>NC_045709.1:35830893-38391561 GCF_009834535.1 Camelus ferus
CACCTATTTGTCTCCTCATCTAGTTGATGTTTAACTATTTCAATGGACCTGCTGTGTGAACGCTGACAGGTCAGGTTCACACCATGTCTTATCTTCACAGCCTGTTTTAGCTCCAGTGAAGTCAGACTTGATGTTTGGGGCAAAAGATCTGGAAACCTTCTGTAGGTCTAGCCTTCCTCATTTTCTAGTATATATACTGAAATACTCAAATAGACTATCTCAACTAATAGTGGTCTTTTTTCCTCTTTCCGGTGCCTTTTGCAACTACCTCCAAATTTAAATGATAAAGAAAAATTGATGGCGTCATCTTTACTATCTTATTAAACCATGTTTCTGTTAATGATGATTCACCGGTGTCAAGAATAGATACACTAAAAACCTCTACAGCATATTAATGCATTAAGCATCATACCACACTTAGCTCCTGATAATAATTTTGAGCTTCCTCTGGGGGCAAAAACAGTTCTTTTGGATTCTTTTTATAAAAAGCACCTTGAAAAGAGGTTTCAGATACTCAAAGACATGAATCTTGCTCTGCTCCCTTGTGTATATCTGATTTAAAGGTTAATAAGTAATTAGGAAGCACAGTCATCCAAAAATTACCAATTAATATGCCATCATTTTCATTAAAAATGCTATTAATTATATTGTTGTACAAATGTCCTCGACTGGCTAATAAAAAGTTACCTAAAGCAATTCTAAATCTTTACCAGGAGAAAGAGAAATTAATCCATATCAATTACTTTTAAAAATTATGATTTGGGTTTGAGAGATCAAACAAGGGAGGGAAAATGAGTGTCTCAGGTATTCAGTGTGGATAGAATCCAACAGGGTTCCATCGTTTATTTTATACTGAGTCATTATTGCTCAGAAAACCTAATGAGATATCTTGGCAGATGTTTAATGTGGAAGTTTGACAAATAACAGTTCTTGGGTTCTTATAATGTAAAGCAGCCCTTTATAAGTGAGATCAAACTTTTAAACTACTCGGATATATTTTGTCGGTTTCCTAGGAGACTGTGAATGGGAAGTTATGATTAAATTATTAAAGAATGTTATATATTTAAAATTTGTTCTATACCTTAAATGATGGTATTAATCACTTATTAAAAATCCACACAATTCCAAAGTTGAAGAGTTCATGATTAAACTTGTACCATCACTCTAAGGATGCTACTAGATTTAACATTATGTAACAGCGTTATAGTCCCCAGATTATTCTGTTCTCAATGTCTTATCCTGTCACCTCCTGCCTGAACCAAACATCTATTTCCGTTGTATGTGTTATGGCTTCACTGGGCAGCTGGCCAGTGTTTGATAAAAGTTAGAAGGGTGTAGGGTGCAGCTCAACGCCATTTTGATATGTAACAAAACTGTAATGGAAATACTTATCATCAATGAAGCCAACCAAGAGTGGTGTTAAGAACTACACGATCAACTCAGACACAAACTAATGATTTTCCATTGCATCATAGATATTTGCTGGTTGTTAGGCAACCAAATATTGCCCCATGACATCAGGGAAAATTCCTCTTGCTGAGCTAGGATTGGCCATTTTAGTAATTAGTTACTCATGGGATTGTCTCATAGTTATCTCTGGTGTAGAAGTAACTCTTTCTTTTTTTGAGAGTTATGTTTTATTTGGTGGACATTTCTGAGGACTCAGCCTGGGATGACAGCCTCCCAGATTGTTATGAGGGACTGCTCCCTAGAAATAACTTTTTAAAGGACATTTAATACAGATCCCAGGCTTGCATTATTTGAAGTTCCTGAGATGAGAACTTGTATCCTACCAGGCATGCTTATCAATTTTTTCCTCACATTGAACAAATGCCTGTCTTTCTACAGACTTCATAACTAGGCTCCACTCTACACAGAGCAAGTTTACTTCCTCTTCAACAGGCCAATTCTACTACTTGAAGAAAGGTATCATGTCTTCTTTAAATCTTTCTTTCTACAGAGTAAACACACCCGATCCATTCCCTTATCCACCCCCTTATTTCACATCCTGGTTGTTCTCTGCTCTCAATGGCACCATCATATTATAAACTGGGCATAACTAGGGTTGGTGGTTGTTTTATAGTTTACAGTTATGACTACTTGTAGGCTGTTGTGTTGTTGAACACTGTGATGAAAACTGATGTGGGAATAAGAAGTCAAAGGGTATGGGATAGGTACCTGTTTTTATGGTTTTGTTTTTTATCCTGACTTGGAAAATGCTACCTGTGAGAAACAACAGCATTTGTGCCTTATTGGAACCTTGAAAGACAAGTGGAAACTTTAGGGAAGACCTTCAGGGACGCTTCATAGATTAATGCAGCAGAGGAACAAACAGTTTCGGAGCGTGGGATGAGATCATTTAAAGTAATATTTTCTAAATTTGGCCATGCATATGAATCACCAGAGAGCTTCTAAAAATACAGATTCTTGGGATCCATACCCAGACCTACTGAACAGGTGCCTCCAAAAGTCCCTAAAGGAAAAGCATTTGGGAGCCACGGAAATAAGGGACACAATGTGAAGATCAGTCATTCCTTCTAGCTGAACTCTCCCTAGCCTGTAAGCACGAGTCTTCTGTGACACCTGTTGGCTGCCTATTACAGCCGAGCTCTCTCTTTTCTAAAAAAGTCTCTTCCACTAATAGTACCAAATAGTTTGGTATTTAATTATTAATTTTGCATGTCTCAGTTACTTTATAAAATCCCTCAGGGCAGGCAAGAGCTGAGTCTCGCCTTTCCGTGTCTCTCCCAAGGAATATGGCACAACATTGAATAGAGTCATTGATTGATTGGTGAGGGGTTCTGGAGGCAGTGGAAGAAGTTAGAGACAAAAGGGAGACAGATACTGTAGGAATCTCACTGGAAAAATTTAAGGTTAGGGAGACTCAAGTCTTTTTCTTTTGAAAGAAGTTTCTCCTGCCCTGTGCTGTGGCCTGCCACTAGGGTAAGTGAGAGTCCGTGGGTGATGCTTGAGCTCTCTGCCTCCATCAGACCTGATCTTTGAAGATGTCAGACAGTACCCCACTAGACTAGGTCAAATAAATATGGCCAGAGGTCTATAATTTCCTATGTTTCTAGCCCATTTGGAACACCAGACATAAACAAATTCTATCATTTGGTGCAATCTGATCATCTGACCAAGTCTGTAGTGAGGGTAGTGTAGGCCCTGATAAAAGTTTCAAGGTTTCCTTAGATAGTTACATAGGCTTTTTTTGTATCAAAGACACGTGAGATTTCAAAATTAATTCAAACTAAAAATCAAATTCAAAGAAATGACACTTATCTGAGGTAAAAGATATAATAAAGCTGAAAATAAAAGAATGACACAAGATATATTTGGAAAGCATGAAGAAAAAAAGCAGGAGTGGTACATTTATATTAAAGAACAAACTGGACAGAAGGTTAACTGAATATTGATACAAGCAGAACCATAAATAAGCCATTAGAGTAATGAAACACTAGGCACAGAGTAACTTAGTGTCATTCCATGAAAAGCAACAGTTACTAGAAGTAGAAGGAATCACGTGAGTTTTCATGCAATTCATGCATTACTACACCTCTCTGGAAGGTCAAGGAGACAAAAATAAGTAATTAAAGACATAAAGCAAATGATTTATTTAATGCTTATATAAATAGATCTATGCATTGATAAAACTTTGCACCTAAGAACATCTTCTCAAGCCTCACAAACACTGATCATGATCTGGACCATAAAATACTCCAATGCACAACTTCACTATTTTAATAATAAAATATTACTCGAAATTAATATTGGAGCTCTCAAGGGAAAAAACACTCCAAATTATTTGGATATTTTAGAAATAATCACATAAATAATAACTGAATTAAACAAACCAGAAAATAACACATGTGAGAATGTCATTGAACAAAAACCCATGAGACACAGCCGAAGCTAACGTAGCAGATTCACAGACATAAATGCTTTTTAAAGAAAAAAATTACGAGACAAGAACTAGACATTCTACATAGGAATCCACAAAAAAAATTTATAAAAGAAATTAAGGAAAGCTGGAGAGAAAGAAAATAATAAAGATAGAAACAAAAAATAAATGAAGCATGAAAATAAGAAAAAAATAAATCTATCTTTTGTAGAATTGATAGCTAAGACCAAGAACATATTCTTCAAATAAAACAGATAAATCTCTGGCAAATCTGGAAAACTTAATCAAGGAAAAATTATAACATTTATAAATAAATGTATTAAAAATCATTTAATAACATTTAGAGAGAAGATTAAGGCTTGTAACAGTAAAATAAATTATTTTGAGTGATTAAATTGAAAACTTGAGTGAAATAATTATCTGAGAGAATGTAAATAAAGGTGAACTTAATGAGTTCACCTATAAACAAAGAAAGAAGAAACTGTATCACTTATCAAAGTTATTTTTACTTCAATTAGAGATTTTAGAAATTTGGGACATAGGGTTCTCAGAAAGGAATTGGGAACGTTTTCTGCCATGTCGTTAAAGAACTGGATTTAAACTCCACGTAAGAATAATCTCGGTTTTTAAGTTTAGGATTGAAATTGGAAATAATAAATTATTCTGAAAAACAAATAATAAACCAAGTTCTCCCTGGAGCTCTGGGTCACATCCAGCCCCTGAGTGACCACAGAGAGACTATCCTTGGAGAACATTAAGAACAAAACGGCCAGCAGGGCAAACAGGGCCAGGAGAAACGCACTCTCAAGAGGAAAGAGCCAGTTCTCCAGTCAGTCAGTCCAGGTGCCATGAAGGGAAGGAGCCAGTGAGGTTAGGATGCATATTAATTGGCCTTTTTAATAACCTGCCATGATGCACCTTTCCTAATAATACCTCCATCCAAAATGTATTTTAAATCTACACACTCCTCTGTCTCCACCACCACTGCCCACCCAGGCAGCACTGGCAGTGATCTGGATGATGCAAAGCTTCCGGAACTGACCTCCTGGCCCAACCTCCTCCTGCAACTCCTTCTCCAGATAGAGGGCCTTCTCACTTTCCCACAACACAAAACATCCTCCCACTCAAATCGCAGCACCGAGCATAAAATTCAAGCTCCTACAGCTTCTCTCTTATTCCTTGACTCAGGCCCCTCTCTCCCTGACCGACTGGACAGCCTCTAGTCACCCTGGCCTCTTGTTTCCAGAAACCGGCCAAGTTCTTTTATCTCCAGGCTTTAGAGCTCTCAGGTCCTTGTGCCCGGGGAAGCCTTCTCCTCCTTCAGGTCTCTGCTCAGAAAGCACCGCCTTGGGGAAGGCATCCTCCACCATCCTCTCTGTTTAAATTCTCCCTCAATCACATTGTTTTCTATCCACATATCTTATTTCCTTTTTAGCACTTCTCACAACTTGCAAATAGCACCCCCTTTCTTTTCTGTCTCTCCCATTAGACTGAAGACCCCCATCGGGTCAAGAAAGCTGTCTGCTTTTATACCATGCTGTACTGCCTCCACGCTGAGGGCACTCAGCACTTCCTGAGTGAACACGAGTCTCCATAAATTGTGATTATTTGATTAGTTTGTTTATTTTTCTCTTCTTGTTTCCTTCACTTGACTGTGGGTTCCATAGGAACAAGGTTCCTGTGACTCTTTTAGGCACCAAACATAGTGCCTGGCACTTAGGGGTGGCTCAGTGACTATTTCTAGAGTAAATCAATAAATAAAGATATCGAAGTTCTCTAGGAAATGAAATTTCTTTCGTCTCTGCTTTATGCACCACTCAGAAGGTCTCAATCTACTAGAATCCTTTATTAAGAATTCTGCTATCCCAGTATTTTTGAGGTATCCCTGTTTCTGTTAACAATGGGGTGCTCAGTGGGAAAGGGGGAGAAGCAATGCGCATTAAATCACTCAACTCAAGCTGCTGCTGATTAGTTTTAGATCCTGAGCATCTGGGTCAGCGCTGAGTGTCATAGCAGGTATGGAAATGACACCTTCAGTGTCATTATTAATGGTTTTACTAAGGGCTGGGAGCACTTGAAATATTCTTCTGAGTAAGATCTGAGATGTGGACCAGATGGGCATTTTTTAAAAGTCTACATAGACTGTATTGTGCTTTTCAACAAATAAGTGTTTATATTAAGACTGATTGCTAGCATGCCTTACTGTCCATATCATATTCAATCACAAATTATAAGCAATAATTTTTAAATAATACAAAATGCTCTAGTAAGATGGTAGTAATCTAAATGAAATGTATAAAAATGCCCGAAGTTGAATCCAGCCGTTTTGTTTTGCTTTAACTACGTTGAAGCCTTTGAGTCATTTTCCTTTCCTTTTTCTCCTGGAAGGATCTCATCTTCTACAGGCCTTAATATTCATTATGGATATGTGACCGAAGTCATATGAAAATGGTCTCATCGGTCATATTCCCAAAGTGCCAGGCAGGATGGCAAGGAAAGGCTGATCACAAACAAATATGTCAGCATCCACTCACTCCCTGAATCCCAAGGGTGGGTGCTCAGGGGAGGACCTGTCCTCTGACTCTGAGTTTTATCCTTCCTGGTCAATGACAGTGCTGAGAAAGAGTAACACACACTAGACGACAATCTTCGAGCCAGAGGAAACGGAACCAAACCAAGCGGAAAGAATATGCTCTTCAGTATTAGCAGGTCAATTCATTGAGAAATTGCAAATCAGGTGAAGTCCATCATTTGTGAAGCTCCCCCAGAACAACCCTGGTCTCCCCAGCCCAGGGGTGAGCCCCCACCATGGTTTAGACCTTGACACCGAGTGACAACTGTCTTTGGCTTCTTGGGAACATGTTCTTCTTGTACAACAAAACAAACATTTCCTAGGTCTCAAAGACTCTGGTCAGTTCTTATCTGATGGGCCAAACTGTCCTCATTTGCTAACAGGAAAGAGTTTGAGGAACTTCTAGGGTCCTCTCAGGTAACATGCGGACTTAACAGTGACCTTCTAATGACAAAGCCTTTCCTGTGTGTATGATTCAAAGGAATGAGTCTGATGGTTGGGATTTCAGACCAAACAATATGGATTTTTGTGCATTTTATGGAGCAGTAATATTTCATAAGAGTGGGAAACTAACGGAGAGCTGTCCACTTTTTTTCTGCTGAGTAAGAACATTATGAAAAAAAGAACAACAAAATGCATCTATTAACACCATCATTTTAGAAAAGAAAGGAATACTATGATAATCAGAAAAAAAAACAAGAAGCAAACAATCTCAGAATAAAAAAGTAACCTTTAAATTTAAAGAATTCACCTTCATGAAAAAAATGTATTTCATACAGCTTCAGTTGGATAAGTTAGTTCTAGAGAACTGTTGTCCAGCACTGTGCCTGCAGATAGCAATGCTGTGCTGTGCACTTAAAAAATTGTTAAGAGGTAGATCTCATCTCGTGTTCTCACCACAATGAAAACAAAACAGAACAAAACATAAGATGTATTTCAGCGTCCTAATTTTCTAGCAGACTAGTGAAAATGTCCAACACTAGCCTCAGTCTATGGCCAGGCTTTTGGGAACTGCTGATTTAGTTGCCCACGTGGGTCCAACAAGCCACTCCAGGAATTTTAATAGCTCTTGGCTGACACTCGGGGGCAAGTCTCCATGTGATCTGCCTATCAGGGCAGTCAAAACCATGAACGTGATCCCAAAACACCTTCTGAGTTGTAAACCAAAGAATTTATTTGTACAAAGCCTTTAACTTTGAGGGGTTTGCAGCCTGAGATTAATAGAAAAAATGAGCAGTAGGGAGCCAGAAAAAGGATTTGAATTTTGTTACAACAGCAATACTTTAAAGTATAGGGTTTAAGGATATATTTAGTCACTTGTAAATGTGACTGAGCACCCAGCAGCTGCCAGGACAGGGACAGAGCTATGAGATCCCCTGCCTTACAGCCTTACCTTCTAGCAGTGGAGATGTACAAGAAAGAGACATGTAGGTAGATAACATCCCTTAAGGGTAAGTTCTGAGGTTGCCTTTGTGGATAGATATGTGATAGTTAAACAAAGTCCAGACCAAAATGAAGAACTGAGGCTTGCAGTGACCTGGGGGAAGAGCAGTCCAGGTAGAGGGCACAGCCAGTGCAAAGGCCCTGAGGACAAAAGAGGCCAATGTGATGAGCGCACAGTAGGACCAGAAATGCAGCAAGAGGGGGCAGACCACATGGAGCCTGAAAGACTTTGGGTTTCATAAATGAAATGGACAACTACTGGAAGGTTTTGAGCAAGAGAGCAATATGATTTATGGGCCACTCTGTCTGCTAGAGTAGCAAATGGCCAAAGTGAAAGTTGCAAGTGGACTATTGTAACAATCCATGAGGGACAGGATGGTAGTTTGGGCCAGAGAAGTCATGATCGAAGTGCCAAAAAGTGCTCAGATTTAGGACATCTTCTGAAGACAGAGAGAATAGGACATCCTGATAGAATAGACAGGGAGACTGGATATGGTGGTAATGGTAAGAGAAGATTCAAGCTGGGTTTCAAGATGTTTTATTTGATCTACTGAATAAATGGTACCATCTACTGAGAGTAGGTACCATGGGAACAGTTGAAGGGGGTATCAAAAACCTATTAGTGGATATATTAAATTTGAGAGGTCACTTAAATATCCAGGTAGAGATGATAGGTTGGCAACTGGATACACGAATTTAGAGTTCAGGGGAGAAATCAAGGCTAGAGATAGAAACGAAGAAATATCCAGCTTGTAGAAAATGTTTACAGACTTTGGGTTGGATGAGGTCATCTAGGGAGTCCAGTTTTCTGGTAGATGGGCAGAAAGTGCAAAGTTTCTGAGGCAAGAACATGCTTGGTGAGTTATCAAAAGAGCAAGGTGTCCACTGTGGACGTGAGCAAACGTCGAAAAGATGCTCAAGGCTCAAGCCTGGAGATGCCAGCATTGAGAGGTCAGGAGGAGAAGGAAGATTCAGGAAGGGATACAGAGAAGGAGTGGCCAGTGAGATAAGGGGAAAACCAGGGAGTGAATCACCAAAGCCGAGTGATGATTAAGAGCAGTTTATAAATTCCCTCTGCCCTCAGTTAGCTCTACTGATGGAAAAGCTGTACATGCTATTCTATTCCTAGGGTTTAGCAGCTCCTGTCACATGATGGATATTTGTTTGTTGATTTCAGAGGTTAAATGTGAGAGTCTTCAGGCTGAATCCATCCTGTAGATGTGTTTTATTTGAATGTCAGGGTTTAAAGATATTTTAATTGGTTGCCAAGATTTAGAATTGGGAGACTTCACGTCAAAACCTGTATTTGTGGTTCTTTTTCAAAAATCCCCAGGAGTCTCACAGGGCAGGCAGTGCTGTCTGTGGCTGTGTGGCAGCAGCCACACTCAGAGGGGTTATGTTCTCTTCAGCGGGTTTCCTGCAGTCTCAGCGAGCCCTGGTCTCCCCAGCAGGGAGTGCTGAGTCACTCATTCATATAACTTGCTGGCTCCTGCAGATTTTGATTTTGAACCTCTTGTTTAGTTAAAGAGGGAATGAATGAACAAATGAATGGATAGTTACTGACGAGGCACCTGGAGCCCAGAGAGACGAAATGGTACAAGATCACATGCAGGAATGCAAGGGCTCAGATACAGATTCTCAGGCCAGGGCTTTTACTTAAAATCTTTGCTTCCTAGTTTGTAGTTGTATGAAAACATCCAAAATAAAGCAGAAAGTTTGAATGAAAGAATGGTATTGACAAAATGCTATCTGCATGTTCAGAAAAAACAGAATATTAAACAAATCATTTATCATGATAAATCTATCTTTCTCCTTAAGCTTCGGTGAGAAATGGTTTCATAAGAACTGCTACACAGACTAACAAAAGTTAACATCACTGCCCAAGGCCAAGTGAATCATAAACAAATACAGTTATTAAAGAATATAATTAAGGTTAAATTGATATTTTACTCTACTAGTTTTGCGGAGGATAAGTTTTGCCATTTTTCTCTGAATTATTGCTATCTATTCTTACATATTTTAAACAGAATTTTATAATCATAGAATGACAGTTTATTATCATTCCTTCTTTTACTCAGTTTCAACTAGAGTTTTTAAGCCTTTTTTTTTACTTTTTATTTTTTTATTGTAGTGTTTTTATTTATTGTAGTATAGTCAGTTGACAATGTTGTGTTAATTTCTTGTGTACAGCATAATGTTTCAGTCATACATATACATACATATATTTGTTTTCACATTCTTTTTCATTATAGGTTACTACAAGATAGTTCCCTGTGCTATACAGAAGAAACTTTTTGTTTATTTTATATATAGTAGTTAGAATCTGCAAATCTCAAATTCCCAATTTATCCCTTCCCACCTCCTTATCCCCCTGGTAACCATAAGTTTGTTTTCTAAGTCTGTGAGTCTGTTTCTGTTTTGTAAATAAGTTCATTTGCGTCTTTTTTTTTTTTTTATTCCACATACAAGTGATATCATATAGTATTTTCTTTCTCTTTCTGGCTTACTTCACTTAGAATGATGAACTCCAGGTCCATCCATGTTTCTGCAAATGTAAACCTTCTCTCTTTTGCCAACTCCAGTGATGGCTATTCAGGGCAGTGTGTGGAGATGAACTCTGAAACCCTAACCTTCACCTTAACCCTAACCCCAATTTGGGCTCATTGAATTAGATCACAATGCTTGATTTCTAATGTCATGGACTGAATTGTGTTGTCTCCCTCCACCCTTCCACCCTTGCCAAAGGATATATTGAAATCTTAATCCCTGTCCCTCAGAATGTCACCTGATTTGGAAACAGGGTCACTGCAGATGTAATTAGTTAAGACAAGGTCATATTGGAGAAGGGGGCTTCTAACCTAATACAACTGGTGTCCTTGTCAGAAGGGGAAATTTGGACACAGACTCAGGGAAGATGACGTGATAAGAAGACAGACATCTGAAGCTAGAGGCAGAGATCAGAGTTATGCTGCCACAAGCCAAGGAACCCAGGAGCTACAGGAAACTGGAAGACACAAGGAAGGACCCTCCAGCAGAAGCTCCAGAGGGAGCATGGTCCTGTGAACACTCTGATCAAACTTCCAGCCCCAGAACTGGGAGATGATAAATTTCTGTTGTTTTAAGCTACCCAGTCTGTGGTAATTTGTTATGACAGCCCCAGGAGACTGACACAGAGATTATCTTGTCTGACTCTTCATTTTAAACTGTGTTGGAATATAGGTACTCACTGGCAGGAGGTTGTCCCCCAGGAAAGTGCTGTAAGTATATCCTTCCTTAGCACAGAATATCTTGTGTATTAGGAAGAATTTGGTGCTAATCTTGGCTCTAGGAAGAGTTGGGAAATAAAAAGTATACTTAATGACCCTGTAGTCTTCATGTACCCACTTTAATGTGTCAGATTTCCCCTTGAATAAGAGTTTAACTTGCAGCCCATAGGTAGTTTTTAAGAGGCTAACAGTGAGATCTTTGAGATTTTAAGATTGCAACAGTTTGTAGGTGAGACTACTTTTCTGAGTAAAGATTCCATAGTTTTGATTAATTCTTACAGATGTAGACTTTCCCACAACCAGAACAAGAAGGAAAGAAAAAAAATGCATTAAAGGGTGCTTGGCATGGTGGTCAGGATCAAACCAAGGTTTTGTGCTTCGGGGAACAAGGTACAGGGATACAGTAGGGCCATGGCTTGGGGTGGGCACAGGATAAAGAATTTGGATTTAGATATGATGAACTGCAGATGACAGTGGACCATTCATCTGGGCTGTTAAGGAGGCATCTGGAGCCACACAGTTGGCAAGGAGAGGGCACACACCCAGAACTGGGATTGATCAGCACAAAGGCAGGAACTGAGTATTTGAGCGCAGGTACACTTTCAGAGCTGATCACTGAA
The DNA here is from genome assembly GCF_009834535.1 of Camelus ferus. NCBI lineage: Eukaryota > Metazoa > Chordata > Mammalia > Artiodactyla > Camelidae > Camelus > Camelus ferus. Next base: position 35,842,696 of record NC_045709.1, read on the forward strand.
CCTGACCTAGGAAATACCTATGCTGAGTCTTGGGGAGTGTCTACACTGGGGAGCAAAGGGAGGAAGAGGTGGCATTAGAGGGGAAGCAGGAAGGAAGATGAGAGTGGGAAAAGAACCCGTGCACACCGTGGGGGGAGCAACAGGAGAGAACTCAAAGGAGAGGCTGTCCAGACTTGCAGAATGAAACACTTAAAGAAAATGCTGAACAGTCATGCAGAAAAGTTTAGGGTCTGAAGTTCACTGATGATCATCAGTAAATTCCTTCTGAAAAGTTGTGGGGATTCTTTGTTAGTTTATGCATTTGTGCCACGTGCCAGATGCCACGCTAGGTTCTGGGGCACAATGACGAATAAGACACAAATCTGCCTTTGGGAAGCTTACACGCTTGTTCAGGGACACACGCTTAGAAGACTAAAGCACTATGTGGAGATCTGACTAGTGTCGGGGGAGGGCGCGAGGGGAAGTGGTTGAGTTACAAGGTGGAGGGGGGGCAGAAGTTATGACAGGAAAATGGATCTCTCAGGCAGGAAGTAAAATTGGTGGGTCTAAGAATCCTTAAAGTATGAAGCTGTCCCACACGTCATCACGCTATCATAACATCTGAAATCGCACAGTTCAGAATCACCGTGGGCACGCACACACACCCCAACACCTCAGACCCAAACCATTTTCGTTACTGAGATCTAGTAAGCGACGGTAAAATATTTGTATGCAGATACAAACAAAAATAAATACAAGTGACTTGCTTTCTCTTACAGTTTTTCTCTTTTTAAAAAATATTTAATTTTCAAATACCTAAAACAGGTTTATTCATGGGGGCTTCTATTTCGGAATTTTTTTTACACTTCAATATGCTAAACTTGTTAAACATAAAAATTAATAAGCTATGAAGAGTTTTAGAATTAATTCCATCGATGATTATTCTGTAAGAGGAGTTAGGAGGAGGGAAGGGATTGTACCAGCTTTGGAATCACACTTTCCTGGGATCAGGCCCCTTCTCCACCATTTATAAGTTATCTGAGAAATACTTTTATTTTTGAATCTGTGTCTACATCTATAATGGTTGATTGAATAATATTTACCTTACAGAGCTGTTGGAAGGAATAAATAATTGCATGAAAAATGCCTAGCAGACGGTAGGTTCCATATGACTACAATGATTTCTATTGATAATGAAGTAATTGAGATTATAGTTTCAAACTGGGCTAAAATTAGGCATGTAACTTAGAAAACACTCAAGCAATTTCTGCAAAGAATTAGCCTCTATTTAAGAGCCCAGTAGCAGCTCAAGAACATGAAGTTAAGGTCAAAGTCCATTGATATTTCTGATGCCTTTTTTGGTATGTTATAAAAAAACTTTCCAAATGGTAACATATCTACCACTACTAATTTTGAATTTTTCATCCATAAACATGGAGACTGAAATATTATTTGCCATCAGCCCACTTAGTCAGCATCCCATAGGTAAATGAGCAGGACATATTTTTTTTACAGTTTTAAAATTTAGAAAGAATGGGAGAGTAATAATACAAAGTAGTTTTTGCATCATATATAGCTTCAGAGAAAATGGAATAATTTACTTGTCAATTTTCCAATGTTGTATAATACTTCCAGAGTCACAGCTGTGTCTCCAATTCTTGCACAGAGCTCCCTGATTTTGAAGTCTATTGGGATATTGAGAACAGGGCCATAGTACACAGCTGCACAGGTTGTGCACTGCACAACTACACGGGGTGCCCATCACATTGACTATGGTAAGAAACCCACTTCTATTGTTCAGTACACCTATCTGAGGGGCTTGAGCACTTTCCTGATGAATGTGCTCTATCATTCAGCAAACACTTAGTGAGCATCTACCGTGTGTGAAACCCTGTCTTAGGCTCTGGGGATACAGCAGTGACCGAAAAAGGCATGATCCCTGTCTACGTGGAGCAGAGGAGTGTGGAGGAGGGAAATAAGTAATGAACAAAGCCAGGCGAATAGAAAGTTTATCAGATGGTGATAAGCGCCAGGGAGAACAGTAAGGCAAGACGATGGGGAAATGGGATCCCAGCAATGAGAGAGTTACTATTTGAAATGAGGTTGGCAGAAAGGCTTAAGCTGTTGGCAGTTTTGATCAGAAGCCTGATGGAAGGAGGAGACAAGCTCTTCATATAACTGAGGCAAGAATATTCCAGGAGAGCAGAAGGCAAGTGCAAGCTGCCAGAGGTGGAGGCTGCTTGGCATATTCAGGGGACATCACAGAGGCAGTGGGGCTGGTATGGAATCTGAGAAGAAAAATCTCAACATCTCAACTGCGAGGGAAACTGTTCCACGGATTATAAAGGTGTAGAGACGGGGTTAACTTGGTCAAGGTCTTTTCTACAGGGAAGTTAAGTTACTCATGAAGCAATCTGCATTTTGTCATGTTAACCTAACTTGTGGAACACGGTGTTCTGGAATGTTCTGGCCCTCTGGAGAAGCCTTGAGCAATTCCATTGTTCATAATAATACTGTAACTTAAAAAAAACGTAAATGCTTGCATGTCCTGTGGTTTCACATAAAATGCAGCGAGGTAACAGTTGAGAATAAGTACAAATGTGCTGTAAGAACTCTGCTGTATTTTCTGAAACATCTTTTATAAAAGTATATCTGTAAAACTCTCTTTCTAAAGACCTCAGCAATCTCTTTTCCGAACACCCACAAGTCTTTTAGTATGTATTTATGGAAGCTTGGTCACATACACAAACAACTCAAAACAGAAAGAAAAAAATCTCTCAGGCTTATAATTGACTTGCCTCTACACAGGCCAACTTGGATTCCTTCTATCCATTTTTATAAATAAAAATACCTGACAGTGTTTGCAGAAAATATCTTGTAATAAATAACAACAACAAAAATGATGTCTGCCTCGAACTTGACTTCTTTTAACGTCATGACTAATTTGCCTCACTGGGGTATTATCACGGAAGATTCTTAAGAGTTTGGACACATTAAAAACTGGACACTTTAAAAGTTGGCCACATCTTGCTTGTAAAGCCAGTTATCAAAATCAGTGTTGATACCGTGATGCATTATTATGAAGGGAAAGAAACTAACATCACCAGCCCCGACCGTGTCTGGCCCTGAGCTGGGGCATCCAGCATGTCTTAGGTCGGTTGCTCCTTGTACTAATGAAGTAGAAATTATCATATCAGTTTCAAACAGGAGGAAACTGAAGTCAAGGAGGTAAAATAACTTGTGTCAAATGACTCCCCCGCCAGGGTTCCTTCAAGCCCTTGTCCTCCTTTCTACTGCAGGCCAATTCTACTGAGTGACACCGTCTTTTTTAATACATGAAATGAAACAAATTAAATAGTTCATTATTATCATCGTCATAATTTTTCATCTTAGCTGCTAGTTTAGAGTGTCTCTCTCCCTTTTTTTTCCCCACCAGCCTCTGTCGTAAGGATTTGTATTCCTTATGATCACCTAGCAAGGTGAACAGGCCAGCATGGTGCTGGCCACCACGCACACTTTAGCCAGTTTCTCTGGTGAATGTCCTCATTTCACCCAGGAGACAGCGAAGCGAAGCAGTGATAAATGACCCACCCAAGGCTGGGAAGTGGTTGAGCAGGTATTTAGACTCGAATCTGTTTTACTCCTCGTGCCTGTGGGCTCTTTCCACATTCTTTACAGTTTGACAATGTCACAAATACATAACATCACACTCAGATTAAATAACCCCAAAACTCACAATTCTAAAAGGGGACTAGCAACTTGAGGCATATACAGCTATGCTTCCACACGTGAAAATGGTTGTACTAGACACTTCTGAACATGATTTTTAAAGCTCCTTTTGGAACAGTGCTCAACATTCTCATGGCTTATTTTATGTTTTTATACTAAACATAACTGTTCTAGATTCTTTCTCCATGGGCTGGAATCTTCAAAAAGTTGCGGCCTTGGTGACTCCACAGTGAGGTAATGAATTATAAGGATCTGGCAGTTGCTGCCCTGTTGATATTTAACAAACACTTAGCCTAAATAGCTCAGGCATATTTCCCTAACTAGTTAAAATAATTAAAAGTTTTAGGGAACTGGCTAAAGTGTTGTTTTAATAGTAAATATTCAACCAGAGAAGAGTTGGATGAATAAAATGAAGGGATTGGGGTGACCTGAAAATGAGTTATTCACTGCTGACCTGTTTCCAGATATGTTCTTATGCTCTAGTTTTTGATCTACGCTGCTTTTTATAGTGAATGCTTCCACTTAGTGATACTCATAGATGCAAATACATACTTTTTGTTTATTTTTTTGTCTAAAAGCAAAATAAGTACTAATATAAAAATGTGTTCATGCTGTTACAGTTTAAATGAATTGTGGTCTATCCATCTATTCATTCCTGTGTAGACAAAATAATAATTTTAAAGTCTAATCTAATAAACTTCGTGTGATAAAAAAAGAAATAAAATAGGGGTAGTATTATCTAATATTTCAAATTTTAATCCTTAAAATAATTCTATTGAGCTGTTGTTGTATTCTTCTGCTTTTAGCATATAGACAGATTTTCCCTTTAATATCTGAGTTGAAATCTTATATTTCAGTTTTCACTTATAAATCTTGTAAGACATAATTTTTTACTTTAATATGAAATTTTCCAAAAAAATAAATCCAGTCCCTTCAATACCCAAGAATAGGCTAAGGTCACTATTTTGTAAACTCACAGCATTATGATTTCCCAAAGCATATATCAAGAGCATGAGTCTACATTTTTTTAACTGTTTGGTAAGCTAAAATGTAAGCTCTTTTTTCTATATACTTTACTTATATCCATTGAAAACAATATCATGATGATGTTAGAAGTTTCCTAGGCAATTGGGGATTGATACAATCCATCATTTTAGGGAAAAATCAACCTCAAAGAATTACGGGTTAAGTCATCCCCAGTTCCTTCCATTAGATATTTCATTATAATTCAAGTCCAAACTCTACCCAACTCAGTATACAACCAAAAATATTTCTTGAAACAATCAACTGGAAGCCTGCCCTTCCTTCTATAGATCCCCACAGAAGTCTGCTCCCTATTCTTCCCTTAGGGCACCTGTCCCTTTCTGTCTTGCATTGTGGCTATTTGCTGTATTTTCCCTACCAGACTGTGAGCTCATCAAGGGTACCATCTAAATCATATTCACTTCTTCTATTCACATTCATTCTACATGTTATTGGTTAACTTACACATAGTAGGTTCTCAAGGATCATTAAATATGCACTCAATAATTTCTGTTTGCCACAACAAATTGTCAAAGAGAATGAAAAACCTATTAAGAAGTACTTTAGGAAGCCCTTGGTCAAGAAAGAAAGCCACACGAGTAGAAAATTCTTCAGGAGGTGAATCAGAGAAACTGGTATATAAAAGTGACACACTCAATTTCTTCACCTTTATATAACCTCCAGAAGATCAAACGTTAATAAAATATTTATCTTTAGTTGTCACAAGCCAGACTTTGATTTAAGACTCTTGGGTACATGAATGTCATGCCAGACCAAAAATACACCGTGATGTATTTTTAATTTAAACACGGATCTGTGAAAAATTTATATATGCCTGATATGAAAACATTTGACTGAAAATCTCCCAATAGTCACCACAAATAAGAAAACAATCAAAAATCAATTGTCAAACTTCTGTAAAAGTACAATGAAAAACATTCCATTGCAAAGTCCAATGCGGCATCAATGGGACACAGAAGGGCATCCTCTTACCTTTAGGGAATCGAAGCAGGCAATTACTCTTCCATTTTCCACCTGGCAACTTTTGGGGGGGTGAGCAAATTTGCATTCCTCATCAGAGCGGGAGCAGGTTCCTCTCTGGAACTGTCTGCAGACTTCTAACGTCAGCCATTTTGTATCTCTGACCGGGGCAACATTCAAAGCCATGATGATAAAGTAATTTGGATTCTGTTCGTTTCTGTTAAATGATGAAATCAATCCAAGTTCCAATGATTCCAAAACTATTGTGAAAAATCCCACATGTAAGTCTGAAGGTAAGTGATAAATTGCTTAATGAAGTCCAATCCAGGAAACAGAGTGAAGGGAGAATTTATCGGCAGGCAGTCACTCATCAATCAACACGCCCCACTCGAAGACTGCGCGCCGCAATGAAAGCATGCTCAGTGTCATCTCTGGCTGTAAACGTCCGGGTCTCTTGATCGCTTTCCAGACACAACTGTTTTTAATAAAGTGACTTCAATATCATGGCACTCCTTGGGAGAGTATTTAGTTCTGATGCTCACAGCTATTGACGATGCTGGAAAATAAGCCACTGAGATGTTCAGATCTTAGCAGGATTTCTTTTCCCTTCCACCTTTCAAAATTCTGAAGTCAAGCAATTGGCAAAGTCAGACAATTGAGGTATCTTCATCCACTTGTAAGGTCACGGTAATTGTGTACTTGACAGGAAAACAAGATTTGAACACAAGAGCTCCTGGGCTGCAGTTTCCAGCAAAAGTGACTTCACACAGGCACTTTTAAATCATGAACCTGCAAAACACAAATAAAATATCAACTTACACCCAAACTCAATGGAATCAACACTTTAACAAACTATTTAGCTCTCATCTAGAATTTGCGAAAGTGCAGTTTAGAGCTTTCAGCTTGGAATGTAGTCAGGAAAGTTATACATTATAAGAGAGAGAGAGAATACGAAACTGCAACCGTATTGCAGAAATGGTCTAGGCAGCGGTCCAAAAGTTAGGAGTGACTCAAACAGACGAGTGTGGCAGACACAATAATTAGGCATTCTGAAACAGTTCAATCTAATGTGCTTAATCGCCAAAACAGTGTATTAGAACTGTGGCTTCCAATTAATTTCACATTTAGGCCATTGATTTTATTGTTGGAAATGGTATAAACAATGTTTTGGGATGTGTCTCTCCTATAGAATGAGGATATTGTCATTCTGGATGAAGTGTGGGCTCTTCACTTTTACATCCCTTCTAGTTCACAGAGATTTGAACTTTGAGATGGACAGGTAAAAGCCGCCTGATGTTTACTCCCAGATCACGTATGCTTTCCCTCTACTGTTACTACTCGCTCGATGTCTGTTCCTCTCTATGCTGTAAGCACACGGAGGGTAATGACCATCTGTATTTTTCATTTGCCTTCCTAGTGCCTTAGTTCATGGCTATTAGATTCTCAAAAAATATTAACCAATTGATTTAACTGATGATTGACTCATTGACTAAGTGAATGAATGCAAGTTCATCTTATTTTAGTCCAATTTAGTTTTTAACAGAGTCACAATCTAAAAACTTTCTATTCTGTGGAATGCTGGAGTTAAATCACATATCTACAACCAAAATATAATGAGTCAATTCTGATTTCTAAAATCAGCATACTTCATTTCTTTTAATACCTCCAAGAATTAAGAAATTATTAAAATATTAAAAATTGAACATTACTGAGTCAAGTATGAATAAAGGACTAAATACTAGACGTTGATCATTTTCATATATTGTATATGCCACAGGCTACCTTAGATACGTGCTTACCCTTGACGTCCTTCTAAAAAATTTATAACTAAGAACTTAATGGAGCCTGGAAGCAGGTTATTTAAAATTGTCTGAACCAAGTAAGTTCAGAGAGCAATAATTCTTGAGTGGTTCACAAGTGTTCCCTGAAAAAGTAGGTTCTACAATCATAAGTTTAGTTAATTCCAGGCAGACCAAGTTGAACAGGCTTCCTTGCAATAGGGCTTTTTCAGCCTTGAATGAGTCTCTAAGACAGAAAAAGAAGCAATGGCGTTTCTCAAGCTTATCTGATTGAGGAACGTTTATTCAGAAGGACATTGCCTGGGACTAGTGGGAAACGCTTCTTCATCCCAATACTTCTTTGACTTGTTAGGAGAAGTGTTTGAATGAGTTACAATTGTATGTACATTTAAGGAAATTGGCAGCCTCGAAGGCTATGACACATTCCTAACTCCAGTTGTGAAATGACTGAGGGGCCAGGCAGGCTCCCGCTTGTCTGCTGGGCAGCACTGCATTCCCAGCAGCTAACATCAACTGTCTTAACTTCAGGAGTTTAAGAAGATGAGCTTAATAACCAAAAAGACTCTGGATCGGGTTTCACCGACCAGCCTGGACCTGCACCCTCATTACCTCAACCCCCACCTCTAACCCCCCGTGAGAACAAAGGATGAGGGAAGCAAGGGACAAAGAAACATCTCTGCCTGTGTATTCAGTGGAGCTGAGGCACCAATAATGCGGAGACAAAGCGAGGGGCTGGACACATGTAGTTCATATCTGCAAAATATTTTACCGGTCCTTGAGTCCTAAAGACCTGTGTCCAACGGGGTTACAGAACAACAACAATGCAGGGACGTTTTTCCTCAAAGGCAGCACAGTCTTTGCCAAGCCTTCATGTGTAGGAAAAGAAACAGGCAAACATGTATTACGCAGAGATGGCAAATGAATAACTACTCAGGTATTCCTAAAAACCACACAGGAACAATGCTCTTAAACCGGTTCCAGTGAATGGGGTATACTTTTGTGTAGACTTCTAGATAAGAAGACATTTTTTCCCCCACTGGGAGAGACTTTGCTCTTTCTACGACTATGAAAATCCAACCAGAATTTAGATGGTCAGACTCTATCAAGGTGAACTTGCTTTCAAAAACAGAGGAGCCAAGTTTTGACGGCCAGTCCTGTGCAAGTCAAAGACAGAAGTTGCATCCTGTTGCACCTAAATACATCGCCATCCTAACCGCTCATGAATCCACTCTTTCTCCCAGCTTCTTCTCTGTTTCAATCCTAAAAATTACAGAGCTGCTGTTATCAAAGATATCGCCTCCCTTGGGCCATTCCAATCTCCACCTTCTGGAGTGGGTATAGGCAAGCAGCTGTGGGAATGAGGAAGAGAGCGCAGACTGAAATTATGTTAGGGGAGGCCACCAAAGGAGAGGGGCAATGATGGGTGAGGAGGGAAAAGACCAACCTTTACCATAGTTATCAAAGGGCAAGACCAAATGATGCTAACACACAGGCCAAATTACATATTGCATCTACCAGACTGGAGGTTCCTGGGAGAAAGGTTCTTTCTTTGGGCTTCACTCTCCTATCCAGAAGCCACCAGCCCCATGTGGCTACTGAGCACTTGAAACGTGGCTAGTGCCACTAAGGAACTAAATTTAATTTTTTATTTATTCTTAATTAATGTAAATTTAACTCAAAAACGAATCTTCAGTTTAGTTACTGGAATACTTTTAAGTATGCTTGGACTGACCTGAGTATGTGAATCTACTCTTTAGTTGTAAATTTTATGAAATCTAAATACAGATCAAACATTTCCAATAAAAATCCAGCATACTAATTGAGATGTGCTCTAAGTACAAAATACACACTGATTTCAGAGACTTAGTACAAAAAAAAAGGAAATATCTCATTCATATTGTTTCATATTTACTACATGGTGAATTGATATTTTTAACAAACTGGATTAAGTATTATTTTTAAAATTAAACTCACTTGTTTCTTTTTAGTCCACTCCCACCAAAAAAAAATCAGAATTATATATGTAGCTTACATTATATTTCTATGGATGGCACTGTCTTAGGGGCTTTTATATGTCTTCAGGTAGCCACAGAATCTTCTGGAATAGTGGAAAGTACCTTGTCCTAAGAGTCAGCTTCTAGCCCTGATTCTGCCAAGGCTCCTTCATATGACCTTGGGTAACTCGATGTCTCTGAGATCCAGTTTATTCATCTGTAAAATGGTGATGACAGTTCCTGCCTATATCACACGGTTGCTGCCACGAAGGACTGATTATGGAAGAAACATTAAAACGCTTCGTGAACAGTAAAGTGCTGTCCCAATACAAGGGATGGAAGGAGGAGCTGCTTCATAAATATTTATTAAATCAGTGCAGTTTCAGGCTTCTTCTCTGCAGTACTTCTGTATCTGCAACCAGATCATGCCTGGGGGGGATCTCCTCCAGCCACAGAGTCCACGGCGCCACGGAGGTCAAGAAGCTGACTGCAAGGGGCCCTCGGGGCCACTTATCTGGAGCGCCCCTCATTTCTCAGCTGCCTTACCTGCAGCCGAAGGGAGCAGAACCCACAGAGAAGTTTCCCCAAGTGCACATCCCACAGCGTTACTGCAGAGGCCTGCAGCCTGCCGTCTTCCTCCAGGGGCCACCAACTGAGAAGCAAATGAACACTCCTAGGGCCCAGCAGTCACCCTGGATGCACTGGCAGCAGTGACAGGGAGCCTCCTTGGTCTGAGGGCTTGGTGGACGCTGCTGACTGAGCCCCCAGCACCCCGGGAGAGGGGGCAGGAAAGGGTGCTGCTTTCTAGTTCACCTGCCCAGAGGGACCCCTGTTAAAACGTGTCTGCGTGGAGAGGGTGCCTCTTTCTAATTCTTCAAAAGCTCCCGTATATGTCATCGTTGGCCCAATGAGTTACCAGGCACCATTTAGTTTTCCTGGAAGTTTCTGGGCTGCACTGGGAGGCTGAGTCTCTTGCTCACATTATTTCCCAGTTTTTTCCTGTTTAAGTTTCTCCTAAAGCTTCGCTCTTGCTCCTTTTTCCTTCACTCCTTTTTCCTTGTGCTTCAGTCTAATTTCCAACCTCGCAATCGATCCCATGCAATTAGCTCCTTTTCCGGCAGAACCTGGGCAGAATTCCGAAGTCCTTGTTCCCAGTGACCGCCCGGCCTTGTGTCTTTGTTGGTATGCCTTCCCCTGTCCTCTTCAGGCATTCAGCCACCCCCTTCTCTCCCCTCCTGCCTTTCTAAGCCCCTCACAGAGCGGGGCATGACCTTGGCCTTGAGGCTCTGCTGAGCCTCCTGCCCTGCACCCTGACGTGGGGTCCACCTGCACTCCTTCTCTCCCCTTCCGATGGCCTCTCTCAGCCCGTCTTTTAATACAGCCTGGTAATTATTCTTAAGTAGACATCATCACTCCTTAATTCACAAGAACTGTAAACATTGATTTATCCAACTGCTTCCCTCAGTAGTAGCTCCTGTGTATATATAATAGACAGTCTATTCTTTCCAAATCCCCAGAGTTCAGTTCAGTGCCTGGTATACAGAATATGATCAACTTTGTCAAATAAACTCCTGTTCCTCCTCCAAAAAGCATTTTCATTTTAATCTAGACCAAAGTCTAACCCAAAGGAAACAGTCTCTGAGTACAGAATCTCAATATTATTCTGCAGGAAAATTCTAGCAAATGCCACTGGCTTACCCTGTTGTTGCCAAGTAGGTTGAGGGTGAGGGTGAGGAGCTGCCCCGGGGGTAAATCATTTGAGCTTCAACACCCCGAATCCCTAGCTCCACAATTTTCAAAGTGTATGCATGGGCCAGCAGCAGCAGCCCCTAGGAGTTCAGTGGACATGCAGATTCTCAGGCCCCGGCCCAGAGGTCCTGAATCTGAAACCTTGGGGCGGGGCCCAGCAATCTGTTTTAACAAGACCTTCAGGGGTGACTCTGAAGCACTCTCAAGTTTGACAACCACTGTGGTAAGCATTTCTTGCCAGGCATCCTTTGGTGGCCGAGGGAACCAAGGTGAGCTGGTCACAAGGTCTGGGGGTCACTGGTTCCCACAGAAACAACTGCAGGAGGGCTGGCTGGGGGCTTTCCCCAGTGGCGGTGCTTCTGATCACTCAAACAAAACCAAATAAACTAGATACACTAAAACACCTGAGAGACTCCTCCCAGGTGACTTTGTTCTACAAGAATCTGAGAAATAGACTATCTCAAAACTTGCAGAGTTTGCTAAGGATGAAGTCGGCCTTCGGTGCGGGGAGCAGGGCTTTGTTTCCAGGACCCCTGTCTGAGAGAGGACCGTCTTAGGGGGCTGGCCGTCCTTGGTGGCCAGCAGCTTAGTCCTCAGTCCTTTCCTGCTAGGACTCTCTCCGGATGGGCCGCTGCGCAGTGCCCACCCGCTCCACACAGCACCAGCTGTGACGAATGTGGAGGTTCACTGCTTGACTCATCCTCAAAGGAGAGGCAAGATGGAAGTTCAAGGATAAGTGAGGATCTGTCGTATTTCCTGAAATGCCAAAGGACTTGCTGTTCAACGTTACAAAATAATTCCCATCTATGTTTAAGGTCTTCACTTACGTGACACTTCATTTTTTCAAAACATATTTAAGACTCTTCTAGGTGTTAGGTTTTCAGAAAGCTGTGACTTTTGACTGTAGAAACGAACTCGCTGCTCTCATTCCCTCCCCGCCACTCTGGGATGGAGCCGGCGGAGTTTGGAAAGCCCGGTTTTCACTCCACAACCCTGGGTGGGGGTGGGGGGGACCTCCCTCCGGCCACGCCCCTCAAACAAGCCCGGACTCTGGACCCCCAGGTGTCCTCGCCTTGCCAGGCGCTTTGTAGCTAGTTTGAACATTTTTTGAAGGGGGAAGCCTCAGTCGTGTCCGATCTTGAGACAGAGATTGATCAAAATGTAAGACTGCCTTAAGGAAAATAGTTGTGCCGCACACGGCTCCTGCAGCCCGCTCCTGGTCAGCTCAGGTGTTTCAGCTGTCTGCCAGGCGGCGGCCTCCTGCGGAGCTGATTAAAGGATCCTTGCCAAACAAACCGATTTCTGAGTCAGGCAGGCAAGGACTCATTATCCATTAAGAGGTTTATGGGATGCTTTTAATTTTATTTTGCATAAATCTAATTACAATAAAGAAACTATGTCTCCTTGAGTTTCCTAATTTCTAATTTGGAGCATCTTGGGTATTTTTAATCTTTACATTCTTAAAAAATATTTTTTAATTTTTTTTTTCCTTTTCTGTGAGTGGCTTTATGTCTGAGCATCCCCACCGCTATTTCTGGAGCTTAATAAAATAACCTTCCACGTGCTCTCTCCCATGTTTTAATACAACGACAAACTAGGAAGCAAAGATTTTAAGTAAAAGCCCTGGCCTGAGAATCTGTATCTGAGCCCTCGCATTTCTGCATGTGATCTTGTATCATTTTGTATTATTTTGTCTCTGTGGGCCCCAGGTGCCTCCCTGCGCCTGTCAGGTGCCGATGCCTGCGCTGAGGAGGGACCTAGAGCAGCCGCCGGCTGGAGCAGTGGGCTGAGAGCCACCTGACCTCCAGGAGTGGGTGTAACCCTGCCCAGTAATCACAGCCACTGAGAGGAGGTCCCTGACTGGGGCCGTCCCACAGGAACCCCAGGGGACCAAAAAAAAAAAAAAATCCCACTGCCAAAGCGATAAAGAACCTCACTGACTTTTTGAAGAAAAACAGTAAAGCGCACAGCAAAAGTGACTGTCATTAAAAAGACTTTTCTTTCTAGACAACTTAAAAAATTGTTTTAATATATTGAAAATATAAATGAAACAGTGTTTTGAAACTTGGCATGGATTAGGGGTAAGAAGGAAGTTTTCTACCCAGGATTCTAGTCAGTTGCTCCTCCACCCTGAATAGCTGTGTAATGTCACCTAAGCTCTCTGGGCTTCAGTTTCCTTGTTTGGAATCATGGGGATTGAAAAGACCTAAGTCATATATATATGAACTGCAACCAAACTATAATTAGTAGTAGAAGTCCTCTCTGGTGTCTAACTCAGATCAGCATTAGATGAGGCATCGACCTGCCTCACATACACGTTCACAGACACACACACACACATACGCACACACCTGACAGGTGGATATGATTCCTACTAAGAGGTACACATTGCTGTAAAGCAAATGAAGTGTAAGTTGAAGACAGTAGAATGTCTTTCTATGAAGGTAGTACAAGCTATGAAGTCCTTCCGAGAACACCCGTTACACAGACCTTTGATAGATGCTCTTTAGAAGCTAATTTCAAACACCTGTTCATTCTAAGCAGCGATATCTTCATCTCACATGATACTTTTTTCTTTTAAACCTACTTTCAAATATATTTCCGTAGGGAAAATTAAACACTGAGGCACCCAAGGTCAGTCAGATAAGCCAATGTTTCATGGCAACAGGAAAAAAAAGAAACTTCCCCACCAAAAACTCTTCTCTCGGATCTTGTATCTTAAAGTCCAAGTGAAAAAATGCATAAAATCCAGGGTTCATTTTAACACGTGACAATTTCCAGCCTGTCTTCATTATAGTTTCCAGGAATGGGCAGAGAAAGAAATCCCACCTTCAATTAGAAGAGGAGAGATTTCTAAATAGACTCCTAAAAGCACAGCCAGGTATAATACATTCAACGTGTATTGGTAGTCAAATTACGTTTTTTTTCCCTGGGCCTGTGTTTTCTATCTAAACATTTATAATTCAGTCAGGACCTGGTCTTATTAGAATAAAAGCAATTGTATTAGATACCGTTTAAGACTGACAGCACTTACCGGCTTCCTGGATGCCCAGGACCCGGTGGCTGCAGTCAGAACGACTATTGAGCTGCACGCTGCAGTCTAGGCCTGAATTCCCAGGGAAGTCTTTGTCAGAACCTTCATTTCCTTCCCAGCCACAGCCTCTGGAGGCCAGGACTGCTTTTCAGCTCAACTTTTTCCTTTTCCCTCTCTCTCCGTCATCACCAGTTGAAGGCTGGTTCATCTGCCCGTACACGTACAATTGCCAATATCCCCTTTCGCTGACAAAATTTTTGTAATATAACTTTAATTACCACCAAATGAAAATTGTAAATAATCTAGGCAACATATGCACATTAAAAAAAATCAATACATTGCCATAATTGAAATATAACTAAGATATCAAAAGAAGTAATTATAAAATAAACAATGTGTGTTTTAAAATGTCCACGCTCAGGCACAAGTATATTAGGAGACAGAAGGAAGTGATCAGATGTTTACACCTGTATGAATGTAGCACTATTTTAAGTGACAGGCACAAATGCGGAATGACATAGGAAAGACAGGTGATGCCGCTTTTCAAAGTGCCAAACAACTCCTGTTAAAGTTCCTCACAAGTTAAAGAACAATCTTGCCTCAATTCATACAGTTGTTGCACACTTGAAGATTTCAATTATATTAAGGCTGTTTAAAAAATAAAAAATAAATAAAAAAACAGTCTGTGCAAATATGTAAAACAGAGTTAAGATCTTGACCCAGATCACCCTGAACAGGATTTTTATCTATGGGAATGTCCAGCAGGACACTCAGAACTGAGATGCAGACCAGTTCTTCATTCCTAGGGAGTCACAGTCATTGCAAGATGTCAAAATCCCGTACTTCTGCCCATTACATTCCAGAGATGTTCCTTAGTCATTAGGACAATGGGGGGCAAAAATGCTCCTTTGAATTTCCAAAGTTCTCTATAGCGGGTAGTATTGTCCCCACTGAGAACAGTGCTATAGGGTCTTGGCTAAGTCTAAGTGGACTGGGCTATAAAATCGTTACTATGGTAGATACTGAGGAGCACTGGAGAGAGCTGGACAAGACCCCAACCAGAGGAAGCTCTCTCTGCTAGCACCGCCCAGGATGCATTATTGGTTGGAGATTATAGCAACGGTCCAGGAAAAAAGGAATGAGCCAGGCCCTGAGTTTTACTGCAGGGGTAGGAAAGAAGAGGAGGAAGGCGACTAAGATTGCAGCTGGGATAAAACCATTAGAAAAAGATAATTTGGGGGGACTGGGAGTGAGGAGTGCAGGAAAGAGATTAGCCCAAGAGGACTTCAAAGTTCAGCTCCTGTGTGGGTAGAAGGACACTGATCCTCTTCCCAGGAGGAAGGACATTAGGAAATGGGGTTGGAAATGGGGACATAGAGGTCGTGGTCATGGATGCACAGTTGAAATTAATATTCATAAATGATAGCTAAAACCACAGAATGGCTAAAGTAAGAGAGAGAAAAAAGAGACAGAAACACATACTAATATTTGTATCCGCCTATATCTAGAAGAGAAAAAAGAAACACCTGAACAGAGTCAAGGACACTCTGCTCAGTGATGCAGAGGTGACTGCAAGAAGAGGAGCCAGTGAAACCACAGGAGAAGAAGGAGAGACAAAAGGTCCTCTGAGCAGTGCCACATCAAGAGTTCTGGGAGAGAGGTTCAAGGGGGACCGAGCAGCCAAACAAATTCAGTGTCACCAGGAGATCAAGGGCATGGGGACAACTGGTGGTAGCTAGAAGTCACTACTGACTTTCCAGGTGGCAGTTTCTGTGGCACTGGCTGCAGGCGGAGAGGGGAGGGAGGACGGGAAGTGAGGTGCCCAGCGCCCGGAGCTCTCCCGAGTATCTGGGGTATCCTGCGGGAGAGTGTTGAGCTCCACTGCTTGGCAGGCGGGAGGGCACCGATGACCTGCACGCTCCTGGGGAAGTCGCTTTTGTGAACCTGAGGTTTGCTCACGGGATTGTCAGGTCGCCCTGTGGGAAGACCCAGGGGAGCTGGAGAGAGAACCTGCTTCTCCCATCACCGCCCTTTCCTTTCCTTTCTTTTCTAAATGGAAGAAGAGAAACACAACAGGAGCTTGGGAAAGTGGCAGGAATGGAGGTGTGGACCAGAGAGCTGAGACAGGCCAGAGGAGGCCCCCAAAGGATGGTGAGGGACGGGCCCACTAGCTCCAGGGGAGACTCAGCCTCGGCGAGAAACAAGATGCTCATTTCTCGGGCACAGGGCCAACAGAGGGTGGAAAGTGAGGGCGACAGCCTGGTTTCCAGGCAGAGGGCAGGCAAATGGAGGTGGGGGCAGGTTTTCTCTTGTGGCTCCTACAGCTCAGTCAGGAAGATGTTCTACTTTTGAGACAGGCCGAGGTGAGTTCCGAAGCTTGGAAGCGTGGGATGTCCCTGCGGTCAGAGTGCTAAAGCCAGGGAGTGACAAGCAGCCCAGAAGACACAACCTCAGTAGGGCAACGTGAACCTGTTCCGAAATGAACAATTATGGTTTCTTCACTCTCTCCTTCTACCCTTGGCACACTCAGAGCAGGGGCACAGAAAGGATGCTGCCAAACTCAAAGGTCCAGGCCTTGCAGATGGGACAATTTAAAGCAACACAAAGGCCTGAGTTATTACAACAAGAGGACACGTGGAGCTGGCTTGAAATTAAGGATGTGGGTGAAAGGGCTGTACTTTTCCCCTTGTGGAAATTGTCTCGTTTATCCTATGACTGTTTCTGAGTGCATTCTAAAGTATATGGGGGGGTGTGTGTGTGTGCGCGTGCGCATGCGTGCGTGCCATCAGAAGCAGGAATGGCTAGAATCCCCAACCAAGAGGGACTGGATCCGTCGTGGGCTCCGCATATAAGAAGCACATGTGATCTGCCAGTGAGAGTGAAGAGCCAGAGGCTTCCCCTGGATGAGAAGGAGCATCTGCGCAGAAAGTGCCATAGGAAGCACGCACGCGTCAATGAGAAGCCCAAGAACCAGGAGGCAGGTGCTGGAGGGGGCGCGTGCACAGAGCCAACTCATAGGTTCCTGGGATGACAGTGCTAACCTGGGGGTTAACAGCGAGGTAAGTCCCAGGTACTAGCTTAGAACAAACACTTACTGAGAAGCATTTGAGATACTGTTTTTTCAGGTGAAAGGTAATAAAGATGAGCGCAAAGAGTTTATGCCTGGTGGCCAGTGTTAAGAGGAGAGGAGGAGGCTAGTATACCTATGGATGGTGAGTGGTGAGGGGAAAGGGGGATGGAAGGGCTAGAACACAGGCAGTTTGGCTGCAAAATCGGCCAGGCCTCTGTTTCATCATTCTCTCCTCCAGACTGTAGCTTTAAACCTGCTAGATAATGTTGACTCCCAAATGTGTATCCCTTTCTCTCACCTCTTCCTGCCATCCCTCCCTCCCTCCCTTCCTCTGATGGCCTACATCTGATACATTAGGAAATTCCACTGGTTTCACATTGCTAATCGATCCAGAATCTAGGCCCTTCTCACCACCTCCACTGCTGCCACCTTCATCTAAACCATTCTCTCTCCCCTGGGTTAATGCAGTGGCCTCCTAATCCTTGCCCACTACAGGTCCATCTCAATGTATTATTCTGAAGGATGTTTTGAAAACATAATCAGATCGTGTCACTTTTTTGCTCAGTTGCCTCCAGTGGCTTCCCACCTCCTGAGGGTGAAAACCAAGAGCCTTGCAGTGGCCTCTGCGGACCTCCATGATCCACCCACACCTTCCTGGCCTCCTCCCACTTTGTCCACTCCCCTTTAGCCATCATCACCTTTGGCTGGGCCTTGAGCAGCCAAACATGGGCCTGCCTGGGGTTTTGACCTGTTCCTCCCCTGCGGAGAATGTGCCTCTCCCAGATGTTCAGACATCAGCCTGGGGAGGCCATTCCTGATGTGATATTGTATAAGTCCTACCTCCTCACTCTGGCTCACCCTGCTTTATTTCCCTTCAAAGCCTTAACACTGTTTGACACTCACATATTTACGTACTTATCTGTTCATTTTCTCCCCCAGCCAGAATGTGATGTCTATAAGGGCAGAGTCCATCTGTTTCTCTGACATCTGATGCAACACCAAAACTTTAGGACACAGTAAACACTCAATAAATATTTGCTGAATAACTGAGTGGCTGAATGGACAAACAGGTGAATGGGTGAACATAATACCCAGTGCAGAGTTTGTGCTGCCTTTAGAGTTTGTTTTGTTCCAGCCTCATGATGGGGTTTGGAATATTTCTCAGCCATTGTTGTTCTTACTGTTAGTTCTCTGGGGCTCTGACTTCTTAGCTTTAAAAACCAAGAGGGTGCAACAATTTCTAAGGCCACCTCTGTCCTTAAAGTTCTGTGATTATGCAGTGATTGGCAAGGATGAGTTAAGGAGAAATGTATTTTTAGGAACTCTTCTGGAAATCTTATCAGCTTGGCTGGGTTTGGCCTAGATTTGTTAGCTGGCCTTTTGAGCCAGGGGATCTAACAGGAACATCGGTGCGGGGTGGGGGAGGTATTTGGGGAGCTCACTGTGTTCTTCCTCCGGAGTTCAGATCCAGGGGGGTGTCCAGGTAGGGAGGAGAGGAGGTGGGGTGCTGTCCTCAGGCCCAGGAAGGAGCAGGTGTTGAATACTCCAGTCCCAGGCTGCAAAAAGGACACAGATCTAGGTCTTGGGACCCCAGAGGTTTCATTCTTCCTCTTGACGTTGTCTTTTCTATTAGAACAGCACAGAGACTGCTCCTGTGCACCAAGAGCTCTCAACACCCCCAGCCCTGTCTTCCTGTGTGGTGCTGGGAGCTGCTCTCAGACCTAGAGGGTCTCAAACTTTCTGAATGGGAGCAATACTGGCTCCTGAAGTCTGTCGGCAAAAAAAGGTTGCTAAAAGTAGATGTGAGTTTGTTTCTTGATAAAACTGGGCTCCAGGAGGCCCCATCCCTGGCCCTGGTGTTCTCTAGCAAGTAAAGGCCCAATTTTTGAGCCACATGGACCCTCAACATAGGGTACCCTGGGGGGTTAACACATCTCTGAAGGCAGGCCAGACACAGTAAGTTTTCCTCTGCTCTGGTTGCCTGAGGCAATGGCCATTGCTTGGTCCCATTCTTCCTAAGATTTGTGATTCCGTGTTGAACACATCCCAGAGAGGTTCTGCTGGGAAGAAATTTCCAGCTCTCCAACCACTTTTCACATCCAGCCCCACCCCACTAACTTTGTGGAAAACAACCTGTCACAGAACCAGATATGGGGTATGTGGATTGGATGTGCCAAGGGTTCAGAAGATTCCAGAAGGATGCAGAATGCTACACGTTTGTTTGAACACGGTGGGGAAGATACCAGCAGGTCAGGCATGCAGGTGATGGCATTTCATTAATATTTAAGCAAATAAAAATTTCCCTACAGAGCACCATTTGACTTCTGCAGAAAAATAGAACCCAGGAATTCAGGAACAGGGAGAGGTCAATCTATTGAAATAGGATTTTAATTTTGTTGTCATTTCACTCACCCTGGAAGTTAAAAAAAAATTAATTTCCTGCCACACTTTAAAAAATCGCCATTGAATCCACAAGGCATGACTCAAGTCCCAAGTATTTCAGGCTACAAAAATGGTGTGAGTCAACGGTTCCTCTTATCTTTCAGGAAATGGAGCTAACTGCTAGAATCGAAACCAACAACAAGTATTTACTGCGCTTAAAACCCGGAGCATAAAAAGGTAATAAAAAAGGACAAACCTGGCAACAACATGTACATTCTGTACAATGTACGGCAGTCTGATACTGGGCGTTATTAGGTAACCGGATTGCTAATGGCTGGAGGCGGGTAGCATCGGCGCACGACTTGTTCAGTGCGGCTCGCCCTCCCATCCTTTCCCTCTTGTATTGCCTCTCCGCCCAGACGGGGCACTCCTCGGAGGCTAATCACCACTCTGGCTCTGCTTCCCCGCTGCCGCCAGTTGTCATTATTTCTAAGCAACGTCACCCTGTGCTGTGTCACCATGGCAACCGTGGGCCACCACTTGGAGGAGTGCAACAGGGAAATTGGGGGAAAGGAAAAATAGTCATTGCTCCTAGTCACGAGCAACTTCTGCGGTAGCAAACGTGCTTCTTCCCATTTTACAGAAGGGGAGACTGAGGAACGGGCTAACGCTTTCCCTCATTCCTGTGAGTGAGGAGGAACCTGGAAAGCCTGATGACCACACCCTACACATGCTCCCTTGTTGACATGGAGTTCCCTGAGTCATTTCAACAAGCATCCAGTGTGACGGGAACAAAAGGACAAATAAACAAACAGTGAGGGTGGGTGCGTCAATATTTTGAGCCAAGGGGTCCTTAGACAACTATTTTAATGTCTTAACCACTGCTCTCTTAACTACATACCTTGCACGTTTTCTTCAAACACACAATTCTTATTTAAATGCAAGTAGTTTTGCTTTTCCAGGTCTACTGGTCTGTGGACGTGACTCAGTTCCTTAATTCTCCTCTGCCAATTGCATTTCTTTCAAAGACATATCCATTTTCCTTTAAGTGTTTTTTAAGAGGCATACTGCTGAGTTGGAAAATTAATAACCTGGTATAACCTGTGATACCACCCTCACCACAAGCTCTCAAGTTACCTGTTCATTATTTTTCAAAATGATTTTATCACCTGCGTTCCCATGTGCCTACTTCAATTGCTCTTCTAATGCTGCTTATTCCTGAAACTGGTCTGACCTCCTTCTCTAAGAGAGCCAACAGCTTCGAATCAAACCAGATCTGACAAGATAAAAAGAGAGAGAGGAAAAAGGGTAGAGTCTGAATAACACCTTCTCTGGTATGCAGATTATCACATGGCTACCTACTTACACTCTTTGCCTATTACAGTGCCCGAAATTTTTTTTTGTCATTAACACTGTGTGAAACAGCAACTTGACCATGAAGTAATGCTTTTGCATTGAAAGCATTATTTTCCTAATGCCGTCTCTTTTTAGCAGGGATGAAGTGGAAATAATTTTTATGATGACAATAAAACTCTTATGTGTATAGATTTAAAAAACAAGTTTCTTCTGTATAGCACAGGGAACTATATTTAGTACCTTGTCATAACCTTTAATAAAAAAGACTATGAAAACAAATATATGCGTGACTGGGACATTGTGTTCTACATCAGAAATTGACACATTGTAACTGCCTGTACTTCAATTAAAAAAAACCTCTGTGTAGATGTAAATGATGTTTTGCTTATTGAAATGGGTCTGCTTGGCAGCAATCAAGATGACTTTTTCAGGATTTAAGAGAAGTGTGCATCTAAATGAAAAATGGATAGTTTACCTAAATCCATGCTCCTGAGAGTCAAGAGATGCAGCTTATATGACCATGTGCCCTTGAGCAAGTGGTTAAACCTGAAAGTTCCTTTGCCCCATCAATACTAGGTTGTTGCCAAGACCCTACTGATAAACTATCTCTGAAAGAATCTGGAAGACTTAACACAGAACACTAGCATAAGGACTTCATTCCTGGGGTCCTTTCGAGCTGTGGCAGTGAGCACTGCACCTGACGGTAGAGACCTTGGTGAAGGCCAGTGATAACCTCTGCAGCACTTGGCAGAGAGGATCCTGCCTGCACCACATTTCCCAGGAAGAATGACTCAGCAGCAGCAAACATTTATGAAGCCGGGCTACGCGCTCCTCACTGTGCCCGGCCCTGCAACCAATGCTCCATCAACTCTGCCCACAGGTGTCACCAGCTCTCATGTAGCTTCGCAAACGCTAGTTCTGCTATTTTCAAAGAAAACTGTTGATAAAGATCCCTGTCCTCAAGCCAGCAGTTTTAAGGGTTCTCTCTTATCTGTCTTAAGCTGATGCTTTAGAACTCCTAAAGGTTCCCTTCAGAAAGAGAAGCACTTTGGTGACCAAGAGTCAGAAAGAAGAGTGTTTGGAGGCACAAGTCCGTGGGTAGATCATGGACAGTGTGTGGATAACTGTCTTAGTGCCCCTCATTCCCTACCCAAACCACCATTATCTCATTAGGTTTTGGGCAGGTTCTAGAAGGAAAGGGCAACCAGTATTCTTTTTTCCAAAGTGGAAAAGTATAAAAAGGCCCTCTGAAACACACTTGCCTGCCCCTTGGGAGCAGCCTAACTGCCTGTCAGCAAATGGGTAGGGCTGGCAGCTGGAAGAGCTGAGTGTTAGTTTTTGCGCAGTCCCCCTCCAGGCCTCAGTTTACTAAATCATAAAAAAAGGACAAAGTAGTGGTTTTCAGACTCAGATGTAAGATGCTACATGGCCAAAGATAAACATATAGTGTAGTTTATGGAGGAATCAATTTTACTTAAAAAGTTTTGGTATAAAAGGGGTAAATAATTTTATAGTAGAGCAGATACATATAACGGAGTAGAAGGTAAGATTTAGAAAACGTTAGATAAGTAAGGAAACCTGTTCTGTCGGTCCTTCTATGCCTCAGGAGAACATCGCCTCTCTCCTCTGCCATCGGGATGCCTCAGTGGAAAAAATGTAAGAAATGCTGGACAGCAGGACTTTTCCATGCCAGGGATTGTGCTGGTTGCCTAGCAGTGAGAGGGAACTTAAGGGAGATGCGTGATCTAGTGGGGTTTGGGTTGTTAACTGCAGCAGAAACACAAAAGTTCATTAAAGCTAAAGGTTTCATCTGAATCACTAATCCCCTTCGAAAAAGAAAATAAACCTTCCCCAGGCCATTCACTTGCCTAAAATGATCATGGGGGTGTACTCTGGACTTAGTGTCACCTTTGGAGCCGGGACATCTAATATGCCAATGAATTTACTACAACATCAGGACCAGCCAAGAGCACCTGGGCTGTTCATGTCACTGAAAAGTAGTAGCCTTTGGGTTTAAGTTGTATTTGCTCACATTTGACAGGAGTCAATCTTGCTTTAAGAAATCCATGAAACTAACTATTTTTCTTAGGAATTTACACTATGACCAAGGACAGTACAGTAATTAAGAAGCAGATTTGGGAATGCAGATCATTTTATATCTCTTTATATTAAAGGAAGGGGGACTAGGTCTAAGGTCAAAAGAAGTCAAAGTGCAAGTTCAAATCAAATGTTTAGACTGAGAAAAATATTTTCAGAATAGAGGCAAATGCTTTTCAGAGGGTATTGAAGAGATAAGTTACAGTAAGACTGTTAGAGTAAGTTAGTAATATTAATTTTATTTTAATTTAAACTTTTACAACCAAAATTTTCATAAGCTCCAATTCTTAAAATATTAAGTGCTTTCCTTATCAAACATAATGTAACAAAATCCTCCATCATGCTTCAAAAATTGGAATTTTTTTTTATATTTCTAGGTGTGAATTATGATACATTTTTCAAAGAGAAATCATAAATTTAACAAATTTGGAAATGATTCAGTGTTATAATATTTTAATCTAAATATCTAAATGCTTCCTACTCAGCAACATTTATCAGCCAAACTTTTAGATGCTTGAAAAAATTTTATTGGAAAACTCCTAAGAAAAATGTAGCACATTTTCTAGAATGTAAACTTCCAAAGAACACTCTATGATCATTTCTGTAATAAGTATAATAATAAGTATGGTGTTACTATAAAAAGAAAATTTTTGTGTATCATTATTTCATAAAGGGAAGATTAGCTAAAGGGTTTTTTAATGAGTGTGAACACTAGTAAACTTGGAGCACATTTAATTTCCCTGCATTTACTTGTATAGGTCCACACTTTAATCAACTGAGCAAGCTTAAAGAAGACACGAAAAACGGGAGAGTTGGGAAGAGCACTCTGGCAACAAACGAACAGTATCCATACGTGATATTAACGTTTACTCCTGTGTCACAGGTGTTTCTATTTCAAAGGATGAAGTTTTAACTCATAAGAATATAATTATATAATTAGAATGTAATAAGAACTTAATAACTGTGTAAGTTTTCACCTGATATCCTTTAATCAAGTCATGAACTTTTTTGGGTACAATTATGTGACCAGAACTGTGCATCCCTAAGTCTAGGCTGAGATTCCCTAGAGTTGAGACTAGAATTTTTCCTTACTTTGCTTTAAGCACAAGGTTCAGTCAATATTTGTTGAGTAGATAAATGAATGGACGGATAGATGGATGGATGGAAGGGACAAAACAAAAAAAGTTTTGGTTCTCTTTATTTTAAATTTATATATCAGTTATATTTTCTATAAAGCAAGAAACTTTTGTGCAATTAGTCTAAATGTATGAGCCTGAATTTTTTTAATATCATAAAACTAATATTTATGAGATGTGTAAGTGCCTTAGATTTCAGTTAGCAAGATGAAAAATCTGCTGGTTGCTATTATTAAAATTCTCCAGGGAAACTTGCATTCATAGCAGGATATAAAATAGAGAGAAACCTCTGTCACTATTTTTGAGAATTTTCAGAACATCAGCTGTTCAGAATTTTCAAAAAGTCATGAAATTGTGCAGCCAATACATTAATATGTAACAAGAATATATGGTATAACTATTGGAAAAGGGGAGAACATGTTATCATTATCTTCAGATAATATGATTATATGCCCAGAAAATTTAAGAGAATCAAATTTAATTCTCACAAGGAAAAAGTCAGTCCTGTTAAGCTGCCAGAAGTAAGATAACTAAAATTAAATAGAACCAATAGTTTTCTTGTTCTGTAGCATAGCAATAAATCAGGTAGAATATATAATAGAAAAATATATCATTCATAATAGCTACATAAAACAATTGGGAATAATGCTAACTGAAAATGTACTGGACAAACATAAAAATTAATCAACTTTACCTGGAGATATAAAGTAACATTTAAGTAAAATTGAGAGCTATTTCTAGATTAACATTCTTATCATTTAAATATGTTCCTACAAAATTAATTTATAGAGTTAACACAATTTTAATAAAGTCTTAAAAGGATTTTTTGTTGCTGGAAGAGGTTGCTCCGAGTACGGGAAAGATTAAAAAGTATTTTGAAATTTATCTGAAGAAGAAATAGATGAGGGCAGAATGAAGTTTCTGAAAAAGAATTATAATATTTGGAATTGGCCTTAGTAGATGCATACATATAATACTAATCTAAAACAATCAAAACAGTTTGTTACTGATGAAGGAATAGATAGATAAATCAATAGAATTGACTACAAGTATCTTGAAAGAGATCCCACTATAACTAAGAACTTAGGGTCCAAGATAATAAGTACTGCACATGGGAAAGGGTGCCTTATTTGTATCGAATAAGAATTGTTTAGAAAAATTGGGGAAAAAATTAATTTATAAACTCAACTTCTACTGTTCATCAAAATAAACTCCATGTTGATTTGATTAAAAAGATCATCCAGAAAAAGGCAAAAGAAAATACAGGTGAATCTTTAATGGATAACAGGCATGCAAGTCTTTCTAAGAATTCAAAAAAACAAACAATGTAAACAAAGAAAATAAAGAACAACAACAGAAAGGTCAATCTTTAATGGCTTCAATATGTGGGAACTCAAAGCTTCTGACTTCTTGGTATAATGTCAACTTGAGCATAAGTAGCTGTCTAACTTCCCCCACAAAATCCCTAGTGAAATAACTAAAGGCTGATTTAAAAAATATGGGAAAAGAAAACTTTAAGCTGTGTTAGAAACAAGGAAAGTGTATCAGCATGTTTTGAAGTCTGTGCTATTACTAGTTATACTGAAAAACTCCAAATTTTGCCCAGGAGCTATATTAAACCGAAAAACAACAGTTCAGTGATTTCTCCCTTGCACAGCCAAAATAGCAACGGCAGGGAGGCTTGGCTGGGTTGGATACTCGGCATGCAAGCTAAACAAAGGAAAGGCTGGGTAGAGAGAAGTAACTCCTATGACGAGAAACTGAGCAGAGATGACACATCCCTGCTGGGTACCCCGTGGCCGGAACTCCCTCCACCACCACTGAAGCTGCGCCACCGCTGAACTCAATCAAATTGACACCAAGGAATCATCTAGTTAATATTTGAGGAGAGGTTTCCATCTACAGTCAGGTGGCAATTTAGGAGCTGTAAAAAGACTTCTCTGCCCTGTCTGAATAAAAAGGACCAAACCTGGACAGACTTCTTTTCATGCACAATGAATGAATGAAGAAAAGACAAACAAGATAAAAATTAGATATGCAACAAAGATTCAACATGAGACCGATGGAAAGATTCTGCAAACCAAAAAGAGGGTCACAATGGAGCACCCAAGATTCATCATTAATAAGTAGGAAATATTAAGACAGCATCTTGCTTTGAGTTTTCAATAAAGTTCAGTAAAGCTCGTCCTTTCTTCATGAACTTACAAAATAGGAAAGGAAAGATGAGAAGAAAAGACAACAGGCTGGATTGAAAAGGAACTGAGAGAAAGCCAGAAATAAAAATGGTAATTGGTTGACACAAGCAAGGAATCTGAGTAAACCAACATTTCAATGGCAGATTAAAAATCTTAATTTTCTGTAGTAAAGAGCACTGTCAGGATACAAAATGGACTCAATGAGGTGGAGAATACACAAGACACAGTTATACAACATAGAGAAAAAGGAACAAGAGTTTAAAATGATCAGAGACCTAGTGACATATACGGATGTCAGACAACAAAGATCCTAGCTTAGAATTATTAACGCCCCAGCGAGGAGCGGGGAGCAAATGAAATAGAAGCAATAATTAAAAGATGTAAGTAAGAAAGTCTTGAGAGGTTCAAAAAGGAACTGAGAAAGAAGATCCAAAGAGACTTCTGTGTCCTGAGCAAAGCAATGAAAAAAGCTTCTGAACTTAGAGCATCCTAGCAATTGTGAAGATAAAGGAAGATTTCTAAAATTATTAGCCCTTCTGCCCAAAAAAGGGTTAGCTACAAATAAATTGATTGGCTTCTGATTTCTCTTTTGCAGTACAAAACCCTAAGAGCCAAAAGAAACATGCCTCTTGAATTTTGAGGGGAAAATTTATTACTCCAAAGAATATACTCAATTATATTAGGTTTCCTGCATCAAAGTGAAAAATATTCTCAAATATGCAGGAATCAAAAAATACAGCAGTTCCCAGGAATGCCACTTTGAGGGATATATCCTAAAGGAGAAAAAAATCAGGCATTGGGATTAAACACTCATATATCAGGATGTTAATCACAGCATGATTTATGAAAATAAACAGAACTAATGTAAATGTTAAGTGACAGGAAATGCTACTATAAATGATGGTACTTCGTATCACTGGACATCAAGCAGCTCTTAAAAACCATGTTTTCTAATAATACAGAATGTCAGGTCCAAACACTCATGTGATATTAAATATTTTATATTTTTTTCTTCAGGAAGCAAATATTTTATTATCGGAAAATAAATAAAACAAAAAACATTCTGAGACAAAAATTCTAAAAATGTCCCCTGGGCTTTTATGCTTGTGAACATGTCACTTCCTCATTTAAAACTGAACAATAGGTCAAATGTTATGAAGATCTAGGGACAATCATTTACAAATTGGATACACTTTCCAGACTGAATATCCCCAAATGCAAGAACATAGCAAGATAGGGAAATCACAGTATTTTGCTAAGTGTGGACATATTTTCATTATTGTGAACTTTGCCCAGTTAGATGAGATAATAAGCATATTATATATCATTGTCTGTTGTCCAAGTTGCTCAGCAGAAATTATAATAATAAATATTACCGAAAAATAAGTCACAAGGTAAAATACAGTTTAATATTTAAACAATTCGATGTTAATTTGAATAATTCAAACTCACAGTGAGTGGGTTGTGGTCGGGGGCTGGCCAACTTTTAAGAAAAGAGATTAAATGAAAGAATGAACAGAGTGACAATAGCTTGCAAATTGTAGCTTTCTAATAATAGTACAATTTGCATAACACTTTTCATAGAACTTGGAATAAAAATGTTACACTATAACTGCTTATTATTACTTCTAATAATAAGACAAAACTAATGTAAAATTAACCACCAAGGCACCAAATGAGACAGTTTTAACATTACATTTAGGATATGGCTCCACTTCCTCTTCATCTCCTTTGATTTTACAGGATTTTAGGAAAAAAGAGTGGAGTCTAAGAAAAGAAAAGGTATCTGAATTTTACTATTCTTAACAGCAATAATGAACATAGAGTTACTTTTTGTATTTTAAATGGTTGAAGATATTAGGCTGAGGTTTGGTCTCTTTGGGGACTCAGCACGTTTTTTAAGAAGGGTTGGCTAAGGTTTGGAATGAAGCATGAGTCTGTGGTATCAGCTACCCATAATCACTGTCATGCTGTAATCAAAGAAGCTATTCAACCACATACAAGAGCCTCAAACATGACTATGAAATATTATGAAAAGTAAATTGTTATGCAAAGAATAAATAATTACATGTTAAATCCAGGAGTAATAAATATGGGAAGGAATATTTGCAAAGAAACATGGTTTCTAGTGCAACATAAAAACATTACACTAGAATGAGATTGTCTGATGATAAATTAAGATGAGAAAGTGTGATGAAGGATTTTGCCATTTTTACTTGCATTCAAACCAAATGTTTTCCAGATATGAGTGCCTCTAGGTTTGGGGGTTAAAAGTCATAAGTAGAGCCATTGGTCTGCAGATCCAAATATTAACTGCTTGTAAACGATTTAAAATAAAGATAATGGCGCTCAATCAAAATGTAGTTAAAATATAGGGTAAGTGACATTGTTAATTGCTTTTTTAAAAGCTATCTGACTAATGAACAAACTCAAGAAAACATCTAGAGTTCTAAACAGTTTTCACATAAGCAACGCCACTGCCTTGAATCCACAGATGAGTGTTCCAGAGTTTATCATTAACTTGAGCCAATAGACAAGAGAAATAGATATGAAAGAAATGACACCTACCCTAAGAGCTCTGAGAAGAACCATAGTAACATTCTTCTAGAATGAAAAGCTGGTGGCTTTCTGTCCCAGACCTTAGAATGTTATCTCTTCTCCTGTCCTTCTTTCAAAGGGAATCAAAAGACAATTCAGAATTTTAAAAATTAGGGTAGCGTACCAAAGGGGAAAAAAAAATCTCAGCTTGTTCTCTGAGGGCTTTTATAGTATTAACATATAGCCTGGTTTCAGGTGCCCATTCCTCCTAACACCGCTGAACATGAAGGACTGAGTATGGCTACTGCAGTCTTTACTGAATCGCCTTTTAAAAGAAACCTGGTGGTCAGTCAGGGCTCTCTGCATGTCTTGGTTAAAAGCTTCAATACAATTATTATTATTAATATTATCAGCTGTTATTTACATAGAATTTTATACAGTGGATAAAGTGCTTCTAGAACACACTATCTCATTAAATTTTGGGAGTGGACAATTGGTACTCAAAGGATTGGTTTGGAGACTGTCAGCCTACAAAGTAAGGAAGAATTTCAATGACTAGTTTCATTATTTAGGCTACTCAACACTTTCTTCCCCAGATTATCAGTATCGGTCTCATTTTGACCCCATAAGTGATTCAGATTCATGATTGCCCCAGAGCTATTTACAGAACAGCAATAAGCATATTAAGAAAATCTACTGGCTTTGTGATAAAGCTGACTGTAACCAGCGCTTAAAGCTGATATCTGTGTCCTTCAGCAGGAAGGAAAAATCCTGTCTGGGGGAGCCTATCCTGTGGTGTGGCTTAGTACAATAGCTCTCTTTTTCTTTACAGGGTCAAAAATTCAGCAAAAGAAATTAATAAAAAGCCTTCTCAGAGGGGAAAGAAAAAAAAGCCTCTCTCCCTACCTCCAACCCCACTGCCCCCTCCCACCAAAAGACAGAGACAGAAAATTTTAGAAACAGGAGTATATTCACAGTGCTTAACTAAAAGCAGACTTCCTCTGGATTAGAGCTGCAATTTACATACTGTATAAAATGTCAGGATGATATTCTGGTTCTTTACACACACTGCTGATTTTTATTGTATACTTTACAGTCTTTATCCTCCTATAAAAATTTCCCCTTTGTAGGTTTAGATAATTTTCTAACATAAAGAGTAGGCATTCACGTTTTCTTTTTGAAATAGAAAGGCAAAGTGGTTTGCAATAAACATTTGAAGCTCAATAGGCATTGGCCCAGAAAGAGATATATATATATATATATATACACACACACACACACACGCACGCGCGCACACACACACACACACACGTATATACGTATACAGAGAGGGGGGAAATAACAGCAACCAACATTTATTGAGGGCTCTCAAAATGCTAAATTTCTACAATTCTTGTTAGTTAATACATAAAACGTCACTGCTAAAGTCCTGTTAAAAAGTTGGCACGAGTGGTTGTGTTTAATGGTTGTGTTTAAATTCTGAACTCCAAACAGAAATTTCAGCCAGCTTTAGAGGCTGGTTCCAACTGAAGCTCTACATTGAACTGACAGTTTAAACATTTCTGAACCTCACTTTTCTTATCTATAAAATGAGACAATATTTTATCTCTCAGGGCAGTGGGGAACATTAAATTAGAAAAAAATTTTAACATTTTGAAAGTAATTGTCAAAGTGCCGAGGACACAGCGGATGCTTTAGAAGAGTCAGTTCCCTTCCTCTGTTCTATTCATTATCTGTTATTTAATCTAGAATGAAAGAAAATTGTGCTGCTCTGTGGACCTGGCCTTGAATTTCAGATTTGTTTTAGTGGAGGGACATAAGCACTTGTTCACTTTCTTTCAAAAACTGCAATAGTTAATGACTCCAAATTAAACTATAACAAAATATCAAAATACCATTTCAAAGGGCTCATTCCAGTATTAACAGCCACCCCTTCTGCTAATATTACATTCAGGAGAAAGAAGGGTTGTGAAATAATTTTGCTTCCTCAAACTTAGTGAAAATAAGAATGCATTTTACATTGCTAATTTAGAAAATGCAACTTAATTTTGTGACTCAGGGTTTAAGTGAGATAGTTCAATGGCTACCACCCTTGAAGAAAGAACCTTCACCTCTGGATTTTGAAGACACCAGGAACTGTGTGACCTGCAACATGGAAGTTACTACTGCTTTGTGGTCTATTCCAGAGATGACTTTTGTGAGAACTGGAAGGGTCTACACCAAGGCTGGCAAATGGATGTCACTCAGGTCCCCTCTTCCCACCATTCCCATCCTCGGCAGGCATGACTAATTGATCCCAGTACGTTTTCCCTGTGAATCTAGACTTGGCATTCAAAAACTTCTCAAAACAAGTTTCTAGGCAGGCAGCCACCACCAACTGGTCAGAGTTCCCTTGTGAGTTGAAACCACCCCCAGACTAGGCTAAAGGTTACCTTTGAACTACTTATGAAAAACGGGGGCAGAAGGTGCGTGCTTGCTGAATAAATTAACAGTCTCAATGTAATTCTAATGGGAATATTTACCCTACTTATGAGACCAAACTTCTCAGGCGTTTCATTACCATTCATTTAGATATAAATACCTGTAATAGTACTTATAAATCATTCTTCTCTCTTCATTAATAAGAGCTTCTTAAGAGCCATTATGAGATAAAATAGTCTTGGCCAGTTCACATTGCTGTGTGTCATTATAATTAATAAAAGTGTATATCTTTATGAATAGTCTATAATTCAGGCTCTTCAGTAATTAGATTGAAATGAAGGTTTATTCTATTTCAATTTCATTTGCTGTAGTAGTGGACAAACGTAAGCCTACCCCAGCGCAGACCCGGAGTGCCTTTCACCCAGATAAGTCTCTGTTTTTACGGGCAGAGTAAAGATGTACCCAGAGCTGATTTCTTCAAAACAAGCCCTGGGAAACAAAGGTCTGATTCTTTGGCCAGCGTGCATTAGTAGCAAAACAAACAGGCCATTATATCTGTGGCAAAGAATGAGATTGCAAAGTCAATGAGGAACAAGGCGCATTATCAGCTGGTCTACATTGTAAAACAAAGGCACAAAAGCCCTGTTAATACGTGAAAAAGCCCAAGTTTCATGGTTCTCAGCGAACTTCAATGGTTTGTGGGATCATCCTGAATTTCAGTTGACTTGTCTTTATTTGTTTCCATATTTTTCTTCGCAGATGACACGTTTCCCTTAGCTTTCCTGGTCATGATCTCTGCAGCGCTGTTGCTGGGTACCAGCCTCCGTTTCTCTCCGTACCTCTCAATTTGTTGTTCTGAAAATTATAGCCCGTGTTTACTCAGGATGGCTAAAAAAGTCATCATGTTTGCAATGCAAGCGACCTTAAATTCACTGCAAGCATTTTCACGAGTGGGGTTTTTCTTTGGGACTGTGGTAATATTTGAGATAAACTAAAGACAACTAAAGAATCGCACTGGCATTTCACAAGCCTTTCTGTGACCTAACCCTGTAATGCTAATGCCTTTAAACTATGAGGGATTTTGAAACCACCATTATCCAATGTCATGTGAGATGAATTTTTTTTTTTTATTTCGTCATTTTTAGCCAGTGGGGAGGGCAGGAGATGGTCCATTCTGTGGCCGAGAAGGGTGTGGTTCTTTTTCTTGCTTTTTCGATGGTGTGGGAGGCAGAGGTGGGAGAACATGTAGGAATCTGCGGAGAAGTTTTTCTCTACCCTTTTCCCTGCTGCTTCTGATGAATGATAACAAAACAAGATCTAGGCTGGAGGATAGAATTCCCCCTAAATCTCTCTCTAGCCCTATCCATGCTGAATAAAACAGTCTTGTTTCTGTGCATCCTCATTAGGCTATTTGCTGGCAAATTAAGTCTTAATTCATGTGTCTTTCCTTCGAAGGATTGGAGGAAAGAAGCAAAAAAAAAAAAAAAATTCTATCTAACTGCCCATTAGTTTTAGTTTGTAGATGAGACTTGATAAGCCTCAGAAGCCACTAATTAGAAGGAGCATGCTAATTAGGACATTGTGACAGCCTTCTCCTCTTTCTTTGCTGGCTGTCATTTGGTGCATCCTCCAAGGCCCCCCTTTAGAATGTCCCTTCTTGGAAAATCATTCCCAATCCTGTCCCATCCCCACTGCCCCAGAGAGCCACGCGCATTCTCCCTGACCCCTGCGGCACCCTCTACTTTAGTCCTCATGTCCTTGAAGTTGACCTGGTTGTCGCTGAGTCTGGCTAGAACATGAGCCAACCGAGCCCAGGTGCCAGGCTAACCCTTCTCCCTAGCTCAGCCCTGACAACAGCATCTGGGTACCCACCTAGGGTTTGTGGGCTGATTGGCTGATCAAATAAATAAATGATCCAAGAGCAGTTCCTAAGAGAATTTAAGGGCCTTAATTTCCAGTCCTTCAGAGTGAATGGAAAATCTATCTCCCTGAACTGCAGTGAAACCTGATGTGTTCACGGAGCATTGTCTTGTGACCAACTCTCTCTTGTACCTCCACTGTCCATGCCTGCCACTGGCCACTGCTGCAGACAGTCACGAGGGGGAGGGTAGGGGAGAGGATGACTGGGGCGGTGACACTCTGAGCTTGTGCCAAAGCTCTGGGGGTTGAGGCGGAAGCAGATGGCGATGCCTCCGCAGGACCACATGCACTCAGCCAGGGGGAGGGGACTGGCCCTTGCGCTAAGCACCAAGCCCTACTTAGTTCTCTTCCCTTTCTCTTTCCATCAGCACTACTTTCAGAGGATGGCGTCAGTGGAAAATGACTCCATAATACACGCCACTTAGAGTAGCATCCTCACAGATCCTAGCTTAACTGTACTCAGACTGTCAACCAAATAACACAAAGGAGAAAACAAAGTAGCAAATCCTGCTCATTCCATGCTTTTTTAACAACTCTTAGGTGCCCCACCCCACCCCAGGGGATCCAGGGGCCAGGGGAGCTCCTACTTCTTATTACGTTCACTTCTAGACCCCAAAGTCTTTGAAGCCTGGGAATGTCCTATGTGTTTCCGTGTTCCCCATGGGGCCTTGGACAAGCACCAGGCAGGCATCACGTTGTACCCTGCAAAACCAAAAGCTCACGTCGGGATTATATTTTGGATAGAAGATGGCAGGTAGCAAGACTGGTGATGCTACTGTTGTCTAGCAGAGGGGCCCGGATGTAAAATCCCTCTGAGCTGATGAAGGGGCCTCAACCCAGGCGGCCTGACCCACCCCAGGGAGCCAACAAGGGCCCCATAGAGCAGTGGCCCTGGGGGGCACAGGCTGTGTCTCAGCTGGCTACTGGACCCGAAGAACGAATGAGTTTTACCCATGTGCCTGCTCCCTACCTTTTCTTATCTCTAAACACCCTAAAGCACAAGGAGCAGCATAAGGACATGGCTTTTAGGTTTCCAAGGATACTTTTTGCAGTTGAAGTTTCTGGAAGTGTAGGAACATGGGTGGTTTTGCTAAAGTCCTACCCATTTCACTGCAGCCAACCCTGGATTGAGAAAGACACCTTCTCCAGATTGTGGGAACATAGGCCTTTCCTTCAGGAGGCATCGGAAGTGTCCTGAATCAGGCAATTTCCTTTCTGTGGAGCCCCATGTGTGCGCACAATAAGAGCTCATTTCCTCCTATTGGCTTTTGTTTGAATGGTTTCCTTTGATATGGGATGTCTTCCGCTCTCCCTCCCAGTTATCTAAATCCAGGCATCCTTCTCAACCCAAGAGCCACTCCAGTTGGAGTCAGGCCCAGCTGGTCTAACTCTGATGGCCTTTCCTTCCCTCCTGCCTTAGATTAAGAGTTCGGTGTCTGGGGCCCTTAATCCAAACAGAGTGACAGTCAGGGTTCTCCACTGTGTGTGCCTGTATGCATGTGTATTCAAGATGTGTATGCATATGTTGCACACATGTGTCTGAACACCTCAGTGCTGTTGCTGGCTACCAGACATCCTTGTTTTGCTTGCTTTCCATAGCCTCTGTGGACAGGCACACAGTTGGATTTTAATCGACACTCTCTGAATGGAGGAAATGAGCCTTTTGAACATGACTCATGAGGAATTTGAAGATCTGCAGATACACTAAGCTGAAACTGAGACTTCTCTATCCTGAGTATCATAAATTTCTCTTTGTGCTCCATCCCCTATTTTTGAATTTCTTTTTCACTTTTCTGATATTTCTCCCTGTGTATTGATCAAATGGACTCTATACCACACTTCTTTCCTCCTGTTTGTGTGTGACCCAGATCTCACAACCTGGAGCACCAGCAAGCACCTAACTTGTGAAAATTCTTCTGCTGTTGATGGCTTCTCGGTGGGAAAAAAAGGACATGCAACATTGAGCCTTCCAACCCAGGCAACTGGGTCACTACATCCAGGAAGGAAGGAGCGCGTGGTTGCAGGAAACACCTTGGAGTAATCCTTGCTTATTTATTCTCTAAGCAACAAAGGGCCAACCTTTCCTCAGGGACCAGAGGGCTAGAATGGACTGGCAGGTGTCAGAAGTGTATTGGCGCCTCAGAGAAAATTCATTCATTCACTCATTCATTCATGTCCAAAAGTTCAAGTTTAGGCACTTGGTCCCCATATAAGCAAGCTACCATCTGCTTGAACGACCTAAGGGCTAAGTGGGGACAGAATCAATTTTATCTTTGCCAAAACAGCTCAAGGCATGGGCTACCACAGAGCCCCACGTTCA
Source organism: Camelus ferus (assembly GCF_009834535.1). Classification (NCBI taxonomy): domain Eukaryota; kingdom Metazoa; phylum Chordata; class Mammalia; order Artiodactyla; family Camelidae; genus Camelus; species Camelus ferus. The sequence goes on from NC_045709.1 coordinate 35,878,419, forward strand.
CACGTGCACTACATGAAAACTTCTGAACGTGGCCCAGTCCTCCTGTTTTCAAAAGCGATTGAATTCCTCTAGTCCAGGGTAATATGTTCCAGTGTCTTCTATCCTACCAAATAGAAGTGTTCCCAAAAGTCTGGTATCGCATGATTTTGTAGAATATAAAGCCTTCTTGCATTTTGCTTCTAAAACAGTAACATCTTTGTGAGTAATAACAAGACTTTAAGAAGTTGCAGAAATAGTCGTGGTGAAGCCCCTCCTCTGCCTGGAACTGTTTAGATGGTCTGTAGCATTAACTGGGGATTAGTCCTCAAAAGCGTCACGTTCACCCAGAGAAACAGTCTCAAATATTCTGTATTGAGCCTTCATTCTGTGTAGGATGGACAGCTTTTCACGTGGGCAATCTCAGGTATCACTAGCCATCACCCAAAGGCGTGGGTATTACTACCTTCATTTTAAAGATGAGAAAACTGAGATTCAGATACATTCTTTAATTTGCCTAAAGTTGTGCATCTAGCCTGTGGCACAACCAGAATTTGTATGCAGGATTTGAATTGTCTCTGAATCTCTTTGCCAGGAGGTCTAGTAGTCATTTGTGTTCAAATCGTTCTGTGGTTTTGCAATAAATGCAGATTCCTGGGCCCCGCCCCAGATGTCCCAAGTCAGAATCTCAAGAGTTGAGGTTGAGGAATCTGTCATCTATTTTTTTAAACAAACTTCCCAAGAGTTTGTGCAGCCAATGAAAACAACGTTTGGAGTAACTGGTAAGGGCTTTTGGAATGGGTTCAGAGAGAAAAGGTACCTTCTCTCTTCTCCTGAGTTTAGAGTTGGGGGTGGGCAGCAAATACAGTGCAGAAATCTGACCTTGTCCCAGTGGCAACAAGAGCTCATCCTGGCCTTGACTGTGGGCATGTTTATCTTTTTCTCAGTTTTCAAGTGGCCCTCAAGGGCGAATAAATAGGCCAATCCATTTTGTGAGATGTGCTGGACACTTCGTGCAGCTGAACACAACCAGAAGTGTCTGTCCTACAGCAATTAAGCAGCTAAAACTTATTTTAAAAGTTAGGGCACTCCAGATTACTCCCCCGTTTATGCATTTCGCCCTCAGTCTCTCTCTGCCTGTTGCCTTCATCAGTCAAAGCTCTTCTCTGGAGTTTAAGTGAGAAAAGAGCCCTGGCTGAAGGGGTCGGGGTTTAGCTGACCCCTCTTCAGTACTAAAGACAACTTCATAGAAATGTGTACAACCTCTGGGGAGAAATGCATTCTCTCTGCATCTGTGATAGAAACTGCTGGGTGTATTTGGGTGGATGATGGACTATGGATTAATGTAATTATGACTCATAGCTAATAATCCTCTATAGAAAGGCCTGTCTCAATTGTAAAATACTGTAATCATTCAATTGTGTCCCACAAACATTTTTTTTTTTGCCAACACTTTTTGAACACCTACTTCTTACCAGACATTAGTTCAAGTTTAAATTCCATGGGGATTCCTACAATAAGGAGGCTTTAAAAATATTCCACATGTGATATCTCTATGGGCAGATTCTGTTATTTTGGAAAAGAGTGTTAGTCACATGGATTATCTTTTCGCTGAACCCAGTGAGATGAAGGAAAAAGCTAAGGCGAATGATAAAATAACATAGGAAGAACAAATAGCATTGGTACAGAGCTCTAGAAAGAAGCAGCAATCATTGAATTTTAGTTACGCCTGCAGTGATGTAAAGCCCATCTTTAATTAGTAATTGGGAGGTCAATGCGGTTGGCCTCACCCCACTACAGTTATTTTGAATAGAGTAGGATTCCATTGCAAGGCAAGGCATCTGGAAGTCTGGAAGTCTCCCTAGAGAAGCATTTCGACCTCAACTTACACCTTCCTTCAAATATATCTCATGTTTTTCACCTTTCCCGTCACAGCAGAATCAGACTTCTTCCTACAATTTAAAAACCACTTCTCCATGGTGGTCTCAGCCCATCCATCTGCTGCAGCCTCCTTGGGCTTGAAACTGCACCAGGTGCCATCTGCCAGCCCAGCCCACCTGCCCCCAAACCTACACAGTCTGATCTTAACCCTGCTTCCCTTCCACTTACCTCCCCTTCTCCTTTGATTGCTCTAAATATTCACACCCCCTCCCTGAATGTGTGGACTTTCCACTCCCCCGGTACCTTGCTGTTCAGCTGCCCCTTCATCAACCCTTCCAAAGTGCCTCCCCAAGGTCGGGGGGCCGTCTTCACTCCCGCGCATCATGATGCCTGCCTCAGTCCTCATCTTTACTGAACTTTGTTTAGGATCTGGCGTTAGTTTCCACTGTCACCTGGTTTTAGGAAACCCTACTCCACATCCCTACTGCATCACTGACCGGCGTTATTTCTACAACATAGTGAACAGCACGATCTCTTCTCACAGATCCAAAGGCAATGGGAGACGTCCTGAGGTCCACACTCCTGTCCCAAGGAGCCCCTGTCCTCTGAAATGCCCTTCACATTGGATTTCTTTACCAGCAAGAGGAAGTTCCCTTAAATGTAAACATTCCCCAGGGCTGTGCCATCAACCATTTTCCAGATCATACTTGCTTCCTTAGCAATCTCAGCTCCTTTCAGGAGTCCAGATATCACTCCTGTGTGGCTGAACCCCCCCCGTACACCAAGCTCTGCACTCTGAAGAAGCCACCACCTACACTTACACTTCCATGAGGACATTCCAACGTCACTTCAAACTTCTAGTGACCAGAACCAGCCTCATTACCTTCCCCTTCCTTCTGCTTGGCTCTGTCATTGGCAGGATGAATATTCCGAGTGACCTCAGGTCACAAACTCCCTCCTTCTCCCTCGGCTTCCGCAAGTCCCGCTGGTGACCTCAGGGCGCTACTCCCGCATGGGTGCATCACGCATCCCACGGAGTCTCGCTGCCACTAGTCCAGCTCACGCCCTCATGACTCCTGGGTGCCTGCGATCCTTGGCTCTAAACTGTGCCCATAGAATTCTCTCCCTAAAGCAGGGTCTGACTCCATCACTCGCCGGCTCAAAAACAGTGGGTGGCTCTCTGCTGCACTCGGAGTAAAGTTGGAAATCCACAGCTTGGTGCTCAGGGTCCTCAACAGTTGAGCCCACGCCATGTAGTTTAGCCATGTCCCCGCAAGTACTCCGGAGACTCTGCCCCTTGCTCCAAAGACACCTGCATGGCTGCTCCCCCAGTGCATGGGCAGCAGTCTTGCCCTTCCCTCACAGGCCACATTAGAGGCTGTCTCCTCCAGGAAGCCTTCCCTGACTCACCTGGATAGCAGTTAATCTACAGCTGAGGCAACTTTCGCCTCCCTCGTGGCACAGATTACCTTCACCGTGGCAATTTATTTATATATTTAGTCTGTCATTCCAGAGCATAAATTCCATAAGAAAAAAGGAAATGAGGAAAATTGGAGACCTACTTCCTTGACAAAGCATTCTTTTTCTCTATACACTTTTCTGTAGCCAAGAAAATGTTACTAAAGTAGACACATGTGCCCAGGCAGAGCAGGTGAAGATTAAATGAACAATGGCCAGCCCTCTCCCACTGACCCCGGGGCTTTCCCGGTATGTAGGGCACTTCTGGTACATTGTTTCACCAAATCTTCACAAAAATCCCAGGAGGGAGGTGCCATGATCACTTTGACTTGTGCCAACCAGGAGATCAAAGTTCCAAGTGACTTGGTAACTTCTGTTCACCCTTCACAGGGGAGCCCAGGATTCAACTCCACGTTGATGACCTGAAAGTTCTGGGCTCTGGCCATCTTCAGCTGCCCTTTTGAAACCTGCACTCCCTCGAAAGGGCAAAGGACACTGTCATCTGTGGTCTCCAGGGTGTTCCTTCCACTAGTCTTGACTGCCAAATAGGATTAGAAAAAGAAAACAAACAAACCCAAAACCCTTGAAGCAACTTTCACGTGTTTATAAAACATAAGAAAAACAGGGAGAGAAAGGAGATGCTTCATACACTGTGACAAAGCAGCTTCTTTATTACTACCGTAATTATCATTATCAGCGCTCATTATTGTTTAACATTGATGGTTTCCTTTCAAGTTTGCATGTGAAGCATTCACTTCCGTTGGCCCAGGGGTAGGGCGTTAAGGGGCTTCGTGGTTCTTGTTGTTAGTGGGAAAGCAGCTCCACCAAGGAAGCCCAGAAGGTCAGAAGAGAAACAGGCAGGGAGGCGTAAGTCGAAACCAAAGAAGGAAATAGGGGTAACTTCCAACTCTTTCTCCCTTTATCTGATAACAGACAGTGCCAGGCAACCAGCTACTTTTTTAAAAAATTTTTCTTAAAGGCAGGAAAGACGGCATCTCCTAAGTGTCCAGCTCACTGGATTGCCACCAAGCGAACACACTGCGTCGCCCACACCCAGAATGAGAAGTAACCTATTAGCAGGACCCAGGAGGCCTCTTCGACATTCCTTTCGGTCACACCTCTCTTTCTGCAAAGGGTGACCTCTCACCCTAACTAGCCACGATGTCTAACTAGCTGGTGGCAATTTAAAGTAACCCTTTGACTGTTCTGGCCAGGACAGCATGTGTTCTTTGAGAAGCCGTTTCTGGGCAGCAATTGCCATTTCAAAGCAGAGGGGAAAAAAAAAAGTGCGTGTGAGGGAGTAATTTTCTGTGTAGGAGAAAAGTGTTTCTAATTTTCAATCCTGAAAATGTGAGGGGAAGAAGGAAGATGTGAAGGAGGGAAATAAGTCACTAAATGCAGCCTCGCTCTGGTTTCCCCATCAGAAGCTGGACGCATTCCAGCGACATGCCATTTTGAGAAAGGAAGCAAACAGAATCGCCTTCTCTACCTGCCTCAGCCTTGGCCGCAGCAGGTCGGCTCCGGCTCCCCGAGCCTTCAAATATGTGGCGGGGTCGCTGGTTATTATTTCATAGCCCAGTGTTCACCAGAAGCCTGATACTGTATTGAACATATGGTTTTGATTTTTTTGTCGGCTTTGAACCAGCGAACAAGATGGAGAGTGTCACAAACCTAACTCCAGGATTTGCAGTTTCTGCCAAACTCTGAGGGGGAACTAACTCCCACAGCAGCGCCCGTCCTGCTCCAGCAGCTTCCAGGGGTCCGGGGAGGACCCACGGACGGCACTGGGCCAAACTATGGTGGCACTGGCCCTGGACTGTTGACCTGATGAAGCATGCAGGCCATGTGGGAGCTTCTCCATGACTTTCTGCACTGACTCTCATGCTGGAAGGAACAGATCAGAGCATCAAATAAAAATCCACAGCCACAGAACAATTCGCTGAAGACCCAACGCGTACCTGGCTAAGGGGCTAACATTAACACAGGGATCCACAGCGTTTAACAGCAAACTTCCCCAACTTCGCATCTTGTGTTTTTCGCCCGTCAGCGTTTCCAAAAATCATCACTCCTCTCAATTACTTTTCCTGATCAATTATTTAGTGTGGTCTGGGTTATATGACATCAATTTTCCCTGGGGGGAGGGTGGGGGTGAATTCATGCTCCCTAGCGGTCAGTTGGAAAATTCGTAGTTTTAACTAAAAAGGCAAATTTTTAGCATGGCAAAGAATGCTGGCTGGCTTTAGAGGACATTAGAGAGATTAGTAGTAAAGAAAAAAAAAGAACAGGCAATGTTGTGATGGAAAAGGGGCCTGGGGGCCTTCAGGTTAAATATCCACCTGGGAATTTTCCTAAGAAAAACTGGAAGGTTTATCTCAACTCAAGTTTTAACGCCTTAGAACAGGCTTTCTCTACATGCATCCTGACCTGCAAGTCGGGAAATGGTTTACCAGCCCTCCCTCCCTTCCTTTGTTTGCTCAGGGTGGCCCTGAGTAGATCTGGCGGAACTGAGGGAGAAAATCCTTCCTGGTTTCTCCCTCTCGGAGGAAGGAGGGCAGGTTGGTGCCGTCTGCTGTTGACTGGAGCTGGGATTAATTAGTTCCTTCGGTGACCTTGGCATCTACTGATGACAGAGTGTGTCTCGAAGCTGCTGAGGACCGTGCTGAGAGCCACAGAGACACTCTGGAGGACTCAGAGCCACTGCTAAAATGAGCGCCCTTTTGTTGTGCCACAAAACAAACATGACAAAACAACAGAAAAACCAAAAACATGTGGTTTTCCTCAGAAAACTGCCTTAGAGTGGTATTCACACCGTGCGACTATTACCGGCTTATCTATCTTTCTATCGTCTACCTACCACTCTGTGTCCATATATATATTAATTTATATCTATAGTTATCTACTTGTGAGTATATATTTATCTAAATCTTTATCTACCCATCTCTATCTGCATATAAAATACTAATCTATATATTAATCGAAATCTATGTCTGTATCTGTCTACATCTGTATTTGTATTAATCTCTAGCAATGTGGGTGCATTATACATATACATACATATCAGTCTAAATCTATCTGCCCATCATCTATCTCACATCCATCTTTCTATCCTTTTATGGGAAGTTTTGCAAGTTAACGCCCAGGAGCTTGCCAGGTATTTCCAGAGGGGCCTAGAGTCTCTTGCTGGAAGGGAAGATGACTTTAACCCATTCCATGAGGTGGGGAAAGATGTCTGGCCCTCCCTGTCTCACTTCCACCCATCAGCTTTCCCCTACGGCGCTCAGGCCTGAGCCAAGCTGAGGGGAAGTGGAGAGCCGCACCCCCGTCTTGATCACAGCCGGTTCCGAGTTCCAGTATACGAGCCATACGGGCCAGCAAGTGACAAAGCTGCCAGCAGAGCTCGGGGGTCTTAGGCTGCATAAACAAAAGTAAGATTCCTGCAGATAACAGGAGGTGCCAACTGCTCCTATCAGAGGAAGCTTGTTTGCTACCTTGGAACACGGGACAGGGCATTTGACTGGCCTAGGGTCACTCCAAAGGTCTGAACAAGGGCTGAGCAGTGAAGGTCATGGGGAGTCACATTTCATTTAACCACAAGGAAAAACTGTATAACAAATTGTTACATTTGTGTGCATTGTGGAGTCGTGATGGTCCCACGTATAGAGATGGACGAGGGCAGTTAGGAGCTGCTCGGCAGGACTGCGGGGGACGGCGGACACGAGCTAGATAACCCCTCCGGTCCCTCCCAACTTGGGATTCCCTCCTGCTTTGCATCTTACGTGTGTGTCAATGGGGCGGCTCTCAGAGAGCAGGGGCCCTCAGAAGCTGGTGCAGTGTGCAGAGTCCCTCCACCGCCTCTGACGTGTGTCCCCACAGCTCCCCGTTCTGACACCTGGGCACCCAGACAAAGACGCAGTTGGAGTAGCAGGCAACAGGAAGCAGAGAGTTAAAAAGACCAAAGCTCTCCGTGGGTCCCAGCAGCCCCAGAGGCTGCGAGTCCCTTTGATCCTGCCTCTTAATTGCAGCCCAGTTGCAACAGGGAACTTTGAAGAAAAGAAACGGGGAAACTCTAGAGATAGGGTTTGTTTTGTTTCCTGAGGGGATGGTCTTTGTGGTGGCTGCCAGGAAGCTGACACTTTAGGGTTCAAATGATGAGCTTCCTAAAGGGGCAAATAAATCGTCCTTTCTACCAGCTAAGAGTCAGGTGTGAATAGAACCCCAGAGACATGGGCATCTGTGTGCTATTTAGTAGGGATGCCAGGAACAGCCTTGGCAGCCAGAAGAAAACCCGGGAAAAGAGGGCACGGGTCAGCTCAGGAGCCCGCAGAGCAAGAGAGAAGGGCCGCCTGCAGCGCGCGCACCGCCAGACAGGAGGACCGCGTGCCCTCGCTGGAGGATGGGTGGCACACGAGAGCACGAACAGCCCTGCACGTGCAGAGGGAGGTCGACACAAAGAAAGAGATTTCCAGGTTCTCAGAGAGGGTAGCCAAGCCACCACAACACAAAACATCTCACTTCTGCACGGGCCTCGCAGCTGATCACGCGCTTTTATGTGTCTTCGACCGAAAGTATCTGGAGGAGACCTCAGAGGAGGTCTTTCTTGAAGCTTCGTCCTGCCCGCACACACACACACAAAGGCGACTCAGAAGTAAGGAAGAGGCCCACGAACCACAACAAACGGTGGAGGTGATGCGCGAGCCGCCCCTGGCCATTCCCCAAGTCCCTCTGTGAGGAGGAGCTCGTGGCTAAAACTGAACTCGTGCCCGCACAGTCTGCCGGTAATTGCTGGTTCGTGTTCTCTTTAACTCCTTAGTGAATTCTGCTAACAGTCATGTGCAAATGCAAGAGCAGTTTTTCTAAAGCAGACTCCTTTTGTTGCTCCCCCTAGGGAAGCACCGTCAGAAGAGGTCTGAGTGTTTGGAGACCCCCACCTCCTCTCACAACTAGAGTTTCACCCCTTCCTCTGTCACTTGTTTGTGTGTGACCTTGGCAAGTAACTCTGCCTCCCTGCACTTTCTTTGCTTCGTGAGAAGGTTTTACTGAGTACATAAAGCTCTCAGCGGAGGGCTTGGCATACAGTAGGCACTCAATACACTCAATAAACACTTGTTTCCTTTAGGTCCTAAAAGGTTATTGGTAAATTAAAAATGCGTAAAAATACCGGCCATCTGTGTGTGGACTAAATGGGCATCTGGGCAGGGAAGACTTCCTCTAAATCAGGTTAGTGAGACTTCTGGCTCTAGGAAAGAGGGTCCACATGCCGGACAAACAGAAAAAATGAAGGCCTTGAGGGGAGGGGAAGTCAGAAGGACACGAAACAAGGTCTAAGGCTGTCCACAGGCTGGCCCGGGCATTGCACTTAAGCTACCACGTGACACAGCTATCCTTTCTAATGTCTTCACTCATATCTCAAGACTTCAGAATTAGAACTTTTAAACAAATGCGGTTTTAATTGCACATAACACTTCTTCTTTACTCTTCCTATTCTGTGGAGAGAATGAGGGGAGAATGGCATTATCTTAAGGGAAACAAGTTTGTCAGAGTTCCTGGAACTAATCTCCGGAGGGTGTGAGGACTGAAGAAGGCATGTCAGACTTGCAGGCCCCAGCTCTGACCACCATCTAGAGGAGAGCCTCTAAGGCTGATTTTGAACACACATATTTGGTAGGAAAAAAATATCTCTGGGGCAGACATGTAAACAAACACCCTAGGCTTCCTTGGAGGCGGTGAGCAAATCTCTTGGGGAATTGGTGAAAGTCTTTGTCCACAGAGAGTACGCCATCGCAGGCACAGGGAGGCATCCACAGACCGGCTGTCTGTGGCCAGAGAGCTGCTAAAAGCAGCTCAAGTACCCACCGTCACGCCCTGGACCACAGCAGCTTTGGTACAAGGCTGTGGGATAAGTCAGCTGGACCGCAGCTCCACTCTGAGCCTGGGCAGCTTGGAAAGGCCTCCTGTGTTGAGCAGGTAGGTCCTGGCCCTCAGCCCTACAGAGCACTCCTTGAAAACAACCTTAGACCTAGAGATCCGCTGCCACCTACGTGTCCACTGGCAAAGCCACTGTTTTGTTCTAGAGTGTCATCTTCATCACCTGGGAGTTTGTTAGGAATGTGGAATCTTGAACCCCACTCCAGATCTACTGAATCAGACTCTACACATTTAATTAGCTCCCCAGTGGTTTGCTGTGTGCATGAAGGTTTGAGAAGTGCTGTTCTGCTGTGCTCACTGTACACATGGGGGCAACAACCATTTGCTTTCTTTGGATAGTGTCTCATTTTTGTCAAAGGAGTCCTTCTGGCTGGGTTCAACTGACACCTGTGAGATCCAGGAATAAATAAACCCTGGTCTTTGATGATAGGAGGCCAGTGTCCAGTGATATCTCCAATCACTCTGGAATTACTGTCCTAACCACTTGTACCCTCAAAATGTGTGTTTTGAGATACAGATGCATACGTCTTGACAATTGTTGGTTTTAAATGCTTTCTTTTGGTTATTGGTGAAGATTTACTTTTTGAATAGTCGACTATATATGTACGTGAAAGATACAGGTAGGAAATTCTCCTTATCCATCCAGCATTCTGTGGCTCTAACCGTGGCAGTGAATCGGCGGGACCACGGCCGAGCACTCATATCAGAGAGGTGACATGGGGTAGGACAGCGCCGTGCAGGAGGCTGCACTGTCACCCCTGGGGACCGTGGAGGCTGTGGGATGGCACTTCCCAGTTTCTGTTACTCATTTTCTGATGAACAGTTTTGCTCCTCTGTGGGAATCTATTTTCCTGATTCTTTGCTGGCTCTTATTCCCTTCTGGGCCCTGGGAGTCTTCCCCAAGGCTCGTCCTTGGTCCTCTGCCTGTCTCTACTTATGCTCCCTTCTTCTTGGGGGAAGTGAACATCCCTGGCCTCAACAATGGCTTCAATGCAGGTGTATCTCAGTTTACGTTTGCAGCCCTAAGCTGTCATTTTCACTTGTCAAATGCCTACGGGATTTTCCACTTGGATGACCCATCATTAGCTTAAAAACGCCATTACCAGACCTCAAAACTCAAACCTCATCCTCCCTCCCTCCCTCCTGGACCGCATTCCCACTGATTGGTCCCTTTTTCGATCCACCCCCATCTTCTGTAAGGGTCCCACCAATATTTTTCCTGCCGGAAACTCCAATGTCATTTTGGCTCTTCTAAGCTCTCACTAACTTCTATTATTTTTTCCTTCAAGACGCCTCTTAGATTTGCCATTTTTCCTCCATCCTCACACTGCCATTCTAATCCAGTTCCTATTGCAGAAGTGTTTTGGCCAATGGTATCTCTTGTTACAAATTTCCTAACTTCTCACCCTACCTTCCAAGTCTCCATGGAATCCTTGTAAAGCATGAGATGCAAAGTTGTAGGTAACAAAATTAAACTTCTCCACCTGGCCCTTCAGCTCTTCCATATTCTGACTTCCCCCAATTCATCTTAGCTTATTTCCCATTGTTCCTCAACGTTTAATCACTATTCTTCAAAGTTAAGTCCACACTGGTCCCTACATCACATCATGCTGTTCCTCCTTCTTAAGATAATCTTCCTTTCTCTCATTTTGACTATTGTCCTCTCCAAACTTTTTGGATCATGGACCCCTATCAGAAAAAACACTTTTGAGCAGGAACAACCATTGTAAGATTAGCTACTTATTCATAAATGTTATATTTGTATAACAATCATACTGTTACATTATCAAATATATGTGAAAATGGACATTTTAAAAGGGTGAGCTAAATAATATATAAGATGTAAGTCCAATTGTTTCCTTTCCTCACTTAGAGGATGTTCTTGCCCTAGGCCTGAGGTGTAGACATCCCATTTTAGAAACACCTGTGTAGACGAAGTAAATCCACTCAGAGCTAGAGGAAGTATCTCTTCCTCCTCAAAGCCCTGTCTGCTACTCCAGCCCAAAAGGAGTTCTACTTTCCTGAACTCTTGGGGTGTTTAAAATTACAAGTAGTAAATCATTGATATGCTGTGTACTTCACCAATACTTTGTAGCTGATTAATTGAAGCTTGCATCTGGGATGCCAGAACTTTACAGATTTTTAAAAAGTAATTCAGTATCAATTTAAAACATACTGTCTTCCCAAAATCACTTGAGTTGGGCCTTAATCCACTCTGTAACATCCATTGCAAGAAAACTCCAAGTCAGACTACCCATGTACTTTCATTTAAAGACGTCTTATGTCATTAAATATATGCACAGATCCCCATAGTTTTGAGGACCAGCTTTTCTACTTTTGGGCTAGGGAGATTTTTAACACATTGCTTAACCTCACTCAAATTTGGTTTTTATTTAATTTATAAGATGGGGACAAAAAGGGGACTTTGTGGCCATGAAAAGAGAGGATAAGCATAAAAACAGAAATAATACATGGTGTAGACCGTACTAGTGTTATTACCCCTGGTATTTATGTATTATAGTGTAAACTGTACAAAGCACATCTGAGATTTCTAAAATAATCAACCTCCTACCTCTTCCTGGAATTTTTCTTTCTTTCTGCAAATGAATTATTTTAATTTTCTCAACTTTATTTGCTCAGCTGAAAACAAAGTGTTGCCTCCCTACAGAACTCGGAGGTAGGACTGCGCCTGAGTTTAAATCCTGGCTCTGCCAAGCACTAGCTGTGGGGTCACGGGTGTGTTACAGAAGCTTTCAGGACTCCTGGCCGGCATCAACCTTGGGGGGATAACATTAAGGTCAAGACGTTCTTTTAAGAGATTTCAAAAGACAAGAGACGTGTATAAAGCACCTAGCCTTAATAGGCTTAAGAGAACTCCGTGAAATGCTCTCATGGGCAAAAGCAATACTTTGAATTTTGGTTTCAATGTTGACTTTGGTTGTACCCTGACCTGCGAGCCACTTACAACCACTTATGAATTTTATGTTCTAGAAGTACCTCCCTGCCAGTTATATGCAAACTGTCGATGCTACTGGGTGCCTGGGTTGGGGCATAAAGCCGGTATAGGTTTTGTCCCCTAATGTCTTCTGAGCAGTCGGAGCTGAGAAAGCGAAGCCCATCAACCTCTCTTCTTGCTCTGCTTCTGCACCTAAGCTGCCTGCTGAACTAGTTATAAATATACTTGTCATCCAAGGAAGCATTTGGGGACAGGAGAAAGTGACATGCCTTCATGTACCAGGGGCAATTGCCAGTTTTTCCTGTTCTTCAAAATTCGAATCAATTAACCGCTGAAAAAAAAAAATCAATGAATAAAAGTTTTAAAAACCCAGTTTATAACTCAGCTCCACCAGGAGCTTTACCTCGCACATCCTCACAGGAGTGCTCTAATTTTAGGCTCCCAATTTTTAAACCTTCTATTTGAACGGTTAATTGAGATAATGTCTGTGAAAGCCCTTTGTAGAGGGTATACGGAACTATACATATGTTAATTATCCTTCTCCAGGCATTTGTGTGCTGACCTGTTCTTATCTGGTTTGTAAGCATCTTGTTTCCCAGCGAGTGTGGACTGCAAACTGCTCAGGACCAGGGAGTCTTCAGTGTTTCCTGCCTCCTCCCACTGTCCTCTGAGGTGGCTTCACCACCCCCAAAGTTCTTCCACAGCAGCCAGCTTGCCTAGATGCTCATAGACCTGAGAACCTGCCCATCTGTCTGCTAAGACGCATCGCTGAAAATAATTCTTGAGGCTCGCTTACATCCTCAGTCTCCTCTCCCAGGTCTTCCCAAACTAGGTCCCCTCCCCTGAGGCTGGTCTGCACCCAGAGAATATGCACTAATTTTGATGTTAGAGTGAAAAGCAAAACAAAACAAAAACCTTGTGTTTAAAAAGGGAAATAGATTTTTTTTAAAAGTAACTCTGCTTCAAAAGGGGGCAGGGGTAGTTAATCCTCCAGGGTCAGGAATCAGGTTTCCTCACCGGGATGGGGATGGGGATGGTGACATAATTGCAGGGGCTTCCCAGCCACCTCAAGGCTCAGAAGTGTGGAAGAAGGTCTAGGATTTCCTTTTGTTGGTTGGTGGTGAAGGCTTTTTAGACGATGCATCCTGTTCCCCAGTCAGCTTGGGGCTAAATCTCAGCTTGCTGACACTGGGTAACTGTTCTCAGTAGCCTAATATTTTGGGATTTTTTTGTAGCATTCTTGAATGCCTATGGTTCATCTTACATCTTTTTATGCCGTTTAAACAGTATTTATGCAGAGAAATATAATAGAGGCGAAGAAAGTACACATAGGTATTTAAAACTCACAATCCTTTCTCTTGTTCTCCTCCCAAACACCAAAACTATCTCAAACCTACAATTAATGTCTGATGGTTAACAAGGTTAAATTAACGTTAGCCATAAAGTTATTATTAAAGTCCTTGAAACTTACAATTTGGCATCACTTCTTTCTGTGTTACATTTTGCACATACTCCAAGTCAGGTATCAGGTTATTGACTTATTCTAACCAAACAGCCAAAGCTAGAGAAGCCAAGAGGTGTTTAATAAACACTTGTTGACTGATTGATGGAATATCCCGACCAAGAATCTTGTAGACAATGCATTCTTTGTCCAAGCACTAAGGTGAATCGGTGGGTCCACTTTTATTACCAGGGGTTTCTGCCAAATTGAGGGGAGCAGGCCAGCCGAAAACGTATCCATCAGCACTGTGGCTCAGGCTGACAAAGGAAAGCCCCCGGACTTACCTTTCACACCTGTTCTCACTCTCGGCACAGAGTGGGGACTAGCTTCCACTCGGCAGCGCCGAGCAGTTGGGGGCAAAGGCCTGATGTGGCCCGGCCATGACACCACCATGGGCTCCCTCCTACGACTATTATCACTAACAGTTTGTGCACATTAAAAAAATAATAATAGTAATACAACACCACCACCCAAAAAACAACAGAGCTGAGTAAAAAGCCAGAGGAAAAACAGTGTTCTGACTAATTTTACAAAGCCCAGTTCAGTCTTCCGCCTCATTCTTCTGAGAGAAACCAAAGCCTGAAGTAGCAGGTTCCTTGCTCCCCATAGCAGTGGACATCTGTGCCCACTGGGTCACTCCAGAAAGGGTGCCTGGCCCGTGGTATCTTTACTTCTCTTTACAGCCACTTCCCCTCTTTCTTTCTAGGCCTTCAGGTTGGGCCTCAGGCAGGTTTTATGAAAAGAGCTAAGTGTCCGGTCCCCTGTTCTGCTCTGACCCCAGAGTTCAGGGTTCACCTGGCCTGACTTTGGACCTACAGCTTTCTCTGGACTTTGCCCCTTGCTGTCACTGGTGCTTCATACCTCCCCACCTTTCCACAACGCCCCTCACCTCCACTGCCCACCTGCCTCCCACAGATGCCAGCTTTCTCTTCCTGACACGGCAGTAGCAACTGTTTCTGACCCTGCCAGCTCTCCTGTGCAGCTGGTCCTGGAGCTATTAAAGCCCCAAACTATGTTTTCAGCAACCGACATGCCCTGTGGTTGTACCACCTCTTCATTAATCAGAATCCTTTACCACTTGCAATGTGACCAACCTCCTTCTATGTTGATAATATGTTTTGTCATTTTGGAAAATGTAAACAAACCAATACGCCTTCCTGTGTTGTTGTTGTTGTTTTTTTTCCTTATTGAAGTATAGTTGACATACAATACCCATCTTTTCTTGTCATCAGTAGAAAAGGACGGGAAGAAATGAAGAGAAAATGCCTGCAGGACTGAGCCTTATCAGTCTCTCATAAGGAATTCTCTTAAACTCAATACCTAAATCCTCTTCTCCCAATTCTTGCCTGGAATCTTGAGTACCTGATCTTGAATCTCTCTGGCACTCCCCGAGCGGGACTGGCTGGAAGCCATGTGATATTGATTTGTTTTTACCATAGCAACAGCAAATTAAAACAACTAGCAGGGAGAAGGCAGGCTGTTAACCAGCAACGCTACGTAACCGGCAGATTTCACAAGCGTATTTTTCTCCTTTCCTCTCTTATTCACTCCACTTTCACACATTTAATAAAAAAAAGTCAAAGCAAAAAAATCACGCTAAATGCTTTGGGCACTACAAGGCCTGTGTTTGAGAGGGTCTGGTTTGCACGGCTTCTAGTATCTCGCACAAGATCAATGAAGAAGACGCACACAGCAACGCTCTGACTTCCTCGGAAATTTTATGTGTTGGTCTAAGGATAAATAGCCCTAGGAAATTTACATGAACATTAAGTAGAATGAAGCATTCTGTGTATTGTGACTATGTATCTTAATACCCTAAGGTATTTGTCAACAGTTTCATTAATACGGAGGTTCTATTCCTTTGTACTTTAACCAGCTCACTGTGTCAAGAGACAAATAACTTGGTTTTTTTTGTTTTTTTTTTTTGGCTACAAGGTCAAGGCCTCTCAAAATGCTAGAAGTATGAGGGAAAGTGTAGGAAGTATTCAATTCTACTAAGAGAGAGGAGAATTGGGATGGGTGTTTGCTCAAGGTACATAAAACAAGCAGCCTTGAAGAGGATGCAAACTAAAACTGGGAACTCCCAAGAACTCCAGTCTGTCCTGATGGAAATTCTTTCCCAAAAGGCTCCTTATGAAAAACTAGCCATCCCCGATCTCTACGACCAAGGCTGCCACTTGTGACCCAGGATTAACCGCCTGCAGTCCTGGACTGCCCTTCCTTGGGGCCGTCTGCACTAGGACATGGTGTTCCTACCATCACAACCAGCCATGAACTTGGTGGCATCACCTGGGTCCTAAAAAGTGGCTCCAGGGGAACCAGGAATGCGGCCACAGGGACTGTCGGCCCAGGTGGCAGCGCTGGGTTGCACCGAGGGGAGGGGAAGCCGGGCCAGAAGCAGAGCCAAGCTCCACTCCCTGCCGCTCTTTGTCAGCACAGCCAGAACCCTGCAGAAAAACCGCTCTGACCTGCCCGACGTGAGGAGGCAGGTAGGAGAAGATGCCCTATGCTGGAGGTCGGTTTAGGGTTTAGAAAGGATGAGAATCTGAAGACATAACTTAAGACCTGCCAAGTGAGAGTTAGAACATTCCCAGCCAGGACGTAAGGAAATACTCGTCTCCACGAGCTTGAATAAAAGAACACACAGCAGAAATAGTTGGGAGATGACGTCAGAAGTTCTGGGCTAGTGTCCTGCACTTCTCCTTGAAAGTAAAAACAGTGGATCTAGAAGAATCGACGTGGCATTGCCCTTGTTTCAAGGAGTACTCCTGCTCCTTACAAAACAGGCAGGCTAGCGGAAGAAACTTCATCTTCTTTAGAGGTTATAAGAATGTCCTCCTTTTTTTTTTTTAACACTTATTATCCCCCAAATGCAACTATTACTCAATTAACAAATATCTTTCCACTTAACCTTTGTCTTTGAAAAAGACAGTCCTGTTTCTTGAAGAACATTCACAGTGGTGGTGGTTAGGCAAGTCAGATTTTTTTTTTCCTTTGCTTCAGTGCTTGCTAACTATTCTAAAAATGTTACACATTTATTGTAAACATATGCTTCCGAGGCCTAACAAAAAAGCACAGTTTCCTCATGCCTGGCAGAAATTTAAAACGGAAAAGGGCAGAAAGAATTCTTTAACAAATATATATCCTTTCCTTCTCTTGGGCCAAGTGTGTTAAAAATAAATCTTCTCCATCATTTCTCACTGCTGCTTCTCGGCAAGAAAGTTGATATGGTTCAGCACAGTGAAAACACAGCTTTAAAAGCTAGCCTGCCCTCATTAAATTATTCTGCTGGCTGTGTGTTCTCATTAAAAATGCATAAAGATCAGATAATTGCAGTAAGCATTATTAACCCAGCTTTACTTTTGAATATAATGGTCCCACTTAAAAGCTGGAAACAAAGGCTCAGACATGCCAGAAAAAGAAGTGTAAACATTGAACTACAGTATCGAAAACTTGTCAGAAAGCTACCTCTTGCTGGCTTGTTAAAAATGTGCTTTGGAAACTCAATTAAAGCCGGGGCATTATGGAGCTAGGTAGGTCCCTAATTTCTAATAAATAGACTTTTTTTTTTTTTTGGCTAAACATTCAATCGATGATTATTTACCATGAAGTTTTTTTTTTTTTCTTTTCCTTAATTACAAGCCTGTTTTCAAATAACAGGATCAGTGTAAACTTTATGTATTTGGGAGCTAACGATGGCAGTATGAAAATTTTTCTGTATAAGAAAATAAGAATGCTCCCAAGAATTCAAATGGTTTTTGGTGAATAATCAATGGACCTATTCTTTGAATAAAAACCCGTTTTATGCCTCACCCCAAACAGGCGGCATAGATTCACGCTTTGCCATTTCTTTTTCTCAAATCAAAATGTTACGTAAAACTCTAGGGTCCCCTGAAAGTATTACATTTGAATTAGTGGAATCCGGTTTCCCTGGCTTCCCTAAGCAACACACACGGAATGCAGCATACTGCAGCAAACTCTTTAAACATTCAAAAAAAAAAAAAAAAAAAAAAAACCACGGAGGGGGGGATGGTTCCCCTACCTTGTTTAGCTCTGCCTCGCCTTCCTTTTTACAGTAACCCCAGGAACATCTGGCAGAATCAAGCGGCCGAGGCTTCTCCGCTGCATCATGAGGAAGAAATTTCCATGTAAATAGTTCTCATTCCCTGTTTATTGTACTCTGAGAGCCGTCTGCCGTATCTGGAAAATTTTGCCTTCTGATGATGAAGCAAAGACAGTCTAAACTCTGTTGCTGTAAGCTGCAGCCCTTCCTTCCGACAAATCCCTCCCAGCCGCGGGCAGCCAATCCCCAGCCAGTTCGTCAGCCCTACTCGTCTGAAACTGGCCCTCATAGGATGACTGACACAGCAACACAGCACTTGCAGTGTGTGAAAACAGTGCATCCATACTGATGAAAGAGGAATTTCCCTCTCAGAAGAAAGCGATCATCGCACCAAGACAAAGTGGCACATAATTGGCAGAGCAGAGAGAGGGGTAGCTCTGGAAAGCACCCTTGAAGACGGCCAGCCCAAAGCTCGTGGCTGCCCTGGAAAGACTTTGAAAAATACCAAACTCCGCAGATTCAAAAGGAATCCAGGTTGTACATGAAACTGAAGTCCTTGTCCCACTGGACAAAGCATATATATATATTTTTTAAAGGGAAAACAATTCAGTGTCTGCCGTGGAAATTAATATACCTTACAAAAAATGTACATGTGATTTCCATTAGTGAGGAAGAACCTGTGAGCCCAAGTGCCTATTCAAAGTCAAAACATGCCTCTATACCTCGCACCGCTTTCCTGCATAACATCTGTTACTGTGGAGGTTAATTACTGCAGCCCGTGTATCTTCTGTCTAAGTTTTCAATTAGGGAATTCTGAACAATAAAATTGGTATCTATACTTAACCTTTTTGTGCTCCTGGCAGGCTCCCATGAGAGGATTAGATATGTGTTCACCTAACCCTAAGGTTTCTTAGGTGCCGATTGATAAATACAGTGTATTGGTCCATTTTGTCATTAATGAAGCAACGATTACAGGAAGATGTTTACAGCTGAATACACATGGCAGGTGATTCAAGGGGTGCCATCAGGTGTGACTTCACAAAGGGTGGTCTGGAGGTGCTGAACTTCCCTGAGATAAAGCTAGAGAAGAGAAATGGAAAGGTTAGTAAGGGTTATTTATTTTTATCCCAGTCAACGGTACTCCCTTTTGAAAAAATGTACATGGCATTTAGAAAATGCAGAAAGTATACATTTTCCTTCCACTAAACACAACATTTTGCATTAAAAAAAAATTGTGTCATGATTACATGGCTAGACCAAGGCAGGAACAAAGCCCTATTCATCTGAAAGTTTGAACCCAATGCACTATTGCTTATAAGAAACTGTTCAGTGCATCTGTAATGAAGTAACAGTTGGGGTGGAATGTAATGATTTCTTTTGATTTTGCCAATTGCACTTTAAAATCACAGTGTTTCATATGATTTGTAGGCGATTTCTTCAGTAGAATATCACACTTTATTCCCTTCAAATTTTATAATGCTCTTTTTCATCCCAATGTAAATACACCAACTACTTTCATCTACTATAATTTTTCTGGAAATTTAAATCACCTCTGTGGTCAAACAGGTAAAATTATTTTTAAATATCAATATTCTTAATATTATGCCGCACGTAAATGGGATATCACAGGTTTATGAATACCCTCTTCCCGATCCCCCTCTGATTTTGACTTTGAAACTACCTTTCCCATAATTTCAACCCTGAAATCATAGTCTTTGACTCAATCTTCTGTTTTCATTCAATGAAACTAAATCTGGTTGATATTTTCTTTCTAGCTAGTTCACAAGTCTGACCTATTCTCTGGCTAATACAAATGCTAACAAGCTGGCTTCTGGGACTCAAGCCTCCCCACGTTCAAGCTCCCCTGTTGCCAGACAGGTTTTCTGAAGTCATGTAGCATCATGTTCCTTTCATATTCGATTCTTCTCTCTATAAAATCCAAATTACTGACCTTCAAGGTCCTTCATAATCTGGGCCCTCCCTTTCTACTCAGCTTTTTCTATACTGTTTTTCTAAGTGAATTTTCTGACGGAGCCATGACTTAATTCTCCAGGGCCTCGCTCCTACATCCCATCTTCAGATCTGACTCCCAAGAGCTTAACTTAACAAATTTTTACCTAACCTTTAGACCTCAACTTACACCTTCTTTCTTCTGTGATGGTTTGCCTATTCATCCTGTCTTCTCTAACATTCATTCTTCCCCTTTAAAAGCATTCTGCACTGTCCATTTTCCCAGACCATTAAACCCTTAGCAATGAGTTGATCTTCCCATCTCAGAAGGCTAGGCTTGTGTAGTATATTAATTAAGATAATGTACCTAAAATGTCTATACAGTGGCTGGCATGTGATAAATGCTCACTAAATGATGGGTATTCTTATCTTAATTTCTACATTGTTCATTGCATTTAGCAAGATGCCATGCACAAACTCACTGATTGCATGACTCATGTCTCAAGAATTGATAATATATCCACCTTGCTGCACCAGCCAAGAATCTGGCAATCATTCTTGACCCTCCTCCCCAACCACCCTATGAAATCTATTATCAAGGCCTGTCAAGTTTAGCACCTAAATATTTTGTAGTGTTTCACTCTGCTCCATCTCCACCAATGGAATTCTGTCTGAGCTATCAGTGTCCTTTACTATTGAAATAGCCTCTTGGCTGGTGTCCTGCATGTGTTCTTGATCCCTCCAATCCCTTTTCTGCATATCAGCCAGAATAATAACCAGAAACAGAATTTTGATTATTCCACATTTCTTTGCTATGAACTGAACCGTGTCCCCCAAAATTCATACATTAAAGCTCTAAGCCCCAATATGTTGGCATTTGCTGATGAGGCCTTTAGGAGGTAATTCGGTCATGAGGGTGAGGCCCTGGTGAAGGGGTTAGTGCCCTTATAAGGAAAGAGGTTGAAGAGAGAGATCTTTTTGCTCTCTCTCAGCCAAGTGAAGACACCCTAAGAAGGTAGTCATCTGGAAGCCAGGAAGGGAGCCCTCACCAGAACCCAGTGATACTGGCATGCTGACTTCAGACTTTCAGCCTCCAGAACTGTGAGAAAATAAATTTCTATTGTTTAAGCCACTCAGTCTACATGGTATTTTGTTATGGCTGCTTAAGCCGACTAATCTAATCTTCAAACATCTTTGAGTTGTTCTTAGGAAGAGGCGTAAGTTCTCAGAATGGCCTACAAGGTCTTGTGCTATTCAGCCCCTGCCCACCTCCCTAGCCTAATCAGAGGCCATTTCTTTGGGGAACGCTTCCCTGACCCCAAGATGAGTTCACATCCACCTGTTGTTTTCTCCCACAGCTCTATGTACCCTATGGCAGTGCTTCTCAATTTAATATGTATGCAGATTCCCCCTCAGGGATCTTGTTAAAATGCACATCCTATCTTAGTAGGTCTCAGGTAGATACTGAGATTCTGCTCTGCTAACAAGCTCCCAGGTGATGCTGATGCTGCTGGTCCGTGGACTGGTCTTTGAGTAGTAAGATTTTATAGATGTTGTTCACTTTACAGCACTTTTCACAGGGTATGGTGACACATTTATTTGGTTAATTACTTAAGATCCATCTTCCCAACCAGCTTGTCAGTGTCAGAAGTCACCGTTGCCTCTCCAGCATCTAATCTAGGATGTGCCTGGCACACAAGAGGAGATTCTCAATAATAAACGTGTGTTGAATTAATTGATCAATACAATACACTGCAGATCCTAGCTGGACTTTCTTCTTTTTTTCTTTTTTGTCCTCCTCCTCTGCTGTGTTCCTAATTCAAGCCCCCATCACCTTCTGTCTATTCTTTACCTCTCTGCCTCCAATCTTGCCCCTGACTTCTCACTCCATTTGCAACACCACAGCCAAACTCATCTTTTGAAAACAACAAATCTTATAATGCCACTACCTGCATAAAGTCGCTCAATGACTCCCTATTATCTTCAGGGTAAATCTCTTGCCTAATTCTTGAGTATATTCTCTTACTACTCCTCTTGAACTCACTTCTCTCCTGCTTCACAACTAGTATGACTGGTTAGTTTACTAATTTTAATTTTAATCCTTAGAATGTGTTATGCCCTTTCTAATTTAGAGACTGGATTCCTTCTGCATGAAACATCGTTTATTCATCTTACACCCATCTAACATATTTCCATCCAACATTTAATGTGACAAGTGACATAACAGACATTTACTAAATAGTAGTTGAATGGTTAATGGATAAACTTGAAAATGGCACTAGTAACAAAGTGGCAAAGACAAATTCGGGTTCTTAATAAAGATTGATAATGAAGCCATAGAGACAATGGGTTTGGTCCATATATTTTAAAAAGTTCCTCTAGAGAAGGGAAAGGAGAAATACTATAAAAGCCAAAAGGCGTATGCAGTTCTGAGATCATCGCCTTTGCTGGATATACCAAAATTCGCAAGACAAGAGGAAAATTAACCGTTAATGATGTTTAAAGTGGAGGTGATTTCCATAGAAGCAAAGTCTGCCTTTGAGTGGAAATGGATAGGTGTCCTAAAACAGATGGAAGTGCTGAATTTCCAGAAGAGATTGGCTAGCAAGGAGACGCTGGTTTACAGCAAGAGAGAGATGAGACAGGAAGGTGAGTTGCAGGTGGGCCAGGTCTATGACAATTCAATCTTAGGGCACATTCCTCTCTCAATAGAATATTTCTACCCAATACTTCCTTACTTGGTCCTTTAGTAGATCCTGTTTTTTATTTTATTCTGGTTATT
This sequence comes from Camelus ferus, assembly GCF_009834535.1. NCBI lineage: Eukaryota > Metazoa > Chordata > Mammalia > Artiodactyla > Camelidae > Camelus > Camelus ferus. Next base: position 35,900,911 of record NC_045709.1, read on the forward strand.
TTATGTATAGATCCTATTGGAAGTCCTTTGAGGGCACAGACCATGCATTTAAGTCCTTTTGTATCCTCTACAGGGCCCAGCATGAAGCAGTGCTGAATTAATTTTGGTTGATGGATATTTATTTATGATTCTAGAGAAAATTTGCATACTTAGAAGAGACTGGTAGTTTTTTTTTAAATATGGGAGTTGCTGAAAATGCAGAAAGAAATAGAAAATTTGTTTTATAATTGTTAGACAAAAAGGTAGTGTTTTCAATTAAATCTATCACAAGAAGTTCAACTAGTTCCTAAATTTTCTCTGTAAAGCCAGGGGCAGTAGGCCCTGGGAACAATTAAGATTAACATTTCTGGGTTAGAAAAATAAATTGCATAAAGCATGTAAATGAGATAATGTTGAGAAACCCATTGCATAGAACATGGTAAGTAATAAATACTCAATATATGTTGAGCACTACTATTACCACTACTGCTGTTATCACCAGCAACATCATCATCATCTTTAGTTTCTAGAATTCTAGCAAGATTTCACTGAGGAGTGAAAATGTGGTGATGGATTAAAGTAGGGACTTCCAAACTTTCTCGGTCTGTGGCAGTATTTTTTTCCCACTGTGCTCTTAGCCCAAAAGAAACACCTTTTATTAAGTAATTAGGTCCTAACAACTTAGGGTTTGTTTTAACAACTTTGCAGCTGATTGAAAAGTTAATACCAAAAAGTCTGAAAGAAAAAAACTATTTTTATTTCATTCTTAAATAACCCTAGTTGGTTAAGAATGAAATATTTATAGTGGATCGCGAGTGCCTGTTGGGCACTGCACACAATTCTCAGAGCTTGAAATAAGATTGAAAGCATGGCTCTCATTTCCTGTTCCACATTGATTTTTGTGTGGCACTTGGTTTCTTCTGAGCAACTGCTGAAAGTCCAAATTTGCAGATATCATTGAAAGGAATGTAGTACGATTCTAGTATTGAAATTGAATTACCTTGAATTAGTTTGCACAGCATATGACAAATGTTAAATATTGCTGTGTTTCCCTCTGGAAATATAAAACATCACATGGAACCCCTGTGAGTTCACTGCAGTCTCCCAGGGTGACTCATGGTACGGTTTGGGAACCATGGCACTAAGGCAAGAGTCCCGACAGGCTGGCCAACATCAACCATACTCATTGTCTTTTTTCTGGTGTGCTAGTTGCATCAGGCCTCCTGTCCTGAGGCCCAAGGGCCTTTGACGATGCAGAGACAAGGTCAGGATGCACCCAGCCCTGAAACTAAGGTCGTCTGAAAACAAACTTCTGAGACGTCAGTGAACCTTATGGTCCTCCAGTATTTCAGATGATTCAGGGGCAAAGAGAAAAAACCAGGATGGGACAAAGTGGATACTGATGCTGCCAGCTCTTCCCAGGGAGGGGGACTTGCCAGTGACCATTTGCCTTTCGAAATGGTCAGTTCTGAAAATACGTGCAAAGAAGAAACAGTGAGTCTTTTTCCTGTGATTCCTCTCCATTATGACGCGGCTCAGCCGCATTGTTCTCCTAGGCCAGCCCGGCTTCCCTCACATTTACTGTGGGTTTCACTATAATTTGACTCTCCACACATAAAAAAGGGGGAGTATTTTTTGACTCTGTCTCCACCTCCTTATGGTAAGGTGCCATTTTGGACAGAGCAAAGAATGCTCCCAACCTGAAATGCTGGAAGGTGCAGGCATGTGCTCCCCAGTGGATCACCTGGAAGATTTTCCGTCTACGGCCTCCTGCTCATCTTCTGACCGAGGGGACCAGCTGGCCTGGGGTCCAATAGCAATTGGGTGGAAGGAGATCTACCCACTTTGCTCTACTCCCCTTTCTTTTCCAGAGCACCTTTCGTCATAAAATATAATCTACCAGATAGTCATTGTTTGCTGTCCCTTTCCTCTGCTGGAACGTAAGCACCCATGGGCAGCAGGCATTTTCTGTTTTGTTCATTAGCACGTTTTAGGTGCCTACCACAGCACTTGACATACGGGGCTGATGATAAATACTCGCTAAATAAACGAATAAAATATGAAAGGACTGAAATATGGTGCAGGGTGAATAGGAAACTGTGTTTGAGACACAGGGCCAACCATCAAAGCTGGAGTGGTGCTTCCTAAGGGCCTTCCAAGGGTCATTAGAGCCACATGTGTGAAAACCAGGGGCGAATCAAGACCAGGGATGGAGAGTGCATCTTCGTGCCACCCAGCAGTGCGTGCTCTGGCAGTGGAGGTTTTATGTTTCACTGAAGTTTGGTGGGCAGCCCAGATCCCTAGAAAGGGACTTTAACAGAATGGGAATAAACGCTTTTTCAAAAGGTTCAGAAGCGGGTGACGAGTTTGAGAAAAAAGATCTTGGTGAGGTCTTGGGCCAGCCTGTGACAGCGGGAGTGTGCGAGATGGCTGACTAGAGAGGACGACTGTCACCTTGGGGCGCAAGTATGGACTAGATGTGGGAAATGAAGCATGGCACGTGTGTAAGTGCAGCTTTGATTGCAAGCTTGATTTTAAAAATGAACGCAACTGGCTTTGATTTAGTATAATGTAGCATCCCTTGATGAAACACTTTTCGAAGCACTCACTCCCATCTCCATCTCTTTTTGTTTCTCCCAGGATTGGACTCCACCTCGGTTCACTTTTCCGCTCATCTGATTAGCATTTATCACATACTTGCCATACATTGGTTCCAACTGAGATACGAAAGGCAGAGAGATGAGCGAGACACGACCCCAAGGAGTGAGAAGAATTATACCATGATCCCCAAGGGGAGATCTGCGGACACTAGTCTCAAAATGTTCCTGAAGACAAGGGTCCACGGTCAAGTAAGTTCAAGAAATACTGGAATAACCAACTAATCATGTGCTTTCATCGAAAGTCATATGGGAATATGCTTTGTGAGTCTCCAAGACAGGATATATGTAGTTGCTATGTTTGAGAATTTATTTTACCCTTTTATTTAAAAAGCATCTCACTTGTAATGGTGTTAACATCTGACTAGTATGGGGGATGCACTTAGGGAAACACTGGCCCAGATAAATCTTTTTTTCCCCTGTTCTTTGGGCCATGTCTGGATCTGCTTACCTCATGCACCTCAAGGTCTTTTATCTGATGCCAGATCTTCCTACTGTATCAAGGTCCTCAACTTTGCCAATGACTTGTGTGGTGTCTGCCACGTCTCTAGTGCTACTTTCTACTCCTTTCTTGGAACCACAGTTACGTGGAAGTCCCTGTGGCTCTAGGACATCTTGGCTGGACCAGACCTTCACAGCCATCCTTCTCAACCAATCTTGGAGGTCATTTGCCCAGGTTTTCCTGGCCAGCAGGGGACCCCTGGTGACTGTATGCGACCTATGGGCATAATTACCCTTCCAAATCTTAGCCCAGTCTAAATTCTAAGTTCCAGTGAAAATACCAATTTCTGGATAAATTCTTCTTTTTTTCCATTAAATGCCACTCATGAAAAGTGCTTCTTGGGAGTTTCCATAGTCTTGGAAGGGGTAGAGACAATTTATTTATTAAACATATACATAGTGATTACCGTGTGTTGAGTACAACACTATGAAATACATGCCGCGATCATCCCACCCTTAACTGACAGATGAGAAAGCCACCTGCACAGGTAAGTAATCTTCATGGGGCCACACAGTCGGTCAGTGGTGGAGCCCATTGCCCCAAGCAGACTGGCCTCAAGAATCCATTTTCTTTACCACTACAGCATGCTGGCTCTAAATGTAACAGAAAAAAAAATCATGCAGTAAATGAGGAGGTATCAAGTGCTAAGACTTGAAGAAACAAATTTTAAAAAACGAAAAGGAAACGTAGGGGAAAGTCCTGGGGACCTGACGATCTGAGGCACGTTGGGAGGGGACACTCGCCACGTACAATGAGTAGGCAGGACAGGCCTCCTTGAGAAAGTGCCCTTTGAGCCAAGCCTTGCAGACGTGGGGGAGTGTGTCATGGGCTCTCTGGAGAAGCCTGTTGCACACAGAAGATGCAGACTCCAGGGAGAACTCTGGAAGACCTTCATGTGGAAGGGACTTCCGTGTTCAACTGCTCTGGCCTCCAATTCATCACTGAATCCCACCCCTTGTTTCTTCATAGCTTTTCTCGGCTATGCCCTGTTCTCTCCAGACAAATGGCATACGCCATTATTCAGTTCAGCTCAGTCGACAGCCAGTAAACGGTGTCTCCTGCCTTTCTGGCTTCCAATTCAGGACTCCCCTTGCTGCCTTCCCTCTGTCAACAATCAGAAGGTGACAGATCTTTCTTTTCACTTTTAGATGTTTCCCTATTTCCCTTTCCATTAAATTAAAAATACCGCTACCTCTTTCCAGGTTGATTCACCCGATTGTCATCTCATGAAGACATCATCAGCATATATTAAAATTTCAAACTTACGTAAAGTGTTCTTAAATTTTCTTCCAAGAACATGAGGTATGTTTAATAATAAAATTTTTTATCTTTATTTTAAAAGTAATTGGTGCAAAGAGAAAGCATCTGGCTTTGTTTTATCTGCTACAGAAAAGGGATCATGCCATGGATAGATTCTTTACCAGAAATGGGCAATTATTTAGCCTTCCATCTGGGTCAGACAGAAAAACAGGTTCACCTTAGCAACAGCATTCTAATGCTGATGTCATCACCTTACATCATTCTGGTCTCATGTCACTGTGTTCTTTCTCGAAAATCTCAAACCTTTAAATCTCAAAGCTTTATAGATCTCTGCATTTAAAAGAAAGGAAGCAATAACCATATTTGAATATTCACTGAGTCATTATAATCTTGAACTCTGTTAGCAGGTCTCTCTTCTACAGCCAAACAGAATGAGAATTGTTCTTTTTTGACTCAGTCCAATTTTTGCTAGAGCTTTGCCTGCACCCCTGTGTCTCCCAAGCTGAGCTGATGCCCACAAGCTCCCTCTGTGCCCCCAACTCATCAGATTGCCAGCCTCCCCAACAAGCCTGATCACTTACAAATGTAATTATTTTATTTTGCAAAGCAGTCCAGTCCTGAGGCGATTATGGTGAGATTACAATCATGGATCCTAGGGCTGGAAGAACTCTGACTATTCATCTAGATTCTAGCCCCTTATTTGAAGGTGAGGAAACAGAAACACAGTGCTTGGCTTTTATTAAAGACGGAAAAGATTTTAACCCTCTGAAAGCTTGTACTTTCCCAGAATTTCAGGAAGGTTTATGACAGGGTGTCAGCCCATGCATTGGGAGTTATCTGCCCCCCACCATCCCTCCCCAGACCTCCCCCTGTGGTCTCCTCCATACACAGAAACTCCATACACCCAAGTCGGTGAATTACAGCCATCAGAAATCCTTCCTGTACCGGAAACTGAACTGAGACTCTTCCACTTAGAAGTTTAAATACTGGCTGTGGTCTCAAAATAAATCACATTTCAAAATTCACAGTTGTGTAGGGTCATTTAAGTTATGTTTATTTATAGCAATAAACATTTGTATGTATTCACAGGAAAAATTCGCTATCAGCGAACAGAATACTATCCACATACATATGACACTTTGGCAAAACCAGGCTCTCAGCTTTCAAAACCACAAGCTCTGCTACAAACACAAAGACCTCCTTTATGAGCTCTCATCACACGTTAACTGGCGTGTTCCAAAAGTGACTTCAAAAGTTCTCAATTTGCTGGATCCCTGACTAAGAAGCAGAGGTGATATTTTTAATCTATTTTAATCTTAAAGTTATTTTTAACATAATTAAGCATTTATAACTGCACTTTATATATACTTTGAGTTACATAACATTGCTGAGCTAATAATTTGGACCACACTTTAAGAAACCTTCTATTTTCAGGATTTCATATTTAAATATAATTAGGAAATGCCTTTTGTTTGGAAATCAATATTTTCCTTTTAAAGGACTTTTTAATATTGAAAATAGCGAAACAAAAGGTTCCCAAACTTCTAAAAAACGCAGATTTCACCAAAAGAGCAATTAGAACACATTCTTCATACTGAATCAACTAATAAGTACTTATTGCCTAATTAGACTAACTGACACCCAAATACAGATTCTATCATTGTTCTCGGAGCAGAGAAAAGGGCTGCTTAATTTATCTTTGTTTCTTCAATATTGGGAAGATTATTAATAAGCATTCATTGTACTCTGTCTTTTGAAAAGCACTTCATAATAATTTATTATTTCATACTCATAGCCAGTCTGGGAGATCACTTTCTTTGCCTTCATTTTACAGATAGAGAAACTGAGGCAAAGTTGGAAGACCTCATCCTGGGTCTCCTGAGACCCTAGGAGCTGAGGTGGGTGGTAAACTCAGATTCTGTATAAAATTTAGATCCTTCTGTGGCACAAATACTCAGACACAATCTAATCCTGAAATTTGAGCAAAGATTCATACTCAGTTGCCATGTTTTAGCAGGGAATTGGCAAGCGAAATTTTGATGAGCTCTCTTGTTCATGAAGAGGAAAATAATAAGAAAAGTGATTGTCTTGGAAACATGGAAATAAAGAGAACTTCCTGAAATGCAGAAGTTTAATTTAAAAATTCATAATTAAGTTACCCAAATCATATCTTTACAGTATTTTGAATTCATTTCTTGTGTGTTTTTAGCTGCTTGGATGGCCTGTTTGATTTTTCTGCCCACCTCCTGCCCCTAAGTTTAAGAACTCTGCTTAATGGACAAACTGGCTGCAGCCTAACAGACCCAGGTAATATTTTATAAGAACACATTTTCAGTTAGTTTACTTAGTTGCTGAGGTTAATGTTCAGGGCCACTTTGTATGACCAGGGAGGTTGTGTGGCAAATCTCCAGGGCGTCATTCAGGTTATAGTCCACATTCTGCAACCAACATACTATGTGCTCCGCTGGAGTTATGCAGTGTACAACTTGCTCAACCATACAAGTCTGTCAAGTTAACATTTTCAGATTAAGATTGAGGTAGTAGATACTAACAGAGGGTGGTCACAGATTTACCACTTTTAGATACTCTTTGTGTTTGTCCTCTGACTCTCTTCTAGTCTTCTGTAAATCTTGTCATTATTCTCTCAAATCTTTCTCAAGCCCCTGACCCATACACATCTACACCTGAGACTTCTCTACATTGTCCCTAATAGCCTAAGGACTAGTAACTAGGGTTTCTATGTCCCAGGAGATTGATAAGATAAATCCATGAATCAGCTTTTACTTCTAGAGTTCTAGGAACAATCTAGTTCTGTTGTACAATCTGGGCCAGGCTGTGTCTTCCTCAGAGGCTCTGGTTCCAACTCTACAAAGGAATCAGAGGTATGGGGCTAGTCTCAGGGCCCCAATCTCTAAGTCACAGAAACAGTCCCAAGCACTGAGTCCTACATTTCTTGGTTGGTGCCACCAGAGCCCAAAACTTCCCACATTTTTTTTTCCTGCTTAATCCTGATCCTGAAAGATGATCTAAGAAAATAAAAAAAAAAAAAAAAAAAGGATTCCTTTTTAAATTTGTTTGGGAAACATTGCATATTATACTGTCTACTTGGAGATCCACAGTGTTTTAGCATATTAAAGGCTCTGAGAAGTCCTGCAAGAAATACATTTGTTTAATTTTGTTTATCCCCAAACTTATTTATTTATTTTTGGTAACTTCCTATTGCTATTAAAATGCACTTTGGGAAATGTAAGCATACAGAAAAACAAGTTCTATAAATAATGCTTCTCTAAGACTCTTCCCTGCTCTCCTCCTCACTGGTTAGCTAGTTTTTAGCCTTCATAATAGGGTGCACAGCACAACCCTGATCATTTACAGGTTTTCCTCATGGGTTTTCATTGTATAATGAGTTGAGCTTCGAACAGCCTGCATACAAGAAAAAGGAGGGATCCAGGGGACTTGAGGGACAGAGGTAAGCAGAGGGAAAGGAACCACAGACAGGTGACAAAGGGAACTTGAGAAAGGTAGGCCTGTTACCTGGCCCTGCTTTATTAAATCAATCTTAAATATGGGGAAAGTGAAGCTTAGACAAGTTAAAGCTTGCTTTAGCTCACACTGTTGGTTTGGTGAACAGCTTTAACCTGAACCCATTTTGCTGACTCCTAATCCCAGGCTCTTCCACTTGGTTACATTCGGCATAACCTCACACTATTGCAGTGGTGAGTGCAGGCTCCAACCAGTGCTGATGTCCAAGTGCCGTCCCTCACCACTAATAATAGCATGTGACTTTGCCTGGGGTCCCCCATGCCTACGATTCCTCATCTCTGCCATAGGGAACAGTAATCCTCATAGGATTGTTGAGAGGATTAAAGGAATTGGTGTTCAGAAAATACTTTGAATACTTCCCGTCACAATTCAAATAAATACTCGATAGATGTTGCCAGTTGCTTTTATTATTACTATTCATAACTTAACTCTCACATATGGCAAGTTTCACAGCCAAGGTCCAGCCACCAACTGTCAGGGACTACTGGGATCAAACGTAAAATAGAATCCCCCTCCCCTCCCCTCTCCCCTAAAGCTGAAGGGGGGGGGGGCAAGTAGACTCTATGATATCCTCAGTCACTGTGCGGTAAAGAGTGAAAGCACTGAGCATGGAACTAGAAAATAGAAAATATCCAACTGGCTTGTTCTCTGAGGCTCAGAACTGTAGGAATCACAATTCAGACACAGGCATGAGTTTTGCTGGGTCAAGAGCTTTCTTGCTGACTCATGACTGTGGATATAGCTGAGCAAGGCAGTGGGATGTTTACTGGAGCTAAAGCTTTCCTCTAACTACTCTTTGGCTTTTATATTGATTGATCTAATAGTTTTGATATATAACCTCAAAAATAAGTCAGTGTTTTGTTTTTCATACCAATGGAAATGATATTAATACTTTCCTGATGAGGTAGACTGAGCACTTCACATGGGTTAGAAACAGAGGAAAATGCATGTAATCTATTTCCAATATTTGTCCCTTTTTGATGTCTTTGGTCTTAACAAGGTTGATTACATTTAGAATTAAAATTTAGCATTGGCAGTGGATTTAATACATCAATGTATTTCGATGACACTTTTTACTGCAGCAGAGAGATGAATTTCATATTCTATTTGGGTCAGCTATGTAAATCAACCACATTAATGAGATTTATTAAATCATCTTAGTAAGAGCTCCACTGTCTTAACTGTTTACTTAAATCCACATCCAACAAAAAACAGCTGTCACCTTCTGACAAATCTTATTCTGAGTGAGAGTTTTCTTCTTACAAGAGGGAAACTGATATAAGTTGTAATCCAACCTAAATGTCATATTTAGAGTCTTTTAAGAGGATACTCTGTCTTAAAAGGCAGGACTCATAGATCCCAACTTACTGTTAAGCAAGAACATTGATGAAGGGAAGAGTTCAAGGGGACAGCGTACTTCTGTCATTTAATTTATATGCAGGCAGAACTCTGCAGAAACCACTGAATTGCCGTGGAGACCACTGCATAGATTTGGGCTGTCAACATCTAGAAAGTGTGGGGAGACAGGCTGAAGTGGGCTGAGCTGCAATCCCCTTCTGACTTCTTCAGAAGAAAAGGTTTCCTAAATAAGTGGATACATCATTCAACTACTACATAACTTAAAAAAATTTTTTCAACATTCTTAAGAGAGCATAGGTTTGTTTTTTCTTTCTTAAACAGTACATAGAAACAGTTTCTGCAAATAAATGCTTCTACAATAAATGAACTTCACATGTTCCAAGAAATAGGAATTCCTCATATTGGTAATACTTTGTTAACAGTGTGTGTTTCTTCTGTGTACTTAGACTAACAAAATTGTCTTCTTTTGACTATATTTTGTAAAATATTTAAAATGGATGTTTTATTATTTCAGATAAGCCTTTTCCTAAGGTATTTAATAACTGGCCAAGGCATTAAATTCAAACATAGACCTTAAAATACTCTTTGGTTAAACTCTGGGCCTCTATGACACACAGCAGCCCCCACCCGACATGGGAAAGTAAGGCTTACTGACGTGAAAAGGTGAGCTCATGTCGTGGGCTGGAGGGGCTAATCACATGGCAGTTCTCTTAGAAAGGGGACATCTGTCACTCCTGTGAATGTCTGGGGTAAATCAGGCCCTCGGACAGGTAGCTGGGACTCAGAAGACAGATCCTAGGTAGGCAGAAGAGGGAACTGGCCTTTGCCAGTGAAAATGAATGAGCAACACCTTGTAGTGACAAGCTTTACCTTTCTTTCAGTACCTGTTTCCCTTGCTCATTCATTCATTATCATCCACTCAACTAAACAATGTTTATTTAACACTGACTAGGTGCCAGGCTGTGTTCCAGGCATTGTGGATGCGTAAAAGAAGAAAACAGATACAAATACATGCCTGTCTTCTTGGCGTTGGGGGGAGATTCATAATGAACTAAGTAAGTAAGTAAGTTGCAGAGTGTGTTAAAAGATGACAAACGCTAAGTAGACCAGTAAAGCAGAGAAAAGGGATAATGAATGCAAGTTCAGGTGGTGGTTTACCGTATTAATTGGTTGTCAGGAGAGGCCACTCTAAGAAGGTTGTATTTGAGACACTAAGGAAGCAAAGCCATAGTGGTACCTGAGAGGTCAGTGTTTGAGGTGGAATTAAAAACAAGCACAAAAAGAGCTTGAAATAGGGGTGCACTTACCTGGAGCACATTGGGGTGGTGATGGAAGTGGCAGAAGAAGAGGTTAGACTAGTTGCAATGTGGGGATGAGGGTGATGGCCGGTGGTGCCCCAGACAATGTATAGATTCATATAATATTCCAAAGAACTTGGCCTCTATTCATAGTTATTAATCTGTTTTGCACTTATCAGTGTATATTTGAATGAACAATACCAGGTTTTTGTTTCCACATTCATACACTTAACAGTGTTTAAAATGGGCACTGGCTAAATACTGATGACTCCCCCAGAAGTCTTCTACAAAACAGTGGGTCTTGATCTTTTTATTGCAAGTGGCCTATATTGTGAATAAAATTACTTGATTCTGGCTAAAGGCATGCCCTTCCACAGCTTTTCCATCCCTAGCATAGCCTTTGCAGACAGAGCCTTCTGGTCTACCCATCACTCTAACCAGGTCACTTCTCCATAAAAAAAGACAAGAAGATGAGTGGTGGAAGAATCGAGAAAGAAGGACAAGCACAGAAAGAGAGGAGTCAAAGGGAGTCAACACTGAACAATTAACTCCTTTGCCAACGAATGAAACCTGCTGGCTGTGACAGACCACACATCCAGCTCAGGCTAAAGCCCCCTATGGCACCCACTCCTCAGCTGAGTATGGGATGTCACATGGCTTTGACTTTGGTAAAGGTTCATCTTTATAATCAAGAGCATTTCTTTTCTCTTCCTTTCTGCATTCAGCAATCTAACCTTTTGACTTCTTTGCCGCATCTCATCTAAAAACTCCAGTGAATACTCTTTCTATCTCAAAACCTAGGGTAATAGTATTCACATTTTTTATTTATTCAATGTTTCCTTTTTAACCATTAAATAGGGGTGGAGGAACAGAAAGCCATAGAGATAAGGCAGCTTTTCAAATAATGAAAATCACAGCAATAATATATCAGGTAAAATCTGACTCATTACAAATATGCTGGGGTTGTTTTAAGGGTTTTGCATGTATTATCTCATTTAATTTTTACAACCCTATGGAGACATTACTCTACATGCATTCCATAAATGGAAAGGTGGCAAGGGGCAGATCTGGAATTAAAATCTCCCTCATTTTGATTCCAGGTGTTCATCATCTCAATGCTCCAGAGACAGTGCTTCTTTTTTTTAAGTTAATTTTTTGGTTATGAAAAAATTCAAACAGGAACAGAAGTAGAAGGAATAGCATAATGAGCTCCTATGTACTCATCACCCAGTAAGTATCCAAATAAGGCTAGTACTGTTCCATCTGTTTCCCCTCCAACATTATTTTATTTTGAAGAAAATCCGAGACATCCAGATCACTTCATTGATAAACATCTCAGTTTATTTCTAAGGGAAAACTTTAAAAAATTATAACCACAATATAATGATCACATCTTTTAGATTTTTTTCTTAGATTTTAGATTTTAATATTCTTAATATTAACAATAATTCATTAAAAACATCAAATATCCAGTCTCAAACTGTAGTTTAACTACAAGGTCATAATCATATACCAACATGATTTGGTACAGATGAAGAAATAAATCTACCAACCCACTAATCGCACCATTTGTATTCCAGCATTGACACTTCAATTGTGTTTGATCAAATGAAACTATTTTAAGTGCAAGTTGCTGAGGCCGTGTATTTCTCCAAGAGACATAGCAGAAAGCAGTAGGATTTAGAAAAATCTAGGTTCAAGTTTTGGTTCCTATGTTTAAGTTTACTATTTATACCCTTAGGGCTTCAGTTTCCTATATTATAAAATAAGGAGTTGGAACTATCAGTGATTTTTAATTCAGAATTCTCAAATTCTAGAACTCTCTGAAGACTATTTTACATATATGTGTAAAACAGATTCTACTTCACAAATGTATATATATATTTATGTATATATTTTATTTCATAAATAAGATTTCCTTAGTGGACTGCCTTTTCAAACTTGAAAAAGTGGAATCATTGGTGTTAAAAAGGATTAATAGGTAAATGATTTCAAATAGCCTCTTCCTCTCTGACACTCAGTATGTTTACCTATCTATCCACCTACCTAGCCCCCCACTCACCTAATCCACTTATCCATACATCAAACCATGTGCCTACCTATATATCTAGCAAGACATATGTCTAAAAGTAGTTTTTAGGTAATATGTGAAATGAAACTATTTTTCACAGAACCCAAACCATAGTTAAGCAACTGAATTATAACATTATAAGTGTGATTGCTTTGTTATATAATATGCGGGAAAAAAGAAATAACTGCAAACTCAGATGAGAATCAGACAGGAGGGCTTATGTGTTTCCAAAGATAAGATGGTCTTTGAAGTTTCACTTTTCTTCTTATGGGCAGATGACTCTGACCACCCCCCCCTCCAGCTTCGTTTTATCAAAGAAAATGATAGATCATTAAAAGCTCATCACTCAGAGGCTTCAAGGAAGAAGTGGCTTTCAAAGAAATTTTTTTCTTTCTAGTCTATTAGCTAAATGAGTGAGAGAGAGAGAGAGGAAATAATCTCAGAGAGAGAAGAGAGTCTAAGGTCAAAAGTAGGGAGAAAGGATTAGGATGGGTGATGAATAATGAACTTCCACAAACACAGGCAGAGTTTAAAGGAAATAAATAAGGGCATATAGACCTGCAGGACCTTGGGCTGAAGGTTGGGCAGCCTGGGTTCTGGAAGAAACCATTTATCCCACCTCCCTCACACATCTGGGAATATCTCCAGGAATAGAGACCACTGCAAAGTGCTTCCTTAGCGTGCAGTGATTCACTGTCTACTTAGTTTAGACTGCTCCGCAATTCCTTCAGTCATCTTTAAGTGCTACCTGTAGGTGCTAGAATATTAAATAAGATATTCAAATACAAGTAATGTGTGAGGGATTAAGTAATTTGCTAATTTTAAAGAGACATGGCCAAAATTTATTTAAAACTGTTTATAGGTAAAATTATGAAAAATCTAATCCAAGATGATTTTTTTGTTGTCCAATGTTTATTAATATTTTATACAGAGACATAAGCTATAAAATGCAAATATTATGAGTAGAAATTCCTAATAATGGTGGTGTGTCAACTTGGCTCGGCGGGAACTATGCTTCCCCAGATGCCTTTCCTTGTACGATTCTGCATGAGTTCTGGCCACAAGAGACATTTGATGTGCGATGTGGAAATGCAGCTGCCGCCCTATTTCCACACTCGGAAGGTCAGGGCCAGACTCCAAGTACTGCTACAGCCCATACACATCAGGAGGCTGGTGGAGCTGGCGGGAGCAGCATCCGGACTCACCAAACCTCCAGCTCCCAGGAGAGCTGCTCCTTCCACTTTTCCGAAGCGCAGAGCAGATGCACTTGCACCCCTGTGCTGAAACATCAACTCCTCCCTGCCGGGGCATTGGGGTTGGCAGAGGTGAGAGACAGGTGCAGACCCCAGTCTGTCTGGAAGGTTGCAGTTGACTTGGTGGGGCTCAACGTAGGCTCCATTTGTCCTTGCTCTCAGCCACATCCAGCTTTCTTCCCCACCTGCCAGTCTAAATGACCCAAAGGCTCTACATTTCTGGCTTAACATAGGGTGCAGAGCCAAGAGCCAGCAGAGACTGCACCACCAGCTCCCACACTGGCAGAAGGTCTAACCTCTATAACAAACCCCTGATGTTTTAGTACACATAGCAATTCTGCTCCTTGATCAAACCTTGACTGATACAGTAAGTTTATGAAGCAGGAAAACCATTCAGAAATTAAAATTCAGTCAGTGCTTGAAGGAAAAAATATCCTCCAGAATTCACATAAAGCCCCTCAAATTGGCAAATGCTATGAATAATGAATATAAAATTGCAGCTGATCTTTCTTGATTCACCAAGATATTTATTAATCAATATTCTGTTCCTTAAGACTAAAAGATCAAAATGCAAACAATTCTAAATAAGAAATAATTCTAATATTATTATTTAGTAATAGTTAAATATTTAATTTAATGTAATAAAATAAATTCTAAATAATAATCTAGATTAAATTGTATACTTTAATCAAACATTAAATAATTCTGATTCAAAAATTGAACAATTCATTCAATAATTTTTGAATTAAATAATGATTTGACCATTACAGAATTTACAGGAAGATATTTTGTCGCTTAATGAAATTAAATGTCATAGGTTTTGAGCTGCATTGTGTATTTTTACTTTATCAACTATAAATAAATTCTCAAAATTAAAGAAACAAAATCAAGGAGAAATGTCCCAAAACCATCCATTTAGAGTTTAGGAAGCAATTTCATGAACTTGCATTGCTTCAGCAGTCTTCACCTTTGGATGAAATTTCCCATAATGCCATTCTGAACTCCAAATCCACATCCAAGTGTTTGCTAGATGTATTCTGTCAAATACTCCATGGGAATCTCAACCCCAAACTCGATTTTTCAAATTACAAATATACTCTTTCAGCTGACTTCCTAATTTCTGTTAACAGCAGAAATGGACGTTTGTCATAATTTGTGGCCTCAGAGTATCTTTTAAAAACACTTCCTATGTCTGGGGAATTTCCCATGTGTTGAATCTCACTTCAGGAAACTCTCTTTCCCCACCTTCCTTGCAGCTCCATGAAGGTGTCTGACAGACTGTCCTCATCAGTTGTAGCCAGGCAAGACATCTGCTTCAAGGAAACTCATGGACAGAGTAGGGTCCATTTAGAATTCACTTTCTGGCAAAAGTGGTAGTTGGATGCTTTTGGCTTTCCAGGACAGCGAGGGTTGAGGTTCTGGTTTCTCCTACTCAGTTTTGAGGAGGGACCTGTGGTGTCTGCTTCCCATGACAACAGGAGAGACTTTGTGGTCTGTATGCTTCATGCACTGTCACCAAGTAGTCACCAAGCTTGATTTGTGTATTCTAAAGATTTTATGAGTTAGGTAGGCAGGATTAAACACTTAATCCAATTAGAGCAGATTCCCTTACTTACAATTAGGAACCCTGGCTGATGCAGACACAGAAGAGCAAAACATCAGAATCCTCTTCATTCCTAAGTGGTTGCAAGATCTGAGTCCTTCTGCATCTGTCTGCAACATGTCTTTAGAATTTGTCCTCTTCTTTCTCTTGCAACATCTGAAAATAGCTAACGGGGTATTTTCCATTTATCAGAACAGTGTAAGCTTTTTATATGTATTAACTTATTGAAGCTTCATATCAACTCTGTAATGTAGGAACAATTCCTGCCTCCATGAAGCAGATGAAGAGACTGAGATCTCAGAGAGATTAGCTTGCTAGAATGTTGCAGAGTGGGGGCTGGGAGCCAGGTTTATCTCATTATAAATTCAATACTAAGGTTCTAACTGGCACATGGAGATATCAATCCTTCCTTCATACTGACTAGAATGGGTTTATCAGGATCATGTCATTCCAGCTGTGTCCCTATGCAGTGCTTTCAATGATTCCTTGGTGCCTCTGGATGAAGTTCCCACCTGTGGCTGCCATCTAAGATTCTCAACAGTCTGGCCACAACCACCTCCTCTCCACCTTTATCTCATGTTCCTTGTGCCTGGCCCTCGTGTTCAGAAAGATCAGACCATTCTGCTTTTCACCAGCCACATCCTGTACTTCCCCACCTCTTACGACTACTTTCCTAGGCTCCTCTACCTAGAATGCCTCCTCCAATTTCTCCTTTTCTAAGCGTGACCACATGTTGAGATGTGGCTCTCGTGCCTGCTAAACATGACCTATATTAACCCCTTCAATCTTCACATTAACTCTAAGAAACATGCCTTATTGCTCACATTTTCAGTTAAGAAGATGGAGGGTGAGACAGCTGAAGAGATTTCCCAAAGTTCCCCCAAATTCTAAGTGGCAAGGTCAGAGTTGGAATCCAGGTATGTCTGACAGGAGGCCCGAGCTTTTAACCAAGGTGCCATCAGCCTTCCATCCTATCAGACTGTGGATCAGAGGTTCCTTGGGCATGAGTCTTCCTTGGTCTTTCCTACCAGGAGTCATCTCTTATCTCCATGTGCACAGCACTTGTCTCAGGAGTCTTGGATGGTAATTATACCTTCCACATTCATCGAGGGTTATCTGTTCCCATGCTTATTCATTCAGTCAGTGTATTTCTTAAGTACCTGTTTGGTGTCAGGCACTGATCTTCATGCTAGGATACAGCAGGGACCATAACAGGCAAACTCCCTGCCCTTGTGAAGCTTATATTCTAGTGGGGACACATCAAATTAAAGATCTGATATGTTACATGTGAGCAGACAATAGCTGCTACGGAGAAAAGATTGATAGACAGGAGCTGTAGAGAGGAGAGGGTTTCTCTTTTCAGGGGGGGGGGGGAGGGAGGGGCTTTCTGACAAGGTGATACTTGAGTAGAGATGTGAAGGAGGCAAGGGGGCCAGCTACTGGAGCCCTAGAGGACATGTATCCTGGGAAGTGAGAACAGCACAGACAAAGGCCTGAATCTGAAGGAGGCAGCACGTTCTGGAAACAGCAGGGAGACTGGGATGACCAGCACATATGAGCAAAGGGGGAAGCAGCAGTGAACAGGCTGGAGAGGCAGAACGGGCAAATCGGCAATCTGTAAGGTCTTTTGCTTTTCCTCTAAGTCATAAGGAAGCCCCTGGAGGGTTTTGAGCAGAGAGTGACATGATCTGACACCCATATTGAAGACAGACAATGAGGAGCTGTGGTGGGTGAGGTGAAGCCAATTAGGAAGCTGTGGATAATTTCAGGAGGCAAGAGACAGTGGTGGCTTGGATAAGGGTGGAGGGTCTGCATATGTTTTGAAGATAGACCCAGCGGGTTTTTAAGAAGGATTGTTGTGGAATGTCATAGAAAAAGAGAAGCCCAGGATGGCTCCAAGGGTTTGGGCTTGAGTATCTGGAAGGATGGAGTTGCCAGTTACTAAGAAAGGGAAGACTATAGGAGAAGATTAGTGAAGGGAAGTCAAGGGTTCGACTGGAGATAAGGCACCTGAATCTGAGTCTGCAGTTCGGTGGAGAGGGCTGGGCAGGGGATCCAATCTTGGGAGTCTTGTTGGTACTAAAA
Source organism: Camelus ferus (assembly GCF_009834535.1). Taxonomy (NCBI): domain Eukaryota; kingdom Metazoa; phylum Chordata; class Mammalia; order Artiodactyla; family Camelidae; genus Camelus; species Camelus ferus. The sequence continues at coordinate 35,918,521 of NC_045709.1, forward strand.
TCTTCCTGACAGCAGAATCTGTGCTTGCTTAACATTTGTATCCAGCAAAGAAGAAGGGGCTCAGTACATGACCGCAGTGGGGAGAAAAGAAAAAGAATTAAAGGAAAAAATCAGGCAAATGCTTAAGGAGTTAAAAAAACTCTTAACTAACTAGTTTAATTGGATCCCAATATAATCCAAATACCCATTAATATTATTCTCCAGAGAAACATTACATTACTGAAATCAAAATTAGGGGAATTATAAATACTTCAAACATAGTAGAAGTGAATTTGTAGATCAAAGAACATAAACATATCATTCATGTGATTTTTATCAAGAGATCTGAGCATCAGAAAGAGAGCAGGGAGAATGAGACAGCGGGCTGCAAAATACTGGCCAGACAAAAAAAATGCCTGAACAAATGAAAAACTATCTCTAGGGCAAATGCAAAGAAAACCAATTGTAGCAGAACTTTAGAGAGATTATCGATACTATTTCAGGAAAATGAATAAACAGAAAGCTGAGCTTGACACACTAATGGGATAAACATAGAAGCTCAATAACTAGGAATACCAGAAATCATCATTTTAACCAGGGGTGGGCAATAGATAATTTCACTTATAAAAACATGAATCTATTGCAGAGATTTAGTAAAAGACTGGGGTAGGTATGAGGCAGAATGATTGCGTATGCAATGAACAGTAATTTTTAATAGAATTAGAAGTACAATATCAAGACAACTTATCTACATGAGAAATAAAGTGTATTTGTTACTCAAATGAAAGGAAAACTGCTTGCCCAGTTTACAGATAGGAGAGTTAATTTGGGAGGTATCTGACCTGCCCCATCAAGTAGCAAGCTGGATGATCAATGTCTTTTGAGGTTCTGTGACTCTGCTTTTTAATTTGCAGTATCACTGAAAGCAATTTCCTGGCATTCCACAATCTAGCTCTAGGGGCAAAGTAATTGGTGACCCTTGGTCTATGTAAACAATCTGAATAACAAAGATCACAAAAGGGACATTAGAGGGACATTCAATTTAAATTGCATGTTTCTAGGCTGCTGGTTCTCAAAGAGCCAGCTTCAAAACCAGATGGTGGCAAAGAATATCTTGGAAATGGGGAAGGTTCGGAAGAAAGTGTGTAGCAGGGATCATGGTAATTAGAGTTGTGGAATTTAGCTGGTTATTCTCCTTTTGTCTCTCCCTCCTCCCCACTTTTCTGTGCCCTGGAATTGATCCTTTAGGGACCAAATCACTTGGACACTCAAGAGGAGGTATTTTCCCCCCTCGTTTTGAGGTGCATTTCTGGAAGTGACTGACCCTTCACAGCAATAGCTGCTGTCCCAGGCCCCTCCTCCACAGCCCCAGCCACACTTTCCCTGCCTTTCCCCTTCAGTCCTGCAGGTGATAATGGTTTCCCATCACTGATAATCTCTGGGTGTCTCAATGTCTCTTATAAACTGCTTTTACCCTGCCTCTACCTTTGTGGATAGTCCCTTCTTTAAAGCCTTCTGAACCATTTAAATTGGATTCTGCTCCCCTGAATGACAGGAGACTGCTAGGTAATTTTTAAGTGGCAACAAAAATTGAAGACTAGGGACTACATACTCTTATAATTCCCAGAACACTTTCTATGGTATTTCAAATGCAGTGCGATCTTAACATTTCTGTGCAGAAGTTGTTGATGACTTATGGGCTCTGTGCAAAGCTGTTGGAGCCCTAGTCAACTGGATCCGCCTCCCTCTTAAGACAGTCATATCTCAGTCTTTGAGATTTTCCATTATGCCCACAGAGGAGCTTCAACATTGCAAGGCACAAAAAGGTGGTTTATATTTGTCATTGTTTTATGGGACTGATATAGGACACGGGAAGGGAAAGATTATGGTCAAAATTATTTGAAAACTAATGTTCTCTAGGCTGAAGCAAATGAAGCCACGTGCACATATGTGTCTTGCTGGGACTATGAAAGTCCTTTGAGATTATCCTCTACTTACCTTTGACTGATGCTGTCAATGTAACGAATGAATAAAGTAACATTTGCTGTACCATTAGAGAGGGAAACAATATGCTGCAGAATATGAGGCCCTTACAGCTAAAATGGATCATCGCCAAGTTACATGTTAATTAGTAATATAAGAAATGCCCAGGATTACCAAGAATCACCCATTAGTGAAAATGCACCTAAAATTTTTTAAAGTCACTTATCACACCTAATTATCTGATACCAGATATAATTATGCAATTATATATAATTTTATTATCATAGCCTACCTCATGCTATGGTTATTAGAAGGTTACCATAACACACTGGTGAAGTGACTACAGTGGGGAAAAAGGCTAGTGAGAGGTGAGATGCTCCAGGCAAAGCAATGGAAGGGTGGTACGCTGGAGGGACGGCTCCGGGACACTGAGAAGGTACAAATGGCTCATGAAGTGGAAAAACAGCTGAGCCTGGTAGAATGGCCAGCAAGGAGGGAGGCAGGCCCAGGAAGGAGGGAGTGGCTGAAGGCCAGGGGTGGCAAGGAGCCCTCGACACAATCTTCTGAGAGGTACCTGGAGATTCGGCAATCCTATCAGAGGCCCTGGCAAGAGCAGCTGAAGGTGGGTGGGTGGAGGCAAACGTGAGTGGTTGGTGAGGAAATGACAGAGTGCAGTTGAATCCTTTAAGCAGCCTCATTTTAAAGCAAGGTTGGGTTGGAGTGCTAAAACTTGGAGCAGACTGCAGCGTGTGTAAATGCTAAGAGGAATGAGTCAGTGGTCAGGGAGCACATAGAAAGGAGGAGGGTTGATTGACAGAGAAAGGCCTAAGAAGACAAAGAACTTCTTAATTACAGGAACATCCCTCATAGGTAGCGTCTACCCAGTAATTTCTAGTCACTTTACCTTGATTATCACATTTAATCCCCACAAGAACCCAAAAGGTAGAAACTATAATTATCTACATTTTACTGATAAAACAGTTGAAATTCAAATATTTTGCCCATGGTTTCTGAAGCCAAAAAGCACTAACACCAAGATGCAAACTCAGTTCAGCTGCAAGACCTGCCTCTTAAAACCCTGCACTATGCTTCCTTCCCACTCTGTCAGCTTTAATCCCAGTAAGAACCAACAAGCCCATGTGTCCCCACCAGCTCAGTGTCCATCAAACACACCATTCAGCGTCCTGCCTCTCCACTATTCCACATCTTGCCCTCAACAATTCTAAGGGCCCTTGGCGTGTGAACCAAATGTGGCAGAACCAAATCCACCAATTGAGTAGATTTGTCTCCAGGGCTGGCTTGTCTAAAGAAGAAAGTACTCAGGAGGATGGAGATCTTGTCCACCCTCTGGACAGAGGTGCTGCTGCTACTTGTTCACCACTGGGCTTCCCTTCCCTTCTGTCCTCTTCCTGACGATCTACACCTGGTCCAGTCCTCCACACCAGGTCCCTGCCTGCAACCTTCTCTCAAAGCTGCTCCTGTCCTCTATGTAACCATCCAGCTAAAAACATGGCAGGGCTCTTCAGACTTGGATAGGAAATGGGTAGAGGCTTAGGGCAGACTTATCACATCAAAATATCCACCAAGTCCCCCTTGATTAAGTTGTCCTGGGATCAAAGCCCAGAATGGTTTTAGTTTTTATTCTTCATCTTCTGGCTTCATGCTTGCCTTGTTTCAAGGTTCGTGTGAAACTGCTGATTGATACTGGGCATCCGTACGCACTTTGACTTCACCTCCTCTTTTTCTTAATTTACTCTCTCATTGGTGTCACGGATGACCTACTTGTTTTAGGATGAAATCTAATACTATTTCCTAGTAAAGTGTTTTTCACGGTGTGGTCCACAGATTCCTGAGTCTGCCATAAATTAACTGAATCAGAACCTCTGCAGGTGGAGTAATTCTAACATTTGGGTGATTCCAGCTTCTGGTGTAGGAAGGCTCTTCTTGACCTCTTCTCAGGATCCTGGGTTTCCTGATGGCCAAACCACGGACAGTAAATGGGCAGCTCACCTTCCCACGTACCCATGAGCCTGTTCAGATTCAACAATTCTTGGGCACCCTGTCTAAGCTGACGGGATCAATTCCATCTTCTTTCCAACTAACCTAACCTTTGGAGTATTAATTAATTTCTTAAGCTCTGATATGAGTCCAGCCTTCAATTCCAAGTTATTTAGTCTCACTTCTACCTCTGATTGTTTGCATTTGACATCTGCCAGGTGGACCAGGTCTGATCTGATCTTCTCTAGTGATAGTTCAGGTCCCTCCCAGGATCACATCTGTACCAGGAGCAAAAGTTACATTGGAAAAAATAGGGATGGAGTCGGATGGAAGCTCAGTTAAATAGCTGACACATTATTGCAAAAGCATGAACAATAAAGATCTTTTTTTTTCCTGAATAAATATCCTTTACTATCAGGTCTGCCTCCATTACTGAAAATGTTAATTTCTTATATTGTTTTCTTCCACTTGAGGATTTGAATGTTAAGCTTGAAAAGGCCAACCAAGCTGCCACAGCAACAAGGCTGATTATCCTGGGGCCAGGTGACTTCTGGTTTTTAGATCTTATATTTAAAAAATGCCTGTCTTACATTCCCTTTATTCCATAGCAGGGAATAAAAATTAGGAAATGCACTCATAGTCACTCCTTGACCTATAAACACCTACATTATGAATGTCCTATATATAGGAACATCCTGTGCTGAGCCCCAGAGCGTGGGAGGAACATTTTCTTCCTTCCCTTTGAGAGGCCATGGCAGATGCACGGTGGAAGATCCCTTCTCATCCTGTGCCAAGTGCCCGGCACAGCTGCAGAGGGAGTCCCCTTCCCCAGGGGACTCTTCTCGTTGGCAGGGGGTGTTTTCCCCAACTGTTCTGAAAATAGGAATGTGTATTCACAGCATCTTGAATTTCCATTCATGAGTACATTTTCCCATTAGAACAGTGAATAGATTAAAACCACGCTAGTCTACTTTTAATCCAAAACACAGCAGCACTATTACTCTTACATCTTGCCCACACTGTGATTAAATAGGCATTGGTGGGTTGACCTGATGAGGGTAACATGTTTTTCTGTGTGACTTGAATTATAAATTTCGAATGACCAACTTATACACGAACTTCCGGAGCACAATCTTTATATAAATCGAAAAAGGTTCCCACACGCCTGTCAGGTGACAACGCTTCTGTGGATCACAGCTAGTCATTCCATTCTTTGTACAACAGCATGACTTCATCTTCATGATTCCCAAGTAAACAAAGACATTTTCCATTTCATTTGACTTATTTTTAATGTAAGTGTCCATCTCTCATTAAAACTTTGTGTCATTATCTGTAATCAAAGTAACAGGAGATATATTAGCCAACAGATGATAAGTTACAATAAAAGGTGACACCAGTCTGTGATTTATCAATACGCAACCTGTTCTCCTTTGCATAGGGGTGTTAGAAACAGATGTGTCTTAGATATCATAAATTCAGACTCAGGCTTCAAACTCTGTCAGATCGCCATCTGAAGACCAACAATCAGAGCAGATGATAACCACTCACCATGGTGGTGGTCACCCCCGACAGGAGTCAGCACTTCATAACTCACAACATTCTTTCATATGCACCATCTCCTTGGACATGCAGAAGGCAGATGTTTCCTTTTTAGTGATAAGAATATCAGTCCCAAAGAAAGCAAATGACTTGCCCAAGTCCTATAGAGGTAGGTGGACAAATTCAAAGATCTTCTACCTTTAAGCTCATTGTTTTTCTCTTATTTTGCACTTTTGTTTTGGACTAAATATCTGATACAAAATAAACATGACTTTTTAAGGCTTATCATGAGTAATTAACTTTACCTCTCTATATTTCTTTTCTTCACTTGTTGTCTTAAAAAGCACATTCTGTATGCTTTTCTCTAATATTACAGAGAACAAACAAAATGATAGATGTGAAACACTGAACAAACTGTGAAGTGTCACCCAGAGGAAAGGGGGGATAATCATGCTGGTCTTCATAAAATGTTTTTATATCGCTGCTGATGATTGTTTCCTTTTTAAAATTTATTTACATGTGACAAGGGAACTGGAAAATTTATTCAGAATATTGTCAGGATCAGCAAGGCTATGGGTTGGTTTCAGGAAGGGCTGAGTTTGGCTCTGGCCACCCACTGTGACAGGTTGGATTTGCTCTCTGTCATGCTAGCAGAGCACATGGAAACCAAGCAAGGGACCTGCTGCGGCAGGTGGCCAGAGCCCCACGCCACCTTATCTACTGCTGACATGCGTGGTTCCAACTCCTTTACCCAAACACAGACTAAGTGATCAAATACATATCAGATTGGGCTATCTGGTATTTTTCTCTGTCATCTTTGTAATCAAGCATGATTGAGGAAGCACAAGGTAGCAGGTGGCCCACACAGCGTCACCAGCTGCACATGCTGTGCATGTGGTTTCAAAGGTAAACATCAATCACCATTTGCTGAAAATTGGTTAAAAGTCCTTATCTGTCCCTTTAAGTTGTGATCATCATATTCATTTCATTTGTGTGTACTGTGGGTTGCGTAGATATGCTGCTGAATGATCCAGGAAGTCTAGAATAAGTATGCATGTATGTGTGCATGAATCCAAGCATGTATATAAATACATACAATTATGCATATAGACACACAGATATATACAGACACATATGTACATACATATAAATGTGTGCATGTGTACGTGTACATTTTATGCTGATACATGCACACATATGCATACATGCACATACACACCTATATATGTATGTGTGTGTGTCCTTCCCCACAGAAACAAAGAACTGTTTTGGTTCTTCTCCTACCAAAATATTCAGTTTCATCTGAACAAAGCCAAAATGCACTGATTCTACCTTGAACTAACTTCCTTCCTTCTTCTCTGCAATAGACATTTACTGAGTTCTGCCATGTACCAAGTACCTGTAAAACAAAGATAGAAGCACAGTCCCTTACTCTGACAGTGAGGGACCCAGGAAACTAAGACGACGCCTGGAACTGAGGGGATGAGGTTGTGACGGGGTGAGTACAAGGTGCACATTCACTTCGGAATGATAGGATATGGCTTCCTTGGTCAAGGGGTGTGAGAGTTGTTCAGAGGATAAGATGTATTGGCAGATGGAGATGGAAGAGTCCCAGGGAGAGATGAGCACACATGAGGCCTGAGACAGCACGGCTCTTTCAGAAATTTCAGGCAATGTTGGCTGAGGTGAAGAAGTCAGGGAGGCTGGGTTGGAGGAAGGGGGATGGTGGTGGGACAGTGAGGGATGAGCCCGAAGAGACTGACAGGAATCGAGCAATGGAGAACACTGGATGTCATGATAAGGAGACTAGAATGCATGCTCAAGGAAGCCCTGGGCCCAAAGGAAATCAGGTGGGTTTAGTGAAAAATAAGGCTTCACAGATATGTATTCTTTTTGCCTCCTTTTTCTTTTCCTTTTGGCTTGGTTCTCACATGTGTCGGTGTTCTGGGGAAACTGTAATGCATCAGCTGCATACAGATGCTTGGTTCCCTCAGCCAGCTGATTCAGAAAGCTATAAGAAAGAGTAGATCTGGTTAAGGAGAAAGCATCGTACATTTCAGTATGTGTGTAGCAGATGTGGATTCTGTGATCTAAACAGGAATACAGGAGGAGAGGCAGGTGTGTGCGTCCCCCTCCCAGTAAACTTCACCACTCTGAGATGATGGGTATGATCATGGCCTCAGGAGTGATGGTAATTCCTGGTATCTGTGCATGCCTGGGGTCATCTTGGAGCGCCCTTATGTCCACGTACAGGACATTACTTGGGGAAGCACCCTGTGAGGAGTCTGGAGCATGGATTTCTAGCCCCACCATGCAGGGGAGAGAGCCAGGATCTGGCAAGGTGATGGAGTTACCCTGTCTCTTTGAAGACGGCTGCAGCAGAGCCATTTGTCAGCCCAAGTGCCTCCTAAGGACCCTCTCACCTTTTGTAGCTTCCTTTTTAAGGACAATTACTCTGTGGGTGAATTTAGGGAAAATAGTCCCTCTGCAACCTAAAGCAGCCTTGCTCTAAGCGTGAATCTGTCAGTGGTGGTGATGAGAAACACAATTGTTCCCCAGAAGATTTTTCTACTAAATCAAGGGCTACATCAGTTCTCCGTGGGCTAGGGACGAATGTCTTAGTCCTCTGTGCATTTAAGGAAAGATATTGTGTCAGTTTCATTTTAAATTTTTTAGCTGCTTACTGCATGGTGTGTGGCCTTCCAATGGCAGAAGGAAACAGATAGGTTTGGCTTTCTAATTGCATTAGGGAGTATTATGCGTGGCTCTGGGCTCTGACTCCTTATGTTTGCTGCCACAGCACAAATAGGAGATTGCTTCTCCTATTTTTGAACCTTTTAGCTTCTTTATTTCATTTTCCCCCTCTGGCACAGACAAAAGTCTTTGAGATACTTGCTACTTAGACAAAATCCTGAAAGAATATGAACCAAATGTAAACAGTAACTAAATCTCAGTGGTGGATTTAAGATGGCAGTTATTTTATATATCTTAGTTTATATTTACCTTCGTTTCTTGGCAATGAGAATTTTTTTTTATAAGCAGAAAAACAATAAGTTTGGATCCTATCTGGAAACATAAAAATTATATACCTTCTAGTCTGCACTCCAAAAAGCACATGGTTTGTACAGCTCCATATTCCTTATACTTTCTAAGTTCTAAGCAGTCATTTGTTAGCAAACATGAGATAAGATCTTTAAGAATCTCATCTCCATAGGACAAAAGGCACAGGACAGGCCTAGGATTCCAGGTCCTGAGGCCAGACATTCAAGAGACAAAAGCTGAGTTACCAAGAAAGAGCGTCCAGGTAAAATTTAACCCAGTTCACTAACCCGAATTCAGAGGGGCTGAGTATATAGGAAAAAACGAGGCATGGGGCAAAAGTAGCAAAAAGAAAAGAAACAGTGAAATTGCAGGTAGGAGGTAGAGTTCAGGAGACCACGAGTCACTAGAACAAGCCAGAAGTGTTTTGTATGGAGCTCCTAGAGTTTTGGCCTTGAGTATGGAAGAGGACTGAATCAGTTTCCCACAGCTGATGTAATGAATTACCACAAACGTAGTGGCTTAAAACAAGGCAGATTTTATGATCTTACAATTCTGGAGGCTGGAAGTCCAAAGTGGGTTTTGCACACTCAAGGTGTTGGCAGATCTGCAATCCTTCTGGAGGTTCCAGGGGAAGACCTCTTTCCTTGCCTTTTCCAGCTGCTGGAAGCTGCCCACTTTCTTGGCTCATGGCCCATTCGACTTTCAAAGCACTTCACCCCAACCTTTGCTTTCATGATTAAAAGCATGAAAAATATGCAGGAACACAGAAATAATTGAGATCACGTATATGAAGTGTGAAAACAGACCAAAAGGAAATACATCAAATGAATAATTGTTTCATTAGAAACATGGGACTGCCAATCATACTTTCCTCCTTTTCTCTAATTCTCAGACATTCTATAATAAAAAATAATTTTAAACTGTTTCTTTTAAAAAAAAATTGGGGGTGGTGGTGGTGGTAATTAGGTTTATTTATTTATTTATTTTAATGGATGTACTGGGGATTTAGCCCAGGCCCTTTTGCATGCTAAGCATGCACTCTACCACTGAGCTCTACCCTCCCCACTAAAACTGTTTTTTAAAAATGACATACTAAAGAATTCATAAGGGTCTGGCTCAGGGATGAGCTGAAGGAATAAGTCACTACTGCCAAATGCAGAAAGGAGGTGAAATGATGGCAATGGAGGAGTTGCAGATTGCAGAGTAAGATGGTCACTGGTGATGGTGGCGGAGGAGCAGTTGCAGGGGTGAGGTGGGAATGCAGGCAGGACAGTGAGGGATTATACTGGAGACCATAAGGACAGCAGCTGGAGATCACTGGTCAGTGAGGGAAAGATGAGAGCAAAACATCATGGCAGCCAGGGACCAGTACAGCAAGTGAGGTGGTGGTAGTGGCTGGTTTTTTTTTTTTTTTTTTTCCTTTAAGAGAAGAGACGGGCTTCTCCATTCTGACCAAAACATCAGGCAGAGCTGTGTAACAAGAGCTAGGCTGTACTGAACATACACTTTAGGTTTTCTTAGCTGCTACTCTGTATCTTGCAGGAAAGAGCAGCAGTGCCTGGTAGTGTTGTGAGTATGAGACCAGCCTCTTCTCTCCCTAATTCACTGTGGGAAAGATATTTCCATCTGATGAGCCTCAGTTTCCTCATTTTTAACATGTATGGTTTGGATCAGACGGTCTCTAATAATCATTTAAGCTGTAATATTTTATATCCTTCTCTGAAATCTCTAGCTCCATTTAAAAAGCCTTAGTTTCACCCTCTCATGAGAATGGTTAGACCAAAGCACAACAGCGAAGAAAAGAGACCGGGATTTGGTTTCATACCCAATTGTCTGATTCCCATGCAGGCCAAACAATTAGCTCACTCACCTAGAAGCACTTTTATGCAAGTGATTCAACAACTGGGAAACAAAATGGTAACACCGTAAAAGAGGTAGGACAACCAACCCTCCCTCTTACCAATATCAGAAAGCAGGTAAACACCATCCGCTCAGACAAAGGATCAAAAATTACCGTTAAGATTCTAATCTTTCTTCCTTTTATATCATCATCAAAAAAAAAAAAAAACAAACCATTAAGAGGAGAATTAAAGGAGGAAGGGAAGGCATGCGCTGGAGGATGCACATTTACCTTCCAGTCAGATCGGGCCAAGGTGCTTTGTGAGAGGTGCCCGACTGTGTGTGAGAAGCTGTCCAACACCAGGTGTTGCCACTATGTATTTAGGAGAAACACAAATGGATATCTGGGCAGAGAGGGAATCCCAGTGGGTATTTGGCAGAGTGTGATGGCAGATTGAGGAGGACTCAGAAAAAGGTAGAGGGAGAGATCAGCAGGGCGATGAGAAGGCATTTGCCAAAATGCATCTCCTCAAATAGAAAGACTCCAGTCTCAGGCAATAAACAAAGGGAAGGGATTTCATGGGTGCAGTGGAAACAGAAGGAATCTTCTTAAGTTCTGTGTAACTAAGAACAGAGGTAACTAGAGTTTGAGAAACATAACTGCTAAATTTTGATAGTTACTCTGAGAGTATTTGCTGCAATTTCTATTAAATACTGTAACAACAGGAAGGAATAGTTGGGACAGAGACACACAGAGAGACTGTTGGTACTGAACCATCAAAGCAGAAGGGAAAATCAAATTTAGAGACACATCCTGTAGGCACGCCTAGATCAAACTTTCTTCAATTCCTTGTTGAAAGATTAGAGTTGATAAGAGAGCCGTACTCTGTAACACTTGATTTTGATAGATCTGCATTTATGCTTGACTTCACTGTATAATAATTGCATAGTAAACTGTATATACTTTCATTCTATAGTGGTAAAAGAATCAGACATTTTTACTGACATGATAAAAATCTTGAGTTTGATTGTTCTCCAAATATGGAATTAGATATATCTATATTTGGTGGAATTCACTGCAGACATTTGCCCTTTTTTTTGTTTTGTTTTTGGCTGCCAGCACGCATTTCCCCTTCCCAAGATCAACCCAGTTTCCTTGTCAGGATGAAATATACAATGGAAGGGAGTAATTCCCCAGAATGAATTCAGCATACTCTTGGAAAGGTGCCGTGCAACTCAAAAAAGAGCTGACATATGCCTAATAACGTCCACTGGCTTGACTAAAAAATCCACCACATCTTTATTCTCATCTTGACAGTTCAAAAAATGCCCCAAACTGACTAACATAAGTTAATTCTCCTGACACATCAACAGTTCACTATTCTCTTCTCTCAAAAGGAAGATAACCCAGTTCTGCCAGTTTCTCCATCCATCTCCAAGTCTCGATTACTTGAGTGATGCCCTCTCCACCTCTTGCTCCATTGTGTTTTATCATTCCCATCAACAGTCTTCCACGTATGAGCTAAATGGCATATACGTCACTACTAAGACTATATAAGAAAGTGGGGCAGGGAGAGGAAAGAGAAAGGTACTCAGGTGAAATGTTTAATATATGCATAGCATCACAAAGAAGGAAGAACGAGTAAGAGTTGCCATGATGATTTCCATAACTTGCCTTTGGGTGGTAACTGAGCATTCATGACTTCCTTCTTCCCCTCTCTGCCTCAGTTTCTCTTTGACTGGAGTCCCTTGCCATGCGTATATTTCTGAGTTCTAGGTGGATCTCTCTGTTTGGGTTGTGTGAGTCATCCGATGCACGTGGTATTACAAGGCAGTGTGATTCCCATCCGTACATCTTTCCAACTCTGTGTGGCAACACCATTAGCGTTCCTTGAAAGTCAGGATCAGATACCCCAGCCTAAATGTTAACCCTTATTTTTGCATGTTTGTCCAGTGACGTGATGAAATAACCAACCTAAAGGGAGTTGCTACTTCTTTGGAACCACACTGTGTTCCCTGATGGAAGTATAATTTTCTTGGGTACTGAAATCTCTCAACTAGCCCATCTTAGAGTTACAGGGGCAGGAAACAAAACTTTCATGAATATGTCATCAGATATAACCATGAGAGATGTCATCTTCATGGCGACTGGGTACTTTGTTTACTGAGGGCATGACAAAGAAAGTCAAGATACTAGTGCCTGGAGTGAGAAGACCAGGAAAAGAAGTCTCCTTACAGAATGGTGTCTTAATTGAACTCGATAGCCATATATTACTACCACTAGCCAAACTCATGGTTAGAACATCTCCGTTAAAAAAAAAGCGAAACAAATTCTCAAGATGCCAGGCTTCAGGAATAATTTTTCTGTCCTATACATGTTCAAAAGCAACAATATATTTAGTGGCAAAAATACCTACAACTTTTTGGGTAAAGACAACATGGATTTCAGCAGTACTGTAAATTCTGTTATTTCTCTGGGCTCATCCATTATACTTCCTTATCTTTGAGTTTGATTCTGTCAGATTAGAGGAAAACAACATCTCACTTAAAATACCTCATTCATTTTTTTTTAAATCACCTATTCAATAAACATTTACAGAGTTGGGTCTCTACGCATGTGGTAGAAAGAATAATGGTCCCCCACAGATGTCCACATCCTAATCCAGGAACCTGTGAGTATGTTACCTTACTTGACAAAAAGGATTTTGCAGATATGATCAAATAACTTGAGATGGAAGAGATTATCCTGGATTATCTGGGTGGCCTCAGGGTAACCACAAGGGTCCTTATAAGTGGGAGGCCAAAGGATGAGAGTCATAGAAGAAGTGACAATAGGAGCAGAGGTCAGAGAGAGAAAGAGAAGAAGAGGGTGGAGAGAAACACACAGAGACAGATTTGAAGATGCTACACTGCTGGCTTTCAAGACTGATGAAGGAGCCACAAGCTAAGGAATGGAGAATGCAAGGGGTCTCAAGAAGCTGGGAAGGCAAAGGAACAGATTCTCCCTAAGAGCCATACCTTGATTTACCCAAGTAAAATCCACGTTGGAATTCCGATCTTCATTTTGGATTTCTGACCTCTAGAACTGTGAAATACTAGATGTGTTGTTTGAAGCCACTAATAGATTTGACAATTTGTTACAGCAATGACAGGAAACCGGTATACCTGTCACTGCATCATTTTTATCTACCAACTCAGATAATTCGTCTGTGCTCCAGAACTGTGTGTGTATCTAGCTGACTTCTTAAAAATCTTCACTTAGTTGTCTCAAACATATCTCAAGCTCAAATACTCATGATCTTCTCCCCAAAACTTGATCCTTCTCCAGTGTCCTCTTTATCTTTGATTGCTGCCATCAACTACTCAACTGTTCAAGCCAGAAACTTTGATGCCTTTCCCTTGACACACCTAACCAAGTCATTATGGAGTCTTGTTGATTTTACCTCTTAAATCTCCCTCTGTTTCAATCCCATCTCTCCATCTCCACCATCACACACTAATCTAAGGACCATTGTCTTTCATTTGCACCATTCTTAACTGGTGCTGTCTTATCCATATCTTATACATTCTCTGTGCTTCATTGAAATTCATCTTTTATGGAAATCTGATCACAATTATTCTGTGCTCCAAACAATTTAGTGGTTTTCCACTGGTCTTAAAAAAAGACAAAAATTTTCAAGCTGAATAAAAGGCCTTGTATCAGGTAGCCCCAGCACACTTCTTCAGCTGCATCTGTAGTCACTGTGTCCCTTGCTCTGTCGTCTCTGACCCCTCTAGACCTCTTTTTCTGTCCTTCCTTCCTGAGGGCTGTCATGCCTGCTGTTTGCCTGGACAAGCAAGAACTGGATTCTCTGGTCCAGGCGGCAGGCTTCAAAGATGGGGCTGGGCAGAAGGGTGAGCAAAAGGCCCAGAGATTCAGGGCATAGTTCAAGGGAAACTGGTGACCTCGTATCTGATGAGAGCAGGTGAGGAAGCAAGTAAATCCAAGTAAATCTTGGAATTTAAGTTCAAGAAAGTGAAAAGAAGACACTCTGCTCAAGGGTTAGCCCGAGAACTCAGTCCAGAGAGGAACCTAGGAAATGACCTGGGGACTGAGTTACATGGACGGAGAGAGGTTTTCTGAGCACATCTGCATGTCAAATAGAAAAAATTAGAAGTTTGGAGGGGTGAGGAGATAAGGAGTGATCAGAGGGGCACATGGAGTAGGAGAAATTGTGGAAGGTAAACCAAAGGGAAGTCTGCTGACATTGTCACATAAGGAAATTGAATCCATAGGACTGAGCAACAAAGAGGTCAATAAGAAAGGCGTAGGGATAACTTAGTGGCCAGTGAAATGTGGAGACAGTGAGGACAATCACTGCTCAAGAAGCTGGTCTGTGAAGAGAGGGAAATGGAGCAGAAAGTCAAAGAAGCCAAAATGTCAAACGAGGTTTGTGGCGTTCCTCGTTTGAGGATGGGGGAGACTAGTATGTGCTTAATGTCTGTGAATTGTTCTTCCTCATCATGTAAATCATTAGGTCTCAAATTATATATGTACATGTACAAAGTTTTAAAAAGTCAAATGGCTCAAAGGCTAATAAGAACAAACATAATTCCCCTGTCTTAACCTTCCATCTCCAAGACTTACTTCCTAGAAACATGCTCAATGTTTTTAGCTGTTTATGTTGATATTTGCCATTGCATTTCTAAGTAATGTTCGTTTTGGACATTTCTATTGACTCCCTACTATGAAAGATGAAGTGAAAGCACTCTTAGAGAAAACCTCTGTACCCACATACATATTTCTTTTCCTCTATTTTCCCAAAATGTTTATGTGACAAATTTTTATTGAAGTTAAGTATTCAATGTTTACTATATAATTATTATTTATGTTGAGCTACAAACTGTACTATTATAGCCTTTTCTTTCTTGTACAGTTTGTTTTCTCATTAAATTTCTCTGTAATGACCATAAATTCTCCCCCAACCTCTCCAAGATAATTGTATATTCCTTTTAGTATAGTCAAGCACGTAAATAAATCTGGTCCCTTGTCCTAGCTGTTACTGTTACTGAAGCCTCTCTTACTGTCATCCTCTATCTTTCAATCCACCCTGGTTGCTCCCTCTTTATGCCAAAAGGCTGTCATCTGGCATTTTCTTTGCCAGAATCCCGTGGATTAATTCCCACAGACTCTTTCTCTGTTGGAGTCCTTGCTTCCTAGATTCTGTTTTTGGCTTTCTTGGTTTACATGGTCATTGTGGTAGTGCAACTTCTCCAGTGCCTTTCTAAGATCAAATGCTTAGGAGGCAAATTTCTGAGATTTCAAACGTATGGAAGTGGGAGTAATCTATGCTCATACTTAATATTTTGCCTTGGAGAATTCTAGATGGAAAATAATTTTCCATCAGAATTTGAAGACATTGTTCCATTTTCTTCCAGCTCTCAATATTGTAACTGAGAATTCTGATGTCATTCTAATTTTTGTCCTTTATATGTGGCACATTTTATCTTTATGGAAGTTGTTGTGATTATTTTTTTATCCTTAGTGTTCTGAAGTTTAATGATGATGTGTCTTGTTTACATTTTCAGTCATTATGTTCTTTAAGGAATTTTCTATAAACACATTTCTTAAATTTTAGAAAAATATTTCTATTATTTCCTCGATAATTTTCTTCTCTGCTTTCTGTCTCCTATTTCTGAAACATTGGACCGAATTAATTGATTTTCCATTTTCTTATTTTTCTCTTCTATTTGCCTTTTCTTGTTCACCTTTTTTTTTCCTACTTTATCCTGAAATTTATCTTCCAAAACTTCTACAGAGTTACTGATTTGTATTTTAGAATATAGTATTTTAGAATTAATGGTTTCTAAATTTCAAAAGCTTCTACTTATTCTTCAGATATTCCATTTTGATGCTGCCCTGTTGTTTCTTCATGACTGCCAGAGCTTCTCCTATTTGTCTGATGAGGACATGCATTTTTATTCTTTTGCTGCATGCTTCATAACCATCTCTTGCAGTTTATTTTTCCTTTATTGTTTTCTTTGTATCTGCCTCTCAAGTTAGTCAATTTTCTCAATTGTCTATGGAGTCTTGGTTCATTCTCGTTACTTATTGACTATTTATATTCACTATTGATGGGCTTGTATTCATACATAGGTACTGAAAAAGCTGGAGGGGTATCTACTTCTGTACTGGCAAAGGAGTTCATTGCAGACTAATCCTCTACAAAGTATAACTAAAAATATATGGCAATATGCATAAGACATCTGACGCGAGCTATCACAAGGCTACTAAGGCATCCGGAACTTGAGGGACCGAGATCTGTGAGAGAAGAGCAACATTTTGAGGTAAGCCCTGCATCTGGGGGGACTCTTCCCCTCAAAGCATTTGCAAGTTTGTATGTAGCACAGGCTGCACTTCTTAATGACGCTGTTTCCTCTCTTGCAACATGCATTCCTGATGGCCTGGGTGACTATGGCATCCTCTGAGCCCTCTAGAGGAGAATAATCCCCAAGAGGGACTTTGGGCCTCATGTAGTATATCTGCTCCAGCAGGTCTGCATTCCTCCACCTTTTATGCCTTCCTCTACCACCTGCCAGAAAAACCCAGGCATTTCAGTCTTTCTCAGTGTGGGGCAAGCATGTTGAGGCTTGTCTAACAGTGAGTTTGCTCCCAACCCCTGAGATCCTAGCCAGAGTACTTAATCCCATGTTCCAAGAAAAAGCCCCCACATCAACATATTCTTGTTCATCCAGCTTTATATTCTGGCCCCCTTGATCAATCACTCTCAAAATCTAGTCCCAGGGGTACACTGCTAGTTACTCCCGGTACATGATAGCTAATTCAGCTTCTGTGATGAGTCATCTCTTTCCTCTTATCTGCTGGGGTTTAACTCATTATCCACCTGCGCTTCTATGGCAACCACAGGTAGTTGTTTTCTCAACAGAGAGATTCTATAATCTCCTTTCTAAAGACCCGAGTCTGGGTTGCAGTAATCTGTGAGTTGAGGGCAGAAGGGACGGAGGATATTGTATGAGTTTATGGACTTTCACCTCTGTCCACTGGTGGCATTTCTGAAACTGAAGAGTCTCTGCTTCAATTTTTCCCCAAAACAAACCTTCTAATGCTGAGCTGAAGGAGGGTAATTAGTTAGTTGCAAACTGGGTGGTGAAATTTAGGAGTCAGCTCCTTATATAACCAATCTTGTTTCCCACCATACCTTATGAGCCTGCCTTCTGAGGTACCTCACACCTCCAGTCCCTCAATTTGTGCTGGGTTTACAGCACAAGTCAATATGCTTCTTGTTAGCATTTCTCCATGTAGGCACATAGTTTTCAGGTAATTTTCCTTTGCTACGTCAATAGCCATTTATATACATCCTCTTTCCATGTTCAAAACTTGCTTGACATTTCTCATCCCCTGTAGATTTCTGTCCTGTTTTTCTTTGTGTTAGTGGGTCTGTACCATTTGTGTTCCTTTATTCTTATGGATTTGGAGAAGGGAGTGGAGAAAAAGAATATATGAAACCTACCTTCTTTCACTAGAAGCTCTAAGACTGGAGCGTGTTCAAATTCTGATGGGAGGCCTCAATCAGTTGAGAATTCAGGAGGTAAGAAGGATAATCAGTTAAATGAGGGTCTTTCGGGAGGAAGGAGAGAATGGGATCTAGAGATGATGTGATAAATTTTAGTCCAGAGAAGGGCCAACTCTTCCATGTGACCAGAAGACAATCAGAAAGAACTGGGTACAGACAGCAGTGGATGTGTGGCTGTAGGGTTGGGATTTGAGGCTGTTCCCCCTGAATGCACTCCTGTTTGTTTCCTCTTATAAGCCTATCTTCTCTCAAGCCCTCTGCCCACCCATCACTATCATTCCAGGAGCAGTTTATAGCAATGACATTTCCACTCTATCTAAAAGAAACCTCCCATTTCTATGTATTTTGTACATAATAGAGAAAAGCAAAATTTTAAAACATTATTAAAGGCACTGCATACAAAGACCAGTGTGTACAAAAACATGTAGCGTTTGGACTTTGCCTTTAACAAATTTTAAACTAGTGAGATAAATAATGTAAAAAGGCCATTTTAACATAATTTGGTAAGTTTTTATGGCACAGGAATATAGAGAATACTACAGAAACATAGAGGAGGGCCCCTAAATCAATGCAGGAATCAGGCAAAGAGTCCTGGAGGAACTGAGGTCTCAGCTAAGTGCTGGCTGATGCTAAGTTAGCCAGGCAAAGATGGGAGAAGCAGCTGTTCCAGAAATAAGTGATAGAGTAAGCTAGTGTGTGGTGGTGAGAAATGTCAGGCTGTGTGCGGGGAGCTGTAAGAAGGGGGCAAGTGGGAGGCTGAGAGGTGACCTGAGAGGAGGCTAGAAGTGCAAGGGCCAGATAGAGGGGCCCTTTGGTGCTGCTTCAAGGAATGAAATAAGAGCAACGTGGTCTGACTTGGATACATACGTACAGTCTGATGAGGCCACAAGGACTAAAGCGAGAGCAGGGCAGGCTGGCAGTTGGCAATGAGGACCTGAACCAGGTGGGCGAGAGCAGGAATTGAGAAGAATAAAGGGCAGCAACTGTAGCCAAAAGGCCAGGCTGGAATGGTTACTCTGCCAGTCATCTGCACATTATGTCACTCAGCCTCATTCCTGCAGAGCGGAACCGCACTCCCTGCCCTGCGGTCAGTGCCGCGCACCAGAGGACAATCCCACGGAGAGGCTGCCGTGCTGCTTGGCACATACGCCGGAGTTCCATTCGCTTTTCTCACTCCATGTTTTCAAGTAACTTCCCATTTTCCCTACTGTCTTGCCTTTCTTTGGTAGCTATTTTAGGACGACTGGCACGATAAGGAAGCATGCTCAGTGGATCCTCTTGTTAAACTAATGTGCACCACAGCCCACCCATCCACTGCTACATTGTTTTTATAGACACACACACACACACACACACACACACACACACACACACATCCCTTTCCTCCCTCACTTTCCTACCATTTTCACCATCTCCCATGGCTCTCATCCTTCCATTTGCTAGGCTGAGAATCCCAAACAGTTTTGAGGATAATCAGAAATTCAAGAAGTATCAAAGCTTGCATGAAATCTACTGGAGCACTTACTCTCTGACATCCAGCAAGAACACTCCTTGCCCCTCTGGAGTTTTGGAAGAGCTGGGAGAGTCAGAAGGCTTCTAGTCATGGGCTGACCTTTGCAATCGTTTGGAGGCAATATGTTCCAGGGCTCTTAACTGATGGCAGTGAGGTAACTAACAGGTGTGGGAAGTGTTTTATCTTGCTGAAAGAACAGCAAGGTGATTTCATTTTTTACTCTCATGGTGCTACCCTAAGAACAACTGACAACAAATTCTCTTTTGACCACGCTGTCTTCGTACATGTCAGCTTCCCCTAGACCTAAGGGACATGAGCTCCTTAGCCTCATCCAGTGGAAAATTTGCCATCTCTTCTAGATTAGATGCAGATCCAAGAATCCATCTTCCCACAGTGGGACAAGACTTGTCACAAATAGCTTGGATTTATGGATATTCTTCTGCAGCAGAAATCGTTTCACCTTTTGAGGTAACCTTTATAGAATCATAAAATCAATCAGTTTTATTTGACATCCAAATCAGAGCTCTGCCCTAAATAAATGGCTAGCATTTTATGTGGAGAACAAAACAGAGACTAGGAATGTGCCCAGGGCTAGGCAGAAGAAGACACTGGAACAAGAGCAGGACAATTTAGAGTTCACACAGTTGACTAAGTGTCAGGCAGTGCCTTGGATCTCTGTCTGTGATGCCGGATGCCACCAAAATAAGCTCACCTCCCTCATCCTGGAATGGACCCATGAAAATGAAGTGGCAGGCTAAAAATGAATTGCATGCCAGGTTGATTCTTTTTCCTATCCTGTTTGGCTTGGTGTCCAAGAAATCTGTGTAGACTTGTCTGGTGGGAAAAGGGGGGCAATTCTAGATGTATTCTCAGATGGGATATATCTGGCATGGTAAATTTTCAGACTGTAAATGAATCACACGGTGAAGACATTAAGAAAGGATTTTACATATACAAATAGTGTGTGGGTGTAGTATACTATATGTACACACAAATACATTTACATAGCTTAAAAGAAAACTTTTACACTTCTAATGATTTCACAAAATTACCTTAAAAGGTATCTGTAAAGCTGAGAAGCTAGCATAATGCAATGGTTATTAGCAAGGCCTCTGGTACTAGATTGCTGGATTTCAAATTCTGACTCTGTAAGTTGCAAGCTGTGTGCAAGGATCTTTGGGCAAAATCCTTAATGCTTCAGTTTTCCAAACTATAATAATGCCCCTACCTCATTCATGAGTATTAAATGAGATAATATATAAGCAATAATAGTGCCTGGCTAAGGGTGAGTGCTAACTGCTATGTATTTACTATTATTATAATTAAGTATGCATGGTTGAACTCTTTAAAAAATCCTAGAATTGGAGTGGAGAGACAGTCCTGTATAATGCTTGAGATTGGACAAACCTACGTTTAAATTCCAGCATTTCTGCTGTGCAACCTTGGGCAAGTTCCATTACTCAGTCCAGTGATAACTGTGTTCTATCATTATTACTGGGAGTTTTAAATGAGATAACACATGTAAGGCACGAGCATAATGACTGGTTCACAGTTGGTTCAATAAATGGGAGTGATAATTATTAGTAGCACTCACGCACACATGCTTTAAATATCATCACAAAAAAACCCATATGTAACTCTTAACCATCTCCTGTTAACACAGAATTTAGGTTGATCTCAGGCAAGTAAGGAAACTGACATCCTTGTCACAGACAATTATCCCAAATGAAAGGTGTAGTGTCAGAATGACCAGAACAGCCACCGTTAAGATTATGAGAACTTCAGCCTTGGAGTTCTAATGATTTAGGTAGTTGTTGTTAGGATGTGATTGCAATGAAAGTAAAGAACAACCAGATACTTCTTATATTAGCACTTGGATTTCTTTTCCAAAATGTGTTAAATTGAAGTCATCTCATTAGGATTAAAGTTGTGAAACTGAATGCACCATGTGAGTTCCATGTTGAAGGCTCACTCCATGTGGCAGCACTATAGGGAAATAACCGCCCAGAGCACCACCGAGTCAGCAGCCTAGGACAACAGGGAAGCACTTTATGCGTCAGACCACCGGACGAGGTTCAGCAAGGGTGGCCCCAGTAATAAATGGAACAGCAGGCTGAAGGAGCAGAGTGAAAAGAAGACTGTGAGTCCTGTAATGAGACTTTCTCACCTGATCTTTTCACATACACAACTATAAACCCCAGGAAAGATGGAGAACTTTAAATACAAAAGACAATTTCATGGTCATTTTGCATTCATGATTTTATTTAGGGACACAAACAGCTTTCAATATACAGCAAAATGTTTGGCTTTGACCAGCCTGGGTTTTCTCAGAAAACGATGAAAGCAGAGAAATCTTGTTTTTACAAAATTTCCAACCTGATTTATCTCTTGTTAAGGACATTTAAGGAAATGCCCAGACACTGATAGGTAGAAATGAAACCATCAGACTGTGTTAGTGTGTGTCTGTGTGTATGTGCATTAAGCTTTTATTATTTTCTTAGAACAGTTTTAGGTTCACAGCAAAATTAAAGGAAAGTACAGAGATTTCCTATATAACCCCATCCTTAAACATGTATAGCCTCCTGCATTATGAACATCCTCCAGTAGAGTGGTGCATTTGTTATAATTGATGAACTCACACTGACAAATCATTATCCCCAAAGAGTCCAAAGTCATTATCCCCCAAGAGTCCAGTCATTCTATGGGTTTGGACAAAAGTATAACGTACCCACCATTATAGTATCATACATAGTAATTTACTGCCCTAAAAATCCTCTGTGCTCTACCTATTTATCCCTCCCCTGTCACCAAGCCTTGGCAACTATTGAACTTTTTTTTACTCTCCTCGTAATTTTGCCTTTTCCAGAATGTCATATAGTTGGAACCATATAGTATGTAGTCTTTTCAGATTGGCTTCGTTCACTTAGTAATATGCACTTATCTTTCAAGTCTTTTCATGGCTTGATAGCTCATTTCTTTTTAGCACTGAATAATATTCCATTGTCTGAATGTACCACAGATTATTTATCCATTCACCTATTGAAGGATTTCTTGGCTGCTTCCAAGATTTTGCAATTATGAATAAAGCTGCCTTAAACATTCATGTGCAGATTTTTGTAGGGACCTGAGGTTTCAACTCTTTTGGGTAAATACCGAGGAGTGCAATTATGGATTGTATGGTAAGAGTGTGTTTAGTTTTGTAAGAAATTGCCCAGTTGTCTTCCAAAGTGTCTGTAGCACTTTGTATTCCCCACCAGCAATGTATGAAAGTTCCTGTTGCTCCACATCCTTGCCAGCATTTGGTGCTGTCATTATTTTAAATTTTGGTGATTCTAATCGGTTAAAAAAAAAGGAGTGCTTTGTATATTTTGGATGGTAGTCCTTTAGCAGATGTGCTTTTGCCAATATTTTCTCCCATTCTGTGGTTTATCTTCTCATTTTCTTGACATTGTGTTTTGCAGAATAGAAATTTTTTTATTTTATTAAAGTCTAACTTATCAATTATTTCTTTCATAGATTGTGTCTTTGGTGTTGTAGCTGGGAAGGCATCACCATACTTAAGGTCACTTGGGTTTTCTCTTATTTTATCTTCTGGAAGTGTTATGGTTTTTCATTTTACATTTAGGTTTGTGATCCATTTTGAATTAATTTTTGTAAGATGTGTAAAGTCTGTGTCTAGATTCATATTTTTGCATGTGTATATTCAGTTGTCCCAGTATCATTTGTTGAAAAGATTATTCTGGCCTGCATTTTATTGCCTTTGGTTCTTTGTCAAAGATCAGCTGATTGTAAGGGTCCATTTCTGAGCTCTGTATTCTGCTCCATTTATCCATTCGTCTGTTCTTTCACCAGTACCACACTGTCATGATACTGTAGCTTTATGTTAAGTCTTGAGGTTGGGTAGTGTCAATCTTCTAATTTCGTCCTTCTCCTTCAATATTGTGTTGGCTACTTTGGGTCTTTTGCCCTCCTATTTAACTTTAGAATCAGTTGTCAACACCCACAAAATAACTTGCTGGGATGTTGATTGGGATTGCATTGAATTTACAGACAAAGCTCAGAAAAATTGACATTTTGACAATATTGGGTCTTCCTATCCAAGAATATGGAATATCTCTCAATTATTTAGTTCTTTGATTTTTGTTAATCTGTTTCATGGTTTTCCTCATATAGATTTTGCAAATATTTTGTTAGGTTTACATCTCAATTTCATTTGAGGGGATGCTAATGTAAATGGTATCGTGCTTTTAATTGCAAATTTCATTTGTTTGTTGCTATTATATAGGAAACTGATTGCCTTTAACTTTGTATCTTGCAATCTTGCTATAATCACTGATTAGTTCCAGGAGTTTTTTGTTTTTTCGTTTTTAATCTATTCTTCTGGATTTTCCACAAAGAAAATCATATCATTTATGAACAGAGCCAGTTTTATACTTTTTCTCCTATTGGTATATATCTTTTATTTCCTTTTCTTCTCTTATTGCAGTAGCTAGAACTTCCAGTATGATGTTGAAAAGGAGTGGTGAAAGGGGACATCCTTGCCTTGTACCTTATCTCAGTGGAAAATCTTGGAGTCTCACCATCAAGTATGATGTTAGCTATAGGATTTTTGTAGCTATTCTTTATCAAGTTGAGGAGGCTCCTCTCTATTCTTAGTTTACTTAGAGTTTTTATCATGGAAACCATCATTTTTTCAAGCCTTTCTTGTTCACTGCTGAATCCCCAGTGTCCTGCAATGTCTGATACCTTATTGCATTACAGTTGACTCTTGAACAATGCAGACACTGGGGCACTGACCCTCTCCAGAGCAGTTGAAAACCTGCATATGACTTTATAGTCAGCTCTCTGCATACCCAGTTCCACTTCTGCTGATTCAAGCAACTGTGGATCATGCAGTGCTATAGCATATATTTACTGAAGAAGATCTGTGTATAAATGGCCCTGAACAGTTAAAACCTGTGCTGCTTCAAGGGTCAACTGTATTTTTTTTTTGTTTGTTTTGTTTTTACAATCAACTGTTGGGGGATATGAATGAAAAGAAATGAAACCACCTTTATTTCCTTTGACAAAATAGTGTCTAATACAAACTACAAAAACATGGTCCTCAAGTCTAAGAGTTATCTGAAATTATGGAGCATTCAGCCATCAGAGCTGGATAACTGATGACAAGTCATTGGCTGCTGAAATGGCCATTTACCAAGATGCTGCATGGATGGCAGGTTGGGTGCAGACTGGACAAGCCTGAGAAGAATCCAGAAATAAGAAATCATGTGGCCAAGGGGAAAGTAGATAAATTTTGCCTTCAAAGGCAGCTAGACATCCAAGCTCCAGCACTTTCTGTCTTTGGTGATTTGAGACAAATCCTTTCACCTGTCTGAACTTCAGTAACCTCCTTTGTGAAATGTTGAGAATGGAAAAAGCTCCCCAAGAGGCTGCTAGGAAATCAAATGAGACGATGCAAGAGAAAGCACTTTGTAAATTGCTTACGTGCTTTGCGAAATGTTATTTAATTTATTGTCTCTGTAAAGCATGACCTGGTAGTCCTTGAGGAAACACCATACCACATTCTGTTCTAAATAAATGCTGATAAAAAACTGGGGCTCCAATCTACATGTGTTGGCATGTTATTTGTAGTCCTTCCTTAGGCTTATTCAAATCCTGAGATACTTATGATGTGCCTACTATGTACCAGTCACTGTTTAACACTGGGGATGCATCAAAAAACAAAAAAACAAAAAAAAAAACATACAAGACTCTGGGCCCTCATGGAGCTTATTTCTAGCAGGGGTAGAGGACAATAAACAAAGTTAAAAATCATATAGAATATTAGAAAATGGCAAGTTCAATGGGGAAAAAAATTAAGTGGGAAAGGGAGACAGAAATGGAGAATGCAATAGTTATATAATGTTTCTAGTCTCCTTTGTTTGCATAGTATCTATTTTTTCTTTGTTGTTCTTCATTTGCTAACAATTCTGGGGAGGTACAAGAGAAATAAAAGTTAATTTGAGGATTATTTGTGTTTGATTAGTTTTGAAGCTGCTCTTTTTAAACTTCTGGACCACTTTTTTTTTTTAAAACTAAAGCAGACACCCACAAAAAATTTGGAGCTTCTTTTCTTCCCCCCTGCCACAATGTATGCTAATGTGGCAAGAAATTAGTCAATTTAAAATTTGACAAATATATAGGTTAAGGAACAAATAAAACAGACACTTTTGGGACATGATAGAAGGTGCTCATTCCTCAGACCTCATTTTCTATTTTCAAAATGATCTCTACATGTGGGAACACAAGGAACTCTAGAAGGATAGGAAAAACATTGCTTCTAAGGTCATGTCTATAACCCATATAGAATGAAACCTTTGGTTGAATACTTAGCTTTATGATTAAATATAAAATTCAGCGATAACCTGTCTAAATAGGTTAAATAAACTGGTTTATAAAAATATAAAATAGAAAAAGTGAGTCCAATTTGAAAACAATGAAATATAGACTTTTATAAATAAATAAAAGGACTTCATTCTCTAGAGATTTTTTTGTTTTGTTTTGTTTTGCTTTTTTGGTTGTTTTGTTTGTTTTTGTCTTAATACTTCATTGTTTTTAATACTTTATTATTTTTAGGTTTTCCTTTAAGAATTTCTACTTTCTGGCTCCCATTTCTAAGATTCATCTTTAAAAAAAAATAAGTCATTAATTGATCTTCTCATGGTTGGACAAAGAAGATGGCAGCATTGTGGAGCATGTAGGTGAATGCTACAATTGAGAGGCAATTCTGATAGCAATTCAATTGACTTATCTCTAAACACACTTCTACACCTGTGTATCCTCTCCTACACACATTCTGTTTGATTTGCTTTGTTATTTTGTTACTGACCTCAGTTCCTGAGATTTCAAGTTGAATGACTCCTTGCCATTTTATCCCACTAATTATTATTCTTAATATGAGGCGGGAAGCCCCATAGAAAGACCGGCATGACCCCCAGGCAGAGACACTACTCTCCGGCCAGCACCATCTGGTTCCCTGGCCCAGAGCCTCTATCTCACTTTTTGCCTCTGAAATGGCTTACTTACCCCTAAAATTCTATTGGTACCCTGAGCTCACTCCTGATTGGTTATTTCCCTCACTCCTGATTGGTTATATCCCTCACTCCTGATTGGTTATTTCCCTCACTCCTGATTAGTCCATTTCCCTAACTTCTGATTGGTCCATTTGTAGTAGTTCTTTTGCATGGAGCTCACTCCTGATTGGTTATTTCTCTCACTCCTGATTGGTCCATTTCCCTCACTCCTGATTGGTTATTTCTCTCCCTCCTGATTGGTCTGTTTCTACAAAGCTTGTTCCTAGTTGGTCAATTTTTGTTATACTTTATTTGCATATGATGTTGTAAAGTGTAAACTGCCAGTCTATAAATGCCTGTATAAACCTACAGAAGGGGTCCAGAGCTTGGAGTGTTAACTCCTCTGGGCCTGCTGGCATAATAAACCTGAGTTCTCCAACTCTCCGAGTGCTGCTTGGTCTCCTGCTTGGATCGAGGTTGCTGTCACAACTGAGCTGTAATGCCAAGCTATAACACTGAGCTGTAACACATTTTTCCACAACAAATACAGGTAGGTAGCCACCTAATATTTTAACATTTATTTATTCATCAGTTCAACAAATATCATTAGGCATTTACTCTGTGTTGGGTAGCATTCAAGAGGTTTCCTTTTATCTAAACTTTCTAATGGGAGCAGAGCTCAGTGGGCAGATCTGGGTAGAAGAAGACATTCAGGTTGCTAGGGTTCCTCCATCCCCACATGCTGCAGAGTCAGAATTACCCAGAGGAAAGAACTGACCCAGCACGTGGATGTCCTAAGCCTTATCTACCTGTCTTGTCCACACTGGAAGCTGAGGTGGAGATGAAAGACATCCAGTACTGTAAGCACATGGACATGTCAACAGACTTTCTGAAAGGATTTTCTGAATTCATATGATTCATGTGCTGCCTGATAATTTACTTAATTTGGGAGGAAACATCCTAAACAACATGTCTCCTAAGTTAAAAATTCACCATGTCTGCTCCTAATATTGTCTTTAAACAACATGGAATACCATTTTCATATTCCAAAAAGACTCATGAAATGTTTCTCCACTCCTGTTAGATTTCTTTGTGTTTACATGGCAGCTCTCTGCTAGGATTAGAAAGGGTGTCTACTTACTTGCCTTAAAACATTGATAAATGGTAGCCATAGAGGAGGCAAGCACATTTTCAATGATGGAGGAATTCTACTCAAAGTAATAGGTTACAGTTCCCAGGTTTGGGGACTCTATATGTCTTGGGTAATATGAATTATGTGAAGCAAAAAATAAGACTATTAGACAGGCTGGTACATTTTTTAAAGTACACGCCCCTCTTCTCTTTTTCTTTTTGGTTTCATATTTTTAATTTTTTCAATAAGCATAAATATATCACTTGGTGTTCAAGTTTAAGATTCTGATAAAGAGCATCTCTTGTAGGGAGTGTCCTGGTGCTGCTGGTGAGCTGCCGATACTCAGATGTCTGTCTTTTACATGTGCCTGCTGGTGAGGATTTGTCACCCTTTACTTTCCATGGTTTGCATCATTAACACATTTAAAAATTTTTTCTAGAAATAAATCTATGTTACAATGTTGCATCTGATTTCCAAGCTACTCATGCCCAAACCTTCCAACTGAAATTCTGATTCACTCTCCTTTCCTCTGAATAATTAATTCAGAACCAAAGGACTCACAAAAGACACTGGAAAAATTATGTCAGGAAGATTTTTTTTTTTTTTTTTTTTTTTGGAGAAAAAGTAGCTCATCTTGGGTCAGTGCTTTCGATAATAGAGTTTAACTGTGTCACAGATAGAGAAGAAATGTAATAGCAAAGCCCCAATTAAATTAAGGTGACATTTCCCCTTTTAAGAGATTATTACAAAAATGTTCATTTCTCCTCTTTTCCTTCAGGCTATATTTTTGCAGAGCACCTTAGCATTTGTTTTGGAAATAGAAGTTACTTTCTTTTTCTAAAGTGTGGGAACATAATGAGAATGATTCTCCCCCCAGGAGGCCTACACTAGACCCTTGTACATGGCCAAGGAGACCTACTCATTGATGGCATCACAGCACGGGTAAAATCAGAACTGGGATCCCCTGGAACTAAGAGGCATTTTTCTCATTGGCATTATTCTGAAATAGGGAAAAGTGATCACCTGCTTTGGAATTGTAAAAACAAAAAACAAAAAAACTGTCTAAATTTGGCTCTCTCTAAAATATGGAAAATATAAAAATTAATGGAAGACTTTAAAAGTTCCTGTTAGGCTGGGGCACAATAGGAATATCTATGTGGTGCCATTTTCACGCCTCCTTTTGTGCTGTGGATGCTGCCTCCCCTAAACTTGTAATTAAGTATTTATATTTTTTCCTCCTGCGTGAACCTTCTCAGTTTCTCATTCATCTGCTCATTCAGTGTGTATTAAGTGCCTCCGCGTGCCAGGCACTGTGCTAGGAGATACTAGTCAACATGGCAGGGTAGCAGCGCGTACCAGAATCCTAATTAGGCATGTAAATCTTAACCATACCCATGTGATTGAGGCCTCAATCAAGTATAGCCAACTTTAGGGGGCATCAGCCAGCTGTGCTTGCAAGTTTTGACGATGGTCACTGTATGAATTTCCTAAGGTTGTCTTAACCAGTACCACAATTAGGTGGCTTAGAATACTAGAAATTTGTTCTCTTACAGTTCTGGGGCTGAAAGTCCGAGATCAAGGTATCGTCAGGGCCGTGCTCTCTCTGAAGTCTCCGGGGAGAGAATCTGTTCCGTGCCTTTCTCTTGGCTTTTGGTGTTGCCAGAAGTCCTTGGCCTTCCTTGGCTGTAGATATATCAACCCAGTCTCTGCCTGCATGGCTATGGGGCCATATTCCTGCTGTGCATCTGTACCTTCACAAACATTCTCCCCTCTCTGTCTGTTTGGGTCTCTCTCCTCTTCTCATATGGACACCAGTCATAGTGGATTAGGGGCCTACACTACTCCGGTGTGATCTCGTCTTAACTAATTGCATCAGCAATCACCCAGTTTCCAAATAAGGTCACATTCTGAGGTACTGAGATCAGGGCTTCAACTGTTACTTCCTTTATGGAGAGGATCAAAGCTGATCTGATGGACGAGTAGGAGTTGCCAAGATGGAAGAAATGTATGTGCAGGTGTGTATATGGGAAGGGATGTGTGTGTGTGTGTGTGTGTGTGTGTGTGTGTGTGTGTGCAGGGGTGTGTATGAACAGGGATGTGTGTGAAGGTGTGTGTGGTAGTGGTGACAGGCACCCCAGGCAAAGGCAGCGCCATTAGCAAAAAGGAACCTGTTGTTGGCAGCTGCACCAGAGGAGACGAGTGCCGCTTTAATCTGAGCAAGGACAGCCCAGCACTGGGTCCTATTCTTCAGCGTCCCCGCGTATCTGAAGCATCACAATACAAGGCATTTCCCCCTCAGATCAAGAGAAATAGCTTGCAAGTCATTGACCAGTTGAGCAAATAGGAATTACCTGAGGGCAGGATAGGAAGAAACCGGGCCCTGCGGGTGGAAGATGGGGTGGTTGCTGAGCGCGCAGTGCGTGCAGGGGGCGGAAGACAATCCCGGCCTCTCCCGTGGGAGACAGAGGGAGAGTGGGTGCTTTTGGCCAACGCTGACCACAGAAATCACCCAGGTGGGTGTGTAGGGAAGTTGGTTCCTCTTAGAGCTGCATCCTTTCCCCCTACCTGCTCAGCTGGTGAAGTTCTGAGAGGTGCTCAGAAGTGCCTGATGTGGAATCCTGAGTTGGAAATGGGAGGTGTGGAGAAGGGGCACCTGCGCTGCCTGGCACCCCGCAGAGCTGTGCAGGTCAGTCCCTTTCAGGATCTGATGAGTCCGCCTACCCCAGCAGATGCGTTCTGTGTCCCTTCCAGGCTCCGGGAAAGCCAGGGTGCCCATTGGCCAGGGACTGCGTTTTGTAATTTACAGATTTAAATACCTGGTCTCGACCTGAACTTTCATTTATCCTCTTGTCCCAGCCCACAGATGTTACAGCCCGGAGGCAAAAAGAGAGGGTGGGGCCATGAAAGCTGTAGACTGGCACTCGCCCTGTTGTGCAAGGCTTTTTCTGCTTAATGCCTTGTTTCTCCTCAAACCTGCAAGGACAGAGCATGTTCTTCCCCGTCATTTGTTGTCATCGTGTGGTCGTTTGTGGTGGTGGTCTACAATCTGACTAGTCTGCAGCTGAAGGTGGACTCACGCTCAGGCTGGCAAAGGAAATGATCTTCTGTGGTGTAGCTTCCTCTTCCCCTGAACATCCGAATCGCCCACCTAGGAAGCCTGAGATTCTCAAGACCTGTGGTCTTTGCCATCTTTGCCCAAATGTCCTGACTTCTTATCTCCTCATCCAACCTCAAGTCTTCTCTGGTCACCCAGACCTTGGCTAGGTATGAAGAATAAACCTATTTTATGTTAGACCTTAAAAATGATAAAAAAAAAAACCTATAATTTTGCACAGGTTCACAGTCTTGTGAGCAATATGCTAGGATAAGTATATTCACTCCAGCCAGTCTGAGACGGTGGGGAGGGGCTGAGCTGAACAATGTCCGTTTCCTTCCTCAGTGACTGTCCTGACTTCCTCCTGAAGACAGTGAAAGAACAGTGAGGAGCACCAGATCCCCACCTATGTTAGGGTTTTAAGACCTGCCTTTCACAGTTTCATAATTTCCCTAAGCCACAAGTAGCGGAACTGCCATTGTAAGATACAAAGACCTATGGATGCACACACGTATTGAAAGTAATAAATGTTAAATAGAAAACACACTCATCTCTCCACATCAGAGTGTCCTCTATGCAAGATTTAGTGTACATGAACCACTGTTTACATACTGACTGTTTCCATTTATCTGAGGCTGGAGCCCAGTTAACAGTCTGTTTCTTGTTTTCCCATCATACTTTTTATTCTTAAAGTTGGCTTCATATACTCTCAGATCCTGTGTCCTGGTGTTAAAATATAGAGATTTTTGTCTTTTAAAAAATCACTCTTACTATATTAAAAAATGAATCCCAAACATTAAGTAAATGTGTCTACCAGTTGCAGGTAATTTTCACAGCTTGGGACAACTGAAGACATGGCAAACACTCAATTGTCAACTGCTATTACATTCCTAGTCCTACTGGGAGTGTTTATGTTGTCAGTGTAACGATAGAATTCATGGTCATCTCAAGTCTGCTATTCTATTATAAGTGCATATTTTACATACTTCCAAAGTGATTCTTAAGTTTACTTGTTCATTCTTAAAAATAGTATAGTTTAAATGTTAATTATTATGAAAACTCTTAATTATTTGTACAAGTTTTGCCTGCAACTTTTGAAATCCAGAATGTTACTAAAGTAAAAGTAATAAAAGCCACTAGAGTAGCTGAAAGTTCCAACATGCTCCAGGAATTTTGGAACTTAAGGTCCAGCACTGGCATGGAATCCATTCAAAGACCTATCTTCACCCTCTATGGTGAGGTGCAACTGAGCTACAAAAGGAGTCAAGGTGATGATAATAATGAACAAGTCATGAGGACAGAGCCAAATACTCAAAAGTCTCCAGAGGTGAGTGGATAAAAGAAGATGCTGCGTTCTCAAAAGCCAATGAGTATGGAGTCTAACTGGATTGATTTTCCTTTTAATGCCAAATGCCATTGGAATTAACCTGCATTGGCTCCAGTGACACACAACATCGTCACCAGTGCTTCTCAGACTTGGCTGTGTATATGAATCACCTGGGGATTTTGTTTAAAAGAAGATAGAAGGCTTGAGATTCCTTATTTCTAAAATCTCCCAGGTGATGTTGTGGTCCATGGACCACAATTTGGTCAGCAAGGGCTAACCAGCATCTTCCCACAAACCACAGAAAATCCCACCTTCCATCTCAGACAAAACTTTGCATGGCATTCTCCATCTTTATTGAAAAATTAAGTGCGAACTGCTTCTTTTCACTTTCGCCTAAACAGTCATGTCCGAAAAAAAAAAAAAAAGATTTTAAAGCGGTAAACAATTGTTGAGTGAAATGAAATAAATCCCTCTTCAGCAGACCGTTAAGCTCACCTCTGGTGCATCCATGCCACTAAGAACAAGTTTGGAGAGCCAAGATTCCCGATTCTCATTCCAAGGTGTTTATCCTCGAGAATGAAAAGCCAGTGCCAATAAACATGGTGAGCTCAGTTCTACTGAAGCAGAGGGGCAGCCGCCCAGGCGGCGGAGAGAGGGCGCGTGCTGCAGGCAGTGGGCGTTGGCCACCCAGGGCTGCACAGCTCACCAGCACCCACCTGATGCACGCCCTGAGAGCCAGAGGGAAAGCACTTCCAGCGCAGAGAATAAATGGGGGCTGAGAATCGGCCGGAATGGTTTATTACTGCCCCATAAATTACATGCCATAAATAAAACGGTCAAACGCTGCCTTGAATTACCTACAAAGACAAGACAGTTCAGTGCAGGGATCCAAAAGAGAATTGATGGATCCAATATTTTTAATTTTCGAAAGATGCCTTTATAGTTGGCCATAGAACTTTTAAGCATATTTATGGGCTCACCTGCCCAATTTTGTCAGTCTCTCTCTGTGTGTGTGTGTGTGTGTGTGTGTGTGTGTGTTTAGGTGCCTCAGAGTCAAGCTACTGAAGTGAGTGCTGTCTCATTTTCCACACTGTCTTCAAAGAGCTATGAAGTGCAAACTAAATGCAGTTAGACAGAAACAAAGAAATGACTGCTCTTTACTTCTGGTAAGCAGAAGCCATCCTTTTTGGGTGGACCTACATTTATTCTTACCTCGAAGCAATGGTCCCTTTCAATGAAAACAAGCTGAGATGTATTATGGGGGTTTCTTCTTGCCTTTGGAAACAAGGATGGAAGCAGCTAGCTCAGCAAGGTGGGCTACATGCAGTTTGGAATTTCCTTACAACTCAGCTTAAATCACACGATTGGCTTGAGAGACAACTGTTTAATTCCAGAAGGCTCTTTTACCCCAGAGTTAATGTTACAGAGATTTGTCCCCTAACAGCTATACTGTCTTTTAAACATAAGAAAATAACTTCCTTTCCAGCAAATATAATGTCTTTGGATTCAGACAAGGGTGAGAATGGGAGGAACAGAACTTGATTTTAGACAGAAAAGTTATTTAAAACCTGGATCTAAAAATACATGTATTAACCATTGCTAAAGAGAACAACTTGGAATGAGAGCATGGAAAATGTGCTTTCTAACTCAAATAAAAATAGCTAAAAAATATCCTGAAGTCCATGGGTGTAATTAGTCCCATGGTTCCCTGAAATCTAAACCAATGAAACAAAGAGCTCAAAAAACGAGCCCGTTTCAAAAGGGTGGCCCCCGGGGGTCTAGGCTCATCTCAAATGTGCACTTATGGAAGCTGAAAGGGCTGGAATATTCATGTCCTGCTTGTAACAGAAGCCATAGAATCAGATCTGCCCAAAGGATTTCTTTTTTGGAATCAACACAACCTATTTACACAGTCACCAATGTATGGTCCCTCTACACTTAGAATCACCTTCTTAAATAAGCCAAGGTGAATTTCAGATAAATCAGCCATCCATCCATGCATCCATCCATCCTTCCACCATTTGTGCATTCAAGAAACACTGATGTAGTACCAAACACGCCAAGTACTCTGCTAGGCATTAGGAATAAAAGCAGAACAAGACACACTTCTGTGCTGCCTTCCCTGCTACTTCCAGACAGATTTAATCACTCCCTCTTGCACTGCTGATGTGAATCCATATGCTTAAAAACTCAACTGGGTGAAAAACAGGGTTAAAATCCTCTTCTGAAAACTAAAAACCTTATCCAAGATTCTATGGGAATAAGAAGGTTGGTCCATCTCCAGTCTAATTTTTTTTACACATCTAGTTTCCTTCTATGACTGTGGGTTCCAGGAGGAAGAAATTCTTCCTGTTTCACTAATCAAGGTCCTCCAGCTCCTAGACATTTATATTAGGCACAAATATTGAATGAATGAAAGAAGGAAGGAATGTCTTTGATTCCTGAGCACACTGTATGGTCTGACACAGAGTATTTGTCCTCCAGAAGTATTTACTGTAAGAAACTGAATTCACAGAGTCAACATCTAGTGAATGAGGCAGACATAGAAATTAATCATTAGAGTTTGGTTAAGTCACTTTTGCATAGAAGTATGCCGAAGGGAAGTCCCAGCGTGTAGGAGAAACTTATAGGCACAATTTATCCAGAAGACAGCACATTGGCAAACTTCCCAAGATTTAAGAAATCTCATGGTAAGGCGGACATGGTCAAGCGGTTGGCCACTTTGGTTGCCAGCCCCTCGTGAGTGGACACCAGACCTCTGGGCTTGGGCACAATACTTCATGGTTTGCTTCTGCCAGGAGTATATACACTATCCTTTGTTCTAATAATCATTCAGAGGATATTCAGGTATTCACAGATAGTTTCAGTCTTATTAAAGGTTTTCTGTTTTCTCTAAATATAATCATTTTCTTTCCTGTTTTATTTTTACTGTTTAATCAAATATATTGGGGATTGTGGGATTAAAATAAAATTTTTCCTACAAGGCTCATTTAAAAAAATCCCAGCAGCTGCTTCTCACCTGCATCCCGACCTCCCAACTACCTTAATTTTTAACTACATCCATTTGATTATTTTTATTTATTATATTTATCTAAGTAATGTGCTCATACTGTTTCTGTTACTTTTTTTAGTTCTCTGTAGAAGACTAGGATTGAGGCTTTTCAGCCCTCCCTCTCCCAGCACACAAACACATGCACACACACACTCCCCTTATATTCTTACACGATTATGTTGCAATGTTGACTTGGATCTTTATATGGTCTTTTATGTTGCTGTAAGTTTGGAGAACAATATTCGCATCTGAGCCGTGTAGTGAACTATTACATTTCCTTTCTTCTACTCATTTTTATGTCTGTAGAGTTAGTAATTGTTTTGATTAATTGACGATTGATGGATTGTAGGGGCTGCTTAATTTTCTAGGTACCCACTAACAATTAATCCCCAAACGCTTTACCATAAACATCAATCTCCTTTAAGCAGCCACACAAACTTGGTGTGTAACATTGGTTCCATTTTTGAGACATCCCTCCAGAGCCCTCTGCCTTCCTGCTCCAATCCAGAGGTCATGTTCTGTTTATTTACTGTTGAGATGTTTTCCTGGGGTCTCTCTTCACCATCATCTTGTGGATTCCCTTGGCTGCTCTTTGTGTTTGATTACCTGTTTCCTGGATCCAATGCCCTTTTTACTGATACACTCTTTTCTTTCAGAGGATTTTCTCTTTCAGTAGCTTCCTTAGAAAAGGGACAAGAGAGGGAAATTTTTGGACTTTGAATATCTGACAATGTCTTTATTTTACCCTCTCACTTAATTGATGGTACGGCTGGGTGTAGAATACTAGATTGGAATTCATCCCCCTCAGAATTTTGAAGGCTTGCATTGATCACTTATCTTTCCTTTCCGGCATGATATTGAGAAATTCAATGCTATTCTGAATCCTGATCATTTGTTTTTACTTTCTGAAAACTTTGTGTATATTTTCCTTTGTCTCCTGTATTCCAAAATTTAACAGTTATGTGCATGGCCTTAGGCATTTTCTATCCATTTTGCTCACATTTGGCGGTCCCTTTAATGTGGAAACTCATGTACTTCCATTCTGGACATTTTATTTGTAGCACTTCTTGAATTATTTTCTCCTCTCTGTTTTCTCTTTCTTTATGAAGTTCCCTGTCATTTGATTTTGGATCTCTTGGATTAATAATCTATTTTAAAATATTTTTCTCTCATTGTTCACTTATTAGTATTTTATCCTTTCTAGAGGTTTTCCTAAACTTTATCTTTTAATTTATCTGTTGAGATCTTCCTGCTTTCCTATCATACTTAAAATATTTTTAAGATTTCTTTCTGCTTTCTGAATGTTCCTTTATAAAGGCTTCTTCTTCTTGTTTCATGAATGTAATCATCCATCTAAATCTTTTTGAAGGGTTCTTCTTTCTACATTGTCTTTTTTTATTCCAAGTTCCTTTTTTTTTAATTTCTTTTTTTTTCTTTCCAGTTGGCATATTTCCTGGAACAACTGGTCATCTTTCACTGTCTGCTCACATATGCACGGGTCCTTAACATGCCATTGAAAGTTCTTTGCAGGGAGGGCTTGCTGTCAGATGAGATTCATTACAGAACACTCTGGTTGGTCATTTCAGTGGGGGCACTGATGGCTGTAAGAATTTCCAGGTTTCCCTTATCTCCTACCAACTACTCAGATTCTCCAAAGGAAAAAAAAAAAAAAAAAACTTCCAGTATACTGTCTATAAGGTATTATGCTGGCTACCTGAATATGGACATCAAATAGAGAAGGGGATGAATGTGGAGGTTATTTCACAGTTTGGTGTGTGATATTCCACTTAATTTCTCTATTTCGAGCATTCTTGGTGGTCCTGGAGTCAGCTTGCCCCAGTTCACAAAAAGCTGACTATATACATCTCTTAAAAATTCCATGATCAGAGGTGTTATGTTGTTAGCTTGAAATTTGCTTGGGTGGGAGTAGTTCTACCTCTGAATTTGGCAATGACTATACCTTGTCTCCCCCTCCCCCAGCCCAAGGGAATTGTTAACAAAACCAGTGCTCTGGGAGCACACAAAGCGTGCCCCAAGCTGTATCTGGTCTGTCCCTAGGCCAGGACTCCTCTGGTTTACCCCTCTAAAAGTATACTTTCAGCCTCCTGCCAGGGTTGAGGGGATGGAAGCGTGATCATGAGGTTGTGCAGAGCAGGAGAGAGGGGGACTCTAGTATCTCACTGCCTCTCTGATTTTCAGGTGATTCTCCTGTATTCTGCCCTCTCTTCACCCTCGCCTAGAGAAGCACCTGGCACTGCCACGCCTGGGTCTCTAAAGTGCAGTCAGGTTGCTTCTAGTCTTTTCCTGGTGGCTGAGGCTGCAGCTTTCTGGGATCTGCCAAGTCAGTGGCCATTCATCCATCTGTTTTCTGGTATGCAAAATCAGGTTTCTTCTGCCTTTTTCTTGTTGAGGGTTTTTTTTTTTTTTTTTTAACCCTTTACAGTTCATTCAGAGATTTGAGGGAGAAGCAAGATAAACACAGCTCAATCTACTTTTTTTCATGCCAGAGTCGAACTGAAGAGTTTACAGTATGTTAGAGGTAGGCCAAGCAAGAGTCAGAAAGGTCCAGTAACACTCCTTCTAACCCAGGCCCACACAGAGGTACCGCTTATGACCCTGGGCAGCCCCACAGCCAAGGTGGCCATTCTTGGGCTCCAGGTAATAATATGCAGGTTGGGATCGTTTTGGGCGGGGCAGAACCACGTGAAGTAAGGATGGAGTTACCATGTTTTTGTTAAGTACTTGCTTGATGCTCTTCAGGGCTTGGCCGACTGCTACAAACTTGGTAACTCTGACTTTCTGAAAACTCCCTCTTATTGGCTTTTGTAAAACACATGCATATTTTCTCTTAGAAAACTTTCCAAGAACCAGGGCAACCTGAAGAGATCCTGTGGATTTGAGCCATTACCTGTCGGTCTATAAATTGGTTAGAATTTATTTGGCAACTGAGAAATAACTAATCTCGCTCCTGTTCCATGCAGCCGCAAGGTTCACACCATTCATCTTGTTAAATTCAGCTTTTCAGATCCAAGAGGTAAGGAGGCATCTCAGCATGAATAACTCTGAAGAACAAATGGCATTTCTGGGCAGATTACTTAACAAAAAACGTGCGCTGGACAAGGATAAGGCCCTGCTGATTCCTTTCTTTCTGTGCCTGGCGGACCTACCAGTGGTGAGTATAGGGTGGCTGATTATTGTGGATTGGAAAACTTCTCCACTTTCGGTTGCAAGATTGACAACAATTTCCAAGACAAAAAGATACTCCTGTGATGGCAGGAGTGTAGTGCCAAAGTAAATATGCTCCAAATTGTTGGCCCAGATTCCTGGGGGACCTCGTTCATGGTGAGCTGGTGTGTGACATGGTGGGAGCACTTCAGACTGGTCATTTTAGTGCACTTCCTGACCTTAAGTCCTGGAGAACAACTTCCCCACTGAGACAAGAGGGAAAGGGATCCATCTCCTTAAGATTTATCTTTCAAGTGTGGGAAATGAGTTGATAAATGATTTCATCAGGAAACGGTGGCACCATGCTAGAGTATAAGAGTAAACTGTCCATCATAGGAGCACACATTTGGAGTTAGAAAGATGTGGGTCCTAACCTCCACTCCACCAGTTTCTAGCCATTTGTCTTCAGGCAACTGTCCTTTTCTAAACTTCATCTTCTTCTGGAAAGTGAAGTAATAATAAGAGCTACCTGGGAAAGCTACTGGGAGGAGTAGGTGAAAAGCAGGAGCTCCCAGGCTGGCTCATGAGCTCCCTCAGTGTTTACTATATGGGTTGTTCCTGTGGGTAGCATGTCTGCCCCCGGGCAGCTCACAGTTGTGCCAAGGTGGCTGCTTTTGAAAGTAGGGATGGAGGAACAGGGTTTACTCTGGGGAAGTGCCAGCCTGCTCCCTGAGAAAGCAGAGACTGACTTAGTGAGACCAAGGAAGATGCAGAGTTGACATCAAATATTTACTGAGCATCCAGAGCATATCCCAAAGCAGATGGGTTTATCTCCAGGAACATTTCACTTAAGAGAAGGCATTAAACATCCATCAGAAGCATGAACACATCCTCATTTAATCACTAATGAGAAGGTTCTGTAGGAAGCATGGTGGTACATTTTCTCCGTGCCTGCCAAGGCTGCATCTTGCCCCATCACTTTCTCTGTCCTCTGTTTGACACCCACACAGTTGTATGGCCGGGCCCTGCATCTCTAAGATAAACAGCATCAGTGACACATCGGGGTGTCCTGGCTTGAGCACAGGCATATTTCATCAAATCCATACACACAGCAAACACATCATATGGGAAGTTCCCAAATTTAAAGCTGGGTTTGAGTCTTTGCTTCTCTCTAGACATTTTTAATTTGTTTTGAATCATGAAACTTCAGTTTTGTGTATGTGTGTGTACATGTGTGAGTTCCTCTATGTGTGAGTGTGTATGTGCTAGTGCACACATGAGTGCATATACATTTCTAAGAAGATCAAACCTAATTAGTCCATTTTCACTTTTTTGTGAAGCCAGTGAACCCAAGACCTCATATATGCTAAGCACGCGCTTTACCACTGAGCTATACCTTCCCGCTTACTTTTACTTTTAATAATAGTCATCACTACAAAAAATCATTTTGGATTTCATCACATCCTCCGCAGACACTAACTCTGAACATTATCAGGTATAAGGCATACACCTCTGCATAAACATCTTGAAATTTTCCACGGAAGACAGTAAGTAATAAGGTAATATTGATCTATATTTTACATGATGCTGCCTCTTTGTAGGGTCATAGATTTTTCTCTTTCTTTTTAGGTAGACTTTATTTTAGAGTTGTTTTAGGTTCACAGCAATATTGAACCAAAGTCGCAGAGATTTTCCACATACCGCACGCCCCACCCCACATGCATAGCCTTCCCCAATACCAACATCCAGACCAGAGTGGGACATGTGTTACAAC
Source organism: Camelus ferus (assembly GCF_009834535.1). Lineage (NCBI taxonomy): Eukaryota > Metazoa > Chordata > Mammalia > Artiodactyla > Camelidae > Camelus > Camelus ferus. Next base: position 35,958,587 of record NC_045709.1, read on the forward strand.
TGATGGGCCTACACTGACACGTCATAATCAGCCGAAGTCCACTGTTTACCTTAGGGTTCACTCTTGCTGTTGTGCATTCTATAGGTTTTGACAAATGTATAATGCCGTACATCCAAGGTTTATTTGAATAATTCTTTGGTCTTTACTCAACTGAAAGAAAAAGACATGAAAACAGAGATTTCCCTTCCCAGGTTCCATGGGCAGAATGGTCTCAACTAAGAAACACAGAGTTACCCATCTACTTAGAACACTTTCTAATGATATAACAAGGCTCCAGCTTAAAAAAAAATATTTCTTCATGGAAGTCTCAAATTAACATTGTCAATAAATGAATGTATTTTCAGGGATGGAGCCTGCTTTGCTATTCTTTTCCTTGTAACTAAATTTGTTCAGCATCTCTGCTTCTCAGCCATTTATCCTCAACAATGCTGACTGTTTTTTCCAAGGTCAAGCTCATGCACTGGCAATTTGGGCTGAATGGAGCCTTGACCTATGCCTGGCTTGCAGTCATTTCTTCCTTTTTTCTAGTTCCCGCCTGTCACTGCCCAGAGCCAGAGGGTCCTTGATGTTCTGTATCCCCCTCCCCTCCTGTTCCCTGCATTCTGTGTCTTGGTTACCACCCCTTAATTCTGGAGTCTGATCAATCACCCCCTCACTCACTCTCATGAATCTACAAACTATGTCTTCAAACTATGACTTCTTCTTTTTTTCTCACAGGAAGCATGTCCTGGACATCAGATGAAGCAATTTCTGCCATCCTTCCTTGGGTACCCAAATCGATGCTGATTTTAACAGTTTCCTTTCTCTCTAGACATTAAGAGCAGAGAAAGCTCTAGTTTTCATTGGCTCCATTATATTTTTACAGTACCAAACACCCCCTAAACCATAACCAATGTGAGAAGTGGACTATTTCATTTCCAAGATGAAAAATCAGGTACATAAGAAAATTCTTTATTTAGTTAGTGGGGAAAAAACCATTCTGGATTGTCCATGTGGGACCATTCCGAGTCTCTGGTGGGCTATTGCTTTACACTCAGCCAAAGTTACAGTGCTGGGTGGGGAGACATGATTATGGAAATAGAGCTAGGGACAACCGCCAACGTGAACATGGATTATATAAACACAGCTCAAATTACCTTCGTACATTTTGAATTTAGAAATCTCACCAATCCACAGATGAAAAACACTCCTGCAAGTATCTCAGTCTGAAATAATAGAAAGTGAATGGGCAGTGCAGTCAGCGTGAGGGGTACTGTTAAGCATTTCTCATGCTTCATGCAACTTGCCAGCTTCGCAAGCAACCAAAGGAGCAGGAGAGCCAACCATGGTAGCTCATTTACTTTTTCAAATTTCCAGATGCTGTTCTTGTCTCTGCTCCTGTTTGGACCACCGCCATTATAGTCCTTTTCCAGTATAATCTAGTGTCCAACACTCTCCTCCAGATGCTGCTGCTCTGTACCTGCTTTCAACCAAACTATCCAGAACAAGTAAGGTCTGCTGCAATGCACAGTACAGCAGGGACCCCCCAGTCCTGCTGCAGACCCAGGGTGCTCTTGCAACTGAGAGGCGGCCAATGTGACTTTCCTCGAGAAGAAGGGATATCTAAAACAGAAGCAGTCTATAAGGCTTCATTCGGTCCTGTGCGCCTCATCCCCAGAAGTCAATCACCCCTCTGATTGTTGGGTGACTAGGAACAAAATGTGTTCTGGCATCCCCGGCAGCTATTCCTGGCTTTGGGGAGGAGGGGAGATTAGCCATGCATGCTAATGAAGATGCTAGAATGTGGCTTGGGAAAAGGCTTTCTGTAAAGCCAGAACTTCAGGCAATTTCCTGCTGTCATTCCCACAGTATAAAGTGTGCTCCCTCCACAGGACCCTCCATAGGACCCTCTCTGTAAGTCTTTCATTACCCACTGGTTATTTTTAAGACCCTCTGCTCAAGTCTAGCCAACAACACTCTTCCATGAATAAGTCATATTTTAAAATCGCAAACCTCATTTCTTCTGAATGAAGTTAATTTTATACATGATTCTGGGACGGAACACTAGAGACGTGTGTAATATCTCGTCCATGATGGATTGGATCTGTTGTTAGAACACTTCTTCTTTTAAAATGAGAACATCTTTCTTCAAATAAAATCTTATGTGGAAGCCGCTATACACATCAGATAAAAGTGCATCTGCTCTGGTAGAAACAAACCTACATCAGTTGCGTGGTCCGCCTTGCCTTGCTTCAGGGAGCAGCCCCTGAGATAGCTGTGCCGAAGCCTTGGAGCACCACGGGCCTGGCCTGAAGAACTTAGACTCAGAGGATCTGTCAGGCTCTTTTTTGCAATGAACTATTATTTCATAATAAAGCTGGACTGTCTAGTTTCAAACACCATCCAATGGCCGCACGTGTTTTCATGTAAAAATAATGCTAGCCTTAAATATACAGGCTGAGGCACAACCAAGAGGAGGTTTGCTAACAACAATTTAAGAAATAAAGCAAAACGTGTAGTTAATATCAGGGCCCATGCACTTACTTCCTACGTCAAGTATCACTCCAGATATACTGGGTAACCACACCCTTGGTCACCCTGGTTCTTTTTCTTTGTCACTTTTCTCCTCTTTACTCTTGAAATCCTCAGCTCTTCCCTTTCTCTTTTATTCCTTTTTGTTCCCTTCTTTTCTCCATATCTTCCTTGATCTCTCTTCCTTCCTCTCTTTTCTCTTCATCTCTAAGCCTTTCACTTTTTTTCTTACTATGTTTGTGCTTGGCATTTTCTCAGTTTCTATCTGTTCCTTCAGCACCAGTCAGGCTAGACAAAATTCAACAATGCAAGAACAAGTATTCCCCAGATCTCAGATGCTTAAAGCAACAAAGTTCATTTCTTAATCATTCCACACGCCCAGCACAGTTTGGAACTTTGTAGTCACCCAGGGATCCAGGCTGATGGAGCAGCCATTTTCTCAAATGATGCTGGAGCAAAGAACGTGTGGAAACACACATTGTCAATAGGAGCTTCCGCCTAGACATGAAATATGTATCACCTCCCTCATATTTCATTGTCAAAGCAAGTTACACGGACACACTTCAAGTTGATGTGGACAGTGGACTTGTGTCACATGCCTGTGTGGTCGAGAGTCCAAACATAAAGAAATGCCCCTGAAGAGAACCACAGTCCTCCCGTCGACTCTGCAGTTGTATTTTAGAATCCTCCCAATCTTCTGTTTCTAACTTCCTTTCCTTCCATGCCTGTCCCTTGCTCTCCTCATTTGTCCCTGTTTGAGACCCTTCCTGATTTCCACTTCACCCTCAGCCCACCACGTGGGTGGTCGCAGCACCAAGGAGAGTCACAGGAAGTATCTCTTAGAGGCAGAGAGAGGACTGTCATGGTTTTCAATGCTTAGTCTCTGTTATAACATGATGATAGTCCTGTAAGTAGAAGGGAAGGCTGTAAGGCCCTACTTCAGGCTTCCTGCCTCACTGGAAGATGCAGCCTTGGTGGACACTGGTCTTTCCCAGTGGTTGGTGCTAAAGTTATGCTGCTTGGACCAAAGACTCACTTGGAGCACACTCTCCCTTTCCCTACTCTGCATGGCTCCTTGGTGATACTACTTCAGTAAGCTTTCTTCCTCCATAACCACCATTCAGCTGTCCCCAAAGGAAGTCAGGGTAAAACTATTCTCACGACACTTTATAAATATATAGTAAAGAAACGAAGCAAAAATATAAGGGGAGGTTACTTGTCATCACCTATAGTAAGAATGAATTCCAGGAAATAGCAACATTGTAAAATTACAGGGAAATTGCTGGGGTAAACCCAAATCTTAGCTATCAGTAAACTTACCTGGAAGTTGAAGAAAGGCAAGTATGCTTTATTTGGGTATAAGTGTTATTCATTTCTACTGTTTAGTCAGATAGCACTAGCAACCAGCAAGCCGGAAGCCAGCATGCCTACTATTCCGGCCTCTTAGCCCCTCTACTGAAGAGTCATGTGCAGCTTTGTATCTGAGACTTCCCTCCTGGGTAGCATTCAATGACGTAGGGACACTGAGGAATTCGTGAGATGTTGACAACAGGAAGGTCCTTCGACAAATGCTATCGTGCTACCCGGAGTACCGTGACTCCAGTCAGCCAGAAGGCTGTGTGGCGTGATCAGACACAAACTGGTCTAACACTGGGGATGTTTATGTGTACATGGATGCTTCTATGAGGTGATGGACACACTTCAGGAAAGCTTTTCAAGTGTCTCCCTCAATGTTCACCATGTTGACACATTTTAGCGAAAAATACACAATTAGTAATACCTTATCTTTACTAAACTTCTCTATCTAATCAACCACGTTCTAATGTTTTGTAATGATATGCTTTAGTTCTCATTAAATGTGGAAGGTAACATCCCTTGGGCTTTTACCTCTTGTTTTGCTCCCTTTTTTCCCTCCATCAATGTTCCATCTAGAGTTGTTACTTAATTTTTTGTTTGTTTGTTTTGTTTTGTTTTGTCAATTAACCTTCTCTTTGGCTCAGTTCCTTAGGTGAAAAATATTGGCAGCGCCTTATTTTAGGGAACCGGATGTAGTGAGATATAAGAGGCAAGGAGAAAAGGTGACCAGGCGCTTGCTGGCTCTGTGGAGAAGGCTCCGTGGCTTCTCAGTTGCGGCTCCCCAGCCACTGCACACGGCTGCTTTCCATCTGCCTCCAGAATAAACAAACAGCCCCAGGCGATGTAGTAGCTAACAACTCCAGTTCTGCATGGGAGTGACTCATATCACAGAGAACGTGAGTCATTCTGTACTGCTAGGGAGTTCACACTCACAGCTTAGCACAGTCCTCGCTTTCCCTGTGGCCCCAGCCCCCAGCCCCAAGAGCTCTGAGGACTTTGATCTACGTTACATGACCTATAGAATGTTAGGGAGGGATGACACAGTGTGTGCACACTGTAGTGGGCACAGAAGCTTCAAACAAATTATAGGCATGATATACCTACATTTCAACACAGGAGGGAAAAAATACATGTGCTACTTTTAAATGAAGGATATTCAGTGTAGAAGACAATTTTAAAAATTCTAATGTGTATTATTGCCTCTAAATAAACACTACTTCCTCAAAGGAACTGACACGGTTGCATTTGGGGGCATCTTCCTTCTTTTCTGGAGATGGTTTAAAATTGATTTGCATTTCAGATTTTTAAAAAAATCACTGAACTTGCATCATGTCACCAGACCCATTCTATTAAATGTCATCTTAGGAACAAGCTCATGAGATTCTGCAGCTAGAACTTGAGTCTAAATGTCAGATGTAGGACAGGTATAAAGGACAATTTTGATCATAACTTGGGGTCAAAATGATTACCTTTTTGTCCTTTTCTTAGAATAGTCTTTTTCAGAAAGCTTATGGTTTATCTGTTTGCTCTAAATCAAGCATATTATTTTTCATAAGAGAAAAAAACTGAATTTTTGTGATCTAAAGATGGTCAAGGATAGCCAATATACCAGAAGCAAATAGATTCTCTGTATAAAAGACAATGCATAAGCCTTTCCAGACATTATTTCTATAAAAATCTGACAAGAGAGAATGAGAAGGGCACACAGGGAGTGTTTCTCAGAACCCAAACCAAAAAGAAAAATCTTAAGAGAGAGAAATATTGTGTCATGTGTCTGAAACTTCCTGATCATCCCTAAAGTAGACCATCTGTCCCTGATGACAGAATTCACTGGAGGAGACCTTGAGGAATGGAACTTTGTAAAATTTCTGAAACAATGGATTTGTTCCCCTGTATTCCAACTTTGTAGCAAATCTGTTACCCAGATGTAAATTTAGAAGCACTGGAGCTCTTGGCTCCCTGAAGGAAGAATTTCAATTTAGAAAAGGCATTATAGACTCTAGCAAGAGAAGAATGCTCAAAACCTAAATTACCCCCAAACAAACCAGGATTCCACATAAGGGAAGTGGATGAAGAATTCAGGGGAAGGTGAGCTGCTCTGACCTCTGGGAGGAAGATACTGTGACAGCAAACAAAATGAAACTCACATATTGACCCAAATGCTGAACATACGGTGTGGTTTTGACAAAGGATTCACCTTATACAAGCATTTCCCTAAGTGTTACTCAGTACGTGAACAATTTCAAATTTGACATTCACCAAAGGTGTGTGTGTACGTGTTTGTGTGTGAATCTGTATGTATATCACTGGCTCTCTACAAAGAGGCAGATGGTACCAGTAAAAAAAAAAAAGTTGTCAAACAGAGAACTGCAGTATAAATCATGATAAAATCCTTAAGCAGAGTAAAAACAGGATGAGTTGTAAAAATTCAACAAGAAAAGCTTCAGGAAAGGACAGGTGAAATTGTGGAAGACATCAGGAAGTGACGCTGACTTGGGGAAATTAAGCGGGAAAAGTGCTAAGCGATAGATCTCATGTGACTGTTAGGAGCAAGAGAAGGGGTCCAGCCTCTATGTAAGGAAGCTGATGAATGTAACAGCTGTGTGTGAAAACAGGAGGGGTAAGAGGAGTAGAGGAGGTGAAGGGGGACAGAATGGAAAACAGCACGCTCCCTCCAAGCTGAAGCGGCCACTGTCCCTTGCTCTGGAGGGGCTGACTATCGGCATCATGCAATGGGCTGGCCAGCAGCCCTGTGGCTTTGCGTGTCCTGAGAGCCTCAGGCAAGTTCCCCTCTATGTGCTTCACAAGCTGGACCGCACCACACAAGAAGGTTCTTTCCACTCCACAACAGCCGTCTGAGGGTGCTTGAACACAGTGGCTTGGGAATCAAAAGACTCACCAAAATGAATCTGACATATTCACAATATGCCTAATAGCCATTGTACATGTGGCAATTATCCCATAAATAGGTCTTATAAATCACTATGTTGTCTTTACACTGCCAAACCAAGGTGGTAATTTTCCGTTTCATTAGATTTATCATAGTCACGATAGTATAGGGGAAGCCGTACACCCATCACCAAGAATAAACGATTGTTAACATTCTGCCACATATACTTATTATTTTTTGATGTAGTATTTAAAGCAAATTTCAGACATCATAACATTTTACTCCTGAAGACTTCAGCAGCATCTCTAAAAACTAAAGACATTTTCCTCTATGATCACCATCGCCTTGCTGCATCTACCAAAATTAACAATAATACCGACATACTATGTAGTCCTTGTTCCTTACTCAGATTTCCCCCATGGTCTCCCAAAATGTGTTTAATGACTCATTCTTCACAGCAGGATTCAATCAAGGTCCACAAATTTGTGTTTGGTTGTTACGTTTCTTTATTCTCTTTGAATCTTGCAGAGCCCCACCACACTTCCTACCTCCACATTTTTATTCCCATGCTATTGACTGGTAGAGGCGACTGGCAGGGCTCTTTCAGAGTGCCCCACCATCTGGATTTGTCTCATTACTTGCTCCTTGAGTCATTTACCTTGGTTTCTAACCCCTATATTTCCTGTGAGCTAGAAGTGAGACTTGGCAGAATGACTTCATCGATGAGGCTGCATGCTTTGTAGCAAAGTGCAGCAGGATCCACAGGTTGTCCCACATTTTGTGATATGAAGACAAATCGGTAGGTTAAGGTGTGGTATTCTGAGCTCTGGCCAAACTCCACTCCTTAACTCCCAAACCTGCTGTCTGAACTGCCTGCCCGCCAGCAGGCTTTTCTGTGCTGGCACCAGACCTCAGCCCAGGCTGAAGTCTCCCTCAGCAAGTCCTTGCCTTTCTTGGGCCTGACCTGTTGGGCTAGTCCCCAAGACTGTGCTCCGTTTCCTGTGCTCACCACGTGATTGGTAGGAATGAGTGATAGATGAAGTATTCATAGATGTCCAGCACCGTGTCTGCCAAGGCAGTTACAGTTAAGAATAAACTAACAATATCAGCTAATCTTTGGTTTGATGGGAGGGTGACGGGCAGGAAGCAGGAATGAGAACACAAAGGAGTGGAAGTTTTATGGGAAATGAAGAGACGAAGAGACAAAAATAGGAATTTGGGGAGATTTTTTTTCTTTAAACTCACAGAGCAGTATAGCATGGCACCTGAGAGTTTAGACTCTAAATCAGGAGACTGGGACTGACGCTCCAGCTCTCTTACTGTCTGGTTCTGTGCTCTTGGGTACCTAACTTAACATTGCTGGGTTCTTCCCTCATCAGTAACTAAGAGCACTTCCGTGTTAAGAGTTTCTGGGCACATCAGAGTGTAAAAAAGTGCTTAGTACAATACCAGCCACACAGGAAGAGGAGATCAATGTACAGAGGTTGACTCTGTTACTAAATCCTGCGATGAGGCAAGGAACCATTTGCTTGTCCTTTATTTTTCCATTAGGTTCTCACAGGAGGAGGGGGAAGGACACCGTCAGAAGCTGTAGTTGTATGGGGTCAGGAACATTGGTTGAAAATTCCCCAAGCCCAACTGGACCCAAGGATGGGGATGGAGAAGGGCTGAAGTGGACCCTGTCTTGCCCCTCAATGCCACAGGGCTGCAGGCTTCTCAGATGCGGAATTTCCCCCTGCTCTTCTCCATCACGCGGCCACAGAGGTGAAGAGGTTCAAGGGCCAGAACTGCCTTCCCCACCTCTAAGCTCTTTAGGGGACACGTCCTGAATTCAGCAGGTGTACGGGCAATAGGGTTTAAGGGGTAGTTTATGGCACAAACTGACATCAGTGGACCTAGGAAACTCGCCAAGCCGGGCGGCAAAACAGAACATCACCAAATGCCAGGGAGAAGGGTTGGCACATCCACCAGGGTTTGCTCGGTGGACGAGGCGCACGACTGCAGGCTTCCCCCGCCCTCTGAAGCCTGTGCTTTCTCGTCTGCAACAGCTGGCTCCCTGGGCGCCTCTCAGACCAGAAATCTCGTGTTCCTTCAGGACGTTCATAATGCAGTGTTTCATTTCAATAATCAACACGCTCTGCATTCCGTAAAGGGAAAAGCAATGAATCCTACCACTTGCAGTTTTAGCCTGACAGGAATTAATGTGGAAGGTCTCCTGTTTTATTGAGCCACCCACAAAAGGGAGCAGAGAAAGCCTGACTTCCTTTAAAAGCTCATGTGCCAGCAGAATAACCCAGATAAGCCTTTACACTTCAGCCTCAAGATCATTTTCCCAAGTTCCAGTTTTAACTCTGAGTGCAGGGGACTCTCACCAGGACGCTGATCCCTTTCAACTGGGGCAGGTGCTAGAGGGTTGAGGCATCAGCGACCAGAGGAAGGAGGCACTCGGACCACGTTTGCTGGGCTTCACTACACTACCACCTTGGTGACCAGCCTACACGAGGGTCCCCCGGAGCTTTGCGAGGCAAGTGCATCAGGAGACACTTCCCCGGTCTCTTGGACAAGCATGAGGAACAAGAGGTGGGGAGAGGGATGAGCCCGGAGGAGAGATGGCGCTGCAGGTGATGAACCCCTCCCCGCTTCCCCTCTGCACTCTCAGCAGAAGGGGAAGGCGCTGCCTTTCACCTCACTGACCACTCAGCACACCAGTGCCACCAGGGGTAGTGGGAACATTGGGAACAGCCCCCAGCTGGGACCCCTGTGCCACTCTCCTCCTGAGTGTGAGCACTGTGCACCGAAAGGGCTGCTGTCAATGAAATCATCGTGGGGGACTCAGCAATTTTTAAAAACAATTACTGTCTATTTTTCTTTTAGGGCTTTGGGTCACATTCTAGAGATTCCTGGAAGCTGCAGAGCCTCCACAGGTTATCGGAGCATGCTCACTTGGCCTTCTGTCAGCTCTCCATCACCTAAGCATGGTACCGGGCTCACAGAAGGGGCTCAAATATTTCTTGCTGGATTAAACAGAAATGGTCACTGACATGGAATTAAAGATTCTATAAGACCTTTTATTCATTGGATACCTCCTGTAGGCCAGCACACACATGTACATTAATTTCTTCACACGTTATGTCACTGATGTCTCTCAATAACCAGATGGGATAGTTATCATCCTCATTTAAACCTGAGAAGACTATCACAGAAGTTTCACACAGGTAGAAAGTGTTGGAGCTGAGATTTAAATACGGGCCCGTAACTCAAATGTTAAACACCATGGAAAGGAGAGGAGGAGGGAACAAGAAAAAAAGAAAAAGTGGGAAATTGTCAGTCTTGCCTTTAAGAGATTTATAATCTCACCAGAGGGACAAGGTTCATTTCTATGAAATAATTAAATAAGAATGCAACACAGGGCCCAATACATTGCCTACAACAGGCCCTTAGCTTCAGTTAGCAAATGCTATGAGAGGTCAGAATTGGTGCAGACCAATGCCTGCAGGATGCCGAGGAGGGGAGGGGGGCAGTGAGGCTTCAGGTGGGACTCAGAAGATGGTCATGGTAGGAGAAGGAGGGCACTTTGGTGGGACGAGAAAGAGACAGTAGCCTCACACTATCAGGTAGGTGGCAGCTGGCCTTGCTGGGGGTGACACGGCCTGGGTGTCGAGGAGCAGTAGGAGCTTACAGGAGGTAAGGGGAAAGGTGGAGCACGGAGGGTTACCAAGCTTGGCAGATCTTAGAGGGAAAGACGAGGCACCTTAGGCAGCAAGAGCAAGCGAGCAGCGTGGTGAAAGCGGTGTTTCAGGAAGACCGTCCGGTGGCGGGGGGCAGACTCCACTCCCGGCAGGGCCTGCACACTGAGAAAGCACCCTCCAGTGTTTCAGTCCCCGGGAGGGTTGAGGGAAGAGAGTGGGTTCCTTCTTTTAGCCATACCCTGGGGGTTTGGGTAACTCCACGGAGAAGGCCCAGGCACCTGCCATGGCTGAGACCAGAGTTAGAGATGGGTAAATATTTGCTCTGCCTCAGCGGGAGAAGATGGATTTTTAATAAAGAGGCAGCGTGACTCATGTCACAAAGTGTACCAACGGTTCAGGAGAAAGCCACTTCAGATGATGCTGGGATGGCAGACAGTGTCTCCTGATGTGCTCTCGGGAAGGGCCCCTCTGTCACACACACACACACACACACACACACACACACACACACAAATTTCCTCCTCCCAACAGCACCACACTGTCATTTGGTGCCACGATGGGCCTGACAGAGTCTCCTGAGGACACCTGGGGTCTGGCTTCCTCAGTCACTCCGGAGCCCTCGCAGAGCCAGCCCCCTAAAATCAGTGTGGTGTGTTGGTGTGTGCGTAGAGGAGGCTGACGGCCAACCAGACTGTGCTCTACAACACTGTCACAGTGCAATCCGCCATGGGATCTGCAGAGAGCAGAATTCTGCAATGGCCCCGTGATCTCTGAGCCCTGGTATCATGCCCTGTGTAATCTCGTCCCCTCAGGTGTGAATGGGACCTGGACATGCTTCTAACCAATGGAATATGGCAAAGTAATGGGACATCACTTCTGTAATTATGTCCCATGACTGTATATACATGACTTGCTATCAGACAAGTGTCTCGTGCTGGCTTTGCAAAAGTGAGATGCTATGTTGTAAAGGGATCTGTGAGAGGGCCAGATGGTATCAAGTGTGAGTGGTCCCCAGCTGGCAGCCAGCGAAGAAACAGGCACCTCAGTCCTATAACAATAAGGAGATAAAGTGTCTGCCAGCAACTCAAGTGACCTTGCAGGCAAACTCTCCCCTCTCTGAGCATCCACGTGAGAATTCAGCCGTGCCGACACCTTGACTGTAGCCTTTTGAGACCCTGAGCAGAGGACTCAGCCAGGCTGTGCCAGGACTCCTGACTCACAGAAATTGTGGACTAGCAGATAGGCATTGTTTTCTGCCATTAAATTCGTTGTAATTTGTTATGCAGCTATACAGAGTTAATCCAGCCTTCATTTTCCTATCTCCCTACAGGAAGCCCACGAGAGCCCTGGTGATACATGAGGAGCCAGGGACTCTTGCAAAACAAGCTGGAAGGAAGGAGCATGGTAGAGACTTAAACATGAGGACGTGGCATCCAAAGATTGCCATTAACTGGTTACATAATCTTGATCAAGTCATTTTCATTTTCTGGGCCCCAAATCTCTCCTCTTTAATCTGATACAATCAGGTGAGAGAGTCTTGAAGTCTTCTCCCAACTTTACTAGATTCTGATTTACAAGAGTGATGAATGAGCAAGTTTAATGTTTGCAAGGCATCTACTGATAGGGTATGCTAAACATTACTACAGTTCATCTCACTGAAATTTCAAAAAAGACTCATGCTCAGGTTATTACTACAGTTACTTCCAAAGATAAGTAAACTGAGGCTCAGAGAAATTTAATGATTTGCACCAGACCACATGGCTTGAATGTGGTAGAGCAGGGAATCAGACTTACGATTTTTTCACTGCATTTATGCTGGACCAGAGCCCAGGAGAAAGTCTATTCAACTATTTAACTAGAAGCAATCAGGGAAAGAGAAGAGCCGAGAAACCTTAGGAAGGGACTTGGAGTTGTGATTATCAAGTAGAGGGCCATGTAAGTGGTTATTCAATCTGACAGCTGAGACTGAGTAGATTCCAAGTGATGGCCTTGAAAAAAGTTAAATCATCAGGGAAGTTCATCAGAGGTCATTGTAGAGTGGAGAGAAGGGAGAAATTAGGAATTTGGGGGGATGCCTCTAAATTGCTTTCCATGGCCCAGACATCTCTCTTCAACTCCAGACTTATCTCTGCAACCCTCCTGGTGGTCTCAATTTCCAATTCAACTTGCCTCAAAACCAAAGTCATCCTTGTGCCCAAAGCCACCTTCATTCTGGGTCTCCTTCCCTGGTTAAATGATTTATAATTCACCCGTATGGCTTTCACCTCCAGCCACTCCCTTCGCCTATCCTTGACTTCTTAGTAGTCACCTGGATCTGATGATTTCACCTCCTGTGTATCTTGAATCATTGTTCACCTCATCACCCCAACTCAAATTTCCATCACTTCTCTGCTGAGTGCTTTCAATAGCCTCCTAACTTAGCTCCGTGTTCTCCAGGTGACCCTTTCCCTATACAAGTCCATCTTCCACATCACTTTCAAGGTGAACTTTCAAAAATGCAAGTCACTGACATATTTAAAGTCTTTTAAAGACTCTCCAGCACTAACTGGATGCATTTCCACTCCTTGAAATGGCACTCAAGACACTTCTTTCTGGCTTCTGCCTCCGTCTTCAACCTCATCTCCTACCACACCTCCTCTTGTCCACTTAACTCTAGTCTTACCATATCTATAGTTTACCCCTTGCCTGGGTCATTCTCTACAATGTTCTTCTATGTTTGTGTACCTACTCATCACTTCAAGGCTCAACTCAAGTGTCTCATCCTCTGTGAAGCCTTTCTGTGACTCCTCCCAGAACAGCCATGTGGTACGTCTCACATTGTACCCAAGGGCTGCCATTCACATAGAAAATAATGTATGTGATCCTCCTGGAAGTGTGCAGCAGAGCAGCACTACATGCTGTCCTGAGTAAACTTGACCACTCTCCCAGTGTGAACACATCTGGTGCCATATTTGTCTCTTCCTCCAGACATTAAGGTAAGCTCTAAAAATGTACAGGTCATGTCTTACTCACCTTTGAATTCCTAATGCCCAATACAGTGTCCCACATACTATAAGCTTTCAATAAATCTTTGCTGGATGACTGAGTGAACAGTTGGATAAAGTCATCCAATGTCAGCATGTAAAAGGACAAGAACATAAACTACACATTCAAATTTAGAATTCAGAAGACTGGACAGGTTTCTTCGGCCAGCTTAAGTTGGGCCCCTCTGGCTATGCACACCAAAAAGAACAGCGCCAACTGATTGACTACAATGCCATTAGTCTGATGATATTGGTGCAGAAAAATATAGCTGGTTCTTTCCAACTGTTTTTGATATAACCCAAGCTAATTTTTCTCTTGGTGAGAAGTTTCAATGGACATGATTCCAGCCACATGGAATGGATTTTTTTTTCAACTTAGGAGAAACTTGGCCATTTCAACAGAATTTAAAACATGTCTGTGGAAGGTTAATTGGTGTCTTAGTAGCTTTCTGGGAACATGTAGGTAAATATTGAGTTGTAGCAAAAATATCCTAGTCTAGGACTGTAGGAAAACTTCATTTTATTTACACATTAAGAAATGAGGGTTCCCATCCCACTCTCTTTCTTCCAGCTGAACAGCTGAGTGCATGGTTTTAGACTGCAGTGGCGTCTGAGACTCCCCAGGGATTTTAACTCAGCCACATAACTAGCAGCATAGACAACAACATATTGGGAAATTGATAATAGAGTTTCTAGATTTTCCCAGTTATTTATGGGCCACTTTGGGATGTGTATGTGTGTGTGTGTTCATTCCAAGACCCCAGAATTGTTCTGGTCTAGAAATTCTGCTGCCATGTGCTCCGGGTTCAAAGCAGACCTACTGTCTGGGTAGAACTTCATAATTGCATGGTATACACAGCTTCTCTTTCGTTTCAGAACCAGAGACTAAGCTTCTCCAAGGTCTCAATTGCCAGATTCAGAAATAGAAATAAAATTCACAGAACAGCTCCAGTATAGGGCATGAGGAATAAAAAGACAATTAAGACATGGCCTATATTCTCAAAGATCTTACCTTGAATAATAGTAAACTGTTTTTCCCCACTTTATTCTGACATATTCTGATAAATCTCTAGGATAGAGATTTTGGCTCTTCAGGAACAGCCTGAATTCCAGCCTCACAGGTCAGTGTGTGTCTGAGAAGTGTACACCAGGTGGGGAGTTTCTGGAGTTAAGAGTTTTCAGGTCAGGAGCATCTCCGTTAAAGGAGACCTCCTTTAAGGAGAATTCATACCACGTACCAGGTATGCCATGTGCTCAGGGATTCTCAGATCAGGATTAACTCTCAGAAATTCCCCACACCCCGTATATCTCTGTGTAGAAGCTGACAAGGCCAATCCAGCCACAGATGACAGATCATGCTGACGTGGCCATTTAAGCTAAGGTACCTGGGTCTTTTGGGAGAGGTCACAGTAACTATGCCATTAAATACAAGCTAAACTAATTTACAGATATGGCCAGCAGCTTTGGGTACATGGTAGAGAACACTGTGTGTTGAAATAAAACACTTTTCAAACTTCTGACTGCATCAAGCATCTGACCACTAGTTGGACAAATTAAACCTGGTAGATGTTATTATCTGAGCAGATATTGACAGTTCGGGGGCCTGTGAGCTGAGGTGTGTTTGAATGCAGGGAGAACCAAGGTGGATGTAAAGATAATACTCCAAAGGGACACCATAACCTCCCAGTGAAGCAATGGTGCCTGTGTGTTCTACAGGTATAATGACAAATGCTGACTGTGTCATCTACAGATGGCACCACACTGGCAAATTCCACTAACCATTAGCCCTGTTTGCCTGTATGTACTTAAAAAGGGTTAAGCTCACAAACTATTGTATGTTGCACAGTCATCAGAAAGATCCTGATATATTGGAAAGTGTTTAGGACTGGAAGATGGAAAGAGTAGGGCTTTAACTTGGTTCTGGCACAAATTAGCTGTAGGAGAATTGGGGCGAGTCATTTCAATTCTCTGGGTCTCATGATTTTTTATCCCTGGGGAAAAGTTTTGTACAATGACTTCCGAGATGCTTCTCAGCTTTAAATTTGGTTATTAGCTGATTTTCGTTGCCCCTGAATTCTATATTCATTATCCGTTACATCCATAAAGACAAGCCAAAAGGCTGACTCTTACTGCTTCAGGCCAAGGAAGAGCAGTATAGGAAGGTTAATTGCTTACCAATATTTAAGGTGTCTCAATTATCTTTTTGTCAAATGCCCAGCACAGTGCCCCACACATTCTAGAAGTCTGCAAAGGTCAGCAGGCGGAAGGACAACTCCTAGTTAGAACTGTGGCTGGGAACTGGTCGCACAGGCAAGGACTACATTTCCCAGCTTCTCCTGCATGGAGGTGGAGCCCGTGTGACTGGTTTACCCCAACTGAACGTGAACTCTGGTGATAAGCGTCAGTGCGGAGCAGAACACCCCCTTCCTCTCTTACATCAAACTGTTCTAAAAGTAAGAAACAAACTTCTATTACATTAAGCCATTGAAGTTTAGGGGTTGATTTGCTATGACAGTTGTTTTTACTTTAATGAGTACACAGAGAGTAATAATTACTTGAATGTCAAAGCACATTAGATTTGTAAGAGAGAGGCTGAGGAAAGGAGGAAGAAGGAAAGAGAGGGGAGAGGGAAGGAAAAAAAAAGATGGTTTTGTTTTGAAAAGAGTTTTGTTTGAGAGATTGAAAGCTCAAGCTTTTAAGGACTCAGACCATAGAATTTTTGCAGCAGGTCTAGAACATGGAAGTGCCTAGGACATTCTATAAGCAATGGTATAAGCAGTTTCCTCTGCACAGAAAGGGCTGGAGTTTGAACCAAGAGGATTGTTGCAAGGAAGAGTGTTGGAATTGGATCAGTGTTTTTGCATCGCTTTGGTCCAGCCCCATTTGTCAAAACTGCGTTCAGGAGAGGGACAGGTGAGAGGTTAGAAACACCAGATAGGTTAAGAAAGATTCCATAACTCTCAAGGCCTATGCCTACCGTCTATTGGAACCCTGGAAGATTTGGAACACCTTGCATTATGCTCTGAGCCAACATGGTGGCCTTTGCATGTTTAGGCAAAGAGAGCCTGAGATTTTCTCATAGATTCTTTTCCATTAAGTGTTAGGGAAGGCAGCCAAGATGCTGAGAGGATCAGCAGGCCACACAGGTCTGGGCTCAGACTAAGAAGGAACACACGGGCCCCATGATGGAGGTTGCAGCAGGAATGCGGACTCAGCAGCAGACACAGGCGCAGGGCACCAGGGGCCAGCCACTCCCAGTAGCCGCGGTGGCCTCCACACAAAGCCCCAGCTGCGCAGGACGCCCCAGGGTGAGCTAGAACGGAGGGCTTTGGCCTGACCTCCCTTCCTGCGGCCGGTGGTACACGTCTGCCCTGATCTCCCAGGGGAGAAGGACACACAGACGGCGAGAGCCTGGTCTTCAATGGACTGAATTTAAACTAAGGGTTTTATCTGGAGAAGTCTAGTCTTCAGCTGAACAGTCTTCAAGAGGCAAGAGTTTCCCCTCCAGCAGTGGAAAGGAAGGCTCATGAGGAAATTTAATTCAGTTATAGAAAAATAAATGTACATTTCTCCACATCCTAATTACACTGCACACATTTTATGCGCATTAAATGCGTGTGATATCCTTTTAGAGACAGCATAGACCTGGTCAAGAAGCCAAGGGTACTGCCTCATTCTGAAGTCTAGAGGAAGTAAAGTAGAATCTGATGGCCTTTCCATCAGGAAAATACTGTCTACAAGTTAGAGAGTTAAGAGTCATGATCTCTATTTTAATGGCAAGGAGGTGGTGGCTGAGAGGGTCTCAGTACCTTGCCCAGAAGTAGGACGAGTAAGCGGCATGAGTAACACTTGAACCCACTTGGGCTCCAGAGCCACCTGCCCACCCACTTCACCACCCCCTTCCCCTCCACACACACGGACTTCTGGTTTTAGTCTTACTACTATGAGTTAGAGGCTTCTACCTGCAGGGCCGTTGCCTCCCTGGGCACAGGGGACTCCCTAATGCCTGTCCATGGCCCCATGTGGAGGGAGCAAGCTGTCCCCCTCTCCGTACCAGACCTTGGTGTGCCCCTAAACCTGCCTCCTGACTCCAGGGCTTGGAATCTTCTTGATTTCATGCTGGAGCAGGAAGGCCTGGGTGGAATCCAGAGCCATCGGGACCCAGTGCTAATGTCCACACACTCATCACCTGAGGCCAGAAATAGGCAAAGAGCCAGCCAGACTTGTTGGGGTGACCAGCTGTCCCAGTTTGCCTGGCACTAAGTGGGACTGGGTAGTTCCTGGAACACAAGACTTTTGGTTAAAACCAGGAAGCTCCCAGGCAAACCTGGATGAGTTGGTCACTCCACTCTCTTCCCTGTGGAAAGGCCAGGCCAGGTGGAGGGAAGAGCAGAGACCCTTCTGCTGGCTGGAGCACAGGTGGCTAGGGCCTCTCCTGCATGGTGGGGTCTTGGAGCCCTCGTGTAAGTGCGGAGTTACATAATATAATGAAGATGGATATGATTCATCATCGCCACAAGTGGAAGAACATACACACACCTAAATATACTTTACAAGTGGCTCCTCTTGATGGTATTGCACAACCAAATTAGCTTCTTTAAAAAAAAAACACCCACTTTAAAGCACAGCAGATGATCTGCACTTATGCTCCAAAACAGAAAAGTTTGCTCTGGTGGCAGAAACGGCGGAGACAAACAGGACGGGATTTGGATTTAGTTGGAAGAGAACTGTGCTTGTTATTGTACGTCACCCCATGTTCCCAGGCAACACTCGAGACTAAAGCCTTGATCCAACGTCCTGTGTCAAATGCTGGGCGTTCACGCAAGTCCCCTTAGCCAGCACGCTAAGTGCCCCAAATTCCCTCCACCGCCAGGGAAAGATCGATAATGACTAACGGAGGAGGGGGAGTGGGCAGGGTTCGGGAAAGCGTGCGTCTGGAAATGGCAGAAATCTGGACTGTGTTTCAGAATGATCGACTCCTCCCAGGACAGGCAGCTCCTAGAGGGAGGGCTGTAACAAGTCAACAGGACTGAGGTTTCCAGCGTCTAGAACTGGGGACGCCTGGCGCTGCGGGGCCCGGAGTGCTGCCCTGCTGAGTTTATTTTGGAAGTCTGTTTTGAATTTACAGCACTGCCTCTTTAGCAGGGTATTTTAAGATGCTCTGCCAACCCGCGAGGGCTCCAAGTAGCTTTTGTTTGTGCGCTCACACGGATGAGGAGCTAAGCTAATTGAGAGGGTGACCCAAATCTGTGAGTATCACAGAATCTCACTCTTGGCCTGAATTCCTGCACCCTTTGCGGGGACCTAGAATCATGTCCATCTGGAAGTCGCTCTTGGAACCCTTGTGAAAATTCCCTCACCCCCCATAATCAGCAAATAAATTGTCAGCTCCCGCTCCTAAGTAGTAATGTCCCAAGGTCCCAGGAAGAAGAATTTCAAGGGCTAGACTCTTCCAGAGGCTTTTGTTAACATAAACACAGCTTAGCAAAACAATTGCTGTTTTCTTTCTTTGCTCAGTGACGGCACAGTGCAGCTTGTGCTCAGATAGCCTTCCTTTAATTGAAATGGTTTGGATGTCCTAGCGTTTATCTACCCAAGGTTGTATGGGTAGGAGATGCGCCTTACAACCTTGGAATGTTTTCATTTTTACTCCTCCAAGTATAGTTTTATAGCCAAGAGCATTTCAAGTTGTCATCAGAATTTACTGAAGAAAATAAAAGGGGAAAAGGCCCCCTGTCCCTCCGTTTTCCCCCAAGTCTTCCGGCCCCCCACCCCTCTACACACAGAAAAGGGAGGGAGGAGGCATTTAAGGTAATGGCTAGGAGAGCACGTGCTACCAGGGAGCCTATCAGACAATCTTCATTTCATGTGGGCATTTTGTACTTAGTTTATACATTTCTTTCTCCCTTGCCTTATTCCCAGCTTTCAACCTCCTTCATGATTAATAGATACGCCAGAAAGCTTCTTATTCTCTCTTTGGGAATTATGCTTATAACAAAGAGTAATTTGTGCAAAAAAGCAAGTTGCTGGAGGAGGATGGGCAGGGGAAGCTCGGGAGCAAGGAAGGAAGGGCTGGGAGGCGGCCGCACAGGCCTGTGGGCTCCTGCCGGGCGCGGCAGTTGGTGGGGACCGAAGGCTTCGGGTGGACGTGTCCAGGTCTGCGCTGCAGACGCACACTTTCCTGCTCTGCGTCAGGCTTCATGCTGCCAAGCAGGAGTTTGCCCAAGTGCCATCTCCAGGTCGACTGAGCTGCTGACCAAACCCAAACCCAAAGTCCTTTACCCAGTCCCTCTGGTTTTTCCTTAGGCACAACTCATATAGGGGTTTGGGAATTAGGTGACACTGGGAGCAGAGGAAGAGAGACTGACTCAACCACTGAATGGAAATGAGAAGGAAAAAAAGGAAAGAATATTGAATATTTCTAGAGCTTTGCTACTCAAAGCGTGGTCCTCAGACCAGCGGCATTAATACCTGCTGGGGAGCTTATTAGAAATGCATAATCTCAAGCCCAGCCTGATGTACTAAAAAGGAATCTGCACCTTAACCTGCCCAGTGATCCATATGCACGAGAAAATGTGAGAGGCGCTCACCTGAGATATCACTTGGAGCTTTTAAAAATCTCCAACAGCTCTTCCTCATCCTCCGTGCTGCCGGGTCGGCTGGTCTGCAGTAGGGCACTCGGCAACTTGTCCAAGCTCATTGGATGATTTGAGCGGGCATCCAGGATTGAGCACCACCACTCACACACTAGAGCGACGGTTCTCAAAGTGAGGTGTCCAGGTCAGCAGCATCAGCATCACCTGGGAACCTGTTAGAAATGCACATTCTGGGGCCCCATCCAGACCTACTGAATCAGAAACGCTGGGGTAGGAGTCAGCAATCAATGCTTTAACAAGCTCTCCAAATATTTATTGAGAACCAATGCTACAGAAAGATCCAAAACAGGAATAAGAGCCACAAATACACTCAACTCTACTACTCAACACATCCCTCCCCTGAAATATCCACGACCTATGGTAGAAAATACAAGCTTTGCAAATGACGTTCCAGGTTCTCCATGAATTAATCCAACATGCCTTTCTAAACATACCTCCCATAGTTCCCTTTAACACACACTGCTTAAATGAGTGGCTTGGATTCTAGGGTCCCTTCCAGCAATACCAAAGCTATACCTTTAGCCACGTTCATCGTCTCCCTGAATATGGCAACCCAGATGCCCAACCTTCTTTGCCTACATGGCTCGCTTTCTTCCCATCTTCCTAGGTCAGATGCTGCTCACTCTTTAAGGCTGAGTATAAATGCTACCTCGTGTACTAATTGGTTCCTGAGCCAGAATGAACCTCTCTCCCCACACTTCTTACACCACTGCTCATTGCATTCACTTCATTGTTTTCTATTAGTCATTTGCCCAATGCTTTGGCTCTCAGCCATATTTACTGTTCCTTGAAACAGAACAGTGTTTTATTCTCCCTTAACTACTCCCAGCTTCTAGCACTGCCCTCTGCACACAGGAAGGAGCACATAAATACTGATTGCATTGAAATGAACGGGGTTGAGGGCTCTCAAGAGAATTTGGATAAGATGAGTCATGACTGGCTTTTCAAATGCAGTAAGCAAGCATAGCATTCCAAACCAGTCAACAAGAGCACAGATATCATGGGTCTAATGAAGGTGACTCTGTTCCAAAGATTGATTTCAAAATAGGTCTAAGTCACATCCTCAACTGAAATCTATAAAAAGGAATTATATCAAATTTTACAGTGGTTTGGCACCGATTAGTCACTCCTTAATTATTTAGTTGGATAAATTTTTGGATGAATATTGATAGAAAATTTTCTAGAAAAAAAAAGCTCTAGAAAACTAAGAATGTTTTCATTTCTACCATATATACGTATGTATATGATATCCTTTATTTAAATTTAATTTGGCTTAACCTTCTACCAGACACACTACAAACTTCATCTTATAATCTTCATAATCCTAAGAGGGAGACAGTTTTATTCCCCCTTCTCTGGGCACACTCAGGCTCTAGGAGGTTAAGTAACTTTCTCAAGGGCATCTGGCTAGAGAAAAGGCAGGATAAGGACCCACACTCAGACCCTGCAAGTCCAGAACCTTTACTCTCTCCAGCACATAAAGATGCTTGGTATTGCAAAGATTTCAAGAGATTTATTCATCTCTCTGTAGACTGTGTCTACTTCTCCTTTTTATATCTGTCATTACTATATACATTTGGATGGTAAGGTAACCAATAGAACTACATGGAAATGATTTCTAATGAGCCCTTTTTAAAGAAGAAATTAAAGCAGAGAGAAAAAAGGAGATGAGAATGAGGAGGAGCCTGGCCCATGTTCTAAGTACAGAGTGATGGATCTGCATTTGTTTGTCTGCTCTTCCTCTAAGAATATTATAGAAAGAGGATTTAAACTGCCTCTGGTGAAATAACTCGCACACGCAGGCATCAACAACCTACAGCACATGCCAAGGGCAAAGAGCAGAGGCTTCACAGTGATCTGCTGCAGGTGCTGCCACTGATGTGCTAAAGAAATCTGCAAGATATGTGATTTTGCTCCCCAACCTCCCTTCATCAGCAGCACTACCAGCTCATATAGAATGCTGTCTCATCTGCTCAGGCTCTGGGACCCTTACGTTTTTGGAATGTCTCCCTACAGAATCATTTTCTTCTTGTCGCTCTGTAGTCCACATTTAAAAATGACCTGGCTTCTCCTCAATCTCCCATATTTATCCAGGACTGCCAATTTGTCATTTATACTAAAAGGTGAATGACTGATAGGCATTCCCTATTAAGGAATGTATCTGGAAAAAAAAAGACACATGATCTTAAATGAGTTTTTAATTGGTTAAACATGCAGAATTATTTTGAAAGGTAACCTTTGTAAGTGTATGTTTTCTTGGAGGGTGGAATTCCACGGATTCTTTCTTATCTAATCCTCGTTTTCCAGGGTAGAAAATTAATGGCCACCACTTCGACAAGGCAGGAGACTTTTGATCTGACTCAGTTCTCTGTGATAGGAATTTTGTTCTTAGGTAAACCAGAGAGAATCAGAATTAAATTCATCAATAAGTAAACTGAACTCAGAGAGGCTGAGGTCAGAGTTAAGCATAACATAAGAACAGAGAGGAACCAGGGATGTTTAGGAAGGAAGAGTTCAGTGCCACAAAGGAGAGATGAAATGGAGCGCTGG
This sequence comes from Camelus ferus, assembly GCF_009834535.1. Lineage (NCBI taxonomy): Eukaryota > Metazoa > Chordata > Mammalia > Artiodactyla > Camelidae > Camelus > Camelus ferus. Next base: position 35,981,262 of record NC_045709.1, read on the forward strand.
AGTCAACCTCACCACAAACAGAAGTTGTCATGGAAACCCCTGTTGGAAAGCAGGCAGTTGGATTTTGGAAACTGGATGAAGCAAGGCTTGATGGCAAGAGAGAGGGGGACGTCTGAAGCCCCAGAATGAAGTCAGACATTGAAGAGGAAGGGGGTCATCATGCTGCCGCTGTGCCTATGAAAATACACACCACGGATCCGAGACTGGAGCATGACGGAGCTGAACAGCCGGTCCATCCGGCCAGGAGGTCTCTGCGTAAATGTGTTAGAATCTTTCCTTTGTGGCATTACAGTGCTCATGACTCATCCTGCAGAACAATGCGATAGGTGGGAGGAATCTCTTTTAAAAGATTTCCAAGAAGAATACGTGATGTGTCCATATCTAATTTTCAGCAAAAATTGTTTCTCCACTTAAATATTAAGAGTAGAGGCAGGTAAAACAATTGCTGCTATGATTTCTTGGACTAAGTATTCCCTTTTGAATATGGACATGAGGATTGCACAGGCATTCCAAAGATTGATTTCCCTGTTTTCTGGCTGAAACAAAATCCAAAATTACATGATTACATGGACTTATAACATTGGCACTTGTAATGCACATGGATTGGTTTTCCATAAATTACCTCTTAAAGAAGAGTCTGTAGTACTAAATGCACACATGTGGTTACAAAAATTGTCCAGAGAGGAAAAGCAGAGAGTGTGCCAGAGAAAAGAAAGAACTCTTTCAGCAACACGTAGCAGCTACAGAAGGTTGATTCAGAAGCAGAGTGTATGTGTATGTTTTGATACCTGAAAATGGAATAAGAGATTCTTCAGGACAGCAAATAGTATATATGAAGAAAAAGTAAGACCAGTTGTCATAATGTCATACATAGGAAAAATAGAGCAGGTGACTTCAGCATAATGAAGATCTGTTACGGGTGGTTTTGACCAGACTAACTGGTCTGTGCTACTATGTTAAATAACATAACATCCATTCATTATGACCCTAGTGAATTCCTTTCATATTGTGAATTATACTCGAACTTGAAGTTGGGTACAACAGAGACTTGAAGTGGAATGACAGGGATGGAAAAATGCTATACTTTTAAGTAACTGGTATGTTATTACTAATACTATACCCATGACAGGCTTGATTGAAGGACACGCTGGGACTTCAAGGTTAGACTAGCAGTAGAAGGAAATAAACTAGGACGAAACAGGGATGGTGTAGGGCCCAAGCCGTGGAAGCAAACCTGACTGTATAATGTGTCACCTGGAGAGATGGGGCAAGCATTCAGTGGTTAACCAACATTGATCGGAGTCAAGAAGTAAGTAAAGAATGACAGAAGTTTTCAGACAGTAATGAATATCAGAGCTGGGTGATGGCAGTCCTTTGATTCCAGATGTTGTCTAATTTGGAGCATAAGTTCAAGAGGTAGAGTAGATAAGGGAACAGAGTTAAGTTCTCAGATACAAAACCCAGCAAAATTTAGGAAATACCGGCAAGATGGGCTGGGATCCACAGCAAGGGCTTAATTCTTGCAGAAGATTCAGAATACAGCCCCGGAACTGCAGCAGAAGTGGCAACCACAGATGGGACAGAAGGTTGTAGCTCAGTGAGCTCCAAGCTGAGGCTTAAACACATTTCCAGATCATTGGCTACCTGATTTGCGTTTGTCAAGGTTTGATCAGGAAAACAGAACCTACTCCAGATATTTCCAGAAGAAAAAATTTCATGCAGGGGGTCAAAGGTTTACAAAACCTCTGGGAGGCTAAGGGAACAAAAGGCAGTGAAAACTGCCTTTGGGATTTAGGCAACGAGGAAGTGCAGGAATTTCAGGAAACGCTGATCAATGATCTCAGATGCCTGCACTAGGGGACCTGCACGACAGGTGACCCACAGAAGCAGTCCTGGACACCTCACCGAGGTCCTCTGGTGATGCCTCTAAACCTGCCCGTCACTGCTACAGGCAGTGTTGAGGTCAAGTTGTCGCGTACCTTTTAATCTTGCTTGAGATTTTCTTTTTGGAAAAACCTATGTGGGAAACCTCTGGAAAGGCTTCTGGGAAACAGAGTTTCTGGATTTCATGGCCTGTGTGATTCAGGGAGCACAGAGAGGGGGAGAGAGATGACCTGGAACAAGGCCTACGTGAGGAACACTAATGGTACCCCACTTGCTAATGGGATGTGATCCTGAAAGGGTTCCCTGCAATGGGTCAGACTGACCCAGGGACTGGGTAGGGCTGGGTCTGGGTGGGACTGACGCTGGGCGGCACAGTCCAGCAGCTTCTGCAGATGGAGCCGAATGCAGTGGGAGGGGTTGGGAGGGCGACCTGAAGAGGGTGCAGGGCCACCAGGGAAGGGACGAGCCAGGCCAGGGGAACACGGCAGGTCCAACAGGACAACCTCCCAGAGTGACACGCTCCAGGTTCTGTTTGAGGACTTTGCCTGGAGGACGGAGCATAAAGGGGAGACAGAAAGCACAACTGACTGGGGGCAGCCAAATCAGGAGCAGAGTCTAGAGTAATCCAGCCACTCAACCGACAGTTCCTGGAAGTGTCCTATGAATAAAACATTATTCCCGATGAGGCAAAATTAAAATGGCCTGAATTAGGGCAATGGTGCTGGAACTGGAAAGAAAGAGGCAGAAATGTGAGACCTTGAAAAGAAAGCTGATAGGACATGACAGCTCAGTGCAGAGTAGAGAGGAAGAGGCCAAAGACGACCCCCTGCTTTGTGGTCTGGGCAACCTCGTGAGTGGCGCCTCGAGCTGAGATGCAGAGCACAGTCTACCGCTTGGATTTGAGTCGTTCCGTTTGGGGTCTACTCACTGTGAAGCATGTTAGAATGTCTAAATGGAGAGGCCCAGTAACGCCCTGAAGATGGGGAAGTGGTCCTAGTGGACTGACAAGGTAGGTCTCACGTGCAGGTGCAGGTAGCAATAACCTACATGTGTGCCTTTGGATCTCCCCTAGTCCTACTCCCTAACCCAGTCTGATGTCTGAAATCCAACTATGAGCACTTCACACCGTTAGCTTAAAGCCCTTTGAGCTTCTGCACACATGTGCCCCCAGCAGGGTGGGAGCCTGGGATTGCCACCTCCATCACCACTTAGCCCGAAGACAGTCCTGAGCGTTTATATGTCCCAGTTACTACTGCTCTCAGATCTGAGAGTATGTCCAGGAAGGACCAGAAATAAAGGAACCTTTCAATCCTACACAATGCAGTGACACTCAGAGAGACACGTAGGTTTTGGAGATAGAACATCCCTGCGATTTCTTTTGTCTTCAGAGGCTCCTTTCCTGCTTTAGAATTTTTCTTTCTTTATTAATAACTGGAATGCCGAAATCGCAGGAAAATTCCAAGCCTATTTCTCCCGACAAAATGAAAGGAACTCATCAGATGGAATCACGAGTCCATTAAGGGTGAATGGTGCATCTCCATTAAACCATGATTTACATTGTAAAACAGATGAATAAAAATAGAGGCACTCTCTTGGAAGAAAAATAGATAAAAGAACCTTCTAGGGCTATCTAAATTACATGAAATAACACTGTGAGAAAACCCAGAGAGAGAGAGAGAGAAAATAAAAGAAAGGTATTGACTGAGAAAACAGCAGAACTGAAAACCCACAAGCCCATTACGTGGTATGACTCACAGCTCCCAGTTGTGGGTAGAGAACGCCCAGCCCTGCAGACAAGCACTGAAGTCAGGTGTCCTGGTGGAGCACGGGCTCCCGCTGCGAAGGCCTCTCCTGCAGCTCGTAGCAGTCATTTCTTGTATGTTGATTAACAGAGACCCCAAGAGCCCCTCCCAGCCAAAAGCAATGGATTTTACAAATGGCTCCAGGTGGACCAGAAACATTGCTCATTTCAATCTATTCCAAAGAGTTCAAGAAAACAATCACATGTCAAGAACTATGTCATATTTTCCATAGAATTCTGGTTGTTTCAAATCTTTAAAAAGCGGGAAGAAACTGAAAGCAGTGATTCCTAGTGTTCCCCATAGTTACAGGATGGTATGGGGCCTTCCCCAGTCCCTCCATCCGGCCGGGGTTGTTTTTATGTACCGCATTTATTTATATAAACAGGAAGACCTTTGACCAAATAACAGTTTGGAAACCACTGGCTTAAAGGATTGGTATGTCTGACAGAATTAGATGTTAGGTAGAAACAAGATACAGAAACAGACATGAAAAAGGTCAGTGGTCATATTTCTCCAAAAAGGGACTGTGTCCAGGATGTTCCAGAGCCGGCTCGTGTGAGGTAGCTCATGTGAGGCAGCTTGTGTGAGGTGGCTTGTGTGAGGCGACTCGTGTGGGCTGCCAGTGTGAGACGGCTCGTGTGGGGCAGCTTACAAGAAACAATCATATGCACACATCTCTTCCCAACTCAACATCCAGCAGCTTGACATTGCCACAGCGGAAGTATTTACACCATCAAAACTGGCAAATGCCCCAAATCAGGGCCTTTTCTTTCCTTTTTTTCTCCAGAGAACCAGTTATACAATATTTATCAGCATGCCACTGCAACTTAATCCAAAGATAATTTGGCCAGCAAAACAGCCACAATGCTGTGAAGCTCTGACCAATGGCCCTCGCGGTCTAGTCGAGTTAGGGACTACATGGAAGTCTGTAGAATCCGGGAAGAGGGAGGGAGTTCTTGGAAAACACACCTTTGTTAAGTAGTCATAGACATGGCCACAGACAAGGAGTCTGGGAGTCGCTGTGGAAAGGACAGTGTGGCAGGCACTTCCCAGGTGTGGCCCAGGTGTGCAGTGGGGAACCTTTCTCACCAGATGAATGAGAAGCTGGGAAAACCAAGGAAGCTGGGCCTCAGACGGGTAAATGCAGAGGGCATCCTGACAGTCAACCTCTGCTTCTGCCAGAGCCCAAACCAAAGAAAAGTGGGCTCCAACAACATGTTCCTTAGGCATCACAGAGAACGTTCCTAGAGCGAGGATCAGCAAGCCGTGGAACCGAGTGATGTGGCAGTAAGAGGCGCTGGGTGGGTCCCTTCTGTCTGAGACGTCTGCGGTTCCTGCCTGGCTGAAGCAAAGGCTGGCAAATCTCTTCTGCCCCCTTCCGAGGTCCTAAGACTCCCCTGGCAAGATGTGTCATGAACCCTGAAGTGGCTTCCAGAGGGTGGAGGAAGAGCAGACGCTGTCAAACAGGAAAAAAGACCCCGGAGGACCAGTGGAGGTAAGTTTGTTCACTCTGAGGGAGAAGCTGGTTTGTCTGAACAAGTCTGAGAGAGGCCTGCCTTTTGAGCCGTCATCCCAGGCAATCAACACACACAGCACTGTGGGGCCACGGAGGGAGCTTCCCGTCTTAACCAGCTGCCTGGCAGTTGTGTGCCATTGTCACTGGGCAGCCAAGCATAAGACTGCAGGCCACTGTGCCCGCTCATCTCAATCTTATGACCCAAGTTCAAAGGCAGTGTCTTCCCCAAGAAGGCTGAGCACAGGAACACCTCCCTGATGGCTTTATCTGGGAGAGTAAACTTTGCTGCCTCAAGAAAATACTGAATTATTTATGAAAAGGATTGGCGTATGTGAGAGCAGCGTAAAGAGCTGATATTCAAAATAGTTCTGCTCTGGACATAGACCAATCAGCACAGATGCTCACCTCTGTGCCGGGCTCCTGGAGGCCCTGCCTGCCAGCTGTGACCCCTTAGGTGCAGGACTGCGGGGAGGCCTGAGGGTCCTGGAGCTGGAGCCTGGAGACAGCAGCAGGAGGACACTCTGGGAGCGAGGGGGAACACCAGGCGCTAGAGAAACACCGCAATGTCTTCGCAACCAGTCCAGCTGTGCCTGTACATCTGGCTGTGAAATTCTGACCAACCAGGACTACACAGGTCAGAGGGGAAAAGTCACTTCTGGTTGTGTTTCAGTTTGTGTGGTTGATAATCAAGTGCCTGGCCGTGTGAGCTCTGAGTTGAAGAGAGGAGGAGTCTGGAATTTGTATTCCTCATATACATGTTGGATTTCAGGTAGGTTCTTTATTTTCATATCTCTGACACTTTTCCATTTTTTTAAGAATACCCTTTGATGTCACTTTGATGACGTTTATTTATTGTCTTCCCCAAACCCGCTGTGACCCTGGTACCTTCAGTCACAATACTGATTCATGCTCCTCCTTCTATATTTAGCAACTACCTGAGAGGATCTGAGTCTGCATTCAGCCCTAAATAGCTACAAATAAGGGAGCAGCAGCAGCAGCCCTTCAAAAGCCTTGGAGGAAGAGTGGTGCCAGGGCTGGTGCGACACCCAGGGAGCCACAGGTGTGCAGAACAGCGCTAGGGAAGTCCAGGTAGGAGCTGACTCCAGAAACCCAGTTGTGTACTATGAAGCAGATCCCCCCTTTGAGCTGGGCTGTAAGGAAACATTTCAGCCTGTTTGTCTGTCTGCCCAAGCCTATTTAGCGAAAAATGATTGCTCTTTGCTTCTTGCTCCCATGCTCAGATGATACTATGGCAACCAGGCTGCATAAAAGGGAAGGGGGGGAGGGAGATGCTGCTTAGCAACTTGAAGATTTTTAAAAGGCAAGTACTCATTTTAACAGCAACAGTTTTTAAAATGCCAGTTTTGAGGAGAGAAGAGAGAAGAACATTAGAGAATGGGAATGACACAGGAGAGGAATTAAAATAAAAAAAAAAGAGAGAGACATCTGCACAACACCTTTTCACGTGCATCCCCACAGGGTCTCTGCTCGCTGACGGGGGAACTGAGGCTCACCGGAATGAGTGGCGTCTTGGGGTCAGCCAGCTAGTCAGGGGCAGGGCTAGAACTAAAGTGCAGACAAACCTGAGTCCAAATTCTATACTCTTTATCGCAAAAAGTTTAAAAAAAAGATTCAGACAATCTGAGAAGAGGAAAAAATACAACTACAGGAAACTGTCAACAATGTGGAAAGAGACAGGCATCTGCTACTCAGGTGGAAACTCAAAAAAAGGATAAAAATACACTTAAATATATTTACACAATTCAGTTCAAACTAAGGGGTGCCATGTATTTGCTTACTAATTTAGGGTACAAAGTAGTGACAAGCAGGCAGTATTGAATTCCGGCATCCCTGGAAAGAACTGGATGCTGCCTGTTTCTGGAAAACAGAGCATCTGGAGGAATTTCTGGACCTTGCAAGGATTCAACGCAGAGATGGGGGAGAGGAAGGGAAGGGAGGGTGGGAGGCAGGAAGACTTGCTCTGACTTAAGAGGAAACTGTCCCAGTGGAAAAACAAGCCTGAAAATAGATGAGCAGGTTGCTTGGACCAGGACCACTTGCCCAGAGGGGATGCAAGCTCCTACCCCCTTCCTCATTGCCCAGCATTACAAGTCACAGCTTCTCGGCCACTCCAGCCTCCACTCTTGAAAACAAAATACCAGATGGCTTAAAAATCAAATAGGCCTCCAACATGAAGTGACTGTGGTGGGAAGCCTGATCTCGGCATCCAACAACAGGTGACAAGGACAACGTTAAGAAAATGTTCTCCAAGGCAGAACCTGACAGAAGCAGTTTCTATATATTTTGCTCTTTCCTTAATATTGTAGGCTTTAGAGATGCCATCCAAGATCGAAGGGCTAAATCAGGACCAGTGGGTGGCAGTTTTGCCCTGTCCTGGGTGCTCTGTGGGGTATGCAGATGGGGGGCGAAGCCAGATGCGGGCTGAGTTTCCTGCTTGTCAGTCGTTCCTCCACGAGCACTTCTGGAGGCCTGCCGTGTGCCGGCCCCAGCGCAGCCCCCCTGCCGGTTCTCTTCACCCTTGCACCTTTGGCTGCCCTGAGAGGGCTGGACCCACAGCTCTGAGGGCCTCAGGCCTCCTAGAAGAGGCCACCGTGTCCTTCCTGCTCAATAACACAGTGCTGACAAGACAAGTGCTACTTTGGGTTCCAGCGGTCACAACCAAGTGACGCACTGGCTCTTCTTGGCACTGTTTCCACTTGAGCTTAATTGAATGAATGCAGAGGCAGCAAGAAGCAGTAAACAGACTGCTTTCTCCTGTACTCGTGATCAAGTCAAAGGGCCTGGGTGATTCGTAAGGCTTCTAACAAGCAGATGCTACCTAGGATCCGTTAGTTCTAAAGAGCCAAGGGTTTGAAGGGGACGGGGTTGGAGGCACAGGGCTGATCTCCCTCAGGACACAACACGGGTGGGATGAGTCAGCTTCTAGGTTCCAGTTCCAATTTTGCCATTGGCTCTCCCGTCCAGCTTTTCATCACCCCCATCCCCAAACTGAATTTCTAAAGGGCCTCAGTCATCCTTCCTTGCACCCCTTCACACTGTCCATCAGCCCACGCTGAGGGCTTTCCCCGCAGGGCAACAGTCACTCCGTCTTGGACACTGCAAATAGTAACAGTTAGAACTGACATTTGTACAGTATTTTCAAATATACAACTCATTTTCAAATTCATTATCTCATTTATAGAACAGCTTTAGTCGTCTGGACAGCGACATCCCCATTTTATAGATAATGAGAATCAGAGAGAGTGGGTTAGCTGGGCTTCTCTAGTTTCAGCTCAGCCGGGTGACTACTAGGGAGCTAGTAAAGTTTGGGATAAGGTCCAACTCCAAATCCCCTGCTCTTTAAGGATTTGGAAAACTCCTTCTCATGTGGCTTACATTAATTAAACCTAAACCTGCCTTTTAGAGCAAAGCAAAACAAATGCACTCTTTTTCAAATACTGGCCTTCCAAATATTTGAAGGCAGCTACTGGCTGCCCTCCAGGGCATTGTGTCTCACACTTGAAAGTGCACAGAAGTCACCTGGGAAGCCATGAAGCTGCAGGTTCTGATCCAGCAGTTCTGGGCTGGGGCCTGTGATTCCCCTTCCTGACAAGTCCTACCTCCTCCCAAATCAGTTGCTCAGAGGAGAAGCAAAAATCGTATAAAGTTAAGAAAAAGACTCCCCGTATTCTTGTTTCCTGTTTCCCTGCATTTATAAAAGCGCCTAACTTATATCAGGCACTTAATAGATGACCAATATGCTTAGCCAGAAGGGAGGCAGACACAGAAAAATGAAATACTTCCCCGTCCTTCATCCCAGCCCCATCCTTGGTTTAGAAAGAGCCTTTCTTTGCCTCTTACACGTTACGGAACTTAAACAGTTTTCGTCTCTAAGTAGGGAATGACTGGTAACGACTATTAGGTGCCCCCGCAGGTGCACGGGAGGAAGATGCCTGGTAAACCTAGTGATGATCCCTCAAACAAAACCGAACCAAAGAAAGCAGAAACTTAAAAAAATTGCCAAAATATTGTGTCCTCACTGAAATGAGACGGGAAAAACGCTTCCACTGAAAAGAACACGCTGCAGGAAAGCTCGTTAGGCCTCTCCCGAAGGGGAACCTCGCGGCTCGCGGTGCGCAAATCAGGCTGCGGAGGAGCTCGGGCCGTGCTCTGCTGCCCTCTGCTGGACGGAACGCCCGCCCGCGCCGGCGTGTCTGGTCGCATCGCCGCGGCTCCCAGGGGACCTGTATCCTCAGCCAGCAGGTTATGCAACACCAGACTGCAGTCAGAGCACGCTGGAGAAAAGGAAATCACCGACCTCTTGGCGTTTCGATTAAAGCGAAAACATAAGGCAAGGGAAGTGCCTTCCCAACAAAGAAGGTACTGAGCAATGTACTTGAACGTAGGTAGTCTGCACAGGAACCCCAGGAAGCAGGGGGCTCGCTTCTGTTTTGTAGATGAGCAACCTGAGGCTCAGAGGAGACTGGGGACATTACTGAGAAGAGCATGACTAGGGAGAGACGCAGCCAGGTTTGGAATGAGGTTCTTTCTTCAGGATTCCCAGGACTTCGGGACACCCGGTTTCTACACCTGCCTCTTTCATTCCTTAGCTGTGGGGCTGTACCAAGTACTCAGTGATGCTGAGTCTCGGTGCTCTCCATTCTGAGTACAAGCCTTTGTTACTATTGGCTTTTGTTGCAGAGAAATAGATTATGGGGGGAGGTGCCCAGGGGGACCATGTGTTTCTCATCATCAAAGCTGCTAGGATCAGATCCCATCCCTACCCTGTAGCTCTCAGCATGCTGGGTCCCCTGGCATACTCTCCAGAGGCGACCTGGCTTCCATCCTTCTCCAAGTTATGTCAAAATCTTAGAGCTGTGTTCTCAAAAACGAACCTTCAAGTTTTAAAAATCTGACCAAGGTACACAGTTTATGCTGTTGAGAAAGGAATACCACCGACTGAGCAGGTCGTCCCAAGCCTGCCAGGGTCCAGGAGACATGACCATTTTTATACTCTCTGGGGTGGGTCCCCAAGGTCCCACTTAATGAGCTGGTGGGACCATGTATATTTTTAAAAACTGCTTTACTGAGGTATGCTCAACATACAACAAGCAGTAGATATTTAATGTATACAACTTGGTATGTTTGGAGTAAGTGTACACCTATGAAGCCAACATTACAATCAATGCCATAAACTTATCCATCACCTCCAAAAATTTCCTCCTGCCCTGTTTTTTTGTTTGTTTTGTTTCTTTTCTTTTTTTCTCATTTACCATGTGCTTCAGGCATACTTGTTTTCAGTCTGAATCATTCTTCGAGGAGTTTTAGTTTGGTTCTTTCCTGGTGTGAAGTGGGTAGACATTTCAGTTCTGTCTGGTTTGGATATTGACTTAGGACAGTCTTCTAGTTCATTGTGATCTTCAGCTCATAAAATATTTTAAAGATCTGTTTGTCCACATGGGGGTGTGAAGCATCTCTGCCTCTCAGACAGTTTAATGGAAAATTTCAAAATCCATAAACAAACAAACTGGAAGACACCTTAGAGACTATTTGATCCCATTCCCTTATTTTATGGATGACAGTCTGAGCTATTTGTCCAAATAAGGAGAGCTCTCTGGAAACAATAAAAAGAGATAGACCAAGAATCTTTTCCAGGACTTCGGATGGCCCCTGCATACGTTGGAGGAAGGCACCAGGAAAGCTGAGTCAGTACAGAATCAGGGCAGCCATCGGAAAGTTAGGATTCAGCCTGATTATTATATTCACCAGCTCAGAAAGTCAGGTCTAGTGCCAAAAATAAATTAGCCTCTTTTCCAGAACTCTCTCTCTCTGAACATGGCATCTGGAGGGCTAATCCAGTTTCATGAAAACACTGTACCTCACATTACCTAAGAAGGCCCAAATAATGTCCACTCTTGAACTGATGATAAAATACCAATCAAACCCTAATCAAAGCCGCTTAGTCGGAGGGAGCCAAGTTGCAGTCAGAGATGGTATCTGGCCGAGTTTCCAGAGCGAAAGCACATGCCAAGTGTAATTGAATGTGAGTGTGATAAACAATGATTGGCCCCTGACAGACTGTGATGCTGTCAGGACAAGGTTCCCAGCCGCTCTGGAGTTACAGTGAGATGCAGCGAGGTCCAGCTGCATGCCCCAAATGCTGCCATCCCAGCTTAGAGAAAACGTCTACTCCTAGTCCCTTAAAAAAAATTCATTCTGGCTTTCTGTTTGTTTGTTGGGTGCTTTTCGGTTCCATGCACTATTTTCCCTATTAACATGGAATTTCTGTGGCTTGTCTTTTATTTCATTCCATCTGGAGAAATAAAACTATGCAAGAATGCACAGCACCCCCAGGGTGACTGGAAGTGAGGAAGTGGGGCAGAGGGTTCTTGGAGCCCCAGGATGAACTTGGCCCATGTTCCTGGAACATGTGTGTAACTCACAGCTTTTATTTTTGTGGGGGAAGGAGGAAGAGATGGCACTGACATATTATGGAGTAGCTAGCAAATTTTGCAAGGATTTTAAAGATAGAGCACAAGATTTTAAGGAAATTCCTTGTTTGTAGCTGACGGCTTCTAGCTATTGACCCCTGAGCCATTGGGTGCCCACATATGAAAAATGTAAGATTAGACATTTCATTCCACCTAAAATTTTTGCCTTAGAAATATGATTACAGCACGGCTACCATGACTAGTACTGCAGACACTGCTTACCACTCTTACTGTTAGTATGATTACTACCCCTGCTATTACTGCTGCTCATAATAACACGCACTCTCATTTCCTTCTTTTTTTTTAAAAAAGTTGGAGAAATCCCAGGACTCCAGGGGGCTAGGACTGCTGCTAAGTTCTGCAGAGACTGAAAATATGATGCTTCCTTGGACTTCCCACCTGAAGACACATCTACATAAGAACTAATTAAGGCTAAAAATAAGAAGTACTACAGGCCATTCTGCCAACATGGTGGCCATCAGTGTCTGCAAGCGTGTCCGCACCCACTGTGGATGTCCCATGTTAATGTCTGTGTGACACACTGGGGTAGGGGGATGAGGCTGTGCAAGGCCAGCAGCCTGGGGCAGGGGCCCAGCTACCCCTGGGCCTTCTCATGCTGAACGGAAAGGGCCGCCACCACACCTATACCCCATCTGTGGCACACCAGAGCAAGATCTAATTTAGCTGCCTCACGGCTGCAAACAATTTTAAGTTTTTCAGTTAAGAAAACAGAAGACGTCTCTCTGGACTGATTAATCACAGATGTGAAGGAGCTTTTATTGCGAGAAGGCTGCACGTGGCAGCGATCACACAGAGGTCTGCTGTTTTCTCTTCTGGGTTCTGAGATGCCACCTGCTAGTGTTTCCAAGAGGTTTGAGGCTAGGTCTGCTCTTCACTGGAAAAGAACATCATTCGTTCATTTGTTCATTCATTCATTCAACAAATACTTATTGAGTTCCCCCCAAGTGCTGTGCACTCTACTCAGCACTGAGGCTATGAGTGAACAGCCAGGACATGTTTCCTCCTGCTGTTCAGACAAGGACATGGATGAAGAAGCAAATTTGAAGCAGAAGAAAAAGAGAGTGCTACATGGCACACGAAAGCAGAGTCTGGGCCTGACTTGGGGGACCAGAGAAGACCTCGTTAGGATGTGTGGTACCCAAGCCCAAGCTAAGAGCTGGCAGAATTAGGCAAGTTAGATGGCTGGTGATGGTGAGGAGGCTGCAGGTAAAGCCGGCAGGGACTCGAAACCACAGAGAGAGGCTGACAGAGGAAGATGAGGAAGGCAGCATCAGAATGGGGATTCTGGCAAGAGCAGGAACTAGAATAACACTGCCAGTGTCATCCTGGCCCAGAGCAGGGCCACCCCAGAGCAGTGCCCCTCCTCACCCTCACCATTGTCGGCTGGACAGATCAGGCCCGCCTCTCTACTGTCTCCTAACTTAATTTGGGGCTGTCCTGCAGATCCACGCCCAGTTGCTGGGAGTAGGAGACTTTGTGTGAATAAACACAAGTATACTGGTAGCTGGATTCATGTTGGCCACGTTCCTCCCAACCCAGCCGTCCAGGTGGGGCCCTGGCCCCGTATCTCAGGGCCCCTTTTCTGCCCTTCTCCCAGGAGTCCATACTAAGACCTCTACTCTCCCTGAAATGTCTTTCTTCTGGCCCGACCTGAGGCGTTAGGATCTTGGGAAGTCCCGGTTTACACAGGGCTTCCCTGGGAGGGAGTGCAAAAAGCCATGTGAAGGGAAGACCCTGGTCCCACTGACTCTGGGAATGGGGCAGGAATGGACGGGGAGATCATTTCTGGCGCAGAAACATGGATACACTCCGAGGTTAAGTGCAGCGTGACCCCAGTGCTTTCAGAGACCCATGTCCCGGAATTACAAGAGAACACGTTCAAAACGGGGAGACCACTTGCTCTTCCAACCGCACTTCCCGCTCTTCGGCTGCTCTCAGGGTCTGTTTTGCACATAAAAAACTTGTCTGGTTGCTTCAGAGGCAGGGACTGCAGGAGGCTTAAACTAATCCTGCCTTGAATCCTAACAGTTTGAGTCTTCACTTAGCACTGAGATAAATCCACATCACCTCATAATGGAAGTTGCTGCATTATGTAAAATTTGGAACACTTCCCCCCTTTCTACATCTTTGATCTTGATGTCGTTTTGCAGTGTTTTTCAAATATTTAAATAAATTTATTTTTAGTTACTTGAAGCACATCTTAAGGAATTCCTTTAATTTTTAAAAACTTTTTTTTAAGTATTGCAGAAGTTAAAGAATTAAAGAAATTCAATTGTGTAGATCAGCGGTTCTCAATCGGGAGAGAACGCACACCCCAGGGAATACTGGCAGGCTTTGGGAACAATTCTGGCAGGCCCCACTGGGAAAGGGACGCTACTGGCATCTAGTGAGTGGGGGCTGGGGACTCTGCTAAACATCCTTCAACGCACAGAACAGCTCCGCATGAGAAGACTCTTCAGACCCCAAATGCCAGGAGGGCAGAAGCTGAGAAACCCTGGGGTTGGTAGAGCTGATGGGTGGGCATGCCTTTTATTCGTTTTGAACATTAGTCTGAGGTTCAGACCGTGCACGCCAGTTTTCTGGCTTCCTCCCACATAACAGGCATTGTGTTGTGGCTGTAGTTACTCAACTGGGTCTAGGCTATGTTTCTCAACAGTCAAGCGTCTCTTTACCTAGTAGAATGCTCTATTTGAGAACTTTTAGGTTCATCCTACACTGCTTCAACTGTTAGCTTAGCTGGGTAACCAAATTTAGCTGCATTAACTCTCCAGGAGTCACTGAGCTAAATGTTTCATTTTATATCAGTGATAAAATCTGTTACAGAGATGGAGTGTATATCCACGTCCCTTTGATTAAGGATTTCACTTTTTCCCTTCAAAATCTAAACGTTTCTATTTTCTGAAGCAATCATAGTTGTGTTAATTTTGGATAACGGATGAAAATTATTCTAATTAAAAATAACCCCAAATCCATGTCTGGGCTAGTTCTCAGGCTATAAGTAAACTAATCAGAGACCACAGCAGCTTTGTAAAAACAGTTACACTCTACGTAGCCTAAAAATTGATTCTTTTATTTTAATTAACTCTTTTAGAGGGGCTGGTAGATTGTTCACCTGGGTCTCAGTGAGTTGAATACTGCGGATCATGGAAAATGCCACCAGAAGGACTTTAAAACATTGTTTTGTACAGCAGCCTCCACGTTGAGACCTCTGGCTGGGCAATCCTAATAAAAAATATTACACAAAAGATTCATGGGACAGCTTTTTAAAACAATGCAGATTTCCAGGCTTCGCTTTCAGAGGCTCAGATTAGTAGGTCTAGGATGGGAGCCCAGAATTTGTAACAAGCCCCCCGAGGTGACCCAGAGCAGATTGAGAAGCCATGGGGTAGGACAGCACGCTTAGACTTCCTCGCTTGCCCTGTCAGTAACTTATTAAAGGCATTTCTTTTCTGTGGCTTTCACCGTCCTTTAGTGCAGAGGTAAGTAATAATGATTTAAAAGAAGTAACCTTGATTAACCACTGCTGTGGAAACGTTTGGCCTTGGCACCACCTTTTCTTGCCAAGGCAAAATAAAATTAGATGTTACACGTGAAAATGCTTTATAAATTGTAAATGGGAAAATAAGCCTATTTTCATGCACTCAGCAAATAGCTTATATGTTGCCTCTCACAGGACAAGGTTCTTAGTGACATGACTAAGCAGAGACAAGCTACAGAATATCAGAATGTGACTCTGCATTGTCCTCTCTCATTTAAACGTTCGAAAACAAGGAAGGGTCACTAGAGACAGACTGCTGATGTTCAGAAGGATGAAAGGAACCCCCAATTCAAAGAAGTTTTGAATCCTGGCAGTCCGTCAAAGTGGAAGGTCATCATTCTGAAGAAGACTCAAAAGGAAAGAGTACTTTAGCAGATTTTTTCAGGAAGACTCACACACTTGGATTTAGAATCTTCTAGGAGACTTGGGAGCCTGGCCTGGCTGCTTACTATCTTCAGTTCCACTCAAAAATTTACTACATGTCTGACCTTGACAAGATCCTTAAAGTCCCAAGATTACTTCCCCCTCTGTGGCAAGTGAGGACACTTGTTTTCACCTGAGACAGTTGCTGTGAATTAAAAGAAATAATGTGTGTTAAGAAACATCTGCACAATACAACACCTGTTCCCCTCTGCTTGAGACCTACGTACCACATCCAAAAGGACCAGGAAAAGCCACGTAGTACCTCAAATCCAATTTATTTTTATATACCATAGCAGCCAACTGTGATGGGAGTTTGACAGATGGGTACTGAATATATGCAGTGCTGAAGGTCTAAATATTGGTACTTGAAGTTATATTCAATCTATCTGGTCCTCCTACTCTACCCTTCAACACATACAAGAGCACACGCAGATGAGCGTGTGCACACATACACACACGGTGGGGGGGGGGAGTCTTGCAGTAGTGTTCCTTCTATCTCTGAAGTCTTGATTATCATCTTTCCCCATCTTTTAGCTTCATTGAGAGGTCACTGCATCCTAAAACTTGTCAATAAAAACCTGAACAGGGCTGCACCAGCAGTCAACTCCCACCCAGTCTCTCAATTATCATGGCTGCCCTGGAATTAGCAAGGCTTCGTAGGTGTTGCAAAGTACACATTTTTTTTTGCCCGAGAGTGTGCTTTACTGGAGAAGGGTAGTTGAATAGAAGAGTAGCACAAAGCAGAAGATTTCTATAGAAATCTTGCCTTAGCCAATTAATATTTGTCTGTGAGCTCCGCCTGTGTAGGATGGGGGCGCTTTCCACCGGGAATCAGAACACTAGCATTTATTTAAAACCACCTTCAGAAATCGTTTAAAATCAATAGGAAAAGTGAGTCTCTTGATTCTACTTATACCTCTTTTAAAAACCATTTATGATACTACCCAGCTTCACCCATCTTAATCCTCTGACATGGCTCCAAATGCCAGTTTAAGAAGCCAAGTTCACCTTCACAGAATTAAGATTTGTAAGCTTTGAATATATTAAAAGAATGTGCCACAGGCTCGCAAAGAAATTCTTTAAAAGGAGTATTAGAAAAGTTTTAAAATCAGGGTATGCGTGGACTCTTCAAGTTAATTGCTTTGAAATGTAACATTTATGTGGAAGGGATTTTGATCTGCTTGCTTAAAGGTGTTAGTTACATACCTTTTTTTTCATATTAGAATCTTAGTTATATTTCTCCAAAGACATAACGTCAATGATTCTTTAAGCAGCACAAAGACATGGAGTATCTTCTAGGGACTGTTTTAGGTGGGTTCAGGTGATGAAAGGGCACTTCAACATGGCTTCTTCCCAGAGAATAAAAATGTTCAGTGTTGGACGGTGTCTGTTAAGAGTGCAGGGGAGTTCAAAGAAGGGAAAGAATGTGCCCTGGAGGAGTATGGAAGGCTTCAAGGAGATCAAGATGGACCTGGAAAGACGGCTTGAGTTGATATCAGCAAAGGGATGGAGGAGGACAGCCCCACAAACACACGGGGTTGGGGCTCATGAATCGGCCCACCTGCAGGTGTGGTGTTTGCATGCTGGGGGATGGTGAGAAATAAAGGTAGGATTGGGTCAAATTGTAAAATGCTTTGAAAGGTGGGAAGAGGAACTGAGCATTTAATACCTTAGGGAAGAAAAAGTCATTATGGGCACTGGAGAACTATCAGGATAAGAGAAATGTTTTCAGAAAATTAAACAAAAATGACATACTGGGTTTAGAGCATGAAATAGAGGAATCTATTTTTAGCAATATAGGTATGAGAAGCCTAGAATAGAATAACAAGCAAATTGCTCACAGGCTCCTTATTTTTATATTTATCCTATTTTCCTCAGAATTTCTATAACATTTATCTCTACTATTTATGTGCCTCTTACATACTACCTGTGTGATGGTCATCTTTTTTGGCATTTCAAGAGATCACATACTTCTGCTAGATTACATGTTGGGACCGTATTAAATGCTTATACTTTTTACTGTACTGATATGCCCTTAAAATTGTTTACCCACAGTTGGAAAGGAAGAAAAGCAATAATTATTTATGTTGACTAAATTAGAGAAATTTTTGAAAATCTTAGTAAGAGAGAAGTTAGGGGAGATGGTTAAAGTTTCTCTCCAAATTTTCTACCCTAGGAGATTAAAATAATAATGATATGCTTAGAAAATGGTTTGTTGTAGGAAAAGGTGGTGAGTTAAGTTTTAGCTTTGTTGATATCCAAGTAGAAATTTCACATTAGCTTTTGGAAACAAAGAATGTAGGTGAGAAATTATTCATACTTCTACTTATCACTTATTACTGTCTCTTCTTATGACATCATCCTGTTGTGACATTATTAATTACCTATTCTGGTTTTTTTGGTGGGGAAGGTCATTAGGTCTATTTATTTGTTATTGTTATTTTTAATGGGGATACTGGGAATTGAACCCAGGACCTCGTGCATGCTAAGCATGCACTCTACCATTCGAGCTATACCCTTCCCCCTACCTATTCTGTTTTAAATAAATGTTTTATCTCTAAAAATGGTGAATGCGGGATCCACATCTATTTTATCTTCGTCAAATACTTAGCATAGTGAATTATACGTAGTAAGTTATCAATAAACATTTGTTACATCAGTGAGCAGATTGACAAATGTTTATCAGGGTTTCTCACTGTGCTCACATTCTGGGCTGGGGAGTTCTTTGTCGTGGGGGTGGACCTGTGTCTTGTAGGATATTTTGCACCATCTCTGGCTCCCATCCACTAGATGCCAGTAGTGTCCTCACTCCCCAGGTTGTGACAACTAAAAATGTACCCAGACACTGACAAGTGTGTCCCCTGGTGGGTGACACTGGCCCTGGTTGGAGAACCACTGGTGGAGATAGATGCTGGATTGGGGATATCAGTTTAAGAGTCATTTGATTAAAGATTATGTTTCAAGTCTCAGTTCCTGTAAGAAATGAAACATAGAGAAGAAATAGCTGGTGGCCAAGTACAGAGCTTTGTGTAATGAGTGTGAAATTAGAGTTGGGGGGCGGGGTGAAGCTAGTTATGGAGTTTCCAAACGAACTGCTAATTCCATGACACATCTACCTGCACCTCGTACTCAGTGTCAGCCAGCACTGTCCAATAGAAATATGTGAGCCACAAATGTAAGTTTAAATTTCGTAGCAGTCCTATTTTAAAAAGTAAAAATAAATGAATGAAAGTGATTTTAAGAATAATTTCATTATTTATATATATGTAAAACATAACCACCTCAACAGGTAATCAATATGTAAAAGTGATTAATGAGCTATTTTACATCCTTTTTTTGTATGAAATCTTTGGGATGTGGTGTATATTTTACTCATACAGCACATAATTTGGTTACCTATTTCAAGTGCTCTAAAGCCACGAGTGACTAGGGGCTATCATAGTGGATGGACAGGGACAATTCAGTCAACTTAAACATTTTCTTATCCCTTTAATTTACATTATTATCCTTTTCATAGAAAAGGTTACAAGGGCCAGTGACGTGACTGAAAATTTTTGTAAGTTTACTTTATACTTTATCAACAACAGATGTCACTTTTTTTGGCATAGAGTTCTGTGAGTTTTGATAAACGTGGGGGCATGTAACCATCACCAGAGTCACAGTGCAGGACGGCTCTCTCACCCCCAGATTCCCTGTGCTGTTCTTTTGTAGTCAGATTCTCCCCCACCTGTACCTCCAATCTTTTTTCTTTCCTTTTTTGGGGCAGTAAGATTCTCCCCTTTACACACACACACACACATATATGCATATATATGGAAAAAAGATAGAGGGGAAACAGAAGCACAGAAGAGCGGACAGAACCCCACAACCCGTGATGCTGAAAGCCTGTTCTTTTCCAAAGCTCAGAGGGCAATGAGCCCTGCTTTACTTGGAGCCTCAGGAGCCCACTCAGCCTGGGGACCATGTGTGCTCCCTACCCCCACATTCATCTGTCATTCCTCCGCAGGTTACAGGAATAGGAAGGCTTCTCCCGGAACACTCTCCGTGACAGATGGCCGATTACACTAGGAGAGACCTGGAAGAGGAACGCAGGCAAGCCCTCCACAGGTGGGAGGCTTTCCGCAGCTAGGAGGAGACCCCTATTGCCTGCTGGATATTCCTTGCACTCCAGTTTATGGATTCTCCACTGTCCCCATCTTCTCATGGCCTCTCTGCTTTACTAACGAGAGAAACTCATGAAAAAATTGCCCGTTAGTGCACGTGCAGCTCATTAGTGGACACGCCTGGACCGCTGCTCTCATCAAAGTGTAGATGCCCTGGGTCGTGCCAAACACCATGAGGGCAGGTAACCTCGGCCAACTGACAGCAGTGACTCTGGCTCCACCGTGCCTCTCAGCATTCCGTTCTGTTCACAAAGCTCAGGAAGCAGATGGGAAGAGGCATGTGGAAGCACCTCCCTCACATACATGTCACCATTGGCACCCAGGTTGGGAAGGGGACAGTTGCCTGTTGGCTTGATGTCATTCCAGGAGCACTCGCCTCCTGCACTGTCCTTAGGATCATGCTCCAGAAATGGAGTTCTGCAAGTCACTCACACACCCACAAACACACACAGACACACAATACACACATGCAAGCACATTACCCTTAGTTCACGGTTGAACATTTGTCTGCAATTTGCAGTTGTAACAACGCACTTACGGTTTATAGGGATTCTATTCTTGGACATCTCCTTAGTGTTCTCCACATTTGATATACTTCTCCTGATACTTCTTTTTATCTCCCAGCCTCCCTCATATAAACATAAAGTTCGGGGGGAAAAAAACTCAGGAGGTTGCAATAACATAAAGGAAGGCGCTGACCAAAATACATATGCATTAATTGGCCAAGTTCTTTGAGCAATTACATTGCAAAATTAGAGTAGGAAAGCAATTCTATTAGAACCAGAAAACCCTTCTAACCTCATACCTCATGCCTCCCACAGTCTTCCAGCAACATGCTTATACTGGAAAACCTGGGGGCCATCTGAAAGCCTGCTTGTCTACAATGGGTGGCTATCAACTGGTTTATCCAAGTCATTTCAGGTTTACCATGTAGTTCAACAAAATCAAGTATCCTGATTGACATGAATTTTAAAAGAGGGAAATGACCTGTGGTCACTGGGACTTGGCAGGCAAACAAGAAAAAGAGGGAAGTAGTGGCAGAGGTAACACTATGTTTTGAATTCCCATTTCATTTTCCTCCTGGGCATGTGGGAAGGCCCCCTTTTTCCAGTCTCCCCTGCCAACTGAATTCTGCCTAGGAGATGTGGACTGGAAGTGTTGCATGCCCTTTCCAGACCCAGCCCAGAAAACCACCCACCAAAACCACCGTGAACTCTCCTTGTGGGCCAACCAGACACAAGACATCCCATGAGGACCCAGAGGCCCCTGGAGATGGTGGAGCCATTCAGTGGAAGGAGCAGGGTTGTATGCTTGAGCAGAGCCTCTACCTCCAATCCTCAAACCACACTGGACTGTGAGATGAGCAAGAAATAAAATTCTGTGAGTCACTGAGCTTCTGGAGATGTCTGTAACAGAATTTTTCATTTCCTAATCAACACAGGTACCAAACGTGTGACTCCCAACTTTCCTCACCTTTGGTCTCAGGATAGGTAAATCATACCAGGTGCTCCTTTTCTTGGATGTAGCTATGAAGGATATGATGCTTTTGACTCTCTGGGGACCAGGGCTTGTCTACTGTTCTGTCCAATTTTACTACTGTTTCGTTTACTACCAGTCTACTGTCCAATTTTCATTTGCTTGGTTTGGTGGTCTACAGGGGAAATCACTAGCGACAAGTCAGGTCTCCTAACATCACTGGGGCAAACAGTGGTTACACACTTGCTGGAGCCCCATTGGTGGTGTGCTGCTAAATGTTTAACAATCGGTTCTCTGGGAAGAATCATAGGCATATACATAAATACGTTAGTCTATTATTAGTTTTACTGACAGTAAAAATTTTTAGTGTATAATTGACAAATAATAAAAATGTACAATACTTTTTATTGTACATTTTATGTAGCCAATTGATTCTCATGAAATGCTTTCATTGATTTTTGCCAAACTCTTGTATCCATGGCAACCTACTACTGCAATTCAACCATGATTTGACAAAGTTGCATCCTGGTCTGCTAATTCTTTCCCCAATACATTTACTGTTATTAAATCTGACACACAATCTATTTCTCAGCTTCAAACAAATTATATTTACTAAAATAAAACTTCTTTTAATTTCAGCACTACTTTTATGGGAACTTTGCTCATTTGCCAATTACGTGAGCAACCTTTGTGTGTGTGCTGGATTTGATGATACTTTTTGACACCTAACTGGATAGTTTTACAAGTTTTTATGCTAGTCACAATGCAATGGCTATATGTTTGACCTGTATTAGTAACACTGTCTCCATTTGTTTCTTAAATCTAGATCACGGGTTGACAAAAATTTTCTGTGAAGGGCCAGATAGTAAAAAAATTTTAGGATTTGTGGGCCAGATGTCACTCACCACTACTCAACTCTGCTGGTGTACAAAAGCAGGCTGTAGATAACACAAACAAATGGGCATGGCTGTTTTCCAATAAAACTTTACTAAAGACAGACCACAGGTTGAATTTGGCCCACTGTTTGCCAAACCCTGTCCAGGTAATCAACAAAACAATAAATCAAGGCTTGATATGTAGGGCTTGCCAATTTGTTTGGAGTAAGCACTCCCACCTTGGTCAATTTCAGACTACTGCTGTGACATCATTGAGTGCAGAGTTGTAAAGAGGTGCAGTAGCAGAGCATTATATAGAATTTCCACAGAGATGCAGCAGAAATAACTGTAAGACCACTGATAATACAAAGGTGTAATAAAATAATTAGGAAGTGACACTGAGTATTTATCACCTTTGTTTCTAATGTAATTTAATTGTAAGATTATGTAATTTAATTTTTAATAACACTGCATTTAACAACTCACTCAGAAAATTCCTGAACATTTATTAATCAGCTCTCACAAGACAACACGAAATGTTTCTAACACAGCACTTCATCCTGAACATTTTCTCTTCTCTATGGCTGCTGGATCAGAGTAGGGGCATATTTCCCATTGATTTATTTTCTCCTGAGGCACAGTTAGAGTTGTTAAAAGGTAAATATTATTGAAACAGTTATCTTGCTCAAAAGATAACTTTGTCAACACTTAAAATAAGTCTCATAAACAATTTTTCACATGCAGTGTAATACACAGCTCCAGATAACTGGATACCTGAGAAAATCAGTTTCAAATTCACCCTTCAGTATAAGCTCCTCCATCCCTCCTCTCTTGCTTTACACTAGAGGTCAGTGTTCCAGAAGGTGGCATGAAATGGTAAGGGTTGCCTAAACCACATTGAACTTTAAGGGATTAAGCTATGAGCCATTACCATTTTAAGCCTCTAAGATTTAAGGGTTTGTCTGTTGTAGCAGCAAACATTAATCATCACAGCTAATACCCATATATATAGAAAGAACCTGTACTCCAATGTGCTAAAATATTAATTATGATTATTTTTGAGTGAAAAATTATATGTGAATTTTCATTTTTCTTTTTCTTAACTATTGTTTTTTTTTTAAAGCTCTTTGAGTGATCTTTCCTTGTAGATTTGGGATTAAAAAATAATACAGGTGTTCAGTGGTATATTTTTATAACCAAATAGATGCAAAGGTCATATTAAGTACTTTAAGTTCAAGTAATATGTATGTTTGCATCAAAAATCTGAGTGGATCAGAGGTAACTTCACATTGATGAGCAAGAGAGACTATTACTGTCAGCCAATAACTGTATCTCTAAGTAAGAAAGAGTAGTTGAGTCAAAATCAAGGATAGCTAATATTTATCCAACATTTACTATGAGTCAGGCACATCTGTTAACCCATTTAATGCTCAAAATCATCTATAAGACATATACTATTGTTATCTCCAGTTTCCAGAGGAGATTGAAGGACAGAAAGGTGCAGTCACTTGCCCAAGATCTCAGCTTGTAAAAGCTGCAGTGAGGACTACAGACCTGGTGGTTTGTGTCAGTCCTCACATCCTTTCTCCCTTGCTACATTAGACCCTACTTACAATGCACTTCTCTAAAGGAATCTCAAGAGAAAATATGTCTTAAGAGGTAAATCCTTCCTGTGGATACACTATCCTTGGGGAGAACAGTCCAGCATGAAGCAGGTCTGTTTCTGATTGACCAAAGTGATATTAGAGAGGGCAGGGAGGCTAAAGGTGTGGGGCATGGTGCACAGAGCTGCCAGGTCACCAAGTCCTGATGAGAAGAAATGGTTTCTGCAGCTTTCCTAAGTGCGATAGCTAATATATATATCAGCCTGATTTGGCAAAGGGAACGCCCAGATATCTGATTAAACATCATCATTTCTGGGTGTTTCTTGAAGAGATTAGCATTTGAACTGGTGGACTGAGTAATGCAGATGGGCCTCCCAGAAGTGGATCAGCATCATCCAATTCAGTGGGGACCTGAATAGAACAAAAAGATGGAAGGCAATTGAATCCACCTTCTCTCCACCTGACTGATTTTTCTGAGACATCATCTCCTGCTCTTGGCAACTCCTGGTTCTCAGATCTTCAGACTTGGGCTGGAATCTGCACCCTTAACTCTCTGGCTCTTAAGCCTTCCTTTGAATCATACTAGTGGTTTTCCTGGGTCTCCAGATGGCAGACTGTGGGACTTCTCAGCTTCTATGATTTCATGAGTCGATACTTTATAACAATTCTCCTTATGCACATATAAATACACAACATATACATTTCCTATTGGTTCTGTTTCTGGAGAACCCTAATAAACTATGCATATCTTGTTTATTTCCATAATGTGACCAGCCCAAGATGGTTGCAAAGATGCCCCACATAAATGTCAAGTCTAACAACGGACAAAATGGGGCTTAGACGTAGCTCGAGGAAGAGAATTCAGGGAGGGTCCATGTGACTTCCACCCTAGAAACAAATGCCCCTGTTGTCAAAGTTGGCTACTTTGGGAGTGAGAAGAAAGGGCTGGGGTCAAGGGATGAAGAGAGTGATACTAGGTCTGTTCTCTAACATTTAGGACTCTTCATTTGATAAATAATTGGTATTAAGAGAGCTATCAGGATAATTCAGTCACGAGAGGGAACTAGTAAGTATTACAATATGGACTGTTGGTAATATTTTAATTAATCCAGTGATTCTGCACAAAGCAGGCCCCAGGTGCCCCAGAGACTCTCAGGAGAAGCCTTGACAGCCCTTGACTAAATAAATCCCCACTGCTTCTGAGCTGTTACACGAGTTGCCCACATGAAGCTGCTCAGTTCCAAGTGCTGTCACCTCCACCCACGACTCTGATTTAGGGCCTGTGTCTGAAGATGCATTCGTTTGGTTGGTCCATGGCCTCTCTGATGAGTCTGACTTGCCCGACTGGTAGTCACAGCACTTGCTTTTGGCCTCATATCAATTGCTCTGGAGAACAACTAAAACCTCTCAAAGATGCCCCACCCTACCCCCAAACTCTAACAAAGTGAATTTTGAATATATTCACAACCTATATTTTAAGTTAAATCATCCCATTGCTATCTCTTAATTTTTATAAAATTTGGTAACAAGTAGAAAATTGTATTTATAGATTTTTTTCCATTTAACATGTTTCTCCATTAAACATTTTGAAAAGACTGAAAAGAAATACCCCTAATATAATAAAACTGGTAATATCTGAGTGATAGAATTACAGATGGTTACCCTAGATTTTATGAAATGTTAGGTTACTTTAGTAATGGTAAGGTTGATTAAATAAGAAAGCAATCTGTTTCTTTCTTTATAACAGTTAACAGATGAACTCTTAAGATTATATATAAGTATAGGCGTATACACAAAAAAGTGTTACAAGTGTATGTGTATGTATATGTCTGCAAGTGTGTGTATATATATATATATAGATATATATGTTTATAAACACATACACATATACATATCAACTCTCAGAGCTAGAAGGGCCTTAAGAAAATCTTACTTCCTTCACAAAATCTCGAATTATCAGTTGTGGCCTGTGGTCATTTTAAACCTATTTATACTTTAATTTTTATATTAATCAGCTGGTTTGCTGGGAATTGCAGAGAAGCAGGGAATCATTGGATATTAGAGCCAGAGGAAACTTAACAGTCTCAATTTAAGTCCCTGCCAGGAAAATGATGAATTTATAATCATAATGAGAGGTGACTATGGAAATCAAGTCCAATTTTATTAACAGGTGTATCTTGGGAGTAATTATGTCTGGGCCAGAAACCAATTTCAAGATCACTCTCTTCTTCTAAGTAGAGTTTCATGTTCAGTCCCTTTGCTACATTTTTGCAATGTCAAATTGGCAACTGAACCATTTCAGTCAAAATGCCAAAATATCATTTATTTAGTTGGTCAACATGATATCAAACCATCATATTAATAGATTTTTTTTTACCCTAAATTGAACAGATATTTTGGTATCTACTGGCATAGTCTTTCTACAGGTACGTTTAGGACTTTCACCTTCAGATGTCCTACACTCCAAAGTATTTCCCAAGTCAGTTCAGTTTTAACTCACATATACACCACGCTCAGAAATCAGTCAATTTCAGATAGCATGAAGACTGACTTCATTGTAAGAGATAAAAGAATAAAACTTTAAAAGATAAGATGGAGGAATATTTTCACGACTCTAGACAGGTGAAGATTTCTTGACAGTACCGAAAAAGGCACCAATCAGAAAGGTAAGGATCAGTAAATGGTAAATGTCTCATCTAAAGACATCATTTAGAGTAAACAGGCAAACCACAAGAAGATAATTATTTTTAGTGACAGAGAGCTCATATCCAAAACATTTAAACCACTTCTACCTATTAATAAGAAACGAATAGATGACTTCAACAAAATATGGCAAAAAGATTTGAATAGGCACCATACAAAAAAAGGATATCTAAAGGCCAATAAACAGGAAAAGTTATTCAATAACTTTAATTATCAGGAAAATACAAGTTAAAACTAAAACAAGGTAGCACTGTATACCTAGCAGACTGGCTATAATAATTGGCTGACCTGACATTACCAAGTGTTGGTAAGAATGTGGAACAACAGGAATTCAAGTATGCTGTGCATGATGAGGGTATAAAAGATCCAGAGCTTTTTAGCAGTCCCTAGTAAAGCAGAACATAGGCATACCCTATAAGCCAGAAATTCCACTCCTATATATGCTGACATATATACAAAAAAAGAGACACTTACAAAAACCCCTATAACAACAATATTCATAATAACCCCAAATAGGAAATAACATAAATGTCCAGGAGTAGCAAAACGGACAGATAAATAGTGGTGTATTCATATAATGGAATACTACAAGGCAATGAATGAATAAATGATGGCTATACACAACATCTGGATAAATCTCACAAAAATGTTGAGGAAATAAACCAAATGCACACAAAAATACAGTATCGTTCCATTTATATAAAGTTCAATTCTGTGTTATAGATCAATAAGAAATATTTACAAACACATACAAGCAATTTACTCAGGTACGTTCTATGATTGGTTACAATACAAACCACTTAAAAAGCATGAATCTCATACAAATACAGAACCAACATGTAACTTAGATTTATAACTCATTAATGAGGGAACTGGTTAAAAGCTAAAGCTGGCTCAAACAAGAATTAGAGGAACAGGGTTATAAAATCCACCAGAAAAGACATACTGAAATAATTTTGAGTTAGAGACAAAATCACTGTCCAACAGGGACAACAAAATTAACTTTCGTGATTATCAGCTCTATCAGACTGAAATATGCTCCAGAATGACACTGAAAGCACCCTGAGCTATCATTTGTGGGTATCAATGCTATAAGGAATTTGACTGATCATCTTGAAGGACTGTATGAAAGGAAGTGAACACTGAATAAATAAATACGTCAATACTTGGAACTACTATAGATAATCAAAAACAAAGTTGAAATTTTGTAAACATGGCTTCACATTCCAAATTGTCTACAATACCTACTGGGCCACTGGCTGGTATATCTGAATGAATGATAAACCATTAAAACAAGAAATGGTACTTGATAAGAGGGCAGGGAAGAACATGGGCTTCTTGCTTTGCTAAGAAATAAACAAACTGAGTGGGCCGTGAGATTGCTGCAGAAACAAGCCACTGATACAGTAAAAACCACACAGCTCCCTCACCTCTCTGCATCTGCAGTAACCTTCATGAAATGTCTGATGATGTCATGTCACTTAAATTTTTTTTAATTTATAAAATTGTAAGTTACCCCTTCTATGTGGTCTTAAGTCATTTAGTACAACAGTCACAGAGACTTTTCAGTGTGGCAGGCACAGTTCAAAAGCTGGGTGGTAGGAGTCAATGTGTAAGAAGTGATTGGATACATTTTGGATATAGTTTGATGGTAGAGGATGATTTTCTAATGGATTGAAAATGGATGGGTAGGAGCAGAGACATGGATCGGGGGTGATCCTGGGGTTTTCTCCTAAGAAATTAGAAGGATGCTATTACAATCTAGCTATTACAATCTACCAAGATGGTAGAAAAACGTGGGAAGATCAGGCTTACCAGTTGAGAAAACTAGAAGCTCCCATTTGGACTTGTTAGGTTGAAAATGCTTATTAGATATCCATTGTGGTGAAGTTGATCAACTATGAGCCTCAAATTTAGGAAGTGGTCCAGCCTGAACATATAGATATAGGTGGTTTTAAAGGACTGGATGAGATCACCACGCAGGTGTATATGGACAGAGAAAAGGACTTTGGAGTAAAACTTGAGGCACTTCAAAGCTTAGGCATCTGGACCATGAGGAGAAACAAGGCAAAGGAAACAGAAAAGGGACCAGAGAGGTATAGCAAGAGAACCATGATAGAGTGAGTCCCGGAATAGGAACAGCAGGGCAGGCAGAGTTTTAAGACCCAGCTATGAGCGGGTTGATTGAGGCCAGGTCAAAGTTCTCTCCCGCCTGCTTCTAGTTTTCAGTAAAATAGGAAGAAGGGCTATGTGCTAAGAGTTAGGGGAGGAGGGAGCAGGCGAGTCTCTGGGCTCCTCTTCACTCTGCCCAAGGCAGGCATGGAGGCTGATGCAGCAGTCGAGTTAGAGGAATCGATTACCGATCATCACTGCCTCTACAGAGAAGAAAAAAAGGCCAACGAAATTTTTGAAGTAAGTGCTAAAAGCTGGGAAACAGGAAGACCGTATCTGTCCCAAACCTTCCTGCATCACTGTACCACTGTCACTAACATTTCTAGTTCAGGTGGAAGTTTAGTCAGCTCACAGCACAACAAGCCTGTGTGGTCTCTGATTAGAATGGCCATCGGGCAACAGAAGAAGACAAGACTCCTTTCTGCAGGGGGCTGAGAATAGGGATGGGAATTTAAAACCTTCTGTCCTGTTTGTATGAAAAATCAGGGTGCTGCTGAATAGGACTTTGGACACTGACCACTTGTCAAGGGGAGCCCACTGGTAAATGGATCCACCTGTTGTTTTTTCAACTCATTAGAAACCATGTGGATCTACAATTAATTAAAATTAATATCCTGCTTATCCAGAAGCAAGGCAGCTTTTACGGATGGCGAAGAAGAGAGGACACCAAGTTCAGATGTGCCTATGGCTGCTACTACAGAAAGTAAAACACTTTGAAATATAATGGGAAGTGGAGGAAAATGGAAACTCAGCCAAGAATAGAAAACAGCACTTTAAGTGGATAATGGATAATGGAGACCACTACTGTCCTAAGATGCTCTTTTCCAAAAAGAATCACCTTTTAAGTGATTTGATTTCACCACTAAATTGTTTGCCCATGAGATAAGTGCTCAATTAAGGCAGAGAGGGAGCTGCATCTGAAGAGATTAATGTTTCAGGCTTTTAGATCCCATGCAGAAGAGAGAAAAACTAGGAATCAACTGTTTCTTTAACCTGACAGAATTATGCTTCCCTTCCTCCAAGTAATTGCTGCTGGGAGAGTCCAGCCTTCCTGAATTAGCATCTAACCTGGACCACTTTCCTTAAAGCTGACACGGATAGGCATCAAAGGGCAGCTTTGGAGAAGGACTGAAATGGATTCACAGTGTTGCCTGACAGAGGTGGCACACTTTGCCCCAGAAAAAATAAGAGGGTAGTTTGTCATTAATACTCCTTGGCGGGCTGGAAATGTTTACTTGGTTTTTAAACCTTAGGTCAGGTTCCCTAGGGTTCTGGCATCTCATCTTTGGAAAGCAAGGTCAGTTTTAATGGTGGAAATTAGAATGAAGGAGAGAGGATGAGCTTCAAGGTGACGGGAAGTTTAAACATTCAGTGTTTACCTTCCCCTGATGGCTACCCAGGCATTCCTGCTTATTCTGGGGAGTGGGCTGGAAGAAGTCCCATCAGTGGGGGGGGGGGGGGGAGGATCAGAAGACACCACTGCACACCAGTGCAGACATTAAATTTCTGGGTGCATTAGTCTCCAAATTGTTCTGGGCCCAGCTACTCCTGCTCCCCTGCCTGGGGAGCTCATTATGTGGAAGCTCCCAAAGAACCACTGATTTGTGGTGGCTTTCCTTGTGCTCACCCCTTATCAGGCTGAGAGGCCAAAAGCAAACTAGACATTAGTGACACTATGCACCACCCATCGGGTTTCTATAACACCGGAGCAGGGTGAGATGGCATGATGATCATATGTTCTGAGAACTGTCCAGATGATTAATGAATAGATGATTTATTGCTGTGGAAAGCCAAGAGATGACTAACGGGACCAGGACCTGGGAGATCAGTGACTAAATGATTTCCTAATGGCCTGAGAGAGTCACAGTGCCTCCGTCTGTACCTAATGTAACAGCAAAGGATGCCCTTTGGACCACGGAGAGAATCTGGATCATTAACCCTAGCTGGATGATTTTTACGATAAGAAGAAAGAGGACTGAAGCTATGGGGTACTGCAGATAGTGGGACCTTTTTTTAACTGGTTGGGATGTATCACTGATTTATATTTGTGGATCCCTGAATCACGGAACACCTCCTTGCAAAATATAAAGTTTTGGACTCTTACACTCCAGGTGTACATATACACATCAGATTTTACATGCAATTCCAAAGAATTTTTTGTGCTTATAAATGACCCATTAAGCCCAGTTTAGAAAATTCTGCACTATGTAGATTATGAGGGAAGTGCTTTACCTAAGAACAAAATTCCCACTTTCAGAAAGTTTGAAAATATTTAATTAAAGGGGGGGTGAATATTCCTCATTAAAACAAATAAGCAAATATGAGTTTTTATCTCCAACTGAAGTTAAATTCCTCAATATTTGTCTTGTTTCTCTTCCAGGATTCCTTTTTCAATTTGTCACTTCCATAATTAAATATGGGTAAAACTTAGTCATCTATTAACAAAATGTGTATTTAGCATTCATAATGTACAAACAAATATGCTAAGAGCCCTGCCAAGTAGGCAGAGATAAACAAGACATGTTCTAGATGCTCAGAGAAAGTCTGAACGTGCTGTAAAAATGAGATATTTAGAAAGCAGCTCTGACACTACACAGAATGTGGCTTCAAGACAGGAATCCAAGAAGATAAAAGGGGCAAACTTAATTTCTGGATGACATAATCTGGGAAGGTTTCATAAATGTCATGCAATTTAAACTGATGTTAAAAGTGTTTTTCAAACTATTTCATCCTGAACCTTCAATGAGAAATACATTTCATGTCACAGTGTAGCATATATGTGAACTAAAAACTTCACAAAGAAATGTTTTCTTTTATTGTGGGTCAGTATACGCTGTTATGTCCTATTCTCCTCTATTCTACTGTTCTCATTTATTTTCATTTAGCCAAAACCCATGATTGGAACTATGAAGCTTATTTCACTACCCAATTATTGTATAAAATTTGATAAACACTGCCTTAATGGATGGCAGGGGTCGGGGTACTCTGCATGATTAATATCAATTGATACTTTCAGAAATCCTATGCCATAGGTACCATTATTATTCCTGATGGGGAAACTGGGACTTGGAGAGATTAAGCAACATGTCAGAGATTGTACAGCTCTTAGACAGTGCAGTAGGAATTGAATCCAGCTCAGAGTGACTATGTAAAGTTCCAAGACCCTCAAAAGGCACAGAAGGAGAAAACAGTGTTTGGGGCAATGTGCAGTTTGGCTGCAGTGCAGGGGGTAAGTAGGAAAACTGGGAGAGATGATTATAAAAGGAATCACAATTTTTAAAAAATAATTTAAGTAAACTTCTTCATTGTCTTTAATCCCTTGTCTTTCTCAAAATTTTCCAGGAAAATCTCCTTGGACCTTTAGTCTAATTCTCCCATACTTGATTTGTAGTTTTATCCAGTAAGAAATACAGTTTGACTCATAGGAAATAGTTGCAAATTTATGTATTTTAATGCTCAGGAAAACAGATGAAGAAAACATGACAAGAAGCCTATTCTCAAAAAATCTTACTGGGCAGGCAGAACTTACAGGGTAAAAGAACTATAGGTATATGAAACACACATGCACATATAAAGTGAAATGTAATTTTTTAAAATAAAATGTATAGGACAAATTTCAGGTACAATTTGGTAGTCAAGAAAGGCAGGAAGCATTTTCACTTGGCTCCTGGAATGCTTTAAGCAGTAGATGGGGTTAAGAAGGGCAATATGGGAGGAAGGCATTCCAGGTAAGGCAGTTAAGTGAAGCCCGGAGGACACCTGGACAATGGGCAGAGGTGGGAGGTAGAGACAGAGAGGGGTGTGAGAGGTGGGAGCAACTGGAAGATATTAGAAGGATGTAAAGAGAGTCAAGGCTGGGCCCAGACTGCAGAGGACCATCAATGTTGTCTTCGTTAAATGATCATCTTCTAGAACTAATAGTAAATGTAGACTATATGTGTGATATATCTAAACTGAGAATTTCATTCATATACTAGCAGAGGGGAAAAGTCTAAGAATAAAAACAAACCCCAAACCAAGCTTGTGTTTATCATTTCAAAAGTTATCTATTGCAGCCTTTAAGTTAGAATTATTGTGATGGGAGCACCCACATTTTGAACTGCCCTGGGGAAACTTCACAGTTAATATGCAGTGATTGTTGTACTTACATTACTAAGAAATAATGAAACACTATCATTTTCATTAAATGCCTTCTAAAGTAATGGGAGGCATATACTTTCAAAAGAAAGGAAAGGACTTTGGATAGCTGTGTTCAGGTTCTTAATTACGATTATTACTGCAATGTTCATGATCCCCAGGTAACAATCCTCTTCCTACTTCAAAAGTAAGCACTTTATTCTGTGTTAACTTGCTGGATTATTTGCCTTTTAAAAACTATATTGCCTGCTCAATAGGAAATAGATCTCAAAAGATCCCTTTTCATTATTTGTGCTTTACATTCAAATTCAGTATCATAGAACAAATAATTCATGAAATAGATCCACTTTGGCTGGCTATCTGCAGAAAGCAAAGACATTTAAAAAGATATCTTTAACAACTTCCAAATTCTAAGACAACTGTCTTCACAGTTTCATTTGGAAATATGCCTCCAATACCCCTATACTCTCCTTCCAGAATTGGTCCAGTAGAAAAGAGGCAGAGGGTTCTAAGCTAATATTAAAGCAACAATTTGGTTACTAGTTGGGGAGTGTGTGTGTGTGTGTGTGTGTGTGTGTGTGTGTGTGAGAGAGAGATTTTGAAGACAGTAACTACCCAGACCTTATTTTATCTATTTTGTATGAATATAGCTAAAAATGGGTTGACCGTCAAACATTTGTTCTCAAAATTTGCACCTGTTCGAAATACAGTTGATTCTTGTTTTATGGTAGTTATGCTTTACAAAGTCACTGTGAATCCTGAATTAGTGAATACTGAATCATTGCTCCTAGGAGAAAAACAGGGTTGAGTTCCTTTGAGCCTCTGGCCACATTTTTATTAAGTGATTAATACATAAATGTTTTATGTGTGTTTCTGTTTAAAGACACATTATTTTAATATATATTACTGATACATTAACATTGAATTTAGCCAATAGAACTATCACTCATGCCTGAATAAAGCTTACTAACTTGAAAGGGTGTCCAATATACCTAAATATTGAAAACTAGAAGATAAAGAATAATGTGTTTAGTGTATCTTTTTCTTGTAAAAACAAAAAGCAAACAAAAAATGTGTATGCATGTGTTTGTGTTTGCATAAGCATGCAGAACATAGTTGAAATATAGAAATACCAGGCTGTTAGCATTACCCTACGGCAGTAAAGAGGGGCATGAGGAGAAGAGTATTAACTTTTTCTTTCTGCATCTTGTATTTTTTTACATGAAACATAAAATAAACATGTTTTATTAATGTGTTTAAAATAAATTGTGTTTTATAAAATTTAATTTCAACTTACTTATTTATAAAGAATAAAGGTGCCAATAAAATTAATAAATTACTGGCTCTCTTTAATTAGGCAGAAGAAACCATAAATTAAACTGAGGAAGCATTATATCCATGACTACTAAGGAAGGAGGGGTTTTAAATTATTTAAATTAAATTAGAATTAAACTAATATAATGCTAATAGATTTGCAAATCTTGGTAAAAGTTCAGTTTTATAGAAATATAAATAATCAAAATGACTTGAGAAAAAAATAGAAAACCTGGAAAAATAATAACTTACAAAATGTAAAAGTTATCAAAGAATTACTTCTCCAAAGAGACTAAGGCCTGATGATTTTAGCAGCCAGTGCTTTTAGATAGATTATTTCAATGCCATAAAAACAGTCGAGAGAAGGAAAAAATCTACAAAACTACTTTATTCATTCCACTGAAATAGAAATATATATATATATGTATATGTCAAACACACACACACAAACACACACATACCATAAAAAAGAATGCATCACCTTGCTGGGAAAGAAGTGTGAAACTAGAGAACCAGAAACTTCGAAAAATGTGTGGAAGAAAAAGCAGACTGGATCGGAAGGGCATAGAAACCAGAGAAAGAAAAATATCACACACGGAAAAGACATGTACAGACTAAAACCACACTTTCCCCTGTTGAAGCCCTTGGGTCACTTAAAGTTGGAAGGGCTCATGCAATTCATAGAGCAAAAGCTGACTTTGAGTTTCAACCTGAAAAATCCAACAATTTTAATCTTGTATGCATTGAATAATATATACTAATAAAATTTACAGGACTAATAATAAATAATAATAAAAATGAAAGAACTGTAAGGAGAAGTTGATAACCCTGTTGAAACAATGGGAAACTTTTCAACTCTTGAATAATTGATAGACCGCATACAAAAAAATCAGAAGAGATATGCAGGATTTAAACAACACAACTAGTAAGTGCAATCCAATGGATATTTTGATATTACTAAAATACTCACCCACATATCTGTTAGTCAGGAGCCAACCGAGAAAAGCGAAACCACATTGTCTTTAAAACAGGGGTGAGATTTAGTGCAAGAAATTGGTAACATGTGTGATGGAAGAGCTGCAATGACAGAAGGGTGTTGTTGAGCCAAGAGATTAGCAACTGCAGGAAGCCACTACCATGCCAAAGCTGGGATCAGCAATAATAGACAGCTTTTTAAAGCAGTTTTACCATAATTATTTGAAGAGGGATTTGGTGTCAGGGTTTGGTTTGCTTTTGCTTTTTTAAGGGATCTCTCCCCTTGCTCCTGGAGGAAGAGGTTCTGAGACTCCTCTTCACTGCTGCTGGAGGTTGAGGTCCAAGGGGAGAACAACTTAAGAAAGAGCATATGGTGGTCCAGGTCTGCTTCCTTAATTTCTTAAAAAAAAACAAACCTAAATATTTTCTATAAGGATCATTCTATGAAACAAATCTGCAGATTGAAGCAGGAGCATACTGTGTTGCAAAAAACTAATGCAGAAAGCTTAACACAGAGGCATATCCTGGTGAAGTGGCTGAACTTCAAAGATGAAGGATTTCTTCAGACATCCAGACAACAGTATCACATCATCCAAACAGAGGAAGCTGTCAGGCTGGCCTCCAACTCTCTACAGTGATGTTGAATGCCAGAAGGCATTGGTGCTGTGTTCTCAAGAAAAGAGTGACTAAGAGCTAGCATCCCCAACACCTTGTCTTTCAAGCAACCAGCTACATAATTTGGGGAGGGGGGCAAGGCAAAACAAAAATGTGAGGCTCCTCATTCAAAAGAATATTAAGAATTTCAAGACCGTGACAGCAGAGCACTAAGCTAAGCACGGGTCCTTCTCAGTGCAGGACCGTTCCAGGGGCACAAGCTATACATGGATGAGGCCGGCTAGAGGAAACACTCAGGCATACATACAAAGTACAGTGAGAACCTTCTTCAGCAAATTATTTGATGACAAAAATCCAGAGATGAAGTAAAACAAAGAATTTAGAAATGAAGAGACTGCACTGGTGGTTAGCACTGAATTTATCTCTATATAAAACAAATACTAAACAACTTCGGGAATTATGGTTACAGAATATAAATACTTGACAATTAGAGGAAGAAGGAAATTGCTAATGCACTTATCTAGCCCTGCAGGTAATCAGCTGATACTGCCTAAAATTGAATTATGTATTTAATGAGACATAATGACTCCACACTCTCAAGGTTTTATTTAGTATGTTTCCTTAATTTTAGAGGGATCTTTTGTTGGGAAGTATCTCATGGGAAGAAGAAATATTTATGTGATTGTTAAGGGATCTCACTGGTTTTACTCAGTTTATTTTTCTTCTATTAAATTCAGATAAATTATGTTTAATACTGTTTATTGAAAAATATATGACTCTTTTTTATGAAAGTCCAAATGTTAATGATTATTCAGAGATGATGGGATATGAGTATTTTACTTTCATCTCTGAAGTCTTTGTAAGTGGCATGTGTAAACAAAGGCTACATTTATTTTTATTTTATTTAAAAAATTCAGTCAAGTATTCTCCCAACAAAAGGCTCAAAGCCAGAGGATTTTATTGGTGAAGTCTAAAACTTCAAGAAGCAGAGTTTCTATATTTAGGTTGTTTTAAAGCACAGAGAGTTAGAAATTTCCAATTCATCTACATCACTGACACCAAGACAGACAATTTACTACAAAAAACTATATACCAATCATTTTGAATATAAATATTAATTGCTTTGAATGTAAGTGAATACAACTATGCTAAATAAAATATTTCCAGCAGGCTGGACCCCTTCTTATCTGTGTGTGCATGTGTATAACTGATAGCTATGTCACTGAGAAGTTGGACATTGAGACCCTAAGCCTCCTTTTGCCTGGAAATGCTGGAGGTGTTCCCTGCCCCAACCCCTGACACCTTGAAGAACCTGTGTTGGACCAAGGGATATGGAGAGCCACAAGCAACAAAGAAGCTTCAGAGATGGGTGGAGCCTAGATTGGACTGATAAGATTCAAATTGTGGGGTCTTAATGATCACAATACTCCTTCAGAGAGGGGATACCACCCTGGGTTCCCAAAGATGGCATAGCAAGTGGTCCCCGCAGAGTGCAGGCAAATAAGAGAGTGCATTGCCTGTAGACAGTTTTAAAAACTATAACAAAAACAGCTACAGCTACAGGTTAGTCTGCTTTTTATTATCACCATGTGTTTTCAGTTCTATGCAATGTCAGTGATAAAATGCTCCTTTGTGAAAAAATCAGTTCCTTTTGGAATTAATTTTATACATATGTACATTTTAATTAGCCTTCATTTAATAAACATGGCATTTTATATGGAATTTAACTCACACAGCTCCAAGTTATATAGTCAGCCATTAACATGAGGAATTAGCTACCTAGATTTTTTCAAGAGTAAGTTTGTCATGGTTTGGAAATTCTGAGCTTGCTTCAGGAACAATTTGTATCAGCAACCTAAGTGGTGCTACATAGCCCTATGTTTAAACAGTAAATTATAAATAAATAATGATAACACAATGATTATAATGAGAAAGAAACAAAGTACATTATTTCAATTCTATCAATCATGTGATCTCTTGGATCTTTTTTTTGGATTTAAAACCGTGTGAAACAGACAGCTCAATGAAAGGTGTATTATCTTTGGTAAGTGAACATTTTAATTCACATATGAAATACACATATTTTTCTTCATAGTTATTACTAAAGATCATTTTGTAGTACAGAGATGGGGTGGTAAAAAGCATCCATCTCAGGTGTGAAACACTTCCCTAATCCTGAAACCCCTGTTACAATGGTGACATGATGGAGCAATTATAGCAGCAACAGAGGAATAGAGAGAAGAAGAAAAGTCTTCAAGGCATTGAGCACTATCTTCCTATCTCATGTGACAGAAATCAGCACTGATCCCTCTGGACTAAGAGCCCCAAACTATTATAAGGATCCCCTAGGGAAGAAAGAACGGCTTTCTCTACATTAGTTGGATAGAGTCTGGTATTCTTACTAATTTGGATTTTCTGTAATGACTTCTGTCTCAGCCATAATAGGGTAACTGGAGGTGAATTTACCTTCCCACCACAACCAAATAGAAAATCAGACAAAATGAGCGAGGCAATTATGTTGAAAGATTGGACAACAGGCAGTGCGGGACTGTGATTCCTGCGATTAGGGAAACAAATGAGGTGAGTCTCATCTTTCTTCTTAGAAAGACTTTCTGGATAACAAAGTGGGGAGCAGGGATGGGGGGATAGGAGATGTCTAAACAAGAGCACAGGAGTCTCCCTGAGGTGAGGCAACAGAGATGGGAGTTTGGGAAGGATGAAACATCTGGAGTTTGTGGGGCAAAGTATGGAGTGGAGAGTGGTACACAGAATAAAATCCTACACACAGGCTTACCCCAGAGTCTGAGGATGTATATGAAGTTTTAGATGTGCAGGAAATGCTATGGATTAACCAAAGAACTACCAGGGAACTTTAATGTGAACAAACCTCAGAGCTCACAGAGTGAGAGAACTTCCAGTTCCAACCAGCTAGAGTGGAAAGCTGCATACCCAGTATTTGATAGACATCAGAGGAGTCAAGCTTTAGTGGTGGGACTTAGCTAGATCTAGAGTGAAGAGTGTTTTAAATCACCCTAAGAAAACACAAAAGTAAGCCTCAAAATCATCAGCTGGGTTCACAAGTAACTTAAACAAAGTCCAAAATCCTTTATAGGAAGATAACAAAACACAGAATGCAGCAATATAAAATCCACTATGCCCAACATCCAATACAAAAGTACTTTATAATTAAATTTTTCCCATAGAAAAATGGCTTTACTGTCGAATTCTAATAATCATTTAAGGAAAAAAATGATACCAACACTTCACAGACTCTTCAGAAAAAGACCCATTTTATGAGGCATACTGGCATGAAACTGAAAAGCTTATAAGAAAACTGCAGACTGATATTACTCATGAAAATGCTCACAAAAGCCTTAATAGTAGAAAATCAAATCCAGCAGTAAATTATATTAGCAGAATATATATGCATATATATTATACATATACACACATATACATATATGTATATATACATGCATACATATATAACTCACCATTTTTATATATTAATTTTTATATATTAATTGAGCTATACTGGTGTATATTATGTCTCACTTACAATTATTTTAAATTAATTGCAAAAAATTACAAATTCTTTATCTGTTAAGGGATTTCTATCTAGATTATATAAAGAACTCATGACTCAATAAATAAAAAGACAACCCAACTAAAGAATGGGAAAAGGATGTGAACAGCCATTTCTCCAAAGAAAAAAATACAAATAACCAATAAACATATGAAAAATGTCCAGCATTATCAATCATTAGGAAAAAGCAAAGCAAAACCATATTGGGATACCACTTCACACTCTCTGGTATGGATATAATTAAAAAGTTAAATAATAACAAATGTTGGTGAGGATGCAGAGACATCAGAACAAAACTTACACACTTATACCTCATACATTGCTTGCAGGAATGTGGAATGGTGTAGACACTTTGAAATACAGTCTGGCAGTTCCCCCAAAAGGGTAAACACAGCCAAGCACTTGACCTAGGGATTCCATTCCTAGAGATATACTCAAAAGAAATGAAAGCATATGTTCACACAAAATCTTGTACACAAATGTTCATAGCCTTATTCGTAATATCCAAGAAGGTAGAAGCACCCAAACATCCATCAACTAATGAGTAAGGTAAACAAAATGTGGTATACTCACACAACAGAATATTTTGTGTGTGCACTAATGTTTATAGCAGTGTTATTCATAACAGTCAAAAGATGGAAACAATCCAAACATCCATCAGTGGACGCATGAATAAATAAAATGTGGTATGTTCATACAATGGATTTGGCCATAAAAAGAAATGAAGTAGTTATATGCTACTACTTGGATGAACCCTGAAAACATGCTAGCCACAGAAAACTACACATTATGATTTTGTTCATAGAAAAAAAAAGTCCAGAATATGGAAACCTAAGAGAAGGCAGATTAGTAGTTACTTAGGGCTGAGGGAGGGATGAGGGGATGGTGGGTTGCGGGGGTGATAGTTAAAAACAGTATGGGGTTTCTTTTCCAGGTGATGAAAATGTTATAAAATTGACTGTGGTCCTGGTTGTGAATCTGGAATATACTAAAAATCACTGAATTGTACACTGTAAATAGATGAACTGTATAGTATATGAAATTATATCTGAATAAGTTTTTTTAAAAGTCTGTTCTCTGAAGGCTCTTATTGAAACTAGGGCCAATAAGGTTCCTAGGCGACCTGCAAAGAACTCTTTGGGCCAGAAACACCTGTGCTCCTGAGAAGCCAATTTCCGGGCCAAGAGCTGCCTTAAACCGCAGCCTAAATCCTTGTTTTTATGAGAAAACACGTGAGGTCAGAAGTCAAGAAACTGGGGACACCCTGACCTAGCCTCCTCCCCAGGAGGCAGCTGCCAGGACAGGCAGGCACTGGGGGCTGCAGGTGCCGGAGGAGCTCGGCCCCATGCCAGAGGTCTGGGGGAGACCCTGGGCCTGTGGTGACCCCCTTCCTGCTGGACAGCCTCCCAGAGGCCAGAACCAGGAGCCTCAGGGGCATCTCTCATGATGTGGCTGGGCCCCAACTGACCTCCGGGCGCCACACAGCGAGGTCCAGGTGGATGGAGACGGTGGGAGAGGTGAGGCCACTGGCACGTGCTCCTCTCCGGGCCTCAGGGCGGGCAGCAAGCACTTCCACTTTCAGCTCCTAAAGGGGCGCCCCCGCCGCTGGGTGGGAACCACCTCCGCGTCGTGGTCCAAGTCCATCCCCCAGAGTCCGGCCTCCTGGCCCTTGACGAGGAAGCATCTCGGTCATGTGCTCCAAGCCCAGGAGACTGGTGTCCCCTCCACAGGCTCTCACCCCACATCCACACGTGGTCCCTGTTACTGGGCACGTTTTGGACAGCAGGGGCACCCAGCTGGTGAACTTGCACTTCATCTCCATTTAGAAATCAGCGGCCTGGCGGAGGATGGTGAGCAAGTCTGGAATTCCAGCCCGCCTCTGTGCGATCCTCTGAGCACCATTACTGGAGCACCAGAGGCAGCATCTCAGGGTCCCCCGGGCTGACCACCTCTTGCAGGACTGCCCAGTCACACTGGCCCAGGGCAGATCACACCGGTAATCCTCAGTGAAATCCACCATGTCGCCAGAAAAGTTGGTGGTGCTGTCGACCCACTGGGGTCCCTGGGAAAAATAAAATGGACCCTAAGCGATAAGGTCTAACTCCTTTTTCGGGGCTTAGTCTAGTTTCATTTGCCTATAGCGGGCCGTGTACAGAGGCACCTGAGGCCTCAGGTTAGAGTTCCCAGCACCGCGGGGCAGGTCACCTCAGCTCATGGAGCCATGTCCAGGAGCGCCGGCGGGGCGCCTCAATTCAAAATGGCGCCGGCGGAGGCAGCCGGCGTGTGCAGAGGTGCGGCGCCCGGTCTGCAGCAACGGGACTGCCCCGCCCCCTCCCCGCGGAGGCGACCCCCAGTGGGGCAGCCCCAGTTCCGCCCTTTCGGAGAACGTGGACTCTGGAGCGAGAGTTCGCACCTCTCACACCTCTCCGTTCTTTAGCCCAAAAATAAAACTTTCCTTTGCTTCTGAACTGAACTTGGGCTATTTCTATCGGAGTGAGTGACACTGGGCAGGAGGACGCTTACCGGCACCCGACTCAGGGGGGTCGGAAACAGTTATACTTAACCTGCCTTCACTGATCAAGCTCGCTTTAATTGCTGCTACAGAAGTTTTGCAAGTCCTCCAAGCTCACTGCAGCCTGAACAGTAAGATGATGCACAAGCTGTTTTCCAGGAACTCGGAGTCTTCTGCATCTAGTTTGAGCTCGAGCCGGACAAGACGGATCAGCACCACCAACTCTCTAACTGGGCATGCGCGAGTGGCCGGGACCCTTCTGACGTCAGAGGGCGCCAAATTCCACCCTCCTGCTCTCCAGCCTCCTCCCTTGGCTACCTCCCGATTGAAGCTTTTCTCAGCTTCAGGAGTCTCAGCGTTTGGCTTGCGGCAAGTCGGGCAGGGCAACCTAGCTCGGTAACAGAAGGAGGACTCTCCCGGACCCCAGGATCCCCAGGACACGACAAGCTCCAGGGAGGTAGGTCCCCGGAGGTCCTCAAGTTCAGTGTCGTGCTCGTGGCTGTGCAGGGCCACCTCCAGCTCACAGTGCCCGTTCACCCAGAGCAGCAGGTGCAGCGGGAAGGCCGACAGGCCAGGCCCACATCCTGGGTGGGTGGGCAGGGGAAGCTCAGCTCCCAGTAGAATATTATTTGACCATAAAAAGGAGTGAGGTAATGACACATATTGCAACATAAATGACTCTTGAAGATGTTGCCGCACTAAGTGAAAGAAGGCAGTGGCAAAACACAACCTATTCTATGATTCTGTGTATGTGAAATATCCAGAAAAGGCAAATCTGTAAAGACAGAAAGTAGATTAGGGGTTGCCTAGGAGTTGGGGGATGGGAGGGTTAGAGTGGGAGGTAATAGCTAAAGTGTATGGGTTTTTGGGGGGTGGTGATATATGCATAACTCTGGGAATATAGTAAAAGCTATTGACTTGTATAGTTTAAGTGGGTGAATTGTAGGATATGTGAATTATATCTTAATAAAGCTGTAATAAGCAAATATCCAAAGAGTGGGTCAGAATGTGGAAAAAATTCGAAGTTTCAGGTACTATGCATGAGTAAATTGGGACAATCACGATAGAAAGCAGTTTAGCAGTACATAGTAAAATGAAAAATTACATACTCTGTGACTCAGCAGTTCCACTTTTACATGTGTGATCTGGGGAAGTACAATTCAACCCGTGATTCGATAAAGAGCTTGCACCAGAATGTAAATCAGTGCATCACTTCCTCGAAAAAAGCCCTGCTGTGAAATGTCAAGTGAACTAAAAAGTGTGCTTTGTGACACAGGTGACTTTTTCTGTCACAGACTCCCCATCTCACCAACGGACTATAATAATTTGTAGATGAATGGCCAGTTGGTGGACACACTTTTAAGTGGCACCAGTCTAGAGAAACTTGCCCATATGCAGAAAGGAAATGATAAATAATTTCAGCAGTTACAATGGTGACAAACTAGAAACCATCTAATAATAGTGAATGAGTAAATAAATTGTGGAATATTGATTCAATAGAATACCAAATAGTCACTGAGAGGAATTTTATATATATTATATACAAACAGGTCTCAAAGTGTGTAATTTTGCACATAAAAAAGAATATAGTATCATTTATTTCTTTTCTTTTTATTTTTTTAAACATTTTTTATTGATTTATAATCATTTTACAATGTTGTGTCAAATTCCAGTGTTCAGCACAATTTTTCAATCATACATGGACATATACACACTCATTGTCACATTTTTTTCTCTGTGAGCTACCATAAGACTTTGTGTTTATTTCCCTGTGCTATACAGTATAATCTTGTTTATCTATTCTAAAATTTTGAAATCCCAGTCTATCCCTTCCCACCCTCCGCCCCCCGGCAACCACAAGTCTGTATTCTATGTCTATGAGTCTATTTCTGTCCTGTATTTATGCTTTGTTTTGTTTGTTTGTTTGTTTGTTTGTTTTTGTTTTTGTTTTTTAGATTCCACATATGAGCGATCTCATATGGTATTTTTCTTTCTTTCTGGCTTACTTCACTTAGAATGACATTCTCCAGGAGCATCCATGTTGCTGCAAATGGCGTTATGTTGTTGGTTTTTATGGCTGAGTAGTATTCCACAGTAATTAATGATAGATGTGTGTTTATTGCCATTTTGAACTTCTCTTTGCAGTTGATTTGGTATTTCTGCTTTGTTCTTTTCTTCTTCCTTTTGTGGTTTGGTAATTTTCCTTTGTATTATCATGGATTTTATTTAATTTTTGTGACTCCCTTGTCATTTTTATTAATTAAAAAATCCCACACAAATCAGTGCTTATTTATGCTTAAAAGTATTTTTTTTTGATAGACTAAGAGATATATACTAAATTCATGACAAAGGCTACCTTTGGAGAGGAAAGGAGAGAATTCAGACTGGGAATAGAGAGCAAAGTGACTTCAATTTTATCCTTAATGTCTTATTATATTTACTTAAAAATTTGAATCAAATGTGTCAAAAATGTTAACAACTTTCAGTGCTGGGGGGTAGGTTCATGGATACTTGATATGTGTTATTTGTACTTTTCTGTATTTTTAAATTTCTCAAGAAAAACAACACAATAAGGTGGCTGTACTTTTAGTAAATTATGACTGCATGCTACCCAGATATCTGCTCCAGTTATATTGAGAGACTGGAAGTGTGAAACTCCACCATCTGTTAAAGAAAGCTTGACATCCTTGAAAAGCATGGAGACATCAAAGACTGACGTTTAAACCAGATGACAGAGCAGATACAGCTGAGGAC
The DNA here is from genome assembly GCF_009834535.1 of Camelus ferus. Taxonomy (NCBI): domain Eukaryota; kingdom Metazoa; phylum Chordata; class Mammalia; order Artiodactyla; family Camelidae; genus Camelus; species Camelus ferus. Next base: position 36,025,823 of record NC_045709.1, read on the forward strand.
AGTTGAATAACTGAAACCATTTGGGCAACAAATCCTGGAAACAAAAAGTCAGATTCCATCACAGAGCTAGGGAGGAGCATCTAGATCTGCAAGACGAAATTATCAATGATATTGATTAAGGTTTGGTTTGTGACTTTTCATTGTTTTCTTCTGCTGAGTGGGACTGAAAAGCTTTTTTAGTGGAATTAAACTTGTTAAAAGTGCAAGCTGTTCCAAGGAGTCCTTATGTCTATTCCAGTCTGTTATTACAGGATTAAAGTGTTAAGTGTGGGGAGGAACCCCACACCATTTGAAGATTCACAGCTTGAGCCCCCCACCCCCCTCTCCACTAGAACTGAATTGTTTCTCTGACTCATCTTTGTGCAGACAAATGCATTAAAAGGCACTTGCATGACTGTGAGGTTATTTCCTTGCTGAACTTTTGAGCTGGAGATGTGCTGAGTACTGACTATGGTGCAAATTTCTGAAAGTAGGTGCTTGCTGGGTAAATACTTCCTTTGGTAAATAATGCCCCAATTAACAAGTAATCAAGCACTCATGCAGTCATTTTTTTTTCCATTTAAAAAGTCAGATATACTTATGGTCCAGTTCCATCCACTGGCTTAAGTCAGACAAATCTACGAACTTTGTCACGTTATTGATCTCTATGAGCTTGTAGATTGTAGAAATTTTAGATAAAATAAAGTTTTGGGCTTTATTTATTAGTTCAGTTCAACCAACTTTATTTAGTCTTCACCAAGACCCAGATATTTTGCAAAGCACTGAAAATACAAAAATGGAAATTACAGTCCCTACCTTATACTAGTTGTCAAATAGTAAGGAAAACAGGAATGTAAACATATATAGTTCAATGAGATGCTAAAAGATAAGTGTGAACACTTTTAAGCACCTTGAGGACCATGTTTTTCTTTTTCACAGCTGTATTCTCAGAACTTAGCCTAATGCCTAAAACATTGAATATACTGAATGAATGCCTTTTTATTAATGAGCAAAAGTACTACAGAAGAGAAAGTGATTATGATAGAAGCTCTTTTTATCAGATGTTATCAAGGACAGCCAGTTAATCAGAAAGTTTGGATGAAGTGGGTTCTTTCAGAAAAGAATATTTAACAAAACTTAGGCATTTTATTTGAAATAAAACATCATTTGGAGGTTTCTTTGTTTTGTTTTGTTCTGTTTGTTTGATTGTCAATCCTCTGAGAAAGGGTCAAGCCTTTCTGCGTGTCTAAGCCCACAGTTTGGAAAACTGGGGCCTCCTTCTTTTGTAAACTATGTTCTTAATGAATCTTCAGTGATTTCTAGTTTCAGTGTATTTGCAGAGCAGTGAACCTAAAGGAACTCATATGAAGCACTACCCTTCAAAAGAATGGGGCCATGTCAGGGATAGGTTTAGAGGAGACCAGGGCAAAGGGGAAGACTCACTCTATGGAAGATTCTGTAAGGACAAGAGAAGGGAGTGGGATTGAGAAATGTTTAGAAGACAGTCCACAAGAGTTAGTAATTCAGGGTGAAGGTTAGGAAGTTAAGATCACTGGGCAACTGGATGGCTTGTGGGACCACTGACTGAAATAGGGCAGTGAAGGAAGAGGCTGGGGTGAGGATGTGATATGGAGTTCAGTTGTAAACATGATGCTTATAGGATATCCAGTTGGAGATGGTTTGGACAGATAGATAAATGCAATATTTGCTGTAGAAGTTTCTATAAACAGATGGATAAAAATTGTCACATACATACACACACAGTACATCCACATTCTTATCCATAGCTACATGCATGAAAATATGTGAAGATGCAGTTTATCTTACATTCCTATATATAGATCCATTTATCAGTATTATTTATATAACCTTATATGAGAATTGAGTGCATGTTTAAATATTGAATTCATGCATATGAAACAGAAGTAACTGTATCCGTAGCTTTATCTGTGTGTCAATATTTCAGATATAACCCATACATACTGATACTCTAAAAGACTGTAATATTTGCCAATATATTCTAGATGGTTAATTCTGAGAAGCCACAGCGGTAAAAAAATTGTTACATAATATTATTAAATGCTTAAATTCAGTATTCTGCAGAACTCTTAGATTAAATGTAAATATTAAAGATGAGAAATTGATGCAAAAAAGAGGGAAGGAAAGGATGGAGGAGGACTTTATTTGATACGGTGACTAGGTTGGATAACATGAGAATGCTAACCAGGGGCTAAAGCTTCTAAAGGTTTACTCCAGGGCTTCCCCCAGAACACAGTGAGTCCAGGTTTCTAGTCTTGACCTGGGTGAGACTGAGAAGTAGATTTTAGTTGCCATATTGTGCCAATTATTTTTAGTGAGTGATTTTTAAAAATACATGCTTTCTTTAATAAGCACGTTTTCTGGCTGGATATAGAGTCAAAGTTAACATTAAATTCTAAGGGAAAACAGGAAGGAAACCTCTTATGAGCCTAGAAACAGAGTCACTTTGCTTTAAAACCTGCTCTTTTTCAAGTTTTCTGCTTGTCAGCAGCTTGAGAATGGAAGATTATGTTGTATCCCCACCTTGTGGCTATAATGTGTACCATTACATATAAAGAGCTAAATCCACATTGGAAATATATATATATATATATCCTATATATATATATATATAATTTCATTGACTTAATCTAAAATTTGTTATCCAAATGATCCCCCTTCACCAGACCCCTCACCTGGCATGCACTACACCACACACACATTAAAAACTAAAAGCCTTAATTTTGTTGACCTCACCTATTTATAGCTTTTCCAATTTTCAGTGGGCAACCTGCTTCAAGCAGATTGCAATGGAATATAAAATTCAAAAGTTTACCTTAAGTAACTCCTTTTCTCCCCAAGTTTTTTTTCCATATCCCCCACCCCCATCAAAAAATCTCCCCTTTAAAAAAATAGATATTTATTCATTCATTTTAGTGGGGGTATTGGGGATTGAACCCAGGCCCTCATACATGCTAAGCATACACTCTACCACTGAGCTATATACCCTACCCCTAAAATGTCTCCCTTCTTTGAAAGCTTAAGATTTAACCGGTTGGGTTTTGGAGTATTTGAAACTTTCAATTTCTCAGAAGCTGAATCTCCAACTTATTTGACGTTTCCGTGTAGGTAGCCATGCACAGGAAAAATAAATGTAAATCTTCAACTCTTTAGCACTGATGAACTGTGAAAATCAGGAAAACTTCACTCAATCTTTGTCATGCCAGAGCCTCACACCATCACCAGGGTGAGGATGGAAACAGCAGGGTAGTCAGGCACCATCTGGCAGACAAGTCATCAAGGCTGCAGTCATGTGTCTCCCAAGCCCACTGACCAAAATACTAAATAAAAATAAACATAGCATAAACTGTTTTTTGAGAGAGACATCAGAGATTGATTTTGAGATGCATATCAATCACGGTACCCAAGAATGTGCACATTATTTTGCATAGAATCATTCGTAGTACCTTCTGAGATCAGCAAGAGCAAACATATCTGTAGCTAATGAAACATAATTTTAAATCAATATGACTGACATGCCTTGGGTTGTGTGGAAGTGAAGAGAGTCGGGGTGGGAAAGGTGACAAGCAGTACAATTCTATATGAAAAAGGAAATTATTGATTTGTCAAAGTAGAGACCATAAAGCTTGAAATGAACTCTTTCTGGGTGCAGCTGTGAATCTCTAGAAGGGAGCAAAGATGCTGAGATTTTCCTGTTTATCAAAATGGGCCAGAAATTAAAAATATCATGAAATACTTGCCTAAGCATGGGAAACTTTCTGCTTACTTTAGGTTCCCTGTTTAAAACCTTCATTAGATTGGATAGATATTAGAAAGCTGGTTGGTGCCAGGTCCAAAGGGAATAATTGGACAATAAAAATGATCCCTTATTCGTATTTCCAAACTGCACAAGAAATCACTTAGTGTTTATTATGGTTTCCTCTGTGTTACGACATATTGTTATTTTAAGTCTTAAAACTGCTCTGTGGTAGTGGTTTTGTGGGACAGACCTCCTTAAGACCAAAGCTGTTATAAAAGTTATTTTAAAAAATACTATCCATTTTATTTTATTCACAATGAAGGTAATAAATACTTAGTATAAACAAATAAATCCAAACATTTGATAAAGAGGAAGGTGGATTTCCTCTTTCTGTTGGGTGAAGATTAGACATGGAATGAGGCGCATGGCCTGGTGATGAAAACCATTTTGTGGCAGCTCCATCAGAAAGCCTGTGTATAAATATTGACAGGGCCTGCCACTAGGGGGCAGACAGGCTTACTTTCGTGACTGAGTCTTCTGGAAATGGGATTGAGGTTTCAAATAATTATTTGGAGATCTGATGAGGAAGCAAAAAAACATAAAACACAAACCAAAAAGCCTTGTCATTTTATTAAAATAAAAAATAAACAAAGGAAAGCTCGACTTTGTATTTTTGCTCAGTTCAATTAAAAACACTGACAGCTATGCATTTTTATGTGCACACATTAGAGAAAACCACACTAGTGAAATAGTGCCTAAGGGTGGAGATCCCAGGACAGCTGTCCCTAGGTATTGCAGGGGGTTGGTTCCTGGACCTCCGTGGATACCAAATTTGAGGATGCTCAAGTCCCTTATGTAAAATGTGGTAGTATTTGCATATAACTTATACACATCCTCCTGCATATTTTTAATCATCTCTAGATTACTTATAATACCTAATACTATGAAAATTCTATGTAAATACAGTGTAAATGTCGTGTAGACAGTTGCTAGTGTGCAGCAGCAAATTCAAGTTGTGCTCTTTGGAATTATCTGGAATTTTTTTCTCGAATATTTTTGATCCGTGGTTGGTTGACTCCGAGGATGGGTAAGGAGGGCTGACCTTGCAGCGTGAGCGAGGTGAAAGAGCCGGGCAGCAGGGCGCTGCGCCGCAGCCTTCTGTCTGAAGCCAGTGTGGTTGGCGGGCAGCGTCTCGGGGGTGAGCGGCCACACGAGGTTGGAGAGGTAGGCCAGGTCATGTCTTGCAAGATCTTGTAATCCAATGTGAGTAACAGTCCCTGGATGTCCAGGTAGCCCCCCTTCCTGCTGAGGAGTACCTTTGTAAATGGCAGTAGGCTCCTTTGGGAAGGGACAGGGCACTATCGATACGGGTAGGAGGCATTATCGCAGACCCTGTTGGAGTGAGAACACATAGGGCAACTTAAATAAAGTCCTGGTCAAGGGTTAGCTCTCGGTGGGTCCATGGATCACACAGTGGCAGTTTCCTCAGTCCCAAATGTACAATGGGAGTGGACACAGGTAGGTTGAAAGAAGAAAGATGGGGAAAGTCGTACCATGAAAATGCTAAGAATAAGAAAGCTGGTGTGACTAAGTTAATGCCACATAAAGTAGACTTTGAGCCAAGGAGTCTTGCCAGAGGTATGCAGGGAAATGTCATGATGGTAAAAGAGTCATTTCATCAGGAGAACATAAAATCATAAATGTATATGCCCCAATAACAGAGCTTCAAAATACATGAAACAAAAACTGATATAATTAAGAGAATAGAGACCATACAACCAAATTTCGAGACATAACACCACCTCTCAGAAATTGATAGAACCAGATGAGAAAAATTGGTGAAGGATGTTGAAGATTTTAACAATATTACTAACCTTGCCTTACACTCACAATGGCAGACTATTCAGCCTTTACACGACAGCATAAAATGTTCACCAAAATAGAGCACATGGTGGTCTATTAAATAAATTTTAATAAATTTCAGAAGATTACAGAGTATGTTCTCTGATCACAATGCAACTAAATTAAAAATCAATGACAATAATATACATTAAAAAGTCCCAAATATTTGGACTCCATTGGTCAAAGAAGAAATTGGAACATATTTCAAACTGAATAATAATAAAAATACAGTATATAAAAGAATTGAAGGAGGCAACTAAAGTAGCACTAAGTGGGAAATGCTTATATTAGGAAAGGAGACAAGTTTAAAATCAATGATTTAAATGCTACTTCCAGGACTAGAAACAATAGCATCTTAAAGCTGAAGTATTAGAAATGAAATAGTAAAGATAAGAAATCATTGAAGAAAAAAAGGACAACAATAGAGAAAATTAAAGCCAGAAGTTGGTTTTCTGAAAAGCTTAATGAAGTTGAGAAATAGTAATACCCAGAGAAAAGAAAGAAAGAAAACAAAAACTTACAAACATCAAGAATGAAAGAGTGTATCACTACAGATCCTACAATAATTAAAAAGATGGAAAGGAAATAGTATGAATAACTTTATGTCAATACAATTGAAAAACTCAGATGAAAAATAGTATCTCCCAAACCTAATACAAAAGAAAAAAAGTCTTTATTAAGGAGATTGAATTTACTATCAAAAACTTTCTTACAAAGAATACTTCAAGTTCAGAATTGACTGTGTAAGTAAACCTTTTGGAGGAGCAGATATTTTTAAAGTCGCAAATAACTGATTCATCTTGTAGACAATTATAATGTAACAAGTATCCTATTCTTTGATTATCAAATCATTCAAATCGTTAATGATTTTATCCTAAGGCTACTGAAAGCAATGATCGTGGCAGTTTTTTAGAGCAGTAGGATATCTTAGGGAAAAAAACGTACAAAGGTCACAGCCATATTTCCTGGTTTTCTAGGGTTGTTTGTGCCTTCCTGCTGCCTTAGGGTGAAGGCTGGGTCCAGAGCAGTGTTTGGTTCCTTCTGCATTCCCAGACCCAGCAGAGCTGCTCAGAATGCCTTTGTTTGAGCTTCATTTCCATTGATTTTGGTCCCACCTGCCAATCCAGGATCTTCAGCCTCTGCAAATTCTCTCCCAGTTGTTTCCAGCCATTGCTAGAGCATGCTGTGCATGTGCTCACCAGCAAGTTTTGTTCACTTCTGTCCTGTAGCACTGGCTTTCTGTTTTCCAGCACTTGTGCTCCGCCTGAGTCCTGCAAGCCACATGGAATGAGAATGGCTCTGGGCAAATTGCACAGGAAATTTTCCCCAGTCTCCCCACAGGTGCTGCTGCCTGAAATCCACTGTGTTCTCTGTACAAGTAGGGAGACAGATTCTCTCCATCTTTTGCATAATTCTTTGTCTTCATGCCAAAGCAATATGGCTTGTACCCAAAGACTTAACAGAGATTTTAGTAACATAGCTCTCATCTCTCCATCGTCTTTGTTTCCAGTAGCTGATAAATGTTCTGTGCTAAGAGGCAGTAGCGACATCTGCTGGCGAAGGGAAACATTTTCAATCACATCTAACTATTATTAGTATTATTTTCTTTTTCAGTTTTTAAAACTTCGTAGTCAGGTTAAGATAACACTGACCAATAAGAACAGATCTAATCCCTGTTTCGCCAGGATTATTTTATTTTTAAAATGTTGTGTTGTATATTTTCACTGCCAAGTATATGATATTTGAGTAATTATAGGAGATTCTAACCTAAATGAGTGAGCAAGTCAGGGAACAGTCTGGAAGACCTCACATTTCTAGGATTTTTTAATGTTGAAAAATACTAATTTATGAGCTGCTTTGGTACTCTGTAGAGGAACTTTCCACCTCCAGTTCTACAAAGACACAAAATAAACAAAGGGCCAACAAACTTGTATCATATTCAACCACTGTAATATAGAATTGTGATTAGACATGTGACCTTTAGAGCTACAGAGCTGAGTTCTAATCTCATCTCTGCCACCAACAGCTATAAGCTTGGGCAAGTAACGGAATTTCTCTGTGGCTCAGTTTTCTTAACTACAAAGTGCGAATAAAGATTATAATACCTACCTTATAGGATCGTGATGAGCTAGTATGTGCAAATATGAGTCAATAGGGTCCCTAGAATATTATAGTAAGCACTCTATGAGTTTCAGGATTAGCATACTATTTAAGTCACGTTATTAAATGCTTCATATGAATCCTGAATGATTATCTGGAGAAGAATTGAGAGTGAAATAAATAAAACAAAGAAATTCGGACATGTCAGATATTCATCATAATCACCATAAAAGCAAAAGGAATCTTGTCAGGTAATCCTAAAGCTTACAAACCTTCTTGCAAATTTAAAACTTGAAATTTTTTGCTGTTTTAAAAGTTTTACAAATTGTTTTATTTTCACTAGCCATTGAATATACTGGGGCAAAAAGAAAAAATAGAAAATCACTTTTTGCATTAAGATAGAATTTTTTTTCTTTCAGAATTCCAAATGAAAGTTTTTATTTTATAATTTAAAGAGTTTTATATTTTAAGTATTCACGGATATTACATCCTAGATTAAATATAAGCAGATCCCCAAGACTAGCTTATTACATGGCATTATTGGAGTAGCATTAATTGAAATTTTACCTAATACAATCACTACAAGAATGTTTTTTGATTAAGAATATTTTATCCCTTACATTAAGACACAAAACAAACAAAAAACCCAACCCAATGACCACAATAACCACAACACTAACAGAAAGAGTTGCCCTGTGGTCAGTACAGATTCAACCCACACCTCTTTACTGTTTTACTGAGGTTTGCACACCTTTCAGGGTCAGAACTATGCTGAACTAGAGACTCACAGGAAAACAAAGTGACATCTGTCAACACTTCTTTTTAAATCAACAACATGGGAAATTTTTTTCTTTGTGTTCTTAACTTTTTATGAAACCTATGCACACGTAAAATTAGCAGAATTCCACAACTCTACGTTTTCTAATGGAGTAATTCAGGTCAGTTTCAGAATTACTTTGCAAAACTGATGAAAGCTTATACTAAAGTGCCTTTGAATCTGGTTCAGGTCAAAAGAAGCAATCTATCAAAAAGACAGACAAACAAAAAAAACTTGTCCCATTAAAAAACTTGAACTGCAAATTTTAATGTGCTTCAAGGACATACTTGAACATCTGATTGATAAACATGACCTCAAATCCAATTTTTACAATATTTGGATGAAAGCATGGGAGTGAAGTACTGAGTGCTTTCCTGGTTTTTGTTTTAAATATGAAACAATTTTGATCCATTTGTAAGGGATTTTATGGTAAAACATCAAAATATGTGAGTTTGTTGCCTATTTCTGATTAAGCTCATTTTCAAATGAGAAAAAGGAAAGAGATATATGCAGATAGGGTCCATCTATGGCAGCAAACCCTGCATCAAAACACTCTACCAATCACTGCTTCATCCATCAGAAAATGTGTCTCTTGGTTTTTTTGGTATGTCCAATGGCTGGTAGAAATAGAACAACTTGTAAAACTTTTTGAAAGCAAGCAAAAATATCTCTGGATGAGATGCTCAAATGAGCACAGGCTGTGAGTTTCCCTGCACATTCAGACCAGCCCTGAAGATGTCAGAAGAGAGATGGGAGATTGAAGATAGAGCCACATGAAATGCAGAATCAAAGAGAGAAATAACCTGGAAAATAACAGAAACTTTCTCCCCCTGCCCCGCCACACACACACACACACACACACACATCACAACAAAATTGCTATAACCTTGAAAATCAAGATGAAAAAGATAAATTTCTAGCAAAAATGATTCTCTAAAATTGGCATAAGAAGAAATAGAAATAGAAAATACAAATGGACCGAAAACCATGTTAACTGTTGATGCTGTGATAACAAAAAGCACCAGGCCAAAAAGGTGGTACAGGTGCACCCCACCAACTTATAAGAGGCAGATTGTCACCATCTTGTACAAGCAGAAGTCAAATGTTCTTTTCACTGTGCCATGCAGCCATCTTTGAATCTCTACTAGAAATAAACAATATAAATTATAATTTATATTGAAAGATTATATGAATTTTCTCTATAACTAGGCTTTTAGTGTCTGACTGATTTACTCTGTCCGAGGACCTACCATCAGCCTGGGCATATGTCTCCTTTACTCAGACCTGGTCCATTTGAAGGAATGTGTGCTTGGCCACGCCCCGAGTTGAGCAGCTGACCCAACTAAAGCCTGTAGATGTGACCCCAGCCTTCTGCATCTATCAGGTTTTATTCAGCCACAGTTGTTGATCTGCAGGCAGACACACAGAGAAGTTTCTTAGTGGGAGGATTTTATGGCATCCTAATTATTTCAATAAACTGCACTTATGTACTCTACCAGTTCAGCCTAATTTTCAAAATACACTAGTGAAACCTTGGAACTGTGGGCTGAGTTCTTAACTAATTCATAGGTGGATCAGTTCAGACAGCTTTCAAGTGGTCTTTGATATAAAACACATCAGCTAAACTACTTACAGCTGTGGCCCACGAAAGCTGTGTGCTAAAATACTGTCTGAACCAGGCAATTTTCTTATTGCAGAAGTGTCCTTGGCCCTAATTCATCTAGATATGTAAGATAGTACTGTGCTATCACTATCCATTAACATGCTTTTGAAGTTATAAACATTTACTCATTCACTCCACAATCTTTTATTTGGCCAGCTGTAGACTAGATGGAGTTCAAGATGCCAGGGAGAAACTGATGAACGAGACAGAAAAGGTCCTTGCTTTTCTGGAATGTGTATTATACTGGAAGAAGATCAAAAAGTACAAATAACATAGTTTTATATAACAAATAAAATGTAAAAAAGAAACAGTGTAATGAGATTTATTGGGCCCAGGAGGAAGATTAGGTAGAGTGATATAGGAAGACTTCTTGGAGAAGGTGGCATTTGAATCAGAAACAATGTGTGGTACTTGAGAGTTATGGGAAGATCAGGCCAAACCCATTTCAGGCAGAACGATCAACAAGCCTAAAGGACCTAAATTTGGATGAGCTTACTGTGTTCTAGAAACATCCACAAGGCTGGAGGGCCAGGAGAGTGAATGAGGAAACAGGAAAAGAGTACAGGAAGTAGTTGGTGGTCCAATCACATAGGGCCTTGTGAGCCACGGTAAGAGTACTATAAAATATTGAGACACTAAGTCATGTGTTTTAATGCAAATTTATTTTTAAACAATTTATCTTTATTTACAAATTATTGCAAGGAAGATATGGTTCTTAGATTTCTTCCTAGGTATAAAAGAACCTGCAGTAGTCCTTTGATAGGGGTTGATTTAATTACAGATAGTTGAGGGAGGTCAGAGTGAAGTAATGATCCCAAGGTTGGTGGGCAAAAGTCAATCACCCATGACAAAATTAGCTAACTTTAGGTGAACTTTTTTTTTTAAACAACAAAACAATGTTATAAATGTGATATCCTGTAGTAGGCTTTTTTAATCTCAAGGATACATGCCAACAGTCTTGGAACTTTTAACCTTCCCAGCAAATAGACAAATGCAAATTCACCCAGGAAGACAGAAGAATAAGCAGAAATTTTAGTTAAATGTGTGGGTAACTCATATGTATATATAGTAGCTACATTTTCCTTGTACTTGTCTGACAATGAGAAATGCTAGTTGAGCAGTTTGTCTTCTCAAGAGCCCAAGTCAACAGCTTTCCATTCTTTCAGGATTTCTTATTAAACTCTGAAAGGGGAGGCCTGTGGCTTCTAACTTCCATTACATTTTGTAAATGAACAACTATGTGGTTTATAATTTACTCTTTCTACAGAAGTTTGACTTTATGCTAAGTGTAGCAGAAAGCCACTGGAGGGCGCCAGAGTAGGAGAGCAACATGATGTAATTCTTATGTAAAAAGAACACCATAGCTGCTGTCTGGGAAAGGGATGTTGGGGTCTAAGAGAGAAAGCAGAAAGATCAGTCAAGAGGTGATGGCAGTTCACCAGGTCTCAGACTGGTGACTGACTGTGGGAGAGAAGTGGCGATAAGTGGTCAGATTTGGTAAATGTTTTGGAACTGGAGCCAATAGGACCTAGTGATGGACTGAATGGGGACCTGGGAGAGGTGGTAGAAAGAACAGAATCATGAATGACTTCCAGGTTTGGGATTTGAGCACTGGCTGAATATGCTGGTGTTCTTTTTTTTGGTGGGGGGCGAGGTAATTAGGTTTACTTACTTATTCTTAGAGGAGGTGCTGGGGATTGAACCCAGGACCTTGTGTATGCTGAGCATGTGCTCTACCACTTGAGCTATACCCTCCCTGCCCCCTGAATGCTGGTGTTCTTATATGATATGGAGAAAATTTTCTGCAGGTGTGGAGCAGAATCAAACTTTCTGCTAGGTATCTGAGATTTAAAATGGTCCATGAGGTGTCAAGATGGAGGTGATTACTAGGTAGTTCATTATGTGTGTTTGGGAATTAGGGCCTATTTGGGGGCAGATATAAATTTATTTTATGGGATGGAAAGAGATTTTCTAGGGAGAGAGTGGAAATAGAAGAAAAGAGGACTGAAAATTTAGCCATGATTCTGTTCTGCATTTCCAGAACAGAATGGCAAAAGGGTCCAGTAAATCTGCAAAAAAGGAGACACCAATTGGGGTGAAGGAATACCAGGAAAGAACAAAGTCCCAGGAGGCAAATGAATAAACTACTAAAAATGTACGAGCTTGAGAGGTTGCCTCTAGACACGGGAGTCTGTGTGGGCTAAACAGGACAGGCTCTGATAGGCTGCAGGAACAATGGTCCAACAGGCATCTGTGCCCGCTCATGCTATGTGTGCAGCTGGGTGCTTTGTTCATGGTAGTCACTCAGGGGCACGGGCTGGTGGAAGTTCTGTTTTCCACAGAGCTGGAAATGGTTCTGTGATTGATAGGGCAGGAGAGAGGAACATGGTGCTCACACATTGGCTCCTAAAGCTCAACTTGGAAATGACATAGGCGACTTTCCTTCACATGTCATTGGCCAAAGGAAGTCATGGCCACAGCTAACATCAAAAGAGGTAAGCAAGGGCAATATCATCATGTTCCCAGAAGTGGGATGCAAATGGGGTACCTGTGAGCAGCCCTTATGGTATGCAGCGGGTAGCTGGTCATAGGAGGGGAGCAGTGGTGGTGTTCACCACCATAGACATTTAGAGATGAGAGAAGAGTTTAAAGAAGGTTCTAAGATTTCTTTGCCCTTCCCCTGGCTTCAGAACTGACTAGGATCAGTGGCTTTCATCCATGACCTTTCACAATGACAGTAGAAAATTGAGGATTGGTGAAAAGTTCCAGTGCTCCCTCCTAAGACATAGGAGATGCAACACCACCCTGGCTTAAGTATGAGTTTCCAGTCTGTTACCCATGTGTCAGGGTCCAGTCAGGAGTCTAGTATTTGAACAGAGAGAATTTAATGGAAAGACTTGTTGCCTGGGTATAAGGCAGTTAACTACCAGAAGGAGTGAAAGAGGACTTGAAGGTTTAACAAAGGTAGCAACCATGGATGGCGGTTAGGAACACGAAAGCTGAGAAACAGTGACTGAGGAAGGATTTGGAAGCACTGAGGAGGTCTCAGCAGGGCTGAAATTCAGGCTTCTGGGCTAAAGGAATGGTGGGTGGAGGGACATGCTGCCTGCTCCTAAGAGACAAAATTAAGTCCCTGGAGATGACGTGCTGGAGAACGCTGAGAGCCACGGCCCCTGCAGTGAACTCTGCTGTTCTGTGGGGCCCGCCACCCGCCTTGGGAGCGAATCCCACAGGGAAGACGAAAGCAGAGAAGCCTAGTCTTGTGGGCAGAATTGTACCTCCCCCTCCCCTCTAAAAAAAGACGTATCGAAGTCCTCACCCCTGGCACCTGTGAATATGACATTATTGGGAGATAGAGTTTCTGCAGGTTAATTAAGACGTAAGATTAGTTGAGGTCCTACTGGGTGGGGCTGGGTCCTTAATCCAATAAGATGGGTGACGTTAGAGAAGAGAAGAGACACAGAGTCAGAGGCAGACAAGAAGGCCATGTGAAGACACAGACATGCAGAGGGAAGATGGGGTGACATGCAGTGATGGAGACAGAAACAGGTGATGCAGCTGCAAGCCAAGAAATGCCAAGGACTGCTGGCGACACCAGAAGCTAAGAGAAAGGCATGGGACAGATGGTCTTCTAGAGCCTTTGGTGAGAGCGCGGCCCTGCTGACACCTTCATTTCAGACTTCCAGGCTTTGGAACTGCAAGAGACTACTATTCTGTTGTGTTAAGCCACCCAGTTTGTGGGACTTGGTTAAGACAGTCCTATGTAACAAATACAAGTCCCTTCTTCTTCTAGCCTTTCTGCCTCCCGCCAGGGCTACCTGTTGGCAGGCAAAGGGGAAATGAGGTTTGTGGAGACCCCAGCTCACAGAGCAGGATAAAAAAGTGTGAGTGTGGCGCTAAAAGACACTAAAATAATAACTGCTACAGCCTCTGAGACCTTGGACAATTTGAGAAACTTCTATGATGCTCAGTTTCCCCACGCCTAAGCTGGGGAGAAAGATACCATGAGGCTTCACAGGGGTGTCGTAAAAATAAATGCATAGCTGACTCAGGTTAGTACCTGCAAAAAGAAAACACATGATAAGATGCTTTTTTATGTGCTTAATATTTTCAGTATGGGTTGAAACTGAAGGAGAAATTGCTTGATTTCCTAAGGGAATTAATGGCATGGCCACCCTCCTTTGGGGAGATAACAGCATGGTAAAATTTCAACTTTCATGACAGCTTAAAACTCCTGCAGACATTTGTAGCCCCTAAAAATTCATCCAGGCAAAGAATGCTACCTTTCAAGTAACTTCCCAAATATTTAAATCAACATAAATCCTCAATCCTTTCCTGCTAACAGCTGAACCTGAGGAAGAAAACAGAGCAGTCAATTGAAAAAAAAGGTTACATAACAAACAGCAACAAAACCAACACCCAAAACACTAGGCTGCTTTAGTTCTTCAAGAAAGTGCCTTCTGCTGCCTCTAACTTGTCTGGGTTAGAAATTTTTATTGCTCCCTGGTCACATAGCACATTTCCCACAGAGCTGAGGGCCATTGCTGAATCTAGTTCATTCTCTTCCATTTATGTTAACAACATAAGTTTTAAAATGGAAAAAAAAAAAAGGTGAAAACACATTTGGACACATTCCAGGAAACATCTGGAGCAAATTTGCTCAAGAAGATAACTTCAAGGAGGGTGCAGAAATAGATTCCTCTGTGTTTTCCTTTAGCATGTTCATTCTCAGAATTCACAAAGGTGGACCCCAAAGAGAAGGGCAGCATGAAAATTCAGTGTCTGATAACATACTGTGTACATTACAGGGCCATTGCTGGGTCCTGATGACGCCCCACTAGGTCAGGTCCCATAGCTTGGTCCCTAAGACCTCAGCCCCCAAAATAACGACTCTTGCTTGTTCAGGGGCTGCCGTGCACCAGACCCTGACTAGGCATAGGGAAAACAGTGGTGAACACAAACTTAACAGCCTCGTCGGGAAGACAGACCCTGACTAATAATTGCATGTGTGATGATTCTTTGGGACTTCAGGAAAGCACTTGTGTTCAGGTCGTCCTGGGACTAGCCTGTGGTTCCTTGTTAGATCTTTAAAGGGTTCGCCTTCGCCCAGACTTCTTCCTGAGGAGCACGAACACTCAAGGCCCAGCGTGCACAGCTTAGATGCAGGCTGCAGACTGTCTGACTTCTCCTGACCTCAAAGGGCTCTTTGGCTAAATCACTGGTCAGACGTCAAAGGTCCAGTTGCTCCAAATCTATTATAAATTCACCTAAGAAAGTACTCTGCAAACACCTGCTTTTGAATCACTCCGCTGTGATTCCTGGGGTTCTGAAGGAGCGCTTTGCCAGAGGCAAACATCTCTTAGAGATCTCTTAGAAGTCTAATGGTGAATGTCCACCAACCCATGGCCACACAAACACCAAGTTCAGCCGCACAGGATAAAAAGTGCTGGGAGCGTGACTGAACACACCACTCACTCACTCTTCAACACTTAAACATTAAAAGGAAACTCATGAGCAAACTCACAAAAACAGCCATTCAGAGAAAAGTACCCCATTTTCTGATATCAAGAGGGGATGTGTAGGGTGTCAGCATTACCATCTCAAGCTCTTAGAATATAGCCGCCATGTTGCAGGAGGCAGTGTGGCGAGACAAGGCAAAATGGGTACAAGATAGTCATTAGCAGAGTCAGAGGCAGGGGCAGGCAGGTCAAGATTCTATTTTTGGAAGGAGGCATCAAAGGACATGAGTGAAAATTCAGGAACCAGTGAGTTCTGTCAGACATTTGCAGAAGGAATGTTTGTCATTTTCTTCTCCAGAACAGCCTTCTCACTAAGAGCTCTCCTTTTTTCTCAGTTGTGCTGCCCCTGGGTGTGTTCAAATTGCTCTTTATCATCTGACATATACTTTTGACCTTTCTCCCCAAGAACTGGAAACGCTATTAAATTCTATTTCATTATGCATGGGGCCAGCATCGTTTCAATGAAATGATGCGATAGATCAGTCCGTTAGAGCAAGGAGGCATGATAAGAGAGACATAATAAAATATGCTAGTAAATATGGCGTCCTTGGCAGAATCAGCCCCAGGGGTGGGCAGAAATACCGGCATCCGAAAGACATGCTTTGAGATCTGAAAGACATCTGCCCCACCAGGCGTCCAGGTCTCCAGTCCTGAGGGTTCCATAGAGAGCTCTACATTCTAAACAGGCTGACAGATTTGGAGAACTTCGGAGGGGCAGCTCAGTAAGAAGGCTTAGTTATATTTAGGCTATCACTGTGGCTTATTGTAAAGCTGAAAATAGGGCTCTGATGGAAAGATACCCACATAAGGTCTTTGAGAGGATTGCTATATTGATCTCTTCCATAACTAATTCCAACTAATTATTGTCTGCACTACACATTTGGTACCAATAAAAGGAGATGACACGTGTCAAGGTGAAGTTTGGGCTCTTGTTAGACGTCATAAATTTCCTATTTTGGACCTGCCATTTTCCTACAGCTATGCGACCTGTAAAATTACTCACGATCACTGCATCTCATTACCTTATACGTAAATTGGGAAGATTTATAGGGCGAAGTGTTACTAGTTATTAACAATATATGATGTGGGATCTCAAAGCATAGTTGTGCCACATGTAGAGCCTTTTCTCCAAACAAGACTGCGAACTTATTTCGGACAGGCATGAAATCTTAGATATTGTGATTCCATGTTGCCTGGCATGGGATTAGGCACCTTGCAATGCCTGCCTTTTCCATATCCCTTCACAGTTTCCTTTACGGCATATTATTATATGTACAGTCTTAAAACTTGCTCAATCTTCCCACCAACCATGGGGTATCAAGAAGGTATATGCATCTTTAATTTACCAGTGAAAAGATAGAAGTCTTCAGAATTAAGTAACTTGTCTAAGCTCATCTGGTTAGAAATATCCAGAGCCAAACACTGAACCATAGTGGTTGTTATTTCAGACTCAGGGGCTGCCCCGTCTGCATCACCAGGATGTTCTTTAGGAGGTGCCCCGTTAATATCTGTGGCCTTGTTTGGTTGACTGATGGAGACACGAGTCATGGGTGCCTGGGGAGGTCCCGCAAAGAGGATTTGCGAGACACTGAGGGTTCAGTACCTGACTTACTCCGGTGTTCTCCACTCAGCCTTGCCCACCGGACTCAGCTTCCGGCACCATGTCCCTGGCACCTGCTGCAGCCCAAGGGAGGGTAGGCAGCCCAGAGGGACTGACAGCAAGAGTGGAGGCAGATCCAGACTGGCCTTTGTTTGCACTAGCACACGGGTGTGCTGAGGTCAGCGCCAAGGACGAGGAGGGGAGGGATGGCCACTACTGTTCAGACCTCGGAACCCAGTACACCAATCTCCTGAATGCAACAGCCTCGCTCTCATTCCTTGCTGCTGGAAAAATGGCAGTGGAGGGCAGTGAGGATTTGCTTCTGAAGCCCTCCACAGTACACAGAGAGAAAACTGTGGCCAGAATGCTGCTCACTAGAGAAACGTGTCCATTTGGCCCCAGGGTTATTTCTCTTGATATATCAGTTCATTCTCCAAAATAAAGTTAAAGAAGTAAGAAGTGGTTGGCAACTTCCCTGTTATGTCTGAGGGGTCCAGATTATTTGCCAAGTCCTCATCTCTGGTCGTTTATAAGACAAAAGCTTAAATTGTGCATAGAGCTAGCTTAAAAAATGTCACTGATGAACAGACAACTTGCTATCTCAGTCCCTGAGGAAAGAAACCATGTTACTGCTTCCTCCTCCTGTGTGTGTGTGTGTGTGCGCGCGCGCGTGTGTGTGTACTCAATGCTGCAGAATGATGATGTGGCTCCTTTTGGGCAGATCTGCAAAGGTCTTTCTCCACGGTTCCCCTTTTGTCTCTCGAGGCATTATTATCTACGTATTCTCACCTTTGTGGTTGGAAGGCCATCCACTGAAAGCCTCTAATAAATCACACACATACAAATGCCATGTCCAAAAGACAGCATCACTCTGAGCTAAAATGGCCCAGGATAAATCAAAGGTGGTGGTTCTGCAACCTGAGACTCAGTGAGCTGAGAAGCTTAGGTGTGCACAGTCATTCAGAGATAAAACTCTACCAGAAGCTAGAGATAATTCAGCTCATTCATAGTTTATAAATTTGTTTTGCATCACAGAACAGGGAAGAGCTCATCCCGATTAGCTCAATCAAAGAAACCAAATTCGAAGTCTCCCGTGACTTACAAACACAAGAAATAATAGCTTAAATGTTTCTTCTCAGCTGACTCTTCTGAAAACTTCTGATAACTTTTCCAAGGTTAAATCTGAGTCAGTCAAGCAAGTGATTTCCTAATTCAAGACCAGGGCTGAATTTATGGGCACGTGACTTCTGCAGTAGCCCAGAGCCCATGCTTCAAAGGGTCACTCGTTTGACTGCATGTTCTGCTCTTGCCATCTTGAAAATCTTAATAATGTTATCTTTGAACTTGTGCCTTGTAAGTGAAACATAATGGACCATGGAGCAGGTGTATAAGCAGAGGAGTTATGTGTGACACATGCCCATTGCCATTCCCTGCAGCCCATGAAACAGCATCCAAGATGCTCAACAAGCAAAGAACACTGGTGGACCCACGGGGCATGGGAGGTCAGTGATTCAAGGCAAGTGCAAGGTCAGTGTGAGGTCTGTGACTAGGTAAGAGGGGGCATTGACAGCCCCCAGAGGCCATGCTTTCTGTTTGAGCCAGAACTTGCTTTGGACCCAGAGAGAAGGCTCTGATGCTCAAATAAACATTAATGAGCATAAAAATGATATGTTAGTCTAAATAACACTAACATACCAATTTTTACTTGCTACTTCCCTGAATAAGCCAATGGCTTATACTGAAAACAATAGCATCGAAAGAAAGGAAAAGATGGGGCAATTCATGATTATATTCCTTTCAGTCTTCCCTGACTTATCAGTGAGCTGAAGACAGAGTTCATAGAATGTGTGTGTGAAAGAGTAAAATAAACCAGCTGGGTTAGTTTTGTCGTGCTTCCACTGTCATGGTAAAACCAAAATATACACACATGCATGAGCTTTGGAATGTGGCTTGTGTAATTTTGAGTATGCTTCACGTAGGTTGAATGCTTTTATATTTGCATTTAAAACTAATATTGCATCATAAAAAGAGGAATGGTAAATTTCATGCTAATAATTTAAAACATTAATTTTTTCTCTACTTAGAATGACCTTAAATAGCAAAACAAAACAAACAACAGCAACAAAAAACACCATGACATTAAGAGAGACTGTGGAAGAAAGGAAAAAGCTTTGTATTTGAATGGCTTTAAAGGCACTCTTCTGCTATTTCCAGCAAGGAGCCCCACATTTTCACTTTGTAATGGCCCTACAAATTATACAGCTGGCCCTGCTCAAGGCCTAGTGGTGCGGAGGTCCCTGGTGCAAAAAGAGACTGCATTAAGTGTCCACTCCAGGTAATGATGTAAGGAAGGGACACTGTTCAAGAGCTCAGCTTAAAGGGCAAGTGGCTACAACCCCTGGGAACATGTACGGTAAAACCTAGGCTTCCCGGGGGCTGTTCTTCAGTCGTGCTTGGTCTGCAAGGTTGCTTTGAGGAGGAAAGTCTATCAGCATTCACTTCCATCCTCTCACACGCCCACCCCCGCTGCTCTCCGCGCACTCGGCCAGCACTGTGATGTGACCACAGAGGCCAAAGAAAATCAGGTTGGAAAGCAGTTGTGAGGGAATGAAGTGGCAATATTTTTCAAATAAATATGTAATAAAATAACCAAATATGGCGGTATTTCTTCAAAGAATATCACTTTGAGATTTTTGGCAACCTACTTGCCCCTAGTTAAAAATAAACTAAAACAGAAAACTCAGATATAAGGACTCAAAGGACGTCTAAAATGACCTAACCAGCGATTTGACGTGGGGTGGGGGGCTGGGGGAGTTAAGGGAGGTTTGCAAAGGCCGGGAATAAACCACCTTTGAAGACGAGGTAGAGGTGAGTGAGTCCTTTTTCTCAAAGTGTAGATTACCCAAAGGGAGCTTCCATTGTCCCTTCAGTTATTACTGGACAATTGTAAGAGTTTCACAAAAGTCTGGGTACAGTTAAACTCACAATTGGGATTAAAGCAGGATTTACAATTAAAGAGGACCTTGAAAATGTTCAATTTAATGAAATATCAATTTGGTATAACTAGGAAGGGAAGAACAATAAACAGCTTAACAATTTTAACTAAAATTGTGGGTTAGGCACAAAGCAGAAAGGGCAGACTCTTGTCTATGGAGAATGGAAGAAAAATTGCTATAATTAAATTACTTTCTTTTTTTTTAAGTGAGCATGAAGTCGAGCCACTCTAAGATTAAACAGGGTGCTATCTTTACATCTGAGTTGCTTTGCATTCCATTTCAACCTCCTCTTATTCGCATCAACTCCTCTGCATGCAGAGCCTGTCCATCATGGAGATGGACTTGTCTGACTTATTGTTCATAGAGCCCAGGCTAGTTGAAAACTATTTTGGTTTCCTTACTCAAATCAGATTTCAACTTTGATTTTTCAAAGGTTAATAGGTTAGTACAGTGGTCTGTTGTATCAACAGGGCTCTGGGAAAAAATTAATCATGAAAGTAATACCAAAAGGTCAAAAGGAAGGAACTGAAAAATGCTGTAAGAAAGAAATTCCACAGCCTGTTATGGTTTTTTCTGAGGCATTTTAATTCAAACACGGAAGCATGACAAGTAAAATAAGAGAGTATTACTCAATGTGGTTGCTGAAAGGGAAAAGTGACAAAAGACACTAGCAGGGTAGGGAAACAATTTCAATAGTTCATAATGGTCTAATGTTCTCTAATGAATCTAATGAAAGAGAAAGAACCCTAACAGAGGGAGGAAGGGAAAAGGATCTCTGGTAACAGATTATTTTTTTATGTGTTAGGTGAAGTGAATACAATCAGCATTGGCTGCTATGGAAAATGTAAACAATCATTACTTCACCACCAAAGAATCTGAATCTCTGAACCTCCATCAGGGTGTAGGAGTGCTTAATGTTCTGTTCACATGGTGAATAGAACCAGTTAGGGTACAGAAGCTGACAGCAATACTGGAACAATTTTCTTCTTTTTGCTTCAGACTTAATCATCCTGTGCTGTCGTTAGTAATGCCATTGGGGTTCACAAAAGTCGTAAGTTTCATTATGGGTACCTCAGCAAAGGAGAGAGTGTGGAGCTGGTCTTACATGATGAATGTCCATGTGTGTGCATGGTTGGGACGGGGTGGGGAGGGGGCGGTGCATTCCCTCATGGTCTTAAGAGGTTAAGACAAAGGTAATGTTTGTATGACATGCTGGTATAGTAAAGTTTCCCTTATTTGCTGAGTCATACTTCCCAACTAGTATTGTCCTATCCTTTGCCCATGAATTATACCTCTTCAATCTTTTCTTCTCTCTTGGCTATTTTTCCCCCTCAGTCTACAATAATGCTTTCTCTATTCTAAGGGAAAAAAAGAATAAATAAAACTTTCCTTTAAACACACCAGCCTTCAGGCTACACCCTTCTTTCTTTCTTCCCGTCACTCCTAACCACTTGTAACTTCCCACTTCACTCTTGCACTCGTTGCACAAACTGTCTGCAGCCCCTGCCACGTGACTGAAGTGTTCTCAGGTCAGCAGCAATGGTTTCCCAACTGCCCCATTCAATCTTTCAGCTTAGTTTTCATTCAACTCTTGACCACTCTTTCCCTATGTCTTTTTCCGATGCTCAACTGATTAGATGGAGGCTAGTGGGGGACGGCTTGGTCTCAACTAGTAATTAAACCTAAAAGAATTTAGTATTAATCAAGGTCAAATGAGGAATCAGATCCATGGTTATAGTAATAATTGCCTAACAACAGCAGGCAATTGTGATAGCCTACTATGTACCTATCGATGGTGCTGTGCAAGATCCAAGGAGGCGAATATAAACTCCTTTCTCTTGGGCTATAGACAATTTCGTTGATTAGACACAACTCAAGTTTTAAAACCACTGTTGTTTATAACACTATCCAATAGTTTCAAAATGAATAAATGATGGACTGTATGGTGTAGACCGCAAGTATTCAGAGGAGATAAAAATATTTCTGGGCAAAGATAATCATCACAATCATCACAATCACAAGTCAGTATTTTGTTAAGCCTTGAAGAAACTGTAAGATTCAAGCCAGAAAGGTGGGATGAGAAGGATGGTCCAAGCAGGAGACCCTGCACCAGTAAAGGCAAAGCCCTCATTTTCTTGATGATGGTTTTGTTTATTCTCTGGCTTTTCCATGTCACATCTCCTCTAGTCTCCAATCTCCACTTCTCCCTGCTTCCATTGGTCACCATACTTCACATTAAAACTGCTCCCACACAGACTGAAAACCCCATCCTTAGCTGTGCCCACCCACTCTAGCCCTACTAACTGCATGGCTCTTTGCCCACCTAGAATACCTGTGGCACCTCCCAGATTATGCTGGGATTGGATCTCAGAATGGGCAGTCTAGTCAATCCTATCCTAACAGTTCTCTAAATTCCCTAGAAAAGCCCCTTTAAGAAGTGGTCACACCACCACATCATTATGAAAACATTTAAATATCAGTCGAACAATGTTCACGTAGAAGCATAGCCGGCGACTCACATTGGTACAGCAACACCATACACACTCTTCTAAGAAACAAAGCTTTGAGTTTATCTTAAGTTTTCACAACAAGATCCCTTTAATCTGGAATTGACCTTAGAGAGTGTCTTGTCCAACCTCTGCTTTTCCTAGACAGAGGCCTAGAAACGGAATTTCCTTCCCCAGCTAATTGAGTCGCTTTCCAAACACTAAAATTCAGGCCTCAAACTTCTAAGACTCTCTCTGCTATCCCATAATGTCTGTCTCCTCATTGAAGAAGTGTGGTAGGAATCTGGAGGCATTGCAATAGCTGAATTTGTTGTCTAGTAGAGTATAGATCAAAAACTTGCTTTAATTAAGCAGTTCATCTTCACTAAGCAATCTGTTTTAAGGCATTAGAAAAAAGTTAACTTTATTTTTTCTTTAAATCAAGACAATTCATTTCATGAGAGTACTGCTGTCATAACAAGATATATCGTATGGTGGCCAAAGTTACCAAAAAGCCTGACAAAGCCATAAATGGTATTTCAAAATAGAGATTTTATTGTCGTTCAGGTATGGTGAGGCCAGCACATCAGGAGACGACAGCCATTGAAAAGGTAGTTTGTTATACTCACAGATCCCAAGAGGAGGGGGCACACCACACCTCAGGAGGTCACACGGGGAAGCATCAGTGTTGGTCAGGAGGCAGAAGGAGAGGGGAAACTGTGGTAAGATCCTTTATTGTGGTTTCTGTGGGAAGGACCAGCCAAAGCAGGGAATCAGGCTTAGGACTGGCTAGTTTGATCATTTCAGCAGGCCCTGGGACATTAAGGGCTGATCCTATTTGTCTGGTACCTGGTCCTGGGATGATTAGGGCAGGTGGATGGTGGGCCGGAGTGTGAGATCCCAATAAAGAAGATGGTTGGGGATATGGGCTCTGGATTGGTTGGTTTGCATTTGAAAGTACGCTCTCCAATGAGTTTACTATCTCTAGGAATTGTCTTACTCGGAAAGAAGCAGTCTTTCCTGGGTCAGCAAGATGCCAGATATCAAAGCATCCGAATACAGAAAAGAATAGAGATGGTTAATACCATCTCATCAGGGATGATGGGGAATGATAACTGGGGTGGCGGGGGGAGGCAGAAATAGTATGGCCACATTGTCACAATGATTTGTTCCTTTCTCACTCAACCCTGAGTAACAACTAAGACTAGTTTTACTATGTTACTCCTTCCTCCTGCCTTTGGAGAATGCTGCTTGAATCTGCCTTCTCTGCAGAGTCTTACAGGGCTTTTTGGAGCTGGATGCTTTAAGATGTCAGTGCTTCCTAATTAAAGAAATTCTGAGTATCCAGATTATCAGGGAGCTAAATCCCACTCCCTGCTTCAGAGGAGCAATTGCAGCACATTGCAGGTGGCACCTGTGAATTTAAATGCTGGAATCCTGTTCTATTTGGTTGCTCATTTTAAAAAAGAAAATGCATTTCTGAATCTGGGCAAGAGACCAATTTTAAATGGAAGTTAAAATTTACCCTTTTATAAGTCTTTGACTTAGGTTTGGTAAAAGACTACTTCGAGTTTCTAAATTTGAAGGTTAAAACATAGTGTAAATTAGTGACATCATTTTCTAAGGCAAGTTGTTTTCAAGATGTATAAATTATATTATTCTCTTTAATCAGAGATGTTTAAGATTGGTAGGTTAGTTTGTTTTTTTTTTTCCCCTGCAAATGACTACCCTATTGGTGAGGATTTCAAGTTGTAGTAAGAAGCGATATTTACAGATAAACATTAAAAAATAAAAAAGACAATAGCGCATAAAAATCATCTTGTTGATGGAGCCAATTCAGAGTGTTGGATTATAGCACATGGGTTTTTCATAGAGCAATGTCTTCAATCAAGTGGCCCAGCTCCCCTTGGCCTGGTGTAGTCAGAACAGGGGGCGGATGCCTTGGTCTTACACAGGCCTCCCTGGCCTTGTGCTCAGGCTTGTCACTTGGACTGCTGTAACTCTCAGTGACCTCTTTTGTAAATTTGAGGCCATAGCAGTGTTTTTTTTTTTTTTTTTAATAGAATTTTTAAAATTGTGGTAAGATACACATGACATAAAGTTTACCGTCTTAACCATTTTTAAGTGTACAGTTGAGTGGCATTAAGTCCATTCATACTGGTGTGCTACCATCATCATCGTCCACCCACAGAAGTGTTTTCATCTTGCAAAACTTAACTCTGTACCTGTTAAACAAACACTTCCCACTCCTTCCAGCCCCTGGCAATTACCATTCTATTTTCTGTCTCTGTGAATTTGACTTCTCTCAATATCTCATATAAGCAGAATCACACAGTAGTTGTCCTTTTGTGACTGGCTTATTTCCCAGAGCATTATGTCCTCAAGGTGTATCCACATTGTTGCATGTGTCAGAATTTCAGTCCACTCTAAGGCTAAATAATGGTTCATTGTATGTACATACTTCATTTTATTTATCTTTTCATCCACCTATGGACACTTGGGTTGCTTCCACATTTTAGCTATTGTGAATCATGTTGTTATGAACTTGGGTGTACAAATATCTCTTTGAATCCTGGTCTTTGATTCTTTTGGGTATATACCCAGAGTGGAATTGCTGGATCATACGGAAATTCTGATTTTTTTGAGGAAACATCATACCATTTTCCATAGCAGCCGCACCATTTTATATTCCCAGGACTGGATATTTGTAAATGCCTCTTCCACATCTAGAATTCTAGGACCCAATACTTGTTTTTACATAAGCCCTTTAAGCTGTTTCCTCTTTATCTGGACATCTTGATCACCAAGGGAAAAATACTCAACTGTCTTTTCCTCCAGGAAGCTTTTTCTGACCTCTCTTTCTCTTACAATTGAGTTACGTTCCCTCACAGCACCCTTATTTACCAGGGTCAAACTCTAATGACTTTTTAAATGAATTGTTTATCTTTCTCAGGGATATGAGTTCCAGGAAGGCAGAGATCAAGTCTCATTCTTTCTCCTCAGTGCCTGATACAGAAAAATTGAGTAGCAAATGTCTGTTGAATGAATATGTGGCTGGATTAGAACAAAATAGGATCCAATAATTCCAAATGAGGAATTGAGGAAGTGAGCAAAAATTGTAAAATTGGAGAGTAATTTTTCTCTGACTGCAGAATATTTCCGGGGAGAGGCTGGGACTCAGCAGTAAGCAGGCATAGAAGTACCTGAGAGTGCTGTGCCCGCCAGCAGGAAGGAGGATCTTCTCACCTGGGCTCTGGGATGCCTGGCTTAACATTCTTAACATGCAGGCTGACATGTCCAGAGGGTGGACTGGTGGTTTTTATGGCCATCAAACATGGTAGTGCAGAAGGGGCATTTAATGCCCAGCCACGGTGGGATGGAGAAAGGGCTTTCTCCACGCGTCCCCATTTGGCAAAACAGAAAACTCGGCTTTCATGCTGTCGGGGAACTCAGAGTCCGATGATTCAGAGCCCAGTTGTCTTAGATGATATCGCTGAGTTTCAGAGAAGGGAAGAGGCTGTTCCCAAATTATGGCAAGAGGGCTGCGTCCTAGATCTGCAGATTCAGGCAAGCGCAAGTACACCTTTTGGGCAGTTACGCGCAAAACAGGCACGGAGGGTATCCAGGGATCCCAGGAGAGGCAGCTGCTGCCCCTGAGTTGACTGTGAAAGTGGGCGAGGGAGGATGCCGCCCTCCAGGGGCGGGACCCGGGCCCTCACCAGCTCCGTGGGCTCCAAGCGGTGGGAGGGGCAGGGGCGGCGCGCGGGGCCTCGGCTGGGACCGTCCTGCCGCCAGAGCGCAGCCGCGCTCCGACGGCTGCTCAGGGCGCACGGCAGCCGCGCCTGGGGTACCAGGTGAGCCACCAGCTGGGGGACCCGGCCCCGCCGGCGGGAGGGAGCCAGGTGCGGGGGACCTGCGCTGATCAGGGAGTGCGGACGCGGGGCGCCCCGAGCCTGGGGGAACTGAGCCTCCGGCATGTCTTTGCAGCAGGACCCCGCGGAGGCCAGAGCCAGGGGCCCCCCACTTCTCTCGTGGGGAGCAGCAACACCCTGCATTCTGGTAGGGGGCGAGGGCGCATTTGGGGAAACTAAAAGCCCAGAATGACCGTAGATTTGTCTCAGTGAGCCTGGAGAAGTTCCAGACTGTTGACTTCATTTCACAACTTTTTCACGATCAAGCCTGAGGTTTTTTGGGGGACTTTGGGGACAGTCCCAAAGACTTACACGGATTGATTTATCTCTGACACGGATTGATTCCACCCTCGGGATGCGCTTTTTGCTCACACTGTGTGATTCTGAGCTTTGTAGTGTTAGCAAAGTCCAAAGACACTGCCCCACAACCCCCTCAGCAAGCAAACCGACAAAACCTTTCCCCCTGAAGTGCCTTTATTTTGTCTTGTTTTGTTTTGTTTCCTTGCTATAGACGAAGTCAACTAGTTCAGGGTTGTCTCTAAGCCTCCAAGTTGTATGTAAAATTCTTGAGTGTCCATATGTGCATTTCCATAGATTTTATTCAGTTGGAGAACATCGAAGAGCCAATAGCTAAAATCATAGCTTTGGACCCCATCAACATGTCGTGTCCTAACAGTCGTCAGGGCACCTGAGTTGCAGATTCTTATTTGAAATTTGGGTTTAAGGGAAGAGTTGGGGAGAGGGATTCCTTCAGGGTTCAGGGAGGGGAACACTCACCCTCATCACAAACCTGTCTGGGTTAAGAATTGGTCTGCTTTCCACTAGTACAAAATCAACTTAGTGTACAAGTATGTGGATGAGGAACCCAAGATGATCTTTGTGAATGAAAGGTCTATCGGAGTCTCTTTTTGGTAACCGCACGGAACCCCAGCTGCAGAGTTTCTAAGGACTCTGAGGGGTGGTGAGAGGAACAGTTTTCCTAGTTTATACCTCCCTGGTCCAATGGCAACTTGGGAAAAGGATGAGAGGGTGAATGTTAACTTGGCCTTGGAGCAGCACCAGAAAAACCCAGGGTGCGTGTGGGAGGAGCTGCGGTGGGGGTGGGGGTGGGGGGGAATTGTTGGATTAGGCGTTTACTGCAAAATTATCAGATTTTTCTAGAAAATTAACTTCGCATCATTCATCCCACTTGACTTGTTCCCACCAAGTGGGCAAGAATCCACTGAGGATGCAAAGTAGTATATGCTGCCGCTCGAGTAGATATGGTGCCTGGTCCTGCTTTCTTTATCCACAGGCGCTTGGAACCCCAGTCCACGAGGTTCCTAAGCAGAATGGCCTCAAAGTAGCAGTCCTGAGCTTTGCGTTCCCAAAACCCTGATATCCTGCAGCTACAATCACAACCTCTTCCCAATTTCAGAGGGGAAAAGTAGAGGCTAAAATTATAAGTTTTTTCCCTATAAAAATATTCCCCAATCTTTGGTGCTTGCTCTTATTCATGTGGCATCTAGCTTAGTTCAAACATATCTATCTCTATGTTGAAGCTTGACAGATCATCATTCCTAGTTCATAAAGAGTCCGGTAGTCCTAGGGGGTCTCTAACCTCCCTACGATTGAGATCCACTGTTGTAGCAAAGAGTGGGGAATACACCCCATTAGTCCACAATGTCCTTTGTGGAAATGGTCCCTTTGTGGACATCTGGGCTCCACAAAGTGGAGCGGGAATTGGTTGCACAGGGCTCTGGGACTGTCGAGGAAACAGACTGCTGCATTCTGCGTGGCTCACAGTGCTGACCAGTTTTTGTCTCCCATTCTTAGCTTCACACAGTGTTTTGTAAACTCAAACCTTTCTTTCAGTGAGGTTTGGGGAGAGGGGTCTGTTTCGTAGTTAACCCCTCCTGCCTTACAGCTGGTCCGTCACTCTTCAGTAAATCCCAAGTTACCCTGTTGTTTTTCAAAACAATAAGGTGGTTGTTTCTACCTACAGCCTGCCTTTTCCTGATATGACTGGCGTTTAAAATGGCCTCATAACATGGCAGGGGTTTATTTGCAATGACAGAAATTAATTTTGCTCCTTGCTGTAAAAGTCATTAAAGTCATTAAAGAACCAAACTTTTTTTTTTTTTTTAATAACGGTTGCTGCTTCACTGGCTCTTAATCAATTTTGCTGATGTTACTCATGATTCTCTTACTCAACAAGTATTTATTGAGACCCTCTGTGTGTCAGCCCCTGGGGTCCAAGGTGACTTCATGTTTCTGCTTTCAAGGAGCTGACAGATAGGAGATGTGGTCTTGAATGTTGACTTGCTAAGAACAGACTTCAGGAAGTGCTTCTTCAGAGATTCCCTGACCTTGATCTTTTTCTTTTAGGTTTAAGTGACTGCCTTCTATCCAGGCACGAGCCCACTATGGTTTTGACCATGGGAAAAGCTGTCCACTGTGGTTTCCTGGCCTCACAGCACCCTGGCTAGTCAGTAGTGCCTGAATCCTCTCATCTCTCATGCTGTGTCAGTGGTAGTTCTATGAATAGCATTGCCAGTGAGAGTAAATTACCTGGACGAGGAGAGAAACATTTGCTTTTGATCAGTAATACATGGTCCCAGGGTGCACTGGCCTCTCATGTGAGGATCCTAATAGCTGCCCTCTTGAACTCCTTCAGATCTCAGTGCTTTTGTGCATTCTGTTCCCTTTGCCTGGAATGCCTTTCCGCTCCTCTTACTAGTTTCAGCTTAAATGTTCCTTCCTAGATGATGTTCCTTTAGTGCTCTCTCCTGTTCTCCAAGTAGCTGTTCCCACCCTTCTTTGGAATATCAGGAGCCTTGTACTATGTATCCATCAAAGGACTTAGTGATTAACTACCTAACATTTATTGAGCATGTATTATGTGCCAGTAGTGTTCCAAGTGTTTTTCTTGTCTTTTTTGTTTGTTTGTTTCTTTGTTTGGATATATTGACAGTTCCATGAAGTAGGCTTGTATTTGTTAAAATAATTTCTATGTCTGTCTCCCCGAGTAGACTGTGATAGTGGCTTGTACATCTGTGCATGTTATTCATTTTGTATCTCTAGGACCTGGCAGAGTGCCTAATGAACACACAGTGGGCACTCCATAAATATGCAAGTGGATGCATTTTACCAACAGCTATTTACATCTGAATAATAAGCTAATTGTAAGTAATTCTGCTTTTATGATCTTCATGCAGAAATTCACAGTCAAAATTTTAGACAACACTGATAAGCAAGAAGAAGAAAGTTAAAACCCCACTCCTCCCAGCTCTAGAAGAGTGCAAGCAACTTGCTTAGGGACATACAGCTACTCATTGGCTAAACAGAATCAAGGTCAGGCTGTCTGGCGATTGCACCCTAGCTCTCAACACTGCAGGGAACTCGCTGCTCCTCCTCCCCCTGCAAACACAACCCCCTGCAGCATGAACAAATTAAGTTAGCGGTTAAAATGGGTTGCAAGAGCTGAAATTTAAAAATGAAACCTACCAGACCTATAATGTTGGAATTCATGAACTCTATATTTTAAAAATGTCTGGTATTAAATCTTTCTGTGCCTTCCCACTTCCTATTCCATCCATCATTTAGACTCATCCAGACTGAGAGGCAGCCGAGTGAGGCAGGTTTAAAAAGAGAATGGATTCTAAGTCAGAAAAACACAGGTTCAAATCCTGGCTGTGCCACTAGGTGTGTTACCAGGGACAAGTCAGAGCTTTAGTCTCTTCTGTAAAATAGAGATAATAAGAAATACCTCTCAGCGTTTTGTCGGGTTTAGAGGTACCACAGTGGTGACGTGCCCAAACAGCAACCGTGCCAAATCGTGACACACAGCTACACATGGGGGTCTTCCCCCCACCCCAGTCCTTCATTTTAATTCTCATGGTAATTTCACTTTTATATTATTGTTACATGTCTTTCATAACTTGCCTTACAGTCATTTTCTTAGAAATTCAACTTCTCCTTTACAGGGTCTCTTTGGAGATTAAAGAGAAAGAAGTGGCAAATTTAGGATGTTAGAGCAATTTTCTTTTCGAAGGAGATCATTGTTTTCATTACCCCATCATTAATGTTTTCTATTTTCTTTTATCGGCGAGTTACTTTCTCTCGATCGGTATTGCCAAACTGAACTCTCTTGTTTTCTTGCAAGATGAAAGAAGACAGCCATGAATGAGCCGCTAGACGATTTTGCAAATGCTTCTGAGTTCCCCGATTATGCAGATGCTCTTGGAAATTGCACTGATGAAAAAATCGCACTCAAGAGGCACTACCTCCCTGTTATTTATAGCATCGTCTTCCTGGTGGGCTTTCCCGGCAATGCAGTAGCTATTTCCACGTACATCTTCAAAATGCGGCCCTGGAGAAGCAGCACCATCATCATGCTGAACCTGGCCTGCACAGACCTTCTGTACCTCACCAGCCTCCCTTTCCTCATTCACTACTACGCTAGCGGCGAAAACTGGATCTTTGGTGATTTCATGTGCAAGTTTATCCGCTTCGGCTTCCACTTCAACCTGTACAGCAGCATCCTCTTCCTCACCTGTTTCAGCATCTTCCGCTACTTTGTCGTCATTCACCCGATGAGCTGCTTCTCCATTCACAAAACTCAATGGGCGGTGGTGGCCTGTGCGGTCGTGTGGATCATTTCTCTGGTGGCCGTCATTCCCATATCCTTCCTGATCACGTCAACCACCAGGACCAACAGATCCTCCTGCCTTGACCTCACCAGTTCGGATGACCTCACGACTATCAAATGGTACAATCTAATTTTGACCGCGACCACTTTCTGCCTCCCCTTGGTGATCGTGACACTTTGCTATACAATGATTATCTACACTCTGACCCAAGGACCTCGGACTCACAGCTACCTGAAGCAGAAAGCTCGAAGGCTCACCATTCTGCTGCTCCTTGTGTTTTATATATGCTTTCTACCTTTCCATATCTTGAGGCTCATTCGGATTGAATCTCGCCTGCTTTCAATCAGCTGCTCCGTTGAGAATCAGATCCATGGGGCGTACATCGTTTCTAAACCATTAGCTGCCCTGAACACCTTTGGTAACCTGTTACTGTACGTGGTGGTCAGCAACAATTTTCAGCAGGCCGTCATCTCCATGGTGAGGTGCAAAGCAAGTGCGGACCTAGAGCAAGGAAAGAAAGTCAGCCACTCAAACAAGCCTTGAAACACTTCATGTTCTCAGCCAGAAAGAAATGCTGGTACCTTTCCTATAACTTCTAAGAAGTCCAGACTATCTCCCTCAGTGGAACTCTTGCTAAATATTATGCCAAAGCCAGGGCAGGGCTGCTGGGGGCTCTTTCCAGTCTGTTTACTGAGATCCTCCCTTCGGTGAATATAAGAATGGATACATGCTTTTCAGTGAAGTAATCAGATGTAGAATTGGAACTACTGGAACTCAGGGCCACCTGGGAGAGCACCTCGTCTCACCAACTTATATGTATATATTATATGTATAATTTATAAAATTATATATATGTAGATATGTAGGTTGAAGTTCACCAGCTTGTCTAGATCTCTCAGTAAGTTAATGCCAAGATAAGAGACAGCCAATCTTTTTACTCATAGTTTCTTGCTTCTTTATTCTCAGGTCTGTTCCAGGTATTGAGCCCCTAAAGTACTCAAGGCATTATTTGTATATTTTTCAATATTTGAATTTTAAAAATTTTTATATCTTCAAAATTTTTTCCGACTTTGCTTTGAGATTATTAAACTGTGTTTTTCACTAGGCTTTAGTCGGTTTTGTTGATTAAAGCAAGCCAGTATGATACACTTGAGACAATTCAAACATGTCCACACAAATAGCCAAAATTAATACCCGCAAGATATTTGGAGTATTATGTCTTTATTGTTGTAAATTGTTTTAAAAATTGTTATTGGATTTATAAAAATTTTCAAGTTGTACTAGTAATTATCAACATGTCCTAAGGAAGGAGAGAGCACTTTTTGGGGGAACAGAAGCACTTTTAAATATAATGTGTAGATTGGATATTAAGTAAAATCTAACATTGTTTTGATTTCTGTGAGAAAATATTCCAGGAAGCACTGATTCTCTTTCGATACCTTCTCTTTTGTGCCTCTCTTGAAAATATGTTCTCTATTATAACAGCTAAAGCTGTTTTTGAACTGTGTGTATTTCATTATCAGTAAATGTAAATATTTGAGAAAATTCCTAGTCTGGATATTCAAAACCCTGGTAAATGTGTTGATACAGTTAATAAACTAATTTAAAGTCACTGAAGGGGCTGGTAATCGTTCTCCACGAAAATGTAGCTTTGCCACTGCATATGTTTATATGCAGCTTACATTCTTCATGTTTACAGAGCAAAAATAATTTTAAGAATCAGTTATGGAATAAGGCTGGAATAGGTGATTTAAACAAAGAAAGGGGCACCAAAGGAACGCTTCGCGATTTTCAGGCTCTTCTAGGCCTTTCCGTGTGACTCAGACCTAAGGGAGGCTGCTCCTCGGGGAAGTCCAGGCACGTGGGGGAGAAAGGGGAAAGGCAGTGGCCCTGCACGTGAACTTTTCTGGGTGACTGTGCTTTCTCCACCCACTGCCTTCTGAGCCGTCTTCTCTTGGGTCTCTCTGTGGCGTATGGAATGAGCTATTTCACTAGAGGACCGGACTTGCCCATCGGTGCAGCTGCGTCATGTGGAATTGCATTCAGTGGTCCACTCGCAACCTGAAAGCTGGGTGGTTGTCCTCTCTCCCCTCCCTAATGCCCAGCCCACCTCCTGGGCCATCGCCCAAGTGTGGCCAGGTTAGCCTTTGTACCCTTGTTGTTATTCTAGCCCTGGGCACAAAAATCCCTTTCCTTTCTCTCTCTCTCTCTATTTCTTATTCCAAAGATTTCACCCACCAGAGAAAAGCCAGCTCAATCTCCTTCATCTCAATCTCAACTTGTCTCTGTAGCTTCTTTTTCCTCTTCCTTCTTCTCACGAATGTACAGAACAACCAATCATCTCTCTTTCTGATGCTAATTCTTCCCCCTTGTTCTGCTCTCTTAGGGACTCGCTCCAACACTCAATTCCACTTTCTCAAATTTTTAGCATTTCTATCACTGTGGATGGTTGACCTTAGCTTGGGAACTGCATAATTTTCCTTTATCCTCGGAATACCTTCCTTTGAGTCAGCAGTTGGCTCATGTTCTTATCTGACCTGTTCCCTGCAGTTTTGGGTCAGGTGTAGATGACTGCCCTCCAGGGTTCTGATAGAATATAATCAAAAAGATCCAAGCTAAATTGGATTCAAAGGGTTGGCTTTCTTTACCAGAGTCAAGAGTTCTGGGCTAATTGTGTTGGAGGATGCAGTTTGGAACTGAGGCCAAAAAAGAGATTGATGATACTTCTGTGACTAGAATGGGACCCGAATGCCCTTTGCCCCGTTCGCCTAGTTGTAGGCAGAGGAAGTATCAGAACAGAAGAGTAGAGCTGGGACTGCCTGCCAGCCCTGGTCTGTTCGCAGTCTCAGGACTGGATGTGAATCAGGCTGGACACACCTGCGGGCAGGGAGTCCTGACAACCCTGCCTGGAACTTTGGAGACACTAACCCCTCCAGTTCATTTTTAACTTTATATTATGGAAATTTTCAAATACTCACCAAATTAAAGAAATTAGCAAGTGATCTCACATATCCACGCCTTAATTTCACCAATAATCAACATCCTACCATTGTTGTTTCATCTATCCCTTCCCACAGTTTTTTTGCTAGAATATTCAAAAGCAAATCCTAAAAAGCATAGTAGTTTCATGTATAAATACTTCCACATTGATCTCTTTCAAAACATATGAAACCAAAACAAAATTTTAAAAAGTAGTTCTTTCATATTGTCTTCTATCTAACCCATATTTCCTTTCCCCTGGTTGCCTCCAAAGTGTCTTTTTGCAGTTGTTTTTTGTTTGTTTTGTTGTTTGTTTTCAAATCAGGAGCCAAACAAGGTCTATGTATTACCTTTGGCTGATATCTCTGTTAAATTTCTTTTAAATCTGTTAGCGCCTCCCCTCTATTTATTGCCATTTATTTACTGAAGAAATCAAGTTGTTTGTCCTCTGAAATTTTCCACAGTGTGTGTTTGGCTGTTAGAATTCCATTTCATTGTTTATCATGGTCCTTCATGTTTCGTATTTGCTGTAAAGTGGAAGGTAGAGCCAGAGGTGAGATTAGGTACAGAGTCCTCCCTCCCTTCCTCCCTCCTTCTCTCCTTCCTTCTTCCCTTTCTTTTTTCAGATGCACTAATCCACCCAAGGAGGTGCACAGTATCTGACTACCTTCTGTTGAGTGACTGAGCAGAGTTTCAGGACATATCATCCTGATCCTTCTGTTATAAAACTTTCCAGCCTCCTTTATCTTTGTAGCTTACCAGGCATTGCTCATTGTCATGACCCACTAGCCTTTCACAGTCACCACTTAAAAAATTCTAACAGTCTTCTGCTTTCATTAGTCATGGCTTCTCTAAGAGACAGTTGACAAGTCAAAGATCTTTACCCCTTCCACTCTGTACAGAGCTTCCACTGATCAGATTTAGCTACTCCTCCACCTTTTTTTTATGATTACTTTGAAACATCTACTTACATCCATTTTAATGAAGAATTAAAGGATACAATGTGTTAAAGACATATTTGAAAGACTAGTTGTGGAATGAGACAGATAAATCAAATTTTATTTAGGTAATTACAAGAGACTTTGGAAATGTAATGTAATTCATATTTTTTTGTTTCTTTACATTTCTTGTGTCTTCCCCCAAAACAAGGAGATATAGAAAAAAGCGATTTGAAAGAAATGGGAAAATAGAAGACATGGGAAAAAGAGATATGGAAGCTGCCTCTCCAGTATTTCCTCCGTGAGAGTGTAAGTATTGACAAATTTTAACAGAATTTCCTTTCAACATGAACCAAATTTTTGTTCTTTAATTCCACAGGGTAAGACCTGCCCCGTTGGGGAAGGCGGTCCTCCGT
Source organism: Camelus ferus (assembly GCF_009834535.1). Taxonomy (NCBI): domain Eukaryota; kingdom Metazoa; phylum Chordata; class Mammalia; order Artiodactyla; family Camelidae; genus Camelus; species Camelus ferus. The sequence goes on from NC_045709.1 coordinate 36,061,538, forward strand.
CAGAGGGCCCCGCCTTCCTGCCGCCATGCTGCTCCTCCAAACCCACCTCAGTGCCTTTGTGTGTCCTCTCAGACCAGTGCAGGCCATTTTGTTTTTCCCCCAGAAGATCGGAGAAGGGGTAGAACACGACATTGATAACTAGAAGGCCATGTAACACTTGAGGCCAAACACCATTCCCTGTTCTAACCTTATTCTTAAATTCAGCCCAGCAACACCATTCAACATAATCTATGTGATATTATACAATTAGCCCAAATGATACCAAATGATACAGGGACAGCAGCATAAAAATGCCTGAAGGGTGAGAGTCCCTTCTGTTATTGAGTTTCCAGGAAGAAATTAAATCATAATATGCACTGATCTTTTTTTCTTTTTTCAATTTTCTTTTCTTTTCTGTGTTTCTATCTGAATATTTTCTATGGTTCCTGCCTTGACTGTATGCAATTTGCTATGAAAGCAACCCATCAGATTCCTAATGTCAGATATTACATTTTTTCATTTGTAGAAATACGTTTGGTTCTCTTTATTAATTCTACCATCTCAGTGAATTTCATTGTCTTTTAATTTATTTTGTCCACTGTTTCCCATGTTTTCTAGCCCTGAATAGTCATAGCTATTTTAAAGTCCTTATCTCCCCACTTCAGTGTCTGGATTACCTTTGAGTCTGCTTCCGTTGACCACCATTGTCCTCATGTTTATTGGTCACATGGTCCTGTCCCCTTGCTTATCTGTTAATTGTTGATTGAAGGACAGAAACTGCATGTGGATAGAATCAAAGAGGCTTTCCTGACAGTTTTTTTTCCCCCAGTTATTTTAGTTTTCAGTTGTAAGATTTCTATTTATCTCCACTTCTCTCTGTAGTCTCACTGCTCTCTTAGTCACCAAATGAATCATTTTTAAACTCTTTAGACATATTTCAATAGCTTCATTAACAACTGTATCTATTAAATCCAGCATCTGGCTTGTATTACTTTCCTCTGGACGCTGTAAGAGTTACCACAAACTCAGTGGCTTACAGCACAAATTTACTGTCTTTCAGAGGTCAGAAGTCTGAAACCAGTTTCACTGGGCCAACGTCAAGGAGTTGGCAGTCCTGCCTACTGGGGACTTTAGAGAAGAAGCCTTTTCCTTGCATTTTCCAGCTTCTATAATCCACCTGCAACCCTTGGCTCATGGCCGCTCTTTCCTTTTCAAAGTCAACAGCATAACATCTTCAAATCTCTCTGACCTGTGCTTCTAACTGTGTATCACTTCTTTCTGTCGCTGATTCTCCTGCCTTCCTTGTATTGTAACTCTTGCAATTACCTTGGGCTCACCCAGATAATTCAGGATAATATCCTTTTCTCAAAATCTAACTTTATCACATCTGCGAAGTCCATTTTACTCTGTAATGTAACACATTCACAGGTTCTGGGGATCAGGATGAGGGTCAGTTTTGGAAGGCTATCATGCAGCCTTTCACAGGTGGTTTCTTAAAGGACAACCAGCTAAAGTAACAATAATAACAATATAAAGTGACTTAGAGGTCAGTTTCTAATTGCCTTTTTTCCTTTGACCGTGGGACACATTTTTCTGTTTTGTGTGTCTAATGATGTTTATTTTATTGAAAACTGGGTTCTGTGAATAAATCATTGTAGAGACTCTAGATTCTATTATTGTCCTTTGAAGACTGTTGACTTTTTCTCTAGCAGACACATCAATTACATGCTAAGCACCTTGAAATCGTGTTGACTAGGTTTTACAAATTTTTAAGAAAATATTTATTAAAAGCCCAAGATGTTTTCCAAGCTCTTCTAACAAGCAGAACTCAACTACCAAATTCTTTTTCTCCTAGTGGTTTTGTCTCGACTTGCTTTTAGGCTTTCTTTCAAAGCCTATCTAAAATAGACTTACTCTAGGACGTGGCCTTTACTGCCATGGTACAGTTTTCTGTTGTCCTTGCAAATTAATGGTGTGTTAAAGAGATTTTTCCTCTCTTGTTGGACGTGAACACCAATGTTGACCACTCGTAGTATCTCTGATGCCACAACAGCCTCTTTTGGTTAATTGCAAGTAGTCTCTTTCTGCTAACATGGCCCTGGGCCCAGGAGTCACAGGGAATCTCCATATATTTCTGTCTTTACTCTTCCCATGCTATTCCTTCATCATTGGTGCTCTGCATGAATATTTGAAATATTTCGAACTCTGACCTCTGACTCCTTGGCTCAATGGGACTTCTGTGCTCTGGTTAGACTCCAGATCTCTGCACTACAGTTAGGACATTACACCTAGACTGTGAGCTGGGTTGATTGTGGGGCTCACAGTATTGTTTGATCTGCTGTCTCATGCCTGAAAACACTGGATTCAAAATTTTGTCCAGTTTTACTGTTGTTAACAGTAGGAGAGACTCTTCCTTATGTTCTACTATAATCTACGGCAGGTGCAGGGGCAGGACCTATGTAGAGTGCTTCCTGCCTTTTCCACACCAAGAGAATGCTAAGCTTTCATTTGGGTGAGGTTAACTCAGAAAGATTCTTGACATGAGGGCAGTAGATACAATTAAAGGCAGTGCAAAAGTGATGTCCTAAATAGTGGATAGAGACGTTTGGCTCCGACGACACAGGCAGCTCATGCTCACATTTCCTAGCAGAATATTGGTGAATTCTCTAGGGAAATGGAAAATATAGCAATAAGATACCATTTACACACCACGAGCCATGTGCTAGGCTCTGTGTCGACGATTTCTTCATGAACCCAGCCAGTCTGACTTCAGAACCCACGTGCAGAACCACTACACTATGCTGACTTACACAAAAGGAAAGAAGATTCTGAATCCTCATAGCTGGGGAGCGGCTCAGCCTGCTCACTCACAGTGGTGCCCACTAGTTGACTTGCCGTGTCAACTCAGATCCTTAGTGCCACACTCTTCAAAATGAGCAGATAGCCACGAAAAAGGAGGCAACTGATGAAAGCCTAGAGTAGGAATCAGAGACTCCAAAATGAACAAACTGGGGGAAGAGCACTTGGGAACATGGGAAATATTATAGAGAGTATAAGAAAATCCTACCCCTCCAAACTATAATTAATACTCTGAGAAACATCCTTGAAACAGACCAGGAGAGTCTAAAGGAATGATAGCTCAAAGAACAAAAAAGAGCTGTTAGATGCTAAGCGGGGGGAGGTCAGTGGGATTCCTCCAAAGGCCCTCCACTAACTGCCTCCAACTTGACACGTGCTTTGCACTGGGGAGTTGGGAGTACTCCTGGCATCTTCTTTCAATTTGTTTTACCTGTTTGGTATCTAGAAGAAAGTCTTAGAGTACCTGGTAGTATGAGGCCAGAGTTGCTTCCTGATTTTAGTGCAGGTGAGGAAGCATTCTCTGATTTTTGTTATTTTGTGTGCATTTGAGGTTTTACAGAAGTGGGATTTTTGAAAGTGCACCTAAGTCACTGCCTTTCTTGGGAGTTGCTCTATCTCCTTATTCTTGTTTTGTCTCCATGATTACGTATTATATGATATAGGAGTATATATAGTTATATGGTAACACAATAGCGTATCATTTGTTTCTCATGACGTAGAAATATGCCCATAGCCTGAACACATTGTTTTTCTTTTTGGAAATGCTCACTAACACTACATTAGCGCTTCTAAATGGTGCTTTTTGGATTAATCATGATACCTTCCACAAACATTTGAAGAATAAAATATAGACGCATAAAATATTCTTTCTTCAGTTTATATCTTTGCTTGTTGAACACAGGGATTTAGGGAACAGAGAAATGCACGGCCTACATGCTTATGATTACAATGTCAGTTTTAATTTCTATTCAGGTTAACTCACACCAGCATCTTCTAAACCCCTACTATGTGCAAAGTACTGTGCTATGCCCTGGAGATATGAAAGGATTGTTATTAGTAATAAACAATTCTGCTTTCAAAGATACTACAATCGTGTTAATACAATCTTGTGTTATTTATATGTGTCTCTTAGGCTTGAGTATTTATGTTGTGCTGCAATCAAATCTCAATGAAATGTTTATCGAGTTCTTTTCGCCATTTATAGTTCATCATTATTCTAGTTGTATCTAAAGAGCTCAATCCACAGGGAGCAGTTCCAGAACATATATAATTATCTAAATCCCTTTCACCAATAACCCTAAACTGTATTCCAAGTGGTAAATCCACAGAAATTTCCTAGGGTGCTAATTGTACATTATTAAATGCCCCATTTATCTACTTAAATCCACCTAGGAGATGAACACCACCACAGTATTTTTGTATTAATTACTTCATTTTATCCCATTATCAGAGGCAACATTATAAATATCTGAATCTTACATCATGAAAGCCAAGAAGAAAAATCTACATGTGTACCACAAATGATGCTCTTTGTATCAAATAACGAACTATCTCCCTCTGGCAAAACATTTTCTGGTCACATGGCCCATGGAAAAGTTTAATAACAGTGCTGTTTTCTTTTTTCTCAAAACTCAGGGGGCAAATCCGGATATTATTCATATTCAAGAATTAAAACACGGCCATTGTTAAAGGTCGTATCCAAACTTTAGCCATTCATGAAAGCACTTAAAGTTCAGCTTTTGTGAATTTGTCTTTAACCACCCAGCCCCAGATCTTTCTTCTTATTCATGAAGCACACTGGGCACCTTATCTTATAGGACTTGGATTCTCTCTCTTCCGTATCCATGTGTTCTTTTCTCCCCGGTGAGATTATTAACTCTTCCAGCCCATGGTCCCATTGTGTTTCCAGCACTTAACAATATGCTAGAAGTATAATATATAAACAACAAACAAAAATGAACCTCCTTTAGAATGAGAAATACCTGCTTTTTAACCCCAATTCTTACTCGACCAATTTCTAGATATGGAAAATTCATGCTTAAATTGAGTCTTTGGCCTGCCTTTGAAGATGAGGGAAAAGACTTCTGTTTCTGGTAACATGCTAGATTAAATCTACTGCACAGCCTTCCAGTTGGAAACAATGAAAATGGCTAAATAAAACATTTGCATAAACCTATAAAAATGCTCACTGAGCAGGTGAGAAACTAAAGAATCCACAAAGGGAAAAATTAAATATAAAGATAGGAAGCTTGAAGTCAGCAGGCAGAAAAAGCAGCAATTTTCCAAATAGTATCAGCAAAATCCTGGTGCTCTTGAGGCTACGTTTTTGAGCCTAAGGTATCTGCGTTGGGATGAGGAGGGTGATCACACTTCCTGGTTTACCCATGACAGTACTAGTTAACGTCTGTTGCCCTGGTGTAATTATTAATTGCAACCACTTTTATCCTTAAGAGTGTATGGAATGATGTATGCTAAGTTCAAGAGATAAGACATAATGTGCGAAACTCAAAAAGGAAGGGGTTCTAATGGGAGATCTTTGCAAAATTCTGCATGTCAGTGTTAGGGGGAATGTTAAATAAGGCTACAGAAGAATAAGAAGCAGAAGGAAACAGCATGTAAAATAGCCCACATTTACTCTGACACTGGATAGAAGGAAAATGAATTTGCCCCTGAGAAATGAGTGTCAGCATCAAACTCTCATGCAAATTTGTTGTTACCTGCACGTTAAAATTGAAGTTCAGGTGGAGAATTGAATTTAAAGTGATTTCCAGATGGGCAGTACTACCAGGCAACAGGCAGAAACAGATGCCAAACCTCTCTGAGGCAATGCAACTTGAACCTCGATCTCCAAGAATTCCTGTTGGGAAAATTTCTAAGGAAAATGAGAAACATGTTTAAAGCTAAATCACAAGAAGTGCCATCAAAAAGGCACAATGGGCAAGATAGATCAGAATCAGAGAGAAGAATCAGACTGTCAAAGATTTCATATGAGAGAAATATCAGACACTGATTGCAAAATAGAATGTTTATTTTTTTTAAAAATTGAGTCTTGAGAAGAAGAGTGATGAGAGATCATAAAATTGTTAAGCAAAAAAACAGAAACAAAAACAAAAACAAAAACCAAAAAACCCTGACTTCTAAAAATAACAAATGTAATAAATTGAAATCAACATTTTAATGAACAGGTAAGACAGAATATTTGACACAGAAAAAGAGGATGAATAAATTGGAAATGAAATAATAAAAAATTATCTAAAATACAACCCAAAGAAACAAACCAACAAACAAAATTTGAAAGGGTTAGGCCTGAGTAGTAGAAAATGAGAAGGCCCAATGTGTATCTGAGCCGATTTTCAGAAGCAGATTTAAAAAAAGAAGGGGGAAAAACCAAAAACATTTAGGTAATTAGATTACAAGTGCTAATTGTATTAATTAACAAGCAAACAAATGGATTATAGAAAGGAAGGCTTTGAATAGAACAATGATGAAGATCTGTCCTAAAGCAAGCATATGATTAATTCAGTTTGGTTAACCTGGAAGTTATGACAGATAGATAGACAGACAGACAGACAAATATCAATTAATCCAAATGAAGTCAAGAAAGAAGACGGTAAACGAAATAGAAAAGGGGGACAAACAAGACCATAAAATAAGATGGAAGAACAGACACAAATATGTTGGTAATCACAATAAACTGTGAAAAAACTATATATTCCAATTTTGAGAAGATTTTCAGACTACACATGAAAGTAGTATAATCTATGTTCTTTTAAAGAGACACTTCTAAGAAGTAAAATAACTCTTAATTTATGAAAAAACAAAAAATGAAACACACTTGTAACAATGAAAGCAATAGATATTGTCTCAACACAATAGAAGTTTATTACTCATTTAAAAAAATCAGTGTAGATGTTCTTGGTCAGAAAGTGGCCGTTGTCCACACTGTGATTTAGGGACCCAAATGCCTTTCAAGTCGTAACTTCTGCACTGCTTAGGGCCATGGAGCCGTCTTCTTAATCCCTCTCTTCTTAACCAGCTTTCTCACATTCCATTGGCAGTAACTGATCACAGTTCTTTCCAAATGGTCTGGTTGTAGGTCCTCATTATCTTCCTTTCTACTGTTCCCCACTGTCTAGGAGATTCTTTCTCCTCTAAGGCAGTGGTTTCAAACATTAGTAAGGATCAGAACCCCCGGAGGGCTTGTTACAACCCAGATTGATGGACACCATCTCTAAAATTTCTGATAGAATTTCTAGATAGTTTGAATTTCTAACAACTCCCTGGGTGATGGTGAGGCTGCTGGTTTGGGGACCACACTCTGGGAGAACCATTGCCCTGAGGGTCTATTTGAAATGGGCTGGAGGGGTATGTCCTCTTTGCAGGAAGGCAGAGGGGGTGGTGTGTGTCCATTTTTATTGCCAACTTTCTGCTGGGCCAAGTTTGGAGGCATGAGGGCTATTTTATAGTGACAGGCTTTCTAAGCCAGACTGCTGTTTAGCAAGACAATTCTCACAGATACTTAGCAGGTTTCTCATCTGCTTGCTTGGGGAGGGAAAGGATTTTTCAATAAGTAAATCCCATGACTGGATACCCACATTAGTGCTTCCCCAGACATAATTCTTACCCTGAGTCATATTTCAAGACTCAATATTTTAAAGAAAATAAACATTCTATTTTGCAATCAGTGTCTGCGCCCCACCTCCCACAGTTGCCTCTCTTGATTCAACGGCAGGTACCTTGAGGCCATCTCGTAAAATAACCTTGAGTTGGAAAAAAGTAACCTTAATCTGATCTTTGGCACTGGGTCTAATCCCTTCATGTAACTGAGAATTCTTAATGGACTTTTGTTGCCCAAAGTCCTTTTCACTCTAATTTTTAAATCCTGATTTAGAATGCAGAAACAATCAGCTGTGCCAATCCTTGAAACTCTGAATTTCTGGACTCTTCCCATTCCTTTCCATCTCTGCTCTCAATCCAGCCACTTCTTGATGGGACTCGCCTTTTTCTTTTTACACCTTGCTCAGTGCAGTGAATAGAAAACAACACAGGAACAGTTCTAGCTCCTTCCAACCACTTCTTGCAGAGCCACACATCTGCTAGGCACTTGATCTGCTTTGAGAAAGACAGCAGGCAAGCTCTCATGCTGCCCTATAACAAAGCTCTCTGGACTTCTGTCTTGCTTTATTGTTCCTTGCTGCCTGCCACCCATCCACCATGCCAGTGCTGCGTACTTTAGAATTTGTTATGGCAGCTTCTCACTTCAAGATACCTATTTCCATTTTGGTCAAGGTTGTAATAGCTGATGAAATTTTTAAAAACCCCAAATACAGTGACTAACACAATAGAGGTCATTTTCTTGCTCAAGTGATGGCCCAGCATAGGAGGTCCTGGTGGGCAGCCTGTTTACCTCCATGCTGTGATCCAAACATCTCTGTTCCTTCCATCTATGGTTTCACCAAATCCAGAATTCTTTTTTTTTTTTTTTTGCTTTATATCTTTAATTTTTAGAAACAAAACATTACAGATCCAGTTGAATACCCTTTGTATCCCTTCTTTTTTTAGTTGAAGTATAGTCTGTTTACAACATTGTGTCAATTTCTGCTGTACAGCATAATGTTTCAGTCATGCATATACAGACATATATTCCTTTTCATATTCTTTTTCGTTACAGGTTACTACAAGATATTGAATATAGTTCCCTATGCTATATAGTAGAACCTTGTTGTTAATCTATTTTATATATAGTAGTGTGTATCTGCAAATCCCAAACTCCCAATTTATCCCTTCCCACCCTTTTCCCCCCCGGGAACCATAAGTTTGTTCTGTGTGTCCAAATCCAGAGTTCTTGAATCTTTGTGAATGAGGAAAAATAGAAGGCATATATTTCCTGTATAAGTCTCACATCACTTCTACACATACTCCATCGGCAAGAACTAGTCATATGGCTTCAACTAGATGCAGAGATGGATTAACTGATTGCTGACCAAGCGGCTGCTTCCCAACAATAACTGTCCTCTGAAAAGGGACAGGGGCGTGAGAACTTGACTGACAGCTTTCTTTGCCACCGACATGAAAGACAATACAGTAACACTTTAGAAGGTATAGGAGCCTATCTTTAAAATTTGGGGAAGGAAAGGACTTTTCAATAAGCTACCAACAATACAAACCATAAATAAAATATCGATAAATTCAATTCCATAAAAATTAAGAGCTTCTATTCATCAAAATAAAGAGAGCAACAAGCCAAGTCTCCAACTGTCTTTGAAGGCTTTGGCTTTTTTGTGAAGAACTTTGCTCTGTAAACAGCTGACCCTACGTATCCAGAGTATATTAAAAACTCTTAAAAGTAAATAAAGAAGATAATTCAGTAGAAGCAATAAGTAAAAATACAAAGATTGATAGTTCCAGAAGAAGTAGCATGAATGGCCAACAGATATATGGAAAAGTGTTTAAGTCGTTAGAATTCAGGGAAGTGCGACATTGAACGGCAGGGAGCAGCCACTTCACGTCTATCAGATTGGTGTTTAAAAGCTGGATGGCACAAAGCATCCAAGCAGCAGTAAGGAGATGCAGCGAGCTGAATTCTCTTACAGCACCGTTAGGAAAGGACATTCACACACTAATTTGTAAAACAGCTTGGCATTACCTCTCAAAGGTAGTAGATGTAAGGGTGTTTGTTTTTTCATTATTCAATAGTAAGCTGTGTGTGTGTGTGTGTGTGTGTGTGTGTGTGTGTGTGTGTGTGTGTGATCTTGTAATAAGGAAGAACAAATGTGACTCCATATGGGATCTGTTTCTTTTTAACCTTTGTATTCTACTGCGTTTGCTACAAGTTAATCACTAAAGGGATGTTGCCTATCCGCTTAAATTATACACACTGGCCCATCTCTGGGAACCCTCCCTCCCAGGTAATGAGCATTAAGCTAAAATACCTTTGTTTAGTTCACAAGAAACATTCTGCCCAGGCCCACCTGTGAATGAATGCAGGAAGGAAGAAATGAACACATCCTCTCTAGAGGCTGACAGGAGCCAGGAAATGCTTGCTTTACTCCCTTCACTTTTAGTATAAAAGAAGCCTGAATTCCAACGCAGGCAAGGTGCTTCTCTGGGACACCATCTTCTCGGTCTGCTGGCTTTCCCGATAAAGTCAGTATTGCCTGCCTCAACAACTCATCTCTCAATGTATTGGCCTGCCATGCGGGAACAATCTATTTCACAATTAAACATTTAAGACAATAATCTTTTGAAAATATGATGCAAGAATCACGGAAAGGATGGTCTTGGTGGTCCCACTGTAACTGCATTGGACACATTTTGTAGCGTTTTATACTGCTTCTTCATCCTGCCCACCTATTTAGAACTGGTCCTCTGTTCCATCACTGTATGAGCAATGGATAGTATCCCTTCTCAGATTACCGTGAAATGCCAATCTGAACAAATCCACCTCATCATTTTAATCTTTCGAGGGTTGGTGAATAAAAGGGTGAGAGGGCAGAGCAATGAAATCTTTTCCAGCCCTGCACACCGTCCTCTGGAGGAAACTCACAAACGAAGCACACCTTCTGTTTGTGTCAGAGGGGTTAATTAAGAAGAGTTGGTTTCATTTCCAATAATTACTAGGGATCAAAATTTACAGAAGGCACAACGAGGGCCTGGCAGCTGTACCAAAATAAATCTGCCTCTAACCACGCAGCCGCAGCTGTTACATCTCAGAACATATTTTTCAAATCACCTTGACTCTTTGAAAGCCTGAGCATGAGAATAGCTTGATTTTTACCGAGTTCACTGGACTTGAAAACAGGAAGAAGGGCCCTACAAAATGCCATAGGGCTCGACTTATTGGCCTTAAAAACTGACACGACTCTTATCTACTTCTCAGAGGAGAGAATTTGGAAGCTGCTTCTCCAGGAGCCAGAATTTAAGGACAGAAACAGATTCTTCTCTGTTAACTTTTAAATGGAAATGATCAGTTCTTACCATAAACTATTAAATGTAGTCTAAATGAGATGGGATTTCAAACAGCCCTGTGTTGGGGAGCACAGGACAAGAGGATGGAAAAATAAAGCCAAGTCTGCAGCCGTCTTTGTGGAATGGGAGGTGAAGCGATCCTAGAATCGCCCCCTCAGAGAAGACTCCAGAAACGACTTCAAATACTACAGTGAGTGCACAGCCGGTCCCCTTGGGTGAAAGTTTGCTCCCTAATTGTACATGGCCTTGCTTCCAATGCCAGAAGCAAAACAACCACTAGAGGGCATAGAAACCCTTGTTAGAAATCAAGGTGTCTTGGAGAAAACTGTCTGTACCTGAAGAAATCAGACGCTTGAAATTCTCTCTTAGGCAGATACAGCTGGGAAAGGCAAAGTGAGGATGCTTTTGAAAAATGGGATCTCTTTCTAGGAAATCTGATTCTTCTTTTGGAATATGAATTAAATAGGCAAAATTAGTAAATACACCTATTTTCCCATTGATGTGAAGCAATTTCCAACCTACTTTACAATTTAAATTAGCCCTCAGATATCAGTGTTTTTTATTTTATTTTTTTTAATTTTCACCCAGAAAGGTCCTTTATAAAAAGTAACATACTGGCTATTAAAGATTCCAGCATTATTGGCTTACAAAACCAACACTTTCCTAACTTACTCTGCTTAGAAAAGATTCCGAGGGGGGCCTGAATTAGAAGAGACAGGGTCTAGAGTGTGGCGATTTGTCTGGGAAATAGTCTGGTTCTCGTTTTCAGAAATTTGATGATGCCCGGCTCACTGGGCTGTAAGGTAATGATCGCGTGTGGTGGGCGAATCCTTCAGCTGGCTGGTTTCTGGCCCTGGTTTGCACTGATGCAGGTGGTGGTAGTTGTCGGTGATGTTCACCTCGTCTGTGCGTGTCTCTCCAGAGGGTAAGAAATGCATATCAGTTTTGGAATCCTGCTTTGTGATAAAAATGAATGGTTAGGTGACACTGCGACTTCACTTGCCAACCACATGCTTCCTGTATCTGCTGAGGTACCAGATACCTCCATGTTACCTAAACCACTGTGCGCTGCAAGCTAACTCTTAATAAGCATCGATGCAGAAAGAAGATGGGAACCTACCCTAGGCCTGCACCTGCCTGGGAAAGGATGGAGCAGAGTCTATGGGCTGGAAGGAGACGTGGAGGGAAGTTTTGTTTATTCCAACAATCATTAGTTTGAAACCTGCAGGAGGAATAGGAGTCAAGGGAGAAATTGTCAAGAAGAGTGAAAAATCATCTTGTGTGTTATTTGGCTAAATGGAGCTCATGGCAGATTAGAAGGAAAAAGAAGAGTGAGAAGTGAACCAAATGAGACAACTCCTGGTAACAGAGCATATGTTGATACCATTTCTTTTTTGTCTTTGGGAAGAGAAACGTGGACAAAGGGCAGATGGAAATATTGGGTGAGACCCTCATTCCCAGCAACGTACAGTCTCCAGACCAAAGAATTCAGTGGAATCTCATTTAAAATTCCCTTGGGTGTCAGAGGTAATGCCAAGTGAGCAGAAATCATGAGGGCTAAGTTCTCACCTAAAAAAGGCAACCTCTGTGCTTAATTATTTCCTGAATCCTTGGCTTGGCCTGTGCTACAGGGGAGGCATTTCAAATCACAATTCGGAGGAACATTAAACCATGTAATAATGAGGATGGCAGTGGCTAAGATGACGGTGGTGATGAGAGCAGATTCTTTATAGTGCTTGGTTGTAATCACCTTACGTATATTAATCATTTAATTCTTACAGGAACCCCAGGAATGAGTAATCATTATCACTGTCCCATTTTATAGGTGGAACTGAAGCACAGAGAGATCGGGGACTCACTCAAGTTTCCAGGAAGAGTTAACAGTGGAAATGGAGTTCAACTCAAATAATTTATCTCAGAATCTACAATTTTAACCACTGGTCAAACTGCTCTCTAAGGGATAAATGTACTCTGCTCGCATTTTTATTGTCCACTATTTTACTTTATGATATTATTATGTTTAATTACATTATTATATCCCATTATTATCCATTAGCACCTATGACTGTGTGAATGAAATGTGGAAACGTAGTCATCTGTAAACCCCTGTGGTTCGGGTGTCCCATACTGGCTACTTGGGCCCCTGCACTGGTTAAGAAAATGCCTCATATCAGGGTGAGTGCTATATGCATGTTAGTTCTTGTTATCCGTTCATGTGTGTACCTTAAAATATACAAGTAGTAGCTCACATAGTTACTTTTAGGGAAACAGATCTCAGTAGTGTCTTTCCTGTTATAAGGAACTGCTCCATAATTTTTCAGATTCCCGGTCACTGGGCAGGAGGTGTTTGGAACAATAGAAAGATGGCAAGTTTATCCACTGATGTCACCAACCTAACATCTCACCTCCTCCCTTCTCTCGTCCTCACTTCTTTCTTTTCCTTTTCTAGGCCTTTCATCATCCTTACGATTGTATAAGCTTGCTCTTGTCAGGAAGTTCAGAAGCTGTAACAGGACTGATACCATGATATGTTGAGTCTTTCTCTGAAGGTAAGTTTTCCTCTCATTAATAACTTTTTATTCGAGCTTTTACTTTAAATTTTAACTGCTTCCCAGAATGTTAGAATAGATACACCACAAGGTCCTACTATATAGCCCAGGGAACTACATTCAATATCTTGTAATAACCTGTAATGAAAAAGAATATACACATGTATATAAATGAATCGCTATACTGTACACCAGAAATTATCACATTATAAATCAACTATACTTTAATAATAACAATAATTACTTCTCAGAATGTCAGAAAGCTTGTATGAGTTGCCACAGGTAACGTGCCCAGCTCAGTGTCTGGAATACAGTGGGCAAGAAATATGTCATAGAAATATGTCTCTGTTTACCCAGGTGCCCTGTGTCCATTCTACTGTTACATCATATTGTCTTCAAATCTTTTATTTTTCTCCCAGTAGTGTAACAAAGAACTCTTGCTTATCTCTTTCCCAACTAAGAGTCTTTCTAATGTCACACTGATGATGGATGTTGAGGGTAGGGGAGTATATATGTGTGGGTGGGAGGGCTATGTGCAAACTCTGTATTTTCTGCTCAATTCTGTTGTGAATCTGAAACTGCTCTAAAATAATAAAGACTATTTAAAAAAAAAAGAGTCTTTCTAAATCTCTCCTCCTGACAAAATCTTCTAGCAAAAATTATAGCTTATATATATGTAGTGCTTGCTATGTCTATGGATCTACAGATGTCATCTGTTAATTTATTTACTCCCCACAACAAATCCAAGAGTTAGGAGCCATTATATTATATACAAAATATATATCATATATATACAATTTTTCACATTAATAAGCTGAAACTCAGAGAGCAGCTCAGATCACACAACCAATAAAAGTTGGACTGAGGACTTGAACCTAGATTTTGTGGGTTTAACTTCTCATGGTACCGAAGATTCTATGATGGTTCCTAAGGAACTCTGTCCAGGACTCCACTGGTTCTGTGTGCACCCAGTTAATACATGACTGATGGCAAATTGACCTAATCACATCAATATTTTCTCATTTTAGAAATGACAACAGAGCCTTCTCTCCCCTTGCGTCAGTCTCCTCACTGCAAAACAGACAGACCTGCCATTGTTTTAAACAGGCTCGAACCAACAGACCCACTCCTGTTTTTTCCAATGAAAGCTCTTCCCAGCTGGAGTTTCTTAAACACAATCGGTTAATTGCTTCCGGCAGATAAACAGAAGCAATTTAATATTTTCCTTCCAAATAATTGCATTTTAATCAATTACTTGCCCTGAGCCCTGATCGTCAGCGGCTACTTGACAGCCTGTGTTGTCCATCTTTAGATTGCTGGGTGTAGAGAATGGGTCATTGATATTTTTGCTTATATCAGCGTGTTTGTATCCACTGATACTGGAACCTTTTTTTTTTTTAATAACATAGTTATGTAAATGTCAGACACACATTGTATATACACCCAAATAGCCATTTCAAAAAACACCATAATTTTTAGAATAGAGGCAACACAAGTGCCAGATGAATCTGAACAAGCCATGGTTTGGTGCCGTGAGCACACGTGTCTCTGAATTTGCTTTTTTTCCCCAGGTGTTAAACGGCTGTCATTATTTGTGTCATCTCCAGAGCCTAATCAAGTTCATTCACGGGACGAAATATTTTTCTGCACTAGGATGTAACTTTCATTAGTTTCCCTAAGCCCAGGGAAAAGCTTTGATTCATAGAATAGGAAGGCGGTGGGGGGCCCCGAGGGATCATCTAGTTCATCCTGTAATTTAACAGGTGGAGAAGTTCCAGGTGTAGAGTTCACCGTGGGGCAGGGAGGCAGCAATCTGGAGTCTGGGAAGGATGGTATTTCTGTTCCTATTTCTTATTCTAAACTTCTTTGCCAGTTCTGATAACCCAAGTTTCTTCGGGATTCTTCCTCCTTTGTTCTGTTTTCTTTGATCTCCGCCCCTTTCTCCCAGTCCTGGTGTCAACTGAAACACGGTTCCTAGATCTGTCTCCTTCATACTCGAAAAGCTCCAGTCACGTGATGCTGCCGCCACAGGGAGGAGATTTTGACTGGGGAGGAGTTGGGGACGGCATGGCCGGGGTGCATCTCCCGACTGCATGGTAGATGGATTTAAACTGAAGACAAGGTTCCTCTTTTTCATAAGTCTCTGCCGATCCTGGCTGCGTGCATTTCCACCTTCCACCGTGCTCCCTTTTGTCTGTGTAGCCCATCCTCCAGCCTCCCTCCCCTCTGTGCTCTCCCACCTCCATACGCCTGTGTGTTGTGTTGTTCTTGCTAACCCGTCCTCTGGGGGCCTTACTTTCTGTTAGCTTCAGCTTTTCAGTGCATTCTCCTAAACAAAAACAGTTCTTTCCCTAACAGAAACCCTGGTGCCAACAACAAAGCAGTAATCTTTTTTTTTAATCCAATTATTTCGTCACTGAAATATATGTAAAGGGCCTTTTGAACAACTAGGCGAAAGTGCCTAATTCTACGAAGGAAGATCGGGTGAGGGAGGCAGCAATGGCCCTGGAAAATCCAGGAGGCAAGACTGGGGAGGAAAGTGTATCCGACAAATAGAGCGACCTGGAGGTGAATAGGCATAGAGCCAGCCACAAGCCGCGGGGCGCGGAGGGTGCCTGACTGTTCACAGTTCCCATGGCAGTGGGAGAAGGTGATGTAGGAGCAGATAGCAAAGGGTCTTGTAGAACCTCGTACAGTATTTAGATGGGGAGCACAAGGTACCAGGATCGGTTCCCCTGGTTCTCTCACCCCTTTCCTAATCATACTTACTCCCTGCCCACTCTGGTACCATCTTAGTCCAGGCTGCTGGATCTTTTTCTTGGATTGTTTTGCACTGTTCTGAGGTACATAGACAAGTAAGAAGCCGATACATTAGGAAAATGGATTGTAAACTCAGGACAGAGTGAAAATGTGTGGAGGAGCGATAGGAGATATGCTGAGGAGATAAAGAGGCACCAAGATTATTTCCAAGGTCAATCCTGCACCCACTCAACTCTCTTTTAGATCCCAGCTAATTAATGATCTACCCAGATCTATTTATTCAACCCCTGGAAGGGAGCATTCCACCAAGATCTTTCTCCCATGCCCCTCTGAAAACAACATGAATGAATTAAAAGTCAAGCAAATTTCCAGTGTAGCATAAAGTTTATTACAAAAATGAATATCAAAGTAACAATATTGTATTGATAGAGATCAAAGAAATTAGTAGAGACTGCTCCACATTTACAAGATCTGGTTATAATAACGTTTAGTTATTCCCGGCCATCTGTGCGAACATGGAAATAGCCTCATTATATGTAAACACATAATAATAGTAGTTATTAAAATTTGATTCTCTTTGTAGTGTACTCAAACGAAATGAGAAGCAGAGAAGCTAAGGTACACTTTCTATGAATGTGGAATCAGGGAAATCATTAGGTGAAAAAAAAAACCCCTTGAGTTTGAAAATTCTTTCTAGGAGGCCTAAAACTTTTATTAGAATATCCAAGATACTCCGTACATTGACCTAACCGTTGTCTTAACCTGTATCGCCCAGAGATGACAGTATCCCGGCAAAGAGGTCCACTGTCACTGATGCCGGTAGGCAGCCTTTCACGCCCCGCCTTCTAGGCTGTGGTACTGACTGTGTCTGTCAGAGTCCCTGACGATTCCTCAGCCCCTAGTATGTGGTAGCTCCCTGCCCTTGACTGGGTGGGGAAAGAACTCTACTACCTCCATTTTAAAAGGATTTTTAAATTTACAAGTTACATTTTGACTCTCACTGTGGTTGTATAAAATACAGCAACAGTTTGTTGGGTCCCTAGTCTCTGCCAGGCACAATATTTTTGCATCTTCAAGTTCAATAACCTCAGCTGTGGGATGAGTGCTCGAGACTCTAGAATTAATAAGCTAAAGAGCCAGCATTTAGCTCAGCCTCTTGGTCCTCCAAAGCGAGCTGCCTCCTTGCGTCTTCTGGTTCTCATGCCGTGAGTTTTCCCCTGTGGGACATGTAAGCTGGCTAAAGAGCCTGAAAGCCTTTACTTGGACATACCGTGAGGAAAAGACGTCCATCACTTTGAATCACCGAAGTTTGGCTCTCATAGTTGAAGCACACTTACTGCTCACTCGTTCATACTTGGAATTCCTTTGAATACAGGTAGCCCTCATTTTGCAAATGCAAACTGAATCCGTGAAAAATGATTTTAAGAATCCATGAGAGAAATGATGATGGCTTCTTGATCTTTAAAATTTTTGTTAAACCATTAAAAACTCTCTGTGTTGGTTGTAAACATAAAGGGAAATGATGAAAATAGTAAAATAATATCGATTTAATAAACTGTAATTTAAAACATTAGAAACATTGAAAATGAAAAGGTTTCATTTCTTTGTGAAAAAAAATGTTTCCAGAGTAGTTTGAACAGAGCTTCCTTTCTTCTCATTGTGGAACTTACAACACACACGGAGGAAGCACCTTGTCCTTGCCTGGTTGAACTGTCAGACTCACGGCTAAGCTTGGATCAGCTTTCAACCTTGTGCTCCTTGTGCCTCTGATGTCATGAAGTATCTCCAGGTATTCCTTTAATGTGAAGGGCTTTTGCCAGCATCCCTTCCTCTGGGACATCTTTATCTTCAAAAAGTTAAAAAATAGGACTACCGTATGAGCCAGTATCCCATTTAGGGTATATACCCCTAAATAATTGAAGTCAGGACCTCTAAGCAGTACCTGCATTCTCGTGTCATTGCTGTTCTGTCTACAAGAGCCAAGTTATGGAAATAACTGACATTTCCCCTGACATACGAGTGGATACAAAAATGCGGTATATACACACACAATGGAATATTTTTCAGCCTTAGAAAGGAGCAAATCCTGCCAGTTGTGACAACATGGATAAACCTGGAGTGAAGCAAGGCAGTCACAGAAGGATGCACGCTGTGTGATTCCACTTCTGTGAAGTATCTAGATAGTCTAATTCAAAGAAGCAGAGAGTAGAAGGGTGGTTACCAGGGGCCAGAGGGAAAGGGAAATGGGGAGTAGTTGTTCAGTAGGGGTAAAGTTTCAATTATGCAAGATGAATAGTTCTAGAGATCTGCTACACAGCATAGCGCTTATAGTCAACAACACTGTATCATACACTTAACAGTTTGTCAAGTAGATAGATTTTATATAAGTGTTCTCACCAAAAAAAAAAAAAAAATCCCCAAAGGGACATGAGGAAACTTTGGGGGTGTTGGATATGTCTATTACCTTGATCGTGGTGATGTTTTCATAGGTATATATGTGTATCCAAACTCATCAAGTTGTACACATTAAATATGTATGGTTTATTGTATATCAATTATACAATTAAAAATGTTTTAAATAGAACCTGTTAAATTCAGAAGAGGGAAAGTGAATTTCCTGGAGAACCTCAGAGCTCTGCTGCTGCTTTTGGTACCACGTGAAATAGCTGCTTTTAGTCCCTTTCTCAACACAAATCTTTAAATCTGTTCTTCAGGGAGTTATTCCCATGATCATGTATTTGCCCAGTTCTTGAAGTCAATGAAAAGACTGCTTTCACTAATATTTACTTACTGCTGCTAACAGATCTAAATGTTGAGTGGCAGCTGGCCACCTCAGCATCCACTGGGAGTTTTTATCTTCTTTTAGAAATGAGTTTGTTTGACTATGTCATCCCAGACTTTCTTTGTGATAAGTCAAGATATTTGCTCATATAAATATTTTAGGAAGCAATACAAGGAGCCTCGGGAAGAATTCTCGAAGAGGAGGTAGATTTAAGTCCAGATTTTCCCCTTAAATTCTTTCTTCCTGTCCTTTAAACACAGTTCCCAAAGTACTTCATTGGTGCAATCTCTCCAGATTTGAAGTGTCTTCTAGAGGGGGCCTAAAATGGGCCCTCCCGGGGGCTGACAGAGCAGCTGCCCTTTGTGTAGAATGCGGCACGTGAAAGGACATGTCACTTCCATTGTTGTGCAGGGCTGTGTTGTGATGGAGCGTGGGAGGAGGCATTCAAAATGATCCTCTTGGGATTTTGAAGAACCTTAATTATGACAAAAGTGGTATTTTGACAATTCTTTCAACAATGTGGGAGAAAAAGAAGGCTTTGTGCTCAAACGACTTATTTCCTTGATTATTCTAAAGGTTCACTGCATGTGGAGAGAGTCTCTCCCCATGTGAGGCAGAGCACTTGGGCACTCGGGGGAAGGAGGCAGTTCTGTGTCCCCAAAGGCAGATTAGCCACAAGGTCGTGGTTTAATGAGAGGAACAATGCACAGGAGATCAAACTGTAAACTTTATGCTTCCAAATTCCTCCACGCTTTGGAGTAGATGAAGTTCAGCACTTGCCATCTGTAGAACAAACAGTAACTGGTTCCAGATGTGTCCTCTCCTATACAACCTACCTATTCCTCCAAAGAGCTGAGCATAGAAGGTGTCAAATTCAAATAAAAAGCACATGTCCTCTTTTGACAGATCAGGGGACATCTTGGTGAGGTGGATGGGCTGTGTGCCTTCCCTGATGAAGTTACACAGCAAGTTTGAATTCGTTGATTGGAAAAGGGCAGTGCCATCAACTTCAGGGAATTTAATTCTTAAAGGATGCTCTAAAATACTGAAAAGAAAATGTAAAGGAAAAAGAGGATTAGCAATAAAGCTATTAGTAAGTAAATGTCAAAACTAGGAATCATTAAAATGAATTCAACAGATATTTAATAAGCAAATACTTTGTGCTGGGCAGGGATGCTCTGGATGTTTGTGCAGAGTGTAAACTGCACAAAAGCACCTGGCTACCTGCAAAGAAACTAGAGTCAAGAAAGGTTTTTGGCTCTGAGGGTAAAATGGTGACCCCCAAAAGACAAAGTCTCTCTCCTATCAGAGCTCACTTTTCAGTGGGGGAGGCAGACACATTAGTAGATGTATGTAACAGTGTATTGGTTGTTACATGTGTGGAGAGCCCTGAAAGATTCTTTTAGGAAAACACATTCAGTCCATACACAAAGTAAATATTCATAATGATACCAAAAAAAACCTGATACACAAACAGACAAAACAAAATCATCATTGGTGAGTATTGGAAGATAAGAACGGATGCCTAGTGGCCAAAGGTTCTTGAAGGCTTTAACCATATCTTAACTCTTTTTTCTGTATATATTTATTTTTTATTTGAAATATAGTCAGTTTACATTGTTGTATCAATTTCTTGTGTACAGCATAGTGCTTCAGTCATACATAAGCATACCTATGTTTGTTTTCATATTCTTTTTCACCATAAGTTACTACAAGATACTGAATATAGTTCCCTGTGCTATACAGTATGAACTTGTTGTTTATCTATTTTATGTATATTAGTTAGTATCTGCAAATCTCAAACTCCCAATTTATCCCTTCCCACCCCCTTCCCCCACCGATAACCATAAGTTTGTTTTCTATGTCTGTGAGTCTGTTTCTGTTTCATAAATATGTTTGTTTGTCTTTTTTTTTTTTTTAGATTCCACACATAAGCGATATCATGTGGTATTTTACTTTCTCCTTCTGGCTTACTTCACTTAGAATAACATTCTCCAGGTCCATCAGTGTTGCTGCAAATCGCATTATTTAACTCTTTTTTGTGGCTGAGTAGTATTCCATTGTATAAATATACCGCATCTTCTTTATCCAGTCATCTATTGATGAACATTTAAGTTGTTTCCATGTCTTGACTATTGTAAATAGTGCTGCTATGAATATTGGAGTGTAGGTGTCGTTTTGAATTAAGGTTCCCTCTGGTTATATGCCCAGGAGTGGGATTGCTGGATCATATGGTAAGTCTATTTTCAGTCTTTTGAGGAATGTCCATACTGTTTTCCATAACAGATGCGTAAAACTACATTCCCACCAGCAGTATAGGAGGGTTTCCTTTTCTCCACAGCCTCTCCAGCATTTACCGTTTGTAGACTTTTGAATGATGACTATTCTGACTGGTATGAGGTGATACCTCATTATAGTTTTGATTTGCAGTTTCTCTGATAACTAGCGATATTGCACATTTTTTCATGTGCCTATTGGCCATTTGTATGTCTTCACTGGAGAATTGCTTGTTTAGGTCTTCTGCCCATTTTTGGATGGGTTTTTTTTTTTTAAAGTTGTATAAGCTGTTTATTCTGGAAATTAAGACCTTGTCAGTCTCATCTTTTGCAAATGTTTTCTTTTATTCTGTAGGTTATGTTTTTGTTTTGCTTATGGTTTCCTTTGTTTTGCAAAAGCTTATACATTTAATTAGGTCCCATTTGTTTATTTTTGCTTTTATTTCTATTGCCTGGGTAGACTGCCCTAGGAGAACATTGCTAAGATTTATGTCAGATAATGTTTGCCTATGTTTTCTTCTAAGAGGTCTATAGTGTATTATCTTATGTTTAAGTCTTTAAGCCATTTTGAGTTTATTTTTGTGTATGGTGTGAGGGAGTGTTCTAACTTCATTGACTTACATGCAGCTGTCCAGTTATCCCAACACCATTTGCTGAAGAGACTGTCTTTCTTAGAGCAATACAGCCAGTCCCTGGACACAGGGTCAGACCTCAGATTTAAGCAGTGTAACACATGTTTATGTGGTTTCTGTCTTGCAGTGCTTATAAATCCCATTTACACTATGGGCTTGAGAGAAAGCTCTTTATTGCTTAAAGCAATAGGTCTCATTCATCAACATGCTACCACCTTTCCCATTTTAAATGGAACTGTAGCTCTCTTTGTGTACCAAAAATATTCTAAGAAAATTCCATTATGTAAATGAGATTTCCCAATCCTTTAAGTGCATTGGACTTTCCATTGTTCTAGAGAAACTGATTTCTCCAAGTTTAAATTTAAAAAGTGTGTCTTTCAAGATACAAACAGTGACAGCTACAGAAGTATACATCAAACATAAAAAGGCATTTCTTCCATTATGTAGTTTTCAGTAATGGTCATTTTCTTACAGGCCAAAAAAAAAAAAAAAAAAAAGACTAATACCGATTTTAGCTGACTGGGAAAATCTTGAATTTTGCTAATTTATGTCACCATTGTTCCTTTTTTCCCCTCTAAAAATGGCAGCAAAAATTAATAAAATTGTGAAGCTCTGCAAGATAAAATAAGGTTACCATGGGGAAACATATACAGAGTTGCTAATCCTATGCATTTAATTGGTTAATTGATTGCTTTCATTATATTTTTAAATGCAAGAAGAATGACATTAACTTCGGGATACCACAAGAAGTGGGAAACCTCAGAAGTGACCCTATTTGTATCCAGAAGCTCACATCTCCCATCAGCCTTTGCTCTCTCTGGTTTAAGAGAGTTAGCTGCTTGCAAACTAAACAGAAAAAGAACATCAACTTGCATTCTCAGTGCTCTTAATTAGTGTGTCTTACAAATCAATAAGGAAAAACAAATAAATAGGAAATATGTGCAAGGACTATGAAGCGGCAGTTTGCAGAACAGGAAAGCCAACGGTAAATAAGCAGATCTCACTTATGAAGGGAGAAAGAAGGACTAAACAGTCATGTGATGCCGTCTCACACTTGCCTAACAGACTGGCAAAAAATTAGAGGTCTGACAACAGAGACCGGGTGAGGACGTGGTGGGAGCCCCACTCACCGCTTGTCAGATTAGAAACCGGCATGTGTACTTTGAAGAACTTGGCATCGTCTAAAAGAGGTGAATATTTTTTCTTTCTTATTACAACATATTTCGAGTATGTAAAAAAGCAGGAAACTATAATGAACATCTATGTATCTACCACCCAGCATGAAAAATCCACACTGAAAAGTCCTGAGTGTTTCTCCTTCCCATTCTTCTTCTCCTCCTCCCGGCTGAATTTGGTGTTTGCCATTCTAAGGATTATGTTACTATTTATGCATGTGTCTACACACCAAGTCTTTGAACTTTATATAAGTGATTTTATATTATACATTCCTACCTAGAACTTGGTCGTTTTATTTTGTTTTGTTTGGGCTCACCATTATCTTTTTAAGATTTATCTGCATATTCATGATATATATGACTGTAGTTTGTTCATTTTTAACTTCTTACAGTGTTCCTTTGATAAATACACTGTAACTTATTTTTCAGTTCCCTACAGATGATCAAGTAGTTTCATTTTTTCCAGTTTTTTAATCTATTATAAATAATACTGCAATAAGTTCTCCCATGTAGATAGTTCCTATGAAAATGTGGGTGAGTTTTCTGAGTATGTACTAGACTCTAGTGTGGCATAGGCTAGCTCAAACCTTCTCAACCTTTAATGTGCACTTGAATCTCTCTTAAAATGCGGATTTTGATTCAGTAGGTCCGGAGTAGGGATAGGAATTCCGCATTTCTAGCAAGTCCCAAGGCGATGCCAACGTGGCTGATCTGTGGACCACCTAGGGGATTTATAGGATCTTATAGCTGTTTGCTTTCCCAGACAGCTCCTTAGTACATCAGAGTGCCCACCCATCCATCCGTAAGTTAGTAGTCTCCTCATACACACCATCAATGGAATTGGCCTCCTTTACTTTTTAATACTGAATGGGCCACTTATCATAATATACCCTCCCCAATCAACTAAATTTACCATAACAATGTTTTTCAGAGATACAATGAGTTTCTTAGCAGTCTTAAAGTTTCCATAAGACGCACCTTGATTTTCATGTATAGGTACATTATATGGAAGCCTTGGCCAGGCACTGCCACTGGGCTGTCACTGAGCACATGCAGTGCTGCAGTAAGAGGTTATGATGACAATCATCAAGTGAACAAAATTCTTTGTCCCCTGTCTTATATTTTATTCTCTTCACTGTTCAGTGACATTTTGTTGTTGTTCTTGTTGTTGTTTTGTGTGTATGTGTGATAGTAATAAAAAAGTAATTTGTGTACTTGGCAAAAAAAAATTAAACTGAAAAATAATGAAAAGTCAATCTCCTCCTCGTTGTATATATGAGATTGTAGCAATCATCTGCTTGAGTTTCTTGCCCTCTTGCTTGGCTTTGAGGAAGCAAACAGCCATGCTAGGGAACCCCACGTGACAAAAAAAATGCAGGCAGCCTCTAGGAGTTGCGAGTGGCTCCCCCAAGCCCCCTATAGTTGGTGAGAAGGGAAAACCCTCAGTCTTACAACCACAAGAAAGTAAATTCTGCCAACAACCATGTGAATTTGAAAGCAGATCCTTCTCCAGTCAGACCTTCAGATGAGAACACAGTCCTGCCTGCCACCTTGGTCCTAGCTTTGTACAGAGCCTGGCAGAGCCTGGCAAAGCCTAGCAAAGCCTAGCAAAGCCTGATTCCTGACCCACGGAAACTGTTAGATGATAAATGTGCATTGTTCTTATTACCAAGTATGTGATAACATTGTTACACAGCAACAGAAAATTAATAGTACCCTTCCATAAATGGTGTACATATGCAAAAGACTTAGACTTTATTTTCCTTCAATCTTGGAAAGTAGTCAACATGGTCATATATACATCTGCCCTCAGTTTTAAAGTCTGTCTTATATTCCAGCGAGTGAGTTTCCAAATTTTATTTAACCAGTCCCCATTGAATAGACTTTTAGGTTGCTCTGGGCCTTCGAAAGATCCCATTCTGCAACCAAAAAATAAGTGGCTTCAAATGCTTAGGGACAATGAATCAATTTTTAACAAACTTCTGCTTGAGATACTGTTTACCAGCCCTTTTTGTCTTTCTATCATTTCTTCCAGCTGAGACTTTAATTAGGGTTACTAATCTTTCACTTTGCTCAGAATTGATTTTTTTTTTTCCTGGAATGCAGGACTTTCAGTGTTAATACCAGGATGGATCCAGGAAAAAAAAATGGGACGGTCAATCACCCTGAAAGCCCTTTAAAAGTTCAAATAAAAGGAAAAGGAACCAGTCTTGACAATTGCAGGTGACTTCCTCAGACTCAACCAATGGTGAAGGAACAACCATCCCTGAGGGTCTGGCCTCTGCTTGGAAGATGGGCCTGCTCATCACAGCTTGGAATTCCCTCTAAGGCCTCCACCAAAAGGTGAGTATGCAGAGTCTTTAATGCAAGAATGAAAGGAAGACTTTGGATTTTCAGAACAATAATCTACCTCTTATTATCAGAGCGATAAACTACTCAACCTAAAAGAACAAGACCCACACAGGGCTTGGATTATCCCTGCACAAAATAGCAGGGTTCTTCTGTTACCACCTGAATAAGGCTGCCATCAAGCTGGGACAAACAGGCCAGGCAGAGAGAGTCTGAGAAGCAAGGGGCTGTGAATTTTAAAGGCTTCAGAAATGTGCTGCAGAGTGTTTGGTGCCAAACGGGCTAGAGGCCCCGAGCAGATTGCTTCGTGTCTCTGAAGCTCAGTTTTCTTATCTGTAGAGCCTCGTGTATGATGGGTGTTTAATCCATGTGGGTCCCAGCCCTCTCCACCTCCTCGGAGAGGACAGGTAGGTCACGCTGGACAGACAGAGGGGGATGCGCATTCCAAGAGGTCAGACCAGCACGCGTCCGTTGATGCTGCCCCAGATATTAAGTGCCCTGGGAAAGAGAAGAGGTTGGAGAGAGCAGGTGACCATGCGCCCTGTACTCAGAAAGGTGAGGACAAGCTTCACGGAACACCTGTGTCCTGTAGATCCAGAGACAGAGCATTGCCAGTCTGTTCAGGAGCACATTTGAGTGTTTCTGCAAGGGAAAATGGTTGGGAGACGCTTTCTCATGCCCAGTGGAAAGATTTCCTGCTCTGAGTTAACTACATCGTGCTTTGTTGGAGGCATTCAAAGCTCTCGTTCTCCTTAGGAGGGAACAAACAAACAAAAAAACACTTTCATATACTTGAAGACTGCAAATTAAAGCACCTTTAGCCTTCCCTTTCTTGGATTGGAAAAACCCAATTCACATACCATTTCCTCAGGAACAGCAGACGTATTTATGTGGCAGTTTGGGCCCTCGAACCACAGCTGTCATTACACTGTCACGGCGTTCAGAGGCTCGGGGAAAAAGAAAGCTGTTACCTGAGCTCGCCAGTCCAGCAGTCAGGCTAAGTGGAATGAAAGGGGGCCCCGGGCAGTGAGCACCCTCCTTTCACCCATGTTGCTTCTAAATAGAGACACAGATGCCTGTGTGTTTGCTGTTTTTATTTCGGAGGGTCCTGTCTGCAGAAGGGTGTTTTAAAACCAACAAACATCTGTTGAGGAAGGAAAACAAAATTATCAGTTGAGGGTAATGATAACTTCCTGATAATTCTGAGAATCGACAGGAATCCGGAGTGTCACTCGTTTCACACAAGGAGGAGTTATCAAAAGGAGAGCTGTGGTGAAACCACGGTTCCTGGGCCCTGGGGCTGAGGAAGGGAGCCAGAGAGATTGGGAAGAGCAGCAGACAGACTTCTCCTTGGAGGTTCAGACAGCAGGAAGAAACAGGGTACTGCGGGGTGGTCCTTTGTGATTCTTTCTCTGTATTTTGTTCCTTCGCCTCCCTCATTCCCCACTCTCACACTCTGGCTCTGAGACTTTTTAGTGATGGGCTTCCTTGACCCCCGCAGACCTATAATTTATAAAGCCATTTTAGGAAGAAGCTAGGGTTGCATCCCTGAAAATGTCATTCGAGGTCTTTGCAAGAATCGTTTTGGTCTCCTTGGTTACTTCAACCCATCCAGATGACGTGCGCATCCTTCCCAAGTAGTGCAGAGAGGGGGCCGTTGAGAACTCCAAGCTTCAGGCAAACAGGGTGAAAACCACCCACATTCAACAGCAATAGCAGGAGAAAAGTCAAATTTCCGCCGAGTCGATGAGTAACTCAAGAATGGAGCATGTTTCCACTTTTGAAATTGTTGCTGTCACTCATTTGCCAGACATTTCTTTAGCTTCGGCCATCACCCCTCTCATGTTCGCACTTTCTTTGCAAACACCTTCAATTCCCTTCCCCCTCTGTATCAGCCTGGTCAATACCAATCCTGGAGAAACCAAATATCCATTTATGTCACTCCTGCAGCTAAGTAGCCAAACATTGGCTTAGCAAACACACAATTTCACATGTTTGTCTCCCTTTAATGCATGTTCATACATTTCCAATGGGCATACAATGCTGCCTGCTAATCTCATTACAGATCCCTAGCATTCTCTTTCCCACTCCCTAAAGTGACTTTTTAACACATTGCCCTTGCCACGCAAACATCTTGCTTCCTCTATACCCCGCTCACTCTCAATAAAAGACCTTGCCCTAAAGTTCTAAGAGAAATTAGATACAATGAGATAGGAAATCGTGCCCCTCCCCTGCACTAAATTCCCAACCTACAGAACCCGAACCTTAACTCTTTCCCTTCCCTTCACCTGGAGTGAATAAGCCATCCCTGCTTCTATCAGTCACGAATCAACCATCTTCTCCTTCCTTCTCAAGGACCTCACTCACGTAAGTGTCCCTTCTCTCTCCTGCATCATTGGTTCCTGCTCTGTATCAGATCATTCCAACTGTAAACAAAAATCCTCCAATCTTTAAACCAATACAAAACAGAACCTCAAAGACCTCTCTTGACAATCTCCCAGCAGCTACCAATCTGTGACTCTTCCTTACCCTCCCCAAGCACACATAACTGGAGAGTTGTCCCGAGTTCCTGTCCTCAGTGCAGGTGGCACCTGGTAACACTGCTCATCAGAGACCCTCCCTTTGCCACATTCCTTTCCTATTTTTGCCTCATCCAATTTCTAGGTAGTATTTGGTACAGATGGACATTCTTTTCCTCTTCTTCAAACGCTTTTTCTCCTTGGCCTCTGTGATATCACTGTCTCCTGATTTTCCCTTTACTTCATTGTGGCCACTCACTCACGCTCATTCATTCTTAGTCTCTTTTGTTAATTCTTGCTCGTCTGCTTGTCCCTTAAGTTTTGGAATATTGCCAGGGATATGTCCTGGGACCCCTTCTCCTCCCAGTCTATACTCTCCCTAGGTAGTTCTTTATGTCCCATTTAAATGTCATTTATAGGATGAAAAGTCTCACATTTGTGAATATTCAGCTCTTTCAAATGCCGGACCCTTATACCTGATAACTAGATACTTTTACTTAGAGACATACCTTCTAGTCTTTTCCACATCAGTAAGTGACACTTGGAACTGAAAGTCAAAAGCAGGGTGAGTCCTTTTTGTTTTCTTTCTTTCCCTTATCCCTCACATCTCATCCATTAGAAGGTCTGGGACTCTCCCTCCAGAAGACATCCTGAATCAATCTGCTTCTCTGAATGCAAGCCACCGTCATGACTCCTCAGGGTTATTCCATCAGTCCCCTCAGTGGTCTTCCTTCTTCCATGGAGGTATTACCTGTATTTTATGCACTAGGAAACTAAAACTCAAAGAGGGTGAAATGACTTTATATATTTATTCAAAAATCTTCCTGAGCACCTGCTTTGTACTGCTGGATACATGCCTAACTTGCATAATAAATAAGTGGCAGCTCTCGTTCTATCTGACACTAAAGCCCTGTTCTCAGTCTCACACCCTGCACTGCTATCAGGAATGTTCCAGAACATTCCCTCCAGTGCAAGAGAGAAATACACAGAACACAATGCCAGTACATTGTATATAAATATACTGGTGTATAAATGTATCATGTGCTTCGTAAAAGTGAGAACAGACTAACTCAGCCTGAGGGCTTTGGGACGGTTTCTCAAGGGAGCCAAACTGATCTATGGAGATTTCTCCCAAGGACCTTGAGCTCTTTTGCTTTACAAATGTGGCTTCCTCTACCTGGAATACGTTGCAGTTCTCATGCCTGCCTAACAGCAACTCAACTTTGCAAAAGCATCACCTTATTTGGGAAGTCTTCCTTACCCTCTCCATGTCAACAGAGATTCCCTTCCTCTGTGGTCCTTGGTTGTCTGAGTTCGCTTTTATCATGATACTTACTACTATATTGCCGTGTTGGGTTTATATCTACAAATGACTTGGGCAAATGCTTTTAAAATGTGGGTACAAATGATAAATCTAGATAGAGATACTCGAAAAATCCATAGGATAATCAGTCACTATACCAGCGTGGAAAACAAATACAATCACTTTCCTTCGGTTTTTCCAATGAATCGCTTAAGACTCATTTGCCCTTCTTAGCAAAATGGTGGTAGGATGGTGGTGGTGACACCCCCTTGGGCAAAACATAAGTTTGAAACAATTCTTCCCTCCCCTCCAGGAAGCAGAGACCCTGTAACTGTGTTGCTAAAGACTGAGCCATCCCAACCCTCAGGGGATATGGGAACTCAGTGTTCTGCTCTTATACATATATAAGAACAGGAGTCTAGGGCCAAATGCAGATAAACATACTCTTGAATGTGGTGTACTGGAAGGGTGATTTTTCCACACGTCTTTCTTTCAAATGTGTGCTTTGACACACAAACAATAGACCCCAATAAAGCCTGCAAAACTAGCACAATGTTCCTATTTTAAGAAGGGCCAGCTTCCAATTCCAGGGAGGGGCTTGCGCAGCAAGCATGAGCGCTGTACATCACAAGGAGGGGCTCCACACACACTGACTCCTTGCTTATGAGCTTTAATGTCTTCTTCCGTCACTGAGGAGCATGCTGTTTACTCTCTGCCAGAGCTTCGGCTTCTGCCCTTCCACCGACCATAAAAGTAATAGCCAGTGTTTGTGCACGATGACAAATCAGACAAGGCAAATATTAGACCTGTGGAGTACAAATCCGCCTGAACTCCTTTCGATCTCTTATCACAAGGTTATTTGGATGTGTCAGAGTAAGAGGATTTGGTTCTGTTTCCTTATCAGTGCAAATCTTACAAGCCAGCAGAGCAAATAGGCAAATACAGAGTTTGATTTGAGGGGTGCAGAGAATAGCCTCGGTCCCACTCCCCATCCTCCACAAATTCTGTCTCCGTTGGTCAATTGCCTGGTTTCAAATGCCATCATTTAGCGATATTTGCATTTCAGGTCATGGCAAGAGTTTAGGCTGAAGGACTACATTCTTGGTTGTATAATTCGGCATCATTTAGCCTGTGGTGGAGGTACTTGTTTCAGTGTTGCTGGTCAAATCCAAGCGTATTGAGTTACAATTTACTATGCGTGTGATAATAGGTTAGGGCCCACTTGGATCTAACAATATAGACAATTCCTTTTAGACCATGTGCCCCAC
This sequence comes from Camelus ferus, assembly GCF_009834535.1. Lineage (NCBI taxonomy): Eukaryota > Metazoa > Chordata > Mammalia > Artiodactyla > Camelidae > Camelus > Camelus ferus. The sequence goes on from NC_045709.1 coordinate 36,091,957, forward strand.
TGTGGCCACTAAATTCTGCTTTAGCTCCGTTGCTGGTTTATGATTCTATATTAGGAGCAAAGAGCTGCCAACATGGATCACGATGAAAAGATCTTAATTAGCAGCTTGATAGAAAGTCAGAAATTCTAACATCCCACCTCCTAAGAACCTATGCTTAGTTTTTAGGAGCACACTCCCAAATGGGTAAAATATCTCAGAGCTTGGAGATGCCTTTCCTAGGCTGTATGCTAAGGGAAGCCCATGCTCTGACCTTGAGAGATGACGAAATCCCATGTAGTTGCTCAGGGGTCACCTCTCCTTCCATAGGGTAAGGGCCATTACATAAACCACTGATGAACCTTGGACGTTGAGTTCTTAGATTTGACAGCAGAGAACAGACCCCCAGGAGGGACAGCTCCTCTGGCTTCTCCACCCCTCCAGAAGCTGCATCTGCTTCCCTCTCTACCCTTTGCTTTATGAGCTGACTCAAAGGGAAGGCACAGGTTGGACCTCAGCCAGTAAGTGGGTGTGTGCGTGCAGAGCCATTTTTGGTTGTGATCAGCTTCCCTTGTCTGCAGTTCCCAGGGAGCCTTGTCTTCTCGCTTGGGCACCCCCAGGAGAAGCTACCATGACCTTCCAGGGCTTGTGGTAACATGCAACATTCCAAACACACTTCACAAATCTTGCTGAGAGCCTTGGAAGCCCAAGTCAGCAGACAAATCTAACAGTGTGGGGAGGTCAGCAGCTATCTCGTTTTCTTAGTGATCATCCAGCCGGTTGCCCATCTCTTTTGCAGCTTTCCAAAAGAGGGAGCATGAGAGGGAAATTAGAAACATTGCTTGTGATTCATTCTTGTTGCCTTTTTTTCCCACTTAACGGAGGCACTGGGGATTGAACCCAGGACCTAACGCATGCCAAGCACAAGCTCCTCCACTAAGCCAGACCTCCCTCCCACCCACTCACTCTTTATTGATCACCTGGTTCGTACAGAATTCTGGATTGAAAACCGTTTTCTGTTAGAATTTTCAAGGGGATGCTCCACTATCTACTGGCTCATTAACAGTAGTGTTGAGAGTCTAAAGCCATTCTGACCCCTCGCCCTTTGCTTTTTGTCATTGGAGCATTTTGGGATATTGAATTACATGGTGGTGTTTTGAAATTTGACAAAGATATATGATGGTTTCCTTGTTTCAATTATGCTGGATACTCATTTTCTTCATTTCTTGGAAATTTATCATGTTTCATTGATAACGTTTCCATTTTCTCTAACCTCCCTTTCTAAAAGGCGTTTGCAGTTGGGTGTCATTATATCCTACATTGATTATCTAATCGGCTTATGTTTTTTCTTCCATCTTTTTGTTCCAAATTTTTGCTGTTTGGTGTTTTATCAAGAGTATGTTTGCAATAATTTTTATCATGTTTTCATGCTCCTCGAAATGTCTCATTTTAGAGTTTACCCCTCACTTTTCACCTCAGCCTCTGTATGTTTCTTTTCAGTAGCATCTTTTCAGTCAAAAGATTCTTCAGTAGGATAAACAAACTAACCAAGCAGACAAAACCCATAAGACTACAAAAGTGTCTTGAAACTCTTGAAGTCAACACGACACTCTTCTGCTTCAATCTCCCCTTTGTGGCCACGTGGGTTGGGGTATTCTTGTGGCTCTAATGGTCCATATTCAAGATTTTTGCCTACCTCTACAATTCTGATTCAACCAGAAGTTTCAGGAAAGAACCAAGTTGTCACTGAATCCTTAAATGGAAGGAGTACACAATCCTTGTAACCAAATCAGTGAGCAAAGCCTGATAGTCCCACCTTCAAAGCGTAGATTCAGTATATAGATAATCAGCATTCCAGGGATGGGAATGTGTACTGTTATGACCCTTCTGCTCAATTCCAGAATTATAAGCCAGGATTCTTAACTTTCACCAACTCCAGGGGGTCAGAAAGACCATTTGGAAGTATCATTGCTACAGAAGACTTTCTGGCAACGCAAGCTTACAGTCTAATTGTTCACATATCTATGTACCTGTACTCCGTTGAGATTGTCACAAGGGAATTTTTTTTTCTGTTTTTTGTGTTCCTTTTGGGTATTAAGATCTGAAATTCCAAAGCCATAGAGCTGGCAATGCTAATGCTTTTTCGGCACAGGCTGGCCCCTATTTAAAAGATATATCCCTAGTTTGCATTTATATCCAGTTGCAGAGTTGAGGGGTGAGTAGCAGAATGTAAGTGCCTCCCCGACAAAGACAAAGGGTTCCTTGGGTCAAGGAGACCAGGAGAAATCAAGGACAGAGGTTAGCAGTTTGGCTGGATTTATGGAGATTTAAATATGCACTTCTCTGTCCCCACAGATGCAATGGTAAAAGAAGAAGTGTTGAAAAAGCCCTATTTTCTCTGAGTAGGAGGACTCCTCTTGTTGTGAGTCTGTCCACTGGGAAATCTGACTTCAGCAGGTAAATCAAGTAGGAGGTGTCTTTACAACTCTCATCTATCCCTTAACTTTACCCCAAAGATACAAACTTATTAATTCCATCAAGACCAAATAGCTCCATCAGGATGATAATCTTCAGATCCCATAACTGTGTTATCACACTTCTGGGAATTTATTCTAAGGAAATAATTCTAGACAAGAAAACACAATTTTATCTATTGAGGCAAATTATTTATAATTGCAGGACCATTGGGCTCACCCTTAGCATCACACAAGGGGCATGGTAGGTAGATGATGATGCTTTGATGGATCATTGACAATAGTTATTAAAACTAAGTAACAGTAAGAAAAAGGATTTACAGTTAAATTTTGGCGAGAAAACAAGAACACAAAATACCACCTGTTATGATTGCAAATTTTAAAATGTACTAATATGGCTCAAGATGAGGGAGAAAAGCCAAAACAAAAATATTTATTTGAAGTTGCTGTTGGATGTTTGTTGACTTTCCTTTGTTTTTTGTTTGTCCTATGTGGTTACCGTGTAGTCTAATTCTGGAATTGTTGCCCTTCAGAGAAGCAATTGAGAATCCATGGTCTCTGACAGTCCTTCTAAGGTGTGTTTCGTGGTACCCTAGTTAGGTCTAGGATCTTTAGACATTCCATGAAAACAACACAAAACAAAATGAAAAAGATTTTTGACCAAATGCATGTTAAATCCATTTGTTCTCAAAATTGTGTGGGCTCCTTAGAGCCTTCAATATGCTAATAAAAACCATGTCTCTCCCAGAAGGGAAATAAATATATGGCTTTTTTCTAAGACACCTCAGGTCACAGATGACATCCCTCCCGGCAACCCCACAGCGTGCACAGGATGTTTCCTGTATGACTGGGGTCCTGTTGAGCAAACTGCAGATAATTTCTGGTTCTGACTTGCATTGTCACTTTGCTCTGGCGGAACTAAGCAGACACTTCTCCATTGAGTGTTCATAGTGTACTGTGATAGTTGAGCAATTTCTTTTCGTCGTTCAAGGTCTCTCAGGTGTCACATCTTCTGTGAAAACCTACTCAACCCTCCAGGCAGAGCTAATTCTACTTCTGCTTTGCTCACATCCCATGCTGCCTTTTGTTAGAGCGCATTGCCCTCTCTGACAATTACTTGCATCCGTTCTTCAGCTAGAAGAATGATTTTCAGTCCTCATTGTGCTTCAGAATCAACTGGGAACATAACATAGATGCCCAGGCACTGTGTGCAGAATTTCAGTTTCACTGGGTCTGGGGCGAGACCTCCGTGAGGTCTGTTTGGGACCAGAGAGAGCATCAGCTCCTCAAGGCCAGGAGCGAGTTTTACTTACTTATGCATTACTAGTGCCTGTCACTAGTGGGAAGCCACAGACTTTTGCTAAACTAACGGGCCACAGAGAGAAAAAAGAGATGCCTGCTTAAGCACTGATGGCCTAATTCCTCCTAGTGAGTGAGATTCCTTCACCCGCCATTTTGGTTATGGAAACATGGCTGCCAAAGCATCCATGAGACCAGGGAGAGCAAGACATTCTCTCGTGAGAACCAAGATGTTTGATATTCAATATTAAGTTTTCTGTTTTGCTTCAATGCCATACCTCACGGTTACTGTCAAACCTTAAGGGGTGAGTGCTCCAGCCTGCAGTTTAGCTGGTCTGGGCTTGCGATGGGTTGGCCCTTGAGTTACTACCCAAAAGGAAGATAGACCAGAGCTTGGATTAGGGCAATGTGAGTGTGATACTTCCCTTGGGTGCCAAAAACTCAGTAATCAAGATTAATACTATTTTAATGCATTAAAAAAAATGAAAGCCAAAAAGCTGTAGGATCAAAAAAAAAAAAAAATCAACATTTTTTAATCATACCAGAACCTGAGGCAAGAGGAAAAATCAGTAATGCTGATCTTTCTTTTATTTAAAACTTTAGTATTAGGTTCATTATGAATTTTTGCATTAATTTTGATTGTTTAATATGCTGCCTTAAATAGCATTTACCAAAACTGTTATTTATGTTGATCACTGAAATGTTTGGTGTCCACTTTAACTTTGTGCCTGAAGCAAGTACCTCACTCTTCACCTCAGTCCCCACCCTGAGATGGACACTTGGGAAGTTCTCTGAAATTGATCTTCCAACTTGGCAGAGCATGCTGTGTTTCAGAACATAAGATGCCCAATTAAATTTCAAGGAAAGAAGCTAAATAGCAAATTCCTCCTATGTTGTGGTATAAACAAGCATTGATAACTGCAGAATTTCTAACAGAAGTAAAAAGATTATTTTCTGAGAGTAGAAGGCTCCAGATGAATCTGAAATAGGCTCCCCACTGGACTAGCCCACTTCATACGGACCACATCCATCCCCAACCTGGGCATCGCCTTGGGAGTGGCAGAAATTGGAAAAGAGGATATTGAAACATGGCAGGAGCACAGCAAGGGTCTGCTACAACACTGACACATTGGCACATCTCTGAGACAGAAAAGCGAGGAGCCCTTTTGCTGGGAAGCAACATCTTAGAACTTTCGATGCTTCAGTGCGAGGAGTCATTTGCCTCCTGGCCCATGAATGTTTGTGAGTGTGAAATATAACCAGGACTTGTAATGTGCAAATTTTGACTGCATGACCAGAAGCAAGAAGAAAAACTCCACTGCTGTTTACTCATATCAGAGAGATCATTGCAAAGGGAAATACAACAGGGCTGTCAGATACAGAAGTGGAACTAAAGACTTTCGAGACTAGTTTATGTGAAACCTTTCGGACTAAAACGACCTGGGGTGGCACAAGAGATTTACAGGAATTCCTGAAGTATTCTTGCCAGGGAAGTTAAACCAGGATAAGGGAGTTTGAGAAACAGCCTTGGCTGCTTTTAGGAAAAACCCAAAACAGCAGGGTCAGCACTAAAAGTCCAAAGCAGCTGTTGGGAGTGGGAGTCATTGTAAGCAACATTCAGAGACGGGAGACTGTGTTCCTGTCACTGGGGGATGAGGTGCTGTGACAATCCTGTTCTCCAGTCACGGCGCTGCCCACTCTCTGCTAGAGCTGTGAGGCCAAGACATAGGACCATAACTCACCGGGCCATCCTCCTCTCCTATTTAGGAACCTAAGTCTGCTTGGAGTAGAAAAATGTAGAGCAGCTTGTGGACAGGGCTACTCAAAGCCTGGGGACTCAGTGAGGTCCCGGAGCTGGCTGGGTAAGGCTCTGGGTGTGGCAAGAGCATGCGGAGCTCTGAATGAGGGACGCTGGCAGGACAGAGCATCCAGAGAACCAAGAAAATTGCTCTCAGTGGGAGGCAAGGAGAACTTCCGGTAAAGAAGGAGCCAGCCACGCTCCATGTGAGGAGTGCTCCTGGCTGCGAGCCCCACCTCCACGTGGAGGACCAGTGTCCCACCTTCCTTTGTAGAAAACCTGCTGGAAACTCACATTCAGTATGAAACAGGAACTCCTCAGAAAGAAAGAGAATAAGAATTGGGACAGAAGAGCTAGTGTTTGGGGAGTGTGAGAAATTCACTTCATAGTTATGCTTAAATGCACTGCTCACCATCTGCAAAATTGGGGTGAAACACACACATTTTCTCTTAGGTATCAATGTGAACAATTTACTCAGGCTTCCCAAATAAATGTTTCTTTCTCTCCTCCGTTCCCAGGCATCATTTCATGTTGAAAATTTGAGGGTTAGATGCCCTTGCAGGGGCTGCAAATTTATTGCTGAGAGGAGTATGTTTATGAAAAAAAAAAAAAAACTAACAACTAAACAATATTGTTGGTGCGTTGCCGAGTGGCAGACTTCCTATTGGGATGAGGAAAGTTTTGTTTGTTTGTTTGTATCAGGATACCTTGACAAGCTGTTCATGGCCTCAACAGTCAGGGCAAACCAGAGGGACCTACTTTGCTCTGCCTTCTTAAGTGGGAGGTGCTGTGAGTCTCAGGAAGTCACCATGATGGATGAGATGCACTTGCTGGAGAATGAAAATGAAAGGAGATGTGATAGGGAAGGTTGAAAACAGGATGAGTGCCTGCGGGGCTTGGGGACAGAAATCTGCCAGGCAGAAACTCACTCTAGAATCAGACTCCAGTGCCCCATTTACAGTTATCTGCTGCACTGCGCTTTGTTGTCACCTCCAGCCTCACCCTCACTCTTCCACCGCCAACTGCATCAGTAAAAATCTCTCCAAACACAAGTGGCTTTTGCAAATTGTGCTTTGAAGGGAAAGCACAACAAACTCCAGAAAGGATTAGTATTCTGTGTTTGGGCTGACAGGGGAGTGAAAGGGAAGTGAAATGAACAGTCACTGAATGAGAGAGCCAGGGAAAATTGAGAATGAAACAGAAAAAAGAGAGAAGAAACAAAAGCCCTTGAAACTCCTTGGCCCATGGCAGTTGAGGGATGGAGGAACTGGGGACGATGTTCCTTCCTCCTGTGAGGCTGGAGGTCTGGCCATCTCGTTTCACCATTACAGTGAAAGGTGCCCCCCAAGGCTGGCTAAAGCGAGGACTCTCAGGTGACTGACGTAGACATGAGAGGTTAAACACCATCATGTGTCTCGTAGTGGCAGAATAGTTTCTTCTCCCAGAATAATAATAATGCCCTTGATGAAAGGCTCTTACATGAGTAAAGAGAACATAATTTCTGAATATTTAATGCAAAATTACCACAGAATAAAATGATCATTAAATATGTAAATGCTATTTACACGTGCTTATTACTCCCATAACTCATCTCATATAATACGATCTCTGTGCTTTCATTTGTCATTTGGTCATGGGCTCCACAAATCAAAATCTGGGGCAGCCTCTCACAAAGAAGCAAGTAGATGAAATGCACAAAAAAACTTTCACCAATAACGGGAGGTTTCTGCGTTTGGCCCTGTTGGTCTTGATCAGAGGAAGAAAGTTGGCGATCAGCCCCCTGCAGAGGATGGATATGATGCCAAGTGGTACAGAGCCATTTGGATCAAAGATAAGCCCAAATATCCAATCTCAAGTGGAGACCAGTGGTCTCCATAGGCTCCTTTAATGTGGTGCTAAAAAAAGATTAAGAAACATTTTTAAATTACCCTTTGTTCATCACAAGTGAGCCAATTTTCTACTTTCTCGTGAGGGCTGCTCAGGTGGTATTTATTACTTTAAAAAGAAAATAAAATGAAGCTGGCAGGAGCAGCTCTCCCAGTTCTGACCCTCATTACTGTGCTTTTTTTTCCCCCTCACTTTCATTAGAAGAACCAAGGCCTGCTACCAGAAGCGCAGTCTGCTGACTCACGGCAATCGCATCGCACAGAGCGTGTTCGAAATGCAGACTCTCTGGCCCCACTCAGAGCTACTGCATCAGAATCTACACTTTAACAGCTTCTCCAGGTGGGTTGTATGCACATCTGTGCTGGTTTTATAAGTGTCCATTTGGATGAGCTATAATGGCATTTCTCCATTTCTCCTGGAGGGCCCCAAAGTAGAGGTGGCCCCAAGAGAAATTTGCATGAGATTGACCAGGTGGAAGTGGAGCAGCATCCGTTGTTCTCCGAGGATCCTTGTCGCTGCAGTGAGATCCACAAATGCCCGTCGCTGGGTCCAGTGTTTCCTCACTTTTTCCCACTGCACACCCAGGTCTCCTTTCTGACTGTCATCCCTGCCAATCAAAGGAACTCCAAGTCATTAGCCCAACACAGAGAAACCAGGCCAAAGCTTTAGGAAGTTTCCTTAGTGACTTTTCTCTGATTCTTCAGTTCCATTTACTGGACCTTACTTCCCAGCTCCTCCTGCAATTATAATAGGTCCAGTTCCCAGAATAAACCCCTTGCTCCATGTTATTCACAGTGGTTCTGCTTCCCTGATGGAACCCTCACTAACAGTACTTAAAATCTGGGAAGCGCTGGTCCAGGTTGCCTGCACGATTAACAAGAAACACTGCAAGTTATCCATTTTCAGCAAGGGCACTAGTTCCATCCCTTATTAGGTTTATCTGAATGAAGTCTGTGCTTTTCAAGCAGGGGTGTAGGGAGCTTTGGGGTCTCTGGTAATTTTCAGTGAGCGCCCTTTACTTACATGATTAGAGTTAGTTAAGTGGGGGCAGTGCAGCCTGGGAAACCTTCTGACGTCCCTTCAGGTCGGTTGGATGTTTCAGCTCAGACGAGATGGAAGGCAGAAGTGAGCAGGTCTCACTTTGGACACCTCCTTATTTGATCCTTATGCATTTTCCTGGCACATTTCTGAGCGGTCAGCTGGGAGCTCTTTTGAGTTCTATGTTGACTCGTTCTCTTTCATTTGCAAGGGATAGAAACCAGCTCCAAACCAGTCTAAAATGGTTAAAAGCACTGTTTTTTTCTCACTTAAATGAATTGTTTTGTTTTGTTTTGTTTGGGGAGAGATCAATTGAATTTCAGGCGTAACTTAATCCAGGGACTTAGTGATGTCATGAGGACTGAGTTTCTTTTCATCTCTCTGCTCTGTATCCTCCTGTGTCAGCCTCATTTTTGACAGGATTTCTTTCTGTGGCTGCTGGAGAAAGTCCACAGCTCTAAGTCCAATGGTACAAAAAGAGAACACTTTCTTTCTGGTCACCCAGGCAAAAATTCTAGGATCAGCCTGATAGGACCTGAAGAAATGGCTTGTGTTCCCTGTTTACACATGACCCACTTGTCCAGGAGAAGGGATGCTCTGACGGTCCAGGCCTAGGTCATAGGCCTCGGTCCACCCTAGCAGCTGCAATTGGGATGTCTCACCTGCAGGCGTGGGGACTGAGCACCAGTACAACAGAAGGCGGTTCTTTACAGGAAGAACAGGGAATAGCTGTAGGCAGGCACGAACAACCACCACTCCCGTAACCAAACCGATAGACAGCGACTTCAGGTTCATACTGTAAAGCACGTTGGATTTTCCTGTCTTAGGTTTCTAGAAAGCAAACATAACAGGACATCATGGTTTCCAAATTTTAAACTCACTAAACGTTCATTGTTGAAATTTCAGAACGTGCAGGAAACCATAAAAAAAGAGAAAAAAATTATGGTAATCTCACCACAGAGAGAAAACCATCGTAATCATGCAGTTGTGTAAACTTTTTTCCAGGTAATTTACTAGAGTATTTTCCGTGTCATTAAATGTACTTCTACACTGTGCTCTTCAATAGTTGCATAGTTTTCCATTGTATGTTTGCGTTACTCATCCAGTCTCATACTGATAGACCTTTTTTATTGTTTCTAAATTATGAACACTGTTTCAAATACGCATAAATCTTTGTGAACGTCTATAATTATTCCCATGGGATAAATGCCAAGCAGAGAACTTGCTGGGTTAAAAGACATGGACATTTTCCAAATTTATGTTCCTATCAGATGTTCATTTTGCCGTTTCCCCATGGTGATTATTAAAAGTATATTTTAAGCTTGCCAATTAGATAAGCAAAAATAATGTCACCGTTTCCATGGAGTTGCTTCATGAAGTTAACACACTTTTTAATATGAATATTGGTGCTTTTATATTTTTGTGTGTGAACAGCCTCTTCCGGTTTCTTACCTATTCTAAAAATTAGAGTATTTGTATTTTCCTGATTGTTCTAGGGACAGTAAATCTTTATATGTTAGAAATACTTTTCCCAGTTTAAGATGTACTTTTTAGTTATTTTTAATGGAAATTCATGTTTTTCTATTTTTTGTAGACCAAACAATCTTTCCAGTTATACAACTTGCCTTTAATACCATTCTTAAAAATGTCTCCTTCACTCCGATAAAGGGCAAAAACAGAAGGGAAAGAAAATGGAAATTCCGAAGTCTCTTAAAGGCATTCTGTGCTGTTAAATAGATATTTAGTTACCCACTGGTGAATTACACCAGTTACGCTGCTGTTCCTCCCAATCTCCATAGTCACAAAGGCTTAAGTTGTTGACAGTCATTTCTGATGTAAAATAATGTTATTTTGCATTGCATTTCCCTTATGAATCTGGGTTTCTTTTCATTTGGATCATTCATTTCCAGTGATATGTGTGTCTGTTCTAGGCTCAGAAACACAGTGTTTGATAACCGCTCCTTGGTAGTGTATTTTATTTTCTGCAAGTGTAAGTCACATCTTATTATTTTGATTATGTGAAATTTGACTCCTGCTTTATCATTTTTTTTTTTTTGGATAACACTGTAGGATAATTTTGTCAAGCTACACAAGTCCTTCTGAGATTTTTATTGGAATTGCTTTAAATTGATGAATTAACTTGGGGAAAAATATTTCTTTCCATTGAATAGAATTTCATAGCCTTTTTTTTCCTCCAAGAGCATCACCCCCTCCCCCCAGTTGAATGTGCTCTCAGCCCCTCAAAATCAGGACACTCCTTCCTCCGACATTTGGAAATCTCAGGCCTGGGGCTGACAGCAGTCAAGCAGCTCATCTTTCTTCTTCCTGGCCGACCCAGTGATTTTTCTGGCATTGCCAAGGCTTTCCAGCTCTCTGTAAAAGTCTTCGCAGCCAAATGAGATCCGAACTTGGAACTCCAGCCCTGCTGTGAGAAAGAGCGAGAATGAATAGGCCCCTCCCATGGTCTTTGCTCTTAAAGGAAAGAAGAGGATTTGCAGACACAGCCTGCAGCCTGCTCCTCAAGGAAAACTGGCCAGAGCTCGCGGTGGCAGAACCGGTCATTTTCTTCCACCTCAACGCAAATTCTTTTCGAGCAGCAGGAAATGAAATGGTATTCACACTATCAATTACCCCAGCTGTTTACCTAATGAACTCAGCTGCAGAGACAGCCATTTTCAAGACCAAAAGAATATAATAAGCCCACAGTAACCCTGCAGTAACAGGCACCTTGGCAAACTCAGGGACTGAATTCACGCGATTACAGTCTTGCTGCCAGGAAGATGCCATCTCATTATTGACTTATAATGCCATGTTATTTATTGGGATAATTACGCTTTTCTAACCCTCAGGGGCCCAGAATCAGAGAAAGTAGGCAATTTATTCCTATTCATTCAGCATGTGAACAAATTTCAAATTAGAATAGACCCCTCCAAGACCTATTATACTATGAGGAGTCATCCTGCAGGCTTGGGTCCCTGCCCCTGAAGATCACAGGGGCTTAGATGGCATTGTGTGGCTCAGTGGGAAGTTGGTTTTTCTAACTTCAGTGCGACAAATTTCTGTTTTGTCAGAGCAGTTTTGCCCGGAAGTCGCACTCCCCACTTGCAAATGTTAGCATCTTGTGCCTGCTCTCTGAGCTTCTTTATAATATTGTATGCACTAGAATGAAATTTAAAAGAGCGTTACATATATTCCACATAACCCTGCAAAGACGTTATTGCAGGTGAGGAAATGGAGGCTCAGAGTAGTTAAATGACTTCTCTGGTGGACACAAGTTAATCATTTTCTCCTCACTGAACATAATTCACTGGTTTATTTATCTCATTTCCTCCCAGGCTCCCATGTCCTTGGAATCAGACATCTTCTAGTTAGATCTCGAATGCCCCAGGCTCTGACATAGGTCCTGATATATACTGGGAGTTTAATAATGGTCTGTTGAATAGTGAGAAAATATTGGGCTAGAAGTCAGTAGAATCAGGGGATCCAATCTCACTTCTAATAATTATTAGCCTTGTGAACGTGGGTCTGTCACTTTTCTCTGACCTTCATTTTCCTCATCTCTGAAGTGGAGCTAATAATACCAAACACTACTAAACTTTTCTTCCTCTTTCTTATAGGTTTGTTGTAAGAATTAAATGAAATAGAGTGTAGGAGAGGGTTTGAAATAAGTTAGGAAGTATAGGTGAAATGAGGTCCACCTTCTTAAATACTTGTTAATGGAAACTGACTGGATCAGAAGAGACCATTATGAATCATGGCTCTCGTCCTCTTAACATGCAGATCAGAGCTGTGTTCATGACATCAGTGTTTAGGGAGCCTGTTCCCGTGAATTCTTCTTTCTGATTGCCTGGTCTCTAGATTCTGGACCCTTTTGAGTGATGGGATAGAAAGACCTGTGCATACAGAGGCAAAATGTTCAGGTTTAGTACTTGTTTTGCCAGTACGAAACCATGCGATCATGTTACTTAAACCCTGGACTTCTGCTGTTCTTCTCTATAAAAGAGTGATGGCAGTAGAGTCAGTGATAGTATGTGATAGTATGGCGGGAGGGAGTGGGGTGGGAGGCCCTTGTCCAGATTATCTCTAAATAATGCTGCTCCTGTTTTATTCTGTGATTCCGTGTGTGCCTCTGCAGTCTCATCCTTATGGTCAAACTAGAGTTTAGAGAGAGTGGCGTGAATAAGATGAGGTGCTCAGAGTTTGAGTCATATGTATGCACACACTGGGTCACCGATAAAGAAAGAACCTGGAATACCATCTCACTGTCTGCCTGGAAAAGAATGTATTTTACATATGGCAGTAAGAAGTAAATCTGGACCCAGGCTTGGACCTACTTTCCCCAGTGTTAGACTCCAATTCTATCACTAAATACCGTCTAATTGGATGGCTTCCTCCCTTATGAGCCATTGGCGATTGGGCAGCCAGACCAGACTGTCAGGACCTGAGATGTTGGCTTCTTCACTGGGGGAAGGTCCTCATGGAGATGTCGTCACCGGCATCCAATGGGACCTTCTGAGGCCAGCACAAACTGTCAGCCCACTGCACGCCGTCCTGCTCTGACCATTACTCCTGTTCCTTCTCTTCCTGGAGATGTCCCAGGCTCCAACCTTCTCCTCCATTTCCCTAATGAATATTGCCCAGACGTTGCAGTTCTCCTGCAATAGCTCTGAGAAATTCATCGCCCTTTCTGGCAGGCTTTGAACTTTGCTGCTTACTCAGAGGATGGGATCTGAAATAAAAACTGGCTCACTTAGCAGTGGGAATAATACAAATTTCATAAAAAGCGAAGTCCCATTTTCTTTGTTGTATTTCACATGAGTTTCATGTGATTGACATGAGTTGACATGAGTTACCCTAAGAAATGGATGCCTCGTGTGGGAATAAAAAAATGTACACGCACAAGGTTTTCAGTGGAAGCTTTTCCTACATCGACCGTGTTCCTGCACTTCCTCAGGACTGGTTAGTTGCAGACCCTGCTGAGGCCTGATTCATATTCATGGAAAGAGAAAACAAGCCTCTTAAGACATCCTTGAACTTAAGAGTGAAGGAAAAATGCTTTGAGGGGACATTTTGGCTCCAGAGTGCAGCTCAGAGGCACCAAATCTATGAGAAGGCTGATGATGAAAGACAAAAACATTTTTTAGTCATGGATTTTATAAGCTAAGCCTTGGGGATTGGTTCTTGGTGATGGAAGACTGGGAAAGGCCCGTGGGCAAACAGCCTGATGAGTAATTTTAATGACCTTTCCCATGAATAAAATAGTTTTATTACTTTGGACCTTTGCTAAGGACTAAGGCCTAAGAAAAGGCAGAAAGGGCAGAGAGAACTAGTTAACTGTGACTTCGGTGGTGGAAATATATTTCCAAAATAATCGCACCAGGCTGTGGCATGCCACTGGGAGGACTATTTTTTTTAAATTGTAAATTACTGAGATCAAAACTCAACTGGGGTCTCAGGACTGCCCAGCGGCCTTCTGTGTCCTTTTAGACTGCTGTCTGCCATTGTTCAGACTGGTTATGTTAAGGCTTCTCCGTTTATGTCCAAGCACCCCATGCCACCTCCCCAACAGATGCCCGAAAGATGACGCTGCGTCCAAGTTCACAGTAAAAGTAACAGCCATCATGTCAGAACTCCCTCAGCTTCTTGCCTGCCAAGTGCAGGTTTTCTGTCACTGGTACCCTAATAGCCAGCCAGGGCTCCTGTAACAAAGCACCGTAGACCGAGTGGCTTCAACAACAGAAATGTACTGTCTCGCAGTGCTGGAGGCCGGAAGTCCAAGGTCAAGGGTTGGTTCCTTGTGAAGCTGCTGGCACAGGATCTGTTCCAGGCTTCGCTCCTAACTCCTGGTGGTTTACTGGCCACCTTTGACAGCTTCTGCAGCATCTCTCTGATCTCTGCCTTCATCTTCAAATAGTGTCTTTCCTGTACGTGTGTGTCTGGGTCCAGATGTCCCCTTTTGTTAAGGACACCAGAAATATTGGGTTAGGGGCCTGCTGTACTCCAGTATGACCTCAGCTTAACTAATTACATCTGTAATAACCTATCTCCAAATTATGTCACATTCTGAGGTATCGATGGGTTAGGATTTCAACATGTGGTTTTTCAGGAGATACAATTTAACCCATAACAGGTACTCATGCTTCATCATTTCAGAAGATCTTTTCCTCTTCAGTGTGTCCACTCCCTCCACAGCTGTGTTGGTGTCCAACCATCCCTGTCTCTTCAGAAACACTACCCAATCAGGCACCATTTCTGTTTTCAGTAGCTACAACTGCTCCTTCTATACCAACTCTTTCTCATCGACATTTAAACAAGTTCACTTCTCTCCCATTTCAAGAAACAGGTGCAACCCCATGGTGCTCCCAACGGTCCCACACCCCATGTCAGCTTTGGCCCTGTACTGTCTTCCCCTGCCGCCTCCAGCCTACATCTGCCCTCTCCACTGCTATCTGCTAGTCACTCAACTCACTGCAAATCTGCCTCCTTTTTCATCACTTCACTGAAACTATTCTTGCTGAGGATGGTGGATGACTTCCTTCCGTTTTCACTGGAGGCAGTGGCCTCAGCAAGCGTCATCTCACTTGACTCTTCATCATGGCTTAACATCGGTGACCTACCCTGACTCCTGGATGTGTTCAGCTGTTTCAGCTGCCACAGCTCCCCATCCTTCTGACACCGTGTTGTCTTGGTTTTCTTCCTATCACACTAGCCGCTACACCACCATCTCCTTGGCTGGTTTCTCTTCCTTTGTTAATCCCTTAAAAATGCTAATATTTCTGAGAGCCCCATCTTGAATACTCTAGACTCCAAAGCTCCCCAAAACTCCAATGACAATCTGAATGTGGTGACTTTCCAATATATTTCAACCTGGCTTTTCTGAGCTCCAGACTCACATAGCTCATTATTTAGGGGCATCTTCAGGTGGATATCCACAGCCAGCTTAAACTCAGCTCCAAACTGAGTTCATCACAGATTATTCAAATCCATTTCTCTATCTACGCCCAATCTCTCGATCAGTGGTCCTGCAATTTCCCACAGTGTTTAAATTGGAAGCTGGAATTTTTCTTCATTCTTTTCTTTCCCACGTACCACATCCAACCACACCCATTCTTTAGATGCTCTCTTGTCATCTTTTGGAATTCCCCACTTCTGCTTTGGAGCTTATTTCTGTTAACCTCAGCCTCCCTGGCAGCAGCCTACCAACTGGGTTCTCCCCTCTGATCCTGTGGTATTCTGTTCCAGTCTCCATACCAGTGCGCTAGTGGCCTTTCACAGTGTAATTCCCCCACCTGCTAAAAGATTTTCAATTGCTCTCCAGTTAGAATGTAAACTCCTTAGTGTGAAGTTTCACCATCTGTCCTGTGCCTGACGCCTCAGTATCAGTTCCCTGTGTTCTAATGGGGAGCTCCCGCCATTCGGAAGTGTTTGCAGATCCCCAATGTGCTGTGATTTCACTCCTCTTACAGCCTTTATGTGTATTGCTGCTACTGCCTGAAACATCTACTGCTCTCTCCTTTCCCCCTGCACTACCAGCTCTATAACTGGGAAATACACGCCCAAAGCTGGCAAAAAAAGTTCTCCTCAATCTTCTTATACCAGCAGGTTCCTACCAGCCTTCCTAATTTTTCTCACGTTCTATATTATGTATTGCATACATGTTAATATATTTCTTGAGGACTAGGACTTTGCAATTTATGGATAAGAAACAGCCAGTCTCTGAGCACATAACACAGGGTCTGGCATGTCGTTGTTTTTTGTCCTATGTTTATTTAAGTGAAAAGAATGGCTCAAGCCTTCAGAGATATTCCTGAAACAAGCTGTATTTGACTTAGATAGCAAAACCAGAGACAGTACCCTAATCATATCAGTTAATCCCAAATCAAATATTCTCAAGTGCAGGTGAATTAAAAAAAGGATTAGAAAGACCTCCCAAAGCTAAAGTGTGTTAATAACTTTTAAGAACCTGTTTTGTTGACAGTTTTAGATATTTGTGATGAATACCCAAGGTTTAATTTGAAAGAAAATATGAACTCCTCTTCCTCTGCACGTTGGTTAAAGTCCTCCTACTGTTCTAGGTAGTCAAAAGCACCACCACACAGGCTTGTTGGGATCCGTGTGTCATGAAAGTGAAGCCAACGGCAGATTTACACTGCAAGAAGCACATTAAAAGCTGCTTCTGTCGCTGTCTCTGAAGCAAGTGTCTAGACTCTCCCAGAAGGTTTTAGCCTAGCATAATTAAATAGCGTGACAAGTATGACCTTATAATTCTTCTATTTATAACATACAGGGTAAGATTGTAATTGGGGGGATTGCTTAAATCTGTAACTGCATAATAACCAATTCTGTCAGCTCTACCAGCAGACTATACCCCCAATCTAGCCGTTTCCCACTACCTCTTCTGCTACTCCTTTGGGTCTAATCACCATCATGTGTTGCCTGGATTGTTTTATAAAGGCTTCCTGACATCTTCCCCTGAACCATTAACGTGTATTCTTAATATAAAAAGATCCTGCTAAAACAGAAATGGGAACATGTCACTCCTCCGTATGACTCAGAATAAAACCTAAATTGCACATAATGGGCTTCTATATCTGCAAGATCAACCTCTCTCACCTCCAGCTACAGCCCCTCTGACCTCCTCTCCTCCTGCGCCTCCTCCACTCTCCGCACTCCAGCCACGCTAACCTCTTTGTTGTTCTTCAAACACTCCAAACACGCTCCTGCCCCAGGGCTTCTGCACTGCTTGGTCCCTGGTCTGGAGCACTTTCTCCAAACATCTCCCTGACTTGCTCATTTGCCTCCCGAGGTCTTTGCTGTAATCATTTCCTTTCAGTGGTTTCTCGTCTGTCCACTCTATTTTAAAATTACATTCCCCTCTCACCATCAGCCCTCCCACTTTACCTCTCCTGCCTAATTTGCTCTGTAGCACACAGTTCCATGGGCCATTCCATCTGCTTATTTGTTTATTGCTTGATTTGCCACGTTATAAGCTCTTTAGGAGTTTTATCTGTTCTTGTTCACTGATGCATCCCCCAGATTTAAAACAGTACCTGTTACATGGTAGTTACTCAATAAATATACATTGGATGAAAATAGAGAATTCAATTTGAAGACTGCTACTTTGGCCATAATGGAATAAGAACGACCAGATTAATCTTCCCACTTAAAATAAATTAAGGTGGGCAAAGCATATGGAATAATGTTTTCAGACATTGAATAATGGGCAACACAGGACAGTTAACTCTAAGAGAAGGATAAGAAACAAAGTGACCTTTGAAATTGCCCCCGTTTACTGCCTTGAGAGAATTCACAGTGTGTGATGCGGGGAGGGTCCAGCGGTATCTTGAGGAGACAGAATTTGGGGCGTCCAAGGCAGTTAGAACTTATAGGGCAGAGCAATAGAGAGGAGAGAGAACTCTGGAAATTTACAGAGGATGCCCTTTGAACCTTCAGCTGAGTACTGGTCAGCGCACGCATGTGAAGGAACTATATGAGGCCACGGAAATATAGCAGGAAGGGTTAGATGAAAAAGTCGGCAAATTAAAGCTAAGCAAGCAGAAAAAATTGAAATAACGAATATAAGAAAATAAACTAATAAAATAGAAACCAATTTTAAAAAATCAGTGAAACCAGAAGTTGGCTGCTTGGGGAAGATAAAAAAATTGATAAACCTCTAGCCAGATTGCTCAGAAAAAAATAGAAAAAGTGTCCATTATGATTATCAGGAATTAGAGTGGAGACTTCACTATTGATCGTACATTCATTAGACTGATAATATGGAAATAATATGAATCATTTTATGGCAATAAATTTGGCAAGTTAAATGAAATAAACACAGTTCTTGAAAGCCACAAACTTTATTCAAAAAAGTAGCCTAAGCAGCTGAGTACCTATATTATAGAGTTTGAATTCATAGTTTAAAACCTTTCTACAAAGAAAACTATGGGGCCACATGGTTTCACTGGTAAATCCTACAGAGCGTTTCACTGAGAGAATAATATCAGTTCTACATAAACTTCCCAGAAATTTGAAGAGAGAGAAAACACTTCCAGACTTATTCCAGGAGACCAGTATTATCCTATAAAACCTATCAAAGCCAATATAAGCAAACTAGAGACCAAGATTTCTCTTGAATGTGGATGAAAAATTAATTAATAAAATTTTTGCACATGACAATCAACAACATATAAACGTATAAGACATAACGACCTAGTTGATTTTATCCTAGGAACGCAAGTTTGGTTTAACATTTGAAAATCAAAGTATTTAACCTCATTAAGAGAACAAAGGAGTAAAATCACATAATCAGCTCAACTGGAACAGAAAAGCATCTGGCAAAATTCAACACCCATTTATAAATTTTTTAAAAATTATCAGAAACCTAAGAAGAGAGGAAATTTCCTCAATATATTAAAGGAGATTTAAAAAAATTGTACAGCTAACATCATCATATAAACCCAATGTAAACTAAGCAAGGGTGTAGAAATTCCATGCCTAGATATTTACTGAAAAGAAATGAGTTGTAGGAATTCTTTGTATATTCTTCATATGAGTCCTTTGTAGTATTGAAACACTGCAGCATGCATTTTCTTTAATATGCCTTTGGAGCAACAGGAATTCTTAATTTGAAAGTAGCCCTATCTACCAGTCTTTTCTATTTATTGTTTTTTATGTCATGATGGAAAGCATATCTCCACAGAATGATACAATAGGCAAAAACCAGAAACAACCCAAATTCCTATCAACAGTTTACAAGATAAACAAGTTGTGGAATTTCCCATGCCTACTACTAAGCAATTAGTGAAATACTGATGCACGAGACAACACAGATTAATTCTCAAAAGCATTATATCGAGTAAAAGAAACCAAGCACAAAAGAATTCATATGATTCTATTTATATGAAGTTCTAGAACAATCCAAACCATGCTCCTAGACATCAGAAGGGTGGCGAGGATTGAGAGGAACTGACTCAAAAGGGCATAAAGGAAAATTCTGGGGTGACAGAAAGGTTCTCTATCTTGATTGGAGTGGTGGTTTAGGGGAGCAAAATTGGTCACCCCAAAATGTGTCTCTTTGGCATGAGGATTATTTTAAACTGATGATTTTTAAGAAACAGAAGACTCAGGAAAGACTTCTTTTTACCCCCTTTAACTGCTTAAGGAATTTGGATAAAGGGTCTGATTTAGGGAGGAGCCCTATCTCCATAGATACTGACAAAGAATTTGGGCAAGGTCAGGGGCGGGGTGGGGGGACTCGGCAGGGCCTGAGACTGAAATCATCTCTGGGTCCCATTGTCTCTGCATGGATGGCATAGCAAATATTTGTTTACCTTTTTTTTTTCATCTCCATGTGAATTGTCTTCTTCACCTCTGAAGTCCCAAACCCCTACCCCCTTCTCCTTCTCTCAATGACAAATAAGCCTCAATTGTCTAACTTGTCCTTGGGTCTTATTTTTCTTATGGGGTCCCCATACGTACATAATTCAGTTTGATTTTCTGTTAATCCGTCTCATCATGTCAATTTAATTCTTCGACCCACCAGAAGAACCTAGAAAGGGTAGAGGAAAATTTTTTCCTTCGCCAACAACGGTTACACAAATAGAAGCATTTGTCAAAATTCTTCAAACTATAATTCAAATCTGTGCATTTTATTGTATGCCTCTTGTATACCTCTATAATTTAAAAAACGTTTTTTAAAGAAATGCCCCCTCTCCCCCATCCGTGAGGACAGTCATAGCGTCAAGAACTTGAAGCCCTGGCTTAAGAGGAACACGATCAGTGTGAATGAGGCTCATAGAAGTGAGACAGGCGATTGTCTTGTCTAGCTGTTTAGGGCATGTGAGCATCCTCCCTCTGGTACATATAAGAAAATGCACACAAGTTGTGAGATGACTAATTATTGCTCAATGGGGATCACTTGCTTTTTAAAAGTTTCTAGAGATTCTTGTATATAGATTCTATACTTTGTGTCCAAGAAAGAAGTGCTTGCAACTGGGTAGACACTTGCCCAGCTGAGGATTTGATGAGAAATTAAGTGTCAGGCACTCCTTTGATGAAGTGTATATTCTGCAGCCATTGTACACAAGTATTGGCCAAATGACTAGCCTCTTCTCTTGGGAGAAAGAGTAAGATTTCCTTGAAGTGAAATAGAAATGGGTAGGATTTTGTGCTCCAGTGCAGCATGGTGGTTACACGGTTCTACGATTAGCCTTACATGTGTCCTGTCTTAAGTGCAAACAAGAGCACTGGTACAAATTTTCAATAGTTCTCTGGAGGTTAACGCACTGGCTTTCAGCAAGATCTGACCCTGCACAGAACAAGATGCCGGGTTATTAATGACTCAAGAATCACCAATAGTTTTATGGTGGAACAGATCTGATTTGGAAACTATGTAAAATGAAATGATCTATAACCCACGTTAAAAAAAGTGACACAAATGAACATATTTACAAAACAGAAGTAGATTCACAGACGTGGAAAACAAACTTATGGTCACCAGCGGGGAAAAGGAGGTAGGAAGGCATAAATTGGGAGTCTAAAATTTGCAGATATTGACTACTATCTGTAAAATAGAGAAACAGTAAGTTTCTAATGTATAGCACAGGGAACTACAGTCAATATCTTCTAGTAATCCCTAATAAAAAAAATATGAAAAGGAATATATGTATGTACAAGTATGATTGAAACATTATACTGTACACCAGAAATTGACACAATGTAGTAAACTGACTCTTCTTCAATTAAAAACCAATAAAGTAAAATTTTAAAAAGACAGATATTAAGAAAACACTGCTTTGCCTACAGCCTTTGTCCTAAGGGGCAAATGGATCAAATCCTCATTATTCTAGCTTTCTCTCTGAGACCCTTCTGTAGTCAGTGAGTTTCTTAAGTCCTGGAGATGATGAGAGTCAGACACAAGCAGAGGTAAGATGGAGAAATGAGATGCAGAACAGAGGGAAATCTCCGGACCTCCCTGTTGAGGGGCGATGGTCAGTCCTTCCCGGGGGGACATGGCTTTTACAGTGCACAGTCCCCGAAGCTCCTCCCCTGCTGACAGCTACTTTTCTTATTCTTGCAGTTCTCCATTCTCACCATCTGATGCTCCTCCGCACTCCCCGAAGACAAGCCCCAAACGACTTCCGTCTTTTCAAAAATTAGAGCTATCACCGATATGCCACAGGTAAGAGAAGCAACGTGACATATACACTATTTCTATAAACTCCTGTGAATCAACAATAGAACACAGATAATTTAGACAAACTGGGCAAAGGGCGCAGATGGATAATTTACAAAAGAATAAATGCACACCTCCAACTCACGTTAAATGGATCCGAGCGTCACCAGTGAGTAACTTAAAACAAGCTGAGCGTGAGCTTTTCAGGTCTCAGTTTGATGATTTGGGAAATAGTCGTGAATGTCTGGTGAGACAGTCCTTGCAGGACATCTGGTCCGGTCCAAAATGTCCACATGTTGTTTGGCTCATGCCAAAAAGTCCTTGATGTTGGGTCCAGGCCAAAAGATCCATGAGCACCTGTGGCCCACATCAAGTCATAGAAACAGACAGTGGTGATGATTGGGCATTTTGAATATAACCAATGCCACTAAATGATACACTTAAAATGGTTAAAATGGGTAACTTTCTGTATTATATATTTTACCACAATAAAAATATTTTAAGTATGTAGACAAAATATCTAGAAAAGGGTGTTACAAATTTGTGTCAGAGAGTTAATGTCAAGAATGCTTTTTTTTCCCCCTGTTTTTTGGGATGGTTGAGGTAAATTTAACTTTTTTATTTGGTAGTTTGCTGTGATTTCTTTTCTCATTTTGAATACATTTTCATATTGTTAAAAAAAAAAAAACAACTAGGTAGAGCCAATGAGTAGCTGAGATAGTAGTTACCCAAATGGTTCTCTTGAAGAAAAGCTAACTGTTTGACGTCCCTCCATCTTGTTTAACCCTGTAGCATCCTTGGGCCTTGGGTGCCAGTCTCCTCTCTTCACAGATGAGGAAAGTGAGCCCTAGAGGTGGAGGGACTTGCACTCAGCCCTAATCAGAAGGTCCCTCTGATTCAGAAGCCTGTGCCTAGAGTCCCTGCATGACACTGTTTCTCCTTTGAAAACTACTTTGGACCATAACACGGTTGAAAGAAATAATCACTGTGCACATCCCAGAGTTTCATTTTAAGCAAATATATGCAAATAACTGTACATTTCAGACTGAAAATAATGAGCTTTCCCTCGGAAAGAAAAAACTGCCATCCAGCTCTGACTGAACCCCTGACAAGTCATGGAGCACTGGTGAAGCCGTTTAGCTGCTCGGGGCCGCAGCAACAGCGTCTGTGAAAGCCACGTCGATAGTATTTACTGAGTGGCCACAAGGCTCAAGACCTCGAGCGAGGCTCTGAAGGCCGCGGAGGCAGCGTCAGCAGCTCTGCTCCCGGTGAACTCGGGATCTAGCTGAGAGACGGGATCTAGCTGAGCAGAACAGAGAGACAGACCCTGAAAGCTGGCGGGAGCCAGAGGACAGAGCCATCAGTTCTCCCGGGGAGGCCACGCTTGATGAAGTGTGAGACGGAAATCCATAGGCGTGTAACTGAGTCCCCAGCCTTTGTTTCTTTAGGGCTCGGGCTCGGGCTTCCAGAGGCAGTCAGTGAAATCAGTTTTTCTGGTGAGCTGTTTGGGTGACACCCCCCACCCCCCGCCCACCGGCTTTGCTCTGTTTAGTTCTCATTGTCTGCACTGAATGATCTCATGTGCCCTAGGTGATTTATAGGGGATGGGAGAGGAGGTGATCCATTCTCCGTCCTTTGCACAGTACACGGTGTGGTGCACACATGCATGCACGTGGACTCCTGCAAAGGTGAGGTGCTTTGCATTCCATTCTCGGTAGTAGAACGGCGCTGCACAGAGCAGGAGGAGAGTAGGAGGCTGGCGGCGAGGTCCTCATGCACGCCCGGGTCGGCGCAAGTCTTAATCCGGGGCCTCCCTGCCCCGACTGCCCTGCTGCCTCCACCAGCAGACCAGCGTGTGGACTTCCTCTCACTTCCAGGCTCTGAGGAGTCACCATCAGACTGTCCCTCTCTCTCTCTTTCTCTCTCCCTCATGGCTCCATCCCTAAAAGCTGCTTGCTTTCTTTCTTTAAACCCCCCATCCCTTGGAGCCTTGAGCTCCAGCCTTCTCTGGCTGGCCTGTGCTCACTGTTTCTCCTTGGTCTCACAAACCTTACAGTGAGGTGTGAGTCACTCTGCCCCCTTTCCCTTTGTTTCTGCTGTTGGTTCCATGGAAGTGGTTGAAAGGGAATGTTGGGTCCTAGGAATGCAGGAAGATAAGAGGGTCATTTTTAAAGACAGGGATTCCAAATGGCAGCATTTTGGTCTTTTCCTAACCTTTAATTGTACCCCAAGCTATATTAAATTTATGTGCCTGTTAATTCTTGACCTGTTTTCAAACTTGACCCCTCAAAGAACCACAGATAAAAGAACACCCCAGCTCAGACACAAAGGAGAGAAGGGTTTTTTGGGCAGAAAGAACAGACAGAACAAAGACAAAGAGCTGAGGATGTACATGATACATTAAAGGCTTGGAGATAGTCTAGTCTCTGCGGTGAGCAGGGTCCTGGCAGACAGTGGCAAGAAATGAGTTCTTAGAGTTAGGAACACTCTGCGAAAGATTTTGAGTGTTTCAATTAGACATGATTGTTTTCACTCTGTAGCATATGGGAGGTGACCATGAAAAGTTTCTGGACAATTGATTGTGTCTTTGTTGGCTTAATTCTGATGGTTGTGTAGAATGAATTAAAGGGGAGAGAATCTAGGAAAATAATGTTTTCACTAATTCAATATTTAAGAATTACCTACAATGTGCCAGTACAGTACTTGAGCACTGAAAGAGACAGAGAATAAAATGGACAAAAATTTCTGTCCTCATGGAGTTGAAGGTCTAGAGGTTAGACTGCTGTGAGGTTGCTGTGGTCCTCAGTGGAGTGGTGACAGGAGGAATACATAGGAAAGAGAAAATAGTATTTTGGAAGTGCAATTAACAGGATGTCCAAACTTGGGGTATGAGAGAAGGTGGTAATATACCTGACAGATTTAACCTAAGTAAGATTCAGAGAATAAGAAAGTTTTCCACAAATGTATGTTGTAGACATTCCAAGTCTGAGTATTTTATAAGGTGTCCCTTGGTGGTGTCCAGAAGGCAGTTGGAAAGGCGCCCGGAGTGTGGGAGACAGGCGAGAACTACAGAGTTGAGAGACACCAGAATATAGGTGATAATGAAAGCCATGGGTAGAGACGGAATTATCCAGAAGGAATATCTAGAGTGAGGAGAAGAGAAAATGAAGCTCAGCTCTTTGGAGGAAATATACCTTCAGTGTCTAAAAACAAAAAATTAATGAGAGACTGAGAAAGAGTAATCAAAGAAGTAACAGGAGATGGGTGCTTTGGAAGTCAAAGGAGGCAAGTGTTTCAGGAACGGGTGAGTAGAGGTAAGTGTGAGAGGAAGCTCAAGGTGGCTCAAGAGAAGGTGGAGCCAGGATAGAAGCCCTGAGATGCAGCTTCATTATAGGAGAAAGGGGCAGTGGGGATGCCTGATTTTATGAAAGGAGTAAAATAAAACAAAGAAAAAGAAGTACTACAAGGCATTCTCCACTCTGTATTTCTTAACTTGAGTCTAGAGATATTAGAAAAAGGAGTTTAGGTGTTCTGGGACTTCCTCTGTGACACTTAATTGACAAAGTTCCTCTTCTGTAATTTGCCCTATGAATCCCGAGAGATTAGATGTAGGGAGTGGAAAAGAAGCAAGCGTCGTCCCAAGGCCAACAGGAAATGTTTGAGCGAGGTCTTCTTCTCACTCCGCCCAGAGCTGAGCCTGGATCTTTCCCGCATTGTCCCTTGGAAGGATTTGAGAACTGCGGTTGACTACATGCTGTCCCAGCATCTCCGGATGTGGCATGGATGTGTTTCCCTCTCCCACAGCAGTACAAGGAAGTGGCCTCAGATTAAAGACAGCATCCCAATGAAGGCTTCATTATGGTCAAGACGTCAAGGGGCTTTTTGACTATAAGGCTCTTGAACATCCTACAGAAAAAAAGGTCCCTTCAACATTTCAACATCAGTATTTCTGAGGCATCATAAATCAGTAAATAATCATCTTTGGATCAGAATAAACTGAGTGAACCTCAGCTGAAAGCTCTTACCTGGACAAGGTCTGCAGGAGATTTAAGGGATTAATAACTCAAATCTCCTCCAGTCCACACGATGACACAGCTTGATGCTGTCATGGGGACACCCAGTCCCCTCTTTGTTTATTGGAGTCAAATCGCCTCTTCTTTCCTCTTGTGGCAGTTTTCAGGGGGTTTTGTGGCCAGCTCACATAAATTTATTTGTTCAAGTCTGCCCCCTTCAGCTTTCACAGAGGTTACAAAATTAAAAATTGTCAGTAGCCATAACTTCCTGACCTTTTCAATTGGGAAAGTTCAGAGAAATGGCCTGTAATTCTGCCAGGAGCAGCTGTGGCCTCAAAGAGTCAATCTAAATATTTCAACAGGTAAATAATCAGTCAGAGAGCTTGGGCCAAGTAAACAATAAATGTGGAGCAAGACACAGGATGTCACAGGTAGAGTAAATTTAAAAGGAAAGCTACAGAAGTGACATTTCATAAGAATAAAACCTTGATAGAAGAGGAGCTTTGAAGTAGAATAATCTAAGTCCCAATAAATGGCCATTTTCAAGGCAACTCAGGAGAACAAATGGAAGAATGTGTGAGGGTCTCCCTTCATCCTGGACTTCGCACTGTAAGGGCCACATCATCACAATGGCCAAATTTATTATTTAAAAATTATGCAAAGGTTATTTGTCAGTCTTGTTGGACTGTTGGGTAGCACCAGTAGAAAAGAGGCCAAGACATGCTCTAGTGAATGAGAGAGGAATAATAAAGTTATGATTATGTGGCTTGAAGATCCCTCAAAAGTCTAGTATCCAAGAGAAAGACAAAATGGAACTGTTTGCAGCTGAAATACTCATCATGAAAGTGCCGTAAGTACAGAAGGGTGTGAGAGTAGAGAGTGCAAAACATAACCACGCGTCCATAGCCAGTTGATTTCAACAAGGGTGCCAAGACCATCCAATAAAGAAAAAGTAGTCTCTTCAACAAATGGTGCGGAGACAACAGTATCCACACGGGAAAAAATGAAGCTGAATATGTCCCTCGCTTTGTGTACAAGAGTTAGCTTTAAATGGACCAGTGACCCAAGTAGAACAGATAAAACTCAAACTCCTTAAAAAACACAGGGGTAAATTTTTGTGACCTTGGATTTGGCAATGGATTCTTAAATATGACACCAAAAGCACAGGAAACAAAAGAAAAAATAGAAAAACTGAACTTCATCAAAATTGAAAACTTTTCACATTAAAAGGCATTATCAAGAAAGCAAAAAGACAGCCTACACGTAGGAGAAAATATTTGCAAATCGTGTATGTGATAAAGGTATTGCAGAATAGATAAAGCAACTTTACAACTCAACAGTAAGAAGATAAAACCCCATTTTTTAAATGGCCAAAGGTCTTAAAGAGACATTTCTCAAAAGAAGGGATCAATTGGCTGATCAGCACATGAAAGACCGCTCACCATCACTGGTCACAAGGTAAATCCAAATCCAAACCACACTGAGATGCCACTTTTCATTCCCGACGATGGCTATCATCAAAATCAAGAAAACAACAATTGTTAATGAAGATGTGGAGACGTTGGGACCTTTGTGCATTGCTGATGGGAATGTAAAATGGCACAGCTGCTGTGGAAGGCAGTTGGGTGGTTCCTCAAAAAGTTGAGCATAGAATTATCATGAGACCCAGCAATTTCACCGAGGTATGTACCCAAAAGAATTAAAAACGGGCACTCAAACAAATACATGTATGTACACTTTCATAGCAGTGCTATTCATGGTAGCCAAAAATAGCCCCAAGTTTGGGAAACAACCCAGATGTCCATCAATGGATGAGTGGATAAACAAATTGTGATATATGCATATAATGGAATATTTTTCAGCCATTAAAAGGAATGAGATATGAACACAGGGTACAACATGAATGAACCTTGAAAACACTAAGGTAAGTGAAAGAAGTCAGGCATGAAATGTTACATATTGTATGATTCCATTTATGTGAAATATTCAGAACAGGTGAATCCACAGAGGCAGAAAATCATTGAATAGTTGCCTGGGGCTTGGGGGAGGGGAGATTGGAGACTGTTTACTGAGCGCGAGGTTTCCTTTTGGGTGATGAAAAGATTTTGGAACCAGACAGAGTTGGTGGACCACACCGTGAATGTATTAAATGCCACTGAATTGCTCCCTTTAAGATGGTTAATTTTATTTTATGTGAACTTCACCTCAAAAAGAGTATTTTTTAAAATAGAGAGGCATGGTTTATTAAATGGAAGTCATGAATTCTCTACAGAACGACTCGGACTTTCTCTTTCAGGAAGCGTTCAAGCCTTGTCATGTAGAGAAACATGTTTC
The DNA here is from genome assembly GCF_009834535.1 of Camelus ferus. Taxonomy (NCBI): domain Eukaryota; kingdom Metazoa; phylum Chordata; class Mammalia; order Artiodactyla; family Camelidae; genus Camelus; species Camelus ferus. The sequence goes on from NC_045709.1 coordinate 36,119,950, forward strand.
CATAAAGCTTGGCCCAAGGAAATGAGTGAAGTGACTGTGGAGACTGGCTGGTCCCTGTTCCATCCTGCAGAGGCTGCGGTTGGACAGAGGCAGGCCTTTCCCTCCATTTCATCCCCTCCACGGTTCTCGCGTGTCTTGTGTGCTTTCACTTGGACCTCCGCAGAGTGACAGCGGAGTGTAAGAGGCCCATCAGGTACATCAGGAAACTCATTCCCACGGCGGCCAAGCGCGTCTTCAAGGAGGTAATTCTGACCCCTCCTTCAAGGCTCTGTTACCTCTCTGGGAAGCTGCCCCCGTGTCCTTGGGCAGAATTTCTTCTTCTCTGTGCTAGTTGAGCTTGTTTGAGCTGCTCGTCTCACTGCTGTAGGCCACCTGTCAAAGCCCAGTGCCTCGCAGAGTGCCTGCTGTATAAGGCACGTCAACACAATGCACTTAGCCGCGAGTGCCCCTGCCAGGGAACAGCGTGTCTCAAACTCAGTACCGACGTACTTGTTCCTTAATACTATATTCATCTGTGTGTGTGTGTGTGTGTGTGTGTGTGTGTGTGTTGGACAGAATACATTTGCTTGTGGAAGCCTGTTCGTGAACATGGGTCAGACCATCTCACCAGGTGACCTCCTGTCAATGCCTGTGGGTGGCTCAGTCTTGCTGCCACAGAATTTCTGTCCTTCGAAGAGTAAATTTATCATTCAGAAACCAATACATTTAACTTCATTCTGCCTTCAAAGCAAAAGGGGAACTGAGGCTGGCTCTCTGAGATGGAGGTGGGGAGGGGCTGGAGAAAGGTGTTTGAGGAGCAGCTGGTTACCGGTTTCTGGAGGGCTGAGGCCCCCAGGAGGCGGGGGGAGCTACCGACTGCTCGGCACCCAGCTGTGAGTCCGTCACCCCAGACGGGCTTTGGAGGGCCTGGGGCGCCATCAGCCTCTGGCAGCAGCCTTCTGAGAGGAGTCCAGGAGACAAAGAGCGGGGAAATGCAAGACAGGAAATGCAGTCACTAAAGCAAAAACACCGCCCCCCAATTCACAGTCAAACCAATTACTTCTGGTTTTTTTCATTGTATATACAAGCTCTTTGAAAAATGTCTGATTGTTCTGAGGGTGAATGACGGTGAATTCAGAACCTTGTGTGGAATGTAGCTGCTGGTGGTGGGAGGGTGAAGTCTGGGGAATGGTCTGGGTTCTTAGAGCACCCGGACATGGGGCTCCACAGAGCAGAGTGAGGGACAGTTTATTTCATCTAAAATTTGAAATGTGGTGTTTTCCCATTTCACCTATCATTACTGTTGAGGCTGCTGCCCACAGAAGGCTTTAGTTCTAAGACCTTCCAGAATCATTGTAGTTCATCTCTTGCGCTAACCCTCAGAGGATGAGGTACCTTGTGTGTGTGTTTTGCTAATAGGTTTTGGCATTGTTTTCACTGGATATTTATTTTTTCTAATTGAACAAAAATATCTTTATATAAACTGTTAATAGATCCTAAAACACAATATGTTTTTAAATGCAACCATGTGTATATAATTGTATTCATAAAGTAAACTAATCCAAACTATACAACAACATTGACAGCAAATCCAAATATAAATGAAGATATTCCTCTGAATTCCACGTTTCATAGAGCATCAAAACCTACCAATATTTAGTCCTTTTCTTGTACATTATTCTGTATTCACATTCTCTGCATCGGATTGAATCCCTGGATTTTATTTCGTTTTCTGTGTGACATTCTCCACGGATATACATCATTGGCTGCTGCTTTGGGGGTTGGATGTCTAGGTATGCATTGTCGAGCCCACGTAGCTCGGAGAACTCACTGAATCCTTGCAATGGGCCTCACCAGCTCAGACTACTGGAAGTCATTTTGTTGTATGGCTTCCTCTTCCCTCATCTCGTCAACACTTCAGAGGAAAGCCATTATGCAAAAACTTGAACCAAGTTTGTGGTATTGATATGAAAAGATAAGAAGAAGCTGGAGTCTAGAGTGTGGGAGGGGTGCGAGCTACCAGAAAGAGGGTACATTGTCACTGCACAATTTTAAAACTATATAGGAAAATCAACATAAAGTCAGTCATTTTCTTATCACCATGTAGCTGCAATTCTGAGCCATGTCAGTGTTAACATCCTTCTCCTTGCCAGGGCAAATCAAACCATTGGCTTCAGTATATGACCGTGTTTAGCAAGTTCCGGAATTGCTCACTGTAAAGTATTTTTGAATGTAGAAACATAGACCAAAAGGCAACTTAGATGCTCTCTTCATTCTTCCTTCCTTAGCCTCTTTCATTAACAAAATCTAAGTGTCTGAAGCGAGAGAGCATGTTTACCAAGTCACACTCCTGCCCTTGAGAAGCTTCTAAGTCAGAGAAAGAGCATTTAATGACTTTCTCAAGGTCACCCGAATGCTGAGAGGCTGAATCAAAGCAGGATCCATGACATTTTCAAATGACCTTCCTTTCCTGAGAGGTTTAGAGAAGGTGGAACCACAGAAACGGCAGGGCCTTGAAACACCTTCCAAAAAAGTTTAAAATTCTTGGTATTTTTAAAGGAAAATGTGTTCTGGGTTTTGCTTTTCCCCTTCGTATGCAGATATTTCCTGGGACTTTGCAATGGCTTCTCCCATCCCCCACCACTTAGTGTAGGGGTATTTTTCCAGCAGCACAATTGCATTTTGAATACAATTTCTGCTTTGAAGTTAGGACTAACACATGTCGCCCCAGGTGCCTGAACTGAAGCAACCCACACCCCCCGCCTCACATCCACCCCCAACTCCTGCCCAACACCACCTCAAATGACTTTTAATTACATCGAACTCAGTCCTTACTTATGCTCTGTGCTTCTGTTTTCTACATCTGAGGCTCTATTTATAAATCATCTAGTCATGCGGGCCACTGGATTGGGAGCCTGACTAGAGCTGTGTATCATGGTATGGTAGCCCCAAACATTGGCGTCACTTCCTATGGTGCAGGCTAATTAATTGCTTGTGAAGGACCAACTGCACTTGCCTCCCCAGATTTGTCTGTTGAATCCATCTCAGAATGCATTTCCTCCAAAATCTCCAAACCACACACCACTCCGTGGCCATTTCCCTTTGCTTAGTGGTCGAGGTGCGTGTTGCAGTCCAGGTAGGTTACAACAGCTGCTGCACGCCAGCCAGCAGCCAGCCGCCACTCTGGGTGGGCTCGTGTGCCGTGGGAAGGTCCCCAGTCACTGCCCCAGGCTCTAAGAACCTTACAGCCTGCCAGAGGTAACAGTCTTCAAGGTTAAGGCCCATCTCTCCTCCCATTTTGGGTAGAGGCCAGGATTTAAATAAAAGAAAGAATAAGTAAAAGAAATCAAATAGAAATTCAACCACAGGAGTCAAGGGCAAGTGAAACTGATTTTAAAGGGCTGGCTTCAAGCCACAGAAACAAAGAGACTTGAGGTGAAACTGTGCTCCAAGCTCTTGGTTAAATCAGAGCCACTGCTGAGGGAGAGGGCTGCAATGAGAACGTGGACAAAAAAGCTTCATTTTCAGCATGATCAGTGTCCTGAAGACTAAGGCAGTGACACGCTCTTTGAAATTAAAGAAAAATTGCTCCCAGAGTAGTTCTGTCTGCCTGAAACGTAAGCAAGAGGCAGTAAAATAGGGGGAAACTGGATGGTGGTGAGAAGAAGAGCACAGCTTGAATCCTGCAACTCCACATTGCTCTTTATTATTTGACTTCTCTAAAGTCATATAATTTGCACTGTGTAAATAGGATATTTGAATTTAGCCATTATAACCCCATTTACAAAACTGATTACAAACAATGTAAGATTTACTAAGAGGTGACATTGCCTTGTGGTTAGGGAAGCTGGTTCTAAAGAATGCCCGAGTTCAAGTGTTGGCTTTGCCACTTAACTAGCTGTGTGACTTCAGACTAATTGCTTGACCTCTCTGAGCCTACGTTTGTTAATCTGTAAAATGGGAATTGTAATAATAGATCTAAGTTACAGTATATAAAATGACTGACATCCATAAAAGGTTTAGGGCAATATGAGCACATAATATGTGCTCTATAAAATGTTTTCTATTTTTGTTATTAAATATTAATATTTGCTGCTGCCTCTCTTAGTTTTCTATTTAATTTTCCTCAAAAATCATCAACACAAAATGTGGCATATGGGAAAAAAGTGAATTCTGACCCATACTAATACTAAATACAATAATTAATTCCAGGTAAATTGTAGATATAAATACTAAAGTTTTCACATAAATCTTCTAGAGGAAAGTGAAAATAAATATCTTCAGGATTGTTGTAAGGCAAAAATAATTTTAAACAGGCCATAAAAAGTGCTAACTTAAAAAAAAAATCAAAAATTAGACTATTTTAAAATGAAGAATTTCTGTTGCTCAAAAAACACATTGAAAGAGGAAACTGAAAGTTGCAGTGTGAAAAGAGAAAGGAGTCATATCCAGAATATATAAAGAATTCCCACAATTCAACAACAAAATACCAGAAACAACGCAACAGAAAATTGGACAAAAGACTTGAAGAGACACCTCACAAAAAAATAACATCAAAATGTCCCAAATAAAAACATATTCACCTTCACTAGTCACCAAATTTAAATGTTAACTACATTAAAATCCTTTATATACCCACCTAGAATAGCTAAAAATAAAAAGGATGCAAAACACTAAGTACTGGTGAGGATATAGGACAACTGGAACTCTGACAGGCTACTGGTAGGAGGGTAACTGGGAACAACCATTTTGGGAAACTGTTCAGCAGTGTCTACTAAACATGACCCTTTGTGTACCCTAAGACACAGAAATTTCACTTCTAGATTTTTTTATTGGACACAAATATGCCTCCAAAAGTACATATAAGAATGTTTATATCAGTATTATTATTAATAGCCTCAAACTGGAAACAACTCAAATTCCAACAACAGAATGAATTAGTAAATTATGATAAATTATGATATAGTCCTACAATGAAATGCTACACAACAACAAAATTGAACACACTATTGTTATCCACAGCAGTAGGGAGAAATCTCCAAGAAAATCACATTGGAATGAAAAAAGCCAGACACATCAAAAGGTAGCGCTTATCGTATGGTTCAATAGCTATAAAGCCCAAAAAAGACAAACTGCTGTATGGTGTTAGAAGTCAGGATGGTGGATACCCGTAGGGAAAGAGGTTAGTTATCAGAGGAGCAAAGACTAGGGCGGGGCTGGGAGGCTAGTTGTAGTGATTTCAGTGATGGTGTCAGTGATGTGTTCTTGAGAAAATTCGTTGAACTATCCATTGATAATTTGTGTATTTCTTTAAAAGTATATTATATTTCATTGAAGAAATTTTTACTTGAAATGATTAAGGCTATGGAAGTTGAACAAATAAAGGTGTTAAATAACAAATTTAACTCCTTAGGTCTTAACGTTTGGTTATAATCTTATGACATCTGAATTGAACTGAGCACATGTAAGTGTGTGTGTTTGTGTTGCTAGAATGTAAGTTCCATGAAGCCAGGAAGTTTTGACTGTCTGATCTGCTGTTTCTGTCTCTGGCTGCTTCAATAGTGTCCTGTACATAGTGGGCCCTCAGTAAATATTTGTTGGATGCATGAATGAAAAAAATACCTTGCATTTGATAAATTAAAGGAAAGTTAATTTTATACTGGATTTGTGGGCAAGGAAAATAGAATGGGTTTCTTCCCGGGAGGTATAAATATTATGATTGATCTACTTTTATGTTTCCTCCAGCCAGTTTTTCTCAAGCAGGGTTCATAATTGGAGAGAGTGATATATGGGTAACAATCAACCGTGGGAACCAGTGTGCAAGGCCATGAAACATAAAAGAAATTAATTTCTGAGCCCACCAAGATATCTCAGTATCTATCACTTAACAGAATACATACATTCCAGGAAAGACAACTCTAAAGCAATTTCTTTGGTGAAAGGAAATCTATTTTCCTATCGGAACTTTCAAAAGAAGTTGAATGGGTGTTTTCACAGGAAAAGCTCCTACAATAAATGAGAGTTAACACAAGTCTTTCTGTGGGAAAGGGTACAAGGTGGCGGTCAACTCCAAGAATGCTAGGCATTACAGTACCTAGGACAACCAGAGCGTGCCTGCTGGCTGCTGTAGTTTCCACCTTGTTTATTATTTGTTTGCATAGATTTCTCAGCCTGAACATTCTCTGTATCCAATCAGGGAACACGTTTCTGTGAAATTCTGGCTTCTCTCCTCTTTGGGCTTGGGTATTGCCTACATATAAGGAGGCTGGGGTATAATAGCATGTTTCCCCTGTATCAGTTACGATGTCACATTCTTGCTTGAAAATCCCTCAAGTTTGAAGTTAAAGGTTGCGTGAAAAAAAATTTGAGCGTGGTAAATTCAAATATTGGGTAAGTCAACCTTAATTTTCCTAATGGATGACAGATGAATTTGTACAATTTTCACACATAGATTCTAAAGCAACTAAGTCAGAGTGCCTAAGGGACCCTCCCACGCCCAGTCCGCAGTGGTCCTAGCCTCTTAGGAAAGTGGGTCAGTCCGGCTGGAGTCTGAATCCATGTCTGCTACTCTTGGTTAGGGAATGACCATGAGCTTCATTTGTATAGCAGAGATTAAAGTTCCTAGCTTGATGTTTTAATGAGTTAGTGTATGTGCACCACAGATTAGAAGCTCAGTAAATGTTACCACCATCATCATCACCATTTACATCCAAACAGCCAGAAAGTAGCCAAGTGCTGTGAACCCAATGAATCAACAGTTCCTGCTGGTTGCAGTCTGGACGGCAGAGAGCTTGACTTTAGCTTAATTCTAGCTGAGTTAGTGTAGCGCCTGGCCTGAGGCATTAATCAGTTGAAGGATCTGCTATTACAAATGCTGTTTCTGTTTCTGTCCTTGAAGAATTCTTCACTGTGCTTCATATTTTCTTTTTAAGAATTTTTTTATTGAAGTATAGTTGGTTTACAATGTTGTGTTAACTTCTGGTGTATATAGCACAGTGATTCAGTTATACACATATATATATGTATATTCCTTCTCATATTCTTTTTCCTTATAGGCTATTACAAGACATTGAATGTAGTTCCCTGTGCTATACAGTAGGACACTGCTGTTTATTTCATATATAGTTGATAGCATCTACAAATCTCAAACTCCCACTTTATCCCTCCACACCCCTCTTTCCCTCCTGGTAACCATAAGTTTGTTTTCAATGTCTGTGAGTCTGTTTCTGTTTTGTAAATAGGTTCATTTGTATCATTTTTTTTAGATTTTACATATAAGTGATATCATATGGTATTTTTCTTTCTCCTTCTGGCTTACTTCACTTAGAATGACAAACTCCAGGTCATCCATGTTGCTGAAAATGGCATTATTTTATCCTTTTTGTGGCTGCATAGTATTCCATTGTGTGTGTGTATGTATGTATGTATGTGTGTATATGAGATATATATATATATATATATATATATATATATATATATATATATAATAATTTCTTTATCTAATCATCTGTCGATGGGCATTTAGGTTGCTTCCATATCTTGACTATTGTAAATAGTTACTATACGATGCAGCAATCCCACTCCTGGACGTATATCTGGAGAAAATTCTAATTTGAAAAGATACACGTGCTTCATATTTTCAACTGCAAAATGAGAATGAACACCCACAGCCACTCACATCAGCAATCATTTTAGCACCACTCATCTTGGAAACTGGCCGTGGAGTAAGCAGAATTAGCAAGGCAGGCAGCAGGGAGGTAGGAAGGCCCCTGGGTTGCTGGTTGGAAGCTGAGAGCTGGAAATAATTCTCTCTGATCTATTGCCTGGAGAACATCCTGAGCCAGCTGGCCTGAGAAGATAAGAGAACTGTTCTTCTCCAGCCTGGGCGGTGCCATTACCTAACAAGGAGTTGGGCAAGATGTGTAGGGAGCAGTATTTAACTGTGTGCCAAACTCTACCCATGTTTCATCTGGATTCCAATTTTTATCCTTTGCCGCACTTTAAAAATTATTTTAGATCTTCCCTGGAGGAAGAAACCACAATTTCTCCAGCTCTTCTCAGACAATTTGTTCTAAATGTAAAGGATTGGAGGTGGGGATGGGAACAGACATTGAGTTAGCCTAATTTGAGAATGAAAAAAGTGCTTGTATTTTAAAAAGTAACTTGGAATCACTTTAGAAATAACAGTAGCTTTGCGTAAATGCCATAAAGCCCTGCGTCCCCTCCTATGTGTGCTTGTTCTTGCAGTCAGACTCTGCCTGAACAGAAGCAGAGGCTGGAAACCTAAGAGGAAGAAGAGGAAGCAATTGGTTTTCACCTCCGCTGGACGGTGGCATGAGAATGTAATTGAGCATTGTGATGGGTAATTTTGTGTTAACTTGACTAGGGTATGGAGTCCATTTGTTTGGTCCAAGACCAATCCAGATGTTGCTGTGAAGATTTTTTTTTAGATGGGATTAACATTTAAATCAGATGTAATTCTGACACTAATTTCCAATGTATGGGTCTACCAACAACACTAAGCAATTCTTTGACCCCAGCTGGGTGTCCTACAATTTAACTCAATTCTTGTATTATTTACCTGGAGCCAGCATCAGATGCTACACGTTAAGGGCTCAGTCCCACAAGACTGCTCCTCCCTGACGCATGCCCATTGCTAGTCCAGGTCGTTACCTGTGCTTCCGACTGACTGGTTATAGATTGAAAATTCCCACGACCCACTCTTTAATACATTTGCTAGAGCAGCTCACAGAACTCAGAGAAACATTTTACTTACTAGATTACCAGTATATTATAAAAGGATATAATTCAGGAACGGACAGATGGGAGAGATGCATAGGACAAGGTATGGAAGAGAGTGAGGCGCTTCCATGTCCCCTAGTTGTGCACCACTCTCCCCAAATCTCCATGAGCTCACGCACTTAGCAGCTGTCAGTACCACATCCTTTCTGGTTTTTATGGAGGCTTTTTTATGCAGGCAGGACTGATTAAATCATTGGCCACTGGTGCTTGAACACATCAATCTCCAACCCCTCTTGCCTCCCGAAGAGGTCAGAGGATGGGATTGAAAGTTCCAAGCCCCTAATCACAGGATTGGTTCCTCTGGAGACAAGACCCCATCCTTTACTGGCATTGAAAAAGTCACCTCATCCACATAACAAGGACATCTTATTGCTCTCATCACTTAAGGAAGTCCCAAGGGTTTTAGGATCTCTGTGCCAGGAAGGGGTTGAAGACCAAATGTATATTTCTTATTAGAAATCACAGTTGACTTTGAATAAAACAGATCATCCTTCATAATGCAGATGGGCCTCAACCATTCAGTTGGAGGTCTTAAGAGCAAAGACAGTCTTCCTGAAGAGAAAGGATTTCTCTCTAAGACGGCAGCATAGAAACCCTGCCTGAGTTTCCAGCCTGCTCCCCTGCAGATTTCAGCCTCAAGATTGTAACATCAACACTTACTTATAGGTCATCTCGTATTGGTTCTGTTTTTCTGGAGAATCCTGACTATTACAAGCCTCTCACTCTTAGAGCAAAGGGTGGGGCACGATGGTCCCCATGTCACTGAACTCAGGTCCGGCTGCTCGCTGCTCTGAAGTCAATACAAGAGATAAGTCTTGGTAGGAACGGAATAAGTTGCTTTAACCAGAAGGCTAACAATCTGGGGAGAAGGAGGATTTGTGTCCCAAATCCAGCTTCATGGATTCTGCTTGGCCATGAAAGGTTTTAAGGGAAAAGGAGCAAGTGAGCTCAGTTAATCATGGAGACAGGCGGTCACACTCGTCACCATCTCCCATTGCGTGCAGGCTTGCCGAGTCTTTGTGATTTTTTTTTAGATGCCATCTTGTTCACATAGTTGGTTCGCGAGATTACTGAAGGGAAAGCTGGGGGAAAGATCCGGTTACCTGTTAATTATTTCTTCTTCATTTCTATTACTTTGATTTAAGGAAAGAACCAACAGGTTAGGCAAAGCTTTGTGTGATCATAAGATGTGAAAGATGTGCTCAGGCCTGAGGTTAGTTAAAGTACAGCTTGGCTAAAGTAATGAGACCAAAGGGGCCTCCTGTAGAGAGCTCTTTTCCTACAAAGAGCTCTTTCCTGCAAAAATCTGCTTACACCCTGGAGCTATGACTGTGTGACTGCTAAAAGATGGCCCACCCCCAACATCCCTCTCCTCTCTTTACCCCCCAGCCTTGGCAGTTAGCCTGCAAATTCGTCTTGGAAAGTCACCAAGAGGGACAACATTACCTATAGAAAAGGCTGTAGAAGTATTCTTACCCATTAGGCCATTATCTTGGCAAACTGCTTAGATTAGTTAGCTGGGCCTCAGACCCTGAAAAGAGGGACATGCTACTGACTCCCAAAAATGGAGTTATATTCTGATAGTGACAAGCCCTGAGGGTCTGGGGCAGATGGGGGCCGTCTAAACTGAGGGGACAGGAGCTGGAAGCGATGTGGAGAAGGAAGGTGACGAGGTCCAAGGAACACAGTTTGTTATGTTTAGTAATATTATGCATAATCAGGGTAACAGTACTGATAAACCCCAACCTGGCCATCCTGTCGCTGGGAGAAAAGTCTCAACTCACACACTTTTTGTAGCATTTGTAGCAGTGGTGAGCTGGGGCCAGAATGCCGCAGCGAAGCCCTGGATTCCTGACCATTTCCAGCCCCTTCCGCTCACCTAAGCCAGGAGCCCGACAAGCCCATCTTGTCAGGAACACTCAGGGACTCTGCCGTCGTGCTCTGGGAAAAGACAGCTCAGAATCTTTCAACTCATCCGATTTCTCCTCCTCCAAATCTCATCCCCAGAAACCTAGCCGCTATCCTGCAGTGGGTTCTTGGCTCGGCGGTGAAACTTTTCCACTCTGCATACCATCTTTGCTCTCTTAACATTCTTTTTCTCTTTAACAGTAATTATCATTGATTTAGCTCCTGTTCTCTTACCCTCACTCGTAGCCCTTTGGATTAAATATTACTCCATTTAGCAAGTGAGACAAGTGAGGCTGAAAGAGCTTTTGCAAACGTCAGAGGGCAGACAGGAGCCCAGCTTGGCTGAGGGCTGATGTTCAAGCTGACCCACGAGAGATTCCAGAAAAGACAGAGAAATGCTGCCGCTAAGGCACCTTGGACCCGAGAAAGATTCCATGGTGGGGCTCTGTGCACAACAGGAAACAAGAGGAGAAAGGAGTTATTTAAAATGAAAACCAAGGGTTCTTTATTCTGCGAATTTAAATGCAGACATGACATTAACGACATGATAATCTAGGAATCCTAACGCGTTGCTCGTAATTAGACCTTGCGTGTCTTTCCTCTTTGACAGATGCAGAGAATTTCAAAATATAATTAAACCTTCCAATGCCCTTGTGAGGAGGCGGCATCATATTCATTTTACAGATGGGTGAACTGAGGCCAACAGAGGACAAGTCTCTGAAAGTTAACTGAAGAAATTTGTAAGCAAACATTAAGGAAGCCCCGTGGCTCTCTGCTCCTCTGTGCTTCAGTTCCAACCAGCCCAGAGCAGTGGTCTAGAATTTTTAAGGAAGGAATCAAGATTAAATGTCCTTAGGAAAACTTTTCACCTGTACTTATCCATCAAAATATCTAAAGCAACTCAGTGAGGCAATAGACTAAAAGTCAGTTCGCATATGCTTTAAGCCATTGTGTAAGTTGCTGTGGGTTTATCCACGGCTTCTGCAGACTTCCTTGTCATAGGATTCCCTCGTGGTATTTGTTAATGATCTAGGTTTTCTGGCTTCTCCTCTAAAGATTCTGATTTGATATGTCTGGGTGGCTCCTAGGAGTCTATATTTTTGACATGTTTCCAGGTAACTTTTTATAATGAGGGGAGTGTGGGAAACATTGGACTAATCATTCTGTAAGTCCTTTTGAAGACTATAATTTGTGTGCCTAGGACTGTCTTAGGTACTGTCACATATATTCAGAGTATAAGAAATGACCTCAAAAGCTCCTTCCTTCCCCTTACTCAATGTAATGGAGAATGCAACAAATGTTCATTGCACAGCTCTTCTGCCGAAAGCCTTAGCTCTTGGGTGGCGTGCTACGGCAGTCACAAAGATAAAGCTGGAAGAGACAGACACCTAAACAATAACTGTAATAACAGGTGGTAATAATAAACTAGAGGTTTGTACAAAGCATTCTGATAAGGGAGACAAGGGAGCTAGTAAATCTGGCTGAAAGGAAGACTGGGGAAAATGCAAGCAAGTAGAAGATCGATGAACTGGGTTTTGAAGGATGAACAGGAGTTTGTCCATTGGGAGCACATTACAGGACAAACACAATAGCATAAGCAAAGGAATATATGTATACAGGTTTATGTATACACGTGTATTTTGATCACAACCTTTTGGAGGAGGGGCAGGTGATACAGCATGATGAGAGGGTGAGTCTATAAGAAGGTGTGGCAAGAGTTGATCTGCTAAGGGGTTTTTAATGTCCTTGTATGTCCTGTTCATCCATTTAACAAATAGGTATTGAGTACCTGTTGGGTGTCAGGTGAAGTTTTAGGTTCTGGTGATTGATTAGTTGTAAACTAATTTTTCAAAACACCTTTCCTTGTGAGTTTACATTCTAGTCGGGGGAGAAACTCAACAGACAAATAGATAATATGGGATGTCAGATGATAATAAATGTGGAGGAGGAACGTCAGCTAGAGGGAGAGGAATGGGGGCATCTGGGCAAGACTCTGTTGACAAGATAGGTGATATTTGATCCTTGATCTGAAGGAGGTGAGGGAGGGAGCCAAGTGGGGGAAGAAGGTTCCAGAGTGAAAAGCAAATGGAAGGGCCTCAGGGGTGGGGTTTGCCTGGTGCCTCTGAGATTCAGAGAGGAGGCTGTTATGCTGGAGGGCGGTGGATGGGGGAGAGTGGCAGGAGCCAAGGTTAATGAGGCGATGGCCGGCAGAGAGGCGGGGGTCCTTACTGTGAAGGGCTCGCTAGGCCATCTTATAGAGTTTGGGCTTTTATCTGAGTGAGAAGGTTCTAAGTAGGAGTGACATGATCTAATTTTTGTTTTAAAAGCTGTCACTCTGAGTGCTGTGATGAGAACAGCATGTGGGTGCCAGGAGCAGATGAGATGGACCCAGAGAGGAGATCACTGCAATGATCTTGACACAAGACAATGGGCCGGGGTGCATGCGGTGGGGATGGTACAAAATGGTAGAATTCTTGATGTCTTTTGAGTTTGTTAAATGGGTGGAAATGGGGCATGAAGGAAAGAAGGAAGTTGAAGCTCTTGAGCCTCTTTCTAGAAACTATTGCAATGACATTATCTGATCTACAGCTTTGTGAAATCTTTCTGGTGTTACTTTCGATGGCAGGCAGGAAGCTATTATAACAAGCCAGGCAAGAGATAAGAGAAGTTGACTAAGACTGAGTCTATGAATCCTGAAGAAAGAATCATGGTGAGAGAAGTTTTAGAGGAAAAAGCTGCAGAATTTGGTGATAAATTTGGTGTTGGGTGTGATTGGTGCATGATGGACTGAGAGAGTGAAATTCACATTCATGGTAGGAGACAGGATGAGTTTGGCCTTGTTTGGTTGCGTTGATCTTGAGATGTCATTGATCTTTGGAAGACTGTGAGCAATTTAGCTCTGACACTTGGGAAGGAGGATGTGGCTAGGGAGTTGTGAAGACAACTAGTCATTTTGGATATCGCATGCTAATTTTAAAATGAAAATTTTTAGATCTGGCCCAAAATAGTGATTTCTGCAATATATGTTGCTCAGATTTCTAACTTTATGCACCAGGGGAGCTTAGGAAACGCTTGGAGATGGAATAGTCCAGCAGGAATGAGCATGTATGTTGGGAATAGTGTGAGAAATTCCCCAGCCTCCTCAAAATGGCCCTACACTACAAGCAGGCTTCATAACCCTAGTTTGTCTTTCCTTATGTGTAATAAACATACGATCATAAACTGTCTTTGCATTTTTAAAGCTTAAAGTGGGGATCCTCAGAGAAATCTCCAAATGGGCCTTGAGGTCCTAACATGGTCCATATGGCATTATTTTTTTCCCATTGTGCTTATGGAATTGAAGGTTATTAATATTATAAATGTTTTCTTTTTTTAAATTCACAGACATTAAAAAAACGGTTATACATGTTTTTTTGATCAAGGTAGGCTAGAAGTCAGTGCCCCTTTTCCTATAAGATGCCTGTGAGTTTACACTGGAGATAAATGAATAATATATTCCTATTCTTTCTTTGAAGTTCCTTTGTTTGGGAAGTTTGTCTCCTTAATTTGCATACAGAGATTTGTCCCTTGTTCCCAGATGAACTAGAAGAAACATCTAATGGAAATTTGCTATGAGCCTTACAGGATTAAGCCATGGGGGAGGTTATTAATACATTTCATCGTGGGCAGCAATCTTTGCCCCAGGAAAGGTTATTAAAAAAGATCAGGACATCCCCTCAGTTTGTGAGAAGAATTCCCCATTGGCACTCACAGTGGGGTGATTGTTGATTGGAGGTAAAATCCCTTTGTGTCCACTCCATCATTTAGCTATACCAGCTCTGGAGCTCAGATCAGTTCAAAATATCCATGAATTTCCCCTTTGTTAGAGAGCTGAAAAACGGTCCATCATATCTAAATATTAAAATTTCAATCACAGTGCAATTAAAAGAACCAAAGCCACTCTAGCCTAGAAAGGGGAGAGAGCTTCAATTTTGGTAGCCCTAAAAACCATCATTACCACCTGTTTGGAAGCTTTCATGTCAGTGACCCATGTGATCCCCCGAGAGCCTAATGCAGGACAGTTGGTATGACTGTGTTCTGGTGGTCTGAGGCTCCTGAAGGAGGGAATGGAATGTGGGTTTTAGTCCTGGCTCTGTCACCAGTGGCCTCAAGCAAAATCATCTCCACGGAGCCTGTAAGCAATAAGGGTCACCCTGCCTCACTCACAGGATTAGAGTCAAGGAAAGTGAGAACGTAGATCCAAAATCATTCGAAAAGGAACAGAGTCCTTTGATGTTTCCTTGAAGGGAGAAAGAAGAAAATTTTGCTGATAGTATTTGGAAGGTAAGGGTGGAATTAGCTGAAGAATTGGGGAAGTTTTGTACCCAGAGGGAAACACAGAATCAAAGAAAGAGCGGGCTTGGCTAATTGTGAAGGGGGCCATCTAAAAATGGCTTCTAGTTGGGAGCCTTCTGGTCTTCACCCCCTTGTGTAATCTCCTCACCTTGACTGTTGACTGGATGGTGACTTGCTTCAATGATGAAAGATGGCCAAAGTGATGAACTGTCACTTCTGAGATTAGGCTATAAAAGACTGTGACTTCATCAGCCTGCCTGCTCACTTTGATGAAGTCATCTGCCATTTTGTGAGCTGCCTGATGGAGAGGTTCATGCAGCAAGAACCAGGGGTGGCCTCTGGCCAATGGCCCAGGTGGGGCTCGTAAGAAACTGAAGCCTGCCTACAATTACTGAGTGGGCTTAGAGGCATAGCCTGCCCCAGCTAAGCCTCGAGATAATTACAGCTCCAGGAGAGACCTTGACGGCAGCCTTGTGAGAGACTTGGGGCAGAGGCACCCAGATCAGCCATGCCCGATTTCTGACCCACAGAAATAGTAAGATAGTAAGTGAGTAATTCATTGAGCTGCTAAAATTTAGAATAATTTTTTTACAGACTAGGTAAGTAATTCACCAATTAACCCAGGATAACCTGGAATGGTTCTGGAGGAAAAGAAACGAAGGGTCTTAACATAATGAACCTGCAAAATTGTTAAACATGTGACGCTGACATGGAAGCAAAGGGAAAAAATAGGTTCCAAGAAGAACCAGGGCAGAGAGTAGAGAGAGAGGGAAATGCAGAAATAAACAGAGATCCACCAAATGAGAAAAGCAGAGGCTACTCGTTCAGACGCTGTGTTGTAGCAGAGAGGCAGCCACTGTCACCTGCAGAGATTGAGGGCAGTCAGGGGAGTGGGAGCGCTTTGGGGAGGGCAAAGGGGGTGGTTCCAGGTGTGCTGTTGGCCTGGGAAAGCTGGAGGCGGGCCAACTAGGAGCAGGCTCCTACGTGATTGGTTGGGGTGTGTGTTTGGCTTTCTCTGATTGGCCCCAAATTGGAAGTGAGGACAAAAATTCGGCAAGCTGTCAGCTACTGACCAAGTCCTAGCCGTTTGGGGCCAGTTGCTACGGGGACTATTATTTGTCTTCCTGGATAGTTGCTCGAGATAGCAGTCTGCCTTTCTACAAATCTGACTTGGAGCTGGCTGGCCTCGGGGGCAGTTTAGCATAGATGATGGGCTGGTTGCTGCCAGTGGTGGGTCAGTGTTCTATTTTTAGTTATGGGCTGGCCACTGTCCACTTGTATATTCAGTCTCTCAGAAGGTTATGAAGAAATGGGGTGCTTGGACGAAATTAAGGGGATTCCACAAATGGACTTAAGACAGCCCTAGTCACAGAAGGGAAAAGGATCGGGGCGACCTGCTGCTTTTTCACAGACTTGTAGATAAACCCACGATGAGTACCACAGAGAAAGGTTTGTCCATAACATGTTCAGGAATCCGGACCCACGACAAATCACTGGTCCAATTCGAATTCCTTGTGACCAAGTGTTGGCCACACCTGTTTTTCCTTCCATCACCTGGACCTGAAAGCAGGTCTGGGAGGCCGTTTCTACAGTGCGCCTTATAGCCTTTCACACAGTTGGCTTTGCTCTGGCACGCTTCTCTCCATGGAGCCCCAGTATTCAAGTGGACTCTTCGCACTCCAGGTTTTTATTTTCAAACCAGTCCCCAGAGAGCCTTTACCTCCATGATCCTGAGCTGCAGTGGAACGTTCTTTACTGGTCTCCGTTTAATACAACCTTTTTTCACAGTCAGACTTTGGAGAGGCTTTTTTTTTTTTTTTTTTTTTTTTTTTTTTTTTTTTTTTGCTTTTTGCTTTGCCTTTTTACCTGCTGCTTAACTGGAGAATTACCCTCCAAGTAGGAAAGGTAAATGCTATCTTCTCCTGTTGGTAGAATAAAAAAATTATCTTGTAGTTTGCTCTGTCGGGCAAAACTCTACATCAGATCAACACTCCCTCTTAGCAAGCGGTGACTTGCAGAAGGGGGACCGGGGCCTGGTTAATAACACCAGGGCTTGTAATCTTCCCTGGGCTAATGAGGGTCGCATCCTACCTGACTTGCAGGCCTTCTGCAGAAGTTCAAGCTTCTCCTGTTCTAATTAGCAAGGGCTTATGGAGGGGGAAACCCGCACCTTTAAAGGTATCCATCTGAGTGATTTGAACAATGCAGAGAACCATTATCTGCAGCCCCAATGGCAAAGATGGTTAATTAAAACAGTGATGATGCCGATAAGAGGCATGACAAACGGGCCCGTCATTAATGAGAATGGTCGCAGTCTCTGGTCCCTTCTCCCCTCGCTCATCAAGAAATAGCGGAGCGGAGCCCCTGGGAGACTCCCGCTCAATTAGGCCCCGCTGCCAGAGGCTCTGTGAAGAGAACATTTTACCACCTAATTTGGGAGGGAAGGAGAGAGGGCACAGACTTTAATGGAATCTGCTGCTGGCCCACCGCTGATGGGGCAGCCACTTGAAGCTGTTCTTGAAAAGGCAGAAGTGTGGCGTGAGGGAGAGACAGCGGTTTTGAAATCACACAGGCCTGCACTGGGGTCCTGGCTCTAGTGATGTCACTCCACCACTCAAAGCCTGTTTTCTCCTTGAAAAACATAAAGATAACGACAGTGACCCCCATCCAGGGATGCTGTATGAGATGATGCGTGTGTGTACAGGAGGGAGGGGGGACGGGGTGAGAGCACAGGGATCACACAGATAAAAATCGACAGCCTCCCTTCCCACCTTCCCATGGCCCAGAACACCTGCCCAGATGGACTTTAGCCCTCTCGGCCGTCTCTTTCTCCACCTGCCCCTCACAGCTGATGGGACGTCTTTATAGTGGTCCACACTTTGCCCCATTCAGTGTTACCTGGAAGATGATCCCAAAGGCCTTTCTTGGGCAGGATGTGTTATTCCTTCTAAGGACAGGCCCCGTTCCTTCTCTGTCTCTCCTCTTCCTGCCATCAATGCTCAGCCGACCCCCAGGGGTCACATGTGAGTTGGACATCACCCCTCCCCCACTGCTCCGATCAAGGGAGGGTCCTGGGAGGGACTCAGGGAGCTAAAGAACCCAAATTCTTGCTCTTTAAGGTTGGGGGGAACCCTCATCAGTGCTAACACCTACCTTTATAAAGCAGGATCACCTTGCTATCTCAGTTTTGTTCTTTCCAGTAACCCCATGAGATGGACAGGTAGTTGGACAATTCCCAAAGCTGAATTGACTTAACAAAAATCTAACCTTTTAGGAAGAGGCAGAACTGAAAGTCAGGTAGTCCAAGGAAAAGAACTTTCACTTCTGGAATTAACCACCATTAGACTCTGTATCACTCAGGAAAGGTTATGAAAATCTCAGTGGCTCCAAACAACCCAGGTGGATTTCTCCCTCCAGCTCCATGTCTATCACAGGTCAGTTGAGGCTCTCCTGGCTAAGTCACCCCCTGTAACTGTCTGCTCTCTGAGGCCCAGGCTGATGGGGCGGGCACCCCTTGGTGCACTTGCTGACTGTGGGGGCAGAGGGAGAGTCAGGTGTGCTTAGGTACATGCTTGCCTCTAAAGCATCAGCCTGGAAGTGACCTCCTTCACTGCATGCACATCTCAGTGACCAGGCCTGAGTTCAGCAGGGCAGGGACGTGTGGTCCCTAGCAGAGTGAGGGGCCGGGGCACTGGTGACGGTAACACAGCCTACCATCCACCTCATTGCTCTTGTCTCAGTTCCTGGGTGCTGTTGAAATGAGTGGAGGCTGGTCATGCTAGCACCCTGGGTAGTGACTGTACATCTAGATAGAGGGATGTGGACCCCTCTTTGTGCCTGGTTTTGGAAGCAGAGCCCCAGGAAAGATATTCACAGTAGTGTTTACCTTGGAGGAGATAATTTAGAAGGCGATGTTTGACCTTGGCCATCGATAACATGTTTAAATCCTGGACCACAAGTTAACATTGTAGCAACTACAAAAGCTACCTGGACTGTGTTCCCACCTCGAGCCTGTTGCCACAGAGAGTAAACCACTGTTCCAGGTGTGAGAGTGGTTCAAAGCCACATGCAAATGTTTTAAAGGTCTTTAGTAGGAAGAATATAAGATGTCCCACATTTTTGTTTATTTGTTTGCTGAAAAAAAAAGAGACCTAAGTAACTTGCTGGTGGCAGAAAAACCACATATCCCCCCTAAGAAAAACAGAATTAGCCTTTCTGGGGTGTTCAGTGTTGACCCACAGAAGATGGCCAGGGGACTCACGCAAAGGACCCAGTGACCGGGTTCTCCCAGGACTGGAGCACGCCTCGCGCAGGTCACGTGACCTCTCCATTTGTATTTGCAGTGTGTGGTTCATCTTCATCCTATAACACTGGCTTGTTTGCGAAAACATAAAAAATAAGAAACCACAGGGTCTCCTTCCTGTTCCTGCAGCCTGTTCCAGAAGGAAAAACATCAAATATATTTACTTACTGACTTAGACCTTGTACTTCACCTACTTCTGGGAGTATTTGCGGCAGGGTCTGCTTTAAACTTCATGTGAAATAGGACAGCTGCAGCTGACACCAGAGCAGGGACTGTGTGGCGGGAACAGAGTGATTGGACGTTTCCACATCCCAAAGCAGCTAGCGACCTGCTGTGCACTGATTTGCCTCCTTGGATCTGGGTGCTGAGACATAAAAGGACCATGTTGGCGGCCTCCTTGGGAGTGTCATGCAGCTGCAGCCCAGGTGACTATGCAGGTGAAGTGTCACTTAGAGGGCTGTCCTCTTCTGCTTTGCTGGGATTACCTGTCCACTGTCTAGGGGCTTAGGAAAAGCTGATTTATCACTAGGATAGTGGGGCCATGAAATCTGTAGCACCAGCCTAGCCACCAACAGTGTACACAGCCCTCTCTCCGTTCTGGCCCCTCCTTTCCTCCTAGCTGTCTGTCTCAGGAAGAAAAGGAGCTAACCCATCTTTATGTTCAGATGTTAGCTGAGAAGACATTAAGACATGACCTGATGCAGGAATCTTTTTTTCAATTACATTTATCTAACATTTATTTATTGACTGCATATCAGAGCCAGGGAATACAGAGAGAAAGAGGTCAGAGGGTCTGAGCATGAATACCTTTGGACCCAGGCAAGCAGGGCCCACTTAAAGGGCCCACTCCTGTCTTCCTCCAGTCATGCCCCTCCCTAGGGGAAAGGATTCTGCAGGGCCTGGAGGAATGTGCCAGCTGACCCTCCCTCCTTCTACTCCATGTTCTGGGTACCCAGCACTCCAGAATTCCCTGCCCAAACAATCCACAGCAGCCTCTGGGACCTGCACAAACCCCTCCCAAGGCCCCACCTGGCCTGGTGGGAGTTCATCCAAGGAGGGGAGTTGTGGGGAGAGGTGATCACAGCTTGGACTTTTGACTTGAGGTTTCCACAGGCTTGAGACATTCCCCCTCACAGTATGGGACAGAACAAAAGCTGGGAGGTGGAGTGGGATGGTCAGCAGGTCAGGGTCTCTATTGGAATGTTTGTCCTGGTCCTGCAAATGTGGAGAAGACCCACACTGGTCATCTGGTAGGTGATAGTAGAGAAGGTTAGAGACGGGCAGATCCCAAACCTAGAACAGGTTTCTTTCTGCCAGCAAAGGGTTAATCCACCCCTGTTACCTACTTCTGCTTGTTTACGGGAAGATTTGATCATGAAAGGCCAATGAAAGTGTTCAAGAGTCTGATTCTTCTTGTCTATCTAAATTACTATCTCAGGAGGTAAAGCAAACCAATTTACCTGGAGGCTTTCATCAAAGAAATCCGTACACAGTCCAGGAACCACACGCTAACAAGATAGTCCTAAAGTAGGAAAGCAAACTAAAAAGCCAAACTCAAACTAAAAGATGCTGCTCCGTGATAAACTCCCACTTGTTCAGGCTAAAGCATCCAAGGGTAGTGGTATCATGGGAAATACAACTGAACCTTAAGCTAGGATTATCTATCCTCACAGAGTTAAATGGGAAATATTTAAACGATACTAAATATATCCCTTCTTTTTTTGTCACCAACTCAGTAAATTTTGAAAGATTGCCTTCCCCATTCCTCACCCCACCCCCAGATTTCTGTTCTTTTTAAAGTTGCCAATGTGTACTCAGGGTCTCTCTTCTAGAGATTGGCTAAGAAGAAACAGGCCAAGAGGGTCCCAGTGGCCCCCTCCTTGTTATGACCAGGGACAGGCCAACAAGAAGTTTTCATGAGGGAGAGTCAGAAATGGCCCTCCAGTGATGGCCTCCTGCATGTAATTTGTGGCTTCATTGTTGTGGTAGTGCCTCAATATCAGCTTGGACTCTTCTCAACCATTGTCATTCTAGAATGTGGAGCCCACCAAAGAATTCCCTTTCATTAGAGAAGTTCAGTCTTCTCCTATCTCCCTTCCACACTGGGGGCAGTATAACAGTTGCCCACTCAGCCAACATGGTCATCATGCTATTTGAGGTCCGCCACCTAAAGATTGTCCAGGTCCCTGTTGTCCTTTAACGTCTTCCCTTATCTTCTCAATTACCTCCATCCTTACGCACCTGATGATCCCCTTAGGCATTTTTTCCCCCAGTCCATCTGGGAGAATTCTCCAGGAATTCTGTGTGACTGGTAGAATATAGGATGGATTTAGTAGAGAGAAGATAACATCAGAGAGTGTGCGTGGTGGGGACGATGGGTCCTAAATGCCACACTCCAGAGCATTTACTTGATCTGAAGGTCAACAGATCACCATTAACAAGGTTGAGCAGGGAAGTGACATGACCAGGTCTTTGAAAAGGCAGAGTCAGGCTGAGAGGAAAGGTTTTGGAGGTGGGGAGAACAATTCTTGCATGTAGAACTTGGGCTTTGGGTTGAAGCAAAGCTGACTTCAAATCCTAGTTCCAATACTTATCAATTTTGTATCCATTAGGTACTTCTTATTCACTTTCTCGGATCCCCAGTGTCCAAATTAGACAAAGTCATAGTGCCTTGAAGTATTGTTGTGAAGATTAAATAGTTATAAGAAGCTTTTACTGGCAAATGGGAATGTGACATGAAGCAGGTGTAAGCTAGGGCAGGTGTGACAGGCATAGAGAGGAGGGGATGGGTGTTGGAGACAGTGTCACCAGGATGGGCAAGAGGAATGGAGGGTAACCAGATGTTTGACCTTGAGTGACCCCATGGCTCGTACAGCTCATGGTCGAGCGCGGGTTAAGGAAGTAGAGAAGAAGAACAGATTTTATTCACATGGAAAAAGGGCAGATAATGAGTTCCATTTTGGATAAATTGAGGGAATGAGTGGAAGACATTTAGGTGCAGGTGGTGATTAGTTCACTAAAAATAGGGCTATCTAGAGAGCACTGCCTGTTTCAGACTCATCAGCATGTGGGTCTTTGTGGGCACTGTGGGATTGCTGGATTCATTCTCTCACTGATTCTTTCATCTGCCAGTTCATTCATCAGATATACACTGAGTATCTACTATGTGCCACACTCAGTGCTATTAAACAACGGTGAACAGGCAGAAGTGGTCCCTGGCACTCAGAGCTTATCCCATCCTGGGGTAGATGATTGAAGACAGCCACAGATGCCCCTGCCCTTCAAACCTGGGTGGCCAGGACCCCAAGCCTGTGTGTGGATGGAATGCCAGGATGCTGAGCGGGATGTGGAGTGGGATATTGCTGGTCTGTGGTTGTGGGTCATGGCACAAGGAGGAGGGAAGACCATCTAGGCTGAGAGTGAGAACAGAGCAAAATGCCATTCTGGAATAAACAATGCAGGACCGGAAAGGTGGAATGTGCAGGTTCAGATGGGTGAAGGTGGGGAGATGCCCTGAGGTATTTCTAGGGGGCACAGGCAAGAATCTTTTCTGGAAAACCCGTCACTTGGCCTGTGGGTGCTAAAGAGCTTGCTGAAAACATTAGTATTTTGGATCAGAAGGATCGTATTGTTTTACCTTCAGTACTAGCATCATGCCAGGTAGAACATGTTCAGTTAATGTTTTGTAGAATGGAAAGAAAAAGGAATGATAAAATGGAAGAAAGGAAGGAAACTTGAAAAGTGCTAAATTATCATTCTGGGCTGTAGACTTAGAAGGTAATAAAGATCTTGTAGAATCTCTACTGACATGATACTGAGTCATAGCAATTATTATGGGGGATAGAAAGCTTGGTAATCTGAGTTTTGGAACTGTTGAAAATTAATGAAACCATGCTCCAATGACTTTGAGTAAAATTGGTCGTTAATAACTCCAGGATGGGCCACGACATAGTACTATGAGTTAACTGTGTACCTTTTCTAAATTTCAGAGTCTCACCTAGGGGTGGATTTCTCTCCTAGAGAGCAAAGAAAGTGACATCAGCAGAAGATCACAACTTTTCATCTGAGACTGAGCTAACACATTGTCCTTGGTGGCTTCTGCCATCTCATGGGGAGTCCTATGGGGGTGACTGAGGGATCACTGGCTGTGACCTGCAGCCACACATGTGAACACTAACCTTCGGCAGTGGCTCCTTAGAAGGACAGTAATGTACATGCTTCTGCTTACAACTTAACTTTTAGGCTTCCTGGCAGAGCTTGTGGGAGTGATGCTCTGGTTTGC
This sequence comes from Camelus ferus, assembly GCF_009834535.1. Classification (NCBI taxonomy): domain Eukaryota; kingdom Metazoa; phylum Chordata; class Mammalia; order Artiodactyla; family Camelidae; genus Camelus; species Camelus ferus. The sequence continues at coordinate 36,143,559 of NC_045709.1, forward strand.
AAGGACTTAATGACTTCTTGTCGTCTAGCACCTGTAGGTATAGAGACAAGAGAGGAGAGTACTAGCACATGCCCGTGTCCCAGGTAGAGTGAGCACCATGGATTTGTGAATGCACTATCTTTTCTTTCCAGAAAAAAAATTCCTTATGTTGTATGTATTTAATAGCTGTTACTTTGATATTAACTAAGTGTTCTTACTAAAAAATATTCAAAATTATATCCTTAAATTTAAAAAAGTCTGCTATTTACTACAGATTGTTTCATTCCCTCTCCCCTCCTTTGCATATATTATGATGGGTTTAGTTAGTCATAAATTAAACTTGAAAACAATTGTATTTCTGGAGTTCTGATCAAATTTTCACTCCTTTAATTTTTTTTCTCGTTGCACAAACATATTATTCACAGGAACTGATGACATTTTGAAAGCTAGCTGTCCCATGGCTTCCCAACACCAATATGTGAGGTCCCAATTTCCTCCTTATCTTCATATCTTCTTATTTCATGTGCAACAACTGTTTGAATAATTTAAATGATCAGATATGCAAGCATCACCCAGAAGTGTGAGGACTTTGAGTTTGAAATAGCTCAGTATTTCCAGAATAGGGTAAGAATAGCAGTGTGCCTAATTTTCACTCTTATCTCTTTTTGATATAGTTATAGTGCTAACAATAATAACAGTAGACCAGCAGCAATAACAATATAAATCTCAAGTCCCAGATTCCTTCTCATTCCGAGTTCTCACACAATTGGAAGTAGGGTGAGGGGAGCATTTAAACGAAAAACATGTTCAAATTGCACAAAGGAAAGTCAAATAAATATGGTTGCAGTTTTAACACTGGTTCCAAAGAAATCATAGCTTATCAGGACAACAGAACAGAAAACAAAGAAGAAGCATACGTAGAGGAAATAAAAAAACAAGAAAACAATAGAAGATAGCAACGTTTAAGTCATAACAATTCTCACACTAAAAGACAAAGACTCAGACCATGTAAAGAAAAATGAAATTGCAAGTTAAAAATAGTTGAAAATGATATTAAAGTGAAAGGAGAATTGAAAGCAAGAAGTATTAAATGATACAAAGGGGTCATTTCATTTGGAAAATGGTAGCTTAATTAATAAAAAATATGGAAGTCAGATACACTAAATAACAGGTCACCAAAATATATGAACTAAAAACTGTTATGAAATGATAGAAGCACAGTTATTGTGGGAGATTTTAGCATGCATGCTGTCTTGGATACATTAAATATATATATGAACTTATGTGTGTATATATACATACATTATAATTTAAATGATTATATACAGGGATATATATGCAACATATAATTACACTATACTTTATATATATTTATGTCATATATAGAGGTATCTCGATAGGTATATAATTTAATAATGCAATATATATTCTTTTGGTGTCCATGAAATTTTTACAAAAATTGAGCACATATGAAGTCCCCAAAGAACCTCAGTATAGTTCAGAAAATAGAAGTTATGCAGGCAGTATTCCCTGACCACATGTTGATTAAAAATAACAGGAATAAAATAAGTTTTAAAATAAAAAAAATGGATCGTTATAACCAACAGTGAGAAATTGAAATCAACTTTGATAGAAAACTTGAGTATAAACTGTCAATAAAAATGACAGATTAAGCATTAAGAAAGAGATAAAATTGGTGAGATTGAAAATAAAGATAAAAAAATTAGACCAATGACATAAAGGCTTGAAAGCAGTAAACTTTTTAAAAAGATGAAGAAAATTAAAATAAAAAATCCAAACATAAATGTAAGATTCAGAATTGAAAACAGAATTTAAGAAGTGGAAGGGTAAAGTAAAACATAACAAAATGTAAGTGTTAAGTGGGAAAATAAAAATATTATTGCAGGGAATGAATACAAATAAACAGGTTTTGGAAGAGCTAAGCAAACAGAGGAAAAAATCCCCCAAAGAGGAAAAGGAATGAAACTTAATTGTGAAAATCTGCAGTCTCAAAATAGAAGAGAATGTGACAAAGGGCGGAATAATGAAAAAGCAATAGAATCACAGAATCAAAGGAGACTAAAAAATTTAAGAGCAGACTTGTTTCTAGGAACCTAACAGACTGAGCTAACACAGATTCCTCTTTCAGCCACAAACAAGTAGAAATGTTGGACAAAATATGCCAAAATAACTTCTCAAAACATAGCCGAGCTCAAAAGACAGGAAAAAAAGCCTGCAGGTGCTAGAACAAAGAAGAAACACAGCAGAAGGTTGTGGAGGCTGGAACTCGGGGTTCCATGGCAAGTCTAGGTCCCTGGAGAGCAGGTTCTGTGGTGGAGAGGCACATGCGGAAAGCTGACTGGGGACACACCTGCTGTGGGGGGAGGGCCGCAGGACGGGGTGGGAGCAGAACGTGAACTGAGATGCTTAGTGGTGAAGTCCTCAGCTGAGTCTACAGGGTGCTTTACAGTTGAGAAATCACCAGTCCAAAGACCTGACTTTAACCTCCACAGCAGAGTCATTCTACATGACCTGTCCCCAAAAGGTGGCATGACCCTAGGAGAGGACAGGTCCTTGAGAGACTCAGCTGGGAGCTGTCAGCCTGTAGCCAACATCCCCGGCATCTTGGGGAATGAGAGCGTCCATCCTGGGCCCAGGTGGTGGTTCTGGAGACACACATGTAATTTTCTTTGATTACATGGATAACTTTTATTTCAATTTTTTAACAGTTCATTTAGCTCCATCTATGTAATTTTAACAATCTTGAACATTTTTTCTTTCCAACTTGTTGGGAAGATACAATGAAATGGTCCACTGTCCTCTCTTCAGTGGGTATACAAAGACACTTAAATAGATGCTACTTATGTATGAATATATTCATTTCAGCATCATTTATATTCGTGGAAAAATTGAAAATGACCAGAATGCCCTTAAAATACGGGAATAATAAAATTACATTCAGTTATTAAAATTATGTTTTAAAGGAATGGGTGTTAAGATCTTAATGAATGTATTTGCATTGCATAGATTGTGTGACTCTAATTTCCTAAAACATTTGTTATTTAAAATGTTATTCTAATTGCCAATGCATAAAAAATATGAAAGGAGATAGATCAAAATAATGTCAGAGTTTGGTTCTATAATTTATAGACCTTTTAATGCCTTGTATTTTCCAAATTATCTAAGATCATGTATTACTTTGTAATCATAGAAAAAAAATGTTTATAAAATAAAGAAATACTCTGAGACTCCATTAATTTTCAAATATATGTTTGATATGAAAACTCATCTGTGAGAGTGAAAGAGTATATTGAGAGCAGATTTTCAATATATTGTCAACATTTTTTTCAATCTTATTTTCAAGGTGAAGGAGGGAAAGAAGTAAGTGTGACTTACTTCTTGAGTGTGAATTAGTCCTTCTCTTAATTTGCTTGAAGTTTTTCCAGGAAGGTGAAAGTCCCCAGAATGTCTCTGTGTGCGTGTGTGCGTGTGCGTGTGTGTGTGTGTTTAACTTCTATCTTTTTGAGCCTTTCTCATGGATGCTTCAGTTACCCTCAAGTTAAGTTCTCTTTGCATATGATTCTCACAAGCCAGAGGGTCGGGGCCAAATGACATTTTTCTAAGACTCAAATTTCACTAACCCTCAAGCAAGGCAGGAGTCCACAATTTCCCCTTGTACAGAACAAAAAGAAAATGATAAATTGTGTCATTCAGGGGATTTTTGAATGAAGGAACATTTTACCTCTTAGAAGTTAATTTTGTTTCTTTGCTCATATTTTAGGAACCAGTCATTTAAAAAAATCTGGGGAACCACACCTACTGAAACTACAGAGAGCCCCAGGTTAGATTCCATTATTGTTTGTGTTTCTTCTCTTCCGTTCTCTGTCTCTCTTCCCTTTCCTCCCTTCCTCCCTTTCTCCTTTCTTTCTTTCAGGCTGAATTCCAAACTCCCTTCTTCTAATTCTTGCTATCTCCCATCACTCTTTCTCAAACCCCTTCCTCGTCCGTCATCTCCAGGTTGTTTTCTGCGTTTCACAGTGAATTTCCACGTGCTGGGTGGGCAGCGAGCAGGGAGTCTCACTGAGAACCATGGTTTTAGAAGGTCGTGTATTTGAGAGCCTGTGACATCTTCCCTGGCCTCAGAGATTTTAAATTGTTTCAAATCTATCTTTTCTTTGTCTTTAATGCTTTTAAAGTTTCACATCCAACAACCACATTTCTAAGGCATGGCTTTTTAGAATTTGACAAAGCTGAATCGTGGATTCAATTTCCATAAATCCCTTGAAGTCTTTAACCAACTTTTCTCATCTTGTAAACATGTCTAACAAAATCACAGGGGAAAACAGTGGTTCTTGACATCACAACAGTTTAATATGTTAACTTATTCATTAAATTGTGCTTCACATCAATGGAAATCCTCAGTTCTACAAACTATCATTTTTAAACAGCAATAAAGGTTGATAATCTCACAATACAATCTCCTAGTACCCGAGTTCATACATATTATTGCACAGAAACAAAAGGAAATATCTCTCAGGAGAAATAATTTACTATCTATTGGGTAACTATCTTTACATTTAAAATGGGACACCTGATAAAAGTCCAGTTTTCTTTCCAACATTTTTCATCTTTGATATGTTCAATGAAAAATAATGCAAGCAAAACCCAGCAGGTGCTTCTGGGGGTGGGGGAAGAAGGAAGGAAAAGATGGCCATGGTTAAAAAAAAAAATGACAAGTTTGTGGAAGACAAATGTGGCAATGACTACATCACACACACTCTGCTCTGTCAGACGCTGCTTTCCCCGGCAAGAACTGAGGTTTTTCAGCTCTGACATCTGGCCCTTCGACGAGTTCCCACAGAGCAACAGCACGTGTAACTCACAGAGGTTCCACTCAGTGTGCCAAAGGATGACAGTTGCAGTCTTTCCCATAAACGGCTTAGAACACAAGCTCAGGAAACATCTGTGCTTCCGTGTTCTCAGATCCGTCGTTCTGTTAGGTTGCCTCGAGTCCTTGTTTGGAAGTTCAGGGGCTTTTGTTTTGCAGATGTTGCTGGTGTGCACGGTGAGGCCAGTGCTCTGGAAATCTCAGCACCTCTGCAAGGTAGGTTGGTCCTATCAGCGTGTTGTGACGATGGGTCCATCTGCATTCCATCCATTAGGCTACAAAACGCACAGGTCTCAGAGCCTGCCCACTGGCCCAGAGGGGCTAATTCAAAGTTCCAGGGCATTCGTTTGGCTGTGTCCAGGTGAATGTGGTTAAGAGAACAGCAGGCTATGTCCAGTAGGGATGGAAGGAAGGGGGTTAGAAGGAAAGTTGGAAGTGCCTTGGAGAAAGGACCTTTGCAGTCTCCCCGGAGGTGGCCCAAATGGGCAGAGTCATCAGACTCAGCCAGCCTGATACCACCTGCAGACTTTCAGCTGGAGCTCTTGTGACCAGCAGAGGCACAAGGACTATGGAAAAGAAAAGCCTTAGAGACACAGCTGTGGTCAGATCAGAGTATTCTTTGCCTAAGTCTGACCCAGCTTTCTCTTTGACCCAACCCTAATTCAGTCCCTAAACCCATCCCAGCGCTCTGGTCCTGTCTCATGAGCTTCCTGCCTTTTCCTGCTCTTTTCAACGGCCAGAAGAATCACAGTCTGCTGTCTCCAGACGGCCCTTGTTCTTGAGGACAGAAACTGTATGACTCACTCTTCTATTTTCAGTATTCCCTGGCACATATTTAATTCCTCATCTTTCCACCTTTGAAAGACCCGCTTCCATTTTAGAAGTCCTACTTTCCTCCATCGCTCCCCTTCCTCTCCCCGCCCCACCTCTGCAGGGCCCCGTTACACGGGCACTGCTTCTCCCCTGGGGGTCAGGGTTGCAGAGGAATCAGATAAACCCTCTGTGTGGAGATGCTAGCTTACGACAACTTAGAGCAATTCCTCTCCCTGGCAAATGTAGAAAGGGATTCATTTAACACCAAATCAAACTTTTAAGAACCAAAGCAGTAAGTTGGCAATAAAATTCCAGGGACCTGGGGAAGAAGTGGAGAAGGAAGGAATTTTTTTTTTTTTTTTTTTTTTTGTAGCAGGGGTTCTATTAATCCCCCTTTTAAGCTCCTCTATTTAGGCCGCTACTGATTCTAAATATTTCCACCACTGAGCTTCCCTAAGGAATTGTGGAAGAGTGTTTGGATTGGGTGGGGTGGACCTCCAAGCAGAGGTGTTTGAGTGCTTGTGTTTCCTGGACACTTCACTCCTAATAAGAGGCTCCCTTCCTGGAGGCAGGGAGTCCAGGATTAACTCTCCCTGTCTCCTTGGCATTTTCTAAGTCACTGCAGTTCCATGGGAAGGTAAGGGGAGATACACACCAACAAAGAATTAGATTTCATGTTCTTGCAATTCCCAGTCCCAGTACTAATGATGGGCAATAAAAAGTAGTAAAAAGTATGAAGTCAAAAGACTGGGGCTCTGAGCAACTGTCTTGTTAATAAACTAGACTCTTTGGGAAATCTTTCAACATCTGAATCTCCGCATCAAACTATTGAATGGAATTAATGAATAGAGGTCCTATTTAACATACAAGAATGTAGCGAAGATCAGGTGAGACACTAGATGTAAAAATGTTTTGAAAAGCATTAAATCCTATACAAAGTTATGAATTTTCATTTTAGCCTTTGCAAAATAGATGATGAAATAGATGACTTTGAAAAGCACTTGAAATATTTTTCAACTCCCTTTTGCATCAAAGACTGATAGTTTAGATCTGTACTAATTTTCACATTGTTTCTTTAGTAATAGAACCCTTACATTTATCAAGGCACATGGCAACCAATGATGATGACATTTCCTGGCCTTCTCTGCAGCTAGATGTGTCTAGTGGCTAGGTTCTAGCCCATGAGATGTGACTGGAAGGGATATGTGCAACCTCCCTCCACTTCCTCTCCGGTGTCTTAGATGAAAATGAGATGGCAGGAACTGCAGCAGTCATCTTGGAGCATGAGATGGTAGCTGCATATTAGGATTGAAGAGCAAGGAGAGAGGTCCTGGGATTCTGGTAATGTCACATACCAGACCAGTGTGTCTTTTAAGTAGGAAAGCAATTGCTTCAGTCTTTTGAAGTCACTATTGTTTTGAGTTGCTCTGTTGAAACAGCCTAATGGGAATCCTACCTAATGGACTTCATTTTTGAATGATCTTTGTTAACCTCCTTGCTAAGTCTGTGGAGTAGATCATCTTCCCCATATTCATATTATCTCTAGTCAGACTTTTGTACTCATATTTCAAACCTTTGATCAAACTATTTCTGACAAAGTGACCTCCTTTAGACGATAAGGAACAGATTTTTATAATTTTTAAATAACATATATGATATCCTTAACTGTTGCCTAACACTGATTGCTAATGTTATCAATGATTAGAAAGAGTATTCAAATACTGCTCAGGGCAGGTTTTCTCTATTTTCCAAGAGCAGACTGCCAAAAACTTAAAAGGAAACATAATATATAGTATGTATCATAGTCCTTAATAGTAATTTGAACACACAGACAGATACCTCATCTCAGTCTGGTTGCTGGAGCTGCGACTGCCAAGAAAAGGAAAGGAAGGTCTACCTGGGAGTTGTAGGAGTAAACAGGATGTAGAATCCTTAGGGATTTAAAATTTTGGAGGGGGGGGGGCTCTTCTTGGCTTTCACACTAATGTATCTGCAACTGATTTGGCTTTGGGTATTAAGGCTGCTGGCTGCCCGATCCTGAGGTCCAGATGCCTTCTGCTGACATCCCTTCCCCAAACATCGCTTGGCATGGCACTGTGCAGTCAATTTTCAGAGAACAAACTGTACCCCCACCTCTTCATTTCTGTCAACACAGGACCCCAGGGGATAGGATGAACGAGCTGCTTTAGAATGAAATGATACCAGGGCAGAAGCCCATGTAGGTCTTTTTAATTTGCTCAGCACTGGCCTCGGGCCAATACCAAGAGATGGTTTCTCCTCTGAACATCCTGATGTCGGGTCTCAAGTGGAGCCCCATACATCACGCCTTCAGCAGCAAGGCTGCAGAAAGCCTTTTGATATAAATCCCGAGGTGCCCAAGGAACAGTGTGAAGTTAGCAGAGGCTGCCTCCAAGTCTCAGCTATGCATGAATTCCCTGCCAAAAATGTAAAGTGAGTTTAAAAGAAACAATCTGAACGCTTTCGAACTTGTTTTGATTTTCCACATGACAAGACACTGGATTGCTATTGTGCGTGCGTGTGTGTGTGTGTGTATATGTGTGTGAGCGTGCATGCGTGTTTCACAGTGGCAGGCAGAAAGATAATTTGCAGCCCTGCCATTCTAGGCAGTGTTAGATCCTACCATCAAAATGAGAAGACAGAGAGAATTCCGCTCATTAATTCCAGCTGCAATCCTCCTTCCTTCTCTACCTCAGGAACAAATCGTCAGGAAGGGGAACACTGATGTTTTGTGAACCTAATCTCTACCAACTAACAAGCAATATTTACCTGGCCCCTTTAACTCACTCCGTATATGGCTCAAAAATTACAACTGCCTATGAAGTCATCAATCTCTCAGCTCCTTGCTGGGTCAGTGATCTGGAGGAGGCTGGGCTGAGCCAGGGTAACATGGCTCTGGGTCCCTGCTTGCTCGGTGTTGTCACAGTTGTGTCACCCACGTGGTTAGAGACAAATCCTTCTGGGCAATAACAGGTGGCTTCTTGCCTGATTGGCAGGAAGCTTTTATTCCATATGGAAAACATGATGGAGGAAAAAGAGCTTGCACTTTGCAGTCAGCCAGACCTAACTCACGCCCATGAGGAAGCTACTTAGTGTCTGCAGGTTTCACTTTCCTTATCTGTGAAATTGGGGCTAACAATATCTACCTTTTTGTGAATAGATTTGAGGTATGAAAAGGGTCTCCCCAAGTTCCTGCCACAAAGAACGTCCCAGTAACGCCTTTCCTCCCGTGACAGCTGAAGCCAAGGGTAGTGTAAGAGTTACCTGAGCCTCTTCTCCAGATCTCTCTTTGATGGAGACACCAGGCTCCCCTCTGTACAGACAAGCACTCCATGAATGCTAGTGGGTTGATTAACTCTCAACCCCAGAGAGAGTATTCTGGAGGCTGAGACGTGGCTTATGTAAAGCTGGCTTAAACATCAAACATGTTGGATATCAATGAAATAGGCTTTTCAATCTGATTTACGGGTTTTACTCATTTTGCCTTCAGCTTCTCGAAGGGATTGATCAGATCAATCTGCTGTGAAACTTTCTACTCACTCTGATCTCCTACTAAATGCTTGGCAAGGGCTCTCTATTCCTCTCTACCATACTTCTTCCTTCATTATTCAAAAACTTTTGTGTTACTGTATTTGTGACTGGGAAATGGTGAGAAGAAGAAGCACTTGGCAACGCAGCACATTTTCCGGTTCTGTTTTATACGCTCTCTAGCCTGATGTAGTGGCAGTGGCCATAGCCTGACAACAGGAGAGATCAAAAAAAGTTATCAGGCGAGAGATATTTAACATGTTGGGAGGTAGGGTCTTTCTAAACACCCGGGATAACCACCCCACTGTGTTCCATGTCTCATGGCCCCAGTCAGACCTATTTTTGGGGGGGTGTAATCAGGTTTGTGTATTTATTTATTTATTTATTTATTTATTTATTTATTATTTATTTATTTATTTATTTATTAATAGATATACTGAGGCTGGAACCCAGGGCCTCATGCATGCTAGGCATGCGCTCTACCACTGAGCTATCCCCTTCCCCAGAGCTGTTTTTTTATTTAGTGATCTTCACTATGGTTTGTATACATGCTGGCCAAGCTCCTATTCTTCAGACCAAATTATTTTTAAACGTCTTTTCCTCTGTGACAGCAGAGTTTCAAACTTGGCGTAACCGTATCAAAGAAGATGACTGTTCCAAAGAGGTAAAGCTCTGAAATAGTCCTCAGAAACTAAGGTTCTGTAGCCAGATTGGAAAGGTTAGGCATATAGTAATCCTCCTGCTTTTTTTCCTCTTAATTTATCATTCATTCCTTACACTGAAAATAAAATGGTAAAGGCTGATCTCTCTAGGCATTCATTGATAAGGACGGTTTCTTCTGAATGTCCCTACCAATGTTAATTTCCCTGGGGCCACAGGCACCCCTGTCCTCAATCCAATAGCTGTTCCCTAAAAGATGGGGGAGAAGGCATGACTTAGAGTTAAGATGCAGGGGATGTGAGTCTCCAGTGATGGCCAGTAGTAGGGTCATCTTGTTGAAAAACAACCTTAACAACAAAACACATTACACTACTTATGATTAAAACCACATGAAATAGAGTTCAAAGATGAGAGCCAACAGCCAAGCAAGAGCTGGCGTTAAACCTCATCTAAGGGCTGAAAAAGCCTTCTTTTCCTCTCTTTACAGAGCAGTATCTCCATTACAGACACAGTACCAACAGACCAGTTTCAGCAGAACATCCAGGCCATAATTAGGCTTTTCATATGTGCCCTGGTGGGTTCCAGTTACCCAAACTCTAACCTATGCTGCTGCAAAAGAGATTCCAAGGACTCTTTTCTTTGTGCTGCGTCTCCCCTTGACCTTCTAAAGTGGTCTATTATTGAACGCATTCTGACTCTACTTAATATCGCGGATTGAAAAGCGTCAGGGAAAAAAGAACAAGACGGATCATCTCCAGCTGGATAAAGGTGACTGACAAAGAGGAAGCAGGTGTCCAAATCAAGCCACCTACAGCCAGATGTCCTCAGCTTGGGCCAACATTCTCCAAGGTAGGTCAGTGCGCCTGCTCGTCCTCCCCTTCCCAGGGGGAGGAGAGGGCAGGGGGTCACCATCTCACCACCTGGCTGTTGTAGTCCTCCGTGACCGCCCCCTCTGGGTTCCCCTCCCGTTTGGGCCACCGGTGGCCGCGGTGCTCCCGCTGCAGCCTCCGCGCCTCCCGTCTCTTCTGCCGGTCCCTCTGGTGTTCTAGCTGCTTGGTGCGGTGGTAGCGCTGCTGGAAGAGGTCCTTCGCGTACTCGTACAGCTGCATGTCCAGGAAGTTCAGCTCCTCGATGCGCTGGCGGGCGCCCTCGTTGATTTCCACGTTGGAAGCCCGCGTGATGTTGAACTGCGTGAAGGGGGAGATGAACTTGAGGTTGAATGTCCTCTCAAAGAGAAACTGTGTCTTCCTCTGGAATTCCGTGAGCCCGAAGAAAGCCATGTTCTTCAGGTTGCTTTTGGCGCTCTGCAGCAGGATGGCGCTCCTCTCGCTCTCGTTCATGAAAGTCAAGTTGTAGCAGCCCACCAGGCTGAGGTCCGCCAGCATGCGCACCTGGCGGTTGTTGGCCAGGTTGTAGGTGCAGTCCATGAACTCCCGCAGGCTGACCCCGGACCAGTCGTCCCCAGGGTAGCAGGTCGGCAGCTCATCGGGGGTGGGGCTTCTCCCATCACACATGTGGAGGGAAGTTTTCCACGTGGCCCCTCTCTGGACGTGTTTCCACTCGCTCAGGTACCGAGACACTGGATCCCGCAACATGGTGATGTAATAGAAATTCCTGCAAGAAATTAGAGGAAGAGCGTCAGTCCTCAACAACGATAATTCTGGTTTATAAACCTCTGTAGGTTGATACCAGCACTGAACCAATGGGCTCTTCTGCCAAATGGTCACATGACAATGTTTGCCTGGGTTTGCACCTGTCATTCCCCTGGATGCATGTTTCCATAAATTCTCATGAACTGGTTTTCAGGACCATTTGTTGGGCTTTTCCTTTCTGCTGCAATGTGGGGAGGGTTGGGGTGGAGGGGATAGATCCTCCTTTCATTCAGCAATTATTCATTGATAAATTACTACCAGCATTAACAATACCTTCCATTAAGAGCACACACCATGATTATTGAAAGTTATTACCCATTCAATAGTTTATCTGATCCTTAAAATGAACTTCTGTGGTAGACACGGGACTACTTGATAGGGAAATAGGCAAGGAGGTTAAAATGAGTTATCCAAAGTCATGGGACTACAAAGAGCACAGCTGGAAGCCAAGGCGCCTTAATCTTTCTGTTTACTCTGATATTCTGGGTTGCGAGGTGGGCGGGGTTGGGGAAGGGTGTGTTGTGTGTGGAGACTAATATTTAGTGAGCACTGGAAACTCTGCTAGGCACTTTATGGATTCTGGCACAGATAACTCTCAACATAACTTTGTAAAATAGGTTTTATCATGACTTAAAAAAAAAAAAGAACTGAAAACAGAAAAGCTAAGAAAGGTGAAAAATTCAGCCCAAGATCCTAGAGCAAGTTGCCGGTTGAACTGCAGTCGAATTTAGACCTATTTGATTTCAAAGCCTCTGTGCTTCCTTGGGCACTGTATTGATATTTTAAAAACAAAAATGTAACTACTATTTAGTGAATGCCTATTCATTGTCAGGTGCTGTGGTTATTATAGTCACAGGTCTCACCTCATCTAATGACCTCTAATGTAAAGTTGGAAGAGATATATTTTATAAATGGTTAGCTTCAGAATGATCACGTAAAGAACAGGGTACCTCTAGCTTAAAAGGGAGGTGTGAAGAGGCCAGAAGAGATCCAGAAAAGTCAACAGATAAAGATATGGCACTAGCCATTAGAGGAAAGCAAATATTGATTCGAAGTAAGGACAGTCCCTCTCATCCTTTGAGCAGCTGTCCACCCCACCTCTGTCACCAGAAGTGACAGAGCTCCCCATGGGCAGACAAAAATGGTCCTGGAAAGTTCTGAAAAGAATACCAGGCTTTCCTTGACAGCCTAAACTGGACTGAAAGATGCATAGCTAGTAAAAGCAATCACAAAAATAAGGAATTGAAAGGTGCACTGTTTTTCATGCTGCTTTTAAAAAGAAATGGATGAACTCAAATATTTAAAACTGCATATTTACCGTATTCAGTTATTTTTGAATGCCTAGCCGGACAGTTTGAAACGTGCTTGAGAAATTTCAAAATCTTATGTAACACTCGCTTCCCTTTAAATCAGGAGGAAGAAAGTACAGAAACCACCCCAGACAAGGCAGCCTGAGCTGTTGCTTTTCCAATCACCATTTCACATTGCTCTGTTGTCTTTCCCTGTGACAGGATGACAACTCCATCAGTAGAAGAAAATTTCCCAAAAGGTCAGTAGGAGAAACAGAAAATGACAGAGTTTCTGGGCTCCACATGGAAATGCTGACAGTAAAGTTTTTCTCGGAGTGGATATTACTATGGTTGAATATTATATGATATGTCATTATTAATCCTGCTTTGGTCCTATGTTGAAGCTCATTTCAATTCTACAAGCAGAGACTGATTTTTGTTGGACAAAACAATGGCATAATAAAATATATAAACACAATGATGATGGTGGTAACTTAGGTGGGTTAAGGATAACAAACACACCAGGACAGGGTACTCTAAATCAGAGAGATCTTTGATTGGTCAAATAAGACCACAAAGGGGAAATTTATCATTTCCCTGTTAATTGGGCAAAAGTGAAAACACAAAAAAGGATTTAAACAAAAAAGATGACGACAATCAATTGATAAGGCTCAACCCCATTTATGTGTCTCAAATGTAGACACAATCCAGATTCTTAAAATAATCAAAAGAGCTAGAGGATTTTAGGGCTGGGAATTACAATGGTTTGTAGTATGAAGTTTTCCTGGAACCTGCTGCTGGCATCTGAGAGGCTTTTGTCTCACTTGGGAAAATTAATTGGCCATAGAGTTCCCAGTGCCTTCCTTCCACTGGAATCCACATGGTCTCAAAGCTGACTGAAACTGGCTTACACTGAAAATGGTCTTGGTTTCAAATTTAACTTTATTCAATGTAATGCTCCATTTAACAAAGACTAGCCAAATTTTAGGGTGATGTTTACATGAGTGAGGTAAGTCCCAGATGTCTGCAATTTCTACTAGCTAAATAGGTCAAAGGTCCATTTGTAACTAAAGCTAACTCTGACATCAAGACACAAAAACGTCCTGGTGCAATATTCTCTCTGAGGACGTACAAAGTTGTCCCATCTTATAGTTCTGGAACCAAGTGCCTAATAGCATTGAGGTCTTTCTTTCGTCAGCAATATTCTCATATATATTTCATTTGTTTGTCTGAATCCTGCAAAGCAGTCAAAACAGAAAGTTAGAATAATAGTAAAAATAAAACAATAGGGTTGAAGAACACCTAACTATTGAAGAACAACACTTATAATTTGATTCATTAAGTCATTTTTTTCTCACCTGTATTTTTGCCCTCTACTTTCATTTGCTTCTCTCCTATCAGACGGAAGACTGCCAAAATTATTGATGAAATGATGCCTACCACCAGGCCACACACCCAGTGTACAAGTTCACTCCAGGTTCAGGAATCTCTTCCCAGCTCCCAGACAACAGAAACCATCTTCTTCTGATCCTGTAACTCTCAACTCAGTTTCTAAGGAAAATTCTTAAAACGGCTCAGTGCTACTGAAATCTGCAGCTTTCCTTCTCAAGCTCTATTAGTTCAACAGCACAATGGAGGGCCAACACAGAGACTAGAGAAGAAGGACAAGCAAAGGCCACTGCGGCCACATGCAGAGACCTTCATCAACACCTGTCCCTTTTAACTCAGTCTCCTAAGCTGAGACAGAATCGCATCTGGTCAAATACCTGTCCTTGCAGTTAACTGAAACTCTCTCCAGACTTTGGAAACATAAATAAGCAAACTATTATTTCCCCTTTTCATACATCCATTCATTCATCTGTTAATTCTCCAAATATTAATCGAGCTCCCTGTATTTGCCAGATACTGAGGCTAGGCAGTGGGGACTCTGCGATCACTAAGGCATTGTCCTCAAGGAGATCTCAGGCACCCACTGATTTTGGTAAAGTGGAAGAAATGCTAACCACCAAGTGAAGGGACTGTTCTGTCAGTCTCCCTGGACCAGAACAATCCCCAAGATAACTTTATGTCAATGACAGCATGCTGCCAGCAGGTCCTCCATTTGTGACCTGTTTCATTGAGAGTTTGGACTTATTCCTTTAAGAATATCTGTAAAACAATTGCAGCTCATTAGAATTGTGATTCTTGTGGCCCCAGGGTAATGATGGCAAAGACTTGTGTTCTCAGGAACAGTAGAGGACGGGGTGCCTTGGTTAGTTCAGTGATCATTTTAACTGATGATTATCATAGGGACCACCATGGCTTACTAAAGTGCAAAGATACAGAACACACACTTTTCAGTATCTTGCTTGGCTGTAAGGTGATCTTATTACAAAATTCTAAACCCAGCACAAGGACATGACTGCCTTCCCTCAGCCTTTGCCTTTGCCTTCGCTCATTTGCATCCTACTCATCTTCCCTGGTCCAGCTCAAGCTTCATCTCCAGTCTTCCCTGGGTTTACTGCATCACTTACTGCACTTCTAACTGCACATGGAAGTCTTGGTCACATCTACCCTCTAAGTTCCTTTTTGATAACTGGACCTTGGGCTTCATGGCTCACAGTACCTCACACAAAGTCCTGCTCACTGCAGGTATTCAATAAATGATGCT
The DNA here is from genome assembly GCF_009834535.1 of Camelus ferus. Taxonomy (NCBI): domain Eukaryota; kingdom Metazoa; phylum Chordata; class Mammalia; order Artiodactyla; family Camelidae; genus Camelus; species Camelus ferus. Next base: position 36,159,036 of record NC_045709.1, read on the forward strand.
ATGGGAAAGAAATGACCTTCATATGCAATAAGTGTATTTTAATAACTAAGTTGAATATTGCCTTTGATAAATAGGCCTTTCTTTTCTCCCTTAAAAACCAATCTGATTTTTTTTGACTGTCCAAAATGTGTGAAAAGAGTCAATAAGACATATAATCTTCTAATACATCCATCATTTGACTGTGATGGTTGATATGCAGAAAGAGATAGTCAATGTAGACTTTGGGTAAAAAGCAGAATATTTCAGACAACAGATAACTAATAGTAATGAGGCTTTCTTTTTAATGTTGCACTTAGTAGTTTTCTTCCCCACTGTTTCAAGAACCTGTATTTCACTAAGCAGTTTATTGTATAATTGCTCATTTCTTTCATTAGCTAGTCATTTAATTAACACATGCTTATTGAGGGTTTATTATGTGTAAGGAGCAGCTCCAGGAAATGTGAAGAACAAAAACAACAACAAGAAAAGAATAAAATGTCCTCAAGTAGTGTAGGTGGAAGGGTGGTGGATTAGAAAAAGAGGCATTGATTAGCAAGTTATGGAGGTAAGGAGTAGACAGAGAAGATTTAAGAAGGTACAGAGAACAGAATGGCCTAACGGACCAGGAAGTTCATGTTGTGCATCTCACTACATGTTTGCTTGATAAATGAATGAAAGACGTAAGTAGAACAGGATGCTGAGGCCAAATGGTCGTGGGCTCTGAAGGCACCTGTAAATTGCAAACTTAGGAAAAATGTTGATTTGGGAAAATTCATGTAGCCACAGAGTTTAGGATGGATAAAAGTAGGCAGGGACCAGGGGAGACAATTGTGGTGACAGACCAGCAGCGAAGAACCCAGAAAACTGTGGGTGCTGATGAGAAAGAATCAGGGATGGATTCTGGAAATATCCTACCCCCAGCTGACATTGCTTCCTCCCCTTCCTCACTGTCAGCTTCCTCTGAACCACCCTTTCCTCCTCGGTATTCACTTCTTCCCTTCCATCTAACCCTTCTCTTTCAAGCCCGTGATGCAAAAGAGGTAGCACTGGTCTGCACATCGAAATGATGACAAGAAGAGTGTAAGTCCCTGGAATCACTCTGCCTGCGGTGATTAAAAAATACTCATTGCATGAGGCTATGACGGGCCTACCCAATGAGAACACATGTGAAAAACCTACAAAATGCTAAGTTCACAGGGAGGCTTAATAAGTATATTCCTTCCATCAGCAGCTTAACCCTTGTAAAATCAAGGCACACAATTAATATCTCCACACTCTGCAGTTCTAACATTCATAAAAACCAGCTCAACTAGGAACTTCTCCCATCAGCCTTCTGTGATGTCCTCAGCACCCCACCCCAAAACAGGTGCTGCTCCTTCTTTTATCTTCATTCCAGGGACCAGTGAACATCTTATCCTTGGAACTGGCTTTATGCCTTACTCACCCTTCATCCTCCAGAGCACATGGTACGTGACCTTACACATCATGGATGTTCAATTCTTCCATGTTCATGGCATTAGTAAATATACACATTTTATCAGCCATTGTTTCAGGGATTCTTATGGTGATTGTCCCTGGAAACTGAACTTGCTGGTGCCTTAGCCAAGAGAAGTAGCCGAGGCTAATGATGTCCCTTAGTCTAGAGCTTGTGACGTGTATGGAAAGTAATCAGTTTCTCCTGCTTCCTCTTGCCCTACAGATTTTGAAATGAGTTTGCCCTATATATAATCAAGTTTTGCCAAAGCTCAGCGTCTTACAAAGAGCACCATGAGTGACTGTAAGGTGGGCTTGGAGGCATGTGGAGGAGCTCTTTAGTCCTCACCAGGGAGTAGGCACAGATGACCGGTCCACCATAAACACAAGCGGATGTGTGCATTTTTAAAAAGCAAAACTTAGCACTCCCTCCACCCTGCTGTACTGTGTGCAGGAGTCATTTTCCAAATGCTCAGGATGGAATTAATTTCTTGACTCTCTTTAGCGCACTCATTACAGGCTGCCCATTCTTCATTATCTCAGTAGAGTATTATCTGCACTATACTGTATCTGATAGGGGAACCGCAGCACTTAGAGCTTGGCAATCAGACTGCCCTCTGACACAGTGATGAAAAGGCCTTTTACTCGAGCCTTGAAAACAAATTAAGGAATTTAAGAATGATGTTCTAAGCAAATGGGAAATTGGGAACGATGATTGTTAAGTATTGTAATAAAGAACTTTAGGGGCTGACAATGGTGTGCGTCAGAGCGATTGGTTGCAAGGACGTCCAGTATTGTGATGAGAAAATGGAAACATTCGCATGTCGTTATCGTACCTCACACGTTATCTTACCATGCATCCCCCACCAACCTGCCTCCCTGACGGTGAGTCATTACAAAGCAGCGAGACCCTTTTTGACTAAGGCATTTTTAATCTTACTTATTACCCAGAGATCTTGACTCTTTTCAGTTGGCAAGATAATGGGGAGAGGAAAGCCCACAGTGCTTTGCTCAGGAGAGGGTACCTGCATCCCTTTTCTTACCTGTGTACCTGTTAACGTTAAGCGGAGAACACTTTGGAGGTAGCTGGTCTTTCTTGTTTGTGTTTTAGTCGTTGACTACACTGATCAGTGACTGCTTGTGGGGACTACGTCGACACCACCAGCCCCCGTTAGAAATGCCATTATGGAAAATAGGAGCAAAGTAGGACCGTAAAGAAGAAGAAAATAAAAATTACGTAGAATCACTTCACTCGGCTATAACCACGGGTAAATATATATTTCTTTCTTTATAGATTTGAGATCATAATGTATATTATAGTTTTAACGTGCCTTTTAAACTTAAAAATACAAGGTACACATTTTTTTCCATTTTATGTAATATCCTTCCATAAGAGCATAATATTCCAATTATAGATGTACCATAATTTATATGACCAGTCTCTCAGATTTGGACAATTAAGCTGATTCTATTTGCGAGGGGCTAGTAAAAACAATAATCTGGTGGACATGCCAAGCCATAAATATTAGTGCAGAGAATAAATTACTAGAGTTGAATTTCTGAGTCAAGAGACTTGCCCTCATTTCATTGTTAAAATCCTGAAATAGAGTGGATTATGGTCAGTATCGGCGAGGACAGAGCCCTTCCATGAGGCCTGACATCATCTGGTGTCAGGGGACAAGTCCACCTGGAAGTTAAGGGAAGGCCATGAAACAGGTTCCCAGCTCTGCTCCCTCCTGGCTGGACCAGGAAGATGCCCTGTTCAGATCATGAGACTAAGATGGATGTTCCAGGACAGCCAGGTGGGGTTTGTGACATGGGGCTGAGGAAATGTTCTTCCAAAAACATTTGTTTATTTTGCACTTAATGAGCAGCTGGAATATCAAATTAGAGACTAAACGTTTGTGGAATCCAATCCTACTCATCAACGCTGTAGCAATATTAAAGCCGACATCTAGATGCGAAAGAGGGTAGATTCTCACCTGATTATACTCAGTGCAGTCCTCACAGAGACAGCCTCTCGAGATGGAGTTTTTCTGCAAGTCTGGGTATCAGCTAACTTTAATTATAGGAAACCACACATGGTACTAAACCAACCAAACAAAAGCATGACATGAGGTTTCCAGACGGTACTGGTCATTTCTCAGTAAGGATCAGTCTACCCCCCAGTTCCCCCAAGGAAGAGGTGGTATTTATCAATAAGATAAACATTTTAAATCCTGTCACATTGCTTCTTTATACTGACACGAAACCCCAGAGCCTCAGACTCAATAAAATGCCATGATTTTCAGGTGGTTGTCATATTTGCTTTCCGTTTCCCCCAAGTGGCTGCAGCAAGAATACATTTCAGGGATCGCGTGTTCCAGGGACTTGTTTCTGCTATCTTGCTGAGAACAGTTCCTCCCAGTACAGTTTCAAATGTGCCAGGGAGGGTCCTGCTCTCATGCATTATTCAGGGACGTCTGTGATGATTTGGTTCAGAGGCGCCCTGCTTTGCGCGGTCGCGCTGGGATTTGGGCATGCGGACGTCTTGAGGCGCTCTGCTCTGCAAAGCTGTAGTTTATGCATGCGGGCATCCACCTGGAGCCTGGAGCCACCCCAGAGTGAGATAAGGCCCAATTCAATCTCACTCGCAGCTCTAATCCCAGCCGAGCAAAGCCGAACACCAGATCGTACACTCAGATTGTGTTATTAGGCCATGCGCGTTCAGTCGTGCTCGCTCGTTAGCTAATTTCTCAGGCACTGCTTTTAGGGAATGTGAAAATTTGCAGGGTTCCAGTGAGATGGTGTCTCCATTGCGATTGTTTCGTGGTAGCCAGTTTGGAAAGGAAAAGAAGTAAATCAGGGAATTCAAGAGCGAGGCACGTGTTCTGATATTCAGGTTTGTATCTGACAGCTTTGCTGCAGATTTTCCTGAAACATCACAAGAACTGAGGGAAATAAACCATCTGTGTCCAGATTTTGCCATGTTCTTTCATAAAAGATTCTTTTGGGTTAGAGTTTTCCTAGATTCTGCTATCAGGACTGGGCAATCATTTTAGCATATTTAACTGAATACTTGAGAGAGTCCACTTGACTCCCTCCCTTGTCAGTTTTCAAAGGAAAACTACCTTGAAGACCACCTCCCAGGCAATGATTAAGGAGCAAGCTAACTTAAAATACGGAATGTTCCACGTGAAATGAAAATTGATATTAATAGCAATAATAATAATGGCTGACATTTATTGAGAGCACACTATGTCCAAGTACAGTTCTCAGTACCTCCACTAGCCAATTTAGTCATCAAAACACCCTTTGAGTTACGTAGGTTTTTAGGTGATGTCTGTAATTTTGCAAAGTAGTGCGAGTTCTGACGGTCTCCTCTATCATCTTGCAAATGTCAGGCTAGACGTCTTAGAGGCACAGTTTGTGACTCAGTGCTGCGGTGGCCCAGGCTTTGTGGAAGTCAAAGCTCCAGGAGCAAAATGAGCCTCTCAGGACAAGGGATCCGTGCTTGCCTGTGGGAGGCAGCAGGCGATGGGAGTGAGGCAGCGCACTGCAGGGCCGGGGGTACCGGGGACCTTCGGCTCCTCTTGGCCTCAGGAGTGTATGGGTCCAGAGGGCCCCTTCGATACTGACATCCTAGAAGATGCCCTAGAAGCAGTTTTCCTGAGCTCAGCACACCCCGACAACTGCATAACAAATTTACACTTGAGGAAGCAGCAGCAGGGACAAGGGGGAATTACTGCAGTTCCATTAGTTCTGAACACTCTCAAGCAACCTGGAATCGAAAAGCTGTGGTAATCTCAGGACAGTGAAGGATGGTTAGAAATAGCTAGGCAGGAGAATTCAGATAAAGCCAAAGCTCACGCAATGCCATAATTCATTTTCCGGTTTTAAAATAGATCCCTTTTTTCTAACACAATGCTACAAGGACTCAGAAATGAGTTCAGAGGAGGTTATTGGATCCTGAAGTTGGCTGTTTCTGATGCCCTTCATTCAGGAAGAGAAGAGTCAAGAAAAATACAAGCCAGGCTCTGCTCGTCTGGATGGAACATGGGCACATAATTTCAAACATGTTGGGAACATCACCTGAGGTGCTGTGGAAAGAAAGTAAATCTGAAGTTAGAAAGTTGCGGGTTTCATCGTCAGGTCTAGCTCCTGTTCGGTGTGAGCTGGTTAACTTGTGACCTCTGGGACCCTTAGCCAGGGTGTAAATGCTTACTTCGTAAGGTTGTGGGAATTAATGACTGAAATAATGACCATAAAGGGTCCAGCAGTAGCTGACGCCTAGCAGACCCTCAACATAAGGGCACACCCTCTACTTCAAAAGCTTCCCTTCCTCCATGAAGATCAGAGCCTCAGAAACTACCCAACACAGTGAAATAGTTAAATATCACACACAGTTAAATAATAAATAAGCTATGTTAATAATTTTAAAAAACTATCGCTTTTCTATTTGTATAACTTATTTACAGTTTCCAGACACTTTGCTCATCCATTATTCCACTTGAGCCTCAGTGCAAAATTATCATCAGAGGCAGAATTTTACTGATGAGGAAACTGCTGCTTATACACGTGAAAGGATGTTCCCAAGATCAAACAACTGTGGGGCTACTATACTCATTTGTTTATTTTAAAATGTTTGTTGATTATGTATTTGATGCCGAACACCGTGTTAGATTCTTGGGATATCATGGTACACACGATGCAGCCTGACCTCAAGAGCTGACCGTGCAGTCATCTTATTTGGCTCTAATGTAGTTCAGAGTTAGAAAGAAAACATGGCACCAGCTCATTATTCTAAGTTTGGAGGTTCTGCTGATTTGTGCATTAGCTCATTTTCTCTTTGAAAGCCACCGAAAAGGGGAACCCAGAAGAACCAGCCAGAAATGCCAAGATACGGATACATCTTCAGGTAATACTTAAAGTTGTGGAAGAAAATCATTCTGACATAATGGGCTTGTTTCTCTATAGGCAGTGTTGTGGACTTCAGTCTGGAGCACCTAATACTTGGTGGTTTCTCTTTTCGTGGTGTCACGCCACTGATGACCTTAGAGGACTGCAAAGTGGTGATAGTCTAATTCCATCCTTTCGTCTTCAGTTATTAGCCATGTGCTTCTATAGGGACAAACTTCTCCCATCAACTGTTTGATACCCCAAGGTAGATGAATGTGTGACTCATTCTGTTAACTGGTTTTCAAAGTAACAGTTTGCTTCCCGAAAATCTGCAGGGGTTTTTTTTTTTGTTGATGTTGTTTGTTTGTTTGTTTTTACATCATTATGAGCTCATGAATCTAAACATATTGAAGGAGTTTCAATACCTTGCAGTCATTATCCTTACTGATGTTCAAATTATCTAATCTTTGGCCAGTAGGAGTTTATTCAAGATGGAACCTGAGTTCTTGTGATGCAGCTCTTGTAGCCATTTATGCATATTCTTCAAGGATGATGCACCAAAGATCAAGAAAGATGGTGTTAGAGCTTGAAATGTTGTATAGGTCCTTCAGAACAAAGTGATTTCTGCTCAGAATCTTGCCCTGGCCAGCATGACCTGCACACCACAGTCTTCTCTCTCACTCCCTGCCAAGCCGTATAGCTGCAGTGTGTGCTAATTCCACCTGTGCATCGAAGGGGAAATAGACCAGGCACCATCTTTAAGTTTCATATGTCCCATTGAGGCCCAAGCATCAGGGGTTTTCTCTTTCATTTTCCTTTTCTTTTTCTTCTTGAGCTCACATGCATGATATTTTCCTTTGTGCTAGGAACAAAAGGCAGGGCTAGTGATTCATTTGTGACCAGATGCCAATGTCACTCCACAAACTAATCTAGGGGAAACCAAATTATGCTGGAAGTAACGCAGAGCCCTAATCAAGTTCTCTCCAAAATCCACTTATTCATGCTAAAACCCCGAGTTCCTTCCAGAATCCTAGCTTACCACATGGACACTCAGTGGAATCTTTCAACTGCAGTTGGTTCCAAAGCATGGCTCTAATTCTGCCTAATTAATAATGCAATAAAAGAAATTTAGAAAAATACATGCATGATAATTTAAATCTCCCAGAAAAAAAATCAATTCGTTCTGTCTAAACTTTGCCTTGGGTGCTCCCTTCATCAATTCAAGTGTGGAGCACAGCGACCTTAAGTTGCAAATATTTTTCTTCAGGCATGGTTGGAGCATGAGAGAGGTAACAGCTTTCAATACCTATTTCTTAGAGATTTTGAAAATACCCAAATCAGGATACTTATCTTCCCACTTTCCTCTGCTATGTGTAAATCAGGGATAATAACCTTTAAGATGCTCAAAATAATGTAGCTTGGGGCTGTGCTAGACGGGGCTTTTACCTGTGTGCAAACAATACCTGGATTCAAATGCGAGGCATCATCCCTTAAGAAACAGAATAATGCATCTGCCATTCTGTGGTTCTGTGAACTTTCCCAAACACGCCCCCTCCGTATTTATTATTCCTCTTGGTGATAAAAATCTGGGTTTAATAATCATACAAAACGAAGTCGCCTGTCCTTTTACAATTGACACGTGGCCACCACCTCTGAGTCCGCTGTTGAAATGATGTGGACTATGCTTACATTAATCTAAAATGAAAAACAATTCAAAACCCTAAAGCAAGCAAACAAATGTAACTGAAAAGAGAGAGGGGAAGAAAAAAATCAACAAAAAACAGCAACAAATAAAACCAGCTGGAAGCTTTTCATCAGTTTTCAGGTTATGTTTATTAGAGCCACAAGGGGGCTCTCAAATCTTTCCAAATGCAAGGTAAGTGCTGAGAGCTGTTTTCCTAGTAATTAATTTCCACAAATCAGTATTACCTATTAATGTGCATCACAGAGACAAGCTACCGACTTTTGACACTTCGCACTCAAGTTAAAGAGAGAATTTCCTATAGAAATTCTAGGGGCCCGCTGTGATTGTAAGTCAAAGCCAAAACGAGTTGCCCCTGTGATTTTCTGTGTCTGCTCTAGCATAAAAATTCCCAACACTGCAAATTTCATCAAAGGTGAAAACTGAATGGGAAGCGCGGTGTATATAATGGGATACATTGACCTCCAGTGTGTTTCAAAGGCTGTCCACCTCCATCTGCCCCACCACGCGCCCCCAAAACAGCCACGGACGCTGACCCACAGAAGTTAAAGCGCGCTGACCCTTTCCTGGGGCAGTGGGAAGCTGCTGGAACCATTGGTTCTGGAGGTTTCCTACTCCTGCTGAGAGCTTGATGGTGCTGATGGTGTTTACAGCCTGCACCACAAAAGCCGCTTGGAAGAAAGAGTGTGCTGTAATTTTCTGCTCCAGCTAGGGGTCAGGGGCGGAATCTGGTGCTGCACGTGGTGGAATGGGAGGCATCAGCAAGTAAGGACAGACCGGAAACACAGCTTTCTCCCAAGCTCCGGCACACGAGAGGATCTACCTGTCACCCCCACCACAGGTGACTATGGGACCAGACCAGAAGTGCTCCCAGAACATTCTGTCCGGCTAGTTAAAATATCAAAATCGCCATTGTCCAAACTCAGAAAGCCCCTCTGAGCTTTGACATGGAATGACTCTGATGACTGCCTGTTCTCCACTGGCAAAATAACCCTGGAGAAAGGTACGGGCTGGTAACAGTTCTGTTGCCACCGGGCAGGAGTACTTCCCTGGCATTCGGGGGACGTGGCTCTGGACAGCTTGCTCTCCTAGAACCGGCACCACGAGCAGGGCTGAGGGAGGTGAGGGACACCCCCTCCGGCAGCTCAGTTGTCCCTCCTGAACCGAATCCCCACACCTCACACTCTCACGTTCACTCATTCCTGAAGTTAAGAATGAGCAGAGTAAATTCCTGGTTTGGGAAGGCTAGTGCTCTGCCTCTGACTCAGGCACCCAAGAGAGGCATTCTGGGAAAACAAAGTTCTCTTTCATGAACTCTTACATGGCGTGGCATGTGGCCCCGGTAGAGATGGCACTACACCTTGCTGTAGACTGTGTGGCTCTTCAGCTAACACTTTTTAGAGCTAGTGGTACCCCAAGTTTGAATAGCAGTCATCCCTCTTAATTTGCCTTCATTATTCTTTTTTAGAATTTCAAATGGTGCCTTCTAGAAAACATCATGTTTTTGTTTTTGGTTTTTGGGTGGTTCTGATCCAGATTTCCATTTCCATCCTTCCTCTTCAACACTTTGCAGGCTACTTCTGTGCTCTCCCACATTCATCCGCTCTGTCCCACGTCCTTTCTCTCACTCATGCACCCTCAGAATATTGCCCTTCTAGGAGGACTACCCTCATTAAATCATTCCAGCCATGACCTGGGATTCATGTTTAGTCTAAGGATTCTGTGTACAGACAAGAGCTGTCAGCTCAGTCCTGGCTCAGAGTCCTGCCCCTCCAGAAGGGCAGCAAGGACTGAGGCAGACCCTGGGGAGGAGGGGGGACTCCAGCATCAAGCAGGTAGAAACATCCAGATCCTTAACAGATCACAGGGCATTTGGGTTTTGGACAGAGCACATCGAGTCAAGTTTAAGTATGTGTCTTTGAAATATATTTTGATCCGTGTGCTTAAAATACGTCAAGGTCGTAAAGAGAAGGAATTTCCCACCTCTAAGAGGAAGACAAGAGTTATAGTTTGCATGTTTTTGTCCCCCCAAAATTTGTATGTTGAACTCTAATCTCTAATGGGCGATATTAGGAGGCAATTAGGTTTAGATGAGGTCTTGAGAGTGAAGCCCGGGTTTTCATAAGAAAAAAAAAGAGACCAGAGCTTACTCTCTCTGGCATGTGAAGACAGAAGACAGCCGTCTGCACCCCGGAAGAAGGTCCTCCCCAGACACGGAATCTACTGGCCCCCTGATCTTAAGCTTCTCAGACTCCAGAACTATGACAAACAAATTCTTATTGTTTAGTTACCCAGTATGTGGCATCTTGCTATGACACCTGAATTGATTGTGACAGCAAAGTGAGTGTTTTTGAGAACATAGGGGAACCCTTTCTCCACCATCCTTCCCTTCTCACCGAGCATCTGGTTACAATAGTATGTGACCATGCTAACACGTGCTAGCTAAAGAAATTAAATGACTAAACAATCCACTGTGATGGGTGAGGTTGGAGGACTAGTCTTTCTCAATTTAGAATTCACCAGCCCGAATGCTGGCCTTTACTAACCAACACAAAACCCATTAATGTTCTCCCTGAAGATTATGTTTTCCCCAGAGATGCTGAAGTCTCAACTCTCAGGACCTGTGAATGTGACTTCATTTAGAAATTGGATCTTTGTAGAGAATCAGGTTAAGAAGAGGTCATTAGAGTGGAGCTCTAATCCCTTATGACTGGAGGGGAAATTTGGACACAGAGACAGACAGTGTGAAGACACAAGGAGAAGATGCCTGTCCTCAAGCCAAGGAATGTCTGCGGCTACCAATAGCCAGGGAAGAGTCAGGGACAGATTCTCCCTCACAGCCCTCAGAGGAGCCAACCTTGCCCGCATCTTGTTTCGGACTTCTAGACTCCAGAACTGTGAGGGAACAAATTTCTGTTGTTGAAGCCCCCCAGCCTGTTTCACTTTAGCTACTGCAGCCCTGGGAGACTAACGCAAAGGGAGGTATTTATTGGAGAAAAAGATGAACATAGTGGCAGAGGAATTCTCATTAGCTCCCTGCATTAATAAGACTAGTTTCTGTCCATAAATATGAATGGATCATTAAGGATTATTAAACATTTGAGAAAAAAATGAATAAACAGAGTAACTGCCTGGAAGATGTAGGCAATTTAGAAAAAAAATATTACTATGACTATCCTGAGAAGTTACTGCATCTATTAAATAAGAATGGATAGTAGGAAACAAAACAAGAAGGAATTCTTAGAAATTAATTTATATCCCTATACATGTTTAGCTTGAAAAAAATCTGTAGATGTGATGAATGATACAATCTAGGAAACTTGCCAGATGAGAGGGGGGAGGGGGAAGATATGAGAAATTCAATTAAGAGACAAGGAGATGGATTCGATAGGTCTAATGCCCATCTAGAAAAAGTTCCCACTAGAGAGTAGAAAAATAAGAGACCACAGGGGAAAAATAATAAAAGTAAAAACAGAATATTTTCTAAGCCCCCCAGAACATGAAAAACTGAAAAGTTCTGTGGAATTCAAGGGGTGTGAGTGAAACTTTAGAACCGCAAAGATAAAAAGGAGGTCCAAAAAGCTTCCAGAGAGGAGGGAACCTACGAAGAGTTAAGATGGAGTAAAAATCAAATTGCCAACAATTTTCCTGTAAGAACTCTGACAGCTGGAAACACTGGACCAGTGACTTCAAACTTCTGAGGGAAAATGATTTTAAACACTGAATGTTCTACTTAGTCAAGCTATCAATTAATGTAAAACAAAAAATACTGATATGCTTAGAAAATTTGCCTCCTCATCATTTTCTAGAAAAAGAGAATTGTGTTCAAGAAAACATCCCAACATAAGTGAAAAGGGATCCATGAAACAGAAGTGGGATCTAAGACACTGGTATTAATGTTTGCAAGGGAAAGATTCACAAGGATAGCAAGTCAGGAGACCTCCAAGAGGGGCACATGTGAGAGAAAAGGGGTTCGTCCCCCTTCAGCAAATACCAGAATTCATAAATCGAATGTTTGGGATAATAATGATGAATGAGGTTTAGAATTCTTCGCTCCACAAGATAAAAGGAAGACAGCAAGTCCAAGAAAAACAAAAAGCTGAAAGTCACAACCAGATGTGAAACAAGCTAAAACACAGCAATGTTTCAAGGACCAAATGAAATGCATGAGTGGTGAATCCAGCTGACTTTGGTGGAATTTGGAGGAACCAGTGTCCATTTCCCTTTTTGTGAATCACACCACTTGCGAATATTTACATGGTCACATGATGCATTTGTTTATGGGCTTTTTAATTTTTTGTTTTTAGAATCATCCAACAGGACAAGTCCGGAAGCCTATGTCATCAAAGGCCAGAGTGCAAATGTTCAAAGCCTTACAGAATGAAGATGAGGCCAACAGATGCTAAGGGTGGAGTGAATTGAGGGAGGACAGAGGGAACAAAGTGCACATGAATTTCCTTTTTCCATACTGGAGAGTCAAGACATCGCTGGATGATAAGAGAAAGAAGTAAAGATTTTACTTGTTGAGTCCAAATACTTGTTGAGCCATACAAAGCCGAGGCAGGCGTAGAAGCACACTAGTAAACAGACAGTGGTCCAGGGGTCTCATTCCTTACTGGGCATTGACAGTATCGGTGACAGAGTCTAGATGGAGTAGAGCCTTCTCAAGATGGAAAGTTGCAGGTCGATGCCTTTTACTACCTTTACATTCAGCCCCAATTACATTACACGGGACAGTGTCTCCTAAAGTTGGATGTAGAGTATATACCAAACCCTTTTTTTCTCTATTTTTAACACTTTCTTTCCTATTTTTGCTTTCATTCCTTTTTTTTCCCCTCCAGATCCTAGAATAGCTGTGGGGCAGGCAAACCTGCACTTACATTCCTATCTTCCTGGAAGTAAATTGCAAAATTTATCTTGATACCTAACTAGCCTCAGAAGCAAAGGATTTATATATAGCAACTCTGCCAGACCAGAAATAAGATAAGAGAGGAGACAGAGCTGATCTCACAGGTACTGAGATCAGAGAAGAGGAACAGAAGGAAGCAGGCCCTGCCATCCCCTGAATTGTAAGAAGCTGATAACCCTATATCAGATTCCTTCAGGCTCAAATCTGCAGGAGTCACTGACAACATGGAACCTTCCAGCACACCCTAAGTCAGGTATCAAAGATATGTCTCCAGTGTCCAACACCAGTGCCTAATGGGTGTGTGTGTGTGTGTGTGTGTGTGTGTGTGTTCATTTTTAAATACAAAGATAATTCCTCATATTCAGAAGGAGGAAAGACACAATTATTGGTTGACAACTTTATAATGACAACTTTATAATGATCAGCGCTTCACCTAATTGTTGGAGTAACCAAAACCTCAAAGCCTGAAGAATAAAATGTAATGGTTAGCAAGCTAACAATTTTAGTGGGAAAACTGCCCTTCTGTGTAGATCTTCCTTGTCCTCGTGTGCTAGTTAGGAAGGAAAAAAAAATGCCAAAAGGCTAAGTTACGCATTGATTTTAGAATTATTTTCCGGAGAAGACTTGAATTTGCTGAGTAACTTACCTGCATCCGTGTGTGTTTTTATGTAGCAGAAGCTCTGTGTTCAGCATGGAGGGACGGGGGCCAGAGAAAGTGAGGACTCGGACACTTTCTAGAAGAAGCTAACTTGAACTTGGAGTGAGGGGAAGGAGGAAGGAATGGTAAGTTTCAAGAATGAGAAAGACAGGGATGCAGCAACCATCACTGTGGAGGCATGTGGGGAAATTTCGGCTGCAGGAAGCTTCTGGTGGCAGGGTGGTTGAAAGATTCGAAAACTAGAGATGACTAATATTAACTTTTAAATTTATTTCTGTGTGATTCTGTCTTGTAAGTCCTCTTGGCCACCCCAAATGATCAGTAAAGTCTGCTATACGAACACCTTGTGTGCCTGGTAGATTGGGGCCATCAAGGAAAAGAGGCTGAATTTCTCTGCTCTGGGCCAGAGGTGGGATGTCACTGAATTCAGGCTGTCAGCCAAAGGAGACCTTGAAAAGGAATGAAGTACCTCACAGGGCATAGAAAATCTGGAGAAGGATATGTCTACCCCTGCCTGTCCCCCAGGCCTTGACTCCAGCTCTAAGACCCCATCCCATCTAACCCCCAGCTTCACTGCCCAAGCACATGTACTCTCTGGCCAAGCCTCCTCCATTACCTAAGTCTGTTCTGAGCATATTTTTTCTGATCTAATAACCATTGAATTTGCTAGCTTAGCTGTGACTTGGGCTTGAGACCCAGATAATTCTCAGTTCTTTCATATCTCCATCTTTAATTTCAAGCCTCAACATTCTTTGTATTTTAAAGGCTTTCTTTTGGTGGTAAAAGACTAAATTACAAAGGTAGGTACAAAGGGTTATTTATTATCTGTGTTCGGATTTCTAATTTGTTTTTAATGAGGTCTCCTACTCATTTTTTTTAAATTTATTAATTCATTCAATAGACACTTACAAACCTACTATGCTGCGGCCCCTGTATGTTCTATTCTAAGAAGTTATTCCACCTTTTTGTACATTGTAATAAACGTCTTTGCTTCCCAGGGTTGCAAAAGGTGAATAATATTAAGCTTTTCTTTGATATCATTTTTACAAATAACTGCATTTTTCCTATTTACATAGAGCTCAAGACATTTACTGAACATTTTCCAAAGATTCTTTAACACTCCAGCCAAGTGGGAGAAAAAGAATTGCTATTCTGATTCAAAGATGATTTAGGAAAAGGTCCAAATCGTATCAGAAGTAGAAAAGCCCTTTAAAAATAGGACTATTTCTTCATGGTCTCTCTGCCAAAGCAGTGCAGGGCACGTCTCCTGATGGGACCTCATCACTTCCTCGCTGACACACTGAATGGGTATTTCCTTTGCAGCCCCGAGGTAAGTAACAAGAATGGCTTTTCATTCCTGCTGTTGGTTTTATACCAGTAAAAATGTTCACTTTACTTCATTAACAAGAAAAAGATTCACTCTGTCTAGGAGCCCGCTGCTCCTTCCTATAGAACATTGTTTTCTTATCACTCGTCCTAAACAGACCCGACTGAGTTGGGAGGTCCTTAGAGAATTTGTTTTTGGATGGTCCCTGTTATTAATACTTAGCATATCGTTCACAGCACGGAGGCCTATAACTAAGCTGCAGGAAAACGTGAATTATAATTTCTTATTTTTGACACAAGTCATAGAAAAATAAGCTATTCAGCATTTTTGGCGGTCGTTTTGTTTTGCATTTCATGGGCAGTTTTTTGTTAGATGAAGGCAAAGGGGATTCTCTCACCCCACAATATACACCCAAGCTTTAAGTTGGGAGCAAGTTCCCCAAACTCTGGGCAAATCATGTTTTCTCTCTATTTCAAGTTAATCCATTTTTAACGTTGTCCTAAATTTGCTCATTAGACAGAATCTTAAGCCTTGACGCCACTTACCTGAACAAATTATTTAACCTTTCTAAGGCTTTCCTTTCCTTGTGTCTAAATGGTGATAAAAATAGTACCAACCTCACAGGGCTTCCTGAGAGGACTGGGTGAGACACAACATGAAGAAATCTCAGCACAGAGTCGACCACATTGTCGCCAATGAATGAAGATCAGCTACTCACATCAGTCACAAAGCTTTATGACAATACTACTAATAAATGGTAACAACCCAAACAAATGCCTTTCGTGGGGCCCTTCCGTGATGCCTGGTGAGGGCAGGAAGTAGGGCTGCTTTCTCCTTTCTTCCACCTCCTTGTCTCCCTCCCTCACTGAAGGATGAAGAAGGAATTTCTGATAATACTGACCAGAGTCCAGAACACGATGGAGCCACAGTTTTCTGATAGGAAGGGCTACCACGCCTTCAGAGTAAGCCACCATGGTGAGACCACCCTGTACTTTCTTCTTAGGCAGCCAGGATGCCTCCCTGGGTCCTCCAGGTCTACACCACGTTCTCCAAATTAGCCTTTACCTGACTTCAGCCTTGCAGTGTACTGCCATCTCAGCCCTTAATCGAGAAGAATTTTGATTGTATTTGGCAGTTCTTCCTTGGTCAGGAATCTAGCAATTCGGAATACCATCATTACAGTACCAAGAGCTCACTCCAGATCCCTAACCCTCGGTGCTGTGCCAAGCTCTATGGAAACCTAACCTCCATATTTAAGCTCCATATTCCTCAGGGAGGAAGGTGTCATTATATTCAACTTTCAGAGGACAAAGCCAGGCCTAGAAAGGTTACAGTCCTTATCCCAGAGCCAATAAATCTTGCAGCCAGCATGTAAATCCAGGTCTGTCCGACTGCAAAGCCAGTGTCCATAAGTCTTACATAGCTCTGCCCCGAAAATGCTAGGAATTACAATAAGTTCAGGGATACCAAGTAATTAATACCCAGCCCTGCCTTCACAGAGCTCATGGTAGAGTCTTGAAGTGCAGGGTCAACACTGTGTCTCTCCAAGTGGGGTCTGCAGACACACTGCATGCAAGGCCCGAGCTACTTCTTAACGTGGAGGCTCTTAACCTCCTTGTCTTAGACCGTTAGAGCTGCTGCAACAAAAATACCATAGACTGGATGGCTTAAACAACAAACATTTATTTCTCACAGTTCTGGAGGCTGGGAGTCCAGGGTCAAGGCACTGGCAGATTTGGTGTCTGGTGAGGACCCCACTTCTCCGCTCGTAGATGGCTGAGTCCTCCCGTGGTGGAAGGGGTGAGACAACTCTTTGAGGTCTCTCTTATAAGGGCACTAATCCCATTCACGCATGCTCCACCCTCATGACCTAATCACCTTCCAAAGTCTCCACCTTTCAATACCATCCCATGCAGGGTTAGGATTTCAACAAATGAATTTGGGGAGGGGCACTCAGACATTTAGTCCATTAACACCCCTTCTCCCTTACTCATGCTGAATCAGTATCCTTCTGAGGTGGGCCTGAGGATTCTGCATTTTTTAATGTGTCCCCAGGTGATCCTAAAGTAATTAAAAGTTGAAAACTACTAGTTTCAAGTTTAAAAGTAAAAGACAAGACAGAATAAGAAATAACATATTCTTAGGAAATTCTCCTAAAACATTAATCCCTAAGGGTGTTCTTTTCACCAAACGTATCTGTCTAAAATCTTAGCCTGCATATTTTCTGGGGTTGCTTAAATCCACCAAACATAATTCTTAGGAAGAATCATGTTAGCATTGGATTACAATAAAAATTTTATTACTAGGCTTCACTTTAAAAAAAAGAGGACATTATTACAGGGCTAACAAGAACCATTACTCAAACATGATGAACGTGAAATCAGAGGTCCAAGAGTTTTTTTCTTGTGTCTAAATATTAGGCCAATAGCTCAAATGATTAGAAGTGAATCTATAAATTCTCCCCAGATTAGCAGGTACTTTGTTTTGTTCTTTTTTGTGGTTTAAAGGAGAGTAATGCCACCAATTTAGGAAAACTTTTAACATCTCCCATCTCTTCTGCATCCTGCAGTAGTCCTACTGGGCCCCCTTCTTTAATTCCCATGGACCATTGCCTTCCTATGAATCATCAAATTAACTTCTCACATCTAGGCTCTATTCAAAATCAGTAATAGACTGCTGATAGAGGTCCCACTTCTTACTCTGACATGCAAAATTCTCTGCAATCTGGGCTCCCTCCTCTTTTTTTTTTTTTTTTCCAGAATCTACTGCTTTTCAAAATTAAGTTTTTTCGAAGAGTTGACCTACTTAAGATTCTCTATTCCCATATCTTTGCTTTCTCTTTTGCCTTTTCTCCTACAAGTGCTGAATCAGTAAGAACAGGCTGGGTTATCTGCGGTAACAAAACAACCTCTGACTCTCAGTGGCTTCACACAGCAAAGGCTTATGTTTTTTGCTTACGTCATATGTGTGTTGTAAGTCAGTACGGGGCTGGCCTCGTCTTATGCACTATGAACTCAGCAGATGGGGTCGCTGTTTTGAACATCACTGGTTGCCATGTCAGAGAATGAAGACAGCTCAGAGAGACTCACTGGCAATTAAACGCTTGGACCTGGAAGTGACACATGTCACTTCTGATGTTCATCAGAACTAGCCACATGTTCCCACCCAACTACAATAGAATCAGGATGTACAATCCCACCAGTGGCTCAAATGGGAAAGAATAGTGGTAAACAGCGTTCGTGAACATACCAGTTCCAATCCTAACAGTACTGAAGGCCAAGCTCAAATCCCTCCTCTCTTGCTTTTCCCACAGAGCCCAGCTGGATGGCAGTGGTGTCTTTCCCCCTTCACTCTTAAAACCTTTATTTTTTGTTCCGTTTATTTAGCACAGTCATATTTAAACATATTTTAACTTATTATTTCAAGCACATATGTCTTATCTCCTCTGAGACCAGAAACTGAGTCACTTTGGAAATCATTCACCTGCTCTACCAGTTAAGAGCACATAAGAGATGTCTAATAGCACAGCTAGGCATTGATTGCCTTTCCAAATTACATTTAAAATATGGCATCTATCACACTGCACTTTGATTTCATACCACCGTGCATTAGAGCTTTTAACCCCTTGTTTAACCAGTTTAATTTTTATGATAATCATTTCAAATACTATTTCCCTAGTGGTTGGATTTTTCAAGCACTTATAGTTTATCAAACATTTATTAAGTATTTTTTAGTGTTTTACATTGTATCCCAAATATACAGGATACTGGGTGAGAAATAATAATTACCCAATAAATACAATTATTCAGATATTTATTGAGTGAATATTGAATAATTCACTCTGTGTTGAAAGTGACCGTATAAGAAACTAATTTCATTTTACAGATAAAGAAATTGATTGAGGCTTAGGGAAAGTCTGACAGACAATGCGGGATAGTATTCTTATACAAAGTAAAGGTCCTTTTATCAAGATGAATAAAAAGATATTGTTTCCATTTAGGGTAGAGTTAATCTTTTTGAAACCTTTAACTATAATTTGAGCTGGGTCCTTGATAGCAATCAAGAGAAACCAATTTAGCTAACTTAGGCAGAATATGAATTTTTTGGGGGGATGAGGTGGGGAGAAGAGGTAAAAGAGAGCTTGTAGAGTTGATGAACTGGCTGAAGAATAGGTTCAGAAGGGAAAAGCAGGATTTAAGAGTGGCGAGGCCCAGCTGCAGTCCCACGGCAGGAAGTCTGTTGAGGACACCAGCCCTGGTGTCCCTCCCACTGGCCCCTGGCACCACTGCTGCTGGACTTGACACTCTGCTGTCACACTCTGACCATCTTCAACTCACCTTGGACCTGCAAGCCGCCTCCTCAAGAACTGAAGGGCTGGTACAAGCCTGGTTGAGATTTTGTACATATTTGTGTCATAGATGCTCAATTAAGTGAGACAGGCCCTGCCTCTCTCCCATTTTGAGAATTCCCCAAATTGGAAGAGCAGTAAATAAACCAAACGGCAAATTTCCAATGCAGTTAGGTGGGGTTAATTAGATCGCATGAGCTGAACTGGCATTCCTGATCTCAAATCAAAAAAACCATGATCATCACACTACTCTATATAAAATAGATAAACAGCAAAGGCCTACTGTATAGCACAGGAAATTATATTCAATAATCTATAATGGAAAATAATCTGAAAAATATATATATATTTATACTGAATCACTTTGCAATGCACCTGAAACTAACATAATATTGTAAATCTACTACACTGCAATTTAAACACACACACACACACACACACACACACAAAACCCCAGTCAACTCGTGTATCAGACATGAGTGTGTAGAAAGCGTTCACACATAAATGATCCCTTAGGGGTAGGGAGAACTGTTATTCTTATTTCACCATGGGAAAACCGAGTCTTGGTTAGGTTACCTGACCAGAACAGTAACACAGAGTACGTTGGTGGAGGCAGAGCCTAAACTTAACGTCTTCCTTTCTCCAGACACTGTGTTCATTTTACCACCTAAGACTACATGTCAACCTATGTTGGAATTCAGGGTAGATGAAACGTTAGAACCAAGTTTTCTTTAGTGAGAGCAGTGCTTCCCAAATTCTTTCATGTAATGGCACACATAGAAAATGATCATTATTATACAGCTCTATGGGATAAATGGATAAGGCGGCTTCAGTTACATCCAGACAGACCCTATCAGTCGCCCCAGAAAGCTGAAGGCACCAATATTTGAGATCATACAGTGTGGGAAGCTCCGATTTATAAAACAGCTACATGAAAACCAGTACATTTTCCAACCAATGTATCTGGTATATTGAGTGACAGTGTATATTAAATGACATAGCCCATGACCAGGGACAGTCCCCCAAACACTGATTTCATATCTGCTATGGGCCAAACTGAGTGGTCAGGGCAGAGAAGTCAGGTCCACGCAAATGAAGAGCTCAGATTTTCACAGGAAACAAAAAAAGTAAGCAGAAAACTACTGTGCAGTGTGGTGCAACCACAGGTCAAGGAATGCTGACAGCCACCAGAAGCTGGAAGCGCCAAGGAACAGATCCTCCCCTAGAGGCTCCAGACGGAGCACGGCCCTGCCAGCCTTGGTTTTGGCCCAGGGATACTAATTTCGTACTTCTGGCCTCCAAATCTGCCAGAAAACACACTTCCGTTGTTTTAAGCTACCAAGCGTGATAATTTGTTACAGCTCTAGTGTTTTATGGTCAATTTGGCAACTGCATTGCTCAGAATCTGTTTTTCTGTATGGCCCCAGGTTAGCATTCCTAAAAGTGAAGTTATGTGGGATTTGGGGGGTGGGAGCGGGGCAGCATCCCTTACACTCTGAAGGTCATCTGGTGACAAGCTGAGACACGTCAGAGACCTGGTTCTGCCCTGGGCTCCCTCTTACCCACTCTGCACCCACTACTTCTCAGTCCCGACAGCTGGCCCCCTGACCGACAGTGCCTGCAGACCCCCCTCACCCTGTGCCAGGAACCCACATAGCCGACAAGCCACGAGCAGTCAAGAACCTTCCATAGGCTTCCACACCAAACACCTCACGCCCCACTGTGTCTGTGGCTTGTGCCTGCCTTCAAGACCTCCTTTGCAAACTTTGAGTCATGCATCCATACCAGGGCTGAGCAGTGATGTTTCTTTGATTTAAAGTTTCTCCTTTTCAGATCTATACTTTCTAGTTCCTCCCATAATTGTGAAAGCTCTTATTCCTGCAATATGTTCCTTAGTATGCATAGTGGTTCTGCTTCCCTGATTGAATCTTGATTGATCTGTATGCCTGAGCTGAGCTAGGCCTTAGCCAAATGCACTTGGAAGGAGGGGAGATATCAGCAAAGGTAGAAGATAAGAGATCGGGGGATGGCTGGGCGTGGCCACCGGATGTGCTGGTTGAGCAAAGAGGGAGAGAAGAGGGAAGCCGACTCCTAGCTTTCTGTCTTGGGAGGGCATGTATTGGTTTCCCAGGAATGCTATAACAAGGTATCCCACCCTGCGAGCCTTAAGCAACAGAAATTGTCATCTCCCAGTCTGCAGGCCAGAGTGTGAGATCAAGGTATCAGCCAGTCTTATCCCCTCTGAAGGTGCTGGGGAAGGGTCTGTTCCAGGCCTCTCTCCTACCTACTGGACACATCACCTCCATATCTGCCTTCAGTTCACGTGGCATCCTCCTTGTGTGCGTGTTTGTGTCCAAATTTCTCCTTTTTGTAAGGACACCCCTTACGTTGAATCAGGAGCCTCCTCTACTCCAGGTTGGCTTCCTTTTATCTAATTACATTAGCAAAGAATCTATTTCCAAGTAAGTTACCTTCTGAGGTTTGGGGTTAGGATTTCAATAGATGAATCTTTAGGGGACACAATTCAACCTGTAACATGAGGATCGTGATTCAGTGAGGAATTTAGGAAAACAGATGGGGGAAGACAGCAAGTTCATTGTCATTGTAATTCTAGCCATCATCTTTTTGAGAGCTTGCTATGTACCAAGAACTGTGCTCATTGCTTCACTGATTCTTCACAAGGGATTCTTAACAGACGATTAAAATGAACATTTCCACTTCCTAGAGGCTTAGAAATGAAGCCATAGAGAGTTTAAGTCACTTGAACAAAATCACACAGCTTATCAGGAGCAGAGGTAGACTTTGAATCCAGATATTTCTGATCCAGAACCCTTGCTCTTAACCTTAATGACATTCCTTCTGTGGGGAAGCCCACAGTAGAGGGGATCTAATAGGTAGCTGTATCAGGTGAAGATACAGATTTGGCAAATGTCAGCTTAGAAAAAGCTTGGACGTTCTAGAACCTGTTCAAATCTAAGACTATGTGAATCTCACCTGCAATTGAACAGTCAACATTAAACTGATTCATAGTTATTTTCATTTCATAGTTATTCTGACTTGGTTAGCTAAGGCTACACTTTACAATCTGATAACCAGGAAGACTGAAGGTGCAGTGCATGCTTTACTGGCACTGATTATTTTTTTTAGTGACCCAGCTAAAGATTTTGTAATATTTACTTTAATATGTTTTTTTCCTGAACTGAGATTATGTGCCCATAAACTGACTAAATCTTAATATTCTATTTTCAGCTTAAATGCCATTTCCTCAGGAAAGCCTTCTCTCACCTGCTCCCATAATAAAGCAGACACCTGTTAAGGATGCTTCCCATTTATGTACCACAAATCTATCTGATCATGGTTCTCCTGTGCTTTATTTTAGCTGCTTATTTAGTTGTCAGTATCTATTAGTAGATTGTACCCTCACTGATGAGAGGGGCTGGATCTATTTTGTTTCCATTATGTCTCTAATACTTGGCACATCTCAATACAATTTCTGTGAGTGCATGAATATATAAATTAATTGAACTTTGATTATTCATTATTCTGGGACTTGGAAACATTTCAGATCATCTCAGTTTTTATGATGTCTGTTTTGGTTCCACCACGGAAGTTCTCTGGGTGAATTTACAGTGACCTGTTTGCTTATGTGCCCTTGTCAATCTCCACCACATTTACAAGATGGAACCTATCCCACCTCTATCTCTGAGCTGTATTTAACAAGTGACAGAGACATCTACAATTCCAGGTATTTGTCAGGGAGCATACTAAAAAAAAAAAAAAAAGCTCTGAATTAGAATTTGATGATAGAATTGCTCATGCCTCTAGATATCCTAAAATATATCCTTGGACTAAAGCATTAGAGCCCTGCATACCTGCAAGAAAATTGTATAGTTTCTTATAGAAATTCTCTAACAAATTTCACTTGGATAAATGTAACCTTGTAGTGACTTTATGGTTTTTCTAATGCTGTCTAACTCAGTTAGAGTCACCAGGAGAATAGATTTGAGGGAACTGATCACTCTGTTGCATTGTGACCTCTTGTCAGTGATCCACAGAGCAATATCAAGTTCCATATTCTAATTTCTTTGGGAAATCTGTTTATTTCTGTCATATCATCCGGTATTAGTTTCCTTATCTGAAAGGTAACAGTATCGACCTCGGAGAGTTTTGGATGAGATAAAATGGGATAACACCAACAAAATGCTTACTTAGTCCTGTGCTCGGTGTACGGTAAGCAATTAATAAGTATTGTCACCATCACCATCATACCACTCTCTTGGCATTTATGATTGGAAAGCACCAAGGCGTGTTCCCAACCACCTCTACCAAGTGAAATTACTTTATGGACAAAGCAACTTTTTCAATTTTTCCTACTCTCACTTTTCCCTTGAACTAATTTTCTTATTGACATATGTCTAAGTACATTTTTGTTCATACTTTTAGATGCTGGCTTACAATCTTTGTGGGACAACATGAGTCATTAGTATATGCAGACGTACACACGTTGGTTTTCAGAGGGCAAAGATGGACCACATAGAGGTGACGTGACTTGATTCAAAGCAGCAAAGCAGGAAGAATTCCTGTGTTCTAAATCTTAGCTTTCAGCCTTTTTGTCCAGAAGGCCACAGAAGCCTCCTTTTGGCTGAATTTCTACGCAGCCCCTTCAAAGAGTTTGATGTGATTTTTGCCACATTCCATGCTCCTTATGGTTGAAATGAAAGCTTTCCTTCTTATCTGGCACAGAAACTGCATTGAGGGAAGAGGGAAAGACCGTGAGAGAACAGATCACAGTAGCTGGAAAGAAAAAAAGGGACTCCTGGAGTGCTGTGTACTGCCTACGAAACCCAAATATCACACGGTGAGCCGGTATAAACGGGTATTTTCATATTACTAATGCTAATCCAGGCAGACACAGAGCCCTAAGGATTTACGGCTCTGTGCATGTAATAAGCATACATTTATCAATATATTTATAAGCCCCAAGCTCGACCCTTAACACTCAAGGCATTGCCCGCTTCCGTCTTTATACCACGTGACCTTGAAAGTCACAGAAAGGACATTGGAGGTGCCACGTGCCCTGCATGCCTCTACAGAGACTGACCTTTCTCTGTTCTGACCACTTCAGCTGCATGTCTCTCCCCTCTTCACCATTACGCTTCCCATCTCTGCTTTCTGCTCATGTTTTCTCCATTTGGATCTGGGAACTTGACTCCACAAAGTGTTCGCCTTGGCGCAGAGAACCGGAAACCCCACGTGCAATGCTGACACAAGCAACTGCTTCGCTGCTCAGCCTTCACGTTTACAATTCCAGGTTCTCAGGACTTGCCAATAGGCATGTCCAGCCTCCTTCAGAGTCAGAGGGAGAGATGGGTCCTAGATATGTTTCCTTCAGATCGGCCGCAGCCTTTTGAAGGTGGGACCCACTTCACTCTCACAATCTGAGGTTCTGTGGAGCAGAAATCTTGTTAAAAGTGTCTTTTTGGGGTTCATTCTCCCCTACCCAAAGCCATCTAGAGTTATATTCCACGTGACTTAATAAGTATTAAGCAGATTATAGAAGAGAAACAAAATCATAATTTTCCTCTCTTGCTGTCAAAGACTCGGGATACTAGAATTACCACCCCTTCCAACCCCAGCACAAAACTTCTTTTCTACCTACTCTCCATATTGGTTCTAAAACTGTAAACAGATAAACAAATTCTGGCAAGCATTCAAATTTGAATATAGGCAGTATGCCAGGAAATAAGAGTTCCAGTCTTGGCTTTAACTCAGAGTCCTTTTTTGGCCTTACAAGAGAAACAAAACAAAACAAAACAAAACAAAACACATTTTCTCATCAATTTGTGCAAAGTCATTCTCACCTGCCCCTCTGGGTACAGTGAGGATAAATGACTTCTATTTCCTAACGATACCCCAGTCCCTCTCTGGTAGTAAGTTAGGAATATGGGCCCATTAACTGCAAATGTTGCTCTAGTGGCCTTAAAGGATTAATATACCTCCCAAAGCCCTTAACTTACTGGGACAAATCTGAATCAATGAGTTAATGGGCTAATTAGTTAATTGTCAACTCTGCAAAGATGAGAAGTATTGTTATTTTGCACTTTATTAAATTTTCGAGGATTAACAACTGTAGGGAGTAGATGCTAAGAGGATTTGAAAGAGGCTGGATAATGGGGACACACAACAAACTATTGTCCAGCCTCTGCTGGGGGAGTGATGCAATGATGCCATGAATTAAATCCCATGGGTAACTCTGACCACCAGAGTGGTTGGAAAGAGATCAGAATCCCACCATACAAAAATCGTTTTGATGTGAGAATGCCTGTCCTAAAGTAAAACGAAGTGTCAGGGTGGTAGAATAATTGTCAGCTCCCGGGAGAGATGACGTAGTCATGTGTCAGCTGAGGCAAGGCCTGCCCTGCAGCACAACTGGATATGCAGAATGGCCAGTTACTTCATGGCGAGGCTTCACAATGCCACGTGAAAATGGTGCACTTTAGAGACAAAAAAAAAAAAAAAAAAAAAAGCATGGGGAAAATACTTGAAAATGTGAATATTCTATAAACAAGAATGAGACAAGACCGGTACAGGGCATCCGGGTCACAGATACTGTGAACAAAGGGAAGTCACTGGAAGATGTTCAAATTGTTAGTTGCCATCAGAGCTTATCTAGCTTGGACAACTTGTTTCTAAGGAGAAAACCTGAAAATTGCATAAGCCTCTGGATGATTTGGGAATGTGTTCAATCCCTTTGCATACCAGTACATTCTGAAAAATTGGAAATCCTACACAGAATAGTCACACACCAAATGATGGATAATTAAGCATTCCTGGTACCACAGGAAGCACGTTTTATTTAAGACTCTTGCCAACAAAGTAGCTCATTAGACTTTTGGAACAAAAGTAGGTACAAAGAACGGCTGAAAAGTTTCTTCTTAACAAAGTGAAGTTTTACTCAAAGGGAAAAAGGCTTCAAAATGGAACAGACACAAACACAAATGTGCAGTCACAGATATTGTGCTTGATACAGCCCTTGAGAGATGGAGTAGATGTTTTGGTGGTCTGTTCAAGAGCCATCTTCCCTTCTTTCATGATGCCCAAGCCCTGATCTTCTGGTTTGCAATCCTCTCTCCTTACCCATGAATCAGGCAAATTTTGGTAATTCTTAGCCATTAGTGATGGTTCCATTGCTGCCAAGGTGGGTAGTTTATAGATGGACGTGTAGCCAGTTTTGTCAATGAGATGTGAGAGGATGGATACTGGAGAACTTCTGAAAGTTCTCCTTCCTAATGAGTTTCATAGGTAAGAAGTATCTCCTTTTCTATTGCTGGATGATGTTCTATGTTGATGTGCTTCTGTAACTGCTTCAACCATCTTGCAATGATAAGGAAAAAGAGTCGTTAGATGAAGCCAATACAGAAAGCAGCAAAACAGAGAGCTGGAAGGAGCCTGGATGTGTGATGACCTTCTTGAGCTTCTGATCTTACTGTATCATTAACTCTGGAGTCCCTTTCATTGAGATGATAAATTTGTTCCAGTTGACCTGTGTTCTCTTGCAGCCAAAGGCACTCTACAAATCCAAAAGAAATGGGGCCATATCCTGACCCTAAATTCCTGTTTGCTCTAGAAATGCTAAATATAACAGTGTACCTGTATTAAGAACACCAGTAATACAGCCAGACACAGGGGTGGATGCTGACTCTTCCAATGACTGTATGAACTTGGATAAGTCACTTAAACTCTCTAAGTGTCAAGTTTCTGTCAAGAAAGGGATAATAACCACACTTTCATAGAGCATTTGTAAAGATTATGTAAGAGAAGGCATATAAAGTGCACTCAATAAATAATAACCAAAATACAAACACACATACATGCCAAAGGCAACTCTTTGACAGCTGTTTTCAAAAAGGAAACAAACCAAGTGAGAAAATAAACACCATTGAAGCAGCAGGATAAATAAAATGAGAAAGGCATATGGTATATTGGACAGCATCTGAGGATAGGACTTAAAGCCTGTATTTGTTTTACACCTCATCCAGGATGAAGTACAAAATATTTGTTTTTTTCTGATCTCTTAGGAACCTAGAATCTGAGGGGAGGATCCCTTAGGAAACTGGGATCTGAGAAGTACTTGATGTTTCAGGGCCGTGGGATTGTCAGAGAAGGATCACACAATGAGACTGAGATGGAGTAGCCAGTGATATAAGTAGGGCAGGAAAAAATTGAACATGCTGATGTGGAAGCCAAGAGAAGAAAGTGTTCCTGAAGGATGGAGCAGACAACAGTGTCCAATGATGCTAAGAGACCAAGTACTGTAAGAGCAGAGAAGGGAACAGAGATTTCAGTGGAGGAAGGTGACAAAAAGATGACTGGAGTGGGTTGAGGAGTCAATGAGAGTTGAGATATTGGAGACAATGACTATACATAACTCTTATATTTTACTAGGGCAGGATGAAAAGAAACAGGGCAGTAACTAGCAGGCCACCCAAGGTGTCTTTTCCCTTTTATCTTTTAAGATGAGCGATGCTAGAACACTTCTGTATGCTGATATGAACGATGCACTAAAGAGGGAGAAACTGACAGAGCAGAGGGAAGGGAGCTGATCACAAGACTCAAGTTCTCAAGGAGAGATAATGATGATAAAGCTAGCTTTGGGCAGAAGCTGGGTAACCTTATTCATTATAATAAGATGGGAGGTACTGTGTGTGCAGATGGACGCAGATACTTTGGTGAATTTGGGAAGATGAATGGATTTCTATCTGTTGGCTTCTATCTTGGACAATGAACAACATGACATAAAAGTCAAAAGAGAAAGAATTTCCCAGAAATGGAAAAGTCTTACACATTTACTTTGTTCTAGATTTCAAAGTTTTGACCTTGGGTTAAAAGTTCAGAATTCTGAGAAAGACGAGCAGAATTTGCTTCTAACTAGAGACCAGTCTACTGGCTCACTGAGCTGCTAGGATGAGTATCTCTTTGGAGTAGATGCAGTGTAAATGCTTTGGCACAGGGTGGTCATGAATTTAACAAGAAAATGATTTCTCCGATGATCGGCCAGCTACTTGGTGGCAGCACAATGAAACAGAACAAGTTAGGGTCAGAAGAAATGAGGTGCACTCCCAGCTTTAAATCTGACACACACCACATGATATTGGGTGAATATTTTACCTTCTCTGCATTTCAGTTTCCTGAACTATGTAGAAAATAATTCTGATAATAATTTGCATCTAACATATTTGATATGAGAATCAAATTCTATGAGAATAAGAATGTCCCTAATAGTAATAAGGACTATTCCTTATTGAGTGCCTGCTATGGTGCAGTAGGTCTAAACTCTGCTCTCTCTGTATACTGTTATGGGCTGAATTGTGGCCCCTCAGATTCATTTGCTGAGGATCTAATGCCCAATGTCTCACACAGATACTTTGGTGAATTTGGGAAGATGAATGGATTTCTATCTGTTGGCTTCTATCTTGGACAATGTGACTGTATTTGGACATAGGGCCTTTATGGAGGTGATTAAGTTAAAATGAGGATGTTAGGATGGGCACTAATCCAGTCTGTCCAATCTGACTGGTGTTCTTATAAGAAGAGAAAATTTGGAGACACAGAGATACACCGGGGTGGACACACACAGGAGGAAAGCCATGTGAGGCACAGTGAGAGGGTGGCCGTCTGTAAGCCAAGGAGGGAGGCCTCAGAGGAAAGCAGTCCTGCCAGCACACTGATCTTGAACTTCCAGCCTCCACAACTGTGAAAAAATAAACTTCTGTTGTTAAGCCACCCAGTCTGTGGTATTTTGTTATAGCATCTCTAGGAAACTAATACATAGTCTACATATTATATATAATCTCTTATCCTTACCTTAACTCTGCAAGACAGGCATTGTTATCCTCATGTATGGATGAAGACACTAAGACTTACAGACATTAGGTAACTTCCTCAAGGTCACATAAGACAGGTAAATTCTTACAAAGTGTATATTGACTACAGGATCCCTCTTAAAGATAATTGTAGAAAACTGAAGTCATAGAAACAGAAATTTGTAAAAGATCCTTTAATTTGTCTGTTTCCCCTTAACCGCACTCTAGATTCCTAGCTTACATGCCATAATTCCATAGCTTTGTTCCCTGTTGTTATTCTCAGAGGTCCAACACCACTGTATCTTCAAAGTTTATTAGAATTTTTTAAACATCCTTCTTATTAACGCAACTTTTGCTGGCCCCTTGTTGCCATTCTCTTATTCCAGCTCAATTAACCAGATTGTTTATTCCCTCAGCCTTTGTTCCCAGCTCAGCTGGGGTCACTCCAGGGGGTTGCAGCTTGCCAATTCTGCAATGAGGTGCTTAGATCAGAGCGCTAAGTGGGACCCCATTTTCTGGGACAGCATTGCAATCAGATGGTGTCTACGTCAGTGCAGCCTGGGACTTCACAGCTTTGCAAACATCTGCGCTCTCTGCTTTCCCCTGCAGCGCTTTACTCCCATTAAAAATGGAGCTTCAAATCTCCCTTGTGTATCCACGCCTGGGCACTGGGTGACTTCCAGTAAAAGGGCCAATAAATCTAATTAAAAGGCTCATCCAACTGGATCTCATGCTCTGAGTATCTCCCTTTGGAGGGCCAACTCTCTCGCTCTTATAAACAGATTTTTTTAAACATGAGGGCTGGGAAAGGTTGCAGATGTCCTCAGCCTATTGATTTGCATAGCTTAATGTCTGGCAAGTTGCATTCAGTGTCCTCAGACTCATAAGGGCACACCCTTACATGCAGAGAGTTAACGGATAATGTTTACTGCATTACTGCCTGTTCAGTGGTTCCCCTACTGAAGAAATGGTTTTCCACACAGATCTTCCTATAGATAGACAGGTAATAATTCCATGACCCATCAGGAAATAACAATGGGAGAAAAAACAGTGTTAGCCGGTTTCTTGAGCAACTAATATATCACAGAGCATTTCTTTGTATTCTTACACACTTTATTCCTATTTCTTCCCATAACCCGGCAAGCTGCCAATTGTTAGGTCTGTCACCATTAAGGAGACCAAAGCTTGATGAATTTAAGTAAGGTATCCAAGGTCTCATAATTATAAAGTGCCTGACATTGTCCCTCCAAAGCTCATGTCTTTTCATTCTATTAAATTTTCTCTCAGCCAATCATCACGAACAGTCCTTCAAAATATGAGCTTTCTTTAAAAAGTTACTCTTTGAAAGTTCATTAGGTTGAATGGTGCTTTCTTATACCAACAGTCAGAGCTGCTCTCCTGCTTTTTAGAAGGCTAGATGTTCAGCAATCCTTTGAATTATTGGTTTATTGCCATATCATTCAAAAGAAATGACAGTATGGTTCATTTTGAAGACTTCTTTTGCATCTGAGGTTTTGCCAAGATCTGTTTATCGCTGTCACGTGGAAAAGGAAAATATGATGAGGCTTGAAATGTTCAAATGTGAAGTTTCCCTTTTCCCATTAAAATAAGGGCTGGCAACAAGTCAAAAGGCAAGATTTCATTTTCAGTGATTGACTTAGATGAACTAAAGGCTGAATAAAAGCCAGATAAATTAGATGTGGTGACTTCTGCTTAAAACACATGGATTTTGATGCTTCTGAAAGGTAACAGAGAGATTAGAAACAGGTCTGTCAATACTAATGGTAACATCAAGGATTCCTGATGGTGGTGATTTGGGTTTGTGTTGCTTTTCCCTTCCCACCATCTCAGAGCTATCAACCGATATGTCAGGAGCAAAGATACATACAATGAGCACGATTGGGCTGGACCACTATGCTTCATCTCCAGTGAGCAACAGCCCCACTAGGATATACAGCTCCTTGCCATTTGATGGAGATTGCAAAGGAGAATTCAGTCAGACGCTTGTTGCCATGGGGATAAGAGTCAGGAAAAGAGTCGTCTAATGAAAAGTGGTCTCCCATCAAAAAACCCTTCCCTTTAGATATGATTCTCTTTGGGTTCCCTAGGGGCCAAGTTGAAAATAATTTGCAAAAAAAGTCAGAAACTTGAATGAGTAAGAGCATAACATTTAAAAATATTTCTTATGGTTACACTTCTATTGCATTTTTATTTGAAAAATATAAGGCAGATATTAATGAATGAGTAACAGATTCATCAAGTTTATACAATTTTGATAGCTTAACAGTAAAGAGAATGAGATTGGAATCCAGAGAGACTAGCTTCAAGTCCTGCTTCTGCCACTCATTACCTATGTGGCTTTGGAGAATTTCGTTAACTCTTTTTGACTTTAGTATCTTCAACCATGTGATGGAAATAATGTTCTACCTATAGAACCTTTGGAAAAATTAAGAGTCATAAAGCATATCAGGTACCGAGCACAAAGACAATATTAAAAATGGGAGATTTTAATATTAAAATTGATTATTAGTATCATCATAGTATTGTGATGACAAGACTGGGTAATAATAGTGTCATCAGTCAGTTAACAGTGTAGGTTTATAATACACGCTTCCAAAGCAAACAAAGAGAATGAAAAAGAGTGAAGGATTTGAGATATAATAAAACGACTTGTGCTGGAATGACTTTACTAAAAATAGGCTTTTTGGAGGGTGGGGCATTTTAAAAGAAACTAAGCTGAACATTTTTTAAAAAAAAACACACAGTAGGGAACTAAGGTGGAAATCACAGCTGAAAATCAATATGCTTCACCAAAAATATAAATAAGAAAACTCATCAGCTGGAAGAAGCATTGCTACAATGTGCATGTTGCTTCCATCTGGAAGAAAAATGCCCGAAAGAAACTTAATATTCATGACTGACACATTTTCTTTGTACTGTCAGTCAGCTGGAACCAAAATACACAGCTGGTTAGAAAGCCCGTCTCTGCCTCATGTTTCATCTGATGACCTTATACGTCAAATCAAGACTTGGGGGCTGAAGCAACACTCTTCATCCTGGCTTCTTTCTTTCAGAGGATGGTACAGTGACCAAAATCTGCCACAAGGTAGCCTGTTTCCTTTCACCTTTCAAGTTCTTATCAGAAATCAGCACCAGAATTCAAAAATAGATGTCCACTTATCAGCTCCCAAAAATATGGGAGGAAAAACAAGACACACTTGGTCAAATATCTTCTTTGCAGGGAAAGCAATTTGTCAAATAGAAGATTCATTTTTGTTTTCAGAACACTTAAGTTACGTAGAGATACCTTAAAATACATTTTTCAGGGAAAGTTGGCCATAAATATTTGGGAAATCTAAATGTTGGAAAGATCTTCATTGTTTAAATATGTCTGTTTTTTTTAATAGATTCTAAGTTTCTGGTATTGTATCTGATGTTTTATTACAGAATTTCCTGGAATTGTAATCTGTGCAGATTATTTATCTGACAGTTTTTCACAAAGTACGAAGAACTCATTTACCAAATTATAAGTTCAGGGCTATACAGTTTTACATCGAAGGGGATGTCAAAAGTTTTACTGTTTAATCTGTCATCAGAGATTGAAATAAACAAATTGACACATAAAGGATGACACTGAAGTGTCTGGTCTCAGAGAAAAGATAATCAGTGGCCATTGCCACTTGTCTGAGTGGAAAGTGTCATAATTGCAAAATCAGTAGAAATAAAAGTAGTCAGATAAATTCATATCTAAATCCTCTTCGAGAATTCCACTCTTTCTTAGTATGTCATGGTATCCAATCAATAAGAAAATGTTTGGGTGATGATGAAAAACTAAAATGAAATGCAATACTATCTTTAAACAATATTTTATGAGAGAAGTACTTCTTAGAACCATAATAATATTCTTATTCCCTCTCAAGGGATTACTTAAAACTAGCATGGACGTCCCAGAGCATTGTAGTGGAAATAAATTCCCAGCACTCTGTTCTTCCGAGAATTGATGGCAGATTTATGTATCTTTGCTCGCTATGGTACGGAGCAGACTGCAGACATCCCTGGATGATGGAGTGTGGTTGAGATTCTGCGGTATGAGAGATTTAATTAGACATCAAATGCACATTGCCTAATGATGGTTGTTGAAATTATCAAGGCACACACCACAATTCTCCAGCCCACATGCTGGAAGGAAGCATGGGGTAAAAATCCAGTAAATTCCCTTTTGACATGATGGGATGCGGGGAAATACCATGTTACCACTGGCAGGCTCACAACTCACCACCTCTCCTTCCCTAATGCCTGGGCTGTTTTGTGTTTCACAGATGATTGCTGCTTATTCTCTGTCTCCCAACTACCCGCTCTGCTCTGCTCACCATCACATAGAGTGATTTAATACTTTGACTAAATTCACCCCAGAATAATGTTTCTGTTTATAGAAGCCTAGCTGCCATGGCAAGGCACAAACATCCAGGAGTTTCCAGGGAAGCAATGATAACGGATGCTGGAATGATGAAGAGAGGCTCCCCAATCAAAAACCAGCCCCTAATTCCATGTGTGTCAGTGTTCACCATCCATCGGGAAGTGGTGATTAGGACCCTGCTGTGTGCAGCTGTACCTCTCCATACTGCTTGCTGGAGTGAGGGTACGGAGAGCCACCTCATTACCATGACTTTCAGACTGTAAGGTGACAGATATTGTGAAATGAGTCCTTTCAGTTAAAGGTCAGGGCTACTTGAGGGTGTCGGCGAGACACAAACTCACTTACTTCTCGGGACTAAGCAATGTGTTTCCTTCCCCTCCGTCCCTCTTCTGTACCAGGCATGGACCACATGTAACGAAAGAGAAGCAATTCTTGGTCATCTCGACAAATGAATGTGGTGCCAGGAGGGAAGGAAAATCTGCTGATTAGAGAAGGATTGATGACTGCAAGTGTTTTCCAGCTATCAACCATCTAGGCAGGTGTCTTTTAACTAAGATTAATAAACATATGTCACTGCAAGTTTCTCATCACAAGATGCATGATAATGGAGAATCAAAGTTTTCGAGTCCAATTGCTAGGCAGCCACAGAGCAAAATCTCTCCAGATAAACAAAGCCGTGCCAGCTGGGATAGGAAAAACTGCCCTTACTGCACCTGAATAGTTTATGCCCAGGGTAAACAGTCCCCTTTCTTTCTGGAAAAGTGAACATGGGCCAGAGGTCTCTCTGTCCAGGCCAAAACACAGGTTATAAAATTTCCTCTCAACTGGCAGTCAGTGCTCAGATAGACCACAGCAACATCCTGGCCTCCAAGTTAATGCCTGAAGCCAAGTAAGGGACTGTTTTAGAGATTCTCATCAGAGATTGGTAGCCAGGGGGCTGCAGAGATCAACAACTTGACAGGGCAACTACACAAAATTTGAAGATGATGGTGACAGACGTAGGAAGTGTTCCATGGTACACCAGAGGGGAACACACATGGTCAATTCAAAATTTACTTTCTCCCAGAATGTCAAAATGGGCCAGGGCTGTGAGCTCCCAGGAAACCATCTGAGCCATGGTTTATGTTTCAATTCAGGATCAAAGTGTATTTCCATTCTACAGCTCATGTCTGTGCATCTATCACTGAACATTAGTTTGAGTCTTGCTGTGAAACTGAGCAAGCTCTTTTCACAAAGATGGTTGAGTGCTCAGAAAATAGAATATCTAATCTCCTTGTCCACAAAAGATAATTTTTAACTTTTCCATTTCCTTGAACTTGTTGGAGAATGGCAATTCATTTTTCGCTTTAGACTTAGGGTAGTGTATGTGTATACAATATATATTATGTTATGTAATATATAATAATATTGATATATTATATACAAATGCATATGCATATATAAGATATATGCATACATATGCATGTACATATACATAATGCAATATATATGTTACCATGTGCATGTGTATACTATTTATATATAAAAATATATATAGACATAGTGAAATAATAACCACATTATTTTGTTCCATAAAACTATTATGTTGATGAAAA
This sequence comes from Camelus ferus, assembly GCF_009834535.1. Lineage (NCBI taxonomy): Eukaryota > Metazoa > Chordata > Mammalia > Artiodactyla > Camelidae > Camelus > Camelus ferus. The sequence continues at coordinate 36,194,185 of NC_045709.1, forward strand.
GTAGACAGGCAAACCCTTAACAAAAACTTACAGGAAGTCATCATTAATTTCAGAATTATCTGGTTATTTTCCAAGGTTATACACATTATTGCCTTTTACGGCCTTGCATAGTTACATCAACTAAATTTCATTGCTTGTATCAAGTCTGATGGCTTCATATGGCTGCCTGGACCCCCTGTGTTGAGAAGGATTCTGAGGCTGTATCTGGGCTCAAGAAGACCAAGCATGATCTACAAATAATGACTGCTCTGGCTGTAAGACTGGCGGATGGTGATTACACAACATATACTTGTCATGATTCACTCTGTACCTAAGAGGCGCTTATTAAATGTTTATTATTCATAATAAAACCTGGGAGAAAATATTTGCAAATTACATGTCACTCAATGACCTCAATTATAAAATATATAAAGAACTCTTACAATGCAATAACAAGACAAATAATTCCATTTTTAAATGGTCAAAAAATACTCAAACAGATATTTTAGTAAAGACGATATACAGATGAAAATAAGCATGTGAAAAGTTTCTCAACATTATTACTCACTGAGGAAATGCAGGTTAAAATTAAATGAGATACCACTACACACCTATTATAATGGCTAAATAAGTAAGTGTGGATATCCATCCATCCATGCGTAAATGATAAAACTAAGAGCTGGTAAGAATGAGGAACAACTGTAATTCTCATATGTTGCTGGTGGTACAGCCACTCTGGGAAACGCTTTCACAGTTTCTTAAGCTAAACATGCATTTTCCATTCCTATGGTAAGAATGACCTGACCCAGCCAATCTACTCCTATGCCAGAGAAATGAAACCTTAAGTTCACGTCCAGAAACCCATACCCAAGGTTTATAGCTGATTAACCTATAATTGTCAAAAATTGGAAACAACCCAAATGCCATCAACAAGTGAAGAGACAAACTGTGCTACAGTCATACAATGGAATATTACTCATTAATAACACAACAAACAATGGGCGCACACAGTAAATTGGATGGCTCTCCATGGAGCAAGGTTAAGTGTATAAAAGCCCATGTCAAAGGGTTATATGGTGTGATTCCATGTGTGACATTCTGAAAAGACAAAACTGCAGTGATGGAGAACAAATGAGTGGTCACCAGTGGTTGGAGTAGGGGAGAATTTGACTGAAAAAGAGCAGCATGAGGAAGATTTTTTTTTTGTGGTTATGGAACTGCTCTGTCTTAGCGTAGAGAGTGTTACAAGAATTACACATGTGCTAAAACCCAAAGAATTGCACACCTAAAAAAAGTCAATTTCATTGTATTTAATTTTTTTTAATTAAAAAAATTAAAAGTCTTTTCTAATCATATGTCAAATGTCCTGTTTGCAATGTTTTCATGCAAATGTGCGTGTTTTATTGTGTGTGTTTTGCCTCTGTATGTAACTTTATTTATCTACATACCCACCAATAGGAGATCCTTACAGTCTAATGGAAGAAACACATGCTTTGGGGGCAAATCTGAATTTAAATTCTTGCCCCCAAACTTCATCCATATATACTGAGCACCTATGATATGCCAGGTATGTGCTAGGTTCTTGGAACTCAAGGATAAATACAACAGATATACAGACAACCAGGATCTTATAATCTGGTGAGTGAAATAAACAGTAAATGGATAAAGACTAGAACAGGTAACTAAAGATGACTGCAGACTATGGTGAGCACGAGCCAGAAAATAAACAGGGCGATGCGCTACGGCAGAATGAAGGAGGGCTGAGGGGACATTTGAGATCTGAAGGACGACAATGAACCATTCATGCAGAGAGCTCGGAAGAGGCATTCCTGCTGCAGGGAAGAGCAAGTGTGAGGGAGCAGAGGTAAGAAAGGGGCTGGTGCATGCTGGGAACAATAGAGACGCTGATGGGGCTGGAGTGACGTGAGGGGCAGGAGGAAAGAGATGAAGTAGCCACGTCAGAGCCCCATCAGCCATGGCATAAAGTCTGGTTGATTTTAAGAGCAATAGGGAGCCACTGATTTTTGTTGTTTTTCATCTTTTGTTTGTTTCTAAGCAAGGGGATGGCCATTATTTTGTTTATATTATCAAGGTGACTTTTAGAAAATTCTTTTAACTTTGATTCTCAGTCTCCACATATGCCAAGTGGGGATAATAATGCATTGAGCAAAATTTTTGGAGATTCAGATATAATTGTATATATTAATATTAATTATATATAATATATGTAATTGTGCAGGTTATAGCAGCTGCTCAACAAAATTCGGGCTTCCCTTCTTCCATTGTGTGTGTGTGTGTGTGTGTGTGTATGTGTGTGTGTGTGTGTCCTTTTATTCCTTTTCTATTTGTGTGAGTCCCTCAGCTCTGTCTGTTTTTTCTGCCATTCCATCCTTTGCTTATTCTGTCTGATCTCCAGCACAAGCACAGCCAAAGCCTCTGGTTTCTGCAGTCACTGCCCACCACAGTGGGCTGGGAGACAAGCAACTCAGATTCTACTTGGTTGAACCATATGAAATGGCTATTCTGGTAGACCTCAACTGATTAAATGAGGTTGAACCAATTTCCCTTGATTCAGCTTCGTAGCACACCAAAACGTGACCACCACTGTTCTGAGTTGTTTCTTCATCTGCTAGAGATTAAATGATTTTTGAACCCCCTTATGGTTCTAAATTCTGCAAGCCTAGTCAAGCTCACGTTCATGAAAGACACACCTTTTCTCACTAGTGTAAGTGAGCATCCGTCTCTCTGGCTCACTGCCTCAGTGACCAACAGATTGCTGGGTTCTCTTTACAGAGTCCCAACATTAATATACAAAAGAGCTTTTCCAAACATCGCATTTTATATTAGTAGCGTTCAATCCTTGCTATCTTTTTATTAGGCAAACTTTATGGTTTCATTGCATGAAACTCTCTTTCTATCCTTGAGGACGGTCCTGATAGAAGGTACAATGAAATTAGAAAATCAAGTCTAACTGATACAGTCAGTTGATGAAGTTCTAGTTTGCATGTTCGATGTGAGGCACCCAATTTGTAATTCCTTGAGGATAATATGTAACATCTGTAAAATGCATTTCGTACGATGCTTTTGAAGCTAATTTTTGTTTGAAGTAGAAATCCATTCTACACCGCTTTTTAAGCAAAGCCAAGGCATGTTATCTGTCCACAAGCAAGAATAACATTATCACCCTTTACCTGAACACTGCCCTACACCATTGAGGTATATATCATATTATATTTTAGCATATGCTGTTTTATTCAGCTCTTTGCCTACCCCTTGACCAAAATACACAGATAAAAATTTAAAACTTACAAATCCTACAAGCTCATTTCCTGGAGAGCAGGTTGCAACTCCTTCCCTTTGTCCCTTTCTTTGCTGCATCAGCTAACTTCACTCTCTGAAGCACCAGCTTTCACCAGACTGGTCAGTTACCCAGGTCATATTCATTTCCGGAAGGGTTTTCATTCCCACCATTCATTTTCCCCCAGATCCTCATGAGGAGATAAAGCAGGTACTGATACCGATAAACAAGCAACTTACTTATTCATATCGAAGCTCCTTTCTTCTCAGCAGGAAGGGAATTTCAGCCTCAGCCCTCAATCTCCCTATAGTGATGAATCAAAAGTTTACGGCTGGAAGAGCTTGAAAATATTAAGATGAAGAGAGGCCTTCAGGGTCTGGCTGTCCTCGGCTCTTTCTACGGAGTCTTTCTTTCTTCAGGGTGTTGTCATTAAGCTCATTGGTAAGTGCTGGGGAGCAGCATGGTGGGAGTTTCTGAAGATCAATGAGGCACCAAGTATGATGGTTTTAAGGCACCTTCTTCTCAGTGCAATCAATAACAGCTTTGATGTGATCTGGTGATGCAAATTTCTTACATTGCTGCCAGGCTCCTTCTAATCACGTCTCATCTTCCCGGTCAAGAGTTCCCACTGCTGAAAACTGCATTGCTCATTCCTCAGTAAAAGGAATTGGTTTATGTTGTCTCAGATTGCCTGACAAAGCCTCATTGGTTCCATCCTGTCCATAAACTGAGGTATCAATCTCTAAGTCTCTGGAGGACTCTTTCTTTCCTTTCACAAGACAGAATAAATACCTTTATTTTTCTAATACCCCATAGTTCTGGGTGGTGTGGTGGGATTCATAATTTCTTAATAGAAAAATATAGACCAGTTTGAATTTCCAACTCAGAGACAGAAAGGAAGACAAAGTGGAAAATGTCAGAGCTTGCTACAGCCTGTAGAACACTAAAACACTGGATTAAAAAAAAAAGAAAAATTCAGCCAGCCTTCTTGACGTTTAGCTGGTAGGGTGTCTATGCCCTAATGGGATGAGAAGTAAAGAAAGCAGAGTCCTGACCCAATATGGGGACAAATCTGCCCAAGTCAGGAGTACAAAGGCTGGCGAACACTGTTGATTCCTAATGAATGGTTCCCAACACAGCCTCCGTGCACCGAGGTGAGAGCTCACCAGTGCCATACATTCAGTTTCTTTATTTTTGGGGTCATAGCCATGTGTCCATCTACGATGCTAAATTCCTAAGACTCTTTGTTCCTTCAATAAATAATATGCTGCTTTGCCTTCATTTGATCACATGGCTTGACATAACTTACTCAGCTATGAGCTACCAAAATAGCCATTTCACATGGTTCGACCACATAGACTCTGATCTGGTCTGGTACCTCTGCCTGTTGTTACTGGCGAGAATTCCTGGCTGCTTAGTTTGCTTTCCAGCCATAGACAGTATCAACCCATTTCTTCTCTCCCTTCTTAATAGAGATCCAGAAATTCCAGCTTGAGTTCTTTGGAGGGCTTCTCCCCTCTCTCCTTAGAATGACTGATTTTAAGCAAACATTGGATGAGACTGTTAAAAAAGCCTTCCAAATTCTACTTCCCCCTTTGTATGTTCACCATCGTAGAGCTGGCTTGTGGCCACTCAGCAGTTCACTGCCACACATCCACGTGCAAGGAAAGACATGGAAACTCAGTTGGAACAAAGAAAATTCATCCCAACTGGCAATGATGTGATGTGTTCACAGAAACCTTTTTGAAGAATGTGGAGAAAACTAGCATTTCTTAACTCTGGGATAATTTTACTGCCTTCAGTTTCCTAAATAATTCAATGGCTTTCTTTGCTTAAACATTAACGTATATAATCAGTGGGAATTGGGGGCAGCATGAGGGCTAGACTGAATCGATTGTGTTCTCTGAAGAAAAGTGTCGGGCTCTGGGGGGAGAACGTTGGATCTGAGACAAGCTTGAAATTTCATAATCAATATGGATGCTAATATATCACAAAACATGCCTTATCAGTCCTATTCATTTTCCTAACAAATTTCTAAGTTATCTACAACCATTCCTGTTTCACAAGAGAAGTTTATATTAAGGCTAAGTAGATATTGGACATGAGATAATTATTTGGGAACATATTTATGAAAATAAGATTACTTTTTCAGGGTTTTAGTCCGTGATTTTCCCTTCAAGGTTTGACAACTAATAATAATGCCAATAAACACCAACAATAACATATTTGTCATTCCACTATAATAGCTTAGTGGAAGCAATTTTAGCTAAACATGATCATCTCTTAAGAACAAGATTTAGATTTGTGAGAAATGAAAAAGGAGTTCACAGTTTCCCTAATAATGGGAAAGAGATTATTTTTGAGGCCCAAAGACAACATAAGTTGTTTTGAATTGGGCTTCATCTCGTTATTGATATATTTTCATTTGCTGAACAGAGTTATGATCTGCCCTGGTTTCCTGTTGAGATTTTTATCTTTCCATTTTTATAGTACATGCTTTTTCAAAAAAGTGAACTTCCAGAGCAATTTGTTTAAGATACAGCTTCTGAATATCAAGATCATGAAGAAACTGTCATGAATACACTACAGCTTTTCCTGAGAACAAAGCTTAGTCCTTGGCTCTTCACCTCTGATAGCATTTTGAAAAATTTGGCTCAAGGCAGCTATGTAGGGTTGGGCAGGTTGTTCACTGCACAAGAGCATCTAGCCAAGGAGTCAGGGGACTGAAATCCATCCCATGCTCTGCTTGCTCAGCTGTGTCCACTGACATTGGGCTGCATCCACCTGGAAGAAGGAGGGCCTTTTACTAATTGTCACACAGGCATTTATGTGCTAGTGCTTATTTAGCTGGGCAGCTGACATCAAATAGGAAAACTCCAAAATGTTAAGATTAATATTTTCTTGGAGAAGGGTACAAGCAAGAATAGGAGCTGGAGACATGGAAGGGAGAATTCCTCAGTCAGAAAGATACAGTTATCTGCCTCTGGATAAGTCAAAAGTAACTCTTTCCAGACTCGGTTTCCTCATCAGTCAAGTAGGTGTAATAATGTAGATGCAGCAAGGTAGAGTGTACCGTGTAGTGGCTCGTACTTAATAGGCCTGCAGTGCTTGGAGGTAGCTGTTGCTTCTACTACTGCTTTATTGCACTATGATTACTACCCCTGCCATCCCCCCCCCCCCCAGGAAGATTGTCACTCTGCCAAGATCAGCTCAGCCACTCACACGAGCAGCCAGGGATAATCAAGGGGTGAGGACACCGGGTCAGCTCCACGGTCTTCTGCCTGCTCTGCACATATAAGGGGGAGGCAGAGCCTTTTTCTTTTCCCAGGAAGCTCGGATGTGTTGCAGGAGAACTGACTTATTCTCATCCTGGACTAGTGTTCTCCACGGAGAGCCGAGAGGAGTCTGCACATCCCTATTATTATAGGAAACATTTGAGGGTCCGTGAGTCTTTGCAAACCTCTGATGAGTGAGTCTCTAGCATTCGCTCAATTCCGAAACTGTCTTTCGCCCAAAGGTTAAGAACTGCGGCTCTAAACTAAGGAACGAGAGAGGGAAGGAATTAAGGATGATTATGTCTCCCTTACTCCAGGAAACAGAGTTCTTATCTGGAATGAATGTGTCAAGAACTCCCTTTGCCAGCTCTTTGCCCCTAACTTGGGCTGAAGCAAACACTTTGCACAGTATTGAGTCTTTCCAGTTGCTTTCTATGGTGCTGCCAGTCTCCGTGTGTGGACCTTTAATCCCTACTATCCACTTCTCTTCCCAGCTCCTTACTTCTCGATGCCTATTTATGTTTTCCTTTTGGTGTATCCGTTCTCCCTAGTTCTTATTTTCATGGTTCCAGATCGGAGCCCTGCTTTAGGAATTGAGTTCCATGCCTGCTGCTGGGGCCAGTCTCCTTCATGGTTGCCTTCCGCCTGCCTTGCTTTCTGATCTCTTGGCTCGAGTCCCTTGCCCTCGTCTTCTGCTCTGCTCACCCTGATAGGACCAAGCATAGACTTTTAAAATTAATCATGTTATTCAGCAATACATTCCAATAACTGCACTCTGGGATTGGACAACAGGTCACTGAGGTCTGCAGTTTATGACTCATCTTGGCTTCTTTCCAGTCCCTCAACTTGAATCATAATCTTGGTGAGCTAGACAGAAAGGATTCAAATGCTTTTGCAAAAAAAAACCAGTGTAAGATCAGAAGTTTTAATTAAGCAAATACACCTGCTTGATCTTGGGGCAAGGCTGAAAGTCAAACAGTCATTAATTCTCTTACCTGTGCTCATTGATTGGATCACATGTTTACTCTTGCACAGTGTGTAGCCCACTCCACACCTTTATATTTCCTTTTTACAGCCTATATTTTCAACAATAATCACACCACTATGGATGTTCTGCTAGCTCCTCCGTATCAAAATGTCCAAATCCTCAATCTGCTGTTTTCCCCCCAAATGACCTCCAAACTCAGAAGCATTTTTCAGAGTATAGTCATAGTGATCTTTCCAATATGCTGCTCTGATGTAGTTTTTGGCTACCTCAAAAAGTTGCAATAACATCCCATTCCCATAGAATTAATACATGAGAAGCTCTCAAAGAACAAATTCCAAACTTCTTCCTTTCCTATAGAACAAATTCCAAATGTCTTCCTTTCCTATAGAACAAATCCCAAACTTTTCAAGATGGCATTCAAGACTTATAATCATTCCTCCTTGAGGGGGAAGGACCATGTTTAGCCACAACAACTTGAAAGTGATGCTCTTCTTATTGAATGTTCATTCTACACCCATTCATAAACATTGATGTACCTACTCATCTGATGTACCTGAAAACTTGGTGCCCCTGATACCATCTCTGGCTCATAGGTGATGCTTAATAAATATCATTTTATTTCCTCATACGTGTGCCCTTAGGACAAGGAATATTTAGCCATGATATTTCTCCCTATTTACATGTATTATAAATATATTTATATCATAATATTCTGAGTATTTGGTGACTATGGCCCCACAACCATGTGACTTTTTTGTTCTGGGGTCTGTTTTTTCCTCTGTCCAACATAACTCTTAGAGTTATTCGCTTAGAGTATAAAATAGTGCTGGGATCTACCAACCATGTTCTCATATGCACTGAAATTAAGCATATCACACACCACATGAAAATAAGGCCTCTGGAAAGTGAATCTTCATACTGGGTATTGACAGGGAGCCAGTGACTGCTGGTCTAAGCAGCACCAATTCTGACAGCCTTGCTGAGTTTTACCCCCTCCTCCCCCGCCGCCATGGGTCTCTCCCACCTTGATTAGTATGGACTGCCTGATGTGCGCTATTGTCCAAATTAAAATTCTGGCCTATGCATGAACCCGAATATCTTCCCTCATTATCCCTTAGCAAACCTGAATCGCATGGATTTTTTTTTAAAAAGACTTCAACAAATATAAAAGGAAGATAAAAATAAAAGAAAGAAAGAACAAGAAGCATAAACTCGGTCATGATTGTTCCACATAGATTTGTAATATTTCCTAGCTAGCATTTCAGCAGCAATACGTTGCACATCCTTGTTAGAACTAGAAGCTAGGGGAAGATGGCCCCCTTGAAAAACACTGTATATATTTACTACTTCCTGGTACTGATTGTTGGAGGATTGTTTTCCGTCAGGTTGTGATTATGAGTATCAAAAGCAGTCAATCCAAGATCTTCTCTAACTGCCTGGGAGAGAAGGGAATGCCTGCTGTGTAACAGGGAAAAGCTGCCAAAACATTGGAAGGCTTGGCACCTGAGTGGAGGAGACAATGAACGTTTGTTTACTGCAACTTTCCTAAAATTTACATATGCTCTAATGATGTGGTTTCTCCCCCCCTAACCTTGATCTGCTCATGTTATCCTTCTATGAACAGTTGAGCAATTACATCATTTGAAAGCTTATCTGTGTTTCCCGAATTCTTTCAAAAGATGACTCTTGCTTTTGATATCTCATTGAATTTGCTGATCCAACAAGAGCCAGTCTGCCAATGGATTAGCTACCTACTACACAGCACTACCCTCCTTTCAGAGACAATAACTGATTAACCTCATTGAGACTAGTTTTGATAGGGTGGCCTGAACACCCAAAAAGTCCCCTAAAGGATGGACACAGTTCTTAGATCCCTACTGAGACTTGGTAAAAGTGAGTACTATTTCAAATTCTTCTATCGACTTCTGACAATTACTCTCCAATAATGAATCAATCTGTAATGTAACACCAATCTATTGAGAACTCATTGTGCCATAAAGTCAACTAGGTTTTTCCCCCCAACATCTCCTCTATTTCACTTCCACCAAGAAAATCAAGTACTCTTTCTTTTGCACCATAGTTTTCCATATATTACAGCAAGCATGTTTTTGCCTTACAAAACTCCTATTCATATATGTGTGTGTGTGTGTATATATATATATTCAATTAAGAATCCCTTGGTTCTGTAAGCAGGCATGTAAGTATAATATGAAAGTGTTAAATCTCACTTACATTTGCCTAAATTTCTGGTCATTTGAAAAATGAGAACATGTCAACATTAAAATTACACTCAAGAGAAATTATTTGAGAATTGCTAAATGGCAAAAAACACCATCAGGATCCATTTTCAATTAAGTTCATCCACTGGAGCTCCAGTCTGGCTTCTACAAATAACTGAACTGCATTGGGCAGGGAAGCCAATATTTAGAGCCAATAGCTGTGTGCACATACAATTCTGAACAATTTATTATTCTGTACAGTAAATGGCTGGCTCATAATTCACAAGCTGAGAGTTAATGAGAATATCTGTCCCTAATACCCATAAGAAAGATAAGGACTGGTGCAATGCGGTTTATCCAGGACTCCTGAGCCTTTCAAGGGCAGGAGTGAGAGCCTCTGACAGCAAAATGCAACAAGAAATATTGCACTGACCTACAGACTTGCCTATTCTCCCATCAAACCAATCCATGTGTACAAGCATTAAGGAGCCATTCATTCTGCATAACTGTCCCCAAATAACTAGATCCTTTTTAATCACTGCTGTAATTAACTTTGGGATATAATTGTGTGGCTCCAAATAAGAAAGGGGTAGAGTAGGGATGGTAATTTATTTCTTCATAACTTAGCAAAACTGGAATATTTATATGCACATATATATTCAAAACTATATATAAAATAAATACATTCTATATGTATTCTAGTCTAATATATGTATTCAAAATTAAATATCTATTAGTATATCTCTATCTATCTATCTATCTATCTATCTATCTATCTATCTATCTATCTATCATCTATCTATCTATCTATCTATCTATCTATCTATCTATCTAAGGATAGGAGTGAGACAAATTAAATAGGGGGAAAGTCCCCTAAATGACTTATTGTTTATCAGTCTAAGAGCTTTTATTACCAATCTTTACAAAGTAAATATATGCTGGGGGTTTCATCAGAGTAGTAATAAATATTAATAATTACCAATTGACTAGAGGTTTTAAGTGGTCCTTCTCAAGCGATGTGTCAGCGATGCTGTGTTCCTGGTAAGCACGGAATGGATGTCTGCATTGATGGTTTCTCCTCTGTTTGGGGTTTTAAAGTCAGGGATGTTCTTAGTGGTCTATCCTAATGGCCCTCTAACTCTCTCTGCTATTTTCTTGAAGGTAGTTGCAATGTCTTGTAAAGAAGATGTGTTACCACTATATCCTGAAATGAATCCACCAAATCCCCCGCCTTAAATAAAAGCAGAGTGTGTGCGTGCGTGTGTGTGTGTGTGTGTGTGTGTGTGTGTGTTGTCTTAGGGACCACACAGTAAGGGGCTCTCAGTGTGGGCCCTTCAGTCAGAAGCAGTGCTCCTCCAAGTGGCTCACAGGCCAACAGCATCAACGCCTCAGAATTTATTTGAGCTGAAAATTCTAAGGTCCCTCCCACTGCCAACTCACTGCATTTCTGGAGCAGAGCCCGGGAATCTGTGTTTACAAGTTCCACAGGTGATGTGTTTGCTCCCTAGAGTTTCTAAAGATTGGTCTAGAATTTTCCTGTGCTGTGAATAAAATGGATATAAGCAAGCAGATATTAGAGATTAAATAATGTGATTGCTGGCATTTTAGATTTTATATGTAAATGGCTCATAGGATCAGTGGCATTGCTCAGACACTAACTGAAGAGTTTGAATATTGCTTTTTATGAAGGGCAAGTTCATGGGATCCAAAAAAGTGGTATTAAGAATCTTTCTTCCCTGCACCTGCATTGCGGCTTACGGGGCAGGAAAGGATTCATTTTACTCTGAGTTTAATCATATTTCAGTGAGAGTACAAGAAATGCAGTTTGAGCATCCATGATAAAATTCTATCCCCTCGAACAACTCTGTCTGAGAAGACACGAAGGAAAAGCCAGATAAGAATACAAAACGGACATAGTTGGAGTTTGTGATCATTTGCTAAGAAAGGTTTATGTATGTCCTTAAATGTCCTGTCTGCAGAACGCGGGCCCCATATCACTGTTGGCAATTACTTCTCTACACGCTCAACTAGCTGAGGGAGTGATACTTGCATAGACAGGGTTCACCCCCCTTTCCCTTAAGCGGTTGCCTCAAAGGCGTTTAAGAGTGGTGTCTGCATGCAGAGCAAGTGTGACCTCCCTTCTAAGCATCAGCAAGATAAACAAAGAGAGGAGGCAGCTGCAGCTAGTGACTGGAAGAATAATGAAAGCATTCTTCTTCCCTGGCCCTTGGAAAAGCCTGGGAGTCTTTAAGACTCTACTGTGTCTGCCTGAATGAGAAGACAGAAAAGAAAACAAGGGATAGGAGGCCCTCCAGGATGTTTTCCTCTCCAGTCCCCTCCCTCTTTCTTCTTGGCTAAAACAGGAAAGCAAAACTATTATGGCTTCTGATGGGGGGCAGGGGCAGAAGAATGAGGAAGTTACCTGATGTTAATCTTAGCTCCATCCAAGGACTCAAAACTTTCCTGATCCTCAACCAGGCCAAGGTGATGGGCATCTCATTCGAAGAAGCTGGGTGCATGCTTTTTTCCCCCCACTTTTAATTCAGGGCATGTACAATTTTTTTGACCACTTAATAATTAATTTCTAGGCTGATTGAGATTTGGGCAATATGTGAATGTGGCTGGCTTCCTGCCTCAGCCTGCAGTCCTCAATTCCCAGACTAATTTCTGCATCCTGATCCATTTCACATGGCTTCAGGCACCATTTATCACCCACTACCACCCAGACCTCCCATGAGCAGAAATTTAGTCAAAATCCTATTTGCCACATGTGCATACAGCCATCTTTATCCCAGGGTTGCAAAATTCAAGGGTTTCTCAGACACACTTGGAAGCAGTGTACAGGATACGTACCAGGTTATACACTTGGCAACATTTTTCCTATTTTTGCATTCACACCCCCTTTCCCCAAGGAAGCCATAGTTTCCTAACTGCTCAATATCACACATAGATTGAGACAAAGACGACCTTACCTTCATTTCCCTAAACTTTAAGGATGGGGAGCACGTGTGTTACTGTGCATGTGTGTTAGTCATAGAGCGTCACATATAGGTATTTGGTAAATGTTTGTTGAATGAATTATTGAAAATATTTGTTGAATACTTGCCATATAACTAGCATTGTCCTGTAGTAGATGTGAAACAAGAAGGCCATGGAGAGGATTTTGATGGGAGTCTGAAGGCTCCAGGCCTGATGGCATCACCGCAGTCTTATAATTAACAGTTACTTATTAACTATAACGTAGTAAAGGAGCTCAAAGCCTTTGATGAATAGATTGTCCAAAAAATAGGGTAATAATTATACTCTGGATAAAAATACACTAAACTTACAAATGCTTGAGGTACTCTACTCATACACTGGCTCCATCCAAAAGGCAAAGATCCACTGCACAACACTGTGCCTAAAATAAACAATATTGCATTGTACAATTAATTTGCTAAGACAGTAGATCTTATGTGTCTTACCACAATAAATAAAAATAAATACATAAGTAAATGTATGGTATTCGTAACAATAATTTTTTTAAAGAGCAAACTACCCCCGGAGTGAAGTAGTTAATCCTTTCAGAACCTTTCAGATCAGTGGGGTTCTAACGGGACCAAATTAGTACATAATTTCTTGCATGAACCAGAAGAGGTCTCAAATAATCTTGCTGAAGGGCAAATATCCTAGCTGGGGATGGCCTTGTAGCTATAAATTGCATTTTGGCGACAAAGAGGGGATTATTTTCATCAGAAAATAAAAAAGACTGCAGTTTGTGCAAGGTTACCTCAGAAATATTTCTCTGTGACACCCCAAAGGAAGCTTATCCTTGGAGAAAAGTGCAGTCCTCTTGCTGGATTGCAAGTAGAAGGATTCCCCTTAAAGCTGCCAGAGACTTTCCAGGTCCTGCAAACCATTAGCTGCCATCATGGAATCAGTCATCTCCAAATGTCATCCCTCCTAGGCTCATAAAACGTCTGCTTAATGATTTTCTCAGGCAAATTCCCCCCCACCCCACCCGAGGGAATCTCTGCCTGAAGAAAGTAGGGGGAAAACAGACATCTGCTACGAATCTCCCCAGTTAAGGGGCTGACATAAGAGGCAAAAGACAATTAGCACATATAATCAGCACGTTGGAAATTTGCTGCGTTCAAGGTTTTAAAATTCCCCCTTTTAAGATGATTAACACCATATTGTCACATTTGCTTTTCAAAGGGATGCAAATAAAAATTTTGCATTATGAGTTTTTTTAATCATTTGTTTTAGTCTGTAAACTGAGGTTCATAAATATTTCTCACTGGCTAATGAATTATTGTCCTGTCCTGTACGTAGTGGGAAAAGAAAGGGATATTCTAGTCTCACTGTTTGAACCTTTATTTTTCTTGCTCTTTTTTCTTACTACCTCAGGGTGACAAAGAAGAATGGAGCGGAGACCAATTTGGAGTTCTGATTGATTGACAACAGGCTCTCCTGCCAGTTTATGCTCAGAATGTATACATGGAAATTTGGAAGAATTGGCCTCATACAATCAAATAAAACTCGGCTGCTATTCTGATTTCATTAACTGTAATAGCATTTATTACAGTGTCATTTCTACATCTCAGATGAAGCTTTTATCTCAAAATAGAATGTGTCCTCATCTCTTTCTGAGACCTGTTTCGTAGTAAAACAGCTGCCAACACTCATAAAAGAAAAAAAAATGCTCTTTAAAACTCTGAGGCTATATTTAGTACACAAAGCTTTTGTTGAATACATTATCATATTCTTTGTCAAGCCCTTGGTTCCAACATACAAGGTGAATATAAGAGAGGTACATTTTTGCTGGATGAAAAGAAAGAGAGAACAAGCTTGGGAGAGAGAGCCCCTGCTCACAGAATCCAAGGTAACTGCCAAACCCAAGAACAGTCCCTGGAAAAGTCACAGAATGCTGGTGCCAGAGATATCTCATAGTCACCTAATCCAGTCTCTCCACCCTACAGATGGGTAGGCTGAGGCTGAAGCTGAAAGAGATAACATGTGGTTCTTGAGAGTTTGAAATAAAGCTAGTGCAACTCAGGGACTGAATTTTTAATTTTGGTTACTCTGAGTTCCAGCTTCGATCTCAACAGGTTCACACGGCTAGTGGCTACCCTACTGGACAACCCCATCATGGCTATTCCTATATCCTCTATGACTAGGTTTAAAGACATGGCCAATGGTTTAAAACTCAAAAGAATTAGAAAAGGTCACTCACAATGCATGAAATCCCCAAAGCTTCCTGAAATCAACCACACGCTATTAGGCATTGCAGGGGAAAGTGGTCCATAAAACAAAGACCTAAAAAACCCAGAACACTCGCTTGGGTTTAAATTCTTCCTTGGGAGCCGAAAGGATGAGGAAGAGAGAAAGTGGCACAAAAGAACAAGCAGGGAACAGGCTTGTCATCCTGACCTCTCAACCAGCAAGAATCCTGCCTGAACAGAAATGACGTGAAGGAAGGCTCGTGGCGATGCAACGATGACTAACAAAAGGGGAGCCAGCGAGCAAGATGGGCGGGGTGGGAGAGACGGAGAAGATCATCCTGCCCATCTCCTCTCCTCATCGTGCACACAATCGATGCCGAGAGTTGGAGTAGGCAGCAGACACTAATCAAGGATATTGGATCTTTATGGCTATGTTAGCAAGTTGGAGATGACCTTGGGAAGCACACTTAACTGGCTACCTCGCTTGCTTCATCTATTTAAAGAAATGATAATGAGACTTAGTTTCAGGTGCTTTGGGAAGCCTAAGATGAAAGTGTAAGATGTAACGATTGCTTCTTCCTTTTTTCCTTTTCCATCAGGCCATACTTCTCTCTCCAGTTAATAAGACCAATCACTTTCAAACCACGGTCTAGTTTCTTGGTATAGAAGCATTCTTTGAAAACAGTCAGGCTTCACGCTTTTTTTCAGCTTCTTTCAAAATGTAACAATTGGACCTAAAATTAGTGTTGTTCCTGGAAAATATTTAAGGAAGGAGCAAGACTGTGAGGAATTCCCTAGAACCTAAGAAAGTGAATGTGGGTAAACACTGATTTAAGAACACTATGAACTATTCTTAAAGTAAAAATGGATGTGATTCTGTAGGTATAATCGCAAGTCATTGTAATGTTGTTCATTTCTACTATTTCTCTGCACACGTTTTTCTTTGAAAATCAGCTTATGTTCTAATTTCAAGTTTATCCAAGAATAATTGTCTTTGAAAGCTTTTTGTTGCAATATGACCTGTAACTTACTTTCTTGACCAATTTTCCCATTTATTTATTCTTTATTTTCTCTATTTAGGAAACTATGTAGTGCTTGATATGTGTCCAGCATTACTCTAAGTACTTTACAAATACCACTTCATTTAATCAGCAATGTTTGAAGGTAGGGACCACTATTACCTCCCATTTCTAGAGGAGAAAAATGATGCAAAAAGAGGTTAAGAGTCTTGTCCAAGCCCTGCAGCTCCTAAAGGTGAAGCCAGTTTTGAATCCAACCAGTCTGGGTCTCTTAATCTTAAGCCATGCTACCTCATTTTAGATAAACACTCAGGTCAAATTTTAAAATAATCTTAGTAAGATGAACCGATTTGGAACTTTTCAGTAGGCCACTTTTCTTTTTTTCCTCCAACGCTGCTTCCCCACAACCTCTTTCCCTATTTACATTTTATTTCCAAAGAATCGAAATGGGTAATGTACTACATCATCTGACATTTGCAAGTCATTTTTCTCAAAAAGAGATAAATCACCACTTGCATAAGGGCCATATTAGGAGAGAAATTGGATTCCTATCTCTGTTTTGTTTTTTAAATGTTATTGTATTGTTTCTAAAACTTAAAGGACCAAAATGGAGAGAAGGCAGACTAATAAAAAAGACAGAGGTGGAGGGGATAAATAAAAGAGGAGAAAGAAGAGTGGGAGGAATAAGGGGACATAGGAAAGATGCAACACCCCTCAGCTTTGCAAGCCTTGTAAAATGTTCGGCTCTCACAAGATAAATTTAGTAAGTGCTAATTATTTAGAATCAGTGACTTGAGTGGTTAAAGAACAGGTTGGGCTTTAAATAAATATGCCTTATTCTCCCCAAAAGCAGCAGTCTTGAATAAAGTCATTGAGCCAATGAATAATTCTTGGTTAATTTTATTCGCAGAGTGGCAAGGGCAGCCTGAAGAGAGAGAATAAGGTTCCACGCGGAGTCTACACAGAACCAGCCTACAAGAGGGCTCAGGACAACTGCAAACATCGCCTGCTATTGGCGAGCAAATGCAATGTGAGAGCTTTCGAGTTTGTGTTCTAACAATATTTAGAATATTTTTAAATAACTCCTCCATTCTGATTTGATGGTATACATCTAAATATCTACATAGTTCAACTGCAAGCAATGTGCCTTTAATCTTAGGTATTTATATACATACCTTATTATTGTCCAGTTTTATTGAGCTCTAACTGATATGCATCACTGTATAAGTTTAAGGTGTACGGCATAATGGTTAACTTACGTACATTGTGAAATGATTGCCACAATAAATTTAGTTAGCATCTATCATCTCATATAGATACAAAAAAAAAACCGCAAGAAAAAGAAACAAACATTTTTTTCCTTGTGATGAGCATTCTTAGGATTTATTATCTTAACAAATTCCTGTACAACACACAGCAGTGTTAACTATAATCATTATGTTTTACATTACACTCCTAGTACTTATTTCTCTTATAACTGGAAGTTTGTATCTTTTGACCACCTTCCTCCAATTCCCCAATTCTCCTTCCCCCATCTTCCACCTCTGGTAACCGCAAATTCGATTTCTTTTTCTATGAGTTTGGTTTTCCGTTGCTGTTGTTGCTTTTTGTTTTGTTTTTGTTTTAGATTCCATGAATAAATGATAGTGACTCCACAATATAGAAAAAAAGACAACACATCCTGGACAAAGACAGTTTGTCAGGGAATGGAAGATTTGTTTACATTTGAAAATGAATCAGTATAATTCACTTTATTCATTAAATAAAGGAGAAAAAATATTATCTCAATAGATGGACAAAAATTACAGTATTTAATATCATTTATCATTAAAAATTTCCCAGTATTACAAAGGTGGTTTGCAGAAGTCTAAACATACAATTCACCACATTAATACGTAAAAGAAAAAAATCATATATCCTCTCAATAGATGAAGAAAAATTCGTGATAAAATTGATTAGCTCCTGATAAATATCATTAGTAAGCCAGAAAGAAAAGGAAATGTCCTGAATCCAATAAAGTGTGGCTCCAAAACCCTAAATCAAAAATATCCTTCACAGTAAAACATTTGAAGAATCACTTTAAACTCAAAAGGAGTATGGCCACTATCTGCTTCTATGCAAGTTGTATTACATACAGGTTCCTGCTTGTGTAGTAACACATGAAAACTAAATTAAAAAATATAAGAACTAGAGTGGGAAAAACAAAAATGTCATTTTTCACAGATGATATAATCATCTACACAGAAAATCCAAATTAATTATTAAGTTTAATGAGAGTTTAGCAATCCAGCTAGAACTAAGATTAATATACAATTGATATACCATCAATAACAATTGAAAAAAAAGTAGGTCTTTTTTAAAAATAGCATTTAAAATAGCAACAGAAATACGAAGTATCTAAAAATCTAACAAGAGTTGCAGAAGACCATGATGGATGCAATTTTATGACTTTATTGAAAGACATTAAAGTCGTAACTAAATAAAGAGATATAGCATGTTCGGGGAGGAAGGCTTACAATCATAAGAGGTATATTTCTCTCCAAGTTTATCTAAAGATCCAAATCCCATCAGAGTTGCCTTTTTTGTTCTTTTAAGAAACTTACCCAGGTGATTCTAACACGTATGTTAAAAAGCAAAATGGCAGAGGATACTGATAAAGATGAATAGGTTGTGAAGACTTTCCCTACAAGATCAATTTCAGTCTCCAACAATTAAAACACCGTAAGATAATTACAGGGGTAGATTGAAAAAAATCAATAAAACGGAACAGACGGGACAGATTTATGACAGAGAGGTAATGCAAATCTCTAGGAGAACAAATGCCTCTTCAAGAATGTGCCTTGGGACAACTGGTGAGTGACATGAGAAAGAAATTAAATTTGAACACTACCTCTTACACCATTCACAAAAATCAATTTTGCATGTTTTAACTATAAAAGGCAAACTTTTCCAGCCATTTAGAAGAAAATATAGGAAAAATATCCTTATACTCCTGGAGGTTGGAAACAGTTTTAAAAAGACACAAATGAAAATTTTAAAATTGATAAATTTAATTATATTAAATTGAAACTTTTATCATCAAGAGATATTATAAAGATGGTGAAAGACAAACGAGGAGCAGATATTTACAACATATGTAACTGACAAGATATCTAGAATATGTAGAAATCTTAAATATCAATATGAAAAGACAAATGATTCAGTAGAAAAATGAGCAAAAGACATGAATAAATATCTCAAACAGTGGGAAGCAAATGATCTAAAAACTTATTTGAAAATGCTCAACTCAGTTATCAATAAGAAGAATGCAAAATAAGATCTTAACAAGATTCCACTTTGCACTTATGAGATTGGCAAAATAAAGGAGTCTTACACTACCAAGTTTTGGAGAGTACGTAGAGCAACAGAAAATGTTCCTACACTGCTGACGGGAGTGTTAATTGGTGTCAACACATTGGAAAAACAATTTGGCATCACTTTCTATACCTAGACTTGTGCATACCCTGAGAATGTGCAAGTCCAATACATAATGGTACATGCATAAGCATGTTAGTCAACATCAAATATTAGCAAATGCTGCAAATAGCTCCAATATTCATTAACAGAAAAACAGATACATAAGCCGTGAATGTAGCACATGGATCAATCTTTAAAACGTTCACTGAATGATAAAAGCATCTCTGAAATGAAGACATTGACTACAATACCAGTTACATAAACTCAAAAGCAAAGCAATATAGTACTTTAGGGAAACCTAGTTTTAAAAGTCTTAAAGAACAAGGAATTATTTTTTGAAAGTCAGAGTAGTTACATCTGAAGGTTATTCAAGGGCACTGCGGGAACAAGACGACCACATCAGTAGGTTCATCAGCATTAGCAGTAAACCTGCTCTTAAATTTGGTAGTCAGTTTGTGAGTCTCTGCTTTTAAATTATTTGCTTACATTTTTTTCAATTTCCAAATTATGCAAATAATTTTATATTTCTATAATCTAAATAATTTTATATAATTCTATATCTAAGATTATGTGTGTATATATAATATATGTTTATATTATATGTATTATTATATAATCTTGTATATCACACATACTTTTTTTAAAGAGGGGAGTTACAGTATACTCTGTATACAATGTACAATATATATATCTCTGTCTTGGAAATCAGCTTTTGTTCTTTAAACTCAATATTCAAGAAAAAAAGCATTGCATTAGCTATGATTAGTTATAGACTTACCTTTTTTCGAACATATGGGAAATCCAGGCTCCACTTACACATAGATCCACATGTGTCAATTTCCATATGTATACAGGTGTTTAGTCTTCTAGGGCTGATATAATAAATTACTACAAACTTGGTGGCTTAAAACAGCAGAAATTTATTCCCTCACAGTTCTGGAGGCCAGAGCCCCAAATCAAGACAGTGTTGCGTCTGTGCTCTCTCCAGAGACTCCAGGCCAGGTTCTGTCCCTTTCCTCCTCAGCTTCTAGGGGCTGTCAGCTTTTCTGGCCTACATCACTCCAATCTTTGCCTCTCTCTCACCCAGCCCTCTCCTCTCTGCCTTTTTCATTTCCCTCAGCCTTTCTAGTATAATGACAAAATTGGATCTATGCCCCCCACTCCCCAGATAGTCTAGGATGATCTCGACCTCTTTAGCTTATTTACATCTGCAAAGACCTTATTTCCAAATAAAGTCATAGTCATAGGTTCCAATGGACATATCTTATAGGGAGAGGCATCCTTCAACCCATGACAGTAGGTATATCTACACATATTTTATTTTAAATATTATTTTTAAATCTGGGATAATATTCACAACATATAATGAGAGGGAAAAAAACAAACAGTTGTATGATTTCCTTAATACAAATATACATAGATAGATGTCTGAGAAGGGTATGGGCCAGGTTATGATTCTCTCTGGGTGGGAGAAAAATAGATCATTTTAATTTTACATTTTTCTATATTGTTTGAAAAGGTGCTTCAATGAGCCTATCATTTGTTATAAATGAAAAAAAGTAAGCTCTTTTCACTTTGGAACTAAAATGCTATTGACATGTTTCTTTTGTATATTTTAAAATCTTCACCTACATTTCAACCTAGGTTGAGAGAATTTTAAAGGAAGCTAATGATATTTCACAGTATGCGATGTCATGGCTGGTCTCCCACCTGTTGGGCAAAGTTTCCAGTCTCTCTTGAATGTCTTTATGGCTAATCGCTCCCTCTCAACAGAAGGCAGAGGGGTCAGACTCAGATCTGAGTTCAAGGCCAGTGGAGCAATTCTTCTTTTAAAAATAGCTTCTTCTTCTTCCTTTATTTTTTTATTTTTTTATTTTTTTTGGTCAGAGACATACAAAGCATTTTGAAAGCATTATCTCATTAACAATAACACTCCTGTTGATATAGTGAAAGAGTTAGGAGGAGGAGGCACGTGGCATGTCTCTTTATTTTCACTTCACTGTCAAAGACAGACAGATGTATTGAAGATGAGATGTGGCTTCCAGTGAGGAAGGGGAGGCCCAGGACTGGACCCAAGGGCATGGCACCGGTCCTGTGTAGGCTGCAGCTGTGGGACACTGCTTCGCTTATAATCCTTGGTTTCCCCCAGGGCTTGTGCAGAACCAGGCTGCATGTACAGAAGCGATGTCAAAAGATGGTAGTTTCAGTTGGACCATGTAACTATTACTTTGTTGTTGTTGTTGTTGTTATTATTATCATTATTACCAGCTGCCTGCCTTGCAATGCGTGGTAACTGGTACGAGGTCTCTTCAATGGTACAGGGGTGATTTAAATATGTAAATAAGGAATTTGGAATGGCTGATTATTATGTCTTCTATTTATTACGGGCAAAATGCTTGTGTTACTAACAATATCCCTGTGTTACTAAAAACTCTTTACACAAAATAATATCCTCTTAAATTTAATTATAGGAGACTGAGAACCAGGAATTTTAAGTTTGATATGTTCTTATGCCCAAGGAGTAGGGTAATTGATAAATCAGTTTACTTATTAACTCGGGATTATGATACATAGAAATATTTTGAATTAAATGATAAATTAAATGCAGCAAAATAAAGCTAAAGAGAGAATAGAGGTAAACTTATGAAAGATAAAAGTAGAAATTGATTAACTAGAAAACTAAACGACAATAGAGCTGAGTAAATAAAAGTGTGAAATATACAAAGTTTTAAACAATCTGATAAAAAGGGAAATACAAATAAAATGATAAAAGTGGCATTTCTTCAGACACAAAGATGATTTTAAAAGTTATGGGAGGGAACTAAGTACAAACTTATGCAACTACATTTGAAAATATACATGAAAGGGGTAATTTTTAAGGAAAATATAAATTACCAAAATTGACTCAAAAAGATTTAAAATGCTTCAATGGACAAATGGCCATAGGATGCAATTAAAATTTAGTTAAATCTCTACTCCTAATTTAAAGTACCAACCCAGATAATTTTACAAGGGAATATCAAAAATAAAGAAAAGAGGGCAATGAAGAATACCTACCTTGCTTAAACTATTCCAGAGCTTAGAAAAAGAGGGGACGTTTCATACTCACTCTACAATGTTCATATAATATTGACCTCAAAACTGGACAAGGGGAGTACTCATGCACAGCCCCCCACAAACACACACCTAAAAGTAACCTCATTTGTGAATTAAACGCACGAATCTTAAAATATTAACAAATTATATCTATTAGTGTATTATAAAATTAATATACACATGCATTTATACATTTATTTACATATATGTGTAACTATATGTATAATTATGTATATAAATAACAAGACTTATTAGGCTATATATATTGTGCTTTTTTTCACTTAAAATGTGAAAAAAAATCTTGACTTATCATCTTCCACAATGGTATTTTATTAATTGTGTAGTATCCCATCGAAATTACCACTTTAGGGCAAAGTAAAGACATAGTTTACTCCTGTTAATCACAGAGCATATTTGCAGTGATATCAGGGGAAAAAAAAAAACACTTGACAGTTATTCATTTTATGCTAATTTCAGTAACTCCCCAAGCAACTGCAGAATCAACGGTTAATTTCCTATTGTAGTGAGAGACTAACAGGGCAGAAAGACAAGGTGAGAGGTAATTCTAAAGATCTGGTGAAATAAAAGTATTTCAATGTCTGGGCTATTTGTTTCCTAAACTAAAGAGCGATAAGAGAGACAAGGGGTAGGAGAGACCAGGAATTTGAGGGAGGATACCATGTGCCAACTGAAACAAAGACAATTAAAACGGCAAGGACTTACACTGTCACAGAGCACCTAGCGCCAGACAGACTCTACCAGCTACTCCACACTGGGGAGTAAAAGCATTATTATTATTATTCACTCTTCGCAGACATTTTTGAGGTTCTACTATACGCTAGGCAGTGCAATAGGCAAGACACAGTCACTTAATGAAGCTTGAAAATGTACATCGTAATGGATGAGACCAAGCCAAACATTTTTGAAAAGAAGGCACTCAAGGAGGTATGTAAGTGTTGCATGGGAGACCCTTGCAAACTAGCTTAGTTTTGAGTAGCTAAATATAACAGCATGAGTTAGACTCATCGATTCTGCACAGGACTAGCTGTGATTAATTAATTCGGCAGGACCAAAAGCTTTTCTTCCATATTAATTGAGGATTTCCCTTTTAAGTTGTGGTCTTCCTTTCCAACCATATTAGAAGGTTTTGCCCCAATAATTCCCCTTTTCATAGGACCAAGAACCCCCACATTGCAGGGGTTGCACAGCCCTGACCCAAGTTTGTCAAGAAGCATTGGATCTCTGTTTCTCCATCTATAGTGATTGGTCCAAGAGAGGACACAGGATCTGAGCAGGGCTACAGAGAATCTTGTCCTGAGAGATGTATGTTACTCTGGCTTTGTAAGACGTAAGTTCTCTTTATATTTCTTTGCTAAACAAGGAATCTGGAAATCTGGGGATACCCTTGGCCATCTTTCATGCCATATGGAGAGCACTTGTTTGCAACAGAAGTGGATGAAATAAACACAAGAGTGAAAGAGACAAGCTAAAGAGGGATCAAGAAAAATGACCTACATCCTGTATGAAGTGGGATTCACTTCCAGCCCTCCCCTTATATGAGCTAAAGAATTTGCTTTTTACATTAGTTAAAATTTCTGACACTTGCAATCAAATGCCTCCTGAATATATCTTCCTGGTATCTACCGTGCTCCTGAGAGATTTCCATATGTGACTGATTCATGTAACACCCTAGCATCACCATTTTTCGATTGTACTGTCTCCATGGTCCTGAATCTCAATCTACTTCAAACACCACTGGACCCTTGTCACTACTCAGCACCACACTATAAAGTGCTATTCTTGAATAATTACAGAGATACACGTATTCATTAGGAGCTGGGTTATGAAAAATCAACAGTGACAGATAGCTTAATGTAATTAGGTATTATAAAGTTTTTAAAAGATTCTTTCTTATTTGGGGCAGTAATATTGAAAAAAGCTCAAGTGTTCTATATAATTTCTAGCTAAGCATATGGCACAAAAAAGAATAGCTCTTGTTAATGAGTTTCATTGCCCTTATTTTAAAACACACGGTATTCTTATATATTGATTAGTCTTTAACTAAAATAGACAAAAAGGGAAAACTGTAGTATCATTCCAGTCCTGCTGAAAGCTAAATATAATTGATCTTTTTTTATTCACATTTCTTTTAAGCTTACATTGCATTTTTAGGAAGCATATAGAATTAACTGAATGTGATGAATGACTGAAGTGTTCTGAGATAGTATTGGGACAATAGAGAGGTAAAGAGCTGGGCCACTGTTAATCATAACAACATCCCACTTAAAAGCTGGAATGTGTCAGCAATCTGCTGTTGCCATATTGATTCACTTAGCCCTTCTGGATGGAATATCAGGGAGACTTTCCAACGTAGAATCAAGACAGATGGTAGGGAGGTTGGGGGAAAAATAGTCTCTTAGTATAATGGGAGTCAAAGCAAAGCTTTTTCAAAAATATTATTATAATTCCTTGACAAACAATTGACATCAAACCAAAAACATCTATTAGCACCATGGCAAGAATCAATGGCATAAGAACCTTCCAGTCTTCAGTGATGCTCACTAGCTCTATACTTTTTCTCAGAGGTTAGACCTTGCAAGATTGTTGGTATGACTCTCTTATAGGTGGGTTCCTCAAATCACTTTAAAAATCAAATGATATAATGCCAGTAATTAGATTGGAGTTTCAGGGGAAATTTTGACCTGAAAATGGAATTTTCAAAGTGACACTTAATTACAGAGCAAGGATTTAAACGTTATCTCTTTAATGAAAAAATAAATGATCACATTCATGAACCAAACATTAATGTTGATGCCTCATGATTTCCTTTGAGATTAATATAGAAACGAAAATCATGTTATTCTTGTGCAAGAAAGAAGGAAAGAAATGAAGAAAGGAAGGAAGAAATAAAGGAAGGAAGAAAGAAAAGAGAAAAGTCCAGTCTTATATAGGAAGCATCATAGTTTTCTTTATTCTACCCAAAGCATTGGAAGTGACTAGTTTAAACTAGTTACCTCTGGGTAGTTACTACACTCTTTTTTTGATCTTTAGAATTTGAGAGGAACCAAAGTAATTGTTATTCTATATACTTGCAAAAAGAGATAGTCTCGTGAAAAAAAAATAGAATTTTGAGGGTAAGGGTTTTAATCCAATTCTACCACATATTAAGCCTTTGACCTTAGACAGTTTACTTAACCTTTTAAACCTTCCATTCCTCAATGCGAAATTAGAATTATATCAAATAATGCTAAACAGTATTAAGAAGATTAGACACATAATTACATAAAAGTGCCTGGCTTAGTCCTCTTACTTTCCCCCAGTCTTGGCAAGAACGTACACTCTCTCTTTAAAGTGGAAGTGGGGCTGGATCATTTTCAAGGGGAGACTTTTGCCTCTTCAATGAATCTATGCATTGCTTGAGTCTAGTCCTGATCCTGGGGGATTGACTCCCTACTTTTTTTCCTAGAGCTGACAATTTATGCCTGCGAGGAAAGCTGGTTCAACCAGAAATTGCTGCTCCAACACATCGCCTGGGCTTTGTCTTTCTGAGGCAATGGAAAAGCCTGGCGCTGACAGTGAGGCACCAGAGACAAGGCCAAAGGCGCAGACGCAGAGTTTCGGGGGAAGACTTGCTTCTGCATCAGGCCAGCAGCCAGACGACTGCAAGAGCAATCCTGGAGTCAAAGCAGAACGTTCCAGGTGGTGGGTCCCAGTTACCTCCAGAGTGGGTCAAGCCAGAGACCTAATTTAATGCACTGACATCGGTTCTGAGATATGAAATATGCACTAACTATAACTAGCCCACACTGGGAACTCTTTGCTCTCCACAAAGAGGTGGCCTTGTCCTCTGCCTCCAGGCTGAAGCCAGTTCACTGAGGGAACTGAGGTTACTTTCACAACCTTTGGTGCATGACCAGCATCTTAAATGTCTCCAGCTCTGCTCTGACACAGCTCCCAGCGAGCCTGGACTCAGCTCTTTTAAATGCACATGGCCTCAAGGATGTCCAGTGAGGCGAAGTCATCACTTTCACAACTTGGATGGGTACTGCCTTAAATCCTAGCACATTTTGGCACCACCATTGTTTTGCCCTTTATTTGTCTGATCTCCTGCTTCCTCTAGAGGCAGGCATGCAGGTTCAAGTAAGTTAATTTAGGCCATACATTTGAGCTGGAAGGTGCAATTAGAAAACATTTATTTAAATCTCCTCATTTTACAAAGGCTGAGAGGTCAGGTGACTAGCAGTGGTCAAATGGCAGGAGTAGAACTCAGATGTTTTGAGTGATCTTTTGTCCCAGTGAAATGACGTATCTTCCCTTGGGTTGAATCACGTGATTGGCCAGGCACTTAGTAGGCCTTCAACTATAAATTGTTCAGCAAGCAATTGTCATGTAAGACATTTGATCAGCAAGAATTGGGATTCCTCCGTGAAGCTGACATAAAGTAGAAAACAATCTGATTTATGTGTCATCATTTTCTTCCTGTTTCTTTAGAACTGAGAATTGTAAAACACAGCACAAGCGAGTGGAAAGAGCTTAAGGAAAATGCGTGGCAAATGCATGGGCAACAGATTTGGGTTTTCTTTCTCTCTTTCTTTCTTTCTCCCTTTCTTTCTCCCTTTCTCTCTTTCTTTTTCTTTCTTTCTTTCTTTCTTTCTTTCTTTCTTTCTTTCTTTCTTTCTTTCTTTCTTTCTTTCTTTCTTTCTTTCTTTCTTTCTTTCTTTCTTTCCTTCCTTCCTTCCTTCCTTCCTTCCTTCCTTCCTTCCTTCCTTCCTCCCTTCCTTTCTTTTAAAGATTAAGTACAGTCAGTTACAATGTGTCAATTTCTGGTGTACCAGATTTGGTTTTGATGGGCAAATACAGTCATGTTCTCCCCTTTCTTCTTGGCTACCTTGCTGCCTGGGAAAGTTCTGCCTGCTGGATTACAGTGCATTTGCTTATGTGAAGTTGATATTAAAAATCTGGTTCATCAGAAGAAGGAAAATGATGATTGTCATAAGGGGGAGGCTTTTTAGAACTGAAGACAAGCTGCTCCTTTCCAACTGAAAATGTCAAACATTTATTCATACAGTTCTTACCAGACTTGATTTATATGAGCAACTGCCAATCCTCAACCTCCCCCTCCTGCAAGTGCAAATGGGAAGGCTGTTCACTCAGCCATTAATATCACGTTCGTCTTGTTTGATATCCTGAATAGAAAATCATTCTTTTCTTTATATGGGAGTTATTGATTTACCCCGTCATTCACTTTAAAACTCTCCGAGTTTCTAAATATGTTTGTTGTTTACCTACAGTGTTGTAAAAAAAAAAAAAAAAAAGGAGTATGTTCTTTATGGCTTTTGAGAAGTTTGGCATTAAAAAAATAAATATGGCTTATAACCTGACTTGTAATTTGAGTTCATATTTTCCAAGCCCCATGAAAATGACACTCTGCAGAAAGAGAAAAAAAAAATCAAAATAAAAGAACATTTCATTTATACCATGTTTCTCAGCAATGATATGGAATCTCTGCATTTTCTTAAGGCCTCAAGGGTTTTCATTTTTTTAATTCTTGTATTTCTTAGATGACACATGACTTTTACAGAAATAGTCCTTAAACGAGCATTCCCAGATAGTGAGAGAATTAAGAGGAAAAATGACAAGTACATGATTGGGACAGATGAAAACATGGCTTTCAGTGAAAAATTTTAAAAAGGAATAAAAGAAAAAGGGGCAAGTTTGGCCTGACCAGAATGAGCCACTTATTTCAGAAAGAGAAGAGGGGATCAGAAAGCATGATTTATAGTACCACAGTCCAATAAATCATAGCCAGGAAAAAGAGTTGTAAGGTACAAAACATTTCCTGTGATATGCTTCTTCAAGCACCAGATTGATAAATCTTCAAAAATTAGTCCCTACCCCCAAACGTATATTACAACAGAGAGCTGTCTTGAAATTTCCCGATTCACAACACCCTCATTGTCAAACTAACAAAGAAAAGACCGCAAGCTGTGTTTTGGTTTTATTTCATACAACACAAGGACTAAGAGTTCTAGAAAAACTATAAAGAAACATGCCCCCATTTCCCCACTTCAAAAAGAATAGAAAGATCAGTTATTCACTAAGCAGGATTTCCACTGTCATTATGGGATTTTACTCACAGTGTGTAGCACTCCTAAAGGGAAGAATAGAGGATGTTTAATGGCCGTGTTCTCCAGGGAAAGCTGGGTCATCGCAGTAGCTTTCCCTCCCAGTACAAATGCTCAGTCCAAAGACTGCCAGAAAGGCCAGTCAGTATCAGGAACACCTGAATGACTGTTCAGTCTGTTCCACATCTTTAAGGCACAAATTTTGAACCTCTCCATTTTTAATTCAAACTCATTTTTTTCACCTTAAATGACTTTAGAGACATGCCTGATGAATAACTCAGAACAAAGAACTGGCTTGAGGCAGCATAGCTTAACCACGGGTTTGACCATAAGGAAACAAGCCACCTCCTCCAGGATTAATACAATCAAAGCTGATTGGCCAAGGCTGGCAGTGAGAAGTATGGAAAGACTGAAGTCTCTTCAGAGATCTCATACTGGCTACTGCAGCCATACGAGGAAATGTATTACCACATAGAAAACCAGCCAGGTTTCACTGTAAGACCTGGAGGGTAAGAGAAAGGCCAGGAGGGACACTCCCTATTTCCTGAGAAGATTCTCCCTCCTCTCCAACACTGGCAACCTGAATTGGGTTTTATCAAGGAAGTTGCCAGTCCTCAGTTTTCCCTCTATTAGCGAAACAGGAAGCAATTTCCTACTGAAATATGTTTCATATAGAATGTGTTTCTTCATCTATAGCATTTTAAAAAGAAAATGAAGTTAATATCTCTAGTCATAGGAATATAACTCTATTTTATGAAAGTAAACTTCAAAGTTGGCATTTTCTAGGAAAAAAAATAACCTCAGAATTTAAAACAAGCCTGACTACTCAGCTGAAATATCATGCACCTAAAATTCTGGTATTTAATTATGTGTTCTTTCTTTTTCCTTTAAAATGTGTGGGAGCTGGAAATCCTGCAGCTTCAAGTAACAGAACAATACAACTACAGTGGACTCCAGTACATGTATTGTTAACATCATCTGGTATACCTTATTTCCTCCTTTCACTTTCAGTCTGTCTCCATCCTTATGATTTTCTGTGTCATTTTATGTGTGTCACTTATAAACAGAACTTAGGTGAATTTTGGTTTCCTTGTATTCAAATTAATATCTCTGTATTTCAAACTGGAGGGTTTGCTCCTCTTATACCCATTGAGATTATTGACATATTTAGAATTATTTTTAATCATCTTATTTTATTGTTCCCATTTGTTCTGATTTTATCTAGGTTTACCTTTTTTCTCTTTTTCTGCCATATTTTAGCTGGTTTTTTTTTTTTTTTAATGGAGGTACTGGGGACAGAACCCAGGACCTCATGTATACTAAGCATACACTCTACCACTGAGCTATTTCCCTCCCCTCTGCCATATTTTAGGTTCAGATTTTTAAATTCCACCCTTCTGCTTCCTGCCACTGGGTTAAGACATGACACACTCTATTTCTATTCTTAAGTAGCCATCTATATTAACTAGGATTTGTTCAGAGTAAGTGAAGCCCTCCGTATTTTTTAACATCATCATAGCTACTGGCTCCATACATCCTCTTTCAGTGGGATGCTGGTGTAGCTTCAAAGGTGGCAAGGCCCAATCTTCTTTCAGAGACATGGGATATTTTGTCGGCCTTGTGAAACCACAGAATCACCTGAAGGCAAAGCAGCGTAGGAGAGAAGGAAGTATGTCCCCCTTGCGTCATACTAATTCTGTGCTGAATTCATTCATCCAGCCATAGGGTCAAAGGATAGATCTCTGTTGACCACCTTCGTGCTGTTGGTCCATTGCTTGTTAATAAAACCAAATTGCTTTATATATAAGGAGTTTGTCTTCCCTGACTATATTGTGCATTTCAAGGGAACAAAGGAATTGTCTCCTGTTTATTTTCCATCTTCTCATTCAGTAGTTCTCAAACTTCACTGAGCATCCGAACTATGGGGGAAGTTTGACAATCATGGGAGAGGCCTGGGGGACCTGCGTTTTTAACAAGCACTCTCTCAAATGAAGACGCAACACCATCACAGGCACATAGTCTGTCAAGACAATTCTGCACTTGAGGGTGCTCCACAAATATTCATCACAGTGAGGTAGATCGCTGCAGAAGAATGGGGGGAGTTTGGGGTCCACATTTCTGTAAACTGATAGCTTATTTATCAGTTGACAAGGCCTTCCTTGATAGTGTGGTGTGCAGAATAAAAGTTGATCAAAAGTAATAATAACCATGGTTACATTTTATCTTTATATTATTCTGACCCATTTAATCCTATAATGTTGGACCAAGAACGTGACTCTTTCAAAATCATCTCTGGCTGAGAAGCTCTCAAAATAGATCAGGCCAGGTAAGATGGCAAAGGAATCTTTGGGATTGTGAAAATCTTGCTCAATATCAAGGAAAGAAAAAATGCACGTTAAGAGAATTTCAAGACTTTAATAATGCTATGTAATATCAAATGGCAGCCAATTATACACTTTTTGAGAAGAAGACATATTTTAGTGGCAGTAAGTTGTTTTCTACACAGAAAGCTACCTTGAAAAGTAACACAGAATGGGCCGTCCACCTTGTAAGTCTATATTTCAGTTGAAGGAGAAAATACCTAATGTTAACAAGGTGCCTTTGCTTAGCAACCTCACAGCTGCTACTTCTAACTTTTCACAATTACATGCTAGCTGGTATCCGGCACTTGATTAATCAAGTGTTGTTTCTGCCCCAGTCTTGTTGCCAAGACGCTGGGTGAGTCTGTTTTGTGAGCAGTTCCCCTTGTGCTCACCTAAGGTTGGCCTTTGTCTCCCCCTTAGAAGAGAAGAAGAAGTCATTTTGCTGTGGCTCCAGAGATAATTTGACTTTGATCTCAAGAGCCCTGGCCACCTGGACACTACTCCTCTGCAAATTCTCTTAAGAAGTGGGGAAATGGAATGAGAAAGAAGGAATGAGTGATGGAGAGTATCTCCAACTCTACTCCTTACTGACATATTAAATTACCATATGACTAGCAGAGACCTGTCCAGAGCAAAGAGAGTGATGGGTGACCCCAAATGGGTAGGAAATATTTCACACTCTTAGTTCAAAATCTGTTACTCCATCCCAACTTGCAGTTAAGAGTACAGCCTTTATCTAACATTTCCAAATTGTTTGTAAATGAGCTGATTTGATTATTTTAAATAGGTAATGCAGCATAAAAATCAAAGTTTGAAAATAGATTGCCCATTTGTCTTCCAGAAATCTGGTTCCCCTCCACAGAGAAAGCTTTGTCATAATATTCTTGGCGATCCTCCCAGAACTATGCTATGACCATATAAGGAATTAATCACCTTTTAGCATTTATAGAGCACTCAATATGTGTCAGGCATTGAACATGGAACATATATCAATGAACAAAAGAGTAAATATTCCTTGCCTTCAAGGAGTCTACATTCTAGTGTTGGAGACAGACAATAGATAAGATAAATGTGCTAATTTTGTAGTCTATTAGATGATCATTGCTATGGAGATATTCAAACAGGGGATGGGAGAAAAAAGTCTTGGGAAGATGTAGAAATGATGGCAACATTTAAGAGTGGTCAGAAAAGAGCTTTCCAAAGTGATACTTGAGCAGACTTGAAGGAGGACAGATAGTGAATTCTGTGGATATCAGGGAAGAGCATCCAGGAGGAGTGAGTTTGGGAGCAAAGAATAGGAAATGAGGTCAAGGTACATAGTGAAACAAATATAATAAAGTACATCAAACTCAGCTTTATAATATAATAATAAACTATAATAAACTTGGCTTTGAATCCAAAGGACACAGAGAGCATTTGAGCGATTCCACGCAAAGAGTGACATGATCTGAGTTACATTTCAGCAGGATACCCTGGGTGCTCTGTTGAGAAATGGCTGAAGAGGAGCATGACTTGGGAGAGGAGGAAAGGACTGAGAACACTGCAAGAATATAGTCAAAAGATGAAGGCTGATAGCTTGGACTAGAAGGCAGCAATGGAGGTGGTTAGAAATGGTCAGATACACTTTGAAGGCAGAGTCAACAAGAATAGACTATGATTTGGAAGTGGGCTGAGAAAGGAAGTAAGGAATCAAGTGACTCTTGGGATTTTAGCCGGAACAACTGAAAGAACAGAACTGTCGTTACCTGAGACAAGAAGCCAGAAGGGAGAAGGCTTTGAGGGAAAAATGAGAAGTTCCATCTTAGCTACCCTAAGCCTGCAATGCTTATTAGACATCAAATTGCCAATGCTAAGCAAACAGTTGGATATATGGGTATGAAATCACAGAACAGACCTGAGCTCGAGATAAAATTTGAGTGAAAGGCAAATCAATGGTATTTGAAGCTGTGTGTTTGGAGGAGGCCCTGAAGTGAACAAATGTGGAGAAGAGTAAGGAAGTGGGACAGGACGGAGCCCTGGGATCCCTGCACAGTTAGCAGTGAAAGCAATCATGAGTAAAAAGCAAACAGACTGAGAAGGAGCAGCAACGAGGAACACAGTGTGAGATGTCCTGGAAGCCAAGGGAAGGAACATATTTCAAGGAGGAGCCATGACAATTGTATCTAATGCTGCTAAACGATTTACCAAGACCAAGGTCAATGGTTATATTGATGAGAGGCATTTTAGTGGGACAAAAACGAATTAGAATGGATTTAGGAGTTAGAAGTAGAAGCAAAACTGGAGAAAATGTATATAGATTAAGTCTCTTGAGATTTGCTGTAGAAGGAAGACAAGAAGAGAGGTAATAACTAGAGGGAGATAACAGGCTCAAAAGTAGATTTTTTTTTTTAATAGGAGAAATATAAAGCTTGTTTGAATGCTGATGGTAATGATCTAATAATGAGGGGAAATGTGTTTGCTTACACATACTCATTTTGTTATCCATGTGATATTTGGTTACACATTAATCTGAACTTTTTTTTCCACTTAAGGACAGTATTCCATCAAGTTCAAGTTCTCACTGACCAGAAGACACACCATTATTTTACTGCTCTGAAAGAAGAAAATATTCTGCCATTTAAATTTGACAGGCCATTATCTGAAAGACACATCCTGATTTCAGAAATGTTGAAATGTTAAAATGTAAAAAAAAAAAAAAAGCAAAAACAAAAAAGCACCTCTCCTAAACAATGACATCTTGATGATTTTTTTCCATCTCAGTACAAAGAGAAAAGCATCTTTCATGGAAGCCTGCAGCATATTCCATTTTATTGGTCTGCCCTAACTTATTTAACCAGTTCCTTTTTTGGGGGAGGGGAGGATAATTTACTTATTTTCAATTTGTTGATGTAACAAAAAGGCTGCAGCGAATACCCCATTATGTACACAATCATTTTTACCCTGTTTAGGTGAATCTATACCAGAAATTCCTGAAAGTGCAATTGTCATTCTACGGATAATCCAAATGGCTGTGCACCGAGGCTTCCCCAGTCCACAGCAATGTCTGAGCCTGCCTTTTGACCCGCCGTCAGCCAACATATGGTGCTGTCAGATTAATATTAATCTTCGGTAATATGGCATGGGAGGCAGAATAGTGGCCTCTCAAAGTCTCCCACACCCTAATCCACAGAACCTATGACTGCATTACCTTACTGGGCAAAGGGAGTCTTCATGATCAATTTGAAGATCTTAAAATGGGGAGATTATCCTGGATTATTCAGATGGGCCCCTTCTAAACATAGGGGTTCTTATAAGTGAAGGAAGGAGGCAGGAGAGTCAGAGAGAGGGATGGATGGAAGAGAAGAGATGTCAGGAAAGCAGAGGCGAATGATGCGACTGGTGTCTTTGAAGACAGAAGGGACCACTAGACAAAAATGAATTCCTCTGGAAACTGTAAAGGCAAGGAAACAGGTTCTCCTCTAGAGATGAGAGCTTCATTAAAATCACATACAAACTTTCCTCCATTTTTATCTACTCTGAAACAGTTAGAACAACATTGGAGTTATCTATTATTTAACATTTCAGTAGAATTGTGCTTTGAAATCATCTCTGTTGCTGAAGTTGGTCTGTATACATTTTCTATATATCCTATGTTTATTTACAAATTCATCCTCTGCATCCATATTCTTTATTATGCTTATATAGAGTTGAGCAACATAGAATCTTAGGATTATTTTAGTTTGTACTGTGTTTGCACTCACTGTCAGGTTTTTGTTTTTTTGTATTTTACTTACTCCCTTTTCTCTGATTAAGTCAGCTAATAATTTATCCTTTTTTTTTCTGTTATCCAACTTTAGATTTACTTCTTAGTTCTATAATTTTTCAGTTTTCCCATTCATTACAATCTGTTTTTATCATTCTTAACTATTCCTTTGCTTTTCTAAGTTAGAAATTTATTTTTCTTGTTTATTAGTAAATTATTTAGTGCTAGGACTTTTTTGAGGGTGACTTTAGGTGCATGTTATAGGTTCTGGCATAGCATGCTTTCATTAGTCATTCTAAAGATATTACAATTTGGGGTTTGATTTCCTTATTGTCACAAGAATTAAGAGAAAAACATATACATATATATATATATTCCATCTTATTAATTGTTATTTAGGCTTTCTATACCATTAATTATTTTTTGTCCATTTAGTCTATTGATGACTGTAGTAAGTAGCTTAAAGTCTCCAATTTTGCCTTATAGTTCTGGTGATTTTTATAATGATCTTGATGTTATATTATTTGGCGACTGGGTAGTCCCATTGCTTGTGCTTCATGGTGAGCTGTCCTCTATATCCTTATAAAGTGCCATTCTTTGCCAGATTTACCCTGGATTCAAATTCATCTGGTATCAGCATCACAGTCAGTGCTTTGTGTTCGACTCCGCCTGGGCTGTCCTTGCTGATCCTGTGACTTCCCTCCCCTTGGCCACTCGGGTACAGGGGTCTGCCTTTCGTACAGAATATAGGTAGGTTTGGTGTTGCATGTTCGAGAAGTCTTTCTCTTAGTTGAGTTTAATCAGTTGAAACCTAATTAAATGATAGATATAATTGTTTCATCTTGTAGCACTTCTATATTAAAAAAAAAATTACTCAGTATGTGGTAGGAGAGAGCACAGGCTCCATTTATTTGGCACAGAGAACTTACGAGGTCTGGAGAAAGGGAGACTGGGCCACTCAAGCGCCAGAAATGAAGGTCCTGGCGCCCTCTACTGTTTGTTCCTCAGGATAAAACATAGTGTTCAACGCACTATCCTTTCTATGTGTTGAACAAGTTTCACATTTTGTGTTTAATATACTTCATATATGCCACTGCTTCTTTTACACTGAATGGTTATAATAAATCAGAATTATTTCATTGGCAATAAGAAGAGGTAACACCTATGGTGAGTCATTGACGTGCTTCCTGATAACTTTCCAATGATTCTCAGCATTTCTATACCTGCATGATTTCCTTCCGACAACCCTGACCCACACCCAATACACAGAACACATCAGTGCTTCTCAGATTTTTAAAATAAATATAATTTTTCCTTTAGAGAGTCTTTGTGTTCCTCTGTGGTTTTTTTGTTTGTTTGCTTTGTTTTGTTTGTGTTTTGTTTTGTTTTCCTGTAGATGATGATTTTCATCATGCATCACCCGGGCTCTTAAAAATATATATATATATATATATATATATATATTATATATATATGAATGTGCAAGTAGATAGCACATTAGAACTTTTTGGATAATCAAATGCACGCAGCTGTGCAGTCTACTGAGATGCACAATTGAAAGGTTGATGACTTTACTTTCTAATATATTATGTTTCTAATTTGAGGGAGTATAAATGTCAAAATCCTGCACCCAAAATAGCCCTGCAGCATCTCAACCTTCAGGTTTTAGGGAGAATGCCAGAGTTTGTTCTCTAAGATGCATCTTAACTGCTAATGATTAGCACCTCAAAGCGGGGAGGCACTCATGACTCCTCAGCAGGAAAAAAAAAATACCCATTAGCAGAAGCTACACTGGTATGTGTGAATCAAGAAAAAGAAATTTCTCCAGACACCGGGTCCTGGAGAGAGAATCAGATGGTGGGTGAGCTGTCACGTGATCATCCCTTGCGTTAATGCTGCTTCAGGCACTGCACATTTCAGTTTTCCATTAGCAAATAATCTTATTAAAAAGATGGTCATGATAACGCTGATTGATGGAGAGGAAGCATGCCTGGTTTAAAACACTCATAATTTATAATCAACTGTGCTTTAACAATGTAAAAATGTCATTTAAAATGCTGTACGTATTTAATCTATTTCTGAGGGAGCAATTACGTCTATATGAAATTCTAATGATTTGAATGTAACGTTCATCAAAGGATTCTTCATTTTCATTCCACTCCCCTCCTCTTTAACAAATAGTTACTTTCATCTACTAGAACTGCATTCTTGAACACTCAATGATTATTAAATGTCAGCGTCTGGAAAATGAAGGTAAGGAACCAGTGTAGGAGCAGTCATAGGCCCACTATTTCTCCCTGCTGGGTGTCTTTGGGCAGTCCATTTTAGAACGCTGACTTAGAAGGGGAGCATACGATCAAGTTGAGAGAAAAGTCTTTTTCCGTTGCAGCAACAATGCAGAGGATCCCCTTCATCCGGCAAATATTTGTGAGCGCCCCCTGGGTATTAGGCGATGTGCCAGCTGTGCCAGATATGCCAGATGTGTGTTGCACTGATGGATTGGTCCCTGTCCTCTCAGAGCTTGTGGTCTGAGGGAAGAAGCCAGATCACAAGTAAATAAGGGGGTTGGGTTTTATTTCAAGTCAGTGAAAAGTCCCTGCGAGGTTTAAGCAATGGAGTGTCAGGATCTGATTTGCGCTTATAAAAGGTTATCGGGCTGTTCTGTAGGCAGTGAGCTGAAGGAAGTCTGGGTTGAAGCAGGGAGACTTCAAGTCCATTGCAGCAACAAGAGACCAGGGGCATGATACCGAGGTAGCAGTGGGTAAATGGAAGAAGGTGGCAGTGGGACTTGTTATTGTTTGCACGTGGAGGTGAAAGATGAAGCCAATCACAGATCTGTTCTAAATTTTACGCTTGCGCAATGGGGTGAAGGGAACCATTTCTAGCAATCAGGGAAAGGGGACAGGGCTAGGTCCAGAGTCTGCCATATGCCAAGAGTTTTCCTGGTGCGTACTTACACTATGATATTTACAAATCCTCATATGGTTAAATGTGATCATCGTCATCATATGATCATATTGTTGATGAAGAAACTGAGGCTGAAAGGGGTTAGTTACATAACTTACTTGAAGCCCTTTATCTCATGAGTAATAGTCAGAATTCAACCTTACTCTAGCTTCTAAACACAGACTATTCTCTTTTCCTTCCTGCCACTCTTGATATAATTTAGAACTTTAAAAATATGTTTTTTCCCTTTCTTTCTCTTTTAATTGTGTTCTCTTTTGTCCTATGCTAATTTGTTTCCTTACTGTAAATACAGATTTGTTATAAGAGATCTCAAATGCTATTAGGAAATTGGTAGGGGCTACAAGGATAATCTTTAAAACTGATTAACATTAAAGTTACTATAGAATATATATATATGGTATATATGGTATTTAGATACCTTCCTCATTTACTATCTATTTCAGTGCCTGGATTAAGATAGTATCTAAACTATAAAAATAAATAGAGCATCCTTAATTATTTAAAAGGATTAGAAATAAAATGCTAAAAGCTGTTTTTAAGTCTTTCAAAAGAAGATTTATTTATTTATTTATTTTTTGGTAAGGGTTGGGAAACCCAACACACTGAATAAAGCAAATAGCTGGCCTAGTGACCCAATTTAGTTCTACTAATGTTTATCTTGTGCTTATTATATGCCAGGGCCTCTACTAGATTCTGAAACACAGTCACAAAATTAATTTAAAATGACTGAGTGTGGGCAGTATCTGGAGGATTGGAGAGTGGCTGGCAAATCCTCAAAAAGAACACCAAACCAAAAAAAAAAAAAAAGCTATGATAAAGGACAACGTGATGAACTAAATGACCAGAGGGCACTGGGGAATGAATGTCAGCTGCAGTTTGAGCTACAACTTTATTAATGATCTGGAAGGAGATGCACATTAATGAAATTTCCAGATGATACTAAATAGGGAATTGTCAAGCACACCAGTGAAAACAGAGAGAGACTGTTATGTGCAAAGGCTAATAATAGCAAGGAATAAAGTTTAGGTGTTCAGAAAAGATGTTTAACCACATGACAGTCTACATTAAAAACCACTGTATTTTACATAAAGAACAAAGACTCAAAAAATAAATAAACGCTAATTGTATTAAGAATGTACCAGAGGTGAGAGAAACAAGTAAAACAATAAAACCCAAAGAGACCAAGGTGTTACATACACAGAAAATGAAGAGGACGTTGGAAAACCAATTGCTAACCAAACAGACTAGAAATATTTTGTGATGTTTTGCATACAGAATGTACAAACCATTTTCAAAGCCTCAAACAAGCAGGGAAACCAAAGGCAAGATCGAGAGTTTACTAATTAAGCATCTTCCACGGCGCAGGCTCGGTCTCCGTCTCCTTTCTCCCAGTTCAGGTTGCAGAACGACCCATGCCTTCTCTCTGCGACTTGGAGGGCAGAGCCCCTTTTTTCACCCCTATCAGCTGAGATGATGGAAGGACAGCACTACTGTTTAAAGTCAGTGAAGGTTCTGCGTTCAACACCCCGCTGGAGGTTGAGATTCCAGCCCAGAGTGGGCATTCTGCTCTTCTCCCTAGAGGAGAGGTGCCCTCCCCACACCCCGCCCCAACTACGGGCACTGTCATTAGCCAGTAAAATCAGAAATCTCTTTTCTTCCCCCTCTTTCTCTTTCTCAGATATGCTAATGTTATCTAAGGCTGTCCTTGGAGTAGACAGAGAAAGGAGACTTCGGGCTTTGCTCCCCAAGCACCTTCTGTGTGTTCTGAGATGATTCATGGTGCTTGGTAAGGCATGTATTACTCACCTACAGATGATAACTTGAAATTTGATATTAAGCAAATGACTGGCTCTTTTACTCACTCTCTTTCCCACTTACACAAATGGAGGAGGTAATTTCCATTATGCTGCTACTCTCTTTTATAGTTCGGTTGTAGGTTGAATGGTCCAAAATACCTTTATTTTTCTGAAAGCAGAACTAGCTTTCATTTGGCAACAACTATATGCCAGGCGTCTGGCACATATTAGCTCCTTTATGCCCTATAACAATCCTATGATATAAAGATCACCAATTCCATTTTTTGAAATCACTTTTTAAAACAAGATCCAGAAAAAAAAATGTGGCTCTTCTTTGAACATGATTGTTTTTCATGTATTGGAACAGGAATAGTTGATTTAAATGATGATTGTGGGAAGGTGCCACATTCATTGCATTTCCAGATAAAGCTTTTCAACATTTGAGCCTGTCATACTATGAGAATGGTGACAAAAAATAAGGTGAAGTCACTGACCCTCTAACACTGAAAAGGACTCACTATTATATTCATATTTAGTATAGTTTAACAGCTAGAAAAATATTCAAGCAGTGGTGGCCTCCTCTTTCCAGAAGACAATGTTAAATATTAGAAAAAAGAACACAGTCTTTATAAATATTAAGGCATTCCCTGAGTTATGTTTAATCTCAATTCTAGGGTATCTCTCTGTTTTATATTTTAGGAATACAGAATGATGCCATGGAAACCTGAATCCTGAATTTTAGACATGAGTCTGACACAAATTTGGTAAATGAATATAATACTTGGGCTTCTTTACTCATTCAGTAAGTATTTATTGAGCACCAATTGGAACTCACCTCTCTCATTCCTGAACTTATATATTGAAAGTACATCTCCTTTATTTTTTCCTGTATTTTCAGTATTTATATTCTGTCCTTTTTACTTTATTTTATTTATTTATTCAACAAATATTTATTGAGTGGGTGCATTTTGTTAGGCTGTGTGCTGTGTGGGACTGTTTTGGCCTTCAAGAAGTTTCATCATGATCAGTGGAGGAGACATACAAGAAAATAGACAATTACAACCAGTAAAACTGGAGTTATGGAGAGGACAATACATGTAAAGAAAAAACCACTCTAAAACATTAGAGAAAACATCACTTTGCTTCTCTCTCAGGGATGGGAATTGTACCTGTTCCCCTTAGTCAAACTGGATAAACTCAACATTCACAGGCTACTGAATAAAGTCCTATTTTCCGGTCCCCACCTATAAAAAATTAGATGTAAGAATGTAAAGAATCTATTTCCAAGTAACTTAACTGAAACCAGGTAGAAACTTTAAGAATATTTATAGGAATACAAAAATATCCGGCCCATCAAAGCAGAAATGACAATGCCTGGAAGCCACTCAAAAATTATCAGATTTGCAAAGAAGTAACTAAATGCCACCTATAATAAGAAAAATCAATCAAAATGGAACCAATACTGACCCAGATACTAGAGTCAGCAGACAAGTATACTAAAACTCTACTCAGAACACTGTAACTGTATTCAGGATGTTCAAACACTTAAGCAGAGACATTGAAAATATAAGAATGACCCCAAATGATCTTTAGACATGAAAACAATTTACTGGATGAGATGAATCACAGACGAAAAAATATACCGGAAGGGATTAACCACAGATTAGAGACTTCAGGGGTTGGGGGGAGAAGGGTTAACAAATGGGAAGATATAGTAATAGGAACTCTCCAAATAAAGAGAGAAATCCTTTTTTTAAAAAAATCATGACTAATCTCAGTTTGTTTAGCATTTGGAGATACAGCCTATATTTCCAGAACAAAACTGTTTCCTGATGAATTTCCCCTGGAAGATATGCCTTTAGCTTGTCCCCATCTCTCTCCAGTTCTTTTTTTTTTTTTTTTTTTTTTTTTTTTCCACTTTAGGTAACTTAATTTATCTTTTATTTAAAAAAAATTTTATTGAAGTCAACTTTTATTGTTTGATTTAGAATTTTAGTTTTAGGTGTACAGCAAAGTGACTCAGTTATACATACACATATATGTATATATTTTTTCTTTTCAGATTCCTATTCATTATATGTTACCACAAGAAATTGAACATAGTTCCCTGTGCTATACAGTAGGTCCCTGTGGTTTATCTATTTTATACATAGTAATGTGTGTCTGTTAATCTTCAACCCCTAATTTATCCCTCCCTGCCCTTTCCCCTTTGGTAACCATAGTATGTTAAGATTTTTTTTTTTTAAGTGAAAAGAGTACCATTGAGCTATGAGACCTCTTTAAGAGGCTTCACATGTATGTAACTATAGTGCCTCCAGGATAAGGTGGAGAAGGAGAAACAGAAAATATATTTGAAGAAATATGGGTAGAAAATTTAAACACACAGATCCAAGAAGCTTAAGGAATACCAAACCAATCAAACCAAACAAAAACAAAATGAAGAAAACTACACCAAAGCATGTCATAATCAAATTGCTCAAAACAAGTGATAAAGAAGATATCTTAAAAGGAAAAAAACACACAAAACATACAGAGGGAAAACAACGATTCTTTGTAAATTATACAGATGAGAATGCAATGAAGCAACAACTTTAAAGAATTGAAAGAAAAAAAAAAACTAGCTACAGTGAAAATATACCTTTCAAAAATAAAAGTGAAAACTTGTTTTCAGTTATACTAAAGGTGAAGTAATTCATCACTAGCAGCCCCTCATTCCAAGAAATGTTTTAAAAGGTATCTTCCAGGCATAAGGATAATGATACTAGAAAGCAATATGAATTAAGAATTAGAACTGAAGAAGTAAAGTTGCCAGACATTACTGTCTATGCAGAAAACATAATGGATTTTCTAATGGATCCAATGGAATCTACAAGAAAAACCACTAGAATAATTGAGTTTAGCAAGGTCACATGATAAAAGATCTAATATTCAAAAAT
Source organism: Camelus ferus (assembly GCF_009834535.1). Classification (NCBI taxonomy): domain Eukaryota; kingdom Metazoa; phylum Chordata; class Mammalia; order Artiodactyla; family Camelidae; genus Camelus; species Camelus ferus. Next base: position 36,236,648 of record NC_045709.1, read on the forward strand.
TCATTACTCTCCATATATTAGCAATAAGCACTGAGGATTTGAAATTTAAAAACAGTATCATTTATAATAATATCAAAAATATAAAATACTTGGGCATAAATCTGACCAAAGATGTGCAAGACGAGTACCCTGATAAATGCCAAATATTTGTGAGAGAAATTAAACAGAGACTTATGCCATGTTCATGAATAGGAATAATCAATATTATTATGATTTCAATTCTTCCCCAGTTGATCTATAGACTTCAAATTATTCCAATTAAAATCTCAGTGGGCATTTTTGTAGAAATTTTAAAGTTGTTCTAAAATTTATATGGAAATGCACTAGACCTAGAATGGCCAAAGCAACTTTGGGTTAAAAAAAAGTTGAAAGACTTAACATTATTTGAACTAAAGATTTATTATAAAGCTACAATAATCAAGACAGTGAGGTATTGGCTTAAAGATAAAAAATACATCAATAGAATAAGAGAAAGTCCAGAAATTTCTCTCTCTCTCATAACACACACGCACACACAGAAATTCAGCAGAGAAAGGACTGTCTTATTAACAAACGATGCAAGAAAAATTGAATATCCCTCTGCAAAGAAAATAAAAAAATTTTAAATTAACTTTTATCTACATCTTGCACCTGTACAAAAATTAACTTGAAATGGTTCATAGTCCTAAATGTAAAATCTAACTCAAAATTAAAAGAAAAAAGCATAGGAGAAATTCTTTGTAGCCATAGGTTAAGTAATGATTTCATAAATATGACACTAAAATCACAATCTGTAAAAGAAAAAAATGATAACTTTTGCTCACTTAAAGTTTTTAAATTCTGATCTTCAGATACTGCTAACGGAAATAAAAGACAACCAAATACTTGAAGTCTTAGCAAATCACATATCTGACAAAGGATTTGTATCCAGAACATTTAAAGAACATGTAAAACTCAATAATAACAAAACAAATAATTCAATAAAAATAGGCAAAAGATTTGAAGAGGTACTTTATTAAGGGAGATTTATGAATAGCAAATAAGCATATGAAAAGATACTCATTAGTCATTAGGGAAATGCAAAATAAAACCATAATCATCTATTAGATACTATACATCTCTAATAGCAAACATTAGGGCCAGTGTGGCATTAGTATAACTCTCACAGGCTACTGATTGGAACATAAAGTGGTACACCTGTTTCGGAAGACAGTTTGGCAGTTTTTTAAAAAATTCAAGCATATGCCCACTATATGATCTAGTCATGCCAGGCTAATGTATTTATTCAAAATAAATAAAAATAAATGTTCATTTAGGACTTGCATAAAATATTCCTAGCAGCTTTATTTACAATAATTCCAAGACTGGAAACAACCAGTCTACCAATAGTTGAATGGATAAATAAATTATGACACTTCAATACAATGAACTACCACTCAAATAAAAATGAATCAACTATTAAATGAAACCAATACAGGCTTGATCTCCAGAATATATAAGAAGCTCATATGACTTAATAAGAAAAAAACAAACAACCCAATCCAAAAATGGGCAGAAGACCTAAATAAGCAATTCTCCAAGGAAGAAATACAAGTGATCAATAGGCACATGAAAAAATGCTCAATATCACTAATTATCAGAGAAATGCAAATTAAAACTACAATGAGGTATCACCTCACACCAGTCAGAACAGCCATCATTCAAAAGTCCACAAATGACAAGTGCTGGAGAGGCTGTGGAGAAAAGGGAACCCTCCTACACTGCTGGTGGGAATGCAGTTTGGTGCAGCCACTGTGGAAAACAGGATGGAGATTCCTCAAAAGACTAGGCATAGACTTAACATATGACCCAGGAATCCAGCTCCTGGGCATATATCCAGAAGGAACCCTACTTCAAAAAGACACCTGCACCCCAATGTTCATAGCAGCACTATTTACAATAGCCAAGACATGGAAACAGCCAACAGCCTAAACGTCTGTCAACAGATGACTGGATAAAGAAGTAGTGGTATATTTATACAATGGAATACTATTCAGCCATAAAAACCGACAACATAACGCCATTTGCAGAAATATGGATGTTCCTGGAGAATGTCATTCTGAGTGAAGTAAGCCAGAAAGAGAAAGAAAAATATCATATGAGATCGCTCATATGTGAACTCTAAAAAAAAGAAAAAAACCCACAAATACAAAATAGAAACAGACTCATAGACATAAAATACAAAATTGTGGTTGCCAAGGGGGTGGGGGGTGGGAAGAGACAGACTGGGATTTCAAAATGCAGAATAGATAAACAAGATTATACTGAATAGCACAGGGAAATATATTCAAGATCTTGTGGTAGCTCACAGCGGATAAAAAAATGTGACAATGAATATATGTATGTTCATGTATAACTGAAAAATTGTGCTCTACACTGGAATTTGACACAACATTGTAAAGTGACTTTAACTCAATAAAAAATGTTTAAAAATGAATCAACTATTAATGCACACAAATATGAATGAATCTCAAAATAATTATGCTCAGTGATAGAAGCCAAACCAAAAAAAAAAAAAAAAATTGGAATGATAGGAATGATTAACCCACAGTTACAGATAGCAGATCAGTGTTGGCCTGGATGAGAGAGGCAGGGAGGGGTGGAAGTGGAGCCAATGGAAGAAACTACAAAAGGTGACAAAGAGACTCTTCGAGGGTGACAGATATGTTCACTGTCTTGATTGTGGTGATGGTTTCATGGTGCATGCATACACCAAAATTTATCAAATCATATACTTTAAATATGTATAATTTATTTTATGTCAACTATATCTCAATAAAGCAGCTTGAAAAGCTACAGACAGAACAAAGACTCCTCTTCTACCCCACTTCCCTCCCTACTTTCATTACATAGTCACCATTAAAGTCGATAATGTACTCAGTGCATTTTTCCTTACTTTTTCTACACTGTTGTGTACCCATACAATATATACTACTGTTGGGTGTTTTCAGTGTACATAAACGTTAAGTAACGTGCACATTACTTTTTATTGACTTTAATCTCTCCAGAGTGTGTTGAAGGATATATAAGCTTCACTTCTGAGGACTACCTTCACACTGCCTCCTAGGAAGAAGCCAGTATAATCCCAAGAGAGGGATAAAGCAATGAAGAGAACATTTTTTCTGAAATGGAAAAATGAGACTTAAAAAAAAAAGGAAACAAAGAAAAGACGTGATGAAAAAGTCAGAAGAGGAGGCAAAGAGAAAGTCTAAAAAAATATTTCACAATGTAGCATCAAAAAGAGTTCTAGAATTATAAAATAGGAATTGAAGGAATTTAAGATGAGACCTTCAAAAAGATCTCTAAGAGGCTGCAGGAAATGAAAGTAGGATAAAGCAGAAATGTAATGGAAAATGCCTTATGTAACAAACTGCTGGTTAAACCAAGATCATGTTGAAGGGCTGAGAGAAAGAAGGCATCTGCCAGGCCAGGATATGGGGAAAAGGTACCCACAGCACACCGTAGGAATTAACCAGTAAGCCCTAACTGGAGGGTTCCAAAGACCTGCAAAGAGAGTCTATGAAGTCCAATAAGAAACGGATTGTGAGTACAGCTCAAGAGAACCATCATCTATTGAAAGCCTTATCAGTTAGAATTAGATTCAGCTGCAAGCGTCAGAAAGTCCAAAATAACAGTGACTTAACAAGATGGACCTTGGCTTTTCTCTTGCATAAAAAAAACCAAAAGTAGGCAGTACAAGGCTGGAAGGTGGCTCCATATAGTTACAAAGAGCTGTCCAGGTGTCTTCTGCTCATTACACCACCATCTCTAGGATGGAGTCCTCCATCACGGTCCAGGGATGCCTGCTGGAGGCACCTTGTGGGGATTCCAGGGTAGAGGAAGCAAGAAAGGGTAAACATCCACTGTTTCCTCAATTTTCCTGGATCGTTCCACCCAGCCCTTCTGCTTTCGTTTCATTGGCTGCGGTTTTGTGTCACGGTCATTCTCAGCTCCAAGGAAGGCTGAGGGATGGAGTCCTTATTTACAGTGACGATGAACCAGTGAAAAGTTAAGGTCTTGCCATTAAGCAAGAAGAGAACGGGGACATTGGGTACACAATTAGCAGTCTTTATCACAAACTGCTTTAGGTAATTAAGCACTTTTATACACATACATTCTTTAACTCTCAAGTAAACCTTACAAGATACATATTATCACTCCCACTTTAGAGGTGAATACAATGAGGTATCAAGAGTTCAAGTAAATTACAGAAAGTCATAAGAGGATTAAAATCTAGACCCTTCTAGCTGCAAAACATATATTCTTTTCACTGTTAAAAATGGGAAATTTAAGAGTTATGACCCTGAGGGAAAGATTCTTGAGAAGAGCATAAATGTAAGTGCAAAAACGAGGTGTAACAACATGGATGGACCTAGAGATTATCATATTAAGTGAAGTAAGTCAGACAGAGAAAGACAAATATCATATGATGTTGCTTACACGTGGAATCTAAAAAAATACAAACTTTATTTACAAACCAGAAATAGACTCACGGACATAGAAAACAAACGGGGGTTACTGGGGGTCGGGGGGGAAGGGCTAGATTAGGAACTTGGGATTAATAGATACACATTACTATATATAAAATAGATTTAAAAAACAAGGATTACTGTATAGCACAGGGAACTATATTCAGTTTGTTGAAATCAGCTGTAATGGAAAAGAATCTTTAAAAAATTTATGTGTATGTGTATGTATAACTGAATTGCTTTGCTATACACATGAAACTAACACTGTACATTGACTACACTTCAAAAACAAAGAATTATTTTTAATTTATTTTAAAAATTATAATTTATTAAAAATAATAATTTTTAAAAATGAGGCAGGAGAACCAAGCAGAATGATTACATTTTATTAAAAATAGACATTATACTGATCATCTTATGAGGTTGTTTTTTAATTAAGAAATTGATAAGTGATGTCTATGGAACACTTTTGGCTTTTGCTCGCGAAAATCTGGGCTTTTAATATATATTTTGTATAGAGTCACAATCTCATATTTATATGACAAATCCCCAATGTCTGGGAACCAATTTTTCTTCCCTAAATCATTCATTGCAGCAGTATCAGTGAGCGTGACTATGGGGACTGCTGTACACCCCTGGATGCCATGCAGTAATGGTATATGTACCGTACTACCTCTAAAAGTCTGAAACTTTTTGTTTCAGAAATATACCCGGCCCCCAGGGTTCAGAGAAGGTAGTGCAGACTCTGTAAGAGCCTTTCTCACTATTGAAAATCAGATAGGGCAATATCTGTGAAAGTGCATGGGAATGACTTGAAAAATTCACAAACGTGTAATACATTCTTACTAGTTCACGGCCAGATTGGCTCATTCGCCTTTGGCTCAGCAAGTCAATACCTGAGGTATATTTTCTTCCATAAAAAAGAATGTGTCTGCAAATTTACCCTGAATATAAATTTCGTAGACATTATTATTATTAGATAAATATTGTGATTTATGCTAACATTCTAATTAGCCCCGTTCAATTTGGTTGTAGAAAAACCCTCCTCAGAGACAACACTTCATGTGTGGTTAATCCCTGAAGGCTCCCAACTAGAACACAAATCAGCCACAGAGGCAAATATGAGGTCATTAAGTCGATATAAAAATGCTGTGTCTTGTTCTAAACTACTACGTCTGAGCACCTCGCACTCAGGTGAAAGGCACCATAAAAAGGCACGAACACCTTGCTCTTCAACAAGAGGAATTACTATGAGCCTCAGAATATAGGCAATTGGCATGAGGGGGTTTTAAAGAATTTAAAGCTTTGCTGCAGTCTGCTTATTAATTCAGTTTCTAGGTCTCCACGATCTGCTCATCATGTGTCTTTTTACAAATGGTATGGGTTTTCTTCATTTCCTGCAGTGGTTATCATTATGTTGTCTTTCATTGAGCATTTATAAAGAGATGCAGTGAGGAGAGAGCAGGAAGATTTGTTTATGTGGATTGTTCTTTTAATGACACCCCTGAACGTGCGATACGAACGACATAAAACACTACTTCCTAAGTGAGCAGCGAGCTTCCAATTACTACAAGGCACATCTATGCCATCATCTTGGGAGCCAGAGGCCCATCAAGATGCAGGGATTATACACAAAAGGAGAAAATCTTTATGTCCATGTGGCTTTTCATCAATAGAAGAGATTCCTTTTACAGCAAAGGAATTTTTTTTTCTTTTTTTTTTTAATCATTTCAGGAGGCGGATATAAGCAAAGAACAGTGAAACAGTAACAAAACAAGATAGCAGTGGCTTAATCAGGTTCAACAACCATAGCGGACCAGCTACGTTAGCTCACCTAAAAGTCAGTGAGACCACAGAAGACCGCTAGCCTGTGACTGAAAAGCTCTCTTGGTTCATTCTTTTCCTGATCCCCACCCCTACTGCCACCAAACTCCAAGAGGCAAAAGAAAGCTAGTGTCAAATTCTCGGATGGTAAGAGGATGGACAGGTGCCTCTCCAAGCATCCTGCAGGGTTAGAGCTCTCTCTGTATTTTGTTACCACCTACTGTACACAATGAGTAATATAAAAGGGAGGAAGATCACTGTGACCTCGTGGAGCTTATAATGTATTTTTCTGAGATAAAAGTACAGGAATAAAACAAATTCTATTGAAAGCAGTACCCATGAGCGACGAGCGATGACTGGGTCTTAGAACCACTATACATTCTAGGCATTTAGAGGAGAGAGAGATTGTTTAGGACTTCTCCAGAGGCCAAGTGACTTCTTTTACCACTGTCTCCAGTGTCCCAAAGATCTAAAGAGGGAAGGAGGAGGGTTGGGGAGAAACAGGGGATCCAGAATGGATGCTTTGGCATCTGGGAGCCCAAAGACGCACACCTCCAATTTCTCAGCACCTTGTCATTGAGGGTAAGAGGGTCCCCCTGCATCCAGGGAGAAATGGGGCTGCCTGTGAAGGTATGAGGTCTGCAGCAGACAGGGGAGAGGGTGGTAGGGAGACTGGGATCTCCAGGCAGTGGGAGCTGTGTGGGTATTCTTGTTCTGGGCTTAACTCAAAGAATCTCTAGGACAACTTGGTGGAAGGCAGATTCACAGCTATAGGTAACGGCATAGGTGCTAAATTATTTAACTACATTTTCTTTAGTCCTGCAGGCAAGAGCACTGTAAACCTGCAGAAAGACTGATTCACCGAAAAAGCCAAGTGCAGATCACATAATGTAAAACAGTAATTATGCTGGCAATTACTCATTTTAAAGTCTAAGCAAGCTGGCTTTAATAAACCACAAACCACATATCACCAATACTCTCCTTTTTATTACAATAAAATAGCACTTTGAAGCTTGTAATTGCTTTATAGACCTAGAAATAGAATGCTTATGAGATTATTTCTGCAGGGTTCAAATATTTATGAAAATCCTAATAATTTTAAAAGTTAAAACACAAACATTACCAAAAAAAAAAAAAACCCACAAAATAAAACAGCCTCTCTGTTGCTTTTTCTGTTGTCTTTAAATCAAGAATTAACACTTGTCTCACGTCATCTGGCTTCTTCAAGTAGGAGCTTCTGAGCTGCCATTTCAAAGGAAAGATTTCATAGAGAAATGTGGATAGTATATGTCTGGGTTATTTCTAAAGGAATAAGCTTCCTTACAAAGGTGCACCTTTACTAAAGCTTTTCACTAAAAAGCTTTATTACTTAAAGGAAGATGTTATAGGTGTGAGTAGAGAGGAGGTAAAAAGTGAAAGAGAGGATGGACAGGGATGACTGATGAATGAAATGGAAAACAGTGGCCACAGTGGCTAATGAAGGCATTTTACCAAATGCTTATTAGTCTGTTCGGGCTCTGATTAGATACCATAGACTGGGTGGCTTATAAGCAATAGATATTTCTTTCTCATAGAACTGGAGGCTGGAAGTTCGAGATCAGGGTCAAGTCTGGTGAGTCTTCTTCTGAGTTGCAGCCTGCTGACCTCTCCTTGTGTCCTCACATGGTGGAGAGCAGAGAGGAAATAAGTTCTCTCCTGACTCTTAAAGGGCACTAATCAAATTCATTAGGGCTCCATCCTCATGACCTCATCAAACTCTAATTACCTCCCAAAGGGCCCACCTCCCAATGCCATCACCCTAGGAGATGAGTTGCAACATTTGAATTTTAGAGGGTATACAAATATTCAGTCCATAACACCAAATATAGCATTAATTCATTCATTCATACATTCTCTCACTTAACAGATTTTAATTAGGGCATCTTCTGTTACCAACATTATTTTTTGGAAGTTATCTCAGTAGTGACTCAATTCTTTTTCAAATTAAGTCTCACATTACATCTCATTCTATAAAACAGATTGCAGGTATGCCATGAAGCTAGATTGTATGTCAAGAACTCAAGTTTATAATCTCTCTTTTCTATGGTCCGTCACCAAACAATATGGCTATTTTGATGGACTCCCAAATTTAACATTGGTAGTTAGAGCTGTCAGCATCCAATTTATTTTTCGCCCTTCCCTTTTTGTTGTTGTTGGTTCTATTAAAAATCTTGATTCATGCTGAAAAGGAGTCACAGTTGGTAACAGTTCCCTAACAGCATGATAGCATGTCCTGTAATCTCAGGATAGTCTTCAATTAAATAGAGACAAAAAAAAAGGGCTTTGATCTAAGGTCTGCACAAAAATGATTTAACCTGGTGTTTATTTATAGACACAGTAAGTCACTGCTCGAGAGATGGTGGTAAGAAACTCTCTTTGTGAAATTTAAATCTGGCAGGGGAGATAGATATTAAACTAAATTAATTGGATGAATCATTATTTAATAATCATGATAATAAATGAGACCGAGTGCTATTTGAGTGTGCAGCCGGGATGCTGACTCAGACTGGGAGTCAGGAAATCTAGGGATTGGGTGACTGGTTGGAAGTGGAAGGCTGCAAAGAGGGAGGTCCCAAGGACTGTTGAGTGAAATCTGAGTCAGGGAACTCTGGGGTGGAGCGGGTTTGTGACCCTTGTTTTATTTTGCAGGGCGAGGGGAGTCATATGTGGTGATCGCCAACGTGTTAACATTTGGATCTCACCCCTCCAAGTGTATTTTATTATATTTTTAATCTATGGTTAGATAGCACATTTAAAAATGAACTCTGCCCCCATACATGTGGAACCTCTAGAGCACCCCCCTGGGGTCCTCATGGCTCCCTCCTGTTAGAGAAGTTCTGGGGACGCATGTCAGGATTAAGTCCCAATTCATCTCCTCTAGCTTGACGCCCAGCAAGTTCTGTCTCATTTCTGTATGCTGAATTCCTCACTTGGGAAATGAAAGCCATAGGCCTGCCTCAGGGACTTGTGAGGAATAAATAAAATTAAATACAAAAGGCCCCTCCCTCGCATAGTCCTTAATAATAATAAGAGCCCCATAATATATGTTCATTTCCATTTCTTTCTCTCTTTCTCCTTTATCCCTCTGCAAAACAGGAACGAGGACACACACCTGCCAGGATTAATGTGAGGATTAAGCGCTGTGTTCCATGTGGAAGCATGCAGTATATGGTATACTCTCAAGAAGTATTAGGAGGGGAAAAAAATTGGAAAAAGCATGAGAAATGTGGTACTTCACCCTTACTTGGGACCAGACACTGTTATTCTTCCCAGAACCTGCTCCTTCTCAGCACAAAACTTATCAGGTATAGAAAGGCCACTATGCTCCCCATCACCTACCTAATCACCGCTCTCTGGGACACATTGTTGGAGAATTGCTTCATGCAAGTGGACGGCAGAATCCTACGATCTACTACCAGCATGTCCCTAGTCTATTAAACTCTACTTTCTTTCCTTTTCTTGACTATATCTTTTTTCAGACTTATGGGTTAAAAAAACTGAGTGATGTACACTGTTCACAAATTACTTCTGGAAGTTTACTGACCTCCCAGACACAAGGACTAGAGGTTTGCATGCTCCCTGGCATCCATGCAATTTCCCATCAGAGCTCCACGCTTCAGACTTCGTGATTTGCTGCTGGACTCCAACGTCAGGCTCACCCAGGTGGAGGAAAGTGACACCAGTATTCTATCACAGTCTGGCGTTAGCTCACTCCCTTGGTGGCTACTGTTTGCTCTTCTACGTGGCCCACTCGCCTGCACTAGTGGAGGGGTCAAGAGCATTTTCTCTCTTTACCCATGTTCTTCTTCTCCTTTTGCTTTACTTTGACTACATGATGTCTTTTTTTTTTAATTGAAGTATATCCTTGGTTTATTACCAGAATTTACACTGTGCTCTTTGTTGCTATTTCTTCCAGAAAGATTTTAACCCCAGTTTAATAGAAAGCCAAAGACTCAAAAGTCCATTTAACATGTCATTTAATAATGATGGGTTTTGCTTTCAAGGAGTCAGACTTCTGGTAGGCTATTTTAGTTACCTGTCCAAGATTCACTTTTACTTAAAAAAGAATCTTTCCTAATCATATCAGCCCCTCAAATGGGATGATTGGTATTATGGGATATCTGAATAATTTGCAGAAATAATAAAGGTAGCTAATTCAAAAAATAAAAGCAATTAAAATTTCCAGGAAAAGCAAAAAGTAATATGAGAAAAGAAAGAAAACCGTGATTCACTGTTTGCATCTATTTTAAACCACATAAAATAATCACAATGATATAAATATTCCTTACTGGTTTTGATATTTTAGAATTAGCTCAGAGACAAAGCACAGAGACTTAATTATGATCATGAAACAGAATGCAGATGCTATCAATCTGAAAAATGTAAAAGCACAAAAGAGAAGGTCTCAAAGGTGGAAGAGGAGGAAAACAGTAAGAAGAACCCAGCTTAGAAAGTAGAGGAGCAAGAAACACGATCTATAATTGATAAGACAAGAAATGAAGACTTAAGTATAACATGTTTCTGAAAACTCAGTATGAACCAATAAAAGAACTTAATATCTTGATATAATTACGTTTAAAAACTGTGGAGGGAAGGTAGGAAGCGGTATAAGTTAGTACAATCATTGACTTTCATTATGGGTAGTAGGTAATGTTTCAACTGGTAGGATTTTCACCTTAACTAGAGATAGAACAGTAACTGCTAGAAGAAATATCTAAACATGTTTAGTGATGGTTGCCTCTGGGAAATGGTACAAGGAATGGAAGGGAATCTAGAAGAGAACCATTGTGTGTGTGTGTGCATGTGTGTGTGTGTATGCATGGATTTTTAAATTAGAAACATTTCAATATTCAAAAAAGAACAGGTAACAACAGAATAAACATCAAAGTACACCCAGCTTTATCAAATTTAGTATTTTCCCACATTTGCTCCAGATTTTTTTCTAATTTAAAAAGTGTTTTAAAATGTTTTAATTAAAAACAAAAATAACACACAATCAAAGAACCCACTGTACCTCTCTAATCCATCATCTACCCTCCATCCCCAGAGTTAAAAACTAGTTGAAGGTCAATGCCTTATTCCCTTGAATGTTTTGTTTTTCCCTTCGTATGTATAAATCCATAGCATGCACAGTCTTCTTTTGTATGTTTTTAAACTTTAAATTTCCAGTTTGCCAGTTTTTTTCTTCAACATTACTTCTGGAAGATTTATCCATGTTTTATCCACACTCTAGTCCATTCAGGATGTTTGTTTGTGCCATTTAGTATATTTAGCAAAATGTTATTGCATCTTATGACTATTCTACCATTTCTTTATTAATCTTTCCATCAGTGGAGAGTTGGGCTGTTTCCAAATCCTCACCATTATAAACAATCATGAACGTCTTTATCAACTTGTGTGTTGATGTTGATGCACAACTACAAGAGCTGTTCCAGGCTATGTAGTTGGCAGTGAGTCCCTAGAGAGACGGGATGCACACCTAAGGTGTTACCACATGTTGCCAAATTAATGCATCTAAAGTAGCGGTGCCAATTAAAATTCCTACCAGCAACATGTGACTGTTCCTGTTGCTTCACCGCCTTTCCAATTGTTGGCATTCTCAAACAGTTTAATTTTGCATGCTTGATGTGGTAAAATGTGGTAAAAACAGTTTAATTTTGCATGCTTGCTTCATTCTGCCTTTACTTGGTCATCAGTGAGAGAGAGCATCTTTTGATACATTTGTTGGACTTTTGGGTTTCTCCCTTTGTGATGATCCTGCTTTACCCTTTGCCCACTTTTCAATTCCATTGTTTGTTTTTTCCTTAGTAATATGTGGAAGTGATCTATTAACTCAGAATACTAACCCTCTGTTATAATTTACATGACAGACATCCTTTTCTTTATTGTTTTTCCACTTGGTATATAATTCATCTCATATAGATGTTATATATTTTAATATAGCCTAATTTATCTATATTTTCTCTTAAAGTTTGTGTGGGTTTGTACCTTAAGAAATCTACTCAGAGGTCATAAAATATCTCCTAGATTTTCTTCTAAAATCTTAACGTTTTTCCTTCTTCACATTTAATTCTTTAGTCCACATGGAAGCTATTTGGGGCCCAGTGTAAGGTAAGGGTACAATTTTGACCTTGTGGATGACCAGTTGTCCCAGTATCACTTACTGACTTGCCCATTCTTTCTCCACTGGTTTATATGCTACCCCTGTTACACCAAGTTTCCGCACATGTGAAGGAGCTGACTAGGAGCTTTGTTCTGTTCCAAGAATCATTTATATTTTAACATTAGTTCTTCTAAAATATGTATTTTAACCATATACGTATATTAACTTCAAATTAACAAATATTAATAAAATAGAAAAAGATTTGTACAGTAAAATTAAAAATTTTTTTCCCTTTTCTTTTGAGCCTCTATTTTTTTTTTTAAAGTGATTTCAGTAAAACCATGGCTGGCTGCTTCTACCAAAGCAGCTTCCAAAGCAAATTACTTTTACAAATAGTCAAAAAATTGTTGAATGTGCATGCTTTGGAAAATATATTTTGTTCAAAATATTGGGTAAATTACTCAATAGCATAGTCTCCTCCCTTGGTATAAAATAAAATTCATATACGGGAGGTGTGCAAGATCTATTCTTGGAGAGGAGTTGTAAGTGGGCTCTAATGCATCTTTTTGGAGCCATTAAGCCCTGCCAGGTAAATAATGTGCATTTTAAGCATCCTTGAATCTATATTTACAGTCATATGATAAATGGTAATGGCTCCAAAGAGAAACCTTAAGATCTAATGGACATTTGAAACAGCCCCTCAATATGTATTTATGCAAAGGGTCCAAAGAGACTCAAAAGCAGTTTAGTTCTATTTGATCAATGGCGATCAATGGTTTTGAAAGATGCAGAATATTTAGAGTCCATATTTAAAACTTCTGTAACAAGCAGGCCTACAAGCTTATGGTTATAAATGCTTCTTTGTAGCTTGGGGAAGATGTGGCATTTTGAAAATATCCCATTAACATCACACCAAAAAAAAAGGCCAAGAAAATTTAGCACAGAAAAAGATGACATTTCACAACAGTGAAGTTGTGGTACCAAACAAGAAAAGCTGGCTCATCCTTTTTATATCCTCAATTGGATTTTCATTTCATGTTACTCGGTAGGAGTCATTTTGAAGACGATTTCTTCTGAAAATAAGCTTTGAAGCTTTACTGTTTTAAAAAATCTCATTTGATTCAGCTTGCACAGGCCCTGGTTTTCTGTACCCATTCTTTTCTCCCTTTAGAATCGCTTACATTTCCCTTGTATTGTTTGAATGAAAGAATCGAATCACACCTACTGTATCCTTTCAATGCACTGGGTGTGTGAGGAGGCAGAGGGTGTCCCAGAACCAGAATTTGCATCAGATTCTTGGAAAGCCTTTATTGGCTAAATAATGTCAGGAAAATATAGTGGACATTTGGGAAACTTTCCAACAGTTGCTTATCAACCTATGAAATGCTTATCAACATACCAACCGTGATTGATTTGAACGGTAAGCCAACACTTCTTACTCTGGAATAATGGCTATTTGACATTCCCAAAGCTTTAAGGGGCCGTCCTTGTATCTAGCTCATTCTTTCCCTGTCCAGCCACACACCACCACCCTCATCCCCCATACTGGAATAACAGAAACTGTATGCTTTTGCTTAGGTAGGCCTGATATCTCAGTGAGTTCAACATAGGGAATTCCAATCTAACAGGGTCTGTCACCATGAAACTCAAATTTCCATAGCTCCAAATCATCAAGTGATGCCCAATCCACCTGCTCCCTCCTTTACTGGTGTTCTAAGATCTTACAAAGCTCTCACATTGGGAACTATCTGCAGAGCTACTGTTGTCAAGAAAGATGAATCTGTTTCTCTTAGTGTTCATGCCCTCAAACTCTTGTTTAATTCTATCATTCACCTTAGTTCAATTCAGTTCAATTTAGCCATTTTTTCATGAATTAAGCAGGCCTTACACAATCCCTAGTCTCTAGGTCACTGAAGAAAACTCTGGACCGATCCACCCAATAGACAAGAAATGAAATCAGCCCATTCCTGGCTTATACCTTTGGACAAATGTGCCATATTAGAGTGAAGCATCTGCTACCCCAGAAAACTGGAGTTCTACACAATTTATTTATTTTATATTCTACTGGGGCAGAGAATCATAATAAGAAATCCTAACTTCACAGATAGAACACTAACTGATCTACTCAATCTATTGCAATTATATTCGATGACATTCTTTATATAGGACACTCCAGAGATTATAAAACAAATTCAAAATGATCACAATCTAGATTATAAAATTACAAGGCATATAAATAAGTATGAAGTCATAAAGAAAACCCACAGAGAGAGTGTGGTACAAAATATATTGGGAAACACATGGAGAATCTGGAACGAGACACGCAATGACACATAAATAGAAAATATGTGGGAAGGCAGCCCCTGAAAAAGTCTTATGGATATGCAGGTGCTTAATTGATGCTTTAAGTGGTGGCTTAATAAAGAGACATCCTTAGAAGTTAGGAGGAAAAAAAATATGTATGCAAAGTAGAAACTAAGAGGTTCATAGAAGGACGTGAAGTAACAAAAGCCAGAGAGAGTGAAGACAGGCAAAGATGAGAACCATCTTCTCATAATTGCTCCTGTTCTATTTCCATATAGAATTCATACATATAATTGCTTAATAAATTTGTATATTTCCCACATAAAAATGATTCACCTCGATGTTAAAATATTTATTTCTTCTTCTTATGTTATTACCACTTATTACTTTATTCATAAATTATACATCTATTTGGGAATTGATGCGTTATGCATCATTACCATGCCAAGTTACTTTATCTTCACCAGTAATTATATGACTGATGGGTGTTCTGGCTGGCCAGGCTCTGAGAAACTGAGAGAGTGAGTCATTCAGTATGCGTTCTGAGGGGATATAGGCTGAGGTGTGGCCAACCAGGGGGCAGACAGGTCAGCCTGAGGTTATTGGCCAGTGCAGGTAAAGGTCTAAGAAAGATGCCCAAGCTGAGTATGGAGCACAATTGCTCCCCTCCCTTTGGACTGAGCAGGTTATACACAAGGCAGGTCTAGATGGAGGACAGACTTAAGATAAAAGGTAAATTTTTGTTGGTGAGCCCACAATATGGAATCAGTGAGAAGCCTGAGAGAGACGTGCTGTTCTGACACCAGCGTGGTTCATCCAGGGCCGGCTGGCTATATTCACTCCGAAATAGCTCCCACTTCATCTTCAAGGGCAGGGACAGTTCCTTAGGGCTGGTTTCCCAGGACACAGGGAGACTCAGCTTCCACCCAGAATTCTCCATGAGGTCCTCCTCATCACTGAGGGAAGCAGTTCTCTGCACACAGAGAACTTCTTAGGCCTCATCAGGGGTCTTTCAGTTTGGATTTGGGAGGGGCGGTTGCCTGGGAGGCAGCACGTGTCAGGAAGTGGAAGGATGCTGTGGGTACCACTGCAGTGGGGTTTGCCTGCTTCTCTTCATGGCAAGTGGAGGCTGGGGTTGGGACTCTGACTGGCTTAGCAGGGATTTAATAAACATTTGTTGAGTAAACAGATGAAAGAATGAGTTATCTGCCTAATCTGGGCAGTTACTACAGAATCTCCCCTGTTATTTGCACTCACCTACAAAAGGCAAAGGCCCCATTTGGCCCAGTTTTATCACTTTAGTCTCTGGGACCTAAAGCAGCCAGCTCTGGGTGGGCTGTGCTCCGGAAGCCCTGCTGACGGGTGTGGGGTTAGCGGTAACCCAGAGCCAGCTGCCTGGCTGAGTCAGGCTCCCCAGTGAGCATGGCCAGTGCAGGTTGGGATCTGCACTATGGTTTAATTTCTAAATTTACTGTTAAATGATGCTACTTAATACTTCATCCTATTTCGTTTGGCTGTTTTTTTACCCTTTTTCAAAATCTTAAGTTGTTCATTTAAAAGGCTAATTATATGTAGCAGGAACATTAGAATAATAGTCATTGCAATAGACATTAATAGCACAAAGTGATATTACTCTGCCCCAGAATTGTTTCAGCTACCATACCTACCTTAGCTTTCCCAGTGATTGAGAAGGGGTGCAGAGTTGCATTTAAGGACAGGGACTGCAGGCTCAGGTTCAAATATAACTGTGCCACCTAAAGTCCTTTGTTTGAATTATAAATTATTTTCTTTACATCTTCTCCAAGTTACAAAATGGTAATTATAATAAAGAAGATGGAGCTTTCAATGTCAATTTACCACTTCACATAGATACTAAAATTAAACAGCATCTTAAAATGTTTCACCTTGAGTAATCTGTTTGACATTTATTGATTGCTTACTGTCTTAGCTCAGGCTGCTATAACAATGTAACATAGACTGCGAGGCTTTGACAACATTTATTTCTTACAGATCTGGAGGCAGGAAGTCTGAGATCAGGGTGCCAATATGGTCAGGTTCTCTTCCTAGTTTACAAATAGCCACCTTTCTGCTGTATCCTTACATGAAATTCATCTCTCCCCTTTCTCTTCTTATAAGGGCATGAATCCCATTCTAGAGGGCTCCACCTTTAAGACCTAATTAATTCCCAGAGGCCCGACCTCTAAATACCACTGGGGCTTAAAGCTTCAACAGATATATCTGGGGGGAATCAGAAACATTAGTCTGTAGCACTTGTCTTTGGCAAAAGCTCCAAGGATACAAAGATGAGTAAGACACAATTTCTGCACTGAAAGAAATTGTAGCCATGTGCATATGTGCTCATATGTGAGAGTTTGAGCAAGAAAAAGTGAAAGGGAGACATGCAGAGGAGAGGAGGGTGGTTAGGAATGGGGGGGGAGGATAGGGAGCCATTGTTTTATCTCCTATCATTTCTTTCATCCTGTCAGCAACTGAACAGCATCTACCTTGTAACATTGCCTTTCATTCTCTTGTCCTTCATTGATAAGCTTATCATTTTGCATCTTCTCCCACGAGTTATTTATTTTTCCCCCCTCCTCTCTTCTTCTCCCGTGATTTGTCACACTGGAGAACTGTTCCACAGATGAGCTGAAAGAGTACACACATTCAAGTCGACTCCAGCTCAGCCCGTGTGGTCTGACCAGGATCCTTGCGTCCTTCACCACTGGGCTCTTCCCTTGGAAACCCACATCCCTCTGGAGAGACTCAGTCTCTGGGCTGCGTATGACAGCTGCTTAGTTAAACAAAAGCCTGGCCTACGTGTACGGAGAGGGCAGGGGCCAACTGAAGAACTAAAAGAGAGAAGATACAATCATTGGTGATAAGACAATAAGTGAGGGATGTATTAGCAAACTGAGTATTATTGATATCATGTATCAGTATCTTCCGATCTTCCTCAGTGAGACAATTAGCCTAACAGAGGCTCAAGAAAGAGACTGGTGTCTTCTCAAATTGGACCGACCACGCCTTGGGAAGTCAGAATACTATTAGTGAAAATTTCACATTACCTGATGCAAATACGAGGTCCAGACTTTCATATGGCCTATTTTTTTTTTTCAGAAACTTAATCCAGTCACTAGTTACTCTCAGATAATTATGGAAAAAAAGTAAAGTGACTTCAACGGGCAATGTTTATTTATTTTCCACAAACATACTGTGAAAGCAGACGGGTAAACAAGAATCCCGGAATGATTTCTGGCCGCTGTTTTCTTGAACTCATGACACCAGCACTTAGTGTTTTTCTGCAGGCTGGCTGAAGGGTTCACAAATCCAATATCCCCAGGAGTTATTTCATTAGATTTCCTAACTTTAAAGCCCACCCGGAATGCCCTTATTCCTCTGCAACTCTTATTGACTGACGCTGATTATGCCATCAGCAAACCTCACTAACTCCACTCCTTCATTTAGATCATTAATGGTCAATAGAGGGCCTGAGACGGTTCACTATTAACTGCTTTGCATTCAGAGGACTTTTCATTCAGAGGACTCTCCTTTGTGCTTCACTGACGGCTTAGCTTGGCTCTCTATGGAGATGAGCGTGAAATAAACAAATCCTGGATCCTCCCCTACATGCTTCCCACGGGGACACGAGCCCTGGGGTTGTCAGGGCACCTCTACGGGAGCTGAGTGCACAGAGTGGATCTCTGGAGGAAGGAGGAAGCATCCAGTGTGCCCGGCTCCAGGTGCCTGCGCGTGGAAGCCAGGGGAGACACAGCCAACATGAACCACCACCAAAACTGGCCACCGCACTTCTCCAGTGTCAGCTCTTTGGCTCGGGCCTGGTTGGAGGCATCACCATGTCATGGGGAGGCTTGAAACATGCAGATTCCAGGGTCCCATCTCTAGAGATACTTTAACAGTAGAACTATTACAGTTCAGTAGAACTGAAGCGGAGCTCAGGAATCAATTTTTTTTTAGCCCCCTCTGGTGATTTTAATGCAAGGTCAAGCTTGAGAATTGCTGTTCAAGAAGTTTTCAACCTCTCTCTGCTGCCTAACAGCGGCAGGGGTGGGAAAGAGAAGGAAGATTATCTGTTGGTGCAGCTAGAACTATTCAGCCACGTGGGCCCTCTGAGCAGGTTAATAATTTGTCACTCCTCTAAACTAGTAGCCTCCCTAAACTGACAGCCTTGAAACAGTTTTTAAAAAATATTTGTTTGTGGAGAGGCGGAATGTTGCACAGGGGATGGCAGGAGATGATGGATTCTTGGGGACAGCAGTCAGCCTAACCATCCTTGTCCGGAAGCTTCAACTCTGGTCCCAAACTCTCAGCGCCTACCGCCTCCTGCCCTTAGAAAACAAAGCCTTCCAAACAAATGGACCCACTGTCCTGAGAAGAAATTTACTGGACCACTTGTTGTTACCAAAGCCTGTCTCCCAAGAGCCTCAATATCACCCCATTTATCCCAGCACCTACACTTTTTATCCTATCCAGTACTCTGCCTGGTATATATAAGACTTTTTCCTTGCTGTTACATTTGCACTGATGTTCTAGCTTCCAGATTTTTTTCATGCTTTTTTTTTTGTTTGAAGACCCAGCTCTGCCTGCCCCTCAGTCCGTCTGTGGGTGTAACACACCACGGCAAACACAGCTTCCAGGGTCCGCCTGCTCATTTTCCATTGGGGATGATCCTGAGCAAAGAGAAATGTGGTCATTTCCTTTCTGCTCTTTGCAAACATATGTACTGAAAAGAAGTCACTTTCCTTACTTTGCAAAGAGTAAAAAAGACAACTCAACATTATATTTTGTGGAAAGTGTCAAGAGGAAAGGAACCAGTGGATTTACTCTGAAAGAAAAGATTCCTGGATGAGATTGGATTTGACAAAATCTCATACTAAGCAGAGAACTAGCTGGATCGTAGGAATAAAGGAGGACAAGAGAGTGAGAGCCAGTGCAAAGTGTCTGTTGCTGTCAACTTCCTTTGGGTGAAGTAAGAAAGAGTTTAATGATGGGATGTACAGCTGGAGATCTGATGAGCCCACGGTCACCTGCATAGGTGTGCAGAGTGCTAGTGGAAGGAGAGACAGGCTGGAGTGAATCACTGGGGCCTGAGCAGTTCCACCTGCCTGTTAGGATTCTCATGCGCTGCAGGCAAAGGCTTGCTTTGGGGAAAAAAATGCACAAAGCAGCTCCCTGAGGATGTGAGTCATGGAGAGGATTATGAGGTTTAGCCGGAAGCCACCCACCTTCGAGTTTCACACACCCATGGAAGGGCCATCAACATCTGGGTGCGCGGGAGGAACTTTGAGAGGATGGGATGGCCGAGTGGGTTCTAGTGTCTTTTTGTAGCACCCTTATGTAATTCCTGATTCCAGACAAGGAAAATCTGCTAAAATGCACAGTATTCTGTGAATGACATCACCTGGAGAATTTGAGTAAAAATCACACTGACAGAAGCGTTAACATGAATGATTATTTTGGCTACATTTGCCCTTCTAAAAGTTATACTTACATTGGTCCAAATGCAATTTAAAAAATCCCAAGAAGCTAGGGGGTGAAGGAGGGATAAACAGGTGAAGAACAAAGGATTTTTCAGGCAGTGAAACTATTCTGTATGATACTGAAATGGTGGATACATGAAATTATGCATTTGTCTAAACTTATAGATTGTATAACACCAAGAATGAATCCTAATTAAACTATGGACTTTGGGGGATAATGACATGGCAGTGTATGTTCATCAATTGTAATAAATGTACCTCCATGGTAGGAGATGCTGATAATAGAGGAGGCTATGCATGCACTGGGGGCAGGGGGCAAATGGTATATGGCAAATCTCTGTACTTTCCACTCCATTTTTCTGTGACCCTGAAATTACTTTAAAAAATATGTTGATAACTACAAAACACCGATAAAGGAAATTCAAACAAATGGAAAGATATCCCATGCTCCTGGATTGGAAGAATCAATATTGTTAAAATGGGCATACTACCCAAAGCAATCTACAGATTTAATTCAATCTCTATCAAATTACTCATATTTTTCACAGAACTAAAACAAATAGTCATAAAATATATAGGGAACCACAAAAGACCCAGAATCACCAAAGCAATCCTGAGGATAAAGAATGAAGCCGGAGGGATAATCCTCCCAGACTTCAGACAATACTATAAAACCATAGTAATCAAAACAGCATGGTATTGGCACAAAACCAGACAAATGGATCAATGGAACAAAATAGAGAGCCCAGAAATAAATCCATGTAGCTAGGAATTAATCTTCGACAAAGGAGGCAACAATATATAACGGAGAAAAGACAGTCTCTTCAGCAAGTAGTGCTGGGAAAAGCTGGACAGCTGCATGTAAATCAATGAATTTAGAACACTCCACATTATACACAAAAATAAATTCAAAATGGCTTAAAGACTTAAATTTAAGGCATGACACCATAAAACTCTTAGAAGATAGCATAGGTAAAACATCCTCTGACATAAATCATACCGTTTTCTTAGGTCAGGCTCTTAAGGCAAAATAATAAAAGCAAAAATAAACAAATGGGACCTAGTCAAACTTACAAGCTTTTGCACAGCAAAGGAAACCGTAAACAAAACAAAAAGACGACCTACAGAATGGGAGAAGATATTTGCAAAAGATGTGACTGACAAGGGCTTAATTTCCAAAATATACAAATAGCTCATACAGCTCAATATTTAAAAAAAAAAAAAAAGAAACAAAACAATGCAATCATAAAATGGGCAGAAGACCTAAACAGTCATTTCTCCCAAAGGAGACATACAGATGGCCAACAGGTCATGAAAAGATGCTCAACATCACTAGTTATTAGAGAAATGCAAGGACCATAATCAAAAAGTCTATGAATAATAAATACTAGAGAGGGTATAGGGAAAGGGGAACCCTCCTACACTGTTGGTGGGGATGTAAATTGGTCCAGCCACTGTGGAGAACAGTATGGGGGTTCCTTATAGAGTAACCATATGATCTATCAATCCCACTCCTGGGCTTGTATCCAGAGAAAATGCTAATTAGACAAAATTCATGCACCCCAATGTTCATAGCAGCACTATTTACAATAGCCAAGATATGGAAGCAACCTAAGTGCCCAACAACAGATGAATGGATAAAGAAGTTGTGGTAAATATAGAATTTTACCACAATGGAATATTACTCAGCCATAAAAATAAAACAATGTTAATTGAAACAAAATGGATAGACCTAGAGATTATCATACTAAGTGAAGTAAGTCAGACAGAAAAAGACAAATATATGATATCACTTATATGTGGAATCTAAAAAATGATATAAATGAATTTATTTACAAAACAGAAACAGACACAGGGAAAAATACTTTATAAATTGTAATAACTTATAATGGAAAAGAATATGAAAAATACACACACACACACACACACACACACACATATGTATATGTATAATTGAATCACTTTGCTGTTCACCAGAACCTAACACAAAATTGTAAACCAACTATACTTCAATTTAAAAAAGTGTTTTAAAATAATGTCCATTTTTTTATGCCCTAACAGAGTCCTTTAACAAATTACTGTGAGGCTGACTTTTTAGATGGCTTCAACCCGATTTCCTACTCAGCCTGCTCTTTGGCCCAGGCCCTAGAGGACTCAGCTCAAGAGCAACGCCTTAATTCCAATTTTAGACATACTGCTTCTAGACGGATGTAATAATTTTAATTTTCGAACTTTGCTCTTGATCAAATGATCACCTGTCCACTTGAGGTTTCCACATCCATTTGGCCAAGATAACTACTGATATTCGTCCTCAGAAAGATGGTTAGGGCAAGGTAGCTTGGGAATGAGTCCTGTAAACCATGCAGACGAGATCCAGATCATGTACAGAGAACCAAAAGACTCAGGATTTAGTCTGGAAAATATCTAGTGCAGAATCCCATCTGATCTGTGGAAGGCTGAGCTTCCTGTCTGCTAATATTATAACCCACTGACCTCTATTTGCTTCAGGGCAGATTGTGGAGCTGCCTGAGATATTTGAGGCTGATTAGAAGTGCCTTATTAGAACTACTTTGAGAGCAAGGACTGATACCAACATATTTAAGTCAAGTTGTGTTTTTTTTTTTAAATAACAGAAGACATCTAGCATCCTTTGTTAAGTGCCCCAGTAGTGAAGTAAGTAATCCCAACACATTCAGCAAACAGAATATAATGGAGCGATTATCAGTAAGTAGTGGTAACATTGATGCCTATGAATTCGCTGCATTTTCTTTGTTATCACCACGTTAGACATGTGGAAATATTTGCAGCAATTTTATGCTGAACAAAAAGCAAGCGCTCAATCAGGCTAAGTGCCTGTGATGAGAGCAGAGCATTATTTTCATTCTCCATTTTTAATTAGCATGCACCAGAAAATTACAGGTTGGTTACTCTTCTCACAACCTTAACAAATGCAGATGAGCGGAGCTGCTTTGCGGGTTAAAGCTAAAAGTTCTCAATGCCATTTGTTAAATACAGTTCTTAAGCTAGCCCAGTGAAAGCATCCATGATGGGCAATGCCAACATCAACCATCAACACATCATTTAGGAAAGTTAGTCTTTAGTGGAAGCTATCTCATAGATATGCATGGCTTGCTGTTTGGAAGCAGAAGCTCTTCCTATAACAGAGCTTATGCCCAGCATTAGAATTTGATTTTAACATTAATGGAAGCAATTCAGAGAGCAAATATATCCAATAGACATGAATGTTTTAAACCTGGAAGAGACTGGGCCTTAGAAATCCTCTAGTTCAACCGTTTTATTAGAAAGAAGCTTCAGACCAGTTGAATGAGGTAGCTGAAAGTTACGGGGCAGGAAAGGACAATATAGCACCTAATGCTTTATTAAATTTTATACTTTAAAAACACTTTCCAGTATACCTTTCCTGCTGTGAAGACTGAGGCTCAGAGAATTTAATTGACTTTCCCAGATCACTTACTCCCTTCATCTCTCACTCCCTTTGCTTTATGTCCAGCTAATAGGTCATGTGAACTCAAATATTCATGGTATTTCATCGGAGATATCAAAAAAAAAACAAACCCTTAAAGAGATATAAATCCAGTGAACTTAGTTTATTTTCTCTTGGACACTTTCTGAAATTAAAAGACTGAACACTCCAAAGTTTTTTTTTTTTTTCCTATATATACAAGCAAGAGATTTGTTTTGAAGGTTTTCAGTAGAGAAAGGGACAGAAGGCTTGATACAGTTATGCCGATGCCCCAGCTGATATTTAGCAAGAAAGAAGTGGGCAATCCTCATTGGTGGCTTCAACATTAGACTTTAAAAGTAAGGTAGGAATATGTCTTACTGGTTAATATTATTGATTTGGCTCATTTGTACACTCATGGAAAGTATTTCCTTTAAAAAGTTCCAACTGAACTACATGGAAATACTGTCCTCAAAGGGCCACTCTGAACATGGAACCACCAGAACGGTTTGTCTGAAAGACCCTATAGACTATGAAAAAAGGCAGAAAGACTCCTATCAAATGCCTTTTGCATCATCTTACTGGCACAACTGCAGACAGCTTTTGAGTTGAGAAGAATGGGTTACGTGTTCTTTAAGGGTTTCAACTGCATCTGTGATTCTTCCCCACGAACTAACATGAAGTGAACAACCAATATTGCTTCTAATTGACTTCACCTAGATGTTGAATTCCATAGACACTGCACAGACATACTAACGGCACCTCGTACACCCTCTTCACATTCTCCATCCCCTGTGAATTCCAGTGATCACCTTGATCCAGCCTCCAACCTTACATCCATTGTCCAGGCTACATATTGCTGTTTCCCCCTCCCTTTGCTTATAGGTAATTCTTACATCTTTTTTTGTCTTCCTCATTAAAGTATAAGCAATTTGATCATGGAGACACCTTTTTAAGTCCTCCAAGTGCCCAGAATATAGAAACGTGCTCTGAGTATCAAATTTTGACTGACTTTTCTTCTGTGAGTTCTGTATTGTTGGATTTTATTTTTGTGCCCAGAAAAAAAAAATTGATTTAACCACTTCCAAGTTATTTAAAATCCAGCCTTGTCTAATTTTATTCTTAAATACCATAATTAGGATCTATCTATACATAATGTAGAATCTCAATGAGCTTCCACATTATTCAATTAGTCATTCTCTACATCTTCAGACCAGTAATTAACACTTCACCTGTCTCAAATTGCGCACAGTGTCTTCGATGAAATGAAAACAAAGTGAAAGACTGGTTTTAATAATACGCCATGCCAGCTGTCATACAGAAATGTTGTGACTTTGGTAACTGAGGCTCACAGAATTTAATTGACAAAAGAAGTATAGCACTTCTTTTGTTAGATGCTAATTTTGATTGATAGACCAACCCAACTATTTAAAATAGCTGATTATTACCCAACGTGTTTCTTCTCCCCAAATCAGCTAAAATACAATTGTTCTGCTTATGATGATAATCAAAACAACTCTGTGAACAAACTGTCCACCTTTAAAACGTGACCATGTCATCCCAGAAGGTGAGTTTACACTAGTGGGATTGTTTCTTTGGAAGAACTAAGTGAGACCCAGATGCCCCAGCGCCCTGACCACACACAGGTAAGGAGTGTACACTCAGTTAAGTCGTTATCTTGCCTAATGATGAAACCCAATGAAATAAAAGTGAATCATTTGCTCTAGGGGAAATGTGTCATCTATTTCAGTCCAAAAGGAAACGATTCTGCAAATGACCTTTTCCAGTGTGACAAGCCATCCCTTTGGAGCCAGGAGGAATTAAGACCTCTTCTTCCTTAAGGTGGATAACTTTTCCTCTCTCCTACACAGACCCAGATATAGTAGGAAGACAAACAAAGGGTTCAAGTTGTTTCTTTGGCTTTAAGAAAAACAGGTTGATTAGTTTAGGTTTCATGTATTAAGATAAAAATCAGCATCCACAAAAACGTTGACAACATACATGATCGGCTATTCAAATAAAAATAATTGAAAAGGGATAATGCAAAGCTTTGGCCCTAACTACAAACAAACAGGAAATAAATGCTGAGGTACTGAGCAAGAGAGACATGCCTTAGGAACAAGTCAGATGAAAAATAGTTTGAGGGCCTAAATTGTCAGTCAGTTCAATAGGATTCAGCAAAAAGGCTAATGCAATCTTAGTCTACTGCTCAGTAGAAATAAAGTATTTAAAAGGAGTTATGCAATAAGCCTGCCCTATTAATCATTGATTAGGCTTTATATGGCATTTTTTATTTGCCTCTGTGTATCATATTGAAAAAATATAAAAACATATTATACCAGCCTCTAGAGAATATTAGAGCAAAAATCTAAAACTACTCCAAAAACAAATAAAATAACCCATCACTCCATGATCCAAAAATAACCACCAGCTAGTAGAATTCTGTGATCAAAATCATATCCTGTTACAGTTTTAGGTTCAAGGCCTTTGTACCATTGTCTTCAAGCATGCATTACTGCTGATGAGACCTCCTTCAGAGGTGGCTTTATTTTGTTTAAATTTTCTCTCTCTGGAAACTTTCAGGATATTTTCTTTATTTTTGTGGTCTAAAATTTCACATTGATATGTCTAACTCTGGTGTTATCTCATTCGTCCTGTTCAATACTCAGTGGAAACTTTTAAATGGAAGAATTTTGTCTTCCTTCTGCTCGAAAAATGTTCTTGCAGTGTCTCTTTTCTAGTTTCCATGGCTATATTTTCTCTTCTCTTTCTGTGGAACTTTTCATTGTCAAGTGTTGGAATGCATGGGTTGATTTTAATGTCTCTAACATTTTATCTCATATTTCCCTATTAATATTACTTTTACTATTGTTGCAATACATTTTCCTCTTTTTTACACCCATGTACATATTAATTTCTGAGGGACTTTCTTGGGGGCTTCTCTATCTTGTTCATGGCATCCTGTTCTTATTTTATGAATGTACTATCTTCTCAAATCTCCCTAAATATAGTAGTTACAGTCATTGTACGTTACCTTTTGTGCCTTGAATATCTTTCTTTTTTTCCTGAGGTGGTTTGTCCTTTTATTTTTTTCTTTTTCTTTCTTTCTTCTTTC
This sequence comes from Camelus ferus, assembly GCF_009834535.1. NCBI lineage: Eukaryota > Metazoa > Chordata > Mammalia > Artiodactyla > Camelidae > Camelus > Camelus ferus. Next base: position 36,263,481 of record NC_045709.1, read on the forward strand.
TCTCTCTCTCTCTCTTTAATGCTGCATTTGTCCTTAAGTGCTTAAAGATTCTGATTGGTCATTTATATTTGGACGCGGAAGTAGAGGGGCTGTCCTGAGAGGTGTGTCCGTGTCAGTGGACTGCACTTAATCAGTATGTTTTGCTTTGATGTGACCAGACCTGGAGCTCAATGTCAAGCTAGGGGCCTCTTCTAAATGCCAAGTGATGCAGGCTTTATTCACATCTGTCAACACTCCTGTTGGTCATCCTAATTCTTCCCAGATGTTGGTTCTGCTTCCTTAGAGAAAATCTCTCTAGTTTTCTCACTCCAGTTAAAAGGTTAGTTGTATGATATTGTACAAGGGCACAAGGAGAAAGATGTGAGGAAATCAATAGATCTTCAGTAAATATCTACTTTCCTGCCCCACTTCCCTGTCCTTCCTAAAAGCTGTCCCTAGAGTTCCGCCAGGCTCCGTCCTCTGCTGTGGCCCCATCATTAAAGTATATACGTTGGGACTTCCTCCTCTCTGACTCATCAGAACACGTTCTTCCATGCATTTTCCATCTTCTAGGATGATAGGCAGTGTTATGGGTCAATTTGGCTTGGCTACACTTCCCAGTTATTCATCAAGCATTAATCTAGCAGTTGCTGTGAAGGTATTTGTAGATGAGATTTCAAGTCCCCAAACAATTGACTTTAAATAAGGGAGATTATCCTAGATAATCTGGATGGCCCTGATTCAATTAGTTGAAGGGCCTTAGGGCAGAGCTGGGGCTTCTCTGAGAAAGAAGGTATTCTACCTGCTGACAGCTGCCTGCCTGAGAATTCCATCTGCCTTTCCTGACAGCCTGGCCTGTGGACTTTGGAGCTGCCTAGCAAGCCAGGACTGTCACGTAAGCCAATTCCTTGTACGACATCTCTTAATATATATATCTCCTATTATTTCTCTGGTTGGACCCTGACAGATATACTTAGAAATTTGTTGAGCTCTCTCAACCATGCGGAGATACCTCCCCAGGTGTATTTCTGTTTATTGCTATGGATTTATACCACTATATTTTAAAAAGTTATGATGAAAGAAGATATGAACATATATTTTCAGTCTATCACTTGGTTCCAGAAGCCCCTGATTATTTAATTCACTCATTAGTTTTGGATAATTCAGTTTTTCCATGTTTTCATCATTATTATTAATGTTGTGTTGCAGCCAAGTGCATGGACCTCAATATTTTTCTACACTAAGTTCCTATAAGAGGAACTGCTGAATCAAAGAGTAAGCACATGTTAAAATCCTTTGTTATATATTGTCTAATTGTCCTCCAGGAATATTATGCCTATTTCCCAACCCCGCCTGCAGAGTGTGAGAGTGACTATCAAACTTTCCAAGGGGCCATGGAAATGGAAAACCTTCAGATGAGACTGTCCATTACAAAGGAAAGAGTCAGAAGTTGTCCCACAGTCAGAAGACCTAGGGCTGGTTGACCTAGAGAAGACAGATTCTTGTGGTACATGAGAATAGTCTTCAATATTTTGCTTCAGAGGAGTAAACTAGGACCATTGAACAGAATCTAAAAAGAGATTTTTTCTCTGGCCAACAGAAGAACGAATAGTAAACTCAAAAAAAAAAATAATTAAAAATAATTTTTTGAAAACTATAATAATACCCTTAGATGAAATGGGTTTTCTCATCACCTGTCCTGTTCAAGAACTTAGCTGTATGTTATCAATCATCACATAGCTGGGACTTTGGACCACAATGTTTTTAAGGATACCTCCAACTCGGAGTTTCTAGAGGTCTGTGTTTCTGGGCAGACTTTGTGTGTGTGTGTGTGTGTGTGTCTTATTTTGATACATTAAGTTGGTTTTATTCCCAGAAAATTCAATACTATAGACAGGGAGAGAATCTATGACCGCCTGCAGAGGTGAGAGGGGTATTACTACTGCTTAAGATCAGTTGCTTTTAGACTTTTAGGTCTGTAGGTTGTAAATGGCTGTTGAGAGCAGCATGAATTTAAGGGTCAAATCTGGGCCTGTGTTACTTTAATCTAAAGAGGAGTCTCTGTGACAGGGTAGAGCCAATTTCCAAAATGAAAGAGGGTCAGAGATTGAGAATGTGAACATGAAAGCAGTCCCTTCTGGTTTTAACCTTTGTGAGGGATGGTCTCAGTCTAGCTCTGCTTAATCTCCCCCAAGTTGTGCTTATAGCCAATCATCATTTTACCATGAGAATAAACAGCTGAAACAATTTGGATTATGCAGTAACTCCAATGCAACTCTAAAGAATCTAGCTAATTTTTTTTAATGGCATAACGAAGTCACATATATCTGACATTAGAGAAAGGGGCTGTATATTCAAGCATGAGGTTGGGATCTATTTTCATATTTTTTATTAAAAACAGGTGAAAGCGGACAATAAGCTTTCTTGTCTGTCACCTGTAGAGAAAGCAGCCTTACCTACATAAAAGTAGATAACAGATGAAGGATGAATTCCATCTTAGAAAACTAAAACAAAATTGTAAATTAGGATCGTAGGTGGACATCAACTCTTGGGAGCCATTGCAGCTGGGTGTGAAACTTTATTTTTTTTAATGGGGATTATCATTTGGCCACAAACCTCCTTTTTGAGCAAAAATCCTAAGATGAGCTTGGTAAAATATAGACCATACAATGTTCCTTAAATAGCACATTAAAAAACGCACCAAAAACAACATATTTTCTTTGACACAGTGATTTTTGAGACTAGTAGTTGGATTTGTATAATTCTGAATACAAGACATCAGATAAAACACAAAAGAATTAATAGGGGGACCAAAATTAGTAAACAAGTGAATGGGAAAATATACATTTTGTTTACTAATTTGACCAATAATAGCTACGCCAGAAAAAGAAAAGATGTGAAAAATGAACACCTGCTATTCCATGAAACATTATTAATATTCACATAGAAATAGATGCTGCTGAATCATTCAGTATGGAATCTTAATGTAGTTTAATTATTTTCATCTTCAGGATTTGTACAAGCTTCCTGAAAGTAATCTATGAACAGAGTTCCCAACAGATTTAGGAATCTGTAGCTGCCCTGATAGTGGCAAGAGTCCTTGAATAGACTGTGAAATTGGTGAGGCCCCCAAGGCTACGGAGTTCTGCAGAAATGAAGAAATTATTTCTTTCCCAGCAATATTTGTTATTTGACTGAATCTGAAAATGTCAGTCTGAGCTGATTGCTGAATGATCAGTCTTCAACATTCTAAGTATTAGTCCTTTGCTCATACCCCATATGATTTAGCTCAGTTAGGACAGTTGTAGTAAACGTACACTGTATTTAGGCTTGGGCTCAAGTTGGAATGCTGTTTCTCTCACTTTGCAAGTGGTGTGACCTTGAATGTACACTGTTTAACTTCTGCCTTTGTTTTCTTTCTTCTGTAGAGTTGGAATATTAATATATACCTAATGGTGATTAATTGGGGTGAGAGATAAATGAGTTGAAATAGTGCCTTGATTAAGAATTAGTTAATAAATAATAAGGTCCTACTGTATAGCACAGGGAACTATATCCAATATCTTGTAATAACCTATAATAAAAAGAATACGAAAAAGAATAACTGAATCACTATGCTATATACCAGAAAATGACACAACATTGTAAACCAACTATACTTCTATAAAGAAAGTAAAAAATAATTTTAAAAAAAGAATTAGTTAAGAGTAGATATTCATGCAAGGGTTAATTTCTTTAGGGCACATACCCACCAAATTTGCTATTTTTTTTTTAAACTCATCTCTCTGCTGAGTTAATGTTCACATTGTTCCAGTAACATAGGATGCCAAAAAAAAAAAAAGGACAAAAAAGAAAAGAAAATGAAAGAACCTAAAAAGCATAAAAGGAAAAGAAAGAAAGATAAAAAGAAAATAAAGGAAAGAAAAGAAAAGGAAAAAAAAAAAACTAAGCAGAGTTGCCTGAGCTGGCTAACAAACTCTCAAAAGACCAAATTTGCCATCTCACAAAGCTAAAAACTTAAATTATAATATGTTTATTTAAATTCCAACCAATTGTTCCTTTGGCCAGTTCTCTATATATGACCACCAGTAGTAAGAAAAGAGATGACGGGCTTTTTTTATTGGCCAACAATTTGAGAGACTGTGATGATCAAATGAGTGGCACAGGCAAGCTGGCTACCAGTCTTACATTTAACAGCCCACTCTAAGTCCCTTATCTTCAGTAGCCTGTCACCAGAGCAATCATTTACACATGGCCCTCTGACAACTTACCAATCATGAGACAGCTGCAGATTAAATATTTTGGCTGAAAACACCCCCTCCTTACGTCAGGACACATTAATTTGAAATAAACATTTTGCTGAGATGTGAAGTGAAGCAGATCCGCTAAAGGCTACCAGTCATGCGTTTTGATTTATTACTTTCTGATGTAGTATCTGCTGTTGGGCAGACACAGTAACAGCTGACCAACACGATGGATCTTCCATGGGCTGGGAGGGGAACTGTGAATTACAGAAGGCCAGCTGTGTGCCAAGGACTGCAGTTAGACTTCCCTGTAATAATCTACTAGGTGGGCATTTATTCCCAATTTAGGAGTTGAAAGATTTGAAACCTATCATAGCTGAGCAGTGACAAAAAGAATGAAAACGCCTTATTCAGATGTTTTTCTTATATCTCTTGGGGGTGTTCATTTCACAAGGAGTAAGACCTTTTCCTGTATTCTGAATGGATTTTCTGGTTTCTCTATCCCCAGATAGTTTCCATGCAGAGTAATGATGTCTGCACAGAGGCGCTTTGAAATGTGATCCAAAAATGCATTTCCACAATTTCAGAAGTCCTTGACAGTGCTTGAAGGGTACTCTCTATCCAGGTAAATGGAGGTAAACATTACAAGATGCCAAAGCCAAGAGCACTTCTTCAGTATTCCCTTCTGGCCTGGGAGATGATTCTCATTTCAGATGATCCATGAAGGTCCTAGGGAGCACACTGGAGATGTCTGTGTTGTATTTATAAGCTATCCTGCTATCTGCTTTCAAATACCAAGTCGGAAGGGAGCCATGCAATAGTGTCTAGAAAAGCTTTTGTTATGAAAACTCAAAATACCAATCTATCAAACAAAGATGACTTGATTGCATTTTGAATAGTAAACCATACATAGCATACTTTCTGCATACGAATTACAGCCTAAGTAGTGAAACCAAATGCTCTATCATTCTTAGAGTTTTGTCTAACGTTTGGAATTTGTCTATTCTTTGTTTCCAGGGTTTTTTAAGGATAATTCTCTCCTTTAAGTCTCTATTTCATTTAATTCAAAGGTTCATTCATGCTTTCAAATCTAATATCTTAAAATGAGATGGTATGAACCCCCACTGTAAGGACTGAGTCAAATATTTCAAGTCTACAATGTAGCAGAGGTGATTTCTGTGCACAGTATTCATCAAAGGTTTTCTTCACTGTAATTCAAAACATAAACAATTAAAGGACACCCAGGGCCTTTCTCAAAATGGATCAATTTCCCTGCTTACACCCCCTCTCCTGGGAATCTTTAACCCAGTAGCCAGTCTATGGTGTAGCTAAATTTTGACACTGAAACAAAATCAAAACTGGAAGACACATAATAAAAAAAGAGAAGATAACTGCGGCCAGCACGATCTGAAGTTAATATTACATTTTTTGATAAATATCTGTTGACCAACCAACTTCTGGATGCTGAATAAAGAATAATCAAGGAAGCAGCCTTCTTCTTTCTAGGAGGAATATGAAACAAAATTTGTATTGCATTTTCTTCCTGCTTATAAAGTAGGTATACTTATTTCCACATGTCAATCAGACACACAATCAATTTCCCCCAAAATAAATAAATAAAAATAAAATCCAAAAACACAATCGATGATCCCAATGACAAAGCAACAAATTAATCCATTTTTGGAGATCCTTTTACTATGTATAAGCTATGAAATTGTGCCTATTCTCACATCACTGGCAATAGAGTTGGAGACCTAGGGCATATACATAAATTACACCAGAATATAGCTAATAAGAAAGACAAATTTGCTACAGATCAGTATTTTAGGAACTTAGAGGAGGGAAAGATACAGGAAAAAACAAAGAGCCTGGATTTTATTGTCCCAATAATTTGAGTCTAAATTCCAGTTCCTCTACATACTGGCTGCCAAAGAGACCAGTGATTCCTACCTTCCAGGACTCCTGTGAGGATTGGGAGTGATGATCATCTGCTTGGTGCTGACTATGTCCACTGGGCTGACCCTGATAGATGCCATTTTAGTTAACCCTCAGAACAACTCAGAAAGGTTGTAGGTTGCACTTTGATGATCTCCGTTTTACATAAGATGAAGCTAAGAGTCAGAAAAATTAAATAACTTGCCCAGATGGGATTGTTAAGTAGCAGAACACAGTCAAAGTCTAAAGCATGAATCAATATCCATGGCTCTACACTGTCTCATCACCAGCTTTCTTGAACAAAATACAAGGACCTGGAACAGGTGAAGATAACAGCTACTCTCTAAATGGTGGCCCTCTGACCAGGGTCATAGGAAATGCTTCAAGAAGGACAGGATTTCAGTTGGACTTTGAAGCATTAGTAGGATTTAAATAAACAGGCAGCAATAGGAGGATGCTTAAAATGGGGGGGGGGGGGAGTCTTGGTTAGATAAGGATTGGCAAAGCATCCTTGATATGTCCTAAGCTGACCACAGTGGCTGAGTGAAGGATATATTCCAGAGATTACTGGGGCCCTTTGCATGGGGATGGGCAGCTTATTTAATGATGATTATAAATATATTTCATCACACTAAATAGGTCATCATAGAGGAAAGAGAGTTCATATACAACTGACAGATTCATAGGGTCAAGAAAAACTCATTAAGAAAAACACACTTAAACTCCAAGGCTGTGAGCTTGACAGCTGATAGAGTTAGAATAAACCTCTCTATCAAGTGACCATCTCCTCTATACTATTCCTTCAGCAATATCCTTCAAGACCTGAAAAAGATGGGGACAGCAATTAAAAGCAGAAGGAAGGTGGCACCTTTGATCTACTATCCTTTGGATCCACACCAAACTAATCCTACGTCTTCATGCCACTAGCTGGAGGAAGTCACATCAATCACAAAAAACGAAATCCATTAAAAAATAAAACAAATTTTATTTGCACATAAAAGCATAACATCCAGCTGAGCTCCACAGCTTAGCTTAGTACCACCGGGGAGAGGTTTGAAAGGTTTTGGTTGACAAAATTGGACCTAGAGAGAGTAGATATCTTTCAGGGATCCATTATCCAAATGATGCAAATGAGGACTAAACTGGTGTTTGACTGTCTCATTCAATACTTTAGCCAGTTTTTAGTGAGAAATTGCACTGTGTCAGTCATTGTGTCTCACCAGCTTTTTCTTCTTCATCCATTGCCAGTGCCCCTAAAAAGACCCAGGGTCTCAATCTTTGCCATCTTTCCTAACCTTTCTCTACTCCATTCCCAGTGCCACCAATCAACACGCCCGCCCTCCCCCAGGATAATATTTAGATAAATCCAGCCCCTTGTGGGAACTGCTTCTTAGATTGACATGCACCCTACCGGATCATTTTAGAGATGGAAAGTGCTTCAGATTTCTCAGAGACTGGCTATATGTGAGTTGGAAATATATGATCATTTCTGCCCTTCACTTCCTACAAATCTAAAATACCAAAGTGAGCTCAACTGTGAGCATGGTTAGAGACATTCTGCATATTGTAGTCATTCTTTAAATTCACCCTGTCTAGCTGTGTTACAAACATAAGTTGCCCAAATTCAAAGTAATTGACTTTCAGCCAACTGTGACCAAATCACACAAAAAAAGAACACGCCGTGTGTTACAGCACCGACACCCACCCCATACTCAGAACTTTCCATCCCAGAGGAAACTTCTAATAGGCTGCCTTGAAATCACCCACATTTTCTGCCGTGGATAAAAATAACGTTTTCACTGGGGGTGGAGGGTGTAAATTTGTCTCACTGCACAGATGATTTTGTAACAGAATTATTTTGTCTATTTGCTCTACGGAAAATGTTCACCAAAAAGGAACATTTTCCCATCATATGTGCAAAGTAAATAAATAAATAAATAAATAAATAAATAAATAAATAAATAAATAAATAAATAAATAAATAAAGCAAGCAAGCCTCTTCTGGCTGTTTCAGAATGTATGTGGTATTTGCTCAGTGCTTTCTTTAACGCAAAGGAGAAAAGAGACTGGAGGAAAGGGAGCGGCAAGCTCGCATAAATTAAATTGCACTTCTATCTCTCGTGACTATTAAATACCCAAACCCACATTTTAATATACCTGATTATCACATGCACTGGACGCCACCAGGGGGGATGGCGTAAAAAGTAACTACAGACAATAGATGCCAAATAAAGTGTATCTGTAACATATGGCTGCGAATCCCATTCCACAACACCAATGCTATATACAGAGTTATCTTCTAAGTCTGTTTCCACAATGGAAGCATTAAGCGCCAAGCTATAATTTTACTTCGGGACAACGATTAGAGGACTGGAACAAACATATGGCATTTTAACTTTTCTTGACTGTAAGCGTGCTTGCTTTATCAAGGAGCCTTTTCTATTTTACTATTTAGTTGCACAGATCATGAGCTTCTTGATGGAAGGGGCCGTCTTGTGCATTCAGTGTCTCAGGAATGGAAGTTATTAGATGTACTAAATTAAAACAACAACAACAGCAATAAAAAAAATGACTATCAATCCTTCTCAGACGTGCCTAGCCAACATAAGACAGAACATTAAACCCGAATAGGTTCAGTTACCTTGCATTCAGTTGAAAACTACAATAACTCAGGACGTTTTTTAGATGGCTTTGGCCTCTGAGCCGTATGTACTAAGCACCATTTCAGCACTATTTACACAGGTAATAAACTATAATTATTAAAAGGGAATAAACGCAGTGCTGTGGGCTAAACCACAATCTGGTCTGCGCATCAATAAAAATACCTTTTCACTTGTGACCATTATTTTCTTGGCTCGAAAGGTCATCATTTGCTTGAATAAATAGGCGAAGAGGAGACCTTTCAAGCTGTGTTTGTAAGGAAAATGAGACCCCAAATTGGTAATATGTATGGTGTATGGTAATGAGAAGGTGTGATGATGAGTTGTGTGTAACTGCAAGCAAACACCTTCTTCTTTGTATGAAAATTTAGTGATGGGTTACTTTTCCAATGGGAAAGGAATAACTTAGGTGCGTACAGTTGCACACTCCCAAAATGAAACTCTTTCCAGTTTTAAAATATACGCCCAATGCCATCTACCTGTCTATCTGCCACTGTCATTAACCAAGTGCCTAAAATGAACATCTCATTCTCTGAATTACTCTGGCCCTTATGAATTGGCAGGGAGTTTAGGCAGCTCGACCTGGACATGGGTCCCGTTTCTCGGCTCCTTAGAAGTTCTGGGAATTATTCTGGGCAAATGAGGGAAAACAGGAACGAACTGCAGTGGTTACCACCTTTCCCATGGTATATCTGTGTTTAAGAGGTGATATTTTATCTCCATGAGGTATAATTCTACTTCATTTCCCTCTTAACCCTGTCATGAAATAGGTGCCCTGTAAGATGGGGGGGACATAACCCCTACATGTCACACACCTACAGAATGGACGATTTCAACTGCATGATGCCTCAAATACTGTTGATGCTCAGCAGAGGTTGATTGAATTAGTGAACGAATGTCATGTTTGTTCCCTATGCAGTATCAACCACACACAGTATGTGCTGGTGGTGTGTGTGGAACTCACTACAAAAATGATTAGAAACATAAATTTGTGCTTCTGGTGTAAACTTGAGTAAAGGCATAAAACACAACATGGCCCTTGTTCCGGCATAGTCCCAAGCCAGATATCTAAGAATTAGCACTTCTTCCACAACCACAACCAGTTGTCCTATTTCCATCTTTTCATGACCAAAAAAAAAAAAAAAAAAAGAAAGAAAGAATGAGGTTATGAGAAGCAAATGATCAGCATATAAATCCTATTGACCTAAGTAAAATAGTCAGTTTCTGGTGAGCTTGGTGTCAGAATGACTGGTTTGATCTACATTATCACTTCTCATTGGTTTGTTTTGGAATCATGGCATAGAGAAGAATAGCTAAATGGTATTTAGCTATTAAAAATAGAAGACTGTTGGATTAAGAGGACTAGCCCCTGCCAAACAGATCGCTTCTGTGTGCTGTATGCCGAATGCTCGTTTTATGTATTGATCATTTCTTTTTCACCCATATGTTTTTGCTGCAAGCTAAAGAAGCAAATAAAAATGCTGTATAAATATGTCTGTGTTGTGTGTGTGCAGAATACATATATAGCACATACATGTACACACGCACATATATACATACACACACAGCATTTTTCTACTGTGACTGTCCTGGTAAGCAGCTCTTAAATGCAGCCAGTAACTCCTCGCTTGGATGGGTCTTCTGCTGGCATCCTTGCTGTCATACGTCACTTGGAGTGCGTTGTAATTAGCTGTACATTTCATGGCAGGGAGCTGCACCATTGAGTGATAACAGGTTAGGGCTGTCAGTTCAAATGTCAAGTGTATGAAAGGACATGAAGTGCAGAGATGACAACCCAATGGAAATACTTCAAATCCAGGAGTCGCTCAAAGTTTGAGCCTCGATCAAGCAACAGGCTACCTTTGCAAGAGAATCTATTTCTGGATTAACTGGCCCTCCTCACACCCTTTGCTAATATGTGCACACTGAGAATTTCGTTTTCAGGCTTGAGTTTTGGAAAAGCCTCTAAAATTACACACACAAGTCCCCCAGTCCTACTTCCACTTATATTTCACACTGCAAGTGAAGACTTCATTTCAAAAGTATTGGCTGGTATCAAATATTAATGGTAATATTTAATTCAGCTGCTTAAAACAGCTCAAGAATTAGACATCTGTTGGCCCTGCATATGGTGTCTCAATACACAGAAATGCAGTTTAAAGCAGAGCACCTTTTGGAGCATCCACGTAGAAACCAATGAAAAGTTGCATTAAGGGAAAAAAAATATGAGAGATAGATGAAAAGATGATTATTGTACACAGGTTCTTAGAAATTTTACATCAGAAAATACAGAAATTTTTACTCTGAGCGGAACAGTTTATTGGGACAACAGGTGTTTGTGTGAATTCAGCGTCTAATCTGTGCCACCCAGACCTGCTGTCTCCAAAAGTTCAGCTGCTTAACTATTTCTAGGTAAGTAAGTATTAATGGACTTGTAGAAAGGGACTTCGCTCCCCACTTAAGCTTTCAGGTTTCCCAGTACACAAAGATCATTTCAGTTAGAGAGGCATGCGGAGTACTGTGCCTGCTTCTATGAAAAAACAAACACTAGACTTCAAATTCACCCACCCACATTTCGGTGGTTTTCAGATTCTGTGTGGTTAATAATTCCCACACTACAAAGTTGTCATAAACTGAAGGTAGCAGTAATTGTCTTTATGCTAAACGACTTGGGAATTGTTTAGGTTTTGTTGTTGTTATTATTACTGAAGGTTTTTTTTTCCCCAACAGAAAAATGTAAGACTCTTTGTTGTGCAAGCAAGTAATAGTCCAGTAACACCAACAGAAATTAAACATATGATCAGAGGGTATTTCCCCCAAACTGAAGCTTGTTTAACAGCAATGCAATGACGTAGCCAAATAAACCAAAATCTGTTAGTAAGAATGCCTACCAATCTCGTTTCCACAGTGCTTTGGCTGGCACTTGCTTAGAACTAAGTGTCAACAATAAAGGAATTATGAATGCATTAAACTCACGATGAAATAATACCTTCTAGGATTCATGCTCTTACAATGTCTTAATGAACAGACAATAAAAAGGAGACTACTTTAGAGAGCTGTCTCCATCAGTAAAAATTCTGCCAAAGCACACCAAGGTTTAATTAAAACATCAAAATGTGGAGGAGAAACAATTTGACAGATAAATGTGACTATCATGGCATTGTCACTGAGTTTTTCTAATGAGATTGGATTCCTTCTTTAATTGACATTTCCAACTGAGGCACAGATAAGACAGATTTAATGGCAGTGGTTATATATAGCTGGACTCTAGCTGGATGAACAAGCATTTGACATTTAAATATCGTAAACGATATATGATAGGCTCCCCTCACTAAGGCACTGTCAATATTAAGAAGGATAAGGAGATATGTTAAATACACAAGGCACAGAGAATAGCACAAGTGATGCGATAAACCTTAGGACAACACCACTGCATCAGACGAACTTTCAGGAAATCAATTTCATTCAATGCATGTAGAGTCCTCTATAAAACAGGAGAAAGTCTCACATAGCACCCCTAAAGGTAATTTAATTTTGGGTTTATAAAAAGGAATGGGAGGATATAAATTTTTTTCTGAGAGCATGTCAAGGATTTTTTAAAAGAAATAATGCCAATAAGATGCTTTTCTGGAATTATTTTCCTTTAGTACTAACAAAAGACATGGGGAAAATCCATCTACTAATGAAAGGTTGCATCACGATCAAGACAAAAGAAAGAAACCCATCATTTATTTTATTTTATTTTTTTAACATTTTTTATTGATTTATAATCATTTTACAATGTTGTGTCAAATTGTGCACAATTTTTCAGTTATTCATGGACATATACACACTCATTGTCACATTTTTTTCTCTGTGAGTTATCATAACATTTTGTGTATATTTCCCTGTGCTATACAGTGTAGTCTATTCTACAATTTTGAAATCCCAGTCTATCCCTTCCCACCCTCCACCCCCCTGGTAACCACAAGTCTGTATTCTCTGTGAGTCTATTTCTGTCCTTTATTTATGCTTTGTTTTTGTTTGTTTGTTTGTTTTTGTTTTTGTTTTTTAGATTCCACATATGAGCGATCTCATATGGTATTTTTCTTTCTCTTTCTGGCTTACTTCACTTAGAATGACATTCTCCAGGAGCATCCATGTTGCTGCAAATGGCATTATGTTGTTGGTTTTTATGGCTGAGTAGTATTCCATTGTATAAATATACCACTTCTTCTTTATCCAGTCACCTGTTGATGGACATTTAGGCTGTTTCCATGTCTTGGCTATTGTAAATAGTGCTCCTATGAACATTGGGGTGCAGGTGTCATCCTGAAGTAGATTTCCTTCTGGATACAAGCCCAGGAGTGGGATTCCTGGGTCATATGGTAAGTCTATTCCTAGTCTTTTGAGGAATCTCCACACTGTTTTCCATAGTGGCTGCACCAAACTGCATTCCCACCAGCAGTGTAGGAGGGTTCCCCTTTCTCCACAGCCTCTCCAGCATTTGTCATTTGTGGATTTTTGAATGACGGCCATTCTGACTGGTGTGAGGTGATACCTCATTGTAGTTTTGATTTGCATTTCTCTGATAATTAGTGATATTGAGCATTTTTTCATGGGCTTTTTGATCATTTGTATGTCTTCCTTGGAGAATTGCTTGTTTAGGTCTTCTGCCCATTTTTGGATTGGGTTGTTTATTTTTTTCTTATTGAGTCGTATGAGCTGCTTATATATTCTGGAGATCAAGCCTTTGTCGGTTTCACTTGCAAAAATTTTCTCCCATTCCGTAGGTTTTCTTCTTGTTTTATTTCTGGTTTCCTTTGCTGTGCAGAAGCTTGTAAGTTTCATTAGGTCCCATTTGTTTATTCTTGCTTTTATTTCTTCTAGGAGAAAATTTTTGAAATGTATGTCAGATAATGTTTTGCCTATGTTTTCCTCTAGGAGGTTTATTGTATCTTGTCTTATGTTTAAGTCTTTAATCCATTTTGAGTTGATTTTTGTATATGGTGTAAGGGAGTGTTCTAGCTTCATTGTTTTACATGCTGCTGTCCAGTTTTCCCAACACCATTTGCTGAAGAGACTGTCTTTATTCCAATTGTATATTCTTGCCTCCTTTGTCGAAGATGAGTTGATCAAAAGTTTGTGGGTTCATTTCTGGGCTCTCTATTCTGTTCCATTGGTCTATATGTCTGTTTTGGTACCAATACCATGCTGTCTTGATGACTGTAGCTCTATAGTATTGTCTGAAGTCTGGGAGAGTTATTCCTCCAGCCTCTTTCTTTCTCTTCAGTAATGCTTTGGCAATTCTAGGTCTTTGATGGTTCCATATGAATTTTATTATGATTTGTTCTAGTTCTGTGAAATATGTCCTGGGTAATTGGATAGGGATTGCATTAAATCTGTAGATTGCCTTGGGCAGTGTGACCATTTTAACAATATTGATTCTTCCAATCCAAGAGCATGGAATATCTTTCCATTTTTTAAAGTCTTCTTTAATTTCCTTCATCAATGGTTTATAGTTTTCTGTGTATAATTCTTTAACCTTCCTTGGTTAGATTTATTCCCAGATATTTTATTACTTTGGGTGCTATTTTAAAGGGGATTGTTTCTTTACTTTCTTCTTCTGTTGATTTATTCGTTAGTGTAAAGAAATGCAACTGATTTTTGAACGTTAATTTTGTAACCTGCTACCTTGCTGAATTCTTCAATCAGCTCTAGTAGCTTTTGTGTGGACCTTTTAGGGTTTTCTATATATAGTAACATGTCATCAGCATATAATGACACTTCTACCTCTTCTTTTCCAATTTGGATCCCTTTTATTTCTTTCTCTTGCCTGACTGCTGTGGCTAGGACTTCCAGGACTATGTTGAATAGGAGTGGTGATAGTGGGCATCCTTGTCTTGTCCCAGATTTTAGTGGGAAGCTTTTGAGTTTTTCACCGTTGAGTACTATGCTGGCTGTAGGTTTGTCATATATAGCTTTTATTATGTTGAGATATGTTCCCTCTATACCCACTTTGGCGAGAGTTTTTATCATAAATGGGTGTTGAATTTTATCAAATGCTTTTTCTGCATCGATTGAGATGATCATGTGGTTTTTGTCCTTTCTCTTGTTGATGCGATGTATTACACTGATTGATTTGCGTATGTTGAACCAGCCTTGTGTCCCTGGAATGAACCCCACTTGGTCATGATGTATAATCTTTTTTATGTGTTGTTGGATTCTATTTGCTAAAATTTTGGTGAGGATTTTGGCGTCTATGTTCATCAGTGATATTGGCCTATAATTCTCTTTTTTTGTAGTGTCTTTGCCTGGTTTTGGTATCAGGGTGATGGTGGCTTCATAGAATGAGTTTGGGAGTATTCCCTCCTTTTCAATCGTCTGGAAGAGTTTGAGAAGGACTGGTATGAGTTCTTCTTTGTATGTTTGGTAGAATTCCCCGGTGAAGCCGTCCGGTCCTGGACTTTTATTTGTAGGGAGGTTTTTAATTGCTATTTCTATTTCCTTTCTAGTGATCGGATTGTTCAAGTGTTCAGATTCTTCTTGATTCAGTTTTGGTGGACAGTATGTTTCCAGAAACTTGTCCATCTCCTCTAGGTTATCCAGTTTGGTTCCATATAGTTTTTCATAATATTCTCGTATGATATTCTGTATTTCTATTTTGTTTGTTGTAATTTCTCCATTTTCCTTTCTTACTTTGCTAATTTGTGCTCTCCCTTTTTTCTTCTTTGTGAGTTTGGCCAGAGGTTTGTCGATTTTATTTACTTTTTCAAAAAACCAGCTTTTGGTTTGGTTGATTTTTTCTATGGTCTTGTTAATCTCTATTGTATTTAATTCCTCTCTGATCTTTATTATTTCCTTCCTTCTGCTGCTTTTTGGGGCTTTTTGTTCTTCTTTTTCTAATTCATTCAGGTGGTGGGTTAACTTGTTTATTTGAGATTGTTCTTCTTTTTTGAGGAAGGCCTGTATCGCTATAAACTTCCCTCTTAGCACTGCCTTTGCTGTGTCCCATAGGTTTTGAGTGGTTGTGCTTTCATTATCATTTGTCTCAAGGTATTTTTTAATTTCAGCTTCGATTTCCTCATTGATCCATTGTTTTTTCAATAATATATTGTTTAATCTCCATGCTTTCCTTTTTTTCTCCTTTGTTTCTCTGTTGTTGATTTCCAGTT
This sequence comes from Camelus ferus, assembly GCF_009834535.1. Classification (NCBI taxonomy): domain Eukaryota; kingdom Metazoa; phylum Chordata; class Mammalia; order Artiodactyla; family Camelidae; genus Camelus; species Camelus ferus. The sequence continues at coordinate 36,279,453 of NC_045709.1, forward strand.
TCATGGCATTGTGGTCAGTAAAGATGCTTGAGATAATTTCTATCTTCTTAAAATTGTTGAGGTTTCTTTTGTGCCCGAGTACATGATCGATCCTGGAAAATGTTCCATGTGCACTTGAAAAGAATGTATATCCTATTTTTTGGGGGTGTAATGCTCTGAAAATATCCACCAAATCTAGTTTTTCTATTGTAGTATTTAATTTCTCTGTTGCCTTGTTTATTTTCTGTCTGGAAGATCTGTCTAGTGATGTTAATGCAGTGTTAAAATCTCCTACTATGATTGTATTCCCATCAATATCCCCCTTTATCTCTGTTAGTAATTCTTGTATGTACTTAGGTGCTCCTATATTGGGTGCATATATATTAACGAGTGTAATATCCTCATCTTGTATCACTCCTTTAATCATTATAAAATGTCCTTCTTTATCTTCCTTTATGGCCTTTGTTTTAAAGTCTATTTTGTCTGAAATCAGTACTGCAACACCTGCTTTTTTGGCTTTTCCATTTGCATAGAATATCTTTTTCCATCCTTTCACTCTCAATCTATATGTGTCCTTCTCCCTAAAGTGGGCCTCTTGTATGCAGCATATTGAAGGTTCTTGCTTTATTATCCAGTCTGCCACTCTGTGTCTTTTGACTGGAGCATTTAGTCCATTAACATTTACAGTAATTAATGATAGATGTGTGTTTATTGCCATTTTGAACTTATCTTTGCGGTTGAATTGGTATATCCTCTTTGTTCCTTTCTTCTTCCTTTTGTGCTTTGGTAATTTTCCTTTGTATTATCATGGATTTTATTTAATTTTTGTGACTCCTTTGTAAATTTTTGGCTTGTGGTTACCCTTTTTTGTAAATCTATCAACCCATTACTATAACTGTTTTTATTAAACTGATAGTAACATGATCTCAAACCCATCCTACTGTTAAACAAATTTAAAAAAGAAAGAAAAAAATATTCTATATTTCCCTGCCTCCCTCTCCCACTCTCAGTGATTCCCATCATTTATTTTAAAATATCAGTTCAAGAGCTTCTTTGTTTATTGGCCTTAACTGAGGTTTCCACCATGAATTCACCTTTAGCACTTTAGCTTAATGAGTGAAATGTGCTATTATGAAGTCTCTTTGGTATCGGGTCTAGCATCCAGGTACCACAGCTCCAGGATCCATGCGTGATCCACTGCCTTCAGTTCCCTTAAGAATCACTGGTGGCCTCTGGGGTCAAAGTCATTCTCCTCCATTTGCCCAATTTCTGGCTGGAGTTCCTCTGATAATTCAGCGTGTATCAAAGGATACATGCTGTGTTTGTACATTTCTTTAGCATAACTACGTAAGAACAAAGGATGGACTAAACATTGAAGAGGAATAAAATATTCAGCTTCAGGAGGTAAGGCTCTACTGCGCATGGTGAATATAAAGAGAACAGAAACGATATGAAGATTGCACGCTCTAAAAAGCTGTTATTATGTCACCTAAATATTTATGCACAAGCACTTGTTCAGTGAGCTTGATACTTATTTGTGAATACGAAGAGGTCCTATATTCACGTAAAAAGATATTTATATTGGACAGGTATCCTTAACATCTAGGCTAAGCCCTGTGTATTAATGAACATTTTTGGAGAGGAAAACAATAATAAAGTTTATGAATTTTGGTTATTTAGGTTTTTCAGTTCCCTAAATATTTATGAAGCACCCACTACGGTCCAGACACAAAGATAAGGAATATACATCACTCATCTCCGGCAGCTCAGTGTATGGAGGAGATAAGACTATATGCAAACAATCACACTTTGATTTTGCACAGGGAGTCAGCACAGGCTGTGCACGGGGGGACTGCTGTACTAAATTCCTGTACTTCTGATGAGAAGTGTTTTCCCATGGTTAGTGTGGAAGAGAAAAGAGAAAAACAGATTTCTAGATGGGGCATGAGAGCAAGAATTATTCAGTAAACGGCCACAGTCAGCAAATCTAGACTAGACAGTGGTTTAAAACGTGGGCGACATGGAGCTTCTTGGTGCAGGAAGAAAGGGAGAGGGGAGGAAACAGAAGAACGAGTGTGGGGGGCGCCTGACCCCCAGCCCACAGCTTAACTGGAACAGCTCCATTTCATTCATCTTTCACATCAGGGTTTAAACTGGATTTCCTTTTAGGCTGTGAAGAAAATATATTTGAAAATTATTTCATTAGAAGTACACGGTCCCCAGTGGGGTGTACTGGGGGTAACGAATAAAAAGAACCTAAGTTAATTAAGGGCCTTTCATGCCCATCCAAGGGGTTTGGACTTTGATCTGGGACAATGAGGCCAACGAATGGTGTAATCAGGTTAGTGATATGATCAGTTTTGATTTTTTGGAAGGTAAAAGTCATAGCAGCAGGGTGAAGAATAGTTCTTAACCGAGGGTAGAATGACAGAAGCTATGAGATCATGAGAATCTCCTGCAAAGGAAATTGGGATGGACAAAAAGCATTTTCCAGCATCTGAACATGAGGAGGAAAGAACAGTCTACACCAATTTCCCAGATTTGACAAAGGTGACTGGTTGAAAACAGATGTCAGAATTTCTTATTTCACAAAATATTCTTCTCTTGAACAGCATAAAACATACTTTTTGTGCCTAGTTTTATTTCTAATATTCACGCATCTGATCGGCCCAGACAAAATTTATATGGTCAATTGTTTTTAATCCTGTAGGAGCAAAAATTGTGGAGACCCCTGTAAAGCAGAGCCCACTATCCCAAATAGGCAAAGGAGGGAACTGCCTATATGGCACATTTTGATGATTTTAGGGAAAAAATAAACTAATGATGGCAAGTAGTTTTTGCCAATTTTACAGATTTTTAAACCGAAGCCCAGAATACTTAAATATCTTACCCAAAGTCATGTAGTGAGTTAGTGGTGAAGCCAGCTTTCCAAATCATGGTTATGTGACTCCAAATTCGTCACATACTCTGTCTCTACCTTTTCCCACCCTACATGCTCCCAACTCTGCCCTAGTATTTTTTATGGTGCCTGGGATTCCAGCAATGACTTTTATGAAGTACAGGGTCTTCTAGAAATTTAAATATCCCTAGAGTGGGAAGAAAAATATGCCCAGGGCTGGAGAAGGGGACAGCTGAACCAAGATGACGGGTCAGCCCCTGGTGCAACAGTCTTCTTCACATGCTGACCATGGCTGCCCACACAGATATGACCAAGAGCTGCTGTCTAACTTCTTAGGAGTATGGTGGTGCTGGAACCTTCCTTAGCTCTGCTAGCATACTGTCTGTCCCTCTGTGGAAAGATATTATACTGCACTTGTGCAATGGAAGTGTCCTCTCCTCTGTGTCCCCAGATGGGGGTGTACTAAAGGGTCTTATTACATAACAGTGTAAAGGCCCCTAAGAGCCCCACCACCTGGCTTCTAATAACATCCAGTCTAAATGCACTCTCCCTACCCTCTCACAGACCATACAGACGAGCAGAATTGCCAGGTTACATTTGTCCAGGTTGAAGGGGTTCTAATGTGGTACAGTACCTCCTGGGTTCAGGGAGAGGTTGCTGACCCAGTGTGATGATGAGATGATAAGATTCAGAGATCAAGAAGTGCAGAAATCATGAGGAGGCCTCGGACTGCACGGCGGCCTGCTGGGGTCCACTGTCCCCCAGAAAGTGATGCTAAGATGGGCCCAGGGCCTTTCACAGCCATTTCTCCTATCCATAGACACTGGTATCTCCCAGGCATCATACCCATCATGGAGGGCTGGGCTGGGATGGGCTCAGGGTGCCTCTCTTCACAACCCAGAACTGTAGCACATTTCCCTTTCTTGTACTCCTTCCCCATGCTTCTACCACCTCTGCTTTTAAGCTAAGAATAGGGCCTTTGGGGTCTCAGGAACCCCATTTCTTATTATGCCCAAAGTCTTCCAATGAATTCGAATGCTCTCAAGGCCAGGACCTAGTCTCTTGGACATTTTGATCCCATTATTGGAACCCAGCAAATTCCAGATCCTTAAATGTTTGATAAATGAATGTCTGATGTCTACCTCAAAGAAAGAAATGGCAGAGAACAATCTGCTGCATACAGCACGGTTGCCACAGTAACCAGTGGGTGACCTCCGTGAAAGAAGGTGTCTGTGGGGGCAGAAAACTAGGGAAAAACAACATTTCAAGTGAGTTCCTTACAGGAAAACAAAAAGAAAGCACACTCCAGAGACTAGTGAGCCCCATAAGCTAAAGGATAAACTGTCTCTGGCTCTGCCTTGCAGTGATTGCTGAGGAAGGCTGGGGTTTGAAGGTTCCAGTGGGTGTGGCTGGGAGGAAGGATGGGAGTGGTAAGCAAAGGTTCCCTGGTCCTGTCTCTTGGGGTGAGGCAGGTGGTGATGCTGCAGTGGGCTTTAAACAAGCCTCCTTAGAGCTTTTTAAGGAGATGCTCATGTTTCTCATCATTAATTAATTAATTAGTTAACTAGCTCAGCCATTGGTCAACTTTTGACTATTGTATTAAGATGCTGGGATGTGAGCATCCTGTACATACTATTAAGATGCTGAGAACCCAGACCTAAGTGATGGTCCTCTCCAACAGCCTGATACTGGAACAGGTTGATAACTGAAGATTATATTCACATGGAAGTGAAATCACAAGCACAGAAGAACTTGCTAGATGGGTGAGGGTGTGGCACTGACTCCCTTGGTCCCTCCAGGAGTAACTTCTTTGTCCTATGACCAGTGGAGAAGATAGATGTAATTTTCCACACTCAGGGTGAGTTTGGGGTTGACATTTTAATAAATTGTTTTATAAATAACAAAAGCATACATCTGAAATTGTTTTCTTCATTCCCTCTTCCTAATGCTGTGAAGGCTGCATGAGTAGCTGAATTGATAAGAAAAATAAATAAATGATGAAGTGCACAGTGTGGTTATTAGTAGGTGCACAGTTAATGAGGTAAATCAGAATCTGAATCAAAGCAACTCGATTCTGAATTGTCAATTCTTCACATTGGTTTTGAGCTCAGAAGGCCAGACTTGCTTTTATCTCCAGTATAGCCAGAAAGTAACAATACTGTATTATAAATAGGAGTACTACCAAATACTGTAGGCCCAAGTCCTAAAAAAAACTTCTCTACGTTAGAGAACTCAGTGTGAAACAATAAATATTTTGACCAAGTACAATATTCACTTAAATTTGAAATGAGATTTATGTGAGTCTAGTATGACTCAACTTCTCAAGGAGAGAAAAGAGATGTGATCAAATATTTACAACACAAAGTCATACGACATACAAGAGAACGGAGTGCAAAGTGATATGGGCACCGACTTGCTAATAATATCCTGAAAATAAATCTCTTTTGAAAAGATACGCAGCACAGAGAATGAAAATGACATATAACCTCTCTCACTTTAATTTTTCTTGAACAACAACAAAACAGTGTGCTATAGATGCACACACACATACACCCACACGTATATACACATACATGCCTCAATGAAATTTGAAATGCCAGGGAAGACTCATAATAACCACGGTAGAAAAACCAGCCATTTACATCTTATTTAACAGAGAGGCTTTCGATCCAGCCCAATGCCACATCTGCTGACAAAAAGTAGGGGAGACACAAAGCCAATTAAAATGTAATCAACAGAAATCTGACTCATTCATCTCCCCTTTCAATGCTATTTCTCATCTTACATTTTATTTTATCTTTATTGATAGAGAACAGCTATACTATCACAATGCAAACCAACTCAAACAACCTGCTTTAATACAGAGAACTCTGACCCTCAAAAGACAACATAGATGTTCTTGTACTTTACTTCCATATAATGTCATCTAAGACCCAACTGATGCGATGAGCAACTTTGTCCTTTAATCTGAAAATTTCCCCAACCATCCATGTAGGTGACCCATGCCCTAGCTCGCAGATCTCCTGCATGCGTCAGGATGCAGGATTTGACATAAGGCAAATATAAAGCCACCTCGTCTCTACCGCCTGTGACCTGGACCCTCCTTCCATTTGTAGTTCACTTGGAGAGATTTTCTAAGGAAGAAAACCTGCTGAATGCCACACCTAAGGAGAGGGTGCTGGAAGAACCAAAATAACTTTTTGAGGAACAAATCACCGTCATCTAAATTACTCCTCTGACAGCGTAAGGGATCTGACAGATGAAAGGGAAGAGAGGGTGTCATTTATCTTGGCTTCACAAGACTTGTCAACTTTTCTTGGTCTTTTCTGAAGAACACAATCATAAATAATTTAGAAAATTATGACTTAGACCTCAAAAACGTTCAGGTAGACAACCACAACCTGGGAAGGGGGACTTGAAAAAAAACATAGTTCTCTGAGTCTCTTAGGGGAGGAATGAGAGTCATAAAGCAGTTTATCAGGGAAATCTACTGAGCCTGGCACTACCTACCATTGATAGGAGGAATTCATGTTTTGCATAATTTGACTTTAATTCAGGAAGCACACGTTTGTTTGGTGGAACTGTCATGAGGTTGAATATTGCACTGGGCATGTCACTAGGGTGTCTGCACCCTAAGAGCTGGTTTCTGGCTCAAACAGCTCTGCCCCTACAGAGCCTCTGAGAGTTGAATTCTGTCCCTCTCCAAAGTTTAGAAGTTGAATTCCTAACCCCCAGTAGCTAAGAATGTGACTGCATTTTGGAGACAAGAGTCTTTAAAGAGGTAATTAAAGTAAAATGAGGTGGGCTCTCAACCAATATGACTGGTGTCCTTCTAGGAAATTCAAACACAGGCACATACAAGTGGATGAAAATGTGAAACGCAGGGAGAAGATGGCCATCGACCAGCCAAGGAGAGAGGCCTGCAATGGATCCTTCCCTTACAGTTCTCTGAAGGAACTAACCCTACCAACACCTTGATCTTGGACTTCCAGCCTCTACAACTGTGAGAAAATGAATTTCTGTCATTTAAGCCACCCAGTCTGTGGTACTTTTGTTACAGCAGCCCTAGCAAACTCACACAAGGCCCTTGGTGCACAGGTGGCTCTTACTGGACCGGGAATTACAGCAAGTGACACAAGGGTCTCTCGCGGTTAAGCTAACCTGAGCCCGTGAGGTGGCCAAGAGCACAGCTCTCTGCCCAGCTAGGCAATGACAGCGAGCTACCCAACCAGGCTGGCTTGCAACAGCATTCACCTGGTGGATACAGAGGACTGACAGTCAAAATCTAAACAGGGTGAAGGTGCACACAGACAACAGTGACAGCCCTGGGAGAGACCACGTGAGCTATCAGTGAAAACCAGAAAGAAGTCACTCCTTCCAGGGCCTTCAGACTGATTCCCAAATCCGATTCCAACCCTCATTTAGTCATACAATGACCTCTCCTGCCTCACTTTTTCTTTCCTTTCCCCCTTTTTTCACTTTCCATAGTTTATTTATTTATGGTGAGAATATTTAAGTTCTACTCTCTTAGCAAAATTTAATTATACAATACAGTGTGATCAACTATAGCCACCATGTTATACCTTAGATCCTCAGACCTTACGCATCTTATAGGTGAAAATTTGCACCCTTTTCCCACCTCTCCCTCCTCCCAGAACTTGGCTACCATCATTCTACTCTATTTCCATGAGTCTGATGTTTTTCAAAATTTTACATATAAATAAGATTATATGGTATTTTTCTTTCACTATCTGACTCATTTCACTTAGCATAATGCCATCCATGCTGTCACCAATGGCAGGATCTCCTTCTTCAGTATGGCTGAATAATACTCCAGTGTGTATAAATATACCACATTCTCCTTGTCCGTTTATCTGACAGTGTGCACTGAGGTGTTTTCCGGGTCTGGGCTACTGTGAATAATACTGCTGCAATGAACATGAGAGTGCAGATATCCTTTCAAGATAGTGATTTCATTTCCTTTGGATATATACCTAAACGTGGGATTGCTGGCTCATATGGTCATTCTGTTTCATATTTGGCGGAACCTCTGTAATGTTTTACACAGTGTCTGCACCAGTTTACATTCCCACCAGTAGTGCACAAGGGTTCCCATTTTCCCACATCCTTGCCAGCATTTGTTATCTCTTGTCTGTTTGATAGTGTCAACCCTGACAGCTGTAAGGTGATATTTCAGTGTGGTTTTAATTTGCATCTCCCTGATGATTAGTGATGTCGAGCACCTTTTCTTAAAACACTTTTGTGTAACTCGATGTCCTGAGACACTTGATCTTACATTGTTTTGAAATGGGGAAAAAACTGTTATTCAAATGATAGAAGGACAAACTTACAAATTGGAAATGAAATTTACTTTGGGGAGAGACAATTCTTTACTTGAAAAGAAATCTTTTTTCTCTTCAGAAAAGTGGGACCTTTCCTTCTGCAAATATGAAACAGTTCCTGCCCATTTTACCGTTTTATTCTTGAGGAAGCCCCATACTCAGTGAAATAACCCAAATGTCCCCACTTTTTTTCAGAATGAAATAAAAAATATACCTTTTAGTATTGGAAATTGAGTATAAAAATATATTTATTTATTTATTATAGCATATATATTTATAATATAGTGATGAATTATTCCCCCTAAAATTTGGAAAATATAGTTCTTGATTTTCTCAAATCTGGATTTAGCTTTAGATTTAGGAAGATCTAAGATTATATAATTACATTTAAACCTAAAATTTCAATTTCTACTAGTGTGTATCTGTGTGTATGTTGATCTTTTGTTTGCATTCTTGTCCAAGCATTGGCTTCCCAGGTACCAGGAGTGGAGACTGAACTACAATAAAGGCGTGCAGCCCTGGACTTTTCTTCATCTTACCCCAGAAGAAAGGCTAGACATGGTGCAGCCAAAGCTGGAATGGATTATTCAGATGCTACATTTACTGTTATTTCAGACTAAGGTTAAGCATGGCAAGTTGAATCCATGCTTTTATCTCTGTCTTCTCCTGGAACATAACATTTGGCAGGGGGCAGTGATTAGGCTTGTTTATTTACCAATTTTTTAAATGGAGATACTGGGGATTGAACCCAGGACATCGTACAAATATAGAAATAGAACAGTTCAGTATTTTATTTAATGAACCAAATCTCTCAGCTTCCTCCCTCTGTACCCATAATATGTGACTTCTATCCAATAACCATAGATGAACTCTCCCTGGATGGATCTAGGATCAACACTCATATTGGATACAATCCCCTCCCTGGCAGTGCCTTGTTCTCTAGTGTCACCATTTCTCTCTGCTACGGAATTATTTCCACTAGTATACATTCTTGTTGTAGATTGTATTCTTTAAAAAAAATTTATTCTTGATCTCCCATTCCCTTCTGCTATCATCCTGTTCTCTGTTCCTCTTTATATTAAATACCCTGAAAAGGATGTCTGTATTCAGTAGCTTTGCTTTTCATCCACTGCTCTGTCTTAGATTTACCTCAAATAGACTTTGCCCCTATTACTCCTCTAAAAATGGCTTTGCCAAGGCCAACAAGGACCTCCTCTTACTCAACCCCCTGGGCAGCATTAAACATAGCAGGCTGCTCCCATCTTCTGAAAGCATTTTCCTTATATGGTTTCTGGGACACTTCGTTCTTCCAATTTTTCTGTTTCATCTCTGGCCTCACTTCTTCTGAGTCCTCTCTGCTGGCTCATCCCCCTCTTTTCAGACCTCAAAAAGCCAAAATACCTCAAGGGCTCAGTTTTTTTCTATATTAACTTCATTTTCTACATTTACTTCCTCAGTTGATCTCATACAGTCCCATAGCTTTGAGAATAACCTAAAAAGTGATGGCTCTCAAATTTAAATCTCTAGCCTCAGTTTGCTTTCCCAATCCTACATCGGTGTATTCTGTGCTACTTAAGGCTCAATTTTTTGCTCCTCCTCCCAACCCCACTGCTCTCCCCTGTCTTCGGGAACTGCAGCACCGTTGGCTAAGTCAGTGTAACAGCTACAATGACAATCTTCTACTACTTTTGCCTTAAAACAAAGTCTTTGCTATGTACTTCTTATATTAGAGAATTTTCAATATTTTAAGATAATATCCCTTTCAGAGCAAGATCCAGAGCAAAAATAGTGATATGAATATAATTCTTTAAGCGTTAAAGAGAAGAAAAAAGCTTACTTCTACCCAAGTATAGGAGTCGAAGAACCATCAAATCAGGCGTGTCCTCCAGTTACCAAATCTCCAGAAACTAAATAAGAAGATACAGACTCAAACCATTGCTGGAGAGACTAAGAGAGGCATGAGAGAGTTTTCTGGATGTGAGTCCAGATGGGTCTTAACTAGAAATTGGCCACTAGGAAGGAGAGTCACATTGTCCCTCCAAGCACTTACAAGACCTTGGTGGTCAACAATCTGTTGTGGAAGATTTCAAGACAACATGTCCTCTCGGCAGAGAGACAGAAGATCCAATGATCACCTGAGGGCCCAAATAACACCTAGATTCACGTGCACCATTACATTACCACCATGCTTTGGCGACACAGTGCAGTAAACATATAACATTAAATCAGTCACCATCTGGAGCTTTCTTGGCCTAGGCAAACCCAGTAGCCATACAGGGTTTATACCCAAAGAGTTATTCACATACATGTGTGCCCCCAGCATAGTATTTTATTTTATTTTATTTTATTTTATTTTATTTATTTTACTTTATTTATTTATTTTATTTTATTTTATTTTATTTTATTTTATTTATTTATTTTATTATTTTAATATATAGTGCCCTTCAAGTTTCCTTTTAAGTCTACCACAAATAACAGGTTTTAGCACATCAGGTGATATTTTGCTTCCTGAAGCATTTAAATTAATTTTCTATTACCAATGCAAATGTGTACTTTTCAATTTACCTGCTGCACAATAAAACCTAATTTAAAGCAATTAATGTTCATTAATGGCCCCATCTGCATGTTTATCGCTTTATCTTTAAATACTTCAGACATGGTATCCATATTTTATAGCTCACTTCTTATCAGCAAGAATTCTTATCCTGAAGGGTTCCTGAAGGGTAAGTGTAAGACTAATGTGCCAGTATCTCATTTCTCTGTAAGAAAACTACGTTGCTTTTAAAGTTTTTTTTTGGAAAAATCTAGATGAACAGGTTGCATCTGCATTATACCAAATGAAACTAATCCAAGAAAAAAAAAGTTTGTACCGTGTGCTTAGCTCCCTTCATCGTCTTTTTTACCCCCCGGAACTGGTGTGGCTGAGCAGTGACTGTGCACTGGCCAGTCCTGCAGCCCCCGACAGGATTTCTCCAGGAATGGATGAAGTGTAGCACCAGCAGCACCGTGAGGTTTTCCCACCCTGCCCCCTTCAGTAGGTCCATGACTTGTAGGCGACTGAGGGGGTAGGCGGAGGGTCTTATGATGTCACAGAGCATTCTGAGCATGCACCTTATCATCAAACAGGCATCGCTTTGCAATTTATTAGTGTTAGTTGTGTGCACTTGAGGACACTGTCTAACCTCTCTGAGCGTCTGTTTTCTCATTCTGCCTGATCAGGTTTTTCTCTGGACTGAATAGTTGTCATGATTAAGAGGGTAGTCTCCCCTGGTCCAAGCTTCCTGGGTTCAAATCCTGACTTCCCCTTTCCCCTGCTGGGGGAGTGTGTGAGACCTCTCTGTATCTCAGGTTTCTCACCTGCAAAATGGGCATCATGACAGTATCTGCAAAATGGGCATCTAAGGGTTCTTGTGAAAATTTAAGTGAATTAATACCTATAAAGAGCTTAAAACAGAGCTTAGCAAATAGTAAAGACTTGGTGAACATTAGGAAAAAATTAAAAACAGTAGGTACTTTGGAAACAACTGCTATTTTTTTTTTTTATTAAAGGCTTTTCCCTAAAGTCACAGTCTGTGGTGCAAAAATGTGGCTTCTGGGCTGAGAGACAAGAATCCTGGCACATGGGCACATCCAGGTGGCTGGTCTCACCACCCCCGGTCCATCCTAGAGGAAGGCACAGTAAGTACCTCTTCTGTGACACTATTATGTCGAAAACCCTGACAGCTAAATGCATATATAATTCTTGAAAGAGAAAGAGAGAGAAGAAAAAAAAAAAACAGAAAAAAATGTTAGAAGTAAATAATATGTTTACACCATTGTCAGAAGAAGAGCAAATGAGTTTGGATGGGATGTTTTATAATGTTGCTTAACCACGATAACCCATCTGATTTCTCTATTCTTAAGAAAAGAAGTTAATAAATGTTTCCACACGTGTGAGTTCAATGAAATTTACATTTATAAGTCATTATCATTTTGGTGGAAGGCAAAATGATGTTCAGCCTGTCATTGGAGGGGCAGATGGAGATGGAGTTTAGGACGTTGACACACTAACTGACAGAAATGAGTAAAATTTACGTTCCAACCAACATAATGGCAAGCAATTATCTCTGAACTAGGATAACAAATGTGCTTTTTTATCCTCAGAAAGTTGACATGCATTATAGAAGTTTCCAGAAGGCATACTTTCTGCAAAGAAGCAACTGCTTCTGTATTCAACATTTAGTTCAAGAGTTTTAGTTGGATACTGACCCTTTCAGAAGATTTTGTTACAAATTTAAGTTAGACATTAAGAGAATAGAAAAATCTACCTGAAGTTGCCCACTACTTTCTGCTATCTGTTTCTCTGTTTAAATAGTGCCTTACAAATGTACTTTGACTTCATATTCAATACCGTTAACAGATTTTGGCTTTAGCAAAATATAAATTGCTTTATGCACAATCCATAGTCATACTATTTTATGAGTGTCATAAATAAAACAAATAAAAGTGAGAATTTAGTGTTTATCATGGTTTAAAAGACTATCTTAGCATGAGAAAGACGTTTTTGATTCCATGATTAAGTGACATCCTACATAACAAAAAAATTGGTAAATACACTGGTATAATTCATCACAGATGATGTTATATAATTAAAATGTATTAATATAAAAACTAAAAGACAATTTAAACATCTTATAGTGTGAATTTTGAATGTTTTGACTCATAAATTTATTCTGCATAAAAAAGCAACCAAACTACATGTACTGTCCTACCTACAAATTAGATATCTTGAAACATGATGAAATATTTATGCCAATGACTTTCACTTCTTTTCATGAAGGTATAAAATATAACTACAATTTGAAAAAAAAGTAAAATTTTGAAAATTAAATCACACAGGAAGTCCAGAAATATGCATCCACAGCCTGTTAGAAATGGAAATGATCATAGTTATTTAGTTCAAATCTCTTATTTTAGAAATAAAGAAGCTAAAAGTGTTGCTGTAACATTCTAACGGTGGCATTAAATAATAGCAATGGTAAAGAAAAAAATGAAAATATCTTCAGCCCTTTGAAAAATTAACTGTAACTATTTTAATAGTATTAAAATCTTAATTTAACAAAAATACTGGAAGAAGCGCACACCAGAAAAAAAAATCAGCATGAATGTGATGTAGTTCAATGAAATGATGATAGCCCTGTCAGATCAAAGAAAAGAGCCAAAGAAAGGTATAAGAAGAAAAGAAATAACATTGATCACTTGCTATATACCAACATCACAGTAACATCACTTATTCAAAAAGACTTAGTCTAGAATCTGTCTTAAGAGAGTGTTATGTAAAGTATTAAATTATCCATGTGGTTTAGTAAGACCATACTGTACTCTCAGATCTTCAGAATGGTCCTATCACTTACTGTTGACAACCACACCATAGCATGAAGTCAGTGGCAGAACTGGGATTCAAATCAGACCTGTCTGGTCCAAAACCCAAGCAACTCTCATACATTTGGCCTCAAGATAGTTGTACATTTCTCTTCTGGGAATTCTTTCCCCACTCCCTTATCCTAAATCTTCAACTGCTTGTTGACTCCTATTCATCCTTCACAATTCATTTTAACTGCAACTTTTTTGGTGAACTATGCCTGGAGCTTCTATTATATGTTCTCTTAGTAGTCTCTTATTTTTTCCTTTGTTTACTTATTAAAGTTATTAATTCATCTTCCAATTATTTTTAACTACTGTTTCTCTACCAGACTGTACACTCAAGCGGGGTCATTTCTTTCTTGTTGACCTTCATGTCTACAACCCCTAGGAGAGTACACGGCACATTGTAGGCTTTCAATAAAAACTTGTTGGATACATCAATTAATGCAAGAATGGATAACTGAAGACTGAAAAGGAGCTTTGGATTGGCGAATATTTTTGTTCAGTTTTGTTTATTAATGATAGAATGTAATGAGATCCCTGAGGATTTCAAAGAATTTGATCCAGAGAACAGAAGCAAGAGTTGCCCAAGAAAAGGAGAAGGAACAATTTTGATGCTGTGGTAGAAATCTGACGGTAAGATTATTGTAGATGCAGAAATATTTTCAAAAAAAGGAGATCCCTTCATAGACGTTCTAGTCTCTGTAAAGTGGGAGGTGGTAGTCACATGTGAGAATGAGTGACTGGACAGAGATGGGGTTTTGAAGAGCTTAGTGAAGAGAATGGGAGAAGGTTACTGAGAGACACAACTGCCAGGAAGCATCAAACATTCAGCCAGAGTTAGAGACCATGCATCTTTAATGTCACCAATCTACGCTGGCTTGGGTAGTATTTCCTGCCGCACGGTTCTGCAACAAGGATCTTGAAGACAGATGGTTAGACTCAGTATAAAGAAGATGACGGTGATGATGATGATGATGACGACACTGATTCACTGTTACTCTGCCAAGCACTGTGAAAAGTGGTTTTCATGAATTGCTTCATTTCTTACAGACGCATAAAATGTTGTGCATACCCATTTTTCACAGATGAGAATACTGAGGCTTCTTTTGTACACAGCTTTTATTAATGTACATTTTACATAGCATAAAATTCACCCATTGCATGTGTAGAATTAAATAATTTTTAATAAATGTATGGAGTTGGCAACCATCACCACAAGGCAGTTTTAGAACATAGATGCAAACTCCTTGACAAATATTAACAAAACAAATTCAGTAGCATGTAAAAGGGATTACATACCATGAGCATGTGGGATTTATCTTAGGAATGCAAAACTGGTTTTATATCTGAAAATCAGCCAATGTAATAACCACATAAATAGAATAAGGAACAGAAATCATATGACTATCTTGATAGACACAGAAAACACATTTGACATATACATTTCTGGTGGGGATATATACTAGTACATCTACTTAAGAAAACATTTTGGCAGTTTCCTAAAAACCTACGTAAACTTACCACACAGTTTTGCAATTCCAAATTCTACTTCTAGGAATCTACTCAAGAAAACTAAAAATGTCCACACAAAGAATTGTACGTGAATGTTCACAGCAGCATTATTCATAATAGTCCAAAACTGGAAACAATTAAAATGCCATGAATTTCAAAATGTGGTGTAGCCATATAATTAAATGCTACTCAGCAATAAAAAAGGAATGAAATACCGATACATACTACAGCATGAATGGACCACAAAATCATTATCCTAAGTGAAAGAAGCCACACACACAAAAAAACAAACCTCTATATTCTTTGATTCCAATTATATGAGATGTCCAGAAAAGGCAAATTTATTGAGACAGATAGTGCCTCAGTGGTTGCCTGGGTTGGGGGTTAAAGCAGGATTGAGTGCAAACAGACTCAAGGGAATGTTGTGGAGTAATGGAAATGTTCTAAAACTGCCTTGTGGTGATGGTTGCCAACTCCATACATTTATTAAAAATTATTTAATTCTACACATGCAATGGGTTAATTTTATGCTATGTAAAATGTACATTAATAAAGCTGTGTACAAAAGAAGCCTCAGTATTCTCATCTGTGAAAAATGGGTATGCACAACATTTTATGCGTCTGTAAGAAATGAAGCAATTCATGAAAACCACTTTTCACAGTGCTTGGCAGAGTAACAGTGAATCAGTGTCGTCATCATCATCATCATCACCGTCATCTTCTTTATACTGAGTCTAACCATCTGTCTTCAAGATCCTTGTTGCAGAACCGTGCGGCAGGAAATACTACCCAAGCCAGCGTAGATTGGTGACATTAAAGATGCATGGTCTCTAACTCTGGCTGAATGTTTGATGCTTCCTGGCAGTTGTGTCTCTCAGTAACCTTCTCCCATTCTCTTCACTAAGCTCTTCAAAACCCCATCTCTGTCCAGTCACTCATTCTCACGTGTGACTACCACCTCCCACTTTACAGAGACTAGAACGTCTATGAAGGGATCTCCTTTGAAAATATTTCTGCATCTACAATAATCTTACCATCAGATTTCTACCACAGCATCAGAATTGTTCCTTCTCCTTTTCTTGGGGGGTCTATAGTTTTCTCTTCTTGTGATGTTTTATCTGGCTTTGGTATCAGAGTAATTCTGGGCTGAAAAAAATGAGCTGGGAAGTGTTCCTTTTCCGTCCATTTTCTCAGTTGTAAAAACTGATATTTCATCTTTAAATATTTGATGGCATGCCTTAATTAAGACATGAGAGCCTGGGCTTTTGTTTGTAGGAAGATTTTTAAATTACTAATTAAATTTCTTTACTTGTTCTGGTCTTTTCCAATTTTCTATTTCTTCTTGAATCCATTTTGGTAATTTGTAAACAAAATTATTTCCTTCCTTCTGCTTACTTTGGATTTAGTTTGCTCTTTTATCCCCCAGATTTTAAAGGTGAAAATTTAGGTTGTTGGGATTGGAAACTTTCTTTTTTGGTGTCATAAATATTTAAAGTCATAAATTTCCCTGTACACATTACTTTATTTGTATTCTATAATTTTCATCTGTTTTATTTTAGTTTTTATTCAACTCGAAACAACTTTTGATTCTCCTTTGATTTCTTCTTTGACTCATGGATTATTTAGAAGTGCATTAGTACCCAAGTATTTGGTGCAGATTTCTTTCTGTTGTGGATCTCCAATTTAATTTTGTTGTGTTTAGAAAACGTATGTTGCATGATTTCAGTTTTTTAAAAATGTACTGAGAATTATTGCATGGCCCAGCATGTAATCCATTGTGAAGAATATTTCATTCTAAAGATGTCTATTCTGCAGTCCTTGAGTGAAATGTGCAATAATATCAATTAAGTACCATTGGTTGATAATGTTGTTCAGCCTTTTATATGCTTGCTTTTTTTTTTATTGAGTTACTTATTATATCAGTTATTGAAATGGAGAATTGAAATCCCCATTATTTCTTTGTCTATTTCTCCTTTCAATTCTGTTAATTTTTGCTTCAAGCATTTGGGTTTCTGTTATTAGGTGCATATACATTTATAATTGTTATGTCTTTCTAATGGATTGACACTTTTAATATTATGAAATGTCTTTGTTTCTAATAATACTAAGTTTTATTTTGTTTGATATTATCCAGATCCATTATTGTTACTGTCTCATGGTGTATCTTTTCCAACCTATACTTTCAAGCTCTTTGTGTCTTTGCATCTAAGTCGCATCTCTTCCAGACAGCATAGACATCACAAAACACCAAAGAAAACTGATTTTTCCTCCTTAATTAGCACCTTGGGGTTTAAATTACAAAGCTAATAAAGACACCATCTACCCTAACCAAGCAATTGTAAGAGTAGGTAATGAGACACAGAAGCTTTAACAGTGTATTGTTAGGAAAATTTGCATACTTTTTCTTTTGGGTTGCTCTACAATTTGGAATTAAATGTTTAAACGGTTCTAGGGGACCAGAGATGGATGATTTTGAGTTTCTCAGTCACTTTTTGTCTTCTTTCACTGTGGTTTTGATGGCTTCAGATACCCTATTATTTCTAAAAATGCAAGGAAAACTTAAAAACATTTCAATATTTCTAGCTTAATACTCCTTCACTGAAACTGAAGGAGAATGCACTTTTTTTTTCGTATTGCTTACTATATTATCAACCAAGTAAGTGACTAATGCCAATAGAGCAGGTGTTTGACGTCACCCTTAACAATTTCATGACTCTGTTGGGCACTGCACCTGTGAGTTATGACTCATTGCTTCTTTTCAGCCACAACATGTAGACATTTTGTCTTCTTCTTGCTCCCAATAACATATATTCTTCTCCCAAAGTTTATGCTTTCAAAACACATGTAATAATATACTGCATTGTCTGTGAATCCAATGGCATACAACTCCAATCATTAAAGTATTAGAAAAATACACTGGTCCCATGTCACTTACTTTGTTATTCTATCCACTGGCTGACATATACTAACAGGACACTGTGTTGACCAAAACGGTAGGACTGAGAACTAATCAGTGAGCAAAGTCTGAGGATCAACATCTTGGAATGAGCAAAGGTATACACATCTTTGTTGATCTCCACCTTGGGCAAGCTGAAGATGTCAATGTCATCATGTGTCCTGCAGACCTTTCTAGAATGTCTAAGAGGACCATCCTTCTGCAATGTCATTGTTGAAATTGCTAGTGTCCAGGCAGTGCATAATTATCAGACTCCAACTATGGTAAATTTATGAACTGTTTTATTCTCATCATTTTCCCAGTCTTTGAATTTGTGTCTGAGACATCTTCATTGCTTTTTGCAATCTAGGCAAGCAAGTCTACCTGCCATGCCTAATCAGGTGATGACAAGGAGCACCAGGGAAGTTCCTCTTAAAGCTTCAAAATCATTTATTTGATTAACTCAACAATTACAATTTAGGAAGGCTCCAAATTTGGAGCTAGGGCAACTACTTAATACTCAAAAGGTTACTACAATTTAAAGTTACTGAAGACTGGAGGTCTCTTCTGAATTAGAGGCTTATCCTAGATAAGATTTAAAAGATTTTATGTTTGTCTAGATCTAAAATGATTTTAGGTCTATCACATAAGCTAAAATGATTTTATGTTTGTCAAACATTATTTATCAATAACAAAAATGATTTATAACAATTTACATTTTTGAAAGCACCCCCATGTTCATTAATATGCTTTATTTTTACAATAATTCTGGGAGGTAAGTGTTATTAAACCAAAATTACAGCTGAGTCCTATTCTGTACAATTAACAAGTGGCAGAATCTTGATTGGAATTCAGTTCTTCTAAAGCTGTATTAATATACTTCACACTATACAACAGAGGTTCTCTTCATTAAAAATTTGATTGTCTTACTATTCTTACAACATTTGTATGGAACAAACATACATAATGTTTCAGTATATGTGAGAGAAAAAATAAATTTAATAATTGAGTTCAAAAGCCATAAGGGATTAAGTAAATTTTAGTGCATCTATAAATTAAATCCTGTCTATTAAAAGGTATTCTATTTAATATCTATTATCATGAGACTGTAACCATAGTATACAAGCAGAAAAAAATTTACAAGACTGTGTGTGAACAGAATAGACAGTCCAGAAATAGATGCACACATAGAGAGTAAATTGCTTTATGACAAAGATGCCAAAAATTCAGTAGGAAAGGATTATTTTCAAAAAATGATTCTGGAACAAATGGATATCTACACGAGAAAAAAATGAACTTTGCCCCATTATTTCACAACACATTTAAAAATTAACATAAAATGAACCATGAAATTTAGCATGAAAGAAAAAACCCATAAAATTTCTAGAAGAAAACAGAGTATCTTCATACCTTAGGGTAGAAAATTATTTCTTAATCACAACAAAAATTAATATACATCAAAGAAAAAATGATAAATTGTATTTCATTAAATTTAAGGATAAATTTCTAAAAAGACACAAAAAGAATGAAAAAAAAATCCAAGAATGAGAGAAGATATTTATACAGTTGTTCCTCGGTATCTACAGAGGACCCTCCATAGACACCAAAGTCCACAAATGCTCAAGTCCCTTAAATTAAATTGCCAGAGTACAGTCAACACTCCATATTGCATGGATACAGAGGGCCAACTCTAACAGGTATAGCCAACAAAATGCTTATATATAGTATATCTCAGCAATTCCTACAAATTATTAAGGAAAGAACTAACAAACCAATTTTTAAAAATTGGACCAAAAATTTAAACAGGCACTATACAAAAGAGAATATCCAAATGACACGTTAGAAAAAAAACAATATAATTATCAGTAAAATGCAAATTAAAATAACTATGCAATAACAATATATTCCCTTTAGAATAGCTAAATCCAAAAGACTGATGATACCACTTGCTGTCAAGAATGTGGAGAAACTGGAATATTCATATCTTGCTGGAGGAAGAAGAAATTGGTGCAACTACTTTGGAAAACTGTTTGCATTATCTATTAAAGCTACACGTATACCTTTACCCTGTGATCCAGCAATCACACGCCTAAGCATACACCCAAGAGAAACAAGTGCATATATCCACCAAAGGACATATGCAAGAATATTCACAGAAGTCTTACTCATAATACCCAAATATTTATCAATAGAAGAATAGATAAATTGTGGTGTAGAACAGAACAGTAGACAGGATTAAAATGTAACAAGTTAAAGACAGATGAAATAATGAGAATAAATCTCATAGACATTATGTTGAGAAGCCAAAAAAAAGTTCACATGCTATGATTCCATCTACATGAATGTCAAGAAGAGGCATAATTTTTATAGTCCTGATATTGAAGTGGGTGACAGTTATGCGTAACTGCAAAGTCAGGTGTTGTTTCAGTTTCCATGTGCTTCCTCAGGGCCAGTGCCTCTTAATTTTTATTCTGTTAAAGTCTGACTTCAGCTACTAACTATGGTGTGCTGCTTTTCGTTGACAGTTTTCTGGATGGTAACTTCGAATACTGAATTTCCACTGATTGAAACAAAGTTTTAGAACAGATACTCTCTCATCTTCCTCCCTTCACCTCTGTTCCCACATCTACGGCCAGGTGAGATTCTGAAAGACTGCACTGAATACTTTCTGGCATGACCATTGCCAGGCAGCTTCTTTCATGAGAGCTCTTTCTGCAAAAGTCTGCAAAACAGCATCTTTAAACCAGCACTCACATCAAAGCACTTTATCCTTATCATGTTTATAACTTTGCTTTGCAATAAATAAAGACAAGGAAAGAATATGTCTCTTTTTGTTTGTGCTGATTAAGTATTAGGGCTGGTTGGGGTTTACTTTTCTTCTTTTCTTGCTTGGCCATTGGAGGCATGTCTTAGAAGAAAAAGAAAACCACACAGACACACGTGTTTCTCTCTCTTTCTCTCTTTCTTTCACACACACACACACACACACACACACACGCACACACACACACACTCATACACACACACTTAAAAGAGGTCAGAATAATCCACTTGGCCATGACACATCAAGGTTTTGACCACCTGCACCCAGTGAAGAGGCATCCCAAATGTGGCTTTAAAGCAACCGTGAGACTGTTCTATGCACAATACACATAAAACCAGCCAGTCTGCTATGAAATTTAAGGTTTAGAACCCACCTAAAGCTTGGAGCTCAGGAACATCAGCCCTAGTTTCTCAGTACAGCCAGCTTGTTGGAGAATCCAACCAGGATCCCTCTGCCATCCTTTCTCTCCCCCCTTCCCCTTCCCCCATTCCACTACAGAGGGGCTCGGAGTGGAGCACCAGCTCAACCAAATAAAAAAGCTGTATTGCAGCCCTGTCCTTAAGCTCAAAACCTTGGCCCCAAATATACCTCTTCCATAGAACATCTTCTGGTTTCAATGCCTCTCCAGTTTCCTACTCCTTAGTTGCAAAGTGAGTAGAAGTTTGAAATATGGTCAGAACTAGTTCCAACAATGTATTTCTAGTCTATCTCTTTGAAGATGAGTTTACTATCTAATAACTTCTGGACCTGGACTTTTGATTTGTGGTAGGAATAAAATGAGGTTTCCCCTAATAAAAAAAAAGGTATGTGACATAATTGGGATACTGTAAAACAGCCTGAGAAATCATGGGTGGAAAATATTACTGGAGAATAAATTATTAAATGCATCAGGGTTCTGCTCTGCTCAGCTTAGCATGTAGCTTTAAACTATACCTGGCATCTAGGTCCATGACCATAATTTATTTTTCTTGCATTAAAAAAAATCACATGAATTATTTTTAACATTTTTTTAAAGGTTCAAAGATGATCTTTGTAATTATCTTAGTTTATGAACAAAGACACAGAAAATATTAGTCTAATATGGAAGTTCTTGAGGGGATTATATCTATTGCTATGTTTTATACATTATCTAATTGTCTCTTGGCAACTAAAGTTCCTGAATTATGATTGTGGTCATCATCATAACAATGAAAATGAGTGACATCTTTTACTACCATAAACTATGCTCAGCTTCTTGAGATTCAGGATCTCCTTTCAGAAGATGTAGAGAATGAGGCATCACCTCACACCAGTCAGAATGGCCATCAGTAAAAAGTCCACAAATGATAAATGCTGGAGAGGGTGTGGAGAAAAAGGAACCCTCCCATGCTGTTGGTGAGAATGTAGTTTGGTGCAGCCATTACAGAAAACAGTATGGAGATTCCTCAAAAAACTAAAAATAGACTTACCATATGACCCAGCAATCCCACTCCTGGGCATATATCTGAAGGGAACTCTAATTTGAAAAGATACATGCACCCCAGTGTTCATAGCAGCATTATTTACAATAGCCAAGATATGGAAACAACCTACATGTCCATCAACAGCTGACTGGATAAAGAAGCTGTGGTATATTTACATAGTGGAATACTACTCAACGATAAAAAAGAATAAAATAACGCCATTGGCAGCAATATGGATGGACCTGGAGATTGTCATTCTAAGTGAAATAAGCCAGAAAGAGACAGAAAAATACCGTATGATATCACTCATATGTGAAATCAAAAAAAAAAAAGAAAGAAAAAAAGGAAAAAGAGGACACTAATGAACTCATCTACAAAATCTACAAAACAGAAACAGACTCACAGACATAGTAATAATTTTATGGTTACTGAGGAAAGGGGGTGGGAAGGGATAAATTTGGGAGTTTGAGGTTTGCAAATGTTAACCACTGTATATAAAAACAGATCAAAAACAAATTTCTTCTGTATAGCACAGGGAACTATATTTAATACTTTGTAATAATCTTTAATGAAAAGGAATTTGAAAATGAATATATGTATATATATGCATGACTGGGATACTATGCTGTACACCAGAAATGGACACATTATAACTGACTATACTTCAATAAAAATAAATAAAGAAAGAAGATGTAGAGAGCCTTGAGCAGCCTGATTGAAGGTGAGACAAGTAAACAAGTTTGGGAGACACATCTCCACCCACTGTCTACTACACTGTGGCCTGTCTTGTCTCTTTTTCCAGCCAGCCCCACCCAATTTCCAGGGGCAAAATGTGCATCGGGGTGTCTGGAAGGGACAAGACCTGTGGGTGTTTGGTCAAGTTTCATTTTGCTCTTTATCACCCATGTCTGGCTTTCCATAGCACTAGCTGTAGTACTCTTCGTCAGCACACAATCAGAATTTTCTTCTTGGAGGTGGCTCATCACAGATACATCAGCTATAACAATCTTGTAAATGAAAGGAGTAGTTCTTTTACACAGGCTTCCAAGAAGACTATTAGGGGATAGAGATGAATGGAAAAAACCTCAGCAGAAATCAGCAGTCGGAGGACAGCTCATTCACCGGTTTTGAGTAAGAATTCAAATGATGATGACGTTTTCTATTCTATCCACCCTCCTGGAGATAAATCATAATTGTGTGCATTCCAAACACTTCCATATTCTCTGTTGAATGAGATTTAGCCTCCTTAGCGCAAGCTGGCCACCCACCCACTGTCAGGGATGGGGTCACAGTTTCTGGAGTCCCTGCCATCTTGACTGTGTTAGATGGAGAAATTCTGTTGAGCTGAAAAGCAGGAAATAAGGAACTAAGATGCTCATTTTGCTTTCCCCTGACAGATACTGGCAGAGAGAAAATATAAACTTAATAATGTCCTGAGGGCTCAGGTAATCCTTCCCCCAACACTGATAGACACCTTAAAAATAACAAAAATTGCTGGTAAGCCAGCCAAGACAGCCAAAAAATTCCTTCAACTCTTGACAGGGAAAAAAGTGATACTGCCCTTGTCAAATTAAATAATCACTTCAGACAGGTTAACTCTAGGTTTTTTCCTAATAAAGATGGCCTTAGAAATAGGCACATCTGCTGTGTGTAAAAGAGATGAAGATGAGGCGTATGTTCTCACATCAATAATTAAAAATAAACCACAGAGGGGCTGGTTCACTACAGATTTCATTTGTTTCAACCAGGATATTTATTCTGTGTAGGTGGTCATTTTAAAAACAAAATTTGCAAAAGGTTTTATACATTGCCTACTATCCAGCCTCTGTTTTTTTTGGGGGGGTGGGTAGAAGGTAAAACTCACATCCACAGTGAACAGACAATGGGGTTTTCTAATCCTCTTGGTTCAAGATCAGTATGGTTAAAAAAGTGAAGCTCTCCTGCCTTTACATTCACCTCAGAAAAGCAAACGCAAGACCCAAACAGTACAGACATTAAAAGAAAATTGTTTAAAGCATTTCTATTTTCTGGCAGAGCAAACAGTCGACTATAGGAGTTTGGTCATCAAATCACTGATGACTGCCATGATGTGATTGGAATTCTGTGACACCGTAGGAAGGTCCTCCCAGTTTCCTCTATCAGTGCTGCTTTTTTTCAATGATGCTTCTAAAAAGCAACCAAATATGAAGGCAAAGATGGCCCAGCAATGCCTTTTTAAATTTACAGTTCTAGAGTAATTACGAGTCCTACTGCTGACTGCGTCAATATTTTCAGAAACGGTACCCCCAACAAACTCCCTCAAAGACTGGAAGCATATTTCATGCCAAAGGCGATGAAGCACCTGTTTGACTGTACTCAGTCTTCCCTGCAAAGAAACACACAAAGCAGTTTGTTCTAATGCACTGTGCAATCAAGAACAAATAGGTGAGATGCTTTCAAACCATAAGGCTGTATATCAACAACTCAGTACAGGTTGATGATGGTTATTTTAACCATCAGCTCCTCTTACTGTATGTGCCAAGCAAATCAAAGCAGTCATATCTTAAAAATCAAGAGTGAGAAAGCAAGAGATAGACAAGCAGTAAGGGGAAGGAAGGGAGAGGAGGGCAGGAGGGAAGGGAGGGAGAGAGAAGACAGGGTACAGAAGAGAAGAGATGGAATGGAAAGGGAAAGGAAGGGAAAGGAGAGGAAGCAAAATGTGTGTTTGAGCATCTCTTCCTAAGCCTCAGACCACCTGATGACTGCCAGGGAGTGTATTATCCATGGTTGAATCAGAGGGATTCGATTTACGCTCAGGAAGTCGGTTTCTCACACAGAAGGGCCATCTAGCATGCCCCAGAACTCCCTTCCCCAGTGCTCCAGAGGGCCTGATCCCTTCCTGGACAGACAGTTGCTCCCCAGGATGAAAAGAGAGTCAAGAATTAACAAGAGGGCTGGTCCTATGAGCACATTGTCAGAATGTGTGTGACACAGCAATGAGGGCAACAACTGGAAAAATGCCACGTTTCTGGTCCCCATGGGGAGGCCTTTGGGATGCTCTCACAGCTCACAGCACGTGCCCTGTGCCAAGAGGCATCCAAGGGGCCTGGGCCGACACCACTCACATGTCACTGC
Source organism: Camelus ferus (assembly GCF_009834535.1). Lineage (NCBI taxonomy): Eukaryota > Metazoa > Chordata > Mammalia > Artiodactyla > Camelidae > Camelus > Camelus ferus. Next base: position 36,304,906 of record NC_045709.1, read on the forward strand.
TTTCGTACACATGGCCCATGTCCTGCACTCGATGGCCACAACACCGTCTTGTCTGTACTTCCTATTAGTTAATGAGAGAATGTTCTCGATACATTTAGCCCAAGGGAGGGTGATGGTATTAAGCTTCTATTATGTACCAGTGACAGCATATGAAATTTTATGTATTTTTATATATATATATACACACACACACACATATATATATACACTTACATGCATATATGCATATATATGTATACCAGTTACATACACAGAGATGTGTTTATAGAGAGAGACTGTAACATATGAGTGCATTATACATTATAGAAGGATTTAATTATGTATGTATATATATATATGCCTGAGACTATAACCTAGGTGTTAAGTTTCTACATATCTGATATATGTCATGACAGTAATATACAGAGCCAAATATAGATGGATTCATTCATTGCACAAAAGTTTACTAAAGACATTATGAACAAAGAATCAGACCATATACTATGGGGATAAGAGAGCCAAGGAGAATAAGGCTTCTGTAGTCCAAATGAGTTTCAAGCTGCACAGGGGGAAGGTGTGTCAATAAATCACTGAATATCAGACAGTATGAAGCAAGTGCCCAGATCGAGATGAAACCAGATGCTGAGAAGCCCTGAAGGAAGGAGGGATTATTATTGGATGGTCTGGGGGTGGATGGAGACAAGGAAATGTTTCTTGAAAGAGTTGCTTTTGAGTTGATCTTAACAGCTGGAGGAGGAGTAAGAGTTCTGCAGGCAATAGAGAAAGGTGAGCCGAGCCTGCCACAAGAGAGTCGAACAGGCTGAGGAACCATGAGGGTCACTCACCTGGAGAGGAAGGTGCAGCAGGGAGGAAGCCAAGACAGGGAGCGCAAAAGAGCCAGGGCTGTCTATCACGTGGGCTAAGTCAGAAGACGGGGCAATTATGAACAGAGTCAGGGATGACAACGTGGAACACAAGGCATTTTAACTAAGTACCGAATGATTAATACGATGGCTATAGATAGAAGTGGGAAGAAAAACGATATTCCAGACAAAGAGGGTGCATTAGGAAAGGGGCGGAGACAAGAACATTGTCTCTACAGTGTGGATTTAGGGAATGGTGGGTCTACAACTAGGACAAGAAACTTTTGCTCATTCCTGGCACATGCTAGGAGCTCAATAAATATTTGTCGAATGAGTTAAGAAATGATTGATCATCGGGAAGAAAGGGAGAAAGAGGTTTCAAAAACCGGGTTGGAGTCAAATCTTGATTTCTAAACTAAAAAGTCAGGGCTTAATCCAGTAGCCAAAGGGGAGATGCTAAGGATTTTAAAAGGAAAGAGTGACAGGCTCAACACTGTGAATCCGGTATTGAGATAAAGGATGGATTAGAGAAGGAGTAGCGGAAAGAAGAGCCTCGCCCTGTATCACAGACTCAAGTTAACAGGGATTTAGGCAATAGGAGGAACTGAATGAACAGAATGAGTGGGAGAAACATCAGAGAGGCCGCACTATCTGCTGCTATTACGTAGCTTTCCCAGACTTACCTGCCCGCCACAGCACGGCTTCGCGGGCCAGTAGCGATACCCCACGAGACCTCCAGGCTTGTTTTCGCCATGGTATGGGCCTTTTCACCTTGATTCGCCTCTTGCATCATTTGTATATTTCACTGTCCTGCCCCATTAGCTCAAGCCTATTTCCCCACAAGTTTCCACACTCCCCTTAGCCTTAAAGTAAGTTCTGCTTCCCTGATTTGTGACTCAGCTTTCATTCCTGTACTCTTTCTGTTTCTGGTAGTTTCAGGTAAACATTTCCTTCATCCCAGCCTCAGCCTTTGGACCAAAACCCCAAAGGTGACCCACTTGCTCAGAACCTACCCTATGTCTTGGGCCCCTTGGAGGTAGCTCCAACAAGGAAAAATTTAGTAGAAGAGGATTTCAGTCTAGATTGGATGTGGGAAGGAATAAAAGTCAAAGATAAACTACTTTCCAAGGCAGATCATTCATTCAGAGATATTTAGAGATTCCATCATATGCCAGTCAGAGCTCTTCCTGCTTGATACAAATCAGGGAGCAAAAGAGCCAACATTCCTTTTCTTGTGTAGCTCGACTTCTGGGTGGAGGAGAGAAACAATTAACAAGAGATGTGACGAATATATAAATGATGGAGCCTATTTGAAGATGTTAAGTGCTATGGAAAAAGGTTGAGCAGGGTATGGGAGAATCAGCACCGAGGGAAGAAGAAGTGGGGCAGGATGCAACACTAAATGAGGCTGTCAGATGATTAGGAGGGCACCTGAGGACATGTTGAGTTCAAGATGTCCACTATATATCCAAGTGGATGTTGAAAATGCAGTTGGATGTAGGGGTCCACAGAGAGGTCTGAGATGGAGATATAAACTGGGAAGTGCTCAGCACATAACCTGTATGTAAAGTCATTCCAGTGTGATGCCTTGTAGCATATGTCAAATGACCTTAAAAATATTTTTGAGTATGTCTAGGAAACCGTATTGACCAGTTGGAAAATCCAAATGGTGTATGTGTTGGAGTATTTAGATATGCTGGTGACATTTTATTTTAGGGAAAGCTGAAAGTGGTAAATTTTTTCTTAAACAAGTTCAAACTGAAATCCTTATATAGATATGGTAAAGAACTTGTGTCTATTCTCTGAGATGCTAAAAAGAAAAATTCTTATCTGAATCTGATATACTTTTACCCACCAGGAAAAAAGTAGAAAAAAAAGAAAGAGCTACTTTGTGACAGTAGCAAGGCAATTCTAGCTAGAAAAATTATTCTGGAATTTTTCTTCTTAGTTTGCTTTCTTCACTTGGAAATCTTCCCTGAGCCCTTTAACATGGACATTCATCCACATCTTGCCTTTTGTTTTCTCCTGTTTATCACAACGTATCCTCTAAAGATTTCATCCTTTCCTATGATTCTAATTATCTTCTCCCTAGAGATGACTTCTCAAAAATTTAATAAATGTTTGAGACTTCATCCTGTGTCTCTGGCTGCCACGAAATGCTGTGACTTCAAGTTGGTAGCTCAAAATTGTCCATGATGGGAATATTTACTCTGGAGAAATTGGCAGATGCTACAAGCTACATCCCTCCCCCGGAGTCAGTTGTTAAATATTTATCAGCACACTATTAACCGTCACCTCAATTTTGAAGTTCACCTTAAACACGGCATGCGTAAAATAAAATAAATACGTAAAATAAAACTCATTTATGGAACCAGCCATCTCTTACGACACTCAGATTTTCTCTTATTTTGTTTAATTTCTTAATGTCTGTTGCCTCTGGACCTGATCTTTGGTCCTCTACTTTTCTCTGCTACATGTACACATACTCTGGTAATTTCATCATATCTCAGCCTGTTACATGGATTAATACTAAGAAAAGCCACTAGAAGAAATTTGTATCTAGATAATTTCCTTTTTTGGTGTGCAATTAACCTCATTACTGAAGAACAGAATCAAAAGAGTATGGTTAATTCTTAATTATTTAGATACAAATCATGCTATGGATAACTAGATGTACGTTAGAAAAATCAGACCCATGATATGACTTTTTAAAGGCCCAGTTTAGCTTTGAGGTACAGCAGATGTGTACTAATCCTGTTTCTAAAATTTCTCAGGACTGTCTCACTGTCCTCCTAAATGTATTTGTCATTGTCAAACCATATATTCTTATTTGTTTCATTTGAAAAACATGAACACTGTTAGCAGATTTGCTTTGGGCGTAATTAAATTTGTGTCTGCCGGATGATGGCCAGAAGACGACCTGAGTCTAAGAATTCCACTATGTAGTGGGAAGCACAGCAGAAGCCTAACCCACATGTGCTTTGGGTCTGCACTGTTAGGAAAGCTCAGCTAGTCCCAGATGGCTTTAAGGCTAAACGTCTTCTCAAATTGCAGTAGAATGTTCGCCTTAGTTCTTAACACTAGCTCTGGTTCAAAAGAGTTCTGTTCTTAGGACATTGGAATTATGACTTGAAAAGAAAAAACAAAGCCCATTATTGCATTTCCTTGGATTGACAAACCAAGTGGAAGACAGTAACCCTCTTTCAAAAGGGAAGGGCGCTGCCCCACAGTTTGGGGTCCTTGCCAATGTCCCTCGGGGCCCATACATGAAATGAGGACAATACGGAGACCCGCGTGTTCACATAATTTATCCACTTTCATCCGCATAAAGGGATGAGAAAGTCTCAAATTTTTAACAGTCCAGTGCTTTTACAGCTCCCACCTACCACACACTTACTGCTCTCAGATCTCTCCTAATTGAATTACTGAGAGCAGACCAAATGACCTTAGTTGTCCAAGCACTATTTATCACATTTTATTTTAAGTGAATTATATTATTTAAAGAAAATATTCCCTTAAATCCATTTTCCACCTTATAGTGATTATATCCGTGATGTCCTAATTTCTCCGTGAACTTTCTTTTCAAGAAACAACTATTAATGTTCAACGGAGTCGGTGACCTTGTTTGGATGACTCTGCCCCTCCTGTGACCTTGAGGCAAAAATTATAGAAGCATCAATTGGCAAGTTCGCCTGCATTCAGCAAAGTATGAAAAGGGTAAGAGCTCTTCATTTCCCATCACTGGTATTCATCATGGAAAGACACATAAAAAGAAAGGGCAAATTCCAATGACATGCATCCAATAAACTGGAGGCTCTTGTCACAGTAAACGCCAATTCAGCAGTTTATAATCACAATGCATAACATGGCTACATTACTTATTTTTTAACCCTCTAAACTGGGCATTTTATTACTGGTCCTCTGTGTCACCCTTTGTATAATTGAAAATCCTAAGTTGTGTCTGCTATGAGATCATCTTTCCAAGTCTGTTGAATTTCATCTTGGCTATTAGTAACGAGTCCTTTTGGCAGATTTTGAAGAAATCTGAAAGGTCACTTAGTTCCAAGTAGACCACTGTACAAACAGAACTAGAAGGAAAATAAACTATCAAATTGTTTCTAAACTATTTGCAGGTACAACAAACTCCAGAACTTCTCTCAGCAGTTTGCAGGGCATTTCATCCCTTTCAAGCAGGTAAATGGGGTCCAAATTCTCTTGCCTGACCTGGAGTTAATTTCAAAACCAACAATCAATCAAGATGAATCATCATTCCTAAATATATTTGTTTATGAACCAAGGGAGTGTAGTTCAACACAGGTTGGAGCGGTGTAACAGAGTGTCTACGCTAAGTGATGTTCTCCATTACATGCGCTTGGGTTTTTTTTTTTTAACTTAGTATGAATCCTATAACCATAAGTGCATGTAATAAAGTCAAACACACTTGTGGAGATTTCCACACCTGTTCACATACTCACACTTTGATATTATATTTGACTTAAGTGGAACATGTGGGGTAGGGCAGTAACATGGAACAAACAGTGGACCAAAAGGAATCACCAGTATAAGGTTAAGGTCCAGCTCTCTGACTCATGAATTCCTTTAGACAGTCACCCAAACTCCCTGGGCCTGGTTTCCTCATTTACAAAACTATTTCTGAAGTCATATGATCTGATAGGTCTATAATAAATACCAAATTAACAGCAGGCTTTTGCCCATCCCCACTTCTCCTAAAATAAATCAAAGCAGAGTAAAAAAACAAAGACAAAAACAAAAACAGAAAAGGTAACGGGAACACAACTGGCTTTAGTTTCTACCTGAGACGGTGCTGAATTTCCCATCTTTGCAGTATTACCACCCCCCTACCCCAAGCACTGTGAGAGTATTTAGCAGCAGCGAGAAGCACTACGGGGTTATTAACCCACACTCAGATGTTCTGATGATGCTTGAATCCCATTAAACAATACATTCCTCAAAAAAAAGAGTCGAGTTTCTGAATCTCTTTGTGGTTTATCTCTACTCACTGAAGCACAGATATTAGAATTGAACAGTTAGTGTTTCTGGTACAGGACTGATCCAGGTTATAAGGCAGACTATTTCCTCTACCTAAAACAGACTCTTCTTTGAGATCATCCTTCAAATAACTGCCAATTGTGGAAGTATGCCATCTCTGCAGAAAGAACCATAGAGGAAAACCAATTCTTGAGATTAATTTTCTGACGCATGGCTTGTCGATTTGCTATACCAGCAAGCAAACAAGACAGTCTGACAATTTTGTTTTCTTGAGTAAGATGTTCATATGACATTACTGATCCTAAGGTATAGCCATTGGTTTCTGCTATTGATTTTCACACCCTATTCGGAGTTTGCTAGCCACATGTTATAAAGCCAGTCTTCACCACATCCCACCAAGAATGTCAATCAGTTTTCCAGGCTACTTCTACTCTCTGCACACCACCCTCTGAGGCAGTGCCTTAAATCATCCCACATCAGCCCTGGCAGATCTCCAGGCCCACGGGCAACAGTGAACTATTCCTAGAGAATTGGCCATTGTTTGACCTGTCTTACGGTCCCCTGAAAGATGCCACTTGCAAGGCTGTCTTTAAATGACATGACTTGGAGCTCATCCAATGTAAAAAGCCTTTTTCCCGGGGGGTGTTTGAAAAAAATCAGAGACAATTATTTAACACTGCAACTACCTGAAGCAGCAGGTAACAGCTGAGACAACAGGTTAAACAAAAGTTGAAAAAGAAAAGACGGAGAATGAGATGTCCATAGGAGGATCTGAAAATCCCCAACATACCCCGGTAATCCAGAAGCCCACGCGCATGTGTAGGGCTGTGCATCTGGCACCTTCTCAGTCACCATGAAAACACCAAGAAGAAACCAAAGATGGGATTTAAATCCAGGCTTTGGGGGGGAAAAAAAAAGACTCTCCAAGAAGGCACCGCCATTTTAGAAGGAAGGGAGAATGCATTATTATTCATTTCCTTGTCTATTCTGTTTCTTCCCAGAAGCTATTTACTCCATAAGAGCAGGACGTTTTTGTTCACCATTGAACATTCAGCATCTAGCAAATGCCTAGCATCTGGCGGGTACTGAATAAATATTTGAACCAATGACCATGTAATGTCTAAGGCCTTGCTCTTAATCACTATCTATTACCTGCCTCGATTTAACACTTTAATTCTCCTGCCTTCATAGCAATAATATGAGTTATTCACAATATCCTAGGCATGATGTTATCCTAATTAATTGACAGAACAAGCTTTTGAGGTAATTATCCCCATTTTCCAGATGAAGAAATTGAGGATAAGAGAGATGGAAGAACTTGTCCAAGACCTCAAAGTTAATTCTGTATTTGTTCCACAAATGTGCGCTATAAATTCTTGCCTCTATCATTCTTGTGGCACAAGATATCAGATGTTTGACAAATGCTCCTTGTAGAGATCGCTTCTCCATACCTCCAACATTGTTCATCAACCAATCTGGCAAGCTAAGTGTTCTTCTCCTTTGACATTAAGACAGTCCCAGCTGGGCCCCTCTCCAACTGATAAAGTTCAAATTAACACAAAGTTATGTAAGGCTACAGTAGTTGTAATAATAACCTCAGAACCCATTAAGCACTGGCAGATTTTAGTCCACAATCACATCTTGCCAAAAGTTTTTTTCTAATTTCTAGGAGGCAACCAAAAAACCCACTTTCACTCACTATTTTCTTTCTTATTTTATCGCTCATAATCAATATGGCTCTAAAACCTCTCCTTTCTTCTTTTTTTAAAAGAGAATCCTCAGGTGTACATGCATGATATTTAAACTAAGCTCCCTAAAGCTGAATACAATTTATTTTCAAACAGCAGGGAGGGAGGAGGAGGGCGGACATCTTCAAATGCATATAAAGTCATGGCTAGCTTCTCCCGAACTCCTGCCCTTGTCAACTTGTTTAGAACACAATTTTCCAAATGCCACTGCTTTCTGGGATTCAGGAGAGGGTAAGAGAGCTCTTTCACTTCATTAGATTTGTGTCAACTCCATTCTGAGTTTCTAGAAATAAGGGACTGTTAGAAAAGTATGCTGAGCTTCCCTTCAGGGCTGGGCTGCCATGGCTCTGGCACCACAAAGCAACCAAAGTAAGTAAAATGGCTCACACTGTGTTCCAGGAATGAGGGGGCCCAAGAGACAGGATGAGAAATCCAGTGGATGCGCCCAAGACCCTACCTCCAATCTCATGCTGCTGTGTTCTCAATCTTCAGAGCTGCAGCTACAGCCAAATTGCACGCCAGGAGCCAAATTCCCCCCTCAACTCTGTGTGGGCACCTCCATCCAAAGTCAGTAGGTGTACAGTGCGTATCTAAAAGTGACATTTGGTAAGAGTGCCATTTAGTTCTCTATCGGCCACGTGGCCACATCCTTCTATGCAGTAAGTGCCTTTTTACCAGCTTCTGCACAAACATGAGCCTGTTTGCCACTCTCAGATGGCAGGCAGCGCTGGCTGTCCAATTTCCTCACTTTTTAAAGCTCTTTGTGTTGTTCCCGTCAGGAGCACATTTTGCAAGTCCCTGGCAAACACAAGTGTACTTTCTTCTTGGCTTCAGCACTGGCAGGAGCCAGATGAAAGACACAGCTCCCAGGGAAAGCTTCGGATTCCATCATCTCGTGGACGAAGGAGTCCTCTGCCTCTCAGTCAGGCTGTTAAGGGACTGTGTTTCCTTAATTGAAGAAGTCAAAGTGCCGAGGAGGGTCAGTGAGGAAAAGAGTGAAGAGTTTGCCACTTTTGAGGACTATTTTGGGAACCTCCCCTCCACTCTTCTCCCTCAGGCTAAGCTGGCCATTTCTGCCTCCCATGTGTATCTCCTGTCTCATCGTGGGGAGGTGGGATTTGCCAGGTACTGTCCAGGGGTTGCTCTCTGAGGCAGAGCCAATGTGATGTTTATCTCCATATTTCTGGCAGAGGACAAGCAGTCTGGCAGTCAGGTCCAGAAACATTTGCTGTCTACTCTGGTGTGGGTGCCGCACCTCCTCCCAGGGGTAGGATGGAGTTGCATACATCCTCCCCTTGAGGAACTTAGCGTCTAGTCAAGATGTGATGCATAAGCACAACATTCATGCACAAGGGACTAGAGGTCACAGAGAGTATGATCAAGATGCCAAACGGAACACGGCAGATGAGTTCGTAGTCCTGGTGGCACCGTCAAGAAGGCCGCTGGGAGACGACTATGCCAGAGCCGAGTTCTGAAAATGAACAGGGCGTTCCTGCTCTTCAGGAATGAACAGGGACGGGAGGGAGTTCCAGGCACGGGCAGCAGCATGAACAAGGGCAAGAGGGCCTGGAACAATGTGCAGTTTGTCCTGCAAGGGCCAGGCTGGGAAGAGCAGGCCATTGAGACTGGAGAGGTGGGCACTGTCCAGGTAACCAAGATATTTTTTTTTTAACATTATCATTTTTGAGAAAGACAGACATTGGAAGATTGCAACACTAAGGCAAACAGGCTCATATCCGTGTTTTAAATGGTTCCAATTGTGAACTTCATTAAGGCGGTGGCTTTTATTAGTGTAAGACGGACAACAAGGAGCCCAACTGGGAAGTGATTTTAATCGTCTTGGGGGAAGACCATGGGAGCCTGTATTAGGGGTGTCATTAGGGCTGAGAGTGAGGCTATGCAAGAAATATTGACCAGGCAGAGTGGGAAGGACATTGCCCTGAGTCAGAGGCAGGAAGTGAGTGGCTGGAGGTGCTCATTAGGCCTTAGGCTATGTAAACTTTAATCTCAGAGGAGTGTGAGAGACTAAGATTAAACTACGTGACTCCTAAATTTACAGGAATCGAAATTATCCTCAAGAGTAGACAAGATTTCCCATGAAGAATTTGTTAAAAGAGGAAAGCATAGCTGAGAAGCTTTGGGGGAAAATATCATGTAGGGGGTGATTTGGGGAGCAGGTGCCTCTGAAGGCGATGAGGAGACATTTCAAAGACCAGGTGAGACAGAGTGTGAGGTCCTGGAGTCTCAGGAACTTGCAAAAGGTGTAAAGATTTTCATAGGGAAGACAGAAAACAGTGTCAATGCCTCACTGTGGTAAAGTCAATATAAATTACTGTCCAATAGCTTTGACAAGAAGGAAGCCTTCGAAGACCTTTCTCTGTAGCAGAGACACACATCCATATTGTTTAATAAATATATGAATGAATGAATGAGACCAAGTCTTCAGAGACTCTCTAACATTAGGATATAAAAAGTGAGGCTTAGTTTGTTGGGTGAAGGTTGAGTTTCAAAGGACCCCAAATCTCTAACCTTATCAACCCGTATTATTATTGGTGGCACAACACAAGTCATTCTATCTCAAGCCTTTTCTTATTGACTTTTCCTTCTCCATACCCCTTGCCACGCATATTAATAATGACAGATGAGGCAAGTCCTAAGGTGGAAATGCAGAATCCAGGGATATGCTTCCTTCATCACTTGTCCAAATAGGACCCACTTCCACATTTACAAATACCTCCAGGGTCACAGGTCAGCAGACGTGTTTGGAAACATGGAGAATCGGATGCCTCTAGGGTCAGAGTTTTAGCACCAGCTCTTTCACGGAGCAGCCCAGGGATGTGAATTAAAGCAATAGACTAATGGACTTCTAACTTTTCTTCCACTTTAAACTTTTTCTAACGTCTTCACTCTGTAATGCATTTGCAACATCCTATGTTCACTCAGCAAGTGCTCAACAAAGATTTCAGTTTCAGTCCTTTAAGACCAAAGGTTTTATTCTTGAGCAAACAGAACTGTTTTGCTATTTGTCCCTGAACCAAGCTGGGATGGATTTTTGCTTTCTGCAGTTGCTCTTCACGTCTGCTTTCCCTGTTGTGTTGGTACATATGCCTTCACTTTATACTCCTGCCTTTCTCTCTGGAAGCCTGAGAAACACTGGTCCCTGCCAACGTGTACACCCATGCTGACTGAACCATGGAATGGTACCAAAATCCGCTCCTCCATATTTTGACTCACTGCAGGGAAGAGGCATGCTGCCAATTTTGCAGTCTCCAGTGTTAGAAGAGTGACAGGAAAGCAAGATGAAAGAATAAGAAAAGAATTAGAAGAGGTTCTGATTACAAGTGTGGCTTGCAGCACAGCGAGAGGAGAAACACAAACAAATGACCTGCCTGATTTCACTGTCAACAGGCACATCTCATTCACGTATTCCCAGATTTTTACATCTACTAATGTCTTGCCTGGTGTAGTCAGACGATGCGCCATATGGACAGAGGCAATGTTTTCCTTAATCCTTAGTGTAGTGTACAGCCTGAACTATCAAAGTTCCACCACCAACACGAACAATAAAAAGAAATGGTATTGCCGCTGAAAAGCAGCAATTCGCTTTCAGTACGAATCTGCTAAGGGAAGGAATTGTGTTTATGTTATATACTGTTTTCAGAGCTCACCAGGCAGTGACAGAATGGCAAAACCAGCGAGCCCATCTTCTTTCACTGATATGCTACATTTAAGCCCTTACTGATCACCTAAGTCCCCTGTGTTTCCAAGGGTTAGTGTTTTGGAACTGCTTTACAAAAGCTCTTTTAAAAGACTAAATTGCAGAAAACAAGCAATGTTTTCATGTTCAGAAATCAAGTTTTATTAACTGAAATTCTGGAGCTCCAGGGCAACAACTGCCCACCAGCTGATATCCTTGAATTAAAAGAGCTCTCTAATAGGTTCAATCAGTGGAACAGCCCACTCACTCCTATCTCAGTGAACCTGAGCTACAACTGGTATGGATTTTCAGATACATCTCCATTGGATTTGCCAAATGGCAGTGCCGCCCACTCTGCTTTTGCAAGCAAAGTCCCTTGGCTTTCTTTAAAGGAGATTTTCATGAGTACCAGACACCGCTTGTGACATCCTATTACTGCTAGAAATAGTTAAGAAATATATGACATCTCTGCCAAACTGAATTGAAATTAATTGGCTTTTTGAGAAACGTGCAGTATTATCTGGATATATCTAAAATAAAAACATCAGTTGATGTTTGAGAAATATGACAAACAACCCAAGAACACAGAAGTTAATTGCATTTTAGGAATTTTGCAATATGTCTGGGATATCAGGAGATAACTGCAAGATGGTACAGACTGGGGCTGAGGAACAGTCCTTAATGATAACCAAATCTCCCAATAGAATTACTGGTAGTAAGGGTTGGTGCAGAGAAAAAGAAAAATGGAATATGTAGCTATTTCTCTTTCCAAAGAAACAACATTATTTACTCTTAGAACTTCCTTGTTTACCTCATTAAGTTTTCAGATTGTTGGACAAAGTCACTGTCTTATGTTATTGGTCTTTTGAGGATGAAATTTATGGCATTCATAGCTATTATTTCATGATAAAAACATTCATTATTGCTATGCCCTTTGATCTAAACAGGGCCAGGAGCTGCTAAATTTTTATTTTTAGAAACAGAGAAAAATTGATAGATGATTCCCAGGCACAAAGGAGAGGACAGGTTCGTAATCCATGCTAGAATAAAACCACTCTGAAGAAATGCTTAGGGAAAGATGAGCTGCTTTATATATGCTTGACCTTGCCCTTGGAACTAAAGGGGCCTGCCTAAAATAATACCTCCACCTCCACAGCTCATTTGATTACAACCCAATTCTGTAGACCTTTATTTCCTCTTAGGAAATTAGCAAAAATCTTTATCTCATATGCATTTGTGCTCTCACACTGAGAATGCTTCTGCCTTGAATCTACATTTAACAGTGCTGAGAACCATTGATTTCTAATTATAATGGTGAACTGCATTTCTAAAAAATGTAAAAGTCAATAACATGAATTTCATTCATATCCTTTATTCCAATGGGCACTATAAAAAAATTTTTAAAAGCCCATTTAGAGAGAACTTTCCATTTCTAAAAGTATGGCAGGCTGAATTTTCTGTTTCCCTTTGAAAGCTCCCAAAACGAATGAATAAAATCATTTTTAAAGCATAGCTTTTTAAAGTCATCTTAGAACTCATGAGGGAAAAAAGAATTCCAGATGAACTAAATCCCTACAATGAAGTAAAAGCCAGACCCCTGAGAGGTAAGCTAGCATCAAAACCTCGACTGCCCTGAGGGCATTGGCCAAATCATTGGCCCTGAATTGTCAGGGCATAGCAGGTAAGAGATAAGAGTCAGGGTCTGCTCAGAGTCAGAGACTTAATGGAGTTTTAAATAAAGCTGAGATTCTAAAGTGGAAGGGTAAATAATAAATAATCCTTATCCCAGGAAAGGAGAGTAAGGGAAGTTACATGACAATGACTATAATAAACTAGACATTAAGTATGGGAAAAAAATAAATCTCCCTGAGAATAAGTAATCACAAGTCAATCATTATAGACACTATGGAGTTTGTGACCCACATTAATGCTTTTTGTATGTATTGAAAAAACCATGAGCATAGACAATATAAATATGCATCCAGATTGGTAGTAAGCTTGGGCATCTTCTCTAGAGGACCTCAGCATCAAGCTGGAGCTCTAATAGTTTTCACAGATAATCCCAAGAAAAGTCAATCATAATCTTAAAAAAGATCACCACACACAACAAAAAGCACATCAAGAATGAGAGATGGCAGAATTATCTACAAAGATCTTAGATACTGAATACATAATAGTCTTACTATAAAATAATTATGTTTAAAATGATCCAAGAAATAAGTCTCAGAAGCATGACAAAATAAGATACTTTAAAAATAATTTTTAAAGAATTACATTGGATTTATTAATTTTTAATGAAATTTAAAACTCAGTAAGATAAATTAGTACATTCAACACGGCTTAAGAGAGAATTAATAAACTTAATGATAAATCTGAAGTAATCAATACAGAGAGTAAAATATCAAAAGTAGAGAAGCGTTGAATATAGAGAGAGAGGACAGGCTGAGAAAGTTTGGAGTACTTCTAAATGGAGTTTCAGAGGGACCTAATGGATAAAACTGGGAAAAGGAAAAATTGAAAAAATAAGAAGTAATACTTTCAACAATTTTTAAAAGATACTAAACTCACATCCAAAAAGCTCAATGATTTCTAAGTAGGCTAAATCAAAAGAAATCCACACCTAGACATTGTGAAAGTAAAAGTATATAACAATAAAAATAAAGATGAGATATTTAAAGAAAGCAGAGGGAAAAAGGAGTATCATTTAAAAAGGAACAATTATACTGATGGCTGACTTCTCAGCACAGCAATGGATACCAGAAGATAGACCACAATACACTGAGACAAAGCAACCAGCACCCTAGAATTTCATGCCCTATATAATGAAACTTTAAGAACAAAGACAAGATGAGGACATTTTAGAAAAATAAAACCTGTGAGTGTTCATCAGATACATACAATCCTTAACTCTAAAGAAAAATTTTCCAGTTGGAAGGTCTAAATGCAAGACAGGACTCTGAGCAAAGATATTAGTAAATGTATAATAAATAAAAACAATAATGTATAGAACAGTTTAATTTGTGAAGTTTAAACAATATAGAACATAATAAGTGGAAAAGAATAGTATATAGGTTGAAAGTGTAGTGACTAAATCTAAAGCATTCTAAAGTTTTTTTACCATTTGAGATGAGAGTAAAGTTATGATTAAACTATGCTAATTATGTATACTAAAATATCTACAGTAATCACTAAAAAATTCAAAAAAATAAAATAAAATAACCTATCCAGTATTTTTTAAGTTTATTAGAGGAGGATATTATGTGTATGCCTCCTCTATCTATCAATCAATCAATCTATCTATCTATCTATCTATCTATCTATCTATCTATCTATACACACACACACACACTCTTACAGGTGAGGATGCAAAAAGATCACTTCTGTCAAACAAATACTATCACTAACCCAAAATATCACAAAGGGAATAGACTTAAAGGTGAAAAATATGTGTAAGCAGAGTTAAATAAAGTCTCTTCCTAATGATGAAAAGTTTAACTTACTAGTTAGGCATAACAATTTTAGACTTATATGAAACAATCTAATGTAGCTTTGAATTACAGAAACTGAAAATTTACAGATACACAAGGAGAAATTGAAAAATTTACCCACGATATTGAAAACCTTTAATATAACCACTTATATAGTGATAGATCCAGTAAACAAACAAACAAACAAACAAAATGCCAGTAAGGAGATGAAGATTTTTGGACAGCATAAACTTGATTTAAATGGACAAATATATTATAGAACACTGCATCAAACAACTTCAGAATATACCTTTACTTTAAGAATACGGAAAATATTTTTGAAAATTGTCCACATAAGAAACCATAAAATACATCCCAATATATCTCAAAAGTTAGTATCATTTAGGTAATAGTCTATAATATAAAATAATTAAATTGAAAATCAAAAACAAAAAGATATCCAGAACAAGAACTGTATATTTGGAAAATTTTTTCTTAAAAAACATGCTTCTAAAAAAACACATGGATCAAAGAAGAAATCATGATGGAAAGTTCTAAATGAATTGCTGAATAATAATTAAAGTACTGCATATTAAAACTTATGAAATTCAGCTAATAAGTACTGATGGAAATTTAGAGCATTATATGAATATATGAAAAGAAATAAAATATTTAAATTAACCAGATAAGTACCAAACATAAAAAATCAGAGAAAGAACAACTGAATAAATTCAAGTAAAGCATGACAAAGGAATGAATAAAGAGCAATAATTAAAAACTAGAAAACAAACATACAACAGAGGGGATCAAATGTCAAAAGTAATTTCTCTGAAAATACCAAGGAAATTAAAAAAATAACTGCTGGTAATATTAATTTAGAAAAAGAGAAATAGTACAAATAAAAAGTAGTTGGAATAAAAAAATACATAATTTGTTTTATGTAAATTGCTTTTTCATGCCCCTTGCCTTTTTGTATATAAGGTTTTTTGTTTGTTTTTAAACTATCAGTTTGTATAAGCTCCTTATGAAATATTCCCTTCGGAAAACTTTTTGGGAAGGAGGCCGAGTATAAATAAATAAAAAAGAACAATAACATTTTATCTCCCTTATTTGCTGTCAATATTTCTCTCCACTTGCCCCCTTTCAGTCTTTTTTTTTAAATCCAGAAAATGTATATTTTTCTGTAGTCAAACCTGCTAATCTTTCCTTTTGATTTCACCAATGATTTCCAAGTTTAATAAAAGACATCCTCCCTTCAAAAATGAAGAAGAAGAGGAAGAGGCAGAAAAAGAAGAAGGAGGAGGAGGTTGAGGAAAAAGAAGTCAAGAAAGAAGACACAGCTTCAGGTGTGGAAGAGATTTAAATGATAGTGAAAGGATATTATAAACAAATTTATGCCAAAACATTTGAAATCACAGACAAAACTGATAAGCCTTTAGAGGATAACTTATCAAAACTGGCTCAAGAGAATTTAGAAAACCCAAAGTTATATAACCATTAATTCAATTAAACTCATAGTTTAAAATCTTTTCACAAAGAAAATGCCAGGCCCAAATCACTTTACAGAATTGTTTATTAAACACTCAAAGAATTTTGGATCTGTCTCCTAAAGGAAACAAAATTAAAGCAAAAATAAACAAGTGGGATCTAATTCAACTTAAAAGCATTTCCACAGTAAAGGAAACCATTGGCAAAACAAAAAGAATTTACTGAATGGGAGATGATTTTTTAATTACGTTACTGATAAGGGGTTAATATCCCAAATATGTAAACAGCTCCCACAACTCAACAGCATAAAAACAAACATTCTGATTAAAAATGGGCAGAAGATCTGAATAGACATTTTTCCAATGAGATATCACTTCACACCTGTCAGAATGGCTATTATCAAAAAGAAGACAAATACATGTTGGTTAAGATGTGAAGAAAAGGGAACCCTCATACACTGTTGGTGGGAATGTAAACTGGTGTAGCCACTGTGGAAAACAGTATGGAGGCTTCTCAAAGAACCAAAAATAGAACTACCACATGTCCCAGCAATTCTACTCTTGAGTATATATCAAAAAAAAAAAAAAAAAAAAAAAAACCAAAAACCAAAAAACAAAAACCCAAAAAACACTAATTCAAAAAGATACATACACTCCAATGTTTATAGCAGTATTATTTACACTTGCCAAGATATGGAAGCAACCTAAGTGTCCATTGACAGATGAATGGATAAAGAAGATGTGGTATATGTATACAATGGAATATTACTTAACCATAAAAAAGAATAAAATTTTGCTATCTGCAACAACATGAATGGACTTGGAGGGTATTATGCTAAGTGAAATAAGTCAGACCAAAAAAGACACATACTTTAAGATATCACTTGTATATGGAAACAAAAAAGTAAAACACACTAGTAAATATAACAACAACAAAAAAAGACTCACAAGATATAGAGAACAAACTAGTGGTTACCAGTGAGGCAAAGGAAGTGGGGGGGTACAATACTGGGGTAAGGGTTTAAGAGGGACAAACTATTATGTATAAAACAAGCTACTAGGATATATTGTACAACAGAGGGAATATAGCCAATATTTTATAATAACTATAAATTTTGAATCACTCTATTGTACACTTGTAATTTATAGTGGAGTTAAGGTCTTCCTAAGTTAAAAAGAAAAAAGATAATTATGGAATCTCCACAAGCCTGTGACTGTTCCCTATCATGGAACAAACAGCACTAAATAAATGTCTGTTGAGTTGAACTTAATTAAAATTTGTATGCTACAAAGGGCAAATGTGTGACATTAGCTATTTTTTAATTTATATATATTTTAATTGATGTATAGTCTGTTTACAATGTGTCAATTTCTGAAGTATAGCATAATGCTTTAGTCATACATGAATATACATATATATGTTTTCATATTCTTTTTCACCATAGGTTACTACAAGATATTGAATATAGTTCCCTTTGCTATACAGTATGAACTTGTTGTTTATCTATTTTATATATATATTAGTTAGTATCTGCAAATCTTGAACTCCCAATTTATCCCTTCCCACCCACTTTCCCCCCCTGGTAACCGTAAGTTTGTTTTGATTGTCCATCTCAGCCCTGCATTCTTAACAGGATTCCAATTTTCATTGTATATTTATCCCTCACCCACACAATCTATATGCTACTGGGGAAGGTGACCCCACTCTTAGCAACTGAGTGGACTCTGACTGGGTTCAGCCTTCCAATTCTTAGCAACAGCATTTGATTCAAAACAGTTAATGAAACATGAGCCAATGAGATACATGAAATGAGATACAAGGAAATATTTACAGCAGGTTTGGGGTGTGTGTGTGTGTGTGTGTGTGTGTGTGTGTGTGTGTGGTGGAGGAAGTGAGGAATCCTCTTAGGTCTTCTGAAAGATACTCAGAGAGGTATTCGCCATGTTTATTAAACCTATGAACAAGACCGGCAACTGACACCTGCCCTAGAAGCTGCTGGAGCCACCTTTGTGACACCTGAGGGGCTAACTTTAAATTGAGCCCCAGGTAGGTCAGGGCCAGCCCTTCTGGTAATATGATTGACTAGGTAACCTAGAAACCCACTTGCTACAGACCACTTAGAAATGTCAAATAAAACATACCAAACATCCTTTTAAGTGTGTGGCTGAGCCCAAAAAAAGTAAGGGAAATCTCTCAGCCAAGCCAGATGATGAGAGTGGAGTCACCTTCCCCAGAAGTATGTAGGTTGCATAGGTGAGGGATGAGCATCCAAATGAAAAATAAAATAAAGAAGGAACTGAAGACCAGAGCAGGAAGGGTAGGCTAGGCAAAGGGCAGAGATGGTTGCCAATCTCTATAACCAAGAAGCTTGCATTTTATAGCACATGTGGGTACAGGAGATGATGTCTTAAATCTGCAAAAAAGTCAGAGAGCTACACTTGGGACCGTAAGTGAAGTTTAACGCTTAACCCTCTGAAAAATGGTGGATTGGTGGATTAAATATATACGTGTCCTCACCTCATGTAAGTATGCGTATGTATATTATATAAACATATAATATATATACACATACACAAATACACACACATCCCAGCAGCACAGGTGATATACTGATGCATAAAAGCTTATGCAGGGTTTATAAAAGTTTCCCCGGGAATATATACTCACATATATGCTCTCACATAGATATGGAGTATGAATCTTTACTACAGCATGATACAGGAACCTGTAACCTGGTAATTTAGCATACAATGTTCTTCCCAGTAATACTCCTGAGGTCCCCGCCTCCTACCCCAACCCTCATGTTCACCCTGTCTGCATGAGATTCCCATGAATAAAGCCCCAAGAAAAATAAGTTAACAATCCAAAATTACCAAACAAAACCAAAAAAGAAATCCATCATGTAAAAGTCAACAGATAACTAAGAACAGGTGCCTGAAAAGAGATTTCAGATAACAGAACTAAAAGACACAGAATAAAAATTAAGTATATTTTAAATGATTGAGGACATAAAAAGAGAAACTAAAAATATCTAAAAATCATGAGCACAATTACAGAGCCAGAGAGACTTGAAAAATAACCACCTGGGATTTCTGGGAATAAAATAGTTGAAATACAAATCCCAAGAGACAGATTAACAGCTAAATAGGACCTTGATGAAGACAGAATTAGTGAACTAAAATATAGAGGTAATAAAATTATTAAGAAAGCAGGACTGGAAAAAGTATGAAATATGGAAGAGTCATGAAGGATGGAATATGAAGGCCAACACTTACTCATTACAAGTTCCAAAAGAGCTACATATATTTAAGATGTGGTCAAGGTAAACATTATAGAGACCCATAGGAAGTGAGAAATAAATATTTAGTGAGTTTTAAAAGTTATTTGATCAAACCTTGCCTGAAGCCCTTTCAATTCCTCAGATTTTATGTTGTTAACCTATATATTTTCTTAACTATTTAACCCCATTTATATTGAGCATTTTGCCCTTTGCAAGCTAAGTTTTCCTAACTGATACTGGAAGTAACAAAATAAAAATTAGATAAAGAAATTTTTTTTAAAAAGTAGCTGATCATTAAGCAGCTGGATTAAAAATGCAGATAAAGCCAGCT
Organism: Camelus ferus; assembly: GCF_009834535.1. NCBI lineage: Eukaryota > Metazoa > Chordata > Mammalia > Artiodactyla > Camelidae > Camelus > Camelus ferus. The sequence goes on from NC_045709.1 coordinate 36,324,769, forward strand.
GAAAATTACCAGGAAACAGTACTTCTAAGTACATACTCCAGCTGTAAAATATCATAAAAATCTCCTTCTTTGGGAGATGACTGCCTTTTTACTCACTAAGGTGCTCTGTTTTCTAAAATCATTAACTATTAAAAACTTAAATTATATCAGTAAAAATGAAATATCCCACCCACTCTTGCCCCACTTTGACACAGAGGCAGCCTCGATCTCCAGCCCAGATGCAGAGCTTTGAAAGAGGGGTTTCTGGACAACACATCCCACATCTATCCTAACTGTAGTTTCCAAGGAAACAGGACCTTAGATCCACTTCACATTCCAGGCTTGATGTTAAAACCTTTGCACACAGCCCGGCTTTCCTCTGAGCCTATCCAAACACTACTTTATTTGAATTCAAGCTAAACTCTATTATCCCTCAAGATCCTATAATAACCTCTATCTCTTCTCTTGTTTGGTGAGCTGCCCCACGGTTCCCCATACAGTCTCCCCCATTGCAACGGCATCATAAACCTGACTTTGCTGAATCAAAGCTCATTTCTGGTGATCTTAGGCTAATGAAGCTAAGATAGAGACAGGGTAAAACAAATCAAATAAACCAAAATATAACATTATATTTTTTAGAATTTGCCTAAAGAGAGTCATAGAGAGAGGAAGATAAAAAAGGTAAATGCTAGTTAGAACCATTCGATTGGACTGAAACCAGAGAAGATTTTCATTGATGATAGCTTCTCAGAGAAGGCTCGTCTTGAAGAAAGTTCCTTTATGCCCCATTAAGAACAGGGAACTAGCAGCAGAAGTGCTTAAAGTTAAAAAAAAAAAAAAACAAAAAAAAAACCCTTTGCTTCCGTTTGCAGCCACACGTACACTTTCAGACAGGGACAGTTCCTTGTTCAATGCAGGCGGCCCACGAGGCTCCCAGAAAATTGAGTGCAGGCTAAAACAAGTGCCAAAGCACACTCTGGGATCCAGCTGCCTCCCAGGTCTGGGGCTGAGCTCCTGGGCTGTATTTTCAGCAGTGAACTGGCAGTCATAAATGTCAAGCCCTGATCAGCATAATCCCTTTAGCTCTTCCAGCTTAGTTCATGGCGACTAAAGGTGGTATCAGGAAGATTTCTGATTTTGGAAAAAATAAATAAATTGCTGAACTTGGAGTGGCATAATAATTAGTAGTGTTAACATTCTATATGGCTTTTATCTCCAGCAGGTTCAAGATTACTTAAGCATTTGTGGGAATTAGATTTCTTTGTAATCAAGACAAAACACAATATTTCCGTGCCTTCTCTGACTGCTAAGTATGGTTATTTATCAGGTGGGGGAACTAACAAGAACATATCTGGTAATAATGCCACAGGAAAAATAAATGAAAAAGTGAAACATCATGAAGACAGAGCTCTCTGGTAGCCTCTGTTTCAAAACCCCCTGCTACCTCTCTTGCCTTCATCAGGTCCTATGGCTTCAACCTTGAATAATAAAGGTCAGACCCAAAATGCCTAGGTAGGATGCTCAGAGTCTCCAGAACTCAGAGAATTTATTTGTATAAATGAACACGGAGGAAAACTACACATAAACGAAGCACAACTGCATTTTTTAATAGCTTGAAAACTGTTCTAACCCTAACTAGTTCAGCTTTAGGTCATCATAGCGTCCTGGGCTCTCCCAGTCCATGTGTATGCTTTCCTAAACAAATTTTAGTGCCAAATATGTCGATTTTCTTGACTAAAATCATACTGAATAAAAAGCATTAAAGTGTGTGTGTATCTGTGTGTTGAAAGGGAGAGGAACGATTCTAAAGCAAACATTGAGAGATTGTTTTGGGACACAACTTTCTTTGATAGTAACAGTTTTTGGTGCTTAAATAACTCAGGTAGGTCATGCATGGATACCCTCTATCACCAAACTCCATCAACTTTGCAGAAGATGCAAAGCGCCCCTCACCTGCCAATCTCTACAGGTGTCAGCCTTGCACAAAAACATGACAACCAGCATCTCAGAAAGGAAAGAGAGCTGCCAATTCACCTACCTTGTATATTTCACAGACAGGAAATTTGAAAAGGCTGCAAGTCCCGAAGTTTGGTTGTTTATACCAATCCTGCCACTGATATGTTGCTGGGGCCTGCCACCTGTCAACTTTGTCCAACCTACCCAAAAAGGAAGCTGTAAGGGTGCATGGCCATTGCGGTAGAATGTGGGATATTAAAATAAAAAATATTCCAGCTCTTTGATTTCCTCTGATTTTGTGGGTAATACAATAACCAGAATGAGATAGCTGAAACCAATAAAATCTGATTTATAGCATTAAAGGCAATCTTTATAGCACTTATTTATGGTACATTACATCTAAAATCCAATTTCACAGGCTGCTGTTTGAAACTTTCTGTTCAATCATAAATACACTACATACACTGTACCTCAGTGCCATAGAGTTAGATTATATAAATGTCTGTATCCCCAGAAGGTATTAAAATTCGGTTACTATGGTGGTGAGTGAGCTTGACAGTAATTTTCCTAACCAACTCTTCAACCAAAAAGATCCAGTCAGCACTTGATAAATACTGAAACTGCCAGCACTCATATCATTAAACCAAAAAAAAAAAAAAATCATTGCTCTGATAAAATGGGATAATTGGCGGTGCTGAAGGATACTTGCGTTCCCGTCGTGGGGTGCATTTTCAAGCCAATGAGCAAAAGTACTTTTTTGCACGACACTATCGGTATTAAGAAGAGACACATGGCTAAGTCTATACACGCTACTTTGGAAATATAACCTTAAGTGTCTTTCATACACTTCATTCATACACTTCAATGGAGAAGACTATATTCTGTTCAATTACTATAATCATTGTCAAAGAGAGGGCAAAGAATATAATCTGACTTCCAGAGAACTGTCATTTGAACCTTAAGCAACTTCCCATTGGTTTAAAAAGGTTTTTATCTTTAAAAAAAAAATCAACTCTCCTTACACTTTGCTTGCCATGCATTAGATAAATGTAAATCGAGAGGCTGGAATATTTGCCTGACCTGACAAGCAAGCAAACTCTTGTTCTGTGATAGACTACATCTCTCAGCACTTAAGTGTTGTTTCCTAAATATATTTCAACCTCATTGTCATCCAGAAATATGTACCATGCATCCATCCCCTGGCTTATATGCTATGCTGGTAAGTCATTCTAGAATGCAATTCAGGATTCAAATGCAGATAACAAAAAATGGCAGAAACAGTGAATACCAAACAGCGTAATACCAAATGACATACACCTATTAAGCCTCTGGCACATGCCAAACGTTGCCCAAAGTCAGGAGTGCACTGGGATACAGATGGGCTTGAAGCTAATAAAATTTGAGGTCCTCCTTTAAAAAAAGAATACAGACTTCAAAACTTAATATTATTTAGAAGGGACTTGCACAGTGAAGGCCAGATACGTAAGCCTCATCGGCAACACGGTATAAGTATTTCTGGATCTTGATTTCCCCATATCATTTCTGATCCTCACAAAAGCTTGGCAAGGTCAGCATCATTCTTTAGATGAGGAGCCTGAGGGTTGGATGGCTCACTCCAGATCACTGAGTTAGGAATCCGTTCATTGGCATGCAGGCTCAAGTTTGTCTACCTTGAAACCCATGCACACTATTCACACTGTTGCATTTCAGTTTAAGTTAATTGAGGCTTAGGCTGTGTCACCTGGAGTTCCCTGAGATGGGGTAGTGTTCTTTGTTGTTTTAGCCCCCAGAGAATTCTCCAGAGCAAGGGAGGGAGTCAGCATAAATTAGAGTCACCTGGAGGGCTTATGAGCCACAGATTGTAGCCCCACTCCAGGGTTTCTCATTCAGTAGGTCTGGGTAGGGTCTGAGAATTCCCCAGGTGATGTTGACGCTGCTGGTCCAGCACCATACTTTAAGCCACTGACGTAGTGAAACTGAGTTAACTCCAGCATTCAATTCATCCATTGCCTTCCTCCAGTGAAACCACAGTGACTGTAGTTCAAGAGTACTTGAACCAACTCAGCTAAAATGGAGCTAAACCCCATCCCTTCATGAAAGACGTGGGCTGGAGAAACAGTAGCTGGAATCTAACAGATGCTGAGAAGGAAAAACATTAGAGAAGAATTATGTTGGAAGAACAGATTGATTATTAAAATGCAATTCAACAAAGATAAACTCAATATATTTAAGTTAGCCTCAATGTAGCACAATTTAAAATTCTTAAGTAGCTGTAGTTAATGTAAACTCATATAAAGACTCTATTTTTTCTGTAAACTAATAGAAAAATAGAATCAATGAATATGGTGAGAAGCCAAGGAAAGAGACTCTCCAGGTAGGGGAGAAAAAAAAGGAAAACTAAGAGACTAAGGGCATGAAATGTCATTTGAAATTGAGTTAGTAGGGTTTAATCAAGGTATTTAAATGCATTCTACAATAGAGTACAACTTACATTCTGTATTTAAGTGAAATTCAATATAATAATGATGGACTTTTATTGCAGGAAAGCTATTCAGTGATGCTTATGAAATGATTGTAGACAAATTATCTCTATGACATACTACAAAAGTCACATCCATAAATTAGATTAAGATGTCAGCTCTAAGTATATTAAGGTTCAAAAGACTTCAGTTCACTCTGAACTCTATGTCTCTTGAACATGTTTACGGGAAGAAGAGATGACCCTTTTGCTATTAGTATCTTGTGAATTATTCCATAGTAAGCATCCTGGGTACTTGTTCTTTGGTTGAAGTCTATGAGGCTCTTTGTTCATTCAACAAAGAATTACTGACACTGACTAGGTGCCTAGGATACACAAATTAATAAGATACTGATTCAAAGAATTAGCCAACTACATTATTCTCTTTTTACTTTACTTGATGAAAGGAAATAGAATTACTACAACTATCCAACAAGTCATCTCAAAGATAGAAAAATAATTTGAGATTTGGGTTCATGGAATTTTTCTTCTGACAGGCATGTGATCTATAGGAACAGATGGTCAGAGATCCATAGTTTTCTTACATAGTGATCTTTATATTGGAAAAAAGACTAATTTCTAAGAAATAATGTGAATGTGGGCCCCTCGTTATAATAGATTTTTGCTTCCAGTTCTTACGCAGGGCTTGTGCGCACTGGCGTTTACATAGGAATTGTTTAGAGAATGGGAATTGGTGGCAATGCTGATAATGAGAAGAAATTAAGAGTTTTTCCAAATTAGAACACAGATTTTCAGAAGAGGAATCAGTGATTTTTCTGAGAAACTGATAATAAAATCTAGCCTTTGACCTAAGATGACATAAAAGAAAGTTCTGCATTTTCCTAGAAAATGTACCGTCAGTGGCAATAAATCTTAGCTCCAACTTCTGTCAATTATCTAGTTTATGGATCAGTGCAAAGAAAACAATGAATTGCCAACAATTATCATAGGATACTGATACCTTCACATACAAGAGATTCCATAAGAAAATAAATATATGCTCTACAATATCAACACTCGATACCATTCTTGCTTTCTAAAAATGCCTTCTGTAAATTTATTTTTCACTCTGCATTTCATAGGCAGATGGCTTAAAAAATACTCTTTAGCAAAACAAAATAAAATGAAATAAACTCCAAAACAAAAGAGCTACTTTTTCTCACCAGGTCAACTGTATTTTGATTAATCCACAATATCTGGAAATAATTAATTTGATTCTCTCTTAAAGTTGTTAGCAGAAAAGTTTTATTCAGTATAATTAAGGGAAATTTCAAAATTCCTAACAGAAGCAGATCATTTAAATGATGCAACTGTCTTTTCCAAGTAAACTTCAGGTCACATATATCAAAAGGTGTCAATGTAGGGGCGGGTATAGCTCAGTGGTAGAGTGTGTGTTTAGCATGCACAGGGTCCTGGGTTCAATCCCTAGTACTTCCTTTAAACAAACAAACAAACCTAATTATCTCCCCCCACGAAAAAGAAAGGCACCAGTGCCGATAGGACCCTAGCTTTTAGTAAGAGATGTTGGCCACCTGCAGAGTGCCTAGGATCCCCAAATACGCTTCCCAGGTGTCACAAGATCTTAAGACCTTCATGCTTCACCAAAACCTTCTAATGGATTCCTCTCATGGTTGCCTTTATTCTGTTTCATCTACTTTCAAGTTCACATCAAGTCTCAGTACTTTTAACTAGAAGAGGCCTTGGAGATGATTTAGTCTCTTCCCTTCCAAATCATTTTCAGGTATGATTAACTGAGACCCCTAGAAACGTCTTGTGATACATCCAGGGTCTACATCCAAGTGATGAAAGGGCCAAGATTAATTGAAACCCTGGTCACATGACTCACTATCCATCAATGCTGCTCTCACTGTGCCACCTGATCAATGATCTTCCCTGTGTCCTGACACTTCTCTGGAATTACACGCTCTCAACAGCTCTCTTAGTGCCTTGCATCAGGTCATTTGAAGAGCCGGTAAAAAGAGAAACAGGAATTTGCACGTGAAATTCTGAACTAGCTACCCTCTGTCTAACCTGCAGAACTGGTGTTAGGATCAACTAATACAATGCAGATAAAGTGATAAAGCACCAGGCCTTGTGCACTGTAAAACGTCATACAGATACAAGGAATTTTCAAGAACATAACACCTAAGATGTAGTTATATGAAAGTTTTGTAAAAAAAAAAAAAAAAAAAAAAGAAAAGAAAGAAAGAAAAAAGAAAAAAAACCTAGACGTCTTGCCAAAGATGTATGGAATACCACAATGCCAAATTTTACCCACAAATAAAATGATTGGATACATTTTAGAGACATAAATAAATGTTAAGAATAATCTTAGAGATGGAAACAATTCGGTTGCTTTGTAAAACTGTACCAAAGTCAATTCTAAGAGAAAGAAGTTAAATAAAACCGTAATTTCACATTTTCATAATTAAAAGGAAATACATTCTAAGCCGCCTTTAAATGATAACATTATTTCCTGTCAGCAATTTTATACATATGCGGTTCTGAGCCTTCAATAGTCTTACAGCTATTTACAGAGCTCATAAAAAATTGGATTCTCACAAATTAATAGACTTTTCTCCTCCATGAAAGGCCAATTTGAACAAAGATTCACAACATGGAAAGTTTTTGTTGTTCATGCTTTTTTTCTGTCTGGAAAGACTTCACCCCACCATTACCACCAATACCCCTGCCTTTACGTCGACCCCCAGCCCTTGAGTTAGCCTTGCAAATACTGCCTCTTAAAACACCTGACATCCTCTCCTCCACTGAGCCTTTCCTGTCACCTCTCCCTCTTTACCCAGTTCTCTGAACACACAGCTCTCTGTTCCTGCTGTACCCTGGTAATACATTTTTTACTTATTTACAAGTCTATCACAGTCCTGGACTTTGAACTCTGTAGACATAGGAGTACCTTACAGGTCTTTCTGCCCACAGCACCGCACAGTTCTTGGCACTTGTGATGGTCAATATAAGCTTGCTCCGTTTGATAAAGCTAACATTCCTCAGCATATATCTTTTTATTAACTATTTCCCAGAGTGCAATTAAAAGGAGGAAGTTTTAGAGACAAGCTTTCTTTTGATTAATTTGCTCCACTCAGCACATGACCATAAAAAAGCAGTCAAGTATTTAGGATTTAGTATTTACTGCTGAGTTTACAATAACAGTGTTTTAATAGAAAATGGAATCATGCAGGCAGATAAAAAAATACAGAGAGTACTGAAAAAAAAAGTGATATTCTCAAAAGAAATGGTATACGGTTGGTGACTGAACAAAAACAAACTTTCTGATTTTTATCTTTCTCTATTTCCACTGGTTTCTGTACTACTATCTGCAAGTAATACAGTCAAAGGTGATTTATTCACTAATACTGAGTCCGGCCACATCCGAGGTGCCAGGGAAGCAGCACAACAGCAAACAAAATGAGGTCCCTGCCTTCAAAAGACAGCACGACTTCACAGTGGGGAGGAAACCAGACAGTCTGGGTTTGAGTCCAAGCTCCAGCACATACGTGCTGTGACAGCTTATGTAATTCACTTAACCTATCTGGGCTGCAAGTTCTTAGATTATAAAATGGAAATAATATTATCTATGTCATGGGTTGTTTTGAGTATTCAATGTGTTTATATTTGTAAAGCTCTTTAAAGAGTGCCTGGAAAGTGTAAGTGCTTGGCAACATTTCAAGGTGTAAGATTCTATCAAAAAGAGAGACACAAAACACATACATATGTAATTGGTCACGTGGTAATGAGACAGGAGAAAAGGGGGCAGGGCACAACTGTTGAAGGAATGACACAGCCATTGAGGACAGGACAAACTGGTTAGAACCAAGATGGCAGAAGATTCGACTTCCAGTAGACCTTGAGCCTCATGGTGCACCCACGGGTGCCATGTCAGTTCCTAGGCTGACTATAAAAGGTCAAAAGGCAGGCGGAGGGCCCAATTCCTGTAAATCCCTGCCCCTTCCCCCAAACAGTTGGAATAAACCTCCTACTCATTAGCATATGATATTACCAAGCCTATACAAACTAACAACCCCACACTCCTGGTCGCTCTCCCTTTCGCCTTCCGAGACGGCCCCCACTCTGTCTAGGGAATGTGTATCTGTCTAAATAAACTTGCTTTCACTTTACTATGCCTCATTCTTGAATTCTTTCCTGAGTGAGGCAAGAACCTATTCTCTGGCAACAGTGATAACTGCTGTGAAGAAGTTAAGGAGGGGAGAGAATAGAGGATGGAGGTCATTGCTCTCCCAGAATGTCTCTCTGATAAAGTAACTTTTGAGCAGAAATATGAATAAGTGAAGAAGGAGCTCTGAAAATTCTGGATCAGCATTTTGGGCAGAAGAACCAGGAAATGAATGGCCTCTGAGGAGGAAGACTGTTTGGGGCACTGAGGGAACCTCAGGGGACTGAGGAGAGGGGCTGAAGCAAAGCCAGGGAGGAGACTGGCCAGAGCAGGAACAGAGGGAGTAAACCCAGAGGGCCCCGCAGCCCATAGGAAGGCCCACACACCGCCACCTCTGCGAGATGGGAAACTGCTGGAGGGTTTAGAATGGAAGGGCAACGGCACCAGATTTTTGTGGTAAAGGGATGTCTGCAGCTGCAGGTAGAGACGAGACCCTAAGGGGAGGGGTCAAGGGTAAAAACAGGAAGATCAGTGAGGAAGCAACAGACTAGGTGAGAGATGATATGTCTTCAGTGAAGCTGGAGGAGAACGTAAGAAGTGGCCAGGTTTGGGTTATTTCCTAGGTCAGTCCCCAGGATGTCCTGACTGAGAGATGCTAGGTGAGAGAGAGGAGTCCAGGATGACTCCAAGGTTTGGGGTCCAAGCCTCTGCAATGATGAAGCTGCCATCAACTGAGAGAAAGTTTTATCCGACACAGGTCAGATCATTTTCCTTCTCAGAAACCTTCAATGGCCCCCTGCTTAAGCTGTGAAGTAAGCCCAGTCCCCTGGGCCTTCCACTCAAGGTCCCGTTGACACCACAGTCTTGTCTCCATCATCCTTGTCCGTGTTCTTTCTGCTCCAGCCAAGCCCAATCCATTGCCGGTCCCCACACTTTCACAATTTGATGACTTTTTCATGATATTCTCTTTCCTGGAAGCACTTCCTCCCCTTGTGTGCCTAAGAAAAGGTCGCTTAATCCTTCAGTGATTACCTCTGATTTCTAGTTCTCTAATGAAGTCTCTGATATTTCTTGGCAGAAGGTTTTGGGTTTTGTACTTTTGTCACACATATTTCATTTCAGCTTAAGTTATTCTACGCAGTTGTTTGTTTTATCAAATAGACTGAAAGCTCTTTGAAGGTAGAGTTCATAACTTATCTAGGTCAGTAGATCTACAGTTCCTGACGCAGTACTCCCATTAAATAAACACATTTGTATCGAAATAAAACTAACATGCGTATCTCTTCAAATATCTTCTGATACGAAAACAACCAAACACTCTCTTTAAAATATGTTAACTTTATAACGTTATTTTTTATTCCATGAAATAAATGTCTATTTAAATCTTTTCTTCATTTACAAAATGTTGATAGGTAAATTGGAGCAGAAAAGAGAAGAAAGTTATAATGAAAGGGAGAATTGGTGTGTCTCTGGTTTTTTTTGCCTTTGTTTTTAAGCCTGGTACATTTCTTTGGCTGATCATGAAGGTAATACCCTTGAGCTTAACATGATAAGGTTAAAAAATGTTTCTACGGTATCCCAGTATACGGCTCAGGCAAAGTGCCTTAAGTTTTTATTTTTTCTTTTTCTTTTCATCCTTTTTTTTTTTTTTTTTAGCACAGCTGCAAACTTCTCTGGGGAACTGGCTATAACACAAAGATTTGGTACTATCTGTCTCTTTCATTTCAGAAAACTACAAATTATGTGCTTTGAGACATGAGGAAGTAAAACATTGATTGTACAGAACATTTCAGTAAAGTAGAAGGTATTCTAATTAACATGATCATCAACACAGGCCTTTTCATTGGAACAGATTATGTAATCGAACATTTTTTTGGATTTTGATAAACATACTTTACTCTCTGTGGGATTTCAAGCTTCTGGTGTTAGTTGTCTTTTTTGGACACCGTGGTACACAATTAAGGCAAAGGAACAAAGGAGGAACCCAACATTAACTTATCAATCAGTTACTAGTGATTGATTGCATAAGGGAATAACACCAAGCCCTGACATTTCTGAGTGCTAATTAGACTAAATCATATGGGGGACACTGGAAACCACTAAACGGCCTGAGAAATTTTCTAGCATTTTTGATAGTCATGCGTAAGCCTCATTCTCCATCCAAGATCTTTGGTTAAAAATTAGTAACCCTACCTGAGGCAGGAAGAGCACAAACTTTAGTGTTTGAAATAGTTACCTCTTTTTTTTTTTTTTTTTTTGAGCACAGTGCCAAGCATGGAATTGAACACTTTGTATATAAAATCTTAATTTGCACAATAACCCTCAGGGTAGCCAATTTTATACCCAAATGCGTAAACTGAAACTTGGAGGCATTAAGCATTTTCCTCCAGGCTACAGAAGCCATTAACTGAAGGAGCTGGGATTTGAACCCAAGCTCTGAGGCCAGAATCCATGCCCAGACTCACTTCCTTATGTTACTGCATTTCCTGAGATCCGCCTGTGTCTGTGAGCCCTGCGCTGTGTTGTCACTAGGGACACGCTGGTGAAGAAGAGAACAAACACTGGCCTCATGCAGCTCACCTGATCGCTCTGTAAGAGGGAGAGGGAAATGGCTTCTATTGTGCATGCTTTCTTGAAGATTTAAGGAGAAGGCTGTATTGCCCTTCCTAGAACATTTTCCTTCATCATATTTTATTAGAAACAGTTAAGTATTATATATTTCAAATTAAAGTATGTTTTAATGGAATTATTTCCATTAAATTCACAGAGAAATTTTCGCAGATTCTCCCCCTGTTATATTCCTGCTTTGTAATTGAAGAGAATGTCCCTATGATCTTGAAAATACGTACCTGGATCTCAGAGAACCTACTGATGACGCTCCACTGGCACACATTGGGAGGCAGTGTCAGCTGAGTTCTGGTCCTGGCATCACAACGATGGACTCCGTTCTCTACTCTAAGATGTGCATTATATGCATTTGCATTAAAATGGGTTGTTGTCAATAAACACCCATCTATTATTTAAGCTTTGTAGCTCATGGACATATTTTGCAGAGTCATCTCTCTGACCACAGCCTCTCAAAAATATCCATGTAATCTATTTTGAAACTAAATTTTACCAGTATGTAAAAAATGAAAAATAAAAATCCTCTAAGGTAAAACCCACAGAGAAATCCTCTGTTTAGTTTGGTGCTATCCATCTAGACATTTTTATATTCATATTTCATCCAAACAGAAATCCTTGACTTCTCATATTGGACCATTTAAAGTATTGGCTTGTTTCATCTTTGTTTCTTTTTGGCCTGGCCTTTAAATTTCAATGAAAACTTCTCTTGAAAAAATTCATAATATAACATTTAATTTATGCATTAGGATGGAATAATGCCAATTTTACTAGATATTCTGGTTAGTAATATGGGGAAAATTGGTTGTGGGAGAAACTATCAGCAATATGTGAAGCCCAAGAGACTTAGGAAAATGTAAGGATGTACTATTTCATAGACAAACCCTAAGGAGTAAATAAAAATCTGTGGCTTTAGTTCATTCCATCCAACAGAAAGAAGATACATGAAATATGATGGGATGAAAATGTGTGCTTCTAAGATGGCTCATCTGCTTTAGATCTGACGATTAGTGCATTGTCATATTTTTCAGAATTTAGTCATAATTTCAAAATAATATTTATGTGGAAGAGGCTCCTAGAATCCATAGGAACATTGTTACTAATTATTTTCCATTCCCTCTGCACAACATACCCCTTATCTTTAAAGGGAATAATGTATCTCTAGTGATAGGTAAGAATACCCTCAGGTCCAAAAACCTGTAAGAACTGGAGTGGAGGCTTTTAAAAATCTGTTGATAAATTATTTAAAACTGACTGGGCTAGAAAACCACCAGAAGAGAAAATATTTGCTAAATGATGTAGAAATCTTAAAAATCAGCAATACTGGAATATGTTAAAGCCTCCTCCCTGTTCTTCTCCACTTCTCACCTCATCCATCAGTTCTCCAAATGTCAGCTTGAACCCTCTGGCCACATCCTGTTTCAGGGCATCTAACTTGTGGCTGTGTCACAGCAGGCATTAAAGATGCCATTAAACTGACACCTGCTCCTGGACACGTGAACCTTAAATGGCCTGAAAGCATATAATGTGCCATGCTAACTTATGAGAAATAAAAAGAAAAAAGCAAAAAAAAAAAAAAAAAAGAAAGAAAGAAACAAATTTAAAATATACTTAAATGAAATTTTAATTTAAATGTGTGCACTTGTGTGCATGCACACACACATATGCACACGTTAGTGTGTTCAACTTGCTTAAGATTCATAGAACTGAGTACAGAATTGGAATACCATAAGCTCCATTCTGATAGCGGCATATGTTTTGCGTTATTTTTAAAGGACTAACCCTTACACTCTCTTTGCCAAAGCGTTATATTATCATCAATGCCATTTACATCTCTGCAAACTTTGGTCAGCCAGAGAAAGGTCCTCTTCTTGTTTTTTTTTTCAAATAAGCCCAAACATACATATCTTACAAAACAAAGATACACATCTTCTATATGCATTGTCATCCCAAAGTACTGGAATTCTTTTCCCAGCACCTTGACCCAAAAGATGCTCTCGGTATCTCCTTCTCTAAAATGCACTTGGAATTAATGGAAAGTTGAATTACACCCACTGCCTCTATTTTTAAAAATATTTTTACAAAGTAGCAAATTGTTTCCATTCAGTAAAAATGATGGATTATTGTATAGTTTGAAAAAAATTAATGAACAGATGGAATTCCAACCCATTATTCATTAAAATATTTCACTGGGTTAATTCAGCAAATAAAAATGGAGAAGAGAGCAGATGGCCATTTATAGTTCTCTTGATTTCTTAAACTACTTCTTTACAGCCAGAACTGCTCCTATATTTAACTTGAAATGCACAGCTCTCACCATATGCACAGTAAGCAAGCATTCATGTGACCTCATAAACTTTTCATATAACACAGCAATGATTTTTATGATTTAGTTAAAGGAACACTGTACACTTACAAAGTAAGTTATTCCCATATCCTTAATATTCTGGGGATGATTTGAATTTCCTAGACTCAGTAGATCCTTGCCATCATTATCTGGCCTGAAGTAGGTTCAAGTAGGCACATGGGTAACATTTCACAAAAGGAAGTGATCAGCTTTGTTATAAACGCTGAAGTATGCCAAGTATGCATAAAATTATTTCACAGTAGGCAGTGTTTCTCTTAAGGCAATACTTTTTTTTTTTCCCCATCATATCCTAATTGTATAAGTTATTGCCTTTAAAAAAAAAATTCTATCTTCATGTAGAACAAATGGGACTCTGGCATAAGTAAATGGAATCAACCTCTCTGGAAAATTGCTTGACTCTATCTATTACAGCTGAACATACACACACTCTATGGCCCAGCAATTCCAGTCCTAGGTATGTACCCCATAGGAATGCATATACATACCCACAAAAGACATTGATATGAATATTCATAGAAGCACTATCTGTAAAAGCTCAAACCAGAAAAAAACCCGGATAAAATCAATCAATCAATTGTGACATATTCACAGAATGGTATAATATAAGCAATGAAAATCAGCAGACTTCTACCACACAGACAACATACGGGAGTGTCACAAAGTTGAGCAAAAGAAGGCAAACACAAGAGCATATACTATGTAATTCCATTTATGTAAATGTCAAAGGTTGGCAAAATCACTCCGGGATAATAGAAAGCAGCATAGTGGTTGCTTTGGGGGAAAGTGGGGAACGGTGACTGCGTCAGGCAGGGGGTGGGCTGGGCTGCTGGCTGTGCTCTTTTTCCTGAGCTGGGTGGTTGTTACATGGGTAGTGAAAATGTATTGAGCTGCGCACTTACGGCTGGTAAATCTCTTAGTAGGTATGACAAACTTTAATTTTTTTAAAGTTTACTTTGGAAGAGAAACACAATGAATAAAGAAAAAAGTGTCTTTATCAGTGCCAGGTGTAGAAAGAAATTATACCATCATTAATACAAGAATTATATTTCATCAGAGTTAACCCAAGTGATATAACACATGTTACCTAAATATTCTTTTCATAAAGTTCTCCTACCTCCCTATTCAAACAAAGTCCTCAGTAATCATCCGTTGATACCTTTCCCCTGTTACAGAAGACGTGCGTTGTGCTGTCTCCCAAGCCCCAGACCTTCCTCCTTCCGTTGAGTATCCTTTCACTTGTGAAACTCCTTTCCCCAATCCTCCTCCATGTGGTCCGTGCCCAGGGATGCTCTCCCCAGCTCTGCAAGTGAGCCATGGATGGCTCAACCTCGAGTTTCTTTTGGGCACAATGTTCTCATTGGGACAGGACAATTCTTTGTGTATGGAATTGACCCAGGCACTGTTCCATGGTTAGCTTCCCTGAACCTGAACCCAAAGATGCCTATTAGCTGTAAGGTCTGTAATTGTTATTACATTTAGTGTGGAGTTCATGACTGGGCTTCTCTCTAAGACATCAGAGACATGAGACGAGGCATAATGTCCTGTTCATTGTTATTCCACCTAAGCCTAACAGTACCCGGGCACGTTACCTTTTCAATAAAGGTCATCTGAAGTTTATTTGGCATGTATTCAATAAAAGTTTATTGAGTACCTTTATGTGCCAGGCATGGTTCTTGACAATAGGGGTATGGCAATGAATAAAACAGACCAAATCTTGCACACACAGTTTGTCTTCTAGTGAGAGAGAAAGAGACGATAAACAAGTAACAGATAAATACAAACAGAAAAACTGCAGATAGTGTTAAATGCAAGGAAGTGAGGGGAAAAGGATAATGTGATAGAAATCAAGGAGAAGGGGGCTGGTTACTTCACTGGTTCTCAACCAGGGGTGATTTTGCCCCTGGGGACATTGGATAAGACACAACTGAGGGGCTCTAGTGGGCAGGGGCCAAGGATGTTGCTGAGCATCTTACACATCTTACAATGCACAAGACAACCCCTCTCCACAAAGAACTGTCCAGCCCCAAATGTCAATCATGCAGAGATTGAGAAACTCTACTCTACATAGAGATGGGGGGAGGCCTCTCTGAGGAGGTCCCTTTGGAGCCAAGAACTTGAATGATGACAGAAAAAGTCAGGTGAGCAAAGTTCTGGAGAAAGAGCATTCCATGCCAAGGGAACAGTGAGTGTAAAAGTGCCAAGGTGCAAATCAGTCTGGATGGTTTGAAGAAAATAAAGAAGAGTAAAGGGGCTCAACTTAGCTGGGGGGAAGGCTAGTACCTTCAAGTCAAGTTTGGGCAGGTAATGGTACATTCAAGATAACACTAGGCAGATATAGATCAGTGGAAGAGAACAGAGAGCCCAGAAATAAACCCACACACCTACGGTCAATTAATTTTTGATGAAGGAGGCAAGAATGTACTGGAGAAAATACAGTACCTTCAGCAAGTAGTGTTGGGAAAGCTGGACAGCCACATATAAATCAATGAGCTTAGAACACTCTCTCACACCATACAGAAAAACAAATTTAAAGTGGCTTAAAGACTTACATATAAGGCATAACACCATAAAACTCCTAGAAGAGAATATAAGCAAAAATTCTCTGACATAAATCATAGCAATACTTTCTTAGATCAATCATCCAAGGCAAAAGAAATAAAAGCAAAAATAAACAAATGGGAACAAATCAAACTTATAAGCTTTTGCATAGCAAAAGAAACAAAACCAAACAAAAAGACAATCTTTGTGAAAGACTTGCTACTGATGCTACTGACAAGAGATTAATTTCCAAAAATACAAACACCTCATACAACTCAATATCAAAAAAAAACAAACAACCTAATCAAAAAATTGGTAGAAGACCTATATAGATATTTTTCCAAAGAAGACATATAGGTGGCCAATAGGCACATGAAAAGATGCTCAATATCACTAGTTATAAGAGAAATACAAATCAAAACTACAATAAGATATCACCTCACACTGTTCAGAATGAACATCAACAAAAAATCTACAAATAATAAATCCTGGATAGGGTGTGGAGAAAAGGGAATCCTCCTACACTGTTAGTGAGAATGTAAATTGATGCAGCCACTATGGAGGAATGGAGCATGGAGTTTCCTTAAAAAACTAAAAATAGAGTTACCACATTATCTATCCCATTCCTGGGCATATATCCAGAAAAGACAAAAATTCTAATTCAAAAGGATACATATACCTCAATGTTCATAGTAGCACTATTTACAGTAGCCAAAGTATGAGAACAACGTAAGCGTCCATCAACAGTGAATGAATAAAGATGTGGTATATATATATATATACACACACACACACATACATACATACACACAATGGAACATTACTCAGGTGTAAAAAAGAATGGAATGAAATATTGCAACATGGATGGACCTAGAGATTTTCATACTAAATGAAGTAAGTCAGACAGAGAAAGAAAAATATCATATGATATCACTTACATGTGGAATCTAAAAAATAATATAAATTAATTTATTTACAAAACAGAAACAGATGCACAGACATAGGAAGCAAATGTATGGTTACCAAAAGGGAAAGTGGGGGTAGGGATAAATTAGAAGTATGGTATTAACAAACAGAGACTACTATCTATAAAATAGATTAACAACAAGGATTTACTATATAGCACAGGGAACTATACACAGTATCTTGTAATAACCTATAATGGAAAATGATCTGAAGAAAAAAATATATATATTCTGAATCACTTTTCTGTGCACCTGAAATATTTCTGAATGCCCTTGAAATATTTGGGACATACTTAGACAAAAATTATTTGTCATTTTTCTGAAATCCAAATTTAACTGGGCATCCTTTACTTTTATTTGTAAAATCTGGCAATTCTATGCATGCATGAATGGACAAGTATTTGCATAGGTAAACACAGAATAATATATATTTGGAAAATGAGTCAACCTGCTATGTTTCTCAAATGCAAAAATAAAATGTTCTGCATAAATAGATTCTGTATCTGAAAAAGGGATGTGTTCAAATATATATTGTTTATACAGGAGAACAACTAAGTACCTAATCAATGTTGACATTTATAACTCCCTCTCATTAGTTTAAAATCTCCAGCCAGCTTCAGGTTATCCCTCCAGTATCTTAGTGGGAGCGGGATCACGTATATTAAATTGGTTCTCGTCACTCCCTAAATTGTTTTCTGTCCCCATCAACCTAGAACCCCACGTTCAAAACCTTGGGCTGGGCTTCTTGCATGACTCTTATTTTCATATGTGAACTAATAAAATATCCAAGTTCCTTCAATTCTTTTGTAAATTCTCTTAAATTTGATCCTCTTTTCCAGAGTCCACAGATCCAGTTTTGTCTAGATCTGATTCCTGCTCATTTCTTGCATTGTTACCAGGATCTTCTCTCTTATTCACTACTACCATCATGACCCTCTCAGATTTAAACCTTCCAGTGTTCCTATCATTGTAAAAAATTGTAAGTTGGTAATTCTTAAGCTGTCTCAGGGCTAAGATGTCTTTAATGTGGCTCACCTAGTAGAAAAAAACAGTCAATATTTAGGGTGAAGAGCATTTTCTTTAAAATCTGGATGTCTGGCTGCATTGGAAGGATCTGGAGATCTGGCCACACCAGATCTGCAGTTACTCTTGGTTCTAATGGGTAGAGTTGAATAGAAACTCTCTTCTTCAGACAGAACATGTAAGTCCTCACCTGCTTAGATGACCCAGCTGGCATTGGACACTGTGACTGGAACTGGATTACATTCAAACACTTCTAAAGCAGGCATCGGAGACCTAAGCCCCTTCCCTGTTCCCCACTTCAGTCCAAGCTCCCATTTAGGCCAATAGCCCCCAAAGTCTCATTTTTGTCTCTTGCTCCTTCACCTCCAACAGCCACAAGAGCCTGAATCCACATTTTCTCTTCTTCAATCTCGAGTGTTTTTCCTTTAATTTGACTTCCAATTTAAAATTGTTTCTGTATATCTATCTCACCATTATTGTTCATTACCTTGATGAATTTCTTCCAGAAAGTGAACACCCAATATTTTTGAGGTGTTTCTTAGGTGCTTGTCTCATTGCATGAAGACTGCTGTGTCAGCTCCCTGAGGAAGAGCCTTCCCTGCTACCTCCTTTAGCAGTCTGGGGAGTCCCAAAAGCACTCAAAAGTAGAGGCTGCGTGAAATGACTATAGAAAGGAAACCGTAAGAAAAACAAAATGAAAACCTACAGAATAGGAGAAAATTTTTGCAAACAATGAAATCGACAAAGGCTCAATCTCCAGAATACATAACCAGCTCATACGACTTAATAAGAAAAAAAAAAAAAAACCCAATCCAAAAATGGGCAGGAGACCTAAACAAGCAATTCTCCAAGGAAGAAATACAAATGATCAATAGGCACATGAAAAAATGCTCAATATCACTAATTATCAGAGAAATGCAAATCAAAACTATGATGAGGTATCACTTCACACCAGCCAGAATGGCCAGCATTCAAAAGTCCACAAATGACAAATGCTGGGGAGGCTGTGGAGAAAAGGGAACCTTCCTACACTGCTGGTGGGAATGTAGTTTGGTGCAGCCACTGTGGAAAACAGTATGAAGATTCCTCAAAAGACTAGGAACAGACTTACCAGATGACCCAGGAATCCCGCTCCAGGGTATATATCCAGAAGGAACCCCACTCCAAAATGACACCTGCACCCCAGTGTTCATAGCAGCAATATTTACAATAGCCAAGACATGGAGACAGCCTAAATGTCCATCAACGGATGACTGGATAAAGAAGAAGTGGTATATTTATACAATGGAATACTATTCAGCCATAAAAACCGACAACATAACGCCATTTGCAGAAATATGGATGTTCCTGGAGAATGTCATTCTAAGTGAAGTAAGCCAGAAAAAGAAAGAAAAATACCATATGAGATTGCTCATATGTGGAATTTAAAAGAAAAAAGAAGAACATAAATACAAAACAGAAATGGACTCATAGACATAGAATACAAACACGGTTGCCAAGGGGGCGGGGGATGGGAAGGGACAGACTGGGATTTCAAAATCTGTAGATACTGAAAGGCATATATAGAATAGATAAACAAGATTATACTGTACAGCATAGGGAAACATATACAAGATCTTGTGGTAGCTCACAGCAGAAAAAAAAATGTGACAATGAATATATGTATGTTCATGTATAACTGAAAAATTGTGCTCTACACTGGAATTTGACACAACATTGTAAAATGACTATAACTCAATAAAAAAATTATTTCTTGTGAAAAAAAAGAGAATAAAAGAATATACACAGAGGAAAGTGAGCCTGAACTTACTCCTTTTTTGAATGGTATACTTGTATAGCTTGAAACTAGTTATTTTTCCCAAAATCTATTATTTAAAAAAAATAGCATGTAAGAAATGGAAACTAAATAAGCTCTTCGAAAGTTCTACTTAATTTAATAAAGCTCTTCTATTAAACCACAGTATCTTATTTTATTCTATAGATATACTTGATTCTATGACCACTAAAAACTAAAAATTTCACTCATTTTGTTCTTAGTTCTTATGAGGTTATTAAAACTCAAAGACCGAATTTTCCTTCATTTTAAGAAGGCTGATTATTTAAATCTTAAAGGCTTAAGATGAGGAAATAAAACATTCTCTGGGTTTGTATGTATCTATTAAAACATCAGGAATAGATAAGGAGCCTGAATTCCAAGAAAAAAATTTCTAACTATATTAGCAGATACCAGTATCTATTTAAACTTCTTTGTAAAAAAACAGTGAGTTTTAAATAATTTATTTTAGCCATATACCTTTTCTTTAAAAGTTTAAAGGAATAAGATTTAAAGAGAGAGGTCCAAAAAAATCACAGTATTTCCTCAATTAAAAAATTATTTCCACACAATAATTACCTTTAAAGAAGATTTTAGGAAGGTTCAGAGTAAAAAAATAATTAGTAAGAAATCCAGTCACAGTAGGAATTAGCAAACAATCTGTGTTTTCCTAAATCAGCCCCTCTTGATGTGTTGTCAGGATCACAAGGCATGACAAATTTTAAATGGGCTTACTGCCGAGAACTAATCCATAAGGTACAACCATTTCACTTCCACACACACACACACACACACACAATTCAAAGTGGTGAATAAAGCAGCAAACATAGATTAGCTGTTTCTATTATAGTCAGTTAGCCAAGATGAAAATAACATTATAGACAAAGCTTTCAGGAAAGGCTCTTATGTTAATATGCTTTGTGAAATATGTTTGCATTGTTCATAAATGCATATATATGTATACATATATATGAATATGCATCTTCCAAGCCATATGTATATGTTATTCATTAACAAATAAGAAAAAAATTGCTCAGTCAAATTGAATCTTTGGAGGCTGTCTAGAAGAATTTGGAAGGAAAAACATACATATATATATATACACACACACACACACACACACACACACACACATATATATATATATATAAAGAGATTAGTTTCTGATTCAATTAAATCTTAAGATAACATATAGTGAATAAAAATCAGAGAAAATGTGAAGAATCACTAGACAGAGAAAATTAATTATCAACTCAAATATAAGATAGCAGTCCTCAATTATACAAAGGAGATTATATGGTTCATAACTCAGCCCATAACTTACTGATACCAGAGAATTTGCACTGAATCATATCATATCAGATTAGCACTTGGAAGGAATCTTAATGAGTATCTAAGACCTGCCACCCTAGAAATACCACCAGGGAAACCCCATAGAGTGACTTGCTCAAGGTCACTCAATCTGTCAGTGACAGAGGAAAGGCTAAAACTCGGGCTTCCTGCTTTAGGGAAAAATACTGATATTTTTCAAATTAGCTGAGTTAATTATTTGCCCTGCTGACATCTTGCTTGTTGTTAGATTGCTGGTTTCCTTGTTTGTTTACTTAAATGAGAGATTGCATATTCCACCAGTTGTAAGATCATTGGAGAGAGGCGTAAACGGCTCTTTGGTCAGGGGTATAAAAACACTGTTCTCGTCAAGAGTAGACTGGGAGATACTGAGCAGAGAAAAGACCAGAAAGTGACTCCAAGAGATTCTCACTTTCATCCTTACCTAAACATCTACGAGCAAAGTGAGGTCTCAAGACGTGACGCTCCATGTTACACAGCTAGCTGGCGGCAGGAAGGGGACCAAACTCAGTATACCCTCATAATCTCGGGTTCTTTCCTCTGTACCTTGTCCTTGAGTTGTGTCTTCGGGGTGAGGCTTCACTGTGTCATTGAAAAGGAATTCTTTGAATAAGATAATCATATTAAATGTAAATGCAGACATCATACTCCAAAATCTGACACAGATGATTTTTTGATTATTTGGTGGTGTACAACGTGTCTATTACTGCTCCTTGTAATTAGAATGGATAAACAGCCATTGCTCACATGTCTGTAATATTCCTCATGGGCAAACAGACCCAGGCAGCACTAACTCACAGAATTAAGAGTTCTGTCAAGCACTGGCTGAACTAGTGCACTAAAGCTTCATTGATTCAGATCATTTGGGGGAAATCGAGTACAAGGTAGGGGCAAGCAAATTGGTTAAAAAAAAAAAAGAAATGAAATATTTCTGAAGAAATACATACCAATTATTTTGAAGTAAGTTAAAGTAACCATTTAAATACTGCCAAACATAAGTCCTGTAGGGCTTATTTTAATAAATGAATAACTCATCTGTAATTAGCAGATAAATTGCTTATATGCAAACGGAATTAGAAATCATTTGAAAATAATTTCGCATATCAAAAATGCACCATCGAATCTTATTTATTCCAAATTGGGCATGAAAAACGTTTTCCTATGGAGAGTAGAGAGGTAAATTTCAGTCTAGTTCTAGTTAAATGGTTAACTCTCATAGTCATAATGCTCTTACTACTATATGAAGCAATAATGATAGTAATGATCATTCATTTCCACTTCTCATAGGGAGTCGTATGTATTTTTTAATTTGTGCCCTGTCAGAGCTCTGTGCACCAACTTGTGTTTTTTTTTCGGTAGGGGGAGGTAATTAGGCTTAGTTATCTATTTATCTTAAAGGAGGGACCAGGGATTGAACCCAGAACCTCATGCATGCTAAGCATGTGCTCTACCACTGAGCTATAACCTCCCTCCAACTTGTTTGAGATTTAGAAGCAACTAAATTCTACATCCTGGATCAGAACCCAGGGGGCCTCTGACCCCTGCTAAGTACCTTTCACTTTCCCACATGCTCTCCACGTTCTTGGGTAAGCTAGATGAATGTCTAGCCTAACGTCATTTTTCTTTCGCTCCAGGGTCTATATTTTTATAGTTTTATATGCACTATGATCTCAGGTCACATTACACCTATGGGCAGTTGGGGCTTAAACTCACTCGATTCCAGGGACTCTGGATGTCCCTTCAGTGGGTTGTTTCCAGTGGTTTCATGGATCAGTACCTGTGTTCAATCCTTGCTGACATGAGATGGACATAAATATCCAAACTGTCTTTGGTTCCTCTGACTCTTTTTCCTAAACACTAGGTTTAATTTACAAATGAAACTGAATCAAACATCCCTTAGTCATTCTAATGGCAAGGAAAAATGATAGCTCCTTATTTCCATTAACATTACCAAGACCTCAACTCACAGATAATCTCTCCTCAGGCAGCGATCACTGTGAGCCTCACTTTGGCAGGGATAGCAGAGACACCAAAAGAAAGAATCTTGGAGATTAATTTCTTAAATGGAATCATGTGCATGATAAAAAAAAAAGTCTTTATCCTATTAACTTATTAATAAAGAGGAAGCAGAAATAAACAGGCACTTATGTCCAACCGCAGCGTCTCCTTCACCTTATCCTACGTGTATGCCGGTATCACATTTATTATCGACCTTACATGGCTATAAACATGAGCTTACACATGGCTCAGTTTGGTGTTTCTTAATAGTAAAATGTCACCTCTCAGCCTTTGTATATGCTAGAAGGGAGATCTGTTTTGACTGATGTGTGTGCACATGTGTAACTGCCCCGTGACAGCAGACTAGGATGACCAGATTGACTTACAACTGATCAATGTGTAGAGTTGAGCTGCGTACACAGGGAGGAGGAAAGAAGCCTTGAGCTTTTAATAACACTGTGCATGGATTAAGTGAGCATTCCTGACATCGCTCCACCAGTCCTTTAACATCTCGAGTTTTCAGTTTGATTTTTCACCATGCATATCTGCACCCCCAGGCCTCCCGAGCTGTTTACTCATGGTTGCTTGAACAGTTTTCCTACCAGAATTCCACTGCCAATCATGTTTTCCTGCCTGAAGTCATCCCTTCCTCCCTTCTCTTCTCCACCTACAGAATTCTTCTCCTCTGTAAATACCCAGCTTGTAGGTTACTTTCTCAGAGTAAGTAAATGTATAGTTGTCCCTTGATATCCGCAAGGGGACTGGTTCAAGGAACTCCGACAATACCCAAACCCACAGATGCTCACATTCCTCATATAAAATGGCACAGTTTTTTCATATAACCTATTCACATCTTCCTGTATACTTTAAATCATCTCTAGATTATTTATAATGCCTAATACAATACAAATGCTGTGTAAACAGCTGCCAGCGTGCTGGCAAATTCAAGTTTTGCTTTTTCAAACTTTCTGAATTTTTTTTCAATCTGCAGTTGGTTGAATCCACAGATATGGTACTGGCATATACAGAGGGCCAACTCTACACGCATCTGTATTCAAAAGCACTACGGTCGACGCTTTGCTGTACACCTGAAACTAACACTGTGAATCTACTACACTTCAATAAAAAATAAAATTAAAAAAAAAATTTTAAGTGCTTTGGTCAAGACATTACTATATTACAGACCACATGTGCCATAATTACTTGATTAGCTACTTCATCCATTAGACTGCACATTCCTTGTGGCCTGGGTCATCGTGTCATTTCTTATTATATTTCAGCTACTCCTTGGACACCTGCCCCTCAAATTTTTACCCCTGCTGATATGTTCCCCAATGTCTTGCACACTGGTGGGCATAGAGAAAGTTCTATAAATGATTATTGACTGAACTAGAGTGGGAGCAGCCAATGGTAGTCAGGATCAAATGGGTAGTTAGATCTGTGTGTGATGAAAACCCTCCTAAACGTAATGTGTTGACCCAAAGTCTCAACTCCCCAACCTTTCATTTAGGCTGCAAATCAGAGTGCATGAATCTTTGTTCATCCTTTTAATGTGCTATCCACTTAGATTTCAGCCTTACATTAATCTGGGATATTAATTCCACCAGCACTTTTGATGGAAGCTATAATTTATATCACCGAAAAACCTTTCAGTAGCTTAATGTCCAGAGGTGTAAGAATACAAATGACATTAAACATTAACGAGGCAAAGAGGTATGAGTGCAGAAACTGTGCTGCGTGAAAAGTCAGGACCAAATGAAGGCTCAAACATTTCACAATTAAAACAGGGTGAAATGAACAAGTGTCACAGATCTGGCATTAATCAGAAAGGATATAAACCAAACCAGAGGCACATTTATTGCTTAAAAAAAAAATCCTCAACTCCCTGAAGCACCTGTAATTATTAATTATGTATAAACAACACTTGAAGTGTTGACACTGTATATTCCTATAAAATGAAACATAAAATAATAATGCCTCAACCTTATACCATCCCTTCACGTACTGATAAGCTGGAAAGGAATCCTGTGGAGTTTTAGGTGGGTCAGCACGGATGACCACCCAGAAATGGACTTTATTGTGTGATGACCAGCTCAGTCTCCACTCTTACTAAACACTCGTTCCCTCTGACACTAACACCATACAGAGATAGTACAAAGTGGCCAATCCCACCCTGAGATCTAATCCTGACATGCCACAAACTTGATGAGTGACTCTGGGCAAGGTTTGAATTTCTTTGGGCCTAAACTTCCCAATTAAAAAAAAAAAAAAAAGGCTAGAATACTGTATCTTTATGTCCTTTCAATATGAATATTCAATCATTCATATTTCTAAGGTTTATCTGATTTGTTATCCCTGCTCTTACGCCTCATTCAGAGGAAAATGTTGGTGGTCCAATAAAAACATACGCAATTTTTAGCATATTTGATAGCTGCATAGTCAGTTTATTTTAAAATGTTATCCATTGTGATGCTTCCGGCCTCAAGTAACAGAAAGTCTTACTTCACGGAGAAGTATTATCTCATAAACAGGAAATCCAGAGTGTGGACGGGCTCAGGGCTGGGTGAAAGATATCATCAAGGACCCAGGTTCTCCTCATCTCTCTGCTCTGACATCCTGGGTGTCCGTCTCCCCTTCACACTTGTAGCAAGATAGTTGTCTTAGGTCCACGGGTCCAGTGGGGAATATGAAGACTAGACTCATAACATCAAGCCTCCTGGGACGATGTCATCATTCTCCTCCAAGCTAACAGCCAAGAGCTCAGCAAATCATCTTCTCCTCTTTCTCATATTATTAAAGTAGTTTGGGAAGTAGCTACTGAACACCAGTATGATGCTAGGAATTGTTAGTGATGCAGTAAAACGAAGTATAAAGAAAAACCCATTCAGTCTTTCATTGTGGAATCATGACTAATTCAAAAAATGAAGTACAGTTGTCCCTCAGTATCTACGGGGCATTGGTTCCAGGGCCCTGGCTTGGATACCAAAATCCGAGAATGCACAAGTCCCTCACATAAAATGACATAGTATTTGCATATAACATATACACACCCTCCCTATACTTTAAATCATCTCTAGATTACTTGTAATATCTAATAAATATAATTGCTATGTAAATAGTTGCCATCACATGACAAATCCAAATTTTGCTTTTGGGAAACTTCTGAAAGTTTTTTTTTTTTTTTGCATATTTTCCATCCAAGGTTGGTTGAATTCATGGACATGGAACCTGTAGATATAGAGAATCAACTGTAAATATGTTTCAGAACCTTAAAGCAGGACACAAAAACTCTTTCCATGAGGTTAACCCAGCCCTAGCTGAATCTCCAGGAATGGTTAGACAGCATGACCTCTTTCTTACTTCTAGAAGAGAACAAATTCCGTACTTATAAATTCAATACTTTAGTATAATTTTCCAAAGGAATATATTATCATAGACTACACTGACCTTATTTTTGAAATGACTACAGCTCAGCAGAGCAGAATGCATTTCAGACTGCAGTGGACTTCAACCAAGGGTTTTTTGAGATATCTAGAATAAGATTTTCAGCAAGATAAGCATTATGTGACACTAAACTATAATCATAGCTGCTATAGATTCAAATATATGGTATATGGTATGTACAGTCCATTCCCAAACCCACTCTTCTCAGCTATAACCTATTTTTGTATTGGTAATTATTATATTATGGTCTAAAATTGGACTATGTGATAAAATAATAATCATAATACCCAGGCAACTGAATGTAAAGATTCACAGAGTCAAATGGCAGTATTTGTTAAAAGCACTGTAGTATGAATATATTAGAGAATACCTAAGCATGTCTCCATCTTATACTTCCAAAAACACTGTAGTAACACTCACATACATGCCTTCTGGAGCATATGAGTGACAGTTTCTCCGTGTTGGAGACCTGGTAGTGGAACTCCTCCCGGGTCATAGAGTATGCACATTTTTCATTTTCATGAATGTTGCCAAATTACTTCCTAAATGGTTGTACTAATTCCCACCAGCTGCATATGAGAGTTTTTGTTTCACTACATTCTCATAAACACACGATGTGATAAGACATTTTAATTTTTACCAATCTGCTGGGTGAGAAGTGGCATCTCATTTTTCTCTTCATTTGCACGTCTCAGATTCCCAGTGAGATTAAACTTAAATACTTTCTTCCATGTTCATTAGCCACAATAAGCCTTTCTTCTTCTGAAAAATGCCTATTTGTTCCGCTTGCTCATTTTTCTATTGGGGTGTTTTCTATTCCATACTGACTTTGTACGTTTTTTTCACATACATGTTGGCTCCTGTGGGTTAATGCTTCTTTTATTCCTTTACTCTCATTTTATTTTTCCCAGCTTTCTTGAGGAATGATTGACAAATAAAAATTGCATATGTATTTAGGATCTACTACCTGTTAAAGAAATACAACATGATGATTTAATATATGTATATATTGTGAAATGACTACCACAACTCACACGTCCATTGTGTCACATAGGAGAACAGAAATTCCTTTGAGATACTGATTTCATTCCTTTTAGATATAGACCCAGAGGTGGGATTGCTGAATCATATGTAGCTTGACTTTTTTTCTTTTTTATTAATTTGGTGAGGAGCCTCCATACTGTTTTTCATGATGGTGTACCCATTTACATTTCCACCAATGATATACAAGGGCTCCCTTTTCTCCACACCCTGACCAATACTTGTTATCTCTTGTCTTTTTGATGATAAGCATCTAACAGGTGTGAGTTGATATTTCATTGCGGTTTTGCTTTGCATCTCACTGAGGACTAGTGATTTTGAGCACCTTTTCATATACCTGTTGACCATCTGAATATCTCTTTTGGAAAAACGTCTGTTCAGGTCCTTGCTCATTTTTTACTCAGGTTATTTGGGGTTTTGCTATTGATTTTTAGGGGTTCCTTATATGTTTTGGATATGAACCTTTTGTACGATACATGGATTGTAAATATTTTCTCCCATTCTGCAGGCTGCACTTCCACTCTGTTGATTGTTTCCTTTGCTGTGCAGAAACTCTTTAGTTTGATGCAGTCTCACTTACTTATTTTTGCTTTTGTTGCCTATGCTTTTATAATCATAGCCAAAAGAAATCATCACCACCATCAAGGAGCTTTTCCTCTATGTTTTCTTCTAGAAGTTTTACATGTCCAGGTCTCAATTTTAATCTTTAATCCATTTGTGTGTATGGCGTAAAATAGTGATCTAATTTCATTCTTTTGCATGTGATCAAAAAGTTGTCCCAATTCCATTTTGAAGAGACTATTCTTTCTCCATTGTGTGTCTTGGCACCATTGACCAAGATTAGTTGTCCATATATGTATGGATTTATTTCTGGGCCCTCTATTCTGCTCCATTGGTTTAGGTGTCTGTTTCTATACCAGTACTCTACTGTTCTGATAGCTAGTTTTATAATAAAAAAGGCATCCAAATAAAAAAGGAAGAAGTTAACTCATGCTCAATATAAGCGCTCAATCTTATATATAGAAAACTCTAAATACTCCACCAAAAAACTATTAGAACTAATAAATGAATTCAGTAAGGTTGCAAGATACAAAATCAATATACAAAAATTAGTTATGTTTCCATAAACTAACAATGAACTACCTGAAAAATAAATTAAGAAAGCAATCCCATTTACAATAGCAACAACAAGAAAATACACCTAGGAATAAATTTAATCAAAGAGACGAAAGATATATACACTGAAAACTATAGGACATTGATAAAAGCAACTGAAGGAGACACAAACAGTGGAATGAAATCTCACGTTCATGGACTGGAAGAATTAAAATAGTTAAAATGTCCATTCTACTAAAAGTAGTCCATGGATTCAATACACTCTCTGTCAAAATTCCAATGGCATTTTTCACAGAAACAGAAAAAATAATCCTAAAATTCATATGGAACCACCAAAGACCCCGAATAGTCAAAGCAACCTTCAGAAAGAAGAACAAAGCTGGAGACATCATGCTTCCTGATTTCCCTTATTCTCATTTGACAAGGGTTTTGGAAGGGGAGAGGAGGTCAATGTATGTGGCCAACCCACTATGTTGACCAGAAGTCCTGAGCTCTGGAAACTTACTCTCTTCACTGCATTATACATGCCAGTTAAGGGACTGTAGCTGCAGCTGGAATGTCACCATGGCCTTCGACCTTGTCCTTCTCATACAGCACCCACTTCTAATTTCTTCTCTCATCAAAGAGACACGTGGAGAGAATGTTTTTACTCCACAAGTACACGTGAGAAATGGTTATTTTCCCATGGATTTAGCAGGAAGTTCAGTTACTATGAGTTTGTTAAGTAATTAGGGTTCTGTGTTTGTTCTATTCTTGATATGTTTAAGCAATATCCCAGAAGTTAATTGAGTAATTACTTAGGGTCATGAGGAATAGCTTGCTTGCTTTAAAACTAGAGATGGGGGTGAGGGAAGATTCAGTGTAATGAGATAAGTCTGTCACTTCTGTAAATTTAATTATGGGCTCTTTATATTAGATTTGCCCAGATCTTTCCATGGAAAAAGCATCCCCATGCTAATTCTCATGACCTTGTGCTTTCTTATCTTTTTATTTTCATGTGAATATTGCTATGGTTTTAAAGAGTCACTCCAAGTCAAACAGAGAATTTCTTCTGCTTTTGTGACTAAATGATGCTTAAGCAGTGTGCCAATGAGACATTCATTATGCAAGGTGCTAAGGCAAAGCACCCAATGATCTGTGAAGGAAACAGAACTTCATCTTTGGTATTTTAAAAGTACTTTCCAAGACAGATTATAGCAGTTCACCACAAAGGGGGAAAAAAGATAGTCACAAGTAATTTTTTAAGACAAAAGAATAGCAAGTATGTACTTTCTTCACTTAAAAAACACATAAACTGCATGCAGTCTGAGTTTTTCCCAAACAAAGAGTTCCTGAATAGGTAGAAGAAAAGTTCTACAAAATGCACCAGCCAGAGTCCTGAGCTAAATTGCCCAATTACTCATGCTCTAAAGAAACTTTCAAAATGCAATTCACCCCACTTGCTGAACTTGTTAGTGCATTTCCAATTGCAAGAAACAATAAACTAGTTTCTTTTTCCTATTTCTGGGCGGTGAAAAATCAGTAAGGTCATAAACTAGATACGTATCATTATCATTTTTATCTGAAGAGGCTACAGCCAATTATATTATGTTTTATGTTATCTGCAGGGCAACAAGTAGAGGCAGGAGAAAAGTCAAGATGGTACTGGCACACAGGCTGGCTGTAGGGATGTGCGGCAGACCTCAGGCTTGGGACCAAAGCAGTGGGAAGGGGAGGAGGGAGGTGTGCATGGAAGGACTCACTCCTCTTACAGAAGCCCATCATCCCAGAAGGAAGCTGCATCATCAAGGAAGGTGATGAATTTTGGCATCAGTCATGGCTCTCCAGAACATGGCATTAGCAAGTCACTTAACCGTATAAGAACAAAAGAGCATGAGAATGCATACTTCAGAGGGACTCCATGAGGACTAAGAGATGCAACCCGTGTCACACAGGCAGCACAATGTGCTGCACTTAATAGGTGTACAACTAAGTTCCTTCGGATCCCTCCTTTCACATTCCCTAATGGGTTGCAGTCATTAAACTGGTGCCATCACCATGTCGGGATGCCACACCAAAGAGCAGGGCACATTTTCAAAACCTTTGAGCAGCTCCATAAAGTGACACGATTCTGTGGGGCTATCGCAGGCCCCCGATACCTGTAGACCCCATAGAGCACCTGCCGGTCAGGTCTGTGGATTGTGACCTGCCCCCCACCTCCCTTTCTCATATGCTTCAGTTTCTTCCTCCCAAATGTAACTTGAAGTGTTTTCTTCCCACTGCTCTAAGGCTTCTTCAAGCATAAAAGTAAATATCTGAAAATGGAGCAGCTTTTAAAAAAATTTTTTAAGACTAATGGGTGTTCATTCTACAGGAGCAGAATCAAAAATAATAATAACTTTCAAAGCAAAACAAATGCTGTTGCTGTGTTACCATCTAAGACACCTGGGGTTTGATTTCCTTTTCAGGTTTTCTTCAGTTCTTTGTAATACACAGAAGTGTGGCAGGTTCACCATTTAATCAGGGATCGGCCTAAAACAACATGGAAGAAAGAAAGCCATTGCCAGACCAATGTCATGGGATCCTTTTTATTAAAATCTCTACGTAAGATTTGATTAGAAAGTTTGATTTATTGGAAAAATTAAATCCCAGTCACACTGTTCTCCTACCTGTTACATGTACACAAGGACACATAACGGATTATTTTACTGAAATTCAATTGCTAGGAAAGTTTTTGTTGTTGTTATCGTTATAATTCTGAAAGGGATTCCGTTTGTTTGGTCAGATCTTTGACTCTGACTTTAAAAAGTTTTGAGTGTCAAGAATGATGTAATAAAGACTATTTAGAAATTATGTGGGAAATAAGTCTAAATTCAGTGGTGAAACATTGTCTCTGATGTTCAGCATCGAATTTTTAAAGAGCTACCATTTATTGAGCACTTGCTAAGGGTTCGGTGCTAAGGGTTTACTTAATACCAATCATGTCATTTAATTCTCATAAGGTCACATTATTCTCAGAGATGATTAAGAAACATTCCCAACATATAGTCACTATTAAGTGCACTGCTCGCTTTTGAACCTAAGCCAGCACACTCCAGCACCCTCATTCAAACCCACAGGCCAGCACCTTCTACAGTGAACAATTTATCCGTCCTTCATTTACTAGGTTAGATAAACTTCAGGGTTGTTTCCAACTGTAAGCCTGTGGAGGGCCTGCGCTGAAACCCTTATAGATCTCAACTCAGGAATATGCACAAATGAATATTGAATATATGCTTCTTGATTAGGATGATAATAATTAAAAATAAAATTATATGAATGATCATAGGGAATACTGATTAGGCCAATTTAATAAAACCCGCATCACCACTCCACTAAAGATACATTTTAGCATCTCAATGATTTAATAGAAGATTGCTATATTGCATTTCCCAGCTGCACAAAACCTATTCTCAAGCATGATCATTATAATCTCGTGCTTTATTAAACATCTGAAAGGAATAGCATAATGGTCCTTCAAGGACAGCTCCATTAGGGGGAAAAAAATAGAATAATCTACAGTATAATGTGTTTAAAATGCTTTTTAAAATAGTGTTGTCATTAAGGTGATCAGCACCTGGGTTATTCTCATTGAAATAGCCTGAGGTCTGCTGATTAAAGAGAGAGCTACACTTGCCTTTCCTGGCCCATTAAATGAACCAAAGATACATCTACACACATCCTTCTATGGTCTAGTTTCATTAAGATGAAAATCTTCAAAAATCAGTTAGGTATCAGTGCAATAAACTAGGTTGGGAAAAGAAGAATGGGATGACACAAAGCTTTATTGACCAATAAAATTTAATTGACTATCTATATTCTCACTTAGAAATTGGTCAAAATGGCCCCTCAATTCAGCTGGATGCTAATAGAGCTTCCTTTTAAAGTCAGAACAGGATTTTCAAAAAGCACAAACCTACCATTCTTCATCTTTTCTTGGCCAAAATTATATCAGGCATTCTGAATGCATCTTGCCCAAGAGTAAAATAACATTCCCCAATCCGCATCTTCAATTACAGGTGGAAATCCACTGATCTAGTAAATGACAATAAGCTTAGTAAAACTTGCATTTCTATGGTGACATGAAATCTACACACAATTTTCCTGTTTCCATTTTCAAATTCTCACGTGAACAATAGTGACTTCTATTTTTCAGATGAGGAAAATGAGGCTCCAAAAGATTACACAACTTGCCTGAGATGACACTGATCTTCAGTGGCTTAACGAGGATCCCAAGCCAGAACTACAAACTGGCCCAGGGCTCTTTCTATCCTTTTTAAGTTAAAAATTTCCCCTTACCTGGCACTTCCTATACTTCCCAAATTCTCCAGAACATTATTACATGCTTTGTAAATGAATCTGTAAATGGTTTGTGAAAAATGAACCTCTTACGCTCAGCAGGCAGCAGGCAGTGATAACTGATAACTGTTATCTGCCTGCTGTGAGACTTAAGGCAAGTTAGTAAATCTCTCTGAAACTTAACTTTCTCTTCTTAATATCAAAATAATAACATACTTTCCTTTGAGAGAAATTAATGAAATAGCATGTCAGAGGAACTCTCTCAGAACTTGGCACGGAGTATGAGTTTGCAAAACAACCTATTTAGTATGCATCTCAGCTTAAGCATTATCAGAACCTACATGATAATTAAAACTGTGAATGTAGGTTTTTTTTTTCAAAGACGGGATTGTTGTAGGTAAAATAAGTGGAGAGTGGATTTGATGGCTTGCTCATTTGCAAAATAGGAAATAAAAGAACATTGGAGGAGATAGAAATAGGAAAAGAGCAAAAAAGTAAAGGCTGAGGGAAATAAAAAAAGAATTTAAAGAAAAATGGTATCTACACATACAGACGTATCAGCCTATGGATAACAGAATGACCCAAAGCAGAGAGAGCATTTATATACATATTATATCCTCCCACTAATAAGATGATATACGAGATGATAATAATTATTATTGTCCCCATTTTACAGAAGAGTAAAGGTTAGGTAACTTGCCCAAAGTCAGACAGTAAGTAGGTGAGAGAGCTGGGATTCAAACCCTGGCTCTCTGACTCCAAAGTCTGTGCTCTTATTCTGTGCTATTCTGCTCCTGGTCTGAGCTAAGAGTCAAAAGCAGCAGGGCGGTAGAGTGGATATTGAAAATACTCAACTATTCAACTAGAGGACATCTGTCTTGAAGGCAAAAATGCACCTGAGTGTGCTATGTTTGGACAGACCCAGCCCAGTGCAGCAGGTCACTAGGATCTTGGAAGATGAGACAAAATGCAGACCCTGTCCTTCATGCACTTGCCAAGATTGTTGAGGGATCATTTAAGCTAAGCACTTGTGGCTGAAAGTAGCTAAATTTTTCCCAGCAGTCCATTCCAGACGCTGGCTTGTGAGGACTGTCCTTTCACTGAACAGGTCTGGGAGAGCTGGTTGAATGGTTTGCCAGGCTTCTACCTTGGTGTGGCATCCTTTGGGGCTTCTATTAGGCTATCCCCTGCCCTCCTTACTCATAAGCATGGCCACTTCAGCTCATCCATCCCTCGCTGCTTAAGCATCTCACTACTTGCCTGTGCCACACAGACCCCATCGGCTGAAGCCCTTCAGTACCAGCTCTGCCACTGGAACCAGTTCAGACCAGGCTGTACCACTGCGAGTTGCGTGACCTTTAACCTGCTTGACATTTAACCTCCTTGAGTCTATCTCCCTCTATAAAAGTTGGTACATGATCTAACTCCCCAGGTAGCTGCAGAGGTACAACGAGATTATACCTGGGAAAATAATCTGGTGCTCTATAAATATTTATTGACTGTAGATGTCAGTAGCAAATATTACTTCTGAACCCCTGGACTGACTGTTTCTAGACCCTCACTGTTGGTGAATCCATCTCAACTTTAAAGATGTCCTATAAATCACTAGGATTAAGTAGTTGAAGCAATTGGATGTGACATCAGATCCAGGGCCACGTCTTCCCAGCACACACAACAATGGTGCTTTGCTGGAGCTGCTGCTGCCAACAAAAATGAGTGCAGCCAAAATATCCTGAGCCATTATTATATATCATTAATGTCACTTTTAGCATTGGAAAACTGCTTTTCTGTCATTTCTATGAGTAATGACTCACCCGTGCCTGGGACGCAGTTACTACTGTTCGCTCTTCTCATAGAAGTGGCTGGTTGGGAACACACAAAAGCGTTGGTATCAAAATCAGGATAGAAACTGCCTCACTTGAGTTGCATAGTCCAGTTTTCAATGACCAGGATTAAAATACATTCACACTTTCAAAGCAAAGAATACTCTCAATTAGCCCCAAAGTATACCCCAGCAGAAGTTTGTTTTTTAAATATGGTAATTCCCGTTGACAAATGTAGGGATAATGAGTTCTGGCCAAATCTAAGAGTGATTATGGACATTCAAAGATGCCCATTTCGATATCAGTTTCTAGGAAGGGACACATAAGAAAAATGGTAAAAATCTAAATAAAATATTGCCTGTGCTGGAAAGGAACTTTATTTGAAAGCTAAGGAAGTGGAGTCCATAACTCAAATGATCTAGTTACACATATAGCTAGTACCAAAACTAGCTTTAAAACCAAAGTCTCTTTCCTCCAAGTCCAGTGTTATTTATTTTTTTTTTAAGCATCATAAATACAGGGGCATGGAAACCTAAGGCCTTCCTATTACTTTATGAGTAACCAGGCCCCTCCTATTCTAACACCAGGGAAATCCCAGATGTATCTCTCTCTAAAATTAAGAATAGCCTAGGGAGAGCACAGGGTCAGTAGGGGATGATCAAAAATCCATTTCCATTGTACTAAGAATGGTCTACATAAAAGGGATGAAAGCATTCAGCCACCTCAACCTTCAGCCCCTTCCTGAA
Source organism: Camelus ferus (assembly GCF_009834535.1). Lineage (NCBI taxonomy): Eukaryota > Metazoa > Chordata > Mammalia > Artiodactyla > Camelidae > Camelus > Camelus ferus. The sequence continues at coordinate 36,360,515 of NC_045709.1, forward strand.
ATTTTCCACTTCCCCTTAATTCATATGTACGGGAGATCAATATATAATAATCTGTGGTACTAACTTAAGGTGGCTGAGCTTCTGGGCAAATAAATTGTTTGAAGGAATTTTCCCGCTAAAAAATCGAGAATTTATTGTTTCTGTCTGGCGTTTATTGTCACTGACATCTGTGAAGATTTTCACACAAGAATGCATTGTCTTCCACATCCCACTTCAGTTCAGTGCACTGTATTCCATTCAGGTTTTTTTTTAAAGAACCATCTGTTTAAAATGACTTTATTAATTCCTTTTGGTGTATTTTTTGACATGTCTACAAATTACAGATCATAAATTTTCTAATAACAAATCCTTCATAGAGCTCTAGGCAGAACCTAACACGAGACTCTAAATATAGACGTGGTATTTACTTATGCACCCACGTAACTCATGTACAACAGAAGCCATGTTTGCTAACACCAAGATCACCAGTAGACAAACCCTGATACCATGGAATATGACGCAGCTGGACAGTTTCTGTCAGGTCTTGTAACCTCTGCAGGAAGGCTACAATTTGATTCTCATTATACATCTCTATCTTATCTCATTGTTTTCTTTAAAAATATCATATTTGACTTGAAGCTTAAGGCATATATTTTCTGGGAAGTTTGCACTCAGCCCACTATTCTTTCACTGTGAACCACGGGATCATTCGCCAAAAGAGCAGAAAGAGAATTAGGTCTAATATTGTTTGTTTACAAATAACCACACAGCATTTCACTTTAGTCTGCAGACTGTAAAACTTTCCAACCACCACCTCCATTAAATCCCACAGTGCCTTTTCCTAGCTCATGACCGGAAGTCCCTAAGGGAGGCTGGGACTGTACCGCTGGGTTACTTGTCTGGAGGAGGGCCTGGGCTGCTGATAATAGATGTGGGGGCTCCCATGCCTAGCAGCTGATGAAATGAGCTTTGCTGCCACCCTACAGGGTTCCTTCCTTGATCCAAGACCCACATACAAGGAGACTGTGCCCTGACTCTTCACCAAAGAACACAAATAAGAAGTAATTTATGCAGTGAACACTGGTTTTGCTGTAGCAGACAGGCTATTTTTTTTTTAGGTATTTACACTATGAAAATGGATATTAATGGATGTCACATACTTGTTTGGCTATGATGCTCTTAATTCATCTTAATTGTTGACTTTTACTGTCCTATCTACATCCCATTGTAGTTAATTTACCCAAACATGTCTGTTACACTTTTTTTTAATTTTTCTTTTAACAGAGAGCAAGATATGATACCTTCTCCATGAAACTCTTATCCCTTGGCTTGGTGACACTTACACTTTCCTGTTTTCATCTATTCTGAATGGTCCTTTCTCTGTTTCTCATCTCCCTCATTTTTCTTCTGTCCCTTAAATGAGTATGAACTCCAAGGTTCTGACCTCTCTTCTGTCTTAATCCCCAACACATCCCCTGAGCTGTGACACTACATTCTAATTACCTGAACGTGTTCACATCTATTTCCAGCTAACTGCCTAATCAAGCTATTTGCATTTCAGTCCCGGGCATGCATTCCCCAGCCGAGTAAAGTGCACGCACACGCATGCTCACATGCGGGACCAACTCCTTCTCATTTCCCCAATGCTCCTTGTTGTACCAATATTCTCTGAATCAATCAGATTCAAACCTGCAGCCATCCTTGATTCTTTTCTCTCCATCACGAAATTGTTACCATCACGGGCACTTCATGACGGGGGTCAGAGTTGCACAAGCTTTCTGACATGGCTTTCTTCTTTGAGAGATCATTTAACTTACTCCAGATAAGACCAAGCATCTTTTTGATTGTATTAATCTTCTGCACAAAACACTCTGGAGCTACCCCATGAAGTTTCAATGTAATTTAGTGAAATTACATGCAGACCTCATTTTATTGCACTTTCCCTTAATGCGCTTCGCAGATACTGAGTTGTTTGTTTTGTTTTTTTTTAACAAATCAAAGTTTCATGGCCACCCTCACTCCAGTCCCTGCAGCTGGGCAACTCAAAACCCTACCAGACTCCGAGGGTCTCTGCTGCAAGCTCTACTCTGAATCTTTATTCTAGCCATTAACCCTGGCCTTATCTCTCCTAATGCTCCAGTTTGGCAGCTGGCTTGTTTTGCTTTATGCCACGGCTACATCTTACTCGTCTTCCCTGTCCCCAGTCCCCTGAGTTTTGGATTCTAGTTTGTGTCTCTCAGTACCATCCTCACACCTCCTTCGACATGGACTCCTACACTTGAACCTCAACCAGGTGCCATCTACCTGCTGAAGTAGCTTTTGATACCAAAACCTGCCTCCTTTAAAGTCAAGGCCAAGCTCCAACCAGCCACGTGTCCAGCTACCCCTATGGTCCTTATGTGAAGTCCCTTTTGTCCTGGCTCTTGCCGGCCTGGATGTTTCCTCTGGCAGCTGCACTGGATTTGCTCCAAGAGCAGGCAGCTGGATTTACATCCATGGGGCCCATAGCACCCAGGTGAGGAGCTCCGTATTAGGCCCCTGGACCCCACAGATGTGACATACTGACAGGAGGCCAGCTGTAGAAAATCCAGAAACACACAGCACAGACATCGCGTCACCGTCAGAGCAGCGGGATCAGCCGTTGCCTCTGGCTGCTCCTGCCCTCAGGTGACCCTGTAAGGCTGTGGTCAGAAAAACACAAAGGAACCTACTTCAGAAAAATGGGCCATTTTTAAGAGGAAAGACATTGCAAATATCACCGGAAGCTGCTGTACTTCCATAATAGGTGTATAACATGCATCTAAGCAATAAATACAAGCACTTTGAATTGCTCCAAAACCACTGAAATAGACCAAATTTCATTTTTAATGCAGGCAATAAACTTTTTCCCTAGGATATCAGTTAAGACTGCTCTAAGTTTAAAAAAAAAAAAAAACCAACTGACTTGTTCTGTATTCCTATGGCTCAGAATAAATAGATCAACTAACTTTAAAGTTGGCAGCTTTACAGCTCTCACAGAGAAGAGAAATTAAAGCCAAACTGAAGATAAAAAAGTAAGTATTTTTTATATTTATGAAGTCTTAAAACTACAGAGCTGAACATACAAGGTCAATTCAGAGCTGGCAGAGAGCGGCAGTTAGACGACTCCTACATTAGCTCCCTTCCCCTAAAGTGAGGAAGTGTGATCTAGGGGGTGGAAGGCAGATAACAGGCCTGGGGTGGATGCTCCTGGCATCCTATTCGTCCTCTTCATCCTGAGTAAACAGTAAACATTTACAGGTAACCCCCCAACTCGAGGCTCTGGCTAAATGCTTTTCCAAAGATGTGTCAAAATGTGAATTGTGAAATATGATGCTCTCTTGAGTATTTGCAAATTATCATGTCTTTATTTTGTAGTTATTTTGTGTTTATTTTCCTAAGTGTTTGCATTTCTTCATCCACCAGCGGTAAGTTCCACAGGACAGGATTTCTGAGTGTCGAGAATACTGCCTGACACATGGCCGCTGGATGAATACATTTTTATTCTTACTATGACCCCCTCAAAAGAGCTCACCAACCTTACCACCTATCTGATTCCCCCCCCCAAAAAAAGGAAAAAAATTCGCTTGTTCACTAAATATATAAGGACCATCGAAGCACTGTAATTTAAGGTGTCACTTTCAAAGGTAACATTTTGTTTTATCACTTTGAGAGCCTGTCTCTAAAGCATGAGAAAGAATATTAATCTTCCTTGTATTTATCTCTCTGATCACTAGGAATTTATTAACATTTAATTGTCTTGAATTTGAATTTGGATTCTAGGAAGCTTCAAAGAATTAGCACACTCTGAGTAAATCCTTATAAGATATTAGTTTTTGATCTCAAAGGATAGTTAATTTAGCTTGTTTACATGACAGATTTGGACAGAGTTAAAGGTTAAATTTCACCTTGGAAGTCTAAATATAACTGACAGTTGATATTAATAATTTTATAATTACTGAAATCATGATTAGAATTGTCTAAATATCTTGTGTTCGTAACCAGTGTCGTATGATTCTGACTCATTCTCCTGGGAGATGACCTGACTTTTGAATTTTCATTACCCCTAAAATTATCAGCTTCAAAACAGCATTTATGAAAAGAAATTAACATAAACCTTTAAATGAGGTTTTTCTGAAAAGCTCCTTGCTCACATCAAATTGAAAGTCAACAATGAAATTACTTAAATTAATCATTCCTTCATTCACTCAACACATAATTATTGAGTGCCTGGTGTGTGTTGTTCACTCTGCTAAGTTCTGGGGAATGCAAGACAAAAACAAAACCAAACACAAACCCGTAAGATACTGTCCTTATCCTTATGGAGTCTAGTGGGGGAATTGGTTTTTGTTTGTTGACTTAAGAAGTATTTGTATTTACAAAGGCAACATGACTTGGATTCACATTAGACTTAAAGCTCCATGAGGGTAGGAGCTAGTCTGCGCTGCTCACCACTGAATCTCTAATGTCAGGAGTGTCAATAAGGATGTATTTCTGTGTGGCACTTTCCAAGGTGCGGGTGCAGTAGAAAGACAGATGTGAAAACAGAGAACAACATACAATGTGTCACATAATGAGAGAATGCACAAGGAGCTTTATTCCCTAGGCAGAATGCCTCACTGGCCTGCAGAAGCCCGAGAAACAGACCCGCTGGGATGACACATTATCATGGTGGACACGAAAGGGTGGTCCGGGCAGACAGAACCACATGTGCTAAGGCATGGAAGCATGAAAGTACATGACAAACTCTAAACCCACCAATGTTTTGTTATAGCCAGCAAGGAAATGTGAAGAGTGCTGTGGCCATAATCAGGATTTTTCTCGGGGTTCCTTATAAACTGTTACCTAAGCAAAAACAATGCTTTTGCAGGTAATCAAAGTGAAAAATTATTATTGGACTAAAGTTGACTTCTTATAATTATTTAATCAAAGGATAAAGAAACATTCACTTTATCACTTGCAAAGTTGAAGAGTTTTCTTTTCAAATATTAGTATTTTTTGATTACTCTCAGAAAAACAGTTTAATGATTTTTATATAAGCCTGGAACCAAATCAGAACTGCAGCTGTTCCTGACACGATGAGGATTTAATAGTCTAATCTCCAATACTCTGAAAAAGCCAACATGAAAAGCTCCAAACCCCAAGCCACCATTTCCCCCAGTTTGATAAACTATCTCACCTGTGTGTTGAAAAACACCAATAAATTAATACGCGCATCCCACCACCAAATAAATGGTGATTCTTAAGAGGTGGAAGAATTTCTTTATTTTGTGTGCACACCTGGGAATAACTTCTCCCGAGTGCCTTGGGAGAATAAAACTGAAAACGCAAGTGAGGCTGATCACCTTTGGAAAAAATGGAAGAGAAAAAACAGCCCTGGTCCTTAGGGGTGGGACTGTGGAAATGAGGGATGGTGGGCACAAGGGATGGTTGGGACATGGCGCAGTGCAATTCACAGGAGGGTCGCCAGAGTGCTCATGTGTCTTCAAATGTTGTAGGGAAAGTGTGATGGTTGATTTTATGTGTTACGTTCAGTGGGCCATGGGGAGCTGAGACATTTATTTGCTCAAACATCATTCTGGGTGTTTCTGTAACAGTATTTTGGATAGATTAAGATTTAAATCTGAGACTGAGTAAAGCAGATTGCCCTCTCTCCATGGGTGGGCCTTATTCAATAAGTTGAAGGTCTGAACAGAAAAGAACGCTGACTTTTCCCCAGTTAAGAGAGGGCTTCTCCTGCCTGACAGTCTTCAGACTGAAAATATGCTCCCCCTGGTTCTACAGCAGCTTCCAACTTTTGGACTTGGGCTGGGACATCAGCTCTGCAGATTTTAGACATGCCAGCCTCCATAATCATGTAAGCCAATTCCTTAGAATAAATCTGGATAGATAGGTAGATGGATGGATGGATGGATGGATGGATAGATAGATAGTTACAGAGAGATAGCTGTATCTCCTACTGGTTCACTTTCTCTGGAGAACTCTGACTAATACAGAAAGTAATAATGAAGAGGGGACATGAGACAGCATTAAAAGTTGAGGAAGTATAAGATATTTTGGGATGATAGTGGATAGGCCGGTTTACATGAGAAGAGTTCTTTCTTCTAGGGGCATTGTGGAGAAGATGGAACAGTTAAATTGGAGCTACAGAGTTGATTCCTGTATATGTCCATATCATTGGATGTCTTTTGAGCAGGGTGGGGATATAATTAGTACAATGTTTTAGGAAGCTGTGTTTGGATGCAGTATATAGCCTTCTGGAGGAGGGAGAGTCTGGAGGCACTGGGTCCAGTCACATGCTGAGGAAGAGTGAGCTCCTCTATAGGAACCCAATTCTGAACCAAAGAAAGAAAAATATTTTCAGTTAAAAATTGGGTTGGACAGAGTGGAGAAGGGGAGCAACATTTCAATTAAAACAAAATCACTGAATAAAATCTAAGAAGACTGGATTTGTCCTTCTCTAAACATTATAATTTTGCAATGTTTCTCTGCCTTTCTCCTAAATAAAGCTTCACAGTGGAAGAGAATTGTCATGACTTCCTTGGGTGCCTCTGTGACAGCTTCATCTTTCAAACAAATCCCTAGGATAAAAAAAAAGGATCTGCAGGCTTTAAACACCCTGTGGTACTGTAAGTCTTTTAAACCAAAAGGGAACTACTGACCAAGCAACACTAAGACCTAAAACTGGAACCTCCCTCATTACAGCAGGTAAACACACTACTCATAGGAAACACTGGCCAAATCCCAAACAACTTAGACTACAAATGAAGATGAAGCGGAAACAATCAAGATGGCAGATAACGCATTAAGACTGCACAAAGGGCAGAACTGACGAAATTGAATTCTCTTTCTCTCCTCCTCCTCCTCTCTCTCTGCCTTTCACTTTTTTTTGACAGCAAGAGAACCTCTAAGGTTAATCTTAAGGAAAACTATTCTATTCTATTTGTTTCTAAAGCAATACTAAGAAAGTAAAAAGTATTTCATTAATAGAGTACCCCCAGTTTGTCTCTAATGAAAGATTTCTACTGATGGTAGAGCTCTGTGTCCAGTGGCTTTTAAGGAATAAAAAGCACTAGACAGAGAGGCTGGGCAAACCCAAAAAGGAGGAAAGAGATGCTAGAATGGCTGGTGGATTTGCTATGAGCTGATTTTGGCACCAAGTTGACATCCTGATGTTAATAGCTGCCTGAGCCACACCTGAGCTTGCCTTAAACTTTACCCATGCTCTGAATCCCCCAGCTCTTCTCTCCAGGTTTAATTTCTTCTAGAGGATATTTCTTGTACCCCTACTGAGAGAAGCTCTCCCCAGAACCTCCTCACTTCTACTCTGCCCTACAGTGCTTGTTAGTAACGGCAAGCATTCACCTACCTTACTCCCATAAAACAGCCCAACTGTTGCCAGGGACAGCATTGCCAAAGGCTTTAAGAACCCAGATCACTATATCTTTTCACTTCTGTAATGTATCATTTTCTCTCTGGCATCAGCAGTGTGCTACCCAGATCATATTCTCCTCCCACGATTACTTGTAAAGGGCCACACAGCTAGAACAACTGTGAACACTGCCGGCCCTCTAGGAATTTTCCTTACATGGTCCCAGGGTGATGCTGAAATATGTGTTTGAGGGTAAATGCCCATTGTGACTTGGGAGTTTACTTTAAATCGAATCCTTAATATGCAAATGTGAGATTCACCTGGGGCACCGTAAGAATGCAATCTATCTTCCATCCTGTCCTGTGCTCTTACATTAAAGGGAAGAAGAGTAATTTTTAACACACCCCTACGATGGTTTTATGCAAATTCTTCAAGCTAGGCAAATTATTTTTGTGTTAAAATTTTTCAACCCCATAAAAACAGGAGTGAATTTATGTGGTATTTTAAAACGCTGTTAGGCACATTGTAAAGCTATTCCATCTCATTTATAAAGAAGAGTGAACATAAAAACAGGCCACGGTGTAATTAATAGTGAAATGATTTATAGCACCAACTCCTTCTCCATACATATTTATGCATTTTCTGTAGTTTGGTGCAAGTTCCTCACCTCCAGACCCCAATCCCTGCCCCTGCCACAGGAGAGAAATGGTATCAGGCAAAACTCACACTGTGGAGCTGAAACTCACTAACCCACCTGCACACACACACACACACCATACTCCTACAATGATTTTCAAACTTGGCTAGAATTTTCTGGAAGGCCCTGAAAAATACTGATATCCTGCTCCCACCCCCAGAGGGTCTGCTTTAATTGATTTGGTGAGCAGTTTGGGGCCTTGAGCTTTTTAGAAGATCCCCAGTGAAGCTAATGTATAGTCCAGATTGAGATTTACTATGTTAAAATATTTTAAGATTATTAGGCAAAGCTACAACATGGAATTTAAATGCCCCTTTGAAATAACTTGAAGAGTGAATTCAGAGGCCATGCCATGAGGCTGTTCCATATCTGATTCAGCCTGCAATTTATTATAGCAACTTCAGCAAATATTTCTTGAGCACCTACTATGTGTCAGGTATTGCAGAAGGTCCTGAAGAGTAAACAAGACAGACGTGCCCTGTCTTCACAGGGTGTAGAGTTCAGTAGATATTTGTGGGCAGCGTTCCCTACTCTCTGTATTCCAGCTAATATTCTATATGTTCTTAATATGTAAACTGTATCAGGTGGTCCTTGAGGCAGGTATTGGATTTTTCTATTTGGAACTTCTGTTTTTAAATTGCTTACGAATACAGGTGAAAACCAATGAACTCATATATCTTCATAACAGCAATAAGAACACAGGTAATAAAGTGACTTTGAAACTAATTAACATTTCAAAGAATCACCCGAAAGATAAATAGGAAACATGATCTCTTTATGAAGATTTGATCCTCTGGTGTGACGCTTTTGAGAGAAATAAAAGTTCGGCACAAACCGTCCTTACCACTCTTAGGATAATAATAGTCCGATCTCCATCAGAAGTACTAGTTACATCACTCTTCTCCTTGCCATGATTATGGGTATGGGTTTGAGTATAATTTTAAACAAGCTCTAAAATATTTCCTAAGCTTTTCAAGGGTAGTTTGGGCTGTAAAGAAAGCATGGAACAGTAATTATGCCAGCATCATTTGTAGAACATCATTTAATTTCTCTGGACTGTGGCTGAAAAGTCTGCTCCCAATGGTTTGATGAGGTACATTGAAATAACTGCTTCGTTCTTACATGGGCACACTGAGCGAAGTTATCAAACTCACAATCGAAATACGTAGCAGAAATTTGAGCAGGAATTGATTCAAAAGAAAAAGTTTAGTCCTGTGTAGAGCCTACCACAGCTTTCTCCTGGCTACCCCAGGCTGCATAAATAATTCCAGCGAGACTTCGATAGCCGTATCCAGAGATGTTCTCAAACATTTCTATTACATATTCACCAGGCAAGGAGTGCGTTTTCCATTTTTTAATTATCAAAGACTCATTTGATTCTCTCTAGAATACCAATTTTGAAAGAAGTTTCTTCATTGTTATCATTTCCAAACATTCCTTCTAGTACAAGCTTCATTTCAAAGCAATACACGTGTGAATTTCTAACAAGGTTCATTTTTAAGTAGTATAATGAGCCCAAGTCACTCCCTGAGCCTTCCAGGCCAGTAGGGGCCCACTTAACCACATCCCATCAGCCATCCACCAGCAAAGACAGCACCACGGGGACATTATATGTGCACAAGAAGGTAGAAAGATGAGGGATTCAAAGCTGGAAAACATTCCCATTTTGGTTTTTTCCATCTTGTGGGTCAAGAAGGAAGACAAACAAAGAGTTGTCTCGAAGATCATAATTAAAACAAAAAAAAAAGATAACTAACAGTGATTTCCATCTGCTCCAGCTCCTGCTTGATCACTGTCGGTGACAGGGCGCTCAGCATTTCATCAGGAAGCTTGTTCCACAGTTAGAGCACGCCAGTGAGGAATTCCCATCTCTCCACCGTCCGTGCTCTACACAGCTTCTATCTACCTGTTCTTCCATATGCTAGCCATGTAAATATTTCAAGGAACTTACTATGTTTACTATAAGCGTCTCTTTCTGAGTTCAATGCCTCAGCTCCAGAAACAGTTCACTGTATTACAGTTTTCAGATGTCCTTCCACTGGATTCAACCTATTTTGAATGCTCTGTGATTTGTAATTATCTCTGTCAGTGACTTTGCCTCCAAATTAGACACAATAGCCCAGATTTGAGTTTACCAGGGCAGACACCTGTGGGAATATATCCTCCTCTGTGCTAGGCATTTGACATTTTGTTGCTTGGCTACATTGTGGACATAGGGTAAGTTCACGGTCTGCTGAAGCCCTCAGGGTCTATTTTAACACTAATCATTGTCAAGTCATGTCAAGTCTCCTCAACTCTAAACTAATGCAGGTAAGGTTTAGAACTTAGTACTTTATATTTATTCTTGTCATATTTCATATCCATTTGAAACACATCATTCCATCCTGTTAAGAAAACATTTTTGATTCTGTCATCAATTCTTGGCCTTGGCCTGTTCAGCTTTTTTTCCCCAAATAACTCATATGAAGAGATGTTTTAAAATATATTTGCCATCCTTCATAGTTTGTGTCTTACACAAAACTCAGAACTGTGTTTTCTACATGTGACTGAAGCACAATTTACCCACACTTCCCTGAAATGTTGCTTGGACAGAAAAAGAATAGATCCTGAAACTGATTTTTTTAATGTGAAAATTTGAGGAGAATATCCTGGTCAAGAAATTGGCTTGGCTCTAGCATTAAGGGAAAATATGTTAATTACAAAGTTTCTGCTCAGTGTTTATGTAGCTAAGGGTTGGTCCATATGTAACAGATGGGTCATTTTTAAATACCATTACAGGTTGCAGTATAAAGAACAAACATGTACAAATCAATAATGTTCTCTCACAGGCAAAGGCAATGGTGAAGGTTGTTTCTCTTTCACAGCATGTGTTTTGCTTTGTCTTAGAATTGCTCTTGAGGTTGAGTGCCAATTTTGATTCTGTAACTACACAATGGATGAGTACCAAGATGAGGAGACCTATTGTACTGCATGCTGGCAAGGAGACAGAACCACCAGACCTGGGGCAGGAGGGTAGCTAAAGTGTCCTGGGTTGGGGTGGGAGATGGGGGTTTTGTTATTCTAGACTGAATAAATCAGGTATTGAGTACTGCACTGCTGATTATGCTGTGTTCCAGATTGTCTGGAGGAGAGATGGGAAGAGAGAATCCCGTCTGTGCGCAGGGGTTGCCTTCCCCATAGGGAGCCACGCAATGGATGTGTGAAGATATGGATACAGACACGTGAAGAAATCAAAACACATAGTGTCTTCTTTTTCATAGCACTAGCTTCTAACCGAAAGCATCTTGTTTATTTGATATTTTTGAGCAGAGTTACCCATCATATTTTTTTTTTCTCTTGTGTCCTGGCATCCAGAACAGTGCCTAGAGGGGCTCCCAATTACTATGTGAGACTATAATGACCTGTTGAAAGACAGACTGAGACAGGGTGGGACTTTAAATTAGGAGAGCAATGACCTAGATATGTCCCTGAAGGAAAATCCCTGTTAAATATTGAACCTTATTAGTCCTTTTCCCTTTAGTGCACACCTGAACAGCCTGGAGTGATGTCACGTGAGCAGTAAAGGGATAGAGTGGTAGAGGGGAGTGCAGGCACCTCCTCATTACCACTCTGCTAAGTTCATGAGAAGGAAGATACAGCAAATATAGGGAACTATGGTCAGAAGGCATTGGAAAGGGACCAGGAATGAGGTGAATGTCCCTGATGATTGCATTAGGAATATGAGACCAAGCTCTCCTTTTCCAAATATCCCAGAAGAGGTTGACTCTTGAAATAGTGGGATGCTGTTACTTTGTTTAATCATGAATTTACACTATCACGAATAAAGATACCAAATGGGACTACAGATGACCTTACAGGTGACATGAATCGAATACTTTACATATAGGTATTCAATCAGAGTCCATCTGACTCTATTATCATGCAATCCAATTTCTCCCTATTCACTATTAGTGCATCCACACCAGTAGAAAAGCAATTGGATATCTTAATAAAATAAAGATACACTGTATCTATGGTTTATGAGTTCTCCCTTGAGCTGCCAGTCCAGTAATCCCGTCTACAAATGTGAGGAAGTAACTTTGTCTGTCTTATTCTTAATGAGGCAGAAACCATCTTTTTCCTATGGAATTGTTCAAACATAATTTGTTACGTATTTGTTCCAGAAGTTGTGTGCCCCTGGGGATCCTCGAATCAAAAAGGTTTTAGATCTACAAATATGCATAACTAATCTGCAGGAGGTAAAAATATTTTGATCCAATAAGACTAAGGAAAAAGTAAAAAGAAAAAAATCCTCAGGAAATGTACACCGTGTCAAACCTCATTCCTATGGTGTTATACTGCACTGCAATTGACATAAGAATAGCACTTGGTAAATTGCGGAGCTGCCTCTAAATCAGGTAATACAATGAGTTCTAGTCTACCAAGAAAATCGCTTCATGAATAACTCAGCCCTGATGATACCTTACGTGTTGGACCCTTGGGTGACTATTTTGGGCATCAGAGTTGCACGTCATGACTAACGGGCAAACACTCCTATAGGTTCCATGAGGTCATACAGCATCGGTTGATGTGAAGCGGCACCTGCCAGCTGGCCCTGGGCAGACATCACATCATCCCATTTTCAGAGTTTTCTCCGTAAAGTTATCATTCTCCTTACATTGTGCATTTTCACAGACCCTGTAATCATAGCTCCCAGGCATTATCCGTTGTTAATTTATTACAGTCATTTCAGTTTTGCCAATTAACTCTCAGGCCTCCTTATGTGTGAAGCCCTAAAATTGGTAGGAAGAAGGGAAACTCTTAAGCACTCAAACCAGAGAACACTCTCAGGAGCCAGGAGACCTGGGTTCTAACACCCGGTTTTCCACTAACTGTGTCTGTGGCTCAGGGAAGTCATTTCTTATTTCTAGACCTCAGTCTTCTCATTGGTAAAATATCAGGGTTGGACTAAATGGCTTCTGATGTCCCCGTCAGCTCTAAGATTTTCTAGTTTTGTATATCAGCGCTCTCAGGAAGATGTGTCTGATGTATGTCTGTGCATAGATATGGATTAATTAATCTGGTCCTGAGGTCACTCTTACTCCCCACTCTTTTAAGTGTGCCATCCGTCCTGGTGCTTGCCAGCTGCCAGCTCCCCGTGGAGGACTCCACGTCAGCTCCAATTCCTTAAGGTCCTCAGAACCAGAAATAAACAGGAATGCCTAGGGCTAATTTAGATGTCCCAAGCTAAGCAAAGAGAAGTGATTCCTTCCTGAGATTTATTTTAGAACAAAAATGGTTTGCAGAGCACAGTGAAGGTAATGGCATTAAGTTACAGGAGCATGTTAGTAACTAATGGTGGGGCTTAAAATGTCAATTTAGGAGATTATCTTCAGAGAAGAATCCATTAACCGAATTCAAACAACACTGACTAGGTCCCTTTGGCTATGGAGGAATCGGGGACACTGGATTAGATAGTGGGGGTCAGAAAATGTCCCTAAATACTTCTTGCCCTTCACATGCTTATAATTTAGCAGATAAAATGAGTCCAACATTTAAGAGAAGGGACAAGTTAACAAAAAAAAAAAAAAAGAGAGAGAGAGAGAGAGAGAAAAGTACAAACTGACAGCACATGATAAATAGTTAGGAAATCTTGAATAAGTTTTATACCCAGTGCTCTGACAACCTTAGACTAAGCATTCAGAGAAAGTTAAAATTTGTTTTGGAAAGTAGCTTAGAAGAATACACACAAAATTATACAGCGAAAAGTATCTTGAAAGAAATGCTATCGGGTAGAACTTGCCTAAGGCACTGGGTATTAAGGTCTAGGGCAATGCTCACCGCACGGCAAGACTCAACCTACTGGAAGATTTCAGAACTCTGCCTGGTCATCTTGAAGTTAGTTTTCCATGTTATGTCACCATAAAGGAATAGTCCACAGCCCCTGGGTTTCAGGCAGCAGCCACTGCCCCCTTGTCTGGCCTGTCAGTGATCTATACTCAACTTTTAACTCCTGTTATCCATCAGAGAGCCCCTGAGAGTGAAGTGATAAGGTAGATTCCCATAGAGAGAAAGTCCAGTCCCTGGGCGAAGGGGAAATACCGAGCACATTTATGGGGTAGGACACAGGGCAGAGGGCTTGGTGGAGTAAGAGGTGGGAAATGAACTCCCAGCAGTAGGTCAGGATGCCGCCCAGGGGACCAGTGGAGCAGGTGGATGTGTCAAGATTCCACCTGGAGCCACTGTGAACCTAGGAATCCTCACAGGAAGAAACTCAGTATCTCTTATTCATCAGCCAATTATCCATTAGAGGGTTTCCCTTTTCAATTCCAGGAAGATATTAAAACGGAAGGGAAACCAGGAAGAACCACCTGAAGATAAATGGACTTCGAAATGGGAGCACCCAAAACGAGTTGTGCAAACGCCTACATTGGGTTGGATTTTACAGTCTTTGTAGTCATGTGATAGGTACAAATCTGGCCTCAGATTAAAGTTTGCAGAGAATACTAGTAACACAGTGAATGCTAGAAGAGGACATAAACTGATAGGGACATTTTTCAGTGTGTAATTTCCCTATTTCCCAACCAGTCTGCCCAAAGTATAAAGCACCTACGGTGTGTCAATCAGTCTTTTTTCTGGATGGCCTGGGCGTTATTCTCTGTTGAGAAACACCCTGCTGAGAAACCTTGGAGGAATAAGCCACTCTCATGCCTTGATGGCATCACACCTACAGAGGAGCTGGAGCAGGCAAAATGTTGAGATCATGTGAAAAACACAGAACAACAGACCTGCCAAAACAGAACTTACAGACCAGCTGGAGATGCAGCTGGATCTCCTCTGTCCCAAGTCCTCTGTAACCTACCCAAACCGAGAAACAGTAAACTGGTGTTAAAAAAAAAAAAAAAAAAAAAATTGACTGAAAATGTGGAACCAGTAAAAATTTAAAGATAAGATTTTTGATAATTTATAAGTTTTTAGCTTTCTATGTGGTCTAAATATTGCTGAAATCAATTTCCACGTACTCAAATATTTCACTGGGACATCTCATAATATTTTAAAACAAAACTATTTTCCTCTCAAATTGTTAATAAATTTATAATGCAAATGATCTCTATAATTAATATATAAGGCATGAGGCATGCAGAGAGGAGAGAGACATGGCCATTATCTTTTTTTTTTCCCTCCAAAGTTGTGATTAGAATTACTTCATAAATTATTCACATGTTCTGCTAGAATAATAAAACAGCATCTCTTTCTACATAAATCATACCACTTATTTGGAGTGCGTAGTAAAATTCTCTTGAAATGTTGTTTTGATAACACAAGGTAAGACAAGGCACCTCAAGCTACGATTAGCGTTTGGTTCTTCCTATTTTGAAGTATACACTGTGGGCATCACATCCTCATTAGCATATGTTTCATCTGCATCTATTATATGCAAAGCATAACCTTTAAGGTATGGCAAGCCTTTGGCAGAATTGGGAGGTTGAAGGGAAGAGTCTCTTTATCTCACTCCCTCCACTTTTTCTGGTACCCTCTTTCCCATTTGAAAGCATCACTCCCCACCCACACTTCGCACCCTGCCATACCTGTGTCTCATCATAAGCCTCTGAAACAGAGGCAGACCCTCTTTCTCTCTTGCTCATTTATAAAACAGATATCTGACATCTAACCTACCATCAAAAACGGATCAGTCCTAGCATTGCTTTATTTATGTGTCTCAAGCTCTGGCTTGAGACACATTAGTGAAATTAACTGATCCAGACTAAGATGAGTTTTTTCCGTTGTATTATAATTAACATTTAACTATGTGATTAGCTCCCTACCGGTCATTAGATAAGTCAGTGATACAAGAGTGTATAAAACATGCTCTCTGTCCTAAGAAAAGCTTATGATCTTAAGATCTATAGGGAAAGAAATGCATGTATGTCAGTAATGGAATGAATGGTCTGAATGAAGGAGTAGCACAGAGAAATAAATGCTCAATATAGGATGAATGTGGAACAGGGAATGGAGACCTCTTTTCATCATAGTTTGTAATACAGAGTCTTCCTTGGGTCTTAGAGACAAGACAGAAGTGCATTAGTCTAACTTTTAGACTAAGTTTCTCAGTAGCTTCTCACATCTCACCCAGAACAAATGGCCTACAAATGTTTAAAGAATAATTTTTTGTAATGAGAAGAAGCTAAAATGGAGGAGCACCAGGTATAGGTAAGTAGAAGAGTCTCCCCCCAGAAAGCAGGGCATTGGCATCCTGAAACCACACAACTTAGGTAGCATCCACATGGGATGGACTTTTTTCTTCTCATTCATGGAGAAAGCATTGCTCATCACAGACTTTTTGAGAGTTCCTAGGACCACATTCTACCTGGTTGTTTCCAATTACCCTAAAAAGAAGACAGCAAGTATCAACTTGTCCCTTGGGGACCACAGTTTTCCACATTGCTCAGCCAACCCAAGTCAGCACTGCAAACATCACTTTGCCTCTCCCTTCCCCAAGCACAGGTGGAGAAGAGCCACAATTTCCAGCTGTCTAGAAAGAAACTAATGCCCTCAGCTAAGAATGCCCTTTATATTTGATCATTCAAGATCTTCTGTACAGAGTTTTTCTCTAAGCTTCCCTGTGTGTGTTATGCATGTGGAGAGAGAGCATCTTGTTTTTATGTTGTCTATAATAAATTATAAGTGTAACAGCAGGAGCTTTTTCAATACTATTTGTAAATGCAGCCAGAGGCTATTAAGTGATTGGTGTATCAAATAAATATAATTAGTAAATAGCAAAATAACATGTTTGTAAACTGCCTTTGGAAATATGTGATTAGACCAAAGACGACAATTTCTGCCAAAGCTTCTAAGTGTTTCTAAGAGATACCAAAAAAATGCTTTAACAATTTCATAACAACTTCAAAAATTTTCTATGTAAATCTAAGAAGGTAGACAGTATATTTACTTAGTCCAAACACTTTTTTAATGTGTTGAAAATTTAAGTGCAAGGGTATACTTAAGTGCATCATAATCTTTTCAGGGGAGTTAAGACGTTCTTGATTATTGACTATAAGGTTTTAAACTGGCATTTGATGAGGTTAAAAAGAGTTATAAATATACCTCCATGCACTGAGTGCTCTCACGCTGTAGAGTTATTCTCAATTACTAACACTTAAAATTATTCCAGCAAGTCAGTCAGCTTGGAGTGAGGGGAACTCATCCTGCCCTTCCCTCTTATAGGCATTATGAAAGGGAGTTTGTTCTTTACAGTGAGGGGCTTCTTCTTGCCAGGCAATGGGAACTGAAAAGTCACCCAAACCTGCTGATTCTTCCTCTGAGCAATGGAGGAAGATGCTCCTGTCTGTCCCTGCCTCACCTTCCCTTGTCTCAGACCCGGCTGCTGCTGCAACCCCTGCTTCACTCACTCTCCCTTGCAGCCTCTCACCCCTAATCCACATTCATTTCTCTTTCAAGAACCTCATTGTCCTATGTGACCTCCTGGTTAAAAAAAAAAACCTGAAATGGACCTCTGTGCACACGTATCAAGCCACATGTTTAAACCCTACCACGCTGTCAGGGTTCTCCAACATTTAGCTACCCCCATATCTATACAATTTAATTTTCTACTAACTCCTAATCAAACCTTCCACTCAGATTAGGCTGGTCTCCTTCATATCTCCCGGGGCTCACCCACTCCAAGGACACGTCCATTCCCCACGTCATTTAGGGCTTTAAGACCTGCATACTTCCCTGCTAACTCAGATTTCTCCATACACACCTGGGTAGGCCCCACTTTGAAATTCTGGGTAACTTATGGTCAGTTCTGCATTCCATTTCCAACAACAGGTCTGTTGTTCCTGTATGTGTGTTGTTTGTTTGTTTATTTATTTATTTATTTATTTATTTAGTCTTCCCAGGCACTTAGAAATTCCTTCTAGGTAAAGAGCAAATTTCATATGTGTCTTACCTCCTCTACGATGCTCAGACTGGTGCTGAGCAAACAGCATGCAAATGATGACAGTTGTGATGGTGATGACTTTGAGTCTGATGGTAACTAATTTATACTGATTCTCTGTTTTTGTGGCAGGCCCTAGAAATCTTTACTTGATCTTTGCTTTTCCAGAACTTTCTATGACAGCTCTCCCAGTCACTTACCCAATCTGTCTTTTCCTCATACACCTCTTTCCTTTCTCATTATTCATTTTCCCGTCAGGCTTTGATCATCTATGCTCTAAAATGACTACCAGACCTTGATTGCTTTTAAAATGCTCCTTCTCCGGTGTGTCATGGTATCGCTACCCAATGTTAATAAATTACTGCATTTAAATCGTATAACCATGTGGGATAGATACGGTTAAGTACATCATTTAAAACACGAGAAAATGGAGGCATATAAAGGTCACTTTGATTAGCTAGTCAGTCAATCAAACTGAGTTTGCAAGAGGCAAGTGTACATAATTTTTCTTGAGACATTTGATAATATAGTCAGTGTATACACCTGGATCGAGTTCAGAAATTATTGCCTCTTAATCCTACGATCAGAATATGCAACTGACTTTCATAAGCATTCACTGACCCACTCATTCACTCAACAGACATTAATCAAGTCACTTTCCTGTGCCATATACTAATTTCTAAGTTCTGGGGGTTAAAAAAAATCAATAAAATACAGTTCCTGCCCTCAGACAGCTCACAGTTTTGGCATTCCACAAAACGACACCGACAGTCTCATTTCTCATGAGTTGGAGCTTAGGGGAGAATATGGTGACATGCCAGAGAAGGAGCATTTTAAAAGCAATCAAGGTCCAACAGTCATTTTAGGGCCTAGATGAATCAATGCCTGATGGGGAAAGAACAGTGAGAAAGCAAAGAGGTAAATAAGGAAAAGACGGACTGGGTAAGTGATTGGGAGAGCTGTCATAGAAACTTCTGGAAAAGCAAAGACCAAGTAAAGATTTCTAAAAAAAAATAATCTCTGGACCCCTGGGGCAGCGTGCTAAGCCCATATTTATCTGTTCACAGCAGGGGTGTGAATGTGCACAAAGACCTCAAGGACAGATCAAATGAGACTGTGCTTCTTTCTAGCTTGGGGGCCTCTGGGGATGACTTTACTACTGAGCACTTAGTCATCATGTTTGATGGCTTCGGCGGCCTCATTTATCAAGGATCCATAGTTAAATTTAATTTTCCTGTGAGTAGAGGACAGCCATGGCAGCCAGGCTCCTTGCTGCTGATCTGTCCCTGCTGATGCCTTCTGAAGTGGAAATGATGGATGCCACGTGTTCTGCCTGTGATTAAATTTGCTTTGACAAAGCAGCATGGAAATCTGATTTTCAATAGACTTCTGCATTTCACCTAGTGCTGAGTAAACAGATACAGAACATAATGCTTACATGGCTGTCAGGCCGATAGCTAATTCATTGGACCCATCTAATCAGGCTGTCCATTAAATTATTATTTGTCAATAACACGCAGGATCATTTTTGAAACTCTGAGGAATGGGAAGCTTGTTTTTAAGTAAATAAACATGGTGGGCTTGACGACGTCCGGGGATTTTCCTGGGCAGGGCCAAATAACTCATCAGTCTCCAGGTCCCCTCTCCCCTGAAGAACCAAAGCACCATTTAAGAAGTTTTCAGTTTCACTTCACTTGGCTCCCATTTCAAATGCAAACAACATCATCCAATTACAACAGAGAACGAAGCCAGAAACATTGACACTTTAGCTCCCCAGTTTATCTTTAAAGGAGAATGAAGCAGAAAATCACATTAAGTATGCACCTTATGTTAGAGCTTTTAACCTCCTGCCTAGCAGTGCTGCGTGTAGACCACCTCCTGGAAGAAGCTTCTACTCTGGGGGAAGCACGAGAGCTGTCTCATCAGGCAAACACGAGTAGCAGAGAGAGTGACTGTCAACGCTTCTTCCCTTCTCTGATCAGTGGGGTAAGTAGGAAATCTGGTTCCCTGTCATATTAGGAAAGGCCTCTTTGTTATTCTAGCACAAGTTTCCCCCTCCACCCCTGTTCCCAGTCAGACCTCTGTACTTTCAGTACTTTTTTACATACTGAAATTCAGGCCAAGCATTTTCTCTCTCTTCTGTGAGTTCTTCTAAGGACAGCTGGGCCTCCATCAACACTCCCCTTTTACACTGACTCCTGGCCAACCACACCCATCATCCTGAAATATATTTGCTGCTGGAACCCACAGACCTCATATCTTTCATGTCACTCAGGGGCTGAGAGTCTGCAGCACACTTGCAAATCCTCACTAGCTGAAAGGACTTGAGCAAGTTTCTCAAGCTCTCTAAGCTGTTTATTTCTCATTGGAAAGATAGTATGTATACCAAAGTGCAGTGACAGGGAATTAGGTATGTGTCGAAGAAATCCTTTTTCCACTTGTTGGTTACCCATTGTGACCCATCCAATAGGAATTTCCTTCTCTCACAAGTCCTGGGAGACCAGCTCTCAGTCTTCTTGTTGCCTTTCCACTGAGAAGGGGTGACTGCACAGTGAGGCCTGGCTGTTCTTTGGATCTGGCTAGGGGCGGGTCCTACCTCATAGGGCTGGGGTGTCTGGAATGGCTGGCAGTCACCTGTCTGGCTCACTGGCTTTCGAAGATAGGCATGCTTAATTTAGGGGAGAAGGAGAAAGGATGAAATACTGGACTCAAGTCCAAGTTGTGTTTTTCCACTCAGCTTGGCCTGTCATAAAGCTGACATCCACCAGTTGTGTTTATTTCTCAAAGGAGAAAGGACTCAGGACAGAGGCAGCACTAATTATGTTTTACACATATTGCCCCGACAATGATGACTGGCGTATAGCGGCTGCTTCATTTCTAGTGGCTTTAGTAATAAACAAGTAATTCTGCACTACACAGAATGCTGGTGATGCTTCTTGTCTCATTTAGCCTTCAGAACACCCTGGGGAAGGCAGGTTGGGGTAATAAAACCTCCATTTCGCATGTGAGGAAACTGAAGTTTCATAGATATTTGGTGATTTGCTCAAGTTCACAAAAGTAGTAGAATCTGGGACAAGAAAAACCAAGCTTCATAACGCATGCTCCAGGGCACTGTTCAGAAGCACACAGCTTTCTTATTTTCTGTATGTCCAAGAGGGGCAGGGTCCTGGCAGCAGTCCTCTGGGTTCTGAGAGTCCCTCGGATCTTCCAGAATAAGCTTTCTTACAGCTTCCATGACCTCAGGTCACTGTGCAACCTTCCTACACTCAAAAGCATTTTGTTGCCAAAATACTTGCACCCTCTAGGAAACTGGCATTTCCATACTGCCTGCAGTAAAGATGGCCAGGGATTAGCTGATGACCTTGTCCTGGCCAGAAGGTTGGTTTTAGCTGCAACAGCACTAGCAGATCACAGTCCACCCTCTGCCCTGCTGACCTGCACTGGGACAGCAATAATTATAACAGTTCAAAACTTGATGTAATTATCATGAATTGAAATTTATGCTAATTAACACCCAGCCAACACTGAGGTGTTCCCATAATTCTCCTCTTCTAAA
Source organism: Camelus ferus (assembly GCF_009834535.1). Classification (NCBI taxonomy): domain Eukaryota; kingdom Metazoa; phylum Chordata; class Mammalia; order Artiodactyla; family Camelidae; genus Camelus; species Camelus ferus. The sequence continues at coordinate 36,382,056 of NC_045709.1, forward strand.
GTTTGGGCTTGTCACAGCAACTAATTGGAAAAAAAATCAAATCCCACAGTTTGTCTGAGAGGCAATGAAGGGACATCTGTAAAACACAATTTAATCCAAGTAAAATCTTATTTTTCCAAATATCAACTTGTCACCAAGCCAGGAGAATTTGAATCTCTCAGAGCCTGGCTGTGCGGACAAGGTTGGAAGAAGGGGAGTTTGCAAACTTTTACTTTGTTGTAAATAAACTCATTGTTTATTAGAAGAATAACTAGAATAATAATGAGGTCAGAGAGGAGGGGGACAGTGAGAAGAGATATGGTTAGCAACAGAGATTGGAGAGTTTCTGATCAGCACTAAATGTAACTATGAAGATGAGGCATTCGTAAGCCACGTGGAGTGATCTAAAGCCCTAGCTACTCAGTGAGGTCAATAAACAAGCAGCATAAGATTCATGTGAAAGTTATTAGAAATGCAGAATCATCAGATCTACTAGATCAGAATCTGCATTTTCACAAGACCCTAGGTGATTCTAACGCACATTAAAATTTGAGAAGTGCTCACTGATTGTGGCTTTATGGATTTCAAAATAGTAATTGATAGTATCTATTCTGTTCTTCAAGTCATGGGAGACCAAAAAAAGGAGGGGGATAGATTATCATATTTTTCTTAATTATCTTACAAATTTTTGAACCATATCATTTGAAGATCAGTCCCAACCTAATGTCTGGATTGTATTCTTGGATTCATGTTACTTCTTGAGGTATGGCGACAGACAAAACTTGGACACATATGGCCTTACTATTGGCAATTTCCATAATAATGGAGCGGAGAAGTGAGCATTGTTTAACATAAGGCAATTTGCTCCTATTAACTTGATAACTAAAAAGTAATGGTAATAGGGTGGCCCTATCTGAATTTAAACTAAAGAAATAATTTGGTAGAAGAAAGCAATTATAAATGCAAATGTATAGAATGTGATTTATCTATAATATTAAGAAAATAAAATCACTTAAGTCTCTTAAAGCAAAAATCAGAAGTTATGAATATCAGGCCTCCACATGGAAGAAAGTTTATGATAAAAAGATAACTAAACATTGAAGAATATAAAATGTAAGATCACTGTGGTTCCAATTACATAAACTCACGTGTGCATATGATTAGCAGGTAGAAAGGCATATGGATAAGAAAGAATGAGGTAGAGTATTATAGATCTCTGAATCACCAGTAAATGTCACAGTCTCTACCTTCAAAGTATATTCTGAATCCAGTGTATCCTTACCACACCTACCACCACTATTCAGATCTTAGACTCCATCTCTCCCAACTGGCTTCCATACCCTCTCTTGTAATCTGTTCTGATCTCCAGTACCTATAGTAATATTTTGCATATAAATTAGATCTTGTCATATCCTGGGCCTAAATTCTACCTATGATGTCCTATTATACTTTGAATACAATCCAAATTTCTAACTCTGGATCAGCAGTTCTCACATTAGTCTCAGCTCAAAATCTATCATTAGCAGCAATTAAATTCCTAAAAGTTATTGAGGACCCCAAAGAGCTTCTGCTTATGTTGGCTATATCTACTGCTATCTACTGTATTTCACATAAAAACTGAGAAATATTAAAAATATTAATTTACTAAATAGCAATAATAAATCCATTACATGTTAACATAAATAACATATTTGGGAAAAAAAAAAACTATACTAACTTTTTCCCCTAAAAAATCAGTGAGAAGAACGGCACTGTTTTATATTTTGCAGATCTCTTTAATGTCTGACTTAAAAGAAGACAGCTAGATTATCATAATTTCTTCTGCATTCGATCTGTTTTGATATGTTATTTTGGTTGAAGGATATGAGAAAATTTGGCTTCCCACAAATATGCAGTTGGAAAAGGGAGGAATATTTTAATGTCATTTTCAGGTAATTCTGGACATTTGTCTTTGGTACTACATGCAACATGCAGATGAGGGATAGTGTCTTCATGGCTAGTTACAGTGTGGAATCTGAAGCTTAATTAATGAAGTTTGTAAAATATCATGGCCAAATGCATGGGTTTGTCTTGCACTTTGAATGAATCTTCTACTCAGGCATGATTTTTGACATTGTACATTGGTTATTGGAAACTATCAGTTCATTGAGTTATTTAGAACCTCAAAATGTCAACATATTTCACTACATAATATTTAAAAAATCACATTTGTTAATATTACTACCAATCTCATCAGTAAAGTCTTGAAAGCCTACAAATATTGAACACCTGCCTTGGAGATTGATACAGGTTTTCCAAAAACTCTGATTTTCTCTTGAGATCTCAAATTTTATCATTAGCAACATATAATAGCGTTTGTTTGTTTTGAAATGATATACTCACTTTGAAAGTAATAGATTAATTTTTGAGAAATTGTCTACCAGCTACCCAAGTCAGAATAACCATAATTTGTAAGACATCATTTCAAGTAAAAAAAGGACGTTCCATGAAAAACATTGCCAGTTTAGCTCAAAATCAATTGCACTTGGGACAACCATCATATCTGGATCCGTGGCAGAGTTATTTAAAGTGTACTTCCCATTTCATTACAAAGAACATTAAAAAGATGTATACTCACAGCTCAAGATTTAATGCAATTAATAATTGCACTACTTTAGCAAGGTCGTTCTTAAGTGAACTTGATATTACGTGTACTGGTCTTGAATGGCAATGAAGAATACAGTGACTAGCACAGTTTAGTGCTCCCGCCTTGGTAGACACTAGGGTACCTCCATTGCCTTTCCATCGGGAGTGCAAATATTAACACAGTAAAATGGTTTTGACCTTGCAGAGGCCTCTGAAAGGTCTTGGGATCCCTAGGGGTCTATGAATCGCACTTTGAGAACAACCCAGCCTGCTTCTCCAAGGTATCTCTTAACCACTCTCCCACCTCACTTGGCCCCAGTCACACAGGCTTTCTTGCTGTTTCTTGAACACACTGAGCTCATTCCTGCCTCAGGGCTTCTACATTTGCTATTTCTTCTGCTGCTGGTGCTCCTAGCTGTGAAGTTTACCCAGCTGGCATCTCCTCATCACTTCTGGTTTCTGGTGAAGTGATATCTCCTCCAAAATGCTTTTCTGGACCCCCCTATCCACACAGGTGCCATCTTCCCAAAGAGCCTCAGGAAATTCTTGCAGCCCCTTACCTGCTAGTTCTCCATAGCACTCATCACCAACTACAATTCCAAGATGCATTCACTTGCTTATCTTTTGATTGTCTGCCTCCCCCTCTAAATTATAAGCTCATGAGAGCTAGGGCTTTGTTTTATTCACCACTACAACACTAATGCCTGGAAAAGTGTTTGACTAATCATACTCAACAAATACTTGCTTTATGAATAAATTAATTTACATTTTAAGAAGTTCTTTAAATGCTCTTCCTGTGTTATTTTTCAGTGAACACTCTTCTGAGTCAGTGCTGTTCAAAAAAAATATATAATGTGAGCCACAGATACAATTTTATATTTTCTGGAAGCCACATTAGAAAAATTTAAAAAAAAATATGAAAGTAATTTAGTAATCTATTTTATTTAACCTATTATATTAAAATATTATGATTTAAACATGTAATCAATACAAAAATTATTAATATGTTATACTTTCTTATTTTTCCCACTAAATCTTTGAAACCTGGTGTATATTTTACATTTACAGAACATTTCCACTCAGATTAGCAGCATTTCAAGTGCTTAATAACCACTTGTGACCAGAGGCTACTGTATTGAGGAACACAACCTAAGGAAAGATGGGCAGAAATGAAATCAAAGAATTTTCTTTCTCCCAAACCTAATGGAATGAAAAAAAATATTATAAACTGTAGTAAATAATAATTACCAGAAGCAATCAAATAAAGGAAGAATCCAACTTCATACCGTGAGTTTCACAAAACTGGTGGCCATGAATGAGGCGAAAATTTTGTCATTGCTCCACATTTATAACCATCCCCCACCTCAACTCTAAGAAATGGTACTGGGAAAGAAGAGAAGTTACCAATTTGTTGAGAATTTTCACTAATGCCTCCCAATTTGGAGAGTATTAGAAGGAGGACGTGAGCAGGCAGGCCAGCCCCTAACTATCACGGCTGGATCTCAGGAGAAATAAAACAAATCCTCCAGGACAACCACACCGATTCAAGGGGAGAATGCTAAGTCTCCACACAGCATCCAGAGCGCCCTTTCTAAAGCACAAATCTGACCATGACACTCACCCATTTCAAATCCTTCACTTGTGCACCTCACTCCCGGGAGAAATTCCCAGTGGGTCAGCACATCTCACAGGCTCGTTGTGGTCAAGCTCCCGTGTCCTCCCAGGTTCTTCATCTTAACCTTCCCATCTGCATCACACACTTTCACAACACCAAACAAGATGCAGTTCTTCAAATCAGGAACCAAGGTCACTGGCGGAGCTACTCCATTTGCCCACTGTGTATTCTACCTTCCCTTTTCCTGGCTAGCCCCCAAACTCCTCCAAATCCAACTCAGCAACTTACTGTAAGCCCTTCCTCATCCCCCTGGATTATCTAATCATGGGTCCCTGTGTCGACACAGCATCTGAGGAAACCTCTGCATTAGTGCACACACAGCACTGTAATTGTTGGCTCCGCTTGTACATCTTGCTGACTGAAGTACAAAATCCTTGAGATCAGGAATGATGTCTTTCACTGCTTTGAGCCTAATGTAACGCTCAGTTCATGGCTTACACAATACACAGTTGTAGAACAAGGGAATTTATATGTTTAGATTTGTCATTTGCTGGTTCTTTTCACATTTATAATAGGTACCTTACAAAAGAAAACTGATAATGAAACAAAAACATTCTAACGAGGCAGAATAATAATTCCAATAAAGTTCTTTCAAAGTCACAGATTACATATGAAGTCACTGATGGAAAAACAGATCATGAAGGACCCAAAACTGAGTTTGGGGGGTGTGTGTGTGTGTGTGTGTGTGTGTGTGTGTGCGTGTCTGTATGTGTGTGTGTTTAGTACTGAAACATTAGTAATCTGTTTAAAGCTTTTGCATCAGTGTATTTTCAGTAGCTGCTGTGCCCTGTTGGCTGTAGAGGCAAGAGCCAATCTTCCTGGTGAAGCCCCAGAGGGACCACAAATTTCAGAGTCCGCTGGTAACCACGAGGGGTGGGAGTGAAACAGAAAATGATACAGGTAATTAAAAAAATACATTAGTCCCTAATCTCCCATCTCTACCCTAGCAGGTGCTGACAGTGAGCAGCTCAGAAATCACCTCAAAGCAAAACAAACTAAAGACCTCTTTTTTTTCCAGAAATTAAATAATTTGCCTGTGGAAGACTAGTATGAGTTTAGAGAGAGATTGATGGTAAATTTGCTAGCCTATTTCACACCTAAACACTCAATTTAATTGATGCTGGAAGAAACATAACTCTGACAACAAAAGACAACTTTCAAAAAAATGAACATTATTCTTGTAGATATTTAAGAAGATATTGCCACTATAAAATAAAAATAGGATGCTATGAGAAAGAATCATATGTGAAAAGCAAAAGAATATATTTTATAATTATAATATGTAATTATCAAAATAAAAATCCAAATAAAGCATTACAAATTATTGTGTAGGAAATTTTCCAGAACAAAGAAAAAAAAGCAGAAAACAATGAGATAAAATTTAAGAGAGAAGGAAATTCAATCTAGGAGAGTCAATATTGAACCAACAAGAGAGCCAAAAAGTTAGAACACACAAAATGGAGGGAAGGATACAATCAAATAACAGGGTTTTCCCTGTTATTTGTAATTGTAAAGTCCAGAATTAAAATTAAAAGATTCTGAATCTTGGCACATTCTTGTGAAGTTTCAGAACAATCAAGATTAGCAGAAAATCCTGAGCGTCCAGAGGGAAAGAAAACACAAAAATTATCTACAAAGTAATGAGTGTTAGACTTTTCACTATCCACATTAGATGCTAAAAGGCAATGGAACAGGGCATCCAAAACACTGAAGGGACATTCCATTATCCTGGAGAGCTGTGCCAACCCAAGTCATCGGTCAAGGGTGTAAATAAAACACTAACATGCTCAGGCACTCAAGGGCCCAGAAAATCTCCCTCCCCAGCATCTTTTCCTAAGAAATTGTTAGCATACATGCTCCAACCAAGTGACCTACAGTTCTTGCCTGTTTAAAATCGCCATCCTCAATAAAAATAAATGAACTATCAAGCTCCAAAGAGACATGGAGGAACCTTAAATGCATATTTCTACCTGAGAGAAGCCAGTCTGAAAAGGCTACATACCGTATGATTCCAACTACATGAAATTCTGGAAAAGGCAAAGCTGCAGAGACAGTAGAAAGATCAGTAGTCTCCGTGGGTTCCAGACAAGTGAGGAAGGATGAAAAGGTGGAGCACAGGGGATTTTTTGAGGAGTGAAAGTGTGTGATGTTGTAATGATGAATATAGGACAATATATGTTTATCAAAATCCATAGAATGTTCACCAGGAAGAATGAACCCTTTCAATACCTTGTAATAATCTATAATGAAAAAGAAGATGAAAAGGAATATATTTGTATGTATAACTGAATCACTATGCTGTACACCAGGAACTCACACAACGTTGTACATCAGCTATACTTCAGCTCAAAAAAATTTTTAAAAAAAGAATGAACCTTAACGTAAACTAAGGACTTTAGTTAATAATATGCAGATATTCATTCATCAACACTAATTAATGCAAGATAATAGTAATAAGGAAAATTGCAGTGGGTGATGGTCTATGGGAATTCTCTGCACTTTCTACTCAGTTTTTCTATAAACCTAAAACTGTTCTAAAAATACAGTCTGTTAATTAAAACAATAAATTGTAGCCCTGCTCCTCACCAGCCCAGCTGGTCTCCTTTACCCTGAGCCTCACTGTCTGTTTTTTTTTTTTTTTTCCTGTACTACTCATCACTTCCTAGGATATCTGTATAATTTACTTTTATTTTTTACTGTTTATTTTCTGTTTTTCTAGCTTCAGTGAAAGTTTCACAAAGGTAGGGATCTTGTCTGTTTAGTACACAAGGGTATCAAAAGTACCTGGAAGAGAGCCTGGCATGGAGGAAGTGATCAAAAAATACTTGAATAAATGTAGAAACGACACAGAACCATCAAAAATGTAGAGAAAAATAAGAGCAGGGATTCCTGGAAACAGGAGACATTACCCCGCGTATCAGTGAAAGCTGTCCCCTGCAAGACTCCAGGCTGCAGGCCTGGAGAGAACCCTGTCCACACAGAGGCTGCAGGTAGGTAGGCCTTGGGAGAATGTCTTAAGATATAAAGTAGATTCAAGGAGATGCTTAAAGTTTCACAGCCAATAACTCACCTAAACTCATTTGGCCTGACTCCAAAGCTGGTGCCTGTATCCATTATACCATACTGCCTCCTAAGCTATAAATCGACAAATCACTGTTGTCTCGCCAAGCAAGTTTAAACTGCCCAAGGGTAGAATTATTTGTTACTCACCTTTATACACCCCTCCGTGGCCAGCTCACTACTGATCACATTATAAGAACTCGATGAACGTCCGCTGGTGGGACCCTGCCCACAAACATTGATTCATTTGCCTCTCTGTCCCCAGTGGTAGGTCAGCACCAGTAAGAGTTCAGTTTAGACGCAGTCATTCAAGGTGTAGGGACAAGAGCTACCTCAAAATAGCCAGTCTCCGTCCTATGATTTATGTGGAGTATGTAGGTCCACTGAGTGAAGCCATAGTTCTTATCTGGCAGACAGACTATCAAACAGTACTGATTTCCTACCAGCCAACTGGGAACAGTCATTATCACCAACAGCTCAGTGAGAACTGAGACCACCAGTCATTAACAACATGATTCAAATGCAGCATTCACCATGCTTAGGACCCAGAAGATTCCCCCTGCCCTGCCCACTAAAAACACATCTTTGGAAAGCCAGGCAGAATGAACTCCATTACCTTGTGCTAAGTAAATAGCTTTTAAACAAGTGTTTTATCATTTCAGACAACTTACCAATAAAAAATAAAACAGAATGCACATATTTGGATCATAAACTCTCCATCTATTTTAAAGTCATTTTCAGCCAAAATGTGAAAATAAATGTTTTCTAAAGGCTTGTACATAGGAAGGATAGGGATAATGTTCCAGAACACAGAATACTTGTCCTTTTTAGAAACCAGTGAAATGATTTGAGCATAAATGCTGCTTCATAAAACAACCTGAAAACTGTAAGATGACTTTGAATGAAGGATAGGCAGTATAAAGCACAGCCTAAAAAATAAGAAGTTCAAAAATGTTATTAGACATTCCCTTTTCACAAGACGGTTTCTTTTCATAGGAACACAATATAGATGAGTAACTGTATTATCGCTGCCTGAATGCAGACATTCTAATTTCTGCAGCTTAAATATCTAGTTAACTACTCATTTAAGATAAACAGCTACTTACACCAAGCCAGTAATACTAAAGAAGGTTCGCAGAATTTATTTTACCACCTGAGAGGGAGGAGAGGTTTGGTGATGTACACAGGATAATATTCTTTTCTGGTATTTTTTAATAGTTTCAAAGTTGCTATAAAACATACCTAATATACTACATAGACTAAACAAATAGTACTGCTTTTCTGAACATCATGCTCTAAGCAACTGAATTAACTAGTTCCCTAACTTCTTCCCATAAAAAGGGAAATCAGCATTCATTTGCAGTCATGCCCACTACCTCATCTAAGACATATTTAATTAATTTTTGAATGGCCTTAATCAGAAAGAAATTCATAATGCTCTAGGTCTCATTGTTTTTCCTTTAATAAAAATCTGTTTAGGAGAAATGATGTCTCATCATGGAAAAGGAAGCATTTCAAGGAAACCGAAATGGACCAGAGGCAGGAGAGGCTTTAATAAAGGTGCAGGGGTCACAACAATTATCTAAGCTTCTATGTCAAGGAAAATACAAAAGCCCAAGGTGATAGATTGGATTTTTGTCCCTCTGTTCTGGCCCCCGACCCCAGCCCTAACCACTGTGGGAGGCATACACTTCTCTGCCCCACTATTGTTGGGTTGGCCATATGATCTGCTTTGGCCAATGGCCAATGGCACTAGCTCAGTGCCTCAAATGATGGTCTGATCCCCACAATTGGGACTAAGGGAATCCTCTTACCGGGCTGCATACTGATCAGTCAGTATAATTGCCTTCTTCAGCTCTTATAAGAACAAGAAATTCAACGGATCTTATTTTTATCAGAGCTGCAAGTTAGTGATTTATTCAAGTTTACCAATATTTGGTATTCATAAACAAACACTCTATTATTCCTGCAGTTAATGGGAACTCAAATGAAGGAGCAGAGCAAGGAGATCAGCTGCCACACCGACTGCAAAGCTCCTTGCTCCAAGGCGAAGGTGCGCAGAAAGATAGATGGAATTCTCGCCAATTTCAGAAATGACACTTTGTTTTTAGTGTACAATCAGTGTTGCCTTGAGGTAGCTCTGACTTTCAATTGCTATTCTAGGTTTTTTTTTTTATTATTATAAATTACTGTTAGTTTACCTTCATCATTATGAAGACTTTTTCCTTGCACTGCTTGCCACTAGACAACATCGCTTGCATGTCTAATAGAATCTCAAATTTACCTCGTCAAAAATCAAACCCTTTGATTAATCACACCACCTCAAAATACCTACATAAATTAATGAAAGGGACTTTATTCAGCATTACCTTATTAGTCTGCTCGGGCTGCCATAACAAAAATACCACAGATTGGGTGGCTTAAAAACGAGAAATTTACGTCTCTCAGTTCTGGAGGCTGGGAGCCAAAAATCAAGGTGCCAGCAAGGTTGGTTTCATTCTGAGGACTCTTCTCTTGGCTTGTCAGCGGCCACCGTGTGCTTCTGTGCTCACATGACCCCATGCTTATACTCAGTAGAGAGAAAGAGATCTCTTCCTCTTCCTCTTCCAATCTTGTCATATAAAGGCCCCACTCTTAGACCTCATTTGACTTTGATTACCTCTTAAAGCCTCCATTTCCAAATACAGTCCCTTTGGGGGTTAGGGTTTCAATATGTGAAATTGGGGAGACACAATTCCATCCATAGCAACTGCCTATGGTAAACTGCATCATGATTCACTCCAATGATGGGGGCAAGAAAAACCTTGAAATTGGACTCCTTTCAAACTTTTTATATCTCACACTGAATTTATCACCAAATCCTGCTGGCTCTACCTTCAATATAAAGCCTAAATCCAGTAAGTTCCTCCCTGCTCCAGTCTCATCAAGCTAGTGAACTAGGTGTTACCGAGTGTCAGAATTATTACAATTGCTTCTTATGTGTATCCCCCCCATCAAATCCCCCCACTAGTCTCCCCAAATCTACTCTCTACACAGGAGCCAGAGTGATCCTTTGAAAAACAAATTATGTCCTATTACTCCCCTACTCAGATCCACATTGTCTTTCCATCCTGCTGAGAATGGAATCCAAATCCTCACCACATCCCACAGGCTCGTAGGCAGACTCCTGACCACCGTTCCAACTGCATCTCCTCCCGCTGTCCACTCGCTCAGCTAAGCACAACCACACTGCCCTTCTTCCTGTCCCTACACACTTCAAGAACATTCCTGTCTCGCAGCCGGTGCACTTACTGGTCCTTCTGCTTGGGAATCTTCCCCCCAGAGAGTCACGTGGCTTCGTTTCTCATTTTATCTCACTCAGTTCAGGTCTCTACTCAAAGATTTCCTCCTACGAGATCACGTCCCTCTTCACCCTGTTTAAAATACTTGCATACCTTCGTTTTTTCCCAAAGTACTTTTCACACTCCAAGATATTTACATGTATGTGTGTATTTGTGTATTATTTAATCTGTCCCCACGAGAACGAAAGTTTTATAAGGCATGAAGTTTCTCCTTCCTCCTTTCTTCCACCTCTTCCTCTGCTTCCTCCTTTTTCCCACTATATTCACTTTACCCAGAAGAGTATCTAGTACTGTCTTTTTAAGTAATATATATACGTATAGGACAAATGAATGGATTTGGTAGATTGGGTTTCTTAATTAGCCTTACAATGTGTAGTGATACATACTGCATCAGCATTATTTTAACCTATAATCTTTTAGTAACTAGACTTTAAGGTATCTGTGCACTATGATTCAAATGTAAACCATCCAATTCCTCAGAACTAAACTAAAGACGCTAACCTAATACTCCAAATTTGTTCATACCTTTTCGCTGTATTTTTGTTATTTTTCCATCAGAAAATAGAACCTGAGAGCATGGACCACAGATAAAACGTTTGAGAACCACTGTGCTAACTGGTAACGAGAAAACTCTCAGCAAAAAAAATATGCATGGATAATCCTTGATAGTTGCATATAAGTGTGTCCTTATTTGCACACATGTAGTCTGTGTAGACAATGCACGTATGCAGGATACTTTACAAATACATCTACACTGCGAAACCCTGACCAAGATGCAGATGCGTGCCTCCTCAGACCTCACACAGGACACAGATGTTCTCCAGTTTACGTGTATAGTCCTGAAAGAAATATTCAAGAATCCTTGGATTAGAGTAATGAGATTGAGAGTTATGGCCACATACTTGAAAGGTGGGGGAAGATTCTGCAAATCACAATTAAAGATAGTCTGGAAAATCAGGGAAAGATTGCTGAAGGAGAAACCACGACACACAACTGTTTCTATTGCTTACCACCTAGCTTTTCCTCACGAAGGCTGTGGCACACAAAGCAGAGGGAACAAGAGAGAGGAACGTGAGAGTCACGTGACAGTAGTAAGCTATCATTACCTAAAGAATGCTGTTCCGACCCATGGCAGCCTCTTGAAGGCCCAACCTGAGAAAAACAGCCCTCGTGAGACTGGGTGACAAGAGTCTTCAGATTGTTTCAGCTCCCTAAAGCCCCTGCTTTCATCGTCTGCATGTGTTTTCCTCCAGTAAACAGCAGTCCCTACTACATCAGCAATCACTTAAAAGGATCCAGTAACACAATTACGCACAAAATCTGAGAGAAGAAAGGAATAAAGTAACACCAGCACACATTACAAGAGGCAACACCCAAGGAAACAGAGGCAAAGTTCAGCTAGCTCTCTGTTGCCTCAAAGCAATTATTGGCAGTACAATGGCTCTAAAGAAAAGAGCTCAAGAAAGAGATACAGAGTTCAAAGAATAGTTAAGACAATGTAAGAGAATAAAAAGTGAGCTGGCAGAGCTCAGACAAGAAGCGGAAGGGAAAGAAACATAAAAATTCTAACACAAAAATTAGGACTCATATACATTGAAAAAGTCAGGATCATGGTGAAAATCATACACACACACACACAAAAAATAAAATAAGCAAAGCTATTTAAATGTTTATAGCAATGAGCATAGACATGAAAACAAATAACATTCCAAATGAATATTATTGGTATTCAGAAAGAACAAGGCAAAAGAAAAGAAGAAAAGAAAAAAGAAAAAACAAGTGTTCAGTGATGCAACAGAAAAAAAAAATTCCTAAAATAAAGACTTGAATCCTTAGATCTTAGGGGAAAAAACACAGAGAAAGATCAAGGTCAAAATACATTGTGCAAAGTCACCGAACTTCAAGAATAAGGAGAGATACTATATAGATATCCAATAAGGGGTGGGAGAGGTACATTTAAAAGGGAGAAAATACAGCTTGATCTTAGATTTATTCAAAGCAACACACACTACTATATAATAATGAGGAAGACAACAGCATTTCAAGGGGAAAAAAAGGTTTTACAATAATGTTAGAATCATCCAATTGGAGTAGCAGAAAGATAGTTTAAAGCATACAAGAACAAAGCGGAGACAACTTCCATGAAGCTTTTCTTAAAACCACTGAGCAGTACCATCACTGCTTCTAGTGGAAGACTGACCCACCCTCTAAGAAACCAGAAAAGAAATGAGAGGTTAAAGATCAGAAAAAATGAGAGAAAGAGAAAAGGACACATCATTTACAGACGATGTAATAGGCCACAGATCAAACCAACAGAATCAACAAACTGCTGGAATTAATTAAGAGGGTTCTGTGAAGTTGACAGATCTAAGGCCAACTTTACAAACCCAGTAGCATTTTTCTACAACAACAATGAACTACTAGACAATACAGTTAAGCATCAAGATATTCACGATAACAATAAGCTTATGAAGTGTCTAGGAATTTTGAAAGAATTCATAAATCCTTTATATAGAAAAATGTTAAACCTATTGAAGGACTTAAAGAAGACAAAAAATGGACAGTTTATACCCCCAAGTGAGAACACAATATTAACAAGAATTCAGACTTTCCCCAATCAATCTGAAATGTAGTGCAATGAAAATAAAAGTTCCAGCTGAAATTTTGGAAGATTTTGATAAACTCAATCTAAAGCTTTTTTTTTTTTAAATTTCAATCAAAGTTCCAAGAATAGGCAGTTCAAAATAGCAAAAGAAAAGCAGGGATGAGGGCCCTAAGAGATATTTTTAAACCACATCAAAGTCACTGTAGTAAGTACAATATGATACTGGGGCAAGAAAAAGAGACAAAGTGTTTAACCATATATCTTTGTATGTGATAAAGTTGGTACTTTAAATCAATTGATGAATAGTAGCAATGTTGAGAAAACTATCTGGAGAAAAAAAGAAAATTGTATTCCCATCTAACTGTGTGCAAAAGTAGATTTCAAGCCAAAATGTGGGAATTAAAGCAATAAAGCTAACAGTCAATGAAGTAGAAGGAAACTGTCATAACCTAGGGCTGCAGAAGGACTTCTCAAATATATGCCTCAAAGCACTGACATAAAGCAACACTGACGGATTTGATTAAATAAAAAAAGGAGACTTTCTGTTCAACTAAGGACACCATGTACAAAGGCAACAACCACAAAATGACAGACTGGGAGATGTCTGCAAATTGAACATCAGTAAGGGAATCATGTCAAGACTGCCCAGCAAATCAAAATCAAAATCAAGCAAAATATATCAAAAAACATAATAAGAAACGGACTATGCAGATGTATAGGCAATTCAATAGAGGAAGAAACTCAAAGGTTATCAAGCTCAACTTCATTTGTGCTTAGATAAATTCAAAATAAAATAACACTGAGCCACTATCAGATTGACGAAAACTGGAAAGCTGCAAATGTCAGCTGTTGGAGGGATGCGGGACTCTGAGAATCCTCCGGCACCGCCAATGAAGTTTACACAGCTGCAGCCATCCTGGAGGACAAGCTTAAGCTGAGCACATCAATAACAGGGATACCTCTGACCCAGCAACCCCTAGGTATAAATTCCTGAGAAACTCCTACATGGTTGCACGAGGGACATATACAAGCATATCCATCTCAGCATGGTTTGTGGTGGCAGACAGCTGGACACAATCTAAGTTTCCATGAATGCAGCTCTGAAAATACAAAATGTGGAGAAGGTACACTAAGGATAAAGTGACCACACATCCTGGTGCCTGGATCAACCCCACTGTATGTCTACTATCTTGGTATAATTATTAATAGGGGCCCTTTTTAGCCTCAAAAGTATCCCATTTTGAACAATAAATTACACATGATACTATGCAGGGTTAAAAGCAACTAGCCAGATTATACACATACAGAAACATGGATAAAACCTAAAAATTTCATATTGAGTGAAGGAGCAAGAAATTCAATGAAGTTAGCACAATATCACTTACATAAAATGCAACAAGACACGTTTGACAAGGAAGCAAACTCATAGGCATCAAATACATGAGATATTCATCAAACACATTAGAATGATGATCTCTGGGGTAGAGTGAGCAGAATGAAATTAGGAAATGAGAGAGAATAAATAATAATGACAGAGTAAATGATAACAATTTTTAAAAAGAGGGATTGTGTCACACGAACTAAGGAACAGGATTAACTCATCCTCTACAATGAAGTCCAAGATGATAGCAGTCAGGGGATGTTACTGCTTAACAAATCCAGCCAATTATAGAATGAATCAAAGCAAAACATTAAAAATGGAAACCAGGAGTAGAAAGGCTTGAGTTGAGCATTCTATTAATTTCAACCTCCCATTACAATTATGAAACTATGGGGATTACTATTACCCAGCAAAAGGTAAACGTTATAAACCTCAATAATGTAAAACCTAATCATGTAACATAAAAACAGTGGGTGGTGAGGGTGAAAGGGCAAACATACACTAATTTCCTCATCTTTCATAGCAGGGAGTATACAGATAAAGTCCAAATTTCAAACATGTCAGTCTAACAAGCATTGCAATTTCAACTTTTAAAGATCTTCATTAACTCTGATTCTTAACTTTGGATTCCTTCCGTTTCCAACGTTCCTTGTGAAGGATGTGCCTGAATTTCAATTCCTTTAGGTTCATTCAGCTTCTTTCATTAACCTGACATAAAATTCAACTGAAGGGTTAATAGTAAAATAGTTCATACGGTATAATACATTCTAAAGTTATTTTAATTTTTTGTTTTTTTAGCAATCTATCTGTTTAGGGCAACATCTGGAATGATGTAGATCTGAGCGTTTATGTTCATTTCCCTATGTTTTTTTAATTGCTTATATTTTTAAGATCTTTTTAGATTTTAAGATAACAAAAAATTATTAACATTTTTATAGAAACAATAAAGGTATTCTTAATAAAATAGAGGAAGATAGTAATGAGGAATTGGTGACACTGACTAGAACCTTTCTTACTAGCTACTAGGTTATGGAAGCCAGTAGATACAGAGGGAGCGAGAAGCAGGCTCTATGTGCCAAGATTTTCTGGCATCATATATTAATTGCAGAAAACTGAAAGCAAATGTTTTATTTTGAGTGAGATCTTAGTCGTAAAACTCTACTCCCCTTCCAAGATCAGATCCATCTTCTTAGGATCTCAGAAAGGCACAGCCCAACCCGGGTCTGGCTTTACTTTTAGTGTTCATACTGGAATGGCAAAACCACAAGGGAGAATGAACTGAAACGGTGTCAGATTTGTCACTGACAACCAACCACTCTCTATTCTGCTCAGGATACACATCATTACACTTGTACATTAAAAGGTTAACCAAAACAGTGCCCAGGACTGATGGACCAACTTGCTACATAGAATTCTCCAACAGAGGCTGCAGTGCAGTCGTCCTTTAATATCCATAGTTATTTGAGTTAAATGAAGTCTGACATTTTCCCACATGGAAATAGTAAGGAGGAACATATTTTTTCAGTCTATTAAATTTAATTCATTGTGTATGTTTCCCTTCCTTATCAGCAGTTCAAATTAATTTTTCTTATTGTCAACAGGCTGACAGTCTCTCACATCTTTAAATCCAAGCACACAACATTTTCCAGGATGATCTATACCCACGGGTGTGGGAAACAACATGTTCATTCCATTAGGTCTTAGCAAGGCTCTAACAATTACACAAAATAATTTATCCCTGGACGATCAGGTACAGCGGTATCTAACTCCTCCTGTCAATTTCTATTTCAGCAGCAGAAATTGTGATGTTCTCGGGAGAGGAGTGATTGGTTTTCAGTTACACACTGCCACAGGTGGAAGTCATCTGAAAACCGTAATGCCCGCATATGGATAACCTGTGCAGCAGCATAATGATATTTGTACGTACTTTACAAGGGCTTAGCCAGGACTATAACAATGTAATCAGTTGTTGCCCAGGAGGCAGAAATAACCCAGATCACGCCATTCACTGATTGCACTAAGCACTGGAAAAAAATGAACACCATCTAAAGGGAAGGGTAGCATTCAATAGGAAAATAAGTGATGACTGCAGAGAAAGATTTCTTATCCTATTGCAGAGATGAATTAATGGTGGACACAACTTGCAGGGACAGACATCATGAGAAGTTTCTTCACTCCCCTAGAGCGTGCGGTTTGCCTTTGTAAGGTCCGGAAAAGCTCCTGGAATCAGAAATGCTGTTTCTGAAAATCAGTACTCATGCCAACACCTCTCTGATCCATTTTTTCACCTGCAAAATGAGAAAGCTGATACTTTCTCATTCTTGCCTCTTACGGGTATTTCGAGGACAAATAGAATAATAATATCAAAGTGGTTTGGAGCTTTTGGAAGAAAAGTTCTCTGTTAATCCAAGCTATTACTATTATTATCACCACCGACTACAGAGTGGTTTCAAATCCTAAATCTAAAAGCTTTTTCAGGCATCTATTATTCAAATCTTATTAAAAAAAATCCTGCATTATTTAGCTCCTGATTAGAGGTGGGTAAACTGAGACCTGAAAAGAATAAGAAACTTTCTCAAGGTCACATGGTGGCAGAGCAGGTAAAGAAAGAAATATTGATTCTGTGCACAACATCCCACAGAGACACAGCGGCAAGGTGAAACTTAGAACCATTAATATCAGAAAGAGCCTGAACCAGCAGCTTTTAAATTAAAACAAAAATCCAATTAAAAGCACTAATCCAGCAAAACTCTTAGAGAAGCCTTTGCAAAAAGAGTACGTTAAAACCACTTTTACCCCGGCCATTTCCTTAGTTATATATCTTGATGTGACATACATCTCATTGAGAGTAAACAAGAGAGATGCACTTCTCTGCATGTAGTTTTTCTGTGTGCTTATGAAAGGATCTTTTTTTAAAGAACTCCCAAAATTTCTTCTTGAATAACTCGAGGTCTAACCACGTAAAGTTGTCTTGATTTGAAATGTGTATTTAGATGAACGCAAGTAAGTATCTCCCTGCAAATGTCTTTCCCGCAATTCATTTCAATCCAAGTGTTTCCAGAATGCTTTGCATATGGCAGTATTCTCTGGGTGATGGAGAATATAGGCAGATTCACGGCCAAAAGGCGTGTTGAAGATGGGCAGCCCCAAGACACGAACTAGACGACACTCAGTCCTATCCCATGGTTCCAACTTACAGCCTGTGTTCTTCTGCAAGAAGTCTTAGAAATGCCTTCCAAAGGCAGAACTCCCTCTAAAAGGGCTTATTCCTGGGAGGCGTGTGAGATGAGCAGTCCTACAAAGGGGCCCCCTTTCATGATCCATTGGCTGTTTTTACTGTGCTTTCTCATTTTAATGGAAGTCTGCCTGTTCATATATTCTTGCATATTTTGATGGATAAAAACTGTAGCCTGCCAATCTTCGGGGAGTTCTCCCACATGATTATACGAGATGTAAAGTAGCAATTACAAAGGAATAAATTTGTCCCACATTAAAGATATTTTCAGTGGCTTGGGGAGATAATTTAGAAAAATTGAGAAACGTTTCCATCATGTTGCACACGCATTACTTACACCCTCACTGGGAGAACATCACTGGAATTTAGTATTTGAGTGTAGAATATAATACTTTGGGTCAGAGTTTTCTCATTTGGGGAAATATTTCCCCAAAGCGGCAGGCAGAGTAGTTGGACTTTCAGTCATTTATTATTTTGAATTTTATTTGTACATTTTGCAGTTTCACCTTGAAGTTCTAGTATTATTTTATTACTGTTGCATAAGAATTATAGAACAGAATTCTATACACACCGTACATTTTTCTACACCAATCTATCATAACTGAATTTCTTTGTAGTTGTGGTCTGCCATTCCAACATGCTCATAAGAAACATATTGAAAGCAAAACAAAAAATGAGCCCCATTTTCTGTTTTCATTGAAATATAGTTGACGTACAATATTATTTAAGTTACAGATGAACAATATAGTGATTCACAATTTTTAAAGGTTATATTCCGTTTATAGTTGTTACAAAATATGGGCTATATTCCCCATGTTGTACAATATATCCTCGTAGCTTATTTTCTACATAACAGTTTGAACCTCTTATTCCCCCATCCCTACGTTGCCCGCCCCCACCCCCACTGGCAACCATTCGTTTATTCTCTATATCTGTGAGTCTGTTTCTTTTTTGTTATATTCACTAGTTTGTTGTATTTTTAGATTCCACATATAAATGATGTCATGCAGTATTTGTCTTTCTCTGACTTATTTCACTAAGCATAATACTCTCCATGTCCATCTCTATTGTTGCAAATTGAGCCCCACTTTCTAAGGAGGAAAGGTCGTATTTAGTTATGTTAGGTACTTTGGGACTAGATCAAAGTAACGGAGAACAAGGATGCCACTGAATGTGACTGAGGTGAAGGTCTGTGTCACCCCATCAGCCAGTAGTGTAACCACCCTTCCCCCTCTTTCCCTCCCTGTTAACCTATTTTCTTTGTGTGCCTCCTTATTTCTGACTCTGTCCCTGGGTGTCGCCTTCTCTGTCTACATCCTATGCCTTGCTGAACTCTGCTGGCAACATGCATCACTAAGCATTTGCCAACACATGTTCAGAACCTGCTTCAAATATCTGCTATTGCCAAGACTCCTCGCAACAGCACCAGCTAACCCCAGCCACTGACCACCAGAGGGGCAAAATGGGGTAGCAGTTACAGGTGTGAGTGCTTGGAGCCATGGCTGCTTGGGTTCAAATCCCACCTCTGTCACTTATCAGCTCTGTGACCGTTGGGCAAGTTACTTAACTTCGTTCATCTCTTGTAAAGTGGGAATAACTATAGCAACTACTTCATAAAGTTTTGGAATCATTAAGTGTATTCAGAGATCTAGTATTCAGCACATGGCTTGACATACAGTAAGTGCTCAATAAATGTCAGCTATTATTATTAGTTCAATCCCTCTCTACTCTAATCCCTCTCTACTCTACTATTCCATTCAGGTTGGTTTCTCTGCTCTTCTAGAACACACCATGTTTACACACACACCCTCCCCAAGAGTGAACACTTACCCCACCAGACTGGAATGCCTTCCAACAGTCTTCCTCTAGGTTGTAAACCCTGCCCTTCTTGTGAGCTCACCTCCGCCATGAGCTGTTCTTGGGATATGTCCAATCATTCACCTCCCCCTCCTTCTCCTGTATCATTCACACTCTCATATCCTTTAATTGTTAATTAGACACTCTCCTGTGTGTTTATCTTATTATTTTCCACGTATTCTCGCTATCTTCATAGCTAACCGCCGGCACGGGCACATCCTGACCTAGGGCTCATGCAGCACATGCTGACCAGTGCACAGTTCCAAACAGGTGTCAGTTTGCTCCTTTGGGAACATCCTAGGGGGGAGTTGCTGTTCATTTAACAATAAGAAACAAAGCTTTCCAAATTTTCTCTTTCTTTTCATTTCGTTCTGTCTTAGCATTTAGAAAACAAGCTACAAATGCAGGAGGGGTTTTCATCATCACACAAAATACGCACAAAGTGAAGCTCACTGAAAGCACATTTACCATGAAGAAAAAAAAACTGTTTTATGAACAGCGTAGATACAGCAGGTAGATAGAAGGTATGATTTAAAGTTATACTCAGTTGTAGTCAATTGGGGGATTCTAGCCCCAGGGATAGTAGCTCCCACCAGTCTGATCACCCCACAGAGGAGACTGTTATCCCTGCCTGAATCAAAGAAGCTTTGCTAAGTAGTCAAAATGGGTCAGAAATGGGTTTGCGCTGGTAAAATTCATGGTTAGGTCATCCACGCTGAGAATGTTAGAACTGACTTCTCATTGATGTTTAAGATACGGGTTTGGCTAAGATATTTTAGAAATACAGTTGACCTTTGAGCAACAGGGGTTAATCTTCATATAATTTACAGTTAGCCCTCCATATTGCAGTTCCTTACATCCTCAAATTCAAAAATGTGGACTGTGTAGTACTGGAATAATTACTGTTGAAAAATATCCACATGTAAGTGAACCCAGGCAGTTCAAGGGTCAACTGTATCCCCATCCTTAACTGAACAAAGGATAAAAAGCCATGAGGCCTCTAGTCTGCACTATGAGGATCAGTGCCTGTTCCTGTTTCCAGACCTGGAGTTGGAAGAACTCCAGCTGCTTAAAGCCACCTACAGAAACGTCTAGAGAATCCTTACTCTGGAATATTGGGTATCTGATACCCGTAACTATTTTTGGCAAGGTCATGGTTGCTGCCCTTCAAAAACTGGAGAGTTGAGCCCTCACCAAACTTGCAGAGAAGGCTGGATGTCTGCTTCATCCCTTCTTGCTAATAAATAGATTCTTTAATTAATAACATTTTAAAAGCTCATTTGAGAGAAAATGTCAAGAAGAAACCAGTACTTTGAACCACATGTTGAAATTTTGGATCCATTCCCATGTAGAGTGTCCAAAACAGCCAAATGAAAGAAAAGAATATGATCTAAATGTGCAAACATATGGACAATGTAGGATGTGCTGGCACTTTCCTAACCAGAAAGCTGTGGAAACCAAGTCAATCAATCAATTAATATTGACTGGGTGCCTGCGAGGTGCCCAGGACTGTGAAACTATAAGATATCAGAGACTGGCATTTGTGATATCACCTGAAATAAATCTCCCATCTGGTCAGGAATAGTAAGCTAACCGAATGCTGCAGTTCACACAGTGAGCTTAGGGTACCTGAGGGCTGCTCCAACACTTATTTATTAGTCCAGCTTTCCTTTGGGGGAAGAAGTTAGATATCTGTCATACAGAGCCTTAGCAAACAGTCATGATTTATGGTCCATATATTTGGTTATAGCTCCAAGGAGAGAAGAAAGGGGTAGAACAAATGTAAGTAAGAGTATAAGGAGAAGCAGGAATTAAGTCTCATTTTCCCTGAAATCTTGCTTCCTTCACCATTACAATTTTATGCTGGATTACAAAAGTTTTGTGGTATATGTCAAAAGTCAAGTCCACAAACTGGCTAATCCGCGAACAAATCCAAATGGACTCATTTGATGCTTTATAGACTATAGGTTCCTACATTCATCAGGATTTCTCAGCATATCAGGAGTGTAATAGATAAATTAGGAAAGCAGTAAATCACATGGAATGTGTTGTTCTTAGATGTGCTGGAGAGAAGCAGCATGCAAGGCGGCTAGAAAGAACGCGGGCTCTCGGCAGAACTTTGTTCATATACCGGTCCATGGAGCACTCACTATGGTCCAGGTCCTGCTCCAAGTGCTTTGAACGTATTAATCCTCACGACTGCCCCGTGTGGCAGGTTACTAGTATTATCCCCATTACAGGTAAGAAAACAGAGCACAGCACACTAATATAACGTGCCCAAGGACAGTGCCTATTAAATGGAATTTGAATCTAGGGAGTTTGGTCCCAGAATCCTTTCTCTTAACCACAGAATCTGCTCAGAGGATGGAATGAAAGTTAACGTGAAGAAAAAGTTTATAAAGTAGTAGGCACTCAATACATTTTACTCCACTTTCCCTTATTTAGAAGCCATTTCTATATGCTGTTGGGTGCTCAAGGAAGAGACACCCTTCTGTTAAGCAGACTATTAGGTTCTAAACAGCAGTATAGGCAGAATATATTAAAGAGCCACCAACCTTGGCCATCAGAACTCAACAGATGTGGGTTGGGACACCTCTCTCTCTCTCTCATCACCTCCAGAAGACATTTTATATCAGAAAATGTGTTGCCTCTATTTTTTCCTATCTCTCTCCATCTCCTCCCATAATTCCTTCCACTCAAACTTTCACATTGCCAAAGAAAAAGAGAGATTGCCAAGACGTGTCATAAGTTGCAATGCATTTCCTAGCTGAAGAAGCCTACAACTGTCGAAAGCATGTAAAGAATGGCCACACATTTACTCTTTGCAAGTCAACTACAGTTATATTTTATGGCTCTAATAATATTGAACAACAGTATTTTAATACATTTCATGTTGCTCCCGTACCATATCATTGGATTTGTGAATAGAAAATCTCTTTAGAAAACTATAGTGCTAACCCATTAAACATGGGGCTTTTCAAACCACTTCCAGGATGGCATTCATCCCGGGCAGTGGCTGTCACCAGGGGCCCATGGTTCAGTCATATCCTTGGGCTTGTGGCTGTTCAACAACACTTTATCTTGCAGTCACCATCCCTTCATCTAGATTACTGCAATAGCCTCTGCCTTTGACTCCCTTCAGTCCATTCTCAACACAGTAGACAGACTGATACTGTTAAAAGAGAAGTCACTCGGCTCACAGGTATATACCCAAGAAAACTGAAAGCATACATCCATAGAAAAACTTGCACATGAGTGTTCACACCATTATTCATAATAATCAAAAGACTGAAATAACTCAAATGTCCACCAACTGATGAATGGCCAAACAAACTATGGTATATCCTTATGATGAAATATTATTTGACAATAAAAGAAATGAAGTACTGACATATGCTGCAACATGAATGGACCTTGAAAACTTACAACATGGATGCTAAGTGAAAGAATCCAGTCACATGAGACTACATATTATATGATTCCATTTCTATTGAACATCCAGAGTAGGCAAACCTACCTGAGACATTCAATCCCGGAAGACCCCACATGAGCAGAAAATGTACAACCCAGTTTAGCCCATCCTAGATTTTCATTCACATGTCTGGTATCTCAGCTGGGATGGTTGAAAAAGTTGGAGAAGGGGTTGGAGCAGGCATATCTCTTTCTGCTTGACCTCTCCATGAGGCTCATTTGGGCATCATAGTCTCAAGTGGTCAGATCTTTTACTTGACAGCTAATAGCTTTCAAGAGGGAAGAAAATCCAGAATGTCACATTCTACTGGTCAAAGCCAGTCAGAAGGCTAGCCTACTCAAGGAGAGGGAATACAGACTCCCCCTCTTGCTGGGTAAGGCAGCGTGAGTGTACAAGGATGGAAGGAATGATGGTGACATCTTTGGAAACAAGCTCCCAAATCTTCACAGAGTAATTTCTAGGAATTTCAGACAACCTCTCCCCACAGTCCCCAAATCTATCCCCAGGGAGAATGCAATCTGCCCAAAATCAAAGATGAAATGAATGCCAGGAATAAAACATGGCTAGTGGAATCAGCGGTGGAACATTCAGGAGTGGGATGAGATGGCTTTTAGGTGAAATTCAGTTAGAGCCCAGCACCATCATTGGAACTTTCTTTGGAAAGTTTCCTTGGAACTCACTGTGGAGTCGTCTTTGGTTCACTGCGCTTTCTTCACACCCTCATCCTGCTATGGCCACTTCCCATTTAGGAGTCCTTCTGCCCCTACCCATTGCCCTCGGACAACCCACTTAACCAGGGGGGCTCAGCCAAGGATGTCTCGGACTTGGATCAGATCATTCATGCACATCCTGTGTCCAGGTCTCCTGCTGAAAGGGTGAGAGGAACCACTGTCTCTTCCTGAGGGTAGCAGGTATATGAGAAGTCCAAACTTTAATGAATTAAAAAGAAAGCATGTTCTGTTGTATATGTATATTTTTCACAAATCTAGTATCAGTAGGATACAAAGTGATGTATTCAAAATTATGAAGATTCAGGTCTGGCCACACGTACACAACTAACAATTTGTGGCCCTATGAAGTCATATCAATTGTACTCTCCCTGCCCCAGGGCTAGAATGATATTAGCATCTTCATTAAATGACTCTCTAAGTAAAGAGGCAATATGCTCTCTTCATTAAGCTCTTAATAATCTTAGCTTGAGCAGGACTAAAGGAATCACTAAAAGAAGCCATCAACAAAACAAATACAATCTCTCCACTTACTCTGTGGCTATTTTCCTCATCAACTCTTTCCACCTAAGATGGAAAACCACAAGCTCTCAATGTTTAAGGCACTGTTAAAATTCTAAGGATGTAATGGTAAAGTAAAGGCATTTTCTCTTAATGAAGCCTATTATAAAATATTGGCAATAGGGGAACTGCTAACCAGCCAAAAAATACAAATAAAAACAAGAAAGGAGGGAGATTTCTTACAAGTGGCAACCACTCTCAAGACAAAAATTCTCATGATAGAGCATCCTGGATGCTAGTACTGAAAGAGGGAATTTCTCATTCCATTAACAAATTCTGCACCAATAAATTCCTAAATCCATTTAACAAGAACTGGGTGTTATAAAAGGGAGGTGGAAAAACATAAAAATCTCCCTCAGGGTGACTGTAGAAAACGAAACAGTATAACATCAGGCAGGAGGAGAGAAGGAGATATCAACACAGAATAAGAAAGAAAAGCAGGAGGCCAGCTGGGAGAAGGGAAGTAGAATGAAGCTATGAGAAATGGAAGAGTTGGAGGAAAGTAACCAGCCCCACCACCATATGCAATCAAACTCCATTTGTCCTCATGGCAAAAATGTTTCTAATTCTTCTTCTTATTGCTGTATTCCTTAGCACGTATCTAAGAGAGGTCTCAAAGAAAGGTTTCCCAACAATACTAGCCATATTGATGCACAGATGATTCGTGGGACCAGTAGCAACACAGCAGTCAGTTTTATGCCATTACCTCCTTGTTAATACCCCATGCTAATGGGATGCATCCAGGATATGTGCTAAGACATGTGCTCAAAAGCATACTTTCTCTTTTTCTTACCCCTTTCCTTGTGGGTGTGTATGTTTTGGTGATTCCGAAACTTGATGTTGCAAAATCTCCAATGGCATTTGATGAAAATACTAATTCCTGGACCTTACCTTCAGAGGTTGTGATTTAGTAAATATGTGACAATTTTAGGCATCTCTAACAATAATAAATTCCAGAGATTATTCTGATACACCACGAAGACTAAAAATCTTTGGCACAGTAGAAAGACTTGAACAAAGATTAAGGATATTATGTTTGAGTCCTGACTCTAAACTAACAGCTTTTAAGTAATGACCATGAGATCTTAGGTAATTCATTATTATGCAAAAATTATAATAATAATTAGTCCTTATATTTGTTTAAAAATATGAGACATTGACATTCATATTTTAATAAATCATAATATTTATCTCATAACTTCGTAAAACTGTCTCTTTTTATCTGTCTACTACTCTGTCATTTCCAGCACAGTTTAAAAGACATGACCATAAGAAAAAAAAAAAAAACAAAGAGAAAAACCTGCCCTTTTTCAGAGCTTTTTGGCAAAGCAAAACCAGAACACATTTCATATTTTGCACTGACTGTTGACTGAAATAAAATGCACAACCAAAAAATGAGAGTTATGTTTTATTTGGTGGACATTTCCAAGGACTCAAGCCTGGGATGATGGCCTTTCAGATCCATCTGAGGGACTGCTCCGAAGAGGTAGGGGAGACAACAGGATATATAGGAGTTTTTACAACAAAAACCAGGTAGTCAAAATGTCAAAAGTTTGAAGAAAATCAGACATCTCAAGTTAAAGAATTTACTACTTTTCTTTGTGTGGGAAGATGCAAAGGTTTGGGCTCATTGAAATCATTTCTTTGATATGCACCTAGTTATCTAGGGCCAGTATCCTGTTTCTTCACATCCTGAATCCCCTCGGGGTACACTGTTAGGGGTGGCTGCAGAGGCCAGGCTGCCAGCTTGTCTGCATCCTGAGTTCCCTCCCCTCACTGTTGGGGGGTGGCTGTAGCAGCTGATAACTTGATGGCCACAGCATCCTTTGTTTAGATACGGTTTGCAGTATTTTTCATTCATATGAGGAAACATGTTGTTCAGTTCATATGTTGGGATGTTAACTTTTCCCCCATCATATAGAAGAGAAAAGAGGGTAAAACATTAATGTATTTAAACTATTGTGACAGCAAGAAAAATCACCCCACACTGTGCCATATACTGTCACAAAGAAATATGATAGCACTGATCTTGAGAATGGTTGTGAAGGATAAAATAATGAGTCCTAATTTAATAATGTTAAACTCTGTAAAACATTCTGAAACCCAAACAGAAAGAGAAAAGCTGCTCAACCTCTAGGTACAGATCTCCAGAGGCAGTGAGAAAACAGTGGTTCTAGTTCTGACAAGGGATGAAATTAACTGAAGAGCAAGAACCATGACCTTGGGAAGCCAAGTAAAGGGGAACTTTGTCTGAGCATGGCTCTGAGAAATTAAAGTTGTCCTCGCTCAAAAGTCAACACTGGCAGAGTGCCCTTGGCCAGTGTAGAGATGTGAATTAGCAGCATCTGTCAGAGCAGGGAGCATGATTTTGTCAACGGCCACCCAACTTGGCAGCCGCAAGCAACAGCATTAGCAAACTGAAGAGGATTCAATCTCTCCTCTCTTATAATGGAAATTGAACTGAACTTTCAGGCTCCATTTGGACTGGATAAGCCCTCAGGTTTCATGGAAATGTTAAGAGAGGGAGGATCCCCAAAAGAGTAGCTACTATACTTCCTGTCAATATATAAGAAGACTCAGATCAATTGTAATTTGCAGGGAAAAGTCATGGAGGAGTTCAAACTCAGTTGTATGCCTACATATATGTATTTGGGTCTCAGTAAAGGCATTCTTTTTAAAAAAAAATCCTGTTGGAAATGGTGAGGATAACTTAGGACTGATAATCTATCTGTAGACACCAGGAGTAAAACTCTCTGAGGAAGAAGAGAGATATAGAATGCCTAGAAAGACAAAGTACTCAACTTACTAGGAGGAATTGAAGGACATGCACCCTAACATAGGGCTAGGTCAAGATCAAGGAGGAAGAGGAACCTCTGACACAGAGTGGTATCACACATCAGCCTTAAGCCCAGCCTTTGGACAGCTGGTATCCATTCCTTAATAGAACAAGTTTCGAAGTAAAATGAGAAGCTAATCTCTCTAAGATTGGCTGAAAGAATTGAGATCCTGTCCAGAAACTGCAGAAAGAGTGTCACTGCCTGGGAACGTGGATTTAGCAGGAAAAGCAGTGAGAGTGAGCCAAGCTCCTGGAGAATGTGGACTAAACAAAATGGCAGCATCTGTGAAGTAGGAGTTGGGATGTAGTGGCAGTACTGGGCAGAACACCACCATCAAAAGCAACCTGACCTATGTAGGATCTACAGGAAACTGGGGAAGAGGGAAATCAGGAGATTTTATCCTCTAGAATATAAATAGACCCTTGAGAAGGAGAAATGTAGAAACCCCAGAAACCTCTCTCTTAAGGGAAGCAGAATGAGAGTACCAGTAACAAAACGTGGGTTGAGACTAGGTCTGCCTACTCATTCTTACACCAGCTTTTAGGTTTTCCTAAGTCTGGTACAGTCTTTGGAAATCAGAGTTCAATAATAAATCTGTCTTGCCTGGGAGAAATAAATCGCTGGTGAGGATGATGCCTACTGAGTTACTGAGAAAAGTAACATAAATGGCCCCAAAGACAGTAGCCTTCATTCTCAAGCCAGGCCTTCACAATATTAGGAACCCAGGATGATCCAATGAAACACTTACTAAATATGAGATCTTTACTCAAAATGAACCATCAAGCCTATATACACATTAACAACGAGGGAAGTGAAAGAACAGTACAAGAATATCCAGTTACAATTATCGAGAGGAGTGAGATTTCTGCTGCTGAACAAGGAAATGTATGAGATTTTCAAATCAGTTGAACTCCCTTGGAAGTCCTTTAATTTCCATGTGCCAGGCACAACTAACTATGGACCAAGCACTTCCAAAGGAGGCACAGACAAGGAAGAAAGATAAGGTGAGAATATCACTCGGGTGAATGTTGAACGCGATAGCCGATTACTGGATAGAAGTTAGAATGAGGCATGACTCTAGGGAAATGGAAGATGTATATTTGTTTATCTTGATGACCTAGGTAAGGAGAACAGTTGAGGGAGTAGTGTGGAAGGATTTACTAGTAAACATTAATTATGATTCATATGGTACCATAAATTAATTATCTGGGTGGGAGACAACTAACAAATGATAACAAAGTTGTCCGGGAGATCTTGAGACACACCGATGGACAGGAGTGGATGAAACTGAAAGGTCTGGAAGTGAGAGCCAAACGAGCACAAGCATCATGACCACAGTCTCACCAAAGGGTTTAGCATATGACTGAGTCTGGAAGAGACCATGTGTATAACATGGGTTGGCTAATAGGAAGCAGAGCGAACAGCTAAGGTATAACTTATTGCCAGAATACCCCATCCTCCCCCCAAGGGGCTCACATGCATATGAGTCTGCAAGTAGATGTGGCAGATAATCCATTTACAAAAGATGTCATATTCAGGGACAGTCAACAGGGAACCCCTAGTTTCACCATGCTTCTTTCAAAGTCTCATAACCATGTATCTGCATTGTTCTGGGTGTTTCACACACATTAAACTATAATTATAAAGTTACTGATAACTCTGTGCTAGGACAATTCCCTTCCTCCCTTTGAAAACACAGTATTCCTATGCTTTTTCTGCTCTTTTATTAATTGTATCCAGAAATGTGTCCCTGAGTCCCTGCAACTCACCACAGAGTACTAAAACAATAACCACGGGAAGAAATGCCAGATGGTATGCGCATGACTTTGGGAACAACTTTGAGCATCGGTCACTTTGGGTTTTTGGGTTTCGGCAGCTTTTCAAACTGTGTTTAGTTAGCAAAAAAATAATAGGATAATTCCACCAAGTAAATGAAATCTCCCTTGAACTTAATTAGCTGAAGTATAATACTCAGATTAACATGGCTCTTCTTCGAAACTGGTCCAAGGAAGTAAATTATGTTAAGAACTAACTTATACCCTGTGGTCCCCCAGCCTGATTATCAAGGAAGTCATCATGGCAAGTATTCAGAATGGCCTGCAAGCAGTCACAAGTTACACACTCATGTCTTAAACACACAGTAAGGGCCCTTGTGTGGTTCACCATAGATGGCTCACCCAGGCTGTCCAGATGCGATTCAATATTGATTGTGAGGACAATAAATGGCACAATATGCTCCAAGATTTGCAGCAGCACCACCTGGCTGTGTTAGTACAATAACAGAAACAGAGCCTGCGGTTATCACCGAGTTTGCCTACTACCCTGAGAATGCTGTGAAAAGACCTATATTTAATAGGTTACCACTCTGTAGATATTCCGGGGAGTTCTATTTATAGACCGGATGATACAGGCGAGCCAATAAAATATGTCTCTCAAGTGACATCATAACCATGAAGTGCAATTGTTTGGTATTTGGAAAGACAGAGTCTGTAACCAAGTCATTTAAATACCGTCAGCATTTCCAGCACTGAAATGCACGTATTAATATTTCAAATGCATTTGTAGTCTGGTCAATGCAAAATAGTCATCTCATAAATCTTTCAGCATTATACTACAGTTTTCATTTTAATCATTTTAATACCCTTAAAATTCTGCCCTGCCCATTTATTTTATTTATGGCTCTTAAAAAGACATTGAACATATTTCTTTATAGTTGAACTACTTGGGACAATTCAGACTTCGGTTCATCCTCTGAGGCTGAGATTCCCGTGCACGTGTTCTACTTTGTGCTTTAGGATCCTACCATAAAAACAAGGGTCAGACGCCCTTATTCTGTTGTACATCATACACGTGTAATAGGTCTAGAATTAAGCTAATTATGGGTGTTTTCCTGTTGAATTAAGCTCAGCTGTGGCTGAACTAAGTATGTGTTAAAGAATAGAACTCCATGAAATTGTACGTATGATTCTAATTACTGCTTATGTAACTGAAAGAACTACTCCTCAGAAATTTAATACATTTGACCCTGTAAGAAGCTATTGAATGCATTGCTGGGTTTCTTTACTATACAAAGGAAGGCTCAGAGCTGAGTATGAGTGGAAGGGCTGGATGGAACTGATTTGCTCTACATGAGAAAATGGAACGAAACGTTTCTGTTCATGTGAAGGAAGCAGCAGAAGTGAGAAGAAGAGAGAAAAGAGACTGGCTGAGCTACATGGAGGAGGATATTTTAAGAAGAGTATTATTTGATACGCTATGATATAAATGTACTCTTTCCCCCAGAATGTCAACAAAACCTGCTCTAAACAGATAAGTACAGGAATACATGTGTGTGCATGCATGAGTGATTTAAAGAAATTAACATCAGTGCCCGGCACTTGGGAAACTCTTAAAGAATGTTAACTCTTATTATAAGTCATATTAGTATTATTTACCATTTACCATATTGCCTAAATATAGAGACTTAAATATTACAGCATATATAAGCAGTGCTATTATATAAATGGATGGGTGTTTAGAAAACATGGAAAATCATTGGGAGAAGAAAAGAAGAATTTCACAAGAAATTACAATGAGCTAGTTACTTTAATTAAGAATAAAATTTAACTCTAAGTTTCTTAGTTGGTAGTCAAGAGCAGAAACACATTGTTTTTGTTTATATTTTTTACTAAGCTGAGAAAAAAATATGTTTATTCATACAGAAAAAAAATTCCTGCCACAAAATCTTGTGAGTTTATTATGTGTCTTGATGAATTAAGAGCCATTGAGTAATATGAAAAGTTATTTACTAACTGTAGTTTGTTCCATAAGTAGTCATTTTGCTATAAAAAGCCTGGATAAAAGCTGAAGACATAACATTAAACCATAACTTCAAAGGCAGTTCTTTGGGGACAATAAGCTAATAGAAGCTAGAAATGCTATTTCCTCTTACTTTGATAATACAAAGATATATCTTAAAGAATGTAAAAAATGGTTTGGTTAACATGCCTCGTGTAATATAATTTACTATTTTTCATGAGTATTTCTGAGTATAACATACTTTGCTAACTGTCTCCTCAGTAAATAAACCAAAGACGACACATACTGTATTAGACGTATAGTACCATTATGCATATTTTCTTGAAAATTTTTGGTATCTATTTTCTCCAAGAAGTAAAGAAAAAAAAAAAGAGATGCTTTATAAGGATTCCAAAATTTGGAGGGGAGTTGTGAAACATACTCATATCTACCAAAAGTAAGACTGATATAGAAACATTCAAAGTGATCAAGAATATTTTAATTACATGTGTCCTCTACTTGAAAAACAAAAACTACCATACAGATGGTAGGGATTATTCACTATATAAAAGACAATTTGATCGACAAAAGGTTTCATGATCACGTTCTTACTTACCCAGCACATTTTCCTGACCTTTATAAATAGACACTACTTGATAAAGACGGAAGCCAGAAAACAAAGAAAGCTCAACTTGGAAACCATAAGGAAACATTGCCAGTGTACATTCAGGCAGATGTTACAACAGAAGTCAATAGGGAATGATGAATCAACTCCCAGTCTAATTTTCAGGAACCCAGCCCTCTTACTAAAATGCCTTGATATACAAATACCACACATGATCTAAATAACTCTAGATAGTGTATATCATCAATAATTTAAAGACTTCATCTTAGCAGCATCCTAAGAGGTCTCAGTTTTCAACTTCAGGAAGATAGTCTCAGCATATTAAAGCACAGCAATGGAAAGGATAAGTAATGTTTCTCGCTAAATAAAAATGAAGCATAGAAGAAACTATAAACAGCAAAATTGTCCTTTCTTACCTGTTACAGGAGAGATGCAGCCAAGTTCACAGGGTCCATACACATCCAAAGAGAGGAAGCCGAAGGGGGAGAAAAAAAGATTAAGAAGGATCATTTGGGGGTAAAAACTAAAAGGTAACAATAAAAATGAAACATTTTGCACAGAAATTCATTCTCCTCCTATACAAAGAGCATCTGATTGCATAGATTTGTTCAGTTAAATCATTTTTTTTTCCAGCCAAGTAAACTTGAATTAATTTGCCTGTAATGTGGCTGATCTTTTACACGGGACACTCTCAAATAGTATACAGCTGTGTCTGCTTACAACGAGAGATGCCCAAAACCAGTCTCACACTTGGAACATAATTCGACAACATAGAAAACCCTAGCAAAAACACGAAACGTGCCTTATGATATCAATGTGCACACATTCAGCTGCAGAAACTCTGCAGTCATGTTCCAAAGCACATTGAAAAGGGATTATGAGTCAAGTGTGAATACAGGCATATGTCAGAGGCATTGCATGTTAGGTTTCAGACCACAGCAATAGAATGAATATTGCAGCAAATCAAGTCACAAGTTTTTTAGTTTCCCAGTGCATACAAAAGCTATTTTTACACTACCTTGTAGTCTATTAAGTGTGCAGTAGCATTATATCTAAAAAAAATGTACCTACTTTAATTAAAAAAAATCTTCATTGATAAAAAATGCTCAGTTATTTGAGCTTCAGTGAGCCACAATCTTTTTGTGATAATAATATCAAAGATCACTGATCACAAAACATCGTAACAAACAGAATAATATGGAAAAAGTTGGAAATATTGCAAGAATTACCAAAATGTGACACAGAGACACAAAGTAAGCAAATGCTGTTGGAAAGACAGACAGTGCCAACAGACTTGCTCAACACCAGTTGCCTTTCATTTTTAATAAACAAACACACACAATTATCTGCAAAGATAAAGCGAAGTGCAATAAAACAAAGTACACCTGTTGTCTGATTTAATTATTGTTGTCAGGATTTAATTATTTGCTCCACTTTTTAAAAATACTGATTGTACCTCTAAAATATTCTGGAAGCCAAGGCTAGGAACCATGATATATAGACTCCAAACATAACCCTTTGTCCCTTAACAGTTAACACTCTACATGAACATGACACTCATATCATATAAGCAGGAGTAATTGGAGACCATCAAGGAGTTCTGGATTTGACATCACCAAAAGGGTCCCCTGATACCAGCCCTGCCAATAAGCATTAGTCCATGGTAAAATTCATTTTTTAATTTGCAAGGATATCACATTTAGAAAAGAATTTAAGCACACAGTATATTCTAAGATTACTTAGAAGTTACCTATCAAACCTCTTAGGCAATGAAGCACCACTCACAACCCCAAGCCAACATAATATCAACGTTGCTCTAGGAAACCTCAAGCATCCCCAAGCAATTTTACATTTCTAAATAACATAGCTCTATTAGAATTTTCTATTTTTTTTCATGTTCTTAATTATCTTATGTTATTTGGGGAGAGAATAGGAAAATTCACATGAAAGAAGTCAGATCTCCCTTTAAGAATAAACAGAAATCAGCTCTGGTGGGTTTGAGATACTTCACAACAAACTGACCTTAATTAACAGGGTCCAACCTTTCCACCTTATCCCTGTTCACCTTATATGGATCCTTTCCAAAGAAAGTTCCCAGTCCACCCTGTCCCTTTATCCAACTTTTGCCAGAGTTTGCATTCCCTAAATTGGAGATTCTGTCCACTTGTGGAGTCTGATCCAGTGGCATCTTTGCTGCTGAAAAATACCAGTCATCCTGGTTGTATGGTCTATCAGTCCTCAGGTGCCCTGGCACGCCCACCTCTCCCACCTCAACTCCCACTGCCCCCGTGTTCTCTGATCTCTAAACACGCTGTCCAGCTTTCAGTTCCTCAAAGATGCCAGACTCTTTCCACCACTGGGCCTTGGCACCTGCTGTTCCCTCTTAGTGGAACACTCTCCTCACTAGCTCCATTTTTCATCTGGGTAAGTCCTATTCACCCTTCAGATCTCTGGAATTATGTACTTGACTGTCATATCCTCAAAATCTGGTAACTTCCATGGTTAAATGCATTCATAAAATCATATTCCTTTCCTTCAGAACCCAGATCTCAGTTTGCTTTCATATTTTCATTAGTGTGATTAACTCATTAATGACTAAGTTCTGTGAAATGGTGACTAATCTGCTTTTGCTTAGTAATGCTATATTCAGTGCTTTGTACCTGGCATGATGTAAGTGTTCAAAAGACATTGCTTAATATCAGTTCTGTTGATAAATTAAGAAACTCTTTTAGTCTACGACATACTTGAAGTAATTCTAGGGAAAAAATAAACATTTGGGGGGTATACATCATAGAAGCCAGAAAAAAGTTAGCAGTGTTTAAGGCATGGTCATAACTGTAAATTTTTTTCTATTTAACAATTTTGATTAGGGTCTCCTTTGAATAGAATGAAATCAACAACCAAAAGGAATATATCCATGCAGACGAATCTCTCTGTTTAGTTTTATCCTTTCCTACAGATTTCTATTTTACCCACTTCCTTGGATGGAATGTTTGATTGAACTTGAAGCGGGGCAAGACAATTGCTATTTAGGACTGAAGGAAAGTCATTTTGAAAGCTGCTCAGGATCTAGACAGATTAAGCTGCCCCAGCGCAGGAAATGACCTTAATCAAGTCATTTGATTGTTATGGGCTTCTAACAGCGTTGGCAAGGAGACCAAATAGAAAGCTAGTCCCCCACAGGACAGACAATGCTATATCCAGAGCTGAGCTTTATGGGGGTAAAAAAAAAAAAAAAGCAGTAATGTGAATCCTGAGATACTGAAAAATATTGTCATATGAACGGAAATACATTCTGTTTGGTTTCCAGGAGCCAGATTTGAAAGCTAATGATCTCAATATCATAACCAGCCTCCCAATCACTCTCCCCTGAGAGGTAAGTCGAAGAAAGCAGGTTAACAGAACATGGTCGTGAGCCTGCGTTTGCCCCAGGAGAAAGGACCCTGAAGATCTGAGTCATGGGTAACCAGTAAATATCACTGCTGGCGTAGAAATGGATAACTCTCTGGGTTATTATAAATAGGAATATTTATAAAGCGTCCACAGCGTATGAGAAGCATTGCAAATAATACACTTGAAGACAAGAAGGGAAACAGAGAAAAGAGCATTCCGCTGAAACGCTCCACAGTGGTAACAGATTTTTCCCCATTTGTCTCCTTTCACTAGGGGAGTTGATGAAGCGCAGAGGGGGAAGATCTAAGGGCGAGGCGGTGAGCCTGCAGGGCAGAGGACAGAGGTGAGTAGGGCACAGAGAACAAAGAAAGGAAGAAAGAAACAAAGGTGAGCAAGGCGAGAGCATGGCCAGAGAATTTTGAAAAATAATTAGTTTCCCTTTAGAGCTTGTCACAGAGTACTTTCCAGTTTCCAAAGCACTCTCCGCACACGACTTTATCCCTCCTCACCTCAAGCCTGTGAGACAGACAGGGCAGGGAGCATCACCCTCCTTCTCTTTTAGCTGATTACCTGAGGCTCTGAGAGGGTGCAAGCTACCCAAAGTCTCAGAACTAGGGAGCAGAGGAGCGGGATGGATCTGCTTGGTGTTTCTGACAGCAGAAGGCATCTGGGGGGGGGGGGGGGGGAGACAAAGAAACTCCACATTTTGCGATTGGTAGAGCATGAGTTTGTAAACTACTGGTACTATACTTTCATATTTTCATTAGTGTGATTAACTCATTAATGACTGTAAGTCCGGGGGTTAAGCAGAGATACTTCCGGAAAAGGAGAAATCCTTTATGTCTTGCTTTTCTACTCTTAACTCATTCTACAGAATGGTTACTCCACACCTACTCTAGAGAAAAGTTGACCCTGAATCCTCCCTGGAAGGCACACCCCACTTCCTTCTCTGTTCCCGCAAGAGGAAAAGCAAGAAGCACAGTTCTTTGTTGTGATTGCTTTTTGTTATCAACAAACACATTTAAATTCTCATTTTACATCATAAGCTTTTGTCAACAGCCTCAACAAGAATTCTAGACCATGCGCTCTTGGATTTCAGAAAGTTTATCTGACTTTGACTGAACTGATGTCTAAGCACAGGGCAGAGATGTCTATGATATACTTGGTTGACTCAGATCCTGAAGTTCATTATTCAAAGGAAATAAAGAAATTCTAATTCCTACTAAAACGCTAAATCCCGTGTTACAAAATAGAAAGAAAGAGTTTTTAAGGTGGAGAAGATGTTTTTGTGATTCATCAATCTTATGTACGATTTGGAATGAATCCAAACAAAAGGCATCCAAATCAGTTGGTTCCTCTTTCAAGGGCATGAAAACATTTGACAAGCACTGGGCACTGTGGACTCCAGGGTACAGAGGGACCTCACTCAGATGAATCCACAGTGTGGAGCAGTTCACACAAGGACTGAGGATTGCTGTTGAGTCACTGCTCAGTACTGCACTAAACTTCCCCATAAACCATTTTTAAAGGGAGACTTACACCAAGATGGCAGAAGGTGAGCAGGATGGAGAGCACGAGTCCCAGAAGCCTAAAGACCCCAGCAGTGGCCCCTCTAATAACCATCGATTGTCTTGAAAACAAAGCAGCCAAATTTGGGGAAGCCATCAAGATCTGCATGCCCTCCCCTGTCTTGTGAATCAGCCCCATACTTAGAAACTGAATCCACTGCTGCCACATAAACTCTACTTTCTTTCCATGTTCTTATTTTTAAAGTGCAGACTTTGCTAGTCCTTTTGGTAGATGATGCTAGTGCCTTCTTGCATTGAGTGGACCCATGTGACAAGTTCTAGCCAATGAGATGGAAGCAGAATAAACTGGGTCACTTCTGGGCTAAGGCAGTGGCGGGCTCATGCACTGCACCCAGTCCTCCTCTCCCCTGTCTGGTGGCTGCAGAGGAGCTCTTGTGTTGAGATGGAGCTAACACAAGATGGAAACAACTACATCGCTGAGCACGTAGGACAATTACCTGTGTTGCATAGACCTACAAGAAGCTCTGTGTGAGAGAGAAATCAGCTTTTGTTAGGCTAAGGAGAGTTGTGTACTGCTTTTCATAGCAGTGTAACTTAGTTTAACCTGACTAATTCAGTCCACTTGTCCATAAAATTAATCACCAAGTTCTCTTAATTCCATCTCATCAATATTTCTCAGATCCATCTAATTCTAACCATTGTCACTATCTTAAATCAGGTTAACATTCCCTCTTGGCTGTATTAATGGGACAGGTCTCCCTGCCTCTGGTCTTGATCCATTTTAATCCATTTCCTGTACAGCCAGGGTCATCATTCTAAAGAGCTGGAGCTTTTGTTCCTTTGTCTAAAACCATTCACTGGTTTCCCACTGATCCCAGGATGAAATAAGAACTCCTCCAAAGCCCTTCGTCATCAGACCCCCATTTACTTCTCCATTCTCATCTCTTAACATTTCACTCATCTGCTTCGGTCCCATAACCATCTTATCTCCCTGGAAGTGCCAAGGTATAGACTCATTGCTGCTTCTTCAGAGAACCCTGTTGTTCACCCTGCTCAATTTTTTCTAGATAATTCCTTAGAAACCTGTTCAGGTAAAACCTCCTTTCCTGATATCTTAAGGCTAAATGGAATGTTCCAGGGTCAACCTCTGCTCACCCTTGTTAGTGGTCACTTCTTCAGGATATGTAATTGTCTGTCCCCTTGACACTCTTCTGCTAGAGTAAGAGCTCCTTGACACAGGAACTGTCTTCTAGTCATCATTCCATTCTCAGGGCTTAGCACACAGTAGACCTTTAACAAGTACTTGTCAAATGAAAAATAAATGAATGAAGGCCTAAAGCCAAGATGCCTCTCACCCACCTTCCCTTCCCAGGTATCTCATGCATAGAACAAAAGAAGAGAAAAAAGATTTCAAATCTGATCTATCTGGCTTCAAGTTCTTCCTCTACCACCTGGAAACCATGTGACCTCCGACAAATAACTTAATCTTTCTTAGCCTCAAATCTCCATTTGAGAAAGGGGAGTAATCACATCTCCATCAGGGAGTTGTAAAAATCAGAGTTAGGAACTTAAGACAGCCACAGCGTGAGAAGCACAGAGCAAATGCTAAATATAAATGGTAGGTATAATACTATTCTTGTTATTATTATTATTGATCACACAAAAACTAGTCCGATGGCAGCAATGGAAATGCACTTACTTGGAAGTGAGATCAGCTTTCATTTCAAGCAGGAACAAAGGGTTAAACAATTAGACTGGAAATGAGTCCCAGGAACTGTATAGGGGATAATGGACTTCTACTCAACCACCCTGCCAGCCTCCTCTGTCCTCCTCATCCTTTATATTTTCCTAAATACATAAATTTTTAAGCTACTCCCAGTGGCCCTTTCTTTTTTGTCTCTTAGACTTCTGCCATGACTCCTTGCATTCTCCAAGTTCTCTTTCTCTGTCATCCTTAAAACTCTCTGCAAATTTCCCTTCTTATATGCCTGGCCGAGAAGAAGCAGGCTGTTAGTAAGCACAAGTAAGACTGAGTAATCCACCCTCACTTAAAATACTAAGTCTTAATTCCAGGTCTTCAAAAATCCACATCAGTCATTCAGTCAACACCCGTGGAGGGCATATGCACTAAGGGAGGCCTGGGGCACTGAGCTAGGTGCTATTTTTTTTTCCTCTAAACAAACATTAATTAGTTACAAACTAATGGCCATATCTAATTAGAATAAAATTTCTTGGAGAAAAGCCAGTCCCCTTCCACACTGGGGCCTCCTTGATACGCAGGCAGAGAGTGGGGGTTTATTTTGTCATTATTGTTTTTGTTTTGTTAATAAAGCATGTAGCAAACTGGTAGTCCATCCAGTATTCCGTTTTCAGCATATATGAGAATTGGTAGTTAGTCATGAATTTTAGGCACTCCTTTGATTGAACCAAAGATGTTAGGACATGCATGCACGGATATCAGTGCTGCTACTCTAAGAACTTGAACTTCTCAATACATAAATGCATGTATCTCTTTAACCTAAAAATCTCATAGGTGTCAGTAAAGCATAGAGCACTGTCACATATTAAAGGACATGGTGATTTTTAAACTTTTTGTTTTGTGTAACTTGAGGTCATCACTGCTAAAGAGGTGTGATGACCAAAATAAAAAGCCAGTTTATGACGCTCTCTTCTTCCCCCATCCCATCCCCCTACACTGCCTTCTGTACAAACTAGATGAGGCAGTAGCTTCGTGGAGGGTATGCGAGTCAGGAATTCCAAAGGCTTACCTTCCCGTACTGCCAGTTAGAGCGTGATATGTGGGGGGAAATTGGACTCCGTTAGTCTCAGGGTCCTCATGAGAAAAATGAAAAGAAATCCTACAAGACCAATGGTTTACTAAAATTCTATACAACCAACCTTACTAAAAGAGGTTGATTTTAAACAACAACAACAACACACACAGGAAGCTGAGGAGTTACCAACCTTTCTCAGTAACTCATGTCCAATATGAAACAGCCCTGACTTTCAGGAAATTCCTCCTTACAACTTACTCCAATCCTCATTATGTGGGAAACGTTCCAAATTATTTAGAGGATGTTACCAAAGCCAGGTGTTGTCATTTTCAGCTGCCATCCACCATCCTTTGATATGAACTCTTCCTGAGAAAATGGTTTCCCAACATTAATTATGTGAATATATTTCTCTTTCTATGACTCAAGATAATACACCACAAATACAGCCCATCCCAGTGAGCCACGTTTGGCAACATTCACAAGATCTAATGTCACCACAGATAGTAAATGATCTCAAGGAAAGATTTAAGTCAGTTCTCTCTCTCCTTGGGCAATTCATCCATCAGATTTATCTAAGGATCCTAAGTATCCTTGGAAGGAAATTAACCTAATTATCTTGGTTCTTGGAGTGTTAAGACTCCCGCAAGGATGAAGATAGTCTCTTCGTATCATGTCCATGTCAGATTTATTCCTAAATTTAGGAGTTTTCACTGGCTATGAAGAAGCACCATTCATCCCTTTCAACAAAAGAATAGTCATCTGTTATTTTCAGATGGTGGTTGTTTTCTTTGAGTAAAAATCTGCCAGTGGCCAAGGTCACTGTGCATCTCAGCAGGTGAGGTTGTGTTCTTCAAAGCAGTTTGAATACAAGGGATGAAGAACCAGAGTGGGGTCTCTTTGTTTGTTTTTGTTTCATTTCATGGTTCTTCCTGCCTTTATGCCTTTTGGCCATTTTTGGATGAGGATTTTTTAGATGAGGGTAAACTAATTATCACTAAGTTCCATTTCAACTTCCGGATTCCTCATTTTGGAATATGACCACAGATGTCCTTATGTCTTACCAGGTTTACCAAGGGACAAAGTTATAATGATTTCATCTAATTTTTTTTTCCTGTGACTGTTGTAGGATGAGTAAAGTCCCTAATTAACCAGTATCTACCATCAGCAAAAAAAACATTCAGAACAGTTCAGGAGTTTTTTTTTTTTCCTTTTTTACACTGGTTGATGGGTAATGCCAGTATTTTCTCAGGGCGAGATTCTAGCCAAATTGTTTCTGCTGACATGTGCCTTAACAGACTGCTGATGGTCAAGGAGTCGGCAGAGGTTTCCAGGGAAATAAAAGAAAACTTGTGAAAACTAGCTTGAAAAACATATTACACATTTATTATCAAGCAACTAAAATATGAGGTTTGTATTAGTGCCCAGGGCCTTAAGGAAAACGTGCCTTCATGGAACCCGTTTTAATAACTGCCGTCCACCTCCTGTCACCCCTGTTCCATGTGCCCAGAGCTACATTAGCACAGGCTGTCCTGCTAAAAGGCATTGCTTAGACCAGGGAGCAGGCTTTTAAGTCACTGCCCACCTTCTTGGTCTAAAAGCAAAAAAGTAGAAAACTGAAAAGTAACAATGGCTCAGAGAATTAAATACGTTCTAAACCCGAGAGTATTCAAGACACTTTGGTATTGAATACCAGACCAAGAGTTTCCAAATGCAAACTACAAATTAAAAGATCTATTTAGGAACAAAACAAATAGCCTTACTGGTAAGAAGATAGAATTGCATTTTAGCCTTGAACTTTGCCTTTCCCTACTTGGAAAAATTCCAGTATCTGTCGACTGCTTCCCTAGAAGGTAATGTGATTCAATAGTAAATCAATAGACAAAACATTTAGGATTCTGAGTTCTCATCCAAGCTTTGTATGTAGCTTCTATTTGATATTATGCAATTTTAAAATATATCCTGTGCTTAGTTTCTCATCTGAGAGTTTAAAATATGAAGAGCAATCCAATGATTATTTAAAAGAAATAACTGAAATAAGTTCTAGCTAGAGACAATAATTGTTGCACTTACTAAAATTTTCTTTTCATCCTTTTTGCATTAATTTGAACAAGCCTCCCTTGGGCAAATGGTCCAGTGACCAAAAACATGCCAAGAAATCCAAATGATTAACTTATTATATTAAACATATATTACTATGGATTAAATGCTATTTTTTTTACATTCTCACAAAAACATCAATGCAATAATTTTGTGTTAAGCCAAACATACCTTGTAAGCCCTATAATTAGTCCCACCCAGATTTGACGCTGCTCACTTCTCTGAACCCTATACTTACTCTTCACCTACAGAATCTGTCCCCCGACCTTTTTTCTTTTTTTAAAGCGGTTCCTATACATTTGAACATAATCACTCCAGTCTCTAAGCAAACCTACTCGATCCTAATACCAAGGCCCCCCCACCCATTTCCGTATCAAACAGTCTCTAATAAGAGGAGCAAGCACCATCTTTCCCAAGCCTCAGTCTCATCTCACTGTGCTCCTCGCCAAACCCAGCACACTGCCGTCACTAACGGCCTCCTGTGAGTCAAGGAACTCACTCTCAGGACCAAGTCTGACGCAGGGCAGTAACATTAAGATGTGTACAACAAGGGGAAAAAAAAAAAATTGAAGGGTGGGGGGGGTATATAAAATGAAGAGGATTCACTGACTAGCAAAAATCAATGAAGCAGAAATGAACCATTTTCCTTGCATTGATTGTCACCGCTCGTTGTAGGTTGACAGGCATCGCTGCGACTTTCCACTCGTCTTCTAGTTCCTGGGGAGGCAACGCAATGACACGGGAATGCTCACGACACTTGGCCAGGCCCTTCCTGCTCCACTGGTTTATAACAACACACTGGAAAGAAACTCACACTGAGGTGCAATCGCAGCTCCTCATTTAAGAGTAACCTGCAGCCAGCACGCGCGTGAGCAATGTTGTCCTCACTAGATTCTGATGAAATCACACCAGGGCCTTTGCTCAGTGGCCTCTTGACTTTGTCTGGCCATGTTCTCAGTTATGCTATTCCTGCGAGAACAAAGACCTACCCTCTTCTGGACTCAACCTCCTAGGATTCTAGAGAAATCGCATTTACAAAAAGTGCCATCCATCATCTGTGAAAGCCAGCAAGTTTAAGTCCCTGCCAAGAGCAGGGGCAGATATTCTGAGTAATTGGACGCTGCCTCCGTAGCTTCACTGCCGCCAGCAGCTGGAGACAAGAGGTGAGGTGAGGAGAAAGCTTCCCGGAAGAGGCTGCGAGGCCAGACACTTCAAATCCCATCTTGGAGGCACTCAGGTGTGTGTCAAACTCCCTACCTATTTTTAAACAGCACATGCATCCTAGGACAAGTCAGCGCCTACTTTTTTAAGGAGTTATTTACCCTGATGTGCCATGCAGTCACTTAAGACTCTAAAGAAGCTCAGATAAAGATAAACTCCTTTGGATACCTGCCTAGAATATGGAGGAACTCATTCCTGGCTACATTCATCATGCTTTCTTTTTCCAACAGCAAGATGATCTAAGAACAACTAAGTGCCCATTTCCTTATTAGCATCCCACCAGGGGTACCCAAGACTCTGCATTGAACTACTTATCAGTCAATAACAGGGCAAGAGTGCTCCCATGTACCTAAACTCACTCATGTTCGGGCAGACATTGAGAGCAAGGTAGCAGCCATAAAATACTTATAGGGAAGTGGGGAGGGCACAAACTTGGCTTTGGGAAGAGACTTGCAGTTTAAGTATGTGCTTATAGTACTAAATATCGAAATATGCTCAATGAAAGAATAATGCCCACAAAATTGAGCTAACAATACCACATTGGTTAAAGTCCAGCATCTCTCAAATATAAACATCAGATGCTTCTAACATAAGCTTACTGAATGAACTCAGTGGGTGAGCTGTGCCCCAGCTGACCAGCCATCACCTTCCCTTCCTTTTGTCTTTACTCTCCCTTCCCCAGCCCCGCCTCTCCCACCTTCTGGCCTTTTCATTCTTACTCTTTCCTTCCCAAACACTGATTGATTGCCTTTAGGTGCCAGGCACTGCGTTAGTTCCCAGGGACACACACTGATCAAGGTGCTGCCATAGTCTTGGAGGAACTTTCAGTTCTGTCTGGAGGAACAGAGCGCTAAAGCAACAAC
The DNA here is from genome assembly GCF_009834535.1 of Camelus ferus. NCBI lineage: Eukaryota > Metazoa > Chordata > Mammalia > Artiodactyla > Camelidae > Camelus > Camelus ferus. The sequence goes on from NC_045709.1 coordinate 36,425,691, forward strand.
ATGGCCCAGGAGGGTAAGTGCAATGAAAGAGGGAAACACTGGATGCTCTGAAACACAGAGCAGGACCACCAAGGTCAGCTTAAGGGAATCATGGTAGGCTTCTCGGAGGAAGTCTTTCCTTGGCCTTCATTTTAAAGGTTAAGTAGGAGTTAACTGGTTAAAGAAGGGGAGGAAAGTCCAAAAGAACAGCATGTGAAAAGGTAGGAAACAAGCCAGGTTCATCTAGATCAGCTTGAGTCACACTGTGCATCTATGAGAACCCACGAGAGATGAATGAGGCTGGTGACATCAGCCAGGGGCAGTTACAAACAGCCATCCAGCACAGCAAGCAAAGGAATTCGAACTCTACCTTAAAAACTGAAAATCCATTGAAATCGTTTTGGCAGTTTAGGACTACAATAGTTGACTTTGTGCTGTCTCTGGCTTTAAACAAGTTGCCATGTCTGAGCCCAGATTCACAGAAGCATCCCCTACTTCTACTCAGGATTCTGTTCCTGGAATGATTGGACCCAAACCTGGTTGCACCAAGTTCAACCACCCTCAGGTAGACCTCAGCTCCCACAGATCAATGAGCAAGAAAAAGAAATGCATGGTATTGGAGGCTCCTGAGATTTGGGGCATTGTTCATCACACTGCATTTTTGTAGCAATGACTGACTCATATAAGTGTTGAGTCCATTATCTCCACTTTTTAAACCAAAATAATAAGGTGACAGTCAACTCAGACTCCATAAGGAACTCATTTTAGATAAAAATATCTCTTTTGATAAGGACAATATATCCCATTGTGGGAATAAAAGGAGTGTAGAGGAAGGTTGAAGCTCTGCTGGATAAAATCACTTCCTTGTCAGTGAGAAATATTAGTGTTTGGAGAGTTTAGATCGCTTAAGGAAATGAGAGAATACCAGGAGAGAGATTTTCAATCATTCACAGGATTTTTAAGTGAGTGCTGAAATGGACAGATATTGGAGTGCCTGCCCTGCTCATGGGCACAACCTCAGACCCTGGTTGGGGGAGGGGGGTGGTCTACCACTAGTGCCGGGTCCCCTGGCACAGAAAACAGGGATGGAGGATGCATCAACTCAGAGAAGGGCAAAGGAAGCTAATAAGCTGGGAAAGCTGGTCTGCAGAGGGAAAATAAAATGGGGCCAAAACAGAGAAGGAAGCAGACACTCATAGTTATTTGGCCCTGGAGGGCAGAGTATGTCCAAGATAAATTGTCTTGGTTCCTACTGTTGTCTCTTCCTGTTCTCAGTCTCCACAAGGTCTGGTGGCACTTCCTGCTTTTTGACCTAAGGTGTAACACTGAATCACAGCAATAAATCCTCTGTTTGCTTGAGCTCAAGATGTGCTCCTAGAAACCATAAGAAACTTGAGGAAAATAGGTGTCTACTATAGTTCATACATGTGTTAGGCACGAGGGGTACAGAGGAGGTAGGGCAGATAAATGAATAGACTTTTTCAAACAGTTCCTACCTTATAATGGAAATGCAGATGCTAGGGAAGTGTTTTCCCAGACTCGGAAGGGTCCAGAAAGTAAAATTGGAGGAACTGATATTTAAGCTGAATATGAGTTGAACAGTTTACCAGAGAGGGTGTAATCAGCAAGGTCAAATGCCATCTAAGTAGCCAGTAAGAGTCTGAGAAATGGGCTCTCGGTTGAGCTAATAAGGTCATTGGCCAATCTGGAGAGAACTTCTGCAGCATGGTCAGGACAGAAGCCAGACTGCTGTGGGTGGAAGAGAAGAGTGAGGAAGTAGAAAGGGAAGACGACTCCTACAACACTTTGCAGAACCGTGACAATGGAAGAGGCAGGGTGTGAGGTGGAAGGGAACAAGGGATGGATTGAGAAGCGGCATGTTGTTTTAGTCTAGGCGGGAAAGGCTTCCCATTCCAGACATGAGGAGCAGGCGAAACAGACTGACAGATCTAGAAGAGGAAATCTTCCGTGGGAAATGATGAGCAGAAGGAACAATAGAATAAAATTGGAAAATGACATGTCAAGACGATAAAGGCAGTCCGCTCTGAATGAGCAAGTTTAGTCAAACTAAACTGTTCTTATTATAAACCAACTGTTTAGGAAGAAATTATTTGGGGGAGGGAAATGCATTGGCCTCCTCAAATGGAATGCCTGAAAACTAATTACGGTTCCCAACTTATTCATCCCCAATGCCTCACCAACATGATCTTTCTATAATAGATTCATATTTCAAAGTGTGGAATGAAAAAAAAATGTGCCAACTAGCAATGACAAAGACAATACTCTCAGGTATAATAGCAACTGGAAAAGTGAATATAGGGAAATTTTTAACACTACTAAATTTACAGAGTCGGTTTCCTTTTTACAACTCTTACTCCCCAAAGGTGCTAAATGTGTTCCAAACACAATAAATTGAAAATTTATTTTGTTGACTTTGAAGAATCTTCTCTATGTATGTAGCATATTTGATAAAGACTTCTCTTGTTAAAATTAATTGTATTTTTAAATACAGAAAAATATTAGCATAGAAAGTGATCCACTCATTGCGAAAGTGAGCAGAGCATAGAAATAAACTGTTGCACCAACCACATTTCTTAGAACCTTAATTGGAATGCTTTTAAGCCACGGCCATACCCTTGCCACCACCACCATCACTACCATTGCTGTCAACACCACCATCACCATCATCACCATTACCATCACCACCATCACTACCATCCCCATCAATATCACCGTTACCACACCACTATCACCACCATCACTAACATCACCACCACCACCACTGCCATCGTCACCTCCACCATCACCACCACTACCACTAGCCATCTCAACCAGCATTCCTACCACTGTCTCCATCACCCTTACCACCATCACCTCTACCAACATCATCACCATCAGCTAGCTTCCTGATATGATTTCTGAACTATGAATTGCTCTTTGAATCAGTAACGTTAGATATGGCTCATTCACCTGCACAAAGTTCTGTGCCACTTTTTCTGCTGCAACTCCTTTCCTTCTCTATTTGTGTAATAGATATAATAAATAGACAAATGCAGGCCAGTGGCAAGGGCAGAAGTGGAGAAGTAAGCCTCAGGGTGAGAGGCAGAGGAGCAAGATACCAAGTAACCTGGCAGCAAGAATGACCTGGCTCTTGACATACGCTGACCTGCTGCAAGATGGATTTTTGATAGGAACTTACAAAAACAGCATGTGCAGCCAGGGCTTTATTTTTAATGTCCCAGCATTGATCAAAATAAAAAAGGGATTCAACTAAGCCAATGATGGAGAAAACTAATTTCATGGTAAAATAATTCTAAAATGTATTTAAGGTGCACTGGCAGGACCATTTTCAAAGAAATCTGCATCACAAAACATGCATGGGAATTGAAGACTCCATTCAGACAACCTCCAGCTGCTAAAGAAAAACTCATACTCTCTGGCTGTTTCCCACTGTTTCATGTAAACAGTTTTATGAGGGAGCAAAAGCTTCCTTACCACATCTGCCCTTATCAAAAGAAAGGCACAGCATGGTGTAAATATTGTGTTTTGTCTCTTCCATTAGCAAATATTTCTTTTGTCTAGTAAAAGATGTGAATAAACAAGAAGAAAACAAGGGTGCTAAAATTATTTACTAGCTTCCTTGAAGGAGATCAATATGGAAAAAGTATTTGAAAATGGTCTTTCTTAGGTCTGGCCAAAGAGAGGAGCACAGTGAAGGCATATCTTCCTGTGAACTGTTGTATTTTCCATTTTATTCCCAAAGAAACAAGATAAATATTTTACTTCTTAAAAATACCTAAAATTCAAAATTATGGCTTCCACAGCCTTTATAAACAAGGCTTCATAGCAAATGCACAGTAGACTTTTCTTGTTGTTTAAGATGATAACACCTTGACCCAGCAGGTAGGTATTGGGTGAACTTAAACTTTCAGTGGGAACTATCACTCAAACACAGCTTTGTATTAGCATGTCTTTTACTTTCAGTTTTCCTATTTGACTTGCAGAAAAAGGAGATGTGGTTGACTGCATAATGATGTATATGTGTGTGTGTGTGTGCGTGTGTGTGTGTGTGTGTGTGTGTGTGTGTGTGCGCATGCATATAGCCTGTTAAAATTCAAATGGTCACACAAAATCACTCAGTTAAATGATCACGTCACTAAATAAATGTTCCATCAGTTCAATGTCTGTGTTCTTCTTCACACTTATTTCAAGTTAAAGACATCCAATTTCTTGCTTTCTGTTCCTTCTCAGAATTTATGAGAAATGCCCGTTCAAGATGCCTAGCAAGTCACACCATACATTGTTTGTCCATTTGTTTCTAAGCCTGATTTGTCATTTTCTTAAACTTAAGGCATGGAGTTTTCATTTAGGCATGTGTGCCACAATTTCTGACATTTTGAAAGTGCAAATAGTTGCTGGGGAAAAAGTCAACATTAAGGTATGTTTCAAGAAAATAGATGTTTTAAATCATTAGGAAGACATAGGCCTTGGATGTCAGCATAAAGAACCACAGGACGGAATAACACCCACTACAGCACTTCAGGAATGGGTCTCTAATGAAGTCAGTTCCAAATTCCTGGGTTTCCGCTGGAAACTTGGCATTGACTACAGCTGTTCTCAGTCCTTATCCAGCTCTTGCACCAACCTTTTTCTTTGCTTTATTTCTCAGTGAACTTGAACACCGTCTGTCTGATGGGTACAAACAGTGAGTGGGTCTACAGTCAGGTTACCCAGTTTTAAAATTCAGACTGTATCCTTGAGTAGTTGTATAACTTTGGGCACATGATTTGACGGGCCTGTCTCAATTTCCTTATCTGCAAAATGGTACCAAATGGCAACCATGTGATGTAGTTGTTTGAAGATTAGATGACTAAATATATGAAGATGCCTTATAAGGGAAATGCTAAATAAATTCTGTGGTTGTCCTTATTATCATTCATTATAATAGTAATTATTATTATTTTAAATGAATATTGTATATATTTAAGATACACAACATGATGGTTTGATACATATATTTAGTGAAATGATCAGTATAGTCAAACTAATTAACATATCCATCTCCTCACAGAGTTATCTTTTTTGTCTTTGTGTAGTAAGGGAACCTGAAATCTACTCTCTTAGCTACCAGTGTACAATGCAGTATTATTAACTATCGCCATCATGGTATACGTTAGATCGCTAGACTTATTTATCCTACGTAACTGCAACTTTGTACCCTTTGACCAACATCTCCCTATTTCCCCCACCTCTGATAACCACCATCCCACTCTCTGCTTCTACATGTTCAACATTTTTGGATTCCACACATTAGTGAGATCATGCAGTGTTCTTCTTCATGAGTCTGATATTTAACTTAACATAATGCCCTCCAGTTTCATCTGGGTTGTCACAAATGGCATGATCTCCTTTTTTAAGGCTGAGTAGTATTTTACTGTGTGTAGTGTGTATATGTGTGTGTGTGTGTGTGTGTGTGTGTATCATGATTAATTTATCCATTCATCTGTCAACACTTAGCTGTCCCTTATCTTGGCTATTGTGAATAATGTTGCAATGGCACCAAAAGCTCAGACAACAAAAGCAAAAGTAAACAAGTAGGACTATGTTACACTGAAAAGCTTCTGCACAAAAGGAAATAATCAACAAAGTGAAAAACCAATGTATGAATTGGGGGGAAATATTTGCAAACCTAATATCTGATTAAAGGTTAATTCAAATATAAATATGTATGTGTATATACATATATATATATCCAAAATATAGAAGGAACTTCTATAAGTCAATAGCCAAAAAAAAAACCCCTCAATTAAAAAATGGACAAAGATTCTAAATAAACATTTTTCCAATGAAGACATACAAATGGCCAACAAGTACATGCAAAGGTGCTCAACGTCACTAATCATCAAGGAAATGCAAATCAAAACCACAATGAGATACCACCTCACATCTCTTAAAATGGCTATTATCAAAAAGATAACAGATGACTAATGCTGGCTCTGGCAAAGTGGTGAAGAAAAGGGAACCGTCGCACACTGCTGGTGGGAATATAAACTGGTACAGCCATTGTTCAAAATAGTATGGAGGTTCCTCAAAAAATTAAAATTAGGATTACCAAGTGATCCAGCAATCCCACTTCTGGGTATATACTCAAAGAAAATGAAACCAACACCTCAAAGAGATATCTGTGCTCCCAAGTTCACTGCAGCATTATTCACATTAATTATTATTATTAACATGGCTGGCTGTCCCTTCTCATCATAGGTTCCTTGAGGAAAAGGAGTAGGCCCCACATACTGGTGTAGTCTGAACAATCCCTTGTATATGGTAGGTGCTCCGTGACCTGTCTAGTCTCTGGTTTTTGCTAGAGGTAAAGATAAAAAAAGACCACGGGCACAATTATAAAAGAATAATGAGAATTCCAAAAATATCCCATTTTGCAGCACGATCTGGCTTCTCTTTTCCCATGAGACTAATTAAAGAGAAACGGGACTAAGGACAGATTTAACAGAGGATGGTGCCAACTGCTAATACGGCATCCCTGCGAGTAGTTCTGCGGTCCTTTTCCTTCACGTCGTATCAAATGACAATGCTTGAGAAAGACCTTTCCATTTAAAGGCAAACAGAACACAAGGAGACTTGGAAAGTACAATCACATTTGACACATCCTATCAACAACAAAGGTGAGGCAAATTCCAACCAGCAGAGTTGGAAAAGTTGGTAAGTACAATCACTAATGTACAAAACAAGCCCCTAAACAGATCACCTAATGTCAACCCATACTGTGCCCCTTTCTCCAGCCACAATGAAGCAGGGCATGGTGGCAATCTGAGGGGGAGAAAAAACCAGAATTCCAGAAAACAATCTCATTCCAAGTCCCATAAACTTGTCTTCTGTTCAACTTGCAAATGAGATTAAGGAAAAAGAAACGAAAATACACATGTAAAGGTGAAATCACTGAAACAAAAGAAACCTAGCCTCCAGCGACACTGCATATTTTTTCGAACTTTTTTCCATAACATGTCTTGCTATGAAGGATGGAAAAATCAAATTCTACTAAGGGGGAGCCGGTGGACACAACCCTTTTTTCCCTATGACCTGGAAGTTTTTATATGTGATATATGTGCCCCTTCTCATTAAAGAATTTTTTTCCAGTTTAAAAAATAACATGCTGGGTATCATTTCTTTTCAATTATCATTTTCACTTGAAAAACATACCAGAAAAAATCAAAGAAAAAAAAATCAAAATTATCTGTAATTCTATGGCTCCAAGAGAGTGTTAATATTTTGGTTGTTTCATTTTTTTAATTTTTATTATTGTAAAACTGACCACACTGTACAGATCACAATACAGAGAGAACATATGATGATTTTTAAAAATTATAACAAAGTAAACACCTGTGTAAGAAGATTCAAAAGTATAAAATTGTACCATTCTTTAGAAGTTCCTTGTCGTGCCAACCCCAGTTACATCTCTCTTCCCCATCACCCGTCATTCTCTCTCCCTGAGCCTAACATTTGTTTTGCCACCCGTGGTTTGCATCCCTAAACAATGTATTAAAAGTTTTGTTTGTTAAGGATAAATTGTATGGCACAGAGAATTATAGCCATTATCTTGTAGTAAGATTTACCGGAGTATAATCTGTAAATACACTGAATCACTATACTGTACACCTGAAGCTAATATAACATTGTAAATCAACCATATCTCAATAAACAAATAAAAATAAAATAAAATTTCTGTTTGCTAACTTGACAGAAATAACGCTATGTATTATCAGAGGCTTCTTTTCTTTCATCATTATTTCTGTACAAGAGTCATCCACCTAAAGGCACAAGCTATGCTTCACTTATTTTCATTGCTCTGTACTGTCACACTGAATGAGTGAGCCCCCGTGTAGATTCCGATTCTACTACTGATGGCCTTTTGGATTGTTGTGATGTTTTGCTGCTAAGAATATCTTATGCATGTTTCCTGGTGAAAATATGCAAGTGTGCTTGAGGGTTTCCACTTAATTATGAATTTGCTGGGTTCATGGGTTACGTGCAAGTTCAGCTTTACTAATATCAAAATGTTATCCAGAGTAGTTCCACCAATTTCGACTCCCAAATAAAGTGGATGAAAGTTCCCATCTCCAACCTGACACTTAGTGTTATCCAGCCTCTTAATTTTTGCCAAGCTGGGGATGTGCGTCATTTAAATACTTAAAACTACAGAACTGGAGCATCTTTCTCTATCAGCTTTGCCACTTGAGTTTCTCTGGATGTGTGTGTATGTATGTGTGCATGAGTGAAGCATCTTGCCAATATCATAGTGTATTCATTCTGGATAGTATGGATAACTATACACTGTTTCCAAATTAATCAAGAGAGATAGGAAGCACTTGAAAGGACACTTACGTCTTTAAAATTTTAAATAAATATAGAAACGATTAGAAAAAGTTGCATGGTCAATGGCACCACTATTGACATAACTGCTCAAATTAGAACTAGAAATCGCTCCTCCCAATTACTCTACTTTCTAGAAAGTACGTTCTCTGTTACCTTCTAGTAGGTGATCAAATTCTTCTGAGACTGTTTCTTAATTCCATAGGCAGTTCTAGAAAACCTACAGTTCCTTTCCTTCCATGATATAAATATGTAAGTACTTAGTTATAAGTTCTACTCTTGTCTCTCAAGTAGCTGTTACAGTCTACGATGCTATGAACATTTTTGTACAACAGTGTGGAAGCATTTCTCTAGGATATATATTAAACAGTGATATTTAGAATTATGAGAGTGTATGAATGTTTAAAATTACTAAGAAATCCCAAAAGTGAATAACGGTTCTTCACTGCCATCACAGCCTCACACTTCTTTTCAGTTTGAAAGCTTTAGTGAGTGGGTAATGCTATTTCATTTTATCGTGTTTTTAATTTTCATTTCCCTGAATAATAACGTTATTTCAAGTCCTGGCATACGTTGTGAGTCATCTTATTTTCTCTTCTTTTTTAATCTCTCTTTTTCTATTTTGTGTTGGATTATCTTTTTCTTACTGATTTGAAAAAATTTCTCTTACATTATCCAGATATTACTCCTTTGCCAGTTGTATGTGTTGCCAGTTTGTGGCTTGGTTTTTCACTTTGTTTACCAGCATCTTTTGATAAAGAGTATCTTAATTTTAATATGGTCAAATTAAATCCTTCCTTAACGGTCTGCATTTTTGTTCCTTGCATTCTTTGTGTCTTTATTCAAGAAATATTTTTCTGCCTCATGATCATAAAAGCACTTCTAGATTCTCTTCTAGACATTTTATAGTTTCCTCTTTCATGTCTAGAATTTTAGTCACCTTATTTTTTTGTAAGGAGATGGGCAACCAATTTCAGCCTTACTGTATGATTAACTAATTCTTTGCCCTACTACCATTTATATTTACCCCCATTCTGCAATGCTGTCTCTATAAATGAAGTCTTCACATATGCCTGAGTCTGCTGGGCACTCTGCATTTTACAACGTAGTTCTACGTATCCCACCCTGTACGCTGTCTAAATACGGTCAATGGGATATAGACGTAGATAAGCCTGATTATTTGGAAGAAGATGCTTCACCTTCTTCTTCTTCATGGGTGTTTTGGATATTCCTTAAATTTTCTTTTTTCAGATAATTTTTAAGTTTATCTAGCTATACAAATACACACAATTCTGTTGATGTTTTTATTAAACCGATGTTGAATCTCTAAATCAACTAGGGAAAATTAACATCTTCTGACGTTGGACTCTGATATATGGCTCTCTATTTATTGAGATTTTCTTAAATTTTTTGCAATAAAATTTATAATCTTTCATATTTGTTCCCCCAGTTCTATCTGCTAACCTCACACATTGTTTAAATAGGAATATAGTATTACAAAACTTCTATTAGATGTATTTCTTATTACTCTATATATGTTGTTTTTTATCTATTTTTTTATTCTTATTTTTTATTGAAGTGTAGTTGATTTAATATATGTTGTTATACTAACTTCTCAGCGTCAGCATGTAGGAATGCAACTCACTTTTATACATTGATTTTATATCCAGCAACTGGCTAAAACTGCCTTATTAATTCTGGTAATTTATTTATATATCTTTTTGAAGTTCCTACATAGATAAGCTTTGAACAATGACAGTTTTGCTTCTTCTTTCCAATTCTTATTTCTCCTTTGTCTTATTACATCAGCTAAAATCTCCAGAACAATATTAAACAGAATTGGTGACAGTGGGCATTCTTACCTTGTTCTTGATATTAAAAAGGGAGCTTTCAGTGTGTCACCATTAGGTGGATATTTGCTGTAGGTTTTGTATAGATTCCTTTTACCAGACTAATGAAGCTTCATTATTCTCTTAGTTTGCCAAGAATTATTCTTTCAAAGTCATAAATAGTTGCTAAAGTTTACAAAATTCTTTCTTTCCCAGAATCCACTGGGAGTTTAAAAAGATTCTTTACTGGGTTTTGTGTGCTATATGGCATGAATCAACTTGCTAATATTAAATACACTTTGCTTTCCTGAGATAATATTATACACTACCTTTTTTAGATGTGTCTGGATTTCGTGCACTGCTACTTTAGATAGTTGCATCTATTTTCATGAGGAGAGTAGCCTATAATTTTTTTTTCTAATCTACTTGTCCCTTCACCAGGTTTCTGTATCAAAGTTATACTTGCTTCATATAATGAGTTTGGGATTGCCCTCTCTTCCTTCTTCTCAGAAAGAATTTATGTAACACTGGCATTACCTGTTCTCAGTATCTGGTAGAGACACTTCGCCCTGACGTGAGAAAGTTTAAGGTCTCACAGATTTAGCAGAAACCGCTGGGGTGGAAGCCAGTTTTGGAGATCACCCAACTTGAAGAATTTCAGCTTTTGCTTGAGTTTTGGTCTCTTCAGATTTTTTCCTATTGTGTTAGCTCAGCAATGCATTTTTTTTTATTTTTAAATTATTTTTCACCAGCTTGGGATTATTTTAATCAGGCGGTCTTCCATAACATCAGAAATGGACATGCCAGTGGGTATGCTCTGCTAATAACATGGGACTGTCCTTACTTCTGAGACCAGGTCTACTCAAGCCCACCTACCACAATCCATGCCTACCCAGGTGTATAGCAGAGGCTCAGGTAACATTTATTAAATGAGCCAATGAATATTACAACTATGTTTAACATATTTTGTCACTGTCCTTATCCTAATACATTATAATTTTTACTTACATGTTTATCACTCAGGCGGAACTGCCAAGCTTTTGAAGAATATGAGGCTGTTTATATCTGTTTATATGTCTTCTTATCCACAATGTCTAGCACATAAATTTACTGAATAGACGAGTGAATAAATACACGGATAAATCAGTTATTGTAGTTAATTTGAATATATGTAGGTTAAATTTTACCCAGATGCTTTTTAATCTGCTACCAAATAGGTAATTAATGCAGTACAGAAAAACCAAGAGGTAAATTATTGAATTCTGCAGCAAAGTAAATTTACTGTCATTTAATTGGGTGTATCTCCCATTTTGTAGCTTTGCTTATGCAAATCTAAGATAATTAAAAGCCTCCAGTGAGTTGTTCAATAGCACTCATGATGCTTTTTTTTTGTTTTTGCCCCCAGGCAGCTTGTTTTTGGCAGTAGATGTCCAGCCCACATGCATTATTTGAACATAAGCTATGCTTCTGGACAAGATGCTCTGAAAGAGAGGGGATAGAAGTAGATGGGGCTGGACAAGCACACTGCCAGACCTATTTCCTTAACCGAAAACTACCTGCAGAGAGAATTCAGAGTCACGTGAGCTATCTAATTCTTAACGCCTCTGCTATGTGATGTAGCGGCTTCCTCCCATTTACTGCTCAGTATAAAGACATGAAAAATCAACACCAGTGCACATGTGGTTTCCTGAAGAAAGGCAAGTGCATCTGCAATAACTTACAGCATCTAGTCTTATTATCTTATCTGTCTTCATCTTACTTACCCATCTATCTATCTTATCTAGTCTTATCGTGTAGAGCCCAGGCCAATGGCTGGTTGACCCTGCTGTCTTCAGAGTTGGAAAATAGCAACCTGTTTTCTAAAACTGAGAGCTCAGAGAATATAAACGAACTAAATATACATTTACAAAACATTATGGAGTCCTACAGAAAATTGATGAGCCCTAAGAAGGAAAATGTTCCAGAATGAGGCTTTGTTAAAATTTTTTTTAATTAATTAAAAGAAACTTCTTTCCTATATATAAAACCATCAACAACAGAAATAACAAGTGGAAGAATTCCAAACAAAAAGTTTTACAAACTCCTTTCATTTGTTTAAACTCCTGGTAAATGTCTGATAGCTTGAAGCCAGACTACTCTGTCCATTGGTGGATTTGCTTTCTGCGCCCCAGAAACACAGTGACTGGGTTAAAAACACACAGAACAATGGTTCAGTCCTGGGGAAAACAACACCCTTTCACAGAAATTGTTTTTTGGCTGTTGTGTCATGAACAATATCTTGGCTCTACTTTGAGCTCAAAGGAAAAGAATCTAATGAAACTCTTGCCTTTAATAACTGCAAGGTAGTGAATTTAGCTACTCAAAAGTATTTAAACTAAACCAATTTGTTCATTAATCATCATTACAGCTACAAACAGAATCAAGCAAATAACTTTTCAAAATGTTTCTCAGGTCAAACTTCAAATCACTCCTGCAATTTTCAAACACTGAATTACAAAAGGCGGTTGACAAATATGTGCACATATTGTAATCAGTTAATTAAAGCAAGTCTTAATTATGCCATTACCAATTTGTCATTTTTAAGTTACAAAAGCAAATGTGAACCTGGTCAATCCCTTTACAGCTTGGAGGGCATCATTCTTGGGAAGAAGTTATAGTCATCTTGTTTGTGCGCTTAAAGCTAGGAAAAGAGCGTACTATGCAATCTTACCAAGAATTGTTGAAAATAAGAAGAAAATCAAAATCACCCTTTTATCCCAGTTAATATGCAGGAATGAACACATTGCAGTACTACAATGATGGAAACATCAGGGGCCACCTTTATTCCAAACTACATGCCTAGTCCTGATGTCAGGGATGTAAACTGACCTACTTAGAATTGTACCTGTATTTTGAGATATTCTCAGTGTTTCTCCTTATTGCTTTATACGCTACCCTGAAAGCAGTATGACTTTCACAGTTTGTTGGGCTTTTCCAATGCAATGACCAAGATGATCTTCATTACAACCAACTCATGATAATCTTGACATCTCTTTTTTGAAGTCATTCACGTCTATCAGGTTGGGAACAAGATAAAACGTACATATTTTTCTTCCTTTGCTTGATGACTACTAGAGAAATTTGTTTTTTCTTCCTTAGTTATGATAAAATTGATAAAAATCGAATGAGTCTGAATTATAGCCTCAGAAGAGCACTGACCACCAGGTTCCAGTGTCTCTCCTGTCAAGATCAATTACAAACTGTGAGTGCTCTCCCCTTTTCACAGAAACTCTTTCTTACAAACTTCTTCATTTTTATCATTGTCTACTGCAGTCTCTACTTCCCTGATTATTTTAATACTATCCCAGCTCCCTCAGAATATGTATAGCAGGAAATAGAAATATGATCTGGGGATTTTAAACCTCAAACTGAAATTCAAAGTTGTTTTTTTTTTTTTTTTTTTGTCTTGAGAATCTCACAAATGCAACAAATGGGGAAGGACTGTCTCTTAGAATCTACTCTAAACGTTTTTTTAAAAAAGTCAAATCAGAGCCAGAGCACCTTGAGTCTGAGATGCAGCTGCTTGCCAAAGTTTTGCCCCTCCTTGATTACTCTCCTGCTTCTTTGAGTGAGTCTGAACTCAATCTCAGCACTCACAGACATTGATGCATTAGAAGAACTGAGCAGAAGACATCTAGAAAAACTTCCTTGGGTATTTTGCTATAAGATGGAAGTATCATAAATCAGACGTCACATAACCAATACATACACCTTACATAATTTTGTTACTGCAAGTACGATTATATGAATAAATGCTTACAATAGAAAAACATAATTTGGCATGCCTAATATGTAATGTATTCTTGATTTCAAGTTATCAACCAGTTACCTTTGAGTTAGTAAGGCTCAGTAAATGGGTTTTGAATGAATAAAGGTAAGATGGAAGAACAATACAGAATACAAAACAGAAGTGTGTTGACCCGGATAACAATAAAAGAAAAAAATTATCATGCTATTAGCTAAAACAGTTCTTTTTTTAAATTCTATTTTCTTCCAGTTCCTAAAACTATATGAGAATACTACAGAGAAAAATACCACAGAGGAAAAAAAAATGCTTCCACCCTAGCAGAGCACGATGGAATCGGGGTGCTCTCCACTAGCTAATGCTACCCTGTTAGCATTCCTATTAAGAAAAAAACAAAAAAACAAGAAGAAACACCTGACATGTTAAAAAAAAAAAAGATAAAAAACTTTACCGTTAAAAATGCCAACATGCAATTTATATCTTAACTAAAACATTTTAAATCTTCTTACTTCAGAGTATCTAACGATGAGATTTCCAGGCCTAAATTAACAGAGCCACTTCTCCTTGATACAGAAATAGGCTCCTATTGATCAAATTCAGCAGAGGGCAAACTAAGCAGTCTTGTCTGCCCATCTGTATGTGTTTTGCCAGCTCAGAATATCCCTAAAGAGGAACAGAAGTGCTTGGAATCAATACTGTCCAATCCAATCTTTTTTCATGGCTATCAAAAAGAGTTTGGTAATTAAGAAGCAATTCCATTAAAATGTCTAGCACCTCCACTACACTCAACAGGGACTTCGATGATTCTGTTTCTGAAATACTATTTACGTGTTCACGTTGTACATCACGTTTATATAACTGCCACACTGTCACCAAGCAAATAACTGTTTTCTCCTTCTGTCACCTACGCTACCAGAAGTTGCAAGTTAAGGGAATCATTTTACATTGTTTGAAGTTTGAGACTCTTTGAAAGAGCCCCATCCTGGGATTCTAAAGCTTGTGATGTTAAGCATTTTTGCAACTTATGCTAAGTGTTTCCACTAAGTGTTTTAAAGATAAATATCAAACTGTCCACATTGACAGAAATTTTCTACATAAAGGATAAATAAGTGTTTGACCCCTGAAATATACTTCAGAACAAGGACAAAGCAAGAAGACAGATTCTAACCAGGGCCATTCAATGAACTATAATCAGCCTCCATGTGAATGTTAGAATTTAAAGTTATACCCATCAACATTTTTTGCCTATTATTTTTCTACTTTATTAAAATATTGCAATTACAAACTCCAGCAGTTAAAAATTATTTGCATGTACTAGGGAGAGCTATGGTAATAATTCAAAAAGATTAATTTATTTCATAAATATGCAATCATTATAACAATATACAGTGGCTACATTTTCCAAAGAAAAACTCTACACAGCAACCAAATACTTAACCTGAGACTGAAAAAAATATCAAAAATAAGGACTGCATGGTAAAATCCATGACTTACACCAAAAAATTAGTTGTAAATGTAAGTGAAGTTTTATAATTTCATATAAATGAAGTTATAGGGAAAAGCAGATTCGTCCAAGAAAAACTCAGTTTAAACACTACCATCGCTAGAGGGAAGAAAAGCTTTTGCAAAATCCCTAATTGTCATTTTTTCAGATGACTTTAAAATAAATTAGAAGTGAAACTGTCCTCTAGGAACTTAAAATCTGAGACCACCAGAGCTGACAAAATTAAGGACATGTATAATAGATATACATAATAAATAGATACAGAATGTATAAACAAGATTAAATATTGAATAATTCATCACTAAGAAAAACACACTTGCTTATCATTTAGAAAAATGCATTTACACATCAGTAATTGGTGTAATTGGAGTGGAGGGCTACTGAACATTTGAATCTGGATACAGTGGGCCACTTGCCTCATCCATAAACTGATTACAAATGGATAATGCATGTCCTAATTAATCTGCTTGTCTTTTTTTTTTACACAGAAGAAGTGATTATAACAAAGGGTGAAAATGCTGATTATATAGCGGCATCCATCTATCGTCTTCAGTTTTACAGCAGTAATCATAACAAAAGGATCAAAACACTGACTATACCGTCACTCCATATGTTATACTTACTGTATTCATTCCACCAAGTCCAGATAGTAGGACAGAAAATAAATTTGTTCTTTCAGAAATTTACCTAGAACAGTCGAGGTTTTATAACTCCATCCAAGTCTCAGAATCCAACTAAACAAACACATAATAAAAAGCATTCAGAGAAGTTGACTCTTCCACAAAAGATAACACAGCCTCGGTACCCTGCCAGGAACAACTCCGAGATTATACTTAACTCATGAGGCCAAGTTCTAGCCACCAGCTTTTGAAAAGAGCATTTTGCCACACTTTTCTACAGCAATTGCACTGGCCTTTCTGTTTCCACTATACAACCAGCATTAAAGAGTTTTAAACTGACCTAAAATTCAAGAGATAACTTGACCGTGGATAAATAGTTCATGTTGGTTTATAATAAAAATAAAGTTCAAAATGATCTAACCACTAAAATTTTATTTCAAAACTACACTGAAAGGACTGAAAATAGCCAGTTATTTGAGTTCAAGCTCTACAAGCATGCAACTTCTTTCAACCTCGTTTCATCTGTCAAGTGCTAGGGACTTCAATGTATCCCCCATACAGTCGACACTCAGTAAGTGTTTCAGAGGCTGATGTTCAGTCATTCCCCTTGCAAGGGTGAAAATACTAGTCTTTGAAGCCAATACTCATCGTGGATCCTCCTACCCTATTAAGATGCCTTGCTTCGTTTTACTTCATTCTAACATTATGCCAAATTAATAAAGTGATCTTTTCAAAGCAAAGTGATCTTAGTTAATATACACAGGGAAAATTAGTAGTCAGACCGACAGACAGAAATGTAAAGGAAAAAGGTCAGTCCTGCCTTAGAAAGCAGGAAAAGGAGGAATTTCTATCACTCATCCTCGCACACACAATTAATTCCTTGAACTTCAGTTTATTTCAGCGTATCAAGAATATCGTGTACTCCTCTACTCGGCCGGCATGAAGGTAGACATCATATTTTTAAGGGTTCAATAATATCATTCCTCAGTAATAACAGAAGTGGCAGAAATAAAACAAGAGCAGGACTAGATAATTAGCTACGAGACTCAAAGTTTTAAAATGCCAGGGCTCCTGCTATTCCTAACCATGGTCCTCAAGGTATGATCCTCATGATTTTACTCTCCACTGCGATCCACAGTCAAACTGCCTACAGACATTTTTTCCAATGCAAATGAGCCTCTCCATCCATTAAAAAAACCCAAATATTTTAAGTTCGTACTTTAGCAGACACCCATCCAAATGATGACGGAGCATCACACAGAGTGGATTTTAGTGTTAAAATCAATGCAACTTAAAAACATCGATCTGACACATACTTAGTATTATGAATAATCATTGTGCTGCCTGGTAATTAGGAATAAATGCTAAGTTGTTCACATAAATGATTAAAATTAATGTTAGGTTTACACAGCAAAATGAAATTTTCCTAGTACTACACTTTTCATTAAATTACCCCCAAAATCAATGTCTGCTATCATATACAGTAACTCTCATACTCACACTGAAAGGGCAGGGGTCTCAAATCCTACTTCCTCATCTATGGTGGACACTTACCCTGTATCTCCACAGACCCCACTCTGAGGCCCTTTATGACCCAAAGCTGAGGCACATTTCTTCCCTAACACACGCCCTAGTCTCCAGACCCTTGATCCACCTTTAAAGTACCTAATATAACACAGTTAACTCTTGACAGTACCTACTGGCTCAAGACCCAAAAATATGGTGTCTATCCAGGAGCCATGAGGAATCAAGGCAGAAACCTGGGCCCAGAAGACCACAGGAAAGCTTGCCGGAGGTCGGAGAGTAGGGGTGCGAGTAAGGGAGAGACTCTTCCCCTTTTCTGTCACCTTCTTTCAAAGATCTTATACAATTCCTTCCAATAATACCCAAAAGTAAGGGGAGGAGACCCAGAAAGGGAAGTGTAGTTATCCTTAAGACACATTTCTGTAATCAATGCTTCAACCCAGCCTGACTCAACAATAGCCAGCAAAAGTTGGCCGAGAAATATTTAAGACTACTCGGAGGAGAGGAAAGGAGGAGTTTTCTGTGCTAGGAGGTGCTGTGATACAATCCTAGTTTCCTGTTGTTGAGTTCCAGGTGCGTGATGACTTTGGCAGCCTTTCAAACGAGCAAAGTAACCAGTGGCCAATGAGATGACTTGCAGCTGCAATGAAAATATTATACTAGAACCAGTTTTCTTCTACCTCTATTTGCCACTAAAAGAGCTCTGTTGATACACTGTTTGTGGGGAAGCAGGGCACGGGTAGGACCCAGGCATTTTTCACTAGGCAGTGTTGAGAGACAATTCTCCAAGGTGTTTCTGCACATCTTGTCCCAGCTTTTGTTTGGCCTTCACTTTTCAAGGGTGTTTGTATGGCAAACAGCCCAAGAAGATAAAAAATAGTGTTTCCCTCCAGGGCAAAGGCTGGTCAGGTTTACACACAGTCCATCATAAAATACTGGATTTCCTATACTCAAGGGATGCTCGGTGGTGCCAAAAACCCACTGTGTACACAGCATCTACCTGGGCCACTCCTCATCACCCCCATGGGACTTGGGGCAGAAGAAGTGGGTGGGAGGAAAGGGAAGCAGGCAAGAAGGGAAACCAAAGCAGCCATGAAGCTCACGCCCCTTGTTACGCTGTGAGTAATAAAGCCCTTTGTCTCTGAACCAAGGGTCTCATATCTTTTGCCAGCATCCATGAAATAGTGGCAGGCTCACTTTTCAGCTTGCAAAAAGAGTAAAATTTCCTCCCTAGAGGAATAAAGTCTTATCCCTGGGAAGATAAGATTATCCTCTGAGGTACCAGGGTAGGAAATTGCTATGGATTCTCCAAACCCCCTGGGAAAAAAATATAGGAGAACGTCTTATCTCAGCATAGGTCGTTCTGGTGCTGAAGGAAGAATAAATAGCCAAGTTAAAGAAAAAAAAAAAAAAAGAACTTCTCCAAGACCTGTCACACATATTGCTTGTCCCAAATAACTGAATAATTCCCTTTATTGTGCATTAGAAAAATTGATATTATTTTAAGATGCAAGACTCCTTTTTTGATTCCTGATAGAATTAGAATAGGAGATAGTTCAAGTCAAATTCAGACTCATGCAGAAAACTAAGGTAATCTTCTTAAAAGTCATTTTTGAAAAGAAGGCTACAAAGATCAGATTTTTTTATTGCTCTATATTAATTTGCAGCCTGCCCACAAAATATTTACACTACGTTCAATCATCTTCCTGTCTTTGTTTTCTGTCAATCTCTTGAAGTGAAAGGGAGGGACCTTTATAATTCCCTGGAGGATAAAAAAAAAGGCTCCTTCAACATTGGGGTTTCTGCTGCTCAGCTGTGTCCTTTGGTTGGAGTACAAATTCAATGATAACTGTTTCAAAAGATGGCTATTTTATCCTCAAGTCCAGAGCCTCTATGAATTTCACAGGTTTACTATATAGATTCTGCTGACGATTATGGTTCTTCTTGGTTAATTAACGCTCTGCAACATTTAATTTTGCATTACATAAATACCAGTAAAGAGACTGAAAAAATAAAACTAGATGCAAATTTTATGCTCATTGCAATGCACAAATTAGGCCATAGAAAAAATCCCTGGCTGGATTCAGAGTCTTCTTGTGCCAGCTCGAGCCTTGAAAAAAATGTGAAATTATTTTTCGCCAATTCAACAGAGGTAAAAACGATCACATAAAAACCAGACTAAACAAAAACAAGTCAATGAGGCTGCTACACATAAAGCTTTATACAAATGAAGTACTGTCAAAACATTTCAAAATGTCAGAAATTCATTTAGAAATTTATCTTAAAAAGAAAAAAATAAAATAAAACCTCCTGGTATAAATTTGCTTTTCTGTAAATTTAGTTCCAACCTCTCATTATCACGAAAATATCTGTCTTTCAGTCTCTAGAACTGCATCTATAATGTTAATTTGCAGAGTACAAGCAGTCTGCCAGTGTTAGGTCCCAAAGGTAGCCTCCTTGACCAGAGCGTTTGAAGAAGATGGCCTAGAAAGACAAGATCGTACACAAAAACAATACACCCTGCACAGGGTGGCTTTTCAGAATCATTTTTAGACATGCATAAGTCAGAGCTGCATTTGTGCTAGCTAATCACTACTAATGAAGCTTGAGCAGAGAATTCAAACTTCAATATTTAGCTAAAATTTCAAAATCTGAAATTAAACTATTAGCATCTGAATTAAACTAATACCATTACTTGGAAAGCGAAGACGAGGTTATTTTCACATTTTCTAGCTTTGATACAGATACACGGGGCTGGATAATAGGACCATGTGTGTTACTCCTTAGACTAGAACAAAGCTAAAACACAAAGAGATATAAAACTATCATTGCTTAATATGGAAATTCAAACTAAAAGGGTATTTTTTTTTAATTAAGGATAAAATTATGTTATCTATGTCAACATCATTGAGGTTTTTTCTTTTTAATTGTAGAGAAATGGGTAATGTCACTACCATCTACCTCCTTTCTTTCCCCTCTAACATCAGGGGATTTTTAATCTGTTAAAGGAAATAAGGTTCTAGGAAACATGAAAAAGAGCCAGAAATAAAATGGCATAAGTATAGTTGCAGCCATAAGAAACTAAATTTATTTCCATAATGTTGGGGGGTCTTTTGACATGGCAAAAACTGGCTATTGGTTCCAGCTGGGACCTTCACATGGGGCTGTGAAGAGTCCCCATTATGACTTTACAAGCCACAGCCGAGAGTATGTCTAGTGCCAGCATACTGGATACCCACCCAGACTGTTTTGCCAATAACATAATTCTACCTCTTTAGCAGAAACGCCAAATACTCTGACAGGCTACGACTGCATTTCCAGCCACATCTATTTCACAATGAGCAAGAACAATCACTGCTTTTCCCTCAGGAGAAAATATTGCTAGAGTAAAATTTCTTATTAATATAGGCACTGTTTCTAAGGACAAGTTAGCCAGAAACTTCTCGGGAAATGCATATGCTCGAGACAATCATCTCAACTTCTTGTATGACTGGTAAATATTTGTACTGAAGAATGAAAGATAGATAGCCAGCCTCCAGGGTATGGACAAAAATACTCAATAGTCATTCCAATCCAGCCAGAAAAAAGAAAAGAAAAAAGCTTAGTGGTAGGCAAGCAGGGGTCTCTAGTCAACACAACATGTTTAAAAGACATCTTTATCTAAAAATAAACAGATCTCACAGTAATTCTGTAAACAGGTAGCTATGGTGAGACAGCCCACAAACATCAATGTTCTGAGATGGATAGACAAGTTTTTTAATGTCTCAGAATAAATCATAAAAGTTCCTATGGCAAATACCAGTGGGGAAACAAGAAAGTAACACTCTATCAAAAAGGCTCATAAAATTGATAAAAAGCCAATCGCACACCCCCCAAAATATGATTTTGTTCAAGCCAACACATTTACTGGCACTACCTATCTCTCGGAGAGTGAAGCCCACTTTAAGGCAGTTGGGAGTGCCAAGTATTCTTTTTTCAGAGGGAGGTCACACCACAGACCTTGTCAATCATGTTCCCTTATCATTATGAAAGGAGAAAAATACTTCCACTTATAACCCTGAATCGGACTTTTCTTACATAGAGAATTCTTTCGTTATGAAACAGCATCTATTTAAGGACAGCATAGATCTTTGAAGGTGTTACTGTTGGGTAGGTCAATACACAGAGAGAGATGCTGCTGATTTAATTTAGCCTCAGTTCACTGGTCTAAAAAGAAATCCTATACATTAAAAAAATAATAATTAACTTCCTCTGGAACTCAATTTTTATAAAAGGTATGGATATTAAGATTGACAGCCATCTCACATGAATTCTGTAAACAAAATATTTGTATTTGAAAAATCTAACATCGTAATTTTAAACTGTTATTTCTACCAAAGTGATATGAGGGAAAATACATAATACAAAGTACTCTCTAAGGGCTTATTTTAAGTCTTTAATAAGTAATGTTTTAGTAATACTGGATTTTAGTAGCTCTTTAAAAAAGGCATTTTAGGTTTACCCGAATAGGATCTACAAGACTTCAAATTATTTTTTTAAAAGAAATAAATGTTAAATATAAGCAAACAAAACTCACTTGGTTGTCATATGCTCTGGTTACTAACATTGATGTCAAGCATCCCTCTGACAAACTTTTTGCCCAACTGATTGTTTTATTTCATAAAAACCATAATAGCTTCAGCATTTTCTTCTTCGGTAAACACTGGGTGATACCTGGTTCAACGCTTTTCAGCACAAAATTACGCCGAAGAAAGGCCAATGTAATAGGCTTGACCTATTATTTTTAACCTATTTTTTTTTCCAATTTCCACAACCTATTGTAGCATCCAGCGTCTCTCATGCAGGGTGATTCATTTCTGACTCCACAATCGACCCCTAACTATGTTGAGGTCATTCGTTACACTTAATACCCATTTTCTTTACAACGTCTCTCTATATTTAGACTATGCTTTTATTTAGATGGAGTACAGTATACTCTAAATCTTCTGATCTTCAAAGAACATGTTTACAAGCTTCAAGTACAGTTTGAAGTGAGGGGAAAAAATCTTTAAAAATGCTGTTTCTGCAGACACTGTCCATTCAGTCTATTTATAAGAAATTACCAGATAAAACCCCTGGTCTCACATCACTATTCTGAGAGATGTCACGTATATAAACAGTAGAGTAACAATATCTGTTTTATATACTGTAAAACTGTATACTTGATCATGTTCAAATTCTTATATTGCCCATAAAAAGGTGAAGTCTACTAAATATATCCCAATAGAAGGAGCCGTATCATTCAGGTATTATACTGAACCCACAAAATACAGTATGAAATGTCACTTACATACAAATCCATCTGTATTCTATATGAAAATTTAAATTTCAAGATTTCAGCATTAAGAAATTACTATTGATTACTTCATCATTAGGCTGTTCTTGATACTTAAATTCTGTGCAGCTCACAGAAACAGGAGTGAGACCTCACTGTTTAAGTCAATTTTAATTAAACATGTAATGTCCATTAGTGGAAAGTCCTCATTATAATAAAACTTCCTTTTTGGCTTATTTCCATATCAGGGTTTATTTCAGAATATCTGGCTAGTGTTCTGAAATCTTCACGTCTTGTGATACAGGTTATCCCTCTGGTCATGCCCAGGAAAGCCATGTGGTCCAATTGCATTAAACTGTATAGAGCACCCCAACCCTGTGCACCCACTGCATTAGGCAATTTTTTTTTAATTTGGATCAAAGTGCACATGCCCCTGATTTAAAAAGCAAGTAGCCCCAAAAGCTCAATAACTAAAAGCCCCACACTCTACTTTTCTCCACCTCTCCTCATCAGTTTCTTCCAGCTGTGACAGAAATCTGTAATGTGGGAATAATTATACAGTGCGACTAGTTCATAGTGAGGGGTAAATGAGTTTCTATATGTAAATATTTAGAGCAGTGTCAGGATCGTAGTATACACTGTGTAAATACGTCTGTGATGAGGATGACTTTTACAGCATCCGGACTGACAGTATCAAGATCTACTGGTGGTTATACTCTGTCCTATAACTGGAATTAAGTTTTGCCTACAGGTCAACTCCAGAAGCTGAACACTAGTAAAGAGCTCGTACTTTATTATAACTGTGGGGAAATTGTTCATTTCTCCATTCAGGATACTTTTATTTACTCACTGCCTGCTTTGGGCCAGACACTCTTCTACGTGCCAGGAAGGGAGTGGGGAACTAGACCAACCCGGTGCTTGCATTCTAGTACGGAAGAACAAAAAATTAGGAACTAAATAAATAACATGATGTTAAATAGAAATTAATGTTATGGGTCCCCTGTTGTGCCATGTGACTTTTGAAGGAAGACATTCAAAGAATTTTTCCTTTTTTTTGTACAGTCCATCATGGCTCAAAATTAGCCAGCATTCTAGTTTGCTTCATATTTGCACAAAGCTTTCTTCTATGTTTTTCCTTCCTTTGTCCTTGTTTTTTTTTTTTTTAACAACTAGGATTATCAATTTATTTAAGCATCTGCAATGGTGGCTTCAACCCCGACTCCTGGCTCAATACTGATGGAAGTAATCTTAACAATCTCACAAGGACTGTGTGAGTCAATGAGTTGCTTGTGGCTCCTCATCTGAAAACCACCCCAAGTCTTAGAATCTTCGCCTCACCCTCTCCTCTTATAGTCTTTAAGGCTACAGTCTTGAAGGGGCTCTTTAGGTCAAATCACTGCCACCTCAACTACTCTAGAGGCCACATATAATCATAATATTTTATATTAGGAAAGGCATCAGAATTTTAACCACCGGACCACACAGATGATTTCTCAAGATTCTTGAGGAGTTTCATTAGAATCACCTATAGGCATTACCGGTCTGGAATAATGGTGAGGTCTTTGAATGGAGTCAATATATTTTTATTGAAGTGGTGACCATGGTAAGCCAACTCCTCTGATTAAGAAATGGGAATAACATGGGAATGCCCAAGTTGCTACTCTATGATGAGCTAAAGTGGGTCAAACAAGAGCCAAATAAGAATAAGAGAAAGAGAGAAGGAGAAGAAAACACAAGGCTGGAAGTTATGAGATTTGGATGTGGATTCTGGTTCCTTCCCTAACTAGCTATAAGACCTTAAATAAGTCACTTCATCCTTTCTGGACCTTATGTGTAAAATAAGAACTTCACACAAGAAAAAGCAGCATGATGAAAGACTAAGTCACAGTCCAAGATTTTTGACAGAACATGGTTAAAATTTATGCATACAAAATGCCAGTGTTTTACATATCAAAATGGAGGAGGAAGGAAATCAAATTATTACACAATAAATAGAGTGTCCTGAGACACAAGAACCAGCTTGAATTGAAAACAGACATCAGTCCCTTGACACAATGGAGTATATATTGAACAAATGAACAAGTGACAGGAAATAGACGTTTAGAGCAGTGAAACTCTTAAAAGATGAATGCTGCTGGCATTTGTAAAGAGTAAAAAGTCATGACATCATAACAGAGAGTCCCCCAGCGAGTTCACTGTTAAAAGTGTTACTCCTCCCTAAGACAGGATGGAGAGTTCCAATAACATTTGTCTGTGTCTCTGACTGTCAAAGGAATTTATTGTGCATTTACACAAGCAAGAAAGAAAAATTAGAAAAGAGACCAATTCTCATACTTTTTAACATGAGAAGTATCCCCAGTAGAATTACTGGGAAAACAAAAGTTCCCCTTAAATAATTTAAGCACCTTTTCACCAGATGTATTGAACCATCAATATCAGTTCTCTTTTCCCTGGCAGATCATGAACTGACTACAGTAAGAAAAGACAAAGTTTTAGTCTAGTACAATAAATCTATCTTTACATTCAAACATTCCATTCATTTCTTAGATGTTGGTGGTTATACCAGCCCTGTTTCTGATCACTTGTTTCCACCCCCAAACAGTCATCAGGAATCAGAGTTGTCAAATCCTCTGAATTTGATTCAGTAAGTAAGCATCCAGGTGTGCTCAGTGGTGCACCAGCTCCTCTGGGATGGAGACATGGGCAGAGATGGCGGGGAAGGGGAGAAATGAGAAAGAGGTGATCACACTCTCCTTGCCTCCAGAAAATATAAAATCTTCAAAGCAAAGAAGACATAACATTGAAGACGAATAACAAAATGAAACTGAAAATGACTATTCAGCCACATGAACAACAAGGGACTGAGGATGAGAAGAAAGAGATCGGTGCAGACTGGGTAGTCAGTGTGATCTCCAGGAAAGAGGGTAAATTAGTGCCCTGCAGGAGAACTGAGCCTGGTTTGCATGGGTGTGAAGAACCCATGGGGAGGCAACTTGAGTTGGTAAACTCGGCACTCCAAAAGCAGAATTAAGGTTAGGTTAGTCAAGGGACAAAGAGGGAATGGATCTCAAGATGGGTTAAGTTGTTTGAGGAACATTCATGGCATATTTGGTACCTACCATGGCCTTCTAGACCACTGACCATTGCCCTGAAGACTGTTCCTATGAAGAATTTGTGAGGATAACAAGAAGAACTAAAAGAGAAAAAGAGGAAGATGAGGCCCTTCCCCTCCTTTAATATCCTCTACTTGGAACTTTATCAATAAATATATTTGAGTGTTTACTTTTGCTGCTGGATTGTTATTAGTTTGCTGGAGCTTCCATAACACAGTGCCACAGACTCGGGGGCTTAAACGGCAGAAACTTATCTCCCCACAGCTCTGGAGGTGGGAAGTCCAAGATCAAAGTGTCAGCAGGTTAGTTTCTCCTGAGGGCTTTCTCCTTGGCTTGCATATGGCCACCTTCTCACTGGGTCCTCACATGGCCTTTCCTCCCCGCACCCACATCCCTAGGATCCTCTTTGTGTGTCCCAATTTCCTCTTCTTATAAGGACTCCAGTCTGATTGAATTGGGGACTGCCCTAAAGGACTCATTCTGACTAATAAGCTCTTTGAAGACTTTATCTCCAAATACAGCCACATTCTAAATTATATGAATTTTGGGAAAAACAACTCAGCCAGTAATGTGTAGAACTTATAAATATCCTTCTAAGCTTTTTAATCATAAGATAAACAACGCTGATAACTATATACAGCACTATAAACACAGTATGATAAAACGGACAGAGTTGAAAATGTGAAATGTAATTTTAAAACACAAATTTATACAAAAGTACAGATGAATACATTATAATTTGAACAACGAAATTCCCAAATCTTGCAAGGCATGGGAGTTCCAAAGTAGACCAGGAAATGATAATGCTGATCTTTGATTACCTTTCCTTTGGACTGATGAATATCTCAATAGATACCTTTGGTGGTAAGAATTTTTGATAAAACAAATGATGGTGCCCTAGAAAAAGATAGGGCAGGAGCAAGTAATGTAGTAGAAAGAGCCACAGATTAGGATTTGGGCATTCTGGATTCTAGTTCAAAACAGAAGAGGCATCCAAAGAGGATGAGAAAGAGAAAAGAGAGAAATTACGAAAGAACTACATTTCAGAAGCAAAGAAAATAGAAATTCTAAGAGATCAGGAGTCCACTACTGTGAACATATCAGATAAACAAAGCCTGAGAAAACTCTTATTGACATTGCACTTTGGAGTTCACTCATGACCCTTGGAAGAGCAATGCTGGTAAAGTCGAAATGGTTAAAGGCAGATTTCATTGGCTGAGAAGTGAATAGGAAAGAAAATGTAGAAAATTTGTGATTTTTTTTTTTTACATCCAGCCTTTTTTTTTAAGTCTGACACCACAAGGAGAAATATGGTGGTGGTTTAGAGGAAGAATAGATAAAATGAGTTTTTCCTTTTCTTCTTCCTTCTATCCTTCCTTTTTTCTTTTCTTCTTTTCCTTCTTTATTTTTTTAAAGATGAAACTAGAGTTTGTTTACAAGTTTACGAAAGGACTCTGCCTAGAAGTTGGGTTTGAGGGTCAAAGAAGTGAAGGATTCTCTGTATATTCATCTAACCCATGCATGAGAAATCCCAGCACTGTGTTTATCACTCCCTGCCTTCCCATCCACCCAGAGGTTTATGGATTAGTTGGGATACAGACAGTTACCCTGAGTTATGTGTTTTAATGGCTATGTGTGCAACTGAAGAGACCACACAGGGAAAGGAGCATCTAAGTGTCATTGAGGAGTCTGAGAGGCCTCTCAAAGATGTTGGAGCTGATGCTTTCAGGACGGGCAGTGTGTCAGGCTAACACAAGAGAGGGGGCATTTCATACAGAAAAGTCTATGCAAAATTAGAGTCATGGAAAATACAGACAGACTCCCTGGAGGGGTTCATCTTGGAAAGGAATGGAGACAGTTTTCTCTTGGAAGGTAAGAAAAAAAGGGAACATGTAAAGCTATATGGTCAGGTTTTAAGAATGAATGGAGGGAAAATTAGCAGAATTTATGTCTAAGGTCCTCTATTTTCTCAGTTGTCTTCTTAAATAACATTAGCTATTGGTCAAGTTTAACCACTTCATTTTGAATTTTCATTTTTTAAACTACCAGAGTGCTTCAAGGTTAGGATCAAATATTGACACCCTCAGAAATAGAGAAAATAAATGGATTGAGCTTGAGGGTAGGTTTGAGAATTTACCTAGAGAGAAAGGCAGAAAATTCAAAGGCAGACAACACTGGTTCTGTCCACCAAGACAAACAGCTCAGTTATAGGTGTAAAAAGGCATTATTCAATCAAGAAGGGAGGCTGTCAAATCTAGCATACTTTCAATTAACCTTTTTTTTATAATTTATGAAGAAAATTAGTTAAGGGACTAATCATCTTCAGGGGAGGTAAAACACAAGCAAAAAAATTAGTGTACAAATTAGAACATGGTAAGTATCTAAAAGATAAGGAATGTTCAGTCCTCATAAAAGCAACCAATGTAAAGTTAGTTCTGTCTAGAGACTAGGTCACCCAAAAAAGCTCAAGAGGAAGTGTAGGAAGCCTGGGGAGAGAATCATCCATCTTGGTAGAGGTGGTAAGGTCAAGATCTTGTAAGATTAGAGGCAGAGCCACCAGCAACAGAAGGGACTGTGATATGGAGCCATCTGTCACCTTCCTGATATCCTTCAGAACTAGTCTCCAAGTCTGGGCAAACTTGACCTGAATTTGGAGGCCAGTAAGTCATCTGACTAGACGTCAAGGGTGCTCTAGGGAGCCGTTCAGACAACTAAGCCCAAGGCTGAGGCAACCATTGGTCAACGAAGGCAAGGAACTGAGGCAATCATGATGATTAGGGTTGGTATGTAGCACATAAGAAGAAAGAAAACCCTGGGTGTTGTATTATTGTGCTACAGTTTCCATAATAAATCCCATAGATTGGGTATCCTAAACAACAGAAATTCACATTCTCACAATTCTGAAGTCTAGAAGGCAGGGATCAAAGTGTTGGTAGGGATGGTTTCTTCTGAGACATCACTCCCCGGACTATAGATAACCATTTTCTCCCTGTACCTTCACATCGTCTTCCCTCTGTGTATGTCTGTGTGTTCAAATTCTTTCTTTTTTATAAGTATACCAGTCACATTGGATTAGGACCCACCCTAATGACCTCATTTTAATTTAATTATCTATTCAAAGACTCGATCTTCAATCACATTCTGAGGTGTTTGGAATTAGGACTTCAACAAATGGATATGGGAGGAACACAACCTTAGCCCACAACAAGTGTTAATTATAAGACTCTTAAAAATGCACCAGTAGGGGGAGGGTATAGCTCAGGGGTAGAGTGCATGCTTACCATGCACGAGGTCCTGGGTTCAATCCCCAGTACCTCCATTTAACTAAATAAACAAATAAATAAACAACCTAGTTACCTACCCCCCCCCCCAAAAAAAGCACCAGGTACTCAATCTCCTGGTCTAAATTTAGTCATAGGCATACTTGCCTAGCATTGGAAAATACAGCAATATTCAGATGACATTCTCCACTATATAAAGATGTCACCCTTGCTCAGTTAAGGACTAGAACACTAAGTACAACATTCTTATCAGAACTGAGAATTTTACTATCATCCAGTTATTTTACCCTGAATAAAAACAGAACACAGAATTGATGGAAAATACTTTTTAAAAAATTTAAATAGTCTGTGGCTTTGGCTAGTTCCCAGATTCATTTTTCTTACCATTTATTAGCCAAATAAGCCTCCTTAGGATTTAAAGTCAAAAAAAAGGAAGGAAAATTGCCACACACTCTTCACTGATGATTTTCAATATTTTAAAAAGAGCTTAAAGACCTTTTATTTTATACAATTGCCAGTAATTGTCTCCATAGTTTTATTGGTATTAATTTCATACAGCTCATTTAGAATGTCAAGCCACATATGCAACACAGTAATAAAGTTATTATTACTGCATAGAGATATAATTATAAGTAATTTTGATTCTCTCATTTTTGTCCTCTCACTTTCTTCTCATTTCTGCCCACATTTTATAACAATGAAGATGAGTTTGCTGACCTTTTGCTAAAGAACATTTAGTGTGAAGAACCTGATGATTTCAACCTGACGGAGGCCGGTGAAACTTCTTTTCTAGTTCCATTAGCTTTTTCAGAGTAAGTCTGATCATAATATTACTGCAACACAAATAAACTTCTAAACTCGGAGAAGAATGCAAATGATACAAAACAGTAAATAATTCGAATAATATGGAGCCTTTTAACCAATGAACCATTATTCAGCACAATGGTTTTCTTCTTTATTAACAATATACTACAGAAGATATTATTTAAAAGAAAAGATCAAAGGGCTAAGAGGAAAAATAAAATTTCTCATTATTTGTTAAAGATGTGATAACGTACATCATTAAATACAATATAATAAAGTTTCTCAGGATTAGGTCAGCAATTTAAAATATGTAATAAATGTAATCTATGCCCACTAAGGCAATTTGCATATTTCTACAGGCTTCATTAGCCATAATTTTGAAGGACTTTGTGACTCTATTAATTCTTCCGTAAGAGAGCACACTAATGGGCCCAGAGTAGGGATAAGGTATCATTTGGGCAAATATTTTAGTCCCAAGTAGAAAGGGAAAAAGGCAAAAATAAGTGGAAAGTTCTATTTCCAGGCCAAGTACTGGAGACAGAAGAGACCAATGCTCCCTTCTGGGTAGAGGGATTAGAACCTGGAATCTTAAGAGGCGGAAAAACTCATTCATTTCAAAGCTTGTACCATGAGGGCATGAAATGGGATGAGAAGAAGGTACTTTAGTGTTGACCATGCTTTTGTTCTAAGAAAGATGTAGCTGTAGACCATTCAGTTATGCAAATGTAAAACAAAGAACATATTGTACAGTGGAAAATTTGAGACGCTGGGGCTTTGAGGAACTAAGTTGTTCCATAAGAGATGGTTATGCAATAGGCAAGAGTTGCATCTCCACACAGGGTCTTCTATTTGGAGAATCAGCGCTTGCCAACCATTCCTCGTCCTTGTGGCAAGTACATGTTTTAGCCCAGCTGTCTGCTCACGGGTAAGCAGAGCCTGAGAACACTCAGATGGTGGAAGATCTTTGAAAAGGAACTCAACTAGGCTGGATAAAACTCAAGCTAGAAGTGCAACATGTGGCATTATGTAAAAGTGAAATCCACAGACACTGAGAAATTTCTAAATTAAAGGACCTCTGTTCGCTCTTATAATCAAGAAGGAGAAGATGTAAGGAAGAAGTTCAGTGTCATAGGACTACAGCTTTCAGGAGTGTGACTGTCTTTAAAACTACACCCCTGTGAGTAGAGGGTGGCATCTGAAGGAACTGGGCATTCCCACTGTCAATCACCTTGGAGATACAGCCAGTGAGACTTGGAGGGTGGGACTAAACTGGGGGGAAAAGGGGAACTCCATCCTCTCTCTTGGTATTGTTTTCTTAGGCCTGGACCCCAGGGAATCTACCTCAAGGGTAGACATAAATAGTGGAGGTAATATGCCTTTGAAAGATGGAGACAGGTTGGGGGGGCTGGAAAAAGAGCACGCTGTGATCAAGCAGGACAATATTATGTGGCTGAGCAGGGAAGCAGCACCAGATGGAATGGCTGAAGGGACCTGTAACCTATGAGAGGAGCCACAGTGAGTGGCCAGTGAGAATGCAGTCCGGATGGCGCACGTCCCCTGAGCCATCTCTGAGCTGCTGCTGTAAGTCCAAGGTGGCAGAGAGAAGAGCAGAGCCCTCTGAGACCAGCATAGAGGACAGCAGTCCAGCAGCAGGAGCCCAGGTGCCAACACAAGCAGATACTTTGGATGGAGGCTCTAATCATGGCACCAGTGAGGACCCCAGCCTTGGGAGAGCCTGAAGTCAACTCTGCTGTGGAGCAAAGGGCCAGACAGTGCCCAGCCTGGCATCACAGGCTCACGGAGGCACCATCCGGGAAAAATGCTAGACAAAGGAGGTAATTCTGAAGGATCCAGAAGGGAGAGATTTCACCTCCGACAGTTTCCCAGGCAAAGGGAGCAGTTAGAATTTAACTTAAATGTGACATCATTTGTATTCCTCATGCCGGTGAGACCTGGGAGACACCTGCATACACTTAAAATTAATAAGCCCTATGAAGCCAGAAATTAGGGTTATTCTAATTTCATACACGGGAAATTGAAAGACTGTGAGATGTTCTCAAACTCAGAAGTGTAAGACCCAAATTAGACCCCAAAGCTCTGCTGAGACGCCAGTGCAATGCTGTCCCAGAGAGTGAACACACAGCAGGCCAGCTGCATCACATTGTGAAGGCGTAGTGCTCAACATCAATTTGGATTCTATGAATGAGCCCCTAGATTTTCCCGTGCCTTTCGGTCAGGGTTTCTTATCTGTTAAGGGGTTTAAATCTACAATAGAAAAATATTTCTGTGAAATCCAATCATACACAGCGGTTAACCATAGCTGAATTTTATAAACTACGATTTGTCAAATAATTCATGCTTTTCCCCAAACACAAGCCCCTGCATTATTCTGATAGCAAAGAGTTTACCTAGTCCCTATAATTTTGCATTGAGCCGATAGCATATCTGCTTTACCTGGATTCTTAGGGGGTTAGGCTTTTAAGCCTCAAATCACTGTGTGATAGAAAATGTACAGTCTTAGAGCTCAAAGCACTGGACTTCAAATAATACCGTATATACTAGTTCAGACTGAGCAGAGAAAACTGACTGTATTCTTTAGACTCATCTAAGAAAAGAAATCATACAGGGTAGTAGCAATCAATCAAACTAACAATTATTTGGTGGCAAGCTCTCTTCTCCATCTGCTAAATTTACATTAGTAAATCTGCTAAAATTACTTATAGAAGCTCATTCCATTCTTAAAAACAATAATCCAATAGTGTTATCATTAAAGGATTAAGTTCTTTGTCCAAAATCATACAACTGAATGGTAGAGCTACTATTTAAAACCGAGGTATCTAACTCCAGCACTAATGTTCTTCTTAACAATACCATGCTTCTTCCATCTGTAACCTTCCTGGTATTTAATCACCATTTCTGTCAGAAAATTTTTCTTCGATTCAAATCTAAATCTCATCCATTGCCATTTGAGCCTGTTTACTTGAAATCTGTTCTTGTAAAGTTTTGAAACAGCTGGTCACTGTCCTTGGTTTATGAACTCCCTCACATACAGTACTCAGAGATTATTAAATCCCTCATCAGCAATTTCTTTTTTTGGCTGAATAAGCCCTTCCCAATGTTTCCTTAAAAAGATTTCTGGCCCTTTAAATATCTTGCAGTATCCCCATATCATGTTGACTTTTTTGGCCAGAACACTGGCACGAGATTTTTTTTTTTAAAGAGTCATTTATAACTCCAAGTACCAGCTCTTCCTTCCCTCCGCATCATGTTCTTGAATCAACTGTCTTCCATCTAATGCTTAAGCAGTTTGGTTCTCCCTTTGTGCATTTTGTCCACACTGAGTTTCACTACGTGTGCTGTGATCATTTTCTCCAATTTGCTAAGAAGCTGCTTCTATTTCTAAGAAGTACTGCAGACCATTTACCATCCTGGCAAAATCCTTTGCCTCTTCTATGTCAGTGAATGTCCCTGCTTGAGAGGAACCTGTTATGGGCTAAATTGTGTCATTCTCTCCCTCTGAAAAAAATCATATGTTGAAGTCCTAACCCCTCAGTCCCTCAGAATGTGACTGTGTTTGGATTTGAACATTTAAAGGTAATTAAGGTTAAATGAAGTCGCTGGGATGGGCTCTAAGCCAGTATGACTGGTGTTCTCATAAGAAGAGGTTAAGACCCAGACATGCACAGAGTTAAGATCGTGTGAAGACAATAAAGAAAGCCACCTACAAGTCAAGGAGAGGGGCCTCAAAAGAAACTAATGCTACCAACACCTTGATCTCAGACTTCTAGGGTCCAGAGTTATGAGAAAATAAATTTCTGCTGTGTAAGCCCCCCTGTCTATGGTACTTACTATGACTAGCTCTAGGAAACTAATATAGCTCTCTTTAATGTCTCATTTCACTAACTCTACCATTAACTATGTAAAAAGCCCCACACTACCAATATCATGCACCCCTAATACTGAAAAGGGTGCATCACTTCGGTGGTATTCATGCCAAAAAGGCATCAACTCTACTTATAAGTAGGCATAAGACAATGCTAAATTATGAGACAGTCTCGAAAATAACTGACCAGTGCTCTTCAAAATGTCAAAGTCATGAAAGCAAGGAAAGATCAAGAACTACCACAGACTATCACAGAATGGGAAAAACTAAGGAAATATGACAACTGAATACAATGTGGGAGCCTGGGTTGGATCCTGGAACAGAAATAGGACATTAGTGGAAAACTAGTGAAATCACACTCAAGTCTATTCTTTAGTTAACAGCATTGTACCAATATTGATTTCTTACTCTTGATAAAGGTATTATTGTTTTGCAAAATGTTAACATTAGGGAAAGCTGGGCAAAGGGTATTTGGAAACTTTCAGTTCTATCTTTGTAATTTTTTTCCTAAAATTGTTTCAAAATAAAAAGTAAAATAATAATAAATACATAACAGTAACAGAACATCATATAAAGAATGCAAATCATAGATCATATAAATAATATTTTATAAAAATTATATATCATAAATATATATTATAAAATAATATATGTTATAGGTAGTAATATAAATAAATAAATAAATAAATAAATAAACAAATAAAACATATGAACCTCTAAATAACCACCAGGGAAGAAAAATCACATATTTAATCACTGAAGTATCCTCTGAAATAAACTCTATATTAAAGAAGGTAGGAGAGAAAGAAGGAGCTAATATTACTGAGGTCTACTGGATGATATACCCAGGCATTTAATCCTCACAACAACACTGTTAACAACTGATGAAACAGAAGCTCAGAAATATTTAAGTAACTCATCCAAGGTCACATACCATGTGAGAGACCTGAATTTCAGACCCAAGTCCTTCTAAATCCAATACACCATGCTTGCTTTATGGGTTAAGTGATAATTTATACATGTCCCCACCCACTAAACATTTTTTTATTTTATCTGTTCAAACTCCGTGGTTCCCCTTCTCGGTAACACGTTGGAATCCCCTAGAGGGCTTTAGGGAGCTGTGAAAACTGCTGGGGCGCTGATGCCACCCCAGGAGATTCTGATGTAATTGTTTGGGGATTCAACCTGATCTCAGGATTTTAAAATCTCCCTAGGTGATTCAATGAGTAGAGAATAGTAACTCTACCAGTTTATCAGTCTTAAGGTCATACAGAACAGAACTAAAACCTTCCCAAAGACAGGGCAGTCATATTTATCCTTTGTCCGGGAGTAAGCACATATCATCAAAATAATTCAATTCAACCCGTGACACGTATTCCTTATGGGAACAAGAGAAGAAGAAATTCTTTAAAAGATACATGGGGAATAGGGACCAGCTGTATGTAGAAGGCTGCCATCAGCTAACTGCACATAGTACCAGGAATTTAGAGGCAGCTGACTTAAGAAAGAAATCCCGGCACTCCTCCAAAACAGAGAAGACAGCAGCAATCTCTTAACCGGTGGAAGTCAAATGACTTATGTCTTCGATTTTAACTATCAAGCTATGTAAGACTCTAATTGAAAACAAACATTTTCCTACTTTTGAGTGGAATCAAAGCTGGGGAAAAACTGAATAGCTTCAAGGTGAGGAATGAAACAGAAAACACCATCAAGAAGGCTGCAATGAGGGTATTTGGAAACTGTTCCGTTTGCTGAATTGTCAGCCATGCAAGCGCTTACAGACAATTACAACCCCAGAAAACAAATAAAAAGTGTGTAAGTAGGCACTTTGATACTTCTTCCTAATTATAGGGTTTACAAGCTGGATTCTAAAAACACAAATAGAGGCAATGCGAATAGTAACCCTGAAATAAGGTTATGAAGTGTATTAGCTGTACATAATTACACAGCTGTGACCGGCTGCAGAGACCCCAGCCTGAAGTCTAGGGCTCCCCTTCACTACTGGGTTTTAGAGCAAAGGTACCTCCTTTATATTTTAGCAGAATTTTTGTCTTTTTAAAAACTACAGTTGAGGTTGAATCAGATGGAAATGCCCATATCTGACCTACGAAAATGGCGATTCCATATTTTGAGTGATGGTATGAAGATCTCCTTCCTCTCTCTTGGCTTTCTCAGGGGCACAGACATTTTTCTAGAGCCTTTGAAACATCCCCAGCACCAATCAGCCACAGAGCTGTGACTACTAGGGCATGCTTACTTGGGGAAGGCATATGCAATAAACGAAAGAAGCTCACCTACCTGTAGAGAGAAGCTGTCTTTTCTACCACCTCATCGACTGAAAAGCCTTAGGAACCACTATTTGTGATATGCATACCAAATGAAATTTCATCCTGGTACTTGGCCCAAATCTAGTAATACCAAATTGCACTGGCAAATCAGCTGACTGTCTGGGGTTGATAAAGAATGGTTATTTACTGGCCCTCCTGATTTTTTTGTTTTTTGTACAGAGTTTTGGAAAGCTGGTAGGTTACAGTTTCTCTCTCTTTCTCTCTCTCTCTCTGTCTCTCCCTTACTTGCAGGCACACGCACACCCACAGGAAGGCTTGTAATGAACTATTTTACACGTCTGTGACTTACAAAGACTAATATTTGACTTCTCTTTTTTTTTTTTTAGCTATAAGAAAAAAAGTCTATAAAAAAAAGAGCAATCCACAAAAAGGCACAAACTAACTCTTAGTCATTTATATTTTTTAAGTAGTGTAAACCTGGGTATGAACTCCTATGTCACACACGCATTTTGTCTTCAAAAAGTCAAATATGGATTTCGCAGATTTTTCTCACTAATGCCAAAGAGAGATTTCTCTAGGAAGTCAATCGAAGCACTGCAAAGTTCTTCAAGGCTTCAGGCAGCAAACTGCAGGATATTATAATAAAAGCTCACATTTATTTCGTGCTTGCCATTTTTGCTGTTCTAGTGCTTTAAACATATTACCTATTTAATCCTCACAATGATTTTAAGAGGCTAGTACTATGTTTATTCCATTTACTGGAGAAGCGAGAGGCGTCAATGGGTTGTTTGTTCCAAACCACATGCTTCTTCAAAGACACAGCCTGGGCTCAGTCCCAGGGTGGCCTCTCTGTGGGACAAGTGCTCAACTCACCACTCCCCTGACTCACTTGGGTAGCTCTTGCCAGCTAACCTGCAACAATTTATCCACAATGAAATGCCAGAATCACATAACCCAGTTGTGCATTATTTTAATGTGTATAGTAAGTTATTAGCACCTATATAAAGTACTACTCATTGAAAAAAAAAAGAGAGGCATTAATTTTCCAAAGAGGCATCCATCGTAAGTTTCTTTGATTATGTTTCTCACTCCAGGGCTTAATGCAAGTTCATGGTGTGAAAGAATGCGTGCCCAAAAAAACCCGAGCAGGTGCCCACTGCATTTGTACTGTGTTTCTAAATGAAGAGCTAGCAAACGACTTCAGAGTTTGTAATTCTTTTAATTATAAGTGATTTTATTGTTTTGTTTTTGGAAACTGACTAATTGAAAATCATTTACAGGTATAATCATTACATAAGAATTGGTTGGACTCATATTTTATCAAAATAAGAGTGAATACAAATTGAGATGTCTTCGTCTTAATTGGAAATATTCCATTGTTCTGAAATTCACTTGTTGGGTAATGTCAACAGTGGGGAAAAAAATTTATCTGTAATAAATGTGGTCAGTGTAATCGGATTTCATGATACTGAACTAGCTGGAGAATGATGATACTTTACGGGAAACATGCTTTTGTAATGTGAAGAGGACTAGTCCCTGAGGTAGCTTTGAATCCAGTCTGCCTGAAGCGTGAAGTCGGGATAACAGGCTCAGAGTATTCAACGCACGTGAAGAACCTGGATTCTGGCAGCCAAGATATGACTACGTGTCTGGGGAATGAGGTCAGTCTGGAGGGCCACGGCTTCTGTCATCACGCAGTTGGCCACCTGGAGGGCTGCAGCTGCCTCATAACGGGTCTCCCTAATTCCACGTTGTTCGCCCGCTGCGGTCTACTTTCAACACAACAGCCAGTAAAAGGCAAGTGACTCTCCTGAAGTGTACCATCACAGGAAGAATAAAGTACAAAATCCTCACCACGGCCAACAAAGTCCAGCCTCCTTTCTGCTCCGGCCACACTGGCCTTTTTGTCGTTGGTCCTTACACTGGCCATGCGGGCTCCAGTCACAGAGCTGTTCCTTCTGCCTGGAATGCTTTTTCCAAAGAATTCCAAACAGCTGGACTCCCGCTTCATCTGGGTGCTCAAATGCCCCATCCTCAGAGGTGGTGGTGTCCATCCACCTCATCTCAGAGTCACCTGCACCCCAGCCTAGCATATTTTCCAGACAGTTAACCTATTTTATTTCTCACTTTTCACTACCTACGGGCATATACCATTTGTTTGTTTCCTATCTTCCCACTAGAAAATACATTCACTTAGAGCAAGGAATTGTTTTTTCTGGACCCAGAACAGTATGTAACAGGCATTCCCTAACAGTTTTTGAATAAACAAATTAATCTGAAAAATTCAGTGAAAGCCTACGAATGAATCACTCATTTTGATTTAAAGGGAAATATCAGAATTAAAACAAAGATGGGCCCCTCAGCCTTCAAAGAAAGCAGAGTTTGTAAGTTCATAGATTCTTCGTGGATGATCACTTTCCAAAAACCTTTTGCCTTAGGGGAAAAAAAATATGTGTTCCTAGAATGTAAGCACGGGAGATTTTTTGTATTTTGTCTATTACCCATTGATGATTTTTGTTTCAATTGTACATTCATTTCATTTAAGTGCTATTATTTAGTGTAAATACATATGTTTTTCTTAATACCCACATGAGAAGTAAATTACCTATGATGTTATGACAGTGTCATATAAGCTAAGCGGTAGGGCTGGATGCTTAAGAAACCAAGCAAAAAGGAGAAAACATGCTTTCAAAATAAAAGATAAATTGAAATGCTACTTTCTGTTATTACTTCTTGCTAGTTTGTTATTTGGGGTCTGTCCTATCACATGCTTTACTAGCTTGCATGAGATATGAAGAGCATACACACACCTGATTTAGAAGTGGGAATGGGGGATGGTAGGTGCGCTCCTAGAAATGGGCACTGAGAGAACTGGCACTAATGCAAGTCACATGACATGAAGTCCCCACGGAGACCACACAGTGGCAGTTGCTCCTTCACCCTCCTCAAAATCCTCCTGCAATCACGACACACTTTCCTCTCTGGTTTCTTCCAGATGCCATTCTTAACTGCTGAACATCGTGCCCAGTCTACAGTGATGTATCTGTACCCTTCATAATGTCAAAGGACTTCCACCAGGTAAATATTATCTTCCATTTTCCAGAACGTCATTTGGAAGACCCTTACAACACTTTATAAAGCCCACATTTCAACATTCAAAAGGTAACTCTTGCTCTGCAGAAAAGCTCACCAGAGTACAAAACACGTGACAAAGAAAGAGAGCACTGCAGACCAAGGTTCGTGTGTTGCAGAACCCACTCAGCTCAGAACTGCACATGGGCTCACTGGCTGGGAGCGTCTGTAGAACGATGTGCTAACGCAGCCTGGCCAGGAGCGCACGGTACGGTCCCCGGAGCTGTCAGTGGCTGAGAGCACACGGCAAAGAGCACATGTTAACAGTGTGCTGCAGTTTTGTTTTAATTACAAAAATAATTCTAAGATAAATGATGCTAAAATAAATCAGTGTTGTGCAGGGAAGCATGAAACGTGCAATATAGTCAGAAGAAGGTGATAATTATTTCACAGATGATGAAACAAATTATGTAAAGATCTGAAAAACTGAATTGTGGAGAAAATGAGCCAAGGCATGAAAACATGCATTCATTCAACAAACATTTACTTATCTACATGCCAGAAGGGGGCACTCAACCAATACCTGAATTTATAAACTAGACAGAAAAATTAGAAGACATGGTGCTTGACCTCAAAGAGCTTGCAATCTAGCACATTAAGACAGATTTGCAAACAAACAATATGTTAATTGTGTTACCTGAGCTGTTTGCTAAATACCACAGGAACATGGAGGTGGAAGACATCGAATTCCCTTTGGTGAGTCAAGAACACCTTTACAAAAGATTACTAAGCCAGAACCTAAGGAGATGAGTGCACGCAATTGGGCAAATCAGACACAGGGGGCTTCTCAGGCAGAAGAAACAGCATGTACCAAGGTGAGAAGGAAAATGGCACATTCAGGTGAGTGCACATCACTGAATGCAGCAGATGTCAGATCATAAAAGGCCTTGTATGCTATGCTAAGGAAGAGCTTGCTCTTTATCTTGAGTAAAATGGAGAGTTACTAAAATATTTCACATAAAGGGGTATTATGATCAGATTTTCAATCCAGCAGTCGGTCCTTTTCCTTTCACTGAGAATTTGAGACACTGACAATACCCTGAAGTTTTCCCCCAAGGAAAGAGGAAGTTGTGAATGAATGACTTTCTAGTTTTACAAATCTCTCTTTTCTTCTCTTCTATCTGTGGTAACAAAGCAATACTAATTTTACAGCTAAACTATACAAAGGATGTTTTAGTGCAACAATCCCAAAAAATGAGGTTTGAATAATTCAGTGGTAGTTAATATTAACACCTGTTATTAGCTTTCTGATGCAACTCTAATTTCTACCCATAAATAACCTCCAGCAGTCAATGTAACAGAGTCTAGTGTTGGTCAGGAACTATCAATAAACCATCACAAAGGGTAAGTTACATGTGACTAAATTTTCTTTAAAATGGCAGAAAAACAGGGTTAAATTGCATGAAAGGTGATAGTGGTGTAAAAAAGAAGGCCAAACCGAAACTAAGATCACCGAGGTTCAGGGCACATCCTCATTCACTCACTTAGCCTGGGGTTCACACTGATGGGATTTCATTCCATCCAGCCAAAGTGAGAGTCACGACACTGCTCTCCGACTGCGTGGAACTGCTTCCCAAACCAAATGAAAAGCATGCTGAGTAGAAAAGCACCAAATATCCATCTCCGTGGCCCTTCTAGTATAGATTGTGAAGACCTGCTTATCACATCCATGTGTACAACATGTGCCAGAAGAGAAGGGCCAAACATGGACTCTCTTGTGTTGCAACAGTCATAAACTCACTGCTAGTGCCTACTTGATCATCAAGTAGGAGCTATTTTTAAGTATTTAGGATGTATATTTGTTGGTTTAAGATAGCTCTTCCTCCGATACTCACCTACTGGCAAAAGAAACAAAATAAAATTTTCAAATAAAATTCCTTACCCAGTAGAGTCCTTCTAAGTGTTATATTACAGTTCATTCAGCAAATGTATCAACAATCTGATAAAGAGATAGGATGGCTTAAAGGATAGGGGGTAAGGAAAGACCCCCAGGAAAGTAGACATAACACAGGGAATCTTTCAAACACAAAAATTTGACTTTTTTTTTTCAAACACAAAAATGTGACTTTTTTTTTTCCCCACTGAACGAGGTATCATACATCCCTTTATATAAATGCAAGTACTCATCAGATAATTCCCGGCACCCTTCCCCCCGCCCAGACAGAATGAAGTTGGTGAGAGTATTAAGTTCCAGGGCAGGCAAGTGGCAGCTGCGTGTGGATTGCTGTTGTTGGTGGAGAACTTGAGGAAAAACCTCAGCAGGAGGAGGATGGAGAAGCTGTGACCACAACGTAAGTTTACACACAAGATTCTCACGAAGGATACACCAATCGCCCCCTGTTACAGGGTGAACTGTGTCCCCCAAAAGATATGTCAACATCCTCCCCCCAGTACCTGTGAATGTGGCCTCATTTGGAAATAGAGTCTTTGCAGATGTAATCAAGTGAAGATAAGATCGTTAGAGGGGGCCTTAACTCAACACGACTGGTGTCCTAAGAAGAGGGAAGTGCCACGTGGGCACAGAGGCACAGGAGGTGGAGACAGCCGTGTGACAATGGAGGCAGAGACTGGGGTGATGCCTTTACAGGCCAAGGATGCC
This sequence comes from Camelus ferus, assembly GCF_009834535.1. Taxonomy (NCBI): domain Eukaryota; kingdom Metazoa; phylum Chordata; class Mammalia; order Artiodactyla; family Camelidae; genus Camelus; species Camelus ferus. Next base: position 36,467,730 of record NC_045709.1, read on the forward strand.
AAGGATTGTTGGCAGACACCAGAGGCAAGGAAGGATTCTCCTTACAGGTTTCAGAGGAAGCCTGGCCCTGCTGACACCTTGACTTTGGACATCTGTCCTCCAGGCCTGTGAGACAACAAACTTCTGTTGTTTTCTGTCACCCAGTTTGCAGTGCTTTGTTAGGGCAGCCTTAGAAAATTAAAACATCCTCCTGTACAAACTCATCTGTCTCCTGACCTTCTATCTCTCTATGTATTTATCCATCTCCATCATCAAAATCATATGCCAAGTAGAGCTGGTGCTTTTTGTAACCACGACCACAGCACCCAGCCATTCTCTGTCCAGGGCCAATCCAATCCAAACTGGTCAAATATACTTTTTTTTTTTAATTGGTTGTTCCATTTTCTCCCTATGCTTTGATGCCATTTTAGTATTAAGGTCTCCTCTTGCTATAAACACTTGAAGGATGGTTTCACATCAAACTAGAAAAAGAATTCAAAATTAGTAATTTACTTTTGTTGATTAATTACATTTTAACTGAAAAGCATTCACACTAAGTTGTTATAAATGAATATTTTTATGATCTTTTCCTTGCCTCCATAATTACAGAATGAAAGGCTTTTCTCCTCAATAAAGGAATTTCAGCATCTGCCTATTCAACTGACACTTGAAAAAAAAGTCTGATTTAAAGTCTGCAAAAAGCCTCAAGACAGTTAATCCATCAAGAAGGCATTTACGGAGGCTCTCCATGCTCTGGTGCTGTGCTTCAGGCTTCCAGAGATGCAGGCGTGGGTCAGGTCACTCCTGCCTGGAAAGGACTGCAGGTCAGCTGGGAAGGGCTTGGTCTCCAGGAGGCTGGGCCAGCAGCTTCTGAAGTGGGCAGTGACTCAGTGAATCCTGGAGTTGCAGCTGAGAGACAGGAATCTGGCCCAAAACCTAGAGCAAGGCCCTGCTGCCACCTGAAAGTTCAGACAGTATATCTTCTTGAGTTTCCATACACGGTCACTGCTTGCATCCTCTCTTCCAGACATTTCTTCTCCAGTTTAGTATTCAGGGCTCCTGGGAGGTGGTTGGACCTTCACGGGGGGCTGATGGAGTCACTGAACCATTTGCATCTCTTGTGGCGCCTCCAGGGATACAGGCAGAGAGGGGAGGTCTGGATTGCTGAGCCCCGTGCTTGGAGAGAGGGGCTTATCTTGCCTCCTTGCTCTGAGCTTGAAACAGTATTCCCAGTTTTGGATTACAATTCATCCAGAGCCAAATCCACTGCTCAGAACTCACTGAGTCAGACAGAAGATGCAATTTAATGTATATCTCTATATACAATCAATCCTCATTATCCGCAGATTCCATATTTGCAAAATCACCCACTCACTAAAATGTATCTGTAATGCCAAAATCAATACTCCTGGTGCCTTTGTGATCATTCAGACCGGCTGCTCAGAGTGGCAAAAATTCTGAGTCACCCGATGGGCACATTCCCAGCTGAGGTTGAACCAGGCGACATTCTGCCTTTTTGTTTCAGCTCTCCTACTGCAGACAAGCGTCTTTTTTGTGCTCTATTTATCGTCATGTTTTTTACATTTTTGTGTTTTTTGTCGGTAATTTTGCTGCTTAAAATGGCCCCCAAGTGGAGAGCCGAAATGCCGTGTGGTGTTCCTAAGCCCAAGAAGGCTGCGATGTGCTTTATGGAGAAAATGTGTGTGTTAGATAAACTTCCTTTCAGGTGTGAGTTATAGTGCCATTGGTTACGAGTTCCATGTTAATGAATCGACAATAGTTATAAAATAAGTTGTCTTTGAACAGAAACATACATAAAACAAGGTTGTGTATTGATCAGTTGATGAAAATGCTGTGACCAGAGGCTGGCAGGAATCTAAACTTGCAATTAGCATTCACCAATTCAGTGTCCACAGCAACTTTATAGAACATAACTCCCACAAATGATGAGAAGAGACTCTCTCTCTCTATGTATATATATATATTCACACATATGTATATATGTGAAATTGACTCTATATACACATATAAATATACTTATACGTGATCATATTTATATTGTTTTATATTATATTATATATATATGCTATGCTATGTTATGTTATATGATTTTTTTCCACCATGCTGGGCCCTATATAGATAGTGGTCAACAAAAGAGATAGATAGGGCTCTACCTCTCATGGACCATTAAGTCTAATAAGGGAGTAACATATTAATTAGCAAGGCCCTTTGGGCTGCCAAATTGAAAGACATTCGCTCATCAGCTTCATCAGGAGTAAAAGTTGATGTGTTTGTCTTCACTGTTAGATGCCTCTCTCTCGCTCTCTCACAACTGGCTGTGAGGTAGGGTGAGTTCAAGTGTGCATCAGGATGTAAGCTCAGTGTGGCAGGGCTCTTTGTTCATGTTGCTCTGAACCCCCAGCTCCTAACACAGGCATCTTGTCCACAGTGGTCACTCCGTAAATGAATAAATTATGGGTCCACTGCACACACCAACAATTGGTCCCTGTAAGGAGGAGGAGCAGATGCAAACTGCAAAATAAAAACTAAAAAACCTATTCACTCATCTGATACTAGTTCTACTAATTCCTGTCTCGTTGCTAAGAATATATGAATGTAAACTGGCAGCAGAAAAGTTCCCCTCATGCCTCTGCTAAAGCAAGCAGTCGGCCCTCTAAGGGATGGTGAAAATTAATAAATGAGCTATACAGAAACATGCTTGGCGAATTTACTGGTTCTCAAGGAGGATTCTTCTTTGTGACTACCTAATACCTTTATGTTCTCCAATCAATTTATTGAGCTCAGTTGCTCAATAAACTTGGCCTGTATAACCAGCAATGAAAATATTTTAAGTACTTCAGAGATGATCAATAATAGTAAATGCCATTAATGAAAAAATTATCCAGAAGTTGTCTGGTTTTTTTTATTCATAACCCTATGCTTACTGATTGCAAAACTTATACCCTTCCTACTATAAGTCTTAGTATTAGGCTAAATGAGTATCGTCCAATCCAACTCTGCAAATGATTAAAAAATTTAAACACAAAAAAAATTTTTTTTTTTCAGTTGATGGCAAGTGTATTTCAGTGCTTGCATCCCAAGACACTGGCAACACCAACTGGATGAGAAGAGGCAATTTGGCCAGGTGCCACTTCGCCACTAACTAAAAAAGCTAAGGACGGCTCTGCAAATCTCCTAAATAAAAAAGCAATCTAGTTTCTGGCAAGGAGATCAGCAATGGCCATTTCATATAAATGAATCTGTCATGATTTCATTTGCGCACAAGCTCGATCATCCAAAATAGCAGAAACAGCAGGCTGTGGTGTGGCTTTTCTTTATCTGTTTTTGATAGACTGCTTCTCCCCTTCCTGCCCCAAGTGACGGCTGCCCTCAATGAAAAACTGCCCTGTGAAATTACAAGAAAATTATTCTCCATTTTAATAGTCAATTGACTTAGCAAAGAGAAATTGTACCTTTTATTTTGTTAGGGCTTTACAGATTCCTAACATGAGATCAAGTACAAATGCGATCTTCCCTTTATATGTCTTCATCAAAGTAAGATAAGCGGAGTATGACCGACTATAAAGCACAATCTTTGCTTACTGGTATGCCCACCTGTTCCAGATCATTTGCAGGGCTGCCAGTAACAGAAGGAAGTGGCATAAATGAAACATGTCTTTTTTTCAGTAAGATTCTCTTGCAAGATCCACAGAGAACATCAACCAGTATTTTCTAAAGCCAATCAAAGGTCATCTGTGCCCATATGCACATCTTGACAGGGTCGCAAGTCGGTCTCATTTGCCCCAACTCTGGCTATTCCTAAGCTGCTTCATTAGGCAGAACCAGCAAAGACAGAGTTCGGAAATGGTGTGCCCTTCATTCCAAATAAAAGCAGAGCGCTTGTTTTTTTCTTTCCTTTAAAAGGCAATGAAAATTGCTGTAGCTTAGCAAGAGGGTAATGGAAGAGCATAACTGGGCTAGGAGAGGCTTAAGAGTTGTATTAAACTGTGTCCTTTTCATCAACGCGACTTGGGGGCTCCTCACAGATTTCTGAGATTTCCCAGGTGAAGGAGTCAGATGACTCTACCTCCTCGCCTCTCCTCATCTGCTCCCACCCCATCTGCACCGAACATCATGTTCCCAGACAACTCCCCTTGGGAACTGTAATTTTCTGATTAATGTTTCATGTGACAAGACTCAGAATGGTTGAGCAGGTCACCCCATTCCCTAAAGAACCATAACTGCAATGCAGAAATATCCCAGCCTGAATTTTCTCAGTTATGTATAAAATATTCTATTGATAAACTTGCCTTTTTGAGTAGTTAATTATTATAACTATGAAGGCTCAGCTCAGAAAAATAAAATTTGTTGAATCCTCAACAAATGTTTTGGGTTGTGTGCATACTTTTCATTTTTCTAAGGAAGGGGGAGTTTGTAATTTCATGCTCCAATATCATGGGGTTCTAAGAACGGCTCCGTCACTTTCTATAAAATATACTTTTTTTTTGGAACAACTAAGAGTCAATTTGGTGCAAAATGAAAACAAGCCCATATTTACTTGGCAAAAAGCAGCACTGGATTAAGAAAGAGCACTGTAACATAAATCAAGGGATCTAAGTTGAAGCTGAAATCACAAAACTAGCTAAAATTTGGCTTTGGGTAAATATACATTTTGGCGCCCCATATCTTGTATATGTAAATTAAAAGGCCAGACTAAATGATGTTAAGATCCCTTCAAACTCTAAAATTCTGCTATTCTAATGAACTAAAATCACATTTTAATTTGTTTTAACACTAAGTAAACCACAATGAAATAAATTTTCTCTCTGAAAAAAATGGTCTATGTGAAAATTCATTTTTTTTAATTTATCTCCTTAGTACATATTATTAAAATATCTTATTTCTTAAAGGTGGATAAGAATTAAAGAAGGCCATTAGTGGAGAATTCTAGAAGAAATGTAACCAAATAAGCAAAACTCACCATGTGGGTTTAAACAGACATTGAAAAGTCTCTTATTTTTTGACTTCACCATCCTCCATCTTCTGAAGGAAATTTGGCTATTGTCCAGTTTAATTTACATAACACGTTGTTGCTGTGTTTAACATAATTGCAAACATAATATGCATTCATAATTGAAACCTAAACTCTAACAGTCTATTTTTCATCTCATCAAAAGCTAGCTATTAGAAAAAAGGAATTTCACCATGGATTTTGCGAAGTCAAATGCTAGCCAGCAGCAGTATCCAAAATTATTCAAGGGACAACTATGTGAGGCATCATTAGCTGGTAAGGTTCTAGAATGTTGATGAATCTTAAGAGATGGATTTAGACCCAAAACACAAATCATAACAATTATCCCATGATATATATGCAGACCTTCAACACACACCAAATACTTTATCATTTGCACAACTGTAAACTTCATAAGCCAATTCAAGAAGAATTTGAGAAGTGAAATAAAGCCAAACATGTCGTGAATACCTGAGTGCTGTTGAAATTAAACAGTAAAGATTCCTTCTGAAAATTAATTTTTGTTGCAATATCCTCTATAAATTCTCAAACTTAAAATTCCGTAAGAATTAATGGCTGATTTGAAAAGTCTTACATGATATTGCATAAGATAATGCACTGGTTTTTCTATCTCTTTCACCCCCAATTTTTCTGACCTCATCCTTCATGACACAGAGTACTACGTTTTTTCTGCTCATTCTAAAGCTAAAATTGCGTGCTTTCATCTATTATTATTAAAGTTCTTTCACCTATTAAACTATTAAAGTTTATACTGTGTATACCCATTCTCTTCACTTCCAGATGACTTTCCCTTCAGAAGTGCTCAAGGTCTTAGTAATCATAAACTTAAGAAACACTTTGTCCAATCGATGAAAAATATTCATGCAGAGATGAAGCAATATTGAGTCCGAGGATGGAATCTCAAATTCCAATTAAAAACAATGTCAGCTGATAATGAGAGTGAAACAGAGAACATCCCTTCAAATAAGAGTTGGCTCATATAACGTGCCCATGTGTCCATGTGACCACAGTTGATGGACATGTTCTCCAGGCCAGAAACAAAGGCAGTCCACTTTCACTCCCAGGAGTAGACGGAAAGTAACAGGGAGAGAGGGATTTGGGAAAAGGTGGGAAGAGGGGATACTGCATGAGGAGTCTATATATTTCATTCTTTCTACCTTCTTCAATTGTTCATTCAGTAAATCTTCATTAAACACTATAGGGAACGCTCCAACACTGTTGGTGGGAATGTAGTTTGGTGCAGCCATTGTGGAAAACAGTTTGGAGATTCCTCAAAAACCTAAAAATAGACTTACCATGTAATCCAGCAATCCCACTCCTGGGCATGTATCTGGAAGGAATTCTAATTAGAAAACATACCTGCACCCCAGTGTTCATAACAGCAGTATTTACAATAGCCAAGACATGGAAGCAACCTAAATGTCCGCTGACAAATGACTGGATAAAGGAGTTGTGGTGTATTTATACAATGGAATACTACTCAGCCATAAAATAAGAATAAAATAATGCCATTTGCAGCAACATGGATGGACCCAGAGATCATCATTCTAAGTGAAGTAAGCCAGAAAGAAAAAGAAAAATACCATATGATATCACTCACATCTGGAATCTAAAAAAAAAAGAAAGAAAGAAAGACAGAAATGAATCTGTTTACAAAACAGAAACAGACTCACAGACATAGTAAACAAACTTATGGCTACCAGGGGGCAAGAGGGTGGGAAGGGATAAATCCAAATTTCCAAATATTAACTACTATATATAAAATAGATTAAAAAAGAAATTTCTTCTGTATAGCACAGGGAACTATATCTAATATTTTGTAGTAACCTATAATAAAAAAGAATATGAAAACAAATATATGTGTGTGTGTGTATATATATATATATATATATGTATGACTAAAACATTATGCTGTACACCAGAAATCAACACATTGTAACTGACTATAATTAAATTTTTTAAAACATGAAAAAACCCATGCTATCTCTAAGGCTTATGTTTACATATATATATATATATGTATACATCATTTCCATATGAAAACATTCTGAAATGGAAATTTATAGATTTAATAGAATTTATTTCCTATAAAAACTCCATTTCAAATTGAGCTGGACATGTTTCTACTGAATGCCTGTAAATTACTGGAAGCAAGAGATCCATTCAAAACAGTATTTTTCTCACTCATCTTCTCTGTGGCTTTTCATACTCTCGTAAAAATTCTCCTTCTTACCACTTCTATAATAGATTCTCTTAAATGCCCCTCTTAGCCCTCTGGCCGTTAAGCCTAACCATTTTTATCCAACAACCTTCTTAATCCATCTTATGCTCTAAATGTCAACTGTTTCTGATAATTACATCAGCCACCCTCTTTTCTACAGAAACTCTCCCTAGGATGTGCTCTCATTCTTACCGTTGACTTGGAATCTTTATCTCCAATCTAGATTTTCTTCCTGGGTCCTAAAGGTATTTTCAGTCCACTGCTAAACCTCTCTTAGAATTCCTCATGCCCACACCAAGTCCACTATCATTCTCTGTTCCCTAGTCTGTTTCTTCTTCCACATTTCCTGTCTGTAGGAAGAGCTCTACCTCACTCCCAACCCCTCTCCTGTAACCTAACCCTGAAACTCAAGTCATCTTCTTCCCTCCTCCCACCCACCCCTCCCTTCTTCATCCACCATCTAGCCCTGTTGTTTCTACCACTTTTTGTATTTCAAATCCATCTTCTGTCCATCCGCATTGCCACCTCATTTGTTTATGTCATTATTTCTCATTGGAATTTATGAAATATCTAACCGATAGTCCAGCCTCCAATCAATGTCCCACCCATCCCTCTTCCAGGTTGGTAGTGAAGCAGCCTTTCTAAAACATAAATCTGAGTGTGCCCCTCCTGTCCTATGAAACCTAAATTGGCTCTTGTACTTTGCAAGATGAAGTCTAGGCTCCACACAGGAATCAGATCTGGTTCACTTCTTTGACTCATTGCCTACCATCCCCCCCAACTTCAACTTCTTGGCTGCAGCCCCACCAAAATTCTTGCATTCCTAGAATTTGCCCTATCACCTCACCCATCTGAGACTTTGCAAATATCTTTCCTTTGCTTAGGATGTTTTTCTTCCCAGTTCAGCCTTTTTAAATCCTAAAATATTTTCCATGAAAACTTTTCTGATTCCTGTGTCTGGTTTAAAAGCACTTTTCTCTGCAACCACCTGCTCCCTATGTGGCAGTGGAGGTACTGGAGCAGCAGCTTCCTCACTGCTCCAGAAAACTACATGATAATCTTCCATGAATGTTGGGGGAATTTGTATTCTATTCTTCCCCAAATGAAATCATTTGCCTTTCATTAGATTTTGAAACTGGCTAAGATCTTCAAGATGTAGACTGTCATTTTTAAAAATAAGTTTTATTTGATTGTCTGGGAATAACCTATCATGCCTCTCAGTTTTAGTCTTGAACTCTAGTTGACTTCACTTGGTTGTTTTTGTGCCTACATCTCACCAACAATGGTTTGTGTTCTCTGGCAATGATGTTGAAGAAATTTAATCTAGAAATTCAATATCTTTGTTCCTAGCTTTGAGCTCCAAGGTTCACATAAAATTTCAAATTGTGCAGCGAAGCATTTCTCAGTACTTATTTTTTAAGACTTACTGTTTTATTCTCCTGTTATTTCTTAATTGTAGTGAATTTGAAAAATATGCCCTTCATATTGTAACTAAAGTTAGACTACCATGGTTAGCATTTCCATATATTTGCTTTCAGTCTTTTTATTTATCTATATTCCTATTTTAATAAGGTGATATTATTCCTATGTATGTGCTATTTGTTTAATATTACATGGCATTTTCTGCATCATTAAATATTATATCTAAATGTGGCTAACTAATATTCCATTGGATATAGTTGAAATGATAAGCAATAATTATGATTAAGAAACTATAATTTAACACTTTCCTATTACAGACATTTAACTTTTCTTCTTTTTCACTCTTGGAGGTAACATTCCAACAAATATCCAAACACTTATTAGAGTGGCTTTTTTTTTTTTTTTCACAATGTCTCCCCAAAACAAGGTTTTAGGTGTTTTTTAAAATCTTTATCAATTTGGTGGATAATATGAGGCATCTCCTTATGGCTTTAATTTTTGTTTCTTGGAGTATCAGTGAGATTGTACATGTTCTTACACATATATTGTCAATATTATCATAGGCTATTTTATTTTGTGTAATGAATCCTTTCAGGAGTTTTCTGTTTCTGGGCTTATTTTCAGGTCTTACTGATTTTGTGTCCTTGAATAAGTCAGTTCACTTCTTGATGTCTAATTCCATTATCCGAAAAACAGAGAGAGATCTACTTGCAAATCATTTTAAAGATTAGAGATGATTTGTATGAAATGCTTATCACAGCATATGGAAAGTTAGAGCTCCATAAATAATGCCAACTTATTATTATTTTTTAATTGATCTATGTCTTATTTTGTGCCAGTCACAGAATGACAAACACATTTTGAAATTTACCATATGCTCTAACACATCAGCCATGGGAAAACTCTGACATGTTTATTTACCATATCAGCCTAATTATCAACATCCTCTACCCAGGAGTCATAAATTTAACAAATATTTGGGCACTTACAATGTGTAAGACACTGTATTAGGCACTGGAGGGGATACAGAAATAAATGAGAAATAGGAATGCCCTTCAGCATTTTTCCAGCCCCAGTGTGCTTCTGTTATGCACAATGTATTTATTCAACCAAATATTTATCAGCCCCTGTTATGATCTGATGCAGTACTGAACAAATATCCCCCATTTGGGGAATTCATTGAGATAATTTTCCAACAATATTCTACTCAAATACCTTCTCCTTCATGAAGTCTTCCCTGATTTCCCCATTAGAGGTCATCATTGTTGACTCAGAATCCTCTTGCTATTTCTGTTTCCTCTTTTTATAGAAACCCATGTATCACTGAATTCTTCTGGTCTCCCAGAGCATCTGTACAAAGTTCTCTTTGAGAATTCTTCATCGATACTGTGTCTATCTGTATGCCTATCTGACACTTACCCTCCTTTGGACTCTGTCCTCCTCAAAGTCAGAACTGTATCTTTTCACCTTGGTAGCCCTAGCAAGTACACTGCCCATTCAATAATGAGCATGTACAAATGATGCTGAGTTTCTTTCATCATTTAGTATATGTTAGTTGAATGAACTTATCATATTGCATCTCATACTTAAGTTATGTATTTATTTTTACAATGTGCTCCACGTTAGGGAATATTTTTAATTCACTTTTGTGTGTCCAATATGCCATGTTGGTCCTCATTTAGTGAAACATATATACTTTATTTATAAACTATCTACTTTGAAATATGAAAATTGGAGAAGGGAAGGAGAATAGAACACAATTACCATGATCAGTATTAAAAATTCATAAAATCCCAAATATTATCAAGATTGAAGTTTGAGTTGTAACTAAATCTTCCCTGAATTCTGAGGCTTGAAATTTCACTTAGCTCCTAAGATTATTTTATCTCCATCACTTACTAGAATCTACTTTTTTAATCGTTTTCTTTAATCATTTCGCCTGTTATCTAAATTCAATATAATTCTTGAACTTTTCAAATGTTCAGGTCTTATCCACCCCCACCAATATAGTAATAAAAGTTCCTTCAAGACAAGAATGATTTCTTACCTGCTTCACGTGGCCCACAGTGTCTCGATCCTGCTAGGTCATCAAACCTCCTAGTTACCAATTTCAGTAATTAGCACTTCACTCGGGAATACATTTAACATATTACCAAAGTGGAAAACCTATCCAGCTAGGTGTTTCAGAATCAATTTCCTTCTCAGAACCCCAAAGGACTGACTTATTTATTCAATAAGTAATTGTGAGCATGTGCTAGGTCTGGGACATAAAAGATGAATGTCTATTGAGCTCCTAATATGTGCATAGTATTAAGATTCCCTTTCTACCAGTATAAGAAAAAAAGAAAGGTTTAATAAAGCTGCCTAAATTTAAACAGGTAGTGATGTGCTGAGCAAAGATATGATCCCAATCTATCCAAGAACCGAGATTAATGTCTTAACCACTACCCTACACTGCCGGCAGAAGTATATAAGAATTTATCCCTGAAGAGATAATCATGGTTTATCTGTCATCACATGAAACTGATAGAAACTTTACAAATAGCTCTCCCCTTTTAAGCTTAAAGTTTCTTGAAGAATATTTTAAGTTTCAATATTAACAAATTATTGCAGGGGGGAGGGTAAGTAAACTTAATTACCTCCCTGCCAAAAAACAAAAATAAAAATAAATTATTGCAGTAAGTTTCAATATTAACCAACATATCCATTTCAAAGACATTCCCTAGATTTAAGTCAAATACTTTAAAGTAATGTCAATTTTAATATTCAATACACTGTAGAATGTTAATACAAAAATCTAGAGGCTGAAGTGGAGAATAATTACTAGAATGCAACTTCCGTTATTTGCATATGGATCTCATCTACATAAAAGGCTTAATAAATGTTGACCTAATGAGTCAATATGAGAACACAGGGGACTTTCTGTCCATTTTTGCCTCTCCTCCACAACATCCCAAGAAAACAGGATGGACTGTGCCAAATCAAACGCCTATTTAGAGTCAAATTCTGACAACAAAGATTCTAAATACCTGAGATGCACCGTTATCTGACTTAAAAGATCTGAACTGTGCCCATCCCCCGAGGCAGGAAGACGCCCTAGGCTTAAATAAGTTGCAGTGTTGCTCTCTTACATTTTACAGTTCTTTTACCTGAAAAGAACACATGGCAAAACTCAAGCCATTCCAAAGAAAATTGAGACTAAATATAGAGTCAGTTTCTACCTTCTTGTTAGATCCCTGTAGGCTGAACATCTCGCTGGCTGTGAAGTGCGAATCATAGCTAAAACTGGCTAATTCCAAAGTTCCAAAGCCAGACGGAGCCACATCGCACTTTCATGCTTCAGTTTATAGCTAAGGAAAAGCATTGATATTTTAACAGATACGAAAACAAAGAGCTATCATTTCATGAACCTAAGCAAAATGTACAGAAATAAGTAATGGTCGTACTCTCTAATACTTGAGAATAAGGAAATCACTATCAATGAGTCAGAATTATGGTACAGAGGAGTCTTAAACTCTTCAAAGTACTAGTTGGATGTTTTCTCTCTCTCTCTCTCTTTTTTTTTCATATTAAGAAGCTGTCATAATTATCTCTGTGTGATACCAGATTATTGTCTGAATAAAAATATAAAACGATTAGAAAAGGCTGAGATTATAATTAAACTGAACTAATCCAAAATAAACACAACAGTTTAATGCCATTAGTATTCCAGCTCTTTAAACAGTCGTGGAACCTAGCTTAAACGGATTACACGTTTCAAGAAACTAAATTAACCACATAGCTGAAAAGCGAAGCGGAAAAAAATATTTCCCAGAGTCTTATTCAGCAGGCTTGAGAATTTTATTTTCTATTGCTTTAAGTTTCCCAAGTTGGAAAGTTCATTGTCTTGCTGGAAAAGTAAATCGGTTCAAAATTCACCCCTGCGAGTTTATGAATGTGAATGACTCTTCGAAAAGTAACTAAAGACCACACCAAAGGCACTTGCAGGAAAACGTAAACGGACTCTGAAATCCTATTGTTCTTCCTAACTTGCCCCTTTCCGTACTGCCAGGCCTTTTAACACCTGTGAGTGGAAACAGGCATTGCAAAGCTTCTTGCCTTCCTTTGCCCCGGGTAATCTTTTTGCATTAGAAAGGCAATTTACAGCAGCAGAGGAGGTAGAAAATGTAGCAACCCTGTGGACTTATTATTTCAGAAAAAGGGTTTATTGCACTCTATCAAGAAAGATCATTCTTAACAATAATTATAATTATGTCATAATTATTATTATAAATTTTTATAATTATAATATAAATATAATCATTATAATCAAATATAATAATGACTATTATAAATACTAAAGATATAATGTACAACATGATTAAAATAATTAACGCTGCTGTATGTTATATACAAAAATTGTTAAAAGAGTATATCCTAAGAATTCTCATCACAATGAAAAAATATTTTTTCTTTTTCTTTTATTTTGTATCTATATGAGATGATGGATGTTCATTAAACTTACTGGGACAATCATTTCATGATGTATGTAGATCAAATCATTACACTGTGCACCTTGAACCCATACAGTGGTGTATGTCAGTTACATCTCAAGAAAACCAGCAGTAAAAAAAATGAAAGATCATTATGAAGAAGTACCCAAGTTAGGTAGAAAGCTCCTGCTTCTGATTTTATTTTATCAACTGATGTTCTTCGTGTATCTAGAAGCAAGGATGGTGTCAGACCCAGAAGGTACAAAAATGAAGATGAAAGGAAGCAGAACCCTGTGGGCCCCCAGTCCCCCAAACCCTGCCTCTTGTTTATAGAAAAGCTGCCGTCTCCCAGGCCTCCCTGCATCACAGAAGAGCAGGCTTAAGCAGTTGATTAGGACAAGCCTGCAGGCACTGGGGGATGGCAGTGATTCTGACCACCCATCTCAACGATTAACTGAGATTATTCCTTCATTTCCCTATAAAACTTTCCTGGCTGAACAGAATCTTTGGAGATGGTTTTTTAGGGGAGATGCTGGGTCCACTAGATTGCAGGCATTCTGATTAAAGGCTACTTTCCTTTCTGTTACCAAGGCTGTTGCCCCCAGGATCATACCCCTGCCCCTCCCTCAAACAGAAACCAATTACTCTTATCTAAGTCTCAGGAGGCAGCTGCAGAGAGGAAACTAGAACTGGTTAGAACTGCCCAGTCCACGACGGTGGAGGATCTGACTTCCAGTGGACCCTGAGCCCCATGATATGCTCACTGTAATATATCAGCATGCTAAATGGAACACCTACCAGCGCCATGACAGTTGACGATTGCCATGTCAACTGGAAAAGTCCACTCAAGGACTGAAAAACTCAAACAAGGACTGATTGGCTCCATCACACCTGGAACGGGGACATGATGGTAGAAGCCACTTGTAAGAGTCCACATGGCCCAACCCAAGGGGGAGCTGTCCCTACTGCCCACCTTGGGTGACGGCTCCCCGGGCGTGCACCTCTTCCTCACTCAAGTGCTTCTCTTCCCTTCTACCTGCTCGAGCGCTTTCCTTCCTTTCCCCTTCTGAGCAATAAAGCAGCTGTTCTCTTTGTCCCTCTGCCTCTGCTGTGAGAATTCTTTCACAGTGGGTGGCAAGAACCCACACTTTGGTGGGCCTCCTAATTTAGGGGTCCCTCCATCCGCCAGCAAAGAGATATGGATCCTTCCTCCGAGGAGCTCTTATCAACCATGATCTAACACGGTCACATCATTTTTCTACATAAAATAGATAAAATCCACTCAAAATAGAACATGAACACTTGTTAACATACAAGTGCTAATCAATTAAAAACTTACACTGCTGTTTGTCTGAACTAAGTTTTCAAATGTTTGGGTAAGTGAGGGTGTATATATATGGACATAAAATATAGAGAAAGAGCCTGTGGACAAAGAATGGTAACTGCCACATCTGTAAACAAAGGATGTTTTGGCCATCAAGACCATCAAGCCATCAGCCTCTGCAGCCATGCCCAACGGTGTGTCCTGAGGGGACTCAGAATGGAGGAAAACAGGGTACTGACCCTAGGTAGTTAAGGTGCATATCAAAGGAATGATTTCAATGAGCCCAGACTCTTGCATCTTCCCATACATGGAAAAGCTCTGAATTCATTAACTTGAGATGTCTGTTTTTTCTTTAATTAGCAGTAATCTTTTGATGTTCGACTACCTGGTGCTTTGCTTTGTTTTGTTGCAAAAACTCCTATTTATACTGGCTCTTCCCCTACCTCTTCAGAACAGTCCCTCAGCGGCTATCTGAGAGGCTGTTTTCTGAGCTTAAGTCCTAAGGAAGTCCACCGAATAAAATGGAATTTTCAGCTTTTAGACTGTGCATTTTTTTTTTCAGTTGACAGGTCTAAACTTGGGGGGAAATACATAGATATAATTAGGATACTCAGATGTTCCCTGCCCTTGGGTCCCTCTGGACATGGTACCGCATTTTATGACCTGACCTCCTTTCCCCAGCCATCCCCACTATCCTTCACTCCTTTACTGTGGCATTAGTGTGAGGGAATGGCTGCACTGTCACTGTTTTTAGGATGCTGACCTTTTGCAAGCTTCTTGGCTTGATGTTGGCCCCATTTGGCACTGAAGAACTCCCCAACCTTTTCCCAAACTTTCCTTCCTATACAGCTGTATCAAATGTCTCCCATGACTCTCATGCCACAATTCTCACTTGCTCTAAATTTTTTTTCCTAATCCTTCATCACACTGACAGATGAGAGACAGCAATAAAAGATTCAGAAATACATCAGCCCACTCTTTAAAATGTTAAGTAATGTCTCTCACTGCCGTCAAGTAAAGAGAAATATTGAGCTGGGTCTTTCCAGGACAGGTGCTGCCTCCTGAGAGCAAATTAGGCTCTTCTGGAAACTACCTTAAAATTTCTGGGTCACAGTATAACACTAAATTCTATCCTGGGGGCATATAAGACACAGAGCAGCCTCCAAAGTAATTCATCTTTCTAGGGAATAGTTTTTTTTTTTTTCCCTTAAAAAATTAATGTTATTTAAAATGAAATCATTGGAGGATGACTTCTCAAGTCCTTCCTATGGGATTTGGAAAGAGAGTTGAGTGTTAAAAGTTATAGACTTTTTAAAAACGTTTTTTATAATATTCATAATTGCAACCCTTCTCATATGAACAACAGATGCTGAAAAAAAAATCACTATTCTACAGGAACAGTTTATTTTAAAATAAATTAATTAGAAGACATTACTGAAGACAAATAAAAATATCAGGATATTTCTCATTTATATTCAAAGCTAAGGATTAGGAGAACATCCCAATTACTCATCCAATCTGCCCATTTAAGCACCTGTCAACTAAAGGGATTAATACGCCTTATGTTTATGGAATTAGGGGCAGCTCTGTCACAGTCTTTGCCTGAGAACCATTAACAAATACATTTTCTAAGTATGTATTAACATTTCTTAGCTGTCACTACTGTAATGACCCTGATACAAGCTAATGAAAGCATTCAAATTTCACAGCTACATTATTATACATAGAAGGTAATGCTCTCCGCAAAAAAAAAAAAGGCGACAGTTGCTCCCCCCACCTAAAAAAAAAGGTAAGTTTCAAATACCCAATTCATGGAAACTAATTGTTCTCCTATTCTCACAGGGATTTTTTTCCCCCTTGAACAGACAAATTAAAACAAGTATAGGAAGAGAATGATTAAGTCACAAAAGTGTAAAAATGTAGAGTGCTACGTTATGTAGAATCTGAGTTACTAGAGATACCATATGTAGCATCTGCAAATGATTATCACTCTCAGATGGTAGCAACACCTGCTTTGGCTCTGGTTTTGGTGTGAAACTCTGCAACAAAGGTATTGATACTTGACTGAGTCTATTTGAGGATAAGTAACCCACTCTGGCAGCGATCTCCTTCCACTGACAAAAGGAATAAATACATAATATATGTGCTGTATGCACACAAAGAATTTGATTTTTATATAAGTATTCAAATTACATAAAAATAATAATAAAAACGAATTAAAAATTGGCAAAAGACTGGAATAGATGCTTCACAAAGGCAGATGTATGAATGGCTAATAAGCACATGAAAAGAAATTCCTCATCACATGTCAACAGGGAAACAGAATTGAAAACTATAATGAGATCTTCCCCACACTCGCAAGAAATGACAGACAGAGGTCAGTGAAGACATGGAGCGACTGGGAATCTCACACACTGTTGGTAAGAGAAGGAAAATGGTGAAACCGTTTTAGAAAAAGTTAGATAGTGTCTTTAAAAGCTGACATGCACCTATCCTATGATCCAGAGATTCCACTCTGAGGTGTTACCCAAAAGAAACGGAAGTATATATCCACAAAGAGTGGACTATAAGAACATACACTGTAGTTTCATTCACAAGAGCCCCCAAACTGAAAACAACCCATACATCCACCAATAGAAGAATGGATAAGAGAATTACATACTCATAAAATGAAATGGCACTCAACACATGTAACAAACAATATGAGTGGATGTCAAACATTTAATGCACAAAACAGACACAAAGAGTACACATTCTGTGATTCCATTCACCTAAAGTTCTATAATAGACAAAATAAACCTTTGATAATAGAAATCAGAATGATTTTGTGTTCTGGGAGATGGAATTGACTACAAAGGAACTACACAAGGAACCTTCTGGGGTGATATAAATTACATATCTTAATTGAAATGAGAATTACATGAGTGTCTATGGTTGTTGAAAGTCATAAAACTACACATATAAAATTACTCTTTTTGTTCTATGTAAATTATGCCTCAAGAAACAGATCTAATAATGATCACTGCATTTATATTGACCATTTTAAGTTACCTGGTGATAAATCCATATCTTATATAGACAGTTAATATATCTGAACATACCTTGCATCAACTTTAAAGAGTCCTGAGTAGGGTTCAGAGTTTGGGTTGATGAGCTCTTTAATTTAAAAACTACTGAATTATCATTATATAAGGTTACATGGTAAATAAAAAGGTCATTATAGAGTATTTCTGATTCATGAATGTGTGTGCTTATGACAACTGTAACACTTAATAAATAAAGATATAGGAAACTGAGAAAGGGTAAGTTTTTCCCAAGATTCACTGAGTACATTCAGGCACTTTCAACCTGTATGGACAGGACAAATGGGTGTAGCTCTGGGGAGGTTATCAATATACTAAGGGACCTCAGCAAGGGGATTCTGGGGTCTGATATAGCTGGCATTCTGAACGATGACTTGGATGATGAGAAAACAAAGAATGCTTATTAAGTGTGTACTGGCATCCAACTTGAGGGCTTAGAGTGTCAAATGCAGTTTTAAACAACTCCTAGAAGCTGGAGTTAAAAATAGAATGATGTTCAACAGCAACAAGGATAGGTCTTTTCAATTAGGGAAAGAAAGAAAAAAGTTCAAAAGAAAAAGAAAGTCTTCTGTTAAAAGATTTTCAGTCATAGGAGGGTGTAGCCTCTTGCGTATTCTCCCAGTGTCCACACCATTTTAATTACTTTGATGTCTTCCCTATACTTGCTTAAAATAAACATTTGATAATCAACATATTTTAAATTAGAGATACTTGGTTTCACATTTGAATAATTTTATTTCAGAAGGTATGCTTTAAAAGAATTTTTTCCTGGATTTTAGCCCTTTACAGTATCCATTTCTACCTTCATTATCTTCAAATTAATACTCTGAGTCTGGAAAATGGGGGTAAGGTTACTCTTAGGAGGAGAAAAAGAAAATGCTCTATAATCTTGATGGAGTATATCTCAAGGATATTACAGTGACAGATAGATATATACACATACATATAGATAAAAGAGAGGGAAAAAACAAATCATATACAAACCACAACATATTTTTCTGCTTCCAAGATTATCAGAGAATTAGGCTACTCTCCCAATTCCAAAACCACAAAGCCCTGCACCAACGGTGGGATTTTTCTTCAGCCCTCAGCCTCAATGCCTCTTCTCTTGTCAGTTCTTCCCCAGCCTCACCTAATATGCTCGTCTTAGTAGGTTTCTAATTACAAATATTACCAACTTCCCACTTCCCATCAACTGTGATATGTTCCTGTTATCAGCCCTCTAATTATACCCATTACCCACTTCCCTATCCACACTAACCAATTAATTAATTAATCAGTTAACAAACATCAAATTAAAACCTATCAAGGCATATTACTGGATACTGCGGGGAATGAAAATTGATATATGACACTCTTTCCTAAACTAAAGGAATTTGCAGTCTATTTAGGAAGCCAAGAGTAAGACTGTGTGTGTGTGTGTGTATGTTTGATTTCAGCACTACCACATCAAATGGAGCATCTCAGTGTGTTGAAAACAGCAGAGGCAGCGATGAAAGACTTGAGCTTCCCTGTCTGAAGGCAGAATAAAGTTGTAGTGAGTTGTGTGCACAAAACTCAGAGGTGGAAATGATAAGGCCAATCTTCCTTGGAAAGAAAGTTGGAGTCCTGCAGCAGAGCGTCAGGGAGCTGAAGCAGTAAATTAGGCCAGATCACTGAGAAAAGACCTTAAACAGCAAGCTGTAGAGTTATTACTCTACAGGCATCGTGAGTCAATGATTCAACTAAATATTGCATCCTCTACAGTACACGCACAAATAAACTTATTAAACTTGAGTCTCCCGATCCTAAATCAAGAGCCAATCTATTGATAGCCCATGAGAAGAAAGGTGACATGACTGATGGCACCAGCCAGTGAATATAGATGATTCTTGGGGACTTCCATGCATGTCTCCACTCTGGTAATTATCAGTGATGTTCTATAATGGATAGGGCTCTGGCTAACATTAAATACTTTCTTAGTATTTGTACAATGCAAATTTGGGCATTTCCTCACTTCTATAAATAAATCATATAAAGGGTATTTATATAAATTAAAGACCTCTTTCATGCAGTCTTACAACAATCTCAGTGAAAATTTCATCATGCACAGAGGCCATGGAATGTAGATAAAGGTGATTCAATTTTCGTATCTATAAAATAAAAGGATTAAGCTAACTCCAACATCTCTTTGAGCTTAAAAGGGTCTGTTTTAGCTGTGTGAGCTCACATTTAAAATTTTTCAGTAACTAAAAATTATCACTGGCCCTTTAAAAACTAAAAAAACTAGCTTGTAAATGAAACTTAAGATGTACAAATGAAATGTAAGATGTACGTTAATGTCTAAAATTAATGTGGTGAAAATGAATCAGTTAGACATGTATGTATTCAGAAACTTGAATAGATGCATGTATTTTTTATTGACTGCTGCTTAACAAAGTACCACAAATGTAATAAATGTGGCTTAAAAAAACACACACTTTTTTTTAATCTGGCAGTTTCTGGGAGTCAGAACTGAGTATGTAAAGTGAATAAGTAAATATTTTAAAAATCCTGTCTTCAAGGAGTCAACACTATTGAGACTGGGAGAGAGCAGGGGTCAAGACAGCCAAAAAATACAGTTTTAATGAGGTCAGTACACCGGGGTAAAGCACAGGAAGTGGGGTCACTACCTAAGTCAGCTTCCAAAGTCTGCTCTTTGAATGCTTTCTGTCAATGGGATGCTAAGGACAGTTTGACACACTGGGAGGAAAGAGCCTCTTGGGACCCAAAAGAGACAGAGAAAACATTCATATTGTAAGAGCAGACTTAACAACAGACTGCCTACTTAGAACTGAAAATAATACCTAGTCTGCTATTAGAGATAAATTTGACTTAACTAGTATTTTTGTTTTTGTTGTTTTTTACAAAATAGGAACGGTTACAGTTGCTAGAAACTTCATGGGAATGCTGTAACACTAGTAAACATCCCTCTTTGATGCTCTCCAAAAGTACTATCAAAATTTTGCAATAGTATTATTATAACAAAAACATAATTTATCTTTCAATTCAGATGCTAGAAAAAGGAATAGAATCTCTCCAACATCCTCTAAAGCAAACAGAAATCTTCCAAATAGTATAAATGCATTAGCCAAAGGCTTTCCTTTTGAGAAGACCACAAAGCAGTAAATGAACAAATAAAGATTTAATAGAAAGATTTTCTTGGTATAAGTAGGAAGACACAGTAGTATTTTAATGTTTTAGTCACCCTCACCACTTAATTTTTTCTCTAGAGTTAATAAAATAAAATAATAAAATATGTCCATTAGTTTTTACACAGCGTATAAAGCTGAATGATTCTAAGTATTTGCTATTACAATCCTCTCACATTTGTGTACATTTTTTTCTTTAAAATATCTAAGCCTCACTTGGTACAAAAATTAGTTTGAATTTGCAGTATTCTTGTACAATTCTTAGCATAGTACTAAACAATCTACCATAAGGCAGGGAAAATTCAAATAATAGGATCATATTCTAAGCTCTTTATTACAAAGATTAATGGCAAAAAGCTGTATTCATACATTACTTTGTGTTCAGCACAATGAGGATTAAGCAATTTTATACAAAACATATTTCTACCAGATGTGCACGGTGTCACCTCTAAAGTTAATTTAGCAAACTTCGGGCATAGCTTTACAAAAATGATACCATGCTGATGTAAAACTGAAACTAGAAAAGATAGAAGAGCCCCTACCTTGTCAAGAGAGTTAAAATGAAATCAGGACAGACTGGAGGAGAAGCGTAATCCCTTGGCAGAGCCTGAAAGAAGGGCTATATCTCCTTATCCCAAGATGCATTAGAGCCCTAAATACCACCGAACTTCTCATTACCAGCTGTGGCCATTCCATTTTAGAACAAATCAGGAAAACTGGCTGAGCCTGCCTCCAACTAAAGCACTCCTCTCAGTAGGCCTTAAGGGCCACAAGAACAGCTGTGGGGAAGTTTCAAGCCATAAAGGAACCGCAAGTACAACCAGACATCTGGTCTACCCCGGTTCTGCTGCACAGACAGTAGGGAGAGGAAACTAAGAGAGCAGAGATTACAATCTGCCAAGAGAGGTTGAGCATACTGGGGAAAAAGCATATTTCAGTTTCTCTACATTTGTCTAATCATTTAAAATGATTACCTTTGAAAGGTGTTCACAGGACATAGGACTAAGACCATTCCTTCCCCACAATTACTTCCATTATTCAACAATTCCCTGGCATCACAAGCTAGGAACAGTTACCAGCATCTGGGATGCTGACCAGCCAGCCTCCTGCACGAAGCGGAACTTTTGGCTTGTTTAAACTCTGGCTGGCTCATTTTCCTCACTCCAACCCTAAAATTGTAGTTTTGACTTGTAAGATCACTACTAATATTTTATAAGGATGACAAGAAATTGTTTTCTTGCTGTCTCTAAACAAGCCCGTCACTCTTCCTTGTCACAGCTTCTGCAGGCTGAGTTCTTTTTCTAAAAGAGTAACTTAGATTATTCACTCCCACAACTAAAAGGAACCCCAAAATTTAAACTCTTAAATGATTAACTTTTCCTTCTTCAAAAATTGGAATTATCAAGAATTTAACTGGTAAGCAAGCAACCTTTTTATACTCTTCATGTATTACCAAACACTCATACTTGTCTATGAGCATTATTTCAGATAGCATAAGCTCTGAAGGTAATAGTTATAAACTCAGCCTTTCAAATTAAAGGGAAGACATTTAACTTTATTTAAAACATTCACTTCCTAAGTAGTTGCAAATTTTATAGCAAATCTTCACACATTTAGTAGTTTCCTGGATGATTACAATAGCCTCCTATCTGGGGCCTCCCTAGGTCACCTCTAGGTTACTCCCACCCCTCGAAGATCCATTCTAAATACTGGAGGCTGGGTGATCCTTTCAGAACCCAAATACACTTCTGTAACTCCCATCCTTATAACCCTGAATGTGTTCCTACTGCTTGTATGGTATTGACCAAAACTATCAACATTGACTTCAAGAAATTGAGAGTCTGCTTCCTCCTACATCTTTAGCCTCTACATCTATCAGTCTCCCACTTACTGACTGCTCTTGGCCATACCAGTTATTTTCTGTTCCTTAAATGCCCCATGTTCCATCCCGCCATCAGGGCTTTGCAAGGGCTGTGCACCCATTTGGTATACCCAAAACTCTCTCCTCCCCTCATTCCAACCTCATTCACCAAGTTAGTCCCCACCAATCCTTCAGATCTCAGATCACAAGTCACCTCTTCAGGACACCATCACTTCCTTCAAATCCACCCTCTAGATAAGTTATCTTTCCTCTCCTTTACTTCCTATTTGTTTCATTAGCATGGCTAATTACTGAGAGTCCACCCCTACTGTGGATTAGGATGAGGGCTTCATTCTCTCCCTGCTTATCACTGCATCTCCATCACTGACTATCATGCCTGGCACAGTAACTATTTCTTGAATAGATTAGCGAACCAACCAGTCATTGCTTATGCGGTTGGACCCAGGTCAAAGGATAAGGTAACAGTGGAGCCCCTCTGCAAATCTGTAAGGCAGTCAGCCTGTAAGTATGAACTGAAGTAAACTGTTTATACCACATACCAAATGCTTAAGGAAGTATTGTTTCTGTGAGGGTAGTCTTTCTTCTTCAGTAGAGAGTGTGAATAAAGATGTCAGAAAGAGAATGATGAAGGGAGAGGAATGGGCAAAGTTGGACAAAGAGTTGTTGCAGCACAGACTGGGGCTTACTCAGTCCAGTCCAGCTGTAAATATGCAGGAATAATGTATTTCCACGTTTGTGCAACATGGTCCAAGTTACACATCGGTTATTTCACTCTTCACTCTTTCTCCTGAACAATTGGGTGAGCAAGGCAGGGTCGGTATTATTCGCATCCATTTTATGAATGATCAAATAATCTTAAAGAACAATTTCACCAAGGAAGGAAATGCAGGGCTTGAGCCAGATCTTCTTCCAAGCCTGGTTCCCTTCTCTTCCCGTGCACTATGCTAACTCATAAGTGTGTTGCGTTATTTCATCTGAGAAGCATGTAAAATGACTATCCATATTTGCAAAAAGGAGTGTTAGCAGGTTTCCTCAATGAGATTGTTTGAATGAAACTCGTCCTCTCATGAACCATTAAACATGGAAGGAGGAGAGCTATGGATGTGACACATTTATTCATTTGGCCCTCCACCAAATATTTACAGTAAATTCTCATTATGCATGGTAGTTCTCTTATACACTCATTGCAAACACTGAAATAGTGAATACTGAATCATTGCTCCTAGGAAAAAAAGACAAGGTTAAGCTCCTCTGAGCCCCCGGGCACAGTATTTTCATCAACTAATCAACACAAATCTTTGTTTTATGTGTGTTTCTGACCTCCTCATTTTAATATACCTTGATTTGTTAACATATGAATTCACAACCAACAGTATTATAGATCCTGCCTTATTTTACACACATATTTTCTCCATAAGACACATCACAGCCTTCTTGTGCTTAGAAACACTAGACGGCACTTCAGCATCATGTTTGGGGGCCATTTTAAAAAGCAAAATCTCCAACAAAATGGACAAAATGTGAAAAGGTGGCACTAAAGAGACAGTTAAAAGGACATTTGTTTACAGTATGCAAGCTGGGGGGAAAAAAAAGGCAGAATGTCACCTTGTTCAAACCCAGCTGGGGATGTGCACTTCAGGCAACTCAAGTTTTTGCCACTCTGTGCATGTCTGTGAATGACCGTGAAAGCACCATGAGTATTTGTCTTGCAGTTTCCAATAAATTCTAGCGAGTAGGCAAATTCTCAAATGTGGAATACACATATAATGAAGCTCAACTGCATCTGAGCTCCTCAAAATACAAGATGATGATGATAGTTAGCCAAAAAAGTAAGTTCCTCAATTTATATATACAGAGAGTATAACATCATTAAGAATGCAATTCTATCAAGTGACCATAGAGGAAAATGTGCATCTTAAAGATGAAGGTGTTTGCTGGCCTCCTTGGTGGAAGTAAGGAGGAGGGGAATTGGAGAGAAAGTCCAAAAGATCACAGGAACAGAGATACGGGGTGTGGCTGGAGTGCTAGGTATCAAGGATCAGGTTGGGGGAAGAGGTAGAACGTGGAGTTAAAGAAGCAAAGACTGTGGTGAGTGGATGCAATGGAGCTAGGACTTCAGCCTCTCAATGATGGGAACAAATGACAGATTTTAAGCCATACAGTGAGTGAAAGATATAAAAAATAACTTGGTTATGTAAAGAAAGCTGAACTGCATGGGATTAAGAGAAGAGGACAGAGATTGGTGGCCAGTTACAGGCTGTTGCAAAAGTCATCCCAGGAGTGATACAGCCTGAATTAGAGCAGTTTGGGGAAAAGGGTAAGGAAGGGGGCATATATTGCCATATACTTAAGAGGTAAAGACCGACAGAGTTAGGTGACAGGCTAAGCATGGTCGATGAGAGAAAGGGAAGAATGATGTAAACATACCACATGGTAACTTTAACAATCGACAAAAATTTTTTACATCTATGAGCCCTTGTGTGTAGATTGTGAACTTCTCTTGGAGGAAGATCATTCAAATTCATCCTTATTGGACTGAATTAAATATCCTATGCAGTATTTTGAGTAATGTGAAAGTTACAGATAACTTTAAATAAACATTTAAGTAGTTTGTAATTAAAATGACAAAGGAAAATAAATTATTTCAGCCCTGAAGAAATACTGTCATCAATACAATCATAATGGGTGAAAAGCAAGAAAAGATATTATAAGCCAAGTTCAAAAGTGACAGCTTGATTTTGGTGACCTGTCTCCTGGCTAAGTTGATCCTCAGAAAGCATACAATTATTTAAAATGTTCTGTTTCTCTCCTGGAATGTGGAAAGAATAATGGCTTCAGAGACAGAAAACCAGAGTTCAAATCTGGACTCTGTCACTGTTAAAATCTTGGGCAAGTCCCTTCAGCCACATAATCCTGAGTTTCCTCACCTATAAAATGAAGGGTTTCAGCCAGATGGTTCTTAAGATCCCTTCTATTTTTAACAATTTTCCATCCATTGTGCTACTTCAGAGATTAAATATACACCCAATCTCATATATAGTGCTTTTTGTAGAGAAAAGATGAGTTTAGGGGAATAAAATTCCCTAATTACCTTACTAGATAAATGCTTGAAAAAAAAAACATATATATATATATATATATACATACATATATATATTTAATGCTAGACCTCCATATCAGCGTGTTCCACATAGAGGAAAACAATCTTTTATATATATCCACTGGGACAGGTTTTTAAAATAACAATTATTTATATCAATTTGGTATACATGTTTATTTTTAACCTACAAGTTTATTGGATATTCAACAAATCTATAAGATTTCTACAAATCTTTCCCAGGTACATTAGGTTAAGGATGTAGCCAGTTGGAAAAAGAGTTCAAATTTGTGGTTATCAGAGGTGGGGAGGTAGGAGGGAGGGAAAATTGGAGGAAGGTGGTCAAGAGGTACAAATTTTCAATTATGTGATAAATAAGTACAAGAGACCTAATGTACTACATGATAACCATAGTTACCACTGCTGTTGATGAAAGTTGTTAAGAGAGTAAATCCAAACAGTTCTCATTACAAGGAGAATTTTTTTCCTTTTTTAAAAAATTTCTTTTTATTATATTTTTAGAGATAATGTTAACCAAATTCATTGGGGTTATCATTTCACAATGTATTAGGTCAAACCTTTAGGCTGTACACTTGAAACTCGGTGGATGTATGTCAACTTTATCTCAATAAAACTGGGGAAAAAGGATTGTAGTCAATGGTAAGACGTTTTAGAAACTTTTAAAACGTATAGGGTAAATGACATTTTTGTCTTTTTCTGTGATCAGAAATTATAGCCATGAGCACATTTTTCATCAGCTCTAGTGGGCCCATTCTAATTCAAAAGTTTGTTTACACAACTTGCTTTGTTTTCAGAGGCATTTGAAATCATTTTAGTTAATTATTCCTTTTAACCACCATATTGTTCAGTAAATTAACATTGCTTTAGCATATTCATAAGGAATATATTTATTAGGTATCAATGTGATGGCAATCTTTCAGAAACTCCATGACACACCTCCCTTGTGAATATTAAACTCTTCCGATTACAATCCGTGGACTCACTGCTCTTAGAACCCAGTCCAACTTATTACTCAAATAACTCAGCATGGTTATTTGGATTCGTTCTGGATATCCACATAGAATTTTTTCACACTTGCTCCATGATTAAGCTCCACAAATGCAAACATAACACACATTGTTTGGATGTAACCAAAAGTATATGATTAAATACCTTAAAGTTGTTTTTCTAGCAAACAAACCACAGATAAAATCTGTGGCAGTCAAGGAGGACCAGAGGACAGTTTTCAGTTTAAAGACCATCAAAGTTGGCCAAATGGTTGTTTTATATCAGAATGGGTGGTAAATCCACGGCTGGGGTCTCTATGCCTCTAAGACTTAGAGGCCAAGGCTGTACCAGATGGGCAGCCATCAAGAGACCTGGCACAGTCACCTGCAAATGGCCTCTAATGCATAAAGTGGGAGAAAAGATAGGCCGCTTGGAAGTCCCTGTTCAGAGCATCACGCAGAGCTTCTGTGGGTGGGTGGATCCAAAATAAACAAATAAACGGATGAATAAACAAGCAAGCAAACACACAGAGCAGAGCAAGCAAGTTTCACTTTTAGTAACTGATTGATTCTGCGTGGGGCAGACAATATTGGGGCCCTAGGGTAACTGGAGTGATCCAATTGGTCCATGACTATAAACATGCTTTTCCCCCCAATGTAGAATAATAAAGTACAATGCAAAATTTAAGAATCCTTTATAAAATACCAGCCTCCCCACTGGATTCTGTTCATCATGGGTTTTGGCCGTATTATAATTCTGTGCATTCTGAGCCATCTTTTTGATTTCCAAAAGAAAATGTGTTAACCAACGCGCACAGACGGATGATAAATAGCTCCACAAGAAGAATGATTCCTGTACAGAACAGCGTAACGGTTCAACCATCTAATCTTACATGTAGACGAAGGGTTTAAATGATTAATTTTGTACGTGTGGATTATTTGCTTTGATGATCACCCACAGTTAATTTAAAAATCTGAATCACTCAACAGACTCCTGATTATCTTTCCACAGTGTTCAAGTTTATACTCGAGGAACACTAACTGATCATGGTCTTAGGCAAACATAATAAGGGTGATACAAAAGGATGACTTTTCAAGAGTCATGTAATGCATTCCAAAGCTATATATTAATGTATTATCTATGCCACGGCTTCTTTCCAATGCAGAGGACTTTCAAGAATTACCTTCATTTGAAAAAGAGGCAAGAAGCTTTCAAATGAGGAAGGCATTACAAAAACAGAAACAACTCAGAAACATTTCTGAACAGTGCTGAGTTCTGTAACTGACAAAGAAAAACGTGAAAAGGCATATATCGGCCTTAAAAGAACTTCATAGTCTTATTGGACAGTAAGGCTTGTTCAATACATTAACATACAATTTTAAAATTATAGCATATTACAAGGCTGAACATTAGTAATCAAAGTAAATTTACAGTTCATAGACTATAGTGCTATAGAAATTCAGGAAAGGTAAGATCACTGCAAATGGGATGAATCAAAGATTCCCTGGAGGCTGTGGATCATAAGGCTTCCCTGGAAAAAGATTCTTCTGCTTCCTCCATACCCCCAGATCACCTAGCACAATACAAGGACCACATAACCATTTTCTGAATTTAACTAGAGTATGGGGTTTGCCATAACGAAATGGAAGAGAGAGAACTTGAGCCAAGAGAGCAACGTAAGGAAAGAAGAAATGAAAAAAAGTAATGTCAGTATCACCTATATAGTATTTTCACCAAAATGTTTAACCAGAACATAATCATAAGGAAACCATCAGACTAATCAAAATAGCGGGTCATTCTACAAAGCATTCCATGTATACTTTTCAAAAATGCCAAAGTCACAAAGCATCATCCAGGAGTGTCCTAGATTAAAGGATTCTAAAAAGACATAACAACCTAAGGCAATGCAATTCCTTGATTAGGTCCTGGAGAGGGAGAAAAAGAGCTATATAGAGCTTTTTTTTTTCCCTAAAATTGGGGAAATATGAATATAGACTGCATTTTTGATGATATTATGGATCAGTGCTGAATTCTTGGATGTGATAATGGTTTTGCAGGAGAACCACCACTTTCTTAAGAGATGCAGCTGAAGTATTTAGGGGTGATATATTGTGTCTGCAACTTAGTCTCAAACGGTTCAGTTAAAAAAAGAAACAGATCTATAAATAAACACACACCCACAAAAAGAGAGAGAAAGCAAATCTGGCTTTGGCGAATCTCAGTGAAATAAATAGTTGTGAGGAGAGAAATAATGAGTCAGATGGGACTAGATTAGGCAGATGGATGACACTAAGAAGTGATGGGACCGGGGCTGAGATCTGTGAATAGGGAAAGAGTAAACAACTGATAGAGATCTTTGAATTATTAAATGAGGAACTTGGCTTTGACTTGAAAAACAACAGGGACACAGAATATAAAATCAGCTTTGACTTAGAAGTAAAACAATGACTTTTACATGTCAAGAAAATAAATACAGCAGCATTTGACAGAAAGCACTAGAAAAAGGAATGATTTAAAGGCCACTTAGGAGAGCCTCTTACAATAACCAAAAGAAATAATGACAGCTTGGATTCCATGCAAGCAGATGAATCAAAAGGTAAGGGCAGATTCAAGAACCAGTAGGAAACAGTGGTTGTGGACGGATCGCTTACATAGATGATGAATTCATCTAGGATTGATTCCCTCACCATCCTCCCCCAAAACCTCCAGGTAGACCTCATCATCTCTCCTGATTCCACTAGAATCTGACAATAGCAAGACCCTACTCTGGCTAAGATCATCTTTGCAGGATTCAAAGCCTCAGCTAAAATGAGCCCCCAGTAAACAGCAAGCTAAGGAGACAAGGTCTGTGTCTACCTGGTTCAACACTGATGCCCAGAATCTACACCAGAATAAAAAGGAAAGTGACCAACAGGAATCAAAAGCAGGAAGGAAGTCAGAAATGCCTGTGAGATTTCCAACATGAAAGCTGGGAGAAATGGAGACCCTTGGAAGGAGAGCGTGCCTGGGGAGAAGGTGTCATTCTCCATGTTATTTCAGAGGTGAGAGTGTCTCTGTGGATGGAGAAGACCCAAGTTAAATCAGAAACTACCTGCAGTAATAGTTTTCTTTCCAGATTGTTTTTGGTGCTGCCTTTGCTTAAAATACAGTAGATATACTTACTCACATAATTAGTTTGTCTGACTTCTGTCAAATCAATATTTATTCATGCAAATCAATTTTGTTGCTTTGTCCCTGAAGGCATTTGGTCAATCTGTGTCACAATAAAGCAACTTTCCAGGGTTGGTTTTTTTTTTTTTAACTCCTATAAATCTTTTTTCTTTTATTTTCTATGTAATTTATTCCTGTTCTTCTCTTTTCTTATTACCTAATTCAGTTTTGCTTAGATTTCAGTTTCTTTACAGCTAAGTCGTGCTAGAAGTTTGGTTTGTATACTTCTCTGCATGTACTATATGTAGGTAAAAAGAGCCCAGATGTAAGTGGGCTCCCTACTAGATAAATGACTTAATTTACTTAGCCTCCTATGAAGAACAAGTGACTTAACTTCTATAAAATGATATATTAACACATATCTCATAACACCTTAATTAAACAAGATAATTCATGCAAATTACAGTACCTGAAAAATAGGAAACATTGAAAAAATTATTATTACTATTATAGTTGTCATTAGTATTAATTCTACTTCACCACATAAGACAATAATCTTGTGACCAATGATAGCATTACCATACACTTACAAATTAAGAGATGGACAAAGAACTTCAAAGAATAAATTTTGAGGACCATTGTTCAAACCCTCTAATTCCATGAATGTCCATAGAGATTAAGTAACTCCTCTGTAGTCACACATCTTATAAGTGGTAGGACTCAGCCTACCCAGGGTCGTCTGGCTTCCACGCCAAGGAGCGCTTCATCCACTTTCTCACGATGCTATCTGGCTGGGAAAGAGCTAGAATTACTACCAATGTCCACAGTGATTGTAATACCCAACGCTGTGCTGCAGGGAGAACAAGGTAGCAAAGGGGGATGTTCACTGAGGTCTCACAGACATGAAATAGGTGCTGGAGCAGAAGATGACTTTATTTTTTAAGGGCAGTGAAATGTCTTTTGACAAATACTGACACAGACTGTTTTCTGGAGCTAGAACTTCTCCTTAAGGAAAACATTTTAATCTTGAAAAACCACTTTAAGAGCCCTTTTTAATTATACAAATCCAAAGCAAGTTCTCAATGCTTTATCTTTGGGGTCGACAACAGGAGTTAACCAGAATCTGGGCTTGAGTTAGTAAGTGGATGGAATCGCTTTGTCCCTCACTCATGGCTTTTGGGATATAAAGGTCAGAGGTTGTTGGAAAGGAGTTGTATGCACTTGCGTCTTAGAGGTCTTCTGGGATGGAAGGTGCTGAGCCTTCTCTCTGATGCTAAATGTGGTTGAACTCTGTAGAATTAGCCCTGACTAAGTTGGAGAAGTCCCTGAGATCAAATTCACCATAAGA
Source organism: Camelus ferus (assembly GCF_009834535.1). Classification (NCBI taxonomy): domain Eukaryota; kingdom Metazoa; phylum Chordata; class Mammalia; order Artiodactyla; family Camelidae; genus Camelus; species Camelus ferus. Next base: position 36,498,918 of record NC_045709.1, read on the forward strand.
CAGAGGAGCACTCTGGCTAGACCCAATACCAGGGAAGGGAAGGAACACTCTCACCCACAGCCATGGCCCCAGTAATGGACAGGGCTACTTAGCAAGGGCAAAAATTCTCATTGGCAAAGGAAGTAAGACTCCCAACTTCCCAGACTTAGTATAAGACAAGACTGATGAGGACTAGCCTTTGGTTTTCAGTAACTGCCCTTGACAGTCTTGGATGTAACATAGAAGATCCTGAGCAGGAGCAAAATCAGACTTACTGCAAGTAAGGTAGGAGCTCAGAGTTATCATTTGAATATTAAAATAAATATGTATCTTTACTTGTAGTGTCAGGCTGAGAGACTCAGGGTACCTCACCAATAATATGAGATTATGTTATTAAACCTAATGATGGCTCAGTCAGAGAACCCTTTCCACAAATATAACTTCTGGGTCTCAAATAGCCTCCACTTTTCATGGTTCTCTTCTGCCTCTGGTAGCTTAAGAAGTTCTCAAGAGGTGTCCCCTATGTGGTCTGAGTCCCCCAGGAGCTCAGTGCCACCTGTTGCCCTGGACTGTCTTTCTTTCTCCCGTGTTTCTTCCCAGGATGCTCTGGGGCATGGGAACCTCTCCCCAGATCGCTGATGCCCTCTCAGCCTGCACTGACCTTCCTTATGAGGCTCTTGAACTTCATCCTGACCTCAGATCTCCCTCAGACTAGTGGACTATCTGTCCACTAACATTCACCCTGCAGCCAATGTGCTTTACTTTGTGTTCTTGGCCAGCTGGCAACTGCTCCCCTTCCTCCCTGTTCTCCTCTCTTTGACAAACATCTCACTGCAGAGATGTTTGGCTCCCAGGATTTGGCCATTTTAGGATTTTGATCAATAGGTATTCACCCCTCAGGTTGTACACAAACTATCAAATGCCTGGCAAAGAGCAGGATCAATAAAACAACCCCACACCTGACCCAGAAACACAGCTCCTCTCTGAGCTTCAAATTCAGCTGCCAAGTACGACTCACCATACCAGAAAATTCTTCTCCCAGAATGGATTCTCGAGTTGGTTTCCCTTGAGTCCCTTTCTCCCATCTGCACTCCCATTCATCACCTCTCTGACTTGCCTCTGTGTGGGTCCCATAGTCCCATACAAGTCAGTCGGTACTAATTTACATCACGATGTGGGGGTGGAATGTTGGCCTTTCAGACCTAGTCTGCAGATTCAGCAAGGATTTGCTATTCATAAGCATACTTGGATGCACAAAAACACAGAGCAGAAAAAAATTTTAAATACACGTATGTATTCTTTCACTTTTGTCTGATTGTTCATTTCCATTAATAGAATGTACCAAAAAAAAAGAAAAAAAATCAAATTATAAATTAATCCTAGTTTGAGGGCAATAGGTAAGTAGAGAGGAGAAATGTCCTTAATTACATGCTCTTCATAATTTTGACATTATTTGTCAGATACAAATACTGATCTGAGAAGTAAACCCACATGATCAGCCAGAAACATTAAGTGATGTCTGCTATCTACAAGGTAAATTTTGTTAGCTTCACCCTTTTCTAGAAGTTCATGGCCCTGGGGCTGCAATTACTGAAGTGATATGACTAAGTTTGACAGTTGTGTTCATTGTATTATCACAAATCTTACTAAAACTCATTAATTTTCTATATTGAAACATAATCCTTGACTCTAAAAGAAAGTAAAGAAGTTTCAGTAAGAATGTGAGAAAAACCTTGACTTACGCCGTGGAGTTTAACAAAATATTTTTTTCAGAACATTATAATCAGAATGCAGTAATACTTTGTAAACATATTCTGTAATAGCTTATTTAATGACACTGCGTATTTGTGGAGTAGGTAGTTAATCAGACACATTCAGTTTAAGTCGTATCTCTTTTACAGAGGAAGAAACACATGCACAGTGAAATCAAAGTGAATTTCTCAGAATGAGAGTGTGGTGTAAGACCTAAAATTAAGGTTTAATATTACGTGCTGCCTTGACACCCGGTAAAATCAGGAGGGCCCTGAATGGCCTCACAGCAAGTTCCCCTCCCTTCTCTGCAAGCACAGAAAACTTCTTCTAGCCAAACAGCCCTCCTTATCAAAGGGACCAGGCACAGTTCTTGCTTCTCCCTGAGTAGCAGGTTTCAGTCCCCTGCCATCCACAAAATTATTCAAACAAGCCAATCACTTCCTCTCACGGGAGCCAGGAGGCACCCCACCCACTTGATACTACAAAGCCTGCCTCCCTCCCGGAGCTCCTGGCTGTTCATTCTGTTCCTGAGTGCAGCTCCATGTAACCCTGCATGGTGCTCTCCCTCCTCCTCCTTGGGCTGTGAGTATATGTAACTAAGAAACTGCTCTCCACCTCATGTGTTTGGTGTTTGCCACCCCAATAACCCTGGGCGAGGGAGCCTCCACTCATCAAGGGTGAAGAGGTGTTCAAAACACAGAGCTGGGCACATGGCAGAGAGGATGCTCCAAGCCAGGCTTTCTGACTCCACAACCACTGCCCCTCCACCCCCTCAGAGCTATCCTCACCACGTGATGACAGTCAGCACTTAGGGAGAAATTTCTATGTGCCACACTCTCGCTGAGCTCTTTACAAGAATTATCTCATCTAAGCCTCACAGCTACTCTGGGAGGAAGGCACCATTGTTCTTCCCATTTTACAGATGATGAGATTGAAGCATAAAGAAGGTGGGGAACCAGCTAGTGCGTGAGGGAGCTGAGGTCCCCTAGCCTGCCCCTGCCGAACCCCACTGCCCAAAGGAACTACTGGCCTCAGAATGAATGAATCCTCTGGTAAACAGATTTTACAGAAACACTCTGTCACCAAATGGAAAGAGATGAACGCAAAGCTGGGTTTAAAAAGGTCCCTCTGATTTCAGTTCTGCTAACTACCACTAAGTAAACAGTGGTGTCTATTGTATGCACAAACTGAAGGACCGGCTTGCCTCAAGCATGGTTAAGGAAGAGCAGCACATAATCCAGACATTATTATCCTCTACAGTCATAATTTTTATTAAATATTTGAAAATAGCTTAGTGTATTTGAGGTCCTTTCTTTTTCCTAAACTATACTCATTTTCAAACACAGATATAATTACACACAATACATCTCTAGCTCAAGCTACCCCTGCTCAGATTTCTTGAATCCAGTTTCTGTGCTTACATCCATCTGCTGAACATCTCAGGATAATTTAGCATACTTCATTATGTCCATGCCTTTCTCCCTAAACTAGACTATGATCAGCTTGTAGGAAGTAACCAGGTTTAACTCACTTCTTTTTTACATTGCCAAAATCTAGCTCAGTCCCTCAATGTTTTTTTGAAAACAAACAGATAAATAAATGTAAAAGTAAACATAGACAAGCAAGGGACCATTTATTTTTAACAGTGTCAAGATAGTTAGTAGCTACTTTATGTTGTTGAAAACTAGTTCTTCATTTAAAGGTTAGATTTTTTTTTTTCCTGAACACTTTGACAAATCTTTCGAAGAGAATTTAGTTTTCATTCAAAGTGATAAAGTAGTTCCCTAAAAATAATTTTTTGAAAACGTGTCATCTTAAAAAAAAAAGTATGACAATTTGGAACTAATATTTGATACACCATTCATATGCCACCTATCATAACAAACACACACACATGCACATGTAAGGTCAACCAACCCAAACTGCTGATGACCAACATTAAGGCAGAAATCTTCTAGGAAGCAGTGCGCTCCTCACTGAAAATCAAGCACTTGACGATCACTCATCAAGGATGCGGAAAAGAAAATTTCTGCCCAAGTAAAGGTTGAATCAAAGCCTCTCTCCAAGCAGTTTTAATTACAAGACTATGGTTTTAAAGAAACCACAAACATCTCATTATTCTAATATAAACTGATTTTAGAATATTTTCCTACTTTCCCCTTGACTCTCTGTTCAGCCAAAAAATTGTTCCTTTATGTACAAGGCTGCACCCTAATTCTAGAAACTTCGCTTGTAGGAAACTTTTTAATAAAGCACAGACTCATTTTAGGCAACAATTAACCTAAGTTTGTAAGAATCCCCTAGGGAAGTTATTAAAGCGCAGATCCTAAATACCACTACAGCCCCCACATACCTCATACCAGAGACTGTAATTCAGTAGATCTGGAACGTGGCTAAGAACTCTACATTTTTATCCAGAATTGCCTTATTGAGGAAGATGTAAGGACTACACTTGGAAAAACTATTGCTTTAGAAAATGTGAAGTCAGTTTGAACAGCAAAGTGAAATTTCAGATTCTTGCAAGACTATGTGGTGATGTAGAGAATGATTTCAGGGGAAAGAGGCTGCAGTCAAGAGAATCGGTTACAAAAATCCAGATGAAAGTTTATGTAGGGTTGAAAAAGAACACAGAATGGATAGGATGGTAAGAAAAATATTTAAGAGGTTCAATATTCACAAATTAAATCAGCAAGACTGGGTGATTCAATAGCTAGGCAAAGTAGGGTGGAGAGAGATGGAGTGAGAGGCCAGGAGTAATGAAAGACAAATTAACTTCCAGAATTTCAACTCTGGAGATGGAAGAGCTGGAGGTGCCACTGAGACGGTTTCTTAGTATCAGGTTATCAGTCAAGTTTGGGACCTGTGCAAGCTGGCAGGGACACTGCCTATTCATACAGTATCTTTGTAAAAACTAGAAAATGTCATTACCTTTTATGTAGAAGTACACCTCTGGGTGAAGCTTGGTAAGAGGAAAACTCCTTTGAGCAAATTAGAAAATGCTCCTATCTGAGCAGACACAGCCCTGTGCCAGGACCCACAGCTGGGAAACCAAAACAACGGCTGGATTTAAGCCTCCACTTACCCCTCAACTAAGGGCCCAGATCAGAATGCGCCCAGTGAGGTACTAACAAGACTCGGGATGCAGCCTCGGGAATGGATGGTAAAGTCACTGGATGGAACAGTTCCTAGGAATCATGAGATTAATTGATGGATGGTTGCCTACATGCATGATGAATTCTTCTAGGATTGTCCCTAAAAGGTCCCTTAAAGTCTCACAGAAGCCCTCATTACCTCGCCTGATACTAGGTCAGATATTACTGAAGCAAGGACCCATTTGGGAGGAAGGGTCTTTGCCGTGGGATTCACAAGAGTAGCACAGGTAACTTCCATTAGACAGCAAGACGGAAGAGGGCAGGGATGGTGTCTCACTCACTGCCGTATGCCCAGAACCTTGGACAGCACCTAGCACATGGTAATCATGATGCCTAAAATCCATTCCTCAATAATATTCTTCCCCTCATTTGTGGAAACATGATTTGAGGCTCTCCCTTCTTGTTCTAATCTTTCCCAACACTGTAAAATGGCATGAACAAGACTAACTTTATAAGTGATAATTCAGTCTATCAAGCCCATCAAAACCCAGCAAATAAAGTAAAATAGGCTTCTTTTAGAGATTTCCCAATTGTAAGGGAAGAAAAATTCTGTAGGCATCTTATTGTGTGTCTCTTCCTGTTAACCCAAGTTGCATGTTACTCTGTAATAAATCGTTTGTCCAATTTTGACTACCTCTGGTCCTGAGACATGTTGCTTTGTATACCTGCTCTGGATCTCCTCTTGCTCTTTAATGGTGTCACTTTTTTGTCACAGTCATTTAATTTCCTTGTTCTTTTTATAACAATACTTAAATTGTTTTGACTGAAGATGTGCATCAGACCGAAACAGCACAGATGTCAGCACCTGTATGCTAAGTCTGTGCCCTGATCTATCATTTGGTTCATCATTTTACAGACTGTATATCCATGGTAGGAATTGTCACTTCTTTACTGGAAGAAAATATCTCAAGAACTATTGTTTTCATTTCTTTTATAGGACTCCTACTATTTGTTAGTGTTCATAACTCCGTACTTAGGAGATCTCATTAAGTATAGCAAAAATACTTGAGAACTATCACCAATAATTATATATTATGTGTGCACACATTTTTTTTAGCTTTTAAAATTAAGCTCCATTTTCTTAAGAAGAACAAACCCTTAGCTTTCAAAAGTCAAGGTTTCTAGGGAAAGGGAAACAAGAAAATAGGGAAAAAATAAGCATTTATGTACTATATTCCAGGAATTTATAATACTTCTCAAAACATCCTCACAATAATTCTGTGATGTTCTCCCCATTTTATAAATGAGGAACTGCATAAAGGCTAAGAAATTTGCTGAAGATCATAGATAATGTCACAAACAATAAATGTCGAAGATGCTGGAAAAACACAGACAAAGAATTCAGTCCCTGATACACCAGGCTCTTGCTGTGCTTCCAGGCTTGGACATTTTCGAAGCAATGCAATTTTGCCTAACAAAATATTACAGTCCATTTTGAAAGTGCAACATACCAGTGTCACTTGAATGTAACACTAAAGAACAAATTTACCCCAGGATTGAATCACTCTGTTATCTGATCCTTGACATGAAGGAAAACACAATGGTTCTCAAGCATTTGTCTATCAAGCATATCTTACAGGACATAACAGTAATATACTAGCATGGGTAGACTAGTAACTCAAAAGCAGTTTTAGATATCAATCCATAAAAAGCACAAATGATACTTGTAGCATATTTGCCCATATGTTCTATAAAAGATAAAACACACTTTTATCTTAGGCCACGGAGGCAAGTTTTTTCTGTTTTTTTTTTTTTTTTTTTACTTAATTAGTCTCTAGGATATTATTATCCACCCTTTTTAACTCCATCTGCTCTTATGACTCAAGTCACATCACCTACTTGGTGGAAGCCTAGATTATGTTGATCATTCAGGGTTCCATATGCTTCTGAGGGCATGGTTACCATATTGCCTGACTTGTAAAGCTCAGAAAACAGATTATTAAGGAAATGAAATGCCAGGAACTCAAAATGCAGAAGACAAAATATGTAAGTAAGTCCAGAGAGAAATGTTGGCTGGAATTACGATAGAAATGTAGTCTTAAAACATACACAAACAGAGAAGCTTTTATCTTCCCAGGACCTCTGTCATGACTAATTAGCTGCTAGGACAACAAACAGTAATAGTCATTAAAAAAATCTTCACCAGTAACATCTAAGTTGTTTAAGTCCACGGGATATATTTTCCACATCAAGTAAATACCAGCATTCAATTTTCATTCAAGGTCAAGTGTAGTTAGTATATTACAATTTTCTAGTGTTTTGGTGGCACATGTTAATTGGCTTTTATCTTATGTTGAGAGATATTAATAAGCAATAAAGACAAATAATTGAGAATCAAAATAAGCACCCTGCTATACACACTGACCCAGGTCACAGGCTTGAAGATAGAGATTCTTAGAGAGATCATGATAATTTATTAAATGTGTTTTACTCAAGAGCAATTTGATTATTCAGGAAAATTACTGCAGTCAATGAATATTTTGGGGGGCTATCTATCTATATACTCTTCTAGGCATTGGAATACGGCAGAAATAACCTGGAGGAGATTTCTACCATTAAAGTATTTATATGCTGTGATGCACAGTGGAGTTAGACCATTAAAAGGAAACAACAAAGCAAGATTATTACAGACCATGATAAAGGGTATAAAGAAAATTAGCAAAGTGGTAGGAAGTAACTAGAAGTTGGAGGTAAGTGGATGAAGAGGCAGGTCTTTACAGAGTGGTCAAGCAATGCCTACTGAGAAGGTGGTATATTTGCCAAGTCTCCTAAAAGGAGAAGAAAAGAGGCGAGATAACAGCCAAAGAATGGTGTGTTGAGCAGAGGGAACAGCAAGTACAAAGACTGAAGCAAGAAAAAGCTCTCTATGTTAAAAGAAAGGAAAGGGTATCAGTGGGGTTAGAGTGTGACAACCAAGGAGGAGTTTGGCCTGTGATGAAGTTGAAGAGGTGGGCAGTGGCAGAGCTTCCTGGTGTGATATGAAAGACTTGGAAATAATAAAGATAAGTAAACGGTCCATGTAACTTGGTTCATATATAAATTTAATGCAGTCTATCTGGGCCAACCTAGTGAATTAGAAGAAAATGATAATAATATTTTAGAATTGGAGGGGAATTTATAGATTACCTGTTCCATTCCTTGTTTCATAGATATTGACCATAAGACCAAGAGGGGTCAGTGAGGACAGGGGTCAGAACTCCAGGTTCTCTGACCTCTAGTGACATTTTCATGATGCCCACAGGTTGATGGTTTTTACTGTTTGAGACTCTAATGGCTTTGTCCTAGTCCTTGTCCCACAGCAAACATCTAGTGAAGTAGAAAGCTACTTGAATTCTTCTCCGAAGATGGAAATTAAAAAGAACAAGAGAGCAGTTCCGCATGCCTACAGGAGGGATGTCTTGAAGGCCCTTGTGATTTGCTCTTTCTTTGACAAACTACAGCTTTGAATAAGATCTATAGAAAGAGACAAAGATTCAGCAAGTTCCATAAGAAGGGGAAATTTTATGAAATTACAGAGAATGAGAAATCCCACAAGGTGAAACAGCCTTAAGTAGTAGATACTAAAGCCAAAGTTGAAAACGACACGAAGTTTGCAAAAGAAATAAAATAAACATAAAAAAAACACATTAAAAACAACCTTGAAAACTCAATATTAAAAAAATCTCTAATTATGGATTGTCAACTGGGTCAGATTCTCTTTCCAATGCATTTTAAAATTCTTTTCAGTTCTGTTTTTGACTAATCAATATAATAAACAAAAATACTATAGAGAGTAAAAGCATAATATATTAATATAAGGACACATGGTAGGATGCTCACTTGAAGAATAGACTCATAACCCTGTCTTCTGGAGAGACAGAACTTGGATGGTCAAGGTGTTTGCCTGCTTAGGGACAGAAAGCTAGACTAAGTAATTTTGTAATTAATTCTCCCCTAACAAAACTGAATCATTATGTTCTCCCTGAATGCAGAGCATGACTAACAGGGTCAAAATTCTGTAAGACTTGGAGAAAAGGGAACCCTCCATACACTGTTGGCGGGAATGTAAATTGATGTAGTCACTATGGAGAATGGTATGAGTACTCCTCAAAAAATTAAGAATAGAACTACCATACGATCCAGCTATTCTACTTCTGGGCATTTATCTGATTATGAAAACACTAATTTGAAAAGATATTTGCACCACTATGTTCATTACAGCATTATTAACAGTAGCTAAGAAATGGAAACAACTCAAGTGCCCATCAATGGATGAGTGAATAAAGAGAATACGGTATACACACACACACACACACACAAACACAACACACATACAATGCAATACTATTCAGCCATAAAAATAGATGAAATCTTGTCACTTGTGACAACATGGATGGACCTTGAGGGTATTATGCTAAGTGAAATAAGTCATGGAGAAAGCAAACACTATATGATTTCACTTATATGTAGAATATAAAAATCAAACTCAAAAACAAAATAAATAAACAAACCAAATCAAAGAAAAACAAACACTTAGATACAGAGAACAGAATAATGGTTACCAGAGGGGAAGTGGTGTGGGGAGGGTGAAATGGGTAAAGGGGGTCAACTGTATGGAGATGGATGGAAACTAAGCTTTTGGTGGTGAGCACGTCGTAGCGTATACAGAGGTAGAAATATAACCTTGTGCACATTAAATTTAAATAAGGTTACAAACCAGCGTTACCTCAATAAATTTAGACACGGTTTTAATTCTGTAAGAGAGAAGGAGAGCAGACTTAAACTAACATCATGACAAAATAAGATAACTACAACTTAGAAGTTGTGATAGACAAAGCGGGTGTCTTTAAAGTCGGTAACAGTGTGTCGGGCAAACAGTGATTTGTATACCCCAGGGATTACATTGGGAAAAACCTTGCCACTTATTCCAATCAAACTGATGAGAAGAGACATGATTGAAATAAGCAGAGAATGCTTGAGGAAGATTCTATTTAACATTCACAGCTTCACATAAAAGAGTCCTCTTCCATCTCCTTAAATCACATATTTGTTAACAACATGAACGAAAATCTAAATGGCCCCATTTCCAAATTGGTGAGGAAGGCAAGTGTGAGACACAGAAAACAGAAAACATAGCCTTCAAAAAGCTTCATATCAAAGTTGGATTTATAAATTATTTAAGCCACAATCACCATTTATACCCATTCTTATCCTTTTAACAAAACAATACATAGCCAAAACCCACTTAAATATGTTGTTTTAAATGTATATATGGTGCTGTTCAATTTATGTGTACACTACCCATGGTCTGCAAATACTGGAATATTTGAAGATACTGTACTTTAGTTTCAGGAAAATATGTGCCTTTAGTGGTTTGAGTGGTGACCCTCAAAATGATACGGGCACATTGTAACCTCCCAGGGATCTGCAAATGTGATCTTATTTGGAAAAAAATGATCTTTGCGGACATAATTAAGGATCTCAGGATGAGATCATCTTGGACTATCCTAAATCCAGTAACAAGTGTCCTTATAAACACACACACACACACACACACATACACACAGATGTAAAATATAGGGGGATGAGAAGGCCATGTGAAGATGGAGGCAGAGACTGGAGTGATGCAGCCACAAGCCAAGGAATGCCTGGAGCCATCAGAAGTTGGAAGGAGCAGTAAGGGACTGCCCACCACCACCCCGAGCCTTCAGAGGGATCTCAGCTCTACTGACACCTTGATTTTGGACTTCCAGCCTCCAGAACTGTGAGAGAATAAGTTCTCTTATTGTGAGCCACCAAATTTGTGGTAATTTATTACAGTAGCCCTAGAAAAATAATACAGCATCTTTCTGCTCTTTTTTTTTTTAATGCCTATATAAGCACTATTGCAGCATTAAGAAAGGTTTGACCAGAAAATCAACACAATCATCTATATGAACAATAATCTAATGAACAGGTATTTTAATTTTGGTACAGTCCTGTGGACTCTGTCCAGGTATGTGCATTGTTGTACCCAAACTGAGCAGCACATGATATTTTATTGTCATTTATTCACTAAACATTATGTCATAGGATTTTCATTGTGTCTTTAATGGCCTTCAAATGTATTATAATTTATGTATAATTTTCACTGAATTGATACACCATCAATACACCACATATTACTTAAACATTTTGCAAGTTTTAAAGATCTGAACTAATTCTTACAGTACTAATAAATGACCTTCTATTATAGTCAGACACAGTCGTAGATATTTTTTATATAAAAAATATAGATATGGCTTGAATCATGCATAGAAAAACCATCAGTCAACCATTCAAAAAATATTTCTTGAGCAATTTCTAAGTATCAGGCACTGTTCCAGGTTTTAGGAATGCTGAGGTAAACATGAAGAAAGTACATGGACTTTTGGTTTACATCACAGCCAAAAGGTAAACTGATAAAACATGGTCAACATGTTTTATAAACATTATAAAGTAATAAACCTGATTAACAAAGAAGGAACAGAACTCTTAACAAACTAGAAATGGAAAGGAACTTCCTTAATTTAATAGAAGGCATATCTCAAAACTCTACAGCAAATACCATGTTTCATTGGTGAAATGTTAGGAGCTTTTCCTTTAAAATTGGTGACAAGGAAAGGACGCCATATGTCACCACTTCCACTTAACATGGTACCTGCAGTCCCAAAAGCACTAAAAGACAAGGAAAAGAAAATACAGGGGGAAAAAAAGACTATCATAATTTGCAAATGATATGACTATCTATACAGAAAAACCCCAAAATATATTCAGATAAATTATTAGAATTAATGAATCTAGCAAGATGGCTGGATACAGGATGTGAGGGTACAGAACAACTTCTTGAAGTACAGAAAGCATAGTTAGAAAAGATTGATGATGCTGACCATGTTAAAATGAATCATTTCTCATCAACACACCACAGAATGATATTTGCAACATATAAAATTGATGTTTCAAAATATATGGCTTGCTAGGAGTTAATATTAGAAATGGATAAAGATGTACTACATGCTGATAAGGAAATAAAAACAACCATTAGAAAAATGGGCAAAAAACTTGAACTGGCCTTTCATGGAAGTAAAAACTCAAATAGCAAAAAAACATGGTAAAAGACATTTAGTAATCAGAGAAATGCCAATTAAGACCACCATGAAGTACCAATTTATACATATTAGACTGGCAAAAATTCTAAAAATGACATGGAGTGGAATAGGGTAACAGGTTACCCAATTTTCATTGCCAGGTGGATGACTTATCAAACTGTGCTATGGTCACACAAATGAAGTATTACACAGCAATGAAAATGAATGAAATACAGCTATGCACAGCAAGAATGACTCAAAAACAATTTCAAGTGAAAAAAATTGCATAACAGAGTATATTATTTTTATAATGCTCAAAATCCAGCAACAGCCAACAATACAGATACTGTTTAGAAATACATGCATAGAGTAATAATGATAAATATTTTAAAAACAGAAATGATAAAGACAGAATCCATAATGCTGATTACCCTTGAGGGAATCAGGAGATACAAGAATTTAGAGGGACAGATAAGCAACTTCCAAACTAATGGTGGGACTCTAGTTCTTAAGTTGGATGATTTGTTCATGGGTTTTCATAGTATTATATTTCATCAGTTACATATATGTTACATAAAATTTTCATATATTTGCAAAAATTACAAAGAAAGCATTTTAAAGAAAAAGTAGGAATAAGCAAAAGAATTGACAAAATTTCATTATTCTAAAGGGAAGGAAGAAAAAAGTTGCAAATAAACAGTTACAAAATATTGCAGCTGAGAATATCTTTAACTCTACATCTCTGGTTTCCAACCCCAGCTGTATATTAGCATCTCTTGGGGGTGGTGGAAAGTTTTAAAAAGAGCAATGCCTGGACCTGACATGAATCAAATAAATCAAAATTTACATGGCTGGAAGCCAGTCATCAATTTGTCTGTTGGTTTTCTTTGGCGCTTGCCTTCACCGTTTGCCAGATGATTTCTAAGGTGCAGGCAGGATGATAGATCATCACTGCACTGCACTGATCTAGACATAGCCCCCTCTTTCCTATTGAGAAACTGAGGCCAGAGAGAAGTGGATTGCTAAATTAGTATTAGTGGAAACCCCAAGTTTTCAACCATTCATTAACTCATCAACATAATTATACTATCAGGAAATTTCATCAAATTCTCCTATTTTTTTTTAAGAGGTGGAAAGAGGACAACATTTAAAAAAAAAAATCCTTTTCTGAAAATAATCCCCAGTGCTCTGGCATTCTTGCTCTCCCCACACATTTTCTCTACACAAAAATTATATAAAGCTTCATCTTTTTTTCCTCCCTTTTGTGAGTGGGCAGGGGGAACCCACCCTGCTTTATATCCTTTGCTCCACTCTACTTATTGAAGTGCAGCGAAGCCCTAGAAATCACCTTGGAGAGGGTCTAACAGCCTCCTCTCTGAGCTCATCAGTCTTTTTGTGCATCCGCTGCCCTGATGACAGAGGCCAGTGAGGTGCTGACAGATGTGCAAGGCTGGCTGGAAGGATCACAGATTAAAAATATAACTTTCAGCATCTTCTTTCCCCAGGCTTTGCCCAGAAAGGCTTCGGTGGCAGCTCAAACGATGGCCATATCGCAGGATCCCAGATTATACTCATGCGGAGTCATCAGACATCTGTTAACAATCCCTAAGGCAATTGGGTATGTTAAGGCGTCTGCTTTCTGCTTCACTGTGCAGAAAACTGGGCAAGGAGGGGGTGATCTTTTGATTCAATAACCAAATATCTTTCTGCTCGCTCTCCTGCAGTTGGTTCTGACCAGGAATCAGCCAGTCCCTACTTGGTAGTTTTGCTCAGAGAACTTTCAGTCCCTTTCTCTAATATGCTGCAAGACGGTAAGCCCCCAATAACGGAGGGTTTGGTTTTTGCTCTAGGAGAAGGGATAACCTTGGTGAAATGCACTGGGTCCTTATCCTTCCATGATTATGAGTACACACACTCCCACCTGCCGGCTCCAACTGCACAACTTCAAGGAGGCACCATTTTTCTTTTACAGACTTAATTCTCCTAAGTCTAAGCACAGTAGACTCTGATGAAACTAGATGCCTCTTCTAGGTCTCAGTGATATCACGATAAATGTTTCCTGGGAGTGAAACATGTCCTTTACACATTTACACCACGAAATAGGAATTAGGAAGTTTATGAAGACTTGGATCGTTAGTAATGATAAACATTGGCATTTGCCAACAGTTTCAAAGCATCCTACAATTGAGCTTTGATACAACCCTTCCAATATCATAACTGACTCATTATTTAGTCTCTTTTCATTTCTCTGGAGAATCCAGAATGTTTTGTCTAAACTCAAAAATAAAACAGAAAGATGTAAATGGATAAAATAATGCCCAACACAGACAAATTCTAAATAATTGACAGTTGACTAAGAAGAGAAAATGTATAAATATGAGTGGCAAAAATTGAATTTTTACTCCATTTTATTATGTTTCTGTTAAAATGAAGAATTATACTGTGGATCCTGAATTATACCATGTAATTGAAAACAAAAGAGAAAATGATGGTTTTTTAAAAGCTCTAAACATCATCAAGCTTTCTGGCTAGAGTCTAGATTAATGCTTATGGTGGGAGAAGCCCTTTTTTCATGGAACATGCCTACCAGCTGGACAGAAAGCCTAGCTTCTTCAGATACAGTAAAGCTTAACATAATAGGCCTTCATATACAACATTCTTTGATACAAAGCAGCCATTCCTTTATTACTGGGTTCTGAAAATTTTGTTAATTATAACCCCACCTTTGATGCAAAAAGGGTGGCCCTATAACCGGAGAGCCCTGTATTTTGGAGTGAGTAGCAGGTTTCCACCTGCAGGTGTAGAAGGAGAACTTGGATTTAACGAACTATTATGCATTAATAACAGAGAGAAACCTGAGTGTGTCACAGGAAAACAGAAAAGAATTAGCAAGCAGTGTCGGGGAAGGTGGGCTGGTGTGGGCATGGAGGGGGTGTTGAACAAAACCACGTGAGAAATGTAGGTGTTTGGAGTGAAATATTGTGCTCTGTGAACTCTCTTTGACCTCATACATTTACAGGGGGAAACAACTAAAAATCATGACATGAGTTTTTAATGAATTGTCAACAGAAAGTTGCTCAGTAATGGATGTAGAGCCAGAACAGTTATTGGGGGGGGAGCATTAAAAAAAAAAAAAAGAAGAAGAAGAAAGTGGGCCCCTGGTAAAGGGATCAGGTTACAAAACAAGATCTCCAGACAAGAGATATTACCAGCTTCTTCGGTCTGTAACCTCAGTGTAACTGAGTTCTAGAACATTCCAAGTTGTTTGCATCAACAACAATAATGAGTGATGTGGTTTTGTTCTTATACTTTGCAAAGAGCTTTAATGTTACCTCATTTACATCCCTTTCATTTTCATCATTGTTAACATCTAAGAAGTGGACTGGTCTTAAAGAACAGGAAAAAGAGCCAGTAAGAGCTGAGAAGCAGGAAATTAGGAGTTTATCTCAGAAAACAAGCATAGTAAGGTTGTACCAGCATCACAGTCAACAGCTATGATTTAAGTAAAGTGTGGATCAATATTTAATTAAATACATTAAGCACAGGGAACAAAACATGCAGCCATCAGATTTGAAAAAGTACATTTGAACCCTATAATCCTGTAACCAAAAGATTTTAAAATTCAAATCTTTTTATCATTCATTTCTCAATAAATATTGCTTTTATAATATCATTGTCTAAGAATATAATCTTAGAGTTTTATAAAGTTTTACCTTACAGAATTAGAATATTTATTTTATTTCAGCTTTTCTTTAAAAAATATTTTTAAATGTTGCTATTAAATCTGTGTTATAACAAGTATCTTCCTTTTTTTTAAACATTTTTTATTGATTTATAATCATTTTACAATGTTGTGTCAAATTCCAGTGTTCAGCACAATTTTTCAATCATACATGGACATATACACACTCATTGTCACATTTTTTTCTCTGTGAGCTACCATAAGACTGTGTATATTTCCCTGTGCTATACAGTATAATCTTGTTTATCTATTCTACAATTTTGAAATCCCAGTCTATCCCTTCCCACCCTCCGCCCCCCGGCAACCACAAGTCCGTATTCTATGTCTATGAGTCTATTTCTGTCCTGTATTTACGCTTTGTTTTTTGTTTTTGTTTTTTGGTTTGCTTTTGTTTTTGTTTTTTAGATAACAAGTATCTTCCTTTGCACAACAGGAAAATACAAATTGCAATTATTTGAAGCTCAATTTAACAACTTATTAAGTCCATGTTTCTTAAGTGATAGTTCTTGGGCCACCCACACCAGAATCATCTAGGGTACTGATGCCTGGGTCCCAGCCCCAGAATTCTGGCATAATGGGTCTGGTGTACAGCCTGGGTGCAGGGAAGTTTTAAAATGCCCTAGGTGATTTTGTTGAATATTCAAGACTGAAAACTACTACCCTAAACTCACTAAATAAGACTGTCTGGGCCCTAGACTAGAATCCACAGCTTTATTACGAGGTCCCTAGGTGATTCTTAAACACAAAAAATTATAAGAATATGAAAAAATGTTTTTGATTTACATGTACCTGAAAAGAATTCAAAGATATTCATGCGTATAACAAAATTCAGTATCCTCCATTCCTTTAGTCCTCTCCTTAGAGAAGGAGCAAAACTAATTCAGTAGTAGACAAGATCATTTTAAAATACGCATAGCAAAGTTAATGCCCCTTTAGTGTACATTAGTGATTCCAAAAGATTTCTTTATAATTTATCTCATTTAATATGACAACAACCTTGGAGAATTATGATTCTCACTTTTAAATAATAACAAATTTGGGCTTAAGTCTTTTGACTCAGCCACAGTGAATTATCTAGGAAGCTGTGAAACTGAAACACAAAAATTCCAATTTTTTTCTGAAATATCTGCTCTTTCCTCTAGAGATATGATGACCATATTTTTTAGAAGAAATCATACTTTCTGGACTCATAAAGATATGAAACTTGAAAATACTCACACTTCACACCCATGGCCTCTCCTTAATCTTCCTATCTAGATAATAAGTAATAGTTTTAGAAATAATAACATTAGCATAATATATGCTGCATGTCACAGTTGAAAAGAGTGTTTTCACAAAGAAGACTCTTAGGATAGAGATGGAATAGTGCGACAAGTATGATTTTGAATTCTTATTATATACCTGTTGTTTTCACCTATGACTCTTCAAGGCCTAGCACAGAGCAGAAGAAGAGAGACAATCCAATCAATACTTGTTAAATGAGGTCAGGCCTAATACTGGTACCCCTACCTCACACCCTTCCCCTGCCAACGTGATAGACTGTTATGGAATATTTGAGTAGAACACCATGAGAACACTCATGGCCACAAATTACATCCTTTTAGATTAAACCACACCCTGATCTCCATGTTCACTGTCTCATGCAGCACAGGGGTGGCATATTTTGAAAATGAGTATGTTAAGGTGGAAAATTTGAGGGTTAGTAAGGAGGAGTTCTGGGTTCCAGCCCCAGCAAACTACATCTAAAATATCTCTGCCCAGACTTCTGTCATTTGACACATGTACATTTGGATCCAAAATTTGACCTAAACTTCACCTAGCCAAAGAGAGTGCCTAATCCTAAATCACTTTGGAAGGAAAGGAAGAATCTGTTTCAAAGAACTTGAAGCATGTCCCTTTAAACAGGTACTTATAAATTTTTCTTTAAAATAACTTTTCAGCCCTTGGCAATTCTGCATTCTGCAGTGTTTACTACTTAGAATGAAGATTATGAATGACTTTTAATCTATTCTTTCCTCTTGGTCTGACAAAATTCTGTGTTGTATCTTGGATGAGCACAAACAGCCATTGAATTAAAGTCTTAAAATACTTTTCTTCTGGTATTTTTCATACATACTTCTTTTTAATTGTGGTAAAATATACATAACATAAAATTTACCATTGTAACCATTTTTTGAGAGTACAATTCCATGGCATTAAGTATATTCATAATGTTGTACAACCACCACCTTATTCATTTCCAGAACCTGTTTATCTTCTCAAGTAGAAACTGTCTCTACTAAGCATTAACTCTCAGCCCACTCTCCCTCAACACCTCGTAACTTCTATTCTACTTCCTATCTCTATGAATTTGCTTATTCCAGAGACCTCGTATAAGCAGAATCATACAATAGTTGTCCTTTTGTATCTGACTTCTTTTACTTAGCATACTGTTTTCAAGGTTCACCCATGGTGTGGCATTTTTCAGAATTTCCTTCCTTTTTAAGGCTGAATCATATTCCATTGTGTATATATACCACATTTTGTTTATTCATTCATTTATAGATAGACATTTGAGTTTTTTCCACCTTTTGGCTACTATGAATAATGTTATTAGGAACATTAGGTATACAAGTATCTTTATGAGTTCCTAAATTCAGTTGTTTTGGTCATATGCCTAGAAGTGGAACTACTGGCTCATATGGCAGTTCTGTGTTCAATTTTTTTTGAGGAGTCACCAAACTGTTTTCCATGGAGGCTACAGGATATTACATTTCCACCAGTGATGCACTCGCATTCCAATTTCTCCACATCCTTGCCAACATTTATTTTTCTTTTTTAAATAATAGCCATCTTATATTTTTATAAACTATTTTCTCATTTCAAGCATATTGAGTAAAATAAATTCTTGGCTCACTTAACTTTTCCAATATTCACCAAAATAAAAATTTCAAAATATATTTTATGAGGGTGGATATTTTTTCATATATTTTTCTTTTATGTTACAGTTTTTAACAATAATGCTAATGGAGGAGGAGAATTTCAAATGGTATCTTTTTCCATTTCCAAAAATATATAAAAGTTGATTATGTAATATTTATTAAGCTCTAAAATTTGCTGAATGGACCACATGCAAATAAATATATATGTCATCTATAACTTGACAAAGTATCATGATAAAAAAATACCTTAATCTTTTGACTTTTGCATTCCTTCTGAACTTTATGATGAAAGGATATGTCATGGTGATGTTCTCAAAAGGTTGATAGCTGATGTTGGATACATGTAACCACACAAATGCTTAGAAGATAAGGCTTTAGGAGGAATACATAATAAAGGGAATGTCATATAGACTGGGGAGAATGCCTTTGGATTTAGCAATCTGTTTTCCCTGGGAAATTAGTATTTTTTGTTGTTGCAGAGAAGGCTCGCTGCCTGCCAAAATCCTTTCCCTTTTCCATATTTCACAGCTGCCCTTGTCGCTATGTAGAGCCATACAATTAGTCCTTGTGAATTAAGTCTGAGGGAATGATGTGTGCTGCTTCTGGGTTAAGTTTCTTTTCCTTAAACTTTTAATTTTGAAAGAACTATAGATTCACAAGAAGTTGCAAAAAAAAAAAAAATGTACAGGAAGATTCCATGCCTCCTTCACTCAGCTTTTCCTACCGGTAACATTCTGCATAACTCTAGTGTAATATTAAAAGCTGGAAATTTACACTTGCTCTTCATATTTGTGAGCAGACCTTTGTAGAGGGAGGAGTTCTATGCAATTGTATCAGCCTCGTAGCTTCCTGTAATGGAAGGGGTACCATCCCAATCAAGTCATGGAACTGTTCAATCACCCAAGCTATACCTTTATAGGCACACCCTCCCTCGCTGATCCTTAACCCCTCCCAACTACTAATCCATTCTCCACATCTATCATTTTGCCATTTCAAGAATGCCTTATAAATAGAATCACACAGCATGTGATCTTTTAGGACCAGCTTTTTTCACACAGCTTTATGCCTTTGAGATTCATCAGATCTGTTGCATACAGATCAACAGCTTAGTAGTTTTTCTGGCTGAGTAGTAGCCCGTAGTGTGAAGATATCAGTTTAACTATTAACCCATTGGAGAACATGAGGGTCTTCTCCAAGTGCTGGCTATTGTGAATAATAAAAATGCGATGAACATTCACCTGCAGGTTTTGACATGCACGTGTGTTTTCATTTCTCTGGGATCGATGGCCATGAGCTAAGCATTTTGATAAGTGAGTGTGCCCCCTCCACTCTCTCCTTCTCTTCTATCAGTGCCTCACAAATGACAACAGGGCACTGAGGATGACAGAAAGAGAGAATCACAAAACGAAAGGAGCCTGGTTTCCAAATCACCAAGTGGAGCAGAGTCTCACATTGCTCAGGAATACCCACAGTGAATTGTGCAATGAGCCAACTTCTGTTGTGTTTGGGTCTCCGTTACAGTAGCTTCTCATCTAAACAACTAGTAAACTAAATGAATCCCAACAAATATAATGCATTCTAACCCAAGAATTAAATATATTTTCTGTAAATAAATTACATTGAATGAGAACTTTTTAAAAATGTTAACTGTTTTGCTAGAAATCATTACAAAGCTTTTATGTATGTATTTATTTACTTTATATTTTATTTATTTATAGAATAAAATTGCTACTGCACTAGCACAGCAGTAATATGGATTGTGTAGGTAATCCCTGTATTAAATGATTCCTCATCTGAGGATTCAACCTCAGATCATATAGCACAATAATCTACTTTTTTTTCTTTTTTTTTTAAATTGAAGTATAGTTGATTTACAATGTTATGTTAGTTTCAGGTGTACAGCAAAGTGATTCAGTTATACACATATATACAGATTCTTTTTCAGATTCTTTTTTATCAAAAGTTATTATAATATATTGAATATAGATCCCTGTGCTATACAGTAGGCCCTTGTTGTTTATCTATTTTACTTACAGTAGTTAGTATATGCAAAAATATTGAATTCCCAATTTATCTCTTCCCCCCTCCCACCCCCATAACCACAAGTTTGTTTTCTATGTCTGTGAGTCTGTTTATATTTTCTAAATAAGTTCATTTTTTAGATTCCACATGTATGTGTCATCATGATATTTGTCTTTCTTGGCCTGATTTCACTTATGATAATCTCTAGATCCATCCATGTTGCTGCAAATGGCACTATTTCATTCTTTTTTTTATGGCTTGGTATCTACTTTTGAAAAAAAAAAAATCCCTGCATAAATGTACCCTCAAAGCTCTAACTCCTGTTGTTCAAGGTTCAACTGCAGCTGAAGTTAGATGGGAAAAGGGTAGTTAGATGTTACTTTAAAATGGTACAGCTTAGGGTCCAAAGTCACACATGGGAGGATGAAGCCATGTTAGCTTTCCCTAACAGCTTTTTTAAAGGAATATTTAAAAATTTCTTACTCATGTTTATTTTCTATTCCACATTATTCAAAGAATAAGAGGAAATAAAGTCATTTCAAAAGAGCCAAAAACATTTTTTATAGTAGGATCAGCAGAACCTTGTGATAAAGTAAGGCGTCAGGAGATTAGGCTAGAATCATAGTCTTCTACTGATGAGTCATGACATTTCGTTATTGTTAGCCCGCACCTCTTCATTTGCAACATGGAGACAAAAGTGTAACCTTACTACTCACAGTAATGTGCACCACATCCAAAAATGTACAGCAAAGCACTCTCTAAACTGGGATAAACAATTCATCAGCAATGAATAGCCTAATTATTCATGTTATCTACTTTTCTTTAACTAATATACCATTGTTACATAGTGTTTCCAATAATACTGTATAGTTTCTTGGCTAAGCAATCATAAATGTCTGGTATATAAATGCCCTCTTGGATCCTCTTGCATTTTTTTAATCATGCAAAAACATCATAAATCAAGGCTGTCTCTGTGTCCTGAGAATTTCCAAATAACAGGACATTCTCTACCTCTTTTAACCTCTCTACAGCTGTCCATAATGATGGCTGCCCCAGTCTGAAGCCTACCTTAATATCAATAGAAGCTGAGCCTGACAGGATGTTAGCAGCTCCCTTTCTGACAGAGGGTGATTGGCATTTTCTCAGTGCCTTCGCTGGCTCCTCCTGCTTGTATTAGTATTAGAGATTTGCCTCGCTTCTCTGCTTCTTTCCCACAATCAGCTTGAAGGTCTGACCTTTCCCAAAGCCCTAGAGAGATTCAACACTAATCCCATTTGTCCTGCATCCCAACCGAAGAGCACTCAGTGAGACGTTTCCCCCCTCCCCTACTTTCATCAGTTTGTCCTAAAAAATACCCATCTTTTGGTCCCTATGACAAGGTACCCTGGGTCTTTTTGTTCCCTGCCTACAAAGTGGAGTCTCTTTTAACCTGAAACATCAAACTTCTTTTAACTTCAAAGTGTAGTCTCTTTTAACCTCCCCAGGAAGGTCCCTAGATGCTTCTTTCTTTGAATTTTGCCAGCACCCAACTTTCGACAATGGGTCCAGCTCCTCCTCTCCCAGACTGCTTAGGAGCATCTCTGAGCTGACCAGGCACACTGTTCGCTTCATATCTGCCCTGCCTTCCTGAAGTGTGTCCTCATCTTTGATCGACCACCCAGACTAGGTCCCTCTCCAGACTTGCCCTTGGACCTTCAGCCCTACCCAGTGGTGGCATGAGATGGCTGTGGTGTGGTCCTGTTCCTCCATCCCATGCCCACTCCTACTTTTCTGCTAGCTACTCCTCTGCCAAGTCTTCCCTGGCCCACGTTGGAGGGGCTTTACCAAACTCTGCTGGGGCTAATATAATGGGTAGAATTGTTTGGCAATCTATTATCTTTAGAGGTATTAATCCACATTCTGCTGTCCTCGATATTATGCTGTCTCCCAGAAGTTTTCAGTATTTTCAGCATGTTCAGACCAATGGTATAAAGAATTCCACAATCTGTGTGATGTCCCCCCTCCCTCTCCACAGCAGCAGGAGCACTGCTGGTCATTCCTGACATCCTGTGTGTCAATGAGGGGAACCTGTCAATTTCATTCATCGAAGGCCTTTTAAAGCCAGATTGCAGGACCCCACTCCCAATTTCCGATGCATTTGCCTTTCTAACAAATTTCCCAGGTGATACTGAAGCTGCTGGTTTGAGCAGCACATTTTTAGAACCAGTACATAGTTGGAAGAAAAACTCTGATGAGGAACCAAGCTTTTCTAGAAGAGCACTGATTAATTTGCCCGTGTAACTAGATCATTTTCCACATTCCTATACAGAAATCCAATGCAAGCTTTTAAAAGCAAATGTGTTTATGATAAGCTGTTCAGTACTCTGACTACCAGTCAGCTATGGAGCCCAGATAACCCATCAAATGTATATAACAGTTTTAGGAGGAAAAAGTGACCATGGGTAGGGCTGCTGCAGAAGCACATTCATTCACATTAACAATTGTAATTTGTTTCTAGTGAAAATAAGAGCCCCATTCAGCTCTCATAGTTAGGTCCTTCCTGAGTATCCTCCCCAAACATTGTAATTTCACCCTGAAGGCAAAGATGAAGTCAGCATCAAGGACCTACTAACACATCCATCAGAAATGTGCAAGTAATTAACCCATACTTAATATTTTTCCTTTCATTTTGCAAAATTTATAACCTAGAGAATGTTATAGTAAACACCTTAAAGTACCTTCCCTTAGATTCCTCAATTACCATTTTGCCACATTTGCTTACCTCTCCCCACCCCCATACACAGCTGACCCATGAACAACTGGAGTTTGAGCTGAGCAGATCCACTTACACACAGATATTTTTCAATAGTAAATACTGCAATACTACATGGTCTGTGGTTGGTTGAATCTGCAGATGGGGAGGAACCACAGATACCGAGGGCCAACTATAAATTATATTTGAATTAACCTCTGCATTGTTCAAAGGTCAACTCTATGGGGTTTTTTTTCTTTCTATTGCAACTTCTAAGAATAAAAATATTTTCATAACTACAAAACCATTATTATACCTAAGAAAACTAACATTAATTTAATTATGATCCATTATATAGCCTACATTCAAACTGTCCCAGTTGCTCTCAAAGTCCCAAAATGTTTTTTGCAGATATCTTTTTTTTGGAGTTTTTTATACTGAAGTATAGTTAATTTACAATATTGTGTTAATTTCTGGTATATAGCATAATAATTCGTGTGTGTGTGTGTGTATGTATACATATATACATACTCCTTTTCATATCCTTTTTCAATACAGGTCATTACAAGATAATGGATATAGTTCCCTGTGCTATACAGTAGAACTTTGCTGTTTATCTATTTTGTATATAGTAGTTAGTACCTGCAAATCTCGAACTCCCAATTTATTTCCCCACTGGTAACTGTAATTTTGTTTTCTATGTCTGTTGAGTCTGTCTCTGTTTTGTAGATAAGTTCATTTATGTCCCTTTTTTTTTTTTAGATTCCACATATGTGATATCATATGGCATTTTTCTTTCTCTTTCTGGCTTACTTCACTTAGTAGGATGATCTCCAGGTCCATCCCCATTGCTGTAAATTATTTTATTATTTTTTTATAGCTGAGTAGTGTTTTAATATATACACACACAATAACTTCTTTATCCAGTCATCTATCAATGGACATTTAAGTTGTTTCTGTGTCTTGGCTGTTGTAAACAGTGCTGCTATGAACACTGGGGTACATGTATCTTTTCAAATTAGTCTCCTCCAGATATATGCCCAGGAGTGGGATTGCTGGATCATAGGGTAAGTCTGTTTTCAGTTTTTTTAAGGAATCTCCATACTATTTTCCATAATGGTTGCACCAAACTGCATTCCTACCAACAGTGTTCCAGGGTTCCCTTTTCTCCACACACTCTCCAGCATTTATCATTTGTGGACTTCTTAATGATGGCCATTCTGACCAGTGTGAGGTGATACCTTATTGTAGTCTTGATTTGCATTTCTTTTTTACAAATAGAAATGAGCATTTTTCTTGTTTATAAACCCTCAATATTTCTTGCCCATCACAGTTTCTGTGATTCTTCATTGAATTATGTCTTTCCTTTTTTATTTTGCAAGAACTCGTTATAAATAAGGAAACTAGAGCTATGCAAGTTGCATAAGTGAAGATATATCTCTCTCCCTAGTATGTTATTTATCTTTTGATTGCTTATGGTAAATTTTGCCTGTGTAGTCAAATTGATCACTATCTTGTTATGTGACTTATTGGTTAGGAGAGTTTTTCCTACTTCTTACTGAAAACAGTTTAGCAATGTTTTCTTCCAGTACTTTCATGTTTTCATATTCTTAGATTATAATACTTTATGCTTGAAAGTTTTACATGAAGAATGATTAAAGTTAGTTTTATTTTTTCCCCAAATGGCTGGCCAGGCTATCACGATATCATTTACTGAATTTTCCCTGCTAATCTGAAATGTCACCCACATTGCACACTAAATTCTCACATGTATTTGGACCTGTGTCTGGACTCTGTTGGGTTCCACTAATTTCCCTTTCTGTTGCCATACCAGAACTATTTTTATTATAGTAGATTTAAATCTGTACTGAGTCTAGGAGGTACTCCCACCCTTTCCACTTAGAGTTGGGCTCTAGAGCCATACTTGCTTGGGTTCAAATCCTGCTTCTGCCACTTACTGTGAGACCTTGAGCAAGTTATTTAAATCTCTCTGTGCTTCCATGTCCTCATCTGTAACGAAGATAATAATAAAAACTACCCCATAAGGATGTTAGGAGGCATAATTACTACAGTTCATACAGAATGCTTATAATTGTTCTGGTAAAGAATGATTTTTAAGTAACTATTAACTTTTTTATTCCAGAAAATTTTCTGGATACTCTCAGATTTTTACTTCTCTACATGACCATGAGGATTGATATGCCAATTTTCAAACCTTCTGTGGTAGCCAGCCTCCAAGATGGTCCCCAATGATCCATGACTCCTAGAATTCATGCCCTTAGGTAGTCCCTTCTCACAGTAAGTAGGACTGACCTGTGTAACCAACAAGTATTGCAGAAGTGACACTGTGGCATTCAGAGCTAGGTTACAAAAGACTTTGATACCTCCATCCTAACCTCTCTCTTGGATCATTCACTCTGGAAGAAGCCAGCTAGCATGTTGTGAAGACATTTAAGGAGCCTCTGGAGAGACTCAAATTGGAGGAACTGAGGCTTTCTACCAACAACCAGGGCCATGAAGAATGAACCATCTTAGAAGCAAAGTTCTAGCCCTTGTCAAGCCTTCAAATGACTATTCCCTTAACTGCAACCTCATGAGAGACTCCAATACAGAATCATCCAACTATCTGCTCCCAAATTCCTGACACACCAAAACTCAGTGAATTAATAAACATTTATTGTTGTTTTAAGACACCAAGTTTCGGCTAATTGGTTATGTGGCAATGTATAACTAATACATCGTCCATCTGGCAATTTTATTGAGAAGGCATTGAATTCATAGACTCATTTATAGAGAAAAGAACTGAATACTGAACATTTCTACCCAAGTAGAACTTCTTTTTTTCCATTAAGTTGAGTTATTTTTTAAAAATGTAGATATTTCAATATTTTAAGTCTTGATCATCTATGCCTGGCACATTTCTCATATTATTTTTGTTGCCATCCTTCTATTTTATTCTCTAAATTGTGTGATACTATCAATTTTAATGCTATTACTTTTTAATTAATTTTGTAACCAGCCAACCTGCTGAATTTTATCATTTCTCTAGTAGCCAGACAACTGATTGTTTTGGATTTTTCAGGGATATAATCATATCATCTACAAATAATGATCATTTTGCCTCATATTTTCCTTTTTATAGGTATGATTTCTTAATAGCTATTGTTATTTTACAGCTATTATTTTGCAATTGCATTGGCTGCAGTAATAAATTTTAGCTCCAAAAATGTATGATGGCTGAAGACGTTGTAAACAATCAGTATTTATCAGTTTGACTTCTTTCATTATTCTGAATATTCTTGTAGTTAAAGACTGCCAGCTTCCCCAATTTGGCTGAAATGGTTAAAATTTTTATTTTGCAACATCTCATTTTTAATAGAAATATAAACAGTTAAGTTTTTTAAATTATACCAAATCAAATCTTGTTTTCAAGTTTTTAGTAATATGACAAAAATGCAAAAAGATGACTAAAATTGACAGTCACCGTTTTCACAGTTCACTCTTTCATTTACTATCCTTAATCCTACTTGACCTTTAATCAAAAGATTTATCTCTCTAACCCAAGGAAAGTAGAAATCAGAACTACAGAAATAAGTAAAAACATGCTTCCAAATGAAAAAGGTTAAAATGGAAAGGAAACAACAACTTGACATTGCTTAGGAAAATAAAGTCTCCCCAAATAAATTTGCCTTTTAATAACTTTCAAAAGTAATGCAGGTTTCAAAATATTTAAGGTTGGTAAACAACTTCAGGATGAAAGAGGATAGGGAGGAAGCAATGAGGAGCATTTCTGAGACCCAGGAAAATGAGAGCACTACAAGGTAACTGATAAATTGATTTTTAATAATATTAGAAGCTTGCAAACCCTCTCTCTTCACTTTGCTGCACTAAGAGAATGCACTAGCAGGTGCTTAAACGCCCTCCAAGGATTTTCAGTTTTATTATTATACCCACGTAAAGGAAAGCCTAAATAACACCGAGGTAAGTAAAAGTTCATTATTACCTAGAGTTGTTCAGCATCTATCTTTTTTCCCTTATCTATGTCTAACAGAAGAAAATCTAGCACTTTATTCAGTAGGCAAAATTAACATGTAAGTTTAGAGTTGGAGAGCTTTCATTTTATAGATTCTAATTCTAGGAACATTATCTCACATGTAAATGATAATTCTGCTCCAGAAGACCCTTTTCTGTGCTTTTCAGATGAATGTTATGCCAAGACTTTCAAAGTGACTTATCACAATGCCAGATTGATAAGCAGGTTTGATCAACACTAGCAGAATCATCTCACACCAAACATTACAGGATTTACAAGAGTACAGACCGTGACGGCAACATGTAAGCTGGCTTTTTCTGTGCTTAACTTGGAACAGCAGACGTGTTCGGCTCAAACCTTTTCAAGTCTTAACATCTGTTGTGAGCATGATGAAAAACAATAGACTTGGGAAATTGGATTTATTTCAATACTGATTTCAATAGCGTGACTCAATGTAGCTACAGGATTGACATGAATAATGGCAAGAACAAGGAAGACTATTTAATCCGGGCAAGGAAATCTGGGGTTCTTAGGATTCTGCAGATTTGAAGTCCACACTGAGGACACTGCAGAACAGTCTTTTCAAATACTGAACTATTCCCTTCAGAAGCCCAGTGTAAGCTCTGTTGCAGCATCTTAGTCAACAACTAAGGAGAAAGGGTTTCATCTTTACTTCCTGTACCATCTGAACTGGGGTTATATGATTTCCCTTGAAATAAATACTTTGTTGATTTTCTCTAGCCCCCACCACAACTCCAGTCAACATTTACACCAACATTATTTGATTTTCATATTAATAGACTACCCTCAGCCTTTGCTGAACAAACGTATCAAGGTCTTGGTACAATTCAACCACGTTTTCCTTGTAAAATTTTCTCTTCCTCTTCTGCTTCTGCTGAACTGAAATGAACAAGGTGGTTTAAACTTTTGTCTTATGTTGCAATAAAATCCAACAACACATATTCGAAAACTAAACTTGCTTTGAAGAAGATGACTGGCAAGCTAAAACTTGCACTAAGCTATGCCATCAATATACGCTCAGAAGTGGAGTGAATCTCAATCTTCATGGGGTTGAAATATAATACCCCTGGATATTTCTTTTTTCAGGAGGTGTGACATTCCATTTAAATTTTTGAAAATACGATACAGCACTTTTGGAGAGAGCTATTTGGAAAGGGAGAGAAATAAACTTATTCACAGAAAAATATGACTTGAAAACAAACAGACAGAAAGCCATCACAATAACATCCTTAAAAATCTAATATAGAATACCCAAACATACCTGACTCTTGATTTATTTATTTCAAATATGGAGAAAAGCCAAAAACCTGAGGATGAATTGTTTCCCTTTTTTAACTTAGCAGATCAATCCCCAGCAATAACAGAAAACAACTGAATATTGTACTAGTACTTTAAGATTATTGCAAATTTAGAGGAAAATTAAAATCAAGCATTGGATTGAATGTGAAATCAGATCCTTCATTTAAGTTGACAAATTTCTATTTCCGGGAAGCATAACATTTAGGGTATCAGTAATCAGTCAAGGACAGTGTGTTCCAGGATATAAATTGTTCTGAAATTTTAATTTGTAAACCCTAAAGCTGTTGCATTTCTTCCCCTGTTGGTTGTCTGTATTCAAAATATCCCTGACTTTTATCTGTGACATAATCAGTAAAAACCAACTGCCACACGTGACAAAGGACACTTTGGTTACTTATCAGGGTTTTCTTCACGTTTATTCCTCTCTGAGCAAAAACTGCAGTTTTCCAGAGCATGTGGGGCCAAAACGGATCTGGACATAAAGAGATTGGCTGGTCCCGGAAGTACCCACCACTTTGAAGAGTGCCTTGGGAAATCAGCTAAGCCCTTTCTAAAGCTGGGCTATTCTAACCACCCTGGATGCCTGTTCTCTGGGTGGCAAAATAGATGTCTGCAGTCCTTGTGAAGACAAGCGGAAGTCCCTCTGTGAGAAAGCCTTTCACAACACAAGTACACACGCTGGTTTCAGTAACCTTGACAAATAGTTCTTTGGGAGAAATGCCATGGAAGGCGTATTTGCCAATTACGTCACAATCAGAGTCACGTTTCATCTTACACTGTGAGTCATTGATTAGTACTATTTCAAAAGGTGAAGTACTTTGAGGCACATTCCTCAGATCCTCTAAATAGGATACAACCCACGGCTTTCAGTGATATGTGAATAGCCAACACCTCCTGATGCTGAAGTAATTGGAACTACAATGATAGGCCCTCAATCTGACTCTAATGGATCTTGAATGTTACACTTCCCTAGGTGGCTTTCTCTTTGCAGAGTCTATATCCAGCATTCTCGAATTTTCCAGTAGAGTGCTGCAGTAATACTACAGAAAAGCAAGTGTTAGTGGTGCTCCATGATCTGGAGATTTTCCGGGGCAAGCACCTCCTCCCACGTTTTTGCTAATCCCACTAGTAAGAATTCTTTGATTGTGTATTACAGATATTTAAGTTTATTTCTTCAACAAATACTGAGTGCTTACTCTACGTCAGAGAGTATGCTAGGCGCTAGAGATATGGGATGGATAAGAGATGTCGGCTCCTTGACTTCAGGGACGAGAAGACTATAGGGAAATACCAATAATTAAACAATATCTCTTCAGTATAAGCACTCTAGAGTAGAAAGCACATCGTGGGGGCACCCGGCCCAGTCATGGGGAAGGGCAGTGAAGAATGGAGTCAGGGAAAGTATCTGGAAAGAGTGCCATTTAATTGGGATCTAAAGGATGATTGGAAAAAAAGAGATAGCAAAAGAAGGCACAAGATAGGAGTGGAATTTTTTCCTTATCACAGAACATGTTTAATATGTTCCTCTGAATCCTAAGGCCAAAAACAATGTGGTATCACTGCCTAGCATCTATTCTGATTGTGTTATTAATTTCTACTAATGTTACCTGTGGCCTAGTCAGAAGGAAGAAATGTAGTATAGATTCCAAATACTAGGAACTGCAGTACAGAGTTTTAAAATCCCCCTAGATTGCAAAGTTGGACTATATACTTAGGGATACTTTGATCAGGCTACTGGTTTCATTTATGAAATTAAATTTTCTGAACAATGACTGATGAAACAAAGATAATTTCCTCAAGCTGGTGTTGTTAAGTGGAAAAGAGGCAGCAAAAGAATGCAATGAGGCATGAATATGGTTGGGATGTATGGTCAACCATTACATGCTCGTGCTGGCATGACCATCAGATGTTTCACAACAGAATGGAAGTATGGGCAGATAAATCCAGAGTAGCAGAGTATATTAGTTACCTATTTCTAGACACACAAAAAAATCACAAAACTTAGCAGCTTAAAATAATGCACACTTATTATCTCATAGCTTCTGAGGTCAGAAATTCAGGCACAGCTTCTCTGGGTCCTAGGGTTAAGGGTCCCTCACAGGCTGTAATGAAGGCATCAAAGTTGGGTCTCTTCTGTAGCCTTGACTTAAGAAGAACCCAATTCAAGCTTATGTAGTTGTTTGCAGGACCGAGTTCCTTGCTGGTTGTTGACTGGAAGCCACCTTCAGTTCCTTGCCATAGAGGCCTCTCCAACATGACCAGTTGTTTCATCAAAGCACACAAGCAGAGAAGCCAACAGAGTACATTATAAGGTAGAAGTCATGATCTCTTGCAAGTGACATTGCTTCAGTGTTACCATATTCTATATGTTAGAAGTAAGTTACCCAAAGGAGAAGATTATTGAAGGCCACTAATACCTGGAGGCTAGGGTCACTGGGGACCATCTAAAAGACTATCTGCCTTACAGGCTGCTGACTGATGGTCCATGCTTAATGTGTCCCCAAGTACTCAAGTTTTAGCACATTTCCAATTTTCTAGCAATAATATACCAACAAGCATCTGTTTTTCTTGGCTTTATTTTTTAAAGTAATATTTAGTATGGTCACAAGTGCAGCTGGTTCCAACAGGAAATTTTATTATAGATAAGAAATCAAAAATAGCTTACTCTTTCCATATAGGATACAAATGAATAACATGATAAACACTGTCCTCTAGTAGACATAAAGGAAATAATAGGAAATGCAAATGGTAAATATGGGTGTAGCCCAAATGGATTCTACTGGCCAAATAAAATCCTGCACACCTAGTGGTTTTTGAAATCCATTGGCCACATAACCTCCTCAGACTGTTCCAATAAATAATACTGGGCACTAGATATATGCACCAACACTTAAAAATTAATCTAGTTACCAAGACAAACATTCTTGAGAAAAAAGCTGTCTAGCCTGATAACAACAAAGCTCTGAAACAACAATATGAATAGGAATATTTCAGGTAAATTGCTAGAGGCTATATTTTGTTTTCTAAGTAATTGCATTTCTCAAGGATTGATGATAGCCTTATGAAAAACACGGCACTGTGAGCTCACTTTAAGGAATATTTCTCCCGAAGGCTGCCTAATTCCATGCAAATATATCTCTAAACCAGAACAAACAGCAAAATGTCTCTCAGCACCCCTCCTTCTAGTATGTTTCTCAAATTCTGCCTTAATTCATGCTGTGGGGTGAGATTATTACTAACCCAAATGTTTCTTCAACATGAAACCTAAAGATAATTTTATGAGAAAACCTGACTGGGTTCTATTACTTTTGTTCAAATCTGATGCTCACACAATTGAAAAAGAATTTCCTGTTCTGTCCTTATTACATGTGGACAAGCAAATAATAAGAGAGAAAGCCAAGAGATCATGTCATAAGATTCCTCATCCATCTACAGACAGACAGGCATTTGAATAAGACCTCAATCAGCAGGCTCAGCACGCTGTTTCTTAGGTTGGTGTTCTAGAAGACCAAGGTCATTGTCCACAAGCAATGACCTTCATTAAGCAGAAATATCCAGTGTGAAAGTAACATCAAAAGGAGGGTGTGAAATACAAACCAAACACTTCTTTATAACAGAGCACAGTTCAAGGTCAGTGTAAGTTACTAACCACCACAGGACAGGGTACAAATTCAGTAAACATACCAAAATGCAGTATGCCTCCTCACCATGTTTAAAAAGTAGCCAATCAACAACAAAGAGAAAGAGCAATGCATAACCAAATCTATAAATATTCACCAGGCAGCACAGTCTCATCTGATACAAAGATAAGTTTGGCATCCCAAGTATTATCAACAACCAGCAGCCTGACCTTGGGCAAGTCTTCTTAATTTTGAGACTCATTCTAGGAAATGACAACTATACTTACCTCTCAGAATACTGAAATAAGCATCCTTTCTTCCTGATTATTTCTATGATTTTTTCCCAGTTTCTTTTCATCATAAGTAAAATGTATGAGTAAGAAAGGATTATATTGATTATTGAAGAATTATTTTGACAAATAGATATTTCCCTTGAGCCCCAGTTTCCTCATCTGTAAAATAAGGATGAAAGTAGTGCCCATCTTAGGACAACTTTGTAGAATTTTCACGAAGATTGAAATGTTAATATTTTTTTAAAAGCTTCATCTGGCACCTACATATCCAGCACTTATATAACATATACTATATAGGTGCAGGTTAAATAAAGCAAAAATAAATAAAACATAATAGATGGATCAATAAAGGCCTCTATGAATAAGGAGTGGCAGGGAAGAAGGGAAGTGGAAGGATAATTAAAAGTTTAAGAGTTAGAAGAAAAAGGGAATGGGAGGCATGGTCATGATGCAAATAACCTTGTCCCCCTCCCCAGCAAAGTTGTCACTGTCCTAGCTCCAGAACCTATGAATATGTTATGTGATATAGTG
Source organism: Camelus ferus (assembly GCF_009834535.1). NCBI lineage: Eukaryota > Metazoa > Chordata > Mammalia > Artiodactyla > Camelidae > Camelus > Camelus ferus. The sequence goes on from NC_045709.1 coordinate 36,532,099, forward strand.
AGGGAGAATCAAGGTTGCTAATCAGCTGACCTTAAAACAGAGATTTTCCTGGACTATCTAGATGGGTCCAATGTAATCTCAAGGGCCCTTAAAAACTGGAAGGCAGAGGCATTAGAGGAGGTCAGAGTCATGCAGCGTGAGAAGGACTGGACCTTCCATTGCTGGCTTTGAAGATGGAAGGGAGCCACAAGTCGAGGAGTGTGGGCAATTTCTAGAAGCTGGAAAAAACAAGAAAATGAATTATCTCCCTGAGCTCCAAGAAAAGAATGCAGACTTGCCGAAACCTTGATTTAGCCCATGAAACAAGTGTTGGCCTTTTGATCTACAAATAATACATCTGTTTTGTTTCAAGCCATTAAGTCGGCAGTAATTCTGTACAGCAGCAATAGGAAACTAATACAGGAAGGGTGAGGAATAGCAAGACAGCATATCTCTCGGGCAGAAAAGGAACAGACTAACGAGTCTGGTTGTTATTGATGCTGATGAGCAGGAAACTCCTGCTATTAGGATACAGTTCCTTTCAGATGAAAGGGAAGTTTCCATGGCTCTCTGGTTAGTTTGGCTGTTATGATGTGACTCTTTAAGAGAAGAGGGAAGCAGTACAATACTGCTTAGAATACAGATGTGGAGTTTGTAGACATGGCATTTAGCAAGGAAATACTTAGAAACCCTTTCTGAAATATATCAGTTATCTCTAAATTAGAGTCACAGATGGAAGCATTCCTTCCTGAATAACACAAAGCCCAACAATAGTGAGAAGAACAGAAATGTGCCCAGATAAATGATCTGTACTTGACACAGCATGGCTTCTCTCTAGATAGGGTAAAAATTTTAGCTGATAATTAAGCACCAAATGAGCCATTTGAAAATTTCAGTGCCGTGAGCAGAAGAAAATTAAATTAAATCAGAATTAACATATTAGGTCTGGGTTGAATAAAGACAGATTATTGCTTTGTCTGGATTCTGTCTTGTTAAGGAGAAGCTATTCTTCAAAACATCCAACTCTAAAACATAATTGATAGGATGGCATTAGCAAGTAAACATGATAATTGAATCATTTAAGTTCAAATTAATGTGCAACAGAATGTTCTATTGGTTACAAGGGCAATGCTTCAGGGTAACTATAGGAATGTGTTTGTTATTCAGTTCAACTCAACACCTACTGTTGAGCCAGGCATGGTAATAGACGCTTAGACTTTAACGCAAATAAGACACAATCCTTACCCTTCATGGAATTCATAGTCTAGAGGAAGGAGCTCTCAATAAGTCAAAATGTAAAAAGTGACCACTTGCTTGTTATGGAGTCCCCATTCTGTGAATGACAAAGTTTAAAATTTTTAATCAGTAAGTTCTTAATTCAGGATGTTCATCTGAATTCCTGATTTAGAACAATCTGTATCAACCGAGATCTGTAAATTAAAAATCCCCTGTAGGACATTTGGTCCTGCCCAAAATGTCCATAAGACATTAGGTCCACACTAAAAGGTCCTTGATATTCTCAGGACCATTTGGTCCCGTCCAAAACATCCATGGAACATTTGGTCCACTCCAAAAGGTCCTTGATACTTGGTCCCGTCCCAAACATCCATGGAAACATTTGGTCAACACTGAAACGTCTTTGATATTTGGTCCTGTCCAAAACCATCTGGCATGAACCGAATATGCTCATGGATGTTTTGGATAAGATCAAATATCAAAGGCCCTTTGGCATGAACCAAATGTCTCATGGACATTTTGGGCAGGACCAAATATCTGCTAACCTACAAATCACTTCTACATAGAGTAATTAAAATAGGCATATTAAATACTTATTTTAGCAAAGTTTATTTAAAATGTTACAGTAATGGTAGAGGAGAATGAAAATACATCTCACAGAGGTTGAGAACCCTACTCTTAAGCAAGACCTATTTTCTAAGTCTCCATTTTCAATTTTTAAAGTCCATAGAATTTTTATCTAATTACATAACATATCTAGTTTTTTGCTATAAAAATATTTTAATTACTTACCGTTTAAGAAATAGTTAATATAGCCCTTCAATCTCCATTTTTCAGACCCCATATCTCTCTCAAAAAACAAAAAATTCTGGTAAAGTTGACACCCCTGGTAGATAGCCGAAGGGTCATATTCACCCAAAAGCCTCAAAATAGCCCAGGGTACATTACTGTATATTCCCAGGGTAAGAGTGTCTCAGTTTGAAAAGCACCACATAGAATTTGCTAGAGTTATCTTTTCATGGAAAGGAATCTGTACATAATATAATTTATAAAATACAATAAATTTATACATGGGCTGCATCTGATATACTGAAAACTATCCATGTATATATATACAGGTATATTTATAAAGTCCTTCAAGATTCATATAGTGCAAGGTTGCCCACACTGGAGAAAAACTAGCCCTGCAAATTGAAATTAGAGTATGCTCAAGAAAGTATGCCTCAAGTTTAAAATAAAGTGATTTTTTAAATTGAATTACATTTAAAAACTTTTTTCATTGTTAGAATCTGTATGTTGAAAATGTGATTTAAAAATTAGCACCATTAATATTTTAAACCATTTTTTAAACCTAGTAAATCCTTTTCAAAGCAGAGCATCAGATTTTCTCTTCCCCATTTGAAAACAGGCCAAATTCTGCACACAGATCTAAATTAAAAAGAATGTTTTATAGATTATTTTTATTCCACAGACAGTGAATGCCATTTTCCCCCAATACTGTAGAAGCTTACGTGGGAATAAATGGCTGATTTTTTCCAGAAAATCATGTAACCAGAAAAGATAATTTCAAAGATCTTTTTTCTTTCTTAGTTTAGCCAGTACTTCAAAATAAAACATCCAACACTTCTCTTAAAAAGTAAGCTGGAAGCTAAATCCAAAACTTTTTTTTTTTTTTTTGCAAATATTGATTCAAGAATGGAATTAGTGATAAGTAGATATTCATTCAAAAACCATTTACTGAGCATCTGTTATACAGCACTGTCTTAGGCTCTGAGACTAGAGCTATAAAATGCATGGGATGCGCAGGCAGAGGGTTTGACAGGAGAAACAGACCCGGAGAGGAGAGGACAACGTGGGAGAAGTGCTGGCCTGCTTCGGACACTCTAGCCTGATTCTGAGGACCCCCGAGCGCGCCCCTAGTTCTGCGTATCTCCGTACCTGCCTCTGCAGTGCGATCGCGGTCACAGTCGGATGGACATAGCTAACAGGGACTGCATGCTCCCTCTAAGCCAGGCGCTCTGCTAAGTGCTTCACATACACTGCTTCGTGGACTCTTCACATCAACCCTGTGAGATAGGGATTACTATCATCCCCCTTATATTTGAGGAAAACGCAACTTAGACGGGTTAAGCGTGCACAGTGTAAACAACAGAGCTTAGATTTGCACCGGGGTCCGTCTACCTCCAAATTATCCGCCCTGAATCAACCACCAACTGCCCCTGATATGCAGGGTATCTTTTGGATTGTGGTGTTCTTTGTTTTCCTACACTGAATTCATTTCTGTAACCAACTCCAAGTCCAGGACCTCTGGGTGACCCGTTGCCCACTTCTTAGATCATGATAGAGTTTTCTACAATTCAGCAACACACGGCTAAAGGATAAATGATCTATTTCCAACACACCTCATATACAATAGTCAGTAAGGGCCCAATAATAGCAATTTAAAAAAAATAATTCAGAAGAGGGGAGACTGGGAAACACTGCACTGGGTTTCCTGGTTCATATTATAAATCATACACAGCTGGACAGAAAGAAAAAAAAAAGAGCCAGGGCTTTCTGTCCTGGATGTGGACGTTCCTTCTTTATCAGCCAACTTGTCTGCTCTCTGGAAAGATGTTCTTGGACCCCTGGCTTTCAGAATCCATGGTTATACCACAGGAACATCATCATTTTCTACTGCCCCTTACACCCAAACACAGACAACGATCAAGAAACCCCTTCTCAAGGTTTGATTCATGGTATAACCCACTGACAGTTCAGTTTTGAGGGCTTGTGAGGAGAGGGTTAAGGATTGTTTTAGGAGATGAGCAGTCATAGGCTATTTGTAGTCTACTAATTTGAGTTTCTTTAGCAATCAATCTACTTCTTCAATTACTTAATAAACTTGTGGTCTCTGATTCCTGGATAGCCTTTGCTTCCAGAAACTGCAGTCTCCCTGCCCCCAGACCTCAGCTCCTCCCTTGGCTTTCCATGTAAAAGCCTCTGCCTTGAGGCCATTAGAAACCAGAGCCTCAGGCAAGGAAGCACCCCCCCATAATGCATCCTTTCTTCTCAGGCCTGATCACTTTGCAGGGCCAGATGCTTAAGAGGAATCTGGTAGATCCTGACAGCTCAGGTTCATTTTTTGGCCCACTTCATCTTCTGTTAAGCATCCACGTCCCTGCCTCTGCTTGCTTTAGGGAGAAAATTTGGCTTTTTAATCAACCGACACAGATTTCAGGCCCTAGCCAAGGACAGTATCTTTTAGAAAAACGAATTATTCTTGAGCATCTTTTTTGTTGTTCCTAAATAGACCATTTACATCTCAGTCTTTTGTCTTTCTTGCAGGATATCACACTAACGGCTTCACAGAGGAGCCAGCACACTCCACAGTGTGAATTTTCCCTACTGTTCCTCTAACACTTTACTTTTGATAGACACAGCATCTATATCCCCAGGTGGAGCAGGCAGTAGTTTGACTGACTGGTGCAAACATAACCAAGACCACTAATTTCTGAACCCAGAATTAGAGGGCTATTCCTTACCCTTGACTATCCCGAAAGCAAGGAACTTAATTTTGAAAGAGAATTTCAGTGTATTGTAGTTGATCTGGAAATGTGACAAATGGAACTGCAGTGGGTACCACCAGTCTCTCCTGAATCCCACAAATGACAAGAAAGGGATACCAGTGGTGGAGCCTTGCAGCCACAGAGCATGGAGGAGAAGCATTCTGGTGTAACTGACACTTGAGGAGGTTGACACCTAAGATGGCAGGAGGCAGCCCCGAAGCTGGAGCTGTCCTATCATCTGGAATTAGAGGGACCAGAGTCCCTGAAAGCAGAGGACCGTGTGGACAGCTGACAGCCATTGGTAATATTGGTTGAAAGAAACACTCAGGTCTCCAGATCATCTCTTCAACTCTTCCCAGCCAAGTGACTCTCTCTCTCATGCTCTAGCAGAAAACTGGAAGATTACTCTGGGGTACGGAACGAGAAGGACTCTGAGCTCAGGTAAGTATTGTCCCCTGAAACCAGCAATGTGTGAAACGCTACAGAGCTCTCTGAGCAGCCCCAGAGTCCTCTTTCCTCACTGGCTCCCAGAACACTGCAGCCAGGCGTAGGCCTCCCCTGTGAACTGACAACCGAGAGAAAAAGACCTACACATCCTGAAAGTCAAAGTCCCCCCCAACAGGGCTCATCAATCACTTCTAAAATTTTCAATTAGCTTTTCACGCCTCGCCCTTAGATAGCTATTTCAGAGACCATCAAACATCTGAGGAATGCCTCTAGAAAAACTGAGGCCCAAAGAAATCAGAATAAAATAGGAACCTACAGGTGGCAGAGACAATGGAGAATAAATCTTTTAAATTCTATTGTAAATACCGTCAGAGAGATAAGAAAAGGTATCACATCTAAAAAATAGGAAAAAAGAGGTTTTAAAAATATTTGGGAAACAAGTGCTCCCGGGGTCCTGATGTCCACAACAGAAAAGTATTCTTCAAATTAAAATGTGAGAGCACAAATGGAAAAATTACTTAAAGGATTGGAGGATAAAGTTGAGAAACAAGGAGTTCTAGTCAAAAAGTTGGAAAATAGGGGAGAAATGATAAAGAAATTAGGTTATCAATGCAGGAATTCTACTGCCAAATGATAGTTGCTCCAGAAAAAAAAAGAATAAAGAAAAAAGAAGAGAGAAAATGGAGAGGGAGAAATAACAATAACAACAACAAAATTTTCTAAATTGTTCCAGATTTTAGAAGATGAATTTCCAAAGTGGGAGAACTCATCACATGCCCAGCTAAAATGATGGAAAAATACCTACCTCAACACACATGGTCTACTGCACATGATTGTGAAATAGTAGAACACTGAAGTCTACAATTCAAGTGAGAAGATACAGGCAAGAGCACACATAGAATCAGAAATGAGAATCTCCCCACATACCTCAGTAGCCACCATAGGAACCTGCTTTCCAAGCCAGAATCAACTGTAAGAGTAGAAGAAAATTTTCCATACTGTGAACCCTTTCTCAGTTTGATACTGGAGGATTTGTTCCACTAAAATGAAGAAGTAAGTCTTAGACAAAGTGAGCCCAGAAAACAGGGGATTAAAGATAAGCAGTAGGTCATGGGAAGTGCTGGTAGAATAGAGAACAAGGACTCTAGAACGAAGCTGACAGCAAAATCCAGTAATTGATCACAAAACTGTTCAATTACTTCACGTATCTGGATGTATGGAGAGAAAATTCATATATGTGTCAGAGAATGAAGTAGTGCCTGGTCATAGAAAACTACTCAAATAAGAAATGAGGCACTTATTAATTTCAGGAAGAACAAAATGTTACATAATTATAATATACTTCTTGGTTGACCTGTGAGTAGTAGTTTTTATAATCCCAAAGACTGACTTAATAATACTATAATAATATAATACTTTGGTTTGTTTATCTACATTCAGAATGAGGATATAATGCTTAAATCTTATCTTGCTTCCATATCAGTATATTGATTTCCTAGGGCTATGTGAAATAAGAAGAAAAAAAAAAATATATATATATACAGTCTCTGCCCCTGGTCCTGCCAGAACTCCTAAAACCCTTGTAATTTCCTAAGTGTTAAGAGCACGAGGAGCATCCTTTGGTCTCTGACTCTGGTTCCTGACGCAGAGCTCCTAAATCCCTTGGAATTCCCTGGGTGATGGCTGAGTCTTTTGTTCTCATGAGCTTCAGAATGGAGGCTGGTCACCAGAAAGACCAAGCTATGGTTAGAAACTTAGAACTTTCCATCCCACCCTTCATCCTCCAGGAAACAGAGAGGGAGTGGAGATTGAGTTGACAATCAATCATGCCTGTGCCATAAAGTCTGTACAGAAATCCCGAAAGTATGGGGTTCAGAGAGCTTCCAGGTTAGTGAACACATCCACCTGCTAGGAGGATGACACACCCCCAACCACTGGGACAGGAGCTCCTGCTTTCTGGACCCTTCCAGACCTCACTCCATGTATCTCTTCCTTTGGCTGTTCACCTATATCCTTGATCATATCCTTTATTATATAATATACTGATAAATGTAAGTAAGTGTTTCCCTGAGTTCTGGGAACTGTTCTAACAAATAACTGAATCCAAGGAGGGGTTCAAACCTGATTTCTAGCACAGAGGAGTATGTCCTTCCTACCCAGCCTGCTTTTACCAATTCCACAGACTCGGGGGGCTTAAACAACAGAGACATATTCCCTCACAGTTCTGCAGGCTGGGAGCCCAAGACCAAGACGCTGGCAGGGACGGTTTCATTCTGAAGCCTCTCTCCTCACCTTGGAGATGGCCGTCTTCTTCCAGTGAATTCACAAGATCTTCCCCCTGTGCATGTTCACGCCCAAATCTCTTCTTATAAGGACACCAGTCAGATTGAGTTATAGCCCATCCTAATGGCCTCGTTTTAACTTAATTACCTCTTTAAAGAACCTATCCCTAAATAAAGTCACATTCTGAGGTACAAGGGGTTATGACTTCAGTATGTGAATTCTGGAAGGACATAATTCATCCCATAATCCTACAGGTCAGTAGATAATAATCTAGAACTGAAAAATCATGTTATGAGAAACATGAAAGTTAATTAGAAGAAGCTCAAAGAATTCAAATTGTCTCTGCAGAGTGGGTTGGAACAGGGACTGGTAGGGAACTTTTATAAGTCTTATAGAACTAGTTGTCTTTTTTTTTAAAGCACTATTTAAATACAATAAAAATAAATGACTCAGAATATTTCAATATAAAAATAATTGTAAGAATACCAAAGAATATCATTACCAATTAGTCAAAACTTTCGGTTTATTACCAGATGCTTGAGGGTGCAAAAATTTATGACATTTAAAGCCTAAACAACTAAGGAAAATGGCGAGAAACTAACCAGAACTCACAGTGTTTTAAAATGTCAAACACTTAGGTTTATTACTTCCCAGGCACCAATAATTTAAAGAAAGGCTGCGCTTATAAGACATCATGAGCGCGATCAAAGAAGAGATTATTTTACCACTGACACCTACACAAGGAGTATCTTTCTTTGTTTTCTATACACCTTTTGAAAAAAAAAAGAGTGAATTATGCAAGCCATTAATACTGTATTAAAGAGGACTCTATCCAAGATGCTGGAGGAAATAAATCTAGAAAAGAGCATTATACCAATCCCCATCTGATTTATAAACCTATGCTCCATAGGAGCAACTTGGTCAACTGGGGCCACGTGGACCAGTTCAAACTTCCCCTCAAAGATGCCTTAGTTCAGAAGTCAGAATCACTATGAAAACCTCCACCCCAGCTAAAGGAGAGCTGGTGTGGGTAGTAAGTAGAGTCCTATTTACAGTGGTACCAGAAAACCAAGCATGTCACTGGGGCCACACTACCACCCAGGCTGATCACTGAGGTCTGTTCAAACCACTGAATGACAGGTATAGCACTGATGCTGAAGATGCCATCACTTGGGACATGCCCTTGGTCCAAACAGGCTTGGGTGAAGCCAGGGACTTTTCAGCCCCTTTCAACCTACAAGTTTTCCAACAACCGCTTACCCTGAATACATTTCTATATGATCCACTGGCATGGTCCCAAGGCTCTCCTGCTCATGGGGATGGCCCTCAATAAGCACAAGACACCTCCTGCACCAGCCACTCCCAATTAGCAACAACCAATACCCTCCCATGTCAACAAGATCCTCAGGCTCCATGGGATGGCAAGATGCCCAACACCCAATCTACACGCAAGTATTGAGTGGTGTGTGGTGCTCTCTATAGTTGTTGAGTTCCCTAAATATCTGTCCTCCTCACCACCCTCCAATCACAGCAGAGCCAAAAAGTATCAACTAGGTATTCAAACAATTATAAAAAAACTAATGTATCTAATATAATATAATTTTTGTTTGGTTGGTTGGTTGGTTTTTTTGGTTTGTTTGTTTTGTTTTGTTTTGTTTGTTTCATTTTGTTTTGTTTTCTGCTGCTGTCTTGATCCACTTTTAAGGCCCTAGCTAGAGGCCAGTCAGCTCCTCTTCTTGCCCAGCTAATTAAGCCCACACCCCAACCATTTCCTTTATTGGGCTCTCACATCCTGAGCTACAATTGCCCCAGGGCCAGGTACCAGACAACTAAAGACAGACCCTATGCCCTGGAGCCTACAAAATGATTCAAATTATCAAATCCACAGAGAACCCATAATACCTAGCTAATTCCCCCTGGCTCTTCCTAGTAGGCTGCCTCCTGCAGCTCAACTTGCACTTGTCCTGTCCCTGCAAACAACCTCTCTTGAAGCCCCACCTGGCAGCCTAAGCCTGCGCTTGTTGGGAGCTGTAAGCAACAAAGAGTTCTGCTTTCATCTACCTGAGGGTCAATGTCCTATGTCCCACCACCAAAAGAAACTATAAATCTTATAAAGCACCTACTCCCAAATCCACATCTTGAAGAATTTGCTTATAATAACATACTGCATCCTTCTACCCTGGACACAACTAGGGCTTCCAACCATCCAATTTCTCCTGCAAATCTCAGAACCACTGTTACTCCAAAACCTTATTAGCAGCTGGGAGAAGATACAAGTTCCCCCAAAGCCCTCAGTACCATCCAGCACTGCAAACATGCAAACAGAGAAGAGGGACTTGATGCCCAGACTGCACCCTGTACCACGTCCCCATCACCTTTCCTTTGCTGGTACCTGATGTTTACAAGTCCTAATAGGAAACAATTCTAAACAGTTGCCTAGGTTAATGATCTGCCAAGAAAGGACACAAGCATTCTGTGGAAGCCACCCTGCACCCTGGACCCTGAAATATAAACATGGAATATTTGCAGAGAGCCTTCTCCGCTTTGTTTCTGAGCTCAACTGTCATACACACAGTGACGGTCCTAAATATTGACCAATGACCCAAAATAAGTACCAGCAATGTGCCTGCACTTCCATTTCCTTTCCAAGCAGATGTTGGCAAATGCATGCTTACCTCTGTGTTACTGATGGAACATTTAAACAGGCACTTTGCAAGTCAATGCATAGTTTCAACACAAAGCAACCCCCTGTGCAAATGTGAAGGGCCTTCAAGTCTGTTTCATTGCCATCCTTAAGTCATGGCAGCATTCTCCAAATTCTCAAGGATCAAGCAGTACTTTTTCAAATGAAATCTCCTAAGAGAGCCTGTGATGATGAAGGGACACTAAAGCCAGTAGCAGAGCAGGACAGAATGTCCACCTGAACCGAGAGAACATTCAAACGGTGCCTCGCAAACTCTTAATTCCTCGGGAGACAGAACCACATATCTAAACTTTGTCAGGCTGCACAAAGACACGGAGAGGCCAATGAAACAGACTTAGAGTTTTAGACGTGATGAAAATGAAATCCAAAAGGTGAAAAGACTCTCTCAAGGTCACCGGTTAGTTGGTAGTAAAACTAAAGCTAGAACTGGGATCCAAACTGCTTACAAGAGTCACATACACTCAGACCCTCGGTGCTGTAATGTATTACACAAAACTGCCATGTGTCTTTAAGTGAAACAAAATTTAAAACTATGATATAAAAATTGGAGAAAAGTAACCTGGAACGTGAAAGAAAGTAATCGAATACATCAGGTATGTTTAAAATGATGGATCTTCACAAACAGAGCCAACTGGATGATGTTTGATGTTATCACTTGGGTACAATTTTCCCATTGTCTCTAGTCGACAATTCACTTAGTATGCAAGGTTCCCTCCAAGTTCATTATCACTATGGAATTCTCAGCCACCGTTCTCTTCTTAGATCTTTTCTTTCTTACAATAATTTCAAACTAAATTAAGTATTTAAAAAATATAGTCTGTGTATATTTTACCATATCTTAAGATGCATAATGAATACAGGAGGGAAAAAATTATAACATAAAAAACCATTCCTACCAACATTAAAGTCTGTCAATTTAAACGAATTTCACAATGTCTTGAAAACTCTCTCCACCAATTTAAATGACCAAATTTAGCCCCTTGAAGAGTAACACTTACTTCCAGACTCTATTCAGAGTCCCAATAGTTAGTGTTAGATGTTTAAAATTATGTACAACATTACCTTACCTCAGAAAACCCTGAAGGGGTATCATTTTTATGGATTGCACTTACAAAGCAGTATTTACTAAAAATATTTCTTAATGTCTAGCATTAAATAGTTAAACAGAATTTGCCCTTTTATTTGTAAAGTCAGCCCTCTAAGGAATGCATTTAAAAAGCAGTAAAATTATATTCCTTTTCATTACATGTTTAAGAATGTTACCATACACCCTATGATTTTATTAGTGAACAAGTGATAGATAGAAATTTTCTCTAGATAATTAAAATCTAGAGCTTTGGGATTTAAATAAACCATCAGCCCTAAAATAATATGTCCAAGCTATAGGCAGTAATAAAACTAAAATAAAGTGATGTACTAGTTTCCTAGGGCTGCCAGAACAAAGAACCACAAACTGGGTGGCTTAAACAACAGAAATTCACTGTCCCATTGAGTGCAGAAATCTGAAGGCAAGGTGTTGGCAGGGTAAGTTCCTACCGCGGGCTGACGGGATGCGCTGCAGCCCCGTCTCCCGCCTTCCAGGCGGCCTCGGCCATTCCTCCGCTTGCAGGTGATGCTCTGCCCGTGTCTTCACTTCATCCGCCCTCTGCCCGTGTCTAAGCTCAAATGTCCCCTTTCCAGAAAGACACAGTCCTTGTTAGATTAGGGCCCAGCCTAAAGCTTCATCTTAACCTGATCACTTGCAAAAAACACCAGTATTTCCAAATACCAGTATTTCCTGCCACACTCACAGGAACCAGGGGTTAGGACTCCGATACATCCTTTGGGAGGGAACACAATTCGACCCCTAAGAGGTACTATCGTGAAGTCCCTCAGCATTGGCAAGCATTTACCTTAGAGTCTTTTACTTTACTAAAATTAAAATTTTAATTTATTAAAATTAAATTAAGAAGAAGAGTACTTTATGCCCCTATCCTGAAATTTTTTATGAGGCCATCGATCCTACTGGTGAAGCCTGTCAGCCACACTATACAGCCTTCGAAAGACGTCGAGAGAAGGAGTTTCTGCAACTTCTGTCAGTCCATCTGTGCTCTGTCCATTTCCTCCTGGGGTCCAGCTTTCTGCCTTCTATTGCTGCAAATCTTCATGGTCGGCATGGAGGCACAGGGGATGGATAAGGCAGCCTTCAGTTTCTCAGTGTGGTTCGTTTAAAGGAGACTTGTCACTTCATCTTGTTTGTGAAAAGAAGTAGGTTATAATAAGAAAGAAAGTCCAATTTAAATTTACCTGGTATTCATACAGAAAATACTTCCTGAGTCCTTTCTGTGCCCAGCACTTTTCCCGGCATTAATGAAATGGACAAAAATCCCTGTCCATAAGAAGCTTATTTTCTGCTGTGGGAGCAGGTAGAAAGTCAACAAAATGTAAACCACCTAGCTTGTTAGAGGTTATAAATGTTGTACAAAATAAAAGAAGAAAGGAAAATAGAAAGTGCCAGAAGGAAGCAGATTGCAACTTTAAATAGGTTCTTCAGAGAAGACGATGCCATGTAAGGAGGTATGGGAGCGAACACTCCAGGCAGAAGGAACAGGAAGAGAGACGTTCTTGAAGATGGTTTGTGTCCCCGGAACAGCAAGGAGGCCTGTGTGGCTGGAGCACAGGCAAGGGGACACTCAAAACCCTGGGCAGAAGAGCGCCACGGTGTGTGGGACCGTGCTGCCCTGCGGTGAGTAAATTATAGGGAAGTGAATGTGGAAGTGGTGAGACCACTTAGGGCGCTATTGGCTTAGACTCGGCGGTAGTGGTCCAGGTGGTGAGAAGTAGTTGTAACTAGATACATTTGGATGCCCGAGTCACAGGTTTGCTTAAAAGTGGAATCTGAGGTATCAGAGGAAGAAAGGGTTGAAGCTGACTCAAGAATTTTAACCTGACCAACTGGAAGATAAAGTTTCCATTTACTAAGACAGGAAAGACTGTGGGAAGGGTCGATCTGGAGGGCAGCTCAGATGTTCGATTTGGACATGAGATCATCCCTCAGTTAACAAAGTGAAGATATGATATATGCAATTAGATATATGAGGAATGATGGAAAGATACACAGGCTGAAGATGCTGATTTGGAAGCATAAAGCACAGATGGTATTTAAAGTCATGATCCTGGATGAGACCACCATCAATGGGAGAAACAGGGGAGGGGTCCTAGCACCGAGTCTTGTGATGCACCAATAAAAGGAGGCTGAAGAGGTGAAGGGGGACCAGCAGGCGAGTCTGAGAAGAATTAACTGGTAGGAGGAAAGTCAGGAGAGTGTGGTACCCAGAAGCCAAGTGAAGACAGTGTTTCCAAATGGAGGAAGTGATTGGCTGTGTCAAATGCGCTGATATGGCCAGATGAGAACCGGCAATCGACTGCTGGGTCTAGCTATATATAGAAGTCATCAGTGGCCTTAACCAAGCAATTTTAATGGAGTGGTAGAAAGGAAGCCTGACTGAAGTGGCTTCATGAAAGAACAGAAGGAGTGGAAGGGAGACAGTAAATTCAGACAATTCTTTTTAGGAGTTTTGCTATAAAGCGGAAAAGAGAAGAAGAGCAGAAGCTCGAAAGAGATATTGAAATCAAGGGTTGGTTTCCTTTTCAAAACAGGGAAAATAAACAGCATTTTTATATGTTGATGGAGATAACCAAATAGAGAGGGAAAACTACTTATGTAAGTCAGAAATTCCTGGACTTCTTGAATAGACAATAACTGGGTTGAGAGATTGGCTTGGTTTAGGTGCTAAAATGTTTGTTTATAGTAGTTCTTATAAAAGCAGACTATGTAGATAGTAGATAGAGGAGTATGTGGGACTCTGGAAGTTCTTTTCTGATTGCTTTGTCTTCTTTCAGTTAAGTAGAAATAAAATCATCAGCTGATAATGAGGATGGGAGAAAAGGTATTAGGGGTTTTGGGGGAAAAGTATGAAAGTGAGTAGAAAAGTAGAAATTGAATGGACTAGAAGCATGGTACAGGCACATCTGAGGTTCATGGTCATGACTTCAAGTGAAACTGATCTACCTATTTTTCACATGAACCTGCATAGGTACAAGTGCAGAGAATTGAGTATACCCAGGATTGTGGCTTTACCAAGCAAGTCCAATGAAGTAATAAAGGAGCCAGACACTGGGGCAAAGGGTAAGAGAAAAAATACAGTGATTGGTCATGAAATTTACCCAGCATACTGGAGGGAAGGAAGGGCATGAGGTGGGTGAGAGACAGTGAAAAGGTTGTGGTCAATGGATTTTAGTTCCAGAGAAGTTCTCTGGAGCCATGTTACAGAAAAAATAAGTTGGAAGCATAAGACATGGTGATCAGAAAATGGGATTCTTGAAATTAAAGATGTGAAGGAGTTGAAATTAACAGTAATAATGAGAACTAGGCTGGACCAGCTGAGGAAGACAAGAGGAGAAAATCATCATCAGAGGAGGAAGAGTAGTGATCAAGGAAATGAGAGGCAAGAATATAGAAAGAATCATCCTCATGGATACAGAAATCACCAAAAAATATGACAGGAATAGTTCTGTAAAGAGAGACAGTGAGGTAGAGGCTCAATCTTCGAGGACTGAGAAGAAATGATCTGAGGATAGGGAGACAACTTCAACATGGAAAGATCATGAATGATTTGGTTTAAAAGCATGAGATTCAAAGTAGAGGGACTAAAGAATATTTTTTCCTTAGTAGTCTATGTGTTAAATAAGAAAGCCCAAAGAAGATAAACCTATGTTTCTTTTTTTTTAAGCTGAATTTATTAGACAGAGTCAAAAAGAAAGCATGCTGATTATTCATCATAGCCAGGAAGGGATGGAAAAGAGTAACTACAGGAAAAATAGGATCTGGACTAGGGAAATCAGCCTTAGGAATAGCCCAGCCCTAGGCAGGGGTCAGAAATGCACATTATAAAATTCAAAGACATGAGGCAAATGTCAGTCTGATCTGGACCAGCATCAGTACCCAACTGAGCTGCCATCATGGACCTGGCACAGAGGCAGCAGTCTCTGCAAAGAAGCAGGCCCACCAAGGCAGCAAAGGCTATAGACCAAAGATTGACCCAAGATCCCACCCCCTATGAGAAATGGGGTCCCAGCTTCTGTTCCCTAATGCAGGGATGCTGAAGGCCACCCTGCAGCCCTTCAGCCAACTGCTGGGCCAGGCTGGGGCTGGTGGCTGCTGACGGTGTTGAAGTCAGCTAAAATGCTGTCCTGAACAGAAATAAATAAGACAGAAAAAACTTGAAATGGGAATCAGCATTGTGGCGTATCTCACCCCAACCTCAAAGACAACACGGCTCATTTTCAAACCTTCTGTGTTTCTTTGTCAGCTTTCTGCACACATTGATGCCTCAACGCAGTCTATTTCCATAACGACACTGCTATGCACAATTGTGAAAAGTGAGTAAAACTTATTAGAACTGAATGTTCTCACATCTCAATGAGAACCTCAGGGTGGGAGACACTATAACGCCAGGCGCTGTGAAGGTTTGAGATCTCTTCCTCCAACAGTTCAATTTTGGGTCAAGAAACACATTCAAACCTACTTGGAGCTGTGAATGAGAAGTAAACAACAATTTCAGAATCCAAAGCATCTTGCTAAGAAAACAGTGAGTAAAAGATCGAAGTGTTCACTTAGGCATGAGAATGACTTTTCAAGACAAAAGGAGTTGCATATTCATTCTCCAATGCACAGCCTCAAGACACTATGTCAGGGAGTTCTCTGATAGACTGTTGTTTTGTTTTGTTTTTGAAAGGAGTCATTTGAGGAATGACCAGAGAACCCCACTGTCCCTGAAGCACTCATGGCAAACCTCATCAGAAGCCATTACCACAGACTCATATCTGATGTCTTCATAGAACAAAGGAATGCAATCTGTGGGGCAGCAATCTTGTTTTCCAGTGTTCAAAGAGCTCTAGTACTGGTAAATTTTCTGACTCCTAGCAAAGAGCTCTAGAAAGACCATTCTCAAGTGCGATACTTCCAAATCTTAAAATTCACCAGCAAAAGTAGTAACAAGTTTGATGAACATTGGTTCTGGTGCTGACATTGTAATATCGAGGCTAAGTACAGACTTTTACTCCAATGTGGCTCAATGACAAAAACCCAATTAAAGCTAAGGACAAGGAGCCACTGGAACCTACATGTGCTGCTGGTGGGAATGGAAAATGCTGCAACAACTTGGGGAAACAGTTTGGCAGTTCCTCTAAAGGTTACACATCGAGTTACCATGTGACTTAGTAATCCCACTCCTAGGTAGAGACCCAAGGGTTGTGAAAACATACAAGACCTTGTACATAAATGCTCATGGCAGCATTATTCATAATAGCCAGAACATGGAAATACTCTAAATGTCCATCATTTGATAATGGATAAATAAACTGTGGTACATCCATACAGAGGAATCTTATTTAGCAACAAAATAAAGCATCAATATATGCTACAACACGATGAACCTTGAAGACACTGATAAAGAAGCTAGTTACAAAAAATTACATTTTTTATTCCATGCATATGAAATGTCCAGAATTGGCAAATCTGTAGAGACACAAAGTAAGTAGATTGGCAAATCCATAGAGACACAAAGTAAGAGAAACTGGCGTTATATTTTCTGCCAGGTGCTGGGGGAGGTTGGAGGGAAATAGAGGTTTCTTTTGGGGCTGATGAAAATGTTCTCTTTGTGGTGATCATTATAAAACTCTGAATATACTAAAAATCATTGAACTATAAACCTTAAGTGGATGAAATGTATGATGGATGAATTATATCTCATTAAAATGTTATTTTAAAAAAGCTAAGGACAAATACTAAGCCAGAATTAACATTTACCTTCATGAATATCTATATGCCAAGTATTGTTTTTCTTTGAATGTCATCTTTAGAATTTGGACTTAACAGGTGACCAACATCTAAAGAACGATTGTTGTGATTTAAGAACGCCTGTCCATTTTCTCCATGTTGCTTTATAGATAAGATAGAAAATTGTGAAAAATGAGAAGGGGGATAGGCGTGTTTGTTCCTATGAGGAGAAGAAATGTCCAGAAGCCAGAAAAGTAGCATCTGCTCCTGCTGGCTGTGACTAAAATTAAGCTCTAATTTAGCATTCAGCTAAAATTATCATAATTGAAATAAAACTAACAAACTAGATGTGACTTGCAATTTTCTCATCATTTAGGAGAGGAGAGGCCAAATGGGAGCTTCAGAAGACTGGGCTTCTCCCCTGCAGGGGGACCCTGTGATTCCGGATGAACAAAGGCCATTGATGGAAGTATCCTTCTTCCCAGATCCTCCAAATCCAGGATAAATAAGTTGTATTTGGAGACAACCCAAGGAGGCAATGGAGATGAGCATCTTGGGATTGCCTGGAACTTAGGGAAATTATGGGATTTTTTTTTTCTTTATTTGACTGTTCTCTCTTAAAGAGAGACTTTCACCTACTTGGAATCATACTCACACCCCCACATGGGTGTATGTTTTGTGTGTGTGTGTGTGTGTGTGACCTTATACCTATCATGGTTCACACATACTGATTTAAGAAAACAAAAGAGCACTTACTATAAATATATGCACCAAATACGTGTTCAATACAAACTGTAAATATTAACACAATAATGGTAACTTTAAAAAATATATACAACCAGAAGCAAGCGCCCCAGGGTTCTGGAAAGAAGCCAAATGCTGAAGTGTGTCTGGCTTGCTCCACAATGATGTCAACTCCTGTTTTTCTCACAAAAGGAAAAGAGGGACCATGGTCTTATTCTAAAGAAAACCCACTGACTTCAGCCACAACTTGGAGAAAGTCACATCTCTCCTGGGTATCTATTTTACCTATTCAAAGGACTAGCAAGCTTGCTACTGAAAATGCAGAGGAGGAGAAATATCCTCAGCTGAAAGGTACCAAGTCTGTGAAAATACATATGATTAACACAACCAGTCCTTCGTAAACAAAATGGCATTTTCGTTTGTTATACTGGCTGATAAGGAGAATCAAGTAGAAAGAAAAGAAATTAATGCATACAAATGGGGAAATTACATTCTACATTATAGAAAGCTGCAATTTCATCGTGAGCTTTGACACATTCTGTATAAGAAGACATGTTGGGTTTTTCTCATTTTTGATCTCTGAAAGCGTAATCTAACAAAAACCCAAATGTAAATGGTGGCAGTTGTTGGACTGAGTGTAAAGAACATGTTTAAAAGTATATTCTTGCACTTCAAGGAATAGATCCCTAGCTCTTAGGTTAAATCATGTGTCATGTTTATTCTTATTTATTCTGCATTAATAATAATTGGCTATAGTTTAACTTTCCAATTGCCACATAAATGATGATGGTCTGTTTCTTTCCATTTCTTTGTAATGGGCTGGGTCACAACCAACCACTATCAGTTGTTAAGATCTTAGAGAAATATGTCTGAACCTCCCAAGAATAATTAATCTAAATCCTTTGTGCAGACACTGGGTGTAGTAGGATATGAGTCACTGAGTTTCTCCTCTACAGCTGATATATTCAGCAAGAAGAAAGACTTTTTGTTTAGCAGCAATTGTACTTTATTTTTTTCCCAAGGTCAAATACATTTAGGTAAGATTTCTTCATCCACAGACAGATCTAATGCCAGACTTTGGAAATTTAAGAGTTTCCAACAGTCTGCTTTGTTGATATTGGTGTGTTAGTGTTATTTCATTTGTGTTTTGCTTTTGTTGCCTAATTTTTTTTTATTACACTCTGAAGTACAGCCTTCGTACGAAAGAGTATATGCAATGTATAAAAGTAATTGTAGAGTTTAAGGAACAGTAATAAAATAAAATACTTGCATCTGACTCTCAGGCCAATAAGTAGAACATTCCTGTACATCCCCAAATTACTTTTTTACTACTTTTGTAGGTAACCTTAAATAATTCATAGTTTGGTTTTACCTGTTTTTATACTTAAAGTGAATACTACTAACTACATTCTCTTCTGAGATTTGTCTCCTTCACAGTATGTTTTTGAAATTCATCCATGGTGATGAATGCAGCTATTGTTCATGATGTTGGTTTATTTCTCACATAAAATATATACCCCTTGCAAAGACGTATAAACTGATTTGCATCTTTGGAATAGAATAAGCATTAGATGAATGGGCCCAGTCTGTTGAGTTACATGATTTCAAAGACATGAAGTATATAATTCTCCATGTCTGTCTTTCTCTTTCTCTGCACCCCACCCTCACATCTCTGCTCCAATAAAAAAGCCATTCTTTGCAGATCTATTCCAGTTTTTCTTATTTTGGAAAGCTTAGAACAAAGAAAGGAACAGCGCCAGGATTCAGAAAACAGGTAGCGCCAACTGAGAAAATGCTGAAAACATTTTTGCCATATAGTTGTTTTCTCCCGCTCAATCACACCGCCAGAAATAGCGAGCAACAGCTGCGCCTGGCCACCTGGGTTCTCACCTCCTAGTGACCACAAGGCTACGGGAGGGCTTGCAGGAAAGCATGGAGCTAGCGGCAGGCTGCTTGAAGAAGATGTGTCTGGGTGAGGCCAGAAGTGAATGAAAATGTTCTCCTCTTAACAGCTGCCCCAGAGATTTGGGTTTAGGAAAATACCTTGATAGGTTACTTGAAGGATTAGTTAGAGCCTGAGATGACAAAAAACAACTCAAAGTGGATTAAAGAAAAATCCACTGATGGATCCACTAGTGGCTGATGAAGAAGAAAAAGCTAAACAGAGATTACTTAGGAGTTCAAACAATGTCCCCAGAACCCACTCTCTATCTTGAAGCCTACCTTTCTCCACATGGATTTTACTCTAAGTTCTACTTAGTGGCTAGACAGTTGCCAGGAACCACAGGCCCACATCTCCTTGAGACTTACCCAGCCCCAGAAAAATCTCATTGCATTTCATGTGCCATCTCTGAATCAATTTCTCCACACAGGACATTGCAAAATGTTCTATTTGTGCAGGCCTAAATCACATCCACCTCAAATATATGATATATGTACAGAAGAGTATGGTTTCTCAAAGGAAATTCAGTTTACTGTTACCAGACGGGGGAGGGATACCTTCCAGCCAAAACATGAACAGCCATTTCGACCTGCTCTCAGCCCACGTTTTCCGGGACAACTCTGGTGGCACAAAGAAGGGGTGGAGCGGTGGCCTCCTCGTTCTAACTCTATCTCTGACCTTGCCAGCTTCGTTCAAGACTTCTACAAAGTGTCCCTCCTGCCAACTGCCAAAGTTCACATTTTATGTGTTTTGATGACTTCAGAGATATCTATGTACTATCTAGACTGCCGCTGCACAGCCACAGAGGCTGCGGGCGGTGAAATGAGAGGACAGGAATAAAAACACATGGGCTATCAACGTTACCGAGGTGCTTCTTTAAATCCTCACAGCCCTGTCTTCCCTGACAATACCCTGACTATGGGTGCAGTTCCACTGAGGGCTTACATGGCCACGTAGACACTTGGATTCCTTTCATAAATATGGTATCTAATGTGGTGGGATTTTACAGTTTCATGCCAAATATGAAAACTAGTTATCAAATTCATTCATTAGGATGATTTTTATTCATATGTCCCCTTGGCTTCATTAGAGTTATCTGGACCTGGGGTAATAATATTTTTGAATTTCCGTTTATAAATCTGATTCCATGATCTTCAGAGGGTTTTTTTCTTTTTTTTTTTTTTTTTTGGTGGGCAGTGGTCATTCAATTTATACTGGGAAGGGTCGGTACAGTACAAAGCAACATATTTGCTAGGAAATGTCTAGCTTCCACAAAAACAAAACTGTATCTTTATAAGTAAAATACAATGAAATGAATATCAAGGGTAACCCTGTAAGGGAAAAAGACAGAAAGAACTTTAAAAAATGTTCATGCAATATTGAAGGCTATGGAGAATGTCCTTGCTAATTGTACGGATAATAAGGGAATCTCCGCACAACCACTCAAAACCTATGGGACACAGCAAAGGCAGTGCTAAGAGGGAAGTTTATAGCGATACAGGCCTTCCTCAAAAAAGAAGAACAATCTCAAATAAACAAGTTAACCCACCACCTGAATGAATTAGAAAAAGAAGAACAAAAAGCCCCAAAAAGCAGCAGAAGGAAGGAAATAATAAAGATCAGAGAGGAATTAAATACAATAGAGATTAACAAGACCATAGAAAAAATCAACCAAACCAAAAGCTGGTTTTTTGAAAAAGTAAATAAAATCGACAAACCTCTGGCCAAACTCATAAAGAAGAAAAAAGAGACAGCACAAATTAGCAAAATAAGAAAGGAAAATGGAGAAATTACAACAAACAAAATAGAAATACAGAATATCATATGAGAATATTATGAAAAACTATATGGAACCAAACTGGATAACCTAGAGGAGATGGACAAGTTTCTGGAAACATACTGTCCACCAAAACTGAATCAAGAAGAATCTGAACACTTGAACAATCCGATCACTAGAAAGGAAATAGAAATAGCAATTAAAAACCTCCCTACAAATAAAAGTCCAGGACCGGACGGCTTCACCGGGGAATTCTACCAAACATACAAAGAAGAACTCATACCAGTCCTTCTCAAACTCTTCCAGACGACTGAAAAGGAGGGAATACTCCCAAACTCATTCTATGAAGCCACCATCACCCTGATACCAAAACCAGGCAAAGACACTACAAAAAAAAGAGAATTATAGGCCAATATCACTGATGAACATAGACGCCAAAATCCTCACCAAAATTTTAGCAAATAGAATCCAGCAACACATAAAAAAGATTATACATCATGACCAAGTGGGGTTCATCCCAGGGACACAAGGCTGGTTCAACATACGCAAATCAATCAGTGTAATACATCGCATCAACACGAGAAAGGACAAAAACCACATGATCATCTCAATCGATGCAGAAAAAGCATTTGATAAAATTCAACACCCATTTATGATAAAAACTCTCGCCAAAGTGGGTATAGAGGGAACATATCTCAACATAATAAAAGCTATATATGACAAACCTACAGCCAGCATAGTACTCAATGGTGAAAAACTCAAAAGCTTCCCACTAAAATCTGGGACAAGACAAGGATGCCCACTATCACCACTCCTATTCAACATAGTCCTGGAAGTCCTAGCCACAGCAGTCAGGCAAGAGAAAGAAATAAAAGGGATCCAAATTGGAAAAGAAGAGGTAAAAGTGTCATTATATGCTGATGACATGTTACTATATATAGAAAACCCTAAAAGGTCCACACAAAAGCGACTAGAGCTGATTGAAGAATTCAGCAAGGTAACAGGTTACAAAATTAACGTTCAAAAATCAGTTGCATTTCTTTACACTAACGATAAATCAACAGAAAAAGAAAGTAAAGAAACAATCCCCTTTAAAATAGCACCCAAAGTAATAAAATATCTGGGAATAAATCTAACCAAGGAGGTGAAAGAATTATACACAGAAAACTATAAACCATTGATGAAGGAAATTAAAGAAGACTTTAAAAAATGGAAAGATATTCCATGCTCTTGGATTGGAAGAATCAATATTGTTAAAATGGTCACACTGCCCAAGGCAATCTACAGATTTAATGCAATCCCTATCCAATTACCCAGGACATATTTCACAGAACTAGAACAAATCATAATAAAATTCATATGGAACCATCAAAGACCTAGAATTGCCAAAGCATTACTGAAGAGAAAGAAAGAGGCTGGAGGAATAACTCTCCCAGACTTCAGACAATACTATAGAGCTACAGTCATCAAGACAGCATGGTATTGGTACCAAAACAGACATATAGACCAATGGAACAGAATAGAGAGCCCAGAAATGAACCCACAAACTTTTGATCAACTCATCTTCGACAAAGGAGGCAAGAATATACAATTGGAATAAAGACAGTCTCTTCAGCAAATGGTGTTGGGAAAACTGGACAGCAGCATGTAAAACAATGAAGCTAGAACACTCCCTTACACCATATACAAAAATCAACTCAAAATGGATTAAAGACTTAAACATAAGACAAGATACAATAAACCTCCTAGAGGAAAACATAGGCAAAACATTATCTGACATACATTTCAAAAATTTTCTCCTAGAAGAAATAAAAGCAAGAATAAACAAATGGGACCTAATGAAACTTACAAGCTTCTGCACAGCAAAGGAAACCAGAAATAAAACAAGAAGAAAACCTATGGAATGGGAGAAAATTTTTGCAAATGAAACCGACAAAGGCTTGATCTCCAGAATATATAAGCAGCTCATACGACTCAATAAGAAAAAAATAAACAACCCAATCCAAAAATGGGCAGAAGACCTAAACAAGCAATTCTCCAAGGAAGACATACAAATGATCAAAAAGCACATGAAAAAATGCTCAATATCACTAATTATCAGAGAAATGCAAATCAAAACTACAATGAGGTATCACCTCACACCAGTCAGAATGGCCGTCATTCAAAAATCCACAAATGACAAATGCTGGAGAGGCTGTGGAGAAAGGGGAACCCTCCTACACTGCTGGTGGGAATGCAGTTTGGTGCAGCCACTATGGAAAACAGTGTGGAGATTCCTCAAAAGACTAGGAATAGACTTACCATATGACCCAGGAATCCCACTCCTGGGCTTGTATCCAGAAGGAAATCTACTTCAGGATGACACCTGCACCCCAATGTTCATAGGAGCACTATTTACAATAGCCAAGACATGGAAACAGCCTAAATGTCCATCAACAGGTGACTGGATAAAGAAGAAGTGGTATATTTATACAATGGAATACTACTCAGCCATAAAAACCAACAACATAATGCCATTTGCAGCAACATGGATGCTCCTGGAGAATGTCATTCCTAAGTGAAGTAAGCCAGAAAGAGAAAGAAAAATACCATATGAGATCGCTCATATGTGGAATCTAAAAAACAAAAACAAAAACAAACAAACAAACAAAAACAAAGCATAAATAAAGGACAGAAATAGACTCACAGACAGAGAATACAGACTTGTGGTTACCAGGGGGGTGGAGGGTGGGAAGGGATAGACTGGGATTTCAAAATTGTAGAATAGACTACACTGTATAGCACAGGGAAATATACACAAAATGTTATGATAACTCACAGAGAAAAAAATGTGACAATGAGTGTGTATATGTCCATGAATAACTGAAAAATTGTGCTGAACACTGGAATTTGACACAACATTATAAAATGATTATAAATCAATAAAAAATTAAAAAAAAAAAAAGGGAATCTCTGATTTCATCATTGGCTGGTGAAGTTAATGTATTTTTTCCATCCTATCTATTTTCTGAATCCTTGCAACTTCCAACCTGTGCCCAGAAGGCTGAGACATCCCTTCATCCCACTGCAAACCTAGTACTTTTAAACAAAGGATAAATTCATTGACACTGGAAGCATAGGGTCCTCAAAACACAGGGATAAAATTTTGTTTCAATGATGTTTAAATTATTCTAATGTCGTTGAAGAAGACTGCTCCCTCCGTTTGGTTGTATGTACATATATGTATATGTGTACAAGTGTGTGCATACGTATGTGTTTGTGTTTACATTCAAAAGTTTAAAGAAAGATAATTAGCTTGACAAAACGCAAAGAACAACTTCTAAGAGAAAAACTTCCTAAGTAGTAGTCCCTATTTATCTATTTTGGGGGAGGGACTTAGAAACAACTGAAGTTTTTATCTTACAGTTCTGGAGGCTCGAAGTTCAAGATCAAAGTGCCAGCATAGTTAGGTCTGGTAGAGGCCTTCTTTCGAGCCTTTAGGCTGCTGACTTCTTTCTGTGTCCTCACATGGTAGAATGAGTATGTATTTTTTAATAAGATTTGAAGAACAGATTTTAAAATACAGATTTTAATAGCCAAAAGAAAAAATTAAAATCCAGGAAGATCCACCACCCAGGAACAGTCACTGCAGATCATTTGCGGATATCTTCCTTGTCTTAATGCATTTAGAAACATATTTTATTAATGTGAAATATATTTAATTACATACTATATACCTACTGTACATAAGTTTTATAACCTACTTTTCCACTTAATATATTGTTTTTAGATACTGATTTTCTCTACCAGTGTTCCTCTCATTTAAAGTCTCAGTATAGTTAAAAGTAGGGCTATGAATGTGTTTTTAAACTTTGAAACATTGAATGGTGTTGAACAGGAACATACGTTCTTATTTAATTTTTTATCAAAATTTAATTCAAATGATAAAGCACAGAGAGAACATGTGATAACTGACAAAATCTGGACTGTTCACCAAAACAACTACTCTCTGACTCAGTCATTTTTAATCTTGCTTAAGTCACAGACTTCTTTAAGAATCTAAAAAAAGCTTTGATCCTCTCTGCAGAAAAATGCACACGAATGCAATATTTGCAAATCAACTCAAAGCGTTTATGTTAATAATACAACCCACCTGGGGTGCCCCAGTGGACTTTAGAACTTGGTTTAAGTTACCCTGAAACATGTGAAATATTTGCTGCTAAACAAACTAACGTTACTCAGAACAGGAATTCAATAACATATTTCTAATAAACAAGTTAGCACCAACCCTTTAAAATGTTATATTTACATTCTTATCACAGTAAAACTGAAGCCGCCCATCATTTTGATTATCATTAATGCTATCAACCTTCAATTTAACAACATTTTTTGAGCACCAGCTATGTGCCATGCTCCGCATGGAACCAAGCAGATGCTAAAATAAATGCCCCCCTCCCTCCAAAATGTATGACTAAGTGAGAAAAACAATAAAATCAGGAGGTTATAAATGCTAAGAGTAGATCACAGTACTATGGCATCTCAATGCTTCACTTAGAACAATATTAGAATAAAAAATGAGGAAAATAAATATTTGCAAACTATGCCAAGTATATATATATTTGATCAGAAAACTCACTTAGAAAATATTTTAAATTAGTTTTTTTCACAGTGGAAGACTGAGCAAATATTTTGTACATATACAGGAGAAACATGCCAAATAGAGTTTTTTTTTTCTTTCCCTCTAGGCAAAGGTTAATTTTCATAATCTTCTCAGGAGATTCCTTAATTTCCCAGCAGTAAAACTCTCTTCAGTCAACATGTGCATGCAATTGCCCACTGTAACAGGCTATATCATGTGTGCCACAAAACAGCAAATTGTCATGGACAGAATCTTTGCTTTCCAGAATAGCACGCATATTTATGAAGCTGTGAACTTGAAAAGAACAAGCTAATCTTAACCAAACATGGCTGTTGAGAGGGGCTCTTGCTGGCTCCCAGACATAAGAGCGCACAGGAAGAAAGGATTAAGAATGGAATGGAAATGGAAACAAGAATGAAAATGGCACCTCAGAAATTACCTCTACCCCTGACTTCCCCGAGTAATAACACAGATTTAAATGTCTTGCTCTCTTTTTGCATAAGCCTGATGCAAACCTACTAATTAATTATAGAGAAGTGAAAACCATGTTGATTCTTCTAATGACTTTTCTATCTAATTTTTAAACTGTCTACAATTCAGGTGGCTTGTTTTGGATGTTGTATTGCCTATACTTTCTGTTTTTCTAATGCCTCACTCTACTACTCTTCGAAGTAGGATAATGAATACCATATTCAAAGATCATCACAAATGCTTTCAAGGAAGCAGTAAAAGGAATCGTGTTCCTTTTAATGTAACGTCTAACATTGTCAGTTACATAAAATGAAATCATCTAAGAAACCAGTCCTCTAAATATAAGAATAACTATTTTCTTAAAGATTGAAAAGTATCTACAAAGTGCGACACTAACATTTTAATATATGCTTTCTTTCATCTTGCTGATCACCATATTAAAGTAGCAGTTAGATGTCATTACTTCTTGCTATATTGATAACCCCGATTTTTCATCTTCTCTCTCTCTAAAATAAGTGAGTTCTTCATTTCTCAACAACTGATGGAAGTAATGTAAATCCCAAAAACAGCAATTATGCAAAAACTAAAGTCAAAACCATTTTCTTTTTTTTCCCCCCTCTCTAACAGCTTGTAAGCATAATTAATCAAATCAAGCTTCCCTCTCATCGTGGAGAGCTGTAATTTCAAAAAGCAAATTACAGCATTCTTGCAGTAGCACACATAAAGTATATTAAGAATATATGTATATGAAGTAGGAGTTTGTTCTTGGTGATAAATTTTATTTTATTAAATCCCACTCTGTATCATGAATCCATATTCATCTGATATATACTGCCCATTGAAGAAGCTATCTTATTAGTAGGAATTTTGAATAATTCAATACATAATAAATTAAAATATCTCCTATGTCACAATAAATCAGTCAAAAGAACAAAATTAATGGACACTTATCCTCAAGAATAATCTCAAACACATCTATCGAATTATGCTAATAAGTATACCTTGGCAGTTTTTTTTTTTTTAAACAGACTCATCACACACATGTAGAAAATTTAAAAGTAGTATATTTTAAAAGCTGTCTATAATGTTCCAAAATGTCCACAATTAAAATATTACCAACTTCCAGTGAGATAAGGGTTTTTTTTTTCAATTTTTACAGGAAACAACATTTAATAATTACTGCTATTATTTGCAAAAATCTATGGATATTAGTCCCCTGGTTTTGAAGATTCATGTCTATGTGTCTAAATAATTGCCCACGCCTATGAATGCAAGCAAAACACTGAAATAGTAATTTGCTGTTGAAGATATATTAGCAAGAGCATGTTCTTTCACCAAAACGTATCTTTTTTTTCTTTTTTGGGGGGGAGGGGTTGTTTATTTATTTATTTTTAGAGGAGGTACTGGGTATTGAACCCAGGACCTTGTGCATGCTAAGCATGCATTCTGCCACTAGAGTTATATCCTCCCCCAAATTTATTTATTTTTATTTATTATTTTGGAGGGGGTAATTAGGTTTGCTTATTTACGAAATATATCTTAAAAGCTCTCCTCTTTCTTAAAGTCTCCCTAGACTAATTGAATGTTGGAAACTAAAAGAAATTTCATGGCTTACCACCACCTTTTCCTATATAATCATTCCCCTGGGAGTTATAATGCTATTAAATCATCTATTTGATGCACACATTTTTTATTTTAACATTGACTGAGCTGTCTGCATCTTCCTTGTATTTATTTCAATCAATGTTGCCCATCGACTTTGCACCCAACCCAGGACCAACTCCAGATAAGGCACTTTCAAAGGCTGCCTGGTATAAATGATGATGACAAAAATTATTTGCTAAAATCAAGAATTCTTATCATCTAGAATCCAGTTTTAAAGGGAAGTAAATACATTTTCTCTTAAAAGTTAAAAGCTTATTTATTTACTATAAACACTTCTTGATGGAAATTCTGGAACATGAAAAGGAGCTACAGACTTGCACACTGAAGCAAGAAGGGCATTTTTGTGCAGAGCAACCACACAGGCAGGTTTCCTGAACTGAACAGAGAAACTGACTCCGTCAATGGGACTCCTCTGGTCCTCCTGGAAAAGAAAAACTACTTTCATTCTAAGAGGGACAGTATTTAATTTACCTTCATACAGATCATCCAAAGCAAAAATACTGTGGGCTCGTTTTAACTAAGGGGTATCAGTAAACCATGAACCCAACAACAATTCATATGAAGACAAGAAACAAAGCAATCTTGAACCAGTTGTGTATGTCCAAGGTATATTATATATATTCTTGTGAGATACATGTAGATCGCAGTACAAATCACTGATAATTATTTTATGTATAAAAATTGCTAAGGATAGTTAACTATTTATAATTTACATGGGTCTTCATATTAGAGGCTAAAATTAGTTATATATCATTTTACATAAATATAATAATATAAAGGAACTTACTTTAAAATTTTTCATGTATATTGGAAATTCTGTATGCAATATGTATATTTACACAGGATCTGAATAGATCTTAAAGCATAAATTGTATCATTTGTGTAAATACTGAGCTGTCTAAAATTTGACGAGAAGAATAAAGAATAATGCAAGTTAGAAAACTCCATAAATGATGCATTTTATATGTTCTTTGTAGTTCAAGAAAAACTTGCTATCAAAGTATACTATCCATCAAAGAATATAAAAATTAAAACATTCATGAAGTACTTTAAAACTAAATATTTACTTAGGCAATAAATATGGAAATATTTATGAATATCTCAAGCAAATATGGATGATAATATTTGACAATCAAGTTTATCATTGTCAATAGTGTTCTCATAAATTTATTTTTTCCAAATAAAAAAGCCATTAAGTTTTCCAGCCATAATAAGATCCAGGTACACATGCCTGCAATGTAGAGATGGTTATGAATTTCAAAGGAATTATCAGAAATCTCTGTTCTCTTGATGAGTAAGTAAATGTAGAAGGATGGAAATATGGAATACTCAGAGCAGGAAAATCATTAGAAAAATATCCAGTAGTGACTCTCATGTGGTTGAGCTTTGAAGCCTTCAAAAATATATACTGTATATATGTTATTCTCTCTCCTCTTGCTCAGGCCATCAGTAAGTTCACAGTGCCCTCCAAAGACATCTCCAGCTCCAAAATGATCAACCTTCCACCCTCCCACCATCAGCGTTCCCAACAACTAAGGCAGAACTCCATTAGATGGTCACTTGGTAAGATGTTGGCACTAATGTGTAACAAATAATTCAATGCTCCTTAGGTCTAATCACATTTTAAATCAAATAAACATCTAAATGGAGATAAGAAGAGTTCATATTGTTAAAATGGCCATAGTATCCAAAGCAATCTACAGATTTAATGCAATCCCTATCAAAATATCCATGACATTTTTCACGAAACTAGAACATCCTAAAATTTATATGGAGCCATTAAAAGACACTAAATTGCCAAAGCAATCTTGAGGAAAAAAACAAAGCCAAAAAAACAAAATTGGAGGTATAACCCTCCCAGAATTCAGACTATACTACAAAGATACAGTAATCAAGACAGCATGGTACTGGCACTGGACCAGACACATAGATCAATGGAAAAGGATACAGATCCCAGAAGTAAACCCACACACCTGTGGTCAATTAATCTACGAAAAAGGAGGCAAGAATATACAATGGAAAAAAGACAGTCTCTTCAACAAGAGGTGCTAGGAAAACTGGTCCACTCCACTTAAAACAGTGAAATTAGAACATTATCTTACACCATATACAAAAATAAACTCAAAATTGATTAAAAGTCTAAATGTAAGACCTGAAACCATAAACTCATAGGAGAGAACATAGGCAGAATACTCTTTGACATAAATTGCAGCAATGTTTTTTTCAATCTGTCTCCTAAAGCAAAGAAGGCCTCCTCTCCTCTTCAATATAAGAGTCAGTTGAATCTTGATCTTTCATGACCTAGTGAATTTGATATTCACAAAATTATTTAAATAATATGTAGATCTCTAAAAAATTTTAGGTATCAAAATTTATCTGAAATAATAATATTAAACTATATTTTAACTGAGTTTGGATTTTTTAATGATGGAAATTTCAGATTCAACATCGTAGAAAAGGGGTCAGAAAACTTTACTCTGTAAAGAGCCAGATAGTGAATATTTTAGGCTTTGTCAGTCATATAGTCTCTAACACAACTATTCAGCTCTACCATTGTAGCAGGAAAATAGCCAAAAGTAATACGCAAGTGAGTGGGCATGGTCATGTCCAAAAAAATTTCATTTACAAAATCAGGTAGCAAGTCTGAGGGCAGAGTGTCCCAACACCTCTTCTAAAACAAATTTATAGGATCGCAGAACCTTAGAACAAGAGCTAGCACTGCTAATTATCTAGTTTAGAAACTTCTTGTAATCAAAATTATTATATAACATTATTGTCCTTTGTAAAATACATAAACAACAGTTCACTGAAGAAAATTTCTAAATGAAAGGATTAAAGAAGAAAGCAAGTCACGTCTACTCTCATGACACAGATAGTTACTGTTAACATTTTGGTACAGATTCTTCTAGTCATTATGTAGAAATCTCATATGTATAAGTTTCACATTTTTTCATATTATATATGTACTTTCTTGCAAAGTAATTACCATACTACACATGCAATTTTGTGAACCATTTATCTATTCAATAACTTTACATTAGCTTTTACTCACGTCCTTAAATAATCTTCAAGAGTATAATTTGAAAAGGCTACATAATTTTATCATCAGCTGCATATGCCATAAGTCATTTAATCATTCCCTTAATACTAGACATTTCTTTCCAGTTGCTATGCTATTATAAATAACTAGACAATGGATCTTATTGTGCATAAATCTCTGTATGACAGTCTGTTTACTTCCCCATGGCACATTCCTAGAAAGCGAATTCTGAATCAAAAAGCATGAAAATTTTTCTTTTTATTTAGTGACTTTTGATACATATTGTCAGAATGCCCTCCTGGGTGGATTTATCCATTTATACCTCCATCATCAGTAAACAGCAATAACCCTTACCACGCAATCTTGTGATAGCCTCTCTTTTTCTTCCACGTGCCACCTTGGTGAGCTTAAAATAATATCAATAGTTAAACATGCATTTCTCTCATTACTGAAAAGGCTGGGCATTTTTCCTAATTTTGGAAAACTATTTTCTTACTTTGAGAAATTTTAGCACTCATTTGAAAGGAGGATACTGAGGTTTAGAGAGGTTATGTATTGTCTCATGGTCACAAAGTTAGAGAGAGTGCTTTCCACTGATTGTGCTATTCCCACATTACCCATCTATAACTTGCACATTTGGATCAGTCTAATAGGACTCAAAAAATTGCTTCTAGTTCATTTCACTACTTAGAGGGCTTAAGTGCAAGAAAACCAATAAGCTTTCTTTTTCCTTTGTTCTTTCCTTTCGCCCAAGTGTTTCAGATCAAGGACTACTGTAAAGGCAAATTTTATAGTGTGTTGTTTAATATTTTGTTTTGTTTAATATGTATATTGGAGAAGGATTAAAACTAATACTGTGAATAACAAATATATCAATTAAATGTATATTTCCAATGCTATCTGGGTTGTTCTTAGAGATGAGCATACTTCTTGGTTTAGCCAGGAACCTCCTCAGTTAACACCTCTTATCCAGCATAATAATTAATAGGACCCTGTTTCATTCTCAAAAGGTTTCTCATTTGGAAAAGAATGCTAATCAAAGGTGTACTTGGCAATCATTGCATAGAAACAGCTAGTATCTCTTTCTTCTAGAACACTAGACTTTAAAGACTTCTTTCTACTGATGCTTCTGGAATTTTTCCACATCTATGCAAACTGTAGTCCAATAAACATTCTAAAAGTTATTTCTCATGAAGTCATTACAGTCTTACTATTATTAAAAATCTTTCAAAGTAAATTAAATGATGCAGTGTTACCATTAATTTTTAGTTTTACAAACTAATAAAGAAAATATGACAATTTTGTGAACATACTGAGGTGTATGTGTATATATATTTTTTATATATAAAACCCTAAAGGAACTTGTTAAAAAGACCCTAGATAAATAGTCAGTAAGTATTTCTTTTCCCTAAGATTTTCTTTCATGAAAGAAGGACTAATCTGATCCACTGATTAAGGAGTTCTGGAAATTTTATCTCTGTAGGTGAGGCTTCTCTCACAATTGGCAGTATTTTACTTGTCTGGTCTACATTATCCCATTGATATTCCTTCAAAATATCAATGTCCCAGTGACTTTTTTCTTCAGCGCATACCTGAGTATGCCACTCTGCTAAGTACTCCATGGACCCTGGTAGCCTTCATACTAGAGTGCAATTTCTAGCTTATCCCCCAAGTTCTTCCATAATTTGGACTTGCTGCCTCTACAGTCTGACCCTTGGACACTCCATCCAATACAACCATTGCATGCCTTCTCATGCTATTGTTTTCCTATTCTGTTCTGTCATCCTGGAGTGCCCTAAAAAATCAGTCCCATCTGGTGGCCATTTTTTCTAAGCATGGTGACATTTACATATCTTTCCAGTGCTCGCTTCAGCAGCACATATACCACATATCTTTCCAGACTTCATTCAGGTGGCACCACCTGAGGGAAGCCTTCTATGAACCGGGTCAAGCACCATTTCTCCAATTTCTATCTCTGCAAAATCACCCAAAAATATCTAACACATTTATTCAGCTTCTGCCACGTACAAGTCATTGTGCTAGACGCCAAGTAATGTAGCAGTGAATGAGATACAGTTCTGCCTTCATGGAGTTTTACATCCAAAACTTAAATTACGTCATCGTATTCTCATTGCTGCTCTACTTGCTTACCTTAGCAAATAGATTGCAAATTCCATGCAAGTGGAGATTGTCTTGTTTGTCTTTAAATTTTCCAAGGTCTGGATTTAGTAGGAGTTTAACCTACCATGAGAAATAGCCCAAAGAAACATAACACCTGGATTTTTAGTTTTTCTAGGGTAACAGATTCAGAAACAGTTATTTAAAAAGGAGAGTTCGATGAATTAAGTTTATTTAAACTTTTAGCTTACTTAAAACATTAAATGTTTCAAAATATATCTTTCTCTACCACTATTGGATTTACAGGTTGTAAAGGTATATTGTTTTTCCCTCATCTCCAATAGGTATTCCTAATCTCCATTTTTCCCCTGCGATATGAGATTTCTTCGACTTAATTTCAGGTGTTTGATAGAAGTGAAAGCTGCCATGACAAAGAATAGGTGTTCAGCTTCACTTCTGCTGAGCTGTTAGCTCCTGCCCTTAAAATAGGCAGAAGACACAAAGGTCAATCACCATCACGTCGTTCCTTGTGACAGGTCAACTAATATCTATAAAGTTGAAATGGAGTTCAGTAATAAAAAAATTTTTGCAATCACTGTAGCACAATTTGGGTGCTGCTTTATCTTGATTTAGGTAGCAGACTATTAGAGACGTCTCTGGATTCAAAGTAAGTGCTGAAGAAGAGGGCAAAGCGCCCAGCCTTACAGGACCCTCTGGAAAATGAACAAATACAAACCGGTGTGTTTGATCTCAGAGCTAGTGTTCTTTGCCAGTGAGCCTAAGGAGATAACTTACCTCGTTTTAATACTCATCTTAGCACCAAGCCTTCTAACAACCTGTAACTATAGTTTTTTATTGTCTTTCCCATTTTCCATTTCTCCATTTCCTTCCTCCCATCATGCACTATGTGTTTTGGATGTGCACATGCAAAACCATGGTCATGTAAGTGCCAGCACACCTCTGTTTACTTCATTATAAATCCTGACATCTTAGCACTTAAGCACACCAAAGAATCCATGAAATAACCACTGGTAAACAAGATATCACCCTATATTTAAAACTGACAAACGTGAGCATTTCTGCAATTGTCTAAACACACCATATCTAACTAGTTAAAATAAGAAATTAATCGCTCCCTATCCTAATCCAGAGATTGGTAATGGAGCAGCCAAAATAGTAGGTTTCTCTAAAATTTTTCATTTAAAATAGGTGTAGTTTTGTAAACAACACTTAAAATGTCTACACTTGGAAATAAGTGATTTCATTCATTTATTCATCCAAAAGACATTTTTGAGCATGTACTGAATACAAGATTATGTGGTGAGCATTATGGGGAAGAGGAAAAGCTGAATTAGCAGTAAATTGTTACCAAGAGTTCCCCTTCCAGGATGCAAGATGATGAACACCAGTGGAAGTGATGATCAAGTGTTCTAGGAGTGCAGACAGGTATGATCCTTGCACACCAGGGGAATCAGAAATGCCTTCATCTGCAACACAGCTCTTTTCTGGATGCTCAAAAATCATTATAGATGAGGGAGAAGAACATGACATTTAGAAAAAAGACCATCAGACAAAGCAAGAGAGTAAGCAAAGCCAGGCACAGAGAATTAATTCCATCTGTGTGGACACTGAAGGAAGGAACACTGTGAGGACTAACCCTGGTAAAGTCAGTTTGGGCCAAATCATGGGGCACCTTGAATGCTAAGCAAAGAGCTTTATTTACTTTGATCTATTCTCTATGGGGAAACTACTGAAGTAAGAATGCAGAGTTTGATTTTAGTTCACTTAATTTGATAGAAGAAGAGATATTTCTTCCTCTGAGAAGAGTGGGAGGAGGGGAGAAAGCAGGCAAAATATAGAGAAATTTAAAGCTAGAAAATCAGGAAGTCAAGAAAATCACCTCAATTTTTACAGTAAAATTAAAAGTTCATTGCAGAGAGCAAGTAGATACAGAAGAGGTCAGGAACCTATGCAGAATGGAAAAAGCTGATTATAAAGACCTTTGGATGTAATAAAATTATGTTAGAATAAGAGGGAAGGTAGCAAAAAGGGTTTGTTGGAAATGTAATCGGTAGATGAGGGCCAGGCTGTGCTCCACCATTGGACAAATGCTAACAACTCTGACTCTAACTCAGTAAGCCATGGGGATATAGCAGAACATGACGGAAGATGCATTTTAGGAAGATAATCCTAGTGGCAGCACTGGGGATACTTGGCACAGGAGATAAACAGGAAACAACAAAGCACTTGGTAGGCTAATGCAATAAAGGAAGTGAGAAGTGAGGATAGTTAATTAATTGCATCAATAAACCAAAGCATAATCAGTCCAGAAGTTGGAGAAGGGTAGATCCAGCAAATGGAGCAAAAGTGTTCCTTGTCAAACATTTGAATGCAACTATGCAACCTGAAAAGGTATTTCACGTTATAAGGGAGATGCAAAGTAGAAAACTGGAAAATACTTGAGCCCATTCACTCAAAGTAGGCAAAGAAAGGGATTTCAGGGTAAATTAATCACAATCTCATCCATTTAGAGTCATTTTAACAGTATGTAAATAGGAAATTATTTTATTAATTAAATAGCATACCAGAAATAATAGCCTGGAACATGCTGGTATTTTCTAAATACCAGGAACTTCGTGCCAGCTTTTCTCCCCATAGTTCTGCAGTTCACACAGATATGCAGACCACCATCACCTCCTCAGAGGTCTCTTGCTGAGGGTTATCCAACTATCTACTCCAAAAAGTCGTTCTTAAATCTCTTAGTATAAACTGTCACCCAAGGACTCAAACATTAAACTAAAAGAAACGGGAGCGGATCATTCCTCTAGGGAAAAGCTGATACTTCTGATTTTAATACTATAAATTTAAAGGAATTGCAAACCCACTGAAGAAATTTTTTTAAGGATATAGAGTACAAATGGAAATTCTGCAGCATACGGGTTAGTCAGGAATTTAAAGATCAGAGCAATACTGTCCAGGAGAATTTTCTGC
This sequence comes from Camelus ferus, assembly GCF_009834535.1. Classification (NCBI taxonomy): domain Eukaryota; kingdom Metazoa; phylum Chordata; class Mammalia; order Artiodactyla; family Camelidae; genus Camelus; species Camelus ferus. Next base: position 36,568,482 of record NC_045709.1, read on the forward strand.
AATGATGGGAGTGTTCCACGTTGGCGTCATCCAATACAGCAGTCACTTACCATATGGAGCTACTAGGTACTTAAAATGTGATCAGTGTGACTAAGAAACTGGAATTTGAATTTTATTTAATTTTTATTTAAATTTAAATAACTACTTTTGGCTAGTGGGTCCCCTACTGATGACTCAGATGTATACCAGAGTAGGGACACCCAGTTGGAAGCCCAATCCCAACAACTTGATAATAGCAGAAAATTCTATGAACATGCCTCCAAAGGAAGCAAAGTAGGTCCTTCATTAGCAACTTGTTTATGGGAAATCAGAGCCCTTCTTATTTGTGTAACTACAGCCGTTCTTTAATGACAATCAGCTAATCAAACCACAATGGTTCCCATTTCAAACTCAAGTCAGCAGCGAACATCAGACATCCTTGTTAGTGCGCGCTAATGCTTCCCACTTTATATGTACTAGACACCAAAACTGTCCATAGAAACGCAAAGTATAAACACAAGGTTCAATAAAGCCTGGCAAGCTTTTAATAAGACACATGGGAACATACTAATCCAGATTTCTGTAGGCGGATACTTCATAAAAGGTTAGTCAAAGTGCCGGGCAATGTGGGAACATCTGTATCAGGCTCAGCACTGTTTTTTTTTTAAAGAGAACCCAACATCTGCAGCAGGCCAGGATCACTCCTTGGGGACAACCCTGAGCCTTAAAGCAGAAAGATTTGCAACTCCATCAACTGTTGTTGCGAAAACATGGCTTCTCTTCAGCAATTACTTCTAAATCATAGTGACACCTGGGGGGAAAAAAGAAAACATCTCTACGTTCTTACATTGAACATTTATCTTTGTAAGAATAATAACTTCAGTGGGCATAATCCACTAAATACTAAAGATATATTATCACTGTTCAAAACTAAAAAAGGAAAGTATCTGAGATCATCACGTTAATAAGATTTAAACGGAAGTATTTTCATTCTGTTATGTGTAACCTGTTTAAAAGGTACAAAATACCTGGCTATGGCCATCTGGTGAGACAGCTGGAGAGTAAAACCTGTCCATTAATCACCCTCTGGTGATAGTTATCACAGGTCTGGTTTTAACCACATACCAGTTACTAAAAAACAAAAAGCCACTGATTATAAAAATCTAATTGTTTTGTTTCTTGCTATGACTCCTTTAAAATAACTTTCATTCTATTCACACAACTAACACAGGAAATTTTAAATGAGGGAGCATTACAGAAATGCTATTAAGAACCAAGTAGGACTTCTATCACGTGCTTTCATTCTATGTGGTATTTATATAAATTTACACTCCTCATTCAGAATAAAAGCCCATTTTCCTTACCAACATCCATATTTTTACAACCTAAAACATACAATATACATTCAAAGAATCTGTAGAGTAACCCTACAAATGGTCACAGAATAAAACAGCCTTATTTAGGCTATTTTATATAAGAATCTAAGCTTATAATTGCAGCATTTTTTCACAAACTGTAATTTGAATGCTACTTCCACCAATTTTTTTCACCCAATCTGTATTATTCTATTTAGGTTAACTCCACTGGGACAAGGAATCATCATTTTTTTTCCTTTTAACTTAAGGTATTGCTTATGAACCAAGAAATAATAGTGTAGTAACTAAAGCCATGTTGAATTATTACTTTATGCCATAAATTAGGAATGTAAAAGCACAGATGAATTGCCTGAAATATTAACAGAAGGGGCTCAAGATACACCGAACTGTCCTGAAACTAACCAAAATGTTGGATTAGTAACAAATAATGATCGTAATATCAGTTCCCTAAATAACCATGCACATTAAAACAATGCAAGTATGTAAGCAATTCCCTGCATAGAATTCTCACTGTACAGAATCTTGCCTACAGACAAGAAGGATAAAATGCCAAAACAGCATTACCAAATCCATCTAAGTTTGGAAACCCAAGAAAGGTTATGTCACTCCTCTGACATTAATTGTCCCATAATTGGCTCCATAAGCCACAGCAGATCTTCTATCTTGAACTATAATTTAAAGGTACTGCCCCAGCAAGACTCCTGAAAATGCCAAGAAAAGTGTATAGACAACTAATATCCTCTGTCATCCCATTTCCTTAATCTGGGGAATTTCTAATGGAGATGATGTGAGCATCATTTTCCTGTGAACCACTTACATCTCAGCCTCCCCCTTTCTGCATCATGGAGACAGTGGTTTCTGGACCATTTCCAGTTTATTGTATTACCAGTATTCTCCAGAGATGATCCCAGAATTAACCCTAAACTGCTAAAGATTTGGTTGTGACATAAATATCTGAGAATCAAGTTTCCATAATCTTGTTAAGGGAAAAACATTAAATGTTTATTAAATATAACATGAATGATGAAATAGTGACCCTGGATAAATGCTTCTACATAGGCAAACATGTGAGTGGGGAGTGTATAGATAGATAGACAGACAGACAGACAGACAGATAGATAGATAGATAGATAGATAGATAGATAGATATAGATATGTGTGTGTGTTGTGTGTTATTAGCTGATGTGAGCTTATGAGCATTATATATGTATATGTACTGTGCATGCATGTGGAGAGCTCTTATGATAGTCACCTAGAGATCAGTTTACCTAAAATCTCTATATGAAAACATGATGCACTCTGTCTCTACCTGAAGGAGTCCCTGAAAAGGTAAGGTAAGTTCGATAGACCCAACTGTTAAGTGCTGAAATCTACAATGACCCTTACTTTGAGGTTCAAAACATAAGGCATAAAATTATAGACAAGCTCTAAAAGCACCAGTGCTGGAGTAGAAGACCATCAGTAGCCCTGACCTTTAGAAACCATCTAATAACAGAGTTGCTATTTTTTTCTGAAAAAAATATCAAAAAGTTGTTGGATAAAATCCCGTAAATATATTGAATGGTTTAGCTCCTAACCGAACTTAATTGTTTAATTTTTTTTTTGTTCTTGCTCCATTTCAAGGCACTGTTGCTTCATAAATATCTGTATTGCCTTTAATTAATAACATAAATGTTGACTGGAGGGAACAGTTTTCATACCTTCTTAATAGCTCTACATTATCTCAGTTTTAGAGAGAAACTGCAGGATTTATTATCACTGAAGGTCATCATCCATTAGTTGTAAAATAAATCTGTGACTTGAAAATTAGAACATGATAATACAGCACATAAAAGCAGTAATCTGTGTTTGGCATAAATTACCTTGTCTAAGAAATATTTTAAGTAATTTAGAATTTTCATTTTAAAATTTGAAATCATTTGAAATGGAACAAAACAGAAAACTTTTTTCCATTATAGTTAATAATTAGGAGGAAAATTAAAGTTATTCTAATAATCTTGCTATTTATTCACCAGGATGATTCTGCACTAGAATGAATTCACCTTGGATACAGAGATGTTCTCTCTCCTGGTCCCCAGTGCCAGTAAGACCCCTGGCACAGTGGTAAGCTCACTAAATATTTGCCAATCTGTTGACTATTTAGCAGAAGTACTGCAGATATACTTTGTATTTTTAACATAAATTTAACTAAAATTAAGAATTTTAAATATATCCATTTCTTTCTATAAATTAAAAAAAAGTCCTGAATAATCAAAAGTGGTTTGGCTTTAATAAAATACTTTTAATAACAAACATTTGGACAGATATACCCCCGACCCAACCCCAAATCCATGATGAATCATTCTGTCACTTGGTGGAGGATGAAAATTAAAATTACTTTACCAAAACTTAGCTTGCTAAAATAAAATAAACAGACTACCCCTGTCTTTTAGGTAGAATTGTCCTAAATTAACTTTCATAGAACACCATTCTCAAATAAGTTATCAAGTGCTGTATAATAAAAGTGTATCATGATATGGGAGCTGTAACATTTCAAAACTCCTCCTGGATATTCAATCTCCTAAGTCAAGGTTTTCTAAACATACATAGTCACAAAATTTTTTTTTGCAGCATAACTCTTAGCAATCCTGCAATATCACTTTCCACGGAACACCAGTTTGACAAATGAGGCAAAGGGTATGTACTCAATCCTCAATGGTAGGAACAAGAATGTGCTTTCTGCCCAAAACAAAACAAAAAACACTGGCATCTTCCTGGATACTGAATCAGATCATTACTTTATATTGATTTCATTTGAATGGAATTCTGCCTAGATAAGCTTTTCAAAATCAGTCATGTTTTTGTTTTGGTTTTGCTAGGAGCACTTCTCTTCCCAGTTTTAAGCCATTAACAGAAGGCTCCATCACAGCACAAAACGATATTTCAATAACTCTTTATATGATCAGATCAAGAAAGTTTTTCTCTTCTGAGAATATAATTTTTGTAATAAACACAGTTATCTTATTCACTTGTCAGGACCATCAATATTTTACTGAAAACAGAAGGTTATTATCAAGCTAAATCCCAATCAGAGACTTTATTTTCCCATCAAGACTTTCCCCACCTTCTCCCAACACACAGATTTTCCTTATTCCCTCACATATAGCCAAGAAGATAATAGTTCCTATCATATTACAAAACATGGCCACATCAGGGATGCTGAGGAGTCAGGAGGAGTGCCCCTTTCCAGCTTCTCACCAACCACCAACCCTCACCACCATCGCCTTGTCAGACTTCTTTGATTATTATTATGATTATTGGTTACATTTCGTAACATTGGAAATAACTAGCTAGTGTCAGTCTATTGTCTTCATAGCATCTACAATACTCAAATTTTTCATCTTTATTTAGCCAAAAGTTCTTCAATAGCTTCTAGATTTCTTGTCCTAGTAAAAAAAGTCTTTGTTACTACATGAACTACTAATTTTTTCTAGAATTTTATTTTTAAATTTTAAGTCTTTCATTCAACTGAAATTAATTTATATGTATATGAAGCAGTGCTAGCCATTTCATGTGATTCCCAGTTGTGGGAGCACGATTTATTAAATAAATCACCGGTTTCATAGTGAAATAAAATGTCAGCTTTATCATGTATCAAGTTTCCACATATGCTGAGATCTATTTCCGATTATTCTAGACTACCCATATATTCCTACCCCATATTTTTTGTTATTATGGCTGTTCTATAGTATGTTTTGGTATCTGATAAGGAAAAAAGCTCTTAATTATTCTTTTTCATATTCTAATTTTTTCTCTGATAGTCATTATTCGTAACCTAGAATTTTTAAACTAAATTCCAAAAATAACTTGAGATTTTGAATGAAATTGCACCAAGTTTATATATTATGAATAGAATATTAGTCCTTCTATTTGTTCATATTTTGTCTAACATCCTTCAATACTACTTTGTACTTTCACTCATCCGAATTATGTGATTTTCTTGTTAAAAATTATACCTAAGTGTTTTACATTTTTTTGTCATTCCTGTGACTGAGACACTTTTACTATTTTTATTTTAAGTGGTTATTAAGAGTATAAAAAATTGATTATTTTTCTTATAACCAGACTCTTTATAAAGTTGCCTTATCAATTCTGATCACCTTTTACTAGCATATCTTGGGATTTCCAGGTATTAAAAAAAAAAAAATCTTCAGCAAAAAAACACATTACTTTTTCCTTTAGATTTATAGCTATTATTTTCTTTTCCTGACTTTCTGCAATAAAACAATGCTAATAACAACAGCAGTAGAAGACATCCTTTCTCTAACCTGATTTCAGGGGATGCGGATTTAGTGTTTTACTATTTAGGATGATGCTTGCTATTGGTCTCAGCAAACAGTCTTCATCATACTGTAATGTCTTCCTTTTATTCCCATTTTGCTTAATTTTTTATGAGGGATGGCTGTTAAATTTGTCAAAAACTTTTTCACTGCATGTATGAGTTTTTCTCCTTTCATTTGTTAATGCAGTGAATTAATATTTTTCTAGATACTGACTCATCCTTATAGTCCTCAGATTAACCATAGCTGGTCACAGTACATATTCTTTAAAATACACTACTGCATTGCCAGATTCTAGCCGGTAATATTTTTGAGTAATTTATCTAAAAATACAATATATTCTTCAAAAATCACAGGAATAAATAAGAAACCTATTTAAACCTAAGGGTGTTCAATAATTTATTAAGAGGTAAAAAAGTGTAAAACAACCTACAAGAACAAATTCACATGTGTATACTTATAACAGAGAAAAGTCAAGAACAAAATTTTCAGATGGAGTTGAGAGAAGAATGATGTCAGCGGTTCGCAAACTTACGCGTGGATCAAAATCACTCGAAGGACTTATTAAAACACAGATTGGCAGGCCCCACCTCCCCCAAAGTTCCTCATTCTGTAAATCTGGGATGATGCCTAAGAATCTACGTCTCTAACAGGTCCCTGAGTGGTGCTGATGCTGCCGGTCCAGAGAGTGCTCTTGGAGAACCTCTGCAGCAGAGCACACGGGGCTTTCGACTTCGAAGCTTCCACCTCAACATCTGACAATCATCGCTCGTCATAGGATTACTGTGAGAATTAAATACTCTAGTGTATGTAAAGGATTTAAATGAAGCCTAGCACATAGTAAACATTAAAATAAATGTCAGTTGTTGTTATTTTTCACTAAGAAAGAATGAAAGAATAGAGAGAAGGAAGAAATAAGAGCTAAGAAGAAGGAAGACAAACAACACTCAATATCTGTTAAATATTGCCATTTTATGTTACCATCTAACATATGAAATTAACGGCAAAGAATTAAATTAAGAAGAAGAGTAGGAACACTCATGTATGAAGTGAGGGTAAGAAAATATTGCAATGATTTTCAGCCACTGACTCTTAAATTCTCTGATAAGAAAAAATAAATCATCAATGTTACTTTAAATTTGATGTTAGGTATTATTCCATTTTGAAATATTCACTAAATTACTTTCCACACATAGCTCAATATTAAGTAATGACATATTGAGCTATACGTGGATAATGCTCGTTGATGATCTTAAAATATCTCTAAAGAGATAATGCTCCTTAAGAATCTTAAAATAGCCAAATATTCAAAATTTCAAGGTATTATATAAAATTTTCCTGTATATTTTTCTGGTTGGAAGGACTTGAAACGAGGTAACTCAGATTTATTTCACAGACATTAAACATTTGGAAATACACCTTAATAAAAATGATTCATTCAGATTCTTAATTAGGAATTGGAAAGGGACTTGTAGGGTGTTATACAGAAGCTCATTTGATTTACTTTTATGAGAAAAACATTGGGGACTAGGGAATATGACTGTTGGGGTCAATTTCTACTATGTTCTGCCTTGGCCACAAAGACCTCTTTGTGTTCTGAGGTCCTCCAGAGTAGAGGCTCTGCCCTGGGGGTGTTGTCACAGGGGCTGGGGATTCAGTTTCTCTACCAGATCTCTTCCCCTGCTTTGCACAGCTCAGCCTGGCACTTTCTCCCCACAACACACACACACACACTCCACACACAAGTGCACGTGCATACACCCCATCTGCACACGTGCATACACCCCATCTCTCCTGAGGCATAGTTAAAAGCAGGAATCTGTACCATCCTGAAACGAGAAGCATTAAGTGAACGTTTACATACCCAGTATTAAAACTCCCAGTCTTCCTCTCCACTCAGCAACTAGGGTCATGGAGCCAAGCATATACAAGCATATCTCCCTAAAAGAGAGTGAAGGGGTCTCTTCTGGGGAGTGTGAACTGTTCCAGAGAAAAGACCTAAGGAAACTAAGCCAAATGTTTGGAATTAACATTTACTTGACTATAATCAATATTAATTCTTGAGAGTTCTCTAGAGTTACCTACTGGCTCTCTTTTCTGTTACCTATATATCATTATGCCTATAAATCTAGATATTTTACTTGTGTTTTAAAAGATATCACAGTCTATAACTATTTTAGAATCAGCTTTTTTTTGCGGGGGTTGCTGAGGGAGGTAATTAGGTTTATTTATTTTTTAGAGGAGGTACTGAAGATTGAACCTAGGACCTTGCGCATGCAAAGCATGCACTCTACTGCTTGAGCTGCACCCTTTCCCTTAGGATCAGCTTTTATACTTAGTAAATTGTGACTATTTTTACATGATGTTAACTATTTAATAGTGTTTTAAATGGCTACATCAACAAACACTACCTCTTCCCTATGCACACACATCCAGAGCTTTTAATCATCTTAAGTACACAGAGAAAGAGACGGAGTAATTAAGGAAAGAAATAGGAAGACATTCTAAATGAGAGTGATTTAAGAGTTAAAGAATTAAAAGCTAAATAGTTAAAGGACAAGAAGAGAAGAGGTTAAAATAAAAGATAAGAAATAAAGCACTAGCTTGTAAGCTGCTCAGAAAGCAGTTCACTCTCCTGAGACGGGCACTCAGTAGACAGTGTCAGCCCGAAGCTGTAGATGGCCAACTTAGCCACTCTCTGGGAGGAGTGAAGCCAAAACCAAGGAAAGAAGAACTAAGCTGCAAAGAGAGAGTTAATAACTTGAGTAAGCCCTGGATCTAGCCATGCCTGAAGCTGGAAAACCAGGAGAATATGTCAGTCATATGAGCAAAGACATTCCTCTTTTAGCTTTTGATTTGAGATGCATTTCTGTCACTTGTCCTTTAATTAAACTTCAACTCTTCTATCTCCAAACAAACCAGAATGACCCTCAAATCCATAACACACCTATCAAATTCATCATTATTTACAATAATGGTAACTACTGTGTGATAGTTCTGCCTTTTTCTTCAGAACACATTTCTCTAAGGCAGAGCCTTAGAGCCCAATTCCTTATTTGAAACCACTTCATTAAATAACATGTAATATGTGGCTGTATTTTCCATTTCTTAAAGGCTGAACGGCTCTTCTGAAAGTGGAATCTGATTGTGGAATTTCACAGCCTAACATTACGAATTCAGAAGTAGAATAAATAGCACAGAGTAACAAGTATCTTTTAATCTCTGTGACAGTAAAATTATTGCTAAATAGTGTATCTTTAAGATCAGACATGTCAGCTGCTCCTCAAAATTTACGCACTGGGGAACACAAGGATGATAAATCACCCACCTATCGGTGCTAGGATCTTTCGGCTGAATCACACTGAAGAGGGGCTGAATGTTCAGGCACCCAGCTTCCTGTTCCTCCCTTCCAGGTTGATTATCTTTCACTATTAAGACCTCACCGAAGCCGAAGATTCATGAAGTGAGGAAGTACGTGAATAACAAGTGGAAACACACCTTCAGTCCTACAGCCCTTATATATCAAGCCATCCAGAGTCAACAGACATTATCATTGCCTGAGAGCCCCAGTCTTCCAGAAGATGACCAGTATTCTCACTCCAGGAACTGTGCTAGAAAAGCACCCGACCAAGCACCCACAGGGGGAAGCTTGGTTTAATATTACCCAAGTGGTCTATAAACAAAGACATGGCTCATCATTGTTCTCAGATCAAAAGAAGCCAGCCCCAGGATTCTTTCCACAATCTCCATCTTTCCAGTAAGGTTTGGGGGAGAAATAAATGTAATGAAAAGGTATGTTTTCAGGAAGGTACGCCTGCACTTCTTTATTTGGGAGCAAGGCACCATCTATTAATTGTGAATATTCCATACCCTCTATAACTTTGTTGGTCAAAGTGTGATACAAACCAGCAGCACCAAAAAGACCTTGGGGCCTTTTAGAAATGCAGGGCCTCAGGTCCCACCTGAACGTACTGAATCAGAATTCAGATTTTAACAAGCTCCCAAGGTGATCTGTGCGCACGTTAAAGTTTTAAAAGCACTGCTCCATAAGGAGCAAATCACGGATGTTTCTCAGAAACATCATTTTGTCTAAAAAAATAAGAAAATCACAGAAAATCATATGCATCGATATCCATTTTGGTATTACAAAACAAATGAAACTAAATGGTATATTGTTTAAAGATTCAGACTTATGCAAGAAAAATAAATAAATTATAAAGCAATTTAGGACACTGGCTACCTCTGGAGGTAGAGGAGGTACAGAGATAGAGTAGGAAGGGAAGACAAGTTAAGACAAAACAGTATCTTTCTAGTTCGTAGTTGCCAGGGTGGATCTACAGGTGTTTTTTATTATTATGCTACATATAGTCTGTATATTCAAATGTTATTTGTAGTCATAAAATAACAGCTTTTGCACAGGCCACGTATATGGAGAACTGAAAAGGACTTACTTAGCAACCTTGCAGGGCATTACTAAGCAAGAAGATAGGTAATAAAAATGCTTTATTACTTAATAATGGAAAGGTAATAAATAACAAATATGTAAATAAACTGATAGATCGAAAATTTGTTTGTATTTATCTTCAACTTTTTTTAAAAGAAGCCCATCCTGCATCACTAACATCTCTCTGAGACATGAGAAGCAAATGGTGCATCTGGGACAGCAGATGCTTGGAACCAGAGAGGAAGAGACATTCAGGAGACGCTGAGCCAGGTTATCCATCAGGCGCTTTGGAACTAGGGACAGCTGTGGAGTGAATGGATTTTCCAGCCAACAGTGATGCCCTCAGGTAACCAGGCATGTGTTCCTTATTTGCAATTTTGCATTAAACAATAACACATTTTTAAAAATTCATGCTCATAACAGCCCTTCGTGCACACCCTGAATTCTAACACTCTGCTTACAAGGAAAGCAGCCCGAGTAAGCAAGCATGCAGCCTCAGGTTTCCATGCTACACATCCTAACCTGCAAATCTCTCCACAAACTTGTTTCAGGTTTGGTGCTTCGTGAGAAAGTGAATCTTCCAACCATGGATCCCTTGTTCCTCAAAAACTTTACATGAGAATTTACATATCCTTTAACATACATAGAGTACCCTGATCCTGACACTGAGAGGTAGAGAAGAAATGAAAATAGACATTGTACTCAAAAGATGTAGGTTTAATTCTTGGCATCCCATTGTGTGGGGAACAACCTTGGGTAAGCTGGTTGACCCTACTAACCCTCATGTGTTCCTCACTGATTATCTGAGTAAAGCAACCTTTTCCTGAACATGTGGACCCCACATTCAATAGGCACAGATGTATCTCCTGAAACATCTTCTCTAATCTTGACCTTCTTCACTACTTCTTGATCTCTTGGATATTGACCTTCCCCTGTTGTTTGTGCTTCTGCCGAAGCACATGCAGCCGGACTCCTCCTGGTCATCTGACCTTGGCTGGACATCCTGTCCACTGATCTTCTTTCTCTCCATGGGATACTGACTCCAGAAGAGTCACTTCCCCCTTCACCCCTATTCAGAACCCCCATGCTTGGGTGTGATTGGCTCCAGATGAGAATTCATTGCATCCTCTATTTCCAGGCTCATTTTTGTAGACCAAAGTAGACACTAGGTGTGAAGGCATTTTGAAAAACAGAAGAATTAGGAGATTAAAATACAGCAGAAGTTAACCTATCTATGGTATTCATAAAATTTATTTAAATGGATGGTTTTCCCAACTATGACAGAATTTTAGAACTTCACATAAGTATTTTCATGACCAGAGGTCCTAAGTCCAGCTATGCCACTAGGTGGAAGGTTCTTACTGCAAATTTTCTTAAGCTTTTCCTGGAGCATTGATTAGATATAATCTTAATTGCATGAGGACAACAGACAGTTATGCTAAATACAATGACCATAGTTATGTGAGGCTTCATGAGGGAAGTCCAAAAGAACTTATGGATCTAACAAACCTTGGAGAGAATCCAATATAACTCCCTTGTTTTCCAGTTTGGGAAATATACCTATGATCATGTAACCACTACCAGAACCAGAACTAGAATCTAGGTCTCAGTCCAACAATGATTCCAGTAAATATAATGTCTAATAAGGACTTCTGAATGCAGGTCATTTAACCACTGGTGACACCGTGCTACTTTTAATACCATCAGGGCCAAACTTCCATGGCGGCCCTCAGAACCGCTGTAGTGCTAGAGCGATAGGACTGCTGGCCTTTCCCCTCACAGTGCTCTAAATCACTCTTATTGTCACTTTACTTATTTTCTTCTGTTAACACTAAAAAAAAGGCACACATCTTTGTTTTTACTCCTCACCAGTGTAATACTCAGATTTATAAGAAACTGGCCAGAGCTCAAGGCATTAACCATCTGTAACGATATAAATCTCTGTTGCTTCCCAGGAGTATGCTAACCAGAGCTGCCCTCAAGAGAAGCAGCCCACTATCAGAAACCAGTATCTACAGTTCAGGAACACTAGTCCTTCTTTCTTTGATTTGAATCTAATACTGAAACCACCACTTGTTTTATAAAGATATGGTGTCCGAATATGTGTTTTGTCCCTCTGGAATGTCAGTCACATGGACCTCTTATTCTATCTCAATATTTAGCCGTTGCTTCAGAAAATGACTATCGTATTGAAGGGCACCAGCGTACATTTTGCTTAGGACACAAAGCTTCTTTTAAGGTAGACTGTACTAGACCTATCCTCTAGATTATATTTCAGCTAAAAATACATCCAGCAGGCTTTGCAGTATATGATACAAGACAGACAAAAACATAATTCATTTTATATTGATTGCAAAATACATACTCTTCCACAACTCTCTGATTGTTCAAACAATTTAGTAGAAATCCACTTTCTATTTCATTTGGTGTTGAATGGAACACATCCTGAATTTGTCATCTCTTCTTTCTCTACAGTGAGTCCCTCATGTTGAAGGTAATCGGTCAGTCGGTTTACAATATAATGCCTGATTGTTTGCAGCTACACATCACTTCGCTGATAGAAATAATAAACCTAGAATGGAGAAATGGTAGATATTTTTTAAATGAACAGAAAAAAACAGAAGGCTTCATTGGCAGTATTTTGGCAAATATATCATCAAAGACTAGAATATATGTCAAAGAAGAAATGGTTCATTTCTTGAAGAAAAAAATATTTCATCACAGCCATTAACCAACAGGTAAGAAACATATCAAAAAAGAAAATTCCAGTGGCACATCGTTTTGCAGAACCATCCACAAGCTAATACGGTGCACTAAACGAGCTGTGTGTTGACAGACAGTAAGAACCTGCCGGTGTAACATGCTGCCGAGTTATTGAACACACAAAGGCAAAGAACTGACAAACCCGGAAGCTATGTCTACATACAACTGCAGTTACAAGAGTGAAAATTCACATTTTAGGGAGTTGTAATTCCCTGTCTTTTTTTTTTTAAATATAATTTCACCATTTTCCAAAACCTATTAGATCTCTTATAAAACTGAAATACGAAAAATCTTTAAAAATTAAAATTAAAGTAGCACAAGAATATTGTTTTATGAGGTGACACTGAGAAGAAACCCCTAAGCACCAAACTTCTGGAGACACAGTTGAGACACAACTGGAGACACAATTTCCAGCCACTGACAAATTATGCCCAACACAGAATGAGAGAAACATACTGATTGAATGCTATGACTATCCTTTTCTAAAACTGAAGTATAGTTGACATACAATATTATGTTCATTTCAGGTGTACAACATAGTGATTCAACATTTAAATACATTACTAAATGATCACCACGAGTCTAATAAACCATCTGCCACCATACATTATTACAGTATTATTGATTATATTTCTTATGCTGTATATTATATCCCCATGACTTATTTTATAACTGCAAGTTTATACCACTTAATCCCATTCACCTGTTTTGCCCAACCCTCCACGCTCCCTTCCCTCTGGAGGCCATCAGTTTGTTCTCTGTATCCATGAATCTGTTTCTGTTTGTTTCACTCATTGAAGCATATTTACAATGGCCAAGATATGGGAGTAACCTAAGTGTCCATCAATGGATGAATGGATAAAGAAGATGTGGTATACATATATGATGGAATATTATTCAGCCATAAAAAATAATGAAATGTTGCCATTTGTGACAACATGGTTGGATATAGAGGGTATTAGACTAAGCAAAATAAATCAGACAGAGAAAGACAAATGACTATCATTTTATATGACACTCAAAAGACAGTTGAGAAGCTATGAGATAAAGAGGACAAGAAAAGAAAGGGGAATAAAGTAGTGAAGGAAGAAGACTGGCAGCTAACAGAAGCAGCAGAATTCACTGGCAGGATTTGCCATATACGGGGTCTAGACAAATCCTACTTGGCTTTTAGTTCTCAATTTGGCAATTTACTTTCTGAAACAAACCCTTTCTGGTCTCTCTAGGTGAGATTAAATGTTCCTCATAACACTTTCATGGTGCTCTCATATAACCTGAAACTTACTCTTTGTATCACTTGTAATTTGTATAATTATTTCCTTAATGTTTATATTGTCAACCCATCAATTATAAAAGCCATAATGGTAGAGACCATATCTATCTACAAATCCATAGTACCTAGCATCTAGTATATATGCTCAATAAATATTAGAATAAATGAACTAAATATAATCATTAATGTAACTATTTAGAGAGGTAGCATAGCATGATGATTAAAAGCAAAAACTCAGAAGCCTGACTGCCTGGATTTGAATTCTGTTTCTGCCATTCACTATCTACATGAACTTTGGCAAGTTTCTTAACCTACCTGTGACTTTATTTCCTTAGTGTGAATTGAGGTTAATAACAGTATTTTCCTTACAGGGTATGGGAATTAAAGACATCAATATGTGTCAAGTGGTTAGAACAGTAAATAGCCATATGGATCATCATATGTATTATATTAGTTAAATAATTATATTTGAATGTTAATAAGACCTATTTGTTTGTAAACAATAAGAAGTGAATTTTTAAATATGTTAACTTTTAATCCAAATTTGGTATTCCCAAGCATAGCAGACTACTATGTTCTGCCCAATATAATTGTAAAGAGTAAAAGTAAAATTTTCCACTGAGATTTCAAATACCTTGTTAAAAATTACCTAAAAGTGACCAAACAATAATAAGTAATACCTAGAAAAAGCTGTAAAAGTGGATGAGAGGGTGACTGCAGCAAAAATGGCAAAATAAAGACCTCTGAAAATTTTCTTCCATGAAAGTAACGAGAAAATTGGCAAAAATGCCAAAAACAACTTTTTCAGAACTCTGCAAATTACCCAAATGCTTCTAAGAACGTAGAAAATGTTTCTTCGAGGAGAACAGTAAGAACTTTGTGGCATTACTTGCCATCCTCTGCCCTCCAGGTCATTTGGGGGTTGAAAATCAGTAACCTGGCAGCCACCAAAGGAAAGCTGGAGCTCTTTCAACACCACGTTCCCAAAGATTGTCATTATTTGCCTGGCGTGATACTTTCCTGGAAAACCCACTTGAAAGTCTGTCTTCAGTGCTTGACCTGACTTAATGCTCACACAGAGCAAAAAACTTCTCCCCCATCCTTTACTTTTGAGGGTGTTTTTCAACAGCAATTACAGAAAATTGTTCAACTTTGTGGTTGCCTGAGGTGGTGGACAATAATTGGGGCAAAAAATAGGCTAGTTAAAAGGTTTAAGAGGATAACCTGGGGAATAAGATGTCCATAGGGGCTTTGAAAAGCTCCAACATATCCCTGGGAAACTAAATGGGCATGTACATGTGTAGGGCTGTGCATATGTCCTGGGCTGAATGTGAGCTCAGGAAACACACATGAAGCTCTCACTTCTGGCTGATCTGGAGGCTCTAAGCAAGCAGGAACTGAAGACTAAGGCAGAGTTGTAAACTGCTTAGCTGATTGGTGAAGGCAGGCCCCAACGCACACACAGACCACCTAGGCAAAAACTGGGAGATGCACTGGTTCCAGGGATTTAAGGAACTCTCTAACCAATCATTTGCTGATGGCTAAGCTAACTAGGCAGACTTTACATGACAAAAAAAATACAGAATTTATATAATTTCTTCAAAAAAAATCACTAAATAAACAAACAACCACCACAACAAACAGTAAGAAAAACAAACCCTGGGAGGGGGAAGGAATCTGATTTCTTGATTTGCCACATGATATTACTTAAGTTGTTCAATTTTCAGCAAAAAAAAAAAAAAAAAAAAAAAAATGTGAGACATGCAAAGAAATAAGAAAGTAAGTTGCATACACAGGAAAAAATCAATCAATAGAAACTGTCTCTGAGGCAGACCAGATTTTGGACTTACTACAAAGATTTTAAATCAGCTATTATAAAGATGTTCAAAGAATCAAAGGAAACCATGTCTAAAGAATTTTTAAAAGTATTAAGAATGATGTCTCACCAGGTAGGGTGAGATAGAGATTATAAAAATGAACACACAGACATTCTGGTGGTTGAAAACTACAACAATTGAAATGAAAAACAAAAATCACTAGAAGGGCTCAGCATTACATTTCAACAGAAGAAGAACAAATCAGCAAATGTGAAGATAGGTCACTTGAAATTATCCAGTCTGAGTAACAGATAGAAAAAGAATGGAAAAAAATGAACTAGAGCCTCAGAGACCTGTGGGACACCATCAAGCATACCAACATATGCATATGGCATGATCCAAAAGGAAAGGGGAGGGAGAAAGATGCAGAAAGAATATTTGAAAAAACAGTTATTCAAACTTCCCAAATTCCATGAAAAACATTAATCTACACATGCAAGAAACTGAACAAATTCCAAGTAGGATAAATGCAAAAGGACTCACACCTAGGTATATTATAACAAGACATTTGAAAGACAAAGACAGAATCTTGATAGTATTGAGAGAAAAGCAATTCATCACATACAAAAGAGCCTCACTAAGATTAACAGCAAATTCCTCATCAGAAACCATGAAGTCTAAAAGAGAGTGGAATGACATATTCACTGTACTACAAGATGAAAAGAAAAAAAACTATTAAACAATTTATATTCAACAAAACTATACTTCAATACTGAATATGAAATTAAGACATTCACAGATAAACAAAAAATGAGAGGATTCATCACTAGCAGATTTGCCTTACAGGAAATAATAAACATTTTAGTCTGAAATGAAAGAAAGTATAACTCACATCTATATAAATAAAGAAAGAAAACTGGTGAAGGAAACTGCATAAGTAAATATAAAAACATAAATGTATTTTTGTTAGTGACATTTCATTTTTTTCTTATCTGATTTAAAAGACAACAAAGCATAAAGCAATGATTATGAACCTGCATTAATGGGTACAAAATGTATGTTTGTATATATATATATATATATAGAGAGAGAGAGAGAGAGAGAGAGAGAACTGCACAAAAAAAAGGAGTGGGAAATGGAGCTATATAGGAATAATAGGAGTAAAGTTGTTTTACAATATTGAAGTTAAGTTGCATTAATCCAAACTAGATTGTAATAAACTATGATTTTATCATTGTAGTCCCAAGGCCAACCACTAGAAAATAACTCAAAGATACATAGTAAAAAATATGACAAGGGAATTAAAATGGTACACTAGAATATTTATTTAGCATAAAAGAAGGCAGTAATGGAGGAAGAGAGGAACAAAATGATAAGACATATAGAAAACTAAAAACTAGAAACAATCTTTGCCTTTATTTGGAGTATTCAGTCCACTTACATTTAATGTAATTACTCATGGTAGGATTTAAATCAAAAAAGCTAGAATGACTATATTAATATTAGATAAAATAGGTTTAGGACAAAAATTATTACTAGAAACAATGAATGACATTTTATAATTTCAAAAGGGTCAATCCATCAACAAAATATATGAAATATAAGATATTATAATATATGAAAATATGAGGAATTATAATTATACACTAACTTAATAGAGCCTCAAAATACATGAAGCAAAACTCAACAGAAGCGATTGGAGAAACAGACAATTCAGCAATAATAGTTGGAGACTTCAGTATCCCACTTTCAATAATGGATAGAACTAACTAGACAAAAGATAAAGAAACAGAAATTTTTGAAAAATACTGTAAACAAACAGACATCTATAGAACACTCCACACAGTGACAGTAGACTACACATTCTTCCCCAGTACACCAGGATAGACCATACGTTAGAATGCAAAGCAAATCTCAAGTTTTAAAGGATTCAAAACATACAAAGTGTATTCTCTGACCACAATGAAGATAAATAAGTAATTCCTATAATTTTATTCACTCTTTAATATAAGTGGAGACACTCTGAGGTAGAAACTAATCCACATCCAGGGCCTCTGTTCCTGCTGTTCCCTTACATAAGAGGGGTCCCTCTACTCCTCTGCTGATCTAAATTCCATCTACCTGTATTGGGACATAGAGTTGGTTACTCTAACAGGAAGACTCAAAATAATAATGGCTTAAGCAAGATATTCATTTATTTCTCTTACATATAAAGTCCTCAGCTGTCATGACAACTCTGTTGGATAAGGTGACAAGGGCTCAGGCTCCTTCTATCTTGTTCTCTGACATATTCACCTGACTCTACCATTATGACCCAAGAGGGCTGCTCCAGCTCCTAGCTATGTTATCTGTGTCCCTCCCAGGAAAAAGGACAAAAAGTAGTAAGGGGTGAATATACTTCTTGCCTTAATGGTTTGATCTGGAAGTTACAATCCATTGTACAGAACTTGGACCTATGGCCACAAGTAGATGCAGAAAGCTTGAGAGGTATAGCCTGTAGCTGGACAGCTAGATTCTATTCCTATGTAAAAGGGGAAAACAGATATTGGGAAAAACTAGCAGTCTCAGCCACACGATCCCTCAAGTATCCATGCAAGTTCCTGTGTCCTCTAAGGAGCTCAAAGTCTACTCCAGCTTTCTTACTTTTCTGAAATTACTTTATCTACAGTCAGTTAACATCACAGTTTGAAAGTCAGTTATCCTCTGATTGTTTTGTATATGCCCAGTCTGTCTCTTCCTCCATTTATACTGTAAGGTCTTTGAGAATAGGATCTGTGCCCTATGCTGCTTTTGAATCACTTCTCTGCCTTTATGGTGCCTGGGAATATACTGGGTATTACTATATTATTATTCGATGGTTAAAATAAAACAAGTAAAATATCTGAAGAACATAAAATTACATTAACATTTCAATCAATGTGTTCTGCAAAGGTATTGAAAATGTGATTGCTGAAACTCCTGAGTAAATTGATAAGTTGTAGTCCCTCCAAAATACAGCTAAAATCATTGACAAGGCTTTGAATAAGTTTAGATAACCCATTACTTATATAATTTTAGCTATTAAAAAAACTAAGGTTAAAATTACAGTTGATTCATTTTATTCACTGCTGATTAATTACAAGACTTGATCAAAAATAAGCAGTTGATGTGAAACTTCAAAAGAAATTATTGATTCTTCTCATGAGCAACAGCCAATTAAAACAGTATGGTGCAAGACAGCTCTAGTTCTTAGTGTTCTAATTTTGGATTTTTTCCTCTTCATTTTTTTAAACAAAGAACATTATATAAAGACTTCAAATTAGCTCTTGGCTTTTCCTATTCAATATTAACCACTTACTGTGTGCCAATCATCTTCCTGAATCCTTCTGTTAAAAAAAGAGTTTTGCCGGTGGCACCGCACATAAAAGCAGATGATGAGATAATCATAGCAAAATCTTACTCCAGTGTGCTGCCTTTTCTTCCCTGATGAAAACCTCACAGGACATTGTTATGTGGGGAAAAAACATGATGATTCAAACATCGGAAACTGTTTCTAGTCACATAATCAAAATACAAAAGCCCCCAAAAGATGCAGATCTTGAACAAAAGAAGGTGAAGGTATTAAGATTGTCACTGGTCTTGAATTTCAGATATCCTGCTGGCAGTTCTACTTTTGGGGGGAAATTGAATTGGAGCTTACTATATAAGTGGCAGGATTCCAAGACTGATCTTCTAAGACATGGTAGCTGTGTCTTTAAAGTATCTCTTATATTAAGTGAGTGTTCATTATTGTTTAACATAAAAACTAAAGCACAGAGCTATCAGAATTAGTTCATGCACTGAAGGCTCTTGAAATCTCTATATAATTCATTTTATTTTCCGTTTCTGGAAACTTAGTACCTTTTTTTCCATGGCTGACCACAGTCCAAACTATCACTGTATGTTTTTCAATTATTATGAAAAGAATATCTTCGTATTAAAATTAAGTAATTTACCCATTAATCTATCACCAAAATATAACTCTTTTCATATCTGCATTTTCTCCCAGCCACTGGCATCTACCTCTATAAAGCACCCCAGATGATTCTGATATTAAGCTAAAAAGCATAGGAACTTTCTACATGACCTAATGTTATGTCAAACGTTAAACTGTAAGACCGGCATAGAATTTCCTAAGAGAAATTAGCTGAAGAAGATTATAGAGACTATTTTTCAACAGAAATCTAGATGTATACCTCCAATGAAATGAAATAGCTAACCTCTACACAGCAACTTATACAAGATGCTTTCACATGATTTACTGTTTTGAGTCTGTACAACAAGTGTTGTGAGGTAGATAAGGTGAGTGTTTGTACTAGTCCCATTTTCTAAATGTGGAAACTAAGGTTCAACTTGCTGAGCATCACTCAGTGAGTTAAAGTGCTGAGCTAGAGCTCCCAGCCAGGTTTGGGTTCATGCTGAATAAATGTTTGCTGGGAGCTGAAGGTCAAAGCTACTCAGTGGGGAAAATTAGGTGGTTGGATCAGAGAATGGCATTATGGTTCCTGATAACTGGCTTATTGGGAGTAGGGTACCAGTGAGGTCTGGGTCCTGCCAGCAACTGAGGGCACCAAGGCATGATGGGAACAGTGGACTGATTCTAACAAAACCAAGCCCACTCACTCTTACCCTACATCCGCAAGGCTATAGCTAGGCTGTGTTTAACAGGGACAAAGAGACCTTGCAGATCTAATTTTATGTGGGGAACTAATTCAGAACTACCACCAAAAAAGGAAGAAGAAGAAGGAGGAGGAGGAGAGGAGGAGAAGGAGAAGAAGGAGGAGAAGGAGAAGAAGGAGAAGAAAGAATGTTACTGGCATTTAGATTATTTAACTTCACAGCTACTGACATTTCAGAAAAGCCATGATTGTCACCTTGAGCCTTACATAAAAGCTAGGGAAAACAAAGGAACACAACTTCAGTAAACAAAGATTTCAAAGAAGAAGTGCTTTTAACCAAAATGATAGCTTATGGATGTGTGTTTCGGTCCCTTTACATATTGAAATTTTACTCTTGATACATATCCATTCTTAACATCATGTAGATAACTAGAGAAAGTATGATGTCATACTTTAACTTGAGAAACATTATTTTATTGGTTAGAAATTTTAATAGGAATAGGGGGAAATGAATACACAAAAATACTCTGGAAATGAGAATGGAAATGCATTGCCTATTGTTGTATGACTCAAATTCCCCAAATAATTATCGGTAGGGTCCATTGCCATCTAGTTGTATAAACATAAATGAGCCCAAGATAACATCCAAAGCTCAAAGAGTAATGACAAAGGTGGAAGAGATGGTCTAGTCAGGCATGAAATTGATTTTATAATAACAAATATCTGTTGCCTTCCATGAGCTTAAGTAAATAATTCTGAAGCAGGGGGTAAAGATAATAAAAACAAAATCATTAACTGCTTCCACTAAATCAGACACAGAAAGAAACCCATTGTCATGCTGACCCTGAAGTCTGTTTAATGGCTAATTAAAGCAATTATTTTCATCATGACACAGACCTTAATCATAGGTACCTTTAGAGCTGTAGGAGAGTTTGGCTGGTAACTTTGTTGGGAGGAGGCCTTCTCCTATACCTCCCAAATTTACACTGAAAATGTGAATGTCACTGCTCAGGTGAGGGAGGAGAGAAGAATAATAGGGCATGAACCCAGGGCTGGAGCCTGCAACCTAATCATAAGCCCCATAATCTAACCTTTGAAGGCAGATTTAAGATGATGTAATCTAACTCTTTCGTTGTTTCTTTTTTTTTTTTAAAGGACTAAGTTAACTAATTGCAGATAATGGAAGTTTATGATCAGCTTTAAAAAGTCACTTTGAATGTCATAATGTCATTTATGTTCCCACAGCTCAGCTCGGTTGATTAGAATATAATTCTACGGAGAGAAGAATTTCTGGTTCAATGCCCAGGTGGGTCAGTTAGCTTTACTCGGTTCCTTGGCTCCATAACTCATCATTTTTCCACCCAGCTATTTTCAAATATGAGGCTTTTATCTAAAAGGAATCATAAAAGAAAGTGGGGGGGTGGAATTTTTTACAAATGCCAGCAATAGCTTAAGAAAAGCTCTAAGCAAGTGCCTTATGAATGGTGTCTGCCCACATCCATGAGTGCACATGAGGTTAACATCCACTGTGTTTTGTCTTCCTAGCACCCACTTTTCTTCTAGAAGCCATTCCTCTCCTTTTCTCAATACAGTTCCCAGGGACACTGCCCTGGTCCTAAATGACTTCAACTTCCTGGTCTCAGCCTGGCTAAGAGGTTGACATCTTTCCAAATCTAAGCCAAGCAGAAATCCTTTCCTGGGATTTTTAAAATTGGATTCAGAGAACATCCATAAGTCAGTCCTTCTTGATAATGGGAGCAGTCAGATTTAGAATTTAGGAGCTGTTGGCGGCCATGGTTTGCCCCGCTGTGGAGGAAATTTGGCTTTAATGAGAAGCAGGTAGGCTCCACATAGAGGGAAGCAGAGACAGAGGGTGGAAGAGAAAGGTCTGACAGCATTCGCTCCCATCTCCCACTCCGTGTGTGCCTGAGGCTCAGCTCCATCTGTGCACTAATACTGTTTCATTTTTTAGCCTTTCTTGGATTCCAAGTGCTGCAAAATTCCTTTGTTTTTGCTCAATGAGCTTGAGTTGAGGGTCTGTCACCTGCAATCCAAATAATACAAATATACTCATTTAAAGGCAATAAATCAAAAATGAGAATGTCATTTTCAGTTCTGGCATTGACTCCATATATCAGTCTGGATAGGAGGTTATGCTGCAGTATCAAACAGCCCCAATTTCAGGAGCTTAAAATAACAAAAAATTCTAAGTGATGATACGTCCCAGTTTGCTTAGGAAAGTTCTGGTGTGTGTGTCTTGCCTCAGCCAAATTATTAATAGAGCCTCCTCTAAGTCTCAAAAGTGATCTAGTTGGAATGAAAAATCATACAGTCACAACATTTATTTCTCACTTATCTTACCTATCCAGCACACGAGGCCCAGGCTGAGAGAATGGTCATTATCTGGAACATTGCCAGTGAAAACAGTAGAGGGAAAAGAAATTTCTAGTGTCTTACACTAGCAATTAAATGCCCCAGATCAGAAGCACATCTAGAAACATCATGTCTCATAACAACTCACTGGCCAGAGCTGGTCGCAGCCCCACTTCATGGCCCAGGGCCAAGAATTCAAATTATTTGGTGAAGAGTATTAATGACTTCCAAACTCTAACTCTGTCTTCTTACATAGCAGTTTTCCTATTTGTAAATCTACAATTCTTATTTTCTCTAATGTAATATCATGTGGGTGCTTAGGTTAGATTATTTTAGTTTGAGCTTCCTTTTCTAAATTTCTCTCTTTGACAACTGCATTATTTCATTTGACAGTCATTGGATGCCTGTTTGTTAAACACAGTGCTAACTCTTGAAAGATAACACAATGAATAAGACATGATCTCTGCCCCCTGAAACTTAAAGCCCTTTTTAGTATTCTTTGGAGTATCTTTTAGTTCATTGTACCAGTAATTTACTAAGTGATTCCTTTAAGAACTGTCAGAGTTAATATCCCCACGGTATGGTTCACTCACCTGGTAAGACCTACTACAGAAGATCTCTATGCAAATTTGACATAGCTTATTCTCCTAATTTAATTTTAACTGTATAACTTATATATTTTTGCAATGAAAACTCTGATCTTAATTAAATAAGTATAATACAGAAAATGTTAATAGAAAGCACTTGCTATATTCTGTGTAATGTCATAGATTCTATGTAACATCCCTTATGTAGAATTTACTTTTCCATTATAGCCACTAGAACTCCTTCCCCTACACAGAATTTACTATCTTCTACTACTAGGGAACTCAGAACTTAACATCCTTTGTCGTGACTAAAGCTGAATCTGCATCAAAATATTCTATTCCTATTGCTTAAAGTCTAAACAGGCATTGGAGAGGAGGAATTCATACACTTGTTGCCAGAGATGCAAAAGCAAAGAATGTGGGTTTGGGCACCACAACTGGAACTTGAAGTATATTTTCTAACAGAATATTCTGTAAGGTGGTGAGCTATTACATTATTAGTGCTATATTTCAGCAACATTATGAATGAAAGGGGCTTTTATGGACCCATCTAGGGACCTCACCACTATTTACAGGCAGAAATATGTTTTAAATTCCAAGCAACTAAGTTATAAATTAACTTTGAGAATACTATTTCATAAGCTGGTTTATCTGAATGCTACAGGTACTAGGGGAGGATAATTGAATGAGATGTCCAGATAAATCCTCTGCTTTCAAGTTGAATACTCTTTATCATGGCTGTGTTAGATATTCTCAACACCTGGGAGTCAATCATTTAACCAACATATACTGAGCCCATCCTATGCGCAGTGGGCAAGAAAGAGAGAGAGAGCAACTTGGCATCATCCCTGCTCCCTTGTGCAGATTCCCTGTATTGCAAAGGAAAACATTAAAACCAGATCTTCAGAGTAGTCTTCCAACATGGTGCCAGGTGAGCATCATCCAGTGAGAGGTGCCCACATGGAATTTGGACATCTCTGGTGGAAGTTGCAGGAGGACTCATGGGCAAAAGCCTAGTTCTTGAGAATCCCTAAGACCAGTAGTATCAGTTCCCATGAAGACTGGGAGAAGCTGAGATAGCTTCTATGTCGGTTCCTAAGAGTCAACTGCACCCAACCATCTGCTTCCATGACCTTTCAAGGTGGTATAAGCTTCCAGTTCCTTGTATAAAGCCCTTTCCTATTTGGATTATCTAGGTAGCTTTTGTTGTCCCCACTCAAAATGACTCATAAAGCAAGGCAAACACAGTCCCTGCCTTTCCATGCTCACATTCTCATGGAGAAGGCAGATGTTAAACAACCAAGTACACACATAATTACATATCAGTGGTGTGCAGGAGCCAGTTTCTACCAGTTGTCAAAGCTGTTTGCTAAATTTTCAGAATTTTGCAAGCCAGTCATTAAACACAGTCAATATCAAAAATTAAATTATATAAACTTTCAATTAATTATATGAAAGACAAAAGGAATACCTTAGGCTCACCATTTCCTAACTAATTTACTGCTTTCTATGTTCTTGAAGTTACTTAAATACATATTTGCACCTTTCTAGTGGAAATTCTATAGAAATGGTTTGCTACTGTGCATCTTCTCAACTATGCTTTCAATTTCATCACAGTGGTAGCTTGATTATCACTGTGCTGGGACTAGTTAGACCACTGAAATCAGCAAACACCACAAACCAAAGCACCTCCTATCCAGTAGAACTGGCTGTTAAACATTTACCAAAATAACACTAGTAATGGTGATAAATACCAGAAATATAAGTACATACACACATAGAATAGGAAGACTCCACCATAATCAGGGGTGTCAAGGAAACTTCCACAAGGAAGTGATACTTGAGTTGAACTCTGCCAGGCGGTCGGGTGAAGGGGTAGGGGAAGAGCTTTCCAGGGAAATGAAATCATATGTGAGCTCTGTGAGGAAGGAAAGATCTTAGTCCTGGCAAACAACTGAAAAGCTGATGGGGAGAGAAGGCAAAGGCAGAGGGTCTGTCATTTAGCTCCATTCTGTCCAAACTTCCTCTCTTGATCGGCACCATGGTCTGCCTTCCAGTGTTGTTATTTGTGCATTTCCTTTCCTTTTCAGCCAGGAGATAATTTTGCTGAAGACAGAGACCATGTGTTCTTCATCTTCCCTTTGCCAGATGCCTACCTCAGCTTCTTACATCCTCTGAGCATATTTCTAAATGAGTGACTGAATGAATCCTCGTAACACTTAAACTCCATAAACATGAATATTTAAATCCCCAGAAATGAAGATAAAATTCATTATTCAACTTTTTAAATTAACAAAAGTAATGTATTTTAAGTAAAAAGAGATCATTGAATGTGTATAACTACTAACTATAGATTGGAAAAATAAAAACTGAAATCATAACTGAAACATATTCAATATTAAAGGATGATATATGCATGAATCTTCTTGGGCTGCCATAACAAAATACCACAGACCAGAGGGGCTTAAACAACAGAAATTCTCACAATTCTGGAGGCTGGGAAGTCCACGGTCAAGGTGCTGGAAGGTAGGTTTCATTTTGAAGCCTCTTCTCTTGCCTTATAGGCAGCTGCCTTCTCACCATGTGCTCACATGACTTCTTCTTTGTGCACAAGTAGAGAGAGAGAGAGCTCTGGTATCTCACTCTCTTTTATAAAGACACCAGCCCTGTCTGTTGGATCATGGCTTCACTTCATGATCTCATTTAATCTCAATCATCTTCTTAAAGGCATTAATTACAAAACAAACACATGGGGGAGTTAGGATGTCAACGTGCGAATATTGCAGGGTGGTAAGACATGCTATAAAGAACATAACAGAACATATCATATAAGAATAAATATATCAGATATTTGGTTTGAGAATAGAAAATAAATGCATTCTAAAATTACATCAATAATCATGAGATCCATTACTGGATATAGATATGACATTCTCTATTACACAAAACTGAAATATACCAACTCAAAATGGTATAATTTAGTTTTTAGATTGTATATACTACATCTGGTAAATTACATGTAATTTAACATGAAAAATTCGAAGTAACACAACCCTACACACGCATGCACACACACACACTTTAAAAACCATCCATGAATCACATCTCTTCAAAGCTGGCAGTTGAGTAGGCTGACCACAAAGAGCATCTTTTTCATTCCCACAAGGCAGCAGCAGTTTGTCTGATAAGCAGAAATATCAGAAATAAAAGTATCTCATGTACCACACTTGAATTTATAGCCTGAGAACATTCCTGGATTTATTTTGTGACTATTTTAATGTTCAGTGCTCTTCTAATTTATAATTGTTTTTATATACCATAACAGTAGCCCATAATGCCTGGAATGGTGACGCTGTTAAATGCACCTCTCAAATCAAAACCCATGGTGTGAAATTAGATGTGATAAAAAGCTATGAAAAGGGTCAAGTTCTTATGGTTTATTTATTCGTGTGTTATTTTTATGTTATTTGATATACATAAAAAGTATATTTAAAAGTAAAATTATACTCCCAACGTGGTAGATTTATGAAGTCTGGGAACGCATCCCCCTGCATTACAATTTATTACAATAGGAAAATTAGTGTTGAATTATGTGAGTTTTGAAAAATGCAAGGTCTTTATAAACCTATTCCTCACATAAAATGTGACTGCCTCATGCATACAACTGAGAAGCATGGACATCTTGTCAACCCAGAGACAGGGTGGGGGTGGCCACTGTGCCTCATTCCATGAAACATTTGTTCCTGCCTGTTAAGAAATGTATATCTCTGTGATTATTTAAATAATCTATAATAGAAAAACTGTCTATTTCCTTGAAGTAGCACCAGGATAGAATTGAAAAAATAATAGAGGAAATATTAGACCCAAAGGAAAGTTGTCTTCAACTCTAGCTGAGCCTTCCTTCTAAAGTCATTGAATATGTGAGACACACCTCTCTCCAGAGTCATTCATATGCAATTTTGCCAAGAAGCAAGAGGATAAGCAAGATGATCTGATGTCCTTTGCAGCCTGATAAACGTAGGTAATTCTTGGCAGTTCAAAACCTAGCTGTTAGATTTTATCTTCTGTTGAGACAGCCTCCTCTGCTCTAATCAACTACCTCAGCCACTCAGAGAATCATTTGATAAGCCTTGTTGGTCTCTGGCTCCCTGCACACAATCCCTTCCTCCCAGCAAGATTTATGAAAATGCAGCCAAGGGCAACCAGACTCTGTTCCTGGGTCAGGGGTGGGAGCCCAGCTATATCTGATTATCTGTCTTAGAGCCTCATTCTTCTCTGCTCCCAACTTGTCCTTTGATAAGCCCATTCCCTTGGGCTCTTTCATGACCTAAAATGCCCAGAATCTACTTCATATCAATTCCTTCCTATCAGTAAGGTCCTCACATGATCACTGTAAAAGTAACCAATCCCCCAGCAGGGATAATGTGCCTCCCTCCCATCCCCACCCTGACACACACACACACAATTTCTGATGTTTCCGCCTACACAATTTCTCACCCTAAGTGGAACCATCTTGCAAATGTTACAATATAGCACTCACAAAATCAATCTCATACTCTAAATTTTACAGAACAGTTTATATTAGCGTGAAGAAAATTAAAAGATGTAACCTAACACTTGAGTTCATAATGGTACTTAAGGTAATCACACGGTATTACACTTTGCAGTGTCTTCACAAAGCCTGACAGATTTTTTACTAACATAAAAGATATTCATGTAGTCAGAAGGGCAGATTTTCTCCTTCCCCACTGAGAAAAAAAGCAGAAGGGAAAATGCTTAAGTGGAAACCAGAGGAGGTTGAGTTAGATTTAAAGATTTATAAATTGTTGTATAGGATTAGGTGAACAAATCTAAAATATCTTGTTGATGGATAAGAAGAGAGATGCTCGTCTATCAGGAATGCTTAGTAAATATAACTCAGGACAGCCAGATTGACAATTCCATTGAGGCAGGCTCCATATTTATTGTGTTTACTTTTGATTTATCAATAACTGGAATGTATGTGGCAGATGGACATTGATCGAACAGAGATACAATAAATATTTGTTGAATGAATAAAGACATCATCAAAAATCTGAAGTCAAATATGTTAGTTAGACTGTATCCATTTCAGCCAGTCCTCGTGACTATTCAAAGTAAGAGAGCTCTTAGAAATCCCAAGTGAAATGCCCACAGTCAAACAGGGAAATAGAGGCAGAATGAAACTTGGATCTCCTAAGCTCTGTCAATTAAACAACCACGGAACTCTGTCCAAAGAAGAATTAAGAACTTACATTTTTCCTAGAACATCAGATGAATCAACACATGAGTGCCCTGAGTCCCAATAATTGGCAGTAGATTCTGACCAACCAAATGAGAACACTTTGGGTCCAGCACTAGCCAAGCATCACTGTGGTGCTCCTGCATACCTGCTTGTGGTGCAAATATCTGGACTATTCTGTGAGGTAGGGATTGTTATCTCCATTTTAGAGATAAAGAAAAAGCCACAGAGAAGCAAATGGCTTCATGTTCCTCAGCTAGCAGAGATAGGATGTCAAATGGTTTGATTCCACTTCACCTGCCCTTCTACTGCATCTTGAGAAGCCATGGAATTCACTGCACAATTAAATGGGCTGACCATCTATTTCATCACCCACATGAGGACAGTTTTTGAAAGAGCTATGACAGTAAGCATAAGCCGGCTCTGTACTGGGCAAAACTGGAGGGAGATGCACCTGGTCCTATCCCTGGATCCCTCCCTCCCACAGAGCATGTCAGCAAGTTCACCGTAATCCCACATTGCTCCATCGCTTTACTGCTTCTGGATCAGCCCACATGTCTGTGGTTCTTAAGATTCCCAAGTAGAAATTTTCATATTGTGTACCATAAAAGTAGCTAGAGTGTGTCAATGGACTCTAAGTGAATTAGAGTCAATAGTGTTGTGGTGTAGTAATTAAACTAGAATCGCTAAAAGTCGAATTCTATTCAAAATTTCCAAGGAACAGCAAATCCTTCTTCTATTTTGGGTGATATCAATAGTGCTTAGCGGGCAGACTGAGAGAGGGGTGGGAAGAGTTGGATGCTCAGACCCCAATTTCCTACATAGCACCACAATGTCATTCTATAGTTATATAGTGGCTTTGGGCTGGGAATTTGAAAAGGGGGTTATCAGCTGGGTAACTTCTCAGTGAATGGTAGAAAATGTCAATTCCCACTTATTATTGCTTAATTAGAACTTTTTAAAAGTTATTTTCAAATTTCAGCATTTCGAAATGTCAGCCTGTAACACTTGCAAATAATTTTTTTGAAGCTGTGCAAACAAAGCCTTACACCTTCGCCTTTTAGAAATAACCCGCGGTGACACTGGGTGGCTTTGGAGAACTGGAAAGCCTCTCATCTCCCCAGAGCTCACTTCCCTGTACTGTAAAATAAAGCTGAGAAAAAGGGCTTGAACTGGAGTTCCATAGGTTTGAGCTCAGAGTCAATCAGTTTACTTTCTGTTTTCAGCCATCCGTGAGGGTCAAGCTCCACTTCACGGTCAGGGCATCTTTAAAGAGAGACTGGGTTGTTCATTATTTGGGGGGACCAGAAACAGAAGTAATCTAATTGGCTATGCTCCATGTGCTGTGTGAATTGCCCTTCAGGTGTGGACACACCAGGACCAATCAAAACACTTCCCTAGAAATCCGAGGGTTTTCTGTAGTAAGGGAGAAGTTGGCACTTTAATATACAGTGGAGCGCCTTTCAGTGCAAGAGACTTAAAAAAAATGGCTGTGCAGGAACAAAAGGCATATTTCCTTCCCGTGATCTTTGTTCTGGAGATCTCACCCATCTCCTCACCTCCATACCTCTTCCAGTATTTCCACAGTCAGTTCAAGAAGCCATAGTGATATATGTATGGATGTGGACGATGAATTCTTAACATTCTTTACTGCAAGAAACTGCATTATTTGACATTTAAAAAAATATCACAGGCATAGGTTTGTGTTCCAGGTATGATGTCTACCCAACTGCACCCCATCTGAACACCTAGATGCAGCCACTAACTCCCTAACATTCTCATACAGCTAGAAGTAGGGAGAATGAAGGTGCATCTTCCTCTCTGGCCAGCTCCCAGAACCTTGAGGGGGAACCACAAAGTGGCTCTCACTCCTCAAGAGACCAGGCTTTATCTTGAGACCAGACATGGGGCTGTCACCCCAGGGAATTCCTTGAACCCCCTACCGACTAGGAGCTCTTTGTCAAAGAAGCTGTTTTTCCCCTTGGGAATCAAGCAAGGTTGTAAATCAGCATGAAATATCCAGACCTGGACCTGGGTCAGTGGCTGCTCTGTTCTTGTCCAGATCTGTTGTTTGTAAGCCAATAGTCTACTCATGTAATAAACGTCTGAATCTTGGCTCCTGCCATCCATAATCTATACCAAATCTTTTGTGAGTCATTAAATACTTAAGAACTATCCATCAAGTGGATGAAAAATTCTAATTTTCTGAAAGTTTGTTCACAGTTTTTTAATAACCCAAGCTATATTAATGGTCTTATAGCTTAAGGAGAAAGCTAGGGCTAGAGAGGTATACACACCAACATTTTCTATCATGATCTAGTGTTCTGATTATAGTAACTATTACAGGATTGATTTATTTTCCATGTATTGCATTAATGAGGGCATTTATTTCCATTTTCCCTTCCTCTGTGAAAGTTAAGCCAGCTGTAGAGTACAGATCAGGAAAAATTCCAGGTGAATAGTTCTTAATTTGAGGTCCTTGAACAATCAAGGGGTCCCGCTATTTAAACCAGGAAGTCCACTGATTTGGGTAAGAAAAAAAAATGTATCTTTATTTTCTCTACCTCAGGTAGAAATTTAACATTTCCTTCAGTTATGAATGTAGGCAACACACCATCACAGTATTAGTCATTCCTGTGATTGTGTCACCAACAGAATTTACATATATTTTCATAACATGTTCAGTTGCCACAGCTGTCTCACTATACCAATTATATTCATCAGTACTTCAAAACCATGGTACCTAAAAGAGATCTACCCCCATCACATTTTTATTTTGTACAATGTATTTGTAATGTACAATAATTTTTTAGTTTATAATTTTTCATTAATGTATAAAAATAATTTTTGAAATCTGTATTTTTATTAAGGTATAATTGTCATATAACATTGCATTAGTTTCAGGTATATAATGATTTCATAGTTGTTTATATTGTGAAATGCTCACCACAGCAAGTCTAGTTAACCTCCATCACCACACCTAGTTATAAACTTTTCTTCTTGGGATGAGAACTTTTGAGACCTACTCTCTTAGTAACTTTCAAATATGCACTATTATATTTATTAACTATAGTTGCCTATTTTGTATAACTTTGAAAACAGTATTTTAATGTAAGTGATTTCTTTTGTTAGTCTGTGTATTTTATTTTATGCACTGAAAACATTATTCTGAGAAGTCACCATAGGCTTCTGCAGACCAACACAGAGGCCCAAGGGACAGAAGAAGTTAAGAATCACTGTTTAGTACTCATATTTAAAAATATAAATAATATTATACTATATTAATATAAATAAATGCAGGGAGATCACACACAAAAAAGTTTCTGTATGTTCAAATGCTTAAATAAACAATATTTGATATCATGGGACCTATTCTGAGTTAACTACAAGTTGCAAGTCTCATTATTTCTCGTTCTTTTAAGAGCTATCCTCTGTTGAAAGTTGAAGAGAAAGGGACCCTCCCTGCTCTCTGGTAGATACATGGTACAATAGTTAGGTGGACTGGATAAGGATAAACTTCTTAATTTATCCTGTGATAAACCCAAAATGGGTGAATGAATACGTAACTGACCATCTTGTTCATAAAGACTTTGCAGAGGATCTTCCTCTTGTATTTTCTGCTGCCTGATATTTCATTTCATTAAAGCTGGTTAAGAACCAAATCATTTATTGTGTAAAGGAACAATTGGAATCAAGGTTTGGTCATAATTTCCTTGATTTCTTCCCCAAGAAAGCACCTGCTATCCTCAGACACATTAGTCACAAAGGGCAGAAATATGCACCTAGGCTCCTCGTGGGTTTCAGATTTACTCAGACACTTAAAAGCCTCTGTGACTGTCCAGCCAAAAGTCCAGACTAGAACAAAAAGTCCCTCTGCCCTAACAGTTTTTAAAAAAAAAAAAAAAAAGAAACAGAAAACATTTGCCTTCTATTTATCCTATTTTTCTTTATATTTTTCATCTGCTAATAACTATCCTTTTTTCCCCACCTTCATTTCAGTAGAGCCAAATATTTTAAATGGCCCTTAATATCCTGGGAATAAAGGTACCTAGTTGTGATGTTGTTGACATCTTACTTCTGAAACTTGCTTGAATGACAGCTGTGTTTCATCATTCTGATGACTTCCACTCACCCCAAACATACACCACAAGGGATAATAAATCTTTCCCTGCCATGGTAATGTACACTTACTTTCTAAGATGATTCTAGGAAGTTCAATAAAGCTTTTGAAAGTGCTGTTGATCTTTCTCTCAGTTTCTACAAGAAACGTGGTTCAGGTGACCCATGTACTTGCTGTAAAATCCTAACACATTCACCAGACCTAGCTGAAGGGGATTAGTGTAGTACCATAAGATATCTTTTTTTCATATTTCAATGTCAAAGAAAAAAAAAAAACCAGGAACCATTTTCCCTACAGGTCCACAGCCTCTATGTATTTCTATGTTATCAAGCTTTGAAGAATAACATTCTGAAGGACCCTAAAATTCAACAGTTTCATTCTCCTGACTTCAGAAACAAGAAAGGTAGCCCTGGACAGCTTGGGTGACTCGTGCAAAACCACTCAGCTGCCAGAGCTGAAGAAAACACGTTTCTGTGCTTTTCCGATGTCAGCATGCCATCTCCTCGCCCTCAACTTGGAGCTGCTGTATTGTCTTGTACACATGCATGTTTAACACAGAAAAACACTATCATCAAGGATATTTACTAACATTTTAAAACAGCAGTGTATAACCAATTTTCCCTCTTCACTCACAGGTCCTAGCCCCCTTTTTCAACTAGTATGTTCCTATATCTTATTTTAGCCCATTAGTTTGAAGCCTACCATTATTTATAAATATATACATTAAAAATGTACTATTTTAAAGTGTATCTACTAGCTTTCCAAACTACTAAACAAGAAATCAATTCCTGTTACATTTTATTAAAACTCATTGGTATTTACTAATGAATTTCTGTGAAAGAAACTAAATATAAAACTTTTAGGATACAACTCAAAAGACATTTTGATAGTGATAGATTTGTTCAAGAAAACAATCTTCAAAACATAAGGGAATTTGACAACAAGATAACCTTGTTCAGACCACTGTGAAGCAATGATTCTCATACCACTCTATCCAGGATTTAGAAGCAGTCAGCTGCCAGATTCTGTGCTGTGCTGTCAATTCTATGAATGTTCAAAAAACTAAAAACAGACTTACACTATGATCCAGCAATCCCACTTCTGGGTATATATCCAGAGAGAACTCTAATTCAAAAAGATACATGCACCCCAATGTTCATAGCAGCACTATTTACAATAGCCAAGGTATGGAAGCAACCTAAATGTCCATCGACAGATGACTGGATAAAGAAGCTGTGGTATATTTATATAATGGAGTACTACTCTGCCATAAAAAAGAATAAAATAATGCCATTTGCAGCAACATGGATGGGCCTGGAGATCATCATTCTAAATGAAGTAAACCAGAAAGAGAAAGAAATATATCATATGATATCACTCACATGTGGAACCTAAAAAAAAAGAAAGAAAGAAAGGATACTATGAACTCATCTACGAAATAGAAACAGACCCACAGACATAGTAAACAATCTTATGGTTACTGGGTAAAGGAGGTGTGAAGGGATAAATTTGGGAGTTTGAGATTTGCAAATGTTAGCCACTATATATAAAAATATATTTTTAAAAAGTTTCTTCTGTATACAGGGAACTATATTCAATATCTTCTAATAACCTTTAATGAAAAAGAATATGAAAGCAAATATATGTATATATATGTATGACTGGGACATTGTGCTGTACACTAGAAATTGACCCATTAACTGACTGTACTTAAATTTTAAAAAATTAACTTAAAAAATTCTATGAATGTTTCTACTTTCCTGTTTCATTCAGAGAACTCAACAAGAGACATACTAAATTCACTATGGACTCATCCCAGATTTCAATAAACAACTATCCTTTCAACACCTCTAAGTCCTAAGGCTGGACCACTGTATTTAAATGATATAATGAGTTGCCAAAATCAAATAAAGTTTAATATTTTACAATAATGATTAAAGTATTGATGATAGAGATGATAATACTAACAATAACAAAAAAGATCACAGCGGCATCCTTGCAAAACTCAATGACACTCAAAGCATAAAGCAAAGGAAAAATTCCATTTGTCTCTTGGGTTCATCAGACCCGATAAAATACTGGATCTTCCAGGAGAGAGATTTCCATGCTTAAATCTTCTGAGGAATGTATTTCTTCCTTCTCTTGATTGCCCCAGTGCTGTCTAAGGCCCTCACTTTTCTTTTGTTCTTTCTTTTACTGTTACATTTATGCCTGTGAGCATTTCAGGCTTAATATCACCAGCACCAGATTATATGTAGAAGCTTTACTTACATTTTTGCTTACAAACACTTATATAGTTCTTGCTAAGGATCACACATTGTTATAAGCATTTTACAAGTATTTGTGTAATCCTTACAACATTGCTATGAAGTAGGTACTATTATTATCCCCGTATTAATAATGAGGAAACTGAAGGGGAAGAAAGTAAGTAACTTGCCAAGAGTCAGAAAATTGATGTGGGCAGAGCAAGGGTTCAAACCCAGGCCATCTGGCAGCTAGTCTTGGCTCTAACCAACAGACTAGGCTGTCTCTCAGAGAAATATGATTATCCATCTAGTAATCCTGGAAAGGTATACTAATGGGGATAATTGGAAAACTCTAAATAATATTTGAAAAATCTTTGGCTTTGAATCAGAGTCTTATATTCCAGGTGCTACTGTAAGAGGGATTAATCACCTTCCGTGGATACACAGTCAGTAGATGGAGAAGGTGCTTCTCGGGGCAGAGGTAATAGGATTAGGAGAGAGGAATCTTCTGATCTCCTGATAAACCCATTAATCTCAAGGTCCTGGTACCATTGCTCAATGAAGGACAGGCAGGCAGTGCTGAACACCTGCCTCCAGAAGGATCCTGTCCTCAGGAAGGAGTCCATTCATACTTAGAATCCAACAGAAACAGGAAGCCCTTTTGAGAACTCCTCCACCTTAAATTAAACCAGATCCCAAAGGAAGAGCATCAGCCACAAACAGGATGACCATCCAGCTCTGTTGGCCTTGGACAATTCCAGATTTCAACTGTGTTCCAGGAAGAAACTTCCAGAGAACACTCCTCCACTTTCCAAAGCATGCTAGTTCGGGTGACAAATTGTGTTGCAACCCTCACCAAGGATAACCAAGGGTTGGATGTAATTCAATACATCAGGCAAGCATTATGTCTGCAGGTAAGCACAACTTACCTAAAAATCTCTAAAATTACCATAACTTTTCCACAACTCTTTATCTAAAATCCAATTCAATTGCTAAATCATCTTAAACA
Source organism: Camelus ferus (assembly GCF_009834535.1). Classification (NCBI taxonomy): domain Eukaryota; kingdom Metazoa; phylum Chordata; class Mammalia; order Artiodactyla; family Camelidae; genus Camelus; species Camelus ferus. The sequence continues at coordinate 36,604,685 of NC_045709.1, forward strand.
TCCTGACCAGGGAAAATAATCATTAAAAATACTTCTTAACTATGTAACACGTGTACAAAACCCCACAGAGGAATGATACACATGGTACCTGCTCACCAGGTATGCACCACCCACTGGTTGAGAAGACCCTGAAGTCCCACTACTGGTTCCCCCCATGTAGCCAGCACTGTGCTAAACCCTGTAAGCATAGAGCTTAATCCTCACAGCAATCCTGTGAGACAGGAATCAGTGCTCTCTTTGTAGAAAAAAAAGAAAAACTGAGGCTCAGAGGTCACTGTGGAACTGATAAGGTAAATTAATAATTCAGACACAGCCGAAATAATATGGAATTTTTAGCTCCCATCCCTACCGACTTTTGACATGATAGAATGTTTTAATATACAGATGACGAGAGTCTTTAAGATTCATACAACGTTCATCTTTACATTCATCTATTATACAGTGAAACTCCATCCCTCTCTAGTACCAACTCCATGGACATAGATCACCTGATAAAACACCAGGCTAAGGTATGGCCTGACGGCACCACCACTGTCTGTCCAGCAGAATTCGTGTACTTGAATATTTAGTCGCTTTATTCTTTTCTGTTTTTATCCAGCAGAGTAGAAGGCAGAAAAATGACAATGCTGATCCTGGCACTAATACAATTTAGGAAATGCGTGTTATCATTAAGCAAGCCAGAAGCAAGACATCAGAAGCTCAAGGGACATGAGCTGGTCAATTATGAGTTTATTTATGAAGGAAATAGCAATTACTCAATGACATACATGAAATGATGGAAGTCAGGTCAAACACTGTGTCTACAATTTGAGGTACGGGGGTAGAGAAAATGGAGAGATTTGTAAATTTGTGGATTAAGAATCGATATTAGAAAAGCATTTAAGTGATTCAGACGCAAAGAGAAGTGCAGAAATCACTAGAGCTGGTGGTGTGGATAAAATTTTCTAGAGATTCCTTACCAAGAGAAGACAAAGGCTGGTTTCAACTTTCTCTGAGCAAATTTTGTCTGAAAGTCGGTAAGTCCCCAGTAAAGGCAGCATCATAATTACCTGCTGAATCCCCTAGCAAAATATAACCCAAAAGCCCGCCCCACTGTTAAAACACATTTCTTCAATCTTCTAAAAATCATGCCAAGTAAGTTGAGAGACCCAAAACCTTAGATGGGAAATTATTTTTTAAATAAGTTCACATTAGATGTATTCAATATGAATACAATTTTTAGGGTACTAGATAAACACATATACATTGTAAAATTTAAAAAGAAAAACCTAGGGCCCATATTCCACACTTGAGGCATGATTAGGGATTTTATAGCATTTTCGCTTCCATGGGATTGTTCTCCACATCTGCTTACTTGTAACCGCCAGTCTGTGTCACTGAGCTTTTCCACGTGATTTCCATCCTTGTTTTCAGGAAGATATTCTGCAATAAACTAGGATAAAATGAAAATGACTTGCTTTCACAGTAATCCTGCGGTAGAGGAGGTCCCATTGCCCTCATATGGACCATAACCCCCTGTGGGGGAAGATTCTTTTATCTCTCGGTCTGCAGTGCCTCGTCTTGTTCTAGCTCGGTGGCAGGTATTAATTGCTTGTTGAATGAATTTTTAAGAGAGTCGGGAAAGTTAAGAATCTTTACAAAAGTAAGAAAAATAGAATGTCTTTTCCAACCTAACTTTCACCACTTACTTTAACCCACTCCTTTTGCAACTGGGTTTTTAAACAGCTGAAATCCACCTATAATTCTGGCTGAAAGTTGGCTTTCTATTCACTGTGTGGAGAAAGCTACCAGGTCAGGAATCAACCTAGTCAGCTTTTTTCTTTAGGTCTTCAGAACATGCAGCCTTTGCTTTTCTAGAACAACTTGAAGTCCCTTCTTCTAAGGCAAATTTTCTTTTCCTTTGAGGCAAAAAATTCTCCTTTCTTTGGTTCCTCTGAGCTAGACAGTTTCTGAGCTTCTCTCTGGAGTCTGTCCATCCCTTTGAGCTTATCCACATCTTTATACCTTAGAGGCCGAAAATGACATCACTTTCTTAGGCAGATTCCAACTGAGCTTTTTCCGGTAGACACTGTGAAGATTAACTACAAATTGTCTTTGTAAAGCGCCAGGCTTTTTGGAAATCGTAAGGCTGATCGCTAGGACTAATCAGGAGGGCTATCCATGATGTATTTGAAAGGAAAAAGTACACTGCAGAGCAATATGCATTTTTGTGGAAAAAATCTATTTATAATAATCTACACACATCCAGAAAAATGCAAGTATACATTCCAAACATTGGAATTAAGGTCAACACTTGTCCTTTTCACTTTCTATACTTATGCAATGTTTGAAATTTTAATAATCAACACATACCTCTTTTGTAATTAAAACAATAAAAAAGAATGGTTAGGCTTTTTCAGCATGCGATGTCTTCTTTATGAAGGTCCTGCCCTAGAGACCAGAGATAGAGGGATAAATTAAATGTGAGCCCCCCGGGGGGAGTTCATGATCTCAGAGAAATGGACACACACACAGTTAGCAACACAATCATCATTTTGCTCTGGAACCAAAAAAGCAAATAAATATTAGCTATTTAATACCTAGAAAGGAAATAATTTGTTCACTGATGTCACTGAATCCTATAAAACAATTTAGAGTGAAAACAAAGTCAGCTGGGTTTTGGTAGAAAGAATACATGCTTTCTAGACAAGCTTTCAAATCCTCGCTGCATGTTTCACCCACCATTAGACATCACCCTGATCACCTAACTCTCTTAGAGCAGTCGTTCCGGAAATCTAATATGTATGAGTATTACAGGAAAATGATTATAAAAAATGCAGATTCCTGGAAAATATCCCTAAAGTTTCTGATTCATTAGGTCTTGGACAGGACCCAGGAGACTGCATTTCAACAAACTTCTGGTACAGATGGTCCCCGGATCACACTCCGATAAGACACTGACAGGGAGCCTCAGTTTCCCCGTCTGAAACCACATATGTTGATGCCTACCATCTCTGGGTTTCTGTGACACGTGAATCAGGACTAATAAATGTGGTTTTATTTTTTTTCTTAACCCAGAAGTCAGTGGAGATGCCTCCCAGATGCTGATGGATTCAGCTGAAAGCCAGTCCTCTCTGCCATGGGAGCTCTTGCAACTGCCTGATGACTGCTCAGACCTTCCCAAGCACGGAGGGGTTGGAGGTTGTACCAGTTTCCTGGAGCTGCTGTAACAAAGTGCTATACACTTGGTGGCTTAAAACAACAGAAATTTATTCCCTTACAGTTCTGGAGGCTGGAAGTTCAAAATCAAGGTGTTGGCGGGGCCACATTCCTCTGAAGGCTCTAGAGAACTCCTGCCTCTTCCAGGTTCCGGTGGCTCCAGGCACTGCTTGGCATCACTCCAGTGTCAGCCTACGTCTTTACATGGCCTTCTCCTCCCAATCTTCTCTTCTGTGTCTTAAAAGGACACTTGTCATTGGATTTAGGGCCCACTCAGGTAATCCTGTGATCTCATCTCGAGATCCTGAATTACATCTGCAAAGACCCTTTTTCCAAATAAGGTCACATCTGCAGGCTCCAGAGATTAGGACATGGAGGTACCTATCTTTCAGGGGGTACCATTCAACCCACTCCAGGGGTTCTACAACTCAACCTCTGCTGAAGTAATTCCGTTTCTAGATCATCTTTCATCTAGAGCCCAAGGCATAGCATACAGCCCTTATCTCCACATTTTAAAATGTTCTTACTGTGGTAAAATATTCATAGCATAAAATTTACCACTTTAACCATTTTCAAGTTACAGTTCAGTGGCATTAAGTACACACATTGGTCTGCAACCATCACCACCATCCATCTCCAGAATGTTTCCATCCTCCCAAACTGAACTCTTTAAATATCCATACCTCTGAAACAATAACTCCCCATTTCACCCTCCTTTCACCTCCTGGTAACCTATAATCTATTTTCTGTCTCTATGAATCTGACTACTTTAGGTATTTCATATAAGTAGAATCATACAGTATTTGTCCTTTTGTGTCTGGCTCCTTTCTTAGTATAATGTCTTCAAGATCCACCATGCTGTAACATGTACAAGAATTTCATTCCTTTACAAGCTGAGAAATGTTCCACTGTACGACTATAGCACATTTTGTTTATTCATTCATCTGCTGATGGACAATCTGGGTTGTTTCCACCTTTTGGCTACTGTGAATAATGCTGCTCTAATCTAATTATCTCTAGATTTTGACGTGGAAAAATTCACGCATAGAAGGCCATTGTGTATGCAGCAGATTGTGTGGAAGAGAGGAAGACATTTATACCGCAAAGAATATAAATAAACTAAATTTGTCTATTGAACTAACCTGTCCTTGCAAAGTTTTTTCTACTTCTCTGTAACTTTTCCAGCCACTTTCTTCCTTCCCTCTCTTTCCTCTCTCTTTCTACTCCTTTTCTCTCCTTCGTGTCTAACTTCAAATCCCCATTTACTATGTATTCAGGGTGATTCAGTTACCTTTTCTCACCTTGTCATCAGTCAACCTTTTCTTTCAGGGTCTCAATTTGCAGCATCAATTGGCTTCCAGGGCATTTTTCTAGACAAAGTCCACTGCCTCTCAAATGGGATTTCTGGGGCCCACTGTTAAGATCATATATTTCCTCCCTGCTATGTTATATTTGAAATGGCACTGGGGCACAAATGTAGAAAAGCCGTTAGATGAAAATGGGAGACAGGAGGATAAGAAAGAGAACAGGGTTCAAGATGAAGATTTCATCAGAGGAATGAGATCAAAAGTTGACTTCAGGGCAGAGAGGAAAGAGAAAACCTCAGGGCACTGACCCTGGGGAAGACAGGTGAAGGGAATGCAGCCAGAAATCAAGAAAATTTTCAGGAAGTCCACAAAAGGTTATAAATGTACAGTTTGATAGAATCAGTTGCCGCATCAGTTACACGAGATGACAAAAGCGAGGGTTAGTCACGCAGTTTCAAGATGACTGCAATAAGCACCTAAAGAAATTATGTGTGTGTGTTCAGAACAGAAACATAGGCATCCCTCATCTGAATTCAGTTCTTTTCTGAAAATACGTTACAGAGCAGTTTTCAGAAGGGTGCGAGCCTACCACCCTATTATTTTAATGGGGAAAGTTAATACATTCCCAACCCATCCAAACACTCATCCGGTTTCCCCAAATATCAATAAAATGGTTGCAAGCATCTATCTAGCGATCCAGATCCAGCCAGGATTTCTGAATGATATAAATTAAATCATTTGAAACACCAATTACCCAATTCTTTAACACATAATGAAGTGTTTGGAGGGTATGTTTGTATACAGTACCTAATATGAATTATATTTTCCTTTTACAAGTGCAAAGAATATATATCATAGCTTCAGTAAATACTGACGTAGCATGTTAGGTACTAAAGATCCTGTCTAAATTAGACCTTGGTTGGAAGTTGCTTCTAGATCCTTGCAGAAAGGAACTAAGAGTCAGGAAGGAGCCAATACTCAGGGGGAAAAAATGAGGATGATCATTAGAGACAAGGCAAACACTTTGAAACCTCCTGAGCAAAGGACTTAAGACTGCAGCCCACTCATTCGACATCCTCTTGCCTGATCTCAGCAACAAATGGTTTTTGTTGTACACACGTGCATATCGATTATGGTGAGATGTTGATTCTGACAGTGAGTTTAGGGTAAAAATGTCTACAAATCCTTATGACAAATATTTGAATAATGAGAGTTTACATACACGTGTATACCTTAAAGGGGAAACAAACCTCTAGGGAATTAGGGGGCTAATCTTAACTATTCTCACATTATATCTATTCTGGATTAAATCCCAATTTGAGATTCTGTCTCTAAGAGATTAGTATTATGGAGTTGATATAGAGTGAGAACATAGCTGGAATGTATATTGGAAACACAATTAACATTATTATAACCTTAAGAGATCACATAAAATTAACAAGTTCCCTCAAATTAGTTGAATATACTGAAATACGAAGCTGTAGTATATATTTTCAATTCCCAAATTCAGTAAAACTATGTACTTTAGATTCCCAGATTCAACCATATTAAAAATAGTCTATTACAGATGAATAAAGAAAATGTGATACACACAGAGAGAAACTGGAGTGTTATTCAACCATAAAAAAGAAGGAAATCTTGGCATTTGGAATAACCATGGAAGGACCTTGAGGGCATTACGCTAAGTGAAATAAGTCAGACAGAGAGAGTCAAATACTGTATGATCTCATCACTTATATGCAGGATCTAAAAAAAGGCAAACTCATAGAAATAGAGAGTAGAATGGTGGTTGCCATGGGCTAGGAGGGTGGGGGAAATGGAGGTGATGTTGGTCAATGGGTAGCAGCTTCCAGTTATGAGATGAGTAAGTTCTGGGATGTGATACACAACCTGGTAATTGTAGTTAACAATACTCTATTGTATACTTGAAAGCTGCTAAGAGAACAGACCTTAAATGTTCTCACCATGAAAAACGGTAATGATGTGAGTTGATGTGTGATGTATGGGTTAAGTCACCTTATTTTGCAGTAAATATGGGCATCGAATCATCACAGTGTACGCCTTAAACTTACACAATGTTACGTGTCATTTATATCTCGATAAAGCTGGGGAGGGGAATAGGCTGCGTTATGTTATCTTGTTATTTGATGTTGGCAGTTCAAAGTCATTCACTTCAAAATAGGAGGGGAAGGAGTGAGGGAAAGAGAGAGGGAGGGAGGGACTGCATTCAAGCAGGTGTTTCCCCCAACCCCCAAAATATCCTGTTAAAGACACAGTGCCCCCAAAAAGAAAGGACCCAAGGATGAGGAGGTGTCCCTGGTGTGCAGTACGGGAAAGATAAGTCCTTCTGGACAATTTTACCTGAAAGCTAAGATTTTACATATTACCATAGGAAAAGGAAATGCCTGCTAGGCTTTCCAAAATGTAGCTCTCACCGCCCGGGAGTAATGAAAGACAAAATAATCTCTCCAAAATCTGTCTAAAATGTGTAGAGATCCTCACAAAAACATGAATACTTTACTCTTTTATACAACACGGTCCTCCAGGTTTGTTTTTATCAGACACTAAGCGAAATCAATGACCATTGCCAAGAAATAGTCCCACTGAAAAATTATTCCTGAAGCCTGTCACATCTTTCACACTATCTGGCCCATGAAGTTATAAATCCTCTCCCAATAGAAATCTACCCCATCAGGAAAAAGGAGCTAAAGTTCTATACACCCCAATCTTCTCCAGGGATCCAAAGACAATCTCACTCGCCTGTTTTTAAACATCTTGAAAAATCCTTACTCTTGCTTCAAAGGGCAGATTGATGTTCCCTAAACACACACACACACACACACACACACACACACACACACACCCCGAGGAAATAAACAGTTGAGTTTAGAGAAGCTACAGGGGAAGCTTCTGTAAATATTTCAATCAAGTCTATATTTGTAAACCTTTTTCTGAAGCATCTGCCTTAAAATCATGTAATCTAAAAACCAGGGTAAAGAAACTGACATCAGTAAGCCATAGCATCCCTGATCCCAGAGTACTGCCCCCAGGCCAGAGCAAAAAAGGTAGCTGCCTAACCATTTTGTTTTAAATCACCACTGCAAATGTCCTTAATAATAAACTTCACTGTTTCAGCATATTAATATCAATGATAGCTAACCCAATTTCCTTCAATTGCAAAATAATATTCTCAAGCAAGAGGGAAAGAAATGAGCAAAGATTTTGAGTCAGAGAACCTGGCTTCACATCCTGTATATGCTGTGTGGCTTCACGCTTGTATGGGTCTCTGTTTCCTAACTGTGAAAAGAAATTACTGGACTAGGCGGTATTTATAGGTATGGTTCTGCTCTAAGAGAGAGCAACTAACTGGTTAGCACAAGTCCAACAACAGTCATTCATATATGTATTATGACAGATACAATTGGTATTTTAGATAGCTTTCTTCTACTCAGACTGACCAACCTTCATCTTCTTTAACGTTTCCAAAACTATTCAGTTTGTTTGTTCTTGCAGAAAACATAGTTTTGACATATCAACGATGCAGTTCTTCCCTCTATTCAACCACGTGGGTTTGAACTGCATGGGACCACTTATAGGCGGATTTCTTTCAAGAGTAAATACTACAGCACTACACAGTCCCCCACTGGTTGGGAATCAAGGATGTAGATACACAGGAACCATGGATAAGGAGACCGACGGTAAGTTATATGTGGGTTTTCGACTGGGTGGAGGGTCAGCACCTCTAAATACCCCTCCTTCATCTTCAAGGTTTAACTGTATTTCCTACTAGCCCAGGACACTCCCCACCTCCCACTTTACTGCAGTCTAGGAGACAGCTAGGCATTTGGGAGTTTCTATTTCAGAGAAGAATCAAAGAAGTAAATTCTCAACTTTTGCATCTGAAAAGCCAAGGAACTAGCACGGACTAGAGACTTACTATCGCAGCCTGCATGGGGCATCTGGGATCCCTCGATACGCTCAAGGAGTACCGGATGGGTGCGAAGTGGGAGAACTAGACCCTGCAGACCTTATAATCAGAACAAAGAAGGCTTGCAGCCAACTGTACAAACACAGAGGGTCCACAGGGAAGATCAGAATGGATCCTTATGCCTTGGCACCTTCAAGGCTCCTAGAAATTATCTGGAACATATGAGAAAATGGAAGCCACAGACTGACTTAGGAAACTTCGAATTGACAGCTATTACCTTGAATTGTCAAAAGACTTCAAATGGAAAAAAAAATTAAGAGACCCTAAGGTTGTGGTCTTAATGCTATCCATACCTCCTGCACTTTTCTCTGATTGATTCAATTATCTGAATCTTGTACAGGCAGGAAGCTCCAAACTAGACACGATGACCAAGGGGCCGGCTCTAAGTCAAGTCCAAGAATTGCTTCATTGTTTGCAATGTCATGTGTTGATTCCAAATCAGCACTGAAAGCCTGATTTCAATCATCTGAGATAATTTAGCAATAGCACACAGAATTAGCGCCACAGTAGCCAATCTCATTCATCTAAGTGGCTTACGGAGTAAAATTTTACTGCTTCTGGAAGAGATTAAAATTAATGTTCAGTACATGCTGTGACTTCCTAGCATAGACAAGTGAATAACATTTAAAGTTAATAGGTATTAGCAGCAACGACAATTTTATTTTCAAACAGTTACACCTACCTTAGAGAGAAAATGCACTATATCCAGATTTCCCTTGAGGGAAACTGACAACAGTTCATTATCTATGTATGGAATATATCATATTTTCAGACTTCTGTTACAGGCCACCCATAGACTTCAACCCCTAGCAGAATGCACCTCAATAATTAGCACCAGAGGCTCCAAATTTCAATTCTGTTTCTTCTGGTAAAAGTTTAAAACTAGCTTGCATAATTCTCTTCCCATCTGTGAATTACCTAGAACTAGATGAAGAACACAGTTGGTTTTTTCCCGTTTGATTAATATCAAAATAGATAGAATGCATAACTACTCTATTTGCTTTGTATTGTGATAGGGTTAAACATTTCTGATTCATCACAATGACATCTCCTATTCCCCTGTAAACCTTTTAGGAAATCAACTGCATCAGTTAGGAGCAAATTAGCACATCTTCTTGATTGCTTTAACATCGTGGTCATCATCACAAAAAAAAAGAAATTTCCCTTTCACGAAGAAGATGTTCACCCTGCAGTTACTACGAGGATTTCTATTACAAAACTGATTTGGATATCATAAGTTTATTTTGGCATAAAGTTATTACGACAAAGTGATCACTTTATCAACCCTCCTTTCTACTCAATATGCCTCAAAGGTTTTCTAATGTCATAGAGCTGCAATTCAAGAATTTACATAATTGAATCCATATCACTGCAATCACAATGGTGGAGGCTAAAAAAAAAAAAAAATTACTACCACTTGGAATAATTACTGTTTTTTTAACTGACCTTGCATGTAAGGGTGATGTAATTTCCCCAAAGGATTGGTTAAAATACTGTGCGAACATTCAGACCAGCTTTTTAAAACAGCTTTATTATCCTCCTACATTCATTTCAGTTTGAACAAATTAAGATTCTCAAGGGGTCCCTTTTCAGTTTGTTTATCCTGAAGGCCATAGCTCTCAATATAAAGACTTATCGAAAGGAGATAATGTTACATTTCCAGAATCTAGGTGAACCCTTCCCCTCCACCTCCCCTAAAAAAAAGAAAGAAAACTTTCTAAGGGACTAGTTGGTACAGCTAAACCAATTTATTTTTAACCTAGGTTCTCAGATTAGTCAAATATAAGCATGATAATACTAACCAACTTGACAAGTACCCCAGGGAAAATTTACACCCATGATTTTTTTAAAGCGCATCTAGTAACTTCCAAAGAACTATCAATTTATATGTGAAGATGTTCATACTTAAAATAAAAGCTGTTATGACTGGATGTAGCTGAAAAGACACCACAGTCCCGCCCCCAGGATGCTCACAAAATTAAATGATTGTCTAATTACACAAGCAACAGCTATTAGCAGCCTTGTCAATTATTTAAAACTGACAGCTTTGTTGTTCCAAAAAGAGCTATCCTATTCCCAAAAGGCCAGTCAACAGACTGCTATCGTCAAAGTGGTTTAACAAAAAGTTTCATTAGTCAAAATAATTCAACAAATGTAGTGCACAGAGATAGCTTACCATGGCTGAGCATTAACAACTGAGCACCTTAAGAATATCCAAGAAATTTAAAATAGGATCCCTGCCCTTAAGCATCTTACAGTCCTGCTAAGGAAACCAAGAACACTCAAGAAACAATCAGCAAATAAACATGAAATTTTTAGCACTAACATTTGTCATATAGACTTTCACTGTCCAATACAGAAGCCACTAGCTTAGCACTTGAAATGTGCCTGGTTCAAAGTGAGATGTGCTATAAATGTAAAACACACGCTGGGTTTTGAAGACAGTACCAAAAAAAAAAAAGATTATAAAAGACCTCATTAGTAATTTTTGTACTGACCACATATTAAAGTGACAATACTTCAGATATATTGGGTTAAATAAAGCATATTAAAATTAATTCCAACTGTTTATTTTTACTTTTGTAAACACAGCTACTAAAAAAATGAAAATTGCACTTGTGACTTGCATTTGTCATTTGTCATTTGTATTCTCTTTCTCCTAGATAGTGCTGGTATAGAAAAATTTTATACATTTTTCAACAAGCAATTCTCCAAGGAAGACATACAAATGATCAAAAAGCCCATGAAAAAATGCTCAATATCACTAATTATCAGAGAAATGCAAATCAAAACTACAATGAGGTATCACCTCACACCAGTCAGAATGGCTATCATTCAAAAATCTACAAATGACAAATGCTGGAGAGGCTGTGGAGAAAGGGGAACCCTCCTATACTGCTGGTGGGAATGCAGTTTGGTGCAGCCACTATGGAAAACAGTATGAAGATTCCTCAAAAGACTAGGAATAGACTTACCATATGACCCAGGAATCCCACTCCTGGGCTTGTATCCAGAAGGAAATCTACTTCAGGATGACACCTGCACCCCAATGTTCATAGCAGCACTATTTACAATAGCCAAAACATGGAAACAGCCTATTTGTCTGTCAACAGGTGACTGGATAAAGAAGAAGTGGTATATTTATACAATGGAATACTACTCAGCCATAAAAACTGACAACATAATGCCATTTGCAGCAACATGGATGCTCCTGGAGAATGTCATTCTAAGTGAAGTAAGCCAGAAAGAGAAAGAAAAATACCATATGAGATCACTTATATGTGGAATCTAAAAAACAAAAACAAAAACAAACAAACAAAAACAAAGCCTAAATACAGGACAGAAATAGACTCACAGACAGAGAATACAGACTTGTGGTTACCAGGGGGGTGGAGGGTGGGAAGGGATAGACTGGGATTTCAAAATTGTAGAATAGACTACACTGTATAGCACAGGGAAATATACACAAAATGTTATGATAACTCACAGAGAAAAAAATGTGACAATGAGTGTGTATATGTCGATTAATGACTGAAAAATTGTGCTGAACACTGGAATTTGACACAACATTGTAAAATGATTATAAATCAATAAAAAATGTTAAAAAAAATAAAAAAATAAAATTCAAAAAAAAATTAACAGAGGGACTGGTCTTTAAAGGATGCAGAGGACTTTGATAGGTGGAGTCAGGAGGGAGGCATGTGCCAGGCAGAAGCTGGAATATTAAATTCTAGAGGCAGAGGAGAGATTTGCCTGGAAGTGCATACAGGGTTGGGGGGATTTGGACACTTGGATTGAGATCAAGTTCTGAGGTCAGGCAGAGGGGCACACACACATACATTTTTCCTAACCTCTCATCTCACGTCTGGTGTGCTTTATAAGCAATCTCAGTGTAAGAGATACCAAAAGGAAATACAAAGTTAAGTTTATAAAATCTTCAGTGGGAAAGCAAGAAGCTGAGATTCTATTTGCCATTCCCAAAGGTAATCCTTATGGTCCTTTAATATAATGTAATTTCTAGTATTTTTTAGTGTCTATGTTATCTATTGACTTTAAGAATTCCTGCCAATAAGCACATAAAGAACATCACATACCAAAGAGATTGATATTACTCGAGGATCATGGTCAGCCAAACTCGAGACTAGGTTCTCAGCCATCAGTGGAAGCTCCCATTCTCCACAACAGCGAGTTCAAACATTCAACTCTTTGGATTAGTTTCCTTCCTGTTAGTGGGACAAATTTCCCCACCCTGCTGCACTCTCATAGAAGGTTTAATCTCCAGTCCTATAGAGTCAACCTACAAACGGACATCCAGCAAGCCTTTTCTTGCTTCCTTTCCTTGTTACATTGGTGAAGGTAGAAGGATCTTTGAATAATGATGCTTCTGGAGACTTAACCTCTTTTCCCTTTTCACCCTACACCCTTCCTAGATCTGTGATCCTCAAACTTTTATTCTCATATACCCACTAAAATGATTCTGAAAAAACTCTATCTTATTTTTAAGTTGACATCCAAAAATTACCATCTAATTCGGTATAGGATATTACTGGCAAAGGATCTACTTGCCTCCATTTGTAAATTTTGTAATGATTTTTTAAAAAATAACTGTTACTTCATTCTTTTAAACAAGTCCAATGTTTACAACGTATGAAATCACTACAGTGATTTTATTCCCACCTTCCTCCAGTTAAAAATTGCATGAATAAGCTTTTCTTTAATGTTAGAAAAATGTTAGATCATTCCTTTTACTCTTGAAACTCATTATTCTGTTCTATTACTCCAACAAAATTTCAACCTAATGTGATATATTGTATGCTTGAAAGTCTTTTATTGATCACCTTATCATGCATCTTGGCAAAAAAAATACATTGAGAAATTTAATTTTTTTAATCTCCTGTGACCATAAGCTTCTAAGTGATAACATTTTCCTTCCAGATAGAGTTCTCATTAAATTACCATTATATACAATTGATAAACATAATGTAACATACTTTACATTTTGACAGATATTTATTCATTATATCAAACAGTTTAAATGGAACTATTAATTAATTAAAATCATTTTTTTTCTCAATTATGGGTCCATGGATAATACAAATTATTTCCAGAATGAGGCAAGATTCTGCATCACGTTTATTTCTGTTTTTCACTTTTTATGTAAGTGCCTAGAACATTTTTTACATAAATAGGTAGACAGAAAACAAGTTTTATTATCGCAATGTCATTCAATTCCTTAAACTCCTGAGTTACATGACAAAAATCCAATAGTTATCTAGCATGCAAAATTATTTTTAATGATCTATCAGCTGACAGTTCTATTAGGCATTCCTTTCATTTCATAAAAAAAAAAAAAAAGTACCTGAGTTGCAAAAGGATTTATAACCTTTATTACTCATTTGGGTCATTCACTGTCTCCATATAAATGCTATTGCTTTTGTGTGGGGTCCAGGGAGGTATCGTAGCAAGTAAGAATAAAATTCAAGTCTACCCTTTAGGAAAAGAACTCTGTGGAAGGAAGAATAACCTACGTGACCACAGAAGGATTCTCAGGAAGTCGATCTTAGGAAGACAACATGTGGAACTTGCGGACCTAGCAAGGGGAGTCCCTTAAAATTATATTATTTCCGTGCCCACATAAACCTTGGAGTCTTTGTGAACCCTCACAAGTGCATGGACCTCAGTTTGCAGACCACGGATGTAGGACTTTCATTGATTCCCATGACTCCCATTAGAATATGTCTAAATGCTGAAAACTCAAACATACAAGTCAGTCCACTCTCCTGAGATTTAGAACCACCTATCTAACAAGCTACTGACCATTCTAATTCATCAACATTTCCTGAATTGATCCACTTGTCTCTTACCACCTCCCACCCTTGTCCAAGAAAGTCTCCAGGCTTTCTTGTCTGGAATGTCATATTAACATCCTCCCTCACTCATCTCCCTGCATCCAGTCTTATTTCCTTCCGGACCATTCTCCACACTATAGCTAGAATGGTTAAAAGGATAAAATAAAATTGGACCACATTCTGACTCTCCTTAAAATCTTTACTGGCGCCTCAAAATTTAGGTTAAGGTAAAAACTCCTTCATTATGACTCACAAGGCAGTCCAAATCTGTTCTCAATCCATCTCCTGGGTGTATCTCTGCCACTTTTCTTAACACTCTAACACTCCAGCCAGCCTAGACTTCTTTCCATATTTCAAAGGCTCCCAGACCTAAACGTACATACGTGACCTTCCCTCTGACCTCTCTGCCTAACTTCTACTTAAATGAAGGGCTTAGTTTAACTGTTACTTCCTCCAAGAAGCCTTCCCTGATCACTGTGAGGTTACAACTTCACAGATGAATGCTCCTGTGGTCTTCTTAATTCCTCTATCACAGCATATATTACATGTCGCTGGAGCAACCTGTCTAATGATTTGTTTCACCTTGAGAGTATTAACTTTATACTGCAAGGACCATATCTATCTTAAACACCTAGTACTGAAACTGAAATATTGTAACCGCTCCATAAATGGTTAGTAAATAAAAAACATCTTCTTATTAATTCATACTATAATTTTATTCTAGGTATAGTCATCATTCCCTGACCCAAAATTTGTTTGAAATATGTCATTCTCAATTATCACTTGAGGGCAAGTTCAGAGTTCCTTTCTGATGACTCGTGAAAGCACCAAATATTCCCAAGTGGCTAAATATAGAGCTCTAAGCACCAAGAGTTTGCTTGTCTATTGTGTTAAAGATGCTGTTAAGAAAAAAGCCAGTTCTCTTGGGAGGACACTGATTGTAACTTTCACCACTATTCCATTTAGATAGAATCACATCAGCCATCTGCAAGGACGCAGGTAGGAATTCCATGATTTAAAGGTTTTCCTTTCCTGAAACTCTGAGGAGACTTAAAATAGAAGTTATTAATTTCTGACAAATTTCCATATGCTATATTCATGTCCGCCCTGTCTCTTATATATAAACTCTTTGTGTGATAACATTCATTATTTTTATCTGCATGCTCACAGTTAATTGACTATTAAGCATTTCAAGTTCCTTTCGTACAATAAAAATTAGCAAAAGTAAATGTATAATTGGCTTTAATAAAATAAATGAGTGCATGGCAAAAAGTATTGTATTTGCTAAGAACGCAGTTAAATTGTATTCTTTTAATAGTGTTTGCCTTATTAAACCACTCATTACAAGTGCCTTTATGGATAGCATCTTTCATATAGAGTAGTGCAATATGATAAGCCAACAGCCACTGAATGATTGATTTCATTTATGTAGCCAGATGAAGGGTATGTCTTTCATACCAACACTCTAAGGCATAAGACAATCACCAAGGGAATTCTCTGATAATCAATAAGCATCAGTCATGAAAATAACCTTCCTCTTAACCATTTCCTTCGTATGCGTTCATGTACTGACTGGCACACACGTAGATACTGAGGACCTAATACCTTCACAACCTTTCTCAACTTTAATGTCTTCATGATTTCTGTTCTGTATCCTATCCTGAGTGGTTTTATGAATTCTACTTTTGAGTCAGGTTGCCGGGAGAGATTTCTTTAAGTATAAGGTCTCCCACAAAAGGTAGAGAATACTGAGCTCCCAGCATTTTTTTCCTCAGACCTTTCCACTGCCCTATTTCCTCATCCCCGCAAAGATATAATCATCTTGTCATTTTTCAAGTTTTAAACCTTGCTGTTGTGTTTTTCATTTCCCCATATTGTGCCGCCAATCCTTACCACTTATCCTGTGTCACTCAGGCACCATGGTAATCATCTTACAATCTGGATCACTTTTATCCTTTCTCTTCGCATCAGCACCAGATAGAATCAACGCTTGGCAAACATTCATCTATTCATTCAGTTCACAAATACCTATTGAAAGCATACTATCTACCATGCACAAGCACTGCGCTAGGTAGTGGGGTAAAACAGGGACCAGAGGAGACTTCAGCTTGGACCTCAGGGGGTTTTCCAGCCTAGCAGAGGAGACACACAACAAACATGTAAATATATATATATATATGTATATAGTTGGAGATCATCAGTGTTATTAAGAAAACTAAAATAGCTCTGTGCTAGAGAATAATCATGGCAAGAAGATCTACTTTTACCAGGAAGTTGAAGAAAGCCTCTGGGAATTAATTACATTTAATCTGAGACGTAAAAAATAAGGACTCAGTAGCAAAGAGATATCACAGAGGTGCAAAATGAGGCGGGAATGACAGACCAAAGAGCCTTGTAGCACATGGTAAGAAACCCATAGTTTATCTAAGAAGCAAAGTCAGATTTAACTTAAAAAAAGAAAGCATTTTGGCTGAAGAACGGGTGAAAGGTGGCAAAGCTGGGAACAGGCAGAGAGGAGACTGGTGGTGATCCAAGTAAGGGACTATGTAATGTGGCTTAAGAAGCTGATGATAGAAATGGACAGCGGTAGAAGGTTTTGAGATATATAGAAGGAGAAAGCTATAGATTTTGGTGATAAATTGGATGTGAAAGGTAAAAGGGACAAATTAAGGCTGACTCCTAGTGCTTTTCTCAAACAGCTGGGTAGATGCTGGTAGTCTTTATGGAGGTAAGAAAGACACAAGAGGGACAGATTTGGAGGAGGATGGAATCCAGGATTCCATTTCAGACATGATAAGCTTGACAAGACTGTAAGACAATCAACTGGAGACTTCAAGGTGGCAGTTGGAGACAATATTAAATTCATGGGCAGAGAGTGAGACCTGCAAAGGGGAAAGTAGAGAGAGAAAGGAGAGGGTAGAGGCCCAGATTTAGCTACAGAAACACCAAAACTTTGAGGTGGAAGAGTGAAAAATCATCAAGTGAGATAAGAGTAAACCAGAAAAAAAAAAAAAAAAAAAAAAAAAAAAACCCTGAGGTTAAAGAAACCAGCAGGAGATAGTATTTCAAGAAGGAAGTGGTCAATGGAATCTAGTGCTGAGTGAAGTCTAATAAGAAGAGCAAAGATGTGGCCACTGAATTAGGCCAGGTAAAGGTCATCCGTGACCTTGACAAGAGCAGTTCCGATGCATGGAAAGGAAAAGATCCATCTAAAAACAGTTGGAGAGAATGGGATGGGAGCAGGGAATACAGCTCAGTGGTAGAGTGCGTGCTTAGCATATACGAGGTCCTGGGTTCAATCCCCACTACCTCCACTAATAAATAAATAAAAAACCTAATTACCACCCCAAAAAGAGACCTGATGAAAGAACAGGGGAAAACATAACCCATGCCTCCTCATACTCTTTTTTGTTTTTTCACATATTATTGAAAAAAATCTGGGGGCCTTTGCATAGATACAGGAATTTGTTTGCCACAAAGGGTGATCTCACCATCGCCCTGCTGGAACCAGCACATGGTTTCCTCTTTCCTGATTCTGTGTTTGGTCCCAAAGCAGCCTGTCCTGCCTTTGAGGTACTTGGGTTATGAGTGAAAAAGCACCTTCTCAGTTTCTGCTATGGAGAAGTCCACCTTCTAAAGTGAATTTGACTGTCTATCCTACATAGTACTAATCCTTGTTATCTTGTAGCTCAACCACAGGACTTCTGAAAAGTCAGATTTCCAGAGAGTCCTCTAATATACCTTTTTCTATTGGTAACCATAATGACAAAATACTCAGTGTCTACCCATACATTCAGATGTATATTTTTTGCCATATTGTACAAATGGTTTGAGAAACTACTTTTTCCACTTAACAATGTATCATAAAGATTTTCCAACAACATCAAATATTCTTCTACAACATAATATTAATAAATGCATTGTATTACATTGGATAAATCAGCAGAGACTTAAAGTAACATGCTGCTGTTGTCTGTCTAGGTTGCTTCCAGGTTTGGGGGACACTATAAATAATGGGAATGAGATGTCTTCAAAGATTTATGCCTATGGATGTTCATTACAGCATCATTCCTATTCTCACTGCCTATTTCACTTCACATCACTTTTCACATGGATTTAAACAATGGATTCTTTAACTTGTTTCCCTTACCTACAGGATTAAGTTCAAACTCCTAAATATGACAGGAAAGATCTTTCAAAATCCTAATCCTCTTCCCTGGTTCCTCCTCCTCCTTCCTGGGCTGGCTAGAGAACTAATGTGGTTTGGGGTTTAGTTTTTAATTAAATTCTGTTTTATAATATTGATATGGATTTGAGCAGTTGACTTTTCCTCCATCTGAATGAGAAGTTCCTTGAAGGCAAGGACAACACTGAATATTTTCTGTGTCCACTCCAGTACTAATGACATAGCACAGAGTTTCATGAAATGCATTAGAACTGGGTGGACAATATGGGACTCACAGGCCAAAACTGGCCCACTGCTTGTTTTTGTAGGACCCCAAGCTGAGAATATTTTTTACATTTCTAACTGGTAGAAGAAAAAGGAGGAGGAGGAGGAGGAGTAGAATATTCATGGCTTATGGAAACTATATGAAATTCAAACTTCAATATCCATAAATAAAATCATATTGGAACCCAGCCATGCTTATTCATGTACATACTATCTGTGATTGCTTTCACATCACAACAGCAGTAAGTATGTAGTTGAGACAAGGACCATATGGCCCACAGATCCTGAAATATTTACTATTTGATCCTGTACAGAAAAGGTTTGCTGATCTCTGCATTAGAAAGTTGAAGCAACTGAATGAAGTTCACTGGATTATTGAAATATTCCCCCAAAACACCTCCCCCTCCAAAAAAACCTTCAAAAAATGAGTAAGTAAAGGGGAAAAAAGAATCACAAGTCTCCTCTTGGAGTCCCCAGTTGCAAAACTGTCCACAGCATAATCTGATACCGTGAGATCACAAAGCAACATGACTTCAGGGGAGAAGGTCATGTCCCTGTATCATTTTGCACCAAAAGTCCTTCTAAATGGGAAGCAGTGAGCAGTGAGGGCATCCTGCATGTTCGTTACCTAGACTGTCTATACTGAAATTCACGTAAGAGGACATAAAAGAGCTTTGTTTCCAGCTGTTTAAACCCATGTTGTGCAGAAGGAATATGAATCATGGATTGGAAACAATGAGGTTTCTTGTCTAATTAATCATTTTTATGCACTGGTCTCTCACGGCAGGATAGGGATCAGTGGGGAAAAAAATGACCCGAAAGAGCTGAAACTTCCATAGCTGCCTTTGCCTCCTGCGACACCAGGAACAAATGAAAGTTAAAGCCAGCGGTGTCGCAGCACAGAGATACTTTGATCAAACGATGGGAAATGCAAAACTTGGAGACCTGACTAAGTTAATAAAGTGCTGCCTTTACCCCGTTGTAACATCTGTACTCGTCCGGCCATGGCCAGATAGGTGCCAATGCATTAACTCAATCGGCTTCCTACCTGAAGTCTCAGCTTAATTAGGACCATTTATCAAAATGACACCTGCTTTAGAGGCCAGATCAAATTGATTACCACTGTTCTGCTGGATCTCCACAAATGCTGTTAAGTACCTATTTTCAGAGCAGAGGGTGGGCAAATATTCATCCCAAAGACAGCAATAAATACAGTATGTTGACAAGAAGAAATATATCTGATACGTGAAGAACATTCACACTTAAAAAGTAAAAATCCTATTTTCACTTTTGCAGGGAACCTGCAAAATATGAGATTCTGCAAAATCAATGTTTTCGGGCTTTTCTTTCAAAGAGATTGGCTAAAAATATTGCTGGCTTGTATCAAGGTAAAGGGACTGATCTCAACAGCTAGGGACTTAACTAGATACAGCTTTAAATACAATAAAAATATTTATGCAGAACACTAGCCAGATGAAGTCACCATGGAGCACAGAGAAGTTACTGACTGCCTGAAGGTTAGTCAATTAATACAAATGACGTCAAGATGAGTTGGCTCCTACCAATAACATCCATTGTTAAATCGCTTTGCCTGTGATGTACTTGGCAAAAATATCCTTTCAGATCTTGGTTTAATGTTTCATTTTACTCTACGTATGTGCCACAAATGTGCATTCACGCCAAGGTGTCTAACATAGGTTAAGGCCTCCAAGGATATAATTGTGCCGTTATATTTCTTTAAAGAGAAAAACACTGTATTATGTATGGCAGATATTGAAACTGTAGAATGTGTTGTTCCATTTAAACGGTATGTGTTTAGAAGAGAGTTCACGTTTTTTGACAAAAATATAAATAGCAACAAAATAAAAGATAATGTAATGGCTTAATTTCTTCATGTAATTCCTGAAGTTGTTCAAGGTACTTCTGATTTGAAATAGATACAAATCCAGCTGTGCATTGTTTTTAAAGGCTCTAAATTCTTTAAGTTAGTCCACAAATCCATCCTTAAGAGTGCCATTCCCTCTCCAAAACTGGTCCTCCTATGCCAACGTGATACTTCTGGTTGCGTCTTCACTTAAACATTATTTCCATGACCAGTGAGGGGACAACAGAAGTTCAGAGACTCAACAAAAAGCACTTACCAAGATCAGTCAGGTAGTGACAAGACAACAAACCAAACTGTCTAACATGTTATCCCAGGATTCGCCACAATTAATGATTACATGCTTATAAGGTACTTTTCTACAAAGTCTCTTTGCTCTTTTCATTCTTCCCCCAGCTCAAGTACATTTTCTCTTCTTTCTCAAATCCTAAGAGAGTTAATACTCATTTAATATTCAATAGTAGTATTAGCATGATCATATGTAAGTGAAATATACATAAATAATTAAGTAGAATAATAAAAACGTAACTATATAAGTAAAAATAATATGTAAGTAAAAAAGACACTTAATAATTTTGGTTGTTCACCAAGACAAAATATAGACATGAAAACCAAAAAATCTGGGTAAAAAGAGCTAACATGAAAGAAAAGTACTAATCAATTTGTAAACTGATCACTTATTAAAATAAGAGTTATTTAAATGAAATGCTGTATCAGTGATATCCTGATATTAATAAGAACTTTAAGATGCACTGCTTTATCTGTTCCAGTATTGCCTTTTCCGTTAAAAAATGGGAAAAAGGAACACATCCACCATAATTACCTAAAATAATCCTATCTATGCAATGAGGAAAGATATTAAAAAGTGTTGATCTTCATTTCCAGTTAAATTATGTTCCACTTTTGGAAGAAACATAACTTTTAGAATATTGAAGTCGGCTGTTTCTTAATTTGTGGATTTGGGAAATTATCTGATAATTCATGAAGAGGTTTCCAAGAGGACTAGTCCCGGAATAACTCATGTTTGCACCTCCTAGCAGAGATAATTTGTAATAACAGCATCAGCATCTCCACACGTCCCCCGGATAATTTAACTAGGCCAAACTCGATTTTATACACATTTACTTGTTAAATGGCCTTGCATATGGGTGTACCTGTCAGGTACGAGCAATTAAATCTCCTATCTACATAGGATGTTTGTGATCAAAATTCACATTTAAACTCCCAAAACACTTATGATGCTTGGTGGAAATGTTTTATTCTTAGTGACCCACTCTACTGCCAACTTACAAGCTAATATATTGCTGTATATAAACTATGCATTCAACTTCAGAATAATTCAATTACCCTTTGGAAAAATTAAATGCACTCCCAGTAATAATGCAAACATGCTCTATTTAAACAAACATAAAAATCTGCCCAAATTATTTAAGAATGGCCTAAAGGAAATCTAAGTAATGGCTGATGGAGAAGATGTTTATTTTTAGAGTGTGTAAGATTCTTACCAGAAGAACCCTGTAGAAGGATCACTAGGGAATCAGGAAATCATTAGCTGGCCCTATAACCTTGAGCCAAGCTAGCCCTATCCTGGCTATCTCTAACCCTCTATTCTTTTTTTAATCAAAGTATAGTTGATTTACAATGTTGTGTTAGTTTCAGGTGTACAGCAAAGTGATTTGGTTGTACACATATATACATGTATATTCTCTTTCAGATTCTTTTCTATTATCGGTAACTGCAAGATATCGAATATAGTTCGATGCTATACAGTAGGTCCTTGTTGTTTTATCTATTTTATATATAGTAGTGTGTATGTGTTCTCTCATCCTAAAACAAAGATAATTTATATTCTGCCTAGAACATGAGACTGTGAACATATACAAAAACACAAGATTGTTTTGTTAATTTCTAATAGATGCCAAACAGCTAATCTCAAATTTCTCATGTTAGAATTTGGTACAAGCTTCAAGGTTTTACTCTTCCTTGTCCAAACCAGCAGTGCTCACAGCGATGGGGCCCTGGAGTCTCATTTGCAATCATTAGCCTTATGAACCAGAGGATAACTGAAAGCACCAGAGAAGCTAATAACCTGACATAGAAATCAGAACATCTTGAAAGCCCACTGGTAACATGTAAGAAGAGTTATGTATGTTACTAAGATGAGCAGCTTGCTGCTCCTGGGCCGAGTCATGCTCTTACATACTCAGTTAATTTATATTCTGCACAAAAGGAGAAGAAGAAAGGGGAAGAGAGGTGAGGAGAGAGGAGAAGAAAGAATGAAAGTGACTGGAAGATTCTGCCTGACATTATACGGAGAACTAGTTTCATCAGAAAGAAGCTGCCATGGCTTAGAAAGAGAGAGTGGAGTCTCTGGACCAGATATCCAAGGATAACATTTTTTACCTTCTATGGTAGCGACTATTAGGGTCTGTTACATAGCTATTATCAAAAATTGTAGTGTATATGTTATTGCAACGTGAGCCATCTTCTCCCTTCTCTTTCCACCCCCGAGTTAGACACAAATGAAAGAATAACCTAAAGAAACGAAAAACAGAAAGGTTTTGTTTCCCCTGAATTCATTCCAGAAAGAACATTCAAGGGGTTATTTTGTGTCACCGCAAAGTATAGGTGTTTTGTTTTGAAAGCAATTGATCTGGTCCCATTCGTGAATGTCAATTCTAGAGACAGTTCTTGGGTTCAGGCCGAACTGGGGTTCTGTGTACCTCAACCCTGTCCACACCACGGTGGAATTGGCTGAATGGTGTCAGTGGCAGGTTGGAGTCACTGTGGGGCAGCCATATTGGGAAGGGCACTGGAGCGGGTTGTTTTGTTCTCAAGCTGGGGGTTGCGCTGCCCAGTGCCACAAGAATGCCTGCATGTCGTCACCTGGGCAACAGGCATTGGCTAAACAGCCACTGTCACATTTCTGATGGCAAAAGACGGGTGACTCCTCTCCATTTCTACTTCCTTCCTCCAACTTCACTCATGATTTAATCCCATTCATGTCCTGATTGGATTTCACAAGTAACATACTAACACTAAACATTGAAGCAGGAAAAAAAAAATTTTTTTCTTTGCTGAAATTAAATATTTCAAAACAAGCATGGTTTACAACAATAAGGGGTATACTTAACACACAAAAGCATCCTACACATCATAAACAAGCACTAGGGCATGTTACATGGTTACACTCCATTTCTAAACAAAACCACATCACACCTTCAGTTTTGCCGTTTCAAGATGTAACAGTGCCACAGAAGCTCCGGGTTTGACACCTTTCACCAAGTTTGTATCCATAAACCCCGTGAAATAGATATACAGGAAGAACTACAGCAAGAGTTGTCCCTCCACCAAAAAAAAAAAAAAAAGAGTCCTACCATTAAATTGTATGAGCGAAAACATGCTTTTGGGTAAAAAAGAAATTTCTGAAAGGAAGGGAGGGAAATCCAAGAAATTAATGGCAATGAGGTCCCAAGTTTTAAGCTGCCTAATTATTCACATAAAATTCAGTAACAAACACAATAATTCTCTATGAATACACTGATTTTGATTTTTCTATTACTGGTTCTGCTATGGGAGCAATTACGAATTGGTAAGTCTGAATAATATATATACTCCTATTCTTTAGGTTATGCTTTCATTTGTGTCTAACTCAGGGGTGGAAAGAGAAGGGAGAAATAGGAGTATATATATGCTCCAAGAGGGAAAACCTCCGGGAATGGGGTAAAATGAGTAAGCCCATTTGCCTGGTAGTTCGGTGGGCAACCTTCACTAAAAAAAAAGAACAAAACTTGGGCACTGGTGTTAGCTCTCACTGATCTTGTTAACTCCTCGCTTAGATATTGACCTCACTCCAGCTATTTTGCCTTTGGTTTTCTCTGAGCTTTACTACATTCTTTGATTTCCTGTGTGATTAATCTTCAGCCCAGGGAAAATGAAGCTGAGGTACCCTAAGAAATGTTGCTCATCACCTTTCCATGCAGACATCTGCAGCACCTTCTAAGGCTTGGAAATTATTAAAATCCATTTTTAAGGCCGTTACTCCTTTGTCTTAGGTGATTCGTGCCTTATTAGAAAGGAAATCAATTTATTCCCTGTTATGTCATAAAGTGGCTAAGAGGAAACTCATATTTATTTCAGCATCTCTAGATTGTCTTAGAAAGTTTTAAATAAGGAACTGAGAGTGGTGTTTTATGGTTGCCCACGGAAAAGTAACCTTGATTTTATCCCATCATACTGTCAATTTCACCATCTGTATTTTAGAGTTTGAGCAATTTTAAAGTCAACATGCTACAGTTTATCATGCAACCATCCAGAATCAATTATAAAATTAAAAATAAAAATTCACTCTCCTAAAAGGAATTTAATATTATAACTAAAGTCGATTTTTTTTTCCCATTTGGAGGGAGAGAAACAGGGTTGAACTGCGTGAGTACAGAGAGACATGGATTTTTTTCAATACCATGGTTTTTCAATACTGCACAGTCCCATGGTTGCTTGAATCTGTGGATGAGGAACTACAGATATGGAGGAACCGCAGTTACGGAAACCCAAATATACGTTACACTTAGATTTCTGACTGCCTGGAGAGTCAGCATCCCTAACCCCTCATTGGTCAAGGGTCAACTTTAACCATTTTTTTCAGTCATTTATGCTCAAGAGACAAATAACTGAATGTAAGGGGCTATGTCTTATCACCGATGAATCCCGTCGCCCCAGGACATGTAATCTCCCAGGTTGCTTACATCCTACAACCTGTTGATAGACATTCCAACTGCCTAGAGTTCCAGGGGACCAAGTGTCTATGACCTCTTTCTCTCTGACCCATGAGATTTTGGGAACCACCTCTTACCTTGCTAGGCTCTGGAGGCCACAGTTTGCCCATGCCACACCTTGCTGCCTGCACCATCTCTCTCCTCTTCTGTTTGCTGCCTGCTGAATGAACTTGATTTAGGGCATTCACCTGAGTCTGTTCCCCTTAACTCCACCTCCCCTCATAATCCTGAAGTTCAGAAGAACCTGGATAACAAGTTCACTTGATAAATACTTATTAGAAGCTATCATGAGCACTGCTCTCTGGGCCTGGAACACTACACTGTTTAAGACAATCACAATCCCTAGCTTGAACTCTCCAGATGGGAATAAGTTAAGCAGTGAAATTAATAAATAAGTGACAATTTCAGGGAGTCGTGATCACCTAGCAATGTTCCAGGATTGATACTGCTTTTCCCTCACCAGTGATTTGAGTAATAGTCATACATGCCCCACACAGAGAGATAGTAATTTGAGTATTATTTCCCCAGAAGACGTTCCCTGACCCTAACTGCTTTCCAATTAATCATAAGGGAAGGGTGTCACAAACTGGTTTCTCATCAACAAAGTGGCACCTATACTCCCCCATTAAAAAAAAATAGTTTTGGCTTGGTTTGGTTTTATGGTGAAGGGAAGGCAGGAGAATTATCTGAGACACAGAGAAGGTAGATTTTCTTCTTTATTAGCTATTTCTGTCTGTTCATTTCAACCTAATGTATACTAATATTTAGGATGTTCAAATATTAACATATTTTAAATTAAGTGTATCAGTCAGAATTGTAGCAGGGAATCAAAGAAACACTCAGGGCAAGTGATGCGAGGGAAGCTGGGGAAAGGGGTCTCTTCCAAAGATGAGTTGGGGTGCAGGGCAAACAGAGAAGGCACAGGGATTGCAGTACCTGAGACCAGCAACAACAGGGCTGTCCCCACCCCTAGGCCTGAAGGGAAAGAGATGCAGTGGTTATGCGCACCTGGGGTGAAAGGATCCAGGGAGAGGGCTGACTGACAGGCCACGTGACTTTGGGTCAAGGGGCATAGCCAGCCCGTGACAACCAACGCTTGACTTCATTTGTCTCCTTCTCTCCATCTTCTACTAATGCTCCCCATTGGCCAAACTCAACAGTAAGCCAGAGGCAAAGAATGCCTCCGTATGATCTCTACAGGTCAGCTGCCCAAGTGTTATGGACTAAATGTTTGTGTCAAGAAGGCTGCCGTCTGCAAGCTAAGAACAGAGCCCTTACCAGATGCTAAACCCTGGTGGACCCTGATCTGGGACTTTCCAGACTCCAGAACTGTGAGAAAATAAATCTCCACTGTTTGCACCATCCAGTCTATGTTATTTTGTTATGTAGCCCCAGATGACTAATACACCAGGAGACAAAGCAGGTGGAGAAGGGCAGAAAGTGGACCTCGAGAGGCAAGCAGACAATACTCAGCATGCTCAGATGGGTTTTCTAAATTAAAAGTTATCAATAGTATTGTTCAAAGAATGGGATGGTGGACTAGACTATTAACCCAGTCAGATAACATGTTATTGCTAATATGTTATGGACTGAGTTTCTTTCAGCCACCTAAGGATAGAGGACCTCCTCAAAAAAAATTTTTTTTTGCCAGATTGCAAATATCACTAATAGTCAAGAAAAATTTTTTAAAGAAGTTGGAAAAACAAATGTTCATTTGTGCTCTAGTATTATTAGAGTTTTAAGAATACTTTTTCATATTTAATTTCTTAATGAGATTATTGTTTTATAGTAGATCGTCAGGGTTCCAGTCACCATGCATTCATCCTGAACAGATGGCTTCAACCCTGAGGCATAAAAAATAGGAAAATTATGACATTGTCAGACCACATTAATCAACAACTACAGAATGAAATTCACAAAGCCCATGGAACAGCCTTAAATTTTTACATCATATGGCTTAGTTATCTAATCCGTGAATTTATAGAATCCCTGGGCCAGATAAAATGTCACAGATTTATTAGGGGTATAAAATTATGAGAAGGGAAAGAAGTTAAAGTTTCATTAAAGTTTTTCTTTTTAAGATAAAGTCTCTGTATGGAGCAGATCATCACAAACAAACTAGCTAGCTTGGATAAACTGATAGTTAAGAAGAAAAAAAAAAGTCACCACCATTTCTAATTAAAGCTCTTTAAATATCAGGGAGGAAAAAGAGATGACTTTAGATGTCTGTGAGATAACTCCTCTATTTTACACTCTTAAAAATGTGCCTGGCTTTGTAACTTAAAAGCCAAGAAAACAAATCAGAAAATTTAAAGCTTTAGAAGACGCTTTAAAACTGTCAATTTACAAAGGTGTTTCAAAAATATTTTCCATCCAGATGATGTTTTGCAAGAATCTTATAAATGTATCTAATACTATGTTTACTATCTGCAAGGAAAAGGATGACAAGATTTATTAAGCAACTACTATGTGCCAAATTCTGTTATTTGCTTCACATATATCATCTCATCTCATCCTAAAAATCACCCTCCAAGACAGACATTATTTTCATGATCTCATAAAGGTATCTGCAGTCTGCTTTGTGCATCGCCAATTTGCCAGAGCCTAAAAAAGTGCATGGCACTTAAGAGGCATTCAGTAAATGTCCTTGGAATGAATGAATGATGCTACCGGAGCTTAAGAATCCTATCTATATTAATGTGAGCTCAGGTCTATCTACCTTCACTGTCCATGCTTTTATCCACATGCCATGTTGAAAGAATCAGGTTCAAGATACAGTCACAGACCCAAATAATCACCACAAAATAGTGTTCTCAGGAACCTCTATCATACAGAGCAAGTCGTTCATGTTATTTAGATGATGTTCTTTTAAAATATGTTCACAAGGATGGTAAGACTATACTGGCAGTTAAAACGGATGAGAGAGAAGGAAATAAAAATGCCAAGAATCTGACAGAGCCATTATCTAAGGTAGGACCTTTAAGCAGAAGTGAAAGAGAGTAACCCATCTGAGATCTGAAAACATATACTTGTATGTAAGGGTCTTAATTTGGGCAGACTATTCAGGAGGAGGATGTACAGGAAGCTTCCACAGGTCAGAGCTGGTCCCCAGGGCATCTTCATGGAAAAAATGCAGCCCTGTAAGGGGAAGGTTTGGGGAGTCATTGGTGTCTCTGTGGGAACAAGAAAATGGCAGACCAGACTCAACCATGAGCAGGAGCTCTGGGCTCTTGTCTAAAAACGTCCCCTGAGAAGTAGTGTGAGCTGGGGACCAGAGGGAAAAACAAAATTGATGATGAAGACCGTCCCTGCCAAGAGCAGCCGGAGCCGTGATGGAGGAGGAATGGTGCATACTCAGACTTGATTCAGCACCAGGAAAGCCCATCTGTCAAGTGACGGACAGCAGCAAATAACATCAGAGAACACAAGACAAAAACACTCAGAAGCTCCTTAAGCCACAGCCCTTTCTCGAACAGATGGCTTCCTAATTTGGAGAGACCATGCGGCATTTCTTCCTCGCAGTCTCCATCTCTGGCCAGTTCCTGACTTAGGCTTTTAAACATCCCCCTAATGCTTGTCTTCTCCCCAAAGGGCAGCAAGAGACTTGAGCAGCTGACATTCGGTAATGGGCCTGTTCCCGGAGGAAACACGAGGTCGTAGAAACAGCCAGATTAGTAGCGGGAGAAGGACACGGTCCACAGTCACTCTCTGCCAGATCCAATCCCTGGGCCCGTCCAGCTCTTTCCCCAGCTCTCTGCACTGCTGTCTGTCCCGGAGGCTCACCTGTGTGGACTACAGCAAGGGGCCCCCTCTCCTCAGCTTCCACTTGGGTTTTGAGGATGGGGAGCCCTGGCGGGACACTAGAGAAAGGGAGAAGAGCAGGCCCGGGGGTGTGTTCTCCTGACTCCTTCCCTGCGGGGTCCCCTCTAGCTGGGGGTCCCTCACTGGACAGTCCTGGTCCTCTCAAGCTGGCCTGCCCTGTGCAGCTCCCTCTCCTCCGGTTTCAGTAAACCCTTTCCTCCCACCCCTCACCCTCCCATCCTGGCCTCTTAGCTCTGCAGACACAGAGATGGTGAAGAGGACGGCTGCTGCCAGTCCTGAACCTCCAAGTCATCCGTGGATCTTCCCTCCTGCATCTTTATAGTGAGTCATTTCACAAATGAATTCACCTTGAGTTATTTTAATTTGAGAGCACCATCCCCTTCATAGCCTTCCTACTGGGACTCTGACTTATATACATGTATTCATTCAGTAAGTACTTATTAAATGCCTACTGTGTGGCAGGCATTATTGTATGTGTTGGAAATTCAGCAGTAAATTAGATGGACAAAGATATTTATATACATAGACATGTATATACATATTCATATACACACACATACACAAACATAGTTACACACATACACAGTCACACACAGGCATGTGTAGACACTGCTTCACCACAATATAACACAGCTATTAGCAGTACAGACCCTAAAGTTAAATTACCTGGTTTCACACCTCTGCCCTAGTCTTGACTAACTGTAAGAGTCTGTGAGAATCTGCTTAACCTCTCTGTGCCTCAGTTTATTCGTGTGTAAAATAAAAGATAGATAGATGGATGGGTGGACAGACAGACAGATAGATAATAGGACCTATCTCCTTAGACTGCTGAGAAGATTGAGTAAGATAACACAAGTCCTTAGTGATAAGCATTCAATAAGCCGGGGATGAAAGCCAACATTTTTATTGTCTCCTGGAGCTTCCATTCTGACGGAGAAGGGTAAATGAGTAGAAGTAGTCTTGGCTATGCTATAAACGGGTAATGGTGACCCTGAACTCAGTGCTCTAATTCTCCAAGATTCAGTTTTCTCATCCATCTAGCGAGGAAAATAAACCCCATCTTGCAGTTTGGGTACAAATTCAATTAGACTATATAAATAAACCACCTAGTAAACAATACATCACTCAATAAATGCTCTTCTATGTCCTTACTTCTTAATCAGATGTCTTGCATCTTAGACTGGATATGATGTTCAAAACCAGCTTCTCCAAAACTGACCCCTGAAAATTGCTGCCTGCAGTCTCGTTCCCTGACATCTCACAACTGCACCAGAGGAGTAGGGCTCCAGAAACATCCTGGAGTTGCAGGGGAGCCCAGAATTAGAGAGAAGACAGAGCAGAGACACAAGTGACTCTGTAGGCAGAAGGACCCAGGGGAGTCAGGGCCCAGGGGCAGGAGCCCGGAGGTCAGGAAACACAAGGCAAGCATTGACAGAAAATTAGGATGTTTATGCTTCTTGTGTTTTCTTTTCCTTCCCGTTTTGTTTTCCCTTTAATTTTAGAAAATTCCCTTTGAAAATGATAAGCTGTTTTAGTGTGCTGAGAAAAAACAGGAAATGGCAGACCATCCATGCCCAGGCCAGGATAACAAACAGTGAGAGAGGGAGGCGGGAGGAGGCTGGGATGGAGGCAGCCTTCAACTCCTTCTAAGATAAGCTGTTGCCAGATTGTGTCCCTCCCCCACTCCCATCTCCCTCTCCACGCCATAATGACACATCCCTCCCAAGCAAAGGAAAAATCTACAGTAAAGATGGTAACACATTAACTTGCACTCATGCTTGCTGAGTCATGAGTGTCTAATATTATTTTCTATACTCATTTGTATATACGAAATACTGTAAAAATTAAGATGAAATGTACCCTAGGAAAAGAATCAGAATTGTCAACAAAGGGTAAGCATAATAATATGTCTCTATTACTTGTCAGTAAGGAAAAAGGAAAAGAAAGAAATCTTTAGGGATCAACACTGAGTCTTAGTGAATCCAGGTGTGCCCATTTGGTGGAATATTATGCAGTCATTGAAAGGATTAAGCTTACAGTGTGGATTATGTGGAAAAGCAGAGCAAGAAAATTTATATGCAATACAAACAGATAAAATATGTTAAATGTCAGCACTGATTGCCCAGAAATTGCACAATAATGATAATAGCTAACATTTACTTAGTACATATATAGTAGATTTTATTTCACTTTGTTTACGTATGTTTAACTTATATAATTCTCAGAACAACTTTATGATTAAATACTACTATTATCTCCATTTTACGAGTGAGGAAATTGCAAAGTTAAAGAACCTGACAAAGGTTATACAGGTAGCAAGCGGCAGAAATGGGAGTTGAGCCCAGGCAGCTAGCTCTGGAAACATGCTCTTAACTGCTACACTGCATATACCACCTCCCAGAAATAGACTGATAATAAAAATGGCTTCCAATTGTTAAAGGCAGCAATCATCTCAGCTAATCCTCACAACAATCCTGTGTGTAGACATTATTAAACTCATTAAAAAAATGGAGAATTCAGCATTAGAGAGGACTTTACCCAAAACACAAAGCTAGAACTAAGAAATCAAATTTCTCTCCATAGCTCACATCCTAATGGTGACACTATATGTTCATTCTTCTTAGCACTATTTGCTAAATCTTCTATAATAAGTATAGCTTACTTTGATAAGAAAAAAAGATAAAGGAAGAAAAAAGAGCAAATGAAGTCCAAGAGAAAAGCTAATTTTAACAACAAAAACAATTTAAACTACAAAGTAATAAAACATTTTAGATGAAAAATGAAATTTAAATGCCTATTTTATGGCTCCCCTTTAAGTCTTTTTAATATTCATTTCTCACATTACTCTCAAAGAGTACATACAATTTTATATCACCAAGACATCATTTTGACTGGTAACACTTGGGAAAGGCAACATTTCTTTATATGATCGGTTGGCTAAAGGCACTGCCATCGTCAGTTCACATCTAGAATTCAATTTAATGGAATGACCGATGATTTTCTCTCCAAGCTATCCAAGTTGTGTCTCATTACCCACTAACAACCAAGAATTACTTGGTTGTTAATTACGGGGTGAGTGGAAAGCCATATGTAGGCACAGGACACATCACAAAACAGAGCCCTGCGTCTTTGGAGAACACTGCTTTTATGCAGCATCACAAACTGGATGAAACAGGTCCCGGCTATTTAGAAGCTGCTGTTGTGATGCAATCAGAAAGTAATGCAGGGTCTGAAAGGGAAACTGCCATCACCACCATCCTCACCCCATCCTGAAACCTTGCTCCACCTCTGAACACCCCCTCCCTCCCACGTCAGTAAAATGAGCCTTGAGGTGGAGTGGAGGGAAGCGAAGAGATGGCGATTAGGTATAATTTGTCCAACAAACTACATCCTGTCTGGCACCAGACGGCTGCCTCTGTCCTGCTCATATTCTAAGCAGCATGTCTTTCTTTCTCAGAATTCAGTTGTATTTCAATAGTCTAAACCTCAAATCCTTAACTTTATCCCTAAAGTTGTAATGCTCTTCTTCATTACTCTCATATAATAAACCTCTTTGCCTGATTTCCTGTTTAAGATTTTAGAGATGGATACTGCTGCTATGTGTAGGTCTCCTAACAATGCTAGCTGGAGAGAGATTCAGGTCACAACAAGGTTACCCACTCACAGCTCCAGGCTCTAGTCAGAGTTAGACCAGTTCCGTGCCCTCAGTAATGTACATCCGCAGTATTTAATAAACTCCTTTAAAGTGATGCTTTTGGGGGCTAGGTAGTCCATCCTTAGAGGCAATCCAGTTAACATAGACTCCATAAGCAATAAAGCTTTTTTTAAATTGTAATAATACGGTCAATTTTATTTACCAGAACTTCAGGGGATGGGAGGAAACAGACCACTGTGGCGGGGCTACTTCTCAAGAGAGACATAGTCAGAGATGAGGTGAGCTTATACTTCCTGGGGCCTTAGTGGGGTCCGTGAGCAGCTATACCTCCATGTAATTCCTCCCTACCAGAGCCCCCACCCACTCCATCTCCAAAATGAAATCTCGCAAA
This sequence comes from Camelus ferus, assembly GCF_009834535.1. NCBI lineage: Eukaryota > Metazoa > Chordata > Mammalia > Artiodactyla > Camelidae > Camelus > Camelus ferus. The sequence goes on from NC_045709.1 coordinate 36,638,002, forward strand.
AGTTATTACTCACAAACACACTGACTATGAGTAGATTTCCTGCAGAAAAGTCCAACAGTTAGAATTCTGGAGCCCGACCTGACTGGTACAGACTTACACACTTATGACACAGTTTACAAGATTATAGAAGTGGAACACCATCACAAAAATATGAAGTAAGGAAACGAAAGAGCGGAGAGTAAATGTCTAGGAAATTTCCTTAATGACTTTGAATTAGGGAATGATATCTTAAACAAGGAACTAAAAAGACTGATGAAATAGATTAACAAAATGTAAAAATTTCAGTTCCTTTTTTCTAATTTATTCGCTTGACTGGATAAAATTGCAATGGCCTGACTCCACGCTAGCGAGCCAGGCTTCTCATCCATCCAAAGTTTGGGAACACGTTGAGATCGTTTTGGCCGCAAGACCTCTAACATAGTTCTTTTTTTTTTTTTTTTAACACACTTCATTTTTTTAAAGTGAATAGAGAAGCTACAGATTAGGCACAAGATCTTTGCCATACATGTAACCAAGGATTAGAAACCAAAATGTACAAAGAATTCTTACCAACTGGTAAGAGAAAAATCACCTGACTGGACTGAATATGTGTACACCCCCCCAAAAAAAAATTTCGTATGTTGAAATCCTAACCCCCAAAGTGATGGTGGTGGGCGGTGGAGACTTTAGGAGGTAATTTGTTTAAGAAGGTGGAGGCTTCCTGAATGGGATTAGGGTCCTTTATAAGGTTCCCTAGCTCTCTCACCATCATGTGAGGATGAAATGAGAAACCACCAGTCTGCAACCCAGAAGAGGGTCCTTACCAGAACCTCACCATGCTGGCACCCTGACCTCAAGACATCCAGCCTCCAGAACTGTGAGAAATAAATTGCCATTGTTTCTAAGCCACCGAGACTACGGTATATTTGTCACAGAAAGCTGAACCAAGACAGTCACCAAAAAAGGCAAAGGCTATTTTAAAAAAAATTCATTGAAGAAAAGACTTTAAATGGCCAATAATCACATGGAAACATGCATGGTCTTATTAATTACTAGGGAAGAGCGAATAAAAAAATAAAATGAAATACTATTTTATGTGCACCAAACTGACAATTGAAATTAAAATTTAGAAGTCTAACAATACCATTGCTGGTGAGGATATGGGGTGACTGAATTCTGACACACTGCTGACGCAAGCGTAAATGGGAGAGGAATATCTAGTAAAGTCAGAGATGTGTATGCCCTATGACGTGACAATTCCACTCCTAGATGGTTGCCCTAGAGAAAATCTCAGACTCGTGCACGTGGAAATGTACACCAACTGCCTGTACTGGGAAAATCTAAATGCTCATCAACAAGAGAAAGGATAAATAAAATCTGGTAAATTCGCACGATGCAAGTGTACGGTGTAATAAACACAAATAAACTATACCTATACGTAGTAATGTGATCGATCTCTAAAACACAATGTTAAGCTAGAAGGCAGATTGTGAAAGTATAACAGGCATCATGACACCTTTTCTATAAAGTTTTTAAAATATGTAAAACAATCGTTATCATTTTTGTTTAGATGTGCACACTTACACAGTAAAAATATTTTAAAATGCAGAAAATGATCACACCACACTGAAGTTAGCGACTGCATCTGGGGGAAAAGATCATGAGAACTGGGAGGATCCAAATGGGATCTACAACTGTAGTTGTGAGGTTTAATTTCTTAAACTGAGGATTTAAGAATGTTATATTACCCTCTTTACTTTTTTATAAGTATAAAATATTTCACAACAAAAATCAGAGAGCAAAAGAGCCCCACCAATCAGGGTAGGTATAATGGGTGAAACAAGGACACAGAAGTCTATGACACACAAACTCTGTAATCATATTTCAGTGTCAAAATATCCAAACTTAGTTTTTGAGACCCATTTGCAAAAGTGAGCACATTTTGCTTATTTAGGAAAATAACTAAATGTACGTCACTTGAACACATACGCACTAGATCCCCATACAAAAGCTATTCCAGGAATTTTCTCAAGTTTCTCTTCTTTTTTAGAACGGCTATGTTTTGGGGCAAGACAGACATACGCTGAGATTCACTATTCACTTGCATCAAGATGTCCTGCACTTAGCCAGAAGTCAGTTACAGACCACAGAGCAGGGGACACTCATTCACTTACCATGGTCTCCACTTCAACTGTCTCAAGTAGGAAAAAGGAGACCCCACAGAGGCACAATGCACAAAATCTTTAGGTCTGGACAGAAAAAAATGGATAAGAATTCATCCCCAGCAAACTCACAGAAAAGAGCAAAGGAATACAAGGACCACAGAAAGAGTAATGTAGGGGGACAGAGCAGTGGTGGATTCCAATACTGAACTGTCCCCCTCTTACGGCTACATGATGGGAAATAAATGACAAGTACATGTATACAAGGTGGTGGTGGATTCCAACACTGAACTGTCCCCCTCTTACGGCTACATGATGGGAAATAAATGACAAGTACATGTATACAAGGTGGTGGTGGATTCCAATACTGAACTGTCCCCTTCTTACGGCTACATGATGGGAAATAAATGACAAGTACATGTATACAAGGTGGTGGTGGATTCCTATACTGAACTGTCCCCCTCTTACGGCTACATGATGGGAAATAAATGACAAGTACATGTATACAAGGTGGCCAAAATTTTAAGGAAAGTGTGGCTGTGTTGTGAAAACCCCAATGCATTAAATTAGATTTTTTTTTACCTTTGAAACGTCAGTACTTGGACTTGTAAAGTCCAAGATAAGCCAGAGCAAAATAGCATAAAAATCCCTTGACCTAACTCACAGTTTATACAGTAAGTCAAACTGAAAATAAGTTATCAGCTGCTCTGTCAGTATAGAAAAATCAATATTTTCCTATCATACCATCTGCTTTAGCGGTACAAGTTAATAAATTTAGCTGGTGAAATTTTCTTCTCTCTTTGGATTCTGGAGAGAGAAAATATATTTTCAATAGTTAATCTAGTCACTTACTATATAGAGCAATGAAAAATGAAATACTATTATTCGAACATGTGAGTTTGCCATGTTTAGTAATAGAATTCTTCGCCACTGAAATTCTTCACCTGTGTTACAGCTACAATGCAGTGCACTCCACCTGGGTCCTCCTGCCTCCCAGCTTCTTGACTTCCTTGCCCTCACAATGCGTCTCAACCAATCAAGAGAATAAAATAATCCAAACTCTAGAAAGTAACTTCGCATTTGGGACCCATTTTCAAACCTGAATATATTTCAGGTTTTCTCTGAAAATGTAAAATTGGCTACATTTATGTAACTTGAACGCACATGGACTAGATCTGCAAACAGATTCAGAGAATTTTTCTAAGGTTCTCAAATTTTGTAAGGAGACATTGTTATCGAAAGAGACACACACACACTGAGATTCATCAGATCCTAGTAGATACCTTTTGAAGGAAAGAAGCTAAATATGACTTTAACTTTTAAATGAGAGGCAGATACTGCACAATGGAAGTAGACTTTCAAAGGGATTTTCAAAACAATGGAACACAAACTGAGTACCTACTACATGCCTAGGAGATACAATGACTTCCTGGGTTTTTTTGCATATACTGCTACGATACCCAGGCATCAAAACTGACGCATTCAATTCCTCTTTCATAATAGTTCAAAAATTCTGCAAAAAGCTTTCTTTTAATTTGCACCCTGGAGATATTTTCCTATTAATGTGCCTGGCAGCAACTGACCAGTCAGATAAAAGCTCCTTTTGATGTGGGTTTTTAAGTTAGTAGGACATCTCCCGATTGGTAGAAATACTCATCAGGAAATGCTCTGTTTTGAGAAATGGTGAAATTAACAGAACTCGCTTGCTTCTGATGTACTCTGCTGTCAAGAGCATTGTCTATCTGTTTGTAACTTTCTGCCCAGTTACCATTTATCCCATCCTCTGGGGTTGTTGAGAATTAATATCTAAGAAAGGTTTTGTGTTTCCTTGACCAAAAAAGGGTAAGTGAAAGAAAAACAGCAGTGTATCGCTGCAATGTGTAAACATTTAGGTGAGTTCCATGCAACGTGGATGTAAGATTTTGTTTCCCAGAAACATAATATAAAGACTGTCACCCGCAATGCCATACTTCCACAAGTAAACAGCATTCTTTACATTATCTTTTTTTTTCTCCTACAGGAGAAGAAAATAAAGATTTTTGGAGTAAGAAAGTATCTAATAAAATAACAGAAAACAATATATTTAAAGGGTATCAACATTCTCACAATATAATAGACATTTAGACCATGCATAACTCTGGTCTCTGGAAACTGGAGTAGCTAATTCAGTCCTGCAAAGTATGGAACTGGGATTCAACAAGCCTGTCGGATATCTATTTATGTAAACATAAAAAAGCAAACTGAGAATTGTAGCCGTGGTATAATCACTAGGAGTGGACACTGGTGACCCACTTCAGATGTACCACAGATCATGTTTGACGCGGGGTAAGCAGGGAAGACAGGACTGGCTGAGGATTAAGAGTGGGAAGGTTTCCAGAAGCCTAAGGACCAGAAGGTTATCTCACCAACCAGATAATAACCATAATAATAAAAGTAGACATAATAACAACAATAATGATAATGATGATATAGACAGACAATTAAGTTGGTGTCATAGCAGAAGACAGTATTTGTTTACTCTGACTTCTACTAAGGCTATGGATATGTGAGCAAGGGGATTGGTGAACAGTCCAGAGACCCAAGAGCACCCTTCAGGACATGCCAAAGATGGCAAAGTTGACTGTGACTCCACAGTGGCTAGCAGGGAGGTGCCCTCCCTGGGAAAGCTCTAAGGAAAAAATTCCTTCTCTCCCTGGTGACCACAAGCTGGGTGAAGGACAGTCAACTTCCGAAATTTTATCAACATGAAAATACTTCATAATAGAAACAGTCCGGCTTACATTTGTCATTTCCTTAATTCTTAATATAAATGACTTTCTGCCTTTCTCTGAAAACTCGTCGTGAGTATTAGCAAGCATTTGGGCAGGTCATGTGTGACCTGCGTAGCGAAACAGTACACGTGGAAGAAGAGAGCTACCCCAACCAAAGCAGCATTCCATTAAGACCATTCAACACTGGCTAGTGTGTTTTGAGTAAAATATTCAATGAAAATTGCATACTATCCTTATAAGGTGGTTCCTCCCAAACGCAACCAGATTAAATTTTAAAACGTTCATTACTAATTCTTAGGCCTCAACAATAATCAACCTAATCATCAAAAGGAAAGAAAACATTTCCTAAAATACTTGACAGTATTTAGTCCCTAAAGAGTCAGCTGAACCTTAGAAAATTAGGCGGGATATTAAAAAGTTAAATGTACGTCTATAGCAAGCTCATTTCTGATCATTCATCTCACAGAAACAGTTGTTTAGATATGTACATAGCTACAGTGATGCGCAGTGCAGCATTGAAAGTGACAGCAAAAATCTAAATACAGCCTGAAAGTCCACCAACAGTAAAATGATTCAGTAAGGTGTGGCATATATATATAATGGCTTCTTCGTAGCCATGAAAAGAATGTTTTTTTACATGAAAATGTCTATGATATATTAAATGAAAAATGCAAGTTGAAGACCAGTATATCTAGCATGACTGAATGTTGGAGGGAAATGAAGAATATGTAAAAGATGGTGCTTCAATATGTTATTATTTTAGAATTATAAAATTAATGCATGCTTTTGAAATATTCAAAAAATAAAGCAACAGATAAAACTATAGCAGTGGTTTGGTATGTATCATCTATTCTTTTTCGTTTTTAAATGATTTTCCATTACATATACATTTTAACCAAAATTAAACCTTATGAGTCATACTAATCTGAAACTTGCTTTTAAGCCTCAATACCACCCTCTTTTTTGCCATTTTTATTGAAGTATAATTGATTTACAATATTGTGTTAGTTCAGGTGTACAGCAAAGTGATTCAGTTATTTTTTTTCAGATTACTTTCCAATATAGGTTATTACTATATTGAATATTATTCCCTGCATTATACAGTAAATCCTTATTGCTTATCTATTTATGTATAGAAATTATGTCCCTTATTTATTAATGTATAGTAGTTTGTCGAATACAACCCTCTCCATAGTCACGTAACAGTTTATAGTATGAATGTTCTCAAACTTGCTCAACTGGTCTCCTTTTGATAGATATGAATATCTAGCTTGCTTCCTTTTTTATACCTTACAAGCATATGTATTCTTTTAAGATATGGGTATGAATATAAATATTATACAGACAGTAATCTCTGAGATGTGAGATTAGAGGGATGTATAGAGACTCTGGCTTATTTCATTTCTTTATATAATACCAAAAAAGAAGTGGAATTCTGAGTAGTATTTCCTACTTTTATGTATTTTTCAGGTACTTTAAATTTGAACCCTACTTTGAACTCATTGTCACTAGGAAGGTATACAAAAGTAAACCCACTGCCCCTGTGTTCCTCTAAGCTTCATCCGAGGTATTTGATGTACAGTATATGGCTACTTACTAGAAGCCCTTCTCAGATCAGTAAGTTCTCTCTCAAGAAAGGAGTCCCAGTAAGAAGGTGGGATGAGGCTCTAATTTGGAAATACAGAAAGCAGATGGTAGAAATAAATTAATTTTAAAACAGACTAAATCTACTCTAAGATCGTTCAATAGGATTGGAGTTTACATTAAAAGAAAGGATCCAACCCAAAATCCTGGATCAGGAGAAATGTGGCTGGCACCATAAAGTAAGAGACAGTAAAATGAATGAATAAATGAATGAATGAATGAGATGAATGAATTGGATAGAAGAATTGAATGAATTGGATGAATGAATCGGATGAATGGGAGGAGACCTTTATCACTGATCAGTCTCTTGAATTTTCTCCATAACCTACAATGAATTTGCCTCCAAATTCATCTTGGAGCTTATCACACGCCAAAAAAGATCTCAGAAAAGTCAGAGGCACAACAATAAAGAACAGAACTAAGAATTTTCCAGAAACTGTTCCAGGCTTTCTGTTCCAGTGAACTGTGTAATCCCCAGAACAAGCAAGTCGGTTCTAAATCCCAGCAATTCAAGCAGGATTGGACTATCTAACCTTTGAGGTTGGTTCCTAAAGTTGTGAAAGGTGAAGATTTCTTGAGAGATCTTGGGAATGGTAAAGATGATGGAAAGAAAGTAACACAGATCAGAGTTGTCTGCCTCTTAGAGGAATCCTGGAAGGAGCAGCTGTAGGTGGTGGGACTGGCTGTTCCAACTCAGTACACAGGGTTGTATTAGGGATGCTGAAGCACAAACGATAAGGCAGTGAGCAAGGCGCCACAGGACCACGGGATGGAAAGGATGACATGCAATGTCATTTAGAGATGGGACACCGGTGTTGACGGTTGTAGGTGATTAGGGTAGGGAAAAAGGAGTGAAGCATTTGAGGAAATTCATGCAGTGAATTACAGAGGTGATAGCAGGTAGAAAGCATTAAAAACTTTGATCAAAAATTTCAGATTTGTGAAATCATAAATTTTACATTGACACCTTTCACTACATTTTTATTGTATACAGATATAAACACAAAAAGAAAAAGGCAAGAAAAATTACCATTAGACAAGAATGGAGAAAATGACATTTTAGTTACAACCCTCCCCTCTGACAACCCTCCCTCCCCCACCGACACTGACTGGATAACTGACCAATCCAGGATGTCAGTTGCTGGTTGGGTTCCAGGTGGAATGTTGGGGTGTTCCCTGGGGTTTGTTGTGGCTGCTGGATCCACGGTAACTGGGCAGAGCCCTGCAGTGGATCAGTGCCATGGAGGGGCTGCTGTCTTCTGTGGCACTTGGCTTTGGGCTGATCCTGAGGAAGCTGAGTGCCGTCCTGGTTTCTCTGCTGCCCAATGGCCTGTGTTCTCAGTTCATGTTCCAGAGCCTCCACTGGGAGACAGCGTTGAGTCTGCCTGTCCTCACCTTATTGGTGGCTGTGTTATTTACTTTCAGACTTACTCAGTCTGTTAGAAGTCGACTTAATAGAAGACATGAAAAGCAACTGGCAAAAATACTGGCTGCACAGATCGAACAGAAGTGCCACCTCATCGACAAGCTTTATGTGGCTAAACAGGAGTGTGCCAGGATGGAGACAACTCTAAAGAACGCCAGGCTAGAGAAGGAGCCAGTAAGTGCACCCAGCCTTGCTGACACTTACAGGGAGTTGATGACGGTCAACCTGAGCTCGAGGAAGGAATTCGATTTTCTTGTCCGAGAACTGAAGAGAGAGAGATCTCTGCAGTCTATACGAGAAGAGATGGGAGAGAGGCTAACAGTGCTCAAGTTCCTGGAGGAGGTCACGAGAACCAGCACATCACAAGGGGCTTTTACAAACCAGCCAGGGGACCACGCACCAGGTCCTGATGGCCCCTTTCCCAGGAGTGGGCCCTCGTATTAAAATTGTGCTGTTCCCTCCCCTCCACTCAGGTCTCCCAAACTGCCAAGCTGCATTCACTCAGAGTCAGGTCTCCGCCTGAGCTGCACTGAGGCCAGTGGATGGAGGGCATTCCCCTCCTCTGGACCAGAGTTCCTCCGACTTGACCAGTGAGCGCAGCAGTGAACTCCTTCGTGGTCAACATCTCTCATCGAAAATATACTGGGATTCCCAGAACACACCATGAAGCATGGGACTTTTTCTATATTCAGCAAATGTTTGGATTATCTCTTATTAGTTGTGAAAGAAATGTTGTAATTGAGACTGAACTTCTACTTAGTTTGAATCCATATTAAGCCTCATTTCTCAAGACAGTTCGGGTAACTATTATATATCAGCAATGTGAATGAAGTGCATATATAGTTATTCTGTGTACAAATATTGCATTATAATTTAAAATGTTTGCAATTTGTCAGTATAAACGTTTAGATGGCCATAGCATTTATTTCTAGAGTTTAATTCTGAAGTCATAAGTTTAAGTCAGTCTTTTTTTACCTGAATATGTATAGTTTAAAAAAAAATAGATGAACTTTTTTAAGATGAAGTTAAATTGTACCCTTAGAAGAAAATTTTATCATTTAGTTTTTATATTCTGCTATAACAATATCCATAATAAAAAATTAATTTGATAAACAAAAAAAGAATTTTGATTAAAAATTTCAAATGGACTTAAGAACTACTTTAATAAGGAATATACACTTCCCCTTCACCCCCTCTAATAGTTTCATGGGGCATCAAGGCATTAAAATGCTGTTCTCTGGTGTGATTCATTGTAACAAGTTTCATTAGTGTCAGATCAATTCATATTTAAAAAGACATTAAAAAGAGGATTTAGGGATGAAATAATCTTTTATAGCCCCTGCAATGTGTCATGGTACTCAGCAATATGCAGGTGTTCCTCAAAACAGATCTTTATTGAGATGGTTTGGATGTTTAAACTCATCGCAATTTTAATTTTAACTAAATGCTTCACTTTATTTCACGATATACAAATTCTTCGATTTGAAGGTCACAATTCTTTTGACACATCCAGTGTCACAAGCATCCAGACACAAGCATCCAGTATTTAGCAAAAATAATCTATTTTATAGATAGATAGTTGACAGATAGATGGATGGATGGATGGATAGATAGATATGGAATATGTATACATACATATTTATACAAACAAGTATTTTTGTGCACTTACAGTTCAATGAATTTATAGATGGAAATCTATTCTGCATTGAAACCTGAGATGAAACTGTGCCACTCTTATTCCCAAATAAATATTAAATACCCACCCTCATCAATTTCATGAAAAAGCATTCATATAGTTTCCACATGGTGCTTGCCAAGTGCTATAAAAGCAAGTGATACAGAGAGTCCTCAGCTCATTATTCAGTATCTTTCCATTGATATATGAAGCTTACACCCTAGGAAGAGGGCGAACACCTACATATGGTTCACAGAGCCATGAACCCTGAGCACTGGAGGGAGGGATCCTGTGGGACAGGGATCAAAAGTTAACATAGCATTATTCATGCAATGGCACCAAAATATCTCCATAAAAATGAAGGATGGTCACTTTCTCTATCAACTTCTAAATTTTTCTATTTTGTTAAATTTCTTGTGGATTTCACAAGTAAAGACCAATATTAGTCACAGAAACCTGGGGTGGGAGATATCATTATTCCCAGCCTAATCTGGGGTGGCTTCCTCCATGCGAGGGATTTAGAAATTTGAAATGGAAACTAATTGGAAAGCAGATCAGCTCTCATCTGAAATTCTGATGATGCCATTTTACAGGCCAAGCTTCCTTTTAGACAAGGAATTCTGCCCCTTCCATCAGGTCCCACATCGCTCCATCTATTTAGCCGCCATCATCAGAAATTCTGAGACACGCCAGAGCTCGGAGTGAAACAGGTGCATCTGCACAGAGCTGTCTGAGGATGCACACCCAGTCCCATGCACAGCCGGGATGTGGTAATAGATGCTTGGCAGGCTGTCATTCATCAACTGTGTCTCTCATCTCAGAGACAACCAGGCAGAATACCATGGCCACCTGCCATGAACTCACAGCCTTAAGTTTCCTGGCCTGAGCTGTGTCCTTGCAGACTCACAGGTAGCCTCTGAAAACACACAAAAAGGGGATCATGGGATCAAGCTAGGAATGAATGAAAGTCACAGCCCAAGGCAAAGTCAGATCACATAGCGAAGAAAAGGTAACTTGTGAGGAATTCAAAATGAGAGGCATCCCGGGTGGCACGTAAAGAACGCTCTGCAGTCACCCACTCGATAAGTACAACCGGGCGCCATTCTGGGTACCTGAGATACATTAGGGAGCAAAACAAAGAACTGTGCCCTCACGGAGCTTGGAGAAGACATACAAAAGAAGATACGATAAACAGGAAAACAATCTACTTATAACATGGTAAGTAGTACGGCAAAATGAAGTAATAAAGCAGAATGAGATTTGGGTGTGGTAGGCTGGGGTGGAGAGGAAGACGGAAAGCTGTAACTTGAAGTAGGAGAGTCAAGGGCAGGACAGACCTTACTGTGAGAATGTGATATCTGAGCACAGACTTAAGGAGGACTTAGGGGAATTAGCCTTGTGACTATCAAGGGGGAAAGCTTTCCAGGTGGAGGGAGCTACTGGTGCAAAGTCCTAAGACAGGAGCATGGCAGGCCTGTTGAAAGAAACAAGGAGGCCTGGGTGGTGTAGTCTAGACAGTAGTTGGGGAGAGAGGTAGAAGATGAGGGCCCAAGCAAACAGGAGTCAGATCATGTGGGCCTTCAGAACCATTGGAGGGGTGTTGGATTTTACTGGGAGGGCAATGGGCAGCCTTTACAAGTTGACTCTATACCATGTTTCAATAGTTAAGTCCACTTGTTGGCTCCACCCTCAATATGGGAGACATTTTGGGGACACTGGGGCACAGAGATGAAACATCTTTGCAAATTTCTGGTCTCATCCTTTATCTTAAGGGAAGTGATTTTTAAGTGAGGTTATGGAACTAAGCATGGTCTGCAGTTCTTGAAGATGTTTTACTTGGAGACTTGAAACACATGGATGTAAGTCATTATCAGTGTCAGAAATGTGTTTGCGTATGTTTGTCCTAGGTGTGACATAGACGTCTGCTACTCTGAGGAAGTTTAACTGTAATCCTATTCTCATTTGACCTGCTAGCAAGCTATTCCAATAATCACATGAAACCAGAATCTGCATGTCCTTTGATTCCAACACAGACTAACGGAGACCCATACGCTTTCCCTACCAAAAATGAATACGGTTGTCAATGGGTTGTTTCCTGGTAGGCCTAGCTTCTCCATTTCAGGGCTAACTTTAAAAGAATGTATTTTATAGCTTGCAAGAGCTTCAGCCTTGTCTTAGAACAAGTCCAGCTTTTAAAATTAAACATAAAGTGATATACACAGAAGCAATGCAGAAATCAGAACTGAAAAAAAAAATCAATAGATGTTTAATGATTCTCATTTCTTTATAGCTAATATTCAGTTATTAAAATGAATTAATGCTGACTAGGCACTTGGCTACATAATAGCATACTAATTCCCATCCAGTGAGCTTACAATTAATTTTTAAAATTATATAATTGAGATCCCAGGGAAAATATGTAACTCTCAAGAGATCCTTTGTGGCTGTTCCTTTTTTAACTAAAGCAATCTCTACCCTATATACAAAAATCTCACCTTCACTGTAATTGTTCAGCAATATACATGAATACATTTTTGTGTTGCCAAAGCTCTATTTTAACTCAGTGAAGCAAATTAATTTATATATTGTTCATGCTTAGATATACTTTAGCCCTAGAAGCCAAAGACAATTTCTATCATCTTCTTATCAAATATATGTAAATCACCTGTCATAGTGTTGTCAACGAATCAGTCCTGCGTGAATCATATAGATCCATTTGGAGGTCACCTAGAGAAACAGTAACAGAGCCAGTGACATGAGCCTTAGGATGGTGCACAATCGCTGGTCAGAAAGTTGCATTTCGGAACAAGGAAGGCACTTCCTACCCTCAGAAATAAAGGCGGTGAGGTGATTGGCAGCTGCCCATTAAGAGGGCTGCAGAGAAGCCACATCGTTGGGGCCCAGCCAGGCTTCAGTTCAAGTCAAGGAGATGAGGAAACTATCTGGAGAAGGAAAAGGAATAAGGAGAAAGAAGAGCAGAGGGTTGGTTCATGAAGACAATAGCCTGGTCGTGGTGAGTGACCAGAAGGCCTAGTGCTTGTACCACTGATCAAAGGAAAACAGGACTGTGGAGCATGCGTAAGCTTAGCCCCGTGGTACCCGGGAGTGCTGAACAATCAAGCTTGAGGGGGCCGCACCACGGGCCCGCTGGGTCCTAGCCAGCGGCTGCAGCACAAGGCCAGGCTTTGGCGTCCGCAGTACCCACCGCAGCAGTGGTGGCTGGCAGCAGTGAACAAATACAGGCCACGTGGGCCTTCACCCATATGGCAGGTTGTTGGCAAATCCGGCGGGCACAGCCCAAAGCTGGGCCCACTGCTGTCACTCTCAGCGGCCTCAGGGGTGAGACAGCGATTGGCTCAGCCTCCGCTAGCCTAGCGCTGATTCCTACATCCTGAACCCAGCGGTGGCCGGTACCAGAAGTCACGCCTATTCCCCTTTCTATCTTGAATTCCCGAGTGCCCACAGTTCCTCTGTCCTTTCCTCAGGACCTGTGGTCCTTGGGCAGATTTTCTGGTGGGTTTTTTTTTGGGGGGAGGGGGCTTTCTGCTGTTGGCACTGTCCCTTGTGCCTTTTCTCTCCTATCTTACATTTTTATAGTTTTTGTCTATTTGTCATTTTGAGTAACTGTAGACTTAATGTAGACTTAACCATGCTTCGTTATGTGTATTTAGTGACAAGAAAGACAGAAGCTTCCTAAGACATAAAAGTAGTCCAGGGGTATGACAGCTTTGCTGTCCCTGGGGTCCCATTTCCCAGTGCGTGGCAAGATCATCATGTCTGAGTTGCAGGTCAGGAGGAGGGAAGTCAGGATGGAGAAGGGCATCCTACTGAGTCAGGTCCCTTTAGGCAACGTTCCCAAGAGCCTCACACAGCACTTCACTCACAACTGGCCAACCAGAATCATGACATGGCCACGTCCAGCTGCAAGGGAGGCTGAGAAAAGCCATCCATCTCAGCTGGCAGTGTGGGGTGCTGACAGCTGGGGTCCTGCCTGTAACAGAGAAAGAAGGGGAAATGACCACTGGGTAGAAAGCAGCTGTGTCTGGTGCATCTGTGGAGCTCTGCTTCACTTGTGATCCTCTTGAGACAGGGTCCTGCAAGATCTCTGGTGTCCGCCTAGGACAGCTCTCCTGCAGGCGGCACCACCACGTCTGGGAAGGAGCATTCACACCACTGTCCTCCTAAGGCCCTGCTCTGACTCACCAACCACCGTCAGCACCATTCTCAAGACCCAGCACGTGTCATTCATCAGCCCTACGGCCCCCCGGGAAGGTATTTATCCTCTCTGTGCCATTTACCACCAGCTGCACAAGAGGATAATCAATTCTGTCAAGGCAATACCTTTCCCCTTCCTGTCTGATTTACCTTCCAGACAGGAGACGGTCAAGGGGACGTTCTAAGAGGAGGCTTTTAGGGAGAGGCCAACCAAAAACCCAACAGACAGTACATGTGTACGTGGGTCATAATCCAAACAGGTGAGGCAAAGAGGGACAGAGCAGCTAAGAAACCAGAGCCACGAGGACAGCAGAGAGCAGAAAAGAGAGCAGACTTGAGCAGAAGGGTGAGAGGTGGCCCTGGCAATTCTGTGGGCCGCTAGTAGTGGCTTTCACAGCCTTTTACAGGGGCTGCAGAGAGGAAGCAGTTAATGGGCTGACCCAGCGTGACATTCATACTAAATGGCTCTTCACTTTCACTCACATCTATGCTCTCGGAAATGTACGGGAAGTCTCCTAAATTACGCCTTGTTCTTCAGGAAAAAGCACCCAAGTAAAAGCAGATCTAAAATAGAAAGAAATCATTTGGTTTCTGAGATTGATGAACTCAAACCCATTCTTCAGAGCAAAAAAAAAAAAAAAAAATGCTTTCAACCAACATTTGAGAGCATATTTTATTATGTCTCATGCTCAAGACGTTCTGGGTGCTTTACTTCATTTAATCTCATAATAACTTTATGTGAGAGATACAATAATATCCTTGTTTGGCAAATGAGGAAACGAGACCCAGAGAGGTTAAATTATTTTAAGTCATCTATGCACACTTGGAGTCATTGTGGGGTGGATGAGAATTTATGGAAATGGACCAAGCGATGCTTTGCAGGCACCAGCTCAACAGCAAATGTTCGGTGATGTTGACCAGCGTGGCGAGGAGTTCACATCCAACCTTATAACCCTAAAAAACTAAGTGCAAAGTGATTGTCCGGGGCCAGGTTTTACATTAAGCAGTCAGAGCCCCCCACACAGCACTGCCTGCAGTTATTCACAACGAGGTCGAAGTCCTTTCCCGGCAGAATTTATGCACACACTTGAAGAAATGTAGGGCTGTGAAGATGGATTAAGCATGCCACTGGGAGTGCACTTATGCACAGAGACGAGAAGATGCTCTGGAAAGGATAAACTATTTCTGCAAAGAGTGTTTTTTTTTAAACATTCGAAGCTATAGAGTAGTTCTTTTTATCAAGCGAAAGCTCAAAGATGGCATTAAAGATTTTCTCTGTTATTCATTGCTATTTTCAGGAAGCAGGGATGTCTGCAAAAAAACATGTTCCATCTTCCAATTTGACATCCTCAAATAATATAATTTCCTACGTGGGTCTGTTAATGTTGTTTTTGTTTCCCTTTTTAGTTTTGACATTTCAAAAAGAAAATCCTTGAAACCAGCAGACAAATCTTGAACTAGTAACAGTGAAGGCATCATTTTTCACCCAGCTACTGCTCTCTTGAAGGAAGTAATGCTTTTATATCTGAAATCAATAAAATTGCATTTTAAAAGAACCATTACACATAATATTCACATTAATTCCATGAGTAGCACATGACCTCTAAGTTTAATCAATAACAAAATGTTAATTAAAGTTTGGAAATGGGATCAATTTACCTAATGGGAATGACAGATAACTGTTATAAGAAAGGCTAAGGGGAATTAAAAGAAATAAGAGGAACACAATAAGATTAACTTTCTGGGCAAAAAGGTAAGTATAGAAAATAAAGATCTCCATGCTTCCCTGGGTTTATAATTGACAAAATACATCAGAGGGATTATATGAAAAAATTTAGAGAACAGGACTAAATATCTTCAAATGTATTCTGTCTTTTTTACGTCTCATTTTTTGGTTTGGTTTCATGGCCATCAGGCTTAGGCAGACACAATATATTTCCTGCGAGCAGATTTCCGGGTCCTCTTCGTTTTACAATTTCATATACATAATGAGATGAGGACGCCGGGGAAACCGTTTCAATATGTTTGCAGCAAAATGGCAGCAAACAAGGGGAACCAGACTTTGGCAACGGGCTGGGGAGAATCCTCCAAATAGGACTGTCGTGCGGATTAATGAGGAATTGTATGGAGCTCTGAGCACAGTGCCTAGCACACTGCAAACGTCCATAGCTCATGTCTATTGTTATTATTACTGAAAAGCAATGAAATTATTCCTGGAATACACATTTTGAAGCTTCAGGGGCTCCTCAAGGATTTCCACTTAATGAAGTAGCAGATTACCAAGTGTATTAATTAGCTCCAGCGTCCTGAAAGAGTTTATTCAATTTCCAAAATAATAAGATGGCTAGGAAGGGGCTTGTTGAAATCCCATAAGAAATTCCACTACTCCTCTTTCTAAATGCCCTGTGCACTCAACACAATGCATGCCCAGGTAGTACCAAGGCAACCGCCAACTTGAAGACATGGGGTTGGTCATTACTGCATTACTGTTTTCAGCTTTCCTCTCTTCTCTCCTCTCCCCTCCTCTTTTTAAAGTCATAACATCTTCTCCAATTTCAGAGTATGCCCATAATCATACCAGCCTACATACATTCAGGACACATCCGCAACACAGTCTCTGGCCTCTTTAAATCGATTGCCATTCGGAGAGTTGAGCACTTTGTTTATCCTTGGTTTCCCCATCACCTGTTTCATGGCTCTCTTAGAAAACTTACACCAAAGCTCTCTTCACTCTCTATATCCTCTGCTTCTACACAACCATGTATTCCCTCCAGTGCTTTAGTTATTTACACTACTTCATTGATATCCTCAAGACATACAGAATCGAGTACCCAATGGGAACTTGAAAATGCTGGAATGGAATTGAACTGTCAAGCAATGTTCCTTCTGATTTCTTTAAGCTTTGAGCAGATTTCTACTCCAGCAATAAAAATATGAGCAGCTTGGTTAGGGACAGATAGAGGTTGGAAAATCCATGGGGTTCACCTAAAACCTGGGCCATAACAACCTTGATTGCTCTTATTTGTCTCAAAACAGAAACCTGGAGCCAAAGGCATCAGAAGAACCAGGGGAAGTACTAGACACAGGGCTGGAGTGGAGGAAGTAATGGACTTGGCATTTCTGCAATCTGCTGGAGAGAGAAGCAGCAATGAAGGAGGCAGAAGGATGCTCCCAGACCTCTCAGCAGACTCGTGAGGGCCATACTACTTCTGGCAGAGCTGAGAAAAACTTTCCTTCAGCCTTGCCACATGTTGTTCCATTTTTCACTTCTCCCAAACCTTATACTCATTCTAATTGAATATTTCTACACTAACTTACTATCAATATTGCCTTTTAAAAATCATCATATTTGGTCGACATTTTAACCCTTGATGAAGATATTCAAATCTATATTTTCACTAATGATAATGGCAATAATATTGGTCAGACACTTCTCTAAGTACTTTCATTACTTCATTTACTCCTCACAGCAATGCTAGGTGAAATAAGCCAGACAGAGAAAGGCAAACACTACATGGCATCATTTATATGTAAAATCTAAAAAAAGAAAAAAAAGTCAAATTCATAGAAACAGAGAGTAGAAAAGTGGTTGCCAGGGGCTAGGGTGGGGAAATTGGGAAGATGGTAAAGGGTTCAAAGTTTCAGCTATAAGATTAACAAGGTCTGAGGATCTCACGTTACCATGGTGACCGTCGTTGAGAGCACTATACTGTGGAGCTCAAATTCGCTAAGAGGGTGGAACTTAAATGTTTCCAACAAAATAAATAAATAAATAAATAAAAATGTGAACGATGCTAAAATGGAAAGGAACAATACAAAAGGCAATAAGGACGTATACAAGAGATAATAAACCCAGATTAAGTTGTCAGGGTAACATACTAGGAGTTGGAGGGTGAATCGAAGTCAATCAGGTGTGGGAAAACAGAGGGAACGGAACACACAGGGACTACCCCTACCTAATCGTGGAGGTAGGAGAGGCAGTGATACCTTTAGAGAAGGAGTAGGTAACCCAGTAGGGCTGGAAGATACAGCTCCTGTGCGTCTGTGCGAGGTGGGGGTGGAACGTAAGACAAGTGGAAGCACCAGAGGCCTTTGTGCTGGGATTGACTTGATCAAAGTTCTGTTTTAGAAAGACAACTCTGGCAGTGAGGGAGGATGGAGGGCGAGCTCTCAAGAGCTGTTTGATACAAAATTTGTCTAGGAAGTCCTTGTCTTTGAGGTCCATACTTCTTCGCTTTCTCAGATGCATACATATTCCCTTTCATTAACTACATCTAAATAAGAATCATGTATGTTATTTCTGTTTCAATTATTGGGAAAATGACTCAAAAAAAGATGAAGAAATTTGACTAAAGTTTTACTTAATTTTCCAGAAATTTTCCTTTGATTTTGAAACAAAAACATTATATATAAATTATAATGAAGACTGATACTCACTTTTATCTGAAAACTACTATGAACATTGTACTTACTAGACTATAGCCCTATATAACATACCAGGTGATGTTCTCTGAAGTTTGTTCAGTGAAACAGAATCTGTGGTGAGCAACACTTGTGACAGAGAATCATCCCAGGGATGTGGGCCAGATGCAACTCCCATGACCCAGTGCTGCAGAGGGAAAGGGGGCACACCAGAAAACAGGCATTTGCTTATTTTCTACCATATATACGGTAAGTAATTCACTGTCTAACCAGCAGCACTCTACAAATGAAATGATTAGAACTTGAATTGCTGAAAGCCGGCAGTTGCCAGAGGAGAATCAACACAGACACCAACCTCTGCTTAGAAGAATGTAAACTCATTTACAGGTGCTCATTATCAACGGAAAGAAAGACATCGTCCCTGAATTCTGCTACCTGGGGAACAAGCACTTTGACAGCAGCTTGACAGATAAAGAAGTCGCCAGCCAAATCAGAAAAGTCAACATGTCCTTCAGCAGCCTGGTAGACAGAACAGGACACCAACATGCCATTGATCTACCAATCAAAGGGCACTTCCTGGTGTCAAATCCACAGTGTGTCAAGGTGGTGGAGATCCTCCATAAATAACACACTTAGAGCCTTGCAGACTGCTCGTAGGGATGACTGAGTCATGCTCAACTACAGAGAGTCCTATCGCCAACAACCAAGTGCCAGAACCTATCGCGTAACCCATGAGCCATGGGGCTCTGCCGTCGCATCATGGAGTCTGATAGGCCTTGGAGTCTGATAGGCCTGGGTCCTGAACTGGCTCTGTAGGTGCAAATGTACTAACTGGAAAATATCGAGCAAGCTGACATTCTGAGCCTCAGTTTCCTCATCTATAAAATGGGGACAATGCCTTGCCTTTTTGGCAAAAAATAACTGAGACAGCATAGGTAAGAGGCCTGGCATTTAGAAGGTACTCAGTGGATGACAGTTACTCATGTCATTAATCATTTGATCAGCTGGAAAGTGGTGTTCTCAGCAGTATCCTTCCTCTTAACCAGATATGGGCTAGAAATGTGGTATGACAAAAGTTGCTGCAGGGTGAACAGAATTCAGGCACATACAAAGATAGCAGAAAAGTGTTTTAAAAGCACACTGAAGCACAACCTCAAAGAGTATGCTTTTCCCTGCAAACTGCTGATAAGCAGCTACAGCCGCTGCCACCAAGCCAGAGAGCATGTTAGGATGCCTCCCTTGTAGCAGGGGTGCTGGGTAGACGGTGAGAATGAAAGCAGGGCTCCCAGTACGTCAGATCTGATCATAGCCCAGAGAGTCCTGTGCCACAAACTGAGAAACAGTTTTCATAGCAAATTACATCGCAGAAACTGTTAATCACAGTGGCCTCTTCAATCACATCCATGCACACTGCAAGCAACATCACCGACAGCAGCATCTTTGAACCTGAAGGACAATGAAGTAAAAAATGTTCCATCGGTCCATTGTGAGTAAAGGTGAAGAACACACGCAGAGCGGTATGAGTATTCACCCTCAGACCTACAAAACAGGAAAAGGGACTTATCTATCAGACAGGCTGATTAGAAACAGATATTTGAAGGAACACTCAAGGGGGGGAATGTAGCTTTTCTCAGAAAAGTGTTTTACACATTGGCCTACAGAGTCAAAAATAATAGAAAATAGTGACTGTAATGTGCACAATTTACTTGGATTTTTCCAATATCTTTAGATAAGCTTTAAGTCCTAGGGCATTTTATACCCATACACAAAGGCCTCTGGAGTGAGAGGCATCCAGGCATTATCTTGAATTACATCAAACTTTCAAGACCCACCCACATAAGAACCACCAAGTGCGTGATAATGTAAAGTCAAACTTTAAACTTGCGGACGTGGGCCACGAGGCTCCCCAGGAGGAAGGTCACTAGGGACGAGTCAGAGAAACATTCAGTCATCGTCTACAGTCCCATGGGCCTTCTCTCTCAGGCTTCCTGCTGGTCTGGGAGACGTGGGAGGGCAGGTTCTGATGAAATCCCCAGAGCTCCACCCTTCTCAGACCGTGCACCTGCGATGATGGAGCTTGGATGCTGTGTGCTCTAAGCCATATTACTTTTCTTCTTTCTTTTCTCACAAAAGGAACACACTTTGGATGACCTTGTCTGTTTTCACTGCACATATGAAGGCTGATGCCTCAAGAAAAATAGCAAGACTACTTTGTTCAGTGTCAGGAAGAAAAAAATTATATATGCACATATATATGTGCATGTGTGTACACACATACATATATGCACCTGTATGCTCTGTGTATATACATACAGACATGATATACATATATACACACAAACATATATGCACACATATGCAAATATGTATTTCTGTATACACATTATATACATTTATACAATATATGCACATAAATACATACATACATGCATATACACCCACTCATACACATAGACACACATATACATACATATACACCCACATACACATCCAGGATATGACTTCATTTAGACCTACTCCACTCTTTTTTAGCATCTCTGCCCATTTGGGGAAGAGCAGATGGACTCCATATGTGTGAATAGATGTTTCCAGTCGCAAACATCACTTGGTAAATACCCTCATGCGGCCAAAAGCATGTTCAGCAAAAACAAACAGAAAGAGGCACAGAGTCGAATGCAGGAAGTTAAATGACTTCAAATGTCTGTATTTTCTCCATCTCTAAATTCAAGCCCAATATACACTTTTGCAGTTGAATAACTGCTGTTAAAAAAAAAATGAGGTGGAGCATATATGTGTGTGTTTTGAGTATTTCACAGGTGCTTAATCAGTCTTCATAATAATTTATACATAACGTTTTTACTTCAAAATCAAAGTAAAATTTCTAGAAAATTAAGTAAAACTTTAGTCAATGTTCTTAATTTTTTTTTTTAGTCATTTTCCTCATAATTGCAGCAAATGTATACAGGTAAAACTTACCACAATTAGAATCCTAATGATACAAATATGTGTTTTTATAGCCCTTTCGAATGGCCTCTGTCCCTCAGCTGGGGTACAGGAAGTAAGCAGCTGTCATGCCAAAGACAGAATAACAGACACGCAGCCAAGGAGCCTTGGTTTTAGTCCACCCTTGCCCCTCTCTAGCTCTGGAATTTCAGAAATGAAGTTCCTCTTCTGTAAAAGACATAATCATACCCACCTCACCAGGCTGCTATGAGGCATAAATAAGATAACACTTTGTAAATGTTAAAACTCTACAAATAAGAAACAGAAAAACATAATCTTTATAACTACCCTAAGTGGAGGGGACAGGTGCCATCAGCCAAATTTCACAGTGAAGAAACTCAGTCTGGTCGGTCAGGTGACAAACTCAATGCTCTGCAACATCCAAATTGCTTCTCTGAAAGCACAAGGCTTCATTTTGATTATTAGCTATTAAGAGCATATGTTTTAAAATACCTTTGAAGCAAACTACAAACACATGATTTCTTCAAATCTATGTTTTTATAATTCATGAGGAACTATATATCTCAAACATTTAAGGAAATTATTTTTAAACTGTGAAGGTGAGAAAAGCTGTACAAATGTATTTTTTTTGTTCCCTCATTCAGTAAATTCACTGAATATCTACCCTGTTCTGTACCCCATCCTGGGGCTCTGGGGGTTTAGCAGAGAAGATGAGATCCCTGCCCTCGTGGAGCTTGTACTCTCCTGGAAAAGATAGTCAATAATCAACCAAACAAACAAGAAAAGGACATCACGTGATAAGTGTGCAGAAGAAAACACATAGGGGTTGAGAGAACAACGCACCTGAAGCTAGGGTAGCAGGGCAGGGAGGAAGACGTATTAGAACGGAGAGGCCACCTGGGAGATGTGAGATAGAACATCTGGGAGATGTGACCTTTGCAGGGAGACCTGAAAGGCCAGCCTAGTGAAGTAATGGAGAAAGAACGTTTCATGCAAGAGGAGCTCCCACAAAAAGGTTGGAAAGACTTAGTTGGAGACCAGCCAGGAAGTTGTTGCTGGAGCCCAGGGGAGAGAGGATGGCCACCTAGTACAGGACCCTTATGGCACAGCAGTTGACGGAACAGAGCTAGATATATTTCAGGAGTAAAATCACCTGGACTTGGGGATAAACTGGGTGCGTGGCAGGAGAGAAAGGGAGGGTACAAACTCTGCATTTGAGTACCTGGGGGAATGTTTTGTAGGTAACAATTAGACAAGGTGAGTTTATCTAGCTGAGTGGGGAAATTCTAGATACAATAGATGGCATAATAGAAGAATTTTTTTAAATTATTTTTAACTGTGGCAAAATACACATAACATAAAATTTACATCTTAACCATTTTTAAGTGTACGGGTCAATGGCATTAAGTACATTCACACTGTTGTGCAACCATCACCACCCCCCATCTCCAAAACTCTTCTCATCTTGCAAAAAATGAACTCTATCCATTAAACAATAACTTCCCATCTCCCTTCCGCAGCCCCTGAACCACCATTTTACCTTCTGTCTCTACCCATTTGACTACTCTAGGACCTCATGTAAGTGGAGTCATACAGTATTTGTCCTTGTGTGATGGGCTTATTTCACTGAGAATAATGTCCTCAAGGTTCATCCATGTGATAGTGTGTGTCAGAATCTCCTTTAGAAGAGATTTTTATGACATGGCCATGGAAAGAGTAATGGAGCCCGAATCGCAGTCTATCAGGGCCTCAAACTGGGAATTTAATGGAAGGAGGACAGGGGCTAACACATAACCCTTAGGACAGGGGAGAAGAAGTGAAAAACATCTCCAGGTATCCACAGTGATTGCTTCTAAGACACACTAAGTCAGGTGAAGATCATGCAAAGATTTTTCCCACCTGAAGCACCTAAGTCTCTCTAGGTCACCGGCACTGGGGTGGGACCCTGTGGAAATCAACATGCTTCACCTGAAGTCTCTCCCACCAAACAAGAAGCTGGACCCAGACAGTACCAAAAGTGAAGAGAAATCAACCTCTCAGCAAGTTTTTCTCCCCCCGCCCCCAAAGGCTTTAACATAGCACTCTGTAATTTCCAAGCTTATATTTCCAATTCTATCATTTTCCAAGAAAGTGGAGGTTATCAAAATGATCGTTATTATCCACAACATTCCATAACAGGGCCATGTCCCATATCGGTCTCTGTTGCCATCTAGAATCAGCGCTCAGGCAATATCTATCACTTCTTTAACTCACCCAGGAGGAGCCTCCTGACAACAGCTCTCCTGCAACAGAATGGAAATCCTTAATCTCCAAATACTGGATAAAGAAAGAAATTGCAAAATACTTTGAGAGAAAGCTAATAATTTAGGTTTGAATGACTGGGCTGGCTATTTTTCTGCTATTCTATTTTATTTGATTTCTAATCTTGCAGAGGTCTGTGGTTCTGACGAGAGCCTTCAGAGATAAAGAAGGGAAGACTACGACATTACTTTGCAACTAAGTACTGGTACGAGGAATTTTGTTAAGGACTTTATTTTGCATACGCACAACAGGTATTTGATGTTACGTCTGCTGCATAGTGCAAAGAATTCTATGCCTTTATTCACAACAGCTACTGAACAAGAGGAAAAGGCAAAGCAAAATATCAAGTGCTTTGCAACCTGCAGCAGATATAACAGCAAGCATAGTAAAATTAAAGTAAAATAAAATCAATACTCCTCCTCATTAACATTCTACTTCACAAACTTTAGAATATTACCCATGAATATCTAATTGCAGTTTTCCCTCACAAAGTTCTATTTTGAAACCTCTGTCAAACTGAAATTGAGCTCCCTGATCACATTAGTGAGCAGAATTATTTTAGGAATAAAGGATTCTTGTCTTAAGTCATTAAGACATTGTCTTTATGGCCAAGCATACTTTTAGAAACTGCTGGAATCACTGTGCCCTGGAAGTCATAATGAATTGCAGGGTTCGACATCATTTTAGCAAAAGTCAAGGGGCTGACAATACACCAAAGCCTCAGAAACTCAAATTAATTGAAGGCATCAATTCACAAAAAGTTGTTATTTTGAAAATGGTTTATATCCACAGCATGGGCTAGTCTCAAGACCAATGGTTACAATTCTAAGTCTGATGTCCTAATTCCTTTGCCAACCGGCTGTGTCGTTACATGAGTCCCCAAACTTCTTCCGGGTTAGTTTCTGGTCTAATAGAGTTTCTTCTCCTAATTCACAGGCTCATGGAGCAGAAAAAACAAAAGAGGGTAGGCGGAAGTGCTTTTAAAACCAGAAATTACTAAACCTACAAGGTATTATTAAGTTAAAAATAACCACTTGGTAAATATCATCAAGTAAAAACCATATGCTAGCCTGCAGTAAGAATAAATAGATAAACTGAAACAAACCAGGACAGAGGTGTGGGTATAAATCCAGAGGTTGTTTTTAGTCTAGAGAAACAGCTTTCAAGGAGTGAGTTCTAACCAACCCCCAGCCATTCTGTCTGAAGGAACCCAAGGTCAGCTTAGAGGCATGGATTCTGTTCCAGGAGAGTGTCGAGTGGGCACAGGAGCTCTGAAATGGAAGTGAACATCTCCCTCTAGGATCAGCCTTCCAGGATACACCACATCTCCTGGGGCAGGGATGGCCAGCAAGAGGTTCTGAAAAGCAGACTGTCTGCAAGGGAAGGTCTGTGAGGAGTCTGGAGGACAGCTGGATAACCTGGAAGCTTCTGACTCCTGAGCTCAAATAAGGCAGAAAAAAAGTCTCTTCTTTCGTGAGGAAAATATTTGGAGGGAAGTTTTTCCAGTTACTGCTAACTATGATAATTGCACTTGACATTTTAGGAGCATGACTCAATAGCTAAAACATGGAAATGCAAATGACTTGCAGTGAGAAATATAAATGGGCATATATTCAAAGACGAACTGCTCCTCCTCTGAGGAAATGTGCCTCCAAAGTTTCTCACAGTTGCAAGTTTCTAAAAAAAAAAAAGTTCTATAATACATCATGAATTTTGAGTAGGAATTTTTTTGAATTTTACAAAAAATATTATAGAAAATAAAATCTCTACATTCGAGTAACTTATGTAATAGGATAATGACATATTTCTCTACTACATGCAGAATAAAATTTAGCAACTGATATGCAGTCAGCCACTACTGTTCACTGAATAATAAATGCACGTGATAACAGGACATTAATATTATTACCTTAAGCTGAATTTTTTTAAATTAAGTGTATCATGGTAAATATACTCTCTTCACAGCACCAGAAGGAAGGAAGGGAGGAGGGAGGAAAGAAGGAAGGAAGGAAGGAAGGAACGAAGGAAGGAAGGGAGAGAGGGAGGAAGGATTATATGTGACACTTTGATACAACCGTTACGGTTAGTTTAAACGTTGGACTACCACTTAATCGCTATGACCGTATTACTTAATGTCTTTAAGCCGCAGAGTCTTAATCTGCAGTAAAATAGAGGTAAGAAAGGTACCTGCCTCACAGAATTGCTGTGAGGACTAAGTAAGGTACTCCTTATAAAAGCCTTGGCTCAGGGCCAGGTACATACACATATTCAATCACTCTTACTGTTCATATGTCAAATGCTTGCTACAAAGCAATTAATCTCACGGCTTTCAAGATTCTACTGATATCATTTAGAACAGTTAAAAAGGTTTTTTAAATAAATATTTATTAACCCTTTCTTGTTTCTGTCTTTCCAGAAGGAACCCCTAACGTTTTATGAATAGAAGCATTCAAAAGCAAAAGAAAAAAATTAATCACTGTATTTGAGGTGGGAGTGTTCTAACAATAACATTCAATATCAGAGAAGGGACAGGGAAGCAGACATAATTTTCACTCTCCTCTGGCAGGAAGCTGACAAATATGGAGGAAGGCATCGAGTCGCCGGCTGAGAGACCCACAAAGTAGCATAAGGCACCTGGTCACCAGCTTTGGAGCCCCTCACTACTGCACATGAAGGGGGCTCTGTTGGTTGGCTGGCTTGGGTTGTGTGTGGGTGAGTGTGTAGTTAAGTCTTACAATTGCATCCTAAAACCAGGACACATAAAACATATAAATAAGGGTTTGGAAGGTGACAAAGAGTGCATAATAAATGAATTCTGTTCCTAACCTAAAGGAAGAGATAGACACCTAACTATAATCTAAGACAGACTTTGGTAAGGACTATTTTAGAGATGCCAGGTAAAAGGTGATAACATGGGGAGAGAATGACTTAGTGGGAGTCCCCTGCATATTGGCTCAAGAGAGAAAAGGCCATGGGTGATCTCTGCAAGACTCCATGGGTGCAGACACCTGGTTTATCTCATTTATCACAGTGTCCCAGCACCTAGCATAGAGCCTGGTAGATGTAGACAGTGATAAATGTGTTGAACAAATGACTGGATATATAAATTATTTTAAGATTATGAGCCCAAGAAGTGAAAAGACAGCATTAACAGGAACGTCAGTGGAAAAACACAAACATGATGCTAGTTTGCAGCAGGGAGAATGGAAAGGACAGAGTTTACTTCTTGATGCAGTAAATTTGCTGATGTTTTTGCAGAATGCAGAGTTAATGGGATCTTTAACAATACCGTATCATTAGTGTGGTGACAAAATCCAAGGTAAATGGGATTCAGACAATTAAAAATATAATCTAGATTTATCTTTTTAAGGATACTTTTCCTAGGGCACAGTCACCCTCAACTCGTACTTTTCTATTCACTCTCATAAAGACTTTCTCCATTTAGCCTGACCATCTTATCTTTTTACTACTTAGTGGAGTCTGTCATTTCCCAGTCTGAAAATTTCACTGTTCAAACCTGTTTCTTGATTACCTTTGCGAAAACCTGAGAATCTCTGCACTCATATTTTATTAATCTGCTGACTTCATCCATGGAAAGACTCATTTATCACCTTAGTGTTACCCAATATCACCATTTCTTAGTATTTGGCCCAAAGCCAATATAATTCAACTTTTAAAATATTCCTCTATATAAAACCTAGTCAATAACTCCTAGAAATCTAAATAAAAGATCCTGCTTTAGTTTTAAATTCATCAGACATGGACTTCATGAGGCAATAGTGTCTTTTCCCAGAGGAGAATTCTAACCTTCCCTGTTCTCTATTCCCGCCTGTAGAGAAGAATTCCTGGTCTGCAGAAGGGCAATGGCAAAGCCATTTCCTGTGTGTCTGACGGAAATGATGCTTGGAAACAGAAAGATTTATTCCAAACTAACAGATCTCAAGTAGAATGCATCCCCAGTGGGCTAACTAATGGTAATCAGGCTAACTTAAGATGACTTACTTTCAGAACACTCTTACCCTCATACAGAGACCTATAGCCAAGACATTTGCCCCAAAATGAAATCTAAGATCCTTGCTGCAAAAAATTTAGCAAGGGGGATTATAATTCCAGGGCTGGAATGGGGGCACCCAAAGCAAAGCCCTCCTTCTTTTGGCCTTTGCACATGCTAAACACCCTCGAGTAAAGTCTGCCAGTTAAAACTCCTATCTACCTATATGGAGCTCAAAGCTTCACAGAGAAGAGGTCTGATGGTGAAAAAGTCCCACTGAATCACCAAAGAAATCCATGCTGGTTACTTATTTTTAACCAAAACAGGTTTTTCATTCTTTATTCCTTTATACTTGTAATTACAAAAATTTCCAAACATACAAAAGTATAGTATAATACACCCCCATGTACCCAACACCCAGCATCAAAAGTATTAATTCATGAATTCAAGAACAATCTTGTTCTCTGTATACCCCAACCTATTTCCCCAGTCCACACAATTGTTTAGAAATTCCCAGACATTATGCTACTCCATCATTGAATGTTTAGGTATGTATCTCTAAAAGACAAAGATTCCCCTTTCAAATCATAACCATAATATCTAAATTACAACCTCCAAAAAACAATTCCTTGATGTCATCATTCAGTGTTCAAATACTTGATTGTTCTATAAATGATCTTTTTAAAAATGCAATTTGTTTATTTGAATCAGTACCAAAACACAGAGTAAACGTGACTGGTGATAAGTCTCTTGATTTCTTTCCTATTGGCTGATAAGGCTCATGGGTGATTTGGGACAGTTTGTCCTCATGTGATTATATTGCCAACTGAAAATACAATCAGATTCGCTTATCTGGTTTTATTACTGATTCGGGGGGATTACCTTGTAACATTTAATTTTTAATTATATAATCATGCAAAACACGTACATGGTTCCAAAGTCAAATTTACAAAATAGCATAACCTTATTCCCTCTCTGCCCAAAAGCTAAGTTTTTTAATATATTTCACAGTTTATCCTTCCATTTCTTAAAATATAAGCATGTGTGTACATTTATATTTACATCACCTCTTTCACAGTAAATAGTATCAGGCTATACATATTTTTCTTCACTGTGCCTTTTTTTTTTTAACATAACAGTGTATCCTAAAGCTCACTCCATAAATATATATAGATCTTTCTAATATCTTTTTTTTTGGTATCAGATAGTATCCATTCTGAAGATGTTTCATAGCTTATTCAACCAGTCCCCTATTTATAGAAAGACATTTGGATTATTTCCAATGTTTTCCTACTACAAAAAGTACTGTGAATGACAGACTTGATAGTATATATTTCCATACTTCTGTCATTTCCGACAAGTGGGTAGCCCTCTGCTTTAAAAGGTAAACAGAGAAATAAATGTCATCAAAAAATTGAAAATAAAAAGCAAAACACAAGAAGACTGAGAGGGAGAAAAACTGGCTCCAGATGAAGTGAAAATAATTTAAATTAATTAATATCCTCAGAGAAAATCAAGTGGATATTGCAGTCAGAAAAGAATAAACCGCTTCAAAAATGTGAGAAATGAGAGAAAAGAGTAAAATACTACCTGAAAGATCTGTAAGATCAATTC
Organism: Camelus ferus; assembly: GCF_009834535.1. NCBI lineage: Eukaryota > Metazoa > Chordata > Mammalia > Artiodactyla > Camelidae > Camelus > Camelus ferus. Next base: position 36,667,166 of record NC_045709.1, read on the forward strand.
CTCTTTCATGATCGGGATTCAACAGACACTGTCTCAAGTTGATAAATGAGGGGAGAAACATGTAACCCATAATATACATACAATATTAACGTATAAACAGAAAGATCTGGAAGGCATTGCCTCTGGGGAATGGTACTGGAATTAGGAATCACTGTGTACATTTTGTTTAATACCACTCTGTGTGCTTAGAATTTTTTCATAATAACATTTTAATTAAACATAAAATACAAGAATGAATAAATAAATGTGAACTGACATTTATATGCTTTCATTTGCAACATGTTTCCCGGAGCACTGAGGAACTGAGACTATTCTTATCTGCTGAAAATCTTCCAAGAGTACTATTAATAGGTGATAATTTACTCTGATGCCCAAAACACAGTGTGACAAGTGTGATTTACTTATAGCTAACACATTTTCCCATGGAGCTTCTTCAGACTCCTCCTATCCATCACTCTCTTGCTCTCTTTTCCATTTTACTGGTCCTAATAATGATAAATAAAGTCTATAACTATCCCTTATCTGTTGGCTTTCATATATGACCCTTTTTCTGTGCTTAAAAATTCAGGTGAATGGAATATTCTACTTTTCTTCCACAGAAAGTGAAATTAAGTAGTTTAATTTGGAATGTAATTCCCAATTAACGATTCATATTAATGTGAATGAAAACACTCTCTCTTTCTTGAATTAAATAAATATCATTTTCCTCCAGATCCCATTTTTTTCCCAACCTGAGAGTTTGCCTCTTCAAAGAAGCCAAGTCTTGTTTGTCCTCAGAGAAATCATCATGCAACTACCCCACCAGATAACGTTTGCTTATGTATTCAGTGATCCCACCCTCATGATAATAGGTTGTCCCTCCTTAATAAGTATGTAAATGAGACTGATCTTTCTGCAGTTCTCAATTCTTTATAGATGTGAGTTAATGTCAGAAAGTCTCAGGTACTCGCAATGATATATCAATGCATACATTTCCACAAGCATGTTAATAATTTTATCTTTGAATTCAGCCAAGACTCTTGGTTGCATTGCTTCAATTCCTTGATTAGAGTTACCTGACTCTCAGCTGAAGTCTTTATAACTGTGCTACCATAGTCAAGACCCTTAACCTCTGTGCGAGTCAGCCACTTTCTCCGTAAAATGAGGATACCACCACCTATTTCACAGTTACATCCCTGAGCACCCTGCCTAAAATAGCATCTCCATCATGCTCTTTCCCCTTTATCTGATTTATTTTTCTTAATCATTGCCCTTCTCTCCATTTGCTATTACTCTATACTATTACTCTATACTCTGTTCTTTCCTTTGTTCATACCTGTCTGCCACACAAGAGTATGTTTCTTGAGGCCAGGGCTCCACCTGCTTCTATTAATATCCACAGTCCTTAAAACAACGCTTAGCGCATGGCAGCTGCTCAATAAATTTCTTGAATGAAGTGTATTGCTGAGTGATTCAACTGAAATAACATATGTGAGATGTATGGTTGGTGCCTTGGCAAAAAGTAAGCACCTCAGGAAAGGTAATATTCACCTTATAAACAACCACACTTGACAGAACATAAATACTCATTAAACTGTCAGAACCTAACTATTTAATAAGCAGAACCATTAAAGTGTGTGTGCGTGTGTGTTGGTTGGGTTGGTGTTTGCCTAAGGGCTCCAGGAACCAGTGAACTTTGGGAATCTTGGCTATATGAGTTAATGAGCAAACCACATTATGGCACATAGAAAGCAAAACATGTAATATGCCACGAAGTTCTGATACGTTGTGAGGTTGGCTAGAAACCCACTGAGAGAAGAAAGCTGTCAAAGAAAAGACATTCAAGCAACCAGAGAGCCTGAGCAAGCGTCCTGGATGCTGAATCAAAGGGTGTGCAAATGAGAGTATCAGGTTCCATAAGAACAGCCCATGCAGCTCGGATCTGGCCTCCCTGTGACCACAGAAAGAAAGGAAAAACATCTGAACACAAATGCCAGCTCTGAACGGTGAAACCACCCATGCAGGACAGACGCAGGAGGTGAGAGACGAGACGAGGTAAAGGGATGGAGGAGGCTGGCAATAAATTTGCGGAAATTCAGGATTTCCTGTTCATTGCTACTTTGCCCTCTGCCACCTTCAGTAAGGTTTCACATGAATGAAATAATATTGGGCCTTCAATTTGACATCTGGGCATTTCCTGTCATTTTCGATCCTAGAACGATGTGATTTAGTGGTCTTAACCAAAAAATCGAAGTTCTACATTTCTTCATTAAAAAGTATTCATCTAATCTATACTTAAGTCCCTCTTATTACAGCCTGGCCTCAGATTAAATCTCTCACCATCTGTTTTTTAATAATTTCAGTACAATCTCATTGCCTCTGTGTGGTATGTGTACGTGTGCACACACGTGACTTTTAAATAATACAAACTTTTCTATCATTCCTATTTTCAGACATTCAACAGAGTTCCCTCACCTAGTTTCTGTGCTACACCAAGGCCTTACTTTCTGACAATTGCCGGACAAGTCGTTTTGGGTATTTTAAGCTTCCAGAATACAGAACCCTTCTTGCCACTTCCCAAACTTATCAGACACACAGTTCAGTGGGTTCATTGGATTCTCCTGCCCCTTTTCCTCCAGAGCATTGCGTTCCCCGGGACAGTGCCAGTGAGGCCTTTATCAGTCTGTGTCTTCAGTTTCTCCTTACTCATCGGCTTTTCTCCAGCTGTTAGCTTTTTTATAAAAGCCATTCTCCCACCATTTTTAAACTGTAAGAGATCCGAAACTTTAAGAAAATTCCTGGGCTGCTTCTTTGCTCGGGCAGGAATAGCTCACTAACGGGCTCACATGAAGTGACTTACCTTTAGGCAAGAGGAAGAAAATTTAAGTAGGCTGAACTGCCCTGGTACCCAGTTGCTCTTCTCTGTTTGACGTTTGATGTCTTCTCTTCCCTTGGAGGCAGCAGGCCAGGCTGAAATCCGGCCATCACCATTTATTAACCCTGTCACCTTAAGAAGGACACGAAACTTTATGATTCCCTGTGTCCTCATCTGTAAGATGGTGACAATAATAACTTTTTCCCCTGATGGTAAAGACTGAATATAAATGACCGACAGGTTAAACACAGGACACAGTAGCATTTTCCCCTTTTTCCTTCTTAGGTTGTTTACAGTTACTATTGTTAACGAACTGCTCCTCAATTCAACACTTAAGTTATCAGGATATGGATTTTGTGATGGATTATGTGAAACAATGAAAGTGGAACGACTAAGACAAATCAGGTCGTTTTATTTTTTATCATAAGCAAGTTCTAATTCTTCCTCCTTCAACAATACTGTAGGCAATCATTCTAAGTAGGCAGGTTAACAAAAATAGGATAAGTAAGCAAAAGGGGCTTCTTTACACAGATACCTTTGCTTCCGAGCTCTGCTCTCCTCGCACACTGTAAGAGCTCATTGTCGGCAGGAGATAGCAGAGAGCATGTGTGTTATTAAAAGCACTCCTGCTGGAGCCTGGGGCCAGCATGATGGATTACATACTTGCTCAAGGTTCCTTTCCACTCTGTGATTCCATAACTCTAACAAGACAACTTTTAAAATTCCAACACTACCAAACAATTTTCCTACAGGGGTGTTATTTAAATAAGGGACTTTGATTTACATGGAAGAGGCAGGACTGTCTCCAGTCCAAACCAGAATGATGAGAAAAACACTACAGTTGGAAATCAGAATCTCGGAATTGAAACCTCCCTTCTCTGATCATCGGTCACCTGATCTGAAAAATGTGGGCTGAGCTCAGCACACTCTTATGTTTCATTTCAGCTTTGAAATTATGATTCTGGGATAAGGCTGCAGCCCATGGTGGCGGTAGGTACAGCGGCAGGCCGTGAATAAACACGTGCGAACTGCTCCCTTTTCGGAAGTGATCTGGGACCACTACCACTTTCAGCACCGGTTACCTCTGAGAAAGGGGTGAGGGTGGAGAATAAAATGAAAGAAAAATATTAACAGACATTGGTGAGGATGATTAGGTGCTCCCTATTCTAAAACAGTAACTTCAAATAACTGGTCAAAGATGTGCCTTTGTGCGCCAGAAACGTTCAGAAAAGGACTTGGGTATGACTTAAAGATAATGATCCTCCTTATCAGTGATGGTATTGGCTTTTGGCCTCGGAAATTAACCACACTGCTGGCTGGCATAGCCATCCTTTCTTCCAGACAGCACGTACATTTCCTCCTCCCATGCCCTGGAGAGTAGCTAATTAGTACCATCATGGGCCCAAAATAAGTAGGAGACTAGTCCTCACTGTCTAAACGCCCAGATTATTTTAATATTCCCAGAGTAACCACGGCAACCAAAGTTTAAGAAACAGAATATTACTGCCAATAAAACTTTCCAATGCATTCGATTTTGTAAGACAGTTATTCTTTAAAACAACAACAAAAAAATGGTGTTAAGTTTTAATGACACTTGGAAAAATTTTCCGTATTAACTTCCAGCTTTATAATCTAACTAAGCCTACACCAATAAAATCTTAATCATCATCAAGCACTTCACACACACACACACACACACACACACACACACACCCACACCCAGTATATTTATCTATCGGAGATACCGTATCTTTAAGTATACATTTATAAATAGGCCCAAAGAGAAATTTTCATTGAAATGTTCATAATTTCCAGAAAATCTTCACATACTGCATGACACTTGCATATAGCGTTTTAATTAATTCCCTATTCATGAAACACTTGGGTACTTGCACAGTTCAGATGATTAATGAGCAGGAGTGTGAGGACGCAGTAAAGATTGTCTAATAAACTCTTCCTCAAGATGCTTCATACGTGCAAAGCACTGCAGTTCAGTAAATGACACAGTGGCCTGGCGGAAATGCTCCAAGCTGTTCTGCCCAAGATCCGACCTCTTCTGGCCCTGTGTGATTCAGGCCAGGCGAGTGGCATGGAAGACCCTCGGGCTATGAGGAAAGACAGAGCAAGAGCATGTGGCCCTCTGCAGCCCCCAGAAGCCAATTTAAAAATAGACCAGTGTCCTTCCTCCTAAACAAATATTGGAAATGTGATTGCCGTGGAGAAATCACTCTGGCAGAGGGGAAAGACAAGGAGTAAAAGATGTTCCTTTCCGAAGAATTGTTCCCATTTACTCGTCCCTACAACAGACATTATCTGACACAGTCTCCAAAACTCTCTGCAAAGTATGTATGGAAACTCCATTTATCTGATGGGAACCTGGAGCTCAGGTAGACAAGGGGCAGGGACCTGAGCCCTAGTTTTCACAACTTCAAAGACCTCTCCTGTAAAAGAACTGTTAGCAAATCTGTACTCTTAAGAGAGATTTTTATATCCCTAGTTATAGATACGAGAGGTTTTGAGAGCCTCACTTGACCATTCACTTCCCTTGACACTAGGTTTGGCCCATGAACTTGGTCTGATCAATGAAGAGCTGAAGGGATGTGCCACCCCAGGCAAAAGCTCTGGGACCTAACCTGTAGTTGGCCCCATCTCCTCTTTCCCAGACAGAGGCTGATCCGTCCACTTGAATTCGAATGAAGACAACAGGAACACAATCGGTGCTGACCCATATGTGCACATGCAGAATGAGCAAGAAATGCATGTTGGCCATTGTATAAGCCGCTAAGAGGGTATCATTTATTACCACAGCACAACCAGCAGTCTCGACTAGTCACAGCTCCTTTCTGACATTCACCTGGAATGAACCAACTGTCTCCAAGAAGCCTGCCCTCTGACATTGCCTTTCATCAGCTAGCAGTGAGCTTCAGAAGTCCCTCTGGATGAGCTACCCCAGAGGAAACACAGGGTAAACAGTCGGGCTTTAAAAGCAGCAAGTACACTCCACCAAAGAGGTAAATCTGTATGAATAAGGGGCCAACCAAGGCCTCTGGACAATTCCTGGTAATATTCAAGGAGGCCTTTTCTCAGTGTTATTCAAAATACTCTACTCACCTTCCCCAACACAAATTCTGAAAAAAACGCAGCCCCTTTACATATATTTAAGTTGCCACCCTGAAATTTTCATCATAAGTTTTAAAGTTATTTTTTGTTAGTAGGAGATATGAAATATTAAATATTTTATAAGACAAAATAAGATGAGGATTGACTTTGAAATCAGTATTTCATGACATGCTTTGATAAAATAGGTTTTAACTATCATATTGAAAACTGCCCTGAATCCAAAAGGAAACACATGAAATATGTATTTGTGGTTTTATCCAATATATCTCTAAAACTTTGGTAGTCCTGGAAAACATTGCTAATTTTAACAGAATCAGCCCCGCTAACCCACATTGCAATGCCCAGTTTATCCTTACCAGAATTATACTTAAGATGCAGAAAGGCAAGAAACCATCAGGTTTAAATTTCTTTGATGAATCATTAAAGAAGCCCTCCTCCAAAACAAGTATTTCTAATCATCCATTCTTTTTTTTTGATGCATAGGAGATTTCTAACTCCGGAGCAAATGTGCTAACACATCAGATGGGTGAAGAAAGGCCTTCACTGAGGGAAGAAGTGTGCAAAGCAGACACTTTTTCTCGGGCAGTTTTAGAAAAGAGTAAGTATGGAAGTTGAGAATCTTGAAAGCAGCATGTTATTGTAAGCCCTTAAAACTATCTGTGCATTCATACCCCTGGAAAGGGTGCACACCTCTATTGCAAGAATATGTTTTACACACATATAAAACACGGTTGGTGTGTATGTGATGAAGAAGCCAAGGAGCAGGCTAACCTCCTGGGTGCTTTCTGGATTCAAAAAACAAGTCTGAGCAGAAAGCCTAAACTCAGTTGCAGTTACTCGCCCCCCAAGACCAGGGGACAAGGCCTCACTGTGATGGCACCGGCAGCAGCTCCAGTAAAGCACCGGGAATCGCTCCTGGGGCCCCACTGAAGACCGAGAATTGTGTTCCCAGCACTCAAATCGTGTATCTTAGAATGCCAACAAGACCATAAAATGTTTTCCAGTTTTATACATATTTAAGAACTCGTGGGTAATATATCTAAACTCTTCTTCTAAAAAGACCCCTGCTAGCAACAACACTTTTGAATAAAGAACTGTCAACACTGGCAGATTCAGAACTTCTGCTGAGAAGAATTTACCACAGCAGAGCAATCTAAGTACATCATGCCATGCAGTGGTGGTTTCATAACGATATATTCCCAGGCTGGGGGAAGGGAGGGTTTTTATTAAGCTATGGATACATTAAATATCATTATAAAGTAATCCTCTACTATTATTTCAATGGCATTTTCTGAACACAGCATTATAGTTCAACAAGCCACCTGGGCAGGCACCAAAAAAAAAAAAAATACTGTGTGCTGGTCTTATTAAAAAAAAAACTGTCTCAGAAAGACTTACACACCAAATGCATTGAAGTGGCACAGAACAAAATATTACACTTTTACACCCACTGTCCCATGAAAGCAGCATGTTACTCCAAACACAAAATAGCAATTTTATAAAATCAATCTCTTTCCTCCTCTCTTAAAAATTGATGACTATGATGACTCTAGCCTTGTTAGAAGTGTGGGTTTGGATCCTACAATAAGGTTGTATATATGTTAACATCAGACTTTGGCAGGGAACTCTTATTTGAGCAATGTAGTAGCCATGATCATTTTAACATATTTCTTTTTGGAAGGCAGTGGGGAGACAAAAAATAAATCCGTATTACGGTGTATATGGAAAAACATTAAAAATAATCTAACATAATGGTTAATTAACATATCAAGCATAAACTAAACAACATAATCCAAACACAAAACATGAAAAAGAACCGCCAGATAACAAAATACATTGCCTTTCATCTTCACTGTGACACATTTTTAGAAGCAGACCTCTCTGTATCACAATCAACTTTGATTTAATAAAGTTAAACCACACAATATAACAATTGTATATCAAATAGAATTCTTCACACCACATTTTATCGCATTTTCCATCATATTATGCACTTGAATTCCTTCAAGTACTGCCTCTGTGATCTCTTCCCTACCTCTCCTCCGAGCTTCCAGAATCAGTGTCTAGTACTGGATAAGAATGTCCACATGGTTATTTCTCCTGCATTGTCAAACCCCTCCCAAAAAAAAAAATCCAAAACCAAATTGAAACGCTTTGCCCACAACTTTCTTTTTCTTCCTAAATCCAGTAGCATCATCACCTATTTACTCCCTTAGGATCCTCTTCCAATCTTCCATCTTCACACTCTGTATCCAAACACTTGACGGGTGCTCCAAGTTTCTCATATGTTCAACCACTAAATGCTACAATTCAGTTCATTCTTTTGTATTCCCATTACTCCACTTTTCCTCCCTTCTTGTCATTTTTACCTTCTGTACTTTCATATCATTAGACGGATGTTGGAATTTATGAATCTATCTTCCACATCTCTTAAATTGTAAATTTTCCATCACTTTTCCCATATCTTTGTCCCTGCACATGCTGGGAAACTTGCTTAGGCTGATCTTCTAAATCACTGGCTCACTACTAAGCTGTTTCCAGGCTACTGTGTACTCTATCAGTTATGTTTTTATTTTAATAATTTATTGTCTATTTCCAAGGCCTCTAAATGTCTATCCTTATTCTGCAAACCCTTGTTTTGGCTTTATTAATGTCAAGACATTTATCACCCTGAAGATATTAAATATTTTCATTTTACAGTCTTTTTCAGACTACTTGATTACCTCTATTTCCTCGGGAGCGAATCCTTGTGTGTGTTAAGGAATTGTGACCTCTTTCAGGATGGCATCCTTTCTCAGGTCTCTGTAATTCCCTACTGACTTTCTCTTTTATGTGAGATAATTTTCCCTTGTGTTCTTTTGCTTAACCTCATCTACTTTAATTTTTTTTAGAAGATATGTAATCATTGGTTTTTTAATCACCTTATCTTTTATGTATTTCTCTGAGTTTTCTGTGGGAAGGGAAGATTTTCATATATGCTTTCTTCATCACTTTTGAACTCAAGGTCTCTGATCACCAGTCCAGGGGATTTGGGCACCAGCCTCCTAACTCATCTCTCCTCCCTAGCCTCTTACATCACACTGCAACCAGTACCATCCTCAGAGGACCTGATCGTTGAGTTTGGTGTTATTCTTTTCTCTAAAGTGTGGTAAAACACATTTTTTAGATCCTTCACTCTCAAGAGGAAAAAGAACTCTATAGTAGAGATCTTAGCAGAGATTACAAAGGGAAAAACCCCTAATTTTGAGTTCCATCCCCTATTCCAATCTAATTCCCCACTTCATCTTTTAAAAATCACTACCCTCTAGCCATTCCAACCACTCAGAGAATCTATGCAATTTCATGCTCCCCTGCCTGTGCTGAAGCTCACTTCACTTCCATGTCCCTTCCACTCACAAACATCCAGATAAAATTCTACTCTCTGGTATAGGAACCCTCGCCTACGCTATGGACATTTCACTATCTGGGCCTCACATAGATATTACCCATATCCCTGTTGGTGTACTAGATCATTCTGCCCTAATGTGTTAGAATCCCTAACTAGGTCATAAATTCCTGAGGACAAAGGTTATTTATTATTTCTTTTCATACTTCAGGCAGCACCTAGCATAATGTTCAGCCTATACTAGGATACTCTCAACAACATTTTGGAAATGAAAGATGACATGACCCCTGTTCCAGTGACTAGCTGTGCTATTTGGCAAATATATATTCATAAAATTAAGTTCAAGGAATTAAGGAATTAAAGGAAGTGAAGTCATTCAAAGCAGGATTCAGTATCATAGCTTTAGATGGTAGGAAAAAGAAACTTCGGCTTCCTGAAACTCCGAACCTACACCAGTCTCAAGTACCATTTTTCCTTTCTAAAAAGCCCCCAGTGATAGCCCAGTCCTCTGGGTTCTACTGCCTGCCTGCCTCTTTGATTGCATTTACCACCCGAAATGCAACTGTCCATGTCTCCATCTACCCTACTAGATTATTCCTGCTGAGAGCAGAAACCAGATACAGTGTTTATCAGAATAAATAAAAAAAGGTGTTGACTAAGTAAATGTTTAAATATCACACTTTCCCTTATTTGTCCACAGAATAGTCTCAAGCAATAAGGAAAGCTGTTATTCTCATTTTCCAACAACTAACTAGAATAAATAAATGTTAAATGGTCACGGGGAAAGGAACCTGGTAGTAGAATTTAGGTCTTCTTGAAATTCATCACCGCATTTCTAAATACTCCTACATACCAGGAAGCATCCATGGTCAGGAATATAAGAATGGGACAATTTGGAGCTCTTCAAATAAAGGAAATAGTCCTTACAATAACATAGTGGACAAAACCAACCTTTAAAAAAAAAAAAAAGCAGAGCTCTGTTCTAAGAGCTTCTAGCACATAATTAATATTACAAACAAAATCATCATCCACACACTGATCAGCCCAGCATCATCATTTCTACATGCCCAGGGTGACCGTATTAATTTATCCTGTTCAGAAGGACTTTAAACAGCCATGAACATCGCCAGATTGAGCATATGTTAATTTCTACCAATACAGCATTTTCATTACACACAACCCCCTCTACTACAAACAAGATGCTTCCACTAAAACCTCATAGAACTACAGAGATTTTAAGTTATTATTGCTCTTACTATTCATTTTATTAGCTATTTATTGAGTGGTTACTACATGCCAGGCATGTTGCTAAGAGCTACATAAATGATCTCATTTACTCCTCATAAAAATATTACAAATTAAGTAGTATCATTACCAGATTTTTTAAATGAGAACAAGGGCTCAAAGATAGGAAGCAATGCACCCCAGGTCATGCAGCTAGTAAGGGGTGGAGAGGGGAATAGTTCCTAGTCCTTTCTGGTGCCACAGTCCTGGCTCCTCCCACGACAGACACTGACCCACATTAGTGTCCACTGGAAGGATGTGTTTGGTCAGATATTCTCATAAGTTTGACATTATCATCACACTGAATTGCACGAAATTGGTATATTTGTAGGTTCAACCTAATAGAATGTTAATATTCTATTCTAATATTAGTATCTGTAGCTTTTGCTTTCTTGAAAATGTATTGTTTTCTTTTTATTTTGTATAGTACATATATTTCACAACTCCAACAATTATTATTATTACAAATTACAGTATAGCCAATAAGATATAAACACCAGTCAGTCCCTTAAGTACTTCCCCAATTCTGATCACAGGTTGATTATATGAGAAACACACTGGAAAGAAGAAGCCAGGAATTCTCCCCCTGAGAAAACCATTTCCAGATCAGCACATTCTAGAGCTATGGACAATGACTGGTTTCTGCAAACCCGCAATGACTTACTAGTATGAGATCTCTATTTCCTTTAAAATGTAAATTTTTTTAATTAACAATTCCAAGAAGAGAGAATAAAATAAAATAAATGCTAGCATTTGGGAGTAAATGCTCCCTTTGGTAAGAGAGTTTAGAAACTAGGACATTTGCACAATCAACTCTCCTCTTTTTCACCTCCATCCATCTCTGTGTCTTTCCTTCTGGTCTTAGAGAAAAAAGTGTCCTGCTTCTTCAAGAACTAGTCCTCCCATCCATGCTCTTTATCCCAACCTCTGCGACTTCCTCTGGAAATTTCCTCTGTAGATCTTCCCCTCTCTGTATCCTCAATTGCTCCCTCCCTCCTGGCTGCAGCTCTCAGAACAAATACAAACGTGCTCAAGTCTTCTATATCTACATACACTCAACACCGTCCCTCAGAACACCCTTCCCCTTCTTTCTCTCCTCCTCCCTGCCAAGGATTAAGGAAGTGATGTGTTCCACCTGCACTCCCTCACCTCCCACCCACTCATCATTCCAAAGTAGCTTGGCTTTTGCTCTCACTTCTCTGAAATCATTTCAACAATGTCACCAGTGACGCCCTACCTACTGGACTCTCAGTTCTCATTCCACTTGACCTCTCCCTAGTTTGTGTTAATGCTGTCCCCTCCCTCCTCAAACGCTGTCTCTGGGATTCATTAATGATAAACTTTCCTGGTTTTCTTCCTACCTCTATGACTGTTCCTCTCCAGCCCTTCCTACTTTCTCGGTCTTATTCCTTTGTTTCTTCCTTAGCCTTTCTTTCCGAGAATTTGTCTTCTTGTTCTAGTCTCTCCAATATACGCTTCAAACTACTCAAAGCTATGTTAGCTTTTCTCTCCTCAAACCCACTCCTTCTTCCTTGGCCCCACCCTAGATCCATTCCATTTCCCAGGCAGAAAGCACCCAGTCATTGCGAAATCCTTTCCCAGCCTTCTTCTGCAGCAATCATGGAGGGGCACCAGAGTCCTAGTCCTCATGCTGGATGGCCAATAGCTTTTTTTTTTAAAGGAAATTATTATTATTTTCATAGACTGCAATATTCTACAAAATCAGGGAAATTAAAGAGAATTCAGAGAAGACGGCCAAAGCCCTTGTACAATCTCCTACAGCTCCAGGAACATCCAGACTTGATTAAACACAGAGAAGATGGAGAAAGAACTAAGAGTTACATGACGATTCTTTATAAAGGTTTGTAAGAAAAACAGCGCCCACACTTGTCAAGAACCAATGTAAAGAAAATGAATTCAAGCTTTAGCCAACTCTTCACTTTCCACTCGTTGACGATTAGGGCAGTGACAGTTGGGGGAACTAAAAGATTGGTTCTGGACTTCTTTACAAAGAGGACAGTAAATAGAGCAGATATTGTTCTGGTCTTTTGATATCATCACCTGCCTGAGGAAAAAAAAAAAATATGCACCAAATTTTTGCTACTCTTGCTATGTGAGTCTCAGTTTTTTATTCTCTGATAGTTTTATACCCTCATACATATTGTTTCCTTCACTTGACAAAGCCCTTAACCTTCAGACTTCTGCTCAAATGTCACATACTTTGGGAAACTTTCTCTACCTTTCCTAAGAATATTCAGTTCCTCCTCAGTGATGCCAAAGCACTTTGTATACACCAGTAATTCATAGCATTTACCACTCCGGTATCACGGTAATTTTGTATAGTCCTGCCCCCTTCACTCTTGTTTCTGTCTTCACTGTTCCTTGAAGGAAAAGTCTGTGTTGTTTTCCCCTCCGTACCTCATGTAATATGCTGATTAAATGCCTGGCTCCTAGTAGGTCTTCAAAGATGTCTGTTTCCTTAATTTGATTGATCCATCCCTCTGGTCAGGTTCATCTATAATCCTGTTCAGAGGTAAGGGCTTTTATTAAGTGATTTTTTTTTTTGAGTCCCTCTGAATGCTAATAATTCATTATGTAAGACACCAAAAGAAAATTCAAGATGTAATGAACGTTCTTTTTCCTCCTGAAATAAATACGTTGTCACAAAACATGATCCTTTAAGGTTCTTGTTCAGAGAAGGTTACCTGCACTGAACAAGGCAAACAGATTCTCTTGACAGCACCAATCAGTTTTCCATGTCAGCCAACTGCTCACTTGTGCTTTCTTAACTCCCACTTTAAAAGTCCAAAATGACAAATTATCTCACAGGTCCCTGGGCAAATACTTCATTGCTTTTTCTGAAATGTCAGTGCTGATTCCTATTCCTACTCAGTTTTGCCTCATTTTAAACCAATAAAAATATTTCTTCCTGCCAGCTTACATTTTGTTTTATAATCCTTTTTTCTCCTCTCTTATTTTTCAGGATATCATTTCTTTTTCATGTTTATTTTTTGTATATATATTTTTTATTGAAGTATAGTCAGTTTACAATGTTGTGTCAGTTTCTGGTGTACAGCATAATGCTTCAGTCATACATGAACATACAGATATATAATTTCTTTGATAAACTTCCCCTAATTTCTAAACTTTGGGAAATTAAAAACTCTATAATTTCATAATCCCACTGAACAGGAGAAAAAAGAAACCGAGTTCCAGGTAAGCCATACAATGAAAACCGGGAAAATCCTAGCCAAAGAATTTTCCATTGGTAACCTTTACTAAATGGCGTCAAGTACTAAAGAAAAAAGAAAGTAAGTTAGCAATTAAAGACATTATTATCTGGCTTTAATCTTCCTCAAAGTAAATGTCATTATCCTTGTTTAACAGATCAATACACTGAGGTTCAGAGGGGTTCAATAATTGTCCAAGGTTACCCAGAATAAAGGGTAGTCTTTTGCCATATGTCGGAGTGACCTGCGGGAATTTTCTTGGGAAAAACTGACCTGCCTGAAGGTCACTGACTCTGCTCACCGATATGCAGTTCCTGGTCAGTCACCATTATTCCCTTAAGAGAACATCAATCCTATACTTGGCCTGCATTTACACCGTACACTGTGCTAAGAGCCTTCACAAGCTTTCTCACTTAAGTACTGAATGAATTATGAATGGGGCAGTGTGACGTATCACCTTACAGAGAAGCAAGAGGCTCAGGACCTGAAGTTCAGAAAAAACCCCAGCATCTCCCAGTTAGTGAGGCTGCCTAACTGTGTTCTCAAAACCAACTTTCCTGCCTCCGTTGACTGTCAATATGGCCAGTGCTGCCCTAAATCAGCAGGACCCTGCTTGAGAATTTCACCTGGAATTCAGAGCTGAACTCTGAAATCTTGCTGTAACAAGTCATACTTGATCTTATTGGTCTTCCGGGTGTTCTAAAACATATCCGCTTATCACGCCCCCTACTCAGAGAGCTCTCTGGGCTTCTCATAGCAACGCCTGCCCTCGCTGAGCCACCTCCGAGTTTTCAGCCACTGTTTGCACTGAGGGGCACTGTAAGAAACAGGAGGGTGCAATGGTAAAGCACCAGCCTCTGAAACCAGGCTGCCAGGTTCCCATTCCAGATCTCCCATTTACTGTGTGACTTTGGGTGAGTCACTTAGCCTCTCTGTGTCTCAATGTACTCATCTGTAAAATGGGGACAATGACCCTACATACCTCAAAGGGCTTCTATGATTAATTAGCGAGTTAATACCTACTGAGTGCTTACAATAGTGCCTTCTACATCGTAAAGTTCATTAAATGTCCACTGGATATTTTACAGATTGTTAGATGACTCCAAATATTGTGAGAAGAGAGAAACAGAAGGAAAATCATGAGAATGTAGCTTCATGGAAGCTGAAGGGATGGCATCTCTAAAAGAGAGAGAAATTATGTGCCTGTTCCTTTCAAAGGTCTGCTTGGGCTGCCATAACAAAACACCCCAGACTAGGTGGCTTAGATAACAGAAGCTTATTTTCTCAAAGTTCTGGAGGCTGGAAAGTCCAAGATCAAGGTGCCAGCAGAGTTGGTGTCTGGTGAGAGCACCCCCCTTGGCATGAAGATGGCCACCTTCTCTAAGTGCTCCCATGGCCTTTCCTGGGCGCGTGAGTGCAGGGAGAGACAGTTCCAACTCTCCCCTTATACCACTAGTCCTATCAGATCAGGGCCCTACCCTTAAGTACTTCCTCAGCACCTCCATCTCCCAATACAGTCACACCAAAAATTAGAGCTTCAATTTATGAATTTTGGGAGAACACAAACATTCAGTGCATAACAGTAACTGAAAAAGTGACCTTTGGATTTGGCACAGAGGAGGTTTTTGGTGAGTTTAAAAAAAAAATACAAGTTTTCATGACTCTGTGACTTATCCACCCAACAATGTAGCATGTTTACAATTCTTCTTTCTTCTAATCATTCTTCTTCAGGGAAACATTTTTGGAAGATTAAACACAATCCTAAATCTCCTATGGTTTGACAGAAAAGTAGTATTAAATTGCAGACCAAGATAAACTAACTTCACTTTGTTGTTGGCTATGGAAGACAGAAGCACTTGGCATACGCAGAAACCTTTTTTCTGCTGTCAGTTATTTATTATTAAAAATTACTGACATTCTTAGCTTTAAAAAAAAAAAACCCTCAAACTTTTTTAGAGGAAAAGCTGCCAGAATAGCATGGACATGAATTTTCATTGTATAAATCACCCTAATCAAAATCTGTATTAACCTCTGACATCATCCTCCCCTAGTGCTGAATCTAGGGCTAATTAATACCTATTTAAGCATTTGACTTTTGCCCTGGAGGTCAAGATAAACCTGTCCACAAGGGCAAGAATATATTTGGTCAAGTCAATCTCAACAAGAAGAGAATCTTTTTTTTTATTTCATAAAACATTTTGTATAAAATGTAAGTAGTACAGCAATGAAATTTTGGGGAATGTACAAAGGGGAAAAATTCATGACACCACAACCACTAGGTCATCACAACCATTATTTGGGCTTTCCCTTCAAGTTGTTTTTTTTCCATGCATATTTTTATAAAACTTTAACTATGGTGTACTTATAACTTTTCAGAATAATATATTCTGTTTTTCTCAATTAACGCTACTACTGGAATATATAGATATACGTATGTAAGTGACAAATGGGTTGACTACACAGTATACAACTGAAAAATTAACTTAACCATTTCCGTGGTAGCGGCCACTCCCATTGCTCTAGTCTTCATAATTTTAAAAAACATGAGGATGAATATTTCCTGCATATACTTTTTTCTATCCTTCTGTTGTTTTCTAGGTTTAATTTCCAAAGGTAAAACTAGGGGTCTACAAGTTTAAATATGTATAAGGCTCTTGATAAGGGAGGAAACGGTTGCACCAATTTTACTGCCAACCAAAGTCTAGGTGAGTAATCAGTGTCACTAGACCCCAATTCTCTGTAGCAAAAACTTTTCCTATCACAACAGATGAGAAATAAAATAGTCACTTTGCTGTATTCATTTCTACTTCCCTCATTAGAGAACATTTTTCTTCTCGTGGTTATTTTGCAGTTTTGCTTTTCCTTTGTGAGCCATTTATTCGTTATCTTTATCTGTTTGTTCATCTATTAGCACCTTCATTTTTTTCATTGATTTGTGTGAGGCTGTCTCCTTTACTCATAAAATTATTTAATACTGAAAGTAAGAATACCAGAAGGAGCCTTGACATTTTGCTGATGTTACACTAAGCTGAATAGTGAAATCACAGTCACTAATCTATGAAAATTGAAGTATTTTAGGCGCCATTTGCCATCAAGTTCCAACATTATTTGAGGGACAATTTGGAGGTTTTAAAAGTCTTTACTTTCACTGACACTCACCTGTTATAATTACACTTATGTTTTGAAATTAAAATAAAGGGTTTGTTACCAAACATGGCATACCAGCCAATTAAAGATAAATTTTCTTATTCTCTATCTTTCCCCTGACCTTTTAATGCATTGTTGAAACAATTCAATGAATGCAAATAAAATGGATGATTATGCTACTGCAAAACTGACGCTTACACTAAATCTCAAATTACCTGACATATTTAATACTAGCATTATTATTAATCACCTCCATTCACTGAAAAATTACTAAGCACCAGATAGTACACAAAATGTTTTAGATAAATTGTCTTTTGAGGTGGGTATTAGCCGCTCCACTTTACAACTGAGAAACGTAGGTTCAGAATGGCTAACCACCTGGCCAAGCAGGTCCACTGGCAGGTGATGGAGTGGAATGCAACCCCGGGAATGTGCCCCTCACCACTAGGCATCTGGCCTTATATTCATAAAGCCCTTGCCGTGGCAGTATTCTGCACTCCCTAATACGAACGGAAAGAAACTTAGAAAACAGATATTTTATCAAGTGCATTTAGTATAGATATATATATTCTACTTGGAAATTCCTCAAATGATACTCCATTAATAAGAGTCAGCACCACTGATTACATTTGTGAAGTTAAGTCCGTGTAATTTACTAAAATTTAAAACAGAATTTTTTAATACTGGTGGTTTTAATAGCAGAATATAGCACTTATGTAAATATTATAAAATTCTCAAATTAAATACTTTGCTTGCTTTTGACATATTTTGCATACAGCACATTAGGTTGATGCAAGTAAACGATATGTCCTGGAAATTGACCCAAATGCCACATCTTCTAACCATTTTCAGAGGAAGCACAACCCACCCCCCACACATTAGGGGGAAAGGACGGGCACAAGAAGCCCCACCCAGCTGGTGGGGAGATGTCCCAAATGAAAACCAAGGTGCAGTCCCCTGCAGGGCTTCTCAAGGCCTCCTCAGCAGAATAACCCTGGCAGCCAATGGATTTAACAGGTTATTCACCACGTTTGGTAATTTACACTTTGATTTCTGTGATTGAACTAGTGCTTCTGAACTCTACCTTATCCTCCTGTGTGCTCTCATCAGTAACAACTCAACACCTGTGATGAAGGCTAACAGGACCAAGACAGCATCCCCAGCCACTGCGGAAGACAGCCGGGACGTCCTGCCTTCAAGGGCTTTGCAATTTAGGGATTGGTGGGACCATGTGTGTCCACGAGCTCACCTTGGGCAGGGATATGAACAGAGTGAGACTTGTTACAAGATAAATGTCTCAAGTCAAGTACCCCAGTGCACCTGTGCTCTCAGATGAAGGTGGGAGAGCATAACTGGTGGAAGTGGGAGAAGCTTCGAGAGGTGATGGTAGTTCACGTACCAGGGAAGAGTGGTCGATAGTGTAACAGGCAGCGAAGAGAGAGAGGGAGGCCATTTCAATGAAAGCAGCCAGTACAATTTAAACTGAGGATGCAGAAAAGTGCAGAGTGTGCTTTAAGAATTGTAAGCAGTCGTGCCATGCTAGAGCACAGCATATATATGTGAGAATTGTGAGAGGCCGAGGCTGGAAAGGGAGGGAAGAGACAGGTCATGCATAATCTTGACTGCAGAGGTGAGCTCTGGAGAGTCAACTGAGAGGAGCCATTGGAGAAGCTACTAGAGGTGTTTCAACAAGGGAGCGTTAAGGACAGAGATGCACCTTAGAAATGGAATAGATCACCCTGGGAATCACATCGAATAGACTAGTGCTAGGGAATGTAGAAAAAGAGGGAAGGTCCAATTAGAAATATACTGTAATATCTCAGCTAGGAAGAGCAAGAGTCTGAACTGAACAGGGCAGTAATAACAAAAAGGAGATTTAAGAAACATTTTATCCCATCAAGTCTTGGTGATGTGAGGCTACCTGGATATAAGGGGAAAAGGAAGAGTCAAAGAAACCTGATGATGATCGAGAGATGGAAAGAGAGTATTCAAGAGCAGATTGTTTTGTGATAATTGCTGGAGAGGGTGTGGAGAAGAGGGAACCTACCTAGACTGTTGGTGGGAATGCAGTTTCATGCAGCTATTATAGAAAACAGTATGGAGATTCCTCAAAAAACTAAAAATAGACTTACCCTACGATCCAGAAATCCCTCTCTTGGGCATATATTCAGAGGGTACTCTAATTCGAAAAGACACCTGCACCCCAATGTTTACAGCAGCACTATATACAATAGCCAAGACATGGAAACAACATCAATGTCCATCGACAGATGACTAGATAAAGAAGTTGTGGTATATTTATACAATGGAATACTACTCAGCCACAAACGAGAATTAAATAATGCCATTTGCAGCAATATGGATGGACCTGGAGATTGTCATTCTAAGTGAAGTAAGCCAGAAAGAGAAAGAAAACTTCTATATCACTCATATGTGGAATCTAAAACAAAAAGAAAAAAGAAGACAGTGATGAACTTATCTACAAAACAAAAAACAGACTCACAGACACAGTAAACAAACTTACAGTTACCCGGCAGAAAGGGGATGGGAAGGGATAAATTGGGAGTTCGAGATTTGCAAATATTAACTACTGCATATAAAATAGGTAAACAACAAGTTTCTACTGTACAGCAAGGGAACTATATTCAATATCTTATAGTAACCTAGAATGAAAAAGAATAGGAAAGGAATATATGTATGTATACATATGACTGAAACAGTATGCTCTACACCAGAATTGACACATTGTTATCTGACTATACTTCAATTTAAAAAAGAGTAGATTGTTTTAGAGATAAACAGATGGCTAGATAAAATGTGAATATGGTGATTGCTATGGGTTGAACTGTGCCTCCCCCACCAAAAAAAAAGATATGTTGAAGTCAGAACCCCCACTTCCTCAGATTGTGACTTTATTTGGAAATAAGGTCATCACAGATGCAATTAGTTAAGATGAGGCCACACTGGAGTAGGATGAACCCTTAATCCAGTATGACTGCTGTCCTTGTAAGTCGAGAAGAGAAACACTCTGGGAAGGGAAAGCCATGTGGAGACAGAGACCCACAGAGGAAGAGGGCCGTGCACAGCAGAGACTGGAGAGCAGCTGTAAACCAAGGGTCCCCCAGGATAGCTGGCCAACCCCAGAAGCCAGAAACAGCAAAGCAGGGTTCTCCAGTACAGGTTCCAGAGAAGAGCACAGCACTTGGACACTCTGATTTCAGACTTTTGACCTCAAGAACTGTGAGATAATACAGTTCTGGTGTTTTAAACCACCCACTTTGTAGTTCTTTGTTATAGTAGCCTAAGAAACTAATAGGGGAAATTTTTTTTTTAATATTTACTGGGGTTTTTTTTCCTAAGTGCAAAATAGTCACTTGTAATCCCTCCATCAAAGGATAGCCACTATTGACACTGGGTGTAAACCTATCCAGACCATGTGTGTAAATCTATCCAGACCATGTGTGTGTGATTTTAAAAGTGGCAAGTACGTTGCTCATATTATTTTATATCCAGCTATTCTTATTTAGCAGACTGGCTATCACACGGATGTCCTATAACTTAATCAATTTCCTATAGATGGACATCTTTAGTATCTATGAGGCATCTACTTAGAAATATGTTCAAGCCATTAACCTACATGCCAAAAAGAAATGGTAATAGAGTTGTTTTCCACATTTCCTCATTCCATTTCCCCTTAAAAAGATGGAGAGATATGTATATATACATACAGACACACACACACACACACACACACACACACACACACAAGGTTTGGTACATTCAGATCTTTTATGTAGATTTTTTATCACAAAATTTCAAAAAGAGAATTCAAAAAAGAATCAGAGTGTCTGAGAGGGTCCCTCATGGGCACCTAGTCTAGGGCAACCCAAAGACAGAAAATGGGAGTGTCCTGCGCAAAGTCACAGGGAGAACCACCCGGACGGGAACACAAGCTCGGGTCCAGTGCGGTTACTACTCATTGTGCAGACTTCACAGCACAGGAGCTACTTTCAAAAACCGTGTGGAGCTCTCTCTAGAGCTTCCAGATGAAGTGTAGAACTTTACCAGAAATTTATTTCTGTTTTACTAATTTAAAAAAAAACTGAACATATGCAATCAAACTGCCAGTGAAAATAGCTGCCTTCAGATAACTAGTTGCCTTTAGACAACTAGTTGCCTTCAGATAGCATGTCTTAGCCTCCATGGGATTGATTCATGCTCAGACATTTTAAGAGAAAATGCATATTAAATTATGTGTATTACTGATGAGTAATCTTTGCAGCTCTTCATGGAAGTTTGCCAGGTTCTTCAAATCCCTGTAACTGTAAAATATAAAGTTGTACATTGTATTTTGTCATGGGCATAATAAAAAGCTGTCTTTACAGGGGAGGATTATATAATTTTTAAAATAGCATACATTATATATTTTCTTTAATCAATCCAAATAAGATGTTGGCTTTTTAAAAATAAGATGGGAGTGCAAGCCATTATCTTGTAATAATTTATAACAGAGTATAATAAGCAAAAATACTGAATTACTATGCTATCCATCAGAAACTAATATAATATTATAAATCAATTATACTTAAATAAAAATATTTTTAAAGACTGGGGTGCTGTCATGAGTTTATCTTTTGTTTCACTGTTCCCTGATGCCCTGGCAGCTTTGGGACACAGATTGGCTTTTCTCACTTGAGACAGCTCTATAATTCTTATTGTGAATGCAAATCACTTTAAAATGAGATGAGATTTTTCCCATAGTATCCTGATACAGGAAAATGGGGAGTCACACTAGGTTACAAAGAAAAAAGCTATAAAAATGAAGACACTTTAAAAAAAGAAAAGATCATGAGCTACTTTCATAATAAAAAATAAAACTTCATTTTATGTCCTTTGACATAAAGCATAATGAGGCAGGCACTAACAGTTCACAGTGATCTAAAAATCACTAAGAACAGTTTTCTACTGTAGCAAAAAGGTGTTATTTTTAGCACCTCTGACCCAGAGTCATCAATAATTGGCATTCTAATTTGAATGTCATCAGGATCTGTTTGTTTAAATGATCTTTGATCAATTCCCTGCCAAGTCTAGTTTGTTTCCCTGCCCTTCAACCACATTATTTCCTGTTCCATTTTCCAAATTACACACTATGTTTTATCACAAAGGCTAAATTTTCTTAAAGAACAACTGACTTCTGCTTTCTGTTTTGGCACCAAATCTCTTTTTCTTTGCCTCTAATAGAGGAGATGTTTTGTCAGCTTTCCTTGCATCTCATACGTACTTAACGATTTTTTTTTTTTTTTTTTTTTTTTTTGGTCATTTTGGGTGCATTTCACATTCTATTCACCATACGTTTCCTGGTTTTATTCTTACGTGCCATCACTCATATGTGTTCTTTCTGGTCTAATAGTCCTTTCTAATCCTTACTCTTTGAGGCCTTTTAAATCTACAGCTCTGCATAGCTACCCGGTTTCATCCTTTTCTATCGTTCGTTCCCTTGCTACCCTGACCCGTGTTGCTTTAAGAAACAACCTAGTTTGCCTGGATTCTTTCACTTACAGGTCCTTTTCTCGTAATTTATTTAGGCTTACTGAAGTTGACTTTCCTGAAATTCATTTTCTTTACATTGCTGTTTTCACTTCTTTGAAGTTTACACAAATTGAGTTTCTTAATTAACTGAGATGTTCATTAAAGAAATAGCTTTAGTATGCAGGGCAAAAGTCAAGAGAAGCCAAATACAGCACTATCTCAACTTTCTTTCTCTTCTCACTCCCCAGAGCCTTCCCAGCAGTGTTTCTACCCGACCATGTTCCAGACATACCCTTCCATCATTAACCCATTAACCATGCTATAACTCTCTTGTTAAATAAATAGTTATGTCCAATAAGCACTCAGGATGATGGTTAGTGAGCCTTCAGTCTCATTATGACTTATCCATGCAGCTGAAACTTGGCCACATTTGTAAAAGATAGTTAATAAACTAGCCAATGGATCAACAAGGGAATTTTTTTTAATAAGCTGACAGAGTAAAATGGGAAAAACACATAGCTTTCATCAATTAGTGAAAGTGGATTTTTTTATGAGTGACACTCCCTACAGTGATTAATAATTTAGCTAATCCTTCATTACATGCTCCATCGATCACTACCAAGAATGACAATACACTGTTGTGCCCTTTTTTCAATTACAAAAAGGGATGCATGTACAGAAATTTGGGAAAACAAAAGTTTGACTTTTAAAAGGTCCCTCAACCACACTGAATCACTCCGTGGGCTTTTCTGTGTCTCTCGGCATCTCAATTCCTTATCTGGAAAATACAAGGACCTTTCCTTGTACTGTTGATGATCGATGGTACAGCAACCCTCTTCTGCAGCACGATTCTCCCAGTCAACACCACCTCCTGCCTGATTCATGGCTCAACTCCATTTAACAATTCAACACAAGCGAATGCAATTGTCTCCTATTAAAGGAACTAAGCCTTGTGTTCTTTGAATTTTTTAAAATAACTTTCAATAAACTATAATATATTTGAAAAACAATTTTTTCAAGGAAGTGTCTATACCTGGATATAAATTAGTTTATGAAATTGCTTCCATCCCAGGCTAGCATGAGAGCCCTGGGAAGCAGAGCCAGGCAGGAATAAGAAGAATGAGACATACTCCCTGTGACATGATTTATAACTGTATCTTGAAGAAATCCAAAAATATACTAGGATACATCTATCAGAAGGGTCTGTCTGATTTCTTTGAACATCAAGGTTTTCTAATATATTTATATTTCTACTTTTTAAAAAGAATTTTATATATAACCAGTTCCAGGATCACATCTAGTCCATAAGGAACATAAATTGAGATCTTTTTCTACATAACTACTTGACAGTGAACACAACCTGAAGGAAACCTGAGGTCTCCAGAGTTCTCCCTTTGAGCTTTCTCTTCTGTGTTTGTCCCCTAATTCGTGGAAATCTGCTATACATTCAATACAACTGATGCGTGCTTTTCTGTGATTGAGAATTGCCATCTTCATAGGATTATCTGAATAATGGTTCATTACATTTATGTATTAAAACATTAAAACTTTGGCCACTGATATTTCTGATAACTGCTTTTCACAACATACTTAACAGCTTTAATACAACCAAGTAATGGGTCTCTGGTATTGAATATGTTCTAATAAGCTGAGAAACAAATCAGGTAAAAATTGTGACTATGCCCTATACCAAGTTTTAGCACACATTATTTTAATTATCAAAATAACTCTGTATAACTGATATTCTCCATGAACTGATGAAGAAATAAAGGCTAATAAATTAAACTATCTTGCCAAAGTCATATGGTTAGTAATGGCAGAGCTGGGATTTGAACCCCACTGTGTCTGATTCTAAAGCTTTTCACTAAATCATGCTGCCGTTATTTTTCAATTAAGTTTAGGATTCCCTAAGTTACTGCAAGACACACACACCATAAACTAAAGTCAACAGTACATTGAAAACCTGATTTTAACTAACAGCTTTTGGGCAAAACGTTTTGCTAACGTTAATAAGAAAAACACTGACTCATCTAACTTCTGTTTCTTTATGCCTTTCGCCTCTATCACCCAACCCCGTTCGGGTGGTGTAAGCAGTAATACGAACAGAAGGAAGACAGCAGCTAGAAGACAACGAGAAATAGAGGGTCTGAATAATCTACAAACAGGGCAGGCAACTCACAAGCAATCAGGAGTAAACTGCATTAAATGGTTTGTTTAGAGTGTGTCTAGAAAGGGAGAGCAATCCATTTCAGTTACAAAGCAGTCTTCATTATTTTTTCAGTAAAGTGTATTCATTATAAAAAGTGAAAAATGATCTCAAGTTCTTAAACCCTACTTTTTTTTAACATATCTCTTCAACTTATATAATTTAGGGAATCAATTCTAGTCACTTGCCATAAACCACGTCCCAGTATTAAAGGTTATTGTTGAAACTACCCTGTTAATATATACATAAAGAATTATTTGCTTAAAGATAAAGCGGTTAAGGAATTCATTTATGTATCACTGTTTTTACTCCAAGTTTTTGTTTTGACCTGTGAAAAGTTTGGGGGAGCTCTGTGCATTTTGAGAGCTCATTATCTTATTTCATGGTGAGATTAGCTCCCTTATGCAATGAGAATGAGGCATTCAATCACTGCTATCAATAGGATCTGTGTTCAACCACACAGACATTCCAAATGAAGTGAAAAACACTTGCAGGCCACATTATGTTATGATAGTGAATGATTTTAAAAGATGTCAAGTTCTGCTTAAGGAGTTTTATATGAAATAGCATCTACATTAGAGAAAGGTTTGAGGGGAGGTGAAAGATGTAAGTCATCAGACTTTCATTTATTTTTAAATACAATTAAGCTCTCAGAGAGCATCAGCACTTTAACTTTGAAATACCTTTTTTTAAAGACATTACTGAAATATCGTATTACTGTTTCTTGATCTACTAATGCATCCCTGAAAATGAGTTCGCTTTAGTCAGTGGGAGGATTAGTGAAGAAAACCGGACTAGAGGCACAAAGGGAGGATAAATGTTTAATTGCATTAGCTGTATTTTCGTGACCTGCGTCTGTTTCTGACATATATATTTACCACATTAATAACCTTCCAGAACAGGACTATGGTAAGACGTGGTCATGTGCATCAGAAATGCCCGTGGTCACGATTCATACACCTTTTTGCCACAGGTAAGGGGAAGTACAATATATACCCTTCCAACTGTGCAAACTGTCAGTCATTTCCTTGTGCATATTATATGGTATGCGATACTGGTTTACACTTTGGTTGAGGACTGAAATAACTGCCTTAGGAGTTGTTGACCTGATCCCAGAGTCAGTCTCATTTTACCTACACTAATCTGGAATTTGGACGCAAAACAATAAATCATTACTTCTTTGGAAAAAAAATATTTTGTGGAGAATGACTTAACCAAAAGTAGGAAATAACAACAGTACTAAAAATAAGTGAGAGAAAAAGTTTTTTGTGATTTTCATGGTTTTTTTTATAGAATACAATCTTTTTTAAAATGACCTAAACACTAAATTTTAATGGAAATTGACAACTATATTGATCTATGCTGTCACTTTCATTTCCTTCTGGTATACTAATGGATGCAAATAAGACTTGCAAATACTCATTTCTTCAGGCTTAAATAGTTAAGCCTGATACTTGGTTTAAAGTCTAAGTACCACCAAAAGAATGCACTAAACTTTTATGTGCCTTGTGACCAGAGATACCAGTTGTTCATTTTTGTCATTTTTATAGCACTGAGCAGAAGCCTACGGACACATGATAGGTGATTACTATTTTGTTAAGTAAAGAAGTAAAAATAAATATATAAACTTTATAATTCTTCTTTATGTTACACATGCTGTAAGTCCCATGCAAAACTCAAGGAGAAAAATTACTCTTTACTATGAATATTATTTATAAGAAAATGATAATTTGCTTAGGTCTAACAACTTAATTTATATGTGATTTTTGCTGAATCTTGCAGGATTTCAGAAAAAAAAAGTTTTTATTCTCAACCGACAATAGGAAACAGCAGCTCATCCTTAATTCATTAAGTGCCATTTTTTACGCACTTACATTTGTCAAATTATAGGATTCATTATAACAGGGATGTAGAGTTATGGCTTTAGCTCTTTTTGTTCTAATCCTTTTTCATATATTCTTTCTTTTGATTTGTGACCTTCATTACCCAGGAGAGCTCACTTAATGCTTTCAGTTCAGTTCCAGGAGGATAAGCAGTTAGATACTGTAGGAATTATTCTACATACCATAGTTATTAACGTGATTACTCGGAGAAATTATATTAATATGCAAGACACTCCATACTTCCAGGAAAAGGAAAATGCTCTTTATCAGAATTTTTCCTTTAGCACAGAGCACACATACTTAACTGTTTACCATTAAAATCCCCAAGTGATAGCTTCCTTAGCCGAGCAGAAATGCATTATAAAGAGTTCATTGTAGACACAGATCCCCTAGTTCACAGATTTCCTTATTTTGATTTTTTTCTCATTGTAAAATAATGTATTCCAATTATACTAAATTTAGAAAGTAGAAAACAGTAACGATTAAATAAAATCACCTGTAATCCCACTTACCCAGAAATAACCGTATCATTTTAATGTTTCTTTCATCTTTTTTCTAGTCATGTTAAAGGTATTTTGCATGTGTAAATTTAAGATTATTCTGCATTTATAATTTTGTATCATTTTCTACCTAGCTTATGATTATTTCCCCTGTAATTAAATATTCTTCAAAAGCATTATTTTGACAGAATATAAATGTACCATAATTTATTTTAACAACCTCTTACTAAAACTCTATCAAAGGCAAATTAGTACTTAGTGACAAAGCTAACCAGTGGTTACTGAGGGTAGGAGAAAGGGCAGAAGAGAAAAATTTTAAAGGGGCACAAAGAAACTTATGGAGATTACGGATATGCTCATTATTTTTGTTGCGGTGATGGCTTCATGGTGCAAACATATGTCGAAATGTATCACATTTTATAAACTAAATATTCACAGTTATTGTATGTTAACCATGCTTCAGTAAAGCCAATAAAAATAATTTTTAAAAATTTTCTTATCACACAGTAGGTTGGTTCCAATGTTTAGTGACTATAAAGTAGCAACAAATATAATTCACCACTTTATTTCAAAGAGAATATAACTTTGTACATTTAAATATTTTTCATAGATTTGATAAAGAGATTTCAATGTACTGTGCAACTCGCAACAGGTTTTTCTGAAACTCATTTTACTAACATATTTACTATACCAATAAGTTTAGAACTAAAAAGTATTTGGGGCAAAATTAGGTAAACTGCTGATTGCTGTCACTAGAGCTCATGTTCTTTGAAGACCTTCCATGAACTAGACACTGTATTTGCATTTTATATTGTACAACAATTATCTTCTTACTTCTTTCTTTCAATAAAAATAGGGAAAATGGAGTGAAAACATAACTACTAAGTAATAAGGTCAGGAGAAAGCTTACCTACAGAGCACAAAGCTCTTCGGAAATGCTCAACATTATTCCCCTAGGTTTCAAAAAACAAAATCTCCAGAGGGCTGAATGGACAATGAAGCACAATAAAAAGGAACCAATTACTGATCCTGCAATGACACAAGTGATGAACCCACAGAACATTACAGTGAGTGAAGAAAGCCAGACTCAAATGGGTGAAGGGTGCATGATTTCACTTACACGAAGCCCTAGAAGAGGCAAAACCATAGCCACTAAAATCAGACAGTGGTTGATCTATGGGGGTGAGGATGTGGAAGAAATCACTTTAAAAGGGGCGTGAGGAACCACCAGGAAGTGACTACACAGGCATACAAAACTGTCAAAACTCATCCCACTAAACGTATAACATTGTGCATTTTATTATCCATGATTTACCCTTCTAAAAGAAAACTGAGGTAAAACCAATCTCCAGATAGCTAGGGATTAGCTCTAAAATGATTCCAATCCAGCACTCGTATCTTTTGTCTAGCATGGCCCAAACTTACATTCAGTGGATCCTACTGGATACCAGGACAATGGCCACCACATGGAGGACACGTAACCACTGATGATGCTAGGAGAAAGGATTTCCTTCTCACTAACAAAATCATCAAAATTAGATGAGAAAGCCTATTTCAAACTCAGGTGCCCTCTTTGAAATAAGCTAATCAGGGCATTTAAAGTCTGATTTAAGGCCAGAGGTAAAAAGGAACATCAGGTTAAAGAGCCACAGAAGCTTCTAACTCCCCTCTCACATTAGCCCGCCGTGGTCCATTCTGAAGCAGTATGGTATGTGGTTGAACAGTCTTCATATTTGAATTGTTTTTCTTCCACAAACACAGCCAAAGCTGGCTCCCTGTAAATGTCACCCACCGCATCTAGTTCTGCCCTAGTTAGCAACCCCCTCTTCCATGGCAGCCCGAGGGATATCTGCCAATAGCAAGCAAATTTCCTTTAAGTTCCTGTTACAATTAAACAAAACAATTCCCTCAAATGTTCCTCACGTAGAATGATTTTTAAGCCACCTCACCACTCTATTTTTAAAATATATGTTCTAGACCAGGCTCATGATTCCCTATGTGGTCTAATCAGAACAATGAGCAGCTGAATTCTGCTTTTATTCACCCATACTTCTATTCGATGTTTTTAAAAAGGAAAAGAAAAAGAAACCTCTTAGTGAGAATCACAGCCCATGTGTTCCTCAAAATGTGAAAACGGAGGAAACAGACACACCCAGGAGTCTCCCACAAATCTGCTCTCAAGAGGGGTGGTCGGTCAAACTCAACAAACAAAGCAGACTGAGGTAGACCAGATTCCAGGAGCGCGACAGTGGTCTCACTATAAAGCCTCCTTCCAGAGTGGTCTTTTGAAAGGTTTCGCAGCTAAGCCAGGCCTCAGAGGTGCCCTTGCCCCGCTGTCTTCTGTTTTGAGTAATGAGCACACAGTTTAGCAACTGCCAGTCTGAATGCTTGTGTCAGAGAGAATGGTTGTGAGAATATCCAGGTCCTTAGTAGAACACTGGCCAATGTGAGATTCAAGGAAAGAAAAACTTACTAATTTTAATGTAAAATGTGCCCCTTCCATGAAGAGGATCATTAGTACCATTGGATGATAAATTTAACACATGTAACTCTGCAGGTATCAATGATGATACTATCTTTCCTGGAAAATCAACCCTGAAGGGAAATAGAGAGATATCCTACAAGCCCAGAGGAGCAACTGCCAGAGACAGTCAAGAGAAAAACATCCAAGCTCAGATTACTGAGAAGAATTTCTTATTAGAGTCCTCATCCCTAACAAAATGCTTATCTGTCTGTAATTTTTTTAAATAATAATAATGAATTAAAGGACTATAACAGAAAATAAGAAATAGACAAGATGAAAAGATTTGAAAGATTATAATGCAAAGAATTAGTAAAATTAAAACCTGTAAAATAGGTAAAATCAAAACCTCAAAACATGCTGCTGTCCAGTTTTCCCAGCACCACTTGCTGAAGAGACTGTCTTTATTCCATTGTATATTCCTGCCTCCTTTGTCAAAGATTAGTTGACCAAAAGTTTGTGGGTTCATTTCTGGGCTCTCTATTCTGGTTCCATTGGTCCATATGTCTGTTTTTGTACCAATACCATGCTGTCTTGATGACTGTAGCTCTGTAGTATTGTCTGAAGTCTGGGAGAGTTATTCCTCCACCCTCTTTCTTTTTCTTCAGTAATGCTTTGGCAATTCTAGGTCTTTTGTGGTTCCATATAAATTTTATTATGATTTGTTCTAGTTCTGTGAAATATGTCCAGGGTAATTTGATAGGGATTGCATTAAATCTGTAGATTGCCTTGGGGACAGCAGCATGTAAATCAATGCAGCGAGAACACTCCCTTACATCATACACAAAAATAAACTCAAAATGGACCAAAGACTTAAACATAAGACAAGATACAACAAACTTCCTAGAAGAAAGTATAGGCAAAACATTATCTGACATACATCTCAAAACTGCTCTCCTAGGGCAGTCTACCCAAGCAATTGAAATAAAAGCAAGAATAAACAAATGGGACCTAATTAAACTTAGAAGCTTCTGCACAGCAAAGGAAATCATAAGTAAAACAAAATGACAACCTATGGAATGGGAGAAAATTTTTGCAAACGAGACCAACAAAGGCTTGATCTCCAGAATATATAAGCAGCTCACACGACTTAATAAGAAAAAAACAAACAACCCAATCCAAAAATGGGCAGAAGACCTAAACAAGCAATTCTCCAAGGAAGACATACAAATGATCAATAGGCACATGAAAAAATGATCAATACCACTAATTGTCAGAGAAATGCAAATCAAAACTACTATGAGGTACACCTCACACCAGTCAGAATGGCCATCATTCAGAAGTTCACAAATGACAAATGCTGGAGAGGCTGTGGAGAAAAGGGAACCCTCCTACACTGCTGGTGGGAATGCAGTTTGGTGCAGCCACTGTGGAAAACAGTATGGAGATTCCTCAAAAGACTAGGAATAGACTTACCATATGACCCAGGAATCCCTCTCCTGGGCATATATCCAGAAGGAACCCTACTTCAGGATGACACCTGCACCCCAATGTTCATAGCAGCACTATTTACAATAGCCAAGACATGGAAACAGCCTAAATGTCCATCAACAGATGATTGGACAAACAAGAGGTGGTATATTTATACAATGGAATACTATTCAGCCATAAAAACCAACAACATAACACCATTTGCAGCAACATGGATGCTCCTGGAGAATGTCATTCTGAGTGAAGTAAGCCAGAAAAAGAAAAATACCATATGAGATTGCTCATATGCAGAATCTAAAATAAATAAACACAAAACAGAAATAGACTCATAGACATAGAATACAAACTTGTGGTTGCCAGGGGGATGGGGCGTGGGAAGGGACAGACTGGGATCTCAAAATGTAGAATAGATAAACAAGATTGTACTGTGTAGCACAGGGAAATATATACAGGATCTTGTGGTGGCTCACAGCGAAAGAGAATGTGACAATGAATGTATGTATGTTCATATATAACTGAAAAATTGTGCTCTACACTGGAATTTGACACAACACTGTAAAATGACTATAACTCAATAAAAAAATGTTTAAAAATTACAAAAAAATTATAAAGAATTGTATAGCTTTTGTTAAAAAAAAAACTTCAAAACAAAAAGAGAAAAAATACTACACTGATAAAAATATGAATGGGTAAATTAATAATCAGGAAAAAAAGAAAAAGAAAAAGAAAAATAGCAAAGATACAAAATTAAAGGAAGATAAATGAAGGAAAAGCCAGAGCATCAAAAAAAAAAAGAGGGGTATTAAAAGAATACAAAATTATGTATTAAAAATACATAAAACCATAAGCTGAGACATTTGAGTGTAAATGTAGTAAGATACTTCTGTATAAGAGATATGTTTATTAAGAATTTGACTTTTAAAAATTAATATAATAAAACTCTCAAAAAACTAAGTATAGAAAGAATGCACCTCAGCATAATAAAGGCCATAGGTGACAGCCCACAGCTAACATTATACTCAATGGTAAAACATAGGAAAGTTTTCCTCTTATCAGGAATAAGGCAAGGATGCTCACTCTCACTATGTCTATTCAACATAGTACTGGAAGTCCTTGCCAGAGCTATTAGGCAAGAAAAAAAAAACAATAAGAGGCATTTAAATTGAAAAAGAAGTAAAACTGTAAAAAGTTTATATATATATAAAAAATATGATATGATGTACATATATAATACATGTAATGGAATACTATTCAGCCTTTAAAAAGGAGGAAAGTCTGCTATATGTGAGGATATGGATGAACCTTGAGGACAGCATGCTAAGTGAAAATAAACCTATCACAGAAAGACAAATACTGCATGATCCACTTACATGAAGTATCCAAAATAGTCAAATTTATAGAATCGAGGGAAAACAGGGAGTTACTAATCAACAGGCATAGTTTCAGTCAAACAAGATGAATAAGCTCCAGAGATCTGCTGTACAACACTGTACCTGTAAGTCAACAATAATATATTGTATACATAAAATCTGTTAAGAGGGTGTATCCCATAAGTGTTCTTTCCATAACAAAATAAAATAACAAAAAATTAATATAATAAAGAAATAAAAGAATAACAAAAATAAATGGAAAGTTTTTTTTAACTTAAACTAGAAAGCTTTTTTTTTATTTTTAAAGAGAAAATATCCTAAGCATTAAGTGGATTAATAAACAAAAACAAACAACCCTAAGGAGAATAAATGGAAATAGTTTAAATGAATAGAAGAGATTCTTTAATCAGTAAAGTAAGATACATGCTTCTTTTAATTTTTTTTTAATGGAGGTACTGGGGCTTGAACCCAGGACCTCATGCATGCTAAGCATGTGCTCTACCACTGACCTATACCCTCCCCCTAAGATTCATACTTCTCTTCAGTGCAGTTAAGAACTTGTTTTGAGTTCAATGCAAAGGCAGTAGATTGCCTACAGATTTAACCTTCCAAGACTTATAGTCCCTGGCAAAGGATTTCAAGATGGTTTTAATGGAAATGCAGGCAGTGAGCTGCCTAGAAAGACCAGAATCAGGACACTTCTCAGAGCAGATGCTCATCCAACCCTGATATCAACTGTCCCTCAAATACCCAGCTTGGGGGTAAGAAGAGGGAAATGAGGGAATGACTTTAAAAATTCAGGAAACTGAGATGGACTGCAGGGCCATTAGAAGGTGTGCTGGGGTTTGGTAAACTGGGTAAAGCCAGAACATTTCGAGTAACTATAGGGAATAAGGCACCAGAGAGGAGAAGGTTGCAAATCTGAGAGCAGTGATAATTGAAGGAAGTTCCAGACTAGATAGGATAGGATAAAGAGCTCAGAGAAAGCTGCAGAGAAATTCATTAAATGTAAATCCTTTTATAAGCAGTTTTTAATGCAATACTACAGAGCTCACTGAAAAGCCCAAGGCTTAACCAGCAGGGCCAATGATGAATGCAAATTTGGGGACAGAGTTGCTCCTGGCATGACTTCAAGAAAAAGGAATCAGGGAATGACACAATAATTGGTTAGTTATCTCTCCCCAAGATATTCACCCCATGTTTCATGGACCCTAAAACCTTCCCCAACTAGGACCTGATAACCCCTCCCCCATTATAGCATATATAATTAATCACTTTCCTACAAGTAGTTTTTTGCCTATAGGACCACGTAACTTATTACAAGGGTAGCAACTCCTAACTCATGCAGAATCTAATTAACCCACCAGGCATGGTTCTTTCTGGGTCAATTCATAGTAGTAGCCCATTGTCTCTGTTTGGTTTTTTTTTTTTTTTGTATGTATATTTTTTAATTAAAGTAGTCAGTTTATAATGCTGTGTCAATTTCTGGTGTACAGCACAATGTTTCAGTCATACATGAACATACATATGTTCATTTTCATATTATTTTTCACCAGAAGTTACTATAAGATATTGAAGATAGTTCCCTGTGCTATACAGTATAAACTTGTTGTTTATCTATTTTATGTGTGTGTGTGTGTGTGTGTGTGTGTGTATTAGTTAGTATCTGCAAATCACGAACTCCCAGTTTATCCCAAATGCCCAGAGTTCCAGGCCACCTAAAGGGAACAGAGGACTCCAAGGAGGGACCACAACCAACCAGTCCCCTCCTCATATCACACATGCCCTTTCAACCAAAGAAAAACATTTCTGCTATTATCTCCTTTCAAACTCTTAAAAAAAATTCCCTGCCAAATAAACTTTAGAAAATCCTAGGATAAGTTACTGAATTTATCAAGTTTTCCATCCTTCTCCCACAAATTACATACCCTTCATTTTTGGTGGAAATAGCTTTAAAACTCTTTGTTTTTATTTTCCCTCTCAAACTACAGAGCTAGATTAGGCAGTGTAACATTCTGCGTAAGGAACTGTAATTTAAGACGTACTGCGTTAGTTTGGTAGGGCTGTCATAACAAGGTACCACAAACCAGGTGGCTTAAACAACAGAAATCTATTGTCTCGCAGCTCCAGAGGCTCCAAGTCTGAGATCAGGGTATTGACAGAGGTGGTTCCTTCTGAGGACTGCGAGGGAAGGATCTGTTCAGGTTTGGCTTGTACATGGCTGTCTTCATGTTCACATGGTGTTCTTTTATAACAAGGTACCACAAACCAGGTGGCTTAAACAACAGAAATCTATTGTCTCGCAGCTCCAGAGGCTCCAAGTCTGAGATCAGGGTATTGACAGAGGTGGTTCCTTCTGAGGACTGCGAGGGAAGGATCTGTTCAGGTTTGGCTTGTACATGGCTGTCTTCATGTTCACATGGTGTTCTTCCTGTATCCACGTCTATCTCCAAATTTCCCCTAGTTTTAAGGACACCAATCTTACTGGATTAAGGCACACCATAAAATAACCTCACTTTAATTTGGAAAAGATGCTATCTCCAAATAAGGTCACTTTCTGAGTCCTAACTGGGGGTTAGAATTGCAATATCTGAATTTTGGGGAGACACAACTCAACACATATTACTGTACATGTAACTACTACTACTAGTTAAGATATTAATTCAGATACATTTTTAAAGATAGAAATAAATGCTCCAGATTAACTCTGACGCTTGGTTCCCAGTCATTTTTGGCTTCATACAAACTAACACAGATACAAATCTCAGGGACTTTAAATGACTTCACTGTAATACAACCACAAGAATCAGAATACACTGTATGTCAACAAATCAAACTCCAAATTATGTAAAGAAAAACTTTAAGCTGCAGCTTCCACCCTCTGTAATTTAGTCATTAGATTATCTGTATGCAGGCTTGCCTGCCATAGCATACTCCCTGAGAAGTAAGAAATGAACTTCTAGCAGAAATGGAACAATCATGGCCAGAAGAAACCACTCACAGTCTTGGCTGTACCACCACCAAAGTTGTCATGTTTAAGAAACAGCTTTGAAGGAGACATCTTAGAAAGTGAAACAGAGAAAATGGTATTTCCCAAATTGCTCTTAGGAAGACAACAGTAAAAAAAAAAAAAAGAAAAAGAAAAAAAAAAACCTTTGAAAAACCTTTTAGGATGAAGGGAAAGTCTCAAGCACACTCAGATTTTAAACTCACCATAATTAAGCTCTCTGCATCAAACGAGGAGGGGAATGTGTGTAGCTCTTAGCAGACAGAGGAGATAAGAATGAGGGGAAGACAGAGAAAGGAGAGAAG
Organism: Camelus ferus; assembly: GCF_009834535.1. Taxonomy (NCBI): domain Eukaryota; kingdom Metazoa; phylum Chordata; class Mammalia; order Artiodactyla; family Camelidae; genus Camelus; species Camelus ferus. The sequence continues at coordinate 36,702,938 of NC_045709.1, forward strand.
CAAGGAAAGGGGAGAATCTGGAGACACAGAGACGCTGCAGGGCGCAAGATGGAATTCCCACGTGAATGTCCAAATTGCCAGGAAACTAACAAATGGAAGTGGGGACTCTGGTGCCTTTGGATGGTTTACAAAGTTATAAAAAAATGGAATAATAGGATATATTTAAAGTAGGCAACAGAGGTGGAGCAATGGGTTAATAAAGCTAAGCAAGCAAGATGGAACTGGAATTGAGATTGGTTTATGAAGCTTAATGCTCTTTAAGATCAATGCAATAAACTCTTCTTAGAATTTGGTGCCAGATGAAAGTTTTCTCCTAACACACTGTATATTTCCTACTTTTAAACAAGAACTATTAATTCATTACATTTCCTTTTAGATCTTGATACTAGGAAACTTTGAAGTAAATCCTTTTTCCAATTGTAGTAACTATCCTTAATCCAGATCTTTCTATTTGGACCAGTACCTTCCTTCATTATTTATATCTTTGTTTATCTTTGATTTAATAGATTTTTGTGGAATTTTTAATTGCATGCTACCTCAAACACCACTGGCGTATGTGCAACATAATTAAAAGTATATATTCAGAAATCTCTTTGCTAATTGTGATCCTCACCTTTGTCTAGCCACTGGACCGTTATTTAAAACTGCCAGCTCCATAATTAACCTCAAACCCTAAAAAACATCTCTCAACATCTCCCATCATAAAATCTATTTTCTTACTTTTCTACATAGTGGCAGAATGTGACACGGTGAAACATCCTCCATGAGTCTGGCATATCACTACATTTATCAGTTTATTTTCAGAAGTGGGGGACCATTGATAACACACTGTACTTAGACCTACCGTAAGTTGTACTTGCTTACCAGCACTCTAGACTACCTGCCACTATTTATCTGTATCCTGTCATCAAAAGCAAGAATCTGTAATAGCTGGTAGTAAGACAGGTGTGGTTAGGAAAGGAAACTGCTTATTTATGCCATCTCTTAATATGGATGATTCATTAGATCAGCAAAATACATCTTTTCCTGGTGATGCCTCCGGCATGCGATCCATGGGCCTCTGGCTCAAGAGTAGAAATTCAAAGTAACCCCAAATACCATACCAAAGGATTATCCATCGCCACTGCCATTAGATGCTTATCGGACTTTTAGGTCAAGGTTGCTTATACATTCCATTATTGAAAGGGAATAAAACAATATCTACTTTTCTTCTCTGTCTAATTTTACTTATTTATTTTATTTTAGTAATTTTAATAAGTCCATAACAAATGACCCCACTAAGTGATCCTGCATTTGTTACAAAAACTGCAAGCAAAAAGCCTACCATCATGTGGCTTATCTTCATTTTGTTTACACTGCACCTTTATACTATGGAGGATCTAGATGGGTTTCACATATATTCAATTAAACAAGAAATGGGAAATGCCAAAGTTAGGAAGCTGACTGGTGGGACCCGTCTGCCAAAAGAAGCTTGGCTAAATGATATTGTCCACTGGGACCCTTAATGCCTGGAATCAGCTCTCCAATTCAAGTCCCTAGCGGTCTCCTCGTCCTAAAGGATAGCCCTCTTGAGATGGTTAATAACTTCACAACTAAAATCGCTGTTCCTGGCAATTCAGTGGAACAACGGGCTAGAAATTGCCATCAAGAGAGCAATAAGCTCCACTTCTAAAAACTATTAAGGAAAGCTCCTGGACGTTTTACTTTCTTTTCGTTTTAATATCTGGTATGATTCAGTCCCTCTGTGACAAATATGAGAGCTTAAATCCAGGATCTTCAACAAGCTTAACCTTAACGCTTTTGGCCAAACCTCCTAGTTATCCCAGGCACGCAACAACTAACATTTTGATAAGCTCTGCATTTTTAATTTTCTAAAACAACCAGGCAGTCCTTTTCTATAATGTTTCCAAGAGGGAAGCACAATAAAGGATCCTTATCCACACAATTTTGAATTCTCAGCAAACCAGCTTTTCCCGAATAAGCTTCAAAAGGACTTTCCATCATATAAATCTTTTATCTGCATTCTTCATTCATGAAAATTAAGAGATAGCTGTGTATAAAGGCAATCAAAGCCTTGGCTTTGCCCTTTTCACAAAAGCTATCATGCCAAAATTCCTTTGGTCATAAACATTAGTGGATAATTCCAGACCCCTTCAAGGGAAGAGAATTTCTATGTACTCTAGTTATATTTAATGCCAGCTTTCCAGGAATTATTTTCCTCCGCAAAAAAAAAAAAAAAACTAGTTGAATAAAATAGATTAACAACAAGGTCCTACTGTATAGCACAGGGAACTACGTATATGTATATGTCTGTGTGTGTGTGTGTGTGTATGTATGTATATATATATATATATATATCTCAATCACTATGCTGTACACCAGAAACTAACACAACATCGTAAATCAACTATAGTTCAATCAAAAATAAAAGTTGAAATAAAAGCAGTTGAGAAATTTCTTTACCAGTTGTACAGCTTTTGATAAGGAGGACAGGTCTTCCCGAGCTGACATGAAGCGGTTCAAAACAAACTAACAGCATGGAGAGCCCGAGCATTGGTTCAATTCTCCTTTTCCAAAACTTTCACCAAAAAATGTCATTCATTCACAAGACCGTTTGTCTAATGCTCACTCTGTTCAATCTAAATACTTTTTGCTCACCAGCTGATGATAGGCGAGAAAATCTACTGCTCTTGAATAATATGTATGTCCCCTATTAGTTAATACTACTCAATTCTTCTAAAAAAAATACAGGCAAAACAAACAGAATATATGGAACTCAAAAATGTTATGCGTAGAAATTAAGTAAGCTAATAGCATTAAGTGAAGAGGCAAAATTCAGAAGATGCATTAAATACAGATAATGAGTAGCTTGTAAGACATAGGCATATGATGATTTCAACAGTAAGTTAATAACCTGTAAGATGCGTTCAAGACAGAATAAGTGGAATGGGTGACGGAAAAAGTAAGAGTGTTACTTTTGGATTGGAAGATTCAGAAAAACTAAGTCTTAAGGTAAAATCACACCATTCTGGGCTGACAACGACACTATCCTTAAATCAGTCGTCAATAATTCGTTCATTTCTGGCCCCACAAGTGTTCTCTCCAGAAGAACACAGAAAAAACCCAGAGCTGTTCAGCAGGCTAACTGGCAAGCGAAAGCTATTGGCAGGTACATTTGCCCTTGCGTCTCTTTGATAGAGCAAGTGTGTGCCCCAAGACACCTTCCTCCCATCTGTCTATTGGGGCCCCTTCCTCAAAGCACACTCTGAGCCTTATACCACCACCACCAGTCTGGAGACTGACTCAGCAAAGAAAGAGACAAGATACATGAACATTATATAACCCAGAATTCAGGTTGTGGGTTTCCTCTCACCCCAATTGAATACGATCCTAAGTGCATTAACTCACCCCATCTTTTCCCTCTTGATTCTTACTACATGTTTTAAATTGATTTAATAAACCACGTGATTGCATCATCTTAATTCTACCCATAAGCCTTTCTGTTCTGTGGTCTCTGGTAGTGTATTGGGAGGCTACCATTGCATCGGTGTAATTTCCCATACAACAATGTGAGTATGGAATTATATTAGGTTAAGCAGAAAATACATATATTTGGTTACAGGGTTTGTAAAAGTATAATCATGAGATCATGTTATTAGAAATATAATATACTATAATAAGAGATTTAGAAGAACATGTCTTTGTATCTTGTAACACCTGAAGATGATGGTCAAAGACATAACTGGAAAGAAACAAATGCATATAGCTAAGTTTCTGGGCTATTAAGATCAAGTGAAAATACATGTGGGCAAATGCATAGGCTCCTGAGATCAAATCCTGGCTTCACCACTTCCTATCTTTGTGACTTTAGGAAAATTTCCTCTCTGTGCCTCAATTTCCTCATCTGCAAAATGGGATAATAATAGTAATAAAATAAATAACAGTAACGCTACCTGAAAGGGTTATTTTGATGATTAAAGGAATTAATAGCATGTAACTCTCTTACAATGGCCAGATCGGAGGAAATGCTTTACATTCTTTAGCTATTGAAAATGAAAGGGTGAAACAGCATGACCGAAAGGAACAAAATCTTGGGTGAAAATGGGTTCCACACACATTACTTCTCATTGACAAGACTCTCTTCTCATGCTAATGCCATCATTAATGAGTACAAATCACAGCATATAAAGAAATAGTAAGTCATCAATATACAGTATTATGTAGTCTTTTGAGAGTTTCTCTTCAGGGTTGGGATGAATTTGGAGAAAGTTTGAGTACTAGACAAAGAGTAAGCACATTTGGGGAAGAGCTTGGTTGGTAAATGAAAGGTGATTCAGGGAGTCCAGCATCTAGAAAATTTGGGAAGTAATTTTAATGAACTGGAGGAGAACTGAGCTCACTCTTTAGGTGGCTGTTATGAACAGGCCTGGGCCATTAGCAATTGTGGCCACCTGCTGCCTCATTTGCTTTCTTCACTCCTTGGTGGCATCAGAGAGGCTTTAGCTACCCAGAGGGAAGGAGAATGGCCACAGATGTCTATATATATTGTAACTGAATAATAGCAATAAGAGTGTACCTTTTCTACAGACAGCTCCATTCTGCACCTCTCAGGCTGACACTCACCTCAAATATCCTAGCCTCACTGTGCATTTGCTTGACTCCTTAATAAACCTCTTATAAACTGTGCCAAGAAGCCCATAAAACCACTCACTTGGATATATCTCAATTCAGCTAAATTAAATTGGTCCAAATTCAAAATATTAGTAAATCAGTAACACTGAAATGGCATACTGTTAAAACCCCAAAGGGAAATGAAGGCATTTTTAAAACCTTAGGGTGGTCGGGAACACACTTACAAATAACCAAAAACATTCTTCAAGATAGGTGTGCAAACAAATTTAAATCCCCTGTGACCAATTTTAACAGTATCTATTTTAGAGGGTCTGGGATTTGGAAAATGAAATTCTTGGTGCCCAAGTTTTATTAGGCGCTTTTCCTATCCAACCCAGGCCAGGTCATTTCATTATAGGCCAATGAATCTCCATTAGTTTCAGAAACCCCCACATTCATCCCAAAGCTTATCCAGCTTCCAGATGAGACTGACCTGCTATGTTTTAACATACAACTTTCCAACTTTTTTTTGTAGTACATGTCCTTCAGATACTTTATACATTCTAAATGATTTGTTAGTGTTAGGCCTTTTGCATGCCAGAGCTGGTAATGGTTCTGCCAAGCTCCATGCACAGAAATTTAAATTTTAAAAACTGCTTATAATTATGTATTTTTCATAAGAGAGCATAATTGCCTAAGTCACAGGAAGATAATGCCAAGTATAGTATATTTTTCTTCAAAGAATTCATGTGTATCAATTTTTATCTCCTTATAAAATTTGAAAAATTCAGAAAAATATAATGAAAAAAATATAAATTGTCCAAAATGCCCCTTATCAGAGAAGACAAGTTTTAACAATATGGTGTAGGGAAGATAAATTGGAGGAATCTACATAGGTCCATTTATGTATTTTTTAGATAATAGGAGTCAGAGCATACAGAATAGTTTATAAATTGCCTTTTCAGTGATTAATATGTTACATTTTTCCATATCCTTAAGATATTCAAGAATATGCTTTAAATGACGTCAAAAACTGCATAGTCCTTGAATTAGTTTCCCAGGGCTGCTGGAACAAAGTATCACAAACCAAGGTGGCTTAAAACAACAATAATGTCTTCTCTCAGTTCTGGACACTGGAAATCTGAAATCAAGGTGTCAGCAAGGCCAGGTTCTCTCTGATATCTGCAGCGGAACCCTTCCTCACGCTATTCCTAGCTTCTGGTGTTGCTGGAAATCTTCACCATCCCTTGGCCTGTAGCAGCATAACTCGTCTTTCCCTTTGCTGTGACATGTGTGTCTCTCTGTCTTCACACAGCCACCCTCTCATAGGGACATCAGTTACATTGGATTAGGGTCCCACCCCGCTCCAGCACAACCTCATCTTAACTAATTGCATCTGCAACCACCATATTTCCAAATAAGGTCACATTTTGAGGCACTAGGGGTTAGTACTTCAATACATGTTCCATGAGAGAGGACACAATTCAAACTTTTATTTTTAAAGTCCCCTTTGGTAAAGCATAATTTCCTTTTTTTTTTTTTTTTTGGCTATTATATTTAATGCAGCAAATAGTCTGTGAAAGTAATTTTAATCATGATATAATATTTCAAGACTCTTCAGGCCTCGCAACAACCTCATCCCCATTTCATAGAGTGAAACTGAACAGAAATATTAAATAACTGCCCAAGGGCATTCAGATAATACATGAAAGAGCTGCCAGGCCCTCTGTTTCCACAGACTTCGAGATTAACCATACTATACAATAGGAAATGGAACACAGATCCAATGCAAATTTCATTTAATTGAGGAGTCAAAATAATTGATCACTGAGCAAACAGGCATTCTTTGTTGATCTCAATCCTTAAGTGAGTATTTTAGACTATCTTAAAATCTACTTTCCCCTAAAAGTTATCTTGAGTCTCTAACTTTGCTATCCTAAACTCTAATGATAAGAGAATATCTAGCATCTAAATTGTTTGTAAGTTATAAAGTACATCAATATCTACTATTATATTTAATTCTATTTAATAAAGAGACACTGTAATCATTAGCATATTTAGTAAGATCATTCTGGAATAAAATATTACTCTCTTTTCCCAGTGTTTTTAATGTTTCCCATTATTTTAAATTTCCTTAGTTTTCATATCCTGCATTAAACTGACAGTTATTTAATACAATTTTTCTATTTATAAAGAAGCTGATTCTTACCACATTTCATAGGTGTATGAAGCACTAGAGACTACGGATTTATTTTATATTATAATTGTGCTGAATTCTTATTACTATAATCGTTTTTGGTTGATTTTTCAGTTGATTTTTATGATGTCTGTATTTAGTAACATACGTTATTCATCGGGTCCTTCATATTTTTTTCCACTCATAGTCCTGTGGCAAGCATTTCTAATGCTGTTAATAAAGAGTATTGGTAGAAGGCATTTTAACATTTTTCCTAGTTCTCCTTTCATAATTTCTCCTTTTCCAGGCTAGAGGAAGTTTCTACTTCCTCCCTATAGTTTTCATCATCACTTTTTCTTTTGGTGTCTGGATTGGTTTGCCACGGCTGCCATAACAAAGTACCACAGACTCTGAACTAAATAACAGAAATTTATTTCTTTGCAGACTCGGAGGCTAGAAGTCCAAGATCAAGGTGTTGGCAAGGTTGATTTCATTCTAAAGCCTTTCTCTTTAGCTTGTAGATGGCTGTCTTCTCCCTTTATCTTTACATGGTCTTCCCTCTGCATGTATCTATGTTCTAACCACAAGGACACCAGTCATATTGAGTTAGGGTCCCCCTAGAGACCTCATTTAACATTAACCACATCTTTAAAGGCCCTATCTCCAAATACAATCACATTTTGAGGTTACCAGGATTTGGACTTCAACATATGAATTTTGGGGTGACACAATGCAGCGCATATCAGTGTCCCTACTCGTTACAGATTTATCTCAATCTATTTTCTAGATGCATGCAGTCTATTATATATTTTAATCTAATCATTTAGTGTTACAGTTTAGAATTTATGTAATCTTCAACCCAGTGCTCTAAGCCTATCCTTTGCTTCCTGTCTTGCTTTTTGGTATTTCTGCAGCATTTCCATGTGCTACAGTCATTCACCATCACTGCATGTTTTTATAGATATTATGCCTTTTTTTCCCTGTCTTCTCAATTGAATATCATCATTCAATCTCACCTCTTTGTGATTCTTAGTATTTCTTTTCCCCCTTACCAGGGCAAATACCTGGTCCTGCAAATGCGTTTTTCTTTGGTGTTACACTACTTTCGCAGTGAGATCTGGTTTTTTTATTTTATTTTAAATTTTCATTTATTGTTTTCAAAGGTTATTTTCCCCTTTTGGTACTTATTATGATTTTTGTAATTCTTTTGCTATTATTTTGATATGTTTACACCACAGGGGGCATCTTGCCGTGTTAATCCTTTACGCATTTTCCTGGAATTCCTTGTCTTATGAAATATTCAGGCCAAAACAGTCTCTTTCATGCTACAGAAATCAAGACTCTTAGGACTCCACTCAGAAGAACTCTCAAAGCACTTAAGGAGGTAAGAAGCAAGGAAAGAGAAAGGGAAGGCAATTAGATTACTAATACCTACTACATCCTAGAAAACTCATTTAACAATCTCATGTAATACTCAATCCTAAAAATAGGATTAAATTATCTGTCTCATTTTGCAGATGAGTAAATTGAGGCTCAGAGAACTTAGGGACTTTCTCAAGCTCACATATGTATAAATGATAAAGCTCAGGGGCAAAATTAACTTGTGTGCTCCAAAACCCATGCTTTTCCCATAACTTCATATAAACTCCCTTTGATCCCTAAGTACATTTTTACCTACCTTCCAGGTCTCCTAAGCCTGTCTGCATAAGTAGGATGATCAGAACACAAGTCAGTTGTGCCAAAATCACAACAGGACAGTGATTCTGCCACCTGCACCTCTCTAGCCTTCCCCTTTAATCAACAGTTTAAAATAGTGGTGTGCAGGTGTTCATTGGAAAATTTAGTGCAATTTAGCACTTGCTATGATGAATGAACTAGGAGATATTTGAAAGTTCAGTTCAATAAATATACCCTGAGCACTTTCTGCCAGCCAGATGCCACACCTGTAGCTTAGAATATGTGGATGGATGAGACACCCATTTGCCATTGAAAAACTTGTGACTTGGGAACTGAGTGGGAAGAGGAGACTGCTATCCATTAAACATGTTTGGAGAAGTTTGTCGTGCTATTGTTCCCTTCTCAAAGAACCTGCCCCAGCTACTTCTCTGCTGATTAGGAAACAGCCATGTGCACCACCATACTCCTTCCCACCACTCTCACACCCCAGCTGGGTCAGGTGAAGTGGGCCAGCTTTCTCAGCTGCAAATTTATAATTAGGCCTATGACAAGCAAGTCAGGTAGCAGCAATATAAAAGAAGCCAACAAATGAAGAGAAAATGTAGTCACATCAGTGAAGGAGAACTAGGGTTCATGCATTCCTGCTGCCCAGTTCCTGAACTTGACCACATTCTTAAGACTCTTCCTGACACCTGTTGTTTTACTGACCACTTTCCAGAGATGTTGCTGTGGTCTGCCAGCATCTTAGACACTGCTTTTCATGTGAGCTAGTTTGACTGATTTCTGTCACTTGGAAGTAGGTAAGCTCCAACTAATGCAAAGTGAGTAGAACAGAGTTATGTACATAGAAATCAGAGAATGCACATTTTAAACCAACATTCTACACTGTGTTTAATAATAATAAAGAAAAAAAGAAATGAAATTAAAATTCCCTGCCCTTAAACATTATTTTTATTTTATAATGTTCCCTTATAGAACTTGACAATAGAGCTACAAAGCTGATCACTGAATAGATAACTATTTTGTGTTCTCCTTAATCTAACAATGCCTCAAATTTTCCTAATATGCCGATCTTCATAATTATCGTTTTAATAGGCATCACAGTCCATCAGCTGGTTGTCCATAGTTTAACCATCCCCATACCATCCAAAGTCCTAGGTGCTCCCTGGTTTTCCATTTCTCTGCCACTATAAATAATGGTGGCATGAATATCTTAATGCACATATGTTTTTTCTTCTCTTAAATTATAGTCTTAGGATAAATTCCCAGGCGTGATATCCCTGGTATAAATATCCATGGGCAGTTTTTTGATTCCTGATAAACAGACTACTTTCTAAAAATCAGCAGTGGAAGGTTGCAAACTTGCAAATGAACCCATAATGTGGGTGTAAGGTGTGTTATTTTTTTAATTTATTTTTTAGTTGCATTGCTTACTAATGAGGCTAGTATTTTCCTAGTTGTTTACTTACTAACAGGCTCTTAATGAGAAAATTGTACATAAGTTTTACCCAATTATCTATTGAGAATATAATAGTTTTTCTAACCATTTGAATGTCTTTAAGAAAGTCATTAATCCTTTCCTGTCATACTTTAGATGTTTTTCCTCGGTCTGTTTATGAAGAGTGAGTTTTCTAAGGTCCTGGAAAGCCAGGCACTAAGACACTGCTGACCACGGGGCTCTAAGTTGGCTTTTTCCTCACAGACAAGGCTATGATGTTGAGGAGGTTGAGTTTGGCTCAAGAACCAGGAAGGATTGATATTTAGAAATCCCTCCTTAAATTTTAGAGAATCAATTTTAGTGCAATTTATCCCTGGATGGAGATTTAATCCCCGATTTTAAAAGAACTGAGGGGAAGCAGGACTGGAGCTTCTCAGATCTGGGGAGACCCCATGGGGCCATCAGCGCCACCAGCAACAGCCCAACACCTGGACCTCTCCAGAAGCTCTGAAGACAGAGGAGAGCTGTTGGAATCTACTGCACCTGCCCCTGCTCTGTGTGCCCTCCTCATCCCAAAAAAATACCCTGTATCCTTGGCTAAATAAAAATCTAATCTTCCAGTGCGTATGTGTATCTGTGGTATTTCTACCAACCCCATCTGGTATTTCCTCAGGAAACCCAGCTTTCTTTTCCATTTTATTTCAATTCTGTTGTTTTCACTATACACATTTCACATTTTTAATATAGATAAATCTTTCAGACTTTCTTTTGGTGCTTTCCTTCCTCCCTTCATCTTTTGGGAGGGATCACTCTTTCCAAGGCACTCAAACATGTTCAATTTCATATTATCCCAAAGCTTATAATATATTACTTTCTTATGTTTAACTATTGCGTTCACCTGGAAAACATGTTATGTAATACGTAACATGAATCTAAAAGAGTTTGCTGTGTTTCTAAATGTTGCCAGGAAGCTGGTTATCAAATGAGTATTCCTTTCCCTATGGTTCTGTGATAACTACTACATTACACACTAAATTCATAAATATAATCATATCAATTTCTGGGGCTTTCCATCCTATTTATGTATATTTCTAGCTATGCATCAGGAGAGGCAGTTTTAATTACTGTTCCTAACATGATTTATATCTGGGACTAACTCCACCTCATCACTCTTCTTCTTTTATAATATTTCTGTTATCCTGTGATTTTTTTTTTTTTGCCAAAATGTTTTAGAATGCTTTTATCAAGAAAAGCCCTAGTAGGTTTTTTTATTCTTAAATTTATAAATTAACCTGATAAAAATTTACAATCTTTATAATATTCGTTCTTCCATTCAGGAAACATTTCTCTATTCATTCATGCTTCAAGTATATTTACAATGAAGTGCCATAGTTTTTTTTTTTACATAGTTCACAGTGATCTCTAATAAATCTAATTCTAAGTATTTTATATCTCTGTTACTCAGGCAAATGAGATTTTTTCATTATAGGCTTCAGTCATTTATTGCTGATATACCAAAATCTTTGTTTCTACAGAGTTGATGTAAGTAACGGCCTTTTGAAGAACGTTCTGTATCGCTCGCAAAACTATTGCGAAAACATTCTTCTTGATGTCATCCCAAGCCCTCCTTTAAGCAATAAATTCCTTCTGGAGGTCAGAAAGGTATTTTTCCTCTGAGACAAACTTAACCCAATGACAAGGGCTCTTTAAGTGCTTTGTTTTTTATCTTAGCAGCCAAGATATTAAAAGCTTAAGTTCACATTTAACTGCACAAGTAAACTAAACTTACATGTCTGGCACACACATTTTTCTGTTCCTTTTAAATGGTTTCGGTTTTACTCATACTTTTAATTGTCCTATTTTAATTCTGTAATCCACCTTAAATTGTCTTTGGAGAGAGGTAGTTAGCCTAGGAAGGTTATGTACCTGAATATGCACATTCACAAGTAATTAAGCTATATGATAATTGAATAGTATTGTTCATCTGTTCCTAATTATATATGCTAAAAACGGAGTAATCAACCTTTTCCTTTCAGGACACATTATAAATCTACCCCTTTATATCCCACTCAAGAAAGTATTACAGAACATAAGAGTTAATCCCTCGAGTCACCCTGGGTCCTCTTTAACTTAAAAGAAAAATACAATCATTTTTCATAAACATGAACCTAAAAGATTCATGCACTTCCAATTATTTTTGGTAATAAATCACTTACGGCACAACTTAGTAATTGGTCAAAGTGCAGCAAGCAGCATGTCATCCAGACATAAATGGGTGAGGAATGGTGAGAAAATGATTTTGGAGAAGCTCCTTGATGAGGTTAAGTCAGTCACGCGCGGCTGTGAGTCCTCATCACACCCTTCAGGCAGAATCACTCACGCTGTATTCTAAGTTCTGACGACTCTTTATAATTACTCCATTCCCTCCAGGGAAGCCTTTCCTGCCACTGCAGGCTCTGCCTTATCCCCCTTCTGTGCTTGCACTGAACCTATGTTGCAGCACGTCACTTGCTACGTGACAGCTATCCCCTTTTTAGTCTGTCCACTGTAAGGTCCTTGAGAACAGGGACAATGTCTCAGTCACCTTTTCTCTGCAGTGCCCAGCACAGTACCTAGCACTTGGAACATCCTTGCGCTGTATCCCAGCTCATATTGTTACCCCCTCCCCCATCACCCCATCAAGAAAAAGAGCTTTTCTAACCAGCAGGGCCTCAGCCACCTCTGCACGCCCAAACATCAAGGGTAAGGGCTCAGCGATTAACTGACTGTTGTGCACCTCCGCCTTCTGTACCTTCCTATTCCAGCTTGCTTGGGCCATTTTTGGATCTTATTCCTAGGCCCCTCCCTGGTCCCTCTCAACATTTCCAATACCTCAAAGTCACTAACACCAGTGTAACTTATTGCACTGCCTCCATCCCTTCTGCAGAACAAGGGGATATCAGGTTCTGAATAAATGTAAGTAAGCTCTCCAAATGTGGAAAGAATTGAGCTTTAGATAAAACACAGCCCAATCCATCTACGGACGAAGCCCCTTCCGCACAGAAGCAGTGCATAACCTTTTGGAAACCCAAGTAATTATCCCCTAATGCATCCTTCTCCCGGTGCCTCTATCAAAACCACAAGTGGTTTGAAATAGTCTAACCCTCCTTTATGAATGTAGTTGTCTCCTCGAGACACCTTTATTTCTCAGAAAACCTATCTACTACTCAGATACTGACATATGATCTGCTGAGTCATAGTTTCTTTCCGGATTCTAGGGTCCAGCTCACATCCATGGTCAGATTTTATTTCCTGCGAGGTCATCTGTCCACTGGAAAATCTCACGCATCCAGCAATACAGGGACGGAACTGTCCTTCACAAGGGAAGCTTTCACATAACAGAATCTCAGTCCCTTTGGCACCGGGGCTAAAAATAAAAACTGCTTTGAGATAGAAAACTTCACAGGTATTATTCACATTTCTGCTCATAAAGAGAGAATGCCAAACAAAACGTAACTGTTTTTTGATAACTGTGATTAAGTGATATTTATAAAGGTAGTGGAAATTGTAAGACTTCACCTCTCATGAAATGCTGCTCTCTGATCTTACTATCCTGGAGTTTCTTAGTCCCTAATGGACATGGAAGGAGGAGGAGCTTCTGCCCTTCTCTGCAGAGTAATATTCGGGTTCTTCTACTTCTATTTAATTTGTTATCACTACTTTTCTCTCTTTTTTCTGCACTTAAGTATAGTCAGTTTACAATGTTGTGTCAATTTCTGGTGTACAGCATCATGTTTCAGTCATACATATATGTACATAGACTCCTTTTTGTATTCTTTTTCATTATAAGTTACTACAAGATATTGAATATAGTTCCCTGGGATATACAGCAGAAACTTGATGTTTATCTATTTTACATATAGCAGTTAGTATCTGCACATCTCGCACTCCTAATTTAGCCCTTCCCACCTCCTTTCCCTTCAGTAACCATAAGTTTGTTTTCTATGTCTGTGAGGCTATTTCTATTTTATAAATAAGTTCACTTGTGTTATTTTTTTAGATTGCATATATAAGTGAGATCATAGGGTATTTTTCTATCTCTTATTTCACTTAGAATAACAATCTAAAGGTCCATCCATGTTGCTGCAAATGGCATTATTTTATTCTTTTTTATGGTTGAGTAGTATTCCATTGTATAAATATATCACAACTTCTTTATCTAATCATCTGTTATTGCTACTTCTTATCTCTCTTCTTTCTATTTTCTGCTCCCTTCTCTCCTCTTTGTCCCTTTCCTTCTTGGTTCATCACCGTCCTGAGAAACTCAACAACTTAGAAGTCTGACTTGAGGATTACATGCCCACATGTCATTCTTTGTCACCTTTTCCCACAATGCTGTCACCGTGAACCTCTAGACCTCCCTGCCAAGCTCCCTACTTTCCTCTTCAACTTGGTTTTTATCACCATTCTTGATTTCAACATTCACATGAATAATCCATCCAATGTCTTGTCTCCACCATTCTTTGAACTTCTTAGCTCCAAAGACCACTTCCTGTCCTACTTCAGGCTCCCACTCACGTGGATCACACAAGTTACAGCCCTCACTCCAGCATCTCAACTTCAAACACCCTGTTCTCTGCCCACCATCTGCCATCTGTCCAGCACACTTACACCAGCACTGCAGTTCTCCTACCCAACTCCCCACATAGACCTTGACCAGCAACCCTGACACACACTACTGGCCCTACCACTTTCCTCTCATCCATCACCAACCCTTGTATCCTCACTTCTCTGCTGACCAACCTACATTACATGATCTGTTGCTATAAATGCTTCTAGGCAAACAGCCATAACTCTCCTGCTCCTCCCTTGTAAACCCCAGCCCTGGTTAAACTCAGCTGTGTATTAACTCCAAGCCTCCACCAGAGCAGCTTAATGTTGCTGAAGAAAACCACAGAATCATGCCAAATGGACTGGTTTCAAATTTATAATCACAGGTCTCAAAACAGAATTCAATACTGCCACACAGCTTAATTCCCTAGGAAATTTGTTTTTCCAGCTTCTGAGATAATTATTCACACCTTCTCTGCTCTCCTCAAATTTCCAACATTCCTTCCTCTCCTCCCCGCTCTCAGCTAAGGACCTTGCTTCATGCTTCATAGTTAAAAGATTCAATCACACTAGAACCACCACATCCTTCAACTGTCAATTCACCAACCTTCCCGTATCTGTACTCAAATGCTCTCCCTTTCCTCCCGTTAAAAAGGGAAGAAGACAGATGAGATCCTGCGTTCCGGGATCAGATCATCTCTCATCTTCTTAAAAACATCCCCCCTACCATCACCCCTCTTTGCTTTATCATTCCTGTGAACATCAAACCTGGCTCAGGGTCTCCCCCAAGGCTGCAGTCTCTGAAGACTAGACAGGGCGGAAGGACACCTGCCAAGCTCACTCACAGGAGGCTTCAGTTCCTTCCCACGTGGGCCTCTCCATAAGGCTGCTGAGAACACAGCTTCACCCAGGACAAGGGATCCGAAAGAGAGAGAGAGAAACACCCACCAGAAGCCACAGTCCTTCTATAATCTCACCTCATCCCTTTGATTGTATCTGATTCATTAGAGTCAAGTTCCTGAAGTCAATACTGAGGGTGGAGAGAGGAATTAAGCTTCACCTCTTGAGAAGAGTATCAGAGAATTTATGGACATATTTGTAAAACCACACTGTGTAAGAATTTAAAGTTATTCTAAGTTATTCTAAATTTGATACTGAATCAAAGTCATCTCCTCAGTCCAGCATGCACTCAGGGCTCTCTCTAAACATCCATCCCAGCACCCACCCCAGTATCACTCAATCTCTTCAGCCAGTTCAAACCCTTTATCACATGCTTTCTTCACTCCTGCAAACATTCACACTCCTTCTTTCTTTTAGCACACCTTCTTTAGAACTTTTATATCTAGTTCTGATTACAATACTATGAATTGACTTAAATGCTGTGATGTAAATACGTCTGATTCATTTTGTCTATGACTTACATACTGTGATTTTATTCCTTGAGAGTCAGGACCATGTCTTCTCCTCAATCTGTGTCTTCCACAGTGCCTGGTATTGGGCGACGTACAATCACTAATGACTCAATCCATCTAGCTAGCTAGCTATAGAAAGAAAGGGACCTTAAAATAAAACTGGGTATTTTATATCTCTCTCGTTAATCAACGTTTTTACAAGATTGTTTACATTATAAGGAACTGGCTGTCTCAGGTTTCGCTTGGTGTTGCAGCTCAGCCCTGCCTTTTCTCTCTGCCTCCACTACATCCATGTCCTCCTACAGCTTAGAAGCAACTGGCATGAAGACTTGGTCCCACTCTCATGTCTGGAACCAATCCACAATCCTGACCTTGGATGTGAGGGCACTGATTAGTCTAATCCTGGACTCAGACTCAATCTGACCTTGCACCTGTACTCTGACAGTTGGCTTCTACACTATTTTAGCATCCACTTTTTATCACCTCCGTGCTTCTGATTAACTAGATTCTTTGTCCTACGTTTGCGTTCCATACTTGGTGACCACTTTAAGGATACGTGGGATTTGTTTTAATCAAGTACGGTAAGACAAGTAGACACAGAAATGACAGCCATGAAGGAAGGAGTTTTATATATTCACAGATACCTAGAAATAGGAAAAAGAGCAAGCCACAAAGGGCCATACACGGAAGCACCAGGGTCCTCCAGGAGCCAGAGGAAGCAATGGGGAATCATGGGTAAGAGGTTTCCAAAGGAAAGAACAAGTGAGGCAGGGTAAGTGGGTTCAGGACTGGCTAGTGTGAGTAATTCCAGTGGGCTTTGGGGAATAAGGGCTGTCCCACGTTGTCCGGTACCGGCCCTGGGGTGATTTAGGGCAGGGGAGGTAGTGACCTGGAGTAGACGAGCTTGAAAAAGTAAGTAGTGGGGGGATCAGGGCTCTGGATTGGTTGGTTTGCGTGTGAAGACACGCTCACAGCCATGCTCATTTACTACCTCAAAAAACTAGCTAACCCTGGGAGAAGCGAGCCCTCCAGGGTCAGCATGGCCCCAGATGTCAAAGCATGAAATATAAAAACTAGAAAACAGGACTATTACAGTAACCCACGTCAGTCTGCCTTGGTCCTGCTTTCCCCCTGCTGGTTCGACTTACTCAGATAGCTGTCAAATTTACACAACATCAGCACAACCTAGGGAGGAGAGAGCTGGTTCTGAAACCAGATACACCTGGGTTAAAATACCTAACTGCTCCACCAATGACTCCTTCTGCAACCATGGACAAGAACCTTAATATCCCCGAACGTCATTTTCTCATCTGTACAATGGAGATGATAACCATGCCTACTTACTGCAGGTACTAACATCCATAAAGCTCTCTGCCTAGGGCAGAGTAAGCAGTCAAAATGTGTCAGCCATAATTACTATTCCTTCTCCTGCTCATTTCCCTGAAACTGTGCTGTATGTGATTGATACACAGCAGACATTAATAAATATATGTTGAAAATGACTGAACCAACAAAAGAGAGAATAAAAAAAAAAGTCAGTGAATAGTTCCAGTTCTTTGACTAATCATAGAAATGCAACAATTTTCAGACATAGGTGAGAATATCTGACAGGCTGGACCTTGGAAGTGAGGCCTGGGTTTGAAGCCTAGCTTTACAATTTAACCCCACGTCACTCTCTAAAACAGGACGGAGATGTTATTGGTACCCTCTCCACGTCCATCCCTCCTTCCCCTTGCTGGGCGAGCCCCCATTTTGTTCTGCTGTCCAAATGTGATTCAGGGGAGGGCAACCCTACCTCTATCTTCAGGGACAAATCCTGGAGGGCCCATTCCCATTGCCAGCGACTGGCTTACAAATGGGAACATGACCCCTTCTGCTCTAGTCATTGTTCATTTGGCCGGGAAAGTCTCCCTGTACAGCTGCAGCCTTCTTGCAACCATGAGGGAGGCAGCCTATGGCCCAAGTTAGCAAGCTCAGGGCGGCAGAGTAAACACGTGGAAAAGCACCTGGGTCCTCTGCACAATAACAATAGCTAACATTTAATAGGCGCTTACTCTGCTTTAGGTATTCTTCTAAATGTTTGTGCGCATTAACTCATACGATCCTCATCACTAATACCTGGTGGTGATGTTTTTATCACTGTTTTACAGGTTGGGAAACTAAAGCGTGAAGAATTTATGCAATTTGTGCAAAGTCTCAGAGTAACACGAGGTAGACTCAGGATTTTAACCTACAGTTGGGTTTCAGAACTTACATTCTTTGCCTCCTTGCTTTACTGGATCTGGAAAACGCTATTGAGACAGAATCAACCAATTCCCTCTGGGCTTGTGATGAGATTTAAAATGTCTTACTAAGCCAACATGAACTAGCGTTTTCGCTAAATGCAGCTGATGGCATCCTAATACATATACTCGGATTCTTCATCTTTAAAACACGGATAATTCTCCATGCCTCCTGGGGTTACTGCTGAGATTAAAAGTTCAATTAATGATAATGCTCCCCCCAGTTCTTCTGGATCACCTCCTACTGTCAGTCATCACACCTCTCAGGGTTTTCCATCAGCTTCCTGAACTTCTTCTAAGACTCCACCCAGCCCAGGAGTGATGTGTGCCTCCAGTCTCTGCCCATGCAAATGTGTATAACCTCCTGGGAGCGACCAGGCATTGCCTCATGTATAAAAACCAACTCATTACTAAGCAAAATTATTCTCCTAATAGATACTTATTATAATGCAAACTTGACTCTGGAAGATTTTATTTTCTATTCTTGCTTTCTTCGTAATTAGCTGCAAAACCCAGTTGTGCAGTGAAGAGCTCAGTGGATTCTCACATCCTAAATCAGCTCAAATGAAGGACAGTTACATTCTCAGCTCACTTTCAGGACATATTAACCAACAGCTCTAATTTATAGCTGTCATGTGAAAATAATGGAAAAGTTATGAATACAAAATTTAAAATATCAACTTTAGGCTAACTTCCTCAAAAGGGTAAAACAATGGGAAAGAAAAAAAATTTTGTACCTTGATCTGTGCCAAATCCCTGGAAGAGAAGGTTTCTTGATGGTCTAAGGAAAAGACTAATGCCTTCTGACAAGACTTTTAAGATATATTACATCCTGTTTTAAAAGAAAGTGCTCATTACTTTAACAAGTTGTTGAGCTGAATGTGTATTTTGCAGATTTTTCAACTGCATCTTTGTCATTTCTGATTTTTAAAGCTCTCTATAAAAGCTAAATGATATATGCATTGCACTTCCAAAATCCAACCTTCCTTGCTTTCCATTCTATATCAAAAGGCTTCTTACTGTCAGTGTAAATTTAAATGTCTATAGTACTTTATACTTTACAAAGTGCATTCCTAGTCATTTCCTTAATCCACAACAATTCTAAAAAAGGAGATAGGACATATATTCTTATCCAGATTGTCCAATAAATTTGTAAATTTATTTATGCTTGTTTTCTTTCATTTTTTCATTTATTCAGTCATTATTTATTTGATAGCCATTATGTACCAGGCACTGTTTTAGGCACTGAGGATGCACAAGGGAATAAGTGACCATCTTCAGGAAACTTAAATTTTGGCAGGAAGACCACACAGTAAATAAGTACACAAATCAATGAGGAAGCCTAGATTCAACTTTAGAGCTTTTTCAGGACACCGCGCCAACCATCTGGTCCAAATTCGCTAATGCAAACGTTTTCTTTACCACAAATTTTGGCAGTTTGATTTCTTGGACTCGAATCTCTTTTGGGTTTCCACAAAGTCTCCTATTTTTTCATTTCCCTGAAGTAATCCAATGGACAACCGTCAAAACGATATTTAATAACCAGCACATTCAGAGCACTATTACATTCCCCCAAAACAAGAGAACTGTGGACTTAAATATTGACTTAAGGAAGACACATATGCACAGGTAAGGGTTTATGTGCATTAACTTATATGATCTTCATCACTAACTGACACAAAAGCTGGACCCAGGCAATCGGAGGCCCCTCCCTGACTCCCCTGTCCTTGGAAACGATGTTCCATCCACCACTCCCACCATTCCCTAGAAGCTATTTCAAGGATGTAGCCTTGAGAGAGCAGGTATTGTTGGGACCATCTGGACGGCCTACATGCCTGAACCCCACTAAGGTCTCTGCATAAATTCTTAAGATTCTGGCAGGTGGGTGCAGAGATCTACTTATCTTGTGGCCACGGAAGACAAACCTCTTATGTAAGTTGCCTTGCTTATTACACCGGCCACCTACCCATCCAGAGTGATCTGCCTCTTTCTTCAGGCTTTCCCTGCCCTCTGTGCATAGCACCAGCTTCAGATTTCACCCGAGAAGTCCCCTAGGTTGTGAACCCACACTAACACCAGGCAGGAATGTTCTCATCACTGTTTGACAGATGGAGAAACTGAGGTCTGGAGAATTTGTGCAATCTGCGCATGGTCACATAGTAATCAGTGGTAGAGTCAGGACTTCAACCCACAGCTGGGCTTCAGAACTTCTGTTCTTTGCCTCTTTGCTCTACTGGATCCAGAAAACGCTGTTGAGACAGAATCAGCCAATGCTAAGACCTTTTTTTCTTTTAACCTGGAAAAATACATTTCACATTAAATTTTGAAGTACAAATTAATATCCTGCAAGAGTCTACCCATTTAGTTACCAGCAGTTGTCTGGCTACACAGGGTTTCTATAGGACAGCATCTCAAATGACTGCCCTCGCCTGTTTTCCGTCTCACAGCGCTCACTAGCTGTTTAACTTGTTCCATGCGTCATTAGTAATCCATGACTTATTTGTGAAAGTGCAGGGACAGCACTACTACAGACCTAACACAATGAATATCTTATTAGGAAGAAATTAACAAATGAATTGCTGCCGATCAATAGGTGTTGAAGAGAAAATTACAACGATAGTAAAGCTTAAATAATTTATACACAACATTGATTTTTTCATTACATTAATTATTTCTTTATAGCACACATAAGGAACTTGGAGAATAAAACTTTCAAAGCAAAGAAATTTATCTGTGGTGGTACTGTAGGCTTAGGGCTGAACTTAAAAGACAAAGAATGGACCGTGATCGTTGACGAATATTTTTAAGATTAAAAATGCATCAGGTAATAAATTTGACACTTCCGGTGTAGCTAAGTTCCTTCATGTTGCCCGACGTTTTTAATACATAATACTTTTGTTATTTATTTATCAAGAGAAGTACTGATAGAAATGTTTATAAATAGAACGATCCATTAATCCACCCCCTCCATCACTTATGGGGAAGGCACAATGACAAACTCGATGAAGCTATGTGGGAAACATCACATTCTCTGAAACCTCTCCCAGAGTCTTTCAGTTAACTGGACTTAAATCCAGTAGAACAGAGTAGAGGTTCCTTATTGCTAATAACTTGCATGGCTGGTAGAAAACAATCCCCTAAGGCCATTTTATCACGGCAAGTAGCTTTCCTACAGATGTAAGGGCCTGAAGATGATCCTCGTGGTTACAGACCATTGCTGACTCCAGCCACATCACAAAACGGTGTCCCAGAGAACAGTAAAAAAGTGTTGTGCATAAAGGGGGCTGTGAAAAGAGGGTGGAGGTAGACGTGTTCTTCGTGGATGGTGGTGCTCCCAGCAGCTCCAGATCCCCTCCCACAGATGGGAGAAATGACACACGCGCATCAGTCCCAATCGATGTGCTAGGTACAGACACTGCACTGAAAATGGCTTTGTCATCTACAAATACATACGTTGAAGAGCATTCTGCTCATGGCATTTTGACTCTGGAAGTTAAAGAGGCGAATTAATGGTTCTTTTTTTTAATCTTCTCTGAGTTTTCTCAGATACCAACTTCATTTAACAATTTTTCAGCATCTAATACTGGGCTCCAGGTTCCTAATGTATCATACAGAGTTGCACGAATGTATACTTTCAGGCACATCCTATCTTCCCCCAACAAATAAATATGGAAGTAGGGTTTCAAAAGTCCTATAAAATTAAAACTAAAAACATTTGAATAGTTTCAAGTGTGATATAAATATTTTTCTTCCCTCACCTGTTACCTTCAGAGACTTAGAGCCACATTAATATTATTCTTAATGTTCTGGAAAGTACATCTAAGCAACAGAAAATATCTCATCTCATATATGTGCTTTTGCAAACTATAGCCAGTTTTGCAAACTATCTTGTCATGTCTTAACTAATACTGTTACGTAACTTCAAATCAACGAAATACCACACAGATAAAATATAAAATGTATTGTCCACTCCGCATCATAATACAGATCTAACTCCCAATATGTCACAATCACCAACAGACCCTGGGGCACTAGGGTGACCAAACACCTGAATTTAGGATCATTTTTATTACTCAGTGAAAAGTCACTTGTTTACGGTCATGGTTCCATTGCTGAGGGTCCTTTATTGCATCCACCATTCTTTGGGTGGAGACTGATTCCATACAGAAAACAGTAATTCCATACAGAAAATATATGTACAGGTACTAAAATGTTTGAAAAGGAGGAGGGGATTTGTTCTCAGTCTCATTTGTAGAACTGAATGCAGGATTCATAAAATGAATTAGAAGAAATTCCAAACTGTTTTAAGTCCCTGTGCAAGTTATTCTCCATTTTCATCCACTCTGCCCCCCACCCCCACCCCATATCCATTCTCCACCTCTCTCTGCCTTGGTGAAGTACAGGGAATGAGTAGCTTCAGGTAAATTCAGCCACAGGAAGACAATGGAAGGAGGCAAACAATTGGGAGGAGAAAGGAGTCAAGCTGTTTCTTCCCCACCCCTCCTCTTGGTCTCAGCTCCAAAATTCCAGCCATGCTGCTTTCTAGGAACAGCTCCAGGGACGGGGGAGCCCTTCCTACCACTGAGACCGTAGCTCCTGTCAGGCTCCTGCAGACAATGGATGCTGATGCTGCCTGCCTGCCTCTGCCCCTTCAGCCCGGGGTGGTTAACTGTTTCCCCTTGTTACCAGTTGCAAAGAACCTCACGTCCAATGTGGGTGCCCTGACCCAGTCCATCCCTCTGTAACTAGCCCCATGGCAATCCCAGAGGGTGCCCCTGTTTGCTGCCAGGACCTACAATACAGCTACCAGCGTTTTAAAGCAGCAACTGGATACAGAAAAAGAATGCACAAGTGAATAAAAGAACACCAGCAGCATTCGACTACACCAGCACTGCGAGTCGGATCGCCTCCTAGACAGAGGATTACGTCCCATAAACGCACCAGTGAGACAAACCACGGCATACGAGGCGCATTTCTGACCTCCATGCTCACTATCACCTTCTTCCTGATTCAGTTCTTTAAGGGCTTCATTCCTCACTTTGACGACTTTTCCTCTCCTTCTCTCCTCCTCTGTAGCATCCTTCTAATTCACACTCCACGCCATCACTGTCTGTTCTCCCTTCTTTACATGCCACCTGGTTCTTTACTGTGTTACACGGGTCCCACCTGCAGATTTCCACACACAGGCTGTTACCCTACACCTATGGTTAAAGGAAAGTCACTTTTACTCTTCCTTCTGGGTCTATGTTTTCATCTTTGAACTAAATCTATAAAATTCTACAAGTTTCTAATTAGAGCCCATAGAATCTAGAAGCCATCATCCAGGTTGACAGTCATATATCCATAACCCTGAGTTCTTTGGAAGAAATATTCTGTAAAATCTAATAAATAAACATGGTGCACAGCAACATGGCTAGCTTTCCTACCCTCTTATGTTTATAAAGAAACTAGAATTCAGGGGCAACTGTGAACATATGGTGTTAAATGCAAGGTTCTGACAATAAATGACCCAGTACTTACCAATAAAAGCATGGTACACTATTCATAATAGCAATGAACTACAAATATTTATGTGCCCACAGGCAACTAATTCAATTTCACTGCAGGATTCCTTCATTTATGAATTTAATTGTATGTGTTTAAACATTTTTTGTTGCTGTTTCATTAATATCCCATAAAAAAATAAAATGATACGCTGAAGAAAAGAAAGAAAGTGAGTTTCCATTCAACAGCATTCATTAAATGCCCACTGAGTGTCCATGGTATCCTAAGAATTAACATTTACTTTTATCATTCATGGCTTTTCTTCTGCACCACAGCTTGCAAGTTCATTTTTGCATCATGAACGATGAAAAGTTCCAGATTCAAAAGGGGTAGTACAGGTTTAAGTATCATTTTATTTTTTCACACAAAACAGCACAGATGTATGAGATGAGTCCCATGAGAAAATAAAAATGGTGACTTTTTCTGTGTCAGGCTCTGTTCAAAGAATGCCACATGCATTGTTAGCACTCATCATGAGATAGCACTATTATTCCTCCCATTTTCCAGACAAGGAAATTGAAGCACAGAGCAGTAATTGACTTAGTCAGGGTTAAGTGACAGCAAGTGGCTGAGCCAGATTAAAATCCAGCTGGTTTGGCTTTGCAGCCCATGCTCTAAACACCACCCTAATTACATCCACACGTTGGCATCAGTACAATTTTCAGTGGCTAATACATTTGTCATTGACTTCCTTCCACTTCTCTTGAGCACTTTTTTCCTGACTCAGGGTCTCCTCCCACTGCTCTGCAACATCACAACCTCTAACCAGAATCACCTTAACCATCTGGCTTTAACCAGCAGTAATCCAGAATCTACATTATGTTTCCTTTGCTCATCCTCCCATCCTACATCAGAGTTCCAGTGCTCTCCATGTAGGCTGGTATTTTTTCCATAAGTGAGAATGAACAATGAGATTAACCTTTCCAAGAGGCAAGAACATCTGTTTGCACCCAGATAAATTTCTGATATGTGGCATACTCTAATAGGAGAAAACTTCTAGAATGTTCCAATAAGCCCTTGACTCTACATTTATGTTTACTCCTCTTCCAGAGAATAAGGGGAATTGACATCTTGCTAATTATGGAAGGCAACTACTAACAATTAGAATGTACATGACACAAAATAAGAGAGGGAGGACACAAAATGTTTGATAATTCCATCTTTTAAAGAACCAAAGGCTTGTCAAGTTATACGGATATTTTTACAAGGTAATCTAGAGCATAGAGTATTACTTTCAGCTGACATTGATTGAACGTCTTCTATAGGTCAGTCTCTGTGCTGGGAACTTTACATATGTTTTGCTGAGCAACTGTATCTGAGAGAGGAAGATATAACAAGTAACGCCGTCGAGGTTAACAAGTGTTTAGGATACTTCCCAAAACATAGTTAAATACTTAGCTATAATTAAAACAAAGTTATATTAGCCAGTTAAAATCAACAGAGAATTTATACATGATATCCGTAATTTAACAAACTCAAAAATAAGATAATTAATTACTGCAAAATATTAATTTGGGCTCCCCCTTTACTTGTTTTCATACTAAACCTATTTCTTGGCCCAATAATTTATTTCATGACTCTTAAAATCACATTAGGATTTGCCAGTCTCAATTAAACCTGTTTAATTCATTATCAAGCATAAATAACTTTCAAATGGCATACGCTTCTGATTGTCCTTAGTCAAGACGAGATGATAATAATTAGCTTTGGGGAATAATAATATAAAAGTCTAAGATTAAGCAAATCCACACTGCTACTGCCTAAATTTACCATTTTCCATGAACATGTATATTTCTCTGAAACCAGCTCTTTCAAAAATCCCAAGGTAGCCAGCAAGAAAAAAGGTAGAAAAATAAATCATCTCTTATCATTTACCACTTCCAGTTTTATCTTCACAACTCAAAAAGAAAAATAAAAAAAAACCCGAATGGGTTTAATTCAATCTCTCTCTGATTTATAACAAATACTGGTGGTTTGAACCAGAAGCAATACTTTAAGAGGCCCTGTAATGAACATACAAGTGGATATGGCATACAGACAGAACAATCTCTGATCTTCTTGGTTTTATACTGAACACAAACCTGGTGGTGAAAATTAACCTTCTGTGCGGTTCAACATTTCTAATTAGAAGAGACATCAAAAAGATTATCCCTTAGAAAGCAGTAGGGCCATAATATTCCGGTCTTTGAAACAGAGCTCTGCTGCCTCCTTATATATTGTAGCCTGCTGTCTAAAGGAAGAGCAATAATCAGATGATGTTTCAAAGTGGTTATGGCTTTTTGTGGCAAGTTGTGTTATATTTTCTCATCTTACCTTTTTATACTTATTATTAAGAACCAGGCATTCTAATATACAGGAACTGTTTATTGCTTTGGACTCTGATGTGTAAAATGCTTTACCAAAAGTTTCCTTGGTAGAAATGTTTGCAAATCTTTGAGAATTGACTAGTTCACTTATAATCCTTGTGTGTGTGTGTGTGAGTGTGTGTGTGTGTGTGTGTGTGTGTGTGTGTGTGTGTGCGCGCGGTGGAGGTTGTTTTATTTTCTCTGTATGGGGCAAGAAAGCGCAGAAGAAAGATACTCTGAGCTCAGCTTAGACTAGAACACAGAACCTTAAAATGAAAGGCTGTCCAGCCTAAGCCCTTCCTCAGGAAGAAATTCCTTTTACAGAATCAGTGATTAATTAGCTACGTCTAAAATGTTCATTGCGGGGGGGGGGGGGGAGCGCCACTTCACAAGGGTTCATTCTCATGGTAGGCAGTGATAAATTGTATGAAGTTCTTTCTTATTTTGAGCTGAAATCCTTATCCCATCACTTCTATCCTACTTATCCTAGTTCTATCCTTAGGAGAAATACAGAACAAGTCTCCTGCACCTTCCCAATCTCCCTGCCTTGAATATTTGAGGGCAATTTGTATGTATTTCCTGTATTTTCTATCTCCGTATTAAATACTACCAGTTCCTTCAATTATTCGTCATGTGACATGATTTCCAGATGTTGTGAGTAAATGGGAGTCGTAGCCTGACACAAAATTTTTCCCAAAATTTAAAAAAAAAAAAAGATCTGAAGGCTTATTTCTCATTTATTTACAACTGTAATTGACATAAGTAGAAGGACTGTCCAGATCCCAGTAGTCCTCCCAGGAGCTGTATCAGTGCTAGCTCCCCTTCATGTGATCACACACACACACACACACACACACACACACACACCACGCATGGGATGGGTCTGTGATACAGAGTGGGTCAGAGAACCTCATTTCCCTGGCCACACTGATTGGCAGAAAGGATGGTCCCAGATTTCAAGCCTGACAAATCAGGCATCCCCCCAAGGTTTTAAACAAACTCAGAGAAGTCTTGCTTTCCCTCTCAGCTTGTAGAGCTATTAGATCTGACAGCCATTTACTCATTTTATGGAATAAACCAATTTGATATAATCAGTTCAATACGCAAAGGGGCATGGGGAGAAAAGTTCCCAAATCTCCAGTTCCAACCATTCTTGAAACCAACTCAACCCCCGTCTTTCCTGTGGTCTGGCTATTAAGCCAGTTATTCCCCTCTGCCTGAATTGAGTTTGAGTCAGGTTTGTATCATCTGCAACACAGAGGGTCCTAACTAATACAACATTCATAAGGCTCCAAACACTTTAACAGGATCAACAGAATGGGGGTCATAAAAGAAAACAATTGCCATCCCACTCTGCAAGAGGTATGGCTGGAATCTCTTTCCATCACGATTTAAGAACGAGAACGATACTTGCTGGAGAAGATCAAGGTCTATCTTCCCTAATAGCCTAAGCTCTTTGTTTATTTATTTAAAACTGTATTTCTAGAACTGTCACAGTGCCTGGCCCATGGTAGGTGCTTAAGACACACTCCATTATACCTGTCATAGTAAAACAGAAGACACAAAAGGCAAAACATCAACGATAAACCACCAAAACGATGACATGAGTTCCCTGGGGAAAACTTAGACATATCATTGCACCTCCTTAGTATTACATTACCCACTTGCCATGTAAATTTTGGGACTAGATTATCTCTTCAGTCTTTTTTACCCATAAAATGCTATCCATACTCAATTATGGTAAAGAAGAGTCTTCTAAAGACCTGGGCATACAGATCAAAAAGGGGAAACACACTGTAACAATGAAGGAAGCATAAAGACAATGAGAAAGAATAACCTACCAAAGAAATAATAGAGAAAAGACAGGAAAAGAAAAAGAATGGGAAGAAGTCGTTACTAATAGATAAATATGTCATGCAGATAAACCATCTTCCTGTTAGCTTCCTGTCTCATTCTAACCAAATTCTGTGGTCAGAAATGCCCTCTGCACTGGATCCAAACTGCCAGCCCAGAGCCTTGCCCTTCCCTGGGCCTGGATAACCCAAAGGATGGCTCCTTCCACTCCACCAGTCTCCTTTTGAGAGCCAGCTCCCTGCTTCTGCCTGTGATGTTAGGGGTTCCAAACTCCTCTGTCACCAGTCCAGACTGTTTCTCTTGTCACCAACAGAATGTACACTCCATTATACTGTGTGCCTCCCATCCCTGTTTCTCATCCTGTCCCCTGCAATGACTGAAGCCCAAATGTCCACAGCTTTCAATTTATTGCCAAAAGTTTGGAACTTAGGATTCTGTCTCCATACAAACAATCATAAAATGGCATCTGTATTAATTAAGGTGACCCATTTATACTGAGCTGCTCTAAGGAACTGACCACATTCCTTTTGTGAAAGAAGGCGTCAATTAGGGAAAACATTGTTATTGCAATTGACAACTAATATTTAGTATTACTACACACCTGCATATCAAGTATTGAGCACTATGTACCAGCATACTACGCTATGCACAGACACTATGCCAAGCAGTTCGCATGCATTTGCTCATTTCGTTCTCAAAACACCCCTAAGAGGGAAATACCAATTATTATCCACATTTAAAGATGGAGACTCTGAGGTTCAGAAAGAGTCACTTACTAACTTACACAGCTAATAAGCACAAGAGACATATCCATCTGACTCCAGAATCCTCACTCTTACGCCTTGCATGGCCAACAAGGACACTGATCCCTGTGATAAATGGGGAGGGGGGACCTTGGGAGAACCAAAAGCAAAGAGACTAGGGAACCAAAATCAACATGATCTACTTCTCGGTTTGGCTCAGAGTCAGCCCTATTTGAAGTAGAACCTTGTTTCCATTATGTAGCCATAGATTACCTGCCATTTTGCATTGTGGAAATGTACCCTCTATTATCCAGGCTAATCTAGTTGACTGTAGAATGCTGTACACAGACATTCTAAAGACAGACAACTAATTCAATCTTCTCTGCAGGGAAGATGCTACTGAACATCTCTTCAACTTTTTCCCTATTGCTTTTGATGCAGGGCACTTCACATAAGCCACAACTATTTCTTCCTAAGGCGTTTAGAGGAGAAAAGTAATTGAGAATACCAGGAAAAGAAGAGAAGGTGAGGATGAAGAGGAAGAAGGATTACCAAAAATGGTACCCAAAAAAAAAAAATGACAAAAAGTTTAAAACAATGTTTATAAAAGGGAAACCAGTGCAGGTTATTATCTGACAACTTGCAATTCTGAGAGAAATGAATGTTCATGGTCCATCACCAAACAAAGAAAGGCATTTGACTGTGCAACAGAAACCGTATGTTCAGATAGCCAAGAGGTGGCATTATCCTAAATCAGAGAGTAGAGAGATGCTGAGTATTTCCTATAGAAGGAAGACCTCACTGCTGTAATCTATGCAGGGTCTGTTGTAGCAACAGCATTTCATCACTAAGCTAAAATCCAGTTTTCGATTCCATAATCTCTAATTCCTCCAAAATCTTCATCTACTCCCGAAGACTTTCATATACATTGGCAGAAAATAATGCCAATCCCTACTGAAGAATCACTAGATATTTCTACGTAATAATTAGTCTTTAGTTTTAGTGAGATAGAAGCTGGGAACCAGATTAGCAAACTCTCTGGGGTCATTCAGGAATTAATACATAAAGGTGTAAATGCAAAAAGTACCATTTGGAGTGAAATATAACAGAGACTGTCGCTCATTGAAATAATAGTCTTGTTTGGTAGGAAGCTTGAGAGTTAATTATTCATTGAAAAACTGCTTTAAACAAAAATAGAGGGGCAGGATCTAAAATACTACACAATTAGAAATCTTTAAAAGTAAAATGTCCTTAAAATATACTAAGGAGCTTACTGCTTTCAATCCAAGTCCAACCAGTTTCTTATTCTAACTAATTTCCATTAAACAGGGAAAGGAGCAGGGAGGAGAGAAAGTATTTGAAAAACTGCCAGAGTAAAAAATCCCATAATGAAATTTTGCTCATTCTTGAAGAAATGAGGTAGAATTAGATGCTTCAGTGGTGGTGAATTCCAGAATCTGGGCAGCTTCCAGTAAATGAAGCTTTTCCATAATGTCAAATGCAAAAGCTATCTGATATCAACATATTGAGCTTGAGTTTTTAAATTCCTATTTCCTTACACCAAATTGTTTGAAACCTTTGAGATAAAAACCTCAATAAACTACTGTTTCAAGCTTTTAATATTTTAGTCCCTTGAGCAAGCATGTCAGATTAATCTTCAAATTACAATGGGCAGAAAGAACATTCAACCAAATTCTTAAGCCTATGCCTCTCTCGAAGGATGTTAATAAGGTAAGCAGTTTCACTGGCTATTAAAATTTCAAACTTTTCCTGATTCTCAGCAACATTACTATTTAAAAGTGGGGGTGGGGTGGGAAAGGAAGCCATTCTGTCCTGAAAGAAGTTTCACTTATTATCTTCGTATTCACTTAGCATTTAGCACACTGACAGGCACACAGTAGGCATTTAACAAATACTTTCAGAATGAGATGATGGATTGGGCTGGGGAGGGGGGTGGAAATCTTGCTGAGAACAGCATGAGTCCAAATCCTGGCATTGCTCAGCAACAAAGCCCACTTGCAGAATTAGGGTTATCGAGGTGAGCAGGAATTTGAACGTGTATCTTCAAAGCTGCATCAAGAGAAGTGCTTCCTGAGCAGGAGAGCAGCCACCCTACTAGAGCCACTTAAAGACGGAGTAGACTCATCTCTGGCTTCTCCATGACCGGAAAACTCCTGCCCTGCCTCCGTGCAGCTCCCCCTGCCTTTTACCTGGTTTGAGTTTCCCCTCACAGAACTTAGGTACAGGATTCGACCTCTCTGATCTAACCCAAGCCTCGCCGTTCCACGGTGTTCCGCGCGTCTGCTAAGAGGGAGGCCACACCGTGCTAGGCACATGGAAGGACACACACAGGACGACTGCTCCCGAAACCTTTGCGGGCGGGGGGACGGCGCGGGAAGCGATGGGGGCGAGGGGAGGAGCGAGTTCAAGACCGGGGCACTATCCAAAGGTTTCTTGTCTCTCTCCCAAAGCCTCGGCCCAAACCGCTGGAAGATGCTGGGGAGCCACCTGCACGCCGAGGGAGAGCGGGATCGGGACTAGGGGGAGAGGGCGGGGAGGTGGCAAGAAGCGAGACGGGGCAAGGGACAGTACCTGGTGTGGCTGTGGTTGCGGGGACAGTCTTTCTTCTCCATAATGGCCGGCACGCAGTTGGTGAGCTCCGTCCAGTCGGCATGCAGTCCGCAGCTCCAGCCGGTGGAGAAGCGAGAGAAAAGCCACGTCTCCTTCTTGCCCGGCCGGTGGCAGGTGCACTTCTTCTGGCCGGCTTTGCAGCTACACGGCTGCTCCAGCCGGATGTTCTTCACCAGGTGCCGACCGAACGTGGTGCCCCCGGTCTTCTGGATGTGCAGGAACACGATCACGTCGCGCCCTTTGATGTTGAAATCCACGAAGCGGGTCAGGTCCTTCAGGGTGAAGTTAAAGCGCGGCACGAACCGGGGCAGGGAACCGTTCTCGGGGGCCTCCGGGTCCGGCTCCTCTTCCTCCTCCTCAGCCTCCTCCTCCTCCTCCTCCTCCTCCTCCTCCTCCTCCTCCTCAGGGTCCCCCGGCTCCTCGTCCTCGTCCTCCGGCGCCGCGGCCCCCCGAGACCCCTCGGGCGGCCCCCGAGGTGGCGGGGGCAGCTGGGGCCGTCGCTCCCACTCCTCGAGCGGCGCCTGTGCCCGGCGGGCGGGACTCGGGGCGGCAGGCTGGCCGGCCTCCCCGGCGCGGGGCTGCTCCCCGAAGTTGGCGCAGGAGCTGGTGCAGGAGGGGGACACGTACTGATACATGATGACCACGAAGAGGAGAGTGAGCACCGGCGTCAGCAGCCACCTGTTGAACCTTTCATCCATGGTCCCGCTCTCAGGCCGGCAGGCAAAGCGGCGGCGGCAGCGACGCGGACTGGCGCCCGCTCGGAAGTTTCGCGGACTCCGGGGCGCGGCTCCGAGCCCGCCGCTCCTCCATGCCCCTGACGCCGAGGCGTGCGGCTGGCTGGTGGCCCCGCGGCACTCCGGCGCTCCGGGGCTGGCAGAGCCGGGCCTGCGAATCGAGAGGGGAGGCAGGCGCCGGCGCGCGCGGCGGCGGCGGCTGCGGCGTGGGGCGCCCTGCGCTCCCGGGGGCGCCCGGCTCGGCCGGCTCCCTGCTCCGGCCCCGGCGTGGCCAGGCCCTCAGGCGGCGCGGGGCATCCCGCCGCCGGCGCTCAGGCGCTGGGGAGCGCGACTCGGGTCCTGGACCTGCCTCGGGCAGCCGGGCAGCCGGGCAGCTGCGGCCGCGAGCGAGGGGGCTGCATGAGGCTCTACAGGGCGCCGGCCAAGGGCGAAGGCGCGGCCCGGCCCCGCCGCCCGGGCTGCACGCGGGCCCCACGCCCCGCACGCGCGCCCCGTGCCTTTGCCCTCAGGTCACGAGGCGCGGGAGCCGCGAGGGCGGACGGCGCTCGCCGCAAGTTTGCAGAGGAGCCCCCGCAGCGGCTGCGGGCGAGGCGCTGGTGCGGAGCCGCCTCCCCGGGCGAGGCGCACTGCTGCTCCGGGTCGGTCCGCCCAGGCGCGAGCACGCAGACACACTAGCACACACTGGCTGGCACCGCCACAACCCGCCAGCCGGTGTGACAGGAGCCCTGCTACCCGCAGCAGAAACCTGCCCTAGGTACGGAGCATGCGCCAAAGCTTTCCACAGCCCCGGAGGAGTTTCCAGGGGAGGAGTCCGCTGCTCCGCGGGGCTCGGAGGAGGCAGCCGGGGGTGAGAATCCCTTCAGCCTAGAGCCAGGAGAGATTTGGGGAAAAGGCAAAGGCGGAGCGAGGAGAGGACGCCAGGAGATCTTCGCTGGCGCTGGCGCTGGCCCGAGACCTCCAAATCGGCAGCTTTCTCAATCTGAGAGCGGACAGAAATCTGGCCAGTCTATTCGCAGGGATAACACCTGCCTATCGCTGGGCAGACTCACCTAGACTGGACTTTACAGGAGTTGGCTAGCCTCTTGGTGGCAGCGGGTAATTGGCTCTAGACTGCTTTTAATTTCTACCCAAGACATTCTGACTGGCGCTTAAGTTTTTTGGTCCTTCCTTAACTACAAACTTGGGGTGTTCAACTCTTCGACTTCATTCAACCAGCTCCATTCATCAATTACCCATTAGGCGCCTACAGTGTATGAGGCACTGTGTTCAACGCACACTTCATTTCTTCCAGCACCAGACAGTTCAGCCCACAACCATGCAGCACTTAGAACATAAGAGGAGTTTAGAGGTCACCTCCTAAAATTCATCCTACTAATACACAGTGAGCCCCTAGATGTGCAAGATTCACCCCTTCCCCCCAGTGTGGAGGATAAGACGTACACTGAGCTGTATTTCACAAGCTAGAAAACTGTTGTTTTGGTGTGGATCTTTTTAACTTTATTTTCCAAACATCTGAATTTTGCATTTATCTGAGAACCAAATCTTTGTTTAATAACAGTTTCTGTTTTTCAGGTAATGAAATCATCAAATTGGAGTAACTGCCCCTCTACAATCTCTGGACTTGCTTGACTCAAACGGAGAGTGGCAGTGTACTGAAGGCAGACACCATGCAGTTTGATTCCCTCCTGGCTGCTCTGCCAGTCCTGGTCTCCTACACCTGACATCCATACCTTCATAACATCCAGGCTTCCTTCTTGACCTGTTTATGGATCTATGAGGTAATTGTCTCTTCCTGAGATACTGTGCTGATTTCTTTCATTTGTCAGACTGTCCCCTTCACAGCCATCAGTTAAGATCCAGATTTCTTTCAGGATGCTAACGCTGGCTCGTAAGAAATTATTTTTATTGTTCTAGGCAGATTGGATTCTTCTCAACAAAACTTCCCTCCCCTGCTTCCTTTCCTCTTTTCAACTCTATAAACAACCACAGTGTCCTTCCTGGTACTGTATGAGACTATGTTAGTAAGGAAGGTGAGATGATTCAGTTTCTTTAAAGCTGACTTGATTCTATTTCTTTTTCTCTCACTGAAAGTTTAAAATCCTATTAGTGGCATCACACTACTCTCCAAAGCAAGAAATTGTGATAGAACAAAAACCCACTAAAACCCAACGATTATTTCCTGAGTTCATCTAGTTAATGGTGTTATTTATTTTTTTAAATATGCTTTTGCTTTAGCAAAGTTAAAATCTATTGTACCTTTTCATATTACTTTACTTGAGAAGTTTGTCATTTTCTATAAAATCACTTGATATCACATAGATAAATATAACCTCATTAGCTACCCAAATGTATAACCTGAGTGCTGGTGGCAATTCGTATAGTGGAAAGCACTTTCCTAGCCATTATCTCATTTGTTTCTCAGAACAACACTCTAAGGAGATGAGAGAATTACAGTCCTCTCACTCTATGATTGGGGGGAGGGGATTGGTTTTAAGACCCCTCTCCAAAATCCTGGGTTACTCAAGTCCCTTATTTAAAATGGTGTAGTAGTTGCATTTAACCTATGCACGTCTTCCCATATATTTTGGGTTTTTTTAACTGAAGTATAGTTGATTTATAATGTTGTGTTAGTGTCTGCTGTACAACAGTGATTCAGTCATACATATATATACATATTCTTTTCTATTATAGATTATTATAAGGTGTTGAATATAGTTCCCTGTGCTATACCAGAGACCCTTGTTGTGTGTCTATTATATATATGATAGTTTGTATCTGCTAATCCCAAATTCCTAATTTATCCCTCTCTCCCTTCTCCCTTTGGTAACAATAAGTTTGTTTTCTATGTCTGTAAGTCTGTTTCTGTTTTGTAAATAAGTTCATTTGTCTCATTTTTTTAGATTCCACATGTAAGTGATATCATGTGATACAGTTGTCTTTCTCTATCTGACTTAACTTCACTTAGTATGATCATCTCCAGGTCCATCCATGTTGCTGCAAATGGCACTATTTCATTCTTTTTTATGGCTGAGTAGTCCCATATACTTTAAATCACTCTAAATTACTTATAGTACCTCGTACAATGTAAATACTATGTAATAGCTGCCGGCACACAAAAAATTCAAGTTTTGCTTTTTGGAACTTTCTGGAATTTTTTAAAAAATATTTTCAATCCTCTGTTGGTGGAATCTGAGAATGCAAAACTGCAATATAGAGAGCCAAATGTATAATATCCCATTTGAGAGATGAGGAAACTTAACCAAGGAAAACTAGATGAAAGCAGAGGCAGGATTAGAAACCACTTACACCACTGAATGTATTCAAATCGCCATTGAAAAAATCCCATGAACATCAACAACAGAGCCCATAGTTTCCTCTCTCCTCTCTTGAGGTCCTTGGAGCTGAGGCGGAAAGAATCGCAACAGAACAATTAAATCATTTTTCCTGTCCCTCCAGCTTTACAGGCAAAGCTGAGCGATCTCTACACCCTGTGTTATTTTGGAGCCTAGCCTGTTACTTTCCAGACAAACAAGGGAAAGACAAGACAATCTTCCCATGATTGTATCATTGTTAAATTATTTAGGGGAATTTCAGAAGAAGATGTTATAGCAAACAAATGTAACAGCTTCTGTTGCTAACAAAACGTATGTTTCCATAAATAAGTGCACCTTTCACCTTTTTCAAAGAATATTATCCCAGAAGATCTGTTTTTTGCTTTCAGTAAAATCACAACTCATGGAGTGCCATCATTTTCTTGAGGTAAACACAAGGAAAGCAATTCATAGAATCAAGCAATTACATAGATAATCCAGACGTAGACCCAAGTGTTCATTTTCGATGATAGGTAACTTTGGCTGTGTAAACAGTCTGTCTCAGGTGTGGTCTTCCTATTCTAGTTGTGGAACTTGGTGTGAACTAATCAAAGCTCTTAAATAACATGCAATAAACAGGCTTCCTTATCTACAAGGGCAGACTTCACATTCAGGCGAAAATGAATAGAAAATTTCTAAAATTGAATGCTCTCCAGGTAAAAAGGAAAAACATGTTTGCATTCAGCCTACTATAGTTACTCCACCATGACACCAGCTGGCAATTGTTTCTGGCTAACAGATTGCAGCTACTATGATTCCTACACAAATTATTAAAATAATAAAAATAATGTTTTCAAAGAGCTTTCTTCCACTTCCTTTGCCAGTCTAGCAATGAGCTTGACACTATCTGTGAAGCAATTTGTTCACCTAATTTTATGCCTTAATAAGCTTTACTACAATTATTTTCTTGCCTGATTCCTTCTCTGCCCTAACTTTAGTACACTTCCTCCCTGTTCTTCTCAAATATTCCCCTACCCGTGAACAACATTGCACTCCCCTAGGATTTAAACTTTTGATTAGAACAGTCCCCATTTAATCAAGTTCAATTGGGAGATAAAATTGCATCTCAACTTCTCCATTTTCCCTTTGGTGCCAGAAACTGCCTTTGAGATTGTTGAGGAAACCCTGGAGAGATTAACAGTCCAAACAATCACAGAGAATACTTTCAGATCCCCTACATTTGCACACAGGAGTATATGGATATGAATGCCCTTCAATACAGATGAAAAACAAACTAGACTGTGTAAGTCATTGACAGCGTAAATCTCTCCTTCAAGAATTCAAAGTGCTCATATACACTGAAATGTCTTCTTTTTTTTTTCACTTTTGTAAACAAACCAAAAAAAAAGCCCCCCAGGGTGAGCAGTTTTGCAAATAAGCGGCAAAGCAGTAGCTTTATTTTTCCGGAGGAAGTTAAGCAGAAGAGTTTGAATAGACATTGAACAGACAGGGCAAACTGCAGAAAGAATAGTGATGTATACCGAATGTATTCCAGTTCACTACATGATTGTAACTTTGGGGCAACTATAACCCTCTATACTGCTTCCCATAAAGTTCTATTTGTGTGAACAGTTCATTCTTCGCTTTATTGTGTAATACTCTTCATCCACCGTTGCCAGCTGCCAGCGAGTGATGAATGGAACTACGCTACCTGTATGCACAATGTATTCATTAACTTCGTATTGTGTAAGCAGATGCAATAGTCTTTTCAGAGGAGATGTTCATTTATTTCTTTAACAAGAATTTGTTAAGCTCTTGCTATGCACCAGGTGCCCTTCTGAGTGCTTTGGATACTGCATTAAACCAACAAGACCAATAGGGACCCTGCCTTCTTGTAGCTTATGTTCTAACCATGGAAAAACGAATGATGAATAAGTAAACAAAATTCATTCATTTAATCCAAAGATATTTATTAGGACCCTGCTATGTTACCAGGTACTTTGAGGTACTTGGGATATTTAAAGAAATAATTTTTGCCCTCGAAGGTTTAAATGCAAGCAGGGTAAAATAGTTGGGCCTTGCTGGCCACTGTAAGACATTTACCCTGAAAGAAATGCGGAGCCACTGGAGGATTTAAACAGTTTTTAAAGGACAGTTTTGTTGAGAAGAGACTGTAGGAGGGCCAGCGTAGAAGCAGGAAAAGCAGCTAAGTGGTATTCGGCAACCGAGAGAGGTGACAGGGCTCAGCCCAAGACATGGTGGTAGCAGAGGGGGTGGAGGGAAGTGGTCAGATTGCCTGCGTTTTCAAGACAGAGCTGTCAGTGTTGGTGGGTTGAATGCGAAGTATAAGAGGAAGAGGGAGCCAAGGATGAAGCCAAGGTTTGGGGCCCTTGTAATTGGAAGGACGGAGCTCCCATCAGCTGAACTGAGGCCCTTTCTGTCTGCCAGCCCCTTTGGTTCTTCTACAACCTTCTCTCAGGGGCATCTTTGCATCTAAGTCAGTGGTTTTTCAACCGTCAACAGACCCAGCACTCATTTTTGTTGAACAAATATTTTTAAATAATCCCAACTTAAATATCATAAATAATATGACTCTACATACCCACATAATTTGCCAGACTAACAAAAAATGTTTTAATTGTAATGTTAAGGAAATACAAAAAGAAAGTTATTAATAATGGAGCACTATATATTTCAACATGTAAATGCTCAGACCTGACTACAGTAGACAACATAAAAATGTAATCAGATGCCTGTGTCTCTTAAATAGCTTGTGTGGATATAAGAGAATTAAGATCAGAAGCCATCCCTTTCAAACTTGAAAGAGCAGAGGTGTTAGTGGATACTAGAATTAAAAATAATGTTAGGATAAGTAAGAACAGTCTTGACTTACAAATAAACATATGATAAGAAAAAGAAGCAAAGATCATGCACCAAGATAAACTAGATTTTTAGAGTGAACAAAACAGGAAAATATGATTCTCATAAATGAGCTAGGTTTTCTTTTTAAATGTTGGGTCAAAATGCTTCTCTGTAATATAAAATATCTCAAGATAACAGACTTTCTGTCTTGAAATACTACTACACATCAAGCCAATCTGATTTCTGAAAGTAGTGGAATATTTGAAAGTCATATGGAGCCAGACAATTCTATCATTGCAACCACCAAATAAACACAGTAGGGTCTCCCCATCATTCTGAGAAGCCCAAACACCCCCCTAGGCATTGATACCACTCCCACTCCCCTGTCTTTCCCTTGTCAATGTAAGTCAGTATGAGGAGATAAAGAGACTGAAACAGCACACATTTTTTTCCTCATTCAGTCAGACTTTGATTCTTAATGGGTAAAGACACACTTCTAGAATTTTTTTTTACATGATACCTATTTTTTCTTCAAAAAGTCTGGTTTTGCATTTGAAACCAAAACTTGCAGATACTAATCACCAAAGGTCACATAGTTAGTAAGTAATGCTACTTGGATTTAAACCAGGTGGTTAGCTTTCACAGATGGAGAAAGTGACTGGATTCCAGACAGATGTTGGAAGCTAAATCAACAGGACTTGCTGAAAGATTGGATGAGGGGGAGTGGACAAGAGATGAATCAGGGATAATTCTGAGGTTTGTCATTGGAGCTGCTGGAAGGCTGACAGTTCTAATTACTGACAAGGGGGACGTGAAAGAGAAACCAGCTGGGAGGCTGAGGATTCAGGAAGGGTGAATTCTGAGTTCAGCTTTGGATAAGTTAAGTGTAAAATACTAATGAGACTGTGAAATGGAGATATTAAATATATGGTTGTATCTAGAATTTTGAGCTTAGCTATGACAGGAGAGGAAATAAAACTGGTGGTTTTAATAACATAGGTAGCATATAGCAATGAGTGCTCTATAAATATTTGTTAAAGGAGTCAGTGAAAGACTCAGTAAGCAGTTACTATAATCCAAGAGAGAAATGAGACACAAACAAAAGGAATGGCAGGGGAACTAAAGAGCAGAAATTTGAGAAATATTCCACAGGTAGAACCAACAGGACCTAGTGACTAAGCATGAAGGTGTGAGAGAAGGGGAAATTGAGGATGACTCAAGGTGTCCCAGATTGAAAGTTACATGGTAATACCATGAATATGGGAGGAGAAACAGAATAAGGTTGGGAGTGAAATCAGTATAATCATTCATTCAGCAAACTGAAATGTTTGCATTTTTCAAAAAGGTTTAAGCTTCAAAATATTTCCATTTCATTTTAAGGACGAAAGCTTTGAAAATATACTTTCATTTTTCAGCAGTGAGACAGATAAACTTAGTTTAATTATTAGCTTTGGAAAGAAAAGTCTAGGTAGAAGTATATTTTGTAAAGACTGTTTCCTCTTTCCTAATATTTCATATGATACATCAGAATGCAATGCTCCTTTTTTCCACATTGGCAATGAATTTTATCTTCTCTCTCTGGCTTTCTCTCTCTCTCTTTCTCTCTCTCTCTCTCTAAGAGATCTTAAAAGCACCTCTCTCATAA
This sequence comes from Camelus ferus, assembly GCF_009834535.1. NCBI lineage: Eukaryota > Metazoa > Chordata > Mammalia > Artiodactyla > Camelidae > Camelus > Camelus ferus. Next base: position 36,742,793 of record NC_045709.1, read on the forward strand.
GAAATCAAATATCTGAAGCAGCTCTAAAAGATACTGTAGGTAGTTGTTCTTTGCTCTGTTAGGATGGCATTTTTCCAACAACACAGAAAGGTGGATGACCGGAAATCCCCCTGAGCGCAGACTTTAAGTAACACTCTTTTTAAAGCACATTGCACAGTATTTTACACTTAATAAGTAATAATACACTGAATATTTTACAATTAACACACTCACAATTTATACTTAAATCTTCTTTAAATAAGTTACAAAATAAATATGCTCCCCTTTTAAATTGCCAGATGAGTTTCCACAAACCGGTTTGCTAACATGTGCCTAGGCTCAAGTCCCTGACAGGTCTTGTTCAAGTCTTAGGTGGGGTGAAATAAGCATCTATCCTTTTGACAAATCATTCACCTTTGTTCCTTCTACGGTTGGCCCTTGGTGTCTGCAGGTTTCCTATCCAGGACTGAACAAAATTTCAGTTGGTTGAATCCCCAAATGTGAAACCACAGATACGGAGGGCCAAATGTACTGATAACAGTCTTTTTAGTATGACCTTTTGCCACCATTTTGATTGATGGTCTGATGAATTTTACCATACAAGAGCCAAGTTCTATTACATATGTATATATACATACATATATATGTATGTATTCATTTATCAAAGACTGGTCACCTTAACCACACAGCATATTAGTTATTGGGCAAAATTATTTTTACCACCTTCTGATAGTTGTTATATAGAATCTTATTATCTACAGAACTTTAGTAATTATCTCCTTTTTTCCCCTGAGCAGTTAGTAAACACTTACTGTCCTCAGAGGATTTTCTTAAATCTTTCAGTTCCGCTCATTATTGTTCTAGTTTTCTATTTTGTCAAGAAAGCATATTCTAACTGTAAAAAAGAAAAGAAAAAACCCAGTTTAAAATAGCTATAAACCTGCCTACCCAAACCCTAGCCACGGTCCTACACACAACCTCAGAAGTGCATATCTATTTTTATTCAATTAAAAAGATAAGTATTTGTTTTAAAAATCATGCTTTGAAATGCATGGGGTTTTATCCAATTAATTCTTAATTGTGCTCCAGACACCCAAATTCATTATACTTTATTTTGCAGCGAAAGTCATTTCAAAACAGTTGTTCTTTATTCCTCAAAAGATTAAAAATAGACTTAGCATATGATCCAGCAATCCCATTCCTGGGCATATATCCAGAGGGAACCTTAATCCAAAAAGATACCTGCACCTCAGTGTTCATAGCAGCACTATTTACAATAGCCAAGACATGGAAACAACCTAAATGTCCATTGACAGATGGTTGGATAAAGAAGTTGTGGTGTATTTATACAGTGGAATACCACTCAGCCATAAAAAAGAATAAAATAATGCCATTTGCAGCAACATGGATGGCCCTGGAGAACATCATTCTAAATGAAGTAAGCCAGAAAGAGAAAGAAAAATACCATATGATATCACTCATATATGGAATCTAAAAAAAAAAAGGCAAATGAACTTATTTACAAAACAGAAACAGGCTCATAGACGTAGAAAACAGCTTATGGTTACCAAGGGGGAAGGGATAAATTGGGAGTTCGAGATTTGCAGATTCAGACTGATATATACAGTATATACAGTGCAGGTATATACAGTATATATAAAATAGATAAACAAGCTTATACTGTATAGCACAGGGAACTATATTCTATATCTTATAGTAACTTACAGTGAAAAAGAATATGAAAATGAATATATGTATTCTCACGTATGACTGAAGCACTGTGCTGTACACCAGAAATTGACACAACATTGTGAACTGACTCTACTTCAATTAAAAAAAAATTTTTTTAAACAGATGCTCTTTCATTTTCCTCTTTCCATGGAGTGTAGCTGTCTACTGATGATTCTTCCCAGTGAATTGCTCTTCAGCATTTCATGCTAATTCTTCCCAACTATTGTTATTGAAATGTTGTCCTTGTGATTTTATAAGGCAATGAGACATCATTTAAGTGACTAACGCTAACATGCTGTCCTGTGTCCTAATGTAGCAAATGCAGAAACATCCCATCCCCCTGAAAAAAAAAATTGAAACATCTGTCTTTCTGGGCTTTTGTTATAAAAACTCTTTGCTAAAAGCACAAATTGACAGAGCAAGATAAAATGATCATGTGCTTCACATGATGACTACTTATCTTAACCAAGTGCGTCACCCATGCTTGGGGAGGAGTGGGTTGGAGAGGTTTGTTTGCTTGTGGAGAATTAAAACAAACACTAGACCTTGACTACTGCTCTTCCCTGAGTCTCCTTTATCAGCTTCTGTTTCATCACTTACCTGTAGAGTTGAGTCTGTCTAGACTCTATCAGCTCCCTCGTCTCACTCCACCACACTCCAGTGGCAAAGACCCGTATCTCCCACCACCTACCTACACACACGCACGCACGCACGCACGCACACACACAATCCTCAGCAACCGTCGATCAGGAATACTCTTCCACCTCATGATCCGTCTTGTCACTCATGACCTCGTGATCCACTCAGCTGAGACATCTCTTCTGTAAAGCGATTGGGATACTCCGTAAGCCCTTCTGATGCAGGTGAAGTTGTTACTCCTTCCTCTGTTCCACCTCACTACAATTATGTAGCTCTATTACCATTCTGTGCTTAAATGATGTTTACATGACTGATTCTTAAAGTGAGACGGTGAACTCCTTGTAGGCAGGCACTATTGATTACTGATTTCTCCATCCATCTAGCTGAGGTAGGCAGAATTCCAACGTGACTCCCAGTGACCCTTGCCCTTGTATTGTCCCATCCATCCTGTTGTGTGTGGGCAGAAGCTGTGATTCTGTTATGTTATATGGCAAAGGGAGATAATGCGGGTTAGATCTCAGGCCTTTAAAAGCAGAAGGTTTTCTCTAGCCAGTTGCAGGGGAAGAAGTCTGAGAGATTCATTCCCACTGACCTGGAAGAAGCAGCAGTAATCATGTTGTGAACAGGTCAGGAGGGACCGCATGGCAAGGAGTTGCAGGCAGCCTCTAGGAGCTGAGAGCAATCCCTGACCAATAGCCAGCAAGAAAACAGGGACCTCAATCACACAGCCTCCAGAACCTGAATTCTGTCAAAACCTGAATGAGCTAGAAAGCAGGTTCTTCCTCGACAACCCCAGGCAGGAAGTCAGCCCAGCGGACACCTTGACTTTAGCATGGTGAGACTCCAAGTGGGGAGCCCAGCCTGGACTTATTATTTACAGAGCTATGACCTACAAACTGTCTTGTTTTAGGCCACTATGTTTGTGATGATTTGTCACATTGCAATAGAGAAATTATACACTTGCCCAGTGCCTGGTTCATAATGAAATATTGGCTGGTTAGTTATTGAGTGGATGGTTTGAATTAATGAATGAGGTTATGGAAGGAAGGAAGGAAGGAAGGAAGGAAGGAAGGAAGGAAGGAAGGAGGGAGGGAAGGAAGGAAGGAAGGAAGGAAGGAAGGAAGGAAGGAAGGAAGGAAAAGAAGGAAAAAAGGAAGGTAGGAGGGATAAAGAAATATACTAATTAGAAAAAGGGTTTGTATTGTGGTCCATTCAAGGACAAATGAATTTTCAGAGAATGAATAAAGAATTTGTTACAGTGATTGATGGGCCTTTCTGAGCTGAACAAGTGTGGCAGACATATTATGTCTGTTTAGGTTAGTTTTTTTTTCTACACATGTTTCCTGAGTTCCATCCCATTCCTCATCCCTAATCTATCCCTGACCATTTTGTCATCCCTCCCCTGACCTGACCACAACTTGTCTGGTGAGAAAGGAAAACACAGCCCTGACAACTGTCCGCTAGTAGCTGGCTTTGTTGCTACCAGCCAGGCCACAGTGTTTACCTGTTTTATATAAACAGCTTTCCGTAATATCAGCATCAGGTGAGGACTCCATGATTATGAACAAAACAAAAACGAGAACACTCTGTAAACAAGCCTGAACAGAGATCAAAACAAAGACACCATGCAACCACAACATGATCAAACCTCTCCTTCTCCCAGAAGATATGAATAACAGTGTCTTTTCCAATGACAGTGCTTTCTCTGCCCCAGTCCTCCTGCCCTCTGAGTAACAACTATTGAGTTATTCATTCACCTAATCGTTCTGCTTTCTGAAATACTCCAACCCAGACCTCTGCTTTTTTGAAGTCTCCCCCAAATCACTTAACACATGCCCAAGTCTCATAATAAACTCCTCCTGACTCCCCCTTCTCAGGATAATTCCAGCTTCCCCATGATGTGCGGTCTCCTTAGCTACCCCAAGCAATAAACTTATCTCTGTTTTATTCCAGGGGTGTTCCTGGCGGTCTCTAGCTGGCGGGCCTCCGTAGAGATGAGGATATCTCTGTTAGAACTTCTTAGGTGCAAGTCAATGAACATTTAATGATTTCTTGTTGGGGCATGTCAAAGCCAGAACAGCTGAACCAAAAAGTTTGCATCAAATAGTCAAGAATCCCCATCACTAAAGCTGAGGGCAATTGAGACTTATCTGTAGATACAAGCTGTCAGGGGTTTCGTTTCCCCTGTTTGACAGTAACCAGTGGCAGGAGATGAATATCATAATGGTGCCTCAACATCAAATTAGAATTGCAGGTAATCTGCCCAAATTCTGAGCCTTCTGCATTCCTGAGCCCCCAAAACTCTCTACCCACTAAAGCTCCAGAACACAATCATCCTTGACTCTGCTTTGATACCCATTCCCAGATGCTAAGAGTGGCAGGAATTCCCTGAGTAAACTTCAGAGTACGTAAAGGACAGAAATGCAGCTGCTGTTATTTTTAGTTAAGGAGAAGCTTAGATTGTAACTATGGGCTTTGCTAAGAAGGAAGACTTCTGACAGAGTCAAATAGACAATAATGTGATGAGCAGAACAGTAGCTAGGTGACCTACTACCTACTCAGATCTGATGGACAATTAAAGCTCTGTTCCAAGTAAGCATGTAAGGAAAAAGCTGGTAGGGATGGGGGATAGTAAATTTTGAGTTTTGATTGCTCTAAACCAGAGTTTCTCAACCTTGGAGGAACAGTATAGAATCATACTGGGAGTTCTTAAAAAAAATCTTAATATTCAGGCTGCATCTGGACCAACTAAGTCAGGATCTGGGCATCAGAATTTTTTCTCAACATTTCTATTTGGTTGTTTTACTAATCTCTCCAACTCAAATGTCTATAAACAAATTCATGATCTTTCCCTTATATATGCCCTAAGTCAGTGGCATAACCATCTTAAGCCAGAAACCTGCGAGTCATCTCTGCCAATTCTTCTTCCTCACCTTCATATTTGATCCATTATCAAGTCCTATAGATTTTACCTTCTAAATACTTCTCAGAACATTTTTCTTTCCATTAGCATAATAAGCTAAGGCATAGTTATTCACTGCTTTCTTTGGCCCACAATTTATCCTAACTGCTCTGTTTCTGCATCTTTCAATCTATTCTTCACCCTGAAATCATAATATTCTCTTCATATATCTGACTGTATCATTCCCCTGTGTACAATGCTTCAATGGCTTCTCACTGCTTTTAAGATAAGAGCCTAAATCCTTAACATGGCTCTCAAGGCCCATCTCATGCCCATCTCACCCCTCTCATTCTCTCCACTATAGTCACGCCAGTCTTTTTTTATTTTCTAGAATGTAGAAAATGGATATTGCATCTTGCCTCAGGACCTTTGCATATACTATTTCTCTCCTCAACCACAACACCCACCCCCCACAATTCAGTAAGTTAATTTCTATTATCCTTCAGATCTCAGTTCAAATGTCAATTCTTCAGAGAAGTTCTTGATCCATTCCACCACCGTATCTAATCCTTCTTTTATGTAGCACCTCCTCTTCTTGCACTGTGTACCTTCATTCCATAGCATTTTAGTTGTTTTTAATTGTACATTTATTTCTGTGTCACTTGATTAATTTCCCTCTTTTTTACTAGACGTATGTCCCAAAGAGCAGTGGTGATGCTTTTACTCATCATCGTTACTCTGTTGGCCAGCACAGTGCCTGGCACGGAGTGGATACTGAATAAATATTTGCAGAATAAATGAATCTAGACTTTCTGAATATCCTTACCCTGCTCGTCTAGAGAGACAGCTTTTCCTGTCTTGATGTACACATAGTAGGAAGGCTGACATTCCTTTTTTGACAAGAGACTGCTCAATTCATTTTTGGATGAAGGACATTAAGAAAGTCTCTGCATTAAGGATGCCTGTTTGTTGTGCTCTAAAGTCTCCTAGTCTTTGTTGATAGCTCTTGTGTTGTAGGTGTGTTACCTGCCCTGTAAACTCCCCAGAATTCCTCACCCCTTCTTCTATGCCTTCTGTGGTACAAATGTCACTTGAGAATCAGACTAATTTATTACTGTGTCCCCAAGAACCTCTAGGGGGCACCAAAAATAATAGCTATTTCAGCATAGCCCTCTAGGAGTTTGCTCAGTGTTCTCTAAAATAGCAAAAAGGAAGCAAGCTTATATAGTACCATACGCTACAGGTTATATTATAAATACCCCTTTGCTGTGTTTGGAGATAAGGCGTGAGTCTACTCTCCCTGTTGGTTCAGGCTACACACCTCTCTGCCTCCTTGGGACTTGCCAGATTCTTTCTCTGCGCCATCCATTGCTGCAGAGGACAATGAATGAGCATCTCGTGTGGTGTGGGGTCAAGTTTAAAACGGCTCCTGCAAACAATAACTTTCTTGGCAAGATTTGTATTTTATCTTAGAAACCTCATCCAAATGCTTTGTTTTATTCCATAAAATAATCCAGTATGCTTTCATTTTCAAATGTTTTGCCCATAGCACTTTGACTAAAAATGCTATGTCTATCTTGTAGTCTTGTATAACCTTTGACACAAGCTGTTATATACACACCAGTTTTGCAACAGGGCTGTGAAGTCACAGTATATATTTACTTTTAAACATTAATTCTATCCTATACACAGAAGTGTATATAACAGACAGGTACAATTTAAAAAATCCACTCCCCAACTTAAGAAATAAAACATCATTTGTATCTTTGAAGACTCCTTTTATTCCCTCCTAAATTTACCTTCCCTTCTGCCTCTTCAAAGTATAAAGATCAGTTCTTCAACTTTGCATTAACATTCCCTATTTTCCTTATGTTTTAACACTATACACGTATCTCTCCACAACATATTGTTTTGTTTTCTCTGCTTTTTATCTTTACGGAAGGGGGCTCACCCTGCCCATTTTCTTCTCTGATTTGCTTTTCCACTAATCAATGTGTTTTTGAAACTCATCTGTGTTGATATATATAGCTGTGTGCTTTCATTTTCTGTGGGATCTCATTATTTCTTCCAAGCAGTGTCTCAAGTCAGAACTCCTCTTCTTACTTGCCAGAGGGCACAGGGACAATATAAAACTGAGAAATGGGCACAGCCATACGTTTCCATTCTTTTCACGAGGGAAATATAAAAACCACCTCTAATTATCACCTCGAGTTACTTACGTTTTCTGACTCTGGAATGGTCTGCATTTTGCAATTCTTCTTTTAATTTAAGACAAAGATAGATAACAGCATGCACCCCCTTCCATTCTCATAAAAAAAAATCTTCAGAATGACAGTTTTGCTGTCTTTCACTTCCACACAATTTTAGTTTGTAAATACATTTCCCAAATGGATGAGCACCTATCATAACTCAGTTATTGGAATACAAATAGTACCCTCTACAGGATTTCTTGATTGTCTTTTCATCTTGTCTGTTTTAGAGCTATATTGACTGTTGCAATTTGTTATTGTCAATGCTACCTTTCAATGTTGTACCATGGGAAGGAAATTTTACCCACAAAAAAGCTTTTAAAAAGAAATAATAACCCATAAATGACAAAAGAAGATGCAGGCAAAAAACTATAGTTGGTGAACCAAGCGCAGTATTGTTCCATCGATGTTTACCAAGCACCTATTAAGGACACTGATCCAGGATTTAGGTGGGACACAGGGACGCACAGAACAGAATTCCTTCATAGGAGCAACTCACATGCTCAGTAGACAGACACACCCATGTGGCCGTAATACGAGGCGGTGGGTGATGAGGGGCTTGAAAGAGCTGCGGACAAAGAATAAGAAGTAAAGATAATTTCCAGCCAGGGAGTCAGAGAAAGCTTCAAGGGAAAGATGGTATTTAAACTTTGTAAGTTTAGTAGGATTTTGACGGCCGAGTGGAACGGAAGTGATGGAGGCTCTTAAGGCTGAGAGGCCAGGCACAAAAGTGCAGAGGTTAAGAAGGGGCACAACATTCAGGAAGCACTGAGTAGTCTCATTTGACTCTAGTAGATAATTTAGAGGACAGTGAAGGAAGGGATTCTTGGTTTTAAATAATTTTTCCGTACTATTTCTTCCATGGGCCAGAGCGGGTCGGCTCTGCTTTTACCTAACACCCAGACATAAGAGATCTACAAACACACACAGAGAGAGAGAGAGAGAGAGAGAGGCAAAATTCATTAGTTTGGCTGGAAATGTAGACACAGAGATTACATCATGCACCCATTGCAATAAATATTTATGATACGTTTCCTTTCCCCTAGAAGTCCCATCTGCCATTAAGCTCCACACTTCTATAGACCTCTCCACCTGAACCTACCTTTCTCTGTCCTCTCCCTCCCTCCTGCTGGCCGTCACAACTGCAGCCTTCAACCACTTAGCTAGGAGTGGAAGATTTTTCCCTCTGAAGGGCTCCTTCCCTGTTCGTCATGAACAGTCATCTGGCTTTCATTTTTCCAGCTTTTCTTCCCATCCAGCAGCAAAGAAGGCCTAGTAGCTTCAGAAAAAAAGAAGAGGAGGGATGTAAGGAGAGAAAAAGTAGGTGGAGGTGGAGAAGGAAAAGAAAAGGAAGGAAGGAAAGAGAGGAAAGAAAGGTAAGTAATTTCTTCCCTAGAAAGATGGTTGAGCAAGGATATGAAAACTTTAACACTTTGAATTTTCTCTGAACAGTCACAAAGCTTGGTTTAATTTCCAGCACTGAGACAATTTAGATGAATCATAGGTCATCAGGGTCCTCCAGGTATCCAAGGGCATTCACTGATATTATAACTTCGGCACTGGTATCAAGTTTTCATTTTGTAAAATCCTCCGCTAATTCTCTCTGCCATCATTCTGGTTTGTTTATCCTTTATTCCTACCACTGCATTTGCAGCAGGCTTTGCTGCCCATGACTTTCTATCACATACATTGCTTCTTGTTGATTTTTCCCATGGGTGGTGTAGTCAGGCAGACCATGTTTTGAATATTCATGGCTCAACCTGTGCAATGAAAACATAGAGCAAGTAAAACAGCTGTCAAGAACTCCACAAAATTCTGTTTCTTGGATTAAGACCATAGGATGCACCTGCAGATAAATGTTATTACATCTTTTTTTCCGTTGCGTACACCTATTAAGCAAAGAGATATTGTGCTCATTGATTCCTACAAACTCTGTTAATAACCGACAGCATCAGGTGCACGCAAGTCGAAAGTAGTTAAGCACAACCTGCTACTGCCAAGAACAGTCCCCTGGAGCCTCTCCTACCTAATCGTTTACTCTTACAAATACACCAGACAAGAAAGTCAGTTGCAGAACTAATGTAAAACCCAGGGGGGTCAGAAAGTAATAGGAAACTCAACTACTTAAGCTTCCTGGATCTCTGGAGAAAATCACTTCTAAACAATTACAGTATATTTTGTTAGCATCATCTCCTCCAAGCCAAGAAACAGAATAGTTTTGATTAATGAGCAAAAGAGAAAGCAGACACAGTGAAGTTAAAATAGCAAAGTTTGCGTTGTATTTGTGGATTAAATTACGTAGATCATGGTCTGTTCCTTTTTCTAAGATCAGCTTACTAGAGATTTTCCAAATTCAGAGAGTGCTTTATGTAATACCAAATTTTTGACAGCTTCAACGGGAGCCTGATCATTATTGGTTATCATCGTTTCAAAATATGTATTATCCAGCTGCTGTGCTGAAAAAGGCATTCACTGGCGTAAGTTGACTTATTTAAGAATATCAAAGACACCTAGGAAACCTGGGAAACACCAATTAGCAGATTGTTATCACTTTTATGACTTGGAGGGTGGTGTTTGTACACACACGTATCCCTGTACTATCCTAAGAAAAGGAGTCTTAGCTGTTGCAGGATCTGAAGGAAACAATATTTATGGAAATTGTTAAACAAAAATCACTTTATCCCTGAATAAATATTCTCTTAATATGAGACGCTCTGTGAGGTACTAGAAAAAGCACCTGGCTTGGAGTCAGACAGAACCAAGCTCTATCACTGACTAAGTGATCTTGACTGAGTGAATAAACACTTTCGCTTCCTGAAACATGGAGATAGCTCTCCCTGCACCACAGCAGGATTGGAAGGATTAGAAGAGTCGACCTTTGAATAGTGTCTGTTCCCCTCTTTCCCTCTCTTGCCTATCCTTGACCGGTTACCATGTTCCAAACATGTGCATTTTCTTGGTGAAGAGCGGAAAACTTGTCTCCAGAGTGGGAGTAATCTCTGTGTTGTTAGAAGATGCTCAGAGAAACACAGGAGCTGTTAGTGCAAGAATGTATTTGCCAGCTTGTTTGTTGGTTTGTTTGATTATGGGGGCAAAGGAGAGAGGTTACAGGTTGGTGTGGTTTTTATTCTGCCAAAAGAAAACCAGAAGATACTTTATCTTCCCTTCTCCTCATCAGGAATCAATCTTAGGTCTAATATTCAATTATATTTAATCACCCAGAGAATAGGACAGACAGTGGGGGACAACACAGAGGGTTTCCACCTTTGTTTTGAACCCTCTATTTAAGGAGCGGACTGGCACCAGGGATATATAAGAAATACATATCGGCTAGAAAAGTTAAATTCTCCTTTCACATTTCAGGTAAACTGACTGCATATTTCAGGTAAACATTATGGAACTGAATTCTGTGAGTTCTTTCAGGCAAAGTATTAAAAAGTAAGTACTTGATCACTATCTCCTTATGTCTTTTATAATTTAATTTCCCCCAATATTTCCAAAGTATTAAATGCAGTAAGACCCTCTCCATTTTTTTAGCCATTCTGTAAATATCATAAAAATTAGATTATCCTAAATTTTTGTCCCATTACCTAGTAGGACATTTCAGCAAAACATTCATGCTAAATTAATAAAACCTCTCTAGGGACAAGTCCTTCACTGGTTTCATTGGTCCAACAGATCACATTCAGTGGAGGGTATGAGGCCGTTGACATAGATCTTGTTCCAACTTCAGCCTTAAAATGTTCACACATCAAATCCTCAGTACACCCTTTTGCATTTCAAATAATTAATTTTTCTTTATTTTTTTGTTGCCTTACTCACAATAACCTAAGTGCTTTTATTTACTTTTTTTATATTGCAGTAAAATGCACATAACATAAAATTGATGTGACCTTGAGCGAGTCACTTAACCTCTCCCATTTCTCAGATTTTCTCATTTGGATTCCAAACTCGGCCACTTATGCCCTCAATTATTACATGGAGAGATGGGCTAAGCAGGAATTCAGCTGACCTTGCAGGCCTTATGGACCTAGTCTGTAAGTTACAAAAGCCCTCAAAGACTTGCCTTTGGTGGAGATTTTATCTAAGTATCTGGAGACAACAGGTTATGGCTTAATTATTCTTCCATCATTACAAAGCACAGGCCAGCATCACTTCACCCATGGTACAGAGGGAATTCTCGCTGCCCATTCCCCTGCCCCATCACCACAATCAATTCCACGTGTCCTCTGTTGTGTACTCCCTGCTCCTGGTTCCAACTGATACTCATATTTTGGTTGCAAGGAGCACAGAGTCCATTCACTTTATATTTGATGGAATCCAGAAGCCAGACAACCAGTCTTCATGAGAGGATAGGACGGACACGTGGTCGAGGTGACTCAGAGACAGATCAGTGACCAAGGGCTTCCAGAACAAAGTACCACAAAGTGAGTGGTTTAAAGCAACGGAAATGTATCATCTCCTGGTTCTGGAGGCTGGAAGTCAGAAATCAAGGTGTCTGAAACCTGCAAGGGAGAATCCTTCCCTGCCTCTTCCCAGCTCCCGGCCGTTCGCTGGCCATTCCTGGTGTCCGCTGGCTTACAGCTGCAGCACTTCGAGCTCTGCCTCCATCATCACAGGCCGTTCTTCCCTTCCTAAGAGGACACTGGTCATATTAGCTTAGGGCCCGCTCTAACCATCCCATCTTAACTTGATTACATCTGCAAAGACCTTTTTTCCAAATAAGGTCACAATCAGAGGTACCAGGTGTTAGGACTTCAACATTTGTTTTGAGGGGGACACGATTCAACCTGTAACAGAGTCTGACCTAGAAGGTTGCATAGGACCAGCTCTAGCAACTGGCTTACCTCACTGCCACCTCAGGGAACAAGGCTTTATGAATCCTTGTTACATAGTCCCCTATTGACATGTTTCAGCTTCTTTCTCCTCATCTTTTTAATTATTTTATCCTATCTACCAACTGCTCAGCTCTCTCTGAATCTCACATTCCAAATCAATGAGAGAATATGATTATTCTATGATTTACCTGCTCTCTCTTGTGCAAAACCCTCAATTCTGATCACCTTTCAGGCCCTTGACAAGTCCATCTGTTGCGGAAAGCTGGGTAGGGTGTCTACCTACCCTTTACCTCAGCTGTGCTCGAAGGAACAGGATCGTGAGATGTCATCATAGCCACTTACACTTGTGCAATCATCTTGGGCTACTTTGCTTGGCAGGGAACCCTGTGCAGGGGATGATTGCCTGTCTAGGACAGAAACAAAGCCTTTAAATATAGAATAGAATTATTAAACATAGAAATCTATGCCTAATACTTAAAGAATGTAAGTTATGAAATTTAAAGAATTCACCACATAGACCATAAATCCACCTTGCCATAGAGATGGATTGTGATATAAATTTAACATACAATGCAGTGATTCATAACTATCTGTATGTTAATGCTGCCTAGGGAATCATAATTTTTAATTACCTGAATTTTACACATTTAAATTTGCATATATATTGTTATATTATTTCAGCTTTAAAGACTATATATGCATTATATGTATAGGTGAAACATTATAATGTGTATGTGTATAATTACAATTGAACTCAAGGGATCCCCATAATGATTCAGTAACAGAGAGGAAAAAAAATCAAAGCCAAAAGCAATAAATCCATTTTAATTACATGTTTAATAGCTTGTGGCTGCAGTTTTTTTATACTTACTCATTCATGTGTACCTTTTATATTTGGCATTGATTTTAAAGTTGTTTCTTGGATGTTTTATAATTATGACCCCATGTAAATCAACTCAGTTGAAAATTTTACATATTCACATTAATGGAGAAAGATATAAGATGTTCATTTTCCATATTCACATTAATGGGAAAAGATATAAGATGTTCATCTGCATTATTGAGAAGTAATTTTTACATGTTCACCATAGTTATGCTCAGTATAAGCAATTGCATGGACTCAATGATTAAATGGCTGTAACTTAAATGCTATGTTTAAAATCATGAAAATGATAAGTTTTTATATAGACTCAATGTTTTTGAGATGAAAGTATTTAATTCATAAGGGAACTCTTTAGTCTACCAATTTGAAATGCTGTAATCAGAGTGTGACTTACTGTGTTTCTCAAAGCATGAATCAGATATCCTGATTGCCTGATAATGTTTTGGTCTTAGTTATCAGTATGTTTTTTGGTTTTGTTTTACTGCATTTGAAATATATGAGGATTTGATTTTAATAGGGGTATGAGTTTCAATCCTCATTTGGTTAAAGCCGAATATAATACTAGAACTTGGGCAATACATCTTTCCTGTACTCACTGGAAATTCAGCACCCAGAAATTGCAGTGTTGCATTGAATAGCAGCAAATGGAGAAAAATGTTATTGCTTGTTTTTGCTTGAGTCTGGTGTAGTCTGCATTTATACATGGCATGAGAGAGCCATCTACAGAAAGTTAAGAAAAGAACTGTCTCCTACAATAAGACCAGAAAGGCTGAGGATGTCTGTTAAGAGACATTACTTTGTGGTGATATGTTAAACATCCTGCTGTCACACAGTGGACACAGAATTAGAGCCTGAAAGAGGCTCAGATGATATTAGGTGACTTTTGGAGGGACTTAAAACCACCATAGTAATACAGGCCAACATTCTTACTCGTCTAAATCCAGAAATATCTGATGTCAGGCCAGAGGGAGCAGGCAGGCACCAAGAGTCGGGGTGTGGAGGGGCGTAAACTCAGGGAGCAAATCAGAGATTTGACACAGGAAGCCCTGAGGTTGCATGAAAAGGATTGTGTAAGACTCCAGCTTATCTTTGAGGCAGTCTCCCTCCCAAGATAGGAAAGCCTAACATTCTGTGGTAGTGCCACTTTGGGTGGAAATGTGAGTACAACTTTCTCAGAATTCTGGTAGTGTCTCTCTTCTGTTGCCTGGGGTCAGCAGCTCTCTCCTGGTTCCCTGGTGCTTTCAGTGGAGTCTTGGAGAAGTGGCTCTGTGACTACATTTACTTCATCAGTTATTTTTATCATTGGCTGTTAATCTTTTACCCCAACTAGACTGAATTCCTTGAAGGGAAGGGGTTTGTGTTTGTTTTTTGTTTGGTTTGGTTGTTAGCTTGTTTGTTTATATATTTGCTTGGTTGGTTGGTTGGTCATTGAATCCCCATGGGTTTGCTCAGGGCTTATAGTCAGGGTTCAGTAAGTGTTGAATGAATGAATCCTTGCAGCACGGGTATGGAGATGGCCCTGTATCATGCCTAAATCCAGAGTGATCCAGGACCTAGACTTGACTGACGGCAGGAAGACAGCAGTGCCAGATAAACTAAAAGCCAAACACAAACAATGCTTGGGATGCAAATACATCTTCAAGTCCCCTAGTTCTGCTTCCAACCAGATTCCTGTCCCTCTCCCCCTTCTTTTTTTTTTTTTTTACTGAAGCACCATCAGTTGCAATGTGTCAATTTCTGCCTCTGCCCTTTCTATGTAGAAACTCCAGAGGGGCAGAAATCATCAAAATGATGCCCTTTATTATAAATGAGCGTGGACACTTGCTGAGGGTTATGTTCTTGAGGCAGCAATGTTATTTTGCCTATTCTACAGACTCATTCATTTGAAAAGTATTATTTGGTGTAGATTATGCATTTTTCAACATTATTCACCTGGTTTTGATCCTCGTGTTATGGTTATATAAGAGGTTAATATTTCAGGATGCTGGGTGAAGGGTAAATAGAACTCTATTATCTTTGCAACTTTTTTGTAAGTCTGAAATTTTTCCAAAATTAGAAGTTTTTTTTTAAAGTATTATTTGAGCACTCTCTGTTGTCCAGGTGTCTAAACCCTGAAGACACAGTAGTGAAAAGAACAAAGTCCTTGTTCATGGAATTTAGAAACAGAAACAGAGTACTTACTCCAGAGCCCGTATACGTCGTCATTAAGCTATGGTGTACTCATAATACCATATAAGAAAAATTAAGTATGCCTGTGCTGGAAAATTAAATTATGCAAATAGAATTCAAGAAATAACTGAAATGGATAGAGATTATGGTTCATTTATAAATATTATGAGACAAAAATGGCACAAGATGATTTGTTAGGCTCAAATATCATTTTAAGCTCTCTCCTAGCTTATAATATTTTTACATCTTTATTTTGAAAATTTTCAATCACACAAAAAACTTGAAAGAATAGTGCATGGAACGCCTATAAACCCTCAATTTAGTTTCAACAATTTTGCCAAATATATACACCTTTTTGTTGAATCATTTGAAAATGTGCCACTGACATTTTAAACTTCAAGTACCCCCAAAGAATACATCTATTCTCCTAAATACCCACAGTTTCCTTGTCACAGCTAAGAAGATTAACAATTGTACAATATAACTAAATATCCAGTTTATATTCAAATTTCCTCCCAGTTTTCCCCCAAAACATCCTTAATAACGATCTGGTTTTTTAACAGGGGCTCAGTCAAGGCTCACACATTGTGTTTTGTCCTTACCTCTCTTGACTCTTTTAATGTAGGACAGCCCCACCATTTTTTTCCCATAAAGCACTATTAACCTTCAAAAGTCCAGGCCAGTTTTATTGCAGAATGCCCTGCATCCTGAACTTGATTGTTTCTTATAATGTTGTTTAACTTGTTCCTCTCTTCCCCGTAGTTCCTGTAAAGTGGAAATTGGGTTTGGAAATTTGAATAGATTCAGGTTTAATGTTTTGGCCAAAAACACCTCCAGAGTGATGGTGTATACATCCGATTTCACCTCCTCAGAAGGCATGACTCACTCTAGGAGATGCTAAACTTGATTGCTCGGTTCAGGCTGTGTCCCCAGACCAGTCCGTTGTAAAGACACACTTTTCCCTTTGTAACTAGTAAGTAAACTCCGGGGTGGTACTTTGGCACTGTTCAAATATCACATTCTCCAGAATCATTTGACCCAATGGTTTTAGCTTCTGTTCATGAGTCGTGTCTGAATCAAGGATTATTGGAGGTAATTTTTTTTTTTGATGTTATCATTCCCTCTACATGAAATAGCTTTCCTTCTCCCAACCACCTCCACTCCTATTTCTTCTCTCCCTCTCTCTTTCTCGGGTATCACTATGGATCTGAGGATGTTTTTCACTCAATCTACTATAATTAATTACTGTCATCTTTTATCTCAGATTATCATAAATTTGGCTAATGGGAGCCTCTCCAAGCTTTCTTGCCTGTTTGAAATCCAACTCACCCTGTACTCTAATTTCATACTATTTTATCTGTGACAGATTCTCTACTGGGAATATTAAGTGCCTTCTTCCTCTATTCTCTTATTGTGTGTTGCTTATATCTCCTTTATCGTAATTAATATTTTTCATGATAATTATTTACAGGTTTTTCTCTCCACTAATGTATAAAGACCCTGAGAGAAGAGGCATATTTATACTTGGTGACCCCAGTACTCGGCATAGTCTTGGTGAGTATGTATTCTGACTGGTGGAATGAATCAGTGGTTTCTCTTGTCCAGTTTATTATTCCTCTTCAAGTTTGTTCTTTTTTTTTCTTTTCTTTCCTTTTCATTTTCTTTACTTCAGTTTTACTGAGGTATAATTGGCATATAAAACTATAAGGTATTTAACTGTACATTATGATTGTTATACGTACACATTGTCAAGGAATTCCTCCCATCTGCTTAATTAACACATTGATCACCGCACGTTATTTATCTCTCTTTTGTTTTTATTTTTTGGTGAGAACATTTAAGCTCTACTCTCTTAGCAAATTGCAATTATACAGTACAGTGTTAAGCTATAGTCATCATGTCATACAGTAGATCCTCAGACCTTATTCATCTTATAGCTGAAAGTTGGTACCTTTTTACCAACTTCTCCCTGTTTTCCCCACCCCCATATCCCCTGGCAACTACTTTTCTACTCTCTGTTTCTATGAGTTTGACTTTCTTTTTCTTTTTTCTTTTATTTCTTAAGAATCCACATATAAGTGATGCTATGCAGTATTTGTTTTTCTCTCTCTGGCTTATTTCACTTAGCCTAATGCTCTCAAGGTCCACCCATGTTTCTATGTTGTTACAAATGGCAGGATTTCCTTCTTTCTCATGACTGAGTTTTATTTATTTATATATATATAAAACCTTACATATACATATGGGACTTGTCTAAAACATCCAGTGATGTTCTTACAGAGCTTTTTCAGATTTTTCTACTTAGTCCAAGCACTTCAAACTCAAGCACTACACTACTTTCTTATTAATGCC
Source organism: Camelus ferus (assembly GCF_009834535.1). Classification (NCBI taxonomy): domain Eukaryota; kingdom Metazoa; phylum Chordata; class Mammalia; order Artiodactyla; family Camelidae; genus Camelus; species Camelus ferus. The sequence continues at coordinate 36,760,535 of NC_045709.1, forward strand.
TCCCTGGTTCCCAGGTGAATCACCAGGATCAGAAAATGAAGGTGATGTCAATGTCCTCTTCCTAGTTTTCAGTGACATAGCAAAAAAAAAAAAAAAAATTCCTGATAACAGGGCTTTTCACTCTGGAGTATAGAAGAATCCTCAGTTCCAACCAATTACTGACCCAACTAAAGGCAATTTTTTTTGTGCAACAATTGATAGTAACCAGTTTTAAAGAATAAATTAACATCCCTTTCTTACAGAATTGAATTGCCTCACAGTTACAATTTAGGTGCATAATTTCTGATGAACACCAGCTGAAATGGCTTCTAAGACTGGCACGATGCCGTTGTTATCAGTGACACAATGCTGGTCTCTTCTTTTACCTCCACAAAACCACAGATGATGTTTCTCTTCCAGCAATTAATCATGGGCTAGTTGGCTATCACTATCAGGGCTTTTCAAACTGAGTCAACAAAAAATAATAGCTAATAGCAGTCTGTGGAACACTCTATACTTTCCAGGGTGGTCTAAAATATCTTATTTTAGTCTTCTTCTTCTTCAAAATATCCATATTTTGAGCCCAGACCCATCATATATCCAATTACTCATAGCCTATCTCTGTTCAGATTCCTCACAAGTTCCTCAGGCTCAATGTGTCCAAAACTCATGAGCTCTCCTGGCTCAGTGATTGTCAACTTGTCCAAGCCAGAGTCCTGAGGATCATCACTCACCTGGTTATTTCTTTAATGTGTCCTTCCCCCACACATGGAATCAATAAAGACATTGCATTCTAACTTCCTAATATCTTGAATACTACCTATCTCCTCGCCACATTGCACCTCACAGTATGTCAGTATCTCCATATTCTCAGTTTGTCCAGTAGCGAACTCATTTATTTTCCCCCTAAAACAGGCTCCGTCTTCTTGGTGAATGGAACCACCTCCATCCCCAGTTATCAAAGCTAGAAAACTGTTTGTCAGTCTGGACCCTTCCTACTCCATACAAACCAGACACACTTGTGCTTCTTCTTTTCCAGGTCTACTCTGCTGCCTGTTAACTCTTTATCCTGCTCTGCCTGAACTATTTCAATCATCTTTCTCCCAGTCTTTGGGGCTCAAGTTGTTCTTCCTGCTGCTGCAGGATAACCTTTCTAAAACATACATTTGATAACCCACTCTCAAAACTGGCCTAAAATTATGTTCAAACACAAATACAACTTCCACAAATGACAAATGCTGGAGAGGCTGTGGAGAAAAGGGAACCCTCCTACACTGCTGGTGGGAATGCAGTTTGGTGCAGCCACTATGGAAAACAGTATGAAGATTCCTCAAAAGACTAGGAATAGACTTACCATATGACCCAGGAATCCCGCTCCTGGGCATATATCCAGAAGGAACCCTACTTCAGGATGACACCTGCACCCCAATGTTCATAGCAGCACTATTTACAATAGCCAAGGCATGGAAACAACCTAAATGTCCATCAACAGATGACTGGATGAAGAAGTCATGGTATATTTATACAATGGAATACCATTCAGTCATAAAAACTGACAACATAACGCCATTTGCAGCAACATGGATGCTCCTGGAGAATGTCATTTTAAGTGAAATAAGCCAGAAAGAGAAAGAAAAATACCATATGAGATCACTCATAGGCAGAAACTTAAAAAAAAAAAGACAAATGAACTTATATATAAAACAGAAACAGACTCATAGACATAGAACACAAACTTGTGGTTGCCAAGGGGGTGGGAGGTGGGAAGGGACAGACTGGGATTTCAAAATGTAGAATAGATAAACAAGATTATACTGTACAGCACAGGGAAACATATACAAGATCTTGTGGTAGCTCACAGTGAAAAAAAATGTGACAATGAATATATGTACGTTCAGGTATAAGTGAAAAATTGTGCTCTACACTGGAATTTGACACACATTGTAAAATGACTATAACTCAATAAAAAAATGTAAAAAAAAAAAAAAACCCCAAATACAACTAACGTACTGTGTAAGAATTCAGGTTAGTGATTATCTTTGGAGAGAAAACTATGGGTAACGACTGTCAGGAGGCAGGAGGAATACTGCCAGTATGTACTATATTTTGATCCTGGTGGAAGTTACAGGAGTGAGATAGATGTATGAAAATTCATTGAGCTGGATGGGTATGATGGAGCACCTTTCTGTATATGTTTTCCTTCAATTAAAAAGTACAAAAAGTAATGAATTAGCTAGTTACCTTCCTATTAGGATTGAGCAATAGTTTCAGGATTTTTTTCATAAACACCTTCATCACAGTGAGTTTTGGTTTTAATCACACTCAAAATCAAAAGTGTTCTGCTCTCAATAGTTTAGCATCAATGACCAGTCACATACTCATTTATTACAAACGGCTGGGATCCGCTGATTTGTTTCACGTCCTTGTGATAACGCACCACCTCGCTGTGAAACATCCTCTCTTCGAATGGGCAGCCGTGCATCCACTCTACGCGGTAATTTCTACCCGCTCCCTTGTGTCCCCATGCTGTTTAATGCCAATGTGCGGCAGTTTTTCTGAGACAGAGAGACATTTTGGTGTCGCTAGCATCAATATGCTGACGCAGGAACATCGATATGCTGATACAGGCTCAGCTCTATGCCAGCTGGTATTACTATTCTACTCTTCCAGCCTGGCTGAACTTGAGATAAAAATGAAAGCCAAATGCTTAAATATAAATCCAGACAAAATAGCAGAGAAACTGGGAGGCCAAGAGATACCCCCTGACTCAATGACAGAAATTATTCTGACATTTTGAATTATAGGAACTTGGAACATTAATTTTAGGTATAGATATGACTTATTATTCTCAGCAGGATTTAATAAAAATCCACACTAATGTACCCACCGGTTAGGGAAATGTATGAATAGAAAACTGTTCTAGAGGAACACAAGTCATAACAATAAGAAACTTAAAGATAATCTCATAAAGCACCTGTTAATGATAAAGTGATATAACGCATTATAATATGGTGTAATTATGACACAATAAATGTATAAAAGGCTAATATAATTATACATTTGCATTTTTAGTGCCTTCCATGTACTAGGCATGAATGAGACATTTTATAGGTATTATTTTATTTAACATACTTTTATACCTACTTCTTGTGATGCATTCCAAGGAAGTAAAAAACAGTGAGTTCTCCTAAATCAGTGCCATTGCTCTTGAGTTTTTATCCTCTCTTTGTTGTTTTTTTTTGAGTATCCATAAAGTGCTCATAGTGGCAGTCATTATATATATATATATCTAAATATATATATAACATATAGTCACATATGTTAATATATTAACAGAATGCACTAAAATACCTAAGTCTTGAATCCAGCCCCCTAGTAGGCAACTGTCAAGAAGTTTTGCCTGCTTCTCCCCACCCAGTCATGATGTACCCTCTGATCCATATTTACCTATTGTCTAGTCCCCTCTGAGCTATTTCTGAGAATTACATTCGTATGCATTCCACCTATCTTTAGAAGTTCCAGCCCCATGTATTCTGGATGTCAAATTATTCAAAAACAAACAAACAAACAAACAAAAAACTCTGGGGCAAAAGACCAAAGTGCTATTCTACTGAGAGCTCACACAGTCGGGGAAGAGAAAGCAAGATGCTGAGCTGAAGGTGTTGATGTGACGCTCTCACATCATCCCTGGACTACAGGCGAAAGAGTGTAGAAGCCAAGGATGGGTAAAGCAGGGACCTTGTAAAGCAGAGTAACCTGTATCCTCTCAGGTCATGTCCAGGTCCCTTTTCTTCCAGTGTAGCTGTCAGTAGGAGCAGTGAATGACCTTTGAACAGACCAGACAGCTTTCCCAGATAGCACTCTGGCAACTCTAGCTTACGTTTGGAAATGCATTCACACTAAATTAAAAGTGAATGATATCAGATTAACAGTGGAAGGAAAATGAAAAGAAGAGATAGGAAAAAAAGGCACTGGAACCCAAAGTAGAATGGAGGCAAAATGAAAATAAATAAAAAGGTTTATCAGGTTTTACATTGTAAAACCTCCTCTCACTTTCTCTCCGTCTCTCTGCCCTCTCAGTATCTCCATCTGACACAATATACACAAAAAATAAATTCTCTATTTGATGTGCTACTTGAAATGCCTCTATGTTTCTTTATATTCCAGAATCCTCCTTTCTAATTCTAGAGCTGAATTATGCATTCAGATCAGATGGGGAGAGTGAATGTCTCTGATCTTCCATTAGCTGGGCAAGAATAATCAAATTTTGGCTTTTGAAATGAAACAAATTGTTGTTTGATTATATTAAGATCAGTTGCTGGGTCAGGAGGTTTTTTAAGCCAAAATAACACAAATGACGTAAGTTTTCTTGGCTCATGATGCTTGATAGAACTAATTTTAGACAAAGTGACTTTTTAGCACTTGCAGCTGCAAATATAACAGATTCAAGATAATAATCAACACTAAATTTTGATATTTTTGTTACTTTTGAATTATGGTATTTTTAAAATAAAGGCGTATCCTGACTTACTGCCATTTGACTTTCGAGTGATTCTGCAACCAATTAAACCCACATTACGGTAGTTACGTTAGGCTGGAAGATATTTACTTACGGTAGACAGTGCATTGGTCCTTTTCCTACTGCTGCCTTACAAGCTGTCCTTTGGCTTCTAGAATCTAACTCTCCCTGTTTTCCAGGCTAATTCCGTTCCTCAGAATGAAACACTGAAAATAGAAGGGATACATGATACAGCAAACGGAGCCAGTTGTCTACACAATACACATGACTTTCTGATTTTTAGTAACAGAATCCCAATTTTGTTGGATGAAATAGGGAAAATGTGCCGAGCATTCCCAGACCAAGGGGCAGCCAGGTGGCAGAGAACTAGTTAATGAGAGGTCAGAGGAAGTCATTTGCTAGGCCTTCTGCGAACGTTTATTAAATTTAGCCAGTTCAGTTGGCATCCAGATTTTGCCTTTTGTCCTTTCTCTTTCCTCTTCCTCCTGCCAAGAAAATATAAATGATGCCAGGAGCATAGGAGTCATCGATGATGAGGTTAAAATCCACACAAATAAAGAGGGCAGAACAAAAAGTCACAAAAGATTGGGCACCTTTGAATTGTCAGATAGCTCCAGATTGCATATTTCCAGTTTCATGAGAAAAAAAAATACTACCTCTTACTAGCTCAAGCTACTCTTTTGGGGGTGTTGATAACTGTCAGCCTAATTCAATCTCTTAGGTGATACACTGAGAGATAATCTGAGTAGAGCATTGACAAAGGGACAAAAACAAAGGAGAGCGTTTTGTGCACACACAATTATGGAATTTACTTACTTGAGTAGCTCTAAAGTTAACATCAAAACTTGTTTCAAAAATATTTTGACCAATTTATGAAATGCCAGTCCAAACCTCAATGAGATATCACCTCATCCCCATTAGGATGCCCACCATATATATTAAACAAACAAACAAACAAACAGAAAAACCAGAAACCCTACGCACTGTTGGTGGGAATGTAAAATGGTGCAGCCACTATGGAAAACACTATGTCAGTTCCTAAAAAAATTTTAAATAGAATGTCCATATGATCCAATAATTCCACTTCTGGATATATATACACACATATATATATACATACAATATTGAAAGCAGAGTGTCCAATAGACATTCATATTCATAGCAGCACTAGTCACAATAGCCAGAAGGGGAAAGCCACTCAAGCATTCAACAGATGAAAGGATAAACAAATGTATATAAATCCAATGTCATATTATTCAGCCTTAAAAAGGTAGGAAACTTTGACACATACTACAACATGGATGAATCTTGAGAACATTATGCTAAATGAAGTAAGCCAGCCATAAAAAGACAATTATGCACGATTCTTATGTGTGGTGTCTAGAGTAGCCAAATTCATACAGACAGAAAGTAGAATGGTACTTGCCAGGGCCTGGGATGGGGGAGAAATGATGAACTGTGGTTTAATAGGTACAGAGCTTCAGTTCTGCACGATGAAAAAGTTCTGGAGATGGGCTGCCCAACAATGTGAATGAATAGTCTTACTACTGAACTGTACACTTAAAAATGGTTGAGGTGCTAAATTGTATGTATGTGTATTTTACCACAATTTAAAAAGTACTCTTACCAGCTGTAGCATTTGATAAAGTACATAACCACTGGAGTGGGACTTTCTAGGATATTTGTTTCAATAGGTAAACTCTAGAATGTGTGTTTAAAAAATTAACTTCATTGTTTAGAGTTATTTTGTATGTTCATTTCATTGAAAGCATCTGAAAAATAATTGACAAAAAGAAAACTGAAATATTCTAGAGAAGTTACCATTCTATTCCATCCCTCACCTAATATTCAGGATATGTTAGTTGAGCACTTACTATGAGCTAAACCCCATGCCAGGAACTGAAGATAGGTGGTGGCTAAAACATTATCTCTCTATCTTGGTATAATAGAAAAGGTAAGGGCCTTGCTGCCAGACCAGATGGAAAAGAATGAAAGTGAATTCTAGCTAAAAGACATAACACCCACATCCATGGCATACACAAAAGGGCCTGGTAAGTTAAGGAAAGGGGAACTAATTTTAAGAATAAGTAACATGGTCATGAGATTGAGGACAAAGATGTATGGGTATGATGGGTTCAGAGTACCAAATTTTTTTTAATGTTTGTCTTTTTTAAACACAAAGAAAATAATGTATCTATGGAAAGATTCGCTAAAATTTTAGATATTCCAGGAGGGGGGATTTCTTTATTTTATTTCACTTTTAAATTTTATTTTATTTTTTATTTTTTGTGGGGGAGATAATTAGATTTATTTATTTATTTATTTATTTAAACAGGGGTACTGGGGATTGAACCCAGGACCTCTTGCATGGTAAGCACTCCAGGAGAGGGGATTTGTAAACTGCATTGCAGAATTTAGAACACCAGCAGAGGGTCTTCCAGGAAATTAAGGAACCATAACCAGTATTCAATGAAACATTTAAAATCTAAAATGTTTCAAGCAGTATATATATATATAAGGAATTTCACCTTAATCCTGTAGGCGATGGAGGAGTGTCAGGGGTTTTTATGCAAGTTGTTGACATAATTGGTTTTGTGACTTCTATTTCTCTTTGTAAAAATTATGAACCATATCACCAATGAGCAAATCCATGTACCTACCACTTTTCTTAAGACTTAGACTATTACCAGTATATTTTTTCCCCCAATATCTTTAGAGCTTTCTGTGGGTCCATCTTTGATCACCTTTTTTTTTCTCACCCAGAGATCATAAATATACTGAGTTTTGTGTTAATTGTTCCCTTACTTTCATTACAGAATGCATGTATCTCTTAAGTTTATATTGTTTGGTACTGTCTCTTTTTGAACCCTGTGTAATAGATTCTTGGTATATGTATTTTTTCACGACTTGCTTTTTCACTGACCTGTTTTTGAGATTTTGTTTATCTATATAGCTGTGACTCTTTCTTGTCACTGCTGTTAGTATTCCATTGAATGAATAAACCACAGTTTATTTTGTCAGTCTACTTCAATGGGCTTTTGAGCTGTGTCCAGTTTTTTGTTGTTGTTACAAACAACAATTCTATGAGCTTTCTTGCACAGGTTTTCTGAAATGTTTTCTTTAAAGCAAAGGCTGGCATACTATGGCCCATGGGCCAAATATATATGGCCTGTGAGTTAGGAATGATTTTTACATTTTTTAACTTTAAAAAAGGCAAAAGAAGAGTATTTCATGATATGTGAAAATAGGAAATCTGGTGTTCGTAAGTAAAGTTCTTGGGAGCATATCCACATCCATTTGTTTACATATTGTCTATGGCTGCATTCAGGCTACAATGGCAGAGCTGACCTCTGAGTCATCTATGCCCTCCTCAAAGTGTAGTCACACCACCTATTCCGTGAGGCTTTTCCTGAGCCAGCCTCCTTCTTTCATTTCTGCCACAGTTATTGTAATGTGCCAAACCTTCAGACCTTGTCACATAAAACTTATTACTTTTATTTTTTATGTACTGTACTACCTTCCCAACCAAATGACAGTGTCACTGAGGGTTTGAGACCATGTTTCATGACATAAATGTAAAGTAGCTATTCTACAATGCTTATTTGTGTCCTTGATAATCATGACAGTATTTTTTAGATGCTTCCCCAGGGATTGAAAGAATTTGTGCAGTTTCTCAAAGTGCTATATTTCAATTCAGGGAATAGTGAGAAAATTTGCTAAAACTGTTAGTTCATTTGTTTATTGGTTCAACAAGATGTCTTAAAAATGTGTCTTCTTCTTCTGAACTTTCATAGAATTTTAGTAACTTTTCTCTATAATAATTAATTGACATATATTCTTACTACACTGTAAACCCTCTGAAGATATTGAGCATTTTGTTTATCTCAATATTTTTCCCAATTTTGATACAGTCACCTTCCCACGATGATATACAACATATTTTAAGAAAATAATGAGTTTGTGCACGTAACTATACAAACTTCTACTAGAAGATGTAAAAGCAGAATATATGTCTCTTTGTCTTCCACCAACACAATTCACTCCCATGTGTTTCATTGAAGAAATAAAATAAATAATTTAAGCAACAGATAGTGACTTAGCAAATTTTGAATGTATAATTATAAAATACTGACCATGTATATAAGTATAGGAAGTTGTTAAGTAGCAGATTTCAAGTTCTAATATCATCCCAAAGGACTGATTTAAAAATAACATACTTCACATAATTACTTGGCTATTTGAAAATTTCATCAAACATACGTGGAGTCAGACATTAATGAGGTGTTCGAAATCTATTTTAAGGAAAATATGCAAACCTATAAAAATCAAACTTACTGATTAAATTGTAATTTTGTCAATTAAAGGACATTTTATTAACTGAAGGAAACTAAACCATTACTCATTTAATTATGATTTTGGTTTATTTGCCTAGGGAGGAAAGTATAACAAATAAGTCAAAGTCTTCTATCTGCAACAAAGAGCAAGATTTTCATGTACAGTAACCCCCTCTTGTCTGCAGTTTCACTTTGAGGTTTCAGTTACCCTTGCTCAACTGTGGTCCAAAATGTTAAATGGATAATTCAAGAAATAAGCAATTAATAAGTTTTAAATTGTGCTTCACTCCCAACAGAGGGATGAAATCTTGAGCCACCCTGCCCAGGAGGTGAATCATCCCTTTGTCCAGTTCAGTCAGCCTGTTAGTCACTTAGTAACTATGTGGGTTATCAGATCAAACTCTAGGGTATCTTAGTGTTCTGTGTTCAAGTAATCCTTACTTCACTTACTAATGGCCCCAAAGCACGAGAGTAGTGATGCTGGCAATTTGTGTATGCCAAAGAGAAGCCAGAGAGTGCTTCCTTTAAGTGCAAAGGTGAACGTTCTTGACTTAATGAAATAAAAAAATTCACGTGCTGATGTTGCTAAGATCTACAGTAAGAAGGAATCTTCTCTCCATGAAATTGTGAAGAAGGAAAAGAAATTTATGCTAGTTTTACTGTCGCACCTCGAACAGCAACAGTTATGGCCATAGTGCTTAATAAGTACTTAGTTAAGAAGGAAAAGGCATTAAATTTACACAGTAAGATATTTTGAAAAGGAGAGAGAGACCGTATTCACATTACTTTTATTACAATATGTTGTTATTATTGTTCTATTTTATTTTTATTGTTGTTGTCAATCTCTGAGTCTAACTTATTGTATGTATGTATAGGAAGAAAACATAGTATTACAGAGTACTATCCATGGTTTTAGGGATTCACTGGAGGTCTTGGACCATATCCCCTCAGGATAAGGGGAGACCATTGTATTAAATATATTCAAATTTAAAGATGAGAATAAAGCCTTTCTTAATAAGGGAAATCTGGAAGACCTACCGGGTGATATTTTTAAAAAGCCATTTCATCTGTGAGACATGATATAGGTGGAGAAAATTAAAGTTTTATTCTATTACATGATAATTTGGCAGTAACTTTATCCTTACATAGCACCACTATTTTCATTAAATAAATATAGTCAATGCTGTACCTAAAAAAAATTCAAGATGATTTATTCTATTAAACACAATATTCTTACTATAAAGCACTCATTAATCACTTCTTCTGCATACAGTGAAAACTGCTATCATCAGTTTTCATTCATATTACCCTGATGTGAATAACTTTGAATAACATTTTGCTAAGAAATATCAAAGTATAATTGTGTCCCTGAACTATATTCAGTTCACAGCCAATCTGTGCTAAAGGGTTATTTATAATGGATGTTAGAATGCTTTGCTGCTCCACTAACTTGAGTGACCTTTGCTGAGTTACTTAATTTTTGCATTTTAGTTTTTCCATCTGTCCATAGAAATGACCTATGGAAGAGACCTTAATGTTGGTTCACAGCCTCAGGAGTTCCCCAGGTGAAATTAGAACATGGCCTCCATACCCAAAGAACAAGGAGAGACCGAAGAATCAGGAAAACCACTCCAAATTGGTAGGTGGACAGTTTTAAAAAGCAAAGGAACTTACACATGAGGCTTATTTTGGGTGCCCGCAAGAGGAGTAGATCTCTGCACCCACCAGCAAGACTCTTAAACGTTTGTAAAGAGGCCTTAATAGGGTTCAGGCATATATACAGTCCAGATGGTCTTAATAACATTATTTTCTCAAGGCTGCTTCTTTGAAGTCGCTTATGATGCGGGAGCAGTGGGTGAAATGTACATTTCAAGGACAGAGGAGGGGGTAAGGATTCCCCAGGTCCCACTCGACGGTCAGCTGGTGGTCATGTCCTCTCGATATCGATGACCAGTCTGAGGAATATTTCAAACTCATTTCAATTTCTAGGAAAATACTATATAAGCTAGAATGTATAATAATTATGTAAATAAATAGCCCTGCATTAGATTCATTTCAATCTCTTTAAAAAAGGAATGTAGTATTTCTTACTATTCTGCATTCAAATGTACTGGAATGTATACGTTTCAGCAGTATTCTTTAATAGTGTATTTCATGTGATTTTTTATACGGAAAATCATTTCTTAAAGATTTTCAACACATCAGATATGCTGCTGATATTTAAGACATTCACTGCTGATTGTTTATTTCCTTTTATGCACAATCTAAGTCAAAAATTCAGTCTAAAAATAAGTGGAAATGAGGAGTTAATTAAAGCAAATACCTGTGAAAGATTCATAATATATTTTTTCATATGTTCTATGGATAGAAATGAAGCTCCTTACTCGTCTGCCTGAGATTTCTGCCTACCAACCGATAAAAGAAGGACTATTCAATATTTATTGTGTCCCAATAACATGTACTGTGCTAGGTACTGCAAGGGATGCTAAAAATGAATAAAGCATGAGCCCTCAGGGAAAATATCATCTCCAGTAGGAGAAATAGATAAGCACTGTATTCAAATTCTAAAGTGAGAATTATAAAGGGGATATGACAGTTAAAATAAACAGCTTATGGGGATTTAAAGGAGGGATAGATCATACCAAGTGGGAGAAATCAGGAAATGAAGGCTAAACTTAGGAAGTGAGACCTGTGTAGAATTTCCAGACCAAGATCTTCTAAGGAAAGATAATACTAAGGAAATGAGGGGAAATGGAAAAGTGGAGCGATTACGTTTCTGAAACTTGGAGAGACCCAGGTTCCCTATCGGGAGAAGGAGTAACAGGAAAAAAGAAATAGATCAGGGCATCCCCTAAACTAGTTTTCCCAGTTACTGCTTCTCTTTATCATATATTTTAATTCTTATAATTAATCTACTCTCTTCTGAATAGAAAAAGAATCATCCCTGACTAGGAGCCAGAATCCTGAAGCTCCTCCTCTGCCCAGTTAAATAAAATTGATTATTTTGATTGATGAATCATTGTTACTGGAAAAGCAGTCAACTCTGTTCCAAGGTTTTGTCTTTCAGCCTGATGTTAATGCATGAGCTTTGAGGTCAGTCCTTGGCTAAAATCAAGACTCAATTATAGCTGTGTAATCTTGGCTGATAATGACAAAAAGCAACTATCACTTTTCTATGCATTTTCACCTGTAATCTTCTAAAACAGCTCTTCTTAAAACTTAAAGAGCACAGATTATCACCTGGGGTCCCTGTTACACTGGGGGTTTGGATTCAACAGGGCTGGGGTAGGGCCTGAGGTTGTGCATTTCTAATGAGCTTATTACATGTGATTCTGACGCTTCTAGTCCGTGGACCACGTTTGAGGACAACGGCTAAAAGCATGTATACCAGCCAGCAGTATCAGCATCACCTGGGAACTTGATGGCTGTGAAATGCAAATTTTCGGACGTCAGACCTACTGAGTCAGGAAAACTAGGATGAGGCCCGGCATCTTGTGTGGTTTAACAAGCCCTCCAGGTGATGTCACTGGTTTCTGAACATGGTTAAACGCTCGAAACACCTGGGGGCAAAGTTGGGTTAAATACTTTCCATGCCCGAATCTCACCCCGAGAAATTTCCTTTTAATTGTTGCGTGCTGTGGTTTGGGCTACGGGCTGTCGAAAAGCTTTACCAGGTGACTCAAATATGCAATAAAACTTGAGAATCCCACAAGATAAGTACATTGATAGGACTTATTTTCCGCGTGTGTAAATGTGGATAATATCCACGCTGGTTCCTGCCTTCGCTTTCAGATTTTGCCATCTCCAGCCAGTCTATTCGGCCAAAATCCCAGTTCAGTAGCGTTCCCCACATCCTCTGCGTGAGCCGCTACGGAGCCGCCGGAGCATCAGTGAAACTCCGCACCCGGGCGCCGCCCGCACCTACGTGGCTCGGAGGTCCGCCAGCGGGGGCTCCCGGGAGAGCGCGACGCGCATGCGCCCGGCGCAAGCCAGGCCCCGGCCGGAGTAACGGACTCGAGCTCCCCCCACCGGAAGTGGGCGGCCACGCGGCGGGAGGAGTCGGTGGTAGCGTAGCGGCTGCGGGCTGCGGGCTGCGGGCGCGGGGTCCGAGCGGCTCGGACTGCTCTCTCCGCGCCATGGCAAAGGCCGCCGACGTGGTGCGGCTGCTCCTGGGCTCCACCGCGCTGTGGCTCTCGCTCCTCGGCGCCCGAACGACCTCCGCGTCCAAGGCGGTGACGGCCCACTTGGCCGCGAAGTGGCCCGACACGCCGCTGCTGCTGGAGGCCAGGTGGGTGCGGGCCGGACCCTCTGCCGAGCCCGCGGGGAGGGAGGGTCCGGCGTGGTTGTGGGCGCCCTGGGACCCCCGCCGCTCCTCGGACGCCGCCGCCTAGCCGACCCGGCAGGCCGTTCCTTGCATCCGTCGTGCTTGGTTGGTCCTCAGAGCATCACCTCCTCCCTTGCTCCCTGGTGCGCCTCACTTGCAACTCCTTGCCTCGCCGTTCGTACTTTGCCTCACCCATGGTTTTTAAAACTTTAATTCGTTTGGATTTTATCAGCATTTGCGGAAGAGAAAAAGAATGGGAGGTAGACTGTGGGGTTTAACGCAAGCGTTTCAGTTGATGTAGGCAGGTCTTCTTAGAAACCGGTACTTGAAGCACCGTACTTTCTTAGTGATAACATTATTCGGTCAGCTCCTGGGCTTCTTTGGAGAAGACAGCTTACAAAAAGTTACTACTTCTTTCTGAATATCCTCCTCTGGAGTGAGTGCATAAGGTATCTTCTACTGAGAAGAAACAGAACTTGGAGGTATTGAATTTTGCTCTTAGTATTCCAATAGTTAAACAATATTTGAAAGTTCTTTCCTTTAGCTAGCTTGTAAATTTAATGCCATTTGCTTTTGTAGTTCACCAAAGCAACTGCTATGGTTCCGGAAAGAGACTTTGTTACCCAAATGCCATTGCAGATATTAGTTACTAAGACAGATTTATTTTTTAACTGAGATAGAATTGATGTAACAGTTTCAGGTGTACAATTTAATATATTTATATGTTGTGAAATTATCACACAATAAGTCTAGTTAACATCTGTCACCGTACATACTTACACAAGTGTTGTTTCTTGTGATGAGAACTTTTAAGATCTGCTCTCTTAACAGCTTTCCAATATGTAATACAGTATTAACTATGGGCCATGCTGTACATTACATCCCCATGACTTACCTGTTTTGTAGCAAGATGTTTGTACCTTTTGACCTGCCTTTTGCCTCTGGCACCCAGTCTGTTCTCTGTATATGAGCTGATTTCTTTATTGTTGTGTTTAAGATTTCTTAAGGTACTTGTCTCTCTCTGTGGCTTATTTCACTGAGCATAATGCTCTCAAGGTCCATCAATATTGTTACAAATAGCATTTCCTTTTCATGGCTAAATAGTATTCCTGTGTCTATGCATCTGTGTGTGTGCATGCATGCAGACCACATTTTCTTTTCTTTTTTTTTTCTTTTACAATTTAGTGAGTACATACTGTATGCCAGGTTTCTCATTTACTCTTTTTTTTTTTAACATTTTTTATTGATTTATAATCATTTTACAATGTGTCAAATTCCAGTGTTCAGCACAATTTTTCAGTCATTCATGGACATATACACACTCATTGTCACATTTTTTTCTCTCTGAGTTATCATAACATTTTGTGTATATTTCCCTGTGCTATACAGTGTAATCTTGTTTATCTCTTCTACAATTTTGAAATCCCAGTCTATCCCTTCCCACCCTCCACCCCCCTGGTAACCACAAGTCTGTATTCTCTGTCTGTGAGTCTATTTCTGTCCTGTATTTACACTTTGTTTTTGTTTGTTTGTTTGTTTTTGTTTTTGTTTTTTAGATTCCACATATGAGCGATCTCATATGGTATTTTTCTTTCTCTTTCTGGCTTACTTCACTTAGGATGACATTCTCCAGGAGCATCCATGTTGCTGCAAATGGCATTATGTTGTTGGTTTTTATGGCTGAGTAGTATTCCATTGTATAAATATACCACTTCTTCTTTATCCAGTCACCTGTTGATGGACATTTAGGCTCTTTCCATGTTTTGGCTATTGTATATAGTGCTGCTATGAACATTGGGGTGCAGGTGTCATCCTGAAGTAGGGTTCCTTCTGGATACAAGCCCAGGAGTGGGATTCCTGGGTCATATGGTAAGTCTATTCCTAGTCTTTTGAGGAATCTCCACACTGTTTTCCATAGTGGCTGCACCAAACTGCATTCCCACCAGCAGTGTAGGAGGGTTCCCCTTTCTCCACAGCCTCTCCAGCATTTGTCATTTGTGGATTTTTGAATGACGGCCATTCTGACTGGTGTGAGGTGATACCTCATTGTAGTTTTGATTTGCATTTCTCTGATAATTAGTGATATTGAGCATTTTTTCATGTGCTTTTTGATCATTTGTATGTCTTCCTTGGAGAATTGCTTGTTTAGGTCTTCTGCCCATTTTTGGATTGGGTTGTTTATTTTTTTCTTATTGAGTCGTATGAGCTGCTTATATATTCTGGAGATCAAGCCTTTGTCGGTTTCATTTGCAAAAATTTTCTCCCATTCCGTAGGTTTTCTTCTTGTTTTACTTCTGGTTTCCTTTGCTGTGCAGAAGCTTGTAAGTTTCATCAGGTCCCATTTGTTTATTCTTGCTTTTATTTCTTCTAGGAGAAAATTTTTGAAATGTATGTCAGATAATGTTTTGCCTATGTTTTCCTCTAGGAGGTTTATTGTATCTTGTCTTACGTTTAAGTCTTTGATCCATTTTGAGTTGATTTTTGTATATGGTGTAAGGGAGTGTTCTAGCTTCATTGTTTTACATGCTGCTGTCCAGTTTTCCCAACACCATTTGCTGAAGAGACTGTCTTTATTCCATTGTATATGCTTGCCTCCTTTGTCAAAGATGAGTTGACCAAAAGTTTGTGGGTTCATTTCTGGGCTCTCTATTCTGTTCCATTGGTCTATATGTCTGTTTTGGTACCAATACCATGCTGTCTTGATGACTGCAGCTCTGTAGTATTATCTGAAGTCTGGGAGAGTTATTCCTCCAGCCTCTCTCTTTCTCTTCAGTAATGCTTTGGCAATTCTAGGTCTTTGATGGTTCCATATAAATTTTATTATGATTTGTTCTAGTTCTGTGAAATATGTCCTGGGTAATTGGATAGGGATTGCATTAAATCTGTAGATTGCCTTGGGCAGTGTGACCATTTTAACAATATTGATTCTTCCAATCCAAGAGCATGGAATATCTTTCCATTTTTTAAAGTCTTCTTTAATTTCCTTCATCAATGGTTTATAGTTTTCTGTGTATAATTCTTTCACCTCCTTGGTTAGATTTATTCCCAGATATTTTATTACTTTGGGTGCTATTTTAAAGGGGATTGTTTCTTTACTTTCTTTTTCTGTTGATTTATCGTTAGTGTAAAGAAATGCAACTGATTTTTGAACGTTAATTTTGTAACCTGCTACCTTGCTGAATTCTTCAATCAGCTCTAGTAGCTTTTGTGTGGACCTTTTAGGGTTTTCTATATATAGTAACATGTCATCAGCATATAATGACACTTTTACCTCTTCTCCAATTTGGATCCCTTATATTTCTTTCTCTTGCCTGACTGCTGTGGCTAGGACTTCCAGGACTATGTTGAATAGGAGTGGTGATAGTGGGCATCCTTGTCTTGTCCCAGATTTTAGTGGGAAGCGTTTGAGTTTTTCACCATTGAGTACTATGCTGGCTGTAGGTTTGTCATATATAGCTTTTATTATGTTGAGATATGTTCCCTCTATACCCACTTTGGCGAGAGTTTTTATCATAAATGGGTGTTGAATTTTATCAAATGCTTTTTCTGCATCGATTGAGATGATCATGTGGTTTTTGTCCTTTCTCTTGTTGATGTGATGTATTACACTGATTGATTTGCGTATGTTGAACCAGCCTTGTGTCCCTGGGATGAACCCCACTTGGTCATGATGTATAATCTTTTTTATGTGTTGTTGGACTCTATTTGCTAAAATTTTGGTGAGGATTTTGGCGTCTATGTTCATCAGTGATATTGGCCTATAATTCTCTTTTTTTGTAGTGTCTTTGCCTGGTTTTGGTATCAGGGTGATGGTGGCTTTATCCATTCATCATTAAGTGGATACTGAGGTCATTTCTGTACCTTGTCCATTGTAAATAATGCTGCACTGAACATAGGGGTGCATACATTTTTTCCAGTTATAGTGGTTTTATTTCTTTCGGATAAGTACCCAGAAGTGGAATTACTGGATCATATGGTAGTTCTTTTTAAACATTTTTGAGGAACCTCCATACTGTTTTCCACAGTGGCTGCACCAGTTTACATTCCCACCAACAGTTTACAAGGGTCCCTTTTTTTCACATCCAGGCCAGCACTTGTTACCACTTGTCTTTGATGGTAGCTGTTGTAACAGGTGTGAAGTGGTATCTCACTATAGTTTTGATTGGCATTTTCCTAGTGATTAGTGATGTTGAGCACCTTTTCATGTACCTATTGGCCACTTGTATGTCGTCTTTAGAAAAATATCTGTTCAGATTCTCTATCCAGTTTTTAATCGGATTGTTTGGGATTTTTTGCTGTTGAGTTCTTTATATATTTTGGGTATTAACCCCTTATCAGATAGATGATTTACATATATTTTCTCCTATTCTGTAGTTGTTTATTTTTGCATCTGTTGCCTTTGTTTTTGTGTCAAACACAAAAAAATAATCACCAAGACCAATTTCAGGGAACATACTGCCTATGTTTTCTTCTAGAGGTTTTATGGTTTCAGGTCTTATGTTCAAGTGTTTAATCTAATTTGAGACAGTTTTTGTGTGTCATGTAAGATAGTGGTCCAGTTTGATTCTCTGGCATGTGATCATCTGGTTTTCCCAACACCATTTATTGAAGAGACTATCCTTTCCCTGTTGTATATTCTTGGCTCCTTTGTCATAAATTACCTGACCATATATAGGTGGATTAGATTGTGGGCTCTCTATTCTTTCTTATTGATTTATGTGTGCCAATACATACTGTTTTCATTATATAGCTTTCTAATATGGTTTGAAATTGAGGCACATGATGCTTCTAGCTTTATTCTTTCTAAAGATTTCTTTGAATTTTGGGAGTCTTTTGTGGTTCCATACAAATTTCAGGATTGTTTGTTCTATATCTGTGAAAAATGACATTGAAGTTTTGATAGGGATTGTGTTGAATCTGTAGATTGCTTTACATTGTGCGGACATTTTAACAATATTCTTCCAGTCCATGAACACAGAACATCTTTTCATTTATTTGTGTCATCTTCAATTTCTTTGACGAGTGTCCTGCAGTTTTCAGGATATAGGTCATTCACTGCCTTGGTTAAATGTATTCCTAGGTTGTTGTTTTTGTTTTTGTTTTTGTTTTTGTTTTTGTTTTTGTTTTGAAGCAGTTGTAAGGAGAATTGTTTTTTAAATTTCTCTTTCTGATAACTTATTAGTGTATAGAAAACCAGCAGGTTTTTGTGTATTGATTTTATATCCTGCATCTTTACTGAATTCATGTACTAGTTCTAACAGTCTTTTAGTGGAGTCTTTAGGATTTTCTATATATAATGTCATGTTATCTGCAAATTGTGACAGTTTTATTTCTTTCTTTCTGATTTGGATGCCTTTTATTTCTTTTTCTTGCCTAATTGCTTTGGCTGGGACTTCAAGTACTATGTTCAATAAAAGTGGAGAGTGGACATCTTTGTTCCTGATCTTGTTCCTGAAAAGCTTTTTAGCTTTTCTCCATTGGGTATCATTTTAGCTGTGAGCTTGTTGTATATGGGATTTATTATGTAGAGTTACAGTCCCTCTATACTCTGTTGAGTTTTGAATCTTAATGTATGTTGAATTTTTCAGATGCTTTTTTTTTTTACATCTATTGATACGATCATAAGATTTTTAATCCTTTAGTTGTTAATGCAGTGTTTAACATTTAGTGATTTGTGAATATTGAACCGTCCTTGTATCCATGGAATAAACTGATTATGGTATATGATCCTTTTAATGTATTGTTGTATTAAGTTTGCTAATATTTTATTGAAGATTTCTGCAATAATGTTCATCAGAAATATTGACCTGTATTTCCTTTTCTTGTTCTTTTCTGGTTTTGGTATCAGTATAATGCTGGCCTTGAAAATGAGTTTGGGAGCATCCCTTCCTTTATTTTTTTTTGGAAAGAGTTTGGGGATTGGTGTTAATTCTTCTTTAAATGCTTGGTAGAATTCACCAATGAAGCTGTCTGGTCCTGGACTTTTGTTAGTTGGGAAGCTTTTGATTACTGATTCAATATCCTTACTAGTAATCAGTCTGTTTGGATTTTTCCATTTCATAGGTCAATCTTGATAGGTTGTATGTTTTTAGGAGTTTATCCATTTCTTCTGGGTTGTCCAACTTGTTGCTATATCATTGTTCATAGTAGTCTTGTATGATGCCTTATATTTGTGTGGTATCAGATTTTCATTGAATAAAGTATTCTAGTTTAAAATATGCCCCCTTCCTCTTATCTTTTCTCCAGTTTCTCCCAGAGCTTGCATGGATCTTATCCCATACTAAGTTCCAAATTTGTCTAATTTCTTCCAGTCTTGGACTGGTAGTTTCTACTTACCTCAACAGTCTTAGAGCTGGAACTCCTGTGGGATGCTCCTTAAGGTGCTTCACAATCTAGACCCACTCTGTTGTACCAGTTGCATCACTTGCAGTGGGTTGAATGGCAGCTCCCATGAAGATATGTCCACATCCTAACCCATGGAACCTGTAAATGTTACCTTATTTGGAAAAAAAAAATCTTTGCCAATGTAGTTAAGAGTTTTGAGACAAGATTATTATAGATCTGGATAGGTGCTAAAGTCACTATCCTTATAAGGTACAGAAGATGAGATGACACAAACAAGGAGAAGGACATGAATAGAGACAGAGATTGGATTGATGTAGTCACAAGCCAAGGAACACCTGAAGCCTCCAGAAGCTGGAAGAGGCAAGGAAATTTTCTCTTCTGCAGCTTTTGGAGGGAGTATAGTCCTACCAATGTCTTGATTTTGGACTTCTCCAGAACTGTGAAACAACAAAAAATAAGTTTCTGTTGTTTTAAGTCACCAAATTTTGGGTAATTTATTATAGTAGTCATGGGAAACTAATTTGATTTTGTACGTTCAAGTTGGATGCTGCTGTAACAAATACCTAAAGATGTAGAAATACCTATTGAATCTAGTAGAAGCTGGAAGAGTTTTGAGAAATACGGTAGAAAATGCCTAGATTACCTTGAGGAGACTGTTGGCAGAAACATGGACATTGAAGATGATTCTTGTAAGGACTTAGAAGAAAGCGAGGATCATGATAGGAAAAGCTTCTATCAGCTTGGAGAATACTTATATTATCATGAGTGAAATGTTGGTAGAAATATGAACATTAAAGGCACTTCTGGCAAGGGCTTAGAAGGAAGTGAGGGACATGTTATTGGAAATGGAGATGACCCTTGTTATATAGTGGCAGGAAGCTGGCTGAATTGAATTCTATAATTGTGTGAAAAACAACATGTAAGTAATGTACCTGGTTAGTTAAGAGGATTTCCAAGCAAAGCATTAGCAGTAAATCGCCTGTTGTCTCCTTGTTGCTTGTAGTAAAATGCAAGAGGAAACAGAAATTGAAGAAGAAACTGGTAAGGAAAAAGGAAGCAGTCTTTGGTAATTTGGGAGAGTCTCAGCCTATCCAGATTGCAAAGGGTGCTAAAATTGGGAAACTCAGTGTTGAGAATGCATGCTCTGTAAAGCAGGCCAAGTGTGTGGCTGGATACCTTTTGTTGTATAGGTAAGGTGTATTACTCGTGGATCCATTCAGTTATCTCAGCAGAAGCCAGGAGTAAAGAGGGGCTTATTCAGGAGAAGGATCTGTGGAGGATCCTTGTGTAATGGCATGACCCTGGTGAGATACACGGGAGAACCACAAGGATTTTGATTGTTGCACCAATAGAAATACTGCCAATTTGGTTCAAAAGGGATAGAGACACAATAAAATGAGGGAAGCCTTCCAAAATTCTATAGGCAGGAAGTTGGCTGATAGAACTACTTGCCTGCAAATGTGCTACTCTTCAAGAAAAAGGAAGAATGACACTAAGGACAAAGCCATGGCAGCCAGCACAGAGGATGGAGCAGTAAGACACGGAGTTATGCCCAGAGCTTGAAAACTGATAGAATCTTCTGCTGAAGTTTGAGCTTGAGGGGGACTGATGGCTCGTTTTCATTCTACTTCCTCCCTTTTGGAATTGTAATGTAAGACTGTATTTGGAATTTGGAATACCTATCTCACCACTGCATTTTGGAAGCATATAATTTGTTTTTTAGTTTTACAGGTCCACGTATGGAGAAGAATTTTGCCTCTGTATGGATCATATAGGGCCTCACTCATACCTGGTTTAGATGATTCACATGATGTGATTTGAGACTTCTGATGATATTTACATGAGCTTTTGGACTTAAGAGTTGATGTTAAATTGGGTTGAGATTACATTGGAGGATGCTGTGATAGGGTGAATGTATGTGGTACAAATGTGGATTTGGGGGAACCAGAAGGTGGACTGTAGTGGCTTAAATGGTGCTCATCCCAAAAGATAAATCCATGTCCTAACCTCTGGATCCTGTTGTGTTAACCCTGACAACACCTGGAATCCAGACTTTTGAACTCTAGAACTGTGAGAGAATAAATTTCTCTTGTTATAAGCCACTAAGTTTGTGGTAATTTATTATGATAGCCCTTGGAAAGTAATATGTCACTCTACTAGAATTCTTTCCTCATTGATACCTTATTTGTGGACATACCATATTACTCTCTTTGCCTGATCATTTCCTCTGATAAAACTAATGTTTTTCTATTATGTTCTCACACCAGTTGGTCAGTTCTTCCCTAATAATTCTTATTTCATGTTATTATGTATGCTAATCTCTGTTGCTTAAATATGATGTTCAGGAGACCAGAGTATTTCTTATTCATATTTATTTTGCCAAGGGACAGCGCACAGAAGTAAGTACTCAGTAATGCTGATTTGATGGTAGCAACCTTATATAAAGTAGTGTATACTTCAAAGCACCATCAGAGTTACCTGTACAATATAACTGACCTGTGAAAACTGGTCTTTGCTTGGTTAATCCAGATAGGATGCTCAGTGTTCTCTCGTGCACCTGCTTGTCCTATTGTGAATAAATATAAATTGTTAGTAGGTCCTTTATTATATAAACTAAAATCTTTTATCTACTGGTCCTGATTTATCCTTCTGAACCAAATCTCTTTCTTTGTGACAGTGTAGCAGACTACAAATCTGTAGTTTCTTTATTTGGTTTTCTAGACTTCATTATTCTGCTCATCTTCAGGTTTTTAATGTTTTTCTTAAATCAGAATTTTAGAAAATCGAAGAGGTTGAGGGGAGTAAGTGGAAGAGGAAGAATTGAAGAGCATTAAGTAGATAGAAAGGAGCTTGGGAGATAGAAAATTAAATAAGAGCTTTCTTTTTGGGAGGCTAGGCTCAATTTATTTTTAATTTAAAGCATTATTCTTGGGAATTTCTCTTACTGTCCCTATCAATCTATGTATGAGTATATTTTAAAAGTATATCTTATAGTCAGCCTAAAAATTTGAGTGCCTGTTTTGGGCATGGCCCTACGATGGGCACTATATGGGGAACAAAGATGAGTAAGTTATGTCCCCTACATAAAAACATTTATAATTTAGTACTGTTTGCTAGGGATGATTATAGGCTGATGAGGCTAAATTTTTGCAACACATATAATGTAACTTACATATCTAAACTGTATTTATTCCACTGGTGCTATTCTTGCTGAAAATATTTTTTGGAATAACACTTAAAATTGCTGTCATGTTCTTTAGTATATGTAAAAACATCCTCTATAGAAATAATTTTTTCCTCTGTTTTAGGATTTCAGGGGGAAAACGTTATTTGGAGCTCAATCTTGTATAAGACAAATGAACAAATTGGAAATGCCAGAATTTAGGGTTTTTTTCCTTTTTTAAACTTTGACCAGAGTAATATCTTTTGGAAGGTGAGATTCTGATTTAGATGGTCTCTCAGAGGTACTGTCTTCTCTAAGAGTAATGATGAGTTACTGGCAAATTGCCCCTGAAAGTAATTCAAAAAGAGTTCCAAAAGTATTTAGAGCAGTACTGTATTGAGAGAGTAAGTGTTAAGTGGATACTTTCTTAAGGTGATCACTTTGAAGGATCATATTTGGATGCATAAATTCTGGCATATGGAAGAAGTCTTACGTATGGTTGTGTAATGTATGGACATGTCAGTAGTTGTGTGGTCAAGTCAGTTAGCTGATGTGTTGCTCTCTACTTTTCTAAAGGTTTTACCTTTATATAACACTCTTATTGCCATTAAGTTACACTTCTCAGTGGTATTTCACGTGGAAAAAAATAAATTATCCATTTTTTCAGTGGTAACTAATAAAGAGGAAAGGCCAAAAGTAATTTCCCATGCAGTCTTTTCCAGTCATGATTATACGATTGTAGTTAAGAATGAAACTTCAGGTAAGAATCATCGATTTGTTCTCTTTTCGTATTACAGTAAATGGAAATTGCTAACTTTGACTTTGTATTTTTACCCTAAGTTGTAATTTGGTTCTAAAATATAGTTTATAGTATCAAGCCATTTTTCATTTCCATCTGTCAACTGATTACTTTTATTTTTTTTAACAGTGAATTTATGGCAGAAGAAAGTAATGAAAAATTTTGGCAGTTTTTGGAAACTGTACAAGAATTAGCAGTTTATAAGCAAACAGGTAGGTGATGTGCATATTTCAACTTTTAAGGTCTGTGTTCATATGCCTACACTAGATGTTTATTTTTTTAATGGTAAAGTTTAAGTGTAAATGCTTAATTGGGTTAGTAAATCTGAATATTAAATTTGAGAAGATGTTTTAATGGAAACTATTCCAAGCATCCATTTTCAAAAATATAAGGCTTTAATACTTTCATTGTAAGAAAATATGTAATTAGCAGTGTTTGCATATTCCATTATAGTCAAGAAGAAATAGAAATTATGGAATAATGAGGTTTTTTTTACCTAAATTTCTTTGAATTAGTATTCATCTTACATGTAGTAATATTGAAATTTTTTGCCAGAATATTTTTACTCCTGAACTTTTAAAAGAGATTTTTAATACTTACCCTTAACAAGCCGGGTAACCTGTGTACTTTCATTTCACCATTTAGAAAATGGGGTTAGTTATTCTTACTTTGTTAATATGTATGAGAGTATCTATCTATATATATATACGTATTCTAACACAGTTACTTATCACTGAGAACTGGGTCTAGAGTAGGAAGATAATTGCTTGAAGATAACCCTAGGGTAGGATTTGGGAGTTATCAACATCAAGGAGGTAGTTGAAGTTATAGGGAGAAGATACAGAATGAGTAGAAATACGGTCCCAAAGGTAGAATCCTAAAAAACACCAGTGTTTAAGAGATTACCAGAGAAGAGCATGTGACGGAGACTAAGGAGTATCAGTAGAGGTAGAAAACCTAGAAAGTGTGATGTCTCGAAAGCCAGGGGAAGTGTAAGTAGTAAGTGATAGATGTTATCAAATACTAAAGACAGATCAAGTAATATAAATACTAAGTTTTTAACAACAGAAAAATTAGTGGTGACTTTAAGAGCAATTTCACAGGTATAGTAATAAAAAGTACAGCAGGTTGAGGAAGTAGAGAGAATTAATAAGTCTTTCAAGACTAACTATGAAGCGAATAAGATGAATCAGTCAGTATCTGTGGAGACTGCTGCCGCTTTTTTTTTTTAAAGATGAAAGTGATTCGTGTATATTAAATGTCAACAGGCAAAAATTGAGTGAAAGGTGAAGCTGAAGATGAAAGATGTTGAAAGGGCAAAATAATTATCAACAGGTTAGTTGGTGAGCATGGATTTAGTTATTTTTAAACGTTAGCTAAAATAGTCCAGCACATCCATGATTAATTATCTTGCAGGTTAAACCTAAGACATATGTTTACTTTCTGTAAACCCCTGAATCCTACTTCCTTTACTATATTAGAGACAACCTTACGGAGTTTGATGTCTTTGGTCAGGCACCACTCACATTTGTTTCTGTTGACTCCCTTCTCTGTTTTCATTGATGACCAAATCCCATTTTGACTGACGTAGTCTTATTTTTGACATGTTACTACATTAATTTCAGCTATATTCTTGTTGGCCCAATAACTATTGTATCTTTTATCTCTTTTGTGTTACTTTTGCTATTGAAGCTGTGTCTTGCATTTTTTTTTTTTTTTTGATTCTTGCGGGAACCTCACCATAACTTCCTGAGAAATCACCTATAGTTGGTTAAAGAAGTAGAAGTGAATGAGCAGACCTACTCACATATGATGACTATTTAAAATTACTGGATTAGGAAAGTATTATTGCCCAGAGTAAAGAGATCTACTCACTTCTTAGATGTTAATTCCAGAAATATGTTAAAATACCTATTTCGTGTGCCAAGAGTAGAAAGTTACAATTGAAAGGCAAGAAAAGATTCCTGCCTTCACAATTTAAAGCCTAATGGGAAGGGCAGCATTAAGCAAATAATTAGACAAATAATTTTTGTTAACAGTTTTGAGAATTGATCTGGAGATAGTATAGAGGGCTGTGCTATTCTTAGTCTCCTCTTTAATTGTAAGTAGGGGCTGTATCTTATCCAGGTATTATAATTTCACAACCTTAGAGTGAATTGGTCTGATACGGTGGAGTCTTTCGAATAGATTTTAAGGAGATTATTTTCATATAGACTTGTAATGGTTGTTTGGACTTTACTGGAAGATCCAAATGAAGTAAATAATAAAACAGAGATCTTAATTTTCACTTTTGCTCCAACACTCTCCATAACCAAACTTGAAATATGATTATATGACATTAACTAAGTTAGCTATACAGTGAGAGATGTGCCAATGTATTGAATATGAAATACTAACATCCTTTTCTTTTGATTTATTTTTATAGAGTCAGACTATTCTTACTACAACTTAATCCTGAAGAAAGCTGGACAATTTTTAGACAATTTACATATAAATCTCTTAAAGTTTGCTTTCTCTATAAGGGCATACTCTCCAACTATTCAGATGTTTCAACAGGTATGTAAAAATGCCAAAACAGTATTTGACAAAGAAGCATGCTAGCTGTGTACATAAATCTGTCTTAATGTGAATACCCTTAGTTCAAAACGATCTATAAACTTGTAATACCTGGTTCCATAGCCTATCATTGATTATGTTTTCATTGTTACCATTGATTATAATATAACTGAATGTTATGTAATTTTATAGATATTAGGGATAAGGAAATTATGAGGACAAATCACTATGGAAATGGAAATGAACTATAACGAACATTTTAATTTAAATGGAACTTTAAAAACAAGTTCAAAGCATGTATTTTCTACTGTAAAGGATTTTGTTAAAATGTTTGATTCTGCCTGCATATAGATACTTTTACTTTAATTAGAGCAATAATTTAATAGTTGCTAAGTTGTTTTAATCAAAATAATGTGTGAGTTTTTTAAATGATATTGTAATTATCAACTACTGTAGCTAAATACAGTCTTTGAAATCTTAGATTGCAGCTGATGAGCCCCCACCAGATGGTTGTGATGCATTTGTGGTTATCCATAAGAAACGCACCTGTAAAGTTAATAACATTAAAAAGCTGCTGAAGAAGGCAACTTCAAGGTAAATTAATGATAGCCTACACTACACTTTCACTAAAGAAGTGGTTTATAAAGAGATGAGAGTTGAAATAGAAATTTCTTACAATAAAACATTTTAATGCTTGAAGACATTGTATATTAAAGAATGTGCTCTGAATATGAGTCTTAAGTCCTTTTCTAAAATATATTAAGTACTTTCAATATTTTTGCCTCAATAAGCTTTTGATCTTAGAATCCCAAAATACCATAAAATATGAGATGTATATTTTATGTAAACATAAATTGTTTTTTCAAATACAGGCATTCCTCAAAGATATTGTGGGTTCAGTTCCAGACCACTGCAATAATATGAATACTAAAATAAAGCTAGTCACATGAAGTTTTTGGTTTTCTAATGCATCTAAAAGTTATGTCTACACTATACTGTAGTCTGTTGAGTATGCAGTAGCATTATATCTTTTAAAAAGTACATACATTAATTAAAAAATACTTTTTTGCTATAAAGTGCTAACTATCCTCTGAGCCTTCATCAAGTCTTAATCTTTTTGCTGGTGGAGGGTTGAACTATTGAGAGAATTTCAAAAATATGACACAGAAACAGGGAGTAAGCAAATGCTGTTGGAAAAATGGTGCCAATAGACCTGCTCAACACAGGCTTGCCAGAAACCTTCAATTTGTTAAGAACGTAATCTCTACAAAGTGCAATAAAGCAAAACACAATAGAATGAGGTTTGCCTATAAGCACACAAAACTAGATTTATCTGAACTATATCTCTTTATAAACTGAATGTGTACCTTGGGAATAAAAAATTAATAATAAAAGTAATATAGAGTTGCTTTTTTATAATGCATTGTTCAAAACTTTTTCCTTCTTCCAAGTATTTAATATAAATGAGTATGAGAAGTAGCAAGAAAATGCAGTAGTGGTTTTTACAGAGTGACACCTACTAGTGTATGCTTTACTGCCTGATTGTTTATACTTTAAAAAGTGTTTAAGTTTCCCTTTATATCTTAAACAGTAATATATATTGAGTAATTTTATGTTAGTACTTCTCTTATTTGTTGGAAACCTTTTCTAATATCTTCTTATATTTCATATTTTAATATACATAAGGCTTTTATTTTTATGTAGCCAAATTTTTCCTTGACATGTGTGTGTTTTTATACTGACACAGTTTTTCCCTAACCAGAGTGAGAGATTTTACTAATGTTTTCCAGTAGCTTTCTTAAATTTTTTATTTTACCTTAACCTTTTGATCTATTTATGAATTTTCATCAGAAGGCAAGAATTCAACCAGATCTTTTCCCCTCAGGTGGCTAGTCAATTATCATATTCATTATATTTATATTATGGTCCTTTTCATAATGATTTGTTGTATACTGTTACGTTTTTTGTAGCAGTATCATGCTGTTAGTATTTATTACTTTATAATTTATTCCAGTGTCTCACAGGACAGTTTCCTCTTCATTGCTGCTTTTTTTCCTCCAGAATATCTTAGCTCTTTGCTCTTGTTGATGCTTTCAAACTAACAGTAGAGTCCTTTTTCTCCTGCCAGATTGCCTCCCTAAAAAGCCTTGGTAGGGTTTTAATTAGAATTGTGTTAAACTTACTAGTTAATTTTAAAAGAAGTTAAATATTTATTATATTGCCTCTCTCAATGCATTTCATAGTATGTCTTTCATTCCTTTTAAAAATTTAAAGTTTTATAATTTTCTGTGTTTTTAAAATAGGAAATAATTGTTTCATTTTATCAATTGTTTTTCATTTATTGAGGTGAATTCAAAGTTTTTGTCTTTGAACATACTGTATATTATGGTAATATATTTTAAACTATTATACCTTATTTGCATTTCTAGAGAAAACTGTTAATGGTTTAGGATTATCTTAATTTTTTGAATTAGATTTCTTATGTTTTTATTAAGACTCATGTTTCTATTTTAATGAGACTAGCCTTTATTTAAACTATTTATGCCATTTTTAATGTCATTCTACCTTCATATAGTGAATTAGGCAACTGTGTTATTCTGTAAGAGTTAATATAGCATAGGAATTACCTGTTCCTTTAAAGCATTAATAGACTGTGAAATTGTCAGCCCTAGTGTGTTTTTTTCTTTTCCTAGAAAAGAAAATTTTAAAGGCAATTCTGGTAACTTTTTAAAATTTATTATTATTACTGATTTCTGACTTCTGATGTCTGACTTTATAATTTCTCATAGAAACTAATATTAAATTGAAATTAAATATTCAAAAATTAAATCTAAAATTAAATTAAGATTATAAAAATATTAACATCACGTTGCTGAGAGAAGCAACCTACCATAAACCCTCTGAGTCCTTGCATGTTCTTTCTTGGTCTCACCAGTAAAAAATGCGAGACCTGTACCACTCTTTACCTGAACCATTTTTCAGGGTTGTATTCACAGTGATCATGTTTCCTTTTGGAAAGAAGAGTGGGCTTGTTTTCTACTTGTTATAAAGTGGTGGTTCCCCAAGTACAGTGTTCCTCAGCTTCAGCGTACACCCACTGTTTGCGTAGTATCCATTTACGTCCATATTTTGTCGCACCATGCTTTGTGGAACTTGGGGGACAAGTATAATGCTTACACTACTTGCTATGCCATGAGCAGTGAAGTCCTTTGTCGTTGACCCCAGAGTCTCATGTCTTCTGCCAGAATCCATGAAATGATAAAAGCTGAATTAATTATTTTGTAAGTAGGCTAAAACCAAGCCTTAGGCTTTTTACAGTTCTTGACAGTTTTAGAAACAAGAGTGGGGTGTTGACAGACACATGACTTTCTGGAAGAGGAAGGACAGGGTCCCCCTGGGTTGGGGAGACAAAGGCTCAGCGCTTGAATTTCTCTCCGACTGCCCCCCTCTCTATCCCCTGCCACTCTGCTGTGCTCCTGGCTGGGTGATAACAGTCTCCACACACAATTTTTGATCTTTATTCTTACAGGAAAAGGCACCCAAACTCAAGATGGGGTTTGGAAGGCACTCATAATGGAGAAGGGAATTTAAATGATCTCCAGATCAATTCAGTGTACTTTCATTGTTTTGACTCCCACATCTGTATGTATAACTGGCATTGATACTGTTCGTGTATGTACTTTGAATGCTCATGAAATCTGAAAGGAGATACTCTCATTTGGGAGACCACCACACGAACTGTCTACTCCCAGGTGGTCCAGTAGAAACAACATAGAATGGGAGGAAAAGGGAAAAATCACAGCTTTAGTTACAGACTGAATGGCTGCTTGAATACCCAGAGAGGCAGTTTCCAGGTTCAACAGCGCCACCTGCCTGACTCAGCTGTCAAGTACACCCCTTTTTAAAAAGAAAGTTAAATTGCTACCAAGCTTAATTTTAACTGAACACCTGACTCAGGAAGCCTTGTGACTCTAATGTCTGGTGTTTACATTTTGGCATAGGTCAGCTGGGACGTGAGCACTAGCACGGTGGAAGGGACCCAGCTCGTCTCTCTGGTCAAGTGGAAATGCTATATTCAAGAGCAGTTACTTCGACCTCGCGTGATCTTGGGGAGACATGTTCAAGTGGCAGCAGTCCCCTTTTGGGAGAAACCAGATGCCTCATTCCACTACCTGAAGTAGAACTTCTGGCTCAGTGGGGCCCCCATTTCACAGTTGTTTCCCTTGGTGCCTGGGTCAGGTTATACATTGGGCTGAGTTAAAAGCTGGTGGTGTCCTGGGGCTGCTGTTGCTGTTCATCCAGGCTGCAGCTGCATAAACCCAAAAGCACATGTGGTCACTCCATTCATGGGCAGAATGCAAGGCAGTCCTCATACCTCTGATGAATCCCTGACCGCTTAATGACACTTGCTACATTTATACTGACCCTGGGGCTGTTGCCAGGGGCCTGCCTGGCTGGTCTGCCACTTGGGAGACAGCACCTGGCAGATCAGAGGCACCACTCCTTGGGGCTGTATGCTGTGAGAATAAGCTGCACCTGCCCATCTGACAGTCTGGGTTGTTTGTGGAGATGCACACAGTCCACAGTGTCTAATGAGTCCAAGTGGAGCCGAGCTGCATATCCAGACCGCAGTATCCGGATTGCTACCGTTGCTTCCCCGATCCACCACTGCATAGGAAGTGTGCCATTGCAGACAGGGAGCACAGTAAAGGACCACATTTTTCTGATGTAAAATCTATCACAGCATACCTGACTTGTGACTTCTGCCCAGACGTGGTTTATTTGTCTTGTGGTAAAGGAGGCCACTTTGCACAGGGCCCTCACCTGCTCCTGGCAAACTGTCTGTGTCAGACCTTTGACCTTGCTCTCTGTGCTACCACTGGTGCCTCATCCCTGTTGATACTTCTTCACGTCATGGTTCTGCTATTTAAGTCCAATTGGCTAACTCTGGCCACACCCCACTGTAGCCCTTGGAACTAAACTGTTATTTTTCTGGCTTTGCAGATCATCTGTAGTCTGATAATTCTGCACCTTATTTCACAGAGGCCACCAACCCTAGTTCAGTAGTCAAAGTATTCACTGAACATTCCACATTGTCTGCCATCCACAGGCATCTGGGTTCTGAGCACACTGGAATGGTCTCCTCAAAAATAAATTCAACCTCCCTCACCCTCTGACCCATAGACTTTAGTAAGGTGGTTTGACCTCTCAGAGTGACCATCCTCAGAAAGATTCTGTCCCTCATCCACCTCCTGTGAAATGATTAGGATGGAAGGGGTAGGAGGTTGTATAGGTCTGTTCAGGATTCCATCGTGATTGTTGCTGGGCGTAGTGTATCTTTCCTTCCCTCTACAGCACTTTAAAATATAAATTTTATTTCATTGAAAAATATGTTGCCATTTATGTTATTTTGAAGATAGTGAATACTGAAGGAAAATAAAATACTTTTAACACTCAATTTTGGGTTAACCACATTTACTTTTTTCATTTCTGTCATTTAGAAGTTAAGTGCACAGAGTCACTACAGGAACTTTAGTCTTTTCTGTGATTTTTCTATGTGTGTGTTTGTGTATATATATATATATGCATAAATATATATACACATTCCTATAAGTTTGATAAGCAGAAACTATAAACAGTTATGATATATTTTTCATACAGCCTTTACTTTCAGTACTTGCTTGTGTTTTGTTTTCATTTTAGGCCCAGACCTTACCTGTTTAAAGGAGATCATACATTTCCTACAAACAAAGAGAACTTACCAGTGATTATCCTGTATGCAGAAATGGGTACCAGAGCATTTCGTAAATTTCACACAGTATTGTTGGAAAAAGCGCAAAATGGGGAAATTCTTTATGTTCTCCGGCATTATATTCAGGTACATGTTTGTTTTATCGAAGATTATTTTGGCTATTAAAAATACATTTTATGAAAATTTTCCTTCTAAATTTTACATAATAATTTCCACTAGAATAGTTAAAGATATTTTAAAATTAACAACTGTCAAATGTGAGTTTTATGTGGAAAAATGTATTGTGATCCTATGTCTTTTCTGGGAGTATCATGTTTATATTTTTTTTCCTTATTTCTCTGAAACAGATTAAAAATTTGGATAAAAAAACAAAAGCATACTGCAATAGCATGCATAATATTTTGCTAGGACTCATAAATAGAGTTATTTTTAATGAAAATGGATTACAGTGAGGAAATCTAATTTACTTGGTATGTTGATAGTATGTATATATTAGTTCAAAGTGCTAAGCATGGTATAGGAATGCTCTTAAGCCTATTTGTGTGAACAGCTGACTACTTTCTTATTCAAGTTTCAGATCAGATGTGTTGTGTTATCTCTCATTCTCCCAAGCTCTCATTGTTACCACACTGTTCTGTTATTTAATGACTTCATAGCACTTACTACAGTACTATCTCAAATTTTATTTCTTTAATACCTCCACTCTGCCACCAGCACACACATAGACACAGACACAACCAAACTCTCACATGCACACACTAGAATGTAATGGCCATTAGAGGAAGGGCCTTGCTTCTTTACTGTTACATTCCCAACATGGAAAGAATGTTTTAATTTGCATTTTCCAAAATATTAATGATACATATTAAAGTTTAAAGTAGTAAAAGCATTAGAAATATACTTGATTGCCTATCTATATCCTTTGCTTGTTTTTATATTGGATTCTTTGGGATTTCCCCCCCCCATTTACATATTTTTAAAAACATATTCTGAATACTAATCTTTTCGTCCGTACTCTGCAAACATCTTCTTGTGTATTTATGATCTCCTGATAATAAAAACAAATTATCTCACATTTCATTTTAGTGCAAGTATTAATTGCAATGTAGTCAAATTTGTCCAACTTTTTCTTAATGATCTCCTTCACAATGCCATCAAAACATTTTCTTAATATTTTCTTGTGAGAATTAAAATGCTGTTTTTTGTGTTTTGGTCTTTACTCCATCTGGAATGTATTTGAATATGCTGTGAGGTAGAGATATAATTCTAATTCCATATGGAAAGCTATTGGTCTCCACATAATTTATTTAGACAGTTAACTATTTTAAGCCATCATATACCAAGTTATGTTTTTAGACTCCATTCTGTTCCAATAATATATCTATTCTACACAAATATAATATTTTAATTGCAGTAGCCTTTAAATCTAAAGCAATCTTGAAAAAGAGGAACAAAGCTGAAGGCATCACACTTCCTGATTTCAAAATATATTACAGAGCTGTAGTGATTAAGACGGTATGGTATTGACGTAAAAACAGATACAAAGAGCAGTGGAACAGAATAGAGAGCCAAGAAACAAACCGACGCATATATGGTCAACTAATATTTAACAAAGCTACCAAGAATACTTGGTGTAGAATAGTGTCTTCACTAAATGGTGCTAGGAAAACTGACAGCCACTGGAAAGGAATAAAACTGGACCCCTATTTTATATCACTCACAAAAATTAACTCAAAATGGATTAAGACTTAAACATAAAATCTAAAAGCATAGAACTCCTAGAAGAAAACATAAAGGAAATACTCCTTGACATTGGTCTTGGTGATGATTTTTTGGATTCAACACCAAAAGCAAAGGTAATAGAAGCAAAAATAAACCACTGGGTCTCCATCAAACTAAAAAGCCTCTACACAGCAAACGAAACCATCAACAAAGGCAATCTACTGAGTAGGAGAAAATATTTGCGAATCATTATCTGATAAAGGGTTAATATCCAAAATATATAAGGAACTCATACAACTCAATAGCAGAAAAAAAGCAATTTGATTAAAAAATGGGCAAAGAAGCTGAATTGACATTTTCCCAAAGGAAACATACAAATTGCAAACAGGTACATGAAAAGGTGCCCATCCTCACTAATCATCAGGGAAATTCAAGTCAAAACCACAGTGAGATATCACCTCTTACCTGTTAGAATAGCTATATATCAGAAAGACAAGAGATAACAAGTGTTGGCCTGGATGTGAAGAAAAAGGAATCCTTGTGCACCGTTGGTGGGAACGTAAAATGGTACAACCTACATCCACTACGGAAAATAGTATGGAGGTTCCGTGGAAAGTTGAAAATAGAATTACCATATGATCCAGCAGTCCACTTCTGGGCATATAGCTCAAGGAAATGGAATAACAAAAAGGTATCTGCACCCCCATGTTCATTACAGCATTTCTTATATAGGGGCAACCTAAGTGTCCGTCCATGGAAGACTAGATAAAGAAATGTGATGTATACGTGTGTGTGTGTGTGTGTGTGTGTATATATATATATGTATATATTATTATTCAACCTTTAAAAAGGAAGTCCTACCATTTGTGACAACATGGATGGACTCTGAGGGAATTACACTAAGTGATATGAGTCAGACAGAAAAAGACAAATACCGTATTTCTCAGTTATATATGGAATGTAAAAAAAACAAAACAAAAAGCCAAACCCATAGAAACAAGGAAGTGATTGGTGGCTGCCGAAGTTGGGGTTGCGGGGAGGTTAATGGGTGAAGGTGCTCAAAAGGTACAAGCTTCCAGATATAAACAAGTTCTGGGGATGAAATGTACAGCATGACAACTATAGTTAACAATAGTGTATATTTGGAAGTTGCTAAGAGAGTAGATCTTAAAGTTGTCATTACAAGGGGAAAAAGACCCATAGCTATGCGAGGTATGGATGTTAACTAAATTTACTGTGGTAATCATTTCATAATATAGTTGACCCTTGAAGAACTTGGAAGTTGGAGCACCAACACTCCACGCTTTGTAAATCCTCCTTTAGTTTATAGTTGGTCCTGCATATATACAAGCTTCTTCCATATCTGTGGTTCTGCATCTGCAGATTCAGCCAACCACAGATTGTGTAATAGTGTAGTGTTTACTAGTGAAAAAAATCCATGTGTAAGTGGACCATCACAGTTTACACAGTTCAAAAACCTGTGTTGTTCAAGGGTCAACTCTGTATACATATATCTAATCGTTATGTTGTACACCTCAGACTAATACAGTGTTATGTATCAATTATATCAGAAAAGGAATGGGAGATCAAAGTATATATCATTTTAAAAAATATTCCCAGGTGATTTTAACATGCCCCCACCCCCCAGTATGGTATGCTCATCTACTGAGAATCAGTGTCCCAAGCTATTCTTTGGAGAATGTGACCAT
Organism: Camelus ferus; assembly: GCF_009834535.1. Classification (NCBI taxonomy): domain Eukaryota; kingdom Metazoa; phylum Chordata; class Mammalia; order Artiodactyla; family Camelidae; genus Camelus; species Camelus ferus. The sequence goes on from NC_045709.1 coordinate 36,795,737, forward strand.
TAAATATACTTCTGTGAAAGCATACTCACCAACTATCTGGGTACTCTGTAGCATCAAATTATAGCCTTCTGTTTAATTAATGACATGTTGTACATTCAAAATAGTTACACTGTAATCTAGTCAACATGTAATTCCAGTAAAAAATAGACTTATTTGTGCTACCTTTTGAACAGATGACTTTTTGGGTGGAAAGAAGAAATAGGATAATGAAGAAAGATTCTTTTCACCAGTTGATTTAGCCTATGAGCATTTTTGGTTTACAAATCCAAAGCTATTAAACTACAATTCAAATTTTATATTAATACATTTTCAAATGGAGAAAGTAAATATGAATTTAATAAACATATCTTTATTACTGAGGAGCTAATAACATTCCGGAACTGATAATGGAAATTGGTTATGTGAAATTGCATTTCTTTTATGAACTGTAACAAAATATGTGGGCTTAGAGCTTTGATTTGCTTCACCACCAACTGATTGTCTTTTCAGTGTAGAGTTAAAAATGTATTTTTAAATTGAGCTGTATGAAATTGAAAACTCTTTAAAGATTTTCAACTTTGTCAGGTTACTAAAATTATAAACAACCCAATTTCCTCATGCTATCTTTCATTATAGCATGTGCCTGGGAAATTAGCAAATTAAATTTTAGCGTAGGCAGCAACGTTAAACACTTGTCTGCATGTCTGAAACTAATTCTTACATCATCTTCCTTGGAAATAGAACCATCCAGGAATAGTCACTCTGGTTGTATACTTATTTTTAAGGCTGAGGGAGAAGTTGAGGGAGGGAAGGAGAGAATAAAAGGTAATACACTATTAGGGTTCTCCTTGCATTTGATCTCTGCCTCTTCCTCTCTCTTGTTCAGGATTGCAAAGCTGCTCTCATGTAAACCTTCTTTAAGCAAAGATACGTAGCATCGTCACAGGTGTTTGCTGAGTACTAGTAAAACTGGTTTCCTGACCCGTGAAAGAATATGCCAAATGATAATGATTGTAGCACAACTCATAAGAATTTCAGTTTAGAAGCTAGAAGTAACCTTAGACATCTTCTGAAACATTACATATACTCATCCATGTTGTTTACTTTTTGAAAAAATGTGACTTCTCTTCCTTGACAGGATAACTCTAGACGTACATACTGTATTTGTCCTTTATAGAAAAGGGAAGATAAGGTACCAAATTCTGATCACACATACTTCAGACAAGGCAAATTGTTACCTCTCATTGCAAGAATGGGTATTAATTTGTGGCCTTTGGTATAGTTTAATCATTGAGAAACACAAAGAAAGAATTAATGAGGTTCTTTAAGGCACTGAGTTTTGTTTTTTTCTTTTTGTCTCCTTTACCTCTATTTTCCAGTAATTGACAACATTCTAGTTGTCCTACAGCCAGACAGCTAGGAAATGAATAGCATTTACTGGTTTACCAAATCTTGTGTAGTTCCCCAGAAAGAGTACAGTTTTGCTGAAACTTGATTGCATTGGCTTCTCTATTAACTCATGGGAAGTATGGGAAAGTTGCCATGGTATAACAGAAAAAGATCAGATCTTTTTTCATTGTAAAAGAGTAATTAAAACAATAGAGTCATGACAGAGTGTTTAGAAAGTAAAGAAGTGGTCATCAACCAAATTCTAGCTCCTTGACTGTCTAGAGAGAGTATAAATATCCCCCAAATAATTATATTTCACAGTGATTATGGAACTTCAGCATTAGTAATTTACCCTAATGTCCTTATACATGTGACACTGAATTCAAAAGCAGATGTTTGACTAAATATTTTCTTTTTTTTTTTTTAATACTGTGTTTGAACAGAAACCATCCTCACAGAAAATGTACTTATCTGGCTATGGTGTGGAGCTAGCAATTAAGAGTACAGAATACAAAGCGTTGGATGATACCCAAGTCAAAAGTAAGTTTATTCTCTGTATTTGAGTAGAATAAAAATTTGGAGGCTTACATACTTCATGTAAAAAAACAATGACTGTAATCCTATATGCCTTAATTCAAGGCTGGAGATGGGATTAGACATGTTCCTCCCTAGTTGGAATTTAATTTTAAGTAAAAATAAATATATTTAATATTATTGCCCTTTCAAAAATGTCTTCAAAAATTGAAAGTAACATATTATTTTGCTTATACCCAAATGGCTTCCCAAACACTTTTTGCAACATATAAAAATTGATATGTGTAGGTTACACGGAGGCAATAGGTGTGAGGCTGCTTATGGCTAGAAGTGACTGACCCAGGAGCTCAGAAGGGCCGGTGATGTGCCCAGTCACCCCCTGGAGGCAAGGGCAGGAAGGCTAAGGGGACCAGTGTCTCAGTAAACCTAAAACCTGTTGGTAACACTGCCTTACAACGCTTAGTCTGAAGTATTTATTTACAGTGAAGTTAGGATGATGGTGTTGTGTTTTTGTTTCCTTTTGAAGTGGAATGGGAGAGGACAGTGGATTGTTAGAATGAAGTACATGATTAGATTTGTGATCTAGAAATCAACACCTGTCTGTGTTCTGTGTACTAAATGCATGCTCTAGATGAAGGACTGCTGAAGACCTAAAAACATCAAGGACTTTTCAGATTCTTACGGAAATCTTTTATTACTTGGCTCATTGGAGATTTATCTAACCTGATTCTGGGTAAAGAGTTTCTTATTCATTCTTTTATACGCTCTTGGATGTGGCTCTACTTCAACTTTGTTTTTATATCCAGGATCTAGTGCTGGAGGCCCTGCCCTGATTATGACCTAGCTCTAGCCACTCCTCACTCCTACAGAATGTGCTACAAATAAACATCTGTATTATTGTGATTTAAATCCTGCTGGTTAAAGAGTTACTGAAAAAGTACAGCACAAATAATAATGTCCAGATTTAAATATTTCCACATAGCTTGTATATAGCTCTACGTGATTTATAATTTAGTCTTTCATTTAATAGTCATGGTAGTAACTTAAGGCATTTTCTAGCTATCCTTGGGCTTGTAGAATTTTCTTTAAAAGTCATGTGATCATATGTGTTACCTATGTTACAAATTGCACACTAAATTTTGTCTTACATTTGGAATATATCTTCTCTCCATTCTGGTTGCCACTCCTTTAGTTCAGTTCTTTTTTTTCCCCTCCGTATGTGTGTATCAGGCTTCTAACTGACCTTCTCTCTGATCTTTGGTCTTCAGTGCCCCTAGTCCCCTCGTCCCCAAAATAGAACGATCAATTTGTTGTCCACAGTGCTGTCTGATTGAACCTCTTATGATGAAAATCTGACATTGTGACTCCACTGATGAAAATCCTGTACTGATTCCCTGCAGCTTCCCTCCTAAATTCAAGCACTTAGCAGAGCAGAGAAAGCTTTTCACCCTCTGGCCTCTTTCTGCCTCATCACTGTCACTCAGCCCTCTCATTTGTACCCTGTGCTCCTGTAACACTAAACTACTGTACAGAATAATTTTCTGTTCCCTGGATGCCTCCTTGTTTGGCTCCATGCCTAGCCTTTATGACCTCTATAGAATACTTTCATTCCTTAGCATACGCTGTTCCTTCTGCCTGAACCCTTCCTCCTTTCTCCCACCTCTTTTATTCATCTAAAGCCAACTCATCTGGTAAGACTCATGTATCAGTCAGTACCTCTGAGGTGGCTCCCTGTCTTCCTGCTCTGTCAGAGGAGGGTTTTCCCTTTTCTGTATTCCACATATTCTGTGCTTTCTTTCAGAAAAGTTTTAAACAGTCTGTGAAAATTGTCTGTCTGCTTTTCCACCAAGTGAAGTATCTTTTGCATCTCACTTCCAGGTGTCTATCCAGTAGGCATCATAAAGAGAGTCAGTAAATGTTTGCCCGATGAATGAATGAAATGGAGGAGTAGGAAGACTGGATCAGAGCACTCAGGGTTTTTAGTTGTGGTCCTAGCGGTCCAGATCCTCAGATGAGTGGAGGAGAGAAGTATATTTGATGAGCTGTAGTCCATACTGATTGAGCACAGCCCCGTGCTGTAAGAGGTCACAGATTCTCAGAATCCCAACGTACCCTCACACATACCACTTACCACACTATATACTGTAATTATTTGGTAACTAAAGGAGAGGGGAAGGGGAAGGGAAAGGAACATAAAATATACCTTTATCCTTTGAGGCCATGAGTTTTGCTGTCTATCTAAAGATTTCTTCATTATGTCTAAAGGTGTCAGAAACATGCAAGAACTCCTGTATCTGTTAGGATTTAGATCTCTTTCTGACTTAAGAGCTAAGCCCAGGGTTTGTTGCAGGTCCTTTTGTTTATCATTCTGGTTATAAAACAGAACTTGACTATGAGATTATCTACAGAGCATTTATTATGGTTGTTAAGTATTTAATAATCTTGTTTAAAAAGAGAGAGCACACTGATGTATCATTACCCGGATCCATGAAAGAAAAACAAGGTAAAACAAATGGAATTTGATTTTGAGTTCTTCTAATTTATAATTACATATTCCTTTTCCAATCTGAAATGTTTTTGTTTTATTTTGTTTTTGTTTCCAAAATGTAGCTGTGACTAATGCTGGTGTAGAAGATAAGACTGAAACAAATGAAGTCCAAGGATTTCTCTTTGGGAAACTAAAGTAAGTTGAATCACAATGATGTTGTATTACTACACTCTTAATTTTGTTTTTAAAGGAATTGATTCAGTATGCTGTGTTGGTCTGTGTTCCACATTTTGAAAATAGACATATTGTTACAAAACTAACACATGGTTAATGCAAAAAAAAAGCAGAAAATTGAAAAATAATCACTATTTCGACAGGATAATGAGTATGATTAGAGAAATGGGAATTGAAAATGATCAAAGTTGTCTCTGGCTAAAAACTGAAATAGAATTTCGTAGAATCTTTTACAGATCCTCATGGGTTACAAAGATCATGGTTAATATTAGATTTTTTAGCATGAAAAAATAAAAAAATTTAATGCCTTAAAAGAAGAGAAAATACTTAGTTTCCTAAATTTCAGTGCCGCTGAGTGCCACGTTAAAAATCTTTTAACATCTGGTCTTAATTTCACATACATGTACAAGTAACTTCAAAAATTAAAGTTCTGCCCCTTTTCTTTCCCGCATCACTGACTGAAGACAAGGAATGGGATGGTGAGTGCTCTCTGAATGTTGATGGTTGGGGACTGTCGCAGTTTTGTGTGTAGTTTCTCTTGGTTACAAGAAGGGAAAGTTTATGATTCCCTTGTAAAGGTAAAATTAATTGAAAATAAAGAACTGTTTCTGTTAATATCTTTGGCTCTTATTTAGTACTAGCAGTACCTATACAGGACACTGAGGTCACTTCTCTGGGAGTAGATCATATCTTGGAATCTATAATTCTATTCTTTTTTTAAACATAACTGACTATTTAGGAAAATAAATTGCATGTCCTCCAAAAAGCTGTTGGAACCCTGGAATATTAGTTTTTTTAAAGAGGAAATACTCAAAGTTAGTTATTTACACAATTAATTGACTTAGGCAGAAACCTTTCGCTTTGAGATATTGTGTGATAATGTATTTTTGCGTGAATTACATAAATAATTTTAGCAGTGAAGACTATCATTAAGCTTATAAAGAACAATGTGACAGCTCTTATAAACTTAATATACTCTGTAACTTAAAATACTGAGAAAGGAAGGGTTAATCTAATTCATAGTGAACTTATTTTCAAATAAGTTCTGTTGCTTTTTCACTATAAAAGCAGTCTTGATTCATTTTCAAAATGTCCCACATTGTAATAAAATTGCAAAATATTGAAACTGTAGTACATTTATTTATTTTAACTATAAAATTAACCTATTTCTGTGTATATGTTCTGTATATTTTTCATTTCACTTTTTAAAATATTCATTTCTCTTTACTGTTGAAACTGTTTTACTTAGAAAGTGTGCTGATAGCTAGATAAAGTTTTTCGAAAAAGGATTCTGTCTAATAATATTAAATGGCACTATGTCTTGATTTCATGAGGGAAGAAAGAAGATTATAGTTTTTGTTGTAAGTATAGTAAATGTCATCTACTATATTGTTCTTTAGCACTCTCTGAAAAATACCTAGATATGTTTAATTAGGCAAAATTATCTTAAGCTTTTTATAAGTTTCAAAGAAATAGAGTGAACTCTAAAATTGTATAGAAAGCGTTGGTGTCTTTCCTTATAAAATAGTTTTTGTTTTTAACTATAAATGCAATACTTGTAATTTATAAAGTGTTAAAATAAAAAGTATAAAACATAAAAACTAATAATTCTGCCCTCACCCTTGGGTCCCTTATAGGTAATGTTAACAAATGAAAGCACATCCCCCCAGGTTTGGTTTTGTTTTATACATTGAAAAAGGTAGACATGCATATCTCCCTCATTATCTTCAGGTTCTGTGGATATAACTGCATCACTCTTTATTATTAACTTGATAAACAATTAGTTTGTGTCTAAGTATTTGGAGGAGTTAATTACAAAAATATACTGCTTGTATTGTAGTAATTTGTAGCAGGTGATGATAATTAACATTACTTAATATTCTAATACAGAGAAAGATATTCAGATCTTAGAGATAATCTGACAACATTCCAAAAATACCTGATTGAGAGTAATAAAGAAATGATGCCTTTGAAAGTCTGGGAACTGCAAGGTACAGTATTTTGGTCTACTTTAACATGGCATATTGGTAACTGAGCTCTGTTTTGTTAAATAGGCTTTTAAATAATGTGATATTAATTATTTCATAGATAATAATAATTACTAATGATGTGACTAATGTAAATTATTCCATTACTTTTTGTAGAAATACAAATTTAATTAAAAGGTTACTCAAACAAATCATATTTTTATGTTTGTAAAATTTAACATTATATCAAGTGCGCTTAACTGATAACTCATGTGTGTTTAAAGCGTACATGAGTTACAGGTTTAGCTCAAGTATTAAATCACATTTCAGAGAATCTGTAACTCTGGTTAAAAATCCTAATCAGGAGAAATTTGAACAAAGTCTTAATTTTTTTCCCTTTAAAATTTTGATCTTAACAGACCATTGCCTGTTTCACTGTGAGCTTAAAATAGCTTCTGTACTGACATCCTATAAGCAGATACTTTGAGACCAAAATTTAGTTTGAACTATAATTCCTTTTCCGCTTGTAATTTTCTTTTTTATTATTTTTAAAAATTTTAGTAAGTCATGGAAATATGTCATTATTCTGTGGAATCTATAACTTTTATCACATCTCTCATCAACTTTTTTTTTAATATAACAGCACATTGAAATTTACTTGACATACTATAAAATTCACCCATTCAAAGTGTACCATTCAGTGGGTTTTAGTATATTTTTTAGAGCTCTTTAACTGTCATCAGTCAGTTTTAGAGTATTTTCATCACCCCAAAAAGAAATTAACATACCCAAAGACAGGTACTCCCCAACTTCTCCAGCTATAGACAAGCAACAGTCTACTTTCTTCTTCAAAATATTCTCTAAGGGACCCATAATTTAGAAAATTTTACGTGGAAGGGTACTTTGGATGGCTTGTAAACAGAACATGCATAGTTAGCTTAGTTTGAATTAATCTCCCTAATGTCTATATAAGATATATTTGAATGGATTAGAAACAGGAAACCTAATTAAGACATCATTGAATTAGTATAATGTAAGATTGAACTATGTCTGTGGTAGAAGGCATAGAAAGGAAGGCTGAACTTAGCAAATATTTAGACAATACAGAATCAAAGATGACTTCAAAATTTGCAGCTTTGAACTTGAGTTAGAATATAAAATATGCAAGTAAGTTTGGGGGTTGAATATGAGGCCCAGAAATAAAGAGACTGGCCTTAAAAAGATGGATGTATAATGATTAAAAGGAGAGCATTTAAATGTTGAAAATCTTAGCATAAAGGTTTTAAAATGGAGAAGCTGAAACATTAGTGACCAAATCAGTGCACAAGGGAGGGTGCTGTGGTGCTCATGCGCTCATGGAGAGTAGACGTGGTGGAATGACGGGAAATGGAGGAGCACCGTACAGAAGCCAAAGGAAATAGATTCAGGAAAGAGGACGTGATCAGTACTTTTTCTTTTTCTTTTTTGATTGATTTAACAAGTATTTATTGAAAATCTACTTGGTGTCAGTCATGTCCCTACAACTATGGTTTTAAATTTTGGGCTGAAACTTATGGTAGGATATATATTTTACGTCAAGACCCGTAAGCAGGTGTATGAGTACATAGATATGCTGAAAACTAAAAAAAGCTTCAGCATAGATATGTATGTTTACTACATTTTATACATTCTGATAAAACTTTCTTTTATTCTGCCCTATTTCATTCGAGAAAACTTCACATTACCCATTAATCTGATTTCACTGCTAACTAATGAGTTACAACTGACATGTTTAAAAACACTATGTTCTGAAGATAAAATGAAGAGCTAAAATAGACACCATGTTTCTTCAAAGGGTCTTAGAAAAATATAAGTAATCTAAAAACCAGTGTAAAAATTACCATTGTAATTACTGCAATGGAAGGAGACATAAGATTAAGAAAAGTATATATGCCAGAAAGATCTGACTGGTGGGATGGGGGCAGGGAAGGGGTAACAGAAAGGGGAGCCTTCCTCAAGAAGTGGTGCTTGAATTGAGATTTGAGGAAGGGTTATTTAGAGAGACTGTTAAAGATCTTTGTGAGGGGTTGGATGTGGCGTGTGAGGGAGAGGAGATAGCAGGAACAACTGCTAGATTCATGGTTTACCCATCTGGATGGACAGTGGTGAAAAAAGAAGACTAGAGAGGACCAGATTTGGGCAAAGATGGGCAGGAATATTATAGATTTGTTATTGGACATGCTGCTTTTGAAGTATCCAAGTGGTAAAACCAAGAAGACAAATATGGGGATCTGGATATCAAAGGCAAAGTGAAGGACTTGAATAACAACTTATGAGTCATCTAGGTATGAAACAGTTTAGAAAAAAGTGAAAAAAAGTTAATAGAATCTGATAATACTATATTCATTTACTTGTTATTTACACTCTCTGATTTCATCAGCGAATTTTCAGGGGAGTTCAAACAACTTATGTGAAGGAGAATTACTTTCATGTTACCAAAAAATTTAAAAGGCTAGTTGTGTTACAAACCTGAGTAAAAGATAGTAGTCCATGATCATGATGGTGATTGGTGATGATAGAAACATTAACCAATACTGTTTGTCTGGCATAGTATTAGACTCTTTATCTGTATCATCCTAATTAAGTGTTAAAAACTCACAAGGTAGATATCCTACTTTTCCAGTTGAGGAAACTGAGGAACACACACATAAAATAATTAGTCTGAGGTCACAAATCTCATAAAGCACAAATCAAGGATACCTAAAATGAGCAGGTCTCTCTCATTTTAGAACCTAAATCCTCTCTTTTCCTCTGTGTTGTACTGTTTTTAAGTATAACTTTATGTACCCAAATACTCTCAGTCAAGGTCTTAGTCATCATATAATTGCCTCAAAAGAAATACTTGTTTATAACTTGTTATACCATATCAATCATATAAGTAATGACTTTAAGTTTTCTCATCTAAAAAAAGCATATATTCCTAAATATATACACACCAGTTAAAAATCATGTTGCTTATAATTGCCTTTAATAGCAATAGTACAATAAAAAACATAAAGGATCTTATTTGTAATTTTGCTGTTCATTCACTCATTCATTCATTGATATTGAGCACCTACTTATGTATCAAGTACTTTGAGGGGGTTAGAACATTTAAATTCTGCCCTCTTAGCAAATTTCAATTATGCAGTACAGTGTTATCAACTGTAGTCACCATGTTATACATTAAATCCTCAGACTTTATTACCTTCATTGCTAAAAGTTTGTACCCTTTTACCAACCTCTCCTTATCTCTCCCTCCCGCAGCCCCTGGCAATCACTTTTCTGCTTTCTGTTTCTATGAGTTTGACCATTTTTTTTTCAGATTCCGCATGTAAGTGTTATTATACAGTGTGATTTTTTTTTCCTCTGGCTTATTTCACTTAGCATAATACCCTCTAGGTCCATCCATGTTGTTGCAAATGGCAGGATCTCCTTTTTTAAGGCTGAATAGTATTCCATTGTGTTTTTATACACCATAGTTTTCTAGTTTGTAGATTTTCATAGTTTGTAGATTTCTCTTCAAGCTATGGATTTCATTTCCTTTGGACATACACTCAGAAATGGGATTGCTGGATCATATGATGGTTCTATTTTTAACTTCTTGAGGAATCTCCATGTTTTCAGCAGTGGCTGTGCCAGTTTGTGAGTTTCTTGTATATTTTGGATGTTAACCCCTTATCAGATATAATGGTTTACTAATATTTTCTCCCATTCCATAAGCTGCTTTTTCATTTTGCTGATGACTTCCTTGCTGTGCAGAAATTTTTTAGTGTGATAGTCCTACTTGTTTATTTTTCCTTTTGTTGCCTTAGGTTTTGGTGTCAAATCCAAAAAATCATGGCCAAGACCAATGTCAGGGAACTTACCCCTGTGTTTTCTTCTAGCAGTTTTGTGATTTCAGGTCACAAGTTCAAGTCTTTAATTAATTTGGAGTTGATTTTTATGTATAGTGTAAGGTAAGGGTCCATTTTATTCTTTTGCATGTGGATATCTAGTTTTCCCTGCACCATTTATTGAATAGAAAGTCATACTTTTTCTTTGCATGAGGTGATCCTATGGCAAAAGGATCCTAGTAGGGTGAGGACTGATGAGCATCCGTTGTGTTTGCAGTTAGGAGATACTAGGGAACACTGTTAGCTCCACTAGTGCTGGGATTGGAAACATGCTAAGGTAGGTTGAGGAAGTTACTTAGAGTTATTCAGCTAGAAAGTGATTTAGAGCTGGAGTTTGAACCTTGATCTGTTAGACTTTACCGGCCCATAAGAGGCTGCCCTGGGAACATCTTTTCTAGGCTTTGATTCCAGCCCGATTCGCCCCTTCACACTGAAAGGTAGAAACAAAACTAGTCTCACTATGATAAACTGGTCCTTTTACTCGTATTTGACAAGGTAGGATTCCACTTGTGGTGAGATGTTAAAGAGAAACAAAATGCTTCCCTATTAAGTAATGAAAGAATTCAATTTTAAAGTCTTTTCTGACCCTTGACAAAGTAATGAGACAAAAATTGTTGCTTCTAGCATCCTTGAGACTGACTCCAGTAAACCACACCCATTTTTCTTTTCATAGAATTGCCATTTCAGGGAAGTCATGCTAAGTTTAGGATTTTATTTTTACTGTTGTATAAATGTAGAACATTTTATTATTGTATAAAGGTAGAACAATGTTGGAAAAGAAAGTGAATGTTTATATTTACTGAGTTAAACACAGTGGGTCTAAAGTTCTTTCCAGAATTGGCTTTTCAAAGCTCTTTTTTCCTTCCTATTGTTTCTTTTTATCAGAACTTTTTGTTGTCTGTTTCATTTAACCTCAGTATAGAAAAGATAGCTTTGTGTCAGCATTTCTTTTCGTATCTCTTTTTGAAGTTATATGTAATTTGTGGAAAACAAATAATAGGTATTAAATGGTAAGTTCTCATTCATAAAAATGTAAGGCTTACCTTAACTGGATGTAAGTGATACTTCTGAATAATGCTAAATATGAGTGTTTGTTAATGTGTCTCTATGTGAATAGATGGTAAGAAGTGTTATTTAAATTATGTGGAAATGTCTGTTGAGGTCTAACATTATGCTAAATTCCTTAATGATACTTGTTTCCTTCCAGATCTTAGTTTTCAAGCAGCTTCTCAAATAATGTCCACTCCAGTTTATGATGCCCTGAAACTAATGAAAGACATTTCACAGAACTTCCCCATAAAAGCCAGGTATATTAAAGTTTATTGGTTTGATTATATATAGCCAGAATTCTTTCCATTAAATAAATTTTATGAAAAAGGACTGATTTCATTTAATATAATGATGTCAATTAATTCTAGTATATATGGAGTTTATGAAATCAGGGTCTCACTTCATTATATATGTTGGTTTATTTTTTTACTAGAGCAGAATATTGGTTTATGCATGCATGTGTACATGCTGTGAAATAGAGCTCTTGAGTTAGAGGCAAATGGAAAGGGGAAAATAATTTATTTTAAAAATTGTTTAAACAATAGACATGGTAATCCAAGAAAAAACTGGTTTCAGTAACTTAATATATAAGGAGATATTTTTCTCTTTCTCCTAGAGAGGATGATGAAAAGTATTAATCTAAATAAAACAAATATCTGTATATGTATGCATGACTGGGCATTGTACTGTATACCAGCAATTGACACATTATAATTGACTACACTTAAAAAAAAAAACAAAAAAAAAACCCCAAAACTAAGTAGATCTATGCCCAAAGTGTGGCCAAATCATGTTCTTGCCCTTTCATATTCCAAACAATTAGTAATGTGTTAATTGTATGGAATATTTTGTGGAATACTTTTTTGCCAATAAGAAATCTAATTGAATTGCTTTCAGAAATATTAATGTTACATTAAACACATCTTCCAGCTCAATAGATAATATATTTGCATATCCAAAAGTAACTAATAGATACAACTGAGGTTATCATATATTATAAGGATTTTCAAAACAACAAGACTTCAGTGCATTTGTATTCTGGTCAGGAATCACAATAAAAAATTATAAGCAATGAATGAAATATAAACTAAATTAGCTTATATTGAAGATACACAACATGGGACTAGTGCAGCAATAGTGTTTTACTGAGAGGAGTCGGGGAGCATCCTTGTGCTCTCAGCATCCCTTCTTAAGCGGTGGATGATCATTAGGCCTCTGTCTCAGACACTTTGGTACATTTATCCACAGAACAAATTACTGAATCTTAATCCTAGACAGTCTTTGCCTTTGTAAGATAAATAAATAGTGTATGGTTGGCCACAAGATAACAGGAACCTTTTCACAAAACCCTGAAAATAGAGAGGTTTGTCACCTTATTTACAGATTAAGAATTAATATATTGATACGACTTTCAGTCAATTTTAGTTTAAACAGTCAAGAATTTGATAAGTCAGTGTTTATATATTAAAACATGAAATACATGTGTGTATAAATATATATGTTTAGCCACACTGCTGTTAATTATCAGTAGCTTTTGAAATTACTAGATCAAATACCAATAAAGCAAAATTATTTTAGTTTTCAGAAGACAATTGATTAGCTCTTCTGACAGTAAGTCATTATAACTGTTCAAGGGTTTTGTTACTAAGCTCTGCCCTTAATTTGTGGTTGGTCATTAAAAAGAAATTTACCAGCTATGTAACACTGCTTAAGGGCTAAATGGTAGGCTTGAGCATACTGCTTTCCTCTAGCCTCATCAGTGATGCAACCATAATTAATGCCCATGCCTAAAAGTTTTGTTTCCATAAGATGTTCAGACTTAATAAACGGTGTTTGGTTTTAATTTTTATTAAATAAGTCACTCTGTAGACAACCAGTAAATGTTCATTGAAATTAAATATTTGATGAATGAAAAATTTGCATTATCAAATTTTCAGTTGTAATTTCTCTCAAATTCTGCCAAATTTTAGGAGATAATACACACTTATTGTGGATTATTTTAAGGTACCCCTTTCTGCTTGAGTTTTACTTAAAGCCAAACTTCCCATTATCAAGCTTTAGTTTTTTAGATCATTTTCTTCTATACATAAAATTGACAGATAAATAAACATTCTTAGTAGTTATAAGGTCAAATAAATATAGTTAATAGACTTATTTAAGTAACACTTGTGCTCTGTTTTTAAATTATAAGGGAATTATAAGTTCTTCAAGAATGAATATGTGAAGTCACTATTACCAGTATTTTAGAGCTTACATACTCTGGTAAAGATCCCAAGTTAATCAGAATTCTTTATGTACAAATATTTCAAAAATTGCCTATTTGCTGCCACACATATGATGACCTTGATGATTTCATACAGAATTTCTCCCTGTGGGCAAAGCAACACAAAATAGCATTTTCAATCAAGTATTCTTGAAAAATAAACATCTAGCAGTAAAGGAGCTTTGACAATACTTAGAGTATACAGTTAGTGCGCATGAACTTCTGACAGTCTCTGTTCCACCTGAATCAAATACCCTTGTCAAGTGAAAGCCGTAGTGTTACCTGTCAGATAGGCTAGTGGAAATGTACACTTCTCAGTTGTGAAGCCTTTAGAGTTTTTAATTTCTCATACAAAGTATTACGTTATGTTCAATTATAGATCAGTCCTAAACATTTAAGGAAGAATGAATTATATCTGTTTAATTTTCCCAGATCTCTGACCAGAATTGCTGTAAATGAACGCATGAGGGAGGAAATAGAGGAAAATCAAAAGGTTTGTTTGAATTCCTTTTTTAAAAAAATTACTATACTGATAAAACAATATTAGACTTTGGATCTTCAATTTTCCTACAAAAAGAAAATGTTAACTTGCACTTTTTGATTGCTAAAACAGTTCAGGTTTTTCCTTTTTTATATTGTCTACTTTATATAGTATACAGTTTGTGATTTTAGTCAGTCTTCCCTGATATGGATCGTACTCATTAACCCTGTATACTCCAAATTTTCTGCCCACTTTGTATGGTTTTCTTCACAAGATAGAATAAAGGCTATGAGATAATTCTTCAGTTTCTTATTATTAGTTTTGCTTAAAAGTTTGTGAAGACTGAGTCAAGTTTACACCACTGAAACATTATTAGACTCCTATAGCATGTAGTACACTATCACTAGTTTGGTAAGATTCTGTTAAATGTTCTCTTAAATTACCTTAAGACCCCAAATGATCTTAATTGTGTTAATACTTAGGAAGTGCTTGAGAACACTGCCTGGGTTTATTATATGCGACTGGTTTGGCTTTAAGTAATATAATATCAGACACACAGGGCCCTAAACAGTAGGAGTTCATTTTTCTCACATAAAAAGAAGTCTCAGAGTAGATTGCCACAAACATGGTTTTTTCTTTTATGGTTGCAAAATGGCTGCCACGGCTCCAGACCTCTTATCTGTATTCAAGGCAGAAAGAGGTAGGAAAATGGTATCAACCACATCCCTCCGGGCTAAAGCTTTTCTGGAACACTTTAACTGATTTCCACTTCCATCTCATTAGCCAAAATTTTTATTCCTAGCTACAAGGGAGACTAGAAAAGTTGGTGTTTACTATTCTAGTAATTGAGGCAAGCAGAGGAGAAATGGCTTAGGGACAGTGCAGGGTTAGCCAGTCAACAGCACCTGTCATACTGAGACACAGTAAGCTCTCAGTAAACGTCAGCTGTTTTGATGATGACAGACAACTACAATGATGACAATGACGTAGATGCACAGTTCATTGGAGCCTGAGTGATAGAAACCACAACAGAGCATCCCTCCTTGGGATGGTCTTTGCCGCAATGACCACCTAACAAATTCTTGCTTATCCTTCAAAACTGAGTTGTGGTATTACTCCTTTCTGTAATTCTCTTAATTGCTCTTACCATTCTTCAATCAGAATGGATTTTTTTTTGTAAAAGAGTTTTTATATTTGTTTGTTTGAATAATGCCACTTGCAATAAAAAAAAAAGGAGAGTTTGGGAAAGAAAAAGGAGGGAAAAGAAAAGAAAGCCTGAGTATTGTTGGCTTCACATAATCCAGTTTATTTTTTGCTCAGTTAACAATCCAAAGTGCATGTTCCTGGTCATCAAAGCTTTGCTCTGTGTGGTGATGTTGGTTCCAGAGGCTGAAGAATTTCATGAAGTTAAAGAGGAGATATTGTGGGAATAAAAGAGATAACTGGGGAGACCAAATGGGATAATTCCAAAGGTAGACCACTGTGATGACATAACCATGGAATCACAGTCAAAGCTAGCTGCTGAAGGAGAGTAGAAATGAAAGTTAGTGGAAATGAGTAAATTGGGAAACTCCGAACCTAGGGGCTTGAATAATCACAGTACCTGGCACAGAGCTTCCTGTCAGAAATATTTGTTGAAGGGAAAACTTCTGAATGTTTAAATGCTACCTGTAAAAACACTCTATATTTAGCAATGTATAGTTTGTAAGATGTTTTATATGTTGTAGCAGTTATTAATATCCCAATGTATAAACTGAGATCCAGTGATTTCTTCTGAGTCACAGAATTGGTTCAAGACAGAACCAGAATATGTGCACTGGTTTACAGCTCATTTCTGAACAATTTAATAAGAATTTTGAATTCTTCAATTGCCAATCACTTCACCAGGTGATTGGAAAGATATCTGAGGAAATTAAGAAATCTGATGTAGTCATCTTCTTCTTAAAAATTCTTCAATGACTCCTATTTCCAGAAGAACAACATACGAAGTGCTAGAGAGATGTATTTAAATAAATTAGTTGGGTAGGGGAAGTCTGGTGCAGACTATCCATTCCCCAACAGAAACCCACCACAGAAACCTGTTGATCATGCAAACCTGAATTAGTAAACTAGCTGCAGTGAGGGAGAACAAGACCTTGGTAGACTCTCGTTAGTGTCTCCAAAGGAGGACATTGGGATAGAGTATTTACAGGGTTCATGGGATCTCTGTTCATGTGGTTTAAATTGGTCTTTTGAGGTGGGGAATGGTTTGGGATTGGGTAGAGTTTGTAACACAGTAGTTTAGGGTGGGTGATCATAAATGTGATAGGTTTGGTGAGCAAACTGTTGTCCAATAAGCAAGCTCTTTGCCAAAGTGAGATAACTCTCTACATTTGCAAACCAGACTGTTACAGATTTACCTGGGAAAAAAATGGTTTCCAAGAATTTTTTGAAGCAAATGTTTATGTATTCAGTTACATTTTTATCGTCCTGGACAAGAATTCCCTGTAATACTTAAGTCGTGTTGGCCCAGGTGATCTCAGTTCTCAGCCCTAGTAGTTGAGTATGTTGACAGAGGTGGTCTCATTTCTCACGGGGAAGGTAGGAGATGATTAAAGAAGTGGACAGTAGCTGGGTAGAAAGCAGGGAGAAGCAGTGTTCCTTTCCCTATAGTGCTTCATGACCAAGGTGTGATGTTATTAGTAGGTGGTAACAAGTCATAGGGAAGGATTATTTTAAAAATTTAAGTTCCTCGGTTCATACGTTTGCAGATGGAAGACATGAATTTCTGAGATGGATTATGCTATTGTTCAGAAATAACCACTCTCTTCCCTGTGTCAGAGGAGTTCACTTTTCTGCCCCTGGGGTGTTGGTTGATGCCATGTGACTTGCTTTAGCTCATATAAAATGAGCCCGTAATGTCATATCCATGCAGAAGCTTTGAGTGCAGCTGAATGGTTTGGTTGCAGTCTTGTTTCTACCCTCTATCACAGAGGCATGTCTCTGCTCTCCTGAAATGAAAAAGAGCCAAAGATGACCTGATCATGGGAATATGTGATACGAGCAAGAAATAAATGTTTCCTGTAGCAAGCCACTGAGATTTGGCCACATAAGATTTTCAGATTCTTTATAGTAGGAACTTGATTACAGTAATAATCATCAGATATGTCAAATTTTGTATGTTACTTTTTCATTTATTAAAATTTTATCTTAGGCTCTTGAACTATAAACATGCTTTTATGATTGAAAGAAATTCATAATAATTTCTGTTGCTCTATGTAACCATTTTGAAATTCCTTGGAAACAAATTGAAAGTAAACAGTGATTTTAGGAATATTAGAAGAACCAGAAGAATAAAATAGCTATAGAAGAAATGACAGGCAGAAGTTCTTGGTTCAGTATTTCTGGTACATTTACTAACTTTGATAAAGTTACCTTCTACAAATGTCTCCTGTAAAATGTAACTAATTATATAGTTTAACTTAGAATAATCTTTGGACTTACTTTGTAAATATACACAAGTGTAAGATGGCAGAAATAGTGGAAACATAGTCAAAATGACAAGTTTAGGTTGAAGTTATTACAAAAAAGATTATTCTAATATTACATTTAAAAATTATTTTTCAGTTACATTATTCAGAATTCTCTCAATCCTGGTATTTGCTCTAGTCCCTCATTTTTTCAGGAATTATTTGAATCTTGTAAAATTTAGTATCTTTATTATTTGTATAGTTTAGCATTTTAATCTCAACTTGGCTAGGGGAGGCTAGTTATAGTTAATTTTATTTAGCCATATCATAATTTTAATCAAAGCTGGCCTAAGCAAACTGATGCTTTATTATTCAGTTAGGAATACGATTGATCCTAATAGGAGTATGAGTGTAGTCCAGTTCAAAGTGGTCCTGTTCATTCTCCTAAAAGTCAGAAACAGCAGCAAAGAGAGTGAGTAAAATTCCCACATAGCTAGAAGAATGAAACAACCTTTTCAGCAAAATTAGCGGAAAGCAAAACCCCACACGCTCTTAAATTTTATGGCATGGTGAAACATGCTCAAAACCAGTAGAACTGAAGTGTTAAAGCTACAGTTGTGCTGAAGGGAAGAATGAGTTGCAGGGATCCTGGCGTTGAGAGCCCCAGGAATCAACAGCAGAGGCTCATCCTCAAAGGAGAGGGCTCCACTCCAGGTGGGAGCACGGCGGGCAGTACTGACACCAGGGCAGCACATGCTCTGGGGGGGATTGAGAAGAGGAATCATACTATGTGCATGAAAGTGACACATTTAAGAAAACCTGACTAGTAAAAGAGGGGACAACAGCTCACCCAGAAGACAGGGCAATATCCCTTGATGGCAAGAGAAAAAAGTGACTGATGATCAGAGCCTCTAAACAAGGGTAATGTTTGAGAGTCTGAGGAAGACTGACTGCATTAGGTGACCCATCTTAAACTGTTCATCTCTGTAAGGAAACTTAGAGCCAAGAAACCTGGAAAGCTGATTTTGCCCCTTGTACCCCAAAACAATATCTGGTCTAAGAAAATCTGATTCAAATATAAATAATCGAAAAGGCAAAATTGCTGCATCTGGTAAAGATCTCACTGTATGAGGGGGAAAAGCAGTGAAACTACACTGTAGATGAAGAAACCTTACTAAGCAGAAGAAAACTGAAGTATAACATTCGGACATGTGCTTAAAAAGTTGGTGAAGCTGAGAAGGCAGCACACATGCAGAAATAGAGTAACTCAGAGTGAAGATGGACAGAGAATAGGAGGTAATGCCTAGACAACCAGAGAATGTGAAACCAAAACTGGAAGGACTTTGCAAAGGTGTAGAAAGTAAAGGTAAAACCATTTCTGAAATAAATACTGAAATTACAAGTGGCACAGAGGGGAACTGACCTTATAGAAAACACAGTAGAAGTTCTCCTTTTCGCTGCTGGACCGCCGCCACCGTGAATCACATGCACGCTCCCGGGAAGGGCCTGTCCCAGTTGGCTCTGCCCTACTGCCGCAGTGTCCCGACCTGGCTGAAGCTGACGTCTAACGACGTGAAGGAGCAGATCTACAAACTGGCCAAGAAAGGCCTGACTCCTTCACACATCAGTGTAAGCCTGAGAGATTCACATGGTGTTGCACAAGTATGTTTTGTGACAGGCAATAAAATCTTGAGGATTCTTAAGTCCAGGGAACTTGCTTCTGATCTTCCTGAGGATCTTCATCATTTAATTAAGAAGGCTGTTGCTGTTCAAAGCATCTTAAGAGGAACAGGAAGGATAAAGATGCTAAATTCCATCTGATTCTGATTGAGAGCTATATTTATCGGTTGGCTCGCTATTATGAGACCAAACGAGTCCTCCCCCCCAACTGGAAATATGGCTCATCCACAGCTTCTGCCCTGGTGGCATAAATTTGTGTGTACTCAAGCAATAAAATCATTGTTTAACTAGAAAAAAAAAAAAACCACAGTAGAAGACAGAGGATAGAAACAATAAATGCAAAAAGTAAAAAAGCAATAGAGAGAATTCAAGGGAAGATGATAAAGTAAAGGCAAGTAAAGGAAATCTAATATACCTGGACTAGAGTCCCTGAAATAGAAAAGTCAAACAAATAGAGCAAATGTTTAAATCTATAATTAGGAAACTTTCTGAAATAAACGGTCCAGATCCGCAAATTAAAAGTAACCAAAAACGGGCAAAATGAAGACATTGGCTGTTGAACTTTATAGAAAACAAAGGGAATTATTTATGTATTTAGTGAAAAAGATCATAAGGAAAGAAAATTAGACTGGCAGACTTTTCAAGAACAAATTCAACACCAGGAAACAAGCTCCACCTACAAGATACTCAAGGAAAGAAGAGCTGTCCTTCAGGTAGATATGTATATACAGGCTACAGAAGTGCTGAACATTCAAGGACTCAGGTAATACTGCTCCCAAGAGCACTTTCTGAGGAATTTCTTCTGACCAATAACTGATTGAAGATTCTTGGGCAGAACAGCTGCCTGTTGGGCATTGAATATGTGTCAAACTGAAACTGAAAAGCGAGGGGCAGGGTGATAGTGTGGTGTGTAAACAGTACTTACTCTAACAAAGATAAAATACTGCAACTAATAAATATAGGAGGGGAGGTAGAAAATAGAGTAAACCTTCTGATTGCCTTACCTGTAGTACTCGGGAGTCAAGGAGGTGATTAAAGCTAAAAAATCAAGCAGTGGAAGCCTAAACTTATTAAATAAGTCCATAGTTTACCACTAATGAATATAAAACTGTTGAATAAAATTGAGCTGTGCAAGAGGAGAGGCAGCAGAAAGGAGTTAAACGTTAATCTTATTATTTTTTGTAACAGAAAATCATTAACTATTGATTAAAGAAAGAGATGACTGAGGGTCATTACATGAACATACATGCTTAATAGTGACTAGTGGAACAAAAGTCCAAATCTAATGAAGTATGCAAAGAACTGAATGCACAAGAAAAGAAAGAAACAGACATTTAAAAAAAATCTAGGAAAAGTAAATACAGCAGGAAAGAATGACAGTTGAGGTTAACCATGTCTGTGATACCAGTAAATGTAAATAAGCTTAACTAACATTAGCAAAAAGTTTCAGTTTGGATCATTAGGCATATCCAGTGTATATGAAGTAAAAACTCTTTAAGTAAATTCAGAAATGTCAAAAATTAAAGGATGTGCGAAGGTATACAACCAAACACTATGTTTTAAGAGTAGTGATCTTAAAATACCATAAAGCCAAATTCAGGCCTAAAAACATTAGTGAGCTAAAAATATCCCTTTATAATACCAAAGGCTATAATTCACAATGAAAAGATAGCCGTCTTCAATATCTTTACATCAAAGCACTGCAGCAACATTCATGAAACAAACTGAAAAAATTAAGAACAAAGAAAACCAAAACAAAGCAGGAAAAATTAATACAGGTAAAAATTAAAAGTTAAAAATAGTAAAACTAATAAAATGATAATATATCATAATTAAATGGAATTTATTTGAGAGATGTAAGGATGGTACATAGATTAGGAAATCTATTCATATAGTATCATTACATCTAAGTGGTAAAATTGTATGATTATAGATGCTGAAAAAGCATTTTATAAAATTCAAGATCTATTCCTGATTGCAAAAAAAACCAAAACACTATAAGGAAATTGATTATACTTCCTTAACATGATTAAAAGTGGGCATGTGCACATGTATTTGTGTTTATCTCAGCTTTGTGTCTGCTCTGAAGCATTAGCATCTTACTAATAGAAAATTACTAGAGGCATATTTACTAAAATCAGGAACAGGACAGTGAAACTCATTATCATCACTGTGATTATTATTACTGCATTAGTTATTAGCCAACATCATTAGTCAAGAGAAATATATTGGAACTATAAAAATGGGGGAAAAGTGAGCAATATATGAGACTCAACTAAAAACAAAAATTAGAGGTGGAAACTGAATATAACTCAATAAAAAAATAAATAATAAATAAATAATTAGAGGTGGAAAAGTGTATTAGTTTGCTAGGGCCGCCATAACACGGTACCACAGACTGAGTAGCTTACTCCACAAACATGTATTTTCTCACAGTTCTGGAGGCTGGAAGTCCCATGTCAAGGGTTCAGCACATTCTGTAGCCGGTGAGGACTCTTCCTGCCTCTTGCTGTGTCTTCACACAGCCTTTCCTCAGTGTGCACACAGTGTGCCAGCCTTATGACCTAAATTACCTTCTCAGTAGTAATTACCATCTCCAAAGACAGTGTGTTAGGGCGGGGGGTGGTTTAGGGCTTCAACATACAGATTTGGGATGAGAGGACGCAGTTCAGTCCATAGCAAAGGATAATGGAATGCACAATTAAAATAGGTCATGCAGTAGGCTCCATATATTGCAAACAACTAGTTAAAAATTAAAATGTAAGGGAAGACTCCAATTAAGCAACACAAAAAGTATCTAGGAATAAACTTAACAAGTACGTAAAGCCTATATAAAGAAAAATTCAACACTCTACTTAAGAGCATGTTGAAAGACATAAATATCTTGTATTGGAAGGTTATATTAGAATGAAGTCAATTCTAAGTTAATTTGTAAATATAATCAGAACATAGAGTGTTTTTTTTTCCCCCTGAAACTTGACAGGATGAGTCAAAAAATTTCATGTGGAAAAAGTGGGCAAGGAATAATAGCCAGCATTACTCTGAAAAAATTTAGAAAGCGATAGTGACCTTGGCCCCGTGTGGACACCAGCACAGACTGTGTCTGCTGGCCGCCCGCTGCTCCAGGCTGTTCAGGGATGCTGACGCCACCGACTGCTACCACCTTTTCCACTTCTCATCTACTCAGAATTAGCAGTGAAACAGTTTTGAAAGAAGCCTTGATTTCTGAACGAGAAATCTTGAATTTAATCAGTAAACCAATCATGACATTATTGTGGTTGTCTTGTTTACTGCCTCCTTCAGAGCAGACTGAGAGAAAGAAAGAAAATAATGGCTTTCATGTCATTAATCACAGGCAAATGTGTTTGGACTAGTAGTTCACGTTGCCCACTACCACATGATTTAAAATTCAGTGTCAATCTAATATGTGTTTCTTATTGCTTACCATAAGACCTGTTAAATTCTATTTCAAGACACTTTTTGTTTTGGTTGTGGGGAATAGGGATGGGAGGGTCAGGTAACTTTCTTTTTGCTTCAGTAGTGTGAAACAGATTGTTTCAATTATGTAATTACATGATAAACCAAATGCAGGTATTTAAATACAAAATCCAAATAAAAGATTACACCTAATTCCAATAAAAGCTTTCACTTTTCTAATTACTTAGAATGTATGAAAATTTTACCGAGTTCTAGAGAAAATTCTTAGATTAGAATATCCTCTCCAAAAGTTCCTCTGTAAAATATTTTTTGGAATCTGATTTTCTCTCATCACTCATACTGAAAAAAGTAAAACCCTTCCTGTATTAAGGTTTACATCTGGTTGGACTTCAAATTTTAAGTTCAAGATGCATGTAGTTCCAGCATGGGGGCCTCCAGATAAGCTTATAAACCAGCTTGCTTCTGTAGTGCTTAACCGGTCTTCTAAAATCCAGTCAGCTGGAATTTTTTCATCTTCAGCTAATGGCCCTGCTCCATTGGTTGTTAAAGGGGTACATTTCAATAAATTGTTCCCTCTTTTTTGAATGAGGTCATATTTCTCCGTGGGGATTTATCTTTGTTTCTGCTCAAAGCCTATGTGCACTCCCAGCTAAATTCCACTTTAAATTAAAATCTTTTTATATTTTTGGACCTTCAAAATAGTGTGAAATTGGGCCTCAATCTTACATGAAGATAGGCCAGAGGCCATGAGATCTTAGGGAAGACTTGTTCTTCCTCCATCAAGAACCGCGGTGAATTCAACAAGATTCTTGCGGTTTCTGCAGGGCATTTTGTTTTCTGGATCATCTTTTCACTTCATTGTGAATGTAGCACTTCTCTATGTGCACCAGGGTATCTCTGAGCCTGCTGCCTGCCCTCGGTGGGCCCACGGCTCTGCCTCCCGTCCTTCTGAGACGGCCTTTAAAACCCAAGCTTTAGGCCACCTGGGACGCTCGCGATTTCCTTGGGGCAGAGCTTTCAGCGTTTATTACATCCTTGGACTCATGTTCCCGCTTCTTCTCTGCTTTTAGATGAAATCTTTAAAAGGCTGAACTATTCCTTTAGAGAGCAATAGTAATATTTTTAATCTAACATATTTGATATTTTTCTTAGTAGAAAAATTTCAGGATCTCTGGTTCATTATATTGCTAGAAACCAAATTCTTACCCCTTGATTTGAGAAAGGCTGCCTTAAATCATACATTTGGGGTAATTTTCCAGGATTTAAGGCTACCGTCTTTGAGGGGGAAAGAGAAAGAATTTGTCAGCAGCCGATCTCCAACAGTGTTTCAGCATCAGGTTCACTGAGTTCAATTTATTACCCTTATTTTGAGCATCGTGTTTGTTCAAGACACTGTGCTTGACATAAATAGTCTGTGGGAATTAGCAGTTTAGTATAGATCTGTGTTTGTTATGCTTTCTACTTATAGTCGAGATGTCTAAAATGAAGGAGGTGCTGGAGAGAGTTTAAGATAATGCACATGAAAACAGGTAGTGAATTCACTAGGCATCTGTAGATTTTGAGGTTGGAATGCAAGTTTCTTAGAAAAAGTACCTATTTGATAGAAAAGTACAGTAGTAGCTAAAGACAAATCAAAACTTTACCTTTGAACCTCTCATATTAGAGTTTAATCCCTTGCTGGTATTCTGCATAAAGCAAATGGAAATATTTTCTTTCCTGTTACAAATTTAGTTCCTCCTCTCCCCTCTCTGTATGTAGCTCATCTGTCATGGTGAGTGATGCAGAAAAATTCACCACTGTAAAGCCTCCTCTGAAACTCTTTAAGTTAGTTACTTCATCTGCCTTTCCAGAATAATTTCTGCAAATCTTTTTTAGGTCACTTATTGTGTGACGTCACTGAAATGCACTGTTTTGAAATTGTTTTTCCTGCTAAACCGATTTGCCTACTCTGGTACTAGACATAATAAAAGCTTCATTTGTGAGTGCTTTATATGTGACTAGATACAGATATACATTACATTTAAACTTTATAACAAACTTGTGAGTATTTCGTTTTACATTTGAGGAAACAGACTTATGGAAGCTAATAAGTAAATTTGCCTAAATCTCACCACTAGTAAGTAGCAAGACTAGGATTTAAACCAAATCTGACTCCCTTACCATGGTCTTACTGACTATTCTGTGTGGCTAGAACACTGCCTTTTTTTCTAGTGCTTGGACTCCTTTCTAGCACCGAGTAGGCACTCGGGAGATACTTACTTAATGAAAAGTTAGTGAACATTGAAACACTGATTTAATGGAAACTTTTATGAATTTAGAGTGATTGCCAAATATTTACACATACGCCAAAGTTTTGAATTCTGGGATATCAAAGAATAGGAGTGTGCCAGCTATCAAATTCTAAGTGTGTGTGTACACATACGCACAGTACAAAATGTAATAGGTAAGTTATTGTCATAGCATTAAAAACTTAATATCACATAATGCAAAATCAGAATACTCAGGTATTATGTCTCTAACCTAATCATTAGATCCCCATCACTTAGATTAAATGGGCAGTACTACCCACATACAGGCCGAATCTGGCCTCCCTCCTGTCTTTATAAACAAAAGTTTTATTGGAACATAGTCATGCGCATTTGCTTGCTGCTGTGGCTGCTTTTGTGCTGCCAGGGCAGGGTTGAGTGGTTCAGCAGAGATGATATGGCTGGCAAAGCCTAAAATATTTACTTTCTGACTTAGTAGAAATAGTCTGCCGACTCCTGACGTAGATCCACTGTTGTTGTATCACTTGGTGAACTATTATTCTTTTCTGTTTCCAGCATCTTCGAGATAGATATGAAATTCGGCCAGGCGATGCTTCTCTGTATATAAATGGGCTTCATATTGATATCAATGCTTATGATCCTTTTAGGCAAGTATTGAATTATTTATATAAACTATGGTTTTACATATGAAGGTAAACATTGTCCTGAATTTGGTATTCATCAAAATGCAAATAATCACTTTAAACATAAAGCAAATACACCTTTTTGATTGTGCAGAACAGCTCTATTATTTTGGTAGAATATTCTCGTAAGTGTTTCTGAACATCAGAACTGGAAGAGACCTTGGAGATGTTTGTTCAGATGAGAAAATTGAAGTTTCTGAATCCTAGACCTATTCTTCCCCTATTATTTGAAACTGTCTTTAATTGACACATCATTTTGCTGTAATATTTCTTAGGATGAGACTCAGTAGCCAGGAAGCTGTACCCTCCAGAAAAGAACTGAAACGAATATGAGATGTTTTCCCAGAAGAAAGAAACTAACAGGAAGAAGTTAAAGTGCTTGTATCTGTCAGACAGGAAATTTGAAATTATAGATTACTGGATACTATCTCTAAGGTCAAAAACGTTCCTCAAAAATGCTCTAGTGCAGAATTAGAAAGTCTTGTATTCATTGTGGTCATTGACCTGTAAATTTAAGTCATGAGCCAAACAGAAGAGAAATCAAACTAAATTTATTTTATTTTTAAAGAGAATCATAAAACTACTTTAAAAATTCATATTTAGACTATAAGATGAATTTAGTAATAAACACAATACTTCAGTTCAAATATTCAGTTTTAGTTGAATTTGCTTTTATTGAACTTAAATTAACTTTATTTGTTTCATTTTCTTAGTAGTTTGGAAATATATAGGAAAACACAGGAAAGATTGAGAAGTATTGAGTAGTTCAGTTGGGGCTTTTTTCTTTCTTTAGTTGAATCTTTGGACCTAATGTTGGGAAAATGTTCATCTAAGATATAGAGGATAAGTACTACACATAGAGAAGAGCGGTTGTTAGCTCCTGGCTGTAAAATTCAGAGGACAAAAATTGCATCTGTGCTCAGAAGCAGTGATAATAGGCTTAAAAGAGGGCAGAAATGGTAGGTAGATTTTGAAAAGTTTTCTGTGGCATTGTATGGGGAAATTTCCATAGCAAGAACACTCTGATTTAGTGTAATTTAGAAAGGTTGTAGGTTATTCACGAAATAGAACCACCTTGACTCTTCCACCTAGTACTTAGTGTTTGCAGGATGCATGATACATTTTTGTTCCTCATTAGTGGGATCACTAGTTGTAGCTGCTATTAATTCCCTTAAAGGAGAAAAAAGAAAATATGTGAGGATATTTATATCTTCTGACATTTTTAGCACAAAATAAACAAAGAAAGTTTCTCAGGAGAGATCTGAACATGTAGAATAAACGCAGTGTGAAGAGACTGATGAATGAAAAATATGATTCAGGAAAGAGGAGAGGAAGGAAAATGTCTGAAATATGTCTAATATTACTGAAATTATATCTTGGATCTAGAGAGAGGTCCTATGCAACTAGTTCTTTAGAATTGTCCATTTAGGGAAAGAACACGAAAGAAGAACTGTTTTTCTCTTCCTTCCTATCCTGTCCCTTGCTGCATTTTTGGGTTGTGGAGAACTGATGCTCTGCCTACGGCCTAACCTTTCTTCCTCTGATCCCAGAGGATCCAAAGCCTCCATGCCTCAGGATCAGGTCAGCATTCGTTCAGTCCAGGCTGTGCCCAAACCTAGCTCTCGTCCCCAAGGAGACTAGGATGGTAGGAGGCAGTGGCAGTGACCAGGGGAAAAGGCAGGTAGGACCAAGTAAATTTAGGGAGTTCCGTAAATGTGTCTTACATATCTACCTTAGATACATCTAGCTTAGAACTACTTAATAGTCACCTCAGCCATAGAATGGACCAGACTCTGGTCAAGTACAGCTGCTCAAGAAATGACTCAGGTACAAAGTGGATGTTACGCATTTTGATGGCCAGTCATTTCCTGCTTGAGTAGTGTAACTGCAATATAACTACCGGAAAGAGGTAACAAAGATGTCTTGATATCCCACTTGTGTAGTTTTTCTGTATTTTAATGAAGTTGTCTGATTCAGTTCTTTTGAGCTCTTGATAAATACGTATTTGTAATGCAAGCAACATTAAAATTCAGTGTTATAAAATCAATATTAAAATTTGATTTGATAAATATCTGAATGCTTACTACACTGTAGACTGCTAGATATTGGGAGCATAGTGATGAACAAGACAGAAATGCCTTGCTTAATTAAGATGTACAGTCTAGTAGGATAGCTAATATTAAATAATTGTATTGTGATAAGGTTTATAAAAGGTAAATGGGAATTTTTAATTCCAGAGATTTAAACTTGTAGAACAGGGAGGACAATGGATATCACATTTCTTCAAGGAAGTGATACTTAAGGGTGAATCAGGGGAAGTGAAGAGTTGAGGTTCTGCAAGCGTGACATATTTGAGAAAATGAATGGCCTAGTGTGGCCAGACTGTGCAGTGGGGAGGAGCTGGAAGAAGCTCAGGTTGCGCAGGTAGGCAAAGATCAGATTGTGGAACCATGTTTCAGATTTTGGCCTCAAGGACAGGAGAAGCCAATGAAGGGATCTAAGCAAATTTAAAGGTAGTAACTATTTAGAGGAGAGGCATGAGAAATTAATTATTTAACAATCCAGAGATATAAGGAGTTTTTCCTGATGAATAAACCTAGCATATTTCAAGAACCAGGTTTTTTTCCAATCAAAATTCAAGATTTGGAAAGAGCAAGGAAGAAACTAGTGCTTGTTGAGGACAACTGTGTGCTCAGTAGTAAATTTACTTCATCGTAATACCCTATAAAGTTATTATTAATATTCTCTTTTTATATATGAGGAAATAAAGACTCAGATTTCACATAAAGATGGGATGCAGCTAGTAGCAGGATTTGAAATCTCATGCCCTTTCAATGTACCACACCATGTAACTCTAGTTTTTCTATTGGTGGTTTTCTTTGGGAAGCAGGTCGAGATAACAAAGATGATAGTTTAAAAGCTATGAGGAATATTACAATTCTGTCACACAAAAAAGTATCTGATCTATAAGCATCATAAAATTTTTTAAATGGAAAGAACATTTGCAATGCCATCCAACATTCTTATTTTACAAATGAGAAAATTTAGATGAAAGGGATTAAGAACTTGAAGAACCCACACATGAAGTAGTGTCAGAACCCCAGCTGAATCTTATTATTAGGTTGGTGATTTATGATTTATCCCAGTTATCTTCTAATAGGTTGGGGCAGGGTGTAAAAAGTCTACTTTAAAGCGGTGATCAGAACTGTCTAGGATTCAGACGTCCTGAGCTGATGTAATACAGGCCAGCTTGAA
This sequence comes from Camelus ferus, assembly GCF_009834535.1. NCBI lineage: Eukaryota > Metazoa > Chordata > Mammalia > Artiodactyla > Camelidae > Camelus > Camelus ferus. The sequence goes on from NC_045709.1 coordinate 36,824,808, forward strand.
ACACTTCTAAAACAGCCTTCTTCAGAGTTTGGGTATTAAATCTCTACTTTTTAAACGTGGATCTCCACAGTCCTCCGTGAGAACTGTATTTTAAAACCCATATATTGCTTTATTCTGATTCTGCTTATTTCTGAAAGGCAAAATGATTTTCATGAATGGATTTTTGAATGAAGCTCAGTTAAGTATAATAAATATGAATTTTAACACTTGGTTTTAAAAAGTAATAGTCAAAATTCCTCCTTGCCTGGTAGATTTTTACCTTCTCAAACACGAACACATTTTACCATAGTCTGTAAAGCGTTCTCTTTATGGATGTAGGGAAGCAGTTCATTCCTGTAGCCTTCGTGTGCCATCTCCACCACGCCACTGGCTGGGTGGCTGGACGGGGCTTCACCTCTCCGAGCCTCAGCTGCGTGGCTTGAGACATCCTGAGGTGGTTATGGGACTTGGAGGAGCTCTGTTTTTGTTTTGTTTTTTTCATTTTACATTTTTTATTGAGTAATAGTCATTTTACAATGTTGTGTCAAATTCTAGTGTAGAGCACAAGTTTTTCAGTTACACATGAACATGTATATATTCATTGTCACATTTTTTTTCGCTATGAGCTACCACAAGATCTTGTATATTTTCCCTGTGCTGTACAGTATAATCTTGTTTATCTATTCTACATTTTAAAATCCCAGTCTGTCCCTTCCCACCCCCCACCCCCTTGGCAACCACAAGTTTGTATTCTATGTCTATGAGTCTGTTTCTGTTTTGTATTTCTGTTTTGTTTTGATTTTTTTTTAGATTCCTCATATGAGCGATCTCATATGGTATTTTTCTTTCTCTTTCTGGCTTACTTCACTTAGAATGACATTCTCCTATGGTAAGTCTATTCCTAGTCTTTTGAGGAATCTCCATACTGTTTTTCACAGTGGCTTTCCTTACTTCCCTCTCCCACTCTCAATGATTTAGAAGTCTTCTTTTACAATTTTGTGTTTATTCTTTTTGTAATTCATGGCAGTTATCTCCTTTCCAGTTATGAGTTTCTCATTTTTGTAGTGTCCTGCTTCTTTTCTATTTAGAGTAGACCTGTCAATATTTCTTTTAGCATGGGTTTAGTGTTGCTAAACTCTTTTAGTTTTTGCTTATCTGTGAAGTTCTTTATCTCTCCTTCTATTCTAAAGGATAGCCTTGCTGGGTAGAGTATCCTAGGCTGCATCTTTTTTTCATTCAGGACTTTGAATATATCTTGCCACTCCCTTCTGGCCTGTAGTGTTTGTGTAGAGAAATCAGCTGAGAGCCTTATGGGGGTTCCCTTGTAACTCACTCTTTGTTTTTCTCTTGCTGCCTTTAGGATCATTTCTTTATCCTTGACTCTGGCCATCTTGATTATGATATGTCTTGGTGTGGGTCTGTTTGGGTTCTTTCTATTTGGGAACATCTGAGCCTCCTGTACTTGGATATCTGATTCCTTTAGGTTTGGGAAGTTTTCAGTCATGATTTCTTCAAAGACCTTTTCAATCCCCTTTGTTCATTCTTCCCCTTCTGGAACCCCTATTATGTGTAGATTGGCATGCTTTATATTATCCCATAGGTCCCTTATATTGTTTTCATTGTTTTTTATTTGTTTTTCTCTCAGCTGTTCTGATTGGGTGCTTTCTGTTGTCCTGTCTTCTAGGTCACTTATTCGTTCCTCTGCATTATCTAGCCTGCTTTGTACAGCCTTTAGGTCAGCTCTCATCTCAGCAAATGAGTTTACTAATTCTACTTGGTTCTTCTTTATAGCTTCTATTTCATTTTTGACATACTTGATATCTCTAAACACTATTTCTTTTAGTTCCTTCAGTACTTTGATCACTCCTTTTTTGAAATCTTGATCTAGTAGGCCATCAATGTGTATTTCCTTGATCGTGCTTTCAGGGAATTTCTCTTGATCTTTTAATTGGGAGTGGTTCCTCTGCTTCTTCATATTGCTCATATCTCTCTGGCACTGTGGCTTAAGGAGTTTCAGTTATCTAGTTCTCCTGGAGACTGTGTGCTCTTAATGATTTTATTGAGAGGTCTTTGTATCTTTGCCCTGTTTTGCGAACTCAGCTTGCTGTTTCCAGAGGCCCTCTGCTGGTGCCCTCGTCTGTACTGCTGCCAGTGGCTGTCGGCTAGCAGATCGCGCCTTCTCCCAACACTGGGTCAGGTGCTGAGCTCTTACCCGGTGGGCGGGCGAGTCACTCCCCTCCCAATGCCGCAATCATATGCTGCGCTCGGGCGAGGCAGGTGGGCTGATCATGCCCCTGGAGGAGCTCTGTTTGAAGAGTACTTGGCAGTTATCTGGACCCAGAGTGAACTTCATAAACAGTAGTTTAAGGAACAAAACTGCCCCAACTTTTTGTCGTTAGAGTTATTTATTGATGTTGTTGTTATTTTTAGCAGTAATACTTCTGTCATGTTTAAGAGCTATCAAATTATTATATATATAATTAGAAATTTTAATATGTATTCTAAACAGATGTGAACTTTCATGCTTTAATAGGATTTCTTCTGCATTAAAATTTCATGTATTTATGTCATATTTTGTGCTATTAATAAAAATACCAGTGAAACTTGTTTCTAATGCTTTGAGAAATCTATAAACTTTAAAGGATTTAATAAAAGCTTTTGGGAAATCAAAATAAAACTTATTTCTTTTCTTTAAACATAAAGTCTTTTAGATATGCTGAGACTGGAAGGAAAACTGATGCATGGCCTTCACAATCTCGGGGTTGACAAAGAAGATGTGAGTGAACTTTTAAAATTAAGCTCACATAATTGGGACGATATCTATGCATTAGATATTAGGCATTCTTCAATAATGGTAAGTGCCCATGAAATTCACCTTTTTAAAACCTTTAGTAGACTTAAGACTTAACATAAAACCAAATGTTGGCAGGCTTTAGAATAAATTTAAGCGTTTTGAAAGAGTTTGTAGGAGAACTCAGAAGAAAAAGTAAAAGTAGATTCACCCCCTCTCACGCTTATATCTTCTTCCCCCTTCCTCATATTCTCTGCTTCCTCACAAGAGTACGTTCTGAATCTCATTCAGTATCCTTTCTACCTTTAAAGAAGAAAACAAAACAAGAACAGCAGAATAACCAAACAGCAGCAACACCAAATGGTTAAAATCTGAGGAAAGTAAGAATATCACCTTAATGTAGTGAAAATGTTGCCTAACAATTTGCAGTGGCCTCCTAACATTCTGGTCCAGGTTTTACAGCCTGAGTGAATTTTTTTTTAATCTAATTATGTCACTTTTCCTTGCTTAAAGCCCAAAGAGTCCATAGTGTGGCCTATGAGGTATAAACGGCCTGCCCTTCCCTTTCATTTCTCAAACTATGGCATACTCTTTTTACCACTGTCCTTTATCCCATGCTCAGAAAGCAATTCTTCCTCTCTCTTTCCAGTTAATGCCTACTCCTTTTTCAGGCTTCAGCTCCACACAGTACTTCCTGAGAGAAGCTTTCCTTAACCATCCAGATTGGATAATTATTTTATGTACCCATTGTGTCAAGGAATCCCCAAGATCACCCTCAGGTTGAGGGGTTCGCTAAAAGGACTGACAAGCATAGAAGTTGTTACACTTAAGGTTACAATTTGTTAGAGCAGACGAATACCAAGCAATACCAGAAGTGGAAAGGGCATGGGGTAAAGTCCAGAGGAAACCACGTGCAAGCTTCTAAGAGTCCACTCCAAGTGGAGCCACACAGGACATGCTTAATTTGATGTGTGACAATCTGTCCAAAGTGCTACCTATTAGGGAAGCTGGCTTGAGCCTGGGAGTTCAGGATTTTTTAAAGGGGTTTAGCATTTAAGCATGTAACGGCCGCGTGACTGATCTCAGTCACAGAAGCTCCAGACCCTGAGAGGAAAATCAGGTGTTCATCATAAACCATGTTGTTTGTATAAACTCTGTATACAGACTGCTAGAGCATACAGCAAGGCCCTTAGCATGCAAAACACTCTTATCAGTCAGAACATTCCAAGAATTCAATTCCCAGGAGCCAACCTAGAGAAACTTTATCAGGAGAACAGGCCTTTCTTGGGAATGTGCAAGGGGTGGACAACCCAGGCTTGCTAAGTTAACCCTCTCCCCCTCACCCCCTCTCTCCCGCTGTCTCCCTCTCTCCTTTATTTTTACTATATGGCGATAGAAGTCTCTGTTATGTTATCCAATCACCTGCTAAATTTTGGACAGAGATTTTCTTAAATGCTTCGAACCAAAAAAATCTCCCAGTCTTTGCAGAGGGGCTCTGTGTGTGTGTGACACATGGAGAGGGGGAGCAGCACGCGCTAAACACTCAGCCAGGTAGTCTGCATCGCTGCCTTGGCCTTCAGTTCTTGCTTGAATAGAGCTTCGAAGTTGACCTGAGGTGTGAATGCCGGGCCTTCTCAGGTCTTTGCTGAGCATGTGCATGTTTCTGGGCATGCGCGTGGCTTTTTAGATCCTAGAAGTATGTCAGAACTTCCCAAAGCCCTGTTTCCTAAAACAGCTCATCCCCCAGCCTTTCCTCACTAGGTCTATGGTTACTCTATTGTTTGCCCCAACTGTTTTCTGTTGTCTCCGGCAGGAGCGACTAAAAAACATTTGCCTGTAAATGTTTTCCACAAATTAGGGTAGCAGCTTTAACTAGGCAAGTTATAAGTTAGGAAGGATAAACACAAGCCTTTTCAGTGGATTTTCTAGGGAATCAGCAGACAGTTCAAACAAAAAATTTCAATTCCTTCAGAATAAGGTGTCTTCTGCTCCCTTCAGTATTGGTACTGGAATGTGAGCTGTTATTTTCAAGGTTATGGATAAGCTTGGGAACAGGAGATGGGACTAGGGTAAGTTACAACACCACAGGTCTCACTGTTCTTACTGAGGTTCAGCCATTTTTCTTGAATAAATGCTCAGGGTTGTTACAACTTTTGGTTAGTTTTCATGGTTCTTAGAATGTTGATTCCCAAAGAGTTTCTTGTTTTGTTTTTACGTAAGGACATAGTTTAGGAATTCCTTACTTAACTGTTTTAGCTGATGTCATTCCCTAAAAAGAACCCAAAAGATGTGAACTCTAAGTCTTTTAAGTTCTTTGCTTCTCTTATAAAGAGATTGAGTCTCTAACAGCGTGACCCATCTTCTAATTATTTGTTGACCCATATAGCTCCTTGGACATTGAGGAGATTGTCTTACAGGTCCTAATCTATAACTGGCAGTGATTTTTTTCAGTATCTTGGTGCCCCAGTAGATAGAAAGGCCCAAGTTATGACCAGCAGAACTGACGGAGGTGGGTCACTGGAATGTCGGTGCCACTTCTGCTTCTGGGTATTCACCTGAGATTGAAGAAAGGGCTGTTGAGTGTTTCTGGGCCTGGCCTGGGTGATTACCAGTGTTGTCTCAGGAGTTCTCCAAAATGAATCAGGGTATCACCGCAGTTCCCTCCCCCAGCACCCATGCTGTAACTCAGGCCATTTCTCGAGCTTTCTAACTTTAGTATTTGTGATTCTTTTCTTTTCTCAGTGAAGGACTGTGTAGTAGTACTTATTGTTACAGTGTTAATGTTCCCCCTTGGGAAGACATCTGGGGCCATGACCAGCAAGTGAAGGTCAGGAACATCATCTTTACTCATGGACAACTTGTCTACTTTGCAACCACAAACACGCCTGGGTGTTTGGGTTTAGGAAATTAGGGCACTTGTTTTAAATGAGGATTGCCAGGGCCTGTTTTGAGGTTCCGATTTAGTAGATGGTGCCAAAGAATCTGCATTTTAAATAAACAGCTTCATCAGCTTTTTTGATCCACATTAAAATTGACTCTACTTTCAGTCATTAATTCAAGTTCAGTGGGACTAATACATAAAGCATAACGCCAGTTTCCCACTTGAAATGAGAAGCGTAACTAACCACCAGGGAGATCAGATACTCATATCCTTTCTGCGGCGCCTTCTTCCCTGACCTAGGATCCCCATAGAAAAAGAGTTAACTAATATAGACACTGCCAACTTGGTCTATAGAGATGTCCAGCTCACAGGGACTCCTGGCCTGTTGTGAGGATCTTTAGAACAGTTCCCGTGACTGTCACACATTGGCAAAAGTTAGCTCAGAAATGTAAGCAAGAAGCGGTACTACTGATTTTTGCAGGGAGCCTAAAGTTCTCCGCTTTCTCAGTGATACCGGGACAAAGTTAGTTCTAGACCCCATCATGCGAGTTAACCATGAAAAGAGACATGGTTGCAACTGTTATCCCTCCTCAGGTGTCTTACACATGAGTATGTCTGAAACTGAGTTACCTCCTCTCGGCTTTCCTGGCCTCTCCCCTGGGAAAGCCTCCTTCTTAGAGCCTGCTGTCTCTGTGCTCATACAGTGTCCCTCTCTGAAAGCCATGAATTACCCTGGATTTCTCCTTCCTACTCATCCCTCTTTGTGTGTCTCTCAGTTCTGTCTTCTCTCTAAAACCCCTGGCTCTGGCTTAGTTAAGCCTGTAAAACTTCTCATCTAGATTACTGCGAAATCCTCATTTCCTCAGGTGCTGCACCGTCCTATTCATCCTCTCCTCTCCTCTCCGACTTTCAGCTGCGTGTATGTGGGATCTTTTGCCTTTGCCGCTTTTCCCTCTTACACATTGTTTTGATTTTGCATTATTTTTTTCTCTGCTTTAGTTAATATATGTTCTGTTGATCTGTCATACAGTTTCCCAATCCCTGTCTCTTCTTTTGTGTCCAGTCTGCAATTAAATCCACCTGATAAGTTCTTCCACTTCTTAATTACAGACACGCTTTTAGAATTCTAGAATATCTCTTTAACTCTTTTTTTAAATAGGTTTTAGTTCTCTTAAAATTTTCCATCTTTCCATCTATTTTTGTTCTTTTTAAAAAATATATTGATTGTAGTTATTTTAAAGTCCTTGCCTAAGTCCCTTTCTGTTGTCTGGTTTTTTTTCTACTGCATTTTGATATTTGGTCCTTTTTTTTTTTTTTTTTTAAAGGACAGTTTTTGGTAAAAGCCAGAAATTACTGATGAAAAGTTATAGAAACAAAGAGTTGTAAGGTCTGTTCTGGCAGTCCAGATACCAGATGCCTACTTGATTCTGGTGAGGCTTGATTTTAGGCTTCTTGGGAGCTCTTCTATTTTGTGTCTCACTCCTAGGGTCTGGCCCTACTGGGTCTCAAATGAAAGTGCAGTGGTTAGCAAAGTGCCTCCACCTTGAACTCCAGCCTCTGTCTCATCAGTACCACGTTAGTCTGCAGCTTCACCCTCCCAGCTTCTGTTTTTCCTGGCTTTTTTTTTTTTTTTTTTTTTTTTTTTTGAGGCAGGGGGAGTATTGCAGATTAGTAGTCAGCAAATGAGAGGAATTTCTGTGGAGATTTTTTGGTTTCTTCTCTGCAGTTACCTCTTTTCTGAATTTCCGCCCACCTCAAATCCCACCAGTTTGGTAGCCTTAACTGACTTCTGTCTTTCCCAATATGTATGTCTTTCCCATAATGGGACAGCCCAGTATGACATCACCCTCTTGTTTGAATTCTGTCCCTCCAGGCTGCAATTTGGAAAATGCCCACAGGGACAAAGTTGTGAATGTGGAGCTTGCCTCTTATGCCTCCTGCTTTCAAGGATTGTAACTTCTCAATTCTCAATTGTTGATTGACCCTAACTCCATGCCTCTAAACAATGGTTTATATGTTTTCTCTACCTTTTATCATTGTTTCAAGAGGGAGGGTTAGTCTTATATAAGCTATTACATCTTGATTAGAACTGGATGTCCAAAGTGTAGGTTTTATAATTTAACTTTCATAAGTCGTTTTATGTTCCTTTTGTCCAAGTCTTTAAATTTTAGAGGGAACGTGGATGACCTCATTGCTTCCTGTACTGCTGATAATTATGATAATTGCTTATCTCTCTTAAATGGTCTATCGAGAGTACTTTTAGTACATTTTTATTTTTTAATATGAGGAACAAACATGTGAGTAAGCGAAGTCAATTGTTTTGGAGGGAAGGCTTAATGTAAAAGGCTGTGGGAAAATAAAATTTTTGCACATGATGTGGTCCTTAAAGAATATTCAACAAGCTTTTTGTGCTTAATCAGAAATATAGAAAATCCTGTGTATATCTCACTTGCCATTTGATAGAGTAAAATCTGGCTTTGAAAATGATTCAAATATTATTTTAATATAGCTTTCACAGATTTCTGGATTCTTTTGTAGTGGATTAATGACTTAGAAAGTGATGATTTGTACGTTTCGTGGCCTGCAAATTGCCGGGAAGTTTTGAAGCCGGTATTCCCTGGAAGTATACCTTCCATAAGGCGTAATTTTCATAATTTGGTGAGTTTTATGTTTTGACATTTTGCATACATCTTTTATAAAGATATCAGCATTCCTTTTGTACTACCCTGCTCTCGGTAAATAGGCATCTGAGGAATAAGGAAGGAAATACTTGCCTGATGCAACAAGCTTGCAGTGACATGGCTGACTAGGTATCAGAAGCTAGCAGTGTCATGGAACCTTCCTCTTATTATTTAATCCTCATGTGTTTTTTTGTTTGTTTTTTGTTTTTTTTTCTTTCCATCAGCTCCCCTGCTAGGTTACTGTGGCCAAATGTGAGGCAAGGACAATGCAGGCGAGGCTTCTGTCTTAATCGCCTCCCCTGTGCGGGAGGGCTCCCAGCCTCTCTGCTCTAGGCTCCTGTGAAGGGAGGTGAGGCAGGCTGAGCCCACCCCACCAGGAAACTGAGCCAGCCCTCGCGTGCTTTTTTTAATATCAATATTAAGTTGAAGGGTTAAAAGGAATGTATGATCAAACTTTTCTTCCTTCCATATTATAAAGGGCTAATAAAGATCAGTATATTTCAGGGGAAAAAACCTAAATAAATATGTAAGTAAATTTTATCATTTATGCATAGAAATGTTCGTTATTACAATGTTAAATAACATTATAGAACTTTGAAATATGGAGAAAACACCTAGGGCTTTATATATTTTTCACACAGGAAGTAAGTATCTTATTTCCTACAGCAACCTAGAATGAGCAGATGTTAATGTTGGGTTTTTTTGTCAAAATTCAATTTCTGTTTCCTATTAAAAAAAATTTATGACAGAAAAATCTATGAACATTTAGAATAATGTATTTCATTTCTTGTAAAAAATTATTTACTTTGTGCTATGCTTCAAAAAGAGGATGAGTAATCTGAGTAAATTTCATTTATTATTATATTTGGATGTGTAGCTTTTAGAAACTCTTCTGAAACTGTGAAATTCTTTCTTATATACATTCCTCAGAATTCTTTAGAATTGCTAGAATGTTCTTTAGAAAATAATTGTCCCTTGAATTTCATACTATTAGCTACAGAAATTAAATTTCAATTTCATGAAAATTCTTAAGCATTAAAACAAAGTAGTGATTATAGACTGTCTACTTTCTTTCAGGTTCTGTTTATTGATCCTGCTCAAGAATATACCTTGGAGTTTATAAAACTTGCTGAACATTTCTATTTTTATAAAGTCCCTCTTAGGTAATTGTCAGTTTATAACAAATTGTCAGCTTAAGGAAATCTAATGATGTTCAGGTTGTGTTACACAGAGTGTTAATGTGGAATTCAGAGCAATGGTTATCTCTAGTGCTTGATGCAACATACCTGTGTGTTGTGAAGTATCCTACACCCTTATGATAGATTCTGTTTATCAGAGCTGCTTGATAATTTTGTTTACCCTATTACCTTCCTGAGAGAATGATCGTATCACTTTGGGTACTTAAAGATGGATCCATTTCATTCCCCATGGTTGAGTTGAGAGTACACTTCGCTCTACTTATTTTCTGGGGGAAGAAAAGTCATTTGATAATGTCACCACCAGAGAAAGTTTTACATTTTCAAGGAATCCAACAGAGATAAGGATTTTGGTGAACAGGCATTACAAATCAAACCCTTTCAAATAATGATACCCCCCTTCCCCCCATCTACTAACATATTCCCTTCATCTGGATGTTCTAGCTTAATGTTTAAAAATCGTAGTTTATTATGGTTCAAGAGTTAGTTGTAACATTTCTTACTCATCTTCTTTCCCAGAATTGGTTTTGTGTTCATTGTTAATACAGATGATGAAGTTGATGGAACAGCTGATGCTGGAGTTGCTCTTTGGCGAGCTTTCCAGTATATTGCAGAAGAGTATGATACAACACAAGCATTTATTTCCATAGTAAACGTGAGTTGATGCACTATGTATAATTTCTTTAGAGTGTATAGTGGTTTTTGCAGTACTTACTATTATTTGTTATTTTAACATTTCAAAGTTTATAATAACTATCATGGGGATTAGTACACATGATGAATTTGATTCTTGCAACTCCCAACTGAAGTACATAATATTATCCACATTTTATAAGTAAGGCAACCGAGGCTCTGCCAAAATAAATGAATTTATTTAGGTTAACCCAGCCAATAAAGAAACTTAAATTGTATATATAAGTTTAGAGGAAACATATTAATAGAAAATAATTAGGGAAGAATTCTTGAACTGGGTCATAAATAGAAAAGATTATTTCAAATTTAAATATTCTAAATAACAGGGTATATCAAGACTTCCTAGAGAATTTCAGAGGAGGAGGAAAACTTCATGACAGCAAATTGGTATTGAAATGTTCAGATTGATACTGAATCTGACAAAGAGACTATAAGAAATGTCAGAAATTAGTAATCTAATTAAGTAAGAACAAGAGGTAGGATGATTATTTCATAATTGAGGTTTTGAAACTATTTATGGCCTATGATGGAAATGTATATGTATTAAAGAACTATATTGTTGTTATTAAGAAAGTCAGGTTATAGCTTAAAAAAACTTCTATTCATTTTTATATTTATTGTTCTTTGGCTTGTCAACTATTATTATAACAGAGAATGGTTCTTCTTCAAGCAGATAGTCATAAAATTTACATGGAATTACAGACCCAGAATTGCCACAGCAATACTGAGGAAAAAGAATGAAGCTAAGGGCATAACCCTCCCAGACTTCAGACAATACTACAAAGCTACAGTAATTAAAACAGTGTGATATTGGCACAAAAATAGATGTATGGATCAATGGAAACAGAGTTCAGAAATAAACCCACACACCTGCAGTCAATTAATCTTCAGCAAAAGAGGCGAGAACATACAATGGAGAAAAGACAGTCTCCTCGGCAAGTGATGTTGGGAAAGCTGGACAGCCACATATACATCAATGAAGTTAGAACACTCCCCTACACTATATGCAGAAACAAAGTCAAAATGGCTTAAAGACTTTAGACATGACGCCATAAACCTCCTAGAAAAGAACATAAGCAAAACATGTGACATAAATCGTTAACAGTGTATTCCTTGGTCATTCTCCCAAGGCAATAGAAATAAAAGCAAAAATAAACAAATGGGACCTAATCAATTAAATTTCTCAGCATTTGCAAAGCAAAGGAAACCATAAACAAAACGAAAAGACAACCTATGAAGTGGGAGAAACATTTGCAAATGATGCAACTAACAAGGGCTTAATTTTTAAAATATACAAACAGGTCATACAACACAATAATTACAACAACAAAAAAAGCCCAATCAAAAAATGGGCGGAAGACCTAAATAGACATTTTTCCAAAGAGAACTTACAGGTGGCTGATAGGCACATGAAAAGATATTCAATATCACTAATTATCAGAGAAATGCAAATCAAAACTACAATGAGGCATCACCTCATATCAGTCATAATGACCCATCATTAAAAGTCCACAAACAATAAATGCTGGAGAGTCTGTGGAAAAAAGGGAAACTTCCTACACTGTTGATGGAAATATAATTTGATGCAGCCAGTATGGAAAACAGTATGAAGATTCCTTAAAAAACTGAAAATGGAGTTGCCGTATAATCCAGCAGTCTCAGTCCTGGACATATATCCATAGGAAAATCTAATTTGAAAATATACATGCACTCCAATATTCATAGCAGCACTATTTACAATAGCTAAGAATGAAAGCAATCTAAATGTCCATCAACAGGTGATTGAATAAAGATGTGGCATACACACACACACACACACACACACACACACAAAATGAAATAATAGTATGCCATAAAAAATAATGAAATATCATATGCTATCACTTATTTGTAGAATCTAAAAAAAGACACAAATGAACTTTTACAAAACAAACAGACTCACAGACATAAAAAAATAAATTTATGGTTACCAAAGAGGAAAGGTAGGGGAGGGATAAATTAAGAATTTGAGATTAGTAGATACAAACTGCTGTATATAAAATAGATAATTAATTAATTAAATAGATAAGCAACAATGTCCTACTATATAGCACAGGAAAATACATTCAATATCTTGTGATAACCTATAGTGAAAAAGAATATGAAAAAAATACATATGTACAACAGAATCAGTGTGCTGTACACAAGAAACTAACACAACATTGTAAATCAACTGTACTTCAATTTAAAAAAAGTAATTCATTGGTAGGGAAAAAAAAAAAAACAAATAACCCAATTTAAAAATGAGCAAAGGACCTGAATAGACATTTTTCTGAAGAAGATATACATATGTCCAACAGGTATGCAGTTAATTGCTCAGTGTATTTAATCATCAGGGAAATGCAAATCAACCACAGTGAGTGGTGCTGTTATCAAAAAGACAAGAGATAGCAAATGCTGGCAAGAATGTGGAGAAACAGGAACTCTGTACACTGTTGGTGGGAATGTAAACTGATAGAGCCACCATGGAAGACAGGTGGGAGGTTCCTCAAGAAATTAGAAATATGAACCAGCAATCCCACTCCTGGGAGTATATCCAAAAGAAACAAAATCAATATCTCAAAGAGATAACCTGTACACATACATTGTAGCATTATTCCCGATGCCCAGGGTTTTCAAACGACCTAAGAATGAATGGATAAAGGAAATGCAGTGAGTATTACTCAGCCTTATAAAAGAAGGAAATACTGCTATTTGCTACACCATAGATGAACCTGGGGTGCATTATGCTGAATGAAATATATCAGAGAAAGATAAGTACTGTATAATATCAGTAGTATATATATTCCATGATATAAAGATTTCCTACAAATCAAAAAGAAAAATGCAAACAACACAGTAGAAGAAATACATAAGAGATTTTTAAAACACAAGAGGATACATTACTGGTAAATTTAAATTTATTGAAAGTATTGAAGTAGATAAATATTTATTACAATTAATGGTAAACAAGATAATTTTCTTAGAAAGTAGAAAAATGCAAATAAAGCTTACTCTGGGCTAGATCTTATACCCTACAATTTGGCAGTAATTAAGAAAACTGGCAACATCATCTGTGAATGAGGATGGAGAACAATGTGAACTCATTTATGCTGTTACACTGCCTGTAAGAATATGAATTGGCACAACCACTTTGCAAAACAATTGTAGTAATTCAAAATTTAGAGTTAAATTTGCATATGTCCTATACACACACATACAGACAACACTTTGAGAGAAACCTTTGCTGTAGGAGACTGTTAATAGTGGAATCATCCACAATAGGAACAAACTGGAAACTACATATATATGTAAACTCCGAGTTACGCGTACAGTGAATTACTGTGCACCTTTTAATGGAATAGGTTACAAAGTTTATAGTGATAGAAGGAAATCAAAGAAGAGTGCTGATTCCTTATTGTGAAGAATAATATGAGGATTGTCTCTGGCAATAATAATATAGTGAATTGGGACTAAAAGTAACATTCTTAATTGATATATCAAAATGCTGCCTAGTGGTGTTTGTACTCACTAGTTGTTCCCTCTGTTTGGTATGTTCTTCCCCCAGAATGTCTTTATGTTAGCTCTGAATTCTTATTTCTGTTTTGGTAAGTCATCTGCTCAGAGATGCCTTCTCTCTTGAGGCAGAGCAGTCTGTTTTCGCCATTTGAAACAGTGCCTAGGTCATAGTAGAGGATTTGTAGTGAAGGAGAAACAAGAATAAACAATACAAGAGTAACAGCTTACATTACAAGCATGTTTCGAACGTTTGAGATTGGGGAAAGAATGGAGGTACAGAAGTAATCTAGCTATTTACTGAAGAGCAATCAGAAATGAAAATAAAGCATTTCAGAATTAAGTCATTTAAATATTTTATACAAATACCTTTTTAAAGGTAACCATTATTTTATTAAGAATCATAGTGTCCTGTTTGATCAAATTAGAATATAACATACAAATTTGTTACATTATTTCGAAAGCTGTAGAATATTCACAAAACCATTTTTAACAGAAGATAATAGATTCTATTGTAAAAATGGTTTATCTGTATATTGTGGGGAATTGCATATATGTATGTGTTCATGTGCTTATTAGATTTACAAAGTATAAAATATGTTCTTTATTTTATAAATATGCATGCTAAGGAAGAGAAGTAAAACTAATTGCTATGAGATGAAAATTAATTATAGTATCTTTATCTCCTCAGATGTACAAAAAAGTAGAGAATCGAAATATACTCACTGTGGACAATGTGAAGAGTGTTCTCCAAAGTACATTTCCTCATGCTAATATTTGGGATATTTTGGGAACTTATTCTAAATATGATGGTAAAAGAGAGGTAAGTAGGAATGAAAATGTTTAAAAATGTGATCAAGAAACTTTTATTATAATAATATGAATAAATGATCTCAATATAATTAACTCATGATTTAGCTTTTAGACCCTCAGAAAAAAGCCCTTAGACTCTCAGAAATCTATACCTTTGAATAACGCAAATTGTATGCAGAATTTAAGTTGCCATTATTGACTTCAAAAGTACAAAAAAAGATACTTCTCAGGATGTACAGGATAGAAAACTACAAGAACAATCTTAAAACAATTAACAAAGTGGCAAAAAGTACATACCTATGAGTAATTCCTTTAACTATAAATGGACTGCACAGGGAAATGTATTCAATATGTTGTAGTAGCTTATGGTGAAAAAGAATATGAAAATGAATATACGTATATTCATGTATGACTGAAGCATTGTGCTGTACACCAGAAATTGACACAACATTGTAAACTGAGTATACCTCAATTAAAAACAAAACTAAATGCTCCAATCAAAAGACATAAAGTGGCTAAATGACCCACATATATGCTGCCCACAAGAGACTTCAGATCTAAAGACACATGCAAAATGAAAGTGAGGGAATGAAATAGATATTCCATGCAAACGGAAATGAAAAGAAAGCCAGGATATGTGGGAGATAATATCTTAGTATGATGACAGATTGTAACAAAACTTATTGTGGTGATCATTTTGAAATGTATAGAACTATCAGGACACTATGTTGTGAAACAGAAACTTACATTGGTAAATTATACTTCAAAAAGAAAGAAACAAACTCATAGAAAAAGAGATCAGATTTATGGATACCAGAGGTGGAGGTTGGGGGTAGGGATAGTTGTGTGAAGGCAGTCAAAAGGCACAGACTTCCAGTTGTAAGAAAAATAAGTACTAGAGTGTAACGTACAACATGATAAATATAATTAACACTGCTGTATGTTATATATGAAAGTTGTTAAGAGGGTAAATTCTAAGAGTTCCCATCACAAGGAATACTTTTTTCTATTTCTTTAATTTTATATCTGTATGAGAGGATGATATTAACTTATTGTGATAATCATTTCATGATGTATGTCAGTCAAATCCTGATGCTGAACACCTTAAACTTACACAGTGCTTTGTGTCAGTTATATCTCAGTGAAGCTGGCAAAATAAATTAACAAGTAAATAAACATAAAGTACATTTCTAAGAACAGTTGGATAGGAATTTTTCAAAGAATTTATTTAACTTTAATATATTTATTTAAAATTTAAAATATTGTTCATAATCTAACTTGTATGTGGAAATAAATGGATTCATTTATTCGTATCTATTCTAGGTAAATGCAGCAGCAACATATGATGATACAAATGAATTTAAGTTGAGAAAGTTTTACATAACCAGAATGTACTACTTACTATCAGTTGCCATAAAAATACCTTCTGAATAACACTATGTTATCCTCAAGTACTGGTATTCACAACCCAGTATTACTGTTTCCTATTAACTGCCTTATTTATACATACTATATTTAGATGTAAATGTCACTTCTAACTGGACTGTAAGTACTTCAAGGAAAGGAATCTTGACTACTTATTCTTTTGTATACCTCGACTTTGCACATGTCTTAACTTTTAGGTGTTTGTTATTTGTTTAGATTCTGTTGTACTAATTGAGGATTCAGGTCTCTTCCACCACCTGAGCTTCACTTGGTTTCCTCCAGTCCCAGTAGTATTACTTAATGATATTACTCAAAATATTTTAAAACTGTTGTGGCTTCAAGAGCAAACAATCAGAAGGAATCAATCAGAGCAGATTCTCAAACTGAAGTAGAGTCTTGGAAGCCCTCATGCTGAGGCAGATATTAACCCCCTTATAGCTGAATCACGTTGACGTAATGTCTGGGAAAGAGGTCAGGGTGGTTCTCATGTGGGAAATCGCCATCCCAAGACAGCAGTTATTTACCAACTGGTGCAGAAGTATTTCAATACGTTAAGAATTGGTAAGGCCTGTACGATTGCAGACCAGCTGATTGTCAGGTCTGTATTTAATACATTGTGGTTAAATGAATAGTGAGTGAGTGTGTGACTTTCTAAGTGTTTTTTGTTAGTAAGTCAAGTACTATGATTCTGTTTTTAAGAACTTATTTTTTAGCTTTAAGGGTTACTCCATTTTTTTACTTATTCACATTGTTTTCCACCTATTGCAAATATATCTAGACAGGCAGGAGATTGGTCATATTACCTACCTAGAATTTTCCTTACACAAAGAAAGATAGCCATTAATAAGCCAGCACTTTTCCCCCACACAGACACAACCCCAAGAATGCCGTTCTATGGCCACCCTTCTCCTTCTTCAAATGGGAATGCTTCGTTTTCCTCTTAGAGGGAACATACGTGGCATACGGAAGGGTATAGATGTGGGAAGTGAGGGGACAGGATATGTCTAGAGATAGGACATGGTAACAGACTGAGCTGAAAGAATGTGGACTTACCTCCAATCTCCTGTCTGGTTTTCATCCTCTTTTTCAGTTTTCCACTATACCAGGAATCCCCAAATCTAGAGCCTGTGTGATTCAATCTCAACAGAGAGTAAAAGAAAGCAGAATAGTTGGCTTTTCAGGGTTGAGAGAGGGGCCTTGATACGCACCTGCTCTGTATACAGACTTTCAACAAGTGTCCACGTTTTCTACTCTACTCCTTATCCTCTCCTTCTGAGATGCTCTCAGGGCATCCCTCAGGAATTCTGAAGTCCTTCCTTTCTGTCTTCTCGACAGTGATGTCCGTTTCTACTTCGGTCATTTGCTCTTTATCTTTTTCTCCCATTTTTCTTTGTGGGCTCGTATCTTATTATTGTTATCATCATCACTGTTGTCATGACTTTTACTATTATACTCTCATTTTGGTGAAATTTGTGGGGAAGTGATGAGCATGTGTGTTAAGTCTACCATGTTTAATCAGAAATCCACCTTTACTCTCTGTCAAGTTAAGCTGCAAAATAAATTCTAAGGTGTTACCATTTTAAGATAACTTCAGTCATTTTCTCCTGAAATCATGGAGAACATTAAGAATTTTTGTGAAGATTAAGAATTTGATGCACTCCTCAGAAATATTAAATTCCATTTTTTTTAGTGTGTCAATGCAGTCTTCTGTTTGCTCCTTTTTCACTCCTCTCTCCCCCTAAGACTGTCTTGTAATTATGATGTCTTCAGTTACTTAACTTCTCCATTTTTCCCAAGTCTGCTTAATCTCCAGTTTAAACCGGGCTCTGTGTTTTAATTGAGCTTGATTTTCTTCCTTCCCTGTTCCTCCCAAAAGTTATTCTAAACATTCATCAGTCCTATGAGCCTCCTTTCCATCTTCCTTTTCACTCCTTGAAAATCGTTCTGACTCCTACGTCACAAAGAAAATAAAATGTTTAGGCCTTTATTCCCTAAACTTATATTCCTGAAAGTTATCCAAAGTTTGCTTGTACTTTCAACAAATATTTAGAGTACTTACAATGTTCTAGAGATAAGAGATAAAAGAATAGAGTACAAAGATCTTTTGAAAATTAGAAATAAAATAAAAATCTAATAGAACAAACAAAAAAGACATGAAAAATAAGGGTAAAAGTCAAACAATTGGAGATTCAATCCAGAAGATTCAGATAAAACATAAAACAAAGAAAAGAAAAGCATTAGAGAAATAATAAAAGAAATTCCCCAAATTGATGGACATGAGTATTTATTGAAAGGGACTCACCAAATACACAACACATAGAATGAAAGAAGAGCTTTCTTGGGGGTTGGAGGATGGGGAATAAGGAATACTTCCTGAAGCAGTGACATGAAAGCTGAGTCCAGAAATAGAAGGAAGAATCGGATGAAAGAAAACAAAGCTGTGGGACAGTGGGAGATCAACCTTCCAGAGAGATGTTAGGAGATCCTGAATTGTGAAGGAACCAAGAGAATTGGTGTTGCTGCTGATTAGATATAGCAAATATGTGTTGGGTTTGTGTTGTAGAAGAAAGTTCATAAGATGAGGCTGGAGGTGTATGCACGGGGCCTGGTTACATAGGATCTTGTTAACAATGTTTAATTTGAACTCAGAACAGTAGAAGACCTTGGCAACAGTGAAAAACCTGAAAAGATATTAAGCAGTGAAGTGACAGTGACATGCATTTTTTTTCAAAGAGTGTTCTCCATTGTTGAGACTAGATTGTCGTAGAGTAAAGTGTATGTGGTGAGATGGACAGGAAGCATGTAGGTGAGAGATGGGCTAGTAGGCTTTTGGAAGAAGTAGAGGCAGAGAAGAATGGACACAGTCGTGCTATTTGGAAGGTACGATCTAGGACCTGCTGCTGGATTGGAGAGGGGAGAGGGGAGGAGGGAGCTTGTCGAGGATGGCTCCCCAGGTTCAGCCGACTAACTGAGAAAGTTGTGATGCCATCGCCAGGACAGAAAGGAGTAGAAGAGAAACCGGGTGGGAAATAAGATCAGAAGTTCAGTTTTCACATACTGAATTTGAGGTGCCTGTAAGATTTCCAGAAGAGATGTGAAATAAGTGATTGGATATGTGTGTCCATAGCTCAGAAAAGAGGTGTGGGCTGAAAGTATAAAATTCAGTGTTATTGGCTTATTTGTGGTAATCGAAAGGTTGCCTGATTGAGAAATGACAAGATAAATCAGAAGATAGCTGGTATTTATAGCAGCTCTATCCTTCTAACCCTAACCCTGAGGTCCAAATCTGTGTATTCAGATGCTTGGTGGGTGGCCCATAAGCATCTTAAAATGAATTTAAAAGCATGCCTGTCATCTTCCCTTTTACCCCAAACCTTTTTTCTTCTTTATGCCCTATCCTAGAGGGTGGCACCATCATTCTCCCAGGGCACTCTGGCTATGACTTCTTTCCCCTCATACACTTCCAGATAATAGACCATCGAGCGCTGCCAGTTCAGCCAGCTAAGTGTTTCAGAAACTGCCCCATTCTCTTCTTGCTTATTATGACTGATTTTTGTTCGGCTCCTGTTTTTTCTTTCCTGCGCTTTTGCATTAGCCCCTGACCCACTGTCCCAGTGCACACTCTCCCACCCTCTTCCTTCTCATTGTTGCCACTGTGTTCTTTTTTTTTAAAAAGCAAATCGGATCGTATTATTTGTCATGAACCCTCTTCCTAGATAGAGTTGACCACGCCCTCCATGATATTCCTGGATATCTATTCACACTTATTTTTAATGTATCCATCTTTCCCCCTATTAAACTGTAAGTTTCCTTAGGACAGTGTTTGCATATCATTCATATGCATTCATAAGCCTAGTACACAGTGCCCAGTAAGTGCAGAGATAATATAGTCCAGTGGTTAAGACTCTTGGCCAGACAAATATAAGTATAAATTCTGTTTCCGAAATACAGTAGTTACGTGGCATTGGAAGTGACTTCATCTCTGTATGTTTCGTCATCTGTAAAGTAGTACTTAGCTTCACAGGGTTATTGTGAATATACTGGCTGTAATAATGGTTCTAATAATATGTAGTGTTGACTATTGGATGAATTGTTTAGTGATGTTTTATCTCTCACAAGATAGAATCCAGTTGTTGAGGACCCTCATGCTTTGAGCTGTCTACTCACCCCTCTGACCCCATATCCCCTCCCCACTGTGAACCCAGAAAACTACTTGCCAGCACCTAAATATACCATGTTCTCTCTTCCCCTCTATTCTTCTCAGTGCTCTCTTTGCACTTAGGGTTTCTTTCTGCGCTTTTATCTCCCTAGCAAATTTTTGCTCACCCTTTAAGACTTTGAGTGCCTCTCCCTAACAGAGGCCTTCTGTGATCCCCTCCTCTCCACACTCAAGCTTAGTCACTTCTTTTCTGGACTCCCATAAAACCTGGTATATGCCTCTGTTTTGCTTGTAAGTATGTGAGACCCTTGAGGGCAGATTTTTCAGCTCTGTGTTCACAGGGTCTAGCCAAATGCATGAATTCAATAAATGTTTACTAAAAAATGAATACAGGGGATAAATGAATCTCTTATGCAGGTAAATGCATTTTTTTAAGTAATGTCATACTCTCTATCATGAGCAAGCAAGCTACAGCCCACGAGCCAAATCCAGCCCTTCCACTGCCTATTTTTATCAATACAGGTTTTTGGAGGCATAGCCACATTCATTTGTTCATGTGGTGTGTGTCTTCGTGATTGAGTAGTTGTGTAAGAGACCAGATGGCTCACAAAGCCTAAACTATGGGTCTGCCCCTTTACAGAAAAAGTTTCCTGACTTGTTCTATGTAGGTAAATTATTTTCCTTTAAATAATGTTTGGAAAGGACAGATAAACTTAGCAAAATTAACATTTTTTCTGTGGCATACACAAATGTGGCAGTGTCGCTTTTTTGTGTATTTCTTTTTCAGATAGGCATATTCTGTCTAACACTCTGGTATTTTAAAATTATTTTTTAATTGAATAGGCAGGAGCAAACTTTTATAAGATGACGGGCCTGGGTCCTTTGCCTCAATCTCTTTACAATGGTGAACCCTTGCAAGATGAAGATTTTGTGAAACTAGAAGTGGCTATTCTTCAAAGAATGGTGGATACAACTGTAGAGTTACAGAAGTACGTTCTTACGGTAGGTAAGCATGTATGAGAAAATACATGATGAATAATGCCTTATAAATGATGTTTATGTTAAAAATATCTTTTAATAGCAAAAGTTAGTTGTGTAAAAATTTCCATTCTGATAATTTAATAGTGACTTTTAGAGTAATAGTTAATTTTATCTGTGTATAATTACATCTAAAATTGCCTAATAGGAAAGAAAATTCAGTTTTATAGGAAAGTTTATTATAAGAATTCTAATAGCATATTATTTATTGACTTACGGTAGATTAAATAGTCTTTAAATGTATTCTCTGCATCATTTTAAAACATATGCATATAAATTGTCTGTATTACCTAAATAATATTTGTTATTGTAGGGCATATTAAATGATCAAACAGATACAGTTGACTTCCTTATGGTTATGAATAATGCTGTACCCCGCATAAATCCTTTGATTTTGCACACTGAATGGCAGTACCTTAATTTAATATCTACATCAGGTAAAATAATCCTTCCATATACTTTTCTACAAATGACTACTGAATTGTGAATGTTTCATTAATTCATTATTTAACATTTAATATTAAAATTTTCAGTAACTGCTGACATTGAAGATTTTTCTACTTTCT
Organism: Camelus ferus; assembly: GCF_009834535.1. Classification (NCBI taxonomy): domain Eukaryota; kingdom Metazoa; phylum Chordata; class Mammalia; order Artiodactyla; family Camelidae; genus Camelus; species Camelus ferus. The sequence continues at coordinate 36,846,564 of NC_045709.1, forward strand.
TCTTCTTGGATTCACAAGATAAGAGTGCTGTAATTGCTGAGAACATGCATTATTTAACCCCAGAAGGTAATAGGCATATTTTATTTTCCTGAATTTATCCTAAAGTAGCAAAAACTCGTAATTTTATTAAATGCTTGCATAACACATTTGTAAATGTTGATATTTGACTAGAGACCTGGTTTTCGATTTAAGGGTTTGTACATTGTCAGGATATAACGATTGTGCTTAGAAAATGATGCCTCCTAATTAATGCCCTTTGGTTAAATCCCTTGCAGTTTAAAAGGATACTTTGTTAACTGAGAAACACCTAATTTCTTTATTTGGATTTATGTAAATGTGTAAAGAAATAATAGAGTTGTGAGAAATTTACCTAACTTTTGAAATACTTCTCAATTTACTAATTGTAATGGTAAAAGTGCTGATAGTAAGAAGGCATCAGAATTTTTTACCTTTTCTTTGAAAAGAATGTGCCACTGCCTTACTCTTAAATAGCTTATGAAGGTTTGCAAGTAGAATCAACGTTATCCTTCTTATAATTTTTTACATTAACCAAAGCCAGTTTTTGCATAGTTAGATATTATTGGATATGGTACTATAACTTCACATCTATTCAAGTGTAAGTCTTTGGTATAGCAAATTTTTACAACTGTTTTAAGTAGGTCATGTGATCTAAAGGACTAATTCTTCTATAGGTTATAATGATGGCCAGACAAGTATTATTTTAGGTGTTGTATGCTGAGGCTGGATGAAAGTAAACCCATTCAACTGTGACTTCAGAATTTAAAATTGTTTCTTCTTTAAAATTGTGGCTTCCAAATAGTCAGATGTTTCTGAAAAAAGGATTACATTGACGCTGATGGCACAAGATGATGTGAACTAGAGCAAGTTAATAATAGAATTTTTGAAGTAAATGAATTGTAAGCTAATGAAATATTGTTTTCAATATCTACTAATTTATTATGTCTAATTTTACATGTATGTAAGGTATAAATATCTTTTTTCTTTACAAATGTAACTGGAAGGCAGTTTTGCTTGCCAACACTGGAACCTTGATAAGCATAATACAGTCTTCTGTACTGGCTGACATACCCCACGGATGTGTTCCTTGGGGACTGTTCTCTCTCTTTGGTATCTGAGTTTATGTAAGGCTTTTATAATGAATTACCTGTCTAACATCTTTATATGTATGAAATGTGTGTGTGTGATTTTTACCAATATTTGCTTATTTTCAGAAAGATTAATTTTAACAATTATAATTATTTTTATGTATCATGTTAACTGGAAATATCCTTGCCTTTAGTTTGATGTTAAAAAGAATTTGTTTGACTAAACTATTTGAAACTTTCAGATGATAGACTTTCTCCGGTTACTTTCTGGATTATTGCTGATTTTGACAAACCATCTGGTAGAAAACTCCTTTTTAAGGCATTAAAGCACATGGTGAGTATTTCAATATTCTTACTACAAAAATTTTAATTTGTTGTAATTTTGAAAAAGGAATATGAAGAACATGCAGTAAATTTTAATTTCCCTCCATGTTAACATTTTAAGCACCTTAACATGGTTAGAACATGGTACTAAGGAGACTAAAACAGGAATTCAGATTCATTCTCCAGGTAAAACAGGTAGCTTTGCCCAGGAAAAGAAAGACCTACCTGTCCTCTGTGACTCGTGGCCTGCATGTGGTCCGCTAGCCCTTGCTGCTGGACACACACATACCTGTCTAAAAGTGTGTGTGTGCTGAATGCTTGTGTCCCCCCCTCCAAAAACGTTATATGTTCAAATCTAATCCTCAATGTGGGGTATTTGGAGGTGAGGCCGTTAGGAGGTAATTAGATATAAGGGTAGAGTCCTCCTAAATGGGACTAGTGCTCTTACAAGAAGAGATCAGAGAGCCACTCTCTTTCTGTCGGATGAGGGTACAAGGAGAAATCAAGTCTGCAGCCCAGAAGAGGGTCCTCACCAGACCCTGACCATGCAGGCACCCTGACCTTGGACTACCAGCCCCCAGACCTGGGAGAAATAAGTTTCTGTTGTTTATGAGCTACTCAGTCTATGGTATTTTGTAATGACAGCCTGAACTGACTAAGATTAGTGGTTATAAACAGGCCATTAAAACAAAGAGAATTGTTCTGAATCCTACCACTAATCTCAATGACCCCAAATCTACTTTTTGCTAACAATAGTTCGTACTAGCAATTTTTCATCACATTAGGCAGCACTTTCTCTGATCATTTAAGAAAAATTAAATAATTATTTCTTACTGAAGAGTATTTTAAGCCTTAAATCAACTTTGATTTTCTTGTTATTAGATAATTACAAATATACTTTAGTTGGATACTTTTATATATTTATTTAAAAGTACTCTTTTATAACCTTGTAATATTTCTAAGGGAACATATAAGTCTACCTAGATAAAAACACCTAAGAAACATAGACAAGAATTTCTTACAAAATGTTAAGTGTAAATTTATTGCTAAAGAACAAATTACTCCCTAATGTAGTGACTTAAAACAGTGAACCTTTATTTTCTCACAGTTTCTGGGATTTTAGGATTCAGCAGTGACTTTGCTGAGTGGTTGTGGCTTGGAATGTCTCACGAGGATGCAGTCAGGACTTTGGCTGCAGTCATCTGGAGGCTTGACTGGAGCTGGAGGATCAGCTTCCAGGAGGGCTCACTTGCATAGCTGTTGGCAGGAGGCCTCAGTTTTTCCCTGAACGTTAACAGAATGCTTCATTCCATTGCCACATAGACCTCTCTCTAATGTTGCTGAAGTGTCCTCACAGCATGCATCTGGCTTTCCCCAGAATGAGTGATAAAGAGATAGAGACAGAAGCCACAATGTTTTTTATGGTCTAGCCTCAGAAGTCACACACTACTTTTACAATATTCTGTTGTCCACAGATGACTTCTGTTCAGTATGAAGAGGAACTATACAAAAAGGCTTGAGTACCAAGCAGTGGGAATCACTGGGGGCTATCTTGAGGGCTCACTACCACATTAAAAATAATACATTTTAAATGAAACATGATAACGTCTTCCAGGAAAATTTTCATATATATTAGACAATCTCAGAACATATTCTCGCTTTTCTCAGTGCTCTGCAGACCAACTCATTTCAAAAAGGGTATTTGGGATCCATGGAGCCGCAGTCACTTCTGCCTTCTCTTTCTTCTCAAGACTTTCTGGGAGCATGTTCTTTGAGAGGCTCACAAGCTGCATTTCCCCAGTAGTTACAATGTTTATTGGCTCTCCTTTTATGCATATGTTGGTATGTTTAATGGTGTCCCACACTTCTCTGAGCACCTGTTCATTTTTGTTCATTCTTTTTACATTCTGTTTTTCAGATTGTATAACCTCTCTATTTATCTTTAAATTTGCTGATTCTTCTTCTGCCAACTCAAATCTGTTGAACCCTTCTGGTGAATTTTTCGTTTCAGGTGTTATACTTTTCAACTCCAGAATTTCCATTTGGTTCTTTTTTTATAATTTCTATTTCTATTACTATTGCATATATAATATTATTATCATGCCTTCCTTTAGGCACAGTTTCCTTTAGTTCTTTGAACATCTTTATATGTATTAAGTCCAGCATCTAAGGCCCTTCAAAGACAGTTTCTAATCCCTCCCTTTTTTCCCCTTGTATGAATCACACTCTCCTGCTCTGTTTCATGTCTCATAATTCTTTTTTATTGAAAACCAAGCATTCTAGATAATACACTGTAGCACATTTGGATACTGACAACTCCCCTCCCCTAACCCCCAGGGCTACTTCTTGTTGTTTGTTTGATCATTTATTTGTTTAGTGATGTGACTAATTCTATAAAGTCTGTTTCCCTCTCATTGTATATCTCTGATGTTCCTGCTCAGATTCTTCCCCCTGTTTTTATTTTTTATCTTGGTTTCCTAGGAACTGCCTCTGGGTCAGCAAAAGCCACTCATTGGTCAAAGGTTGTGCTTAAGTCCATTAGACAGATTTCCACCCTTCAATGTTGCAGGTGCATTTGACTCAGAGATGACTGTCATAGTTCAGTGGTTTTCTGATTTTCCCCACATTCACCCATGGAATAGTATCTTGGAATTTCTCTTTTTAATTTCTCCTGAGGAGGTTCAACCTTTGGTATGTGCACAGTCTTCCACACTGCCTGGGTTGAGTTTAATTTTTTTTTTTTAAGCCTGACTTCCCAGGAGTCACCTCTGTGTCACAGTAGCTTTTTATTCAGCAGAGTTTATTCGGGGAATGCTTTCAAGTCTGCCCCATGCCTCATTCTGATTGTCCTGCGTGGGGCCAGTGTAGCATATTGCAGTCGCACTCAGGGATACGTGTGATCCCAGAACAGCTCTTCTTGTCTCTTTCTCTAATTCTCTCTGTTAAACTTCTGGCTTCTCTGCCATTTTATGTAACATTTGCTCCCTGGAGGACTGTGTGGAAACAGGCCCCAGGTGGGATTGCACCCCCAGTCTGTGAACTTGCTGATTCCTGATCCAGTTCATTAATTGAAATTTCTGTTACATCAGTTCTTGTTTTTATTCTTTCCATTATCATATTTTGAATCTCTGTGATTTTTATTTCATTTTAGCCAGCTTGTTTTTAATTTCTGCCTGTGTCTTACTTGAGCCTCCCCCTGTGGCTCCCTGGGTCTGTTTTTTGGAGGCCATGTTTACTATTCATTGCTACACAAAATTCAAAAGACTAATATAAAGAGTACTTACATACCTAATACCTAGACTCCATAATTGTTCGCATCTTGCCATATTTGTTTTATATAATTATCTATTAGAGGGTAGAGGCAGGAATGGTCTATATTATTTAAAAGTAACTTGTAGAAATCAACATATATCCTCCCTTAATACTTCAGCTTACGTTTCCCAAGGTAAAGATATCCTTCTGCACAACTTTAATACCATTATCACATTGTTAGTACTAAGTTGTAATAAATTTTTCGCAGTTGTTCCCACAAGGATATCTTTTCTTTTTTCAGACCAAGGACCAAACAAGTTTCCCACAGTGCATTTTATTTTACATTTCAGTAGCTGTTTTTGTGGTAGAATAGTCCCATCCACATTTTTTTCATTGACTTTTTAAAAAGATAAAAGCTACTAAATTTGTAGAAAAATCCCACATTCTGAATTTCACTGATTATTTCCTTTTAACTTGTTCTTCTGGCCCTTATATATCCTCTATACTAGAAGTTACATCTACAACTTAATTCGTTTCAACTTGCATATGTTCTGGCAAGAAGGTTTCATGGGTGATGCTGTATTCATATGCATGTATTGAGCCTCTTCTTGTGACCTTGTTGTTGAAGCACATAACTGTCAGGTTGTCTCACTATACATTTAAAGAATAATGTGGTGATAGCCAAATCTCTACTTTGTAAATGTGTTTGTTCCTTTTTCAAATAGGAACTATTTAATCTAATTATTAAATTAAAATTTAATCTAATTATTAATTAAAATTTAATCTGCCAAGGAATATTTTGATGCTGTGTGAATATCCTGTCACCCACAACCTTTTACCTAGTGCTTACCTAGGATCTATTGTTGATGCTTGCCTGAATCAGTTATTTTATTTTCAGTTGCAAAAGAGAGATTATTCTTCATTAATTAGCTGGCATTCTTCTGAAATAAGAGATTCTTTTCCCCTTATCAACTTAGGATGACATGAAATAAAATTCTTGCTAAAAATCCAGAGGAAATTCTTTGTTCTTTACATTTAGTTAATAATTTTCAGAGAAAGAAGATGGTGTTGTAGTCATCTCTGTTGATGGCACACTATACTTTTTTAAAATTTATTTTCAAATATCATTTGGCTCGTGGATTTTTTTCAGTGTCTTCTGTCATTTACATATGCTATTCTTCCAGATGCTTATTTGCATTGTCCCACTTTGGCTAGTGAACACCTTCAGACTGACTCCTGTGCCCCTTCTCTGAGCACTTTCTTGATTTCTGACAGACAAGATGCCCTTGTCTCACCTTATATTCTCCTTGTCTAGATCTGTACTCTTCCATTTGTCTAAAGAGTTCTAACTTCTTTTAGTGGAAAGTGGTACTTGAAAAGCCAGATCTGGGCACTAAGAGTGTTCATCATTATAAGGGTATCATTGCTTCCAGGCCATTTTAGTAGCCGCAGAGTAATCTGTGTTTTGTACAATTTTTTTTCTTGTAGAAGAGCATTTCAGTGTAATTCACCTTGGAGGATAGGCTTGAAAGTATATGAAACAGAACTTGACAAAACTTCAATGAGAAACAAACAAAACCATGAATCATAATATAAAATTTTAACATTCCTATCTCAGTAACCAGAAAAGCAAGTACACAGAAGATGTATAGAAATTGGAATAATAAAATTGTGAAACTTAACATGTGGATATTGATAGAAAAGTACACATTGCATAGTGTATGTTCTTGCAAACAACATATTTAAAAAACATTTATAGATGCTGGGCTATAAAGCAAATTTTGTAAAATTTTCAAGGATTGGAATCATACGATGTACAGTGGACCCTTGAACAATGCAGAGGTTAGGGCCACCCTCCAAGCAGTCAAAAATCCATATATAACTTAAAGTTGGCCCTCTGTATACACTATTCTTCCATATTCAAGGTTCTGCATGCAGATTCAACCAACCACGGATTGTCTAATACTGTAATATCTACTATTGAAAAAAATTGTGTGTAAGTGGACCCATGCTGTCCGAACCTGGAAGGTCAACTGTATATTCTCTGACCACAGTATAATTAAGTTAGAGATCAGTGAACAAAAGAAAACTAGAACATCTCTGTATATTTGGAAATTAAGAAATGTTTCTGTGTAACCTGTTGGTACAAAAATGCACATTTGAAAATATTTTTGAAATGAAAATTTGAATGGCATTAAAACTTGACAGATACAACTAAAATGTGTGTTACATATATAATCTGAAAAGGGGGCTGAAAAATCAATCATCCAAGCACAAGTCAAAATTTAAAAACAATATCAACTTCTATCAAAGAAAGTAAAGGAAAAGATAAAGATTAGAACAAAAAGTAATGAAGTAGAAGACAAGCATACAGTTGTTAAGGTCCACAAAGCCAAAAGTTGGCTCTTTGAAAAGGCTAATAGAATTGGTAAAACACCTGGTAAAACTGGTCAAGAAAAATGGAGAAGGAGACCCAATCACGGCTCTGATGGAAAGGGGGGGTGTTACTCAAGATCCTGTGGCCATGAAAGAGGTAGAAAGAAGATGTTTTTAGTTATTAAAGGAATTAAATCTACACCAGAAATTGATACATTGTAAACTGACTATATACTTCAATAATATATATATATTTTTTTAAAGGAATTTAAATTTAAATTTAAAACATTCAAAAGAGAAAACTCCAGACCCATATGATATACAAGTAAATTGTACCAAACATCAATCTAACACAAATTTTTTTCTGGAGACTAGAAAAATAAGCAGTACAGCCTAACTCATTTTACAGGATCAGCATTACTTCAGAACCAAATGCCTAAAACAGTGTTATGTAAGAATTGAAAACTCTAGGTCAATCTTACTCACAAACAGATGCAAAAATCCCAAACAAGTGAATAAAGGAATAAACAACATAAAAATCGAAAAGGAGAAATTTTAAATTGTCATTTTTCCAAAATTTTTATACAGAAAAATACATGTAAGTCCACATAAAAATTATTAGAATTAGTTTTTTAGTTTAACCAGGTTGCTGCATAACAGGTAAATATACCAGAATTAATTCTAAGAATTGCAACAAACAAAAAATGCATTTTAAATAAAAATATCATTTACAGTATCAAAAATATCAACTACTAGGAAAAAATGTAACTTAATATGTTTAAGACTTTTATACAATAAAATATTGAGAGAAAATTCAGAAGTCCTATATGAATAGAGAGATAGACCGTAATCTTGAATTGAAAGACTCAGTATTATAAAGTTCTCCCCAAATTGATGTAAATCTTCAGTGCAATTCCAATATGAATCTGAGCATTTTTTGTGGAAATTGTTGAGCTGATTTCTCCAGTTTATGTAGAGATTCAAAGGACCAAGAATAACTGAATTACTCGTAAAGAAGAGGAGGGTAGGGTAATTGCTCTGCTGAATATCAAGGTCTTTCATGAAGCTACGTAACAGAAGGCAACTTAGTATTGGTACCAAAACAGGCATATAGACCAATGGAACAGAATAGAGAGCCCGGAAATGAACCCACAAACTTTTGGTCAACTCATCTTTGACAAAGGAGGCAAGCATATACAATGGAATAAAGACAGTCTCTTCAGCAAATGGTGTTGGGAAAACTGGACAGCAGCATGTAAAACAATGAAGCTAGAACACTCCCTTACACCATATACAAAAATCAACTCAAAATGGATCAAAGACTTAAACGTAAGACAAGATACAATAAACCTCCTAGAGGAAAACATAGGCAAAACATTATCTGACATACATTTCAAAAATTTTCTCCTAGAAGAAATAAAAGCAAGAATAAACAAATGGGACCTGATGAAACTTACAAGCTTCTGCACAGCAAAGGAAACCAGAAGTAAAACAAGAAGAAAACCTACGGAATGGGAGAAAATTTTTGCAAATGAAACCGACAAAGGCTTGATCTCCAGAATATATAAGCAGCTTATACAACTCAATAAGAAAAAAATAAACAACCCAATCCAAAAATGGGCAGAAGACCTAAACAAGCAATTCTCCAAGGAAGACATACAAATGATCAAAAGGCACATGAAAAAATGCTCAATATCACTAATTATCAGAGAAATGCAAATCAAAACTACAATGAGGTATCACCTCACACCAGTGAGAATGGCCGTCATTCAAAAATCCACAAATGACAAATGCTGGAGAGGCTGTGGAGAAAGGGGAACCCTCCTACACTGCTGGTGGGAATGCAGTTTGGTGCAGCCACTATGGAAAACAGTGTGGAGATTCCTCAAAAGACTAGGAATAGACTTACCATATGACCCAGGAATCCCACTCCTGGGCTTGTATCCAGAAGGAACCCTACTTCAGGATGACACCTGCACCCCAATGTTCATAGCAGCACTATTTACAATAGCCAAAACATGGAAAGAGCCTAAATGTCCATCAACAGGTGACTGGATAAAGAAGAAGTGGTATATTTATACAATGGAATACTACTCAGCCATAAAAGCCAACAACATAATGCCATTTGCAGCAACACGGATGCTCTTGGAGAATGTCATTCTAAGTGAAGTAAGCCAGAAAGAGAAAGAAAAATACCATATGATATGTGGAATCTAAAAAACAAAAACAAAAACAAACAAACAAACAAAAACAAAGCGTAAATACAGGACAGAAATAGACTCATAGACAGAGAATACAGACTTGTGGTTGCCAGGGGGGTGGAGGGTGGGAAGGGATAGACTGGGATTTCAAAATTGTAAAGAGATAAACAAGATTACACTGTATAGCACAGGGAAATATACACAAAATGTTATGATAACTCACAGAGAAAAATGACAATGAGTGTGTATATGTCCATGAATGACTGAAAAATTGTGCTGAACACTGGAATTTGACACATTGTAAAATGATTATAAATCAATAAAAAAATGTTAAAAAAAATGTTAAAAAAAAAAAAAAAAGCAACTTAGTATTAGCACAAGGATAGAAAAGTAGAGCAATGGGAAAAGAATAGGGAATCCGGAAGCAGACCCATGCATACACTACACGTGATTTATAATAGAGTTGGCCTTAAAGGGCAAAAGGGTCATCTTTTAAACTTTCTCCTTTTTACATCATACTCAGAAATCAGTTCCAGATGAATATGTATCTAAACATAAAAAGTAAAATAATAAAGCTTCTCTAAGATAACAAGGGTTATCTTTATGACTTCGAAGAAGGGGAAGATTTCTAAGACAAAACTCAGTAGCCATGAAGAAAAACACTAGTAAATTTAGCTACATTGAAATTAAGGACAATTTTTTTTGTCAGAACACAGCATCAAGAGAATAAAAGGGTAAGCCACAGAACAGCAGAAGTTATCTGCATACATATAACCCAAAAAGCACTCAAGTCTTAGAAATCAAACCCTTATAAGTCAGTAAGTAAAAGGTAATAATCTCCAGTGAAATAGTAGAAAAAATTGAACAAGCAAATCGGAAGAGAGGCCAATGAACATGTTAAAGGATGTTTATTATCATTAGTGATGAGAAAAAGCAAATTAGACCTGATGAGATAGCTTTACTTATTCACCAGAATGATTTAAATTAAAAAATCTGACAATATAAAATGGTTATGAGGCTATGGGGTAATGGAACTTTCATATGTTGCTAGTGGGAGTGAAAATTAGTCCAACTATTTTGAAAAGCTCTTTAGCATCTTCTAAAGTTAAAAATATGTATATTCTGTTTGTAGTGCACCAAACTAAAAAAATGCAGATGTCCAGCATCAGCAGAATTTATAAAATAGTATATTCATATTATATGATATTCATATTATACAGCAACAAAAAAAGTAACTATAGCTACTCGAAACAGTGTTAATGAGTCTTAACAATCATTATGTCTAATGGAAGAAGAGCACAAAAGAGTATACGCTATACGATTACATTTATATGAAGTTCAAAATAGATTAAATGTTTAGCAATATCAAGCATAGGTGATAAACTATAAAGAAAAGCAAGAATGTTAGTACTATACAGAATAGGATAGTGGTTGTCTTTAGCAAAGTGGGAAGACGTAGTAAATGGGAAGGGGTATGAAAGATGTCTGAGTTGCTCGCAGTGCTCTATTTCTTGACATGGGTGATAGTTTCATGGATTAATTAGCTGAGCCCTACATTTTTATTTTGTACATGTTTTGTGTGTGTTATTTCACATACACACAAAGAGGCTTAAAATCATTATTATGCAAAGAGGGGAAGAATTAAGAGTTACTAAAATGATTGTTTTTAAGCTTTTTGCGTAGTATACCCCATTTAGTACGGTCAACAGAAAGATTTTGACAGTGAAAGATGGTGTATGGTAAAGTGACCAAACTTAATTGGAAAGAAGAAAATGCAGTTGTAAAAGGTCATGTAATATACTGATCTTTTTCACCTATAAATGTATTTTGCAGAAAACAAGTGTTCATAGTCGGTTGGGAGTTATTTATAATCCTACATCAAAAATAGATGAAGAGAACACAGCTATTTCTAGAGGAATTCTTGCAGCTTTTCTTACGCAGGAAAAGCGCTTTTTGAGAAAATTTCTCAGGAAACTGACAAAGGAAGAAACTGCTACAGCTATTTACTCTGGAGTTAAAATTAAAACATTCCTTGCTGAGGTAAGTAGCTATTTATTTGAAATACTAAGTATCTGTTACATATTTCAGAAATCAGTGTGCTTGGAGATACCATGTTACAAAAAAAAAAAAAACAATTAATACATATAATCAAATGGGGATAATGAACTTTCCTTTACAGTGGGAAAAGATAAATGCTAAATGATATGACTTTGCTTAGATGCATTTAACAAGTGAAATTTCGTATGTTTACTTTTTATGATCCTTCAAGTTGATGGCATTCTAGTTAGGCTATGTACTTAAGTAAGAAATTGGAGTTAAAGGATTATGTAAATAATCCTCAGGAAATTCACTGAAGGGGTCCAGTGCAGGGGAAATTCTAAAGATAGAAGCTGATCCTCTGGAAGAAAGATTCATTAATCCATTCAAAAAATATTTATTGATTGTCTGCCAGCCAGTGGAGATAATACTTATGGACAAGGCGGATAGAGTCCCTTTTCTTTTGGCACTTACATTGTAATGGGAAACACAAAGTGATACTGGAAAAATACAAAGAAATGTAAAAAGGTATACAGTTTGAGGGATGTGGAGTGGTCAAGGGAAGGCATCTCTAAAGAGCTGATGCTTGCACAGAGCTCTGAATGAAATGAGAAATCAAGTTGTGGAAAGTCTCTGAGAAGACTGTGCCAGGTTCAGGAGCACAGCAGGTCTAAAGGCCTGATGCGGAGACAGTCTTGCCCGGTTGGAGGTACAGGCAGAAGGTCCTTATGACCAAAACAGAGTGATGTGGAGAGTGGTAGGAAGTGAGGTCAGAAACACAGCCCCGGATACTTCCAGCACTTATAGGCCATGGTAAGGAATTTAAATTTTTCTGAGTATAATGGAAAGCCATGGAGGAATCTTGGGAGGTAAATAATCCTTAAAAAGATGACTCTGGATGCTGTGCGAAGCTTTGATGGTAGGTAGACAAGAGTGGAAATAGGATGAACAATTACAGTGCTATTGCAACGATCTCGGCAAGAAATAATGGTGTCTTGGACTAGGTAGTAGTGATAGACATGGTGAGATGATGGATACATGGTATTTGTTACAGCTGTGGTCAACAGGATTAGCTGATCAATTGTACGTGACCTGTGGAAGTAATACTGTAGGATTTTGGCTTGAAAAGCTAGAACTCTAGTGTCTTTTCTTGAGGTGGGGAAGTCTAAATGAAGAGAAGATTTGGACACGTAGGTGATCAGGACAGGCATGTTTGAACGGCCCTTCCTCCTAAGGAGCTTGTCTTCGAGGTTCCCTAAGAGCTGGTGTGCCTGTGGATTCTATAATGAGGAGGGATTCGTTTGTTGAAAGATCTTTTCAGCTTTATTGCTTAACTCAAAGGCGAGAAAGGGATTGGGGGCAAGAAGAGAATTATTCTCCTTTGCTTTCCCAAATTGACCAAATTTAAGGTTTGCCTACAGCTGCCCTAAACAGCAGCCAAGACAGTTTTAAGAATGGGAAGACAGAAGTTCTAGTCCTGCAGTGGCTCCTAACCTGCTATGTGACCAAGGCAAACTTTCCCTCTCTCTGGGCTAGAGTCCCATATCTATTCAGTGAGAAGATGGGAACTATTACCTGTATCTCAGATTCCTCATCTGTGCAGTGGGCATCGCAGTAAATATCTGACTCTACTCTCCTCGCTGTTAGAAAGATCAGCATGGAATAATGTAAACTAGAGCTGAGAAATGAAGACTTAATTCTGACAGGGGACATGTTAGAATGATAAAGCAGCTGCAAGTTCTTATTGGCTTTGAGATTTCCTTGGCGGTAGCCATTAACTTCTTTGTACAATACATTTATTTTACTTAAAAACATTGAGATCAGCATTGGCTGCACGTTTTTCTCCAACTGTCTTAACACTGTTTGGATCCGTTTGCAGAGTAAACAGAGTTGTGTTTAACCAGAATTGAGGTTTTGCCGGGTGAATGTGACTGAAGGGAAGTGTTCAAGGGAACTGAACATGGAATGTTTTTGTTACAGTAAAGGGCTCTGGAGAATAACATGGCTGGGAGGAAAGTGATGATATGGAAAGTATGATGGACAATAAATAAGTGGTAGGATCAGTGGACTGAAGGGTTGAGTAATGGTTGGCCTGGTAACACTGGAATGAATGAGCTGGAAGGTCAGCAGCTTGTGGTCAGAGAGGGGTTGACTGAGATTTTTGGAAAGAAAGATCTAGGGCTGTGCTGTCTGATGCTGTAGCCACTGTCTTCATGTGGCTATTTTAAACTTAAGGTAAAATTTAATTAAATTTTAAATTCAGTTTCTCAGTCATACTAGCCACATTTCAAGTGCTCAGTACTTATCTGTGGCTGTGGCCACAGTATTGGACAGTGCAGGGGAACATTTCTGACATTGTAGGAGTACCCAGGAACTTCTTAGAAATTCAGGATTTAAGGCCCACCCTGGATCTACTGAAGTGGAATCTGTATTTTAAGAAGGCACCCAGGTGATTTGAATGCATATTTGAAACTTGATACATACTGAGATGGAGATAGTTTTAATATGAAGGAATTAAGAACATATTCATGATTTATTTTCTGTGAATATCCATACTGTTTCACTCTGACCAAAGATTACTTTGTATTTCAGAATTTGAATGCACTGTTACTAAATTGGCTTTGTGGGATCGGTGTAATGGAATGAGACAGGGTATTTCTATTTTAAACACTATTTTTTTAATTGAACACACCAAAATAGAGGTACTGAGTTCATAATTTAATAAACATATTTCATTTCTTTAATGTTAAACTTTATTTGAATTATTATTCCCTAGTGTTTTAGTCATCAGTAATGCACCTAAACTTCTCAAAGAATGGATAGCAAAGTTCTTAAAATGAATGGATAGGAAAAAAAAAATCTACTTATAGCAAGGTTTACAAATATTGTAATTGCCTTGGCAAAGAAAGATTCTTTTTTTAAATGTAGTTTCAGGAAAAAAAAGGTACTTTTTAACATCATAAGTTAATATAATTTTAAGTTTTATTGTAATATATTAAAGTAGGCTATGTTCAGAAAATATTTAATGTATTTACTATTCTCTTATTCATTTTCTCATTCTTAACTTATGCTTTAGGGGATGGATAAGAATGCTTTTGAGAAAAAATATAATACCATTGGACTGAATATTTTTCAAACTCACCAGTTGTTCTGTCAAGATGTACTTAAATTGCTTCCTGGAGAAATAGGTGTTGTCAACAATGGGAGAGTAAGTAGAAAAAGCAATTACTCACTCTTCTCAGTGACACTGTGGTACAGGGGTCTCGAATATTTTTCTGTCACAAGACAGCTGATGAAACACACACAAAGGACATGCTTATACGCTAGACACACCAGACAGGTCTCGGCGTAAGTAAGAAGGCCCCTGAGATGTCCAGCTCGTGGCGCATGGCCTGTCTCTTTACCCCTTCCCCAATTGACGATAGCATCGAGTGCGGCCAAGGATGTTCCTATGGGGATGGCTTTTATTTTGTCTTACTACAAGTATTAGAATAAAGACTTCCGTACGCACTACAACATTGTAATTGAGAACCACTGTTGTAGTAGGTGTAGAAAGTACATTTTGGTATCTTTTTCTTCTTGTAACTTTTTTCTGCGATTGCTATTGATTATGTTCACTAACAATGCTTTTGTAAGTTTTGAAGTATAAAGTAGTATTTATTAATACAATCTTTTTAAATCTACAGGAAAAATTACTCTTACTCCCACCATCCTAATAAAATTTATTAATAGTTTATTGTTTTACCTTCTAACTCTCTTTTCTACCTTACATAACCATTTCTTTTTTTTTAAATATGTAATTATAATGCTCTTTTATATATGTATAATTTTATATCACTTTTTTCTTAATATATTACAAACATTTTTCTAATTAATTGAGGGGTTTAATAGATATATACAAAATTAATAGTTGATAGCTACTTACCAATATTTTTAGTATGATAGTCTGGTTTTCTTTTTCAGGAATGATTTAAGTTTTCAAAAATTGAATCTGGTGCTTAGGTATATCAAGAAATCAACTAATGCAGTGTGTTTGACATATCTCTGCTTGAACCATCAAATTATATATCCCTAAATAATCTTCAAAGCTCTAATACTGTCTTTGTCTTCTACATTTTTATGAGCTCTGTTCACCTGCATCTTTCATTCCCATATCATCATTCCCTTAAAATTATGCCTATTTATTTCTTGCCTGAATGCATAAATAAAAGGAATTGGGGAATAGTGAGAGATTTACATCCCCAAGCATCCATAAATCAAATATTTCTGCTTCAGTATAACAGTTCTTGAGCTAATTGTGTTAGCTCCTAACCGTAGGTAGACTAAGGTTCCTCGGTGTACAGTGCTATTTTAAAATCGATGAGAAGAGTTACCATGTATTATTACAATAACATAAAGTACCACTGAATTTTGATAGTGAGCTATGCGAAAGCCCCAAAATGCCATTGCTTTTTCTCTATAACAGTTGTGAAGAATTATGGCTTTCTAAAACAGGTTTAAAGTACATGACTACTTTGCCTCTGTCAGGCTAGTACTTGCCCTTTGGTGTTATACATTAGGGAAAAGCGACCTTATGTTTTCTTTGTCGTTGTTTAATATAATTCAGATATTATTATCAATATTAGCAATAAGAAATATTATAGTTATGTTCAACTTATTTCTCTTAGAGCTACATTTTCTTCTTATTTTCTTTGAAATTAACAAAACATTTTGATATAATTTTGCATCTGCCATGAAGCAAACATTCTTCTAGATTTTCAGAGTAGAGTAGTGAACAATCATGTTTTCATTGAGTTTACATTTTGGTGGGCAGAGGCTCAAAGCAGATAACGGCCTTACTGATCAGGTGTTACTTGGACAGAGAACAAAAAGAGGTGAGAGAGCAAACCCTGTTGAATATCTAGAAGAGGCACATTCCAGGTAGAGTGGGCAATGAGTACAACACCGGAGATGAGACCACAGCTGAGTGCTCTAGACACAGTGGGTCTGAAGAGAACAGCCAGGAGAGAAGTAGCTCGGGGCAGGTCGTGCAGGGGGTTCCTCTGAATGAGTTACAAAGCTTATTGTTCTGGGCAGGGGACTGACATGATCTGGCTTGTGTTTTATTTGGCTCATTAGTGGCTGTTACATTGAGAACAGACTGTAGGGGTCAGGACACCAGTTAGGAGAGGGGGTAACAGTCTAAGTGCAAGATGATGGTGGCTTGGACCAGGATGGCTCTAGTGGGAGGAAGGAGAAGTAGTGGTGGGATATATTTTGGAGGAAGGGTAAACAGGAATCGCCGGCCCACTTGCTGTGGGGTGTGAGAGAGCTACGTAACTGGCAGAATGGAGTTGCCATTGCTTTAAAGAAAGGAAGACTGTGGCGGGGTGGGGTTGTTCAGGAGGGCTGGAAAGGGGAAGACAGAGAAGCTGTAGCAGATCGTTGTAATTCTGAGCCAGATAGTTTAACGCCTGAAATAATCCTGACATTTTAGACTCAGGCTCCATTCTGAACCTGTCCAAATGTTTGTTAGAATTGAGATGTATTCAAAGCTAAAATTGTTTAAAAATGATCAAAACTGAGGTGCAATGATGATCTCATACTTTGTTACTGACATACCAAAAGATTAAAAATCTGTATTTTTAATATCAAACAAAACCCTAAATAATGCTATTGCTATAATTATATTTATTTTTATTATACTACATATTTACAAATTGCTGAAAGACATGGTATAGCAGAGAGTAAAAAACAGGCAAGGACTTTTCTTTTTAGCCAGATAGATCTGGATTCGAATTCTAGTTGCACCATTAACTATATGACCTTTGTGAGACTTCTTCATTTGGACAATGGAAAAGGTCTGTTTTACAAAGTTGTCAGTTAAATTTACTTTTACATATAAAACACACGGAACAGCCCAGAGTAAATTTTCAGTAAACATTACCTTCTGTTTTCTCTTTAAATATTAGAAGGCTATCATGGGGGATATTGGGTACATTTCTAGACTTAATTTGTGTTACATTCACTGAGAGTCAGTATAGATTCAGTATAAAGGCCAACTGATCAAACTTCCATGAGTAGAGAGAAATTTTTATCTCAGTATATGGATGATCACTCTAACAGAGCTTTCTAAAATTTTAATGATCTGTCAGAGGAGGTAGTACATTTCTGTTATTCTGTGTAACTGAAAAATCACATTTCCAAAATGTTGTAAAGATTTAAGCTCCAAATGGGTTTTATTGTAATTACATGATTTTCAGATTTAACGTTCCATTTCCCAACTTGGCCATTATATGATTTTATACTATTTGAAGTTACTTTATTCCACAAACATTGTATTCAAATGTAAGTAGAACTAAGACACAAGAACCAAGTTTCTCCTAGCTGTTTGACACTGAACTTACATAGGTTCTCTAGTGAATTTAATCAGTAAATATACCCAATCTTGTTAATCCTTTAGAAAGATAATTTGAGATTTCATTTCCTTATTCTGAGTTATTAACAAAACTGCTTGAGTCACTAGAAGTGGTGTAGATAAAATTCAGCTATTTTCCAGGCCTCTCCTATTCATAGTCTTAAAAAATATAACATTGACAGTGCTTTAAAAGTTACTGTAAAAGTGATAGCAAGCCTTAAGGAAATGAAATGCTTATATGTGTACTTACAGTTTTATAGTGCCCTTTTTTTGTACTTTTAGGAACCCAGGTTTTATGTTTAAAGTGAACATGATATTTGTTTAGGTGGATGCCAGTATCCCAGCTAATAGCGCCTTTGATATGAACAAATGAGAAAAGAACTACACTTCATTAATTTTTAGAAAATATTAACTGCAGAGCATATGAAGGGGAAGTAAAAGAATCCACTGCAGCTATTTCATTCTGGTCTTTTTTCAAGGAAAAAAGTATTCTGGTTGACATGTTTTCTAATTGTTTTTTATTAAGTATAATTGTTGGTGCGTAAGACTCTGTCAGGCTCACCTTCTACATCAGAGCTTATGTTCGTAGTACTATGATGATGCATGTATTAGCTTCCTTGGAAGATGATAATGGTAGTAGAGTTGGCGATGGTTGTGATGGGATAGCTATTCTGAGAAATTAGGCATATGGCAATTTTACAAAGTCCCCCTCTGTAGTTACTGGTTTAAAGCTGACCTACACGATCTTGCTGTGCTCCAAACAGTTTAGTCAGCATCAGTTAGATGAAGGTTGGTTGGTATTATTAAGTAATTATGGGATTTGTCTCTTGGGTTTTTTTGCTCTTTTATGCCTTATTTATGTATTAATTCATATCTATATACTGTAGACTACACTTTACAGATGAATAGGAAAAAATCGAAAAGATTTGTGAAATATAGACAGCTGATTTCATAATTTACTTTAGAATGAAAAGCCTTAGGTTTTTGGAAACATTGTGTTTCAAAGTAAAACTTTCAAATGAAAATAACTTGCTGCTTTTTAATTTTGCCACTCTGATTTTGGTGTTAATGCAAATGTTGTTTGTAATATCAAAGTGAGGAAATACTTTTCCCTTTTTTTCCCCCAGTGGATTTAGTAAATGGTGGGATTAATAGCCACTATCTGTTTTACTTAAAGAAATATCTATATGATAAAAAATATTTATCCCAAATTGGTATTTTATAGAAGATATAAAATAATATAACTGCTTTTATCTTAAGTTCTTAGGACCTTTAGATGAAAATTTCTATGCAGAAGATTTTTACTTGTTGGAAAAGATAACACTCACTAGTTTAGGAGAGGAAATTGAAGACTTTGCTCAAAGTACAAAATCTATCGACTTAAAGGTGTAAGTATGTAAGAGCAATTCATTTCGGAGTTTGGTATTTTGCATCTGATTTTTGTCTTTTTAAGTTTAGAAGGTGTTTTAAATACATACACAAGCTATAATGAAAGACATGTACAGAATGTACAAAAATAATAATAAAAGATATCCATTTGCTCACCACCATCAAACTGTTGATGTTAACGTTTTGTTTTATTTGCCTTGGATATGACTGTTTCTTACCCACCAGTCCTGTTCTCCTCCCTCCCCAGGAGGTAATCATTTTCCCAAATGTTGTGTGCATAATTCCCATATTTGTGTTTATAC
This sequence comes from Camelus ferus, assembly GCF_009834535.1. Taxonomy (NCBI): domain Eukaryota; kingdom Metazoa; phylum Chordata; class Mammalia; order Artiodactyla; family Camelidae; genus Camelus; species Camelus ferus. The sequence continues at coordinate 36,865,948 of NC_045709.1, forward strand.
TTTTATCACGTGTAAGTGTCCATTATTAGTGTTTGTTGTGTTAAAGCCTTGACTTTTTTAGAGAGATGCTATTACACATAGGCTCCTTTTGCAGTCTACCTCCATAGGAGCTTTATCCATGTTCATGTATATAGAGTGAGCTTATTCATTTCAATTTCTTTTTAGTATTTCATTTTATGAATATACTGCAGTTCACTTGTATACTCCATTACTGAAGTGCAGTTAACTTGGCTTTAGTTTTTTTTACTGTTACATAAATGCTATAGTGGACCTGGCGTATGTGGCTCCTTGTGCAGTGTGTGCACAGAGGAGTGTTGTTACTGGGTTGTAGGGTAGGCATTCCTTCAGCTTTACCAGAGATTGATAAATTCTGTCCTTCAAAGGAGTTGCAACAATTAGCACTCCCACCAGAATTGTGTAAGAGTTCTTGTTTCCCCGAGTCTTCACCAGTTCTTGGTGTTACCCAACCTGTTAATTTTTCCTGTCTGATGGATGTGGAATTACATCTTGTTTTAAATTGCACTTCCTTGACTTCAGGGAAAGTTGAGTATCTTCTCATATGATTGTTTTCATTCATGTTTGTTCTTCTGTAAAATAATCTGTTCATACTTTTTGTTTGGGTTTTCTTTTAGTGATTTGTAAACATACTCTCTATGATTCTGTTTACTTTATCAGTTATATATGCTAAAATATAATATTCCAACTAGTGGCTTGGCTGCTTACTTTTTAATTGTAACTTTTACCACATACATAGAAGTTTTTTATTTTAGTATCCAAATATTATCAGGGGTTTTCCTTCATAGTTTGTGATCTGTGTGTGTAAGTGAGAGAGTGTGTGTGTGTGTGTGTTTAGGATGTATAAGAATTTTCCTTGATCTGAGTGCATAAAGATTTTCTACTTTATTTTCTTTTTAAAGTTTTACAGTTTTTTTTTTTCAAGGAAACATTCCTTAAAGTTCAACCAGCATTTTCTGTCCCAACATATCATTGAACATATACATGTTCTCTGTCATGGATTTTTTAATTTGGTTATATTAATCTAGGTATTTATTTCATGTGATCTTAATTAGTTTTCAAACTAATTTGAAACCACAGAAATATGAGCTTCTTAACTATTTTAAAAATCTTTGAAAGTTGATATTTTATCATTTACTTTGTTTTTCCTGCTCTTCTTTCCTTCCTCCATGGGTCCCCACTCTTGGACACATAACCAGCACAAAGCAGATATTGACTTGAATTGACTAATTCTCCATATTTTTGTAGACACTATTAAGAACACTATTTATGTGTTTAAATATCTTATCAATGATAAGAAAAAAATAGGATGACCTTAAAAGCAGCAGTAATCTTACTTTGACAAATTCTACAAGTTTGGGAGAAAGGTCACTTATATACAATTTGTCTATTGGAGACATTTTAAATTAAATTTCCTTTTCTTGAGGCGTTAATTGTGACATGAAATACGGACCTTTCTTTTCCCCAAAAACCCATGCGATGTTTATTTTGTTTCTCCAGCATGAGTGACTTTGTTATGAAATTTGATGCCCTCGTTTCCTCTTTGCCTCAATCTGCCTCTCGGTATGATATCACATTTCTTAAAGAGAATCACAGGTAAGAATGTATTAATGCTGTGTGTTTTGTCACTGCACCCTATACGCAATTATGGTTACCATTTATATTCATAATAGAGTAGAAGTTAAAGTAGGATTAAAAGTTGTCAGAGAATAAATGTATTTGACAAGATTAGGAAAAGAAATTTTAGTTAATTATATTCATGTAAATAAAAGACTATATGTGTGTGTGTGTGTGTGTGTGTGTGTGTGATATGAACTTGGATATGAAGTTCCAAGTAAGTCAGACTGAGTATGAGTTGTCTTATTCTCATCTTTCTTTCACGCTCAAGATCATTTGGAATTTTTATACTATAATCATTATAAATAATGATATCTTTACATTCTCAATGTGTAAAAGACTCAGTTGCTGAAGAATTCTGATGAATAAAGTGTAGGCATGTACAACAGCATGTCCCAAAATGTGTCCTATGGAACATTACTCTGAGATGGTGACAGATATTCTGGGAAAGAAACTGTTCTCTAGTCAAGTAAGTTCAGAGAATACTGCATCCTTTGGGGTAGAGGAGTGAGATTTTCAATGTGCATCAACATATTGACAATTATAAGATGTGGCTGTAGTTAAAATAAAAGTTCACTTTAATAATATCTTAGTCTGTAAAATATAGATGATGATCCCTACCCTTCAGGGGATTTATGAGATTCAGGCCTAACGTCTCGAGCACAGTAGGTATTTAACATATTGTAGTTACATGAATGATGAGGGGTTTCTCACAACTTGGAAATGAGAGATTGAACCTGAAACCATAAAACCAACTCACATTAATCATGGGAGAAATGTGAATATCTACCTTAAATGTAGGATCCAGGTCAGCAAGACTTAACGATAATCTGATTGAAGGCCTTAATTTATTGAAAGAACAATGACTTTGTTGGCGTTTGTGTGTGTTGGAAGCCTAGGAAAAGTAGAGAAGAGCACATTAGCCATACTGGGCTGTACAGCAGGGTCAGTCAGAGCAGTAGATCGCTGTTATGTGTGTGTGCATCTATGTGTATACGTGTGGGAATGTATAGATAAGAATTTAGGTGTATATCTGAGCATGTATGAATGAATGAATTCTCACAGGATTCGACCTTACACGGTTGTGGGAGCTGGTTAAGCAGTCCCTGTAAGGCTGCTGACTTCTGATACTGGAGCTTGAAGTTCACAGGGCAGGCAGTAAGGGAGAGTGGTAGCTATAGAGAGAGGAGATCGGGAGCAAGCTGGAGCCCCACAAGCATGGACTGAATCCTGTGTCGGTCCTTGTTGCTCCTGGCCTTAGGACATAGCGGGTGTCCTGCAGAGGACGGGAGCCCTCTGTCACGAAGCTAAACACACACATGACCTGGGAGTCAGAGAGCAGAGGGAGGATCTTGGGGAAGGTAGAGCCAGTGGGGACCTCATGCCACCGACAAGAGTAAGCAGATCAGTGACAGTGTGGGAGCTCCAGAGAGGCTGCTAGCCCTCCTGCCCTCCAGGTATCCTGAGCGTCTCTCTCGCGGCCCACCCACCAGAAATGGGAAGGAACAGAAATTCTGGAAAATGCCATTCAGCCTAGCCAGAACGCATACTGAGTAGATGTTGGGAACTACGGAATTCTGATTCATAGAACCTCACAAAATTGGCAATAGTTGGGGTAAAAAACCTAAAGTAACAGTAAACATTTCCCTCTTTTAGCCATAGTAATGTCTCATAAAGCAGTTCTGACTAGTGCTATGACAGTAATTTGTAAAATTTTTACCAAAATAACTAAAGGAATTAACCACTGTAGATAGTCTCTTCAATTTAAAACATCTGATTTGTAGCTCTTATTTTTAGCTAGGAATTACCCACCAGGATCTGCTGTCTGATCCCACCACTCCTATTTTAACGTAATTAAATCATATCAACTACATAGAATATAAAATGTCTTTAATCTCTCAGTGTCAGAAGACCCATATTTGAAGTGAATTTTACATTAGCTTTTATGTGATTTTTGAGAAATTAATCCTTTCAACGGCATGAAGTCCAGGTATTTGTAGTCTTTCCGTCCCAAAGAAGACTAGTACCCCTGTGATTCTACAGGGGTACATTTTGATTTGATAATCTTTTCCCTTTGTAATATGTAAAATATTTAATTCATACATCTCAAAAAAACTGACTTATGTTATTACAGTGTTAAAAACAGTAATTCAGTTGGACTCTTCTGTACTTTTAATTACATACATGCTTTAAACTTTTCATTGTGTTAAATATAGAATTGGTTATCTCCTACTGGCCTTCTATGTGCTTTTAATGATTTTCCCAACATTTTCCTTTAAAGATTAGTCCATCTTCCAGCTTAGAACTTAGATCAGTGAAAGACAAAATGGAGAGGATGACTAGGGCCAAAATAATATGATAATTTGGGGTGTTTTTCCCCTAATTTTCCTGTTATAATGGGTTTTTATAATACTAAATTTAATAAAAGAACTGAATAATTTTATCATTCTCAAATCTGAGAAAATATATTCAACTAACACAAAAGCATCTTTGTTTTATTTTTTATATTGTGTGGTCCATTATAATTTAGGAGGCTTTTATCGGAGCTTTTTTCACTATAATAGCATTGTTCTTTGAAGAGACTTTTTAAAATCTCTCATTCATAAATCTCACTTTTATTTTCTCTTTTCAGTTTTCTAATTTGTTGAACACAAACATTAAACTTTTAAATTTGTGTTTTCTTTGTGAAATAATCATGATTTTTTAATGAGAGAGAGTGAGAAAGCAGTTTATAAGAATACACATTGCTAAGATTAAGATTAATTAAGTAATTGAATAAACTTAACTGATCATCTTTCATCTTATTTTTTATTTTTCTAGCGTTATAAAGATAAATTCTCTGGAGGATGATATGGTCTTTGATGTCATTGCTATTGTTGATCCGTTGACAAGAGAAGCACAGAAGATGGCACAGTTACTAATCGTAAGACAAGACTACGTCTTACTAAATATTATACACATATTTATTAGATGATTACTACTTTCATTATGAAATTTATAATTAATCTTTTCAGGTCTGTTTTGAAGTATCATCAAATGTTTGCCCTTGGTTCTTTATTTCTTAGAATATTTTAAATAGAATGTGATATTTCATTGTAGAAAGTGAAGTATAGAGCTGTGCCTGAGGTATTGTGGCAGTGCCAGGGTTAGGTGCTAACATGGATATAGTCATTGTCCTAGTCACCCCAAAATTCGTATGTTCAAGCCCTAACCCCCAGTGTCTGGAACTGGAAGTAGGGCCCTGAGGTTAAATTAAGGTTAAATGAAGTCTGATGAGTGGGGCTGTAATCCAGTAGGATCAAAAGCCTTAGAAGAAGAGGAGGAGGAGAGAGATCTTTTTCCTCTCCACATGCGAAGAAGAGGTCATGTGAGGACACTGCAGTGTGGCAGCCACCTGCAAGCCAGGAAGAGGGCCCTCTCCAGAAACTGACTCTGCCAGCACCTTGACCTGAAATGAATACACTTCTGTTGTTCAGGACCCTTGGTCTGCGGTGTTTTGTTATGGCTGCCTGAGCTGACTAATTCAAGTGTCTTCCCGTCTTCATCTTTCTTTCCCCAGCTGTGGAGGATGGCTTCTGGAGATGCTGATGTCTAAGCTTAACTAGTAGAAACAGCTCAGAGTCCAATAAGTAGTGTTAGCCAAACAGGTGAAGCTGGTAGAAGGAACATGAAGGTTGTATTCAGTAGGTTTGGCCACAGTAACAAAGCCAAAGTAGCAGCACCTTCAAGTATGCAGTTTCTCTCTGTCCTCTCACCATCCATGTGTGAGCCGCCTGGGGTTGCTAAGGCAGCTCCGCAGTGTGAGGGGCTCAGGCACCTTGTGTCGTTCAGCATCCTTACGAAGCAGCTTTTTTCTGGTGGTCTAAGATGAAGCTCCTCACATCCCCTCTGTGTTTTTGCAGCAGGAAGGGGGGAGACAGGGGCACAGCCCTGGACATGTTCCATCCAGTCACATTCCATGACCAGAATGTCGCCAGCCAGCTGGCTGCACCTAGTCACAAGGGAGGGTGGACACTATGCATAAACCTGAAGATCCTTCACTAAGAAAATAGAGGAGAGTGAATATTAGAAGACAGTGGACTCTGAACGAGCATTATGTGGTTTATCATGGTGCTGAAAATATTAAAGCTTCACACTGTGGTGCAGCTTTCAGTAGTTCAATTTGAATAAGCTAGTCATATCTGAAGGCAGTATTTTTTTCTAGCGATGTTCAAAATCTGGGGGTAATCCTGTTTGAAGTTACTCAATGCCTTTTTCTTTGTAAAGACACATCAGAAAATATTCTCAGAAGTGGAAACTATTTGTCCTTTGACAGTTTACTTTTGGAAACAGGCAAACATAATTAGATACTAAGTACAGTGAAGCTGTAAAGGGTCAAACTGGGGCACAAATGTGTATCTTCTGTCAGAATGTCAAGTGCAGTTTCGCTCAGAAATTACTTTGCCCTGCCAAATCGTATTGGAAAAATGGATTTATAGGTATGTTATAAATGTATTTATTAATGTGCACAAGTAATTTCAGAAACCCCTTGCGCATTCCACCTGTTCACTGTATGACTGGGGAAAACTTAATTCCATAGTTGACTTACTTGCCTCATTCTATGTTTCAGCATTTGTATATCTGCAAATCTTAACTTCTTCAGACACACTATTCATATTATTTAGAAAACAGAAATCAGTAATCATACCCGTAAGGAATGGAAGTAGTATGATGCTTTTTAGTGTACAGATTCCATGTGCCTATGGAGATTCATTATTCAGAAAAAAAAACATTGCTTACCTCTGCAGTTATTATGTAAACATAGAATTTAGGAATTTGAAATATGGATTATACAGAAATATATAATATTATATTGCATTCCAGTTTACATCATTAGTAATAAGAGCATACTTTATTTCTGAGCAACCAGAACTTCACATAACTTACTATTTCTTCCTATAGAGAAAACGTATGCTAGAAATTTATGCTAAAGGCATAAATTAACTTACTGGAAGAGAGGGATAGTGTCTCATTTAACACTTGGGAGAAACAATAGCTCAGCAACCTCCACTGTAGCTAATGTGAGGAGTGACAGAATGAGAATTAAAACTCAAAGCTCTTAAACCCTTCGTCTGTATATTCTAATTTCTCTTCAAACCTGTATCCTTTCCATTCCATGTATCTGTTTTCTTCTTCTCCTCTTACCTGTGTCATTTCTTCTCTTAATATCTTTCAGATCTTCACTGACTTGTTGCCTGTACAGAGGTGGGGACTAACTGAATTAATAATTCTACTTCAGTGCTCTAGGGAAATAAAAAGAAAAGAGAGTATTTTATCTGTATGTAGCCGAGAACTTCCTACATCTCTCACAGTGCAGGTGAAATTCCAAAAGGATCAGGGCGCCCTTGACACTATTGTTGTGAGGTGACCACTTTATATTTGCAAGTCAAGATTATAGTAATTATTCTTGTTCTGCAATAGTAAGTAAATTCAGATACCATGAAAGAAAGTCACTTTAAGCAAATGTAGGCAGCATAGCACTTGGGCAGTGAAATCCGCTGGGTTGAAGTCTTAACCTCTGCCATGACTTGGGCAAATCACTGCATCTCTCTGTGCCTCGCCTGTAAAAGTAGGTGCCTCAGAAGGATGTTGGGAGGACCAGATAAGATAACAAATATCAGGTGGAAATGTAGTGCCTGGTACACTGTATATGCTCAGTAAATGTCAGCTACCAATATTAATGTCAAATGTGGGAATTTTTTTCTAATAGGTACTTGGCAAGATTATCAACATGAAGATAAAGTTGTTCATGAACTGTAGGGGTAAGCTTTCAGAAGCCCCTTTAAAGAGGTGGGTCTACGTGAACATAATTTCATTTTGAAAAACTTGCAAGTGCTAAGAGGAAAAAAAGGAACATAATTACTGCACCCATTTTTTTCCTTCACAGAATGCTTAACTGAGTAGATCAGAAGATCAGAGATTGTTTATTAACCTTATGATATAAAATTAAAGTAACCTAATCAGTAAAATTGACCCAGTCTAATTGCAAAATTTATACGGATTTATGTTCATCTGTGGGTATTTTTGAAAATGTGATCTAAGAATACCTATTTAAAAATATACAAGGGGGTGGGAAGGGATAGACTGGGAGTTTAAAATTTGTAGATACTGACAGGCATATGCAGAATAGATAAACAAGGTAATACTGTATAGCACAGGGAAATATATACAAGATCTTGTGGCAGCTCACAGCAAAAAAAAATGTGACAATGAATATATGTATGTTCATGTATAACTGAAAAATTGTGCTCTACACTGGAATTTGACACAACATTGTAAAATGACTCTAACTCAATAAAAAAAATTTAAAAAAATATATATATATATACAAATGGGAAATAAGGTTGAATGAAACCATTTTTGATTTAGCTATACTTTCAGTAATTCAGAGCTGAATTATTAAAATGACCTTTATTATGCCATCATATTTATTATTTGGGAGTATTGAGATGTAATTAGTTTAGAATAATCCTTCAATGATATAGAAGATTTTTAGTTATATGTGAAAATGCCTCATTAATACTGATCTGTTGGAATAACTATATCTCAAGTAAGTACAAAACAAACCCTGCCTGTTCTTTGTGGATCAGATCTGCTATCATTTTGAGCCATTCTTACTAGTTGTAATATATACTATCCCTCAGGTGTAACAGGGCAGAAAGGCTTGTTAAGGTGCTTTCCTCTATGTAATTCTTTATTTTTAATTTATTTATTTTTTAATTTTTATTTGTTATTTATTTTGGGGGGTGATTAGGTTTACTTATTAATTTCTTGGAGGAGGTACTGGGGAGTGGTACTAGCATGTGCTCTACCACTTGAGCTGTACCCTTCCCCCTCCTCTGTAATTCCTTGTTTACTTATTGAATTGTACTTGTTATAATTGATAAACATACTGTAGATTAATGCCTTGAGCAGATATTTTAAATATGGTATTTTTAATATTTGGAAAGCAATACAGTAGGAGATGAGGAAATTTTAAATGAAGGTTTAGGGTACATTCATTCCCTACTGAGATGTTCATCCTCATATTTCATTTTTCATACTTCTTATTTACCTTTTGTATTTCAAATTTTATCACATATGTTGCTAACTCTGAACAGTTCATCTTATGTTAGCTACTAATTGAGAGTTCTGTTAGCTCCTTGAGTACAGAATTTTTACTCATACAAGTAGGAACCCTCTCCACAGTATCTCGATAGAGCTTTGGGGTACATGATAAAGAATAAGAATGTTGAACATAAGCCAGCACAGTCTGTTAAGAAGAAAGGAACTTGACTTCTCTAAGGTGAAATAACAGCTAATGTACCAGAGATGCTTTGAGGGGTTAATAATGGTGCACAGGACAAAAACTAACAAGCTAGTTTTAAACCATGAGTTCAGCAGAATCTTACTCAGTAGCATATATCAAGCAAACTAGTTGACACATTAATTCTGTTGACCTGAGACAAATAGACTGCTAGATATTTCTCCAGCTAAGGTGGATTATTTAGGATCAGCAGAGAATTGCAGTTCAGGGTCGGCAACCAAGATGAACCATATAGAAGTCCCCGTGAGGCAAAGGAAAGAGAGCTGTTTTCCAGAGGGGAAAGGAAGCTGGGAGGGCTGTAGTAAGTAGAGAGCCCGTGGCTTCTCACGGCTGAGTCCTTGCCAGGGAGGAAGAGGCGTCCTCTTTCTTTTGGGCTCTGTACCCATCACAAGGTGTGAGTGCTCCCCAGTCTGGTCTCCTGACACTACTTAACTGAGGTTTCTGTTTATTGGTTTTTTGTTGTTTTTTTTTTACAATTCACAGCCCTTAACTTTTACAATACTGTCTCATTCTTCTCAGAGATGACAGAGGTTCTGGGCAGGAATTCCCCCAGTTCACGCCTGTCTCCTGTACCTCTCCAGCCGTCCCGAGTGGTGGGGGAAGAATTGCCGTCCTTCCTTCCTCTTGGTTGAGGGGATCCCGCACTTTCCCATTTGTTGTGGATCCTTGCTGTATCACATCGTCCCTTTGTTCCATATGTCGCCTCTCTACTAGTCCTTTTCTTTCCGTCCTAAGAGTTACTGTTCAATTTTGAAAAAGAAGTAAACTTCTCCTGTCACTTCCTCTCCTCTGGAACCCTGTCTTTTCTCCTCGTCTCCACTCTGTCATCTCAGCTTCTCAGAAGTGTGGTCGCCCCTCTTCAGCTCTCACTCCCTGTGCCTCCCAGGGAAGTAGGGCTTTAACTTTCTCTTTGCCACTGAATTGTTTGTACTGAATCACAAAGAAATTGCTCTTGGCCACGTCCATGGGATTCTCCTGGACGGTGTTTCTGCTGCATTTGACAGGACCAGGGGCCTGGTTTGGACTGTGCTCTCCCGGTTTTCCTCTCACTCCTCTTCTTTGACTGGGCCTGCCTGCCTGCCTGCTTGACGTGGGCACATCAGACGCAGCTGCCAGTGATCACCGCCCCCGGGATTCACACTCTAGACCATCCCCGGGCGCGGGCTGTGCCTAGTGATTTGCTTCTCATGAAGGGAATGTGGCGAAAGCGATGCAGTGTCTCTTCTGCGATCAGGCTGTGAGAGACTGTTACTCTTGTATTGCCGGCATTCTCTCTCTCCTGCCCTCGTGCGCCTCTCCCAGCTTGCTGGAGGTGCCCTGTGGCGAGGACTTGGGGCGGTCTCCGGCCAACCACTAGTGAGGGGCTCCCGCTCTCACTCCAGCGGCCCTTGAGGAACGGAGGGGTGGATCCTTACCCCTCAAGCCTTGAGACAACCACAACACCGCTGACACCTTGACTGTAGTTTCAAAATAGTGAGAGTCACCATTCTTAATATTACAACTATTTCTTATTGCATAAGATATTGGGGGATAAGGCTAAGATACATTAAAATTGCAAGTACTTCTAAAAGCTCTGTGAACAAGCAGCTGCCTCAACCAGTCCTATTTGTTTTTCATTGTACTTTTTAAATTGGTATCAGAATTTTAGCTTAAAGTTTACTTGCTTGCTGATTATCATTTTTCTTCATGTTATTAGAGGTGCTGAGAGCTAATGAAATGGCTAAAAATAGACCATGGTCAAATTTGAAGAAGGATCAGTGAGTTAATACAGATTGTAAACTGCTGGAACCTGCATAAATCAGTATATGTTAGAGAGATTCTAATCAGGTTCATTGAGAAATAATTAACAAGGGTGTATAATACACACAGTCTTACAATAGATAATAGTATAAACAAAATAATGATTGTCTACCATTTATGTAAGCATTAACTTTAGTATAGTGTTTTTATTCTTTTTAATTTAGACTTTGTGGTCATGTTTTTAAAACTTTTTCAGTTTTAAAATATTTTAGATAGGAGAAATCTCAATTTTGGTCACAGTGTGTATTTTATTTCTGTTCTGTCAACAGCTTTTACCGTTTTGTTCTGGAACCGGAACTGATGTTAACGGCTAATGGCATTGTTGGACCAGCAGCAAAATTCTTGGGTATCCCTGAGGCACCCCTTCTAACCCTCAACATGATTACTCCTGAAGGCTGGTTGGTTGAGAATAGTACGCAGCAACTGTGACCTTGATAATATTCATTTAAAGGATGTAAGTTATCATAAAGTTATATAAAGAAAGAGGAATAGGATCAATTCTCATGGGCGACTATAATCATACCAAGTGGCCATAGCCACGGCTCACCAGAATTTTCTCCTTTAAGATTCTAGTTCCAAACCCAGTCTCTCCTTCGACTTTTGAGTTTCCCTGACTTCCAAATGCAGCATCTCTAGTTCTCTGGGTTCTTAGATGCCCTCCCCTTTTTTATTGCTTCCCAGACTCCTGGTTCACAAATGCTGCCCTAAGATGAACAATGTAGAAACCAGAGAGATGGATGAGTGGCAACTTAGAACAAAGCCATTAAGTACCTTTGCCCTTCAGGTCTCTCTCTTTTTTTTTTAACTCAGAAAGGAACATGGTTCACCTGAAACTTTTTTTGCCCCATAGCTCACAGCCAGAGAAAACAGTCCTAATGAGATTAGGGTAGACAGCAGGAAAGAGTTTGCACGTATACTGCAGGCTGGCACACTGCTTCCCGCCACCTCCAGCCTGACCCTTGTCCAGTAAATGACCAGACTTCTCTTGCCCATCTGTTGTCGTCCAACCCATAGCACAAAAGATACGGGAGGAAACTTTTATAATACATGGAGTCTTTCTGAACATTCTATTCAAAATGGGAAAGGGATTCAGAAACCGCAAAAAGCAGAAGTATTTTAGGAGAGTTTACCTGGAGAACAAGTATCCAGAACCCGGAGGGAAAATACTTCCTTCTCGTTGCCCTCCCCTTTGCCTGGCTCTGCATGACCTCTGACCTATTTCCCGCTCTGCGTTTGATAGCTCCTTCAGAATGCAGCCATTACCCTGACCTGGGGATACACATTTTACTTCTCATAGTTTGGTTAAGGTTGTTCATCATTTGTTTCTCACGCTTTTCATGTGTTACTTTTTGTCTAAAGATTTTCCTTCTAGGCAGGTTTCTTCTGACTCACTCGTGTAGATTCTGTGGGATCCTACGTCACCTCCCTGGAATATACTCACCCGTACCCCCAGCTTCACCTACCCAGAGAAGAACCTAAAACTTAGTCACAGCAATCATCTCAAGTCAGTCTACGGGAAAAATAGGAAGACAGAAAAATAGTTAAATCTATGAGGGAAAATTCAGAAGTGAATTTGGCATGAATAAAAAAAAAAATCCTGTTTCCTCCATGATTAGTTGGATCTCTGAAAAGGAGTCTCTTGGACTCTTCATTAAGAGAGTCCAACAATATATATCAATAAAATAACTTTAAAGGTTCTAAAAAAAAGGGGGTAAAAAGTTGTGGTGGAAGAATTAATGCACCATGGAGAAGATTTTAAATTGAGTCTGCTGGTAAAAAAAAGTTCAGCCACTATTATTAAACAGTTAATTGAGACTAAACGTTGTGAGTAACAAATACAGCAATGTCTTTTTAGAAGCTATTTAAATGAACAGTATTTTAGAAGGCTAAAATAAACAGAAATAATTTCTTCTGTCTTCATAGATGATATGAATAAACAGAAGGAAACTATAAATTCTAGCAGCTCTAACAGTTGAGGCCACCTGCTGCTAAGGTCTTCTCTCCCTTTGTGTGCTCTACATGCGTACTTAGAATATTACCTGAAAATATCCTAGAAGAATATGAAATAACAAATAAATACGTTTGCTAGAGCACAAAGAAGGAGTTGTAGGGAAAGGGAAGAACTAAAACTAATAATGAGAGATGTCACTACACGCTAGCTTGTGCGAGCTCTCCTTGCTACATCTAATTCCCGGACATTATACAAACACCTGATGAAAGCTCGATTTAGAAAGATTCTTCCTTACCAGGACTTCGTTCAAATGGCTTATTGCACAACCAGCATTAATGCCGTTACTGAAGGTGACAGAAGTGGTTCCACGAAAGCTTAAAGTGAGACAGTGACTTTTACCTGGAGTTCAGATGTGCTTCTCAGAGCTTGTTACTAGACCCACATCAAAGGCTCTCCAGTTACATTTAATTACAGTTATATTTAATTTTGAGTGCAAAGCAATTAACCATGAATTTTTTTAACTGCAAGAAAGGTGATGATGATAAATTGGCTTTCTCGCTAGGTCTGAAGTGGGAGCTGAGCTCTAGGGCACAGCACACGATGCGGATTCTTTGAGGAGTTTCCTGTCTCAGTCTGTCTTGCGGAGATCTCTGCGTGCTACAGCTTCCCAGGCCACCCCCCCCACCCCCGCCATGCTCACCTCTCCTCCTTGTGGTGTTGGTGCTTATATCACGAGGTTGGAGTAGAGAGGATGTCACGGGAAAGGAAAAAAATTCATCATGGGCTTTAGTGTTCAGAAGTTGATTCAACTGTTAAGTTCACTCGTCTAAAAGAAAGACTTGATGTTCCCCCGTCAAATATATTGGCTAATGTTAAAATAATCACATATATTTATTATAAAATTTACATTATGAGAATTACTAACACCAAAAACAATGACACATTTCCTCCATAGGTTGAGGGAGCTGTCACAGCAGAATATGAACTAGAATATCTGCTACTCGAAGGACACTGCTTCGACGTAACTACAGAACAAGCTCCTCGGGGTCTGCAGTTCACACTGGGCACAAAGAATAGGCCTGTTATGGTTGACACCATCGTGATGGCCAACCTTGTAAGTATTATACATACTCAGTGGATATTTAATTAAATGTTTTGGTGAAATCATCTAAGTTTTCCTAACAATAAGATGAAATTATTTTTATCCTACTGTTGCTGAACAGCTGCCAGAAAAAAAAAAATCCTTGAATAAGGTAATTAAAGAAAACAAAAATGAAGGGAGTCATGCTTTCAGAATCTGTTTTTACAAGTTATTGCAAAATCGTCTTCCTTGGAATTCATTTATAGAAATTATTCATTCCATAGTTAGTTAACACTTCCTTTTAATATTCATGAATAATCTTTCTTGAACAGTTGGATATCATTTTCAGTAATATAACTGTGGTCATGTTTTTCTCATCTTAAAAGGGATATTTTCAGTTAAAAGCAAACCCAGGTGCTTGGATACTGAAATTACGCCAAGGGAAATCTGAAGATATTTATCAAATAATTGGGTGAGTTACATAAACCATTTAAAAATTTTTACATGTAAGTAAGTTTTCAGTGTGATATAACCAAGACCATCAAAACAACTAAAATATTCACAAATACCATTACTGTAAAATAAATCTACTTATAAAACTGTGACATTTGTTCCTATCTTGTTTTATTTCAAAAGTATGTTATGCCCAAAGTACATATCTTGTTCTTTGCTCCATCTCCTTTACTTGATATTTTCTATAGACTTCCACGTGTTAGCATAATGAACATATTTATCATTTAATGACTGTGTAGTATGTATTGTATCTTATATAGCAATGCCATTATCTGTGAGTTATGTTCAGTTTTTTATTTTTATAAATAAGAGTTAGTTACTTTCAGAGTAATTTTCCTACCCATCAATGAGCCTAGCATAAAGCAGGGATCATAAAACTCTTTCTATAAGGAGCCATAGTAAATATTTAATGTTTGAGGGCACATACGATTTTTGTTAATATTATTATTTCAACAACCATTTTTTTAACAAAAAAATCATTTTTAGCACAGGGGCCATACAAAAATAGCCCACCAGCTTGATTTTACTCACCAGCCATAGTTTGCCAATACCTAATAAACTCTTTTTTATACCCCTGAATATATCTCTAGTTTCCATTTATTTCAATAAATACTTACTAAGCACCTATTACTATAACAGGCAGTGTGCTCTACAAAGATAATATAGGGGTAGGAGTTTTTGTGCCTTTTTTTCAATGCTTTTTCTCTTTTTCCTTATAGTGCCTAGAACATAGTGTCACTCAACAAATATGCTTAATAATTTATGTGTACAAAGTTGGGAATGATTCTTTTTTTATCTTTTTTTTCTTTATTGAATGGAAGATTTTTTAAATTCTGTAGTACCTTACAATTTTCAAAAGTTTTACATACATGATTTCATATAATCCCGTAATAACCCTTTCCCCACCTTACCCTATGCTGCTCTCCCCTCTTCCCTCTCCCCGCTGGTAACCCCCAGTTTGTTCTGTAGATCTGTGAGTCTGCTTCTTTTTTGCTTTATTCACTAGTTTTAGTTTTTAGATTCCACATGTAAGTGATATCATACAGTACTTGTCTTTCGCTGTCTGACTTATTTCACTTAGCATAATGCCCTCCAAGTCCATCCATGTTGCTGGAAATGGCAAAATTTTCATTCTTTTTTATGGCTGAGTAGTGTTCCGTTGTGTGTATATACCACGTCTTCTTTATCCATTTTTCTGTTGATGGACACTTAGATTGTTTCCATACTTTGGCAATTGTAAATAATGCTGCTGTGAACACTGGGGTGCACGTATCTTTTTGAATTAGTGTTTTTGTTTCTTTCAGATATATACCCAGGAGTGGAATTGCTGGGTTATATGGTAGTTCTATTTTTAGTTTTTTTAAGAAACCTCCATGCAGATTTCCACAATAGCTGCACTCATTTACATTTCTACCAGTAGTGTAGGTGGAGTCCCTTTTCTCCACATCTGTGTTCTTTTTGATAATAGCCATTCTAACAGAAATGAGGTGATGTTTCCTTGTGATTTTGATTTGCATTTCCCTGATGATTAGTGATGTTGAGCATCTTGTCATGTGCCTGTTGGCCGTCAGCATTTCCTCTTTGGAAAACTGTTCAGTTCTTCTGCCCATTTTTTAATCTGGTTGTTTGCTTTCTGATGTTGGTTGTATGAGCTGGTTTATAGATGTTGGACATTAACCCCTTATTGGTCATGCCACTTACAAATATCTTGTCCCATTCAGTAGGTTCTCTTTTCATTTTGCAGTGGTTTCCTTTTCTGTGCAAAAGCTTTTAAGTTTAATTAGATCTCATTTGTTTATTTTTGCATTTGTTCCCTTTGCTGTAGGAGGTGGAGCCAAAAAAGTACTGCTGCAGTTTATGTCAAAGAGTGTCCTGCCTGTGTTGTCCTCTGGGTGTTTTATAGTATCTGGTCTTACATTTAGATCTTTATAATCCATTCTGAGTTTGTTTTTGTACGTGGTATTAGAGAATGTTCTAATTTCATTCTTTTACAAGTAGCTGTCAGGTTTTCCCAGCACCACTTTTTGAAGAGACTATCTTTTCTCCACTGTGTATTGTTACCTCCTTTGTCATAAATTAATTGACCATAAGTGTGTGAGTTTATTTCTGGAATCTTTTGTTCCATTGACCTTATGTCTGTTTCTGTGCTAGTACCATATTGTTTTATTACCATAGCTTTGTGATATAGTCTGAAGCCAGGGAGTGTGGGGAATAATTAATTCTGTGATAGAGAGGAGTAAGGCAGTATTGACATTAGAAATGAGATAGTACCTCGAGAGAGAGTTTTGAAGAAATATAGGAACTTACTACTAATTATATCACAGGCAAAACATTCCAGGTAGAGGGCTGAGGTACAAATCTCTCATCTAAAGCTCTTAGGGCTATATGTGTTTTAGAATATAGAATTTTTCAAATTTTAGAAAGTTAATATAGTTCACATATCATATATTATGATGTATTAAGCAGGATCTAAGAAAGCACTTTATTAAATATCATTTCTGTTGCAAAATATGTGAGATTCAGACTACAGGAATATTTAATGATTATAAAAGAAAACAAAAAGACAAGGCACAGACTGAGAAACAATCTTTGCAAAGCATATATTCAACAAAGAATTTATATCTAAAATATACAAAGAACTATCAAAACTCAACAGTAAAACAACTTGATAGAAAGTATGCAAAAGTCTTGAACAGACACATCACCAAAGAAGATACATGGATATCAAATAAGCAAATAAAAAGATGCTCAACATCGTTAGTTATTAGGAGAATGCACATCAAAACCAAAGTGATTTAAAAAAAACCACAGTGAGATACTGTCACACACCTATTAGCACATCTAACATGTGGTACAGAAGATAAGCAAAATAATACACTGTGACATTTGTATTGACTCTTATAAAAATCATGGTTTCAAGGTATAATGTTGCTTCATCTTCTCTGGTCTTTGCAAACTATACTGCCAGGAGCGTAGTGTTTCTAAATCTGCCACCATTGATTCACTGTTGTTTTTCACCTTTGAGATTAGGTAAACTGTGATTCAAATTTCTTCTCTGCCCCCAGCTGTCTGTATGACTTTGCGTAAGTTTCTTTACCACTTGGAGTCTTTATTTCCTCATAACAAGAGGGGATAATCCTACCTGCCTTGTGGATTCTTTGTAAGGATTACATGAGATAATCCTCATAAAACGTGGTGTCTCAGGTCTTAAGTAAATGTCCATTTCCTCCCTACTTATTTCTTCCTCCTTTACAAGTTACAGTTATATATATTGAGATATTATATATTTATATTGTGTAATATATGTATAATATATGTCACATGCAAAACAATACACTATGTGATGTTCTGTTTTATCTTCTTTATCATTGTTTGTTATCATATACAGTCTATAAATGGATGGTTTAGGGGAAAAATAGCCCTCGATGTTGTATTTAAGTACCACTAACATTTTAGTACAAAACTAATTTTTCTCATTCACAGTAAGATAATTCTTGGTGATAGAAGTAATTTCAAAATTGTTTGTATTTCTTATTAACAATATAATCATAAATTTCTTTCAGTCATAATTTACTTAACTCCAAATGTGATTAATATGCCACTAGATAGCCAGATTAGAAAAAGCATAAATGATGCTACTCTTTGATTTTTTTGAAATTAAAGTATCAGTAATGAAAAACATGTTAATATGAAATATGACAAAAATGGAAATTCTGTTTATCCCAATTTTTGATTTAGTTCTAATTGTTATTATATTTATATTTAGGGAAAGTATTCTTGAAATATGCTGAAAAGCTAAGCTAACATGATATTGACATGAGCTTCTAAGTCCAGTTTTAAAACCATGACTGAATAATTTGGTATTTTTAAATTTGCCGTCTTGTTAGGCATGGTCCTCACTTGTGTACTGTTTGGATCTGTCCATCTTTATGTAATCTTTAGCTGCAGTCATACATCCATATTTGGTGTTGACTGCTATTTACCTTGAATTCAAAAAAAACTCAATAAAGTTATTCTCTTCTAGAAAGTTTTTGTAGTTCTACCAAAATTAGAAAATGCTTTTCAGATTTTCCTAATTAAATTGCAGAGGCTTTCAAATGCTGTACATACACATATATATTTTTATATATGCCTTCAATATGCTAAATTATTTTGTTCATCTTTTCACTTGAAATCCTCAGAAAAACAGGTTACCTAATTAGTAGTTGTACATAATTTTAGTTTGGTACCTCTGAGACTGGTCTGCTTCTCCTGTGCTTTATATAGGAGCCAAAGTTATGCGCTCTGGCCCTGGCAGTGAGTATCACTCACTCTCTTGGGGGCCCTTCTCTGCACTCTTGGGGGGTCTCTGTTGCTGCAGCTCACTCTCCTGATTCCCTGGTCCCATTTGGTGCATCTCTGTCCCGGTTGGCTTCTCTAACATCTTCCTCGTTCTCTGGGCATCCTGTGTTATGATACCCACGTCCTATTTTTGCTGAGGTCTCCTCGTATCTCCCTATTGCTATATTGGCAGGATGCATGACCACTCCGTAACAACAAAACTAGATCTCTCCTGCTTGGCTACGTATGATCCATGAGAAATACTGACACATCACTTGGCCAACATACTCTAGGAATTCAAGCCAGTCTCCAAGGCAGTAAGGAGCACTCAGTCTTGGATTAAAGTGACAGTAGGTCAGTCCTCAAGTATCGGTCCACAGTCCACTTTAACTTCCCCAGACACAAGCTAAATGCAGTTCTCTACGTCTCCCAATTTCAGGAAAAAAATGTATTGCAAAGTGCTTTCCCCTTCAAAGCATCTACTTTACTGAGTTTAGTATTAAAAGGTAATGTTACCCACGCTTGCCCAGGGGTGTGTAGCGGTGCAGACTCAAGGCCTGGCAACAGCTTTCTCCAAAGACACTGTTCAGCCTTTGTCTCACGTGGTCCTTTCCCTGAAAGCTGTCTTACTGGTGCCTCCGTTGAACCATTTACCATCTGTTTAGTCTCCCTCCCCAAACCTTTAGTTCTTTACCATCGCACCACCATTAGTTAAATATAAGTCTGACCGAATACACTATTGATCATAGTTTTTGTTATGTCTTTTGTCTTTCACATTCGTTTTTTGTTTGGGTGGCTGACTCTGGTATCAGAGAAGGAGTTAACACAGGGAAATGGATTTTGGACCACACTAGGAAGGGTCAGAGGAGCAAGCGCCCCGGGAGGGCTGGCTCCCAGGACCAGCCAAGGAACTGACCAGCCAGAGGGAGCTGCTGCCTCCCCCGGGAACAGGGGAGTGAGAAAGCGTGGAGCTGCTCCTACCGATACGTCACCTCACTCTCTGTCCCCAGAAAGCTGAGTTTATACACTGGAACCCTGGTGTAGACAACCTCTATGTCTCCATGACTTTCCCTGCACAAAGAAACTCAGCAGACATCACTACACTGACCCTCCCTCACTTGTAAATTCCAGAGCACATGCAAATGTATCTGTTTAGCAGAATCTAATTATTAACCAGAACCTTAGCTGTAAAAGCACCTAGGAATAAAAACAGACAAAAAAGAGCTTTTAACTTTCTGACTTCTGCAGATACAGTAAAAGGTAGAATAGATGTTGCCTGCCATATCATAATATGTACCACATTTCTACAGATATTCTTTGTAGAAACCTTAGTGGTTTATTCTTGATTTTAAAGACCTGAAAATTTTTTAGCCTTTCTTTTGCTTGCTTTTCATCAATATTGATAATAGCATTATAATTTGCCTCAGAAAATACTTGAAGCAAGACTTCATCATCATCTCCTACCATCCAATGTTTTGGATTTCAAAAGGAGAGGCAGTGATTTTTTTTCTTCCTCTACAAAAAATCAAATAATATTTATATTTAGAATTCTATAAAAATATGTATGTCCTTTTTTATTTTAAAGTAATGCTTCCTGACATGCAATGAATCCTTTCATTTTGAAGTGAATGACTTTTCCTGAGAAATACTCTCTCAGATATCATTGGGAATATAAATTATTTGAATGCTCCCCTTTTTCCTGTATTAATTTCTTACCATCGTGAAGTCCACGTCCTCTCACTTCTTGGCTTGTTCCTTTCATTTCAGCTGCCGACTGTCCTCACGTATCCAGTTACTGTTAGTGGCTTAGCGTTACTTTCAATGGTCTAGCAGTGTAGCTGTGAAGAGGCAGACTACCTGGGCTTAGTTTGGATCTAGGGTTATTACTGTACCTTCTTCAAAGGATAGTTTGGCTGAAATGAGATATAAATAATATCTAAAAGTGCTTAAAATAGTGCCTGAAACAGACAGAGTCTTCATCACTGCTGCCTCCATGGCCTGGGATGCAGGAACGCTGCTTTAGATCTTGTGTGGGTCGAGCTGCGGTGTTGTGCTGGCTCCATCCTGGTCTCAGTGGACAGTGGTTCCGATGGCTACGGTTGCGATGCCCTTGAGCAGTATTTGGGACCGGAGGTTCTTGAAAATTTTTAAGAAACTCGACATTCATACTGTGAAAGTGGGAACACTTTCTATTTTCTAGTGGTAAATGTTGGGCAAGGCTGTGCCTCCTCCTGTGGCTTAGCCACCTCATCTAGGGAACTGAGAGTGGGAGTCAAAGGCGTGTGTTAACATGGTCCTAGAATCCCCGGATTTTCATTTTAGAAAAAGGTTCAAGTGTATGTTGGAAATCTGACTGAATGCAAAGTATCTACTAATGTGACATATGATTGCTTTCCCTTTTTGACAAAATATAGTTTTATGGTAAATATTTTTTACAGTGGCATTTTTCAGTTCATAGCGAAAATAGTATCAAAACATTTTTATTTATTTATGCAGTTTTGAAAATTAGACAATGAAATACATACTGTGTAATATAAAATAGATCCAAGTAATGCAGATGGACATCACAGACACATTTTCAGTCTTACAAGTTTAACAATACACTTCAAATTTTGGTATCTGAAAATGGCCGATGGATGTTGAAAAGTAGTTGTATGGTGTAGAATTCTTTTGATTGTGCTATGTGAACAACTTGTTTTAAAGTCTAGAAAATTTTTCATATTTTAATTACTACAATATAAAACAGATAAGATTTGACTTGTGATAATCTTAGTATACAACAACAAAGATAAGCAATAATCTGAACGTTCTGAATGACTAAGTGATATCAAATATAGTGAGTTCCTTTTGTAGTCATAATTTGTATTAAGTTAAAATTGGATAATTTCAAAAACAGTGTATTGCAACATACCTTAATTGACTATAGAAACAGCAAATACAACATATACGTGAGTGTTGTTATACTTACGTTTACTGCAGAATGAATTTATTTAGGTATTTATACTATCATAATTGTATGTCTATTCTTGTATTTATTATAGACATTTGCATGTTTTTCTGTTTTTAGGCACAAAGGAACTGACTCTGAACCAGACCTAGGAGATGTCATTGTTGTGTTAAACAGCTTTAAAAGCAAAATACTGGATGTACAAGTGTGTGAGGCCAAAGCTCTTTATAGGCTTTGTTCTTAATATTAAGAATTATCTTTTTTACCCCTAATTAATTAATTTTTATTTTACAACTAACTTCACAAATCTACCTACAATGTCGTATTGGAACTCGGGTAGTGAAAGGAAGAGAAGGATTAAGTTCATAAAGGGAAAGCAGAGAGCCTGAAGATAGAAGAATAGAAATGATTTGTTTAAGTTATGATGTATCTACTGTATTTGTAGCCAAATAATGTTCTAAATTAGGCTTTAGAGATGAGATCAGGAACATGGGTGAAAATTAGCCCTTTCAAAAGGAAAAAAAGTGATGTTTCTTTCCTTTACAAAAACAAAAGCAAAAAAAACAGAAAAGGAGCATTTAAGATGGAAAGTTTAGTTCTTTTGAACCAACCCACATACTTAAAATCAATCAAAAATATTGGGTTAAATGTTTTTTAAAAAATCTTAAAAGCAAAAATGAGCTAACAATAATGATAGTAAGGAAACACAAGAACAAAATTAAAAGGAAAATGAGAGCCTAGTGAAGAAGCAAGCACAGAAGCTTCTCTTGTCCCAAGAAAGCTGCTGTTTTCCTGAGAACATCTGTCCATCCTGGTACACTTGAACTATCATTTTTATTTAATTTGCAGGGTGCTGGGGACAGATATTAAAACCCTGGACCCACATAAAATAGGTAATCCAGTAGAAGACCCTTTCTGGCCATAGCTTCAGGGTAAGGATGAACCATAGCAAAGTGTATGTACCACACGGTCATTAGCCCAAATTTGTCTCACCTCAGTAATCGAGGGAACCCTGAATTTTGCACTAAAATAGTCCCAGATTGATAAGATTGTACAGGCCTCTGGTGGAAACATCCATATATCTATGGAATAAGATTACTATATCCAAATACTTTGTATTACTATATGCAAAGAAAACCAGCAGAAATAGTAAATAACAGAAAGCAGACACGCAAACACTCCATATGTTAGAATTACTAACACAGACTTATTAACTACTTGCATTGTTTAAAGAAATAAAAGATAAACTTGAAAACAATTGCAGGTTATAAAGAACTATAAAAAGTGCATATCTGATTTTTTTATTTTAAGTACAGCTTCTAAAACTGAGCAATACAATGACCGAAGAATTCAGTGGATGACTTTAACAGGCCTGAAGAGAGTGTTAGTGACTTGGAAGATAGAACAGGAGTATCCCGAATGCAACAGGGACATTAATAAAGAAGAAAGGACAGTAGAGAAGTATGAAAGGCATAGAGAGCACAGTGAGAAATCTAAGATACCAGGATTGCATTTAAACCTGGCTCTGCCGTTCACTAGCTGTGTGCCCTTGAGCAGATTGCGTAACCTCCTTCCACCTCATTTTCCTCGTCTGTAAAATTGAGTTAATAATGGAACCCTCCTTAAGTGTCTGCTATAAGGATAATTTAGCTGTATAAAGTACTTTATGAGTATTTAGTAAATAAAATTGTTTTAAATAGAGTTCCAGAAGGCGATGAAAGACAGAATGAGGTACAGGTAATATTTGAGGCAGTAATGGCTGAGAATTCTCATGGTTGATGAAAGGTACCAATTTGCATATTCAGGAAGTCCAGTGATTCCTAAGCAAGATAATTAAGAGGAAATTCACACCTAGGTTCTTGTTAATAAAACTGCAGAAAGCAAAAGACAAAGAGAAATCTTGAAAGTAACCAGAGGAAAAAAGAAAAATGACCTTCAAAGAGCTACAGTTAGCCTGAACAATGGATTTCTCAGCAGTATGGAAAGCCATAAGATACTAGAATGATATTTAAAAGCTCTGAAAGAAAAAAGGAATGTCAACCTCAAATAATTTACCCTGGAAGGTATCTTTCAAGAAGAAACATAAAACAAAGTATTTTCAGACAAATCAAAAAACTGAATTTGCCACTAGCACACTCACGCTGTAGGAAATTCTAAAAGATGTATTTTAGGCAGAAAAAACATCTCAAATGGAAGATCTGAGTTTAAAAAAAAGAATGAAGAGAAAAGAAAACTGCAACTACGTGGACAAATCTATGAACAGTGAATAGGTGAAACAATAGTAATACTGTCTTACAAGGATTTTTAAAATATGTAGAATTTAAAAAGGACAGTAGCATTTAAACCATAAGATAAATAGGGGTGTTGGCAATAACACAGAAAGTTCTTATATTGACCAGGGCAAGAATTATGGCTACTTTTAGACTTTAGGGCAAATCTGAATGTTTTAAATTTCTGAGATGACCACTAAAACAATAAAACAAGGCATAATGTCATAGTTAGTAAAGAGGAAAATGGAGTGAAACAAATTAATATAAATGGACTAAGAAAGAAAGA
Source organism: Camelus ferus (assembly GCF_009834535.1). Lineage (NCBI taxonomy): Eukaryota > Metazoa > Chordata > Mammalia > Artiodactyla > Camelidae > Camelus > Camelus ferus. The sequence goes on from NC_045709.1 coordinate 36,890,093, forward strand.
AAGCAGAACATATGGGCCATAGAGGAAGTGCAAAATCGTAGGCTAGAATTTAATCCAATTACATTAAACGTAAAATACATGTTCCAATTCAAAGACAAAAGATTATCAGACTGGATTTTTTAAAAATTACAACTGTGTGCTTGCAAGAAAGGACACTAATACGTAAGAAAACTGCTTCAGGATGAGGATGAAAATAAAATACAAGTGAGGCAGAAGTATACAAGGCTGATACTGACCTAACGGAAGCCTGGGTGGCTGTGCTGACATCAGAGAGATCAGACATCAAGACAGCGTTACTAAAGATAAAGAAGGTTGCTTTATATGTATAATAGAAATAGAATTACCAAGAGAAACTGACAATTCTCTAATATTCCAGGATATTTTTAACATTCGTCCCTCAGTACTTGATACAGCAAGCAGACCAAAAGCTCAATAAGGATTTGAGCAGTGTGGTTATAAATCTTGACCTAATGGATGTATGTAGAACACAATACCCAGTAACACAGTGAACAGTCTTTCAAACACACAGAAAACATTAATAAAAATTAGTCTACATTTAATTGAAAGTTTCAACAGATTTCAGAAAAAGGAAATCATATAGAGTATGTCTCTGTCTGCAGTGCAGGAAAGGAGAAACCAATATCCAAAGATAACTAGGAAACACCCATGTAAGTCAGAATCTCTGTGGTCTAGTACCAGTAGGCTGTCAAAGCCCTCTCGTTATGTACTGCAGAGACCCTGAACGACCAAGTCATCAAATTCTACCCTGCATCCCACATCATAAGCTGTTCCTTGTCAGCCCTGCTGTTTATCCTGTGATCAGTTATACGTGTCGCTCACACTCATCTTTGATACTTTTTCCTGTTTGACCTTGGCTTCCTTTCTCAGTAATAACTTATACTCTGTCCTTGGCGCTTTTGCTTCTGGCCATTCCAGATGAAAAACCCCACAAACCCAGACCAGCCACTTAAGTTACTAAGTAGACTCAAGCCCTTTAAGACCAGCATTCCAGCTAGCTTTATCCCAGCCCTGCAAACAGGACAGAAAAGTACTGTTTCCACTGGGAGAATGGGGTATTTTATACTTGAGGAATTTTGACCTACTGAAAAATTGTTTCTTTTTCTTGAACTGAATTTTTTCACTCTCTGTATTGGCTCTAATTTGACCTGTTCATCCCTGGTATAGAGCACATCTAACTCTTTCACCAAAGCCATCAAGTCTTTGAGGGTAACAGTCACGCCCTACCTGAAGCAAACATTCTACAGCCTAATCATACCTGGGTCCTTCAGTTGTCTTCTAATGACACAGTTTTATCTCCTCACCATCCTCCTCTCAGAATTACGCCAAAGGACAGGGAAAAAGGAGAAGAGATAGACAACCTAAAAGATCAGCCCATGAACCCCAGTGGCCCACGATTAGGAATTCCAGAAAGGAAAAACAGAAAATAGAGGAAGGAAAGTTTCCCACAAATAAGGATAAAAACGTTTACGTCAGAGGGTCCACAAATTAGAATCAATCTAATAAAAATGGCCCATAAGATCCAGGGAGAAAACTTTTTGCAGAGATTTTCTGATGTACTTTCTTAGGTGAATGAATTTTTGGAATTAAAGGGGTCCTCAACCTGTCAAAAAAAAAATCAGGGAGAAAAGGCAGGTCACTGCAATAGAATGACACTAACACTAGCATCAGACACTTTATTTTCAAGACAGCAAAACAAAGATTTTAATGTTTTGAAGAAGATTATTTTGAACCTAGGATTCTTTAGGCAAATTCTTAATCAAATATGAAGGCAAAATGAAGTTATTCTCTGAAGCGTGAAAATTAGAAAAATTATTTTTCATACCCCTTCTTGAAGGTGTTTGTCAGCACAATGAAGATGAATAGCAGGAGAGAGGAAAACAGGTATTGCAGGAAGTGGTGAAATTAATCAGAACTCTAATACGAAGAAAGCTTGAGAGGGACAGGCAGTGAATTGCTAAGCTCCAAGAAGAATGCCTTCAAGAAGACAAGAGTTCCAGACAGCTAAGTAACTTGAATAATAAGCTGGAAAATATTAGGTACGTGGCAAAGAAGAAACATATCTCACCACAAGAAAAAAATCAGTAAAATTCCAAGAAAAAAAATACTTCTCTCTCGGTGAAATGTGAGAAAGCAGAATGCGTGTGTAACGGGGAGAGCCTCCCAGGAGCAGCACGGTGGGCGCGTCGTCGTAACCTGCGGGGGGAAGGCAGCGGTGGTAGCCTTTCAGACTCTTCAGGGAGTGGTGTTTACGTTGTCACAATGAGCACTTTTTGCTGATTTTCAAGTTGCAGAATAAAAATAGCACAGTGCAAAGGTGTAATTATGTTTACCAAACTAAATATGGCCTACATTTACAATGCTACAGTAAAGGTTTAGCTAACAAGCTGGGAGGCAGAGGGAGAAGGTAGATGTTAGTATCTTTGTAATCGGGTATGCAAGAGAAACTGTTGAATTTGTTGGAATAAAAAAATAGATTTAAATATTATTTCAAGTTACGAAAATACTCAGGAGAACTAATGATAAAAATAGTATTACTGAAACCTTCCCTGACAAAGGGGGTGGGAGGGATGGCATAAATAAGCTACTCGCCTTTCATTACCACGAATGAATAATGTCCAGATAAATAGTCAGTAACATTCCAAGCTGAAAATTTAGTAATTACAAGTTTAAGAACATTATTCAGGAGTATGGAGGTAACCACCAGAAGAACTAAAAACAAGAGGTTGAACTGATAGTTGAAACTAGATTGTGTCTATAATATACTAAGATCTTTCTTGGCTTTATTTACTATAACTATCTTAGATTTGTGACCATAACCTTACCTAATATATTTCTAACTACGCAGCATAATATTTAAAGCTACAAAATTCTAAAGTTTTTCTTTAACCATGCTATCTAGGTGCAAAAAAAGCCAGACAAAATTAAGGAAGATATCCTTTCCAGTAAAAATGAAGAAAAAAAAAAAGGAATGTGGGATTCCATTAAAAGGTAATTACTAATGAATATTTGAACATGTAACTATAAATTCACCAGGAGTCTGGTACATGGATGCCCTGCAGATGGTAAACTTTGAAGCCAAGCACAGATCTTCTCTAGAAGGGATAACGCAAATACATAAATGTTCATAATACAAGATAGCAAACTGGAGCTGTAAGACAGCTGAACATAAAGTGCTGTTCAAACCAAAGGAGAGAAAGGCTATATCCAGTTAGGGGGAACCTCAGAAAAGACTCTTTGGAGAAGCGTGTTCTAAAGGGTGGACAGGAAACAGAATGAGCGTACCAGGTTATGTGAAGTCAGAAAGATTGGGTATATTCCTCAAGGAGCAGGAAGCAGCCCAGGTTGGCTGGGATATTGACTATAATGGGGAATCTCTAAGTTAGACTGGGACCTATATTCAATTTAAAAGGAGTACATGCACGCACGCACACACGTGCGTATATTGGCTCACATACCTAAAGAGTCCAGGGTAGAGCTGACTTTGGGCATTCCGGTGATGTGGTCCAGAAATTCTTTCTCCACCTCCTAGTTCTATTATTTCTGCCTCCTTCATTTTCAGACAAACTTTTACAAGGAAAAAACTTGCCATCTCCAGTGGGAGGAAATTGCCTCTTTCCAAATAGTACCAGCCAAGTTCCAAGGCTGACTCGTTGGTCCAGCTATAGCCCCATATGCCAGACTGGACTGACCCCTGTGACTCTAATCGCCTAAGCTTGGGTCACGTGCCTGCCTCTGGCGCTAGGGAGAAGGCCCGCCCCACCGGAACTTTGGAGAATGAAATTAGAGGAGGGATGGTTATCCGCCCACAGTACCAGGTTATTGTGACTAGAAGTGTAAAGGGTGTTAAGTGGGCAAAAAAAAAAAAGGTCTGCTGTAGATCCAGATTATAGAGGCTCTGAAAGTCCATTTTAGAGATCTGAAGTTAATTTGAACTATGATGGAGAACTATTGATCATTTTTATCAAGGATAAGAAATAGAAACTTTAGGCAGATTTTGTTACACCAACCACACTCTGGATTCTCATCATTTTGGATTTTGCCCAGTTTAGGTCTCTCTCTATAGCTGACCCCTTACTTGGTGAGAATCATGTTACTGTTCCAAGATGTGCCAGGGTTGAACTGGTTACTGACTGAGAAAGGCTCAGATTCACTCACTTTGAGATGATTTGGAGAGTAGGTATGTTTGACAGGGGATGATGAAACAGAGCCTGGGCATGTTAAAGAGTGTCTGTCTGCCCATGACCTTCCATCAGAACCAGACAGTACAGACTGAAAGGAATAAAGGTAACTGTTAAACTACGGCATTGCCACTTACTCTACAGATGAGAAACCAAAACCAAATAATGCTTCATTAGGAAGAGAGAGCAGGTAAGTTTAGGGAATGGTAGCTCCTCCAGATACATGAATATTTTGTACATTACAGTGTTCTCACTTCTTTTGTCTTGTTTTTAATCCTAACTTAGAGTGATTTTTTTCCTCCCTGAGTCGACTGTGTATTTTTCTTATTTAGGGGATTACAGTGAAAATAGTTGTGAAAAATATCTCTGTATAACAATTCCTATTTGGCAGAATATATTCCACTTTGATTGTGAATTATTTAGCTTTCCAAATTTTAGTCATTCTAAATATCTGTGTATATAAAAATGAGATTTTTATTTAAATAAAAATTTTAAATAGGAAAAAGAAGAAATGATACATTATAAATACCCCAGATAAAAGATTCAGTCACTTTTGTGTATGAGATGGGGCATATCAAAGTCTGGTCTGGGTCCAGAAATTGGTGACAGTGACAGCTGGGCCCAGATGAAGCTTTTGTGATAGAAACCAATGTGCGGACATGGCTCCCTGGTGTTGTCTTATTCCTCGTGGAGGGGCACCCACGGTACAGCAATCTCTGTAGCCTGCGTGGAATGGAGACTTCCTCACCAGAGGAGCTCTAAACTGCTGGTGCCTTTTATAACATTTTATCCTGGGGACTCCATGTCACAGCACTCAAGGATCTACGCTGTCACCACATATGAGAAATCACCACAGTTAATACTTCATGTTCTGTTTCTTCCCTCACTGTTGGCCTATTTACATGAGACATAGCCATGGTGTGTTACCACTCATTCTGTGTTCTTAAAGCAACTCTTGTAATTCACAGAGATTCAGAGATACTGCCTCACTAACCTAGAAACAATATAATTAATATAATTGCATTCTGTGCTGTACATTTTTAAAAATCATAAAACTTCAAATTGTCACGTGTTTAAATATAAAAAATCTATAATTTTTAGGACAAGTATTTCTTTATAATGTAATTCATTATGAAAAGCATCCCTATTTTTATTTCTTATCAAATTTATTTTATGTAGGTATGTAAAGTCTGCAGATGTATATTAAACTGTTGATCATTCTTTTTTATTCCAAGTTTCACAAGGAGGTTGCATACAAAAAGAGACACTCAAGAAACAGACGTTCTAAACATCTTTTCAGTTGCTTCTGGCCATTTATATGAACGCTTTTTAAGGTAGGTATATTTTTTAATCTAATGGTTTGAAAAGTAACACATTTATGTAGCCCGAAGAAATTTTTAAAGTTCAAAAGAATAAAAGAAATTACAGTGGAAAAAAATCTCCCACCTGTTTCCTTGATACCCAGTTACTTCCCCACAAGAAACCAATTTTATTATTTTCATATCCTGCCAAAGATATGTATAGACAAGCAGATATATATTTTTAACTCCCTTTTACCTAAATAGTAACAAAGTACATACTGCTTTGCACTTTGCTTTTTTTTTTACCTAAAATTATGAGGGAAGTATATTTTCTAAATACAATAAAATTTCATGAGTTTGATTTGAAATGTTGGTGTCCTTTAAGGTTAGAAAATGGACAAATTTTGTAGTAGGATGATAAGTGAGAAAAAATTATATAGTAAATTTTCCTTTTCTAGTGAAGAAATCCTCCTTTGTTCTGTAAAAAGGAGAGGGCTGAGAGGAGGAAGGCAGTATTAACAAACACAAAGGGCTATTTTCTTTAACTGTTTATGTAGAAGGATTACAGAAAATGCCTCAAAAATGTTTGAATTTTAAATGTGTTGACATTTTAAAATGGTACTTTAGATATATCCCTGTCTTCTCTGATTCAGGGATGCGGGATAGCAAAACAAGTGACCTGCCCAGCGAATGTATCAATATAGACAGTTGCTCAGCCCTTCGAAGTGCACACACCTGCTATTAATGACACAGTAATAGAACCAAAATTAGATTCTAGTTTAGTTAAACAAGACTGTTTCAGACTACCTTCCTTCTCTTGTTAGGTGGAACAAACAAAAAGCAATCAGTTAATATGTATCAGGTATACATATATACACATTATTCTTACGCAGTCACATAACTGATGTGCAGCCATGATATCTGAAGATACTTCACTCTGTTTCTCCATAATTCATAGTGAGAAACTCCTAATTAATATCTTTAAACATTTAAAAGCCTTAAGAGAAGTAGGATGAACTCCTATTAATGTTAATTTATTGAATTTATTGTTCTCTTATCCAGAATTATGATGCTTTCTGTTTTACGTAACACCAAAACACCAGTGAAGTTCTGGTTTCTTAAAAATTATCTCTCACCGACGTTTAAAGTAAGTACATTAATTTTTTTATAGAGTGGCTAATATTTGAATAGTAAATTCTTTATATAATTGTAAGTTTATGTAACATTTCTCTTTTGAGAGTGAGTCTTTTGAAATGTATATTTACTCAAAGTACTGTATTTAATCAATTTAAAACTTTGGTATTCGTTATTTTTTTATCTAGCTTAAGAAAAATTCTGTGCAACTTCTATTTAAAGAGGTAATTAAAAGGACAGTAGGAGATGCTTTGTTTTGAAGTAAACTCAGTAGGTTTTCATGATAATGAATAATTAAATAAAATTTGGCAATGAAAAATATGTGCAGATTGTCAATTAAAAGAATTAGATTCTGTCACATTTTTACAAAGAAAGGAACAGTAGTCTCTAAAAATACGAAAACTGCACCATAGAAAATCAGTGGATAGTACCCAGAAGAGTGAGGTTCTTGTGTCACGTGCAGCTCCTCAGTTGCTGTGGTAATGTGGGCAGTACGGTAAGTGTCTGCGGCATTTTATATTTAGAAGTTTTCCAATGGCCAACATCTGTTACCCTTTACTCCTGCCACAGAATGTGCCCTGTTTCTTCCTATTAATCAAATTCCAGGCAAGTTAGGGTCTCACTCAACAGCAGTTCAAAGGTGTTCTCTCTCTAGACCAAAGCCAGTGGTGAAGGCAGAAATAAAAACAGCCAGCCATGCTCTGTTCCCTAGTATTGCCAGGCAGCGTGCTAAGTACTTTACCTATGTTACTCAGTTGCTCTTCATAAAGTCCTGTTCCCAGAAAACCAAGACTCAGAAGTTACGTAACTGGCCTGCACAGTTGGGAGGTATCCAAGACCACCCTGAAGCTCAGTAACTCACCAGAAGAGCTCACAGAACTCAGAAAAGCAGTTGTACTCACAGTTATAGTTTATGACAGCAAAAGGATGCAGGTTAAAATCAGCAAAGAGACTCATAGGGCAGGGTCCCGGAGTGACCAGACCCGGGGCTTCCAGTTGTCCTCTCCCAGTGGAGCCGTGTGGCCAGAGCTGAGCTCTCCCAGCAAGACTGTGACAGTACACATGGCGTGTTGCCAGTGAGGGAGCTCACTCAAACTTTGGTGTCCAGAGTTTGTTTTGGAGGCTGGCCACAGAGACCCACCTGATGGCCACCGTGGCTGCCCTTAGCCACTAGCCCCTTCAGAGCTGGAGCTGGTGTCTTGTGGCCCAAGGTCTCCATCAGAAATCCCATTGTTTGCACAGATTATCTGGTGTGGCCTAGGTCCCCCAGTAAATAAAGACGTTCTTATCAAGCAGGACATTCCGGGGGTAGCAGTTACTTCCCAGGAGCCACGGGCAAAGGGCACAACCATTCTTTGAGTAAGATTTGTCCCTTATGGGACAGGCCTGGATCAAACAGCTAATCAGTAGCTGAGATATGAACCCAAGCATCCTGACCTCAAAGCCCGGGTGCTTAACCCTTAAGTAGCAGCCCCTCTGCCCCCACCACCACCAAGAGCGCTGCCTCCTGTACGCATTTGAAAACTGAAAAAAGAAACCACAGATACAGACAAGGAGTCTTACTAGTTTGTTACTAAAATTCTAACATGTTATCCAACACTGCATAGAGGGATTTTACTCTGCGTAAATTGAGGTGACACAGTCTGAAGGTTCTCTTAACAGGAAATTACATCATTCGCTAGAAACATAGTGCTATGTGTGGATGGAAGTCTGGTTTCACTACGTGGCCAAAAGTAACACTATGTCTGAAATAATATTTCCCTTTTTGTAATTGGTTCTTCTCCCTCAAAATTTTTATCTTTAAAAAATTTTTTCAGTGAAATACACTGTGCACAAATTGTAAATGTGCAACTTTGAATTTTTACAAACTTAAAACACCTTATAACCAGCAGCCAGTTATAGAAACAGAAATTACTAGCACCCTAGATCCTTTCCCTTCAGTTTTAAAAAAAAGCATACCTCCTGTCTCCCGTCAGATCGTCGCTGAGCATTACCTGCTCTGGGAACAATCCTTTCCTGCTGCTCTGTATGAACTGACAGTCCCTTCTGATCTTTCACTCTGTTTCCCTCCCATTTTTATTTTTCTCCATAGCACCATCTTCTATAGATAACTAATTTTGTTTATTTTCTCTAAAATGTAAGCCTCATGAGGGCCATGATTTTATGTTTTGTTTCACTGCTTTATCTTTAGAGCTCAGAATAGTGCCCGGCACAAAGTGCTTGCTCAGCGAATATTTTTTAATACATATTTGTTGAATAAGAAGGTTTTTCTCATTTCTCCTAATTTTTTTAAAAAAAATTTGAAACAGAAGCAATGATTCTCAGCAACTGTTCTAGCCATAATTTCACCATTTTGCAACTCACAGATAAAACCGGTGCTTACAGTAAGGAACATAATTTAAATCTACACTGTTCTTACAAAAGCAGGGAGACATAAAACCAGCACCTAGCTGCAGGTGAGAACTGAGGAGACAAGCGCAGGTGCTGTCTTTACCCCTCCTTTTCCATCATCCCTCTCAGTCGTTGGGCTCTTGAACCAACTGCTCTGGTTTAAACAGAGTAAGATACTCTAAGCCTGTAAGACACTGAATCAAGTGTCAAATATTCATACTACTGTAACTACCTTGCATTTTTAATCCTTGAATTAAGTAGTCATAAATCTCAAACATGGAACTGATACAGAGAATCTGATTTATCAGTTTACAACTCATTTTGTGTTCTCTGTACACCCTTTTCATCTTCGTATCTCTGACCAAATGACATGTTGCCATGGTCACAGTGTCTGATACACAGATGATCCAGATGCAGAGGCTTTTCTTTCTACATCAAGTTTTCTCAGGTCAAACACTAGTAGTAAAAGTAGGGGAACAATTATCTTGGTTAATAGTTTGCTAATTAACATACTGTACCTGTTTTTGATGTCTTTATATAGTTTTACGTGCAGTTGTGTTTTTATATTTGTCAGCGTTTTCCTATTTCTGATTAAGAGGTGTAAGTTGTAGAAGTACTACTTAGACATTTTACCAGTTCATTTGTAACAATTTATAGGAAACTCTAACTTTTGAAATGTTAATTTTTTTCTCTAAAACAAAAACTACTCTCTGTTCCGTGAACGTGTTCTTTGATTTCTGTGTGCATTTTAGGAGGTGATCCCTCACATGGCCAAGGAGTATGGATTCCAGTATGAACTAGTCCAGTACAGGTGGCCCCGATGGCTTCATCAGCAGACAGAAAAGCAGAGGATTATCTGGGGTTATAAGATTCTCTTCCTTGACGTCCTCTTCCCTCTTGCAGTGGACAAAATCATTTTTGTTGATGCTGACCAGGTAATGAGATAACGGTTGTTTTCAGGAATGCGTGAACTTGTGTACATTTCTGAGTAGAGGGACTCAGTTTATATTGCTGCTGTTTATTACTGTCTTTGCTGCCATGCTACATAAGCATGACATGATTGTGACATATAAGCAAAGTGTCTTTTAAAAGAAAAGCATCAGCGTTCCAGGGAAAAATCAAAGGTGTTGCCAGAAGTGCCATTTATTCCTTAGGACACGGCAGTTTTTCCTCTGAAGTAGTAGGGTGGTGGGGTTTTTTTCTTTTTTTTTTTTTTTTTGTATTTTGGTAATTAAACAAATACTTGTGTTAGTCATAATAAAAAGAGTTATATGATTTGAATGAGCTGAAACTTGTTTAAAATGAACTGTTTCTTCTTGCTGGAAAGTTAGTAATCACACACATCCTCTCTTTCCTCCGCCTTCAGCGGCTCTGGGTCTCTGGCACTTAGCCATCATTCTACCACCTAAAGAAAAAGCCCTAAATTTGGCCAAAAAATTTATAGTTAAAATTTATATATCCAAAAATGTTTATGACTCTCCCCTTCCCTCCTTGCATGCCTTTGTAATCATTAATGGTAAAAAAAAAAAATTTTAATATACAGAATTTCTAAGAATAGTAATATGTGAATATAAATGTCATATAAATTAAATGTACAAGTTAGTGTTTATATTTAGGACCAAAAATATATTTTCAAATCCTATTTTATAATTTGTATTTTAAATTGTGTATTTTCCAAATTGATACATATGAATCATTATAATTAAAAACTAAGGTTGTAGACCTATGTGTAATGAAGTAAATATTGCCAAACATACCATCTAACATAAAACTTATTTCTCTCAATATACATAGTAATATTTTGCAGCAGGCTAGAGTCTATTAAGCAATGAAGCATACTAATGTTACTTCATTGAAGCCATGGAGAATAATCAGGAGATTTTTCTTTATGATTCAAACTAATATTTGCCAATACACAATAATGGAGCTATATCATAAAGAAGATTTTAAATTATTAATCTATACCTTCAGAAGTTAAGAGCTACGTACTTATATATTTAATTCCTTCCCAAAATATATTTTGTTATAATACCTTGATTACAAATCAAAACCACAGTGAGATATCACCTCATACCTGTCAGAATGGCTATCGTCAAAAAGAATACAAATAACATGTTGGTGAGGATGTGGATAAAAGGGAACCTTCCTATTCTCTTGGTGGGAATGTAAGTTGATGCAGCCACTGTGGAAAATAGTATAAAGGTTTCTCAAAAAACTAAAAATAGAACTACCATATGACCCAGCAATTCCCTCCTGGTATGTATCTGGGGAAAAAAAAAAACTAATTCAAAAATACATGCACCCCAATATTCATAGCAGCATTATTTACAGTTGCCAAGATATGGAAGCAACCGAAGTGTCCATCAACAGATGAATGAATAGGGAAGATGTGGTAGTATATATATACATACAATGGAATGCTACTCAGTCATAAAAAAGAACAAAATTTTGCCATCTGTAGTAACATAGATGGACTTAGGAAGGCATCATGCTAAGTGAAATAAGTCAGAGAAAGGCGAATACTGTATAGTATCACTTATATGTGGAAACTAAAAAATACAACAAACTAGTGAATATAACAAAAAAGCAGGCTCACAGACATAGAGAACAAGCTCAGGGTTAGCAGTGGGGAAGAGGAGGGGGGAGGGGTGTTACAAGGGAGAGGCGTAAGCTGTACAAACTATTAGGTATAAGCTAAGCTACAGGAATATATTGTACAATATGAGGAATATAGTCAATGTTTTATAATAACTATAAATGGAGTATGACCTTTAAAATTGAGTCACTATATTGTACTTACATAATACTGTACATCAACTCTACTTCCATTTTAAAAACAATATTTAAAAACCTTGATTAAAAATGATACAACAAGCTGTTCTTATTAGTGAGTAAGTCCACTGTCATACAGACTAGGTATGTAAATTACAGGTTTCTTTTAATCTGTAAGGACAAGAGGAAAAAACTAGAAACTTGGTAAACTTGTGCAACATGAAAGAACTGTGGGGAAACTCAGTTCTCTGTCTTTCTACAACAAGGTAATGATTACTTGAGAGTCACTTAAAAAAGGGCTCATATTTATGATCTTCATCAAAGAAACTATTCTAATTATTCAGATTGTGAGACATGACCTAAGAGAACTTCGAGACTTTGATCTGGGTGGAGCTCCTTATGGGTACACGCCCTTCTGTGACAGCCGCAAGGAAATGGATGGGTATCGTTTCTGGAAAAGAGGATACTGGGCATCACATCTTTTAAGAAGGAAATACCATATCAGGTAAGAAAATTCATATTCTTACCTTTTAGTAAATAAATAACTTACTGAATCACAATATTCAGTTTTCTTGGAAATTATACCATAGTGGCAACCAATTATATAGTGCTTATTGCATGCCAGTCACTCTTATAAGACTTTACATACATTAACTCATAAAATCTCTGTGACAACCTTTTGAGATCATTACCATCACTATCTTACAGATGTGGAAACCAAGGCACACAGCATTTATGTACCTGGCCCAGGCTTCTGCTGTTAGTACAGAGCTGAGCTAGAAGTTAAACATAAGTAATATGGCTCGACTCTATGTTCCTAAGTACTAAAGAAGATTTAAACTTGGTTTGTCGCAGAGCAAGATGAAGATACTGTCTTTACAGCTGTTACTGTTTTGCAGTGCCGTGAGTTTCAGGAGATCTTAGAAGAACTTGAGGTGACACCCTGGAAACACAGTATTAGACACTGGGAGGAGGTTATGAAAGGATTCATTATGATTAGACTTATCTAAAGTGATCTAAAGTTAATACTGTGGCTGTAGGCAGTAACTGGAGGAAAGTAGAAACACAAACAGCATAGGCTGTCAAGGAGTGTTCCTTTTTTTGCAGTGCCTTATACGTAGTAGATCTCAAGAAATTCAGGAGAATTGCAGCAGGTGACAGGCTCCGGGGCCAGTACCAAACTCTCAGTAAAGATCCACATAGTCTTTCAAACCTCGATCAGGTAAGTAAAACATTCATAGAATAATTTTTAGTACATAGACATAGACTGCTCCAACTGCCTGCTTATAAACTTTGAAATCTTACATTTTCAGCTTCTTCCTTCCCTTCATACAATTTCATAGTGGATATTTTAACTTACATGCTTTTTCACTTCAAGCCCAACATTCTCAGAACCAATTGTGTTTGACCTTCACTTTTCCATCCTTAAATCTCTTCTTTCTGCCGTACACCCTGTCTCACTTTCCACGGTCATTTAACGTCTGTCTCCCTCCCTCCCTCTTCCTCTTTCTTCCTCTTTCTCTCTGATCTTCAAAACAAACTCCCTCCATTCTGTGCCCTACCTGGCTACGGCCTTACATCTTGTTTTTACTCACAGATACTTTATTTCTCATTTCCCCCTAATTTCCTCATTATTATATCCCACTAATGTCCTCATTTTCACAGTTTAAGCAGATGCAGAAGACCTGCAGCCCCCAATTCTCACTGTTCCCTCTTTCCAGGAATAAAGAATGTAGGTTCTTACTAGAACCATGCTTGCTTGTCCACTCACTCAGCAGGCGTCCGCTGAATTACTTGCTGTGTGTCAGGATGTTCTCCCAAACCCTGGGCCATCAGAAAACACAACAGAGACCCTTAGTGCATGGTGCTTTCATTCTAGTCGGAAAATAACTAAATAAATAAGTGAACAATATTTAAAGGTAATGAGTGCATTGGAGAAAAAATAAAACAGGAAAACATGACAGAATTCAGAATGGGGAAGAGGGGCTAGGGTTTGCTGCTGCAAATTGGAGTGGCCGTCTGTCCCTGTGAAGGCGACGTTCAGACGGAGGCTCAGGAGCCGACCACGCAGGTATTTGTGGGAACCTCACGCAGACAGAAGACCCGCCGCAGCAGTCCCCGCTCGGGGATGGGGGGAGGCGGCTGTCCGTCTGAGGAATGGAAGAGGGGGCGCGAACAGCATGAGGGGGAAGGAGGGAAGAGAGGTCACAGAGGGTCTAGACAATGTAGTTGAGGCCCTTTGAAAATCAAGCAAATGGAAAATCATAGGTCAAGATACTAATGATTGATTCAAGTCCACACTGGTGAAGGGCTGATTTATTTTAGAAGTCATTCTTGAAAATTGGGAGAACTCCAAGTATGCGTGTGCGCGCACGCAGCGTCCTTTCAGGATTGCCAGTTAGTGGAAAACAGACTTAGAGTCCTCAGTAAGCCCCAGGAGCCTTCCAGACGTAGACTGTGAATGCTGCGTTTCTGTCATTCTTAGTGCAGCTCCCGGTGGGTTCTTCTTAAGGAGCCCTCAGTCTCACACACAAGTGAAGCCTGTGAGGCGCCGGGCTGCCCGCGGGTGACCAGGGGAAGGACTCGCGTGTCAAGCAGACCAGCGCCGTCCGCGGGCCCACCCCCCCCCCCCGCCCCGGATCTGCGTCGCCGCGCTTGGGGGGGGGGGGTCCTTCTGCAGCGCCCGTACCCGCCAAGTCCACTGAACACTTCCCACCGCCGTCAGCGTGGCGGCGTCTTACCCAGTGAACGCGTCCCACTGCTTTTCATTTGCGTTTTTTCAACAGGAGTGGTTTTGTCCTCTCCTTTCTTGAAACTCCCTTGGCTTTGATAACACCAGTTCTTCCTGGTCCCTCGCTGATGTCCGCGACTTTCCCACAGTAATTTGAGAACTGCTCCTTTTCTGTCTCTCATTTAAACCTTGCTATCCTCTGTTTCTGCTCGTGGCCCCCTTCCCATTCTGTACCCACTCTATTGTCATTCTTACTTACATTCAGGGTTTTAATTTCCAGCTGTCTGCCAGTAATTCCCAAATCTTTATCTCTGGCTCTTTCTCCTCTCAATGCCAGTACCTCCATTATAAATAAATAGATAAATAAGCCTAATTACCCCTCCCCCCAAAAAAGAAAGCAAGCCCTGAGTATGCAGAAATAAGGAAGTATTCAGTGAACATAGTTCCCCAATGGGGAAGTGAAAAGTCACCTCAGAATCTGGGGAGTGTGGTGGTGACCGCATGAACAGTAACCGCAGGCGTGATGGGAGTGCCTAGTCCTGGTGTTTCGAGGCAGACAGAGAGGGGATGCGGAGGGGTGGGAGGGGAGGTCCCGGGCAGGTGTGGGCTTAGTTTCAGTGCACGGGTTCATTCATGACACAGAGTGATTGGGTCAAAATAATGATTTAAAGCTTAAAAATATAGGCGTATCTCAGATTTGAATATTTTTTAAGGGTCTGTTTATAATCTAAATGACACCATCACCGCCTTTCACTCTGACTGTAATTTCGGCACCTCTATGTTTAAATCACTTTTTTTTTCTGTAGGATCTTCCCAATTACATGATTTACCAAGTTGCCATAAAGTCTCTTCCTCAAGACTGGCTGTGGTGTGAAACCTGGTGTGACGATGAATCCAAACAGAGAGCCAAAACGATCGATCTGGTGAGTGTTTGCATTTTCACTGGTATAAGCAGACATGAAAATGTTCCAACAGAAATCTTTTCTGCCTTACAGATGGGGTGGCACACGCAGGGCACCCTGCCACCCAGCGTGTTATTTGCTGCCATATTCACATAGGTTGGCAAGTATAGGGCTGTGTCAGGGGCCCCCAGGCCACCCCCAGGTTTGATGACTCACTAAGAGGACTCAGGACTCAGAGTCATGGCTGTGATTTATCACAGCAAGAAAATGCAAAGCAGAATCAGCAAAGGAGAAAGGCACTTGGAGTCAAGTTCAGAGAAAACGATGTTCAAGCTTCCAAAAGCCCTCTCCCTGTGAGCTTACCTTCTTCGGCTGCGAGAAGTACAGCAGCCGTGTGGACTGTGGTCCGTCAGGGACACTGACCAGAGACCCAGTGCCCAGGAGCCTTACTGGGGGCTGGTTGTGTAAGCACCCCTCTACCTGGCACGCACCAAAATTCCCAGCACCCAGCAGGAAAGCCAGCACTCGGCATGAACCATTATTTGTGCTATTTAGGGAAAGTGAGCCATTCTTGTCAGGGAATGGTGGGAACACTCCTGACACCCAGGTTCCCAGATGCCAGCCAAGGGCCAGCCTTGCCAGCAGACCTTTCTAAGAATAGCAGTCTCAGGCCAGCTGTGATCATTCTTTTGGGCACAGGGCCTTTTGAAAGAAAGGCCATGAGCTGGCTGAAACGTTTATGGATTAGCTCTCATCTTAACATATTATCAGTTTTGTTCTCCTGCCAATAATTTTCTCACATAAAGACAACCAAAATAATTCTGTCTACTTAAATTATCCTATACATGTCTCTGTTTCTTCATTATTTTTGAGAAATTTTTTCTTTAGTTTTTCATTTTAAGCAGCATATGCTACAGTTTAAATCTCCTAGACATGAAATATTTCAAACTAATTTATTGTCCAACTGTCTAGAAGCTACATTCCCATACTATGTATTATTTTTAATAGCTACAAGGTATTGTCATTCTTTTTCTGACCATGTTGTTTTTATGTGCAAATTTAAGTCTAATTGTTTACAAGATCATCACTGAAGAACAAATTGTCAAAATATTAGAACTCATGGTTTTGAACAAAATAAGCAGGACAATAAAATATAGAGACCTTTTTCCAGATACGTGTAGAAAGGTACAGGGAAAAAGGAGCATGCCAGAATGGTAGGGTGCAGTCATGGGTGACAGAATTCAGCAGAGACGAGATGGCATTCGTAAGGAAAAGCAAGGGAAATCTCTATAGAGAGGTCAAGAGCATTACTGAGCACAACTCATAGGGTTGTGACTCATACATTAGCGACATGAGTTCCCCTTGGGGTCTTTAGTGCTGAGGTTAACATGAGCTACCCTAACAAGTGCCCAAATCTCAGTGGGCTCACACACACCCAGGCACGGACCTAAGCGAGGGTCCTGCTGGTGCGCGGCTCCCCTGTAGATGGCAGCAGCGCCCCCCACCCCTCGTCGGGACTATCAGAATGCCTCAGACTTTGCTGAAGACCCCCTGGGGGGCATGGTCACCTCGTTTCAGCACCACTGACAGAGACTGCAGGGGAGGAAACTAGCGTAAACTAAGGAAAACATAGTATTTTTGTTTTAATCGTCTCTGAGACAACTAGAAAGTAGTTCCATTATCTTTACTTTATAGAGCACATTACCTGTGAAGTTCATTTCTACAAAGAAGATCCTGTTTCCCACTTCCTCCAGAGATGCATCACTGGAGAAAAAATCCACAGTGGAAGGAACTGAAAATACTTAATGAGGATGAGGAAGGGATTAAGGCAGCAGCCTCAGGGCTCATAACTGAGGGATGAAGGGGAAGGGAAGTTGGGGCAACCATTAGAAAACAGCACGTAGAAGTGGCTTCAAGACACGCTCTCTGTTAACGCCTCGCAGAGGGCAGGTGGGATGCCTGGGTAACTTTGTGAAGTAGCTGCTCCCCCCACAGTCTTTCCTGTCTCAGGGGCATCTCCATTCGTTACATTGCTCAAGCCAAAGACATCAGGGTCATTTTGATGCCTCTCTTTTCTCACAGTTCACATCCAACCCATTAGCAGGTCTTGTCTGCTGTACCTTTAAATACATCCAAAGTCAGATCCTTCTTAAACTCCTCCTATACTTTTTGCCTTTTAACCTTTAATTTCCCAAGAAACACTATAGTAGGACCAATTGCTAATTAAACAGTTGAATCAAATATTAGAGAAACCTTGCAGATGATCTTGTTTTAATTTCCTCTTTTGCACATAAGAAACTAAGATTCTGCGTGTGGGCATGCACACATACACTCACACAAAGTTGTGGCGTTTATAGGTCTTACTACTAGTAAGTGTGGACTGTCTGAGTCTTACTAAGACTTGGAACCATGAAGACTGAGTTTTTCCACTGTGCCTGTAAAACAGACTGAGTATGTTTAAGGTGTGGAGATTTATGGACTACTCTGAATTTGACAACTATCAGTATTTTGACAAATAAGCTCCAATTAACTGATTTTTAATATCATAGCTGCTAGTTAGAACAGAGGCATATGAAGGAGGATGAGTATTTCTGCCAAAGAAACTCAAGACATTTCTAAAGGATAACAAATAGTTTTTGTCTATGGAAAATATAAAGTATGTAAACGAGGTTTTAGCCCAGAGAAAAGGCAAGAAAATAATTCATTATGTGTTCTTTTACAGGATGGTCAGTAATCTTCCGTGAAAACATTTTACAGAATTGTTTGACAAACTTCTTATGAACCATCAGAATGTCTTTAAATGATTTTTGTTTAAATTTCTGATTGAGGTTGTTTGCATTAAACACCTACTGCTTACATAAACTATGATTTGCCATTTCATTTCACCCTTTCTCTGTTAAACTAATTTTAACATTTCAAGTATTTAGCACTTAGGGCTGTGCTTTTTATAAAATTTTGTTTGCTCTAGTGACATAGAAGTGTCCGCAAGTGTTTCCTTTATGTTTCCTGGAATGTGGTTTTTCATTAACAGAGCTTTACTTAAACTTTCAGTGCAATAACCCCAAAACGAAAGAACCGAAACTAAAAGCTGCTGCCAGGATTGTCCCAGAATGGGTGGAGTATGATGCTGAGATACGGCAACTGCTAGATCACCTTGACAACAAGAAGACAAGTGCGAGTAAGTTATCACTCTGCAGTGGTGTGTGAACCATGTGTTGCATTAAGTGAAATTAGAATAAATTACAAAGTCACTTCTTAGTGATCAAATGATTAAGTCAGAATTTCTTTACGAAAGTTTGTGACATGACTACAGATTTCATTTTTTTGTGGACTAAGCTCACAAACTTAAAACATGGATAGAGACTCTGTTCCCCCATGGATATAGCTTCAAGTCCTGTCACCACGTAGAAGGGTGGTAATAGCACTGTCTTTAGAGGTTAAAAAAAAAAAAAAGGAAAACTTATCTTTGAGACACACTGAATTTCCTAAATGTGAAAATCCAAGCCCTAAAGTTTAATAAAAGCCTTACATAGCTAACCAAGTATTACCTTCTGTTTCCTCAATTAATCTCGTACATGATGTAGGTTTCCCCATGGAAAGCTGGTTCCTGCTTCTAAAGCCTTAGTCATAGACTGGAGGGTGATTTGGGTTAATTTGTTTCCATTTCCTAGATTTAAAAAACCGTGGTGACCTTAGCATTTCATCACCCTACATGAACCTTCAACACCAATAAGTATTATGTGTTGGATATTCTTTTAAAGCTGGTATAACTTCCTGATTCCCTCATAATTCCTTTTCCTGGTCAGTGCATGTCCTTCTATTGTCCTTTGCTCTTTCTTAAAAATAGTACTAAGCTTTTTTGTGTTCCAGTCTGCATGTTAGAGACTTTCACAGGTTATATTAGTTAATCCTCACAGTACTTTTTTCCAGTTCAGAATATAATTCTTATTTTCCTCAGTCTTATTTTTTAGGGAGGCTGAAATGATTATATATTAAAACTTTCCCATATAAGCATGAAATTGTGTTTCATCTTGACTCTGTTACAAAACCAATGGGTGTTGTCAGAGAATTTCAATATTTAAAATACACCCATGTATTTTTAATAATCTAGTATAAAGATACCATTTCAATTCAGAAGGATTATTCTGTAAGTGGTATAACTGTTTTCAAAGGGAGAGAAAGATCAGACAGAGGGAAGAGGGAGAGAAGGAAAGAAAGCAAAAAGAAAATTCAGATAATTACCTCAGAAAAAATTTTAAATGCATAAAACATTGAGATGAAACGTTTCTCATCAAATTGGAAAGAGTTAAAGGATTAACAATACGCAGCATTAGCAAGGACGTTGACCAGTAAGCGCTGTCCCATGCACAGACATACAGTAGCAATTAGGGAAATTTTGTAATATGCATAAAAAGTTAAAATACATATGCCCTTTGGCCCAGCAATTCATAAGAAATTTATATTTAAACAATAAAATGACATATGTACACATTGTTTGTTACAGCATTGTTTTTAATAATGAATAGAGTCTATCCATCAATACAGGATTGATTGAATAAACATTGATACATACAATGAAATACAGCATAGCCTCTCAAGAGAATTAAGATAGGTCTGTGCAGACAGCGCATTTTTAAGTTAAAAAATAGGTTACAGAATATTTATGATTGACCCACATCTTAAAGAACAATGCATATCTGTGTGTATGTGTTTGTGTATGGTTATGTGTATAAATGAGTTTTACAAAAGAGATTTTGGGGTTTTTTAATTTTTAATAACAAATTTAAGACATGTTCACTGATAAACATTAAAACAATGTGGAATTATATAGAGTGAAATTGGAAGTCCTCTTTTACTTAAATCCAAAGAGGCAGCTTTTCTCTGTCAAGCAAGTCGACTCATCATCTCCGCTGTGTGTTCTGTTTTCTACTTTCAGAAATGTATTAATGCCTTTCCTCCAGTGTTGTGTCATAACCACTTCCTCCACTGTCATTATGGCTCTCCCTTTTCTGTTTCTTATCTTTCCAGTGGAATTTAGTGAAGACAGAAACATAGTCTGCCATCTTGAATTGTGGAACAGGATCTATTTAAGTTGTATTTTAATTAATTTCTGCCTGAAAATATCATCTCAAATTCTCGGTATTCTTAAATCAGCTAGTATGTGACAGCTCAGTGATGCAGGATAAGAAACTGTTTTGATCTCTAAGATTCTCACATTTGTGTAGCAGTTACGTCTGTGTTTGAATGCTCTGTCCTCCCATCTTAGATGAGGACCATACATTACATTAATGACAGGATGTTTGGCACATGGTGAGTAATCTATTAGTATTTTTCAAGGCCTCCATATAACAGATGCTGTAATGTACAAAGAGCTGTTCTCATGTCACGTAATGAAGCAAGTAGGTATTAACTAACAAGCAAGAGGATCCTCAGCCAGCACCTGTGATTTTTATATTATTTCATAAATCAGTGAGATTTAAACTAATTTGATATTTAATATTTCAAGAGCTAAGTAAAGTTTCCTCCCCTACAGTTTTGACACATGATGAACTCTAGCACTGGCTTCTGTAAGAAGATGACAAGAAATCTGCCACCTGCTGGGGAAGTGTGGAACTACTGCTAAGACTTCTGGAAGTTTCATTAAGGAATATTCTTCAATTTAAAATATATTAATTATTTAAAATACATGTATTTAATGTCTTGACTGAGTTTAAGTTATATAAGCAATAACCATTGAGTACCTAAAACTAGATTGTTCCTCTTTCCTGATTGCTTAAGACACTGGGTTTTCACCAGTTAGTGCTATTTTGCCAGATAACCAAGTAGAAGAACATATCTGACTAGCTGGTCCTCATGGGGATTCATCACACCATCTACGTCTTTGGATATTCCAGCCCTAAGTGCATCTGTATTTCTTTATTCACAAGATGCATTTAAAATTAGAGAAACCTATTTTGTGTTTTCTTCTTCTGAGAAAATAAAAGAACTCATGGTTATCTCTGAATATCAATCTAAAAAATTTAAGCTCATTTATATCCTAACTATTATTTTTAAATGAAGTAGTGTCGCACTGTAATCACTTACTTATCTTAAACTATATGATGTTTTAACCCTATGCTACATTTATATTTTTTAATGTTTCTAATTTTTATTTCATAAAATGATGTTTCCAGGCTTATGAGGTGAACGGCTAGCTTTATAGAAACTAAGTTAAGAATGTAAATAGTTTCTTTTTCCTGCTGTATATTAGATGAGTAGGAAGAGTAAAACTATCCAACTATTCTAGAATCATGGGCTCTTGGGACCGGAGGAGACCTCAATGTCATTTGGACCCCGTCCCCTGAAGAAGCTGACTCGGTAGAGCTGAGGTGAGCGTGGGAATCATAACTTGTTTAAGCAGCTCTCCAGATGACTGTTAATAAGTGAGGCTTGAGGAACATCTAACAGACTTTAGCCTGTGTGCCAGCCCCCCTTACACGGCCCTGCCGGGTAAAGCCTCAGGCCATCTTGGAAACTCCAGACTCATATGGAACTGTCTGCCCCTAGAGACTGGCGAGTCCATCTCTGGACAGCTCCACACCAAGCTCCCAGTGAGCCAGACGTTGTCTACTGGCAGCCTCTACTCTTGCTCCTTCGAGCTCTTCTGAACGTATCTAATCCTTCTCTATTTGACGGCACAGCTCCTTAGCGTATTTGAGAATAACTACTCTGCTCCCAGCAGCGTCATTCATTCCTAATAAGAGATCACAAGGCCACTCGCGCCGTCTCAGGAACCCTCCCTCTGTAACTTGTTAGTGTCTGTCTGTGATGGCACGGAGTGCTCTGGGTGTGGCCTGCCTGATGGAACGCGACTATTCCTGTGGCTTTCCAGGGTCCCAAGGGCTGGAGTGGTAACCTGCCCTGGGCAGCCAGTTCCATGGGGTCTCTGGCTCATTCCTCTTCAGAGTCGGTGTAACGTCAGGCTTGGTGAGAGGTAAGAGACTCTGTAAGTACGCTTCTCGCTGAGGCCAAACGCACCAACCCGGCTGAGCTCTCCTGTGATGTTCTGGGCAGAAGCCCAGCTGACGGTTAGAGGGCACGCGCTGGGCAATGGCACCTGATTGCCACAGTCACTCCTGACTTCCACCTCCACTGTGCATGAGCCTGTTTCACAGACTGTGAGCTCAAACTGCAGAATAATGTAAACAGCCTCAATGGCTCTCCTCCCAGTTTGTATCTTGTCATTTGAATGGTTAACTTTACATGTCTTACTTCCAGATGAATGATACCTTGTATCTGAAAATCCAGCTTTATAAATGTCTTCACAGGCGGCTCTCCTTTAAGGTGGCTCACTTTAACAGTTTTGTGTCAAGTGCATATACCTGCTGTGACACATGGGAATCTCCCGTCCTCGGGGACACTTCAGGGAGCTGAACCGCAGGCCTGTGGCGAGCATGTGGCAGGAGCCCGAGGGCGCCAACAGATGTTCCCCCTCCTGGATTCTGGTTTTCAGACCTTGTATCAAATTTTAACAAAAATCAAATCCTGGGAGAGAGGAAAATTGGTTATTTTCTATCTGTGAGAAGTTACAGTCCACGCCCTCCTCCTCCTCAGAGGAAAGTCGGAACAGAGTTCATCTGAGAGTTAGATTCGGAGCTTTAACCGGGTAAAGACATTTAAGTTTTAGTAGTAAGTTTTAGGTATAAAGTAAACCCAGAATCTGAGACTAAAGACAATCCAAAGTCTTCACGCCTCTCAGATGCTCCAGTACAGGAGGTCAGACTCCAGTGGTCCCTAGGACCTCCCCCCAGAGGGAGAGAGGACTTCCAGGAAGCACAGGCTGTCAGCCTGCAGTTACAGGTAAAATCAGGCTTTTCCTTAATATTAAAAGTGCAGTTCGCCACGAGTGGGAACCTGCCCAGAGAAATGGGTGTTCCTGCATGCCAGGTCCCAACTCCAGTGCCTGAGATGCTGAACTGTCAGAACTTTCACAAAAATGTGCATGTTATGATATAAAAGAGAACGTCCTCAAAACCAAATTAAGTATTAGATTTCAATAGTACTGAGAGTGAAGCGCTGGCCTCTCATTAAGGCCACACTGTCCTGGACTGCAGGAGTTAAGAGCTCTTGGGATCAGGGAGAGCCCTTGGCATCTCAGTCGCAGATCACACATAAAGCAGAGGTGGAACATAGACTCCAAAAGACTAAAAAGGAGTTGAAAGCAAGAAAGTACTGATTTGACCATAAATATTTTTATTAAATGTGAAAATACACGGGCATAAAAATAGTACCCATATTTGGTAGACATGTCTGAAACCCACTTCAATTAATTTTCAGTGTCTTTTTTATTAAAACACTAAGTTGAGATGGAGTAAGTTACTTAGTCTTGTTCATTCAAACCAACTACAGCCTTGCAGTAGGAGGAGGATTTTAACTTACCGAACATCTCCAATTTTTACCTGCTCTTCGCTCTGCTCTCCACTACAGGTAAGAGGTTCAACCACAGAGGAGGGAAACAAAACCTGTTTACTATACACAGAGCCACGCAGTGGCTAATTTTACTCTTAAATCATTCAGCAAATGAGATCATCCATTAAACACAACAAATTATCTCCACCTATTAACAGTATGTGCAATTACAGAATAAACTCTGCTACTAACAAACAAAAAAGGAATGATCTGATTTAGAGTAAGGCTGTTGTTGACAAATCAGCACTTGGCTTCCTCCTTCCTTAATAAATGTGGGAAAGTCAACTACATTCAGCAAAGGTGCATGACTTTCTCTAGGTTACCCACTGATATGCAGTCAGTGAAGACTCAGCACAACGCCTGTCACCAGTGCCCCATCCCTTGAAGGAGGCACAACCCTGGCTGAGGAGCCACCTTTAACTTAGGCATCTTGTGCCCTCTTTTCATGGTAAATGTCACACACAACTTCTGACCAATTTCATGCTTTAAAGGTGAACTCATTCATACTCCACCATGCATAGCAAATCATGCCAATTTCAAAGTGTGATTCTAGTTGCTTTTTTTTCCCCTACTTGGTTATCAGTAGTATTTTTCTCTTAAAAAAACTGGGGGTAGTTTTTACATTCCATTATCAGAGTCCCAGAAGTTCTTTTTTTATACTGATATTTAAAATGAACTTTTAATACTGGCTAAAGAGAAAGAAGTTTTAAAATTAGTACATCCAATTCACATTCGTAAACTATTGAAGTCGTTTTCCAATTTTCATTTATCCATGATGAGAAAGCACAAACTTTCAGAAGGGGGCATTAAATTAACTTATGCTCTCTTTTAGAACTTTTCTTGTTTAGAGGCTGATATGTTTAATACTTGCTGCTGTGGAAAATACGCACAGTGTACGAACCACTCCTGGAGCTCACCGAGGAGGGAGGGAAGAGTTTGAGACAGGAACGCCATACAACCAAGGCTAGCTGCCTCATTCTCCTCTTCCAGAAAGAGCCAGGTTACCAGGCACCTGCAGTCTAGGGAGCGGTCCTGGGAGTAGACCAGGTCAGGGGCTCTTCCTGCTCCTCTGGTAACGTTTTCCTCCACCAGGCTGCCCGGACCAATGCTCGTGCCTCCACGCTCCCAGCACTTCTGTCACTGTGAGGGGGACCACGGGGTGGCCATCTTCCCACGCAGGCAGACACCGGAAGACTGCTGGTGACCCTCCAGGCTGGAACTTAAAGGTCCTTATTTACTTCATCAATCAGCAAAACCAGAGTCCAGAGAGTTTCTCAGTGGCATTGGCACTTGGCACCATAGCTGCTTCTCTCTCATCATGAAAAGTAACCCTGCACGTTTGTTACGGTGACCAAAATAAATCCATGGTGAGACTTTAGGAACGGGACTTACAGTTATTACAGGTGGAGAGAGAAATGAAGCCAGCAACCCTCTAGGCAGCAGGGGGTGGCAGTCAGCAAGATGACAGGTGCTGGGGACACACGGCCCACGTGGCCCAGCCCCCAACCATCTCGGCTCCCTCTAGCTCCTCGTTGGCAACTTTTCACCCTCTCCTCCCAATGGAGGGGCACATGATTTGATACTTCCTTTGTTCTGATTCTGTGTGAAAATTCTTACTTGTCAAAAGTAGGAAGAAGCCATCGCTCAATTTCAAAGAGGTCACAGTGACATCGTATACAAAAGAACCAGATTGAAAAAAACATTGCCGATAATAACCAATGAAGTAATCAGATTGAAGAATAAGCAAATGTGAATTTCCCTTAGAAATTATTTTCACACGGGTTTGAATTTTAAGACAATAAAACAAAATGAAAGCTGCAAAGCTGTTCACTACTTTTCAAAATGCAACGTTGTTTATTGGTAAGAAAGAAACTAAATAGATGCGAAAAGCACTTACGTATTTTGCTCAACTATGTGATTTTGTCTCAGTTTTTAAAAAATTTTTTGCCACATATGTTTCAGGATGACTGCAGAAGAAAACGATTTGTGCTTGGCTGGCTGTTGTGGCTATCAGCGGTCAGGATGGCCCCCACAACTCAAAGAAAATGCTTGATTTCCTACAAACAATATATTAGGCTCATAGTGCTTAAAATGCTTCAAAATGCTCTGAGGCAAAAACAAAAACCTTTCCAGAATAAAGGTAATAATTCTTATCTAAAGTAACTCTTAAATTTTAAATGCAGCATCAATAGTTCCATAAATATTTAATGCTCTTCATTAAAATAACTCATTTTTTAGGGAAAAAATTACCCAATATATAAAGACTGAATAATTCATTTCTTAAAAGGTAAGAAGGAGGTATCCCAAGAAGAGATGCCATCTTGATGGTGGGAACCCACCAGAGCTGATGAGATCTGCACACCTGTGGGTTCTTCTAGGCAGGAGGACACCGAGAGGCATCAACGTCTGGCAGGGGGCGGCCTGCCAGCTGACGCCCACCTCAGACAGTCCCGTGTGGCTCCCCACACACAGTCCACGGTTGGTCGGCCGGGGGCCAGGACGTGAGAGAAGCTGCCGGCTGAGTTTTTTAAAGTGGGAAAGGGCGTTCTTTTTGTTTATGTTGAGCGAGCAACTTTACGTTTCTAAGTCAATCCTGTTACAGGAAATGCTGTTTAACTCACAACTTCAGTTGTTAAAGTATTTCATTCTACACTTTAGCAATATTATTTTAAATACCACTGTTTTATTATCTGAACCTATTTTGCATATTACCTTTTAGTTTGTTGTGTTTCATATTAAACAAAAGGGCCTGTAGGTTTTTACAATTAATTCTGTTTCAGTGGTTTTCAGTATTCTGCAAGTACTGAAACAACAAAAATACATGCTTAACATCAGCCCAGCTCTAACCCTGGCTCCAGTGACTATCATTCGGTAGGAGGTTTTCTAAGAGAGGGCTCAGCCTACCTTCAGTGACAGCCACACTCATGCTCGTAGAGATGGAAACACACACGGATTAAGGAGGCCCTGTAATTTAACATATTTACAAGTGACTGGACTGACCAAAATCTAAGCAAAGTTGTCCCTAAGAACATACAGCTCAGAATTTCATATTCTGAGAATCCTCCTTACACACGCAGGCACTGACACACTACGCAAGGATATGGAGAGAAGAATTTCCACGCGCTCCAGTGTAGAAAAATAACAAAATCTGCGAGCCTGCCTCAGACCGTTTCTTCCAGACATTCACCACAGGGTCAGGCTGCTCTGCCAGAACCAGAACCAGTCCCGCCTCCCTGCCTCACAAACCCATCAAGTCTAAAATGGGTAAGAACGGCTATTTCCTGTTAAAACAATTCTTTGGTCATGGACAGACTGAAAGGTTGGAAGATTTTTTTTCATTAGGATCCCGAACAAGGCTTTTTTGTTTTTAATCTTTAAAAAAATTAAGGAGGAAGAGCAGAAAAACAGCGGCTTTAATTGAAGTGGAATTTAAATCTAAAAGGTCCGCCTGAGCTGAAGGGATTGAACCCTTGCCATGAGTTCCAGCTTCTGTGGAAGGGGCTGCCGCCACCTCCTTGTTGGCTCTCTGCATCCAGGGGGTCTTCTCCGTCGTCAAACTTCTTCCTCATTTCTACAACAGAGACCAGCACATTCAGACCCAGGCGCTGACTGAGGTCAGGAAAGGGCGGGTTCTGGGGACTACACCTCCCAGTTGTCAGAACAGTTGGTGCCTCATGCTCAGATCCTGGCTCTCCCTGCCCCACCCAGCTCAGAGGTTTCGTCTCAGGAGAAACAGACTAGAGAAACCAGCCACAGAGAAGGGGGTGAGGATCAGGGTTGAAAATGGGCACTGATTAAAATTCTGACCCCCTAAATCTCCCCTCACAAGAAGCTACCCAAGGAAACTCTTATCTGAGAAACATGAGTAACCGCAGAGAAAGACCTGCCAAAGTTACACGGGCGCTTCTGAGCCAACAGCCACGACACCATCCTAACCCCAGACGTTGAAGGCGGCCAGGCGCAACCTCATCAACCTGTGAGGTGTCTGATCAGCTTCCTGGTGCCTCACCATCAAGTCTGAAGAGGATGAAGGTTCCCTATTGTACGAACCAAGAGGCCACTCCTGTGCCTGTCAGTCCCAAGGTAAGTCCCTGATGAGACAGGCCAATGCAGGCAAGTCGGGGAGAGGCATCAGACGAGCAAGCTCATATCGTCAGAGATTAGAAAAAGCTATTTCATCTTTAAAACAAGGACAGGGGCCAATAAAGAGGAACGGAGCACAGAAAAGAACCCTTAGGAGCTAAGAGTGTGGCTCTTTTCTCGATGCGTGCTGCCCTGCTCCTCAGCCCTGCTCGCCGCAGCTCAGCTCCAGAGCCCCCTCCTGTCCTGATGCAGCCGCCCCCGTGCCACACAAGCTGAGAGGACAGAGCCCATCAGAGGCGCTGCTGACTGAAGGAACCACCAGCATGCACCCTCCTGTGCTTCAGTAATCCCAGCCTCCCTCCCTGGATTTATAAAGTACTTAAGAACAAACATCATTTAATTAGTTTCATAGCATAAGTGATATGTTGTTCAAAAAGTTGTCAAATGGGCATAAAATTTAATTTCCTTCTATTTTGTTGAACTTGTCTAGCTCAAGTCATAGTTTGTCCTACTGACATGGACAGCCACAGAAAAGCAGGAGATACTAGCTTACCATGAAGTTCCTTCTGGAAATGTCAAAGCATTGTTCAACAGTACCTAAATTCTTAGCTGTCTCCCTCTTATTTGCCAGGTCATTTTAGCTTATGATGAAATAACATTTATAGCAACCAGTAAATCTAATGATGGCTTGATTTCAGGCAAGATTCCCGGGAGCCACTCTCAGAAGGCGGGGCAGCCCCTCGCCTACCACAGTGCGCCCCGGCTGGGCAGCAGCGGCCAGCTTCCTAACCTGTAAGCTGGTATGAGGATTCACGCTGCAAAGCTGGAAGGAACCCAAGAGGAGCCCTCTGATTCTTGCACTTTCACACCACAGGTGAAAACCACTGAGGCCCAAAGAAGTCCTAGGAATTTGTTCAAGAAGAGGTAAGAGTCGCCCTTAGGTCTTCTGAGTCCACACCTGGCGGTCTTTCCCCTGCACCGAGCATGGGAGGGGCCCCAGAGTCGGACGGGGACAGCCACAAGGACGGACTTATGAAAATGCAAGGCCGGGGACAGTCACCGTCTCCGGGGGTCAGCCCCCCAGGCCCACTGACCACGCTCTCCACCATCCACTTCCAACACGGCCTCTAAGACGGGTGAAGGCACCAGTCTCCGATTCAGCCATTTCAAGAGAACAGAAACATTAAAGGTAGACAGTACCTGGATCAGAAAGGACTTCTTTAGCAGCTGCTATGTCAATGAACTTTTTCTCAGCTTTTTTCTTTTCTTCTTCATTCTGAAAGTTATCCGGGTGCCACTGCAGTGCTAATTTTCTGTATGCTTTAATGATTTCTTGCTTTTTGGCATTTCTGAAGGGAGGTAAAATTAATTAACAATCAGTAGTTAAGAAATGTCCAACACGCTACCACAGAAAGCTAAAAGAGACAGATAAGATCCCACTGGCAAACGAGCAACCTGGTTTTCTGAACGGAGCCAGCAGTATCAGGCTGAACGTCGGACACAGAGAGCTCTGGACGATCGTTAAACTGGCTGGGCTTCCTGGAATACTGGCTCACATTAGAATTTCACCGGGAATAAATTAAAGTACTCCTGCTCTTTATAATGTTCCTATAAAAAATTGCATTGATGCATTTTTAAACTTTACAAATTTCCAAACTAGCATGATTCAGTTCTTGACATTAAAAGACACCTGACTCTTTGAAGCCTAGTTTCCATTTTACTTCCAGATTAGCTTAATTAGAAAGAATAAAGTTTCGGACTTCTGACTGAAAGACTGATGCTTCCCTTCTTCAGGGAAGATGGGTCATATAAAATCACATTTTGAGTAAGTTACCTTTTCCCTGTGCCTGCAAGTTCATTCTAAAAGTGCCACGTTATTTTTAGGCCTAGAGAAGTTTTCTTTTCCCCAAACGCTCTCTCCCTCCTGTCCCCACCAAAAGAAAGTTCACTCCTACCTTCTTAAAAAAATCTAGGCCTAGGACCTATTCATGCTACAGTGTCCTGTCTTTGTTACCAACTACTAATTCTCCATCATTGCATGACTAGTCTCTATCAAAGAAACATATCTGTGATATAGTCAAAATAGCTTTATGATGTTACAGATTGTTAGGGTTTAATCTATGATGGAAATCACATAAGGAAATGAATCAGAGAGGGGAAAAAAGCAACAATTAGTTTAGTTAAAAGTACCAATGCAAATTTTATATTAATAATTCACCTTTTTACTCCCAAGATTTTATAATAATCTCGTTTCTGCGACTGTTTCAATAGCCTCTGTGCTTTCTCTAGACCTTCTCGAATCTGCTGATCATTCTCATTGTGTTCCTGAGCAGTTTCATAATCCTGAATAGCTGTCAAAATATATTTAAGATAATGCTGTTAAGAGGAAGTACAATTTGTGACCTTTACGTACCCTGCAAATACCATAAAGTCACCATCCCCAGCACCTTCTTTGGCCTTTACTATGAGCCTAAGAAGTGATACCACCTTAATTTTGTTCAAAACTACAAAAGGCATAATTAAGGCTGAGGTTAGGTAGCATATTGCTCCCACTCAGTAAAACCCACTGCTGCCTGCTTCCCTGCCACCCTCCCAACATGATCTCCCCTCAACCAGGAGGTGTTTTAATATCAGCCCTATACACAAAGCATCTTACCATCACTAAGACTGAGGTGACTGTTACACAGGAAAATAAGACAGCAAAGAAAATCGCAGTTAGCTCTGGGGCCACAGGCCAGAAGAACCAGAGGCTTAGGAAGGGAGCGGGAGGAACCGTCGGCAATCCGAATGACTCTTCACCCACCAGTGTCAACACAAACTAGCACAAACCTCATTTTTTTTTTAAAGTGTCAATCAAAACAGAAAACCACAGAAGTCCTGGTACGGGAAGTCTGATGACAATCCACACCTTTTATTTCAGATTAAACATTTACAAAATAGAAGGCATCTGGATATCTAACGTCAGCAGGAAGTCTACACAGCAGGCCTGAGACTTACCCTGCGGAGGGGCTGCTGGCAAGGCCAGCCCTTGCCCGATGACTGGGAAGTTGGATTTCAGCAGCATTCTCACCATCCCCTGATAAGAATGGCTCGCTGTACATAAACCATTTGTACAAACAACGTGGTCTCTGCCACACATCTCGCCTCCTGGGAACCTGGAATTTTCGCATGGGCTAGGCAGAAGGTGTCTATCCGGCCAGCCCTACTAAAAGCCCTGGTACCGGGTCTCTGCCGACTTCCCTGGCAGATAACACTTCACCCGTGCTGAGGAATTACGCTGGTCCTGCATGATTTCACAGAGACACCTGGAGCCTTGCACCCGGTTTCCTCTGAATTTCACCCCAGGCACCTTCCCCCTTTGCTCATCTTGTTTTGTATCCTTTCACGAGAACAAACTGAGCCCTAAGTACAACTACGTGCTGAGGCCAATGTGTCCTCCCTTCAAATCACCAAATCTCGGGGCGGGTTTGGGAAGCACCAACACAAATTTTTCTCAAGTGTTCTCCCTGGACAGATGACTCAAATAATGAATTGTTGGCTTCAAATTCTAGTTTTTTATGGAAATGGATTTCACTATGGAAAAGACATCTCTCTGGATAATGTCTAAGCATTTGCCTTGGCAACAGCTAATCCTGGAAAGGGTTTAGGAAGGCACCTTGGGCAGATTAAAATGAGAAATACTAGAATAAGATGGACAAATTTAGTTATCCTGCACTGCCTAGAAAAATGAACCAACACTACCCTTGGTTCATGAGGGAAAGGGGGGGCACTTCAAGCTTTTATCCCAATTTCTGCCTCAATGCATTAATATTAAATATTAATATGAAACATTAAAAATTACTGTCACCCAAGTGACATAAAATACCTTTCCAATTTAGTACACAAACACAAAGCCATTATAAATAGTAGTGAGGTTTGACTTGCAATACTCATAGCACTTGATATCACAACCTAGTAAGGCAATGTACTTTGAAGGAGTTTAATACAAGGGGAAAATGCTTCAATATACTCAATTTTACTACTTATGCAAACTCTACATTTAAAATATGTTTTCAGTCTTAATTGTTCAGACTATCTCCCCCAAAGTAGTCTTCCGTCTCTTATCTTTTAACACTTAAGAATGGAGGGTATAGCTCGGTGGTGGAGTGCGCGCCTAGGATGCACGAGGTCCAGGGTTCAATCCCCAGTATTGCCATTAAAAAATCAATCAGGGGGAGGGTATAGTTCAAGCAGTAGGGCACATGCTTAGCATACACAAGGTCCTGGATTCATCTGCAGTACCTCCTGCAAAAATAAGTCAGTAAACTTAACTACCTCTGCCCCCCCCAAAAATTTTTTTAATCAATTAAATAAACCAGATTACCTCCCTCCACCAAAAAATTAAATAAATAAAAATTTAAAATTAAAAATTTTTAATTGAGGTACAGTCAATTTACAATGTGCCAATTTCTGGTGTACAGCACAATGCTTTGGTCATACATGAATATACATATTTTCATATTCTTTTCACCATAAGCTACTACAAGATATTGAATATAGTTCCCTGTGCTATACAGTATAAACCTGTTTCTCTATTTTATATATATTAGTATCTACAAGTCTCAAACTCCTAATTTATCCCTTCTCACCCACTTCCCCTCTGGTAACCATAAGTTTGTTTTCTATGTCTGTGAGTCTGTTTCTGGTTTGTAAATATGTTCATTTGTCTTTTTTTTTTTTTTTAAGATTCCACATATAAGTGATACTTGTCTTTCTCTTTCTGGCTTACTTCACTTAGAATGACATTCTCCAGGGCCATCCATGTTGCTGCAAATGGCATTATTTTATCATTTTTGTGGCTGAGTAGTATTCCATTGTATAAATATACCACAGCTTCTTTATCCAGTCACCTGTTAATGGACATTTAGGTTGTTTCCATGTCTTGGCTATTGTAAATAGTGCTCTTTGAACACTGGGTGCAGGCGTCTTTCTGAATTAAGATTCTCTCTGGATATATGCCCAGGAGGAGGATTAAATGTCCATCAACAGGTAACTGGATAAAGAAGCTGTAGTTTATTTATACAATGGAGTACTACTCAGCCATAAAAAAAATGCCATTCACAGTAACATGGATGGACCTGGAAAATGTCATTCTAAGTGAAATAAGCCAGAAAGAGAAAGAAAAATACCATATGATATCACTTTTATGTGGAATCTTAAAAAAAAAAAAAAGACAAACGAACTTATTTACAAAACAGAAACAGACTCACAGACCTAGAGAACAAATTTATGGTTACTAGTGGGGGAGAGGGTGGGAAGGAATAAATTGGGAGTTCGAGATTTGCAGTATCTAACTTACATATATAAAATAGTTAAACAACAAGTTCATACTGTATCACACAGGGAACTATATTCAATATCTTGCAGTAACTTATGGTGAAAAAGAATATGAAAACGAATATATGTATATTCATGTATAACTGAAGCATTATGCTGTACATCAGAAATTGACACAACATTGTAAACTATACTTCAATAAAAATATATTTTAAAAAGCTTAAGAAAGAAATTTTTCACATTATAGGAAAAATATAAAATTACTGACTTTGAAAATTCACATGATTACGGATAGGTAACTAATTAGGAATTCAATGTGGATGACGTAAGATTTCTCACTGACATAAATTAGATAGTTCATTTTTAATGATGTTTTCTCAGATTCCACTTTCTAAGGGGGAATCTTCAAAAAAAGTAGATGACATTCAATTATGTTTATCCCATATAACTGAGCAGCTGTAAACATATAAGCCAGAAATATTAAGGCCCTGAATATATAGTATATAACATACTAGCCAATTCATTTTCTAACCTCTGAACCTAAAAACATTTCACCTTGCCCAAATTATTATTCTTTCATATTCCCCTCACCCAGGTCTTAAGGAGCAATACACACAACCAGATCAAGATGGCAGACAGCACAGGACTGTGCTTGCCCTCCATCCGACTAAAGTGACAAAAATAAAAAAAAATGACATAACCATGGCAGCCCTGAAAACTACCCTGAAAATTTCTGGAAGAGAAAAGGCAAATGAGCTCATACTAATAATGAATAAACCTAAGTAGAGAGAACCACAATCCAAATACACACTGAAAGAGGCCCTAGCAGATTTGGAAGCTGTTCTTTTTGGCCACGGATTCTTAGTTTAGCAAGCAGGAGGAGCTTTAAGGCAAACATCAGGTTACTTCCTGAGGTGACCAAGGAATAGCTGGGCAGACTCCCCCCTGCCACGTGGAGCAGATGGCTGCAGCACTAACCCCAAGCAGCGCCCAAGAACCAGTCTCTAAGCAGAACAGAAGATGTGCCTGTGGAAGGCCCTGATGTGTTGCTGGGACCATGAAGAGAAGTAGAACCAAATCCATGGATACTCAAAACCTCTACAACAGACCTGAAACAGACACAGGAAAGGCAGTTCCACCCAGAATTTAAATATACCAAAGGACTCCACCTGAAAAGTTAATATGTAACTTATGTGTAAACTCCTGCTCATTCTGGCAACTGGACAAGCACCATAAGGAAAGTCTCCCTGTGAGCAGGCCCTACCCTCTGAAAGCCAGCATGAGCTCCCCAACGCAGGAAAATACCTGAAAGACAGATAGGCACTTGCTGCGAATGGCTCCCCTTTCCCTCCCACCCCACCAATCCATTAGCAAACCCCCAGTCAGCTTCCCTTCAAAATATATCCAGAATTTAACCACTCCTCATCATTTCCACACTCACACCGTGATGCAGGCCATCTTGAGTACACCTGAATAGCTATAACAGCTTCATAACAGATGATCCCAGCTTCCACCATATTTCCCTAAAAGTCTATTCTCAAAACAAGGACCTTAGAGGCTCTTTTTTTAAGAGTTCATCAGATCACCAGTATAATATGCCCCATGGAGCACCAACTGTCTCCCCCTGGATATCATACAAACAAGGTAAATGGCGGGGGGTGGGGGGCACACTTCCTTTCCAGCACAACAATTCAAGGAAATTGTACAAGGACTGCTAAAATTAGCGAGTATCAGCCATGAATCCAAGATGAGAGGAGGAAGCAAATACTGAGAAAGCTCAAAGGGGAAAGATCACAGAAAATGCCAGCAAAATATACTTTCTCTGAGTATGGGCTCACCCTGCAGCGAGGGACAGCCTGCATCCTTTACCTAGTACAAGCAGCATGAAATCTGGAGCAGACACAGTGGAGATAACGCAGAGGCCCTGCTGGGAAGGAGACAAGGAAAACACAAGCGCGAGAAGAGCAAAGAGCCTGGGCAGCAGCTCCCAGGCAACGCAGTGACTGTGTGCTCTCTGCAGGTGACGGGCTCACCCCAAAGTGCAAAAGATACACCCCTTTGGTGTAGCAATGGAAGCGGGCAGAGGGGCAGCAGGGGTGGCAGCAGAAGGCCTCCTGGACACGGTTTGGTTCAGAGAAGCAGAGAGGGCAGGGCTATACAGAAAGGCCATTTTAGCAGGAAGCAGAATGTCTGTGGAAACAGTGAAGCAGATAGTATTGCAACTGCTAAGCACAGAAACCGCCTGTCCCTGGCCCCGCTTTACGCACACATGCCCCAAAGGAGTGTCACACATATAGCCAGGGTAAGGTAATTCAAGTCATTTTAGGATGAGCAATAGCTCTTTTTATGACATAGCCTCAGTTCAAAGATATTTAAATTTTAAATTAAAAACAGGAAAAAAACACCAAAACTTACCTGAGGAACATGCATCAAAACAACATAGTCAAAGAATATATGAAAATTATGAGCAAACATTATGGCATAAACTTTTAAAACCTAATCCAATCACCTCTATTAAAGGTAATCACAAAGCAGAGTAAGAACTCAGCAAAGAGATAATGAGACAAGGAGGAGATAAAAATATTTTTCTTGAGTTCTGACTACTCATAAGAACAAATTAAAACTACCATGGAAGTGAAGATGAAATGAGAAGGAGCAGAAGGGAGAAGAAGCATATAGAGAAAAAATAAGGACTTAACAAAATGAAATGAAAATAGAGTTTAAAAAACTAGAGGAAAAAAAAATTACAGCTATAGATGATGAGCAAAGAGAATACAACTAATACATCACTGAACCTTTGGAGCAGAAAACCAAACCCACGGAACAGAACAATTCAGATCAAATTTGAGAAAACTTTCCTAAAATGAAAGGTGAATCCATGTATTGAAAATAGGCCAGGGCAAAACAGCTGAGAATGGCCAACACTCAGACACATCCCAGTGTAATTAACACCCCTGACAGACAAGGGCTCCTTGGATGGCCAGACCAAAAACACAACACACAGCACCAGATTCCCTATAGCAATATTCAGTGCAGAAGAGAATGGGAAAATAACTACAAGGTATTCAGAAAAAGTATGAACAAAGGACTTTTTCATAAGCAAGCCATCTTTCAAGTATGAAAGGTACAAACAGCTTTGAAAACAGAAGAAACCAGAAAATAATTTTCCCAGGAGTTCCTCAAGGAAACTGCTGTAGGATGAATTCACCAAGAGAAGGCTAGAGAAACCACGGTCAAAGAAGGGATGGTATACATTGAATATTTTAATGTAGAACTGAGACTAAAACAAATCAGGGGAATTACAGTGACAGAGTAGAGTGTATGCCCTGGCAATGCAGAAGGGATAGAGCTCACAAAAAATGGAAGAAAGCAGAGAAAAGATGAGAAAGTAAGTTCATTAATTCCCACCAATTACAACTGAAGCAATCAGAAAACATCACCCACTGATGCGTCACAGGCAAACATTAGAGAGAACTTCGCTGACAAATATTAAATGGAAGGGGAATGTGGAAGAGGAGGAGGAAACACGCAACTACTGTTCCTCGCTGTAGGAAACTCAGAGATATTGCCCAAAGAGAGAGGGCTAAGTTAATAAATCTATAAAACAACCAAGAAGAAAAATACAAACCTTCCTAAATCTCAAAATAGTACACAAAATAATAAAGGCTAAATAACAAAGATTTTTGGCAAAATAGAATGACAGTACTCAGACCAAATATATTTGTCATCTCAACAAAGATGAATGTGCTTTAACTCACCTACTTAAAAGAACTTCACACTAGATCATAAAGCAAAATGCAACTCTGTGCAACAGACACACCTAAAACAAGATGATTCCAAAATGTTTAAACTAAAAGTATGGTCGAAGATTCGCCCAGCAAGTGTAAATAAAGGTTCTTGGTTCATTAACATCAGATAATGAGAATTTAGGCTTAAAACATTAAACAGAGCAAAAAAAAAAAAAAAAGGTAGAAATCATAATGAAGACACATAATGAATATCTGTGCATTAAATGAAACAACAGCACCATTTACAAAGAGAAATTAAAAGAGATACGAGGAGAGACGTAAAGGTGCTGGTGAAGGAAGAAGACTTTCACCTCTCTGTTCACATCAGATCACATGGACCCAAAACAAAGGAAGAAAAGGAGACCACAGTAAGGTTGATCTGACTGATACTGCCGAACTCTATTCCAGAAACAAGAGAGTACATCCTCTTTCAAGTTCCTGTGACTCAAGAAAAGTCAGCCATTTGAGGTCAAAAAGAAAACAGTAATAAATTTCAAAAAATGGAATTAGTAAAAACATACTTTGATCACAAATGTTTTAACACTAGAAATTAATAATGAATCAGAAAATAAAAGGATTTTCCCACCTACACTCTGTGCATCATTTTTAAACTCTCCAACAACTCTTAAGATAAAGAATATGAAAACCAAAATTGCTAATAAAAACACTACCTTTCAGAATCTACGGACCTTAGCTCAAGTGGTGCTAAGAGGGCAATTCATAGCTTTAGTGGTTCAATAAAAGTTAAAGAAGAAAATAAACTAATCATGAGATTCAAAGCTAGGGAAAAAACTGAAGGTGAATTGTAGGACAAAAACAGAAACTAACGAAACCGAAAAAGAGCAGAACTTGTTAAGTCAAGCTTATCTCTTGACAAAAATCAATACACATCTCTAACCAAGTCAAGAAAAGGAAGCTAGCTCAAATACAAAAAATAAGAAATAAGTGAGAAAAATCATAAAGACAGAAGAAATTAAAATAACAAGACCACTTTGCTAAATTCTGTACAAATAAATTTGACGACTCAAGAGAGTAACTCAAACCAAGTCCAAAAGAGACAGAAAATCCAAGCAGAACAATTTTCAGAAAGTTGTCAAAAATCCACATCCCAATAAAAAGCAGCACACTTTCCATGGAGACTCTATAACACTAAAAAAGGAAAACCTCCAAGCAAAAAACAACCCTAACAGTTTGTTATAAATAAAAGTTCGGGTTAAAAATCATTTTTCCTCATAATTTTTTGAGAATATTTCAATGCTCCCTTCTGGAACTGAGGGAAAGACGGGGAGAGGAAGTCATCAGGAGAATTTACTGTCATAAATGTGTAGGCTGCTAAAAGCAGAGCTTCAGAATGTACACAGGAAAAAAAATGGGCAGTATTAAAGGGAAAGGTAGGAAAGTCTGCAATTTCCACAACAAGTAATTAAAGTTCTTAACAACTCATCCATCTCAGCAAATGATGAGGAAACTAACTTTAGGTATAATCCTAACTAGAGCCAGCATTTTCCAATAAAGACCAACCTTTTCCCCTTCTCCTCCCTATATTAGGAGCCAAGGACCCCTAGCCACAAACTTGAAAAAGCAGCAGACATGAGAAATCTAACTCACTCAGAAAGAACGACCTCCTTCCTGCCTAGGGATGAGCCCTGTAGCCCCAAACCTGCCCTGCTAATGCTGCCCAGTGTGTGTGGTGTCATAGGCACTTGCCTGAAATTCCGTTAATCTGATATTCTTTGAGGTTAAAAATGCTTTTATCAAAAGGAATAGAATTGGGAGTTCTTGATTTGCAGATACTAACTAATATACATAAAATAGATAAACAACAAATTTACACTGTATAGCACAAGGAACTATATTCAGTATCTTGTAGTAACTTATGGTGAAAGAGAATATGAAAACGAATACATGTATGTTCCTGTATGACTGAAGTATTATGCTGCACACCAGAAACTGACAGATTGTAAACTCACTATACTTCAATAAAAATATTCTTTTAAAAAAGGAATAGATTTGACACAACATGGTAAAATGACCATAACTCAATAAAAAAAAGTTAAAAAAAAAAGAAATAGAAATCTACCAGTGTTTTATACAAATATCTTAATTTTGGCCATTTTTCCTAAAATACAGCTGTTTGGGGGAGCATAAGAGTGCTGAAACAAGGAGGTGGTATGAACTTTGTGCACAGAACAATTTTGTGGGAGAGGGCAGACTTAGTGTCACTGGTAGAGTCCTAGGATAAGCAAAAAGGCACAAGACTCTGGACTTCATGGGATATCAAAGACAAAATACACCAATTTCAAAATTTTGCCCAGGCTGGCCCTTCATCCAATAAGAGCTCTGGTGTCTCCTGTTTTCAGAATTCTGGATACTATTAGCAGTACTAAAATAATAGCTGCATCAAACGGAGTTAATACAGCAGCCACAGGTCAGACCTAGAAGCCAGCTATCGCATTAAGTATTGTTCATACAGAAAAGTCAATGCTAGTTCCAAACAACTATCCTGAAAATGAATATAATGGAAACCATTTACTAGGAGCACTGTACTGAGCATCACCTTCCTTAACTGTCACACAATTCCATGAGATACACACTATTCCCATTCCTGTCTTACAGGTAAGAAAAGTAAAACATAACAGGCCAAGCTACTTGACTGAAACCACACAGCAAAGATAAACAGCAAACTTCAAAGGTATAGAAATGGCCAACAAGCACATGGAAAGATGCTCATCGCTAATCATTAGAAAAATGCAAACCAGAACCACTAGATATCACTTCACATCCATTAGGATGCGTATTATCAAAAAAAAATGGAAAATAATAAGCGCTGATGACATGGAGGAATTGGAACCCTTACAACACTGCTGGTGGGAGTGTGAAACAGTGCAACCACTATGGAAAGCAATATGGTAGTTCCTCAAAAGATTAAAAATAGAATTATTTTATGATCCAGCAATTCACTTCTGGGTATACATCTAGAAGAACTGGAAGGGGGGGTTTGAAGAGGCACTTGTACAGTCAGGTTCTAGTGAGTGGAATCCCCTAATATCTTTCTGCTAATCCTATCATAAGCCCAAAATTAATAAATCTCCATGTTCCTCTATTCACTAACCTAAACCTATTTCTCTTTATTCATTACATATCTACCATCATTTTAAATCGCTGATTGAAAAAAAGGTAAAAATCAGCAAACAGAATATAGAAAGCCTTCATATATTTAGCAGCCCACAAGATTTAATCTTTTTTTTTAAACAGCTAAGCTTTTTATTTTCTTCTGCAGCATCGCTAATTTCAGTTAGAGCTGAGGGTTTTCGTACAGATGAAAAAAGTATGTGAAGTGTTCCAATAACGAACTGGAACACAAAATCCTAGAGTATAGCCACATGGTAGCTCAAAAATGAAGGAACACGTGTGCTAAAGGGATCTTCTGTGTAGACCACCTGCCTTGTTGACACATTCTTATGAATCTTAAAACTTATCATTTTGATCACATACATTTCAAGCCTCAACCAGATTTCAAAGACTATACTATAAAAATGTCCCACAAATAGTGTAACTAAAGTCATCACTCCCAGGAAACTACTTAGAAGCAAGGTTCTTCTCAAATTGAAGAAAGCAGGAAAAAAGTAAACAATCAGTTTGCCTTGAAAATGAGTACTATAAACCTTTTTTTATTTGTAAGTGTAGTTATCTCTTAGTATAGGTTGTATCATTGCTGTGATGCATTCTTACTACGTTTAAAATAACAGCTGCACCCTTCATTAAATAAATATGCGGCAATTGATTAGGGGAAAAAAACAGTACCACAAACCAAGTTTCACCAAAAAAAAAAAAAAATCATTGTTTTCAGTTTAAAATGCTTCACCTGATTTGAAACAAAAGCTTTTCAATAAGGGCCATAAGGCTCTCATTTAAATATTCACAGCATATTCTCACATGAAAAAAGCCACAAAACAATATATATGTAATGATTCTATACAATCACTGTATTTGCATTAGTTACCTTTCAAATATAAGGCACTGCCTTTACCCAAGGTCCTTACAACATCTAGCAGGAAACTCTGCTACCTCAACTTGAACCAAGTAGGATAAAGCAGCCATCCTAACATTTACTAAGCCGCTTAGGCGTCACAGAGGCTCATTTTATATTTAGACATATATGTCATGTATTTATCTGCCGTATATATAATATGTACACTGCTACATGGATAGAATATGTATATATATGTGTGTGTGTCTAAAATACACAGTCATATATACATACGCATGGGTAAAAGTCTGAAAGATAAAAATCCAAAATGAGCAGTGGATTACCCCTGGATGATATGAGATCTACAGTAAGTCATCTGTTTTGTTACTCATCTTCTCTAACTTGTCTACAAAGGAAGCTAAAACTTTTATTTTTTATATTCCACTGTACTGGCTTCAACAGCAGAACTCTGTCCTCATATGGTATACTTTTCATGTTTCACTAACAAAGAATGAGTTTCAGGTTCTCTGCCATTTTCCTAAAATTGCCAACATTTCCAGATATTCTGGTAAACTTGTTCTAAACAAAAGGATGTTAAACATATGCTAACTGCACACATAACTTTTAGACATCATAAATCAAATTCCATAAAGATTTACCTTCATCATACATTTCTTCTATTAAATAGGCCTCTGCTCGATCTTTCAGAGCATTCACATTGTCAGGCTCCATCTGTAAAACTTCCGAACACACTCGAATGGCTTCAACAGGCTTCTCGTCCTAAAAGTAAATGTGAGAAAAGGATTTATGGTTGTTATTCCGTAAGTCAAGTTCTTACAGTTCTGGGAATGAGCCAACTGTTACCTTAGAAAAGCAGTGGCAAATCCTTTCTTTTGAACGAACTGTATATTCAGAAACACTTGGCTCCATATTCATGACAGATTCATATTTGCTGGTCGCATCTGTATACCTGTGAAATGAGCAAATCATGATGAGTAAAATGAAATTCTATTTCCAGAGAGAGAGAAAGGGCCCTCTACTCTTCACTATATGTTGCTTAATCAATTGACATGAATGAGCACATGCCTTCAAAGACTGCTTCTACCTTTTAACCTAGAGTAGCAAGAAAGGTTCTCTCTGCACTTAAGAGTTAGGAGATATAATACATGACCACAGAAAATGCATACAGATAAATCAAAACATATCTGTGAGTACAATCAAATCAAATGATGAATTTCTTTACAGAAAAATGCGCATGATTTTGAAACTGAGGAAAACACCTTGTTAAAGTCTGACTACACAAAGCACTTTCAGCAAAACAGAGCAGGCTTCATTTACTCCACACCTTCATAAAGTAACAGTCCACTAATTGATATTTTATATGACAAATAATCAATATTCACAACTAAGTACAATGGAATTCCTTGCAGAAGAAACCTGCTTAAATTCCCAACTTTATCAGCTTTCTAAGAATAACAAAACTACTTCAGCATTTTTGTAAACTGGTGAAAAGTACTAGTCATGTTTTGCACTGTCGCTGCCATTTCAGTAACAGCAAACTAAAAGACATATTTACATGCCCTTGTAGCATATTAGTCCCAAAGTGCTGTAATCTTCACGTTTAAATGCTGATGTATTAAAATACAGATTTAAATACAACACTTAAAACAAAAGCTAGCCATCAATGTCAAACTCCTAGCTGGGATATTGCTCTGTAGTTTTCCAAGATGATAAAATTGTAAGAAACTGCAGAGTATGTGAGACCACACTTTATTTCTTAAAACTACATGTGAAACTACAATTAGTTAGAAATTAAAAGTTCAATTAGGAAATACTGTGCTTCACTTTAAAAAAAAAAAGTTAGCTTCTGGGAAGGTAGGATAAATGTACTTTCCCCAATTCCTCTAGCTAGACAATTGTGTAAATACCCTAGACATTATATGTAATTTTTTAATATGAAAAAACTCAGAAAGGTGGAGATAAGAAAATTATGGTCCCATCCCCACCAACATCATATCAGCAGGTCAAATGGAAAGCCTAGATTTCTTCCCTGGGGAGCCTGTAATGAGGTGTGTTCATACCCCTACCGAAGTGGTGTCCGAGAAGGCTAAGTTGGGAGCCAAAACTTTCATCCATGGCCAGAATTAAGTCCCCAAAACTCTCACCTACACCAAGCAGTAGCAAGAATCCCACACACTTTGAGCAGCAATGGAGACCAAGAGGGAAACTTCTACCTCCATCTACCAGTAACACAGCGGTGCCCACTCTCCAGCCCCTCTCCCTCATTTTGCTGAAACAATGTCAGAAAAAGCCACTCAAAACAGAAGATTTAAACAAAAGCAGAATCTGATAAAATGAAAATGTCTAGGTTTCAATTAAAAACCACTCATGGCGGGGAGGGGCAGGGAGGAAACACTCATCACAAGAAGAAACAGGAA
The DNA here is from genome assembly GCF_009834535.1 of Camelus ferus. Lineage (NCBI taxonomy): Eukaryota > Metazoa > Chordata > Mammalia > Artiodactyla > Camelidae > Camelus > Camelus ferus. The sequence goes on from NC_045709.1 coordinate 36,933,566, forward strand.
GATCTCAAACCAACAGCAAGAGGACAGAGATGGTAGAATTATCTGACAAAGATTTTAAAGCAGCCATGAAAAAACCAGCAATAACAAACATGCTTAAAGCAAATGAAAGAACAGAATGCCTCAGCAAAGAAATGGAAAGTCTCAGCAAACAAATAGAAGATTTAAAAATTCCAAATAAAATTTTCAGAACTGAAAAATATAAAAACTGAAAAATATATAAACTGAAATTAATAGCTCACTGAATGTGTTCAACAGCAGACTGTAGGGGACAGAGAAAACAGTCAGTGAATTGGAACAATAGAAATTATCAAACCCAAACAACAGAGAGAGAACAAATTGGGGGGTGGGGGGGACCCTGAACCTCAGGGACTGTGGGGCTATAACAAAAAATCTAGTATTTATGTTAATCAGGGTCTAAAGAGGAAAATAGCGAAAGGGCAGGGCTAAAAAAGTACTCCAAGAAATAGTGGCTGGAAACTTCCCAAATTTGACAAGAGACATAAATGTACATATTCTAGAAGCTAAGAATACTCCAAATAGGGTAACACAAAGAAATCCATGCTGAGATATAATTAAACTTCTGAAAACAAAGGGCAAAGTAGCAATCTTAGAAGCAGAGGAAAATGACACCTTATCTTGAGGGCAAAAACAATTAGAATGAAAACAGATTTGTCATCAGGAACCATGGAAGCCAGAGAGAGGTGGCACAATATTTTTCAGGTGCTGTAACAAAAAAACTCTTAACCCAGAATCCCATACCAAGAGAAAACTTCTGCATGCGCTGTATTTATCGCTATTACTCTAGACATCACATTACCTTTCAATAATCAATCTATACGCCTGTCTCCCACACTAAACTATAAGCTTCTTAAGTCTAAAAACTACAGTCATACTCATTTCTGCACCCCCAGTACACAGTCAGTGCCTGATACAGGAGAAATTCAATGAGTATTTGGTGAAATATAAATAAATCTGTTGGTAAGAATACTATGCAGTTATCAGTATTTATATTCCGCCTTATTCAGTAAGTGTACAATTGTGGCAGTTTTGCTGAGGCCCAGTGCCCTCTAAGGTCCTCCACCCTCGATGGCGAGGAGCAAAAGAGCAAGCAGCTCAGTTGTGCTGTCGTGCCCACAAGCAGACACATAAGGGAAGGTGAGGTCGTCTGGACAAGCATGTTCTTACCTGCCATCTCTGATGAGCTCTTCAGCTGACTCAATCAGCTTATTGAGTTTCTTTACTTGTTTATAGTGTGCAAAACATCTTTTATGATCCTGGTCAAGTTTAAGACATTCACGAACTTCACTGTTCACATATTTAAAAAAAGGAAAATACTCCAAGTCAAAATAATAAGTAGTTATTCATACTAAATACAGAAATCACAACTAAAGGTATTTTTTTGCCTCTAATAATTACACAACACATACTGACTTAATAATTTACCATATACTTTAATATATGGCATTGTATTATACACACACATTTATTAATTCAAATTCAAATGACTTAAGTATAGATATATATTAAACACTGTATTTTACTTCTGCAACTATAATAGCCCTGTTACTTATTTTAATAAGCATACTTCACGAAAATAAACTATGTGGAAGCAGAATAACTTAGAGGTAACACAAAATTATAGATATATAAAAGAAGCCTTAACCATAATTTTATTAATTTAAAATTAAAATTAAAAAGAAAATGGGAGTAGTATTCTACTGCCAACAATAAAAACATGATGACATGTGCATGTCACCAGAACTGACCTGAGGGACAGTTCATGGTCTCCTAGTTGATAATACAGTGTGCTGATTTTATAAAATGCCTCAGTATTATCATTCTTCAATTTCGATGCAGCCTTTAAGTCACTTATTGCTTTCCTAGGTTCCCCTTCTTTAATAAAACATTCAGCTCGAAGTTCCCGTAGTTCTGCATCCCAAACACAAACCTTGAGAAACAAAAGAACTAGACTTAAAGAAATAGTAAATTATGCACATTTGTACATCATCCCACATTTTATCTACATATGTATCAACATAAAACATCCTCAATTAATATATGAATTCTACACTGTAATTCATTTTTTAAAGTCTGATACAAAAAAAAATCTAATACAATTTAGATGTGACAAAATAATTTCTCCAAGGAAATCTGAAACAAATTCCCATGGGGTAAGGGATGAATATACTAACAAGGCCCTTTTCCTATCCTCTTCAATTATGTAATTCTAAAACTTTGAAAATAAGAAAACATGGCATTTACTATCAGAAGGTGTTTCCCAGTGAAGCATATTTGATTTTGAAGAGAATATTCTCTAACCAGATTTTTGTATTTAATCAACAATTCCAATTTCTAGTTTCAAAAAATAAAATCCAGGCTCTAAATTCACAAAATATTTTTATTCTACTAATAACTGAATGAAATGCTTTTGTAAAATGTCACCTCCTTGAATTTAAATCTTTATATCACAGAGATAAAGAGAAAAACAACGTGAGAAGGCTGAGGCTTCGCCGTTTGTATTTTATCAAAAAGTTGACAACGTTTAGTAAACGACTAGTATTCTTCAAAATATAAACCCAAAAGCTCACTAACAAGACCTGTATAATTATCTTTACATATTTCTTAGAGCTGTTCTAAAGTCATGTGAACTTTTCACATACAGTAAGAAATCAAAATCAACACTGTACATAAATTAAATACCATGGACAACAAGCTAGGTCAAGATGGACAGTCTATTGGAAGGTAAAAATCATAACTTTATATTTCCTTAATAAAGCATTAATGAAATAATTGAACCATGAATTCCTCGACCAAATCACTCAATTTCTTCTATAAAACTATCAAAAAGTGGCCATTCTACATACATCACAAGTTTATTGCCAGCATTAAATGAAACTACAAAAGCGCTGTGAAAAATGATAAATATGAATTATGACTGCCCTCACTTGAATACTTTATTAGACTTCCTTCTGAAACCATTATGACCTTTGTCATTAAGTCCTTGCAGAGGCAGACTTAGATTTCCCTCTCTAGAACCCTCTGGGTCCTATCAACTCTTCATCTGCCTTCTTCCCTAGAAACTTCTCACTGTAAGTATTCCTCTTTCCTCCCAAAGATTATTGTTTCTTCAATGAACTTATTCATCTTTTACCCCATTATCTAACCTCTAGAGTTTTCTTCCCCTCGAAAGATGCAAAAATCAAACAAACAGCAAAGTAGGCAATGTATAAAAATACATAACTACTACTCGACAGCACCTTCAGTACATTTACTGAAATTTTCGGTCCCAAATTTTGTTCCATATAAACACCACCTTTCAGTTAAGAGCGGAAAGCCCAAGGGTCAGTCTGATTTCATGCCATCTAGGTTTTTTGTGGTATGTAACATGTCAAAGAGTATGAACCTGCCTTACAGTAAAAAGCAGTTAAGCTTAGGCTTGTCAGCTGCAGTATCTAAGACACTTACCTCTAAAATCTTATCAAGGAAGATTATAGCAGCAGGATAATCTGAGCTTGCAAAAGCATCCAGTGCTTGTGAACGCAAACGCTGCATCTCATCCGATTTCAGAAGCTGGGACTGGGCTTCCTTTTCTTCATTTTCACTTGGATTTGATTTGAGCTGTAACAATAAAAGAAATTACACAAGATTTTTCATCTCTTGAGTCTAACAACCATAATATATCCAACGATCTGACCCTTGCAAGTACTTTCAGTTCATTGGGGGAAAAGGGCAGAGAGACACTGCACAACTGGCTTCTCCAATGACTTGCCCCCTGGTTCTGATCACCAGGGGAAGCAGCAGCAGAGGCATCTTTTTTTTTCTTTTGAAGGACAGTCTTTATTCCCACCGGCATGGTCCACAAGAACGAGCAATTGAGCTAGAGTCAAAAGACCTGGGTTGCCAAAACTTTCCAGGAAGCAAATATATTCAGGAATATAAAAAGGTAGAGAAGAATTAAGTAAGGAAAGCACCTTCCTCACATATATCTCTGCAGAACAGCTTGAGTTTTCTGTGTTTTGCTTTCTAGTTATTATTTCTTAAGTATTTTTAAGTATAAAATAATTTTACCAAAATAATGAAAAGTGTAAGGAATCTGAATAAAAAAAGATTTGATACCAGAGAGGTTAAGGTCTAATAAGAAAGGAAGACCTTAAAGGGAAAAGTAAGAGAATAACAGCTTATTAACAGGCTTATGTGGTGGTTTTAGGAGGTTTATATATTGTCTCTTTTTTCAACAAGGAGTTACCAGCTCCATTCCACACTCTAGAGGAGAAGCAATGCGATATAACAAAAATATATGTCTAAGTCTCAAGTAGCTCATTCTATAACGTAAGAATATTAAGTTATAGGAAGGCATTATTTAATTGGCAGCATTATTTCTTTTAAGAGCACATCGATGTTTCTTACAATCGATGGCTCCTTATATTTTGTGAATTATGGTATATGATCCAGTATTATACCTGATTCAAAGAAAACCAGAACAATTACTGAGGCATAGCACATTAAATTATAACCAAAATTTTTCTTAATTTTCATAATTTCTGATTCAATTATCTTGAGGCAATATAATCATCCTTTCTGCATTATACAATTAAAGTTAGAAAAAAAATAATGCCTAAAGTTAGGTCGATGTATAGTGAGTGGATTTATGTTAGTTTGATTTGTTTTTAATTAACACAGTCTACAAGCTACCAATGGAGAGTTTATTTATTAAATCTTACCAAAGGTTTGTACCTTTGATTTAAAAATCCAATTGCAACTGGCACTGATATTTACCTAATATATGGTTCCTCACCACAATCAAAACACACATTGCTAGCTCTGTCAAAATAAAACACATAGAAATATAAACATTTAAATTGATCATTACCTTCATTATATTTGGATTTTATGGAACACTGCCTAAGTCTAAATATTTTTTCACTTAAACCTAAAGCATGGATAGCAAAAATAAAATAAAGATAAACAAAGACAAATAAAATGCTGAATATCAACAAAAGATAAGTTTAAACTGTATATTTACTGTATGTTGGATTTTGGAATTAAAAAGGAAGAACTCAAAGATTACAAATTATTAAATGAGTTGCTAAGAATCAGTGAGTTTTTATAAGTATAGGAGAGCCATATTTTTCTCTACCCTTCCTTCTCCCCTAAATAATTTCTCTCTGGCTCCTTCTCAGGGAATAGAATGGAGATGATCAATTTGAACAATCCAGAAACCTGGGCATCATACTTAATTCTTCCTCCTCCCTTACCACAATCACTGCATCTTTCTTTAACCGTCCTAAATGTCCACCTATTTCTCTTAATCCCTACCTACTCTAGCCTCATCTTTGGCCTCCATAAGGTCACTCTTAGATTACTTACTGCAACAGCTCTATTACCAGACCACTGCTTCCACCCTTGTCTTCCTCCAGCCCATTCTCCAGAGCAGCCTGGATTTTACTGAAGTGAAAACCTGGTCATGACACTCAATATAAACCTCCCACGGCTATGAAGAACCAGCCCCTGGCACCACATGCGTCCTCCCTGCAAAGAGACCCCACTTCCCTGTCCAACATTCTCATACCCCTGCTCAATTTTACCGGAGACATCATCTTCCTAAATGAGAGGCTCTTTCCTTCCTCCCGCTTTTGCACAGGCTGTTCACCTTCTACCTGGATGGTCCTCCCACTTACCTTGCTAACACAGATTCATTCTTTCAATATTCAGAACTCAAGCACTTTCCCTCCTTTAGGAAAGCCCTTCTTGACTCCAGATCCCCAAATCCCACCTAAGTCAGGTGACCCTTCTGTATGTTCCCACAGGGCTCAATCATAGCACTGATCATATGGCATCATACTTGCCTGATTAGTTCTGTCCCTGGTATAATCAGTCCAAAGGCAGAGCCTAGTTTTCTTTGTCAGCAATCCTCTAACACCCACCACTCTGCCTCGCAAATAATATGCACTGAAATGCTCGCTAAACTGACAAATGACCGTAGGCACTGGTTACAGCAGGAGTCATTGATAGCTTGAAGACAAACTAAACCACTAGATCCTGTGTAGGACTAGGCCAACCAGCATGGACCTGGGGTGACACTTGTTTACATGAGACCTACTGGAAGCAGAGTAACCTGTATACTTAAAGTACGAGACCCTCATGTAGGCCAGGAAGGGATTAAGCATATTCAAACCTCTGTTTCAGTGTGTAAAATTTGTAAGTGAATGTATCTACCTCGCTGTTTACAGGACTTTTATCAGTAAGACGAAAATCTTTGGTATAATTTATAGGTAAATTACAGGAAAATGCTCTTAAAAGCTATAAAAAGCTTATTTAAGGGCATATACAGAAAAAACAGATATCATGTGTATTCACAAATCACAAAAATTAAAATATAAGAATTCTTTAATTGGTGATTAGTTCTTAGAGATGACATCTAAAGTATGATCCATAGAAGATATAAAAGAAAATTGATAAATTGGACTTCATCAAAATTTAAAACTTCTGCTCTGTGAAAGACCCTGTGAAGAGGATGAAAAGACCAGCTACAGACTTAGAGAAAATATTTACAATCATGTACATGATAAATAAGCACATGAAAAGATCATTAGCCATTAGGGAAATGTAAATTAAAATAACAATGAGTTATTGCTACACACCTATCACAATGGTTAAAATAAGAAATAGTGACAATTCCAAATGCTGACAAGGAGGCAGAGGAATGTAAAATGGCACAGTTACTCTGGAAAGCAACTGGACAGTTTCTTATAAAACTAAACAATTACCATAGAACCTAGAATTACACTCCTGGGCATTTATTCCAGGCAAATGAAAACTTACATTCACACTAAAGCCTGTACAAGAGTGTTCACAGCAGTTTATTCATAATAGCAAAAAAGTAGAAACCACCCAAAATGTCCATCAACTGAGGAACAGATGAATAAAATGCATCATATACATACCATGCAACACTCAGCAATTAAAAGGAACAGCTAAGTGATACATGCAACAACCTGGATGAATCTCCAGGGAATTATGCTGAGTAAAAAAGTCAATTCCAAAAGGTTACATAACTCTTGATATCATGTTTGCAACATTTTTGAAATGTCAAAATTTAAGAAATGACTAACAAATTAGTGCTTGTCAGGAGATATGAATGAGGGGCTGGAGCAGGATGGCAGGGAGGTGATGTGGTTATAAACAGGCAACAGAAGGGATCCCTGTGGACTGTTCAGTATCTTGTTCAGTATCTTGACTGGGGATGGACACAGGAAAAAGTGTACAGAATTTAAGACACAGAAAGAAATGAATACTAATAAAACTGAGGAATATGAATAGACTGGTCGATTATATTCAACATCAATATCCTGACTGTAATAGCATACTACAATTTTACAAGATGATATCATTGGGAGAAACTGGGTATCAGGTAAAGGGCACACAGGATCTCTCTGTATTATTAATTACAACTGCATGGGAATCTACAATTATCTTAACAAAGACTTCAATTTAAAAGAAAATATCACTCAATACAGATGCACATAGTCATGGAAGAATCCTATGACAATAAGAGCAAAGGCAATTTGAAGAACACACTATCAGAAGCATGATGGTCAGAGAACAATCTAAAAGTGTAAAGTCTCATGAAAGTTCCCTTCTATTTTCTAAGAGGTTTTAATACTGATGACAGAAATGACAACTCCAGAAATAGTCACACTTTTCCAAAAGGATACAGCCAATGTTCCATAAGAATTAATTTGTGCTAAAGCTTTATTCTAAAATGTGCTATTTCTACTCTAATGTTGTAACTGGAAAAAAAATTTCCAAGTAACAAATGTAAAGCATTGTTAAAAATAAGGAAACACATTATTACGTTTTATCATTCATCCATTCAATGAATTTTTACACAGCACTTGCTATGTACACAGGACTGGCCTAGGGAAAGGTTACTCCAGCACCATTGCCTCCCCATCTCCCGTCCGTCAGCCTGCTCTCAAGCAGGTTCCCAGGTAGCAGAGAAGATCAGATAAACATAAAATGACACTGAATTTTATTAAGACCATGAGATAGCTTTGATTCAATACAATTAACATCTAATGTGTTTTGGATTTGTCTGCATATGACTGAGTATTATGACAAAGGTTATGAAACATTAGAAAGTTTAGTTTTATTTTCATCGTGGTTATTGTCATAGTAACTAAGCATTTTGATAAACTACAGAAATGCAAATAATGAACAAAGGGAGATATATATATATATATATATGTACACACACACACATACATACACACACATAACTACCCTTCCTAGACCACTCCAGAATCAAATTCATGTGGAACAAAAAAGCAGGTCTTAAAACAAACCCAATGAGGGGATAAAGACATCAGCAAGTTGCTTCCCTCAAATCATTTTTCAGGATAAAATTTCTTCAGCTACATGTAATCTGTAACATCCTCCTGAACAAATCCAAAACCTTTATACTGTGTAAAGTAGCCATGTGGGTGGATTGCAAAATTCCCTTTTAAGAATCTGTTTCATTATTCCTTTCAAATCAGATAAAGGGTTTCCCAAGTCACTCACACAACTTTTAGAATAGCTCAGCTGACATCTCTAGATTCTCATGGAGAACGTGAGCTATATGAACTGAGTCGGGATTACTATCTATTCCAAACACTTCCCCTTCTATCTGTTAAAGTGATGCTTTGATGTCTGCCACTAAATGTTAATTCAGGAACTATGATTCTTACATACACAAATTAAACGATTTTCCCTTTCAGGTATGAAATTATTATTAAATGTCTTAATATAAAAAAGTCCAATATGTTCACTCAAAATAACATTCACAGAGCCACATACAAACTGAACTTACCACTTTTTTAAAATCATCTTCTGCTTCATCAAGTTTTCCTTGTTTGAGTAATAAGTGACCTCTCTGTAATCTTGCCTAGAAAAAAAAAAGGGTGTCCTGAGTACTACGAATTCCTAAATTTTCTTTAAATACAAAGAATAAAAGTAAATAAGCTAATGAAATATTCATTTTTCCTATGCCTATTTGACTTGGCACTCTGAGAATAATTCATAGAACCAATGAATGTGCATAAATTTTGTTAAAATATGCTTTTTACTATATCCAAAAGATAAAAATAAAAACATGTGTTCTTACAAAATCTTGTACATGAATGTTCATAGCATACTTTTTACTATATCCAAAAGATAAAAATAAAAACATGTGTTCTTACAAAATCTTGTACATGAATGTTCATAGCAATAGCCAAAAAGCAGAAACAACCCAAATTCCCATCAATAAATCAATAAGCAAATGTGATGCATCCATATAATGGAATAATTTTCAGCCGTAAAAAGGAATGTGAAATACTGACACATGCTACAATACGGATGAACCTTGAAAACATTATGCTAAGTGAAAGAAGTCAGACACAAAAGACACATATTTAATATGAAATATCCAAAACAGACAAATCCATAGACAGAAACATAAGTGGTTGCCAGGGGCTAGGACAGAAATGGGAAGTGATTACTAATTGATACAGAGTTTTTTGCGGGGGTTCTGGAACCAGATAATGGTGATGCTTGCAGAACTTTGTAAATATACTTTTAAAAAGTGAATTTGATGATATGTGGATTGTATCTCACTTAAAATGTTAACTTACGCCATCATAATAAATTTTTGCCACTATAATAAGAGTTGTGTAATCTGGGGCTTTACCAATCAAAGCTCTGGAAATAGTTTTGGTTTCTTATTAACTCTTAATGTGCATATTTACTCCAAGAATAAAAATGCCTCTTCCTTTTAACATGCATCAATTCCTCCCCCTTCATCTCTGATATTCCCTTTCTAATGTGTATAATCCCATCATCTCTTCTAAGAATTCCAACTCTCTGATGATCAATGTCTACCAAAATCACATCAATATTCTACGAAAACTTCTACATTACCTTTAAAGTACATAAAAATTTCCCTAATCCTGTTAAATGCATAAACACAAATAAAAAACAAGATTAAAGCCACTTTAACTATCTGAGAGCTACTTTAATACTAGGAAAATGAGCTACTTAACCTTTGTGGAAGGTTATGGTTAGCTAGGTAAAATAACAGATTAAAGAAAAATTTGACACTTGTGAATTCCACCTTAAAATAGTAATATTTCAAGCCAAATATTTATCCATATCTAATCAGTCATCTCATAGCCTTTCTGGATTATGGCAGGACATAAACAATAAATGAATTACCAAATTAATTTTGAAACAGTATAGTTGGTTCTATTATTTTAAGCCATTACAGTGAAGCTGTCAATTGTCAGGATATCCCATTAGACTGTAAATTCCTCCACTTCTGAAGCTTGAGTGTTCGTTCAGGGGAGGACTCTGTCTAATTCAGCATTGTATCCCCATCACAAACCACTGCTTCACTGAGCTATCCCTCTTCTTTATTCTTCCCACTACAGCCTTAACTGCAACTATCATCAGTCACCTGACAGCCTCTAATTCAACAGCCTCTTCATCAGCTCATTTCTCAGCCTCATGTCTTTGCTCTACACTCCATCCTCCACACAGGTATCTTTCCCAACCACGAAGCTAACATCACTGCCCAGTTTCTAAAAATCACCCGATGGACCCACTCCACTGTTCCTTCTTCACACAGACCACCTGTGATTCCAGGGACTGAATTTATCTGGTTGCACAGTCCACCACCCCACAGCAGCTTACTACATCCTCCAGCTGTGCCTAGCACACCAGTCCTCACCTAAGCAAACAAGTTACCTCTTCCAAGTTCCCTTAAAATTCTCCTTTAAAGAAAGTTGAGATGCACTTACTGCCGTGAAGTCCATCTTCAATTCAATCACTTTAGTCAAATCAGGAAGTGCTGCTTTTGATTTGCCCATAGCTAAAAAGACAGTAGCTCTCCGATAGTAAGCAATGTAGTTATCAGGGTCACCATCTGAAAATGAAAATAATACATATTAACACTCAGTATGTTATTCAAAAAAAAACAAAAACACATGGACAGTATTAAGAGTTTTGCAATTCTATTAAGAAAAGAATTTCTCCATCAATACTGGGTCATTTTGCTTAGCAAGATCACTGCAAATAAATCCAAAGCAGGGGTTCAGCAAACTGTAGACTCTGAGCCAAAAACAATCCACAGACTTCAAGTTAAGAATATTTTTTACATTTTTAAAGAGTTAAGAATTAGAAAAATATGCAGCAGAGACTATGCAGCTTCAAAGCCAAAAATATTTATTATCTGGCCATTTACGGAAAAAGTTTGCCGACCTCTGGTCTAGAATATTAACTGTATTCAACTCTTAACTTTAAAAAAAGTGACTGCCTCTGAAAACAGAAGGAAATTCACTTCACGTCAACAGTAGTTATCGGGGCTAGATAGACTGGATTTTCTTTTTATATTTTTCATATACATAACAAACTGTTTCAAAATGTTTCACAATGAACATGGATTACCTTTATATTCATTAATTTCTTTTTAAATTTAAGTTCTCCATGACTTACTTACACTAAGCAAAGAATTATTAGAAATAACAGAATTTAAGACCTAGAGTTTACACCACACACCATCATCTTCATATGTCCAAATCCTACTCAATCTGAGGCACAGCTCAAATGACTTACTAGGTTACATACATGAAAATAAACCTTTCATTCCTTCAATTTACATAACACTCTATAATATATATCTCTTACAGCATCTATCAGTACCTCCTGATGTTAATTATTTGTATACTTACCTCACTCTATAAAAAAATAAATTCCTTGAGTGAATTCGTTTTTGTGTGTCTAAAGCACCTGGTAATCAGATAAAAGGAAATGGAAACCAATTCCTGATAACTGCAACAAGGGACACTCCCACGTCCCCACAATACTGAGACCTGCATGGGACAAGCCAGGGACCCAAAGAAGTGAGCACAGACATGGCTCTCAAAGAAACATACTGCCCCAAGACACTCAGATCATTCCATTCTCCCACATGAAATTAACAATGAGATTTAAAAAAAAATAGATGTTGCTTATTTTGAATTCAGTATGAAACTCTGTCAAGAAATGAAAAATGCTTATTGCTAACTCTGGGAATTTTATCAAGAAGGCATCTTCAGCAAAAATTGCAATGGACTTCTATTTGGAAAAAACCTGACCATTTCCATCCACTCCAAAAACCCTCCAACGAGTATGGTGTATGACAATGCTTTTTATTAAGTATTTGATTATATACATATAAAAATGTCTATGTAAAATACTTCTGGGGCATTCACTTTCACTTATCTTACTATTCAGCTTTTAGGTATTTTTGAGATATGAAATGGGATTGGAACCCCAATTTATAACACTGAACCTATAAAAATAAGGAATCATATGTCAATGGTTCAACATATGAATCAAGAATCAATGTGCTTAGTGGTACAGTCACTTGAATGGCAAATCAAAAACCTTCCATGAACCTTAATTCAAAAAGACACCTGCACCCCAATGTTCATAGCAGCACTATTTACAATAGCCAAGACATGGAAGCAACCTAAATGTCCATCGACAGATGACTGGATAAAGAAGTTGTGGTATATTTATACAATGGAATACTACTCAGCCATAAAAATAATAAAATAATGCCATTTGCAGCAACATGGATGGCCCTGGAGAATGTCATTCAAAGTGAACCGAGCCAGAAGGAGAAAGAAAAATACCATATGATATCACTTATATGTGGAATCTAAAAAAAAAAAAAAAAAGACAAATGAACTTATATATAAAACAGAAACAGACTCACAGACATAGAATACAAACTTATGGTTACCAGGGGGAAGGGGACGGGAAGGAATAAATTGGGAGTTCGAGATTTGCAGATACTGACTGGTATATATAAAATAGATAAACAAGTTTATACTGTATAGCACAGGGAACTATACTCAATATCTTGTAGTAGCTTATGGTGAAAAAGAATATGAAAATGAATATACGTATATTCCTGTATAACTGAAGCATTGTGCTGTACACCAGAAATTGACACAACATTGTAAACTGACTATGCTTCAATTCTAAAAAAAATTAAAGATTTTTTAAAAATAACCTTCCCTAGCTCTTCATCTTAAAATGCCATCAGTTCCTAGAACTAGTATCCATTCCTATATCATTATGCATGAAGTAGCAACTGAACAAGAATTGGTTTAAGACACTCATACTTAGTTTCTCACAAGATTTAATAACCTTGAAAGTAATCACTTTTTGTATTATCCATTGGAATACAATATAGTTCACTATTTAAATTACATGCAAGCCTACATCTGGAAATACTAGACTTCATTTGAAAACATGTCATTCAAACTGTTACACCAGTTTATTCAAAATCTTAACATGAGAGAGAGATTTAAGGTCTAATCCTGAAACTATCAAACAATTCAAATATGAGGAAATTAGCCCTAAAAAAATACAACTACCATCTGGAGAAAAACACCAAAAAAAGCCAAAAATTACAAACAATGCTGTAAATGGCAGCAGCGGGAGGCAGACAGAACACCACCCTCACTGAGGTACAGAAAACTTTCCATTCTTGCCCCCAGCTAACCTAACTCTACCCCTTCATTCATTCAAACTTTAACTGAGCACCACCAGAGAATAAAATAATAATAGTAATAAAAATAATATGATAGTACCTATCCTTAAGAAGTTCACAATCTTCTGAACTAGAATGTGACCTTTGGAAAGTCACTAGACCACTCTTTGTTTCCTTTTGTGTAAACGTGAATAGTAATAGCCATCCCCATTTCACAAGTGAGGTTCAAACGCAATGAGAAAGCACCACAATATGTTTAAGTATCAAATGAACGTAGCCATGGATTTTGTTTTTTGATTTAGCAAAATTATGTAAGTGTGAAACTGGTTTTCTTAACAAGCAATTGGAGAAACCTATTATTTCATTCCTGCCCACCATCTAATCCACCACTTTAGACATTCATTCACGCCAGATATACCTAAGACATTCTGTAAGGGCTACCAAAGAAATGTTTTCAGACCCTCCAATTCACTGTCCCCATAAGACCATGCTGCAGGAAAGAGGCAGGGCATCCTCACACCCACACTGTGGTTTTCTCTAATGATAAATCTCTAAACAAAGCTTGTGTCTGACTACTTCATAGTAGTGAAATAGATGCAACTGCCTCAGAAGACTATTTGGAAAGTGATACCAACACTTCCTTAAATCAGTTTCTAACAGATCAAGAATATTTCCCTAACTGTTGCAAATCTTAAAACTCCTACCAAAAATGCCAGATTCAAAAAAATTGCAAACCAAAACACCAATAGATCTGTACCACATAGTAGAAACATTTGTGTTGCTATTGAGTTTTAATAAACTCTTTACTGTGTAAAAATGTAACCATAAAACATACCATGCCTAAGTAATTTTCAAAACATAACCAAGTAAGTTTCCAAAAATGAAAATGGAAAAAGGGTGTCACAATCATAAATAAGGTCAGCTGCAGGAACATTATAATAATAAATGATCCATTGACAGTCCTACTGCCACTCACCAAATTTTATTACAAACTCTAACATCAATTTCTAATCACAGGAAAAGTTGAAGAAATAAAGTACATCATAAAATTCATAAGTTGGGAAGTATAAACATTTAATGAATTTTTTATACAGTAAGTTTAAAGCAATGTACTAAAATATGGGTGATATTTTACCACAAAAGATCACCGTACATTTCACAGCAGCACAGCTCTTCTGTCTACAGCTGTAACTACAACAACTGCGTAACTTGTTCGTCTAGAAGCCAGGACACCTGCACTAACTCACTGGGTTACCTGAAGCAGTAAACCTGGCCATACTCAACATGAGGTCTGGTAAATCAGACGACTGAGACAGAGGATATACAGGTCTTTTCTAGTAGACACACATCTCATAAAAGATTCAACAGGCCATGATACCACATCACCCCATCACTATCTACTATATATTTCCGTCAACTACAACTTAAACTCTATTTTCTATAGTTAGTTATGAACAAGCAGTGTTTTACGTAAACTAAAATGATGAATGTCTCAAACTACACAGGTCTTCCTCAAATTATTACCAGGATAACTGCTAATTGCCAAAATACAATGAACAAAATGATATTGCTATTCAAATCTGAATACACTAGCAGTGTTCTACTCTCTCCCTTTACTGAGTTTCACAAATAAATCATCACATTTTAGCTTTACTAAAATATGTCTTTTCAGTATAGACAATAATATTTTATTGGGTACTTTGGGGAAGAGCCATCTCTAAAATTCTTGTATGGCAATGAAGCTAAAGAAAAATAGGCAGTCATTTTAAACTATGTTTAACAATATGCCATAGCCCTTAATGTTCCTAATGATTTGTGAGATTAAAGAAAGCAAATAATGTAAAATAAGTAGAAGGTTATGTTCCTGCAAATATTCTTGTGGTAGCAAGGAACAATCAATATTTTTTAAAGACATGCTTTATCTAAGACAGTAACTTTAAAAATGTTCATTTACCATGCTGCAGCACTGAAGACAATGCAAATCACCAGAGAAAGTGTGGACTCAGGAATGACACGATAGGAATGACATGGTCACACAGCACATGGTCTCTAGTGAAAAGGAACTAGTGCAAATTGTCAAGCCAATTAACGACTTTCCAAGGTGAGATAATCACTGAAATGAAGAAACCTTTCTCTTAGAAACTCCACATAGTTCAGAAAACCCTATTAACATATTAAATATGTTTTTAGAAAAATCTTAATTTTCAAAGACACAATATTTTTATATGCTTTATATGTGTGATTATCCCTTTCTCACTTAATTTTCATCAACAGTCCTTTTTCAGGCGGCACAGTGAAAACTGCTTGGAATACGCAGCTCACTTCTTTAAGCCTACATTTTCTTACATAACTGGCTCAATGCCACAGGATTATCAAGTGGTAAAGCCAAGATTAAAATCTAGGTTTCTTACTATTCCAGAGAGCTAATAACATCAGTAATAAAAATCCGAGCTTAAGAAAAAGCACAAGGGAAAATATCACTGAGCCAAAACCTATTTTTTGTTTGTACAATAAATTACAATAGGACAATTCTTCTGGTGAGCGGAACTGGTTATCTTATTAAAAATACACCACTTCATTACCCTGCAGGTTGACTTGTCACTCTTAACTATCTCAAATAAAGGTGAGAATATATAAGTAAATAAAAAAGAAGTCAGGAATGTCAGTGTCAAAAAGTTTTCACACGGAAGTTTATGTACTGACTCATAAGAAAATCCTCACTTACAACCTATTTACTCTGGTCATCTTGTTTTTCAATCCCAGTAGATTAAATGCTGCAAAGACAGTTTATGCTACAGAAAGATATAAGTGAGCAATAAAAAGCAAGAGTTTAAGGGGCAGAGGGAGTCTGACCAACAATGAAGAGGCAATGAACTGCAGGATCCCCCAGGGCCTCAAAGCTGCTGTTACACTGATGATCTCAAATCATCAAGAAACTCAGCAGTATTCAGAGAAATGTTTAAGGCAGAAAAATATACACCATAGGCTCTCCGTATCTGCAGGTCCCGAAACCATGGATAGAGAGTATTTGGGGAGAAATCTGCTGCACAACTGCTTACATAGTATTTGCATGATACTTACAACTATTTACATGGTCTTTGCCCTGTGTTATGTATGATAAGTGATCTAGAGATGATTTAAAGTACATGGAAGGAGTGCGTAGATTAAATGCAATTACTACACCATTTTATATAAGGGACTTGGGTATCTGTGGATTTTGGCAACCAATGGGGGGGGGGGTGTGTCCTAGAACCAATCCCCTGTGGATACCTGGGGACAACCATAATACATTCAGAAAAGCCTTCTGTCAAAATTATCCTGAATTATTCTTGGTACTTACATTTTTAAGTCTCAGTTACATGGAAAATTATATGTTAGATACATATGCATTCAAATGTTATGCATTTATTTTACTGCTCTACTTCACCCAGAATCCTGTAAATATTTTTAAATATTTTACTTAAACAGTAAATAATATTTATTTTAAATATTATCCCATAAAAGGGATATAAATTAGAATTCACTAAGATAGCCATTGAGTGTTTTGGTTCCAAGATACAAACCTACTGCAGCATGAAACTGAGATAAAGCATCAGCCAGCTGTCCAGCTGCAAGGAGTTTCTTGCCCAATTCAAGATGTTTTTCAACATCTGCATTTACTCCACATTCAGCACCTAAAAACAAATTAAAAAATAATAAATCAACTTTCCACGAACCAAGATTTAATTCCAAAGAACAAAATGTTAAAAATATAGTTATCTGCTTCAGCAACCTATTCAGATGAAAAGTCACAGAAGCTGAAAAGTGACCTAAGCAAAGTAACCATGAAGTACAAACACTGCTTCATTTTAGAGTATAAGCCACCCCAAAATATACCCCCATCAACCTAGTCAGAAGAATGTACCCAGTCTACAAAATACAAGAACTAAACACAGTAACTAGTAAAATCAGTTATAATTTATTGTTCAACATTAGAATAGCTTTGTTAAACTAGAGTCTCACTTTAATGGATATTAGAGTCCACTATAATATTCAAAAACTTATTGAGCATCTATAGTACACCAGGCACTTTTCAGGACATTTAGGACAAGTGAACAAAACAAACAAAAACCTCGGCCCCTCGTGGCACCTGACATTACAGCAGCAGGAGACAGACATAAGAAATAAGTAACTTACAGAGTACAGTCAGTGAACAGTGGAGCTGTGTGAGGCAGGGCGGGAGCGGTGGGACTTTCAGTATTACATAAGATGGTCAAGGACAGGCCTCACTGGGAAGCTGGCATTTGAGCAAAGACTTAACTTGAAGAAAGTAAGGACTCACCACGTAGGTATCTAGCTAAGAAAAGAGCTTGCCAAGAAGGACCAACAAGTGTGAGGGCCCTAAGTCAGGAGGATGCCAGGTATGTTCCAGAAACAGCAGGGAGGCCAGCATGGCTACCACACAGCCAACAAGGGAGACAACAGAACAAGATGAGATCAGAGGAGTAGAAGGCCCGACTATGTACAGCTTTGGTTTCACTCTTGGCAAAATAGGGAGCTAGCGAGGAATTGTGCATAGAATAACATGATCTGATTGTCTGGGCCAATTATCAACGTGCTGCGTCTCAGCTCTGAATTCATCCTTCAGTACTGGACTCTATTAAGAGACTGGAGTGTTTAAGCATTCTTCTGTACACTGAGCACAATGTTATGCTTTGTCAGTAAAGGGCACTGAAAGGGCACTGCAGGAAGGACACCTCCTGGTTCCTGTTGACACCATTACTTCTTTCTGGCCCCTGCTACCTGGTGTTCAGGGGCAGCACATCCAGTGGTGCCCTGCCCTAGCCATATGCCCAGGGGTCCAGTCCCTCAGCCACCTGGCAGCCTTGGTCACACACCACCTCCCAAGGAGGACACCTCACATTCCAGGCTTCATACCTACAGCAGCACCCCAACTCTCCACACACACAGGCCGACCAGCTGGGTCTCACCTACCCCTGAGGTTGATTCTTGCTTCCCCAGCTACTGTAGGCCAGCTCTAGACCTGGCAACTCAGCAAATTTTCCTAACAACAAACTTAGGCTTCAACTAAACTGTCTCCAATGAAGTCTGAACCCCAACCTTGAGGAGGGAATCCCCTTCCAAACTGGCCCTTCCTTGGGGACCGTCTGTCAGCCCCAGACCATCCTGTAGTTCTCTTTACATCATTAAGTTCACCCTCCTATTGTAACAATTCTTTATATTGAACTTTCCCTTTTAAAATTACCCTGTGGTTTCTGTCTCCTAAATAGACCCAGACTCATACACAACTGATAGAGACAGAACCACAAAAATGGGATTTAAGGATTAGTTTGGTCATGCCCTTGAGCTGGAGTGCAGCGCTGATTTCCTTGTCAATGAGAAATAAGATGTTAGTAATCCACAGCAGGTATCAGAATCACAGTTAATCATGATATTTGTGATTGACAGTAATGAAGTGCTAACTAAGGCACATGCCTTGGAAGCCCAAGTGGCTGCTGCACTTGACTGCGATGGTCGTAATGATGGAAATAAGAACTGTGACGTGGGGTGGATCCTCTGAGTGCACTAGAGCACTTGGAGGAAATAACAAGCTCAGGTCGAACTCCCAGCTCAAGTCAGTCTGAGAAATTCCAAGGCAGCCCTAAAACAATCTCTTACCTTTTATAGCCACAGAGCCAATTTAGCTGAAAATCAAACACAAAATTTAATTCTGAGGGCTGCTGAATTAAAACAATAGTTGAATTCAGTCTCCCCTGCAAGCTTCTCCTATGAAACTTAGGACCTGCGTTAGTAAAGAATAGGATCCTCAAACTTAGAATGGAGACATCTGGTTGTACCTAGATAAAACTGACCAACTCAAACCTCCAAGTCCTTCTGAGCCTCCCTTACCTATAGGAGTAGCCTGCCTTCCACTATCAGTGGAACCTCACTTTCCACTGCTTGAAATTCCTAAGATAACCTTACCTAGGGCAGATGCTATGAAAGGAAATGCTCACTGAGACCCAACCTAAACATTCTAGATGTCACTAGGCAAGTATATACTGACCTAAAGAAAATAGTTTACACACCAAAAGAATTGTTAAGACTTTACTGATAAACTAGCAGAAACCCACAGGCACACGTGCAAGTGGATTCTAAAGGTCTTAGATCAAGGAGAGTGGAATATAACAAGAGAGCTGATCTCATTAATTGATATGTGCCCACTGACTGGAGCAGAGGTCAGCAAACTGTTTTTGTAAATAAAATTTTACTGAAACACAGCCATGTCCCTTCATTACACATTGCCCAAGGCTGCTTTCATGCTACAACGGAAAAGTTGAGTAGTTTCAACAAAAACCATATGGCTCATCAAACCTAGAGACAACTGTAGTATATTGAGAAAAGCTTTCTGTCAAAATTATCTTGAATTATTCTTGGTACTTATAGTTTTAAGTCTCAGTTATATGGAAAACTCTCTTACAGTATATATACATATATGCATTCAATGGGGAGGGTAGAGCTCAGTGGTAGAGCACATGCCTAGCATGCATGAGGTCCTGGGTTCAATCCCCAGTACCTGTGTTCAAAAGTAAATTAAAATAAATAAGCCTAATTACCTCCCCCCAAAACATAAATAAATAAAAACAAAGTTATATGCATTCAAATGTTATGCATTTATTTTATTACTCTTTTTCACCTGGAGTCCTCTAAATATTGTTAAATATTTAAACAGTAAATAATATTTGTTTTATTGTCCCAAAAAAGGGATATGAATTAGAATCCACTATGATAGCCACTGAGTGTTTTGGTTCCAAGATACAAACATACTGCACATGAAAGCATCAGCTAGCTGGCCAGACGCAAGGAGTTTCCTACCAAGGGGAAATGTGGTTTGCTGCTATACAATGATGGCAAAGAAGGCTACATCTGGAACCCCAAGGAGTCTCCTAGGGGCTTAGTACTTCCATGCCTGATTCTAAACATTAATTAAAAACTACAGCAGCCAGAAAGAGAAAGAAAAATACCATATGATATCTCATATGTGGAATCTAAAAAAAAAAAAAGACAAATGAACTTATTTACAAAACAGAAACAGACTCACAGACCTAGAAAACAAACTTATGGTTAACAGGGGGAAGGGGGTAGGAAGGTATAAATTGGAAGTTCGAGATTTGCAGGTACTAACTACTATGTAAATAAATAAACAAGTTTATACTGTATAACACAGGAATTATATTCAATATCTTGCAGTAATTTATTGTGAAAAAGAATATGAAAACGAATATATGTATGTTTATGTATGACTGAACATCATGCTACACACCAGAAACTGACACACTTGTAAACTGACTATACTTCAATAAAAAAAAAATACATATGAAAAAATAAAAGTAAAAACTTTAAACTTAGAATGTTTAAAGAAAAAAAAAATACAGCAACCAAAAAACAGAACAGTTAAGCACTCAGACCCTTCAGAAATGAAGGTCTGGGTTACACCATCAGGTAAAGAAGCCAGAGGAGCTTAGGTTCTAGCTGAGGGCAGGAGAAGCGTGGAATAGGAAGGTGAAGAAGGGAGCCATACAGATCAGCTGTGACTTCGTGACCAATTAGACACAGGACTGCAGTGGTTTTACACATTTTCTCTTTGCTCATTTATACATGTGTTTATTTGTATACAGTCAATTCTCACAACTCACAGATTCTGCATCTGAGAATTTGCCCACTCACTAGAATTCATTTGTGATCCCCCAATCAATACTCAGGCGCCTTGGCAGTCATTTGAGGATATGTGTACGTGCAGAACAGTGACACACTTCAGAGTCACTCGAAGTGCACGTTCCCAGTTGAAGTCAAACAAGATGATCCTCTTCCTTCTTGCATCAGCCCTCATTATAAACAAGTGTCCTTTCTACAGTGTATTTAGTGTCATATTTATTTTTTTTGGTGATTTCACTGTTCACAATGGCCCCCAAACATAGTGCTATCTAGTGTTTCTAAGCACAAAACAATGTAATGTGCCTTTCAAAGAAAACATTTGTTAGATAAGCTTTATTCAGGTATGAATGATAATGCTTTTGGCCATGAGTAGTTCAAAGTTAATTAATCAGTAATATAAATCAGATTACTTTAAACACAAACATACACAAAGTTGTTCTGACCTGTTGACAAAAACATAGTGACCTGAGGCCTTGCAGGATTCTAACCCTGTATTTCCTCCTTAGGTACAATGATTCAGTATTTGCTAATTCAATATTCATAATGACATATGGAATATCTCTACCATGAATAAGGAGAATCAACTGTACTTTGCCTAATTTCCAGTTTTCATTTTATATACAAGCTGTTGGAATTAACTTTACAACTTAGTTTTCATACAACTGAATACTGAGTGGGACAGTGATGGAATAAGAGCAGTAACTAATACAGCCAGTAATGGACAATGTAACTGTTAGAACTGTGTCTTCTTAATTGGGGTACCGGTGAGAATTTCTCCGCTTAGATGAAGAATAGTTGTAACTTGTTAGGTAGAAAATAGAGTCATTTTGTTGTTCTGAAGTTCAAATGTGTATAGAAGGTGCATATGGAAACATGTTACAGTGAACATGACATTCAGCTTTTCGGTGTGCTAAAGGGACACTGCAGGAAAAAAAATTAGAGCAGTTATCACTTGAGAGAGTCGGAGAAAGACTGGGAAGGAACAGGAGGTAACTTTCTGGGGTGCCGACAGTGTTCTAATCCTGACAGGAGCGTGGGTTACACAGGTATATGCAGTTATCGAAACTCAGCAAATACATACCTTAAAATAAACATTTTATGGTATAAATTTTAAACCCCAAAAAACTGTTGATGATACGCATGTTGAAGTATTTAGAGACATGTGTAGTGATGTTACTTTGGAATACATTTTTTAAAAAGAATGGGTAAAAAAATGCCCAGTTGAATATTGTTAAAAACAAGTATAGTACTTCATTAATGACAGAATTTAGGTGATGCATGTTGGATTATACACTACAAAATTGTTTCAACTTCACAAAATGTTTAATAATAAAATGTTGGGGAAATATACAATTAAGTAAACATTAGGATGGAGGACTACACACACGGTGCTGGGAGGACACAAGACACCTCACAACTATAGTTAAAATTGAATAAAATCTAAAATTCAATTTCTCAGTCTTAGTAGTTACAGCATAAATGCTGGATAGCATCATCACAGAAAGTTCTATTGGACTGCACTGGGACGGGGGTAGTGGCAGCGGAGTGCGGTGTTCCCTGGGGTCTCACCTGAAACCTGAAGGAAAAACAGACCGGTGTGAAAAGGCTGAAGAGGGAAACAAACATTCCAAACACAAAGACCAGCATATTTAAATGCCCAGAACTCAAGACTAATGAGGCTTTCAGAGAAATCCAATTCCAGTGTTTCAGCTGCTCTCCTCTCATCATCATTTCATTGCTCTGGAAGGGGTCACTTTCACTGACAGATGATTCTAGTAAACAGCCAGAAGGGAAGAGGGAAACCAATAAAGTATCTGTTACAACAATCCCGGTGACATGATGGTGACTTGACATGGAGTAGCAGCAGTGGAAATACAGAAAAATAGACCATTCAGAAAATAAGAGAGAAAGAAGCCTACATGTGATTTACACACTGACTGGACGTGGAGGTCAAGTGAAGAACAAGCAGAAGCTCAGGAAGATACCCAGGGCAACTGTCTGAGCAACTTCCAGCCACTTTGGTCATCAAAAGCAAGTGAATTCCCAATTCCATCTAACAGAGCAAAAAGCCAAATGAGATTCACTTTACCTCACTATTTGCCCTACTAAACAAAGCAGCTTCTTTAGCTTTTCATATCCCTGTTCCGCAGTTTCTGTGCAGTGTTTCATTGCCATGGCTGCCTGCTGGAGCCCTCTGTACAAGGAAGGAAGGGAAAAGGGGCACAGGGAAGGAGGAAACTTTAACGTGGTGGTCTCAGAACCTCAGGGTCCTGCAGAGCCCTATTTGTTTTGGACAACAACGTGAAGATGTCTGAAGTATCTAAGAGTGTGTGGGTAACATTTGGAGGAATTAGCTGGGGGGGGGGGGTGTTAATGGGCTGGGAAAGCACTATTACTTTTCCCATTTAAAAGGAAATTACAGGCTCCTGCTCAGTGAAAATTCACTATGCAATATAGAGTTAGAAACTGATTATATTCAGAATGTGAGGCTCACCTGTGGTTCCACCTAATGCTACACAATATCCAAAAATATAACCTGCTTTTCACAATGAAGATTATGGAATTAATGTATTTCATTTAAGAAATGTTACTGAATATATACTATGTAAAAAACTGGCCATAACAGAAACAGGAATAAGGTCATCTCTCCCAAAGAGGCAAGGAGGAGAAACCTACAGGCTTTAGCCTTACGAGAACTCCCTCACCTGCAGGGCAATCATCGACTCTGGAGAGAGAGGGGCTATTTTCCAGCGTTAGGTTGGAGTCTCTGTCACATACTGAAGTATTCACAGAATATATAATCTGAAGAATGGGACTGACTTCAAAATAATCTTGGAGGGGAGGGTGAAAGTACAGATAAGTAAGATCGAACAGGTGTTGGTAATTTTTGAAGGTGGGTGACAGTAACAGTGGTACATGATACTATTCTACTTTGGTATATTTTTAAGATTTTCCAAAAACAAAATTTGTTTAACTTAAATCCTCTCAATGAAGAGAAAACTGACTGATAAAAATTACCTCTTACATTAAAAAAAAAAGTTTTGAAGAAAGTAGTCCATGGGGACAAGAGTAAGACAGTCAGCTAAGCACATGAGCCTATCTCCCAACATGCTCAAATTCTAGAAATGACAGAATTTATTTAAAGAGATAAATGCATAACCTTGCTGGAAACAAAATTTTTAAAGAGGACTATCTGAAAAATAGAAATTTTAGAAAAATTCTCAAAACTTAAAAAGGACAGGATTTGATGGGTGGGCAAAATCACATCCAAGCACTCCCCCAGGGGAAGTGTGCCATGGAGGTGACTGCAGTTCTCTGAGTGATCCAAACTCTGACACAAGGGAAAGGAAGGGGCCCTGGAGATTTCCCAGCCTTCAGACAGGCCAGGCCATCAGCCTTTTCCCACAATCAGAATTCAAAGACTGGCAATGAGCAATTTTGAAAAACAAAGATGATCATAAAATCAATTTATAAGAAAGTAATACCATACAGAAGAATTAAGGAAACAAAATTAATGGAGCCAATTTTTTAAAATTCTAAAAATGAATATAATTGGCACTCTCACAGATCCACAAGGATGCAACTTACACTAAAAAGCAGACCAAGCGTCTATGCACTGACTGCTCAGCAGTGGGGATGCAGTGGAGAAAAGGACAAAACCACTTCTGAATGCCAGGGTAAACTGCCAGAGGACAGGAAGAACACACCTCGTATAGCACTAAATACAGTCAAATCAGCCCTCCCTGCGGAGATACTGTTTGAGTTAAAATATGAATGGGAGGGGGTGGCAGGGAGCAGTACTGAATGACAAGAAGCCTCCAGCATGCCAAATATGACCAGGCAAAGAGACCAAAACAAGTGCAAAGGACTTGGACAGGACTTCAACTTCAAGGGATCAAAAGGAGGCTCCCAGCATGTTAGGAATGATAGAGGATGCAGACAAGATACATCACAGTGGGCCTTGCAGGCTATGGTAAGAAGTTTAGGTTTCATTTTAAAAGCAAAGTGAAATCATTAGATAGCTTTTTAGAAAGGAACTATCTGATTTACATTTCAAAAAGATCACTTTGGCTGTGGTTTGGAAAACAGATTAGAGGCAGGCAAGAAGGGAAAGAACTGTATCTCACAGCCATATGGAATTTTAAAAAACATATTTTGCAAAAAAAAAAAAAAAAAGTGAAAGAACCGTGGTGGTGTGAACCAAGGACAGCAAGGCACATTACAGTAAATATATTCAGGTTTCATTTATGCTTCAAAAAGAAGACATAGTATGTATTTCTGTATTGTTTAGTTTTTTCTAGTAAGGACGAATTCATGTGCTAATACAATAAAAACTTAAAAGTAAACTGAGGAATGTGTTTTGTTAAAGATGTTACTGAGTAATCACTTGCAGCTGAAAACTCTTCAAGAATATTTGTAAACACTACAGACACATCATATTTTATAATTCAGCAGCCAGTTAAGTGAGGAAAGAAAAGCAAAATAACCCTGTCTCTAATATTTTTGTTAAACTATAGTTCAAAGCTATATCAATATAATCAGATACAACAGGAAGTATACATGATATAGACTCTAAAATTTAAAACAGTCCTTATCTTTTATAAACACTAAAATATTTATGAATGAAATGATGGCATGTAAAGTGTTTCAAAATAATCCACAGGTATAGATGAAATAAGATTGCTCATGGGTTGGCAACTGTTAAAGATGGGAGATGGGTACGTGGGGGGTTCATTATACCAGTCCTCGCCTTTGTAAATGTGTGAAATTTTCTGTAAGATTTTTTTCTTTATTTTTATTTGCATCTTTTTTATTGAAGTATAGTCAGTTTACAATGTTGTGTCAGTTTGTGGTGTACAGCATGTTTCAGTCATACATATACATATATATACATATATTCACTTTCATATGTCACTTATACATGGAATCTGAAAAAAGACACAAATGAACTTATTTACAAACAGAAACAGACTCACAGACATAGAGAACAAACGTATGGTTACAGGGGGTAGAGGGGGTGGGAAGGGATAAATTGGGAGCTCAAGATTTGCAAATACCAACTACTATCTATAAAACTGATAAACAAGTTTATACTATATAGCCCGGGGAACTATGTTCAGTATCTTACGGTAACCTATAATGAAAAAGAATATGAAAACGAATATGATGAGGTTTTATTTTAAATCTTTAAGGGACAGGGGTGAGGAAATTAAAACAACGATAATTCATTTTGATTTTATTAGAGATAAGTTCTAATATAAACTCTACCCCCATAAACATTTACAGTTCTTAGTGTAAAATATAAAAGACTGCATCACTCATGCAGAAGCAGGTACAGAAACCACGTTAAAATGATGCTAGAGAATAAACTAGGGATCAAATAAGAATGGTGAAAATGCTGTGTGCTGGCTGTTGAACCATCAGCCTCTACAGCTGGTACAGTGAATCACAAGGCAAGTCAATGGGTATCTATGTGTTTCCTATTCTCAACATATGAGGGATCAGGGGGCGGAGAGGTAGTCTTTAAAACAACATGAAGATTTCAAACATCTCCCTTTTTTTTTTCTCAAAGGGAAGATCAGATCAATGTACTGAATTGAGGATTCCAGACTGCTTGAGGAGGTAAGAAATTTGGGTATGAGATAAACCATAAGTCACCGTACTTCCCTTATCCAGTCATAAAAATGTTTAACAGGACAGTTGTAACAGAAGACAATTAAGAACCTACAATATGCCAGATACTTTTAGTATATTTGTTTCACTTAATTTTCATGAAACAAACCTAGAAAGTTAACATCTTTTATACTTTTATAACTGAGGAAACTGAGGCTCAAAGAAGTTACCCAATCTGCCTAAAGACTCACAGTAACTGTCAGAATGAGACCCAATTCTAAAGCCCAGCTTTCTTTGCAGCACAGCTCATGAACCTCTTCCCCATATAAAACAGGCTAAGCTTTCCACAGTCCCCAAGCCTTGCACGCTTCACTCACCCAACCCATCATTTAATGTAACATTTTAGCCCCAATCACTTCCCACCTCACAGGCTGAACCTGACTCTAGTGGAAGCCAAAAATGCATTTGCAAAATTCTTTGAACGGTTTGTCCAGATGCCTCAGGCCAGACATTCTTCACCCAAAGTCATGGCAGTTTCCTGCTTGGACAGTGGCGAACCAGCACTCCAACACGTGCTCACAGCACCCTGGATGGCCCCTCCTCAGCCGCCTGCCACGATGATCGGGTCCCCCTTGCAGGTGTGCCAGAACAACCACCAGGACTCAGAGGCCACCATCAACTGCCAGATCCACCTGGAGCTCTACACCACCTACATCTCCCTGCCCACGTCTTCCTGCTTTGACTCTGATGGTGTGGCTTTGAAGAACATCGTCAAATATTTCCTTCAGCAGTCTCATGAGGAGAGGGAATATGATGAGAAACTGGTGAAGCTACAGAACCAACAAGGTGGCTGAATCCCAAATTCTTCAGGATATCAAGAAACTAAACCATGACAACCCAGACAGCAAGCCGACTGAATGCAACAGAATACGCATTACACTTGGAAGAAAAGAATGAATCAGTCCCTACTGGAACTGCACAAACTGGCCACTGACAAAAATGATACCTGCTTGTGTGACTTCACAGAGACATTACCTGAATGAGCAGATAAAATCCATCAAAGAATTGGGTGACCACAACACCAACTTGCACAAGACGGGGGCCCACAAATCCGGCATGGCAGAGTATGTCTTTTACAAGCACACCCTGGGAGACAGTGACAATGAGAGCTAAGTGACAGCCACAGGGTCACTTTCCTGTCACCAAGGCAGTGCATGCATGTTGGAGTTACCTTCACCTTTTCTATAAGCTGTACCAAAACATCCACCTACATTCTTTCATTTGTATATTCCTTAAACTAAAATTTTGGCATCCCTCCAAAAAGTTATGTATACTGTCACTCCAAAGGTTGAATTCCATTTCAAACTATGTTTCTCTTGCCTTCTAGGATTAAAAGAGGCATCCAGCATTTCTATGTCCCTTTTAAATAAAATTCAGATCTTTATTATGTTACAATTTTATCCAACAGAATTTCCATTTAATAAGTAAATACCACTTCCTCGACAATAATTTCTGTGGCACATCCAAATAATCCGGGGAGAATTCATTATTATTCCTCCAGTGCACCTCGGTGACTTCTCCATAAGAGAATTTGCCACAGTATAAGTGATGGTTGTATAGGTCCCTTTCTCCTCATAACAGTGGTGTGTCTCCTAACTGGGATCTTCTCTCACCTTCCTCCAAATCTAGCCCCAACGTTGCTGCCAGAGCAACCCTTCCAAAATGCACTCCTAATAAAAATTCTGCAGTATTTTCACATCGCTGGCTAGATTCAATCAAGTTCTTTCAGATCTAAAGGGAAATAAGACCGTTCATGACCAGGTCCCTTGAAGTGGTCCAGCCTCATCACCCTCACTCCTCCCCCTTACTGTACACTCCTGTAACACAACGAGCTGGTTGTACTTCCTTAAACACACTAGTTCTTACGCGGCATCCCTGGGGACTTGCTATTCCATGAAAAGGCCTTCCCCACTTGCCCACCTGGAACACTTCTACTCCTTCATCAGGATTCTGCCCTCAAATGCTGGTTCCTTTGTGAAATCCTCCCTAACTGCTTCAGTGAGAAAGTAGACAACGCTCCTTCTCTGCTCCTCCTACACTGAGCATCCCCCGACTCACAAGTACATGACCTCACTTAACTATACCACAGTCTCAGTAAGTTGACCTTCACTATTTGCCTGCCTCTCACAACCCCCAAAGTCCCAAACCTGATTAAAAGCAAGTTTGAGAGAATGAACCGTCTTTTCTTCTTTATGTCACCTAGTTCAGTAACAGGCACGAAGTGGGCACTCGATATTTACTGAAGGAATATAACCAAATTCCTTCTTAAATGTATTATAATTCATCAGAATAACAGAATCCAAGATATGTAATAACAATTATAAAATCAAATTGATACTACCAAAGACTCATAAAGACACTAATTTTTTTAAAAAATTATAAATATGGCTGTTTTTGCAGTATCTCAATTGTGTACTTAGAGCCATGGATAATTTTTTCCTTTGCCACATCCTGGGAGACAGTGACAAGGAGAGCTTCCTCCTATTTTCTGAGAGATCAGGCAACCAAACATCATGCCATCTCCTGAGCAAAGTTAAACAACAGATTTCTTTCTCCATAGATAAGTATCAGCCAAAGGTTAGCAAAATATACAGGAAGGGCCGGAGAAAAAGTGGAATAGCTAAGTCTTTCACTGAAGTACTATTAGAATCTGTCAATATTCTAGAGAGAAAAAAATAAACAATTTTAAGAAACATGAAGTTGAGGGGTTAGAAATACGATGTGCTGAGAGTCACAATCAAGAGGGAAAGAACCAGACTGAAAAAGGCAAGACTTGGTGGTCAGAGATGCTAAGGCCAGCGGCAGAGCAGAAGCAAGCCCGGGGGTGGCTGTTCAGGCTGCAACACTTGGAATATGAGGGAGGAGGAAAACGTTAAGGTCATTCCAAAAAGGAACACAAGGCCGAAAAATAAAAAAGTACTGTCTGTAAAAGGTCCTACTTAAATCCAAGATCAAAGCAAGATGGGGCAGAGTCTGAAAGAAGTCTCATGGCAAAAACACAGAAAACAGCAGAATCTAGCCACAGAAACACAGAGCAAGAAGTTATCTCAGCAATTCCACAGTCAAGTGAGGACCAATGACAGAACAGTTTAAATAAAAATACCCTCAACAGGAAACCCTAGACATTATAAGCATCTCTTTCCAATCACCCTAACCTAAAAAGTGTTTTTTACTATATACAGCCAAACTGAAAGGAAAAAAAGGCTGAGTAGTTATGTAGCAAGTACATGTGAACAGTGACTGCTCCAAAATCTTCCTGGGTAAAACAGGAAAATAAAATCTACTGTAACCAGGTTTGCTCAATTTGAATGGACATTAGTCTTTGCTTCAATTAACTATAAAGGTATAAATGTTGTGATAAGAGTCCTTGCTCAAGGAATTTCAACTTGGAAAATAAGTTTAGAAGGGTCCATACCAGACAAAAGCAAACAAACAAACAAATCCACCAATTAAAACAGCCAACCTCACTCATCCATTTTGAAAATATTTATTGCACACCTACTTCATGTCAACATGTTTCAGGTACAGAGACAAGAGCTCTTTCCATAAAGTTTATATTCTAGAGGAACAGACAGACAAGAAATACAAAGGAGGTAATTCAAGACAGTGTTACGTTTTATGAAGAAAATACAAAAAAGTAAAAGGAGAGTATTAACTGATCTAGAGAGTGCTTTTTTACATAGTGTGTCATGGCTGCAATATGACTGCACATTTGAAGATCACAGAGAATAGCTTTCCAGAGTGTAGGAACAACAAGAATAAAGACGCTTAGTCAGAAATGAGTTTAGCACTTGGAAGTAAAGCGGTAAGAACCTAGTGATGGAGGAGAAGATAAAGATGAAAAGAGATGAAAGTAAATAGGAGTCAAATAAGTAAGGCTTTGCAGTATTAGCGGAGGACTGTGTTGAAAAGAGAACAGAAGATGAGGATATACAGACTACCAACAACTCTTTAAAGTTCTGCTGTCAAGAGAAACAATGATACTGTTCAGTAGCTGAAGGGACACATAACATCAAAGAACAGTTTAAGATGGAAACACCACAGCATGTTAGAGTCCTGATGTCAATGACCCAGCAGAGGAGCAAGTGAAGACGCGGGAGAAAACATAAATGTAAAAGCAGTATTTTCAGGTGCGAGGAAATAGAATCCAGGGCGTAAATACAGGAATTGGATTTTGCCAGGAATAGAGATGCTTTATCCATTAACATACGAAAAGTAGCAGAGAAGGTACAGATGCAGGTAGGCCAGTAAATTTAGTGGTAGAAAGAAGAGGAAACTTC
Source organism: Camelus ferus (assembly GCF_009834535.1). Classification (NCBI taxonomy): domain Eukaryota; kingdom Metazoa; phylum Chordata; class Mammalia; order Artiodactyla; family Camelidae; genus Camelus; species Camelus ferus. The sequence goes on from NC_045709.1 coordinate 36,964,775, forward strand.
CCTGTGATGGCTTTCATTTTCTCAAAAATGACAAGGTCAAAAACAATGAGGCAAAGGAATAGAGGAAAGGAGGTTTTAAACTGGAGAGTTAAGGAAAGAGGAAAAGGTTTGAGATACTGATTCAAGAATAGACATACCAGGAAATTGTAAGAATGTAAGAATGTATCGCATGTGCATTTGAAATCGAGATTATATGCTTAAAATGAGACCAGTCAGCAAGGTTATTTTCACTCTTCTCCATATTCAGCTCTGAGGTTGGACAAACAAGTTGGCTTTAATCAGTTCAAATTTTGCTAAGTATAACAAAAGAATACAGGGGTGAGAAAATTAAAGGGTGTTTTCAGTGAAGTGACTACAAGACGGATCACTAAATCTGAGAAAGGAGGAAAGAGGACATGTATACATCACAAAGCATGTTTTCTATCCCCACGTGGTCTATAAACTCAAAGACAAAAAACCATGAGTCCCACACTACATACCCTCACCAAAGAGCAGTACAGTGAAGCCTCTACTGACCAATTACATGAGTCTTCTACACATTCTGGAACTCCAAATAGCACAAACTCATCAGATTTTTTACATTTATTTTTTTTTTAAGCAGTGTTCTAAAGATCTTGAAAGAAAAATCAACTTATGGTTTAAATGATATTTTTGTTCTTAAGAGCAGGTGATTGGGTTCCCATGATATTTCCAGATAAACAAAGATTAATAGCTGGACAATAATCAAAGAAACACTATGGCAATAGAAATTAAGCTTAACCACAATTAAATTAGCTTCAGATGGGAAAGTAAAGCCTAATTACTACAGGGCATCCCATCTCAGAACAACTCCCCCTGTCCCACAGAATCAAAACTACTGCATTTCCGGGCACACACTCAGCTAACTAGTCAAGGAACTGAGACTTGGACACTACTGCTAACTATAGCCTATATCATTAAATGAATTTAAAATAATTCTAGAAGCTATCTGACCATCCACTAGAATACTTAGTTTACAAGAGTCCCCCTTATCCTCCAGGAACACATTCCAAGGTCCCAGGTGGATACCTAAACTATGGATAGTTCTGAACCCTTATATACACTGTTTTTTCCTATACATACACATCTACGGTAAAGTTTGATTTATAAATTAGACAGAGTGAGAGACTGACAACAACAATAATAAAATAGAACAATTACAACAAGGTACTGTAATAAAAGATGTCAACGTAGTCTCTCTTCTCAAAATATCTTACTGTACAAATGTGATGCTTTTTCCATCTTAACCTAAGCACTATCACACACTGTGGCCACAACTTTTGCAGTCTGGGGTGTGACAGACAAACCAGCACAAATTTCTTTTTCCTTTTTCACAATTTCACAGATTGAAGATTCATTCTTATCATAGGTCTTAGCAACCACAACATACAATTTTTTTCTCTCCTTATTAAGTCAACAACTCACTTTTTCACTTAAAAGAAGCACTTTATGGCTTCTCTTTGGTATATCCAAATTTCCAAATTGTCAGCATCACCAGGCTTGCACTTTGGGGCCGTTATTAAGTAAAATAAGGATTACTTGAACACAAGCCCTGCGATACCGCTGATAATCCAGATGGCTACTAAGTGACTAAATGGGCGGGATACATGGGACAAAAGGATGATTCATGACCAGAGTGAGACAGCGCAAGACTTTATCATGCTACGCAGAAAGGTTCGCAATTTGAAACTTATAAATTGTTTATTTCTGGAATTTCCTACTTAATATTTTTGGACCACGGTTGATCACAGGTAACTGAAGTCGAGAAAAGTGAAACCACAGATAAGGGGGGAACTACTCTACATAAATTAGTCATTTGTTTTCACGACTTTATTTACTCTTTCCATATTTAAATAACATCAAGAAAGTCATACAGAACACGAAACATATTTTTAGTAAGTTAGGTTCACATAAAAAGTATCACCATCTTTTGCACTCGGGAGATTTCCAACTATTCTTTTCCCAATGTCCAAAATATATGGTTTAATCAGATCAGTTCAGTGAAATAAAGAAAAATTGGGTCCAGAAAGAATGTTAAAGGAAAAAAAGAGATAAAAGGTTTGGTTCCCAGGTTGTGTTCCTACTTAAGTCACCAAATAGAACAAACCATTAGCAGAGAATTAAAATAGCTTCCTTATCTGTAACATGAGAATACTAAAGTAGACACTACTAAAGTTTTCTTTCTGCTCCAAAACTTCTATTCCTAAAGCAGTGCTTTGGACTTCCCTCTTTCAAAGGCCTTTTTGAAAAGGAAGGCTATAAGATTTAACCTTTCAATTCATGAACCTATTACATAGTTTCCTTCCCTGAATTACAATTAATAGAAAAGCCTAGAGGAAAAAAAAAAAAAAGATGAATATTTTTAAATCAGAAAAAACTAGGCCAGCTAAGCTAATTATTGGTGACTCTCTCCTTTGTATGCAGCTCTTTGCTTCACATCCACTCTTCTCACACCCATTCTCCTTTATTTCTTCTCTCTCCAAACCTCAGGCCTAGTAGTGCAGTCCTGAATGCCTCCCAGAGGACTCTGAGGTTAGAGAACCCAGACACAGAATTTATTTGGGAAAACAGTAGCTGATGCTAAGGAAAGTCAGAGGTTCTGCCTCACCTTTATATCCCTATCACCAAACACAGTGGAGTACATTAACAGATACCTAATTTAACTCCTCTGTACGATTTATTACACCAGTGATTCTCACCAGTGATTTTTTTTAGAAATGCAAAATTTCAAGTCCCACCTAGACCTACTGAAACAAAAAGTTTGGGAGTGAGGCACAGCACGCTGTTTAAAAAGCCCTCCACGTGAGGTTCTGACGCACACTCAAGCTTGAGAACCACTGTATTAAACACGTCAGGAAATTACCTTCCTATTCATTACTGCTAGTGACAAACAAAATATGCTGATTTTTCTCAGCTGCCACCACTTACAAATGTTTGGGCCCACCTGATGCTGTCAACTACTTAACTTCTGTCTCCAGCCTGCACACAAGATGAACTTTAGAGTCAAATAACTTATGGCTCTGAAAGTCAACAGCTATGACCTTATCCAAGTTAATGAAACTCTTGGAGCCTTAGTTCCTTCGTCTATAAAGTAGAAATAACAGCACATACCTCCATGAATAAGAGACAGCCTACAAAAAGGCCCCTAACAGAGCACCCAGTACACAGCAGACCTTCAATAAATTTAAGATCTTTTTCTTTTCTTCCCTACCCCCTGTATCCAAGTCCCTGCTACTTTACACAGACAACACCCTAAAGAAGACAGCTCTCTGGTACTCCTCTGAGAAGTGTCACCAATGCCTCCTATACAGAAAAGCTCTCTGGGAAGCTGGGTAGTTTTTGGAAAATACCACAGGGAGAGAAACTAAGTGTGAGAGTCCTACAGAATCATACACAGAACAGCAATTCTAGAAAGGCAGTCCACAAACAAATCATACAAAAGTGTGTACTTTTGTAACTTAAAAAATAATTGACGTTAAACACAATATAGGCAACTTTCTCTTAAGTGGCCAAATTTAAGGTACCTAGATATTAATGCTACACTTCACGGAGTAGGAAGTCTTAACACTGGAAAATGCAGGAGAACTGGTATACATGACCCATATTACAGTGGTCCAGGCATTCAAATTCCAATTCCAAAGATTTTCTGGGGCAGCCTCAAATTCTTCGTCCCGATGTTGTCATGCTACATATTCTGATTTTTGGTTCAAAAAATATATATGGTCCCCATCCAAAAAAACTGCCATGAATGAGACCTAAAAACTGGAGAGTATTACTTTTTCCTAAATTGATAATTTTGAGGGTATTTTATCAGAAAAAAATTCCTGACTTCAGCCCCTCACTCCCTCTAATAGTAGGTCCAGTATTAAAAAGTTTAATTTAACCCGCCTGACTAATAGCTCTGTTCGGCGGGATGAAAATAGATCAGTGCAGGTGATATGTCATTAAACTCGAATTATTTCGCACGGTAACCAAGCTAGGAGCATCAGTTCAACGTGCACTCGCACCTTTAATTCTTACTCCTCCCGCTGACAACTAAGACGGGACAGCCCTCTATTCTTGCTGTAGAGGAGCCAACATTCCAAACTGTAGGACTGACGTGAAACTTAAGCGTTGGTATCTTTTTAAGTGGAACTTTTTTCAGAGAACTCGGAAAAGGAAGGTTGAATGATACCAGGCTGGTTATTGTAAAACCACAAACTTAATGCCTTGCCCGCCGGGAGCTTGAATTCCGGCACCCGCTCCTTAACGCACCGACCTAACAACTTCCTCACACAGCGCAGAGTATGGTGGTGTGATAGTTACTCACTTAACAGTCAACACTGCCCCTCTCACTTCACTCAGCCGGACACTCTCCCCTCCACCCTCCGGAACGCGAAAGTGAAGGAAGCCTCCCCTCTGGCCACCTTTACCGCCTCCTCCCAGCACCGCTGACCGACAGAGTCCCCAGGAGCCAAGCGAGGGTCCCGAGCGAGGCCGGAACCCGACAGCTGCGCAGGACGCGTCCCAGGACGCTCCAGAAGTCGCTGCCCGGTGCCCCGCTTCGCCCCAGCTCTTCGGCTCCGCTCGTCACTCCAAACACGCCGTCCCGGCCCCGCGGCCCGCCGCTCCCCGCTCCTCTTCCCCAGACAAACCCGGAACCGGGCGCCGGCCCCCTCCCAGGAGCGGGCTCAGGCCCAGGCCGGGCCGCCCAGTCCCGGGCTCGCGCCCCAGCGCCCGGACCGCCCCGAGACTCGCCCAGACGCAGGCTGGGGAGCGCCGGGAGGCCTGGCCGGGAAGCCCGCTCCTCCGGCCAGGGCAGGACACGACTCACCTTCGTACTGCAGGTCCACCAGGACCAGCAGGAAGGGGAACACCGAGCCCAGCCGGCTGGTCACAGAGCCGGGGGCCACCATGTCCGAGGGTGCGGGCGGTGAGGAGGAGCAAAGGTGCGGGGCCCAGCAGCCCCCGCCGGCGTCTAGGCTGCAGCTGCGCCCGCCCGCCGTCGGCTCTCGCTCAGGCCCAAGGCGGCTGGCGCCCAGCGGAGGAAGGCAGCGGTGGGCGGGACCCAGGCGACGCTACGCCCCGAGAGCCGCTGCTGCCCAATCGCCTTCTTCCTGGACGCTCTCCTACTGGGCGCGCCGGGGTCGTGGTTGGCGCTGATAGGCTACGGAGGGCGCCGCCCCGCCCCGTCTCTGATAGGATAACGTGGAAGCACGAGACGAGGCTGCGTCCGCCGGTGGTGGAGCTGTCAGGAGCTCCAAACCGCCGCGGCCGGCCGGAGGGAGGCAGACGGGGAGACTGTGTGGCAGCCCCGAGTCCGCATGCGCAGGCCGCAGAAGCCTTTTTGGGTCGGTCCCCTCGCGCTAGATTAGTGAGGAGAAGGATGTCAGCAATTCGAGGTTTTCTGGTGTGCTGTTTGGGGAGGAAGATGAAGTCGCCACGTCCAGAATGAGAAGCCAAACTTGATCCTGGGAATCCGAGGGGAGGGACTGGGGAACATGATGAGTCCCAGAGCCTGCTGCCTCCCGCTGGAGCGTCTCGGGGACCAGTACAGACCGAACTGAAGAGTGCTCGAGAAACGGGCAGGAGAAGCTGGGGCTCAGTAAAGTGGGGTGAGCTGATGGAGGCGAGAGCATTTCAGGGACAGTCAGGTACATTAGGGACCTAAGGCAGGTAAGTGAGAATGGCACGGAAGCTTGGGACCCATCCCCCAACTGCCCAGTGGACCAGCGTGTCCAGAAAAGAGCAATTCTGGAAGATTCTATGCAGAAGAAACCAAAGAAGCACAGCAGCTAAGAGAGCAAAGGGCTCTAGAGTGTGCAGCCAACATCAACGATAATGGAAAAAAGACCTGTTAGGACGGATCTTGTATCTTGCGCCCAGAGGAAATTCAAGAGAGATATGAACTTGAACAAGATAAAGTTCACATTACTAAGTTTGGCACACTATACACCAGTGATGTTTTACATGGGATAAAACAGTAATGCCTTTGTGTGAAGCATTGTCAAGTGCAGACATTACCAGTGAACATGCATTTGTTACCTTGGTGCTACTGCACACTTTAGAACTCATGAATGATAAATAGGAAATCACGAATTCACTACCCTAACATGCACTAAGGATGGTAGAAAGCTTTCTAAGCTTCTACCCCAAAGGGAACTAATGTAAAGAAAATGGTTTGGAGAAAGGGAAAAAAAACGTCAGTCCCTTCGTAGTTGTGATGAAAAGCAGTACTGTATGTGAATAAAGGAGGACGCAGATCCAAGAAATGTTAATTCCACACCATGGCTATTATGTAACTTACCTTTATCTGTAAAGTGGGTATGATACTAGTCAAAGTTTGTTTTGAGGTTTCATAAAGTGGGTAAAAACTCTTGTAAATTATAGTGTTATACAAATATTACTCATCCTTCTAACAAGAGTAGAATCATGAGACTCCTCTTTGGGATTTCTTTAGGATTTTTTTTTTTTTTTTGGTTTATCATTTTCCTTTTTGACCATCACAAGGTGGTGTTAGTGAAAAAATAGCAGATGATTTCAGTGTCCACAAGTAGTTAGTGAAGACATTACCCAGATAAGATACCATGGCCAAGGCAGCCAACAAAATGCTGAAGATAATGGGGAAAGATTTTTGTAAACAAATAATGCTAAATGATGAACTATCACTAGAATGCTGCTTGTGATTCTAGTCTTAAGGAAGAAGCAGTGCTAAAGAAGTTATGAATGGAAATTAAAAATTATTAATGAGGTGATAGACCTTGTGCTATAATAAAAATAAACACGGGTCTTCAATGTTGAAGTGATTTTAGAAACTCATTGATCAAATTGTATAACCATGAATCCTGAAGTCTTAAAACGAAGATTTACAAAGTATCCCTTGAAAGAGGTAATTTTCCAACAAAGAAGGAAACATTATTTTAGACAGTAAATGTATAGTGCTAAAATTATCTTTATATGTATAAAAACGCTTAGGATGTTTTCTCCAGTGTTCATCTCAGCATAGTTGTCACCTGAGCTCTTTTGCCAATAAAACCAAAGTAATTCAGTGATAGTCGGGAAAGTTATAAATATTGTTTGTGCTTATCAGCATTTATTTATGCAGTCCTTTTTTAAACGTAAGCATAAACACCACTATAATCGATAGCACTTATTCATTATAATAGTAAAAGACTTAAAATAATGGTAGGATGTTTAAATGGTGGTATATCCAAAACTAGAAATATAATTTCTACTTTATATAAGTATATTGATCTATGTTTATTGACCAGGAAAAATAATGTTGGTAGAGAGTAGTGGACACATCTAGAACACATTTTGGAGGCAAAGGAGACAAAATTTGGTGATGGATTAGCTATGGGGAGAAATTAATATTCAAAAGCAAGCATGATATAACATCTTTCTGCACCAAATCAAAAACAAAATAGGCAGCATTATAATTCACATAATGAATGCTGCAGTGTACATCCTTCTGCATTTATCTTTATGAATTTGTGCTTTCACACAAAGTCCAATGCAGCCCCTATACAGCTTCCAACAAGTAGGGAATAAAGTCTCCAAGCTGTTGTCGCTCTGCTACAACATAGCAAGTCTTGTGGTTGCCCAGGAATGGAAATAAAAATAGAGCTTGAATCCAGAAGTGACATTTACATTTCCATTAGCTATAGCTAGTGACATAACTTCCCATAACTTCAAAGGAATGGGGAAGTTTGTTGGGACATCCAGATAATTAATGAGCCCTAATATATCTGTTACAGTGAGCAAAAGTGTAACAAGTTCACCAGTTAGAATATTATGAACAAAAGTTAACATTGCCAATGCTGTTATATTGACCCCATGTATCCCTGATTTGATGTCATGAGAAGGGCACTTAACCTCTGTGATATTCTTTCCATTCTATAACCCAGTGTAAATATGAAAAAATTCACATAAACCAAAACTGAGGACCATTTTCTCAAATACCTGATGAATACTCCTCAAAACTGTCAAGATCATGAAAAACAAGGAAAGGCTAAGAAACTATTAACAGACCAGAGGAAACTAAAGAGACATGATGACTGAAATGTGCTGTCTTAAACCAGATCCAGAAATTACTACTTAATTGCAATACCAAAGTAGAGCCAAAATATTTCTGATAGCTATGTAGGCTCTGAAGAGACCACCTGGCACATGGACACAAAGGTTTCCTTGCCGAACCATTATTATGAATTCATAACAATGATACAGAAACTAAAATGAGAAAACAAACAAACAAAGGGACCGTGCTGGAGTCTAAGCCAAGATAAGTATTTCCATGGACTAGAAACGGGGGGAAAACCCCACAAAATTATATGCAAGCAGAAACCAGGGGAATGCTAGCCTCTGTTTTAGGGACCAAAGGTAATCCAGAGACAGTCTCCTTGTTCTCCTGGGTGCTTGGCACCATCAGCAGGGGCTCTGTTATGGCTTCTTGTTTACACGGAATTGTAGAAACCTAGGAATGGGGAATCAAGCTTCTCCCGGCTGGCTCTGCAGCATCAGCTTGGAACTGCCACTACAGGACAGGAGAGAGTAAGCACAGAAAGAAAAGTGGAAACACAAAGAAGCAATAAAAAATGACCTTCCCACTCATGGAACTGCAAAATAATATTTCCAAATGCAAGAACTCTACTGCTCAGGACAGGCAACAAATCAGCAACTGAACCTGAACTCACTTAAGAGGAAATTAATGATAGAGACTAAGGGTGCTTACAGACATAAAGAAATCACATCCATAATTACAAGAAAGAATGAAACAAAGCAGGCCTAAGTGAAACAAAGACAGGTGGATGTAATAAACAACTGTATTAGTTGCCCAGGGCTGCCGTAGTAAATTATCACAAACTAGGTGGTTTTGCTACCAAACCAGGTTGGTTTGCCCACTCGCACAAGCCGAAACGCCAAGATGAAATCTGCAGTGGAGAGTTTATTAGCAAGGCAGCCAACCGAGAAGAAAACAAGTCTCTCACCTACTTCCCGAAAGGCAAGGGGCTGGGGTATTTACGAGGTAAAGCAGCAGAGTGGTCCGAGGCATGGGGAGCGTGGGGAAAGGTGATTGGAAATAAAAGAAAAAGGTGAGGTAATCACCGTTTCCCTCAGGTGTAACTAAGCTACAGGTTCTTTGCCCGAGGCATGTTCAGAAATGGTCTTGGCGCTGGAACGTTCTGAGGGTGGAGTTTTGGGCCCACTGATGCCAGAAGGTCAGAGAGCAAGACAGTTGCGCATGCCCAGGTGGAGGGCTGGTGGTCCTCACCAATCTTAACCAGCTCAAGCTCAAACTAGACACAACTGACTCCAAGTTCCTGGAAAACAACTTGGGCAAACACCTTGTTTAGACTACGTGTCCCTTGGAGGACATGCAACAATTAAAATGACCTTGATCAGGGAAGGCAGGTTACAGGTGTAATGGATTTAGCCTGTGGTTTCAGTTTAAAAGAACAGAAATTTATTCTCTCATGGTTCTGGAAACTAGAAGTCCAAAATCAAGATGTTGACAGGGCCACACTCTCTCCAACGGCTCTAGAAAAGACTCCTTCTTTGCTTTTTCCTCATTTCTGGTGGCTCCCAGCAATCCCTGGCATTCCTCAGCTTGTGGCTGCATCATTCTAGTCTGCCTCCATTTTTGCATGATGTTCTGTATATTCCTCTCCTTTTCTTCTTGACTAATTACATCTGCAAAGACCCTCTTTCCAGATAAGGTCACATTCAGAGACTCACGTGGAAATGAATTTTGGAGTAAGGAGCATTATTTAACCCACCATGATAACTGATAATCTTTGAAATTAAAAGCAGTCCCTGAAATTAAAAAAAAAGAAGAACATAATACACACACGGAACCTAATTGATGGAATAGGCTCTAGAACACAAAGTAAGAGAATATTAGAAGACATTTAAAAAGATATCACTATCAGAAACTCTTAAGACCAAGCATACACACAAATTTTAGTAAGAATTGGAAACCCTTAGAAAATATTAGAAAATTTGAGCACAAACTTAAGCTGTATCCTACTCTGTTTCTAACAGTTCTATATGTAGAAAGATGATGACCTGCCTAGTAAAAAAGAATTTTTTTCAAGGACTTATGAAAAATTTTTAAAAACCTACCAAATGCATGTTCACAGAGGAAGTTTTATACATTCCTAAGAATTATTATCATAGATTTTATCTCCTCTGACCATAATGCAATTAAATTGAAAGTCAACAATAAACAGATTTTTTACCAAGTCCTAGAAACAAAAAATGTATCTTTAAGTTAGCCATGGCAAAAAAAAAGTCATCACAAAAATTTCAAATTAGGAAAAACTAGATTATAATGCAAATGCTACATTATCCCAATTTGTGAAATGCTGCTAAAGCAAGTATTTGGAGAGAAATTCAGAACCTTAAATGCTTTCAGTTAAAAACCAAAAAAAAAGAAAAAAGAGGAAAATGAATGGTACACTCATCTCTGGATGAGAGAAACACCACAGAACAAAAATAAAGAAACAGAAAGAATGAATGAAAAAATGAGCAGAAATTACTGTGTTGGGAATGGTGAAGAAATTTCAGAGTATTTTTAAAAAGGGAAAAATCTCTCCAACTCAATTTAAAAGACTCGATGCTAAAACTGGAAAGAAAAGAAAACCATGAAGTGAATTTTGAGGATAGATAAAGCAATCTTAAATGGAATATTTCCAAATCCAATTCAGCAGTTAATATATATATATATAAAACCAATATATATATATATAAAATCAAGAAGAAATTATCCAGAGATACAAGGACAAATCAACTTCTAAACATTTTAATGAAATACATCAAATTAACAGGTAGATAAAAATCACTTTAACAGAGTCAATCCTTAGATAAAATACAGCATTCATTCATGTTTAAAAGAAAAAAAAATTCAGCAAAAAAAAAAAAAAAAAAGGAAGGGGGGAAGCAAACTGCTTTAACTTGGTAATTGGTATTTATCAAAACTTCTATTTTAGGACAGTAGTGTCAAATCAGTACCTCCTTCTTTCCATCTAGGAAATCACCCAAAGCCACAACAGCAAATAAGAAAAAGAAAAGCAAATCACAATCTCAACAAAATGTAGGAGACTGCTGAAATTCCAATTCCCAAAGCAAGCAGGAGGGATGCAAAACAGGAGAGAAATCAGAAAGAGAATGCCTGCTAATGCTCATCTCAGAAAAAGACAACAAGATACTTTTTCAAGTGTCACCCACCTGGGTTCTTGGATTCCTTAATCAATAGAAATTGATAAGAGGCCAGACTGAGAGATTCAGGCAAGGCTTTGCAGCATGAGGGATCAAAAACAAGTAATAGGTTCACTTCTCACTCCCTGAGGGGTGGCAAGCTCGTTCCTTTAATGGGTTGAATGTGAGGTTAGATGGGTGGGTTGGGCTAATGTGGTCGGCCCACCCCCTTGGTGGTGCTGTGTGCAGGGATCATGAGCGGTACCCTGTTTTTGCTCCCAGCACCTCTGAAACGGCAGTTGGCTTGTGGCCTTTTTATATTTTATTGTTCATACTTTGCCCAACTGCCCATGCATATGGTCATTTTCAGTCCCTTAGAGCTTCTTTGTATTGTGTTGCTTGAGGAGATGTTTTCCCAAGTGCAAGCACTCCAGGAAAAAGTCCAGGTCCCAGGGCCTGGCCTGTCTCAGCAGGTTAGAGTCATATCCTGTAGTGAAAACTCCAAAGATCTTGTTTGCAACAAGAAGAATGAGATGCACTGGTTGGGGACAGAATCTACTTAGGACACCATTTGTTCCATGTAGCAAAAGGTATAGGCCTGAAAGATGATTTATTTATGTATTAAGTATTTATCTCCAGGAAGCAATTTATCCCCGTGGCAGAAGAAAAACTTGACATGATGAACAGGTTTATGGCAGTATTTGTCTCCCTTTGCAGAGGAGAAACAATAGCTAGATTAATTCATGCAAAAACTTGGATCATTAGAAAAATTATGGCTAGTGTGGCACACATTCCAATCTCTTCCTCTGTACAAACTTCCTACAAGAGCAGTTTTAGGGAAAAAATCATCTTTATCAAAAGTAAGTACAATTAACCCTTGAACAACTCAAGTCTGAACTGCCTTGGTCCTTTTATATGTGGATTTTTTCAGTAATAAATACAGTGCTACCTGTGGTTGGTTGAATCTATGGAAGCGGAGGAGCCTCATACATGGAAGGCCAACTGTAAATTGTACTCAGATTAACTCCCCACATTGTCCAAAAGCCAATTATAATAAAAAAAAAAAAAGGACAGAATGGAATAGCCTGTGTTCACATGAAAAGGTGCTCAACATCATTTGTCATCAGAGAAATGCAAATTATAACCATAATGAGATTCCATTACATACCCACCAGAAGGGCTTAACAATGAAAAGCAATTCACAGTACCAAGTGTTGTAAAGCATTTGGAATGCTCATGGTTTGCTGGTGGGAGTATGAAATGATGCAACCACTTTGGAAAAACCTATATCTACTTGATGACCTAGCACCTCTACTCCTAGGTGTTGATCTTAGAGAAACAAAAATAAGTGTCCACAAAAACCTTGTATAATGTTCATAGCAGCTGTATAATAGCCACAAATTGAAAATACTTCCTTCTCCATCAACAGAAAAATGAATTTTTAAAAAACTGATAAATTCATTAATATAATGATTTTAAAAATGCAAACACATTGTACACTATGTGTGATTTTCCTGGTACAAAGACTATTCTTTTAATGTACAGATTCAGGTCCTCCTTTATTCTTGGGAATTCTTCCTGTATGTTGATACATTTGTTCTTTTCCCTTATTTCCATTTTCTCCCTCGGGAATTCTCAAACTCATATTGTTTGTCTGTCTTTCACATCAATTCTTTTTCTGCCAATCCTTATTTTAATAAACACTTAGAATAGATCAGTCATTTCTAAATATTCAATGCCATAAGACAATTGTGCAAAACTTATTTAAGAATAAAGGCCAGAGATCAGCAGTTTTGGATATGCAAGAACACTAGAAAAATCATTCCTATGAGTCATTCTTAAAGAAGCTTTTTCTAGATTCAGCTATCATTATATTTGCCTCCAAGAAAAAATAGTCTCATGAGGGCTACACTTAAGATCAGATCTTTCCCACCCTCTTTTGTCACAATCCTTAATTTCTAGTCCTCCGCCAGATCTGGGTGGATTCACCACCACTGTCAGGGCCCCAATTATGATAGCTAGCTGATACATAGATCGATTTCATTTAAAAAGAAATGTTTTTACACGTAATTGGTTTTTCTAAGGTTTTACTTTAACATAATTTTAGACGTAAATGTTATAAGGCTATTCCCCTCCTCCTCCACAGCTTCTAGAATTATTTTAAGTTCATTTAATGAGTTGTGATTGTGGGAACTGCAGCACCCATCTTCCACCACAAGGAGGTAGGACACATCCAGGGTTGAGATGGAAGAAGCTTGGGTGACTGGTAACTTTGTGGAGCCACTACACAGACCCACACTGCCTCTTTCTGGATTTTCTTTAAATGATACAAATTTATACCCTATTTTTTTTAAGTTACAAAGCTAGTACAAAATATCCTCATAGATGCTTCATCCAGACTTCCCAATTTGCTATAACTTGCTTCATCCTTCTCCCATTTCTGTCTGTGTGTCTCTATCTGTCTCTCTCTCTTCTGATCTCTTTGGAAGTTTCAGGCATTACGCCCTATATTCCTAAAAGCTTCAGTGTGTATTTCCTAAAAATATTCTCTTATAGAACACAATACAGCTATCGAAACTGGGAAAATAATATTGATAACAATACTCAGTACTTCTGATATCAGATTTTACTAAAATTTTGTCATTTGCCCTAGTAATGTCCTAAATAGAAAAGGAAAATCCTAGATCATAAATTGTATTCAGTTATTATATCTCTTAAGTTCCCTTAATTTGGAACAATACGTCAGTCTGTCTTGGTCTTTTTGGACCTTGACACTTTTGATGCATACGGGCCAGTTATTTTGCAGAATGCCCCTCAATTTGGGTTTGCAAATTACTTACCGCAATTATTTTGTACTTGATTTTCCATAAAAGAGGAACATTTTCATTTTCTTAATGAACTTAAAAGGATATTTTAACGCATCAGGATACATTTAACTACTAGATCCTTTCAATTCAACAACACTGAATGCCTTCTTTCAGGGGACTGGTTGTTTCGTGTCCTACCAGCAATTCTGATGATTTTATCTCACCCCAAGTTATCCATGCCATTCTTCAGGGTGTTTCGTTTTGTTTTTATCAGCTCCTCCCTTGATGCTTTATTAGATCTATTATTGTCATCTCAATAATTGAGCTCAAAGGGGAGCCTGATGTGACTATACACCTTGGCTCATGTGTGGACAAAATTTTCATCCAATTAGTTCAGCTAAAGAAATACTGAATTTGTTTTAAAGTCTCTCTCCTGGAAAGCTAGGAAGAAAAGCAAACACTTCCCCACCAAAAACTGAAAATACATCAACCTAGACATGCTGAAATATTTTGAGCAATCTCCTTATTCTTGCATAATCAGTCTAGCCATAGTGGTCTGGATGATAGAAGTTATCCATCAAACAACTGTAGTCCTTTCTCTCTGCCTTAGTGCTATAATGGGTGAGTTGCCTATCAAGCGGCTGAATTTTTTTGCCTGATGTAGTTTCATGTTGGCGCTATGAAAAATTTAAAATTTTCTTCTTCTTTGTAGATCCCGAGTAGTTCTTCCTACCCCTGATTAACCTTATAGTTCTACAGTAAATTGGATTATTGTTCCCGTTATTTGCCCCCCTGTAAAAGGATTTACATTCCTGTCTGCAGCCCTGTGATTTTCAGTGACTTTCTTTGAGAAAAGTGTACCTCCCTGACCTATTCACATTGGGTTTTATAACATGATTTGCTTTGGCTACTTGAACGTAAGTAGAAGTGATATACTTCTCAGCAGAGATTTCAAGAGCCAACGTATGGCTCAGCTATTCTGCCAAAAGAAAAGCATGTCCCAGACAGTGCGCTGGGTCTCGTAAGGAGACCCCATGGAGCAAAGCCACAGCAAACATACAGCTCATATAAAACATAAACAATATACCTTTCTATCATAAATATGATATTTGGGGATTATTTCTTACTTCAGTGGAATCTGGTGAAAGGCAACGATGACGTTTCTGCTTGCCAACCACTCTGGCATTACTAGACTGAGACCCATCTTGCCCATTTGGACTTGATGTGTTTGCTTAAGAAAGAGAGAGTCTTTTAAAGGGATCAGAGCCAAGGATCAGAACCAGTTCTTGAATCCTCCCCTTACTGTTCCAAGTGAAGATAAAACTGGAAGGCAGGAGAAAAAAAAAAGGAAGAACTGAGGAATGGCATGTATCCCTTTAAGGGTGGGGCAATTCCTATGAAAGTGTTTGGTTTTCTATCCATTTCTAAGCAGCAATGACTGTTCTGTCTGATGGAACTGGTTAGAATCCTAGAAGCTGAATGAAGGAAGTTAAATCTCAGAATCCAGTTAGAGACCTTATAGGTTGAGGAGGAAATTACCTCCCCGAGAGAGGGAAATCCAGATTATTCAAAGGGATATAAAGGTGCTATCTTTTGTTCTGCCTTGTACGCATCTTCATACCTTGAATCTTTAAGGAGAGAGAACATTTTGAAGAAAGTATCAGGATACCTTTCCCAAAGGCCAGATCATTACTTATTTGGCTAATATGAGGCAAAAGAATCTGAGACTCCCATTAAGATTCATTGGAACAATTTGTTCACTAAGCTTGGGGCTAAGTAGTTTTTGCCACTGACCAATTTGGAGGGATGAAGAATGCTGGACAACTAGGCATAATGATCTTTTTTTTTTTACCTTGTGTATAACTTAAAATAAGAGAACAAGATCAAATCTCAAAATCTCACTTTGTCAATATTCCAGTTCTTTCTGTGATTTTGATGAAAAAAAATCAATTTTTATCTAAAGCTTTAAGACAGGACATACAAAACCAAACCCAGAAACTGATTTTGTGAGTTGGGTTCACAGTCGTTTTAAGTCTTTTCATATGAAGTTGGAGGACCAATCAGGAAACAGTGGCTCCTGACAAGCGGAAAAGGCAACATTTAAGAAGATTTGTAAGACTGAAGCAGTGGTTCTCAAAGCGGGGTCCCCAGACCAGTGGCATCAACTGGGAACTTGTTAGAAGTGCAACATTTCCAGCTCCAGCCCAGACCTACTGAATCAGAAACGCTAGGGGTGGGCACAGCTGTCTGTGTTCTAACAAGCCTTCCAGGAGAATGTTTGAGAGCAACTGAGACAGAGGATCTGAAGTCCCCACACCATCCTGAAATAACTCCTCACTCTGCTTTCTTCGGCTGAGGAAGCTGTGCCACCTTTGCAAGTGAGAACTAGTAATTTCCCTCTCAGGAGCCAAATCTGAGCCAAGCACTGCTGCTATGGTAACCAGAATACAAATTTAGCATGTCCTGGGGGTGGGGGGTGGGGAGGACAAGTGAGACAATCCCGAACATTGGTATGGAAGAGTTAGAAATCTAGATGTTGTAGGAATTTGCTAATTTACATCTACCCCAAATTGGGAGAATGTTTGTAGGAACAGATTTTAAGGTTGCTAGATCCAGGAGCATGGTCCCTATTTTGGATCAGGCCGAAAGTATAGATAGATATTGGCCCTTCCCAGAGATTGTATATTCAGCATGTGACAAGCTGGGGGGAAAGACTTCAATGTAAATGTGCGCTGAACTTTGTCCCACAATCAATTACATCCTCAAAGTAAGAAATCACAAACAAGAAAGGAATTCAAAGACTTTTAAAAAAAGGGAATAAAGGATTAGATCGTTTATACTTATCTATTCCAGGCACCTCCTCACCACATCTTTGATATACTTTCATTTTAGTAATAAAAAATACAGATTGGTAAGACGTACTGGTATGACTTTAGTGCAGGAAGTCAAAGCCACTCCAGGTAGTTAAAGCAGCAAGGTAACTGCACCCAATTAGATATTTACAAAATCGCTGAAAGAGCTAGAGCAGTGTCGGGCGGGGAGCGGCAGCTCTGGAACTGTTAAGTTCAGGAGGTTGATCATCTACTAAAAGAGCCACTGCAGTCCCTGCTGACTCAGTAGCCACTGACGTGGTGAAAGTTGGGACTAGACAGCCCCCATTCTGCCCGCTGACATTCTGATCCGTGTGACCTTGTCTGTCAATAAAAATTACAATAGGAAAATCACTTCTGTCTCCCTTTTGTCTTTCAAATAGTTCAAGAATGTGTCCAATGGGCAGAAACCAATTTGTTTCCAGAATATGAGCGGGAAAGGAGTCTGGAAAGAATGTTTTCTAGCTTTCTAGCAGGAAGACATGTTAAAGGAAGGGGACCTGAAAGTATAGTGAACTAATTCTGTATCTATCTCCTAAGGGAAGTGACTGCTCTTTATTTACAAAAAGCCTCTCTAATTTGCAGCTACAAACTACTATATATAAAATAAACAACACATTTCCACTGTATAGCACAGGGAACTATATTCAATATCTTGTAGTAACCTGTAATGAAAAAGAATATGAAAGGGAATATATGTGTGTGTATGTATGACTGAAACATTATGCTCTACACCAGAAATCGACACAATATTGTAAACTGACTCTACTTCAAGAAAGGAAGGAAGGAAGAAATGAAGAAAGAAAGAAGGAAAGAGAGAAGGAAGGGAAGGGAAGGGAAGGGAAGGGAAGGGGAAGGGGAGGGAGGGAAGGGGAAGGGAAGGGGAGGGGAGGGGAGGGGAGGGAAAAAGCCTCTCTAGACCTGGAATTCTAGGTGCAAGAGCTGCCGTTGAAATGGACTCCCAGATCTCACAGGGATGGGAGGAGCCCAGGACGCCTGTGCCCTTGTAGACGCTCTTAACCACCAGTAGTAAATCCAGCATAGTCCTACCGTGGTCATGGCAATCAAATTCTGATAAAAATAGTCTGTCTCTCCCTCATGAATATCTGGTTGAGATAAATTAATCAGGGGCTCCAAATTGTGGCATTTCATAAAACCACAAGTTCTTTTCTGATATGCAGAACCCCTCCCATCCCACCACAAATGCCAGGACTGAGCCACCTTCCATGAGTGACAGGTTTGGGGTTTTGTTTTTGTTTTTTAATCTTCCAGACCCTAGTCAGTTCAAGGCAATACATAAATGGCTCAATTGAATTGTAGGTTGAGACTGCCACCAAGCCATTTTCCCCGCTTAAGCCACCATGGAACAATCAAAGGAAGGGAGGTTATGGCCCTGGTTGCTGTGGTGGTTGCAAAATATGCCCTCAAAATCTTTGATGCTTCCTTGCCTCAAAAGGCAAATCTAATTTCCCTCCTTTTGGATGTGGGTCAAACTTAGAGACTCACTTCTAATAAGCAAATTTCTAAGACCTACTTTCAGCAGGTCTTAATGTTAATAAGTTGTGTTTTAGTTCCAAATATTTTAAAATTTCTCTTGAGATTTCTCATCTGACTTATGTATTATGTAGAAAGGTGTTGTTTAATATCCAAATATTGGGGGATTTTCCAGCTATCTTTCTGCTACTGATTTCTAGTCTAATTCTGTTGTGGTCTGAGAACATATTTTTGTATGATTTCTATTATTTTACATTTGTTAAGGTGTGTTTGATGGCCCAGAATGGGGTCTATCTTCCTGAACGTTCCATGCAAGTTTGAGAAGAATGTATACTTACCTGTTGTTGGATAGAGTATTCCATAAATGCCAATTAGATCAGATTGATTGATAGTGTTATTCAGGTCAAATCTGTGTTACTAGTCTACTGTTAAAATAGGGATGTTGACGTCTCAAAGTATAATTGTGGGTTTGTCTATTTCTCTTTGCAGTTCTATCTGTTTTGCCTCGTGTATTTTCATACACTGTTCTTAGGTTCATACATACATATTAAGGATTATGTCTTCTGGGAATGTTAACCCCTTCATCATTATACAGTATTCCTCTTAATCCCTGATCATTTTCCTTATTCTGAAGTCCACTTTGTCTGCAATTAACATAGCCACTCCAGATTTCTTTTGATTGGTGTTAGCATGATATATCTTTTCTCATCCCTTTACTTTTAAACTAAGTCTCTGTATTTGAAGTGTGTTTCTTATAGATAACACATTGTTGGGTCTTGTTTTTTAAAATCCACTCTGACAGTCTCTGTCTTCTAATTGGTTTATTTAGATCATTCACATTTAAAATAATTGTTGATTTAATTGGGTTAATATCTTCCATGTTTGTAACTGTTTTCAACTCATTGCACTTGTTCTTTCTTTCTTTTCCCCCCATTTTCTTGCCTTTTCTGATTTTAATTGAGCCGTTTATGCCAGTCCATTTATTTCTTCTCTTAGCATATTAATGATAGTCTTTTAACATTGTTTAATGGTTTCCCTAGAGTTGCAATACACATTCACAACAGCCTGCCAGCAGCATCGCATTTTAAGTCACTCAAAGGCAGCTGAGGCTGCAAAGTCAGGTTTGAATTTAGAATCCTTGGACTCTGCCAAGCTCCCAGGCAGCGACTCTTCTCCTACCCTGGCACCATCCTGACTAGATAGAGGCCTTGTGTGTCTGTGGGCTCCCAACCCATATATCTGCACTATTTAGCACTTCTGTATAGCCTGCTGCCTGTGGCCACCCCGTGTGCCTAGCCATAAGCAATACAGTCCATCTTTGAGAAGACAGACTAAGGGAAGTAGCCCATCCAGGCTCTGGAAGTTGGCATGGACTGTATGTGCAGGGAGTTCTGGATTCTATTTAGTATGGTCTAGAACAGGAGAGCACAGGCTATGGGAGGACCTGGTTCATTAGTGTCTTGGATTTTTCTAAAGGGTCAGGCCAGGGTGGAAGCCCTCTTGACTTAAAAGGAGGTATGGAGCCAAATACTTATCTGACTCATCTTTACACAATCTTTGTTTGCTACTCAATTTTTCAGAAGTAAATAATAAAATGCCTATATAATATATATAATATGTAAATAATATAATGTATAAACTATAAGGAAAAAGGAATGATTTAATCCAAAATTTAGGACAACTCTTAAATAGGAGGATGGAGAGGGATGTGATTAGAGAGGTGCACAGAGAGGAGTTTCCAAAATGCTAGAAATGTTTTATTTCTTAACTTGGGTGGTGAGTATACAAGTGTTCATTCTATTATTCTTTAAATTGTATATGTATATATTTTGCACCCTCTTCTACATACTACATATGATATTATAATTATAATTAAGATATTAGCCAGGTGATCAAGAACGAAGGGTAGAAATGACATGTATTGTCTGATTCAGTACCTTTTAATTATTTTGCTTCAAAGTCCCACTCAGGAAATCTAATCTTTGTTGATTCCTATAAGGCCTGGTAATAGTTAATAATAAACACATACACCATGCTAACCACCACCTCTAACTGCTTGCCTTAATGTAATTTTCACTTTCTCACACTTGGTGTTTTTGAACAGGAGAAACTAAACAAAAAGTTGAAATAAATTCAACTACATTTTTATTTACTAACTATACAAAATGTTCAATATTCACTAATATTTCTATTTTTCTTTTTTAGGATCATTTCTGTCTTGCAAAAACACATATTTATTTGAGCATTTACTATGTGCTCAATGTACTAGAACACATGAGGTTCTCATAGCCTGATGGAGGAGAGAGATACCTAAATCATTTTTAAATTTTAATCATTTAATTATCACACCCTGTCCCCCACTCAGCTGTGAAAACTGGTATGAGGTTTGAAAGGATCAAAAATGTGTAATTGCTGCTATGCCGTGCCAAAGTCAACGGGTTCATCTTATTTCTTCCAATTCTGCATATGTGGAGTAATACACTGACAGTGGAGGATGGGGACTACCATAACTTAAATGGTGTATTATCAAGCAATGTTAATTTAAAAAAAAAAAAAAGAACAGAAATACAAAACAGAAACAGACTCATAGACATAGAATACAAACTTGTGGCTGCCAAGGGGGAGAGGGGTGGGAAGGGACAGACTGGGAGTTCGAAATTTGTAGATACTGACAGGCGTACGTAGAATACATAAACAAGATTACACTGTATAGCACAGGGAAATATATATAAGATCTTGTGGTAGCTCACAGCAAAAAACAAAGCGACAATGAATATATGTATGTTCATATATAACTGAAAAATAGTGCTCTACACTGGAAATTGACACAACATTGTAAAATGACTGTAACTCAATAAAAAATGTAAAAAAAGTAATGTTAATTAAGCCATCATCCTGCGCGCGCGCACACACACACACACACACACACACACACCCCATAGAGGTCTATAGAGTATAGATCTTGCAAAGCAATGGACTTACCTACCTTACATTGCCTCAAATTTCTACCTAGAAATTGTTACTATGTAACTTCAGAGGATTTTTATGGGACCTTAGATTCTTTTTCAAATTTAAGCATTAAATTAGAATTAGATAAATTTTTAAAACGCCACCAAAAGCAAGGAATTCAAGATAAAGACTTAATGAGCTATTACTACATTTGAAGACTTGTGCTAAATAAAGTTAACTCAGTTAAGGAGAAATACAAGGAAAGGCGTTTTACAGTAACATATTATCATCCAACAAAAATTCTGTAGTTTTTCCTTTGTAATTGAAGAACAATTTTGCTACAGTAGACACCAAGATTTTGCAAACGATGCACTTAAATTCCTCAATCTGGGTCAACCTCGTGGTTGTAGAAATGGCATGTGCATACTTCCTGGATTACTCATTTAAAAATATGGAATTTTGCCCCATTGTTAGACCACGTGTTCCAATTCTAGGTTAAAAAATATTCACCTTACTCCTGACCCAGACTCCTCTCCCTCACCACCAAACATTTTACCATCAGAGATTCGTGCCTTTCGTCCTAAAATGGGCGTAACCAAAAGACACAGGAAACCTAGGTGTGTTTATATCTTTGTGTGCTTCAACACATCATCTTTAATTCTGTTTTCCATGTCACTCAAGTGCAGGGCTACATTAGATAGCCTCTTCAAGGTCTCTTGCATCTGTAGACTTCTGCAATTAAAACGCATCTCTTCTTAGGATTCACATAAAGTCCCTGCCCTTATGGGGCAGCAAGCTGAGGGTTAGGCCAATCGTAGGGTTGGAGAGAATCTGTCTTCCCATTGAAAAGCCTTCCAGGGGCGAGCATCCCACGCCAGCAACAAAGCGCGCCCCGGCACCACGTGTCTGCACCAACAGCGGGATTGGCTGAATGCGTTTTAGCGCTGCAGTCTAGACGCGTACGGTCCCGCCCAGCTGCCAGAGGAGCTGGGACGCCGAGAGAAGAGGCAGGAGGCGGATCGCGGAGGGGAGGGGGGCGGGAGGGGGGTGGGGGAATCCCGAGGCGCCCGCGGCCTGGAATCTGGGACCGCCCGGAGCGGCGCCAGGCGGCTCTCCTCGTCACAACTTGCCCAAAACGGACAGGCCTCATCCTGTGCCCTGGAAGAAGGAGCTGGCCCGCCGCTTCCCGCTCGACTGTTCCTCGGCCTCCACGGGCCCTCCTGCGCCAGCAGCGCCCCTGGGATCTGCGTCCCCAGCCTCGCCCCCGTCCGCCTGCAGCGCCCGGCGCCCGCCCAGGAGCGCGCAGCTGGGGTGAGACGAGGCCTGGGATGCGCCAGGCGCCCCGGGGGAGCGCGAGGCATCTCGGTTCCCCCGAAGCCGAGCTCTTTCTTCTTCCCTCGCTGCGAGCCGAGGCGCTGCAGACCCCGCTGGCTTGGTTGCCGCAGCCCCCACTGGAGCCTTGCCTTCTAAGGGGCGGCGCAGAGGCCCTACTGGAGCCCGCGTTTCCCGGCCTTTGTCTTTGCGGTTTGGCGGGTTGGCCCTGCTGTGCGCTCGGGGCCGGAGGCGCTGCGCCGGGCTGGCTGCACTTCGGGGGGATGGCGGGGGGTAGGGGTGTGTGGAGAGAACGGGGAAGTGTGACCCCTTCTTTCCTGTTCCGGCCATCTTGCGACTGAGAGTCAGCCGACGGGCTAGGGTGGCCAGCAGCGCAGCGCTGGCGACCGGAGTGGTGGCTGCGAAAGGAGATGGGCGTCCTGGGCCCCGCACGCCTCCTCCCCCGAATGCAGTGGGGGCGCGCGGATAGCCGCCCCGCTTCAGGTCCAAAGGATTGGACCCATAGCCTGGGTGAACTCCGCTAACAGGCCAGAGGCACAGAAAATATAAGGAACAAGGGCTGGGAGCCGACATTTACTTAACTAAGCGCCTAATTCATTCGATGATTCTTTATCCACGTGTTCTTCAGATTAATTCCTAACGCCTCTCTCTGCCTGACCCATGCTAGATGCCGGGGATATAACCGTGAGCAAGAGAAACCACGGCTCTTGTTCCCGCTGATCCTGCAGCCCAGTGGATGGAGTCCACAGTACATAGACCTGCCAGGTCGGTATCCTGATGCCCTTTAAACAAACAGGGAAACTGAGGCCTAAAGCTGACGTGAGTTGTTCTAGGTCAGGCAAAAAGTAAATGGACGAATCAGACTTTGAATCTCGAAGCTGTAAGTCTTTCATGCCGGCTTCAGTGAATTGTAATAGCTCTTTTCCAAAATCCCATTCCAAATTATTTGTATGTGTGGTTTCGTGAAGTCTTACGAAGCATATGTTTAATTTTCGGATGCTTTCATATAGGCTTATTTCTAGTTCTCTAAAGGCTAGAAATAATTGATATTACAACTTTGCTTCCAGTTACTCTGAATTGTATTTTCCTTTCTTCTGATCTTTGGCTGTTAGGAAAGACAAAATTTTTCCTGATGATTGGTCCAAGCAAGGACTCCCCGGTGGACTGAGGAATGTCTGGCTTTTCCTCTGTTCATCCATCTCTGTGGTAGCTACAAGCAGCCCCCAGAAGACCTCAAGAATGAGAGGCCTGAGGTCTACAAGTTGCTGCTAGAAATATTTTAGCCTGTCCAGAAAACAGAATGCAGCTGCCACACAAGTTTATAAGGTAAATACGGGGCCACTGTAAAACCTGATGGTAAAGCTGATGTAGGGGGAACTTGATTGTTTTTATCTTCTCATTTTGAGAATGTATCCTTTTGGAAAGACACGTAAAGTTTTTTATATTTGGGGAAGTTCTTTGGTTTGTACTTCTATCAGAATATTATATTTAGGCGGCCAACCCATAGAAAACAAAAGACTCCATTTAAAAAAGTATCTTGGATGTAAGAAATTTAGGAAACCTGCCAGCAAATACAATTAACTACACTATAAATTTAATTTTTAAAACAACTTAATATATTGAGGTATAATATACAACATGACCATTAATTTTCAGTGTACCATTCAGTGAATTTTCACAAATGTATATGCCCGGGGAATCAACAGCACAATCAAAATGGAGAACATTTTTTTAAAATTATACCCCGGAAGTGTCTTCCTGCCCTTTTGCAGCCAGTTCCCCCTTCATCCCATTTAATTTTGCATAGATTTGTTGCTTAACGTATTCTGAGTTGTGTGTGAAAGATGAGAAAGAATAGATATTTCTAATCTCAAAACCTAAGGCGAGGATCAGAGGTGAGCAGCTAGGATGTGGCTCCCCACGCCTTAGGGACATGGAGTATCCGGCCCAAAGGCCGGGGTGGGGGTGCTGGTGGTGCCCCGGGAAGCCGGCTCTCAGGACAGGTGGACGGTGTGTCCACTCGGGCTCTCCCACGAGGTCTTTTCTGGTCCCGCAGGGCCCTGGGCGCACGCTGACTGGGCGCTGGCGGGCGCGCCCTTTGCTCCGGGTTCCTGCCCCGGGCGCTGCCATAGCAACGGCCTGGACGCCCAGACTTTAGGCCGCCGCCTCCCGGGACCCGGTCTTCTCCCGCTTCCAGAGGAGTGGGGCGGCGGCGGCCCGGGAGGCGGCCCGGGCCGGGTAGACGGGACCGTCCCCTCCTCCGATGCCAGCAGAGGCGGCGGATTTGCTTCCAAGCATGGTAAGAGGCCGGAGGCCGGGGATTCTGGGCTGGGAGTGGCAGGGGCTCCACGGGATTCTTAGCTCCCCCTTTCACTCTGGTTGGTCTCCATCCAACAGCCCTTTCAGAAGCACGTGTACTACCCGCTCGCCAGCGGCCTGGAGGGTCCCTATGCCTCTGCAGCCGCCCCCGCAGGCGGGGCCGCCATGGCCTGTGCCCCGCCCAGCGCGGCTTCGGGCCCCCTGCCTTTCTTCCAGTTCCGACCGCGTCTGGAGAGCGTGGACTGGCGGCGGCTGAGCGCCATCGACGTGGATAAGGTGGCGGGCGCCGTGGACGTGCTCACGCTGCAGGAGAACATCGTGAACATCACCTTCTGCAAGCTGGAGGACGAGAAGTGCCCGCACTGCCAGTCGGGGGTGGACCCGGTGCTGCTGAAGCTCATCCGCCTGGCGCAGCTCACCATCGAGTACCTGCTGCATTCGCAGGAGTTCCTCACCTCGCAGCTGCACAATCTGGAGGAGCGGCTGCTCCTGAGCCTGGCCGACTGCGAGCAGAGTAAGCAGCTCCTCTCCAAGCAGGCGGGACAGATCAAGTTACTCAAGGAAGAGTGTAAACGCAGGAAAAAGATGATCTCGACCCAGCAGCTGATGATGGAGGCCAAAGCCAGCTATTACCAGGTGGGAAACTGCCTTGTGATTATCCAATAAAATCCTCAGTTCCTACTGTCTGGGATATTGAGAGTCCTTTCCCTATATCACGGTTTTGTTTTTTGTTTTTGTTTCTGTTTAAGATTTATACTGTAAATCAGAAAAAACAGCGTATTTAAGCAAAACAGTAATTTTAACCAACAGGTGACACGGTTCATTACCTTCTGTAGACTACCATAGGATTAATAATTAAACAGTAACACTGTCCGCAGTGCTTTACTGAAGTCGTCTAAATGCTGGTTGTTTAAAAGCTGTTTCCTTCTAATCAATGTAATGAAAAATAAATCAGGTAAAATTTGCTGCTGGGGTCGGCCCCCAAATGGTCTGGAATGCTTAAATTTGTGATTTTTTTCCTCATTTTTAAATTTCAAAATATTTTCAGATTTACAGAAAAATTGTAGGAGTACAGAGACCATATATGTACCCTCAACCAGACTCACCGGTTATTAACATTTGCCACTTTTGCTTTATTTCCTCTGTCTTTATATACATAACTATTATTTTTGAACCATTTGACAGAGTTGGAGACTCCTAAATATTTCAATGTGTATACTTCCTAAGAACAAGAGTACTTGCTAATATAACAATGGTATTTTATTGATTTATTTTAGATTTTTTTAAACTTTTTTTTATTGAGTTATAGTCATTTTACGTTATGTCAAAAACAATGGTATTTTAAAATAAAAAGTTTTGCCTTTTTGTTCTTAATCTCCAACTATTATGTGGTAGACATTGAACCTAAGATAAATATTATAATTTTTTAGTGTAACAGAAATCAGCATATATATCTTTATCAATGAGGTGAAGGTAGCACAGAAAGTTTGATAAAGATATTGAAGTAAACAATAGACTAACAAGATTGATTTCATGCCCTTACCCTCCAGTCGTTTTGGCTAAACATGGCTTAAAAGGCCTCAGTGGACTTAGGCAATAGTGGAGCCAAAGTGGGAGTGAATGTGAAGTGAGTTACAGGGTGCAGAAAACAGTGGGGTTAATAGTGCTTAGGACTGACCCAGCAGGAGCTTTGAGACAAGTGTACTTAAAAGACGTGAACAGCTAGAAAGTCTTAAAGTTTCACCTTGGGTAGACAACCTTTGCGGGTGATCATCAAATGATACTTTATGTCGATAACTGCCTATTTGTTTCATAAATGCTATTTAAAAACTAAATATAAATAGTACTGAGATGGCTCTTTATAAATGTATTCATTGTAAAATGGATAGAATGGGTTCTGTTTATACATTAAAAAAAGTTTATCTGGCTTTGGTATTAATTAGTGAAATGTTAAAACCTGTAACATAAAAATTTTATGTTTATAAACTTTTTTTCATTCTTTTGGTTATCATAGAAATAGCTGTTAGTTAATAAAGATTTTCAAGTGTGAATGATATATAAGAATAAAAAGGTGATGGCTCACTTTTATTAAATGAGTGACACCTGCCAACTCCTGGCCACTCAGCAGACTCTGAATGTGAATGACAGTGATTGCTGTATGATGTGGCCAGATGTGACGGAGAAGAGGTAGGAATGATCAGACCACCTTTTCCTACTTAGTGTAGTACAGGTATACTTTGCCTTTTATTAAGGGGCTTGCCATTGTCTCTTTATGGAGTTCTTCAACAATGTGAATCCTTTAGGGTGACAACTCCAGAGTTAGATTACCTGGGTTTGAATCCCAGCTATTCCGTTGTACAAGTCATTTAACTTCTAAACCTCGGTTTCCTCCTCTGGAAAATGAGAATGTTAGTAGTAGCTTCCTTTGAGGGTTGCTCTGAGAATCCTGTGAGTTAATGCGTGTGTAGCATGGGGAAGGCTCAGTAAACAGCTTCAGACACGTGGATATTGATTTCTGCAGTGACTTCCGCGTAGTGATCTGTGGCTACCTGTGATCTCTCTGCATCCTCAGACCTTTTCTAGGAACTCACTGAATAGTAGAGGTATAGAAAAGGCCAGAGGTCACAGTGCTGATGCTGTAAGAATCAGTGTTTCAGGGAGGGGAAATCAAAGATAGCTGCTAAGCATAGCTGGCATGTAAGCTAGCTGAGGCTCCACAATGTCATAATCTTTGTACTTCCAGGTTCATAAGCTAGGAGTATTTGGCCTATAATAAAATTTATGGGAAGTCAATTGATTTTAAAGTTATTTGACTTTAGCCTGCAGTCATGAATTGTTATTTAAATAGAGACCTCCAAAGCTGGGGAAGTCTCATGGCCATGTGTAAAGGCCAGTGTGTACCAATGATCTGGCTATCAAATTATTTTTAAAAATTAAAAAATTTAAAAATGTCAGTGTATTGTAACAGGACTTTGACTCTTTCTAAGAAGGTCTTTTGTCTTCATGGCTGGAAGTCTCAGATTCTTCTCTATACTCCAGCAACACAGACAGATTTTGAAATCCCATTGCTATACCTGGTTATTAGTTCCAGAAATTTTTTTGTCAATTCTTTTGGAATTTTTACATAGACTATCATGTCATTTGCAAATAAAGGCAATTCTGTGTCTACTTTCCCAGTCTGTATATCTTTTAATTTTTTTTCTATCCTTATTGCATTAGCAAGGACTTCCAGCACAATGTTGAAAAGCAATGGTGAGAGGGGACATCCTTGCCTTGTACCTGATCTTAGTGGGGAAACTGAGTTTCTCACCATTAAGTGTGATGTTAGCTGTAGTTTTTTGCAGATCCTCTTTACCAAGTTGAGAAAATTCCTCACTCCACTGGTGTCTTTAACTCTCAGACTTATCCACTCTGAGCCTCCAGAATTTGTCAATTACAGTTCAGGTCTTACCCTGCACTGGTTCCTACAGGGGTTTTTGCTGGTGAGTCTCTGCTCTCATTAAGACATGACTCCCTGTACTCTGTCCAGGCTTGTGGCCACTGGTTTACCCTGTGTCCTCCCCTCTCTTACAGATCCAAGGAGGGTTGTTGATTTCAGTCTTTTCAGCTTTTTACTTATTGTTAGGATGGAGTGGTGATTTTCAAGCTCCTTATGTGTAGATCCAGAACCCAGAAGTCTCTCAGCTTTGTTTTGGTATTTTTTGTCATGGAAGTTTTTTATTTCGATGTAGTCAAAATGTCGGTCTTTTCTTTTTGGAGTAGGAACACCTTCTTACTTTGAGCTCATGGCTCTTCTGTATTATTCCAGTAGTTAAAAATACATGTTTTCTATTTTAAGAGATAAAAAGTTACACTTTCTGGGTTTCCTCATCCTTTCCTTTCTCCAGTGCTGTGCATGGCTCTTGAGCCATACTCACATCTGAGTCAGTGTGGGCAGCCCCTGAAGTGTTGAGAGGAAACCAAAGCAGTCATCATGGGCAGAGAAGGTGTAAAAGATGCTTTAAAGATCCTCTGAAATGTAATGCTGAGAAATATGCCATAATGTTAGTTTTCTGGGAAACTAGAACCTGAAGTTTTGATGTAATTATACTGATTAAGAGTAAGGCAAACCATGAAAAGAAGAACATGTAAATACAGATGAAATGGCAAAATCCAGTCTGAGAGAAACTCTGCAGGACAAATGTTCAGTTTTTCAGCAAAAGAATTATAAAGAAAAGAGGGCTGGAGGGGCAGCTGTAGACTAAAGAGAGTTAAGAGACACAACAATGACCTTATTTGGATTCTGATTCAAAACAAACTGCAAAAAAATGTTTTCTAAGACAATGTATGGAGTATTAGAAAAAAGTAAATGGTTGTATATTTGTTGATAATTAAGGAATTTCCTCATTTTAAAAGGTGGAATAATAATACTATGATTATATTAAAAGAAAGTCCCTTTGGAGCTAGGTTCTGAAATATTGACAAATGAAATATATAATATCCAAGATATACTTCAGAGTAATCCAGAGGGGAGGATATAGATGAAACAAGTTGAATTCTTTGCTTAAAAGCTGAATGTGTTAAAGTGGAGAATAGAGATGTTGATAGGACTGATTTTTCTTTCTTTCAGTAAATTCATTTTAGGAGGCCAACTATTTCTAAGCATGTGCTCAGTGATTTATTAATGCTGGGCTGTGGGGATAAAGCTATGAATAAGAGAGACAAGTCTGTGCTCTCAGGAAGCTGACATTTTCGAACCTAGAGGGACTGGGCAGGAGACAAGAAGCAAGTAGAGTAAATAAGCCTGAAAATATTAACTGGTAAGATGTACAATGATGAAAATGAGACAGTGTGATGGGACAGTGACTGGCGGGAGGATCATCTAGGAAGATTTGTTGAGGACGTGCTGCTCCGCCCCAGCGTAGAAGATGCTCCATAAATGACGTCTTGAACATCAGGAAGGAGCCAGTCATGCGAGGGTCTGGGGAGGATTCGGGCAGGGGACCAGCTAATGTAAAGAGTCTAAAGCTGGCCTGCTTGAGGCACAGGAAGAAAGCCAGCATGGCTGGAGTGTCATGAGCAAGTTGGTGGTGACAGGCTGGGAACCAGCAGTCTAGGGGGGCAGCAATCAGGGGTTCCCGAAACCACCATGATGGGCTACTTGATCCATCAAGAGATGGTTTTCACTGCCCTGTGTTCAGTTTGGGAAGAACACCCTGGCTTTATATGTCTTTTTAGTCATGCTTTCAGTAGTACTTGCTGGAATGGTATCTCTGGGGGGAAATTTCCCAAGAGGGTAGTGCTTCAGTTACCCAAATTTTAATTCAAATTAGGTGGAAGGGCACTTGTTACAGACACTTGGATGTGTTGCTCTCTCCCTTTCAGTGCCATTTATGTGACAAGGCCTTTACGAATCAAGCTTTTCTACAAAGTCATATTCAGCGCCGCCACCCTGAGGAGTCTCACCTTGGTAAGTCTTGAGCTCCACTTCCAAGAGCTATTTACTGTCTGGTATCTTTTTTTTTCAGTGAGACATGGTCCAGTGCCTCTCTCAATCCTTTTAAAAGAAAGCATCCTAGTCTTTGTTCATTCACTAAGTAAATATTGAGCCCCTACTATGTGCCATGCACTGCATCAGGGGTTGGGGAGAGAGCTGGGAACAAAACAGACCACGTCCAGCTCTCTTATATACTAGTGGGAAGGGTGAAGGATTCACATTGACACAAGTGAATGAATGATTCTTTTCAAATGGTAGCAGATGCAGTGAAGAAAATAAAGCAGTAGAAGGGGATGGAGAGTGAATCCTGGTGGTCAGCCAAGAACTCGTTAAGGAGATGTTTGATCACAGACCAGAATGATGAGGAGGTCCCAGCCTGGGGAAAATCTGGGAAATGAATATCCCAGGCAAGGGGAGCTCGCACTGTGAGGGGTGTGAGGAGGAGGGAGAACAGACAGGATGCTGCAGAGCAGAGAGAGCAAGGCAGTGGTGGGTTAGGAAAGGCATGGTCATGTGGGGCCTTAAATGACCTGGGTAGAAATGTGGGGGTTTTTTTATAAGCATAATGGGAAGCCACTGGAGGATTTTAAGGAGGGAGGGCATGAGCTAATTTGTACCCAAAATGACCCCTCCAGCTGCGGGCAGAGAACAGACTGTAGGAGCAGTGGTGGAAGCAGGTGGGGGAGTGAGGAGGCTGCATGAGTAGCCCAGGTGAGAGCAGGTGGCAGCTTGACCAGGGTGGTAGCCGGGGAGGTGGGAGAAGTAGAGATGGAGAGGATTTATTCTGGACACAGAGCCCACAGAGATGTGACTCAACATGAGAGCAAGAGATGAAGCAAAGACGATCCTGGGCTTTTGTCCTGTAGAGTTGGGTGAATGATGGTGGTGTTTACTGAGATGGGGAGCAGAAGGGGAGAAGACTGAGGGAGGAGGGAGATTGAAGAGTTTGTGTTGGCTGTGGGTGCACTGAAGCCACACATACAGTCG
Source organism: Camelus ferus (assembly GCF_009834535.1). NCBI lineage: Eukaryota > Metazoa > Chordata > Mammalia > Artiodactyla > Camelidae > Camelus > Camelus ferus. The sequence goes on from NC_045709.1 coordinate 36,996,202, forward strand.
CTATGGAGGTAGAGATGCTGGAGGTCTGGAAGTAAAAGCTGGGAGTGATTGGCAGAGCTAGGCCGGATGAGATCACCTGCAAAGGGAAGGGAGGGTGGCTCAGGGCCAGCCCCACACTAGGAGCTCAGGAGGAGCAGCTAAGGAGAGGGAGAAATCGCAGTGATGGGAGGTAGGAGGGAAGCTGGCAAGTGTGTTGTCATGGAAACCAAAGGGCATAAGTGTTTCAGGAAGAAGGCAGTGGTCAGTTATATCAAATGATCTTGAGGCACAGAGTAAGATGAAGACCTAGAATTGACCATTGTTGTCATGATGGCTGTTGGTGACCTTGACATAGCAGCTTCAGGAGATTGGTGGGGACGAAAGCTAGACTGGAGTGACCTGAACTGAGAATCGGGTGAGGAGGTGGTCATGTGATTACAGACATTTATTTCAGTAACGTTTGCTGGGAGGGAAAGCAGAGATAGGGGGCATTACCTGGAGGGAAATGTGGGACCAAGGGAAAACTTTTGTCTCGTTTGATGTGGCAGATACTAAGATGAGCTTGGGTACGGATGTGAATTAACCAGTGTATAGAGGAGAGAACTTAAGAAGCAGGAGAGGGGAGGGGCTCTATGGCTTACCAAGGAACCAGGTTTCCTACTATTTAAATGTTTTCAAAAAGCAACGATCTGTTTCTCCATGAGCAGATCAAAGCATTCTGCAGATTGCCACAGTGATCCACAGAAATTCTCATCATGATTTTAAATATTTTCAGTATCTACGTGTGTGTATTTCTAGCCTGTTACTCAGTACCTGCTTTCCTCTCCCTTTTGGACCAGTCTGTTTCCATTCCTTCCTATTCAGATAAATAGATTTATTTAGGAAACAGCTATGCTTTATATAAACAGTATGAACAGCATAAAATTCCATTTATAAACCATGGACCTCTGGTTTAGTAGTATATTGGAGAAATTGGGAAGATTAAATATTTTAATTAATCTATCATTCTTCAGTGTGAAACTGACCTTCTTTCTCTTTTGTTTCAGTATCTTATTCTATCTCATACTCGTTTCAGAGAGTATTTCAGACTCTGAAATGAGTATTATTTCTTCAGGTCATCTTTGAGGTTCTGACTTTCTACTTTGGTTTCCATACCTTTCATGTCTACACTCACAGACACATGTATATCCATTCAGTCATGTGTACATCTGCATGTAAGTACATGTACATAAGTATTCTTCCCTTCACTTGTTGCTTCCTTTTACAACTTTTCAGTAGCTCGTTTTTGCCCCAGGGACAGGTTATGGTCCAAGTTTGTATTTTGAATGCTAGCCTCTGCTTGTCTTAGCACTGATGGGGTTCTCAGGAGAGTTCAGTGGGAGCCAGAAGGATAATGACCATAGAGATTTCAATATCGTGGTACCTGCAGTGGAAGCTGTTGCCTCCCTTCTCTGATTGAGACAGGCATCTCAAAGAAGAGCCTAGGATGATTCTCGTCACCATTTTGCTCTGTGAATGGGCTCTCACCTTGTCTCTGTAGGAGAATCCAGTCTCAGCACAGTGGCTGAAAAAATCTGCTAAAAATAATTCAGCACCCAATAATATGACGGGCTGAAAGTTAACAGTAAGGGGTAAAAGTTGACTCATGGGGCATGAAAAAAAGCAATAATATCCCAAGTTAGAGCAGTTCCCTTTGTCTTTGTCTGATCAATAGAACTGCACCCCTTAAGTTTTCAGGTAGGTTTCCTAAGAGATGGTATGTTAACGAGATATTTCTGTTGCAGCGGAGTATAAGAAAAGGGCGCAGACTGATAAGCTCCAGAATGAGATCGACATGTTGAAGGAGCAGCTGCAGCTCACCAAGTCTCAGCTGGAGGCTGCGCAGCACGCCCATGCAGTCCGGTTCTCTAAGGTACGGTACCAAATTCCGAACCGATGGTCTGTTGGGAAGGATTGGCTTTCATTCCTTTTAAATGTTCGGTAGAACTCACCAGCAAAGCCATGCAATCTTGAGCTTTTCTTTGTTGGGAGTTTTTTGATTACTGATTCAACCCCCTTACTCATTCTTGGTCTGTTCAGATTTTCTTTTTCTTCATGATTCAGTCTTGGTAGGTTGTATGTCTCTAGGAATTTATCCATTTCTTCTAGATTGTCCAGTTTGTTGGCATGTAATTGATCATAGTAGGCTATCATGATCCTTTGGAATTCTCTGGTATCAGTTGTAATGTCCCCTCTTTCATTTGTAACTTTGAGTCCTCTTTCTTTTCTTGGTTAGTCTAGCTAAAGGTTTGTCAATTTTATCTTTTCAAAAAACCAACTCTTAGTTATTTTTTATCTTTTCTATTGTTTTCTTGTCCTGTAGTTCATTTATTTTGGCTCTAATCTTTATTATTTCCTTCCTTCTGCTAACTTAGGGCTTAGTTTATTCTCCTTTTCTTTGTAGCTCATTGAGGTATAATATTACATTGCTTATTTGAGATCTTTCTTTTTTCTTAATTTAGGCATTTATAGCTGTAAACTTTCCTCTTAGAACTGCTTTTGCTGCATCCCATAAGTTTTGGCATGTTGTGTTTCCATTTTCATTTGTCTCAAGATATTTTTGGTTCCCCTTTTGATTTTTTTCTTTGATCCATTGGTTGTTCAGGAGTGTGTTGTTTAATCTGCATATATTTGTGAATTTTCAAATTTTTCCTTCTGTTTCTGATTTCTAGTTTCGTAACATTGTGATCAGAAAAGATACTTGATATAATTTCAGCCTTCTTGAATTTGTTGAGACTTGTTTTATGACCTGACATATGATCTCTCCTAAAGAATGTTCTGTACATGCTTTAGAAGGATTTGTAATCTGCCGTTACTGGATAGGATGTTCTGTGTATGTCTGTTAAGTCCATTTGGTCTATAATGTTGTTCAAGTGTCCTGTGTTTCCTTATTGATTTTTTGTCTGGATGATCCATTGTTGAGAGTAAGGTGTTAAAATCCCCTGCTATTATTGTATTGCTGTTTATTTCTCCTATATATTTAGTTTCTCCAATATTTGATGCATGTATATTTACAATTGTTAGAACTTCTTGATGAGTTGACCCCTTTGTCATTATATAATGACCTTTTTGTCTCTTGAGAACTTTCTTTTTTAAAATGTTTTTGGTTACTTTTTTTTAAAAATTAGAGGATTTTTAAAAATTGGGGATTGAACTCAGGACCTTCTGCATGCTAAGCATGCGCTCTACCACTGAGCTATACCCACCCCTGAGAACTTTCTTTTTTAATGTAGGCTCTTACAGTTATAAATTTCTCTTTTAGCACTGATTTGTCTGCTTCCCTTTTTTGGTATGTTTGTTTTAATTTTTATTCATCCCAAAATATTTCTGTATTTCCCTAGTGAGTTTTTCTTTGACCCATTGGTTGTTTAAGAGTATATTGTTTAATTTTCATGTATTTGTGAATTTTCCAGTTTTCTTTGTGTTAATGATTTCTGGCCTTATTCTGTTGTTGGAGAAGATACTTTGCATGATTTCAATCTTTTAAAATTTAGTGAGAATCATTTTATGGCCTAACATATAGTCTGTCTTGGTGAACCTTCCATGTACATTTAACAAGAATATATATTTTGCTGTTGCTGGGTGCAGTGTTCTGTGTGTTTATTAGGTGGAGTTTGTTGAGGTCTCCAGTTAGGTTAAAAAACAAACAAACACTGAAGGTTGTGAAGAAATCAAAAGCTGATTGACTAGACCTTGAATTTAGCTTATATAAAATGCATTTGTGTTTAATGGGGCTGAGGTAGGGCTACTCCACCCAAATTGGTATGGTATCAAGGAAGGTTCTTCTCAATAGATTTTTAAAGTATGTTTACATTTTACATATGATTGTATGTCTACTCTACAAGTTCACAGATTATAGAACTTTTTGAGACTTTGGGCCTCTTTGTATTTTAAGGGATGTAAGGACAAAAGGATGTTGTGTGCTGCCTTTGGTTTGGAAAAATTATTGTGCACAGACTTGCCATTATATGAAGTGTTTTGCAAAAAAACAAACAAACAAAAAGCCTAACTGAAATATGCAAGACTAGCTGACTCATTTGAAGTGAAGCTATGTCCATTTATTTAAACTTCTGCACACTTGATTCCTATCAGAGCTTTTAAAGTCATGTATTAAAATCAATTTCAGGAGTATGAAATGCAGAAAACAAAAGAGGAAGAATTTCTGAAGTTATTCGATAGATGGAAAGAAGAAGAAAAGGAGAAACTAGTTGATGAAATGGAAAAAGTCAAGGAAATGTTTATGAAGGAGTTTAAAGAACTGACTTCCAAGAATTCAGCATTGGAATATGTAAGTATCCAACCTAGGAGTCCTCAGAGCTTTGATAGAGTTGTGGCCTTGGGAGGCGGCGTTAGAATCGCAGTGTGGACTGTGAATCCAGAAGTTCCTTTTGTGCCTTGGCCCAGATACCCCTCCTCCTTGAGAGTCTTGGGAGCTTGAGGCATACGGAAAACAGTAAGTCAGAAAGTCGTTCCCTGGAGAGCGGGAGCTTTGGCCCCAAACCCAGTGCTGAACACTTGGTACATTTGGTTGGATCAGAGAGGATGGTCCCTCTTTCTTAGCTGGTTAGGTTTAGACAGACCAAAACCATAAACCTCCCCTTGTGTTAGAACATTTCAAAGTTCCAAAGGAATTTTCCAGAAAGGCTGACATAAATCACCAATGTTGAAGGAGAAGGAAGCCAACTCAGAAGGACAGAGAACCTTTGCCAGGCCCCTTCCTCCCCCCAGGCCTGGCTGGTGAGGAGGAAGGGGGTTTGAGTGAGCTGGATGTGGCTAAATGTGATCCCTTTCCTGTGGGAGCATCCTGGGTCACACAGAGAAGCAAGGGAGGTGAGAGAAGATCCTTGAGCTCCCTCTAGGGGCCAACATGTTTCACAAAGTAAGATAGAGGGATGGTTTTGGAATATTGCAAAGATCCTTCTCTAAAACGTCCTGAACTCTCTCACAGGGATCCGCAAAGTATGACCTGTGACCCAAATCTGGCAAACCACCTGCTTTTGTATGGTACTCGAGCTATGAAAGGTTTTTATACTTTTAAGTGGTTGAAAAAAGTCAAGAGAAAAAATATTTCACGACACATGAAAATTGTTTGAAGTTCACCTTTCAGTGTCCACAAGTGAAGTTTTCTTGGAACACAACCATGCCCTTTTCTCTACGCTTTATCTTTATACGGAACTTTTTGCTGGAGCCGTAGAGTTGAGTGATTGTGACCAAGACCTTATGTGTCTCCCAAAGTCAAAATACTGTCTGGATCTTTACAAAAAAAGTTGCTATCCCCTGTCGTATCTTTATAAAGCAAATATGTTACAAGATTAACAATTGATGAAGGTGAAATGGGTGTAATAGTCTTTCAACTTTTCCATAAATTATAATTTGCAAATAAAAAGTTGAGGGGAAGTTAACTTGAGATGGCTCATTGTGTCTTTTCTGTAGGGCTTCCTTCAGGCAACTCCTTGTTGGTTCCATTATCCCCATATCACTTCTCTTGGTTCTAAGCATCAGAACCCTTAGGCAGTAGTTATTTCACCACCCCTGTTCCAGGGGCTTCTCCTGAACTCACACCTGTGGCCCCTTCTCAAAGTGGGATGTCACATTACCCACAGTAATGGATTTTGATACTAACCAATTTAAGGCTGGCTTATGTCTTTTCCATCCAGCCCACAATCATTTTTTTCCCTTGTGATAAAACTGCCAATTACGGTTCTTTTGCCTGAGATTCCCTCCATGGTTATCCCTGCCCTCAGAATCATTGTGGAATTGGACTTTTCCCCACATAGGACTTTTTTTCACTCTCTGTATCTTTAAAGAAAAAAAAAAAAACAGCTTTATTGTGATATAGTTTACATTCCATACAATTCACCCACTTAAAGTGTACAATTCAGTGGGTTTTTTTTTTTTACTACATTCACAGAGTTATGCAGCCATCATCAGTCATTTTAGGACATTTCATCACCCAAAGAAGGTACCTTGTACGCATTGGCACTGTCTCCCCAACCCTGGCAACCACAGCTCTGCCTTCTGGCTCTACGGGTCTGCCTGTTCTGGACATCTCATATAAATTGAACCATACAATATGTGACCTTTTATGGATGGCTTCTTTCACTTATCATAATGTTTTCAGGATTAATCTACATTGTAGTATGTATCAGTATTTCATTTTTTTAAATTGCGGAATGACTTTCCATTGTATGGTTATACCATATTTTATTTATCCATTCATCAGTTGATGAACATATGGGCTGTTTCCTCTTTTCAGCAAAGACGGTTTTAAAAATTGTTATTAATGATAGACTTTATTTTTTAGAATAGTATCAGGTTTACAGAAAAATTGAGCCAACAGTACAGAAAGTTTCATGTAAATCCCCCTCTTCTACCTTGTGCACAGTTTTCCATATGACTGATGTCTTAAGTAAGTATGGTACACTTGGTACAACTAATGAATCAAGGCTGACACAGTGGTATTAACTAAGTCCATGCTTCATTCCGATTTCTTTAGCTTTTACATAGCTTTTTTTTTCTGCTCCATGATTCTATCCAGGATACCCAAGTACATTTAGCTGCCGTGTCTCCTTAGGCTCATCTTGTCTGGAATGGTTTCTCAGACTTGTTTCTGATGACCTTGACAATTTCCAGGTGGACCTGTCAGGTGTATTGTAGGATGCCCCCTCTATTGGAATTTATCTGATATTCTTCTGGTTAGGCTGGGTTTATGAGTTTGGGGGAAGATGTCCTCAGAGTTAAAACACAGTTTTCCTCACATCGTGTCAAGGGCACACACCATGTATGTGATGTATGACTGCTGACGTTGCCCTTGACCACCTGGCTGAGGTGGCGGTTGTCAGTTTTCTCCACTGAAAGCTACTCCCCCATCCTCCCCGCCCCTTTCCATACTGTGCTCTTTGAAAGGAAGTCTCCATGCGCAGCCTGGACTTAAGTGGTGGAGACTTACTGTGCTCCCTCATCCTTTTGTTTTTGAAGTTAACAAATTACCTTCTGTGCTTTTCTGAGGGTATTTACTGACTGTGTCTTTGGGAATAACATACAAGCAAAGAAAGTTAAAATGTTTTGTCCCTAGTGGTCTCTGGATGATGCTGACCTTGTCACTAAATTATCTTGAGAATGAGCTATACCCAGTTCCTCTGTTTCTGGTGACCGGGACATCCCCACCACATTTGTAAAGCCCCATTGTCCAAGATTAGAAAGTTGGGTTTTCCTTTCCCTTTTTCACCCTGTGTGCATTCTTCTGTTGGAAGAAACGAAACAGGGAAACCGCTGGGAAGGAGAAACAGGATGACAGTCTGGGAGGAAAGTCAGATGTGCTCCAATTTTGTGTTCTTTTTCAGTTTTATGAAACTATGAACACTCATGCCAGTGATTTTGAATTTTATTTTACAGCAATTGTCAGAAATCCAGAAGTCCAATATGCAGATTAAGTCTAACATAGGCACATTAAAAGATGCACATGAGTTTAAAGAAGAACGTCCTCAGTGTCCCCAGGATTTCCAAAATGTGATGCAACTTCTTGACAGTCAGGTAGGTAAAAGTGCGTGATCACTGCAGTAGAGGCCTAATCTCTCTTAGTGAAAATCTACAGGAAGCATCATCTATGGGAAAAGTGTCTCTTTCAGTGACGGCGTAGGTAACTAACTCTTTTTTTTCCTTGTCTCCTTCTTAAATTGAAGTCTAGTTGATTTATAACGTTGTATTAGTTTCCAGTGTGTAATTCATAATAGGTGTTCATTAGATAGTTGCTGACTGATGTGGATACAGAACAGTTTGGCAAAGTTGTTTAATTTTGCCTTGAATATCTATTCGAATTGGTTCCCATTACCTTAGTATTTATTTTTCATATTTCAGATGTTGCTCACTTTCAAAAGGCATAGAAAGGCACACTGAAGCACTGACCTTTTTTGAGAGCTTAAATATACAGCTGCATTGGTGAACTGATGATCTTTTACATTTGTCAAATGTAATTGCAATTATCTGGAAGCGAACCTCAGTAAACAGTACAGCCTTCATCCTGGCTATTTTAGTCACACTGTTTTAGGGGATTTTTTTTTAAAGCCAGGAACCAAATAGAGTTTCATAAGCTTATGAATTCAGGACTTTTTTTAAAAAGCAATATTACATTATTTTTAAAAGTAAGTGTTTTTGCATACGGACTACTGCCATTGCTTCTGGTCTTGCCTCTCTCCTCCACTTCTACCTTTCGTGTTGCAGCCAGGCTGCCCACATCACCGTTCTGTCTAATATCCTTCAACGGCTCCCTCTTTTTCACAGAACAAAGTCTTGAACCCTTAACCAGCATTCAGAGTCCCTGAGGATCCGGTCCCTGCCACCCCCACCCCCACCCCCTCCACCATCCTTGGCTTTACTGCGACACTCTGGCAGCACCAAACCAGTCACGGTTCCTGGGATGTGGCCATCTTTGTCACCACCTCCCAGTTTTCAGGACCTGTCACTTGCTCATTCAGCTGGGACGGCACCTCTTCTAGAGGGTTCTCCTGGACCTCTGGGTTACTGCATTACTGTAGTCCTCCAAGCAGGACCTGACCACTTACACATCATGTGGGAACCCTCCATTGTTGTGCCAACTTTCCTCCTGGACAGGGCAAGGCCCGTCTGAGTTCTCTCCCAGCCTGCCAGGGGCTGCCCAGCGAGGAGCCTGGTACTCAGGAGGGGACCAGGAACTGTGTCCTGAGCTGAGCTGTTGGCAGTTGCTCCCAGAAGGCTGCTCTCTCGCGAGGTGAAGGACTCAATTATAAAATCCTCAGATCTCACCTAAATTTCTTCTGTCTCTGTGCTATGAGCTCTGTGAGTTTCAGACCCCATGGGCTCAGAAACCTTCTAGCTTCTTAGGTTGGCAAGCCAACACTCATTTTGTTTAATTTAGGTTTTACTGGAGCACAGCCACACTAGAATGTATTGTCTATGGCTGTTCTCCTGCTAGTAGGAGTGGCTGAATCATCTCACCCCAGGGCCTAATGGGTTTACTGTTTGTCCCTTAACATTTCTGAAAATGTTTGCTGACTGCTGCCTCAGAGTATAAGATTAAAACCAAGTGCAAATGTGTTTAAACATTTCTGACTGTATTTATATTTTTTTTAAAATGCCTGCTAAAATTTTACCCAATAAATAGTTGGGTTTCATAGGTGCTCACTAAAAAGGAAGCTTTCATTTTGAGTAGATATCATTGTTACAGTTGCACGTAAATTTCTCTTGTTTTCCTGTTTCCTAGGAAAGCAAGTGGACAGCCCGAGTGCAGGCTCTACATCAGGAACACAAAAAAGAGAAGAGCCGGGTAAGATTAAGAAGCCAATGGCCTGTAAAAAGTGAGTCTTTCTGAAAAGAGTATTTCCTAATTCTTTATAATAAAGGTATTATTTGTCCACTTTAAAAAAATTGTGGAGAAATATGTAACAAAAATTAAAATTACTTATAATTCCAATACCAAAGATAACCAGTGTCACTACTTTGTTATAATTTCTTAGTCTTTTTTCTATGCTGTAAATTTTGTGTTTCTGTAAGAACAGAAACCCAAGCATATAGTCCCACAAATGTTGAATGATGCTTTATGCCTATAACTTTACACATTTTTTAATTTAATAAAGCATAATCATTTCCTATGTTTTAAAAGTCTTCAAAATCATGATTTTTTAGTGGCTACATGATGATCTGGATGTATCGGCGGTTATTTAATCATTTCTTCCTTGTTGAATACATTTCTAATTTTTTTCGCATCACGGAGTGGCAATCTAAAGTTTTAAATACAGGCATACCTCGTTTTACTGCACTTTGCAGATAACTGCACTGTTTACAAATCGAAGGTTTGTGGCAATCCTACATTGTCATCAGATGATGATGCATTTTTAGCAATAAAGTATTTTTTATTCATAATATACTTTTTTAAGACAGTGCTACTGCACACTTAATAGACCACAGGATAGTGTAAATATAACTTTAATATGCACTGGGAAACCAAAAAATTCATGTAACTCACTTTATTGTGATATAGGCTTCACTGCCATGGTCTGGAACCGAACCCACAATATCTCCGAGGTATGCCTGTAAAAACAAGGATTGTTCACATTAAAGTCATTTTAATGGAAACAAAAATTAATTATAACACTGATTCTCCTTCATCTGAGTACATCAGAAATTCAGGTGTCAGAATGCCTCTTACAATAGTGCAGAAAATCTAAAGTAGGTTTATTTGAGGTTTTAAGATAGGAAAACTTCTGTTTATTTTTTAAATTTAAATTGTATGGGGGTTTTTTTTGCTTTCATATTCTTTTAACCATAAGTTACTACAAGATACTGAATATAGTTCCCTGTGCTATACAGAAGAAACTTGTTGTTTATTTTATATATAGTAGTTAGTATCTGCGAATCTCGAGCTCCCAGTTTATCCCTTCCCACTCCCTTTTCCCCCTGTGTATGGGTTTTATAGCCCTTTGTATCCCCTTTCAGGCTGCTGTAGCAAAACAACATAGACTAGGTGGCTTATAAACAGAAATTTATTTCTCGTAGTTCTGGTGCTCCAGGGACTGAACTGAAAGGGTTTGTTAAAGTGGAATAGTGGCTCTGGGTAGAAATAACCCTGATGTTTATTTCTTCAGCCTAAGCTACCCATCTGAGCTCCAGATGAGATAGCCAGCTTTATACTTGACATCTCCACGGTTCTTAAATATAGCACTTCTAAAATGGTTTGTTCCCAGAGGTGATTTCCTTTTGGTTGGCGGCATCCTGGTCCACTCAGATGCACGCCTCGATTCCTGTCTCTCCCTCAATCCCCAGTTCCAGGCTATCAGCAGGTCGTGCTGCATATCTCATATCCATGTCCTTCTGGACATTTCTCTCGCTTCTACCTCCACTGAGCTCCCACCATTTCTAGCCCTACAACTGGTCTCCCAATTCCAACCTTCCCCTTTCGTAATCTGCTCTCTGTAGAACAGACGGAATGGTCTGGCCACTGGCCACCACTGTAGCCTCATCCTCATCCTCTCTCTGAACCTAACTCTTTCTAGCTTCGATGGCCTTCTGGTAATTTATAGAACATGCAGCCTTTTTCTCTTTTTACATGTGGTTTTCACTGCTAGGAGGTCCTTCCTCTTGCCCTTTATCTGGCTGGCTCCTTCACCTCTGATTTAACTTTCTCTGCTGTGTAGCAAATTGCCACGAATGTATTATCTCACAGTTTCCAAGGGATAGCAGTCTAGGTAGGGTCTCATGAGCTGCGTTCAAGGTGTTAGCCAAGCTGTGTTCTCACCTGGCGCTCCGGCGGATCCTCTCCCAAGCCTGTTTAGATGATCATGATGTGCAGTTCCCTATGGTTAACGGTGGAAGTGAGACCCTCAGGTCTGCAGTTCACACCCAGGCTGTGACTTCTTTAAGGCCAGTAGGAGAGCATCTCTCCTGCTTTCATTTTCCTCCTTTAAGAGACTTGAAGTCACCAGAGAACATCCAAGTAGGTGGTCCCCTCCCTTTATTATTCTCATCACAAGTGTAGCTCTGATCACTATTTTAAATAGTTGATTTGTTTACTTATTTATTGTCTATCTTTCCAACCAGATCATGAGCCCTGTGAGGGAAAGGCTTTGTCTATTTACTCTTCGTTTTTTTTGTGTGTTTTTTTTTTGCATCCAGTAATGTGCCTCCAGTGTGGTTTGTGCTCATTAAATATTTGTGGGATAAATGCAGGAGGTCAATAGACAGTCAGCAAGGGGATCACTCAGACTTTGATTTTCCTTTTTTTGTGGATGGGGAGAACGTTGATTGTAGGGTTCAGAAGAGCAGGGTGGAAGGAGCCGTCTGTTGGTATGAACACAGTATTTGAACCCAGGCCTTCTTAACCTCAGGGTCCTGCTTGCCTGCCTCGCCGCCTTGCTCACCTGTCATGCTTTGGGCGCTTAGCAGCAGGGGAGGGGAACAGTCAGTGACAACTCAGAGTGGTTGCTTTTTGTAGGAACGTTGAATCTTTCCTCTGAGATGCTCTAAGGTAGTAGTTCCTAACCAGAGGCGCCCTTCGGAATGACCCGAGGCTCTTTTCTAAAATGCTCACGCCAGGCTCCACCCACTGAGCGTTGGTTCAGTAGGTAGGTCTGGGACATGCGTAGTTTGGAATTAATGCCCCCAGACCCCAGAAAACTGTGTTTTGGATACATGCTTTGAAACACTGCTCTTACAACTCAAAGTTTTACTCTTATTCTTCAGGGCATCTTTAGAACATTGGTATTTAGGGACAGGATTCAGGCTCCCTTATTAATAGGGGGTGATTCTTCGTCCTTGCTCCTTTAAGCCTCCTGTGTTCCAGGCAGCTGTGGGAGTTTCAGTGGCCTTCTGGCTGGAATACAATGTAAGGCGTAGGCGTTTATTTGGCCACTGCAGGTGGTGATAGAGAGGAAGACTGGCTGCTGGTGGTGGTTCGGAGGAAGGAGGAGGGGTCTCACCTGGTGCTGAGGGAGGCACCTCACCCCATGTGCTCGTGTGTGGAGTGTCTGTGCAGCCGCCAGGCTACACTGCTCCCTTGCCTGTTGGTTTTGCTTGTTCAGGAGCTGCTTACTTCTTCCTCCATTTCTCTTAAACCCTAACAGAGGGGCAAATTCAGTCAGGTTGAGTAATCTGTGCCCGAGACCTATTAATTATTCCACATGATTGGTGCCTACTGTTCCTACAATGCGCATATTGTATTTCTCTGTTTAAGGGAAGTTGTGTTTGCCAACTTTTTATTGCTTTACCTAGATTCTTGGCAGTCTTTTTTTGGTTTTGTTTTTAAATAACATTGGTAGGAGTTCAAAGGGAACCACAAATAAATGGTGGCATGCCCTTTTTGACCCAACAGAAGGCTCTTTAAGCTCAGGACATTGTAGAATGGTCACGTAATGAAAGGAGGATGGGGTAATATGGACTGATAGAGAAAAAAACCATAACACTTGAAATGGTAGAAAGTCACAAGAAATGAGCTCAAGGGCCACAAGCTTTTTGAAATAATTTCTGGTGATCCCTTGCTTAGACTCTCATTCCTCACTCAGCAAACTCTTTTCTGTACCTTTCTGGTCAGTCCTCAATTCCGGTATCAAAATGATGCCCTCTCTTAGTTTTTCTTATGTCCCCTTTTACTTGGGTCCTGGAATGAGCCCCCATATTATCGACCCTAAATCTCCACCCAGACCCCTGGACAATTTTCCTGGCTTTTCCTTGTATTTTCCAGCTCAGCGTTTCCCAAACTGCTTTTGAGGAGTATTCTCCCAGTGGTCTGTAAAAATGTGAGGAAGTTTCTTGACAGTGTTCTCCTGGGGAGAGATTCTTAGCATCCACTAGGATATGAAAGGTTCTTTTTAGTCTTTTTAAACTTTTAGCTTGGTTCAACCTAGTGTTTGTCCAGCCTCATATGAGCACAGAACATTTCAGAGGGAAGACTTTGCAATGTAGTGATTAAGAGCATTAACTTGTTTTTACTGTTTATTTGTCTGTTAAATGTAAATAGATTATTTTTAGAGTAGTTTTAAGTTCACAGCAACATTGAGCAGAAAGTACAGAGAGTTCCCAGATACCCCCTGCCCACCCCCCGTGTACTTAGCTTCTCTCATTATTAACATCCTGCACCACAGCCGTGCATCTGTTTCAGTTACGGAACCTACACTGACATGCCCTCATCACCCGAAGCCCCCAGTTTACATTATGCTTCACTCTTGGTGTTGTGCATTCTATGGGTTTTGACAAAGGTGTAACGAAATGTGACCATCCTTATGGTGTCATACCGAATAGTTTCACTACTGTAAAAATCCTCAGTGCTCTGCCTATTCATCCTTCCATCCCTCCCTACAACCCCTAATTTTTTTTTCAATATCTCCATTGCCTTTTCCAGAATGTTATATAATTGGAACCATATAGGTTTATAGCCTTTCCAGAGTGGCATCTATCATTCAGAAATATGCATTTAAGGTTCCTCCGTGTCTTTTCATGGTTTGATACCTCATTTCTTTTCCGTGTTGAATAATATTCCATTGTCTGGATGGACCACAGTTTATTTATCCCTTCACCTGCTGGAGGGCAATTTGGTTACTTCCAAGCTTTGGCAGTTATGAATAAAGCTGCTATGAACATCTGTGTGCAGTTTTGTGTAGACAGAAGCTTTCAGCTCCTTTGGGTAAATGCCAAGGAATGCAGTTGCTGGACTGTTTGGTAACAGTATGTTTAGTTTTGTAAGAAACCTCCAGACTGTCTTCCAAAGTGGCTGTGCCACTTTGCATTTCCACCAGCAACGGATGAGAGTTTCTGCTGCTTCATATCCTTGTCAGCATTTGGGGTTGTCATGTCCTGGATTTTGGCCACTCTGATAGGTGCACTGCTGTTACTTTTTGATTTGCTGATTTATTTCTTAAAGCCCTGACGCTGCTTGATTATTTGCAAGTCTATTTATTAATAATGCATTTCATGACATAAGTTTGAGAGCATTGACTTTGAAGACAAGAAAGTTCAGTCTGTGCTCTTCCCCCTCCAGCTGTCTGCATTTGAGTCAGCTACTCATTCTCTAGACCTGAGTTTCCCCATCTGAACAACAGGGTGGAAACATGTATCTGTGAGGTCGTGGTGTGGATTCAACAAGATGAAGTGCTTAACACAGCCTCTAGCACGTGTTGAGTGTTTTTAAAAACACCTAGCCAGTGCGGAAATGCTGCTCCAGGCTTTCTTTGTGGTCCTCTCACACATTCCCTCCTCCCTTTTATTTGATCTGCACATCCCTGTCTGCACTTCCAGGCCGTAGGCTTGGAATGTCCTTAGTGTTAATTACCAAGGGTTTTTTTTCCCTCCTCTATTTAAGCAACTTCAGAAATCGCTTTAAGAATCTTTCCATAACTAATTGAAAACAAATTCTTGAATTCTTATCTACTCTATGATCTTCCCTGTCTCTAAAGATGAATGTCTGAATCTCTGGATCTGTCTGTCTTCTGTGTTTCTCCCTCTTTCCCTACATCTATTGCTTCCTTCTTTCCTCCTCCCTTCTTCTTTTTCTCTACTCCCAACCCCTCTACCTCCCATTTCTCAATAAATATCAATAAATATTTGAGAACCTGCTAAGGGCCAAAGACTGTGCTAGCTGCTGGGTGTGTAAAATAATTAAGGTGGCCTGGGGCGCGCACATTCCAACTGGATGGTGCATATGGTCGTGTGAGGACCTGGACCGCCTGGGGTCGGAACTGCTCCGTAGGAGAAGCCTTGATCCTTTATCCTTGCTTCTTCCTGTATGATTTCACGTCATGGATCATGTCCCCTTAGCTGTTCACATTATCAGTGTTGTCAGTCTTGGGCCACGAGCTCCCTGGGAACAGAGATGAAGCCCCTCGTACAGCCAGGGCCTTGGTACACAGCGATCAGAGATGTATTCAATGTGCAGATAACACAGGCCGGCAAAGAAGGCTGGGCGTGTACATACGAAAGGTAGACATTTACCTGCAGTTTGCAGATGGATGCCTTTATTGTTTTTTCCCAGCTCCTGTCACATATAGAGAAACTTCGAACCTCAATGATAGATGATCTAAATGCAAGTAATGTCTTCTATAAGAAAAGGATAGAGGAGCTAGGGCAGAGACTCCAGGAGCAGAATGAGCTGATCATCACTCAGAGACAACAGGTATTTGGGGGTATATATTGGCACCGTTTTTCTTTAAGTGGTGCAATTTATCTAAGAACATGTGTTTTCATTTTAGAGTATTTGTTAATTTGGATAAGGTAAAGAAAATGGAACAATTTTCCCCCTGTGGTTGTTTGTAAAAATAAATCCAATAAAATAATTTTTTTAAAGGTATTTTAAAATATTGTAGAGTGAGCAGATTTATTCATTTAGAATTCAGAATAAATTTGAAGGTTGATAAGAATTTCTTTTGGTAATTACTTTGAGAAGCAGCTCAGTCTGAATGCGCTTTTATAAAGTATTTGCCTCCATGTCTTTAAAGCCCGCATGTCCTGTGTCTTTGGGGGGTTTAGTGAAAAGGTTCGTTTACTGAGTACAGTCTCTGTCCATTTTCCAGTATGTCCCTGTCTAGTTTCAAATGCATATCGCTGAATGACTGTGTTTCTTTGCAGATTAAAGAGTTTACCAGTAAACCATTAAACAGTGTCAGTGAACCCAAAGGTAAGTGTACCAGGATCCCAGTGCTGGAGGCACGGCAGGCCTCCCTAACTGTGCATTGGACAACAGAAGAATGTGGGGCCCTGTTGGTCCACTGTGCTAAGGTGGCATTCCTCTGGTTATTTTAATTTGGGAGATCTGTTACCACAACTCAGAGAGTTGAAGAATTTTAAATACTGAAACTGTAACTGAATGGTCTCCTAACATTTTGATTAGAATATTGTTATGCAAATAATACATGCTCGGTCACCATACCTCTGGATGGATGTGCAGTGAGACGAATTATGATTTAAAGTACAGGGTCGAGGCAGACTGGGTTCGAATCTCATCTTCAGCACTTTGTAGCTGAGTCTCTGCCCCCGTTTCTTTAGCTCTAAATTTTGAAGATTAATAGTAATTGCATCTCAGGCTGTTTAGACGATTAAATGGGAGAACATGTACAAAGAGCACCTGTTAAACACTTGTTAGTGTTAGCCGTCGTTACTGGCATTAACTCCTAGTTGTCCTAAAGTGCCGTAGAGTCTTGCTGCATGCGTCTCCATTGTGGGAGTCCTGTGTTAAGGGTTTGTTCTAAGCACAGTGGGGGAATATCCAGCCTACTGACTGTAGCAATGACAGCCACCCATCTCCATACCATTCAAGAGCTAGTCTAGAAGGGAGACTGGGAGGCAGAAGTGCAGGGTCTCCCAGTACACCAGAAAGCTTGCCTTCTGCATGGTCTCCTTCCGAGTAAATCCCAGTCTTGATTCCTGCAAGTCTCAGGTTATTAAAGAATCTCTGTCTGCTTGATGGCTGCCAACTGGGGATTGGTAATGGGTGTGTGAGCTAGGTTTCCTCCCTGTTTCTGGGGGTCACAGGAGATAAGGTCATATCTCAGACATAGGCTGGGTTCAGTTCCAGACTATTGCAATAAAGCCAGTAATTACAATAAAGCAAGTCATATGAATTTTTTTGGTTTCCCAGTGCAAATAAAAGTTATGTTCACATTATACTGTAGTCTACTAAGTGTGCAGTAGCATTATGTCCAAAAAAATGCACATACTTTAATTAAAAAATACTTTATTGCTAAAAAGTGCTAACCATCACCTGATAATACAGAGTTGCCACAAACCTTCAATTTGTAAAAAATGCAGTAGCTGCAAAGTGCAATAAAAGGGAACCACAATAAGTGAGGTCTGCCTCCACAACGACCTGCACACTTGTTTCCCTCTCCGTCTGAGATAAAGGTCTGGGAGGGGTGGTGCTTCCCTGTAACTCTTGGAATAGTGAGAGTCCAGGTAGAGAGGAATACCTGTACAATTACTTACGTGGCATAAATATTTGACTGAAAAATAATTTTAAGAAAAAGTTAGCTTTAAAGGGATTTTTGTTAAACATCTTTTTTGGGTGAGTTGGTGTATGTTGGTAAATTTCATTTATTGTTTTCTACGGGAAAATATTAGGATACGTGCTGGCAAAATATAACCCATAGCTTGTGATTTTTGTTATTAATTAGTTTTTTTGTTATTTCAGGCAGTCCTTTAACCTGGCAAACTTTTGAGTCTAAGCCAACTGCCCCAGCTGTGCCTAGTAAGTTTCTATAATAGGCTCAGGGTTCTAAAGATATTTTTAAAGTGCTACATAAAGCCATACATAACTTCTACTTCTTATTTTTAGAGACTTTTTGAAAACCAGTGTGTTTGGAGCTTATATAATGACCTATTTTGATTCCTGGCTTTGACCTACATCTAAAAACCCACATTGTAAATATCCATGCGATTTTGGGGGTGGTTTTGGTTAGCCATACCTGTTATCTTACAGTTTGCCTTATAAAGGGATGACTAAAGTCTCTGGCATCGCTCCAGTTTGTACTCTTGGGTTTCCCATGGTAACACACTGTGGCAATGTGACAGGGTGTGGTGGCCGCCACATTTGGCATCACTGAGACACAGCATTGCAGGGTTTGTTTTGACCTGATGCCCCCATAGTCACTCAGTTGAGGTCAGCTCAGCACAGCTGTCTCCCGGAGCTGTCAGGATTTGGCTAGAGTCCAAAAAGACATAATCTGTACAGTTTAGAAACGGACAGATTGTTTTCTTAATAATTAATGGTTGAAAAACTTTTTTCTAGTCAAGAAAATGTAAGGGCGAGGAAGTAAGGGAACAAGTGATGGTGGGCCAGAGAAGACAGAGGTGTGAACAGGGTCTGAATACTCATGCACTGAGGCTGGGCCCTGAGCGACGATTCATATGGGCCCGGGACTGTGTGGTGATGAAAGGACTTTGATGAGCATGTTTGGGAATTTGGCACAATTGACTGGAAAATGCTAATGGTTTTAACTGTTCAACTGCTTCTTGAGGCCTCTTGATGTTGTTTCTGGAAGCTGACAAGATTGAGAGGTGCTGAGGAGGAGAGGGTAGTTTGAGTGTCAGGAGTAGGGTTGAGGGGAGAATAGAAGCCTGAACTTTTATGAAATTTCTAAAAAATGCATTTCAGAGAAGGATGGAAAAATGAAAAGACACTCAATTTTTATCGTTTATATTTTAACTATATTTGGCACAATATTGGAACAATAATGTGTTCCAATAAAACTTTATTTACAAAAACAGATGAGGGCTAGTATGTCCCACAGACTGTAGTTTGCCAAACCTTGATCTAGATTAGCAAGTTGCAAATGGGTTTAAAGGTCATATTTCCAGAACTGTTAGCAATTTACCCATAGATAGGAGTTGAACACTTTGACCACCAGGCATTGTAGAGGCAAAATTTTATGACTCTGAAAGTAGCTGAGGTTTGTAGCCATGGTGTTTTAGAGTAGGATTAGAATTGAAGCTCTATCCTAATAAACTAGGGGAAGAGTTAGTAAATAGGCAGACAAATAGCTGAGAGAAGAACCTCAGACAGGAATCGTCAAACATTGGGAGAGAGGCTGTGGAATATAATTTTCCGAGGTACTTTGAAGTAGAGTGTTAGTCTTACATGAATTGGATACACTCCTCTCTAAAGGCTGTGGCTGAATTCATGCCTTCTCACAGTGTCCTCCGGCCCAGTGACTGGGGTAGTTTTTTTAACTGGCTTATTATAAATGAATATTCATAGTACCACTATTCACAGTAGACAAAAAGTGGAAACAACCCGAATGTCCATCAGCTGATGCTGAAGCATGCTACCCCATGGATGAGCCTTGATAACATGATGCTGAGTGAAAGAAGCCAATTACAGAGGACCACATATTTAACTGCATGATTCTATTTACATGAAAGGTCCAGAATAGGCAGATCCATAGAGACAGACAGTAGATCAGTGGCTGCCAGAGGCTGGGAGGAAGAAGGAATAGGGCTAATGGGTACAGCTGTTTTGAGAGTTCTCCAATGTGATGAAAATGTTCAAAAATTAGGTAGTGGTTATGGCTGCACAACTCTGTGACTATACTCAAATCACTGAATTGTATATTTTAAAAGAATGAATTACATTTTAATAAAGCTGTTAAAAAAAAGTGGTTTAGGTTCGTTGGTAATATCTTCGTCATTTGAAACATCTGCCCCTTACAGTCTGTACAGATCTTGACTAATTTAGTGAATATTTAGTTATCACCATGTTCAGATGCTTGCACTTTAATTACAGAACCTGTGAGCTCTTTCTTTTTATGCTGTTTCAGTGAGTGCCCCAGCCCCACAGACTCTGGATGCTAAGTCAAGTCTAACAGTGGCACATGGTAAGTTTCAGCAAAGTCTCAGCCTTTTATGTACAGTTTCTGCCCTGAGTTAGATAACTTATTAACTGAAAGTGCTTCTGTGGGGGTGATTATGCAAAATAAAACATTTTAGTGAATGCGAAACAGTTAATAAAACTGCAGTCTTTGGATGTAACGTTACTGTAAACTGAACATACCTACCGAAGTCATAAAGTATAAAATGTATCTACTGCTGGGCTCACAAGTAGAGGTTTTAACTCTAAGTAGTACTTTGATCCTTTGTAATTTTTTTTGGTGAAAAGTAGTAGGTACTGGGTGAGAGGGTGACTTTCTACTAGACCAGCCAACCAGCACATGCCACAGGGCATATGTGACTGTTTTTATAACTTTGAATGTGGCAGCAAGTCACCTTTTTTAAACAAACAGTTTCAGCGATTGGTTGGGAAAATCTAGAACTCATGTGATGGAAACGAAAGGAAAAAAATAGAAACCAATGGACGAAATTGCTGCTGAGATCCAGTTCTTAGACCAGGCCACAGGGTGATAGTTGTTAATATGATCTGGTCGATAGGGCGAATATTTGTAGCCATATTTTATTTTTATACCATTAAAGTACTAACAGCTTTCGTTTTGTGTTTTAATATGTTGCTTTCCTATGGTCTGCTGCGTATTAAATGAATTAAGATGTGAAGGGGACCATCAGATAAGGGGACTATCTTATTTAGCTATAAATACTTCTGGAATCTAGTGATTACTTCATTCCACTTTTCCTTCGTAGCCTTTTAGTTAGGACTTAAAGTCATGGTCAGTCGAGTTGGAATTTTTGTCTTCATAAATATTATGGTCCATATACAATGGCCTTTTGTACTTATCCTTTTTACTCACTGACTCATGAAATGTTTATTGCCTTTTATTTTTTTCCTAAGATCATTTTAGTTGGATTGGTTCTCCTGGGCATGTGTTCACAACATGTAATGCATAAATTCTCCACATATTGGATGTCATTATTTACAGATGTTTAGAACATGCAGGTTTTTTTCCTTTGGACCAGGAACAGAGATAATGTGTTTCTTGGACCTATATAAACTTACTTTAATATTGAATATGAGGAAATTATCTCTGGCAGTTACTCTCTATTCGTATTATTTATGTCACGTCTAAAATCTCTCTCGCCTCCTTTTTTAGGGTTGATTTTATAACGTGTTGATGGCCACTTCTCTTTTGTAGCTCAAAATGTGTTTTTCTTTTTTTTTTTCTTTCTTTTTTTTTTTTCTTTTTTTGTTAACATTCTGTCTGATATTATACAAAGTCTGCTTTTTTTTGGCTTTATGTTTTTGGTGCCCAATTAAGGACACAAACAGCAGGCATGTTATGCTCTAGAGCTAATTCAAGTGTCCTGACAAATCTGTCAGTTCCGGAGCACCGTCTTCCCTGTGGACCCTGCCCTGACTGGGCCAGGGCTGCATGAATCAGCCATGCCTCCTTGCTGGTATCTGCTGGGATTTAAATGCCAACCAGACCTGGCACAGGGCCTGCAGCCCTTGGATTGGGATCAAAGCTGATTCGTGAGCATCTCAATGGGCAGGAGCAAGGAGGATGCATGGCTGGGGCCCACTGCCCTGCCCCCTACCCCCAGCCATGGCAGCTTCCCCAGGTCATGGGGCGGGGGGTGCACAGGGAAGGTTAGTCACATATTGTGTAATGTTAATTAGCCCAACTACCTCTCTGTCTTTTATTTTGTTCTCTCAAAGAACCTTGATGAGATTCTTTACCACAAAAAATCTCTTAATTACTCACTTCTGAGGTTGGGTTCCCTGGGAAGCAGTCTCTGGGGTGGAGGTTTGCAGGTGAGGTTTAGGCAGCGCCCTTTAGGCAATCCTCCTGTAAAAGAAGTAGAGCTGGGCATTGGGGGATGCTGAACTCAGATGCAGCGGCAGTGGAGGCCTCAGCAGACTGTTCTGGGAGCCTCAGAGCTGGAATGGGCACTTTGGAATTTTCCTGGATTGAGGTAATCAGTTACCAGATATGGGTTGTGCCAGGGAAGGGTGCAGGCTATTCCCTTCAGCTGAAACAAAGCAAAAAGTAGGAGCAAAAGGTAGCAGGAAAACACCAGGTGAATTATTGGTACAGACGAATTATTTGGCTGAGCATTGAGTATGCAGAAGAGATCTGAAGGATGTAAGGCTGGTTGAGGTTTTTCATGGGAACCACTGAGTGCCAGACTGAAGCTGTTTGGGTCATTCTTGTAGCTGCTGAATGTACTGAGGTGGGCGTGGCAGGATTGGAGAGGTGGGCTGTGGGAAACTTAGTCTGACCAGTGTGTTCAAAGAATCAGAGCTGGGAGATGGTTGACGATGTTATCCTATGTGATTCCTTACCTAGGAATCAGGGTTGTGGTAATGAAACAAGAGGGAGTAGACATAACAGCTGTTCAGTGGGATTGGTGAAAGGGCTATGCTAGTGATTGAGGGGCAAAAGTGAGGGAAGGGTCAGACCATGAGCTCAGGTACTAAGTCGATGGCAGTGCCATTCAGAGAATTCTGGAAGACAAACCCAGTGAGTGCCAGTAGGGAGGCACTGGGGCTCTGTGGCCAAGAGCCTGGGCTTTAGAAGCAGTCTGGATTCACGGTTGACTCGTGAAATCATAGGCTTAGGTTCCCTTGCCTGCCAAATGGGGAACAGAGTGTGGCTGCTACGGTGGGCTGTGGTAAGGACCAAGTGAAGCAGGTTCTTTGGAGCAGAAGCCACTGAGCACGCACTAGCTAAACGTTAGTTCCCAGGGTCAGAGTGATGAAGTCCAACAAAGTCAGCCAGTGGACAAGGGGCTGAGTGGAGATCTGGAAGTTTTTCTCCTGGAGGTAATGGTGGGAGACTGACATTTAGGATTTTTCTGGAAGCCCTGGACCAGTTCAGAGGGGAGATTCAAGCCTCTGACAGTTTCAGTTCTCGTCCTAGAGATCTCAGCTCTGGACAGGAACTGGGATGTTGGAGGCTGGACCTGTGGCTTATAGAGCCATAAGAATGGTGGGTCTTCCCTCCCCACTTGGGATATCAGCCTGCTTATTTTGGGAGCTGGGATCTGGTCAGCCTCACCTCCTCAGCCTTTATTATTGTAGGAGCCCGGGTTCAGGAATCTGCCCCTCACCCTCTCTGCACCACTGCAGGAAATGTCAGAATTTCAGCAATTAATCCTGACTCAAGAGAATCAGTCATAGAATTATCCCTGTAATATAATGATAATAAGTATACAAATGATGATTTTGTAAGATTTTACAGAACTTTTCCTCCTTATTCTTGTCATGTTCATAAAGTACAATAAAATATAAACCACGTGATTTAAAAAATGAAATTAGCTGTCCTCCTAAAATCTCTATTTTCAGCAGTTCAAACTAGTAGAATAGTCTACTTTGTATAACTTTATTTTTTTAATTTTTAAAAATTTTATTAAGGTATAATTGACATAACATTATATTAGTTTCAGGTATACAATGTAATGATTCGGTATTTGTATTTGATTTGATATATATTGCAGAATGATGACTGCAGTAAGTCTAGTTAACATCCATCGCCACACATGGTTACACATTTTTTTCTTTATTTGAATAATTTAAAAATCTTGATGCTGAATAACAAGTTTGAAAGCACATTTTTCGCATTCAGCAGTTGCGTCATATGGATGGAATAAAATACTCCTTTGCAGGGCCATGTTTATGTTTCAAAATTAAAGTGGACTCCTATTTACAAGTCAGCTGTGTTCTGAAATTTCATTTGAGAGTAAAATGCATTTCTCCCATACAATGTTAGATATGGACTAGGTTGCTGAACAGTCTATAAGAGCCTATTTATTTATACCTAAATATAGTATATATATATTTATTCATATACACCTTTCTCTGTGTGTGTGTGTGTGTGTATTTGTATATGCCTAAAATAGAGTACCAGAAATACCCTTTAATATATTAAGAACCAGACTGTTAAAGTAGGGGTATTAAATTCAAGATAATAGGTGCAAAGCACTTGGATCTGTGCCCGGCAGCCCGGTGGACACTCAGTAATTGTTGGCCATTATTTCCCTCCCCAGTCATCCGCCCTGGGGTCTGATGGCAGGATGAGATGACCTCCATTCTGTAGGTGCGTGTGGAGGGCTGTCTGGGGAGGTGCCCCGCGTCAGGCTCCAAGTTGAAGATGAATGAACCAGGTGCCTCCTGAACCAGACTTCTGGTTGCCTTTCATTCCGTGTCTAATGCCTGACTGCTGTGGTTGGACCTGTAGCCAAAACCTGACCTCCCACATGAAGGAACTTTCCCTCTGTTGATAGGATGGGGTTTGGCTTTATCCGTGCTGCCCGCAGTTTTCCTTGTGTGTGCACAGTGACATGTCCCTGGGAAGTCACGCAGAGGCCTCATCTCCCTCGGCCAGTCATCGGGGTGGGATTGGGAAAAGCCCATCTTCATCTGTTATTTGTCCGCAGCTTCGCCCTGGTGGCTTTCTGGGAGCAGAACGAGGTCTTAAAACGTGGCTTTGGGTCACGGAGGTGTATAATAATGGGTCTTAGTCCTCCTGCTGAGCCCAGGATACCTGTCCCTGCCCTTTTACCATTCTGGTCCTACCAGTTGAAGACCCTGGGGCTAGCAAGAAGTGGGAATCCCATGGCCGTGTGATTTTTTTTTAATGCTTTTATCTTTGCAGATTGGAATATTTTCAGTAATTTTCTATTTAGCCACCTGATCAAGATATTTTACAAGGAAAATATTTTTAGGGATAAGTGAAGAAGATATTCTGCAGTCACGTCCTTGTACATTAAAAGAAAAAAGAATCGTATCAGGCGCTAAGTTGATAAGTGAGAAAGTTTAACTTAATTATTTAAAAATACAATCTCCGCAGAGTGGAGTTAACAGAAAATACATAGAAAGGGAAGATACTTTGGAAAAGCGACCAGCTTTAACTGACTGCCTTAATGTATTTTCCCCAGTAAATTCTTGCTATTTTAGGCATAATTAAAATACTATGGAACTATATCTTTCAAAAGTGTTTGAAAGAAACTGACTTTACTCTGCTGTTGTCCTGTTTGTACTGTTCTTATTTTTCCTCATTAATAGAACAGGCATTCTCATCGCACATACTGGAACCAATAGAAGAAGTTTCAGAGGAAGAAAAAGGTAACAAAAAGCTTGATCAGGGTTTATATCTGCATCGATTACATTTAGATGCTAAACCCAAGCCTTGGAAGTATGATCCAGTGGTTTTTACTGTAGTGTATCGAAATTAGGGAAGATGTTTAGGTTTGGATTACATTTTCAATCTATATGTAGTATTCTGTCATCTTACGCCCCTAATATGCTGTTATATTTTCCCGTTTTACTGTATTCTTAGCATATGAATAAGAAACTTCCTGTGTCAAGGAACTTGAAAAAAAAATTTAAGCCTTAAAGCCAACACAGAGATTTTCTGATCAGATAACAAGTCGACACACACGTGCCATGTGCCAAATGACACAAAAATATTCCTATCACAGTAGTTGTTTCTCATACCCTGAATCTATGAAGTGAATAGGTGAAGAGCCCGTTTCAAAAGTTGTTTTTAATAGCAAGGGAGACCTAATGTCTAAGCTCTGAGTGTGTAGTATTTATGTCCAGAGTATCTTTATGGCAGAATTTGGGAGCTGTTACAGGTTTGGGGAGATAAATAAAATTATTACTCTTCCTCATTTTATTTGGCAGTTCTAAAAATTATTCTCTATCAACTAATTTTTTGAAGTTTGTGAATATTTATTTACATTATTAAGAGCAATTTCTAATGCTGTACTTACCTTAAAACAATTATATTCAAATCAGTTTATCATAATTTTCTCCTTAGTAATAATAATGCTTTACCATATGTCACTTCTTTAGGAAAAACCAAAATGTTTATGTGGGCTCTGGTTTTGTCATTTTTGTTAGGAAGAGAGGTAAAAATATATATTCTAATAAATAAATTCTTAATATTTGTTATAACTTCTGTATTCTGTAGACTTGTTTCAAAAAGTTTTTTTGTTTGTTTTCACAAGGCTAAAAATTGAGAAGAGACTAAATCAGGCATATCTATAATATCTACGTGATGTGTATTTTCATTTTACTTGCATGTAACATGCTTTCTCTCTCCTACATAAGTATCATTTATCAACGTCTGGAACACAAAATCCCTTATTCTTGGAAGAATCTATGAAATGTGTCAGGAGGGTCATAGATAGGGTCTAAAATTCTGAAACTGGAATCTTAGGTCATAGAGTTCACACTCATTTAAAAAATGAGCCAGCCAGGTTCCAAGAGGAATCCTGATTTGTCCATCATCACCACTTTGGTTCCAGGTTCCAGCCACTGCATATTCTGCCTGTTCTTCTTTTAGGATTCTTCTACCAAGACGTTATAAGGCATGTTAGGGACATTGACATTGGACATTGACAGCAAACACCATTGTTGGTTGTTGCTACATTTGGGGGGCTGGGCTGGGAAAGAAAATAGTCTTCATCACCCTCCTCGTGTTCAGACACAGCTCTGGTAGGAAGATGGGAGAGCGCTGAGGACGGCTGAGAACACCCAGGTCCCAGCACACTGTTACCAAAACCAGTGACCACATTCTTCTGGTGCCTCCATGGAGCCAGCATGCTGGCAACAAGTTAATTGCTGTCAATAAATTCCTCAGCTCATGCTAACATTTTGCAGACAAAATGCCTGCGCAGCTAAATTTTGACAATAGTTTGCAAAAACACTACAGCTTTTACCAAGAAGTAACTCATACGTGACTATTTCTGCATCCTTACTTTTTGACAGTAAAGTAAGGCAGACTTGATCTTGTTGTTCTATAGGATGTTAGAATGTGAGGGCCAGGAGGAATCCTAGGGACTATTTTATTTTCAGAAACTTGAAATATGGGGGGATTAGGAGCTTGCTTTAGGTCACTGAGTTTAATTAGAGCCAGTGCTGAACTGAAGTCCAGGTCTTGTGCCTTCCGTAGTTTAATGCAAAGAACAAAATGGGGGAGAAAGTCAAGCTGGTCCCGCCTCTGCAGGACTATATGGGTGGTTTTGGGGGAAGTCTCTTTACCTCTCTCATTTTAGAATCCTCATTTGAAAGATGAAGAGATTGATTACTAGATGAACAAGTTCCTTCCAACTTAGAAATTCTGTTGTGTTTTGTTTGTGTGGGTTTTTTTTTAACTACTTGCTTTCCACTGCGATTATTTGCTTACCATAAATGGTGTGTTGTAAGTCTGATATAACTGATCACACGTGTGGGCTATTGTGTGTTAGCCTGGCTGTCGGCTTGGGCATGCTTTAAAATTTTTAATTAGAGGAAATGCTGATCTCAAGAATATTTTTTCTTGTTGATCTTGGTGAGCAGTACATGCTTTAACTAAATTCTTCAGCTCTGATTAGCTTTCAAGTGGTTGATTTCACCTTTACATAAAAACTTTATGTTTTTTCCTATCCACTCTATCTTCTTTTTCTCAGTTCCGCCGGCCAGCCTCAGCCTTGTAAGAGTCCTTCCTGTCAGGGGTTTTCTAATTATTCACAAATGGCTTTCCAAAGCAAGCATCAATGTATAAAGTGAATTTGAAGACTGAGACAAATGTTTAATCTGCAGTCATTTGGAGGAACTCGGACATCAAAATGAACCTGTCATCAGAGTTGAGGGTGAACCTGGACCAATCAGCAAATGAATTCAGTTACTGCTGTCAAAGGCCTTACAACTCTTCTAAACCATGGCCAAGCCATTCCGAGCATCACCTGACCACTGCATGTGGCCCCATGTCCTGGAGCAGACAGGATATGCAGCCCCTCTTCAGGCTTTGCTTCTGTGTTGTTCCTTTTATATCTGAGTTGCTGGCCAAAGAATTATCTTAGCATAATTGGGGCGAGAGGTGCATGTATTTCAATGGTAGCTCGATGACTTCCAGGCTCTCTTGGTATTTCTTTTTACCTTTAGCCTTAGAGTTGCAGAGTTGATGGCCAACTAGCAGTCAAAGCCAGCAACACAGTCATGGATGCAGCTAGGCCCTCTAGATACTGATGGATTCAGTTCCTGGGTCAGAAGTGCTTTTTTTTTTTTTTTTTTTTTTTTTTTGATGGTTTCAGAATATTGGGAAAATGGCAACCCGAATGCTGCGAATATAAAGTTTAAGAATATAAAGTTTTTGTTCGTGTAGAATCATATAAAATTTTATAATTTCAATTTAGCAAGCCACAGTACCAAAGTATAGAAAAGCATCATCATGTAGAATTTTCCCTCCTATTTAACGCACAAATAGTAATTTGACTGATTTTGCTTTCAACAAAACTCTTAATTAATGAACAGAAATACTCTTCACTACTGGACTGGAACCAGTGTTTAGAAAACATCTTCACAGAGGATCTGAACTGCCCAGCACAGGGTCTCTTTCCTTGAGCCTTCGGTTTCCTTTGACATAAGGACTCAGTTCTTCAAGGTCATGTGATCATGCCCCTTTCTCCAAACCCTCTTGAACTAGACATTTTTTGGTGAGGAATAACAGGAACAAGGAAGGACAAGTTAAGTGAATCTGGCCTGTTATTTTTTCTTTATTTTTAATTATAGGTTGTTTTAAATAAAAGATACTTTTCCTAAGACCTTTGTTAATTTCTTTTTCATTTTGGTAAATATTTTGAGGATGATAATTTTCACCTTTTGAAATTTTATGTGAACTTAACCTCCACTAAATTTATTATATGAAAACTTAGTTATTTAAATTAATAGGTCTTTTTCTTCATTAAATGATACCTAAATTCTAACTGAATTTAGGAGAGATGAATCTTTCAGGAAGTAGCAAAATAATTTTAGGACAAAACAAGCTTTTAAATAAGTTTTTTTCCATTTTGCTTTCTAGAGGCATATTTTGTACATTATTTATCTAGTTATAATTTGGTTAAGTTATCAAAAAAAGAAGTCTTTAAGGATACTGAAGTTTTGAAGCAGATTTAAGATAGTTTTAAAAATTACAATACTTAAGATCCTGTATTGCATTGAATGACTAAAATATCCAAAAACTTTAAAACACTATAAATGCTTGCTTGCTGTTTAGAAGTTGTTTTTTGCCATTTTCTGCTTAGAGGTTTAATGCATTTGTATAATTCCTTTTTAACACATTTCTTAAACCTTATTTCAGGAAGGGACAATGAACAAAAATTAAACAACACACATTTAAGGAAAGCTTTGAGAAATAATCCCTCCCTCACCAAGGAAGTAAGAACAGTCTTGGAGCAGAGTTTGGTGGAGAAACTGGAAACGCTGGGGATTAATGCAGTAAGTTCACTCACTTTGGGAACATTTGCCGGTTTTGTTTTGTTTTCTAAATAAGAAAGGATCAGAGAAGAGAAGAAGGCATGTCAGTTCTGTCACATTTGGAGACCAGAGGCTAAGGTGATTTGATTCATTAAACACTTAGCTGGAATTCACATGTGCCTTACACCTTTCAGAAAGCTTTCCAAATATTATTCAAACATAAAAACCAGTCTCTGAGGTAAGTGACAGCATTATCTGCACTTTACAGCAAGGTGAAGTAATTTGCTTTAAGTCACACATTAGTGATGAAGGAGCCAGGGTTTGCATCTAGGTAGTTGCAGGGTTGCTTACATCTTGATGTTAACTCCACATTATTGCCTATTACAAAATCAGCACTTAAGCAACACTGATTAGATGAATGGGTGAATGAACTGTATTTCATCCTGCTGCCAGATTTAGTAGTTCCAGTCCATCATGATCATGTTACATATACTCTCTGCTTTTTAGTTTTCATTGCACACATAAAATACACAAACTTAATTGGACAGCCTGAATTTATATACTTATATGTGTGTTTATGTGTACGCATATCACATGTGCATGTGTCTGTGTTTGCAGAAGTATGGACACATGTGCATGCATGGTATACACATATGCATGTGTGCATTATGTAATGCAATGCATGTGTGTTTGTGTGTGTGCATGTGTATAGCATGTTTGTGTATGCTGGTCTGTGTGTATATGTGTGTGTGTGGATCTGTGTATTCAGGTGTGTGTATATACACTGATCTGCGTGTATACATGTGTATACATGTATATACATGTGTACCTGCATTTGTGTGTATCTGTTTGTATGTGTGTATACATATGTGTATAGATAGATATTTGTGTGTGTGTATGATCTGTAACCACCACCCAGATTAAGAGACCCATCATTTCCAATACCCTAGAAGACTCTCTTTTGCTTTCCTTAGTTAGTATCACCTATTACTCCCCAACCAGAGCTAATGGATATTTTGACTTAGTTTCGTTTGTTCTTGAACCTCATTTGAGTGGAATCATACACTATGTAGTATTTTGTGTCACTTCCCTTTGTGATTTTGTCTGTAAGACTGATACTTATTGTTTCTTTAGCAATAGTTTGTGGTATCATATTCTATTGGCACAGTTAATGCTGACAAACATCCATGAAATGAAAAACAACCCAGAATCACTGATTAACTCAACATTTTATTCCTTTAGGATATACGCGGTATTCCAAGTGATCGCTTGAATAGAGTGCTAAGAACCGTGGAATCAGCAAGACATGAGCGAGAAAAACAAATACCCAACATTCAGCAGATTCGCAAATTCCTTGAACATCAGGTCAGCTGTAAAATTGAGGAAAGAACACTACTAACTGCAGGTAAGTCTGTTACCAACTGCCATGTCATTTCTGCAGACGGGAGTGAAACAGAACAACTGTTTCATAATTTTAAATGGTTCACAAACTTCGACACTTAATTATCAACTCTATTACTATTTGAACAATTAAATGCTGGGTCTCAAATTTTGTTTTTACATTAAAAAGCTCCTGTAGTGAGGACTCTAGTCCCCAGAGATTGGCTGGGCTTGTTCATTTCAGTGCCACTGTAGACAGTGTTGTAGTGTTTTCTTTTGCTTTTCATGCCCTGGAGACTCATGAGTGACACTGCTATTCCAGATAGGTACAATGCTTCTCAAGTGGATACCCTTTCAACTGGAGAAATACCCAAAGCAGTACACCTTCCTCCCAAAAGCAGACAGTTGATTAGACAAAGACCTGTTTTTACTGATAAGACATCTGTTCCAAAGTGAGTATTTTCAACCTTGAATCTTTTTTTATTGATGTTTGTCTCAGTCAGCTTGGGCTTCCGTAACAAAATACCATAGACTGGGTGGCTTTAACAATAGAAATTTGTTTTCTAACACCTCTGGAGGATGGAAGTCCAAGGTCAGGGTGCCAGCACAGTCAGGTTCTGGTGAAACTTCTCTTTTGGGGCAGACCAACCCCCTTCCTGCTGTGCCCTCACAATGCAGAGACAGCGCATGCCTTGGTCTCTCTTCCTCTTCCTACTAGGACCCTAATTCCTTCATGTGGGCCTCACCCCCATGACCTCATCTAAACCTAATCACCCCATCTCCAGATACCATTACACTAGGGATTAGGGCTTCAACATACGAATTTTAGGGGGACAAGCATTCAGCCCACAGCAATGTTTGATCCAACAGAGAATCACACTTGGAATGCCTCCCTGTCTCCATTAGCTGCTGCTCACTCTCTAATAAAGCAAATTCATAGATATTTATTTTAAATTCTGTTATTTACTCATGCTGGAAATATTTTTCTATTGTTTTTAGAGTTAAGAAAAATATCATGGAAGATCATTTTCCCAGAAAGTCCTCAACCATTGCGTGAGTACTGAGAGAGCAGCTGGTGGTGATTTTAAAAAATTCTTTTCATTGAACAATTCTTTCATTCTAAATGAGTATGCTCACTGTGGTTCACTGGATCCATAGTTACTACACGTAATATTTAATTTGTGATTCCTGTGTGACATCTTTGTTTCTTTATCAGATATTACCTAAGTCAACAGCATTTATCCCATGTGGCCTCCATAAACAAGTAAGGCCTGAGTCATTTCTGTTACCCACCCTCCTCCCTGTCCCCATGTCCAATAATTTTCAATAAGCATGATAAATTAAATGCATGATGTTGCTGGACCCATGATAGTGCAGTCAGATGCTATTTTAGTGTGGAAGTTGATAATGGCCCCAGACTTTACTCTCTTAGGCTCTCTAAGGATACTAAGATTCCCAGCTCAATCATTTGTTAACTATGCCACCAGTTCAGTTGCTTACCTGTTTTAAGCCTCAGTTTTCTTATCTGCAATACAGGATGCTGCTGCCTTTTTCACAGGATAATTCTATAGATGAAATGAGAACATATGAAAAGGGCTTGGCCTCAGTGCTTGGCACTTGTGGCTACTCAATAAACTGTAGGTATATTACTGTTGTTATGAGTAAAACTAATTTTATAATAATTGAATTTCATCATTGGCTTATTCTGGAAATGATGCTTTATATCTTCATTAAGGCATTACGTATATGTAGTAGAGGCAGTATATAATATAGTAGAGACTATAAATAATAATTCACCCTTCAAAACCACTTTTCATGTACATAATCTCATAGGAAGAGCCTATTTCACGGGATGTAGTGTAACTGAACACTGTCTGGAATTTAGGTGCTCAATGAATATTTTTTAAATGAATGAATACAAATCTGAATTTGTTTCACTTTAAAATATAGGGTGATAATTCATGTGATAGTACAAATGAGATTGTGTACTTATGTAAAAGTACTTGGTAGGGTGCAGTGTAAAGGTAAGCTGTAAGTAATGACACTATTTTAAAAGACGGTGTATTTTATTGCAGAAATTTTTCTTCCCCTGCAAAATGTTTTTCTTAAGTGTGTGAAAACCAATATTAAGAATGTACAAATTTGATATGCATGACTGGGACACTGTGCTGTACACCAGAAATTGACACATTGTAACTGACTGTACTTCAAAATAAATAAACAAACAAATAAATAAGTAAATAAAATTTTTTTTAAAGAATATACAAATTTGGGTTTAGAGGAGTAATGTCATCACTTCAGTCCATTTTGGTAAATACACCACGTGATTGGCAGGTCTGGATTTGAAGTGACTTTTTAGCCTTTTGCCTAAGTCCTGGACCTGGCCGCTGTCTTGTTCCATGGCCACACAGTCGTTTGTGATGCTCCCTGAGAAAGTTCCCACCACTTTAAGGGGCATATTGTCTGTGACTCCTGAAACATGGAAACAGTGCCCCTTGTTTCGGTTTTGATTTGTGTAGGACCCCTCCCTTTAGTTCAGAGGAAGAGCTGGATGATGACGACCTCATCCGGGCATATGCGTCCCCAGACTTACTTCCTGTGCAGTCGTCTAAAAGCAACAAGAGTAGCCTGGGAAAGAGCACCACCAAAAGTGACACTGACTGGACCGAGGGAAGTGAAATAGAGGACTCTGACATTTCTCCCAAGCCCACAGGTAAGCTTTTATCATTGAAAATCTCTCAAATTTTGTTTAGGACAGTGATTCTCAACTGGGGACACCAAGCACTGGGACTGGGAGCTGAGAAAGTGCTCAGGAAAGGAGGAGGTTAATCCAAAAAGCTCCTGCTGCCTGAGGAAAACAGACAGGACTTGGCAAGTCATTGATGTTCAGATGGGAGGAGAGGAAGGAGTTGGGGAGGCCTGGATGTATTAGTAACAAATACAAGGGCTGCTATAACAGAGAACCACGCACTGAGTGGCTTGTCTCACAGGAGCTGGAAGGCCAAAATCAAGGTGGCAAGGTTGGTTCCTTTGAGGGCTGTGAGGAAAGGGTCTGCTCTGTGCTTCTGTCCTTGGCTTGTAGATGGCTGTCTTCTCCCTCCACCTCATCACATCAACTTCCCTCTGTGTGTGCATCTGTGTCCAAATTTCCCGTGTTTGTAAGGACCTGGTGACCTCATCGTAACTTGATTACCTCTTTAAAGGTCCTTTCTCCAAATCAGGTCACATTCTGAAGTACTTGGGGAAGGACTTAAACATAGGCATTTGGGACACAATTCAACCCCTAACACCGGGTCACTGTGAGAACAGCTGTTCTACTACACAGTGCTGCATTTTGGAGATGGGGCAATCCTAAAGAAACAAAAGGTCCAAGTTTATAACTGCTGATAATTTGCTGAAGAGAACTGAAGCTAAAGGGTCATTAAAAAAAAAAAAAAAGAAATTCTGTTTAATGCAGTTTAAAAATTATATATTTAAGCATATCAGATGTAATTTACTGTGTATAATTTGTATATACCATGTATTTATATAATTATGTAAAATATAACTACTCATTTAAAAATAATTGATTTTTAAATACTGTATGAATATACTATTCTGTAGGCTCCTTCACTAGAATTATAAAGTTTCTGACCATGTACCTGAATGAGACCATCCTTCCTTGATTTAAAATAAAAATTGTATTCTTCTAGTCTAGCGGACTATGATTTTTTTAAAAGGGATTCTAAGTGTTTAATGTAACCTTTTTAACCCCCAAAATACATCAGTTGACTTAAATTTAACAACGTATAATTACTTGCAAAGCCTAGACTCTCAAATTGTTTGTAAGGTTATTTTGGAACTGAAGATAGATATTAATTTTTTTAACTTCACCTATTTTCTATTGGTCCTACAGGAACCTCCATTAAAACATTAACTGGAAAAGTTGAAAAGACGGTTTCAAATCACAAAAATGTGAATAAGCCAGTTGGTGGGATTAATGTTGCTGAGGCATTCCTCAAAAAAGAACTAAAAGAAGATCTAAAGGTGAAATCACTTTTACTTGCTAAACATACACAGACAAATCATCTTTTAATGAATACACTTTAATAGTTGTATTTTTTATAGTGAAATGTAAAACAAGTATAATTGTTACAGAAACGACAGGCTAGCCAAGAAACAAGCACCACTCGGAGGGTTGGAGTACTCAGATGTATTACACCGGCAGGCTCAGAGGGGCTTCTGCTCCAAATCCCTGAGCACCTCCAAGACGTGTGTATGAGGTTTTATAGAGCTAATTACAAGCTTGGGGTTATTAGCCAATAAGGCACGAACAGCAAAAGCAAGGAATCAGTACACTGGAACTTATCTAGTAGGAACAGATCATGTTACTGACACTTGTTGAGCTTGGATTTAAGAGTTAGCTTGTTATCTGACTAAACTTCAGATTTACGAGTTAGCCCAGCAACACTTAAATCAGTAAACCGACACTTACTACATTTAATTTACGAGTTAGTTTGTTAGTCCAGCCTGTCTTTTCCTTCTCATAATTATTTTAGAATAGTAGAGGTTGGGATTTTTACCTTGTTTTCAGTATTGTTTCTTCCCATTCCACAGAGAATCAGAGGTATTGGAAGGATAACTGGTAATAACACATCATACACTTACCAAGTTTTACAGGTTTTCAGAATCCTGTCCCATGCATCATTTGACTTTTGCAGACATTAGGTAGTTTATTCACGGTCACTTGTGGCTGACCAGAACCTGGGGCCTTCGGGTCTGAGTCCGGGGACCTTTCTGCTACTGTAGGTGACCTGGAAGTAGGGGCTTTCCGGGGTTTACCCCCACTTTGGGAGCCAGAGTCACAGGAGAAATGCTTCAGGGAGACTGAGCGAGCGGAGGACAGGGCCGCGCTCCTCTGAGCCTGATGGAGGCGAGGCCGCACATTCCGGCGGCTCCGGCACCTGGACGCCAGAAGGGTTTCCGTGGGGTCAGTCCCCGCGCGGCTCGTCTGTGTTTACCGGGTCTTCCAGTGTAGTTGCT
Organism: Camelus ferus; assembly: GCF_009834535.1. Lineage (NCBI taxonomy): Eukaryota > Metazoa > Chordata > Mammalia > Artiodactyla > Camelidae > Camelus > Camelus ferus. Next base: position 37,031,702 of record NC_045709.1, read on the forward strand.
CTTTTTCACTTAGAGCAGACGTAATTCTTCCCCTGTTCACCTAAGGAATCCAGAGCTTTCCTCACATTACTTTTGTAAGTTAGCACCACCTGTGTTACACAACCTAGAAATGAGAGGAAGTGACGTCATGGAGAGCGCGCCGACGCGTCCTACTCAGAAAGGCCGCCGGAGAAACAAGCGTGCCTTTGGTCCGGGGCCGGTTCTGCAGGGCCTATGTGATGTGTCCTGCAGTTAAATGTCCTGTTATCACAAAGGTAGGAGCCCCAGAGCCGGCCTAGCTCCTCCTTGGGGGGCACCCTGACTTGAGTTCTGCAGCGTAGTGTTTACAGAATGTTCTAAATTCGTGATTGATGAGTAGGAAACGTAACATTTCCATGCAATGAAACAGACAATAAACATGGTTCTCTCCACTTTCACAGCACAGATTTCCATGTCACTGCCCTCCAGAGATGACCAGATAGGGGATCTTCTGAGGCTCCCGACTTCTTATCATGTGTGTCGGTGGCTCAGTCTGGCCAACAAAGTGATTGAGGGGCTCGAACATGCAGTTTCTTTAAGAAACATTCATTATCCTCCACGTGTTTTTTTTTTTTTTCAGTGTGCAGATGTGGATGACGACGACTGGGACATATCATCCTTAGAGGAAGAAAAATCTTTGGGGAGAAGAATCGAGAGAGAACAGAGGGAACCCCCACCTGTGAAGAAGGAATCAAATTCTATTCAAGTGCCAAGTGCCTGGGGTGCAACTAACCTGAAAGGGCCAAAGGGAGAAGGTTCGCTCCTTTGGTGTCTAGTAGAAGCCTTTTTAAGTATCTAATTAAACTATGCTAACATATCATCAGACAAAAAACACTCTGTGGGCATAACAAAGAATGTTATATTATTCTAATATGGACTGAATGCAAGCAATTTACTTCTTTCTATATATTTACTAATTAAAAAAATTTAACTTTAGGTCTAATTTTTAGTTTTTAAATTTTTAAAATACATTTTTTGAAAATGCCCATACAAATACTCACTTTATACAGATGCCTCATAGAAATTTAAATTTCTGATCTATACCTAAATGAGGCCATTTTCCCTGACCAACTTCCTGGTATTCATCTGTTTACATAGTAAATTTTTTCTTGATTTTCTTCTAAGGAAGGTTTCGTTTCGTTTTTAGCATTGGAGCCAGTGGGATAAATGACATGAAACCATTCACTGCATTTGTACCTATCCACGCAGTCTAGAGTCTGGATAATAAGTCCAGTAACTCTCAATCCATTTAATTTTAAAAACCAGGAAATGTCATTTGTGTTCTTTTACTCAAAGTGACTCTTCTCCATGCCACGCCCAACCCCCGCAGTGCCTCCTCTCAGCAGTTCTGCATCAGTGCATCTCATGAGCCGTGCCTCTGAGTAACTGGGCTCAGACCCCTATTTCTAGACTCATCAGCTTTAGACGTGACCTGTCAATGTCCTGCTAAGACAGATGAGGATTTGGCTCTTTTCCCCATTCCCTGCACCACTCATGCCCCTTCTTCAGTACTTTTGTTCCCCTTTCTGTAATTTTAAATGAATGCATGCACATCTCTACATTTGCTCTTTCGGTTTGCAGCAGGATCTCCTGCTGCACTCCCCCCTTTGTAAGATAAGCCGTTGCTGCCTCTACCCTTTACTTGGCCTCTTCTCTCCACCAACATGTCATTCATAACACTGACCTTCTGTCACCATTGTAAGTTTTCTGTGCAGCGTCTGAAGATCAATCCTAATCGTTGAAAAACCAAAAGACATTTTTATGTTACAGCGACTCTGTAAGGGCACAGGACCAAGAGGACACCTTGAGTACATTTCCTTCCTCCTGCAATTCCGTGACCCCAGGCCCCTCAAAGGAAATACTTCTAGAGACACTCTCAAGTGGAATTCTCTGCACTGTACTATTTCAGTGGTGGCTCAAGGCACTTTTGAACTAACTTCATATTTAACCTCATCTATCCTAGAAAATCTGTCTTTACCACCTAGTCCCTCCTTGGATTGTTAATTTCGTCCTCCTCTCTTTACCGCTGTCAGCCTCCAGGCCCTGTACTGAATGCCGGGAAAGAGAGGCCGGGAGGAAGCTTCCTTACAAGGGCCCTGCGAGGCTGCCCTAGAGACGTGGCCATCCTGTGGCCAGGTTGTTTCCTGCCTCCGGCACTGTCTCCTGTGGGAGCTGGAGGTGGGGTGGCGAGCAGACTCAGACACTCAGTGACAAATTGCAGTGTGAAGTTATGGATTTTTATGGGCTGGACAAGGTGCTTGTTTAATCACTGGGGCCTCCCCTCCCTCCCTCCTCTCTTTCTCCACAGGACTTCAGGATGAATCAAGCACACTGAAAAGCAGCTTAGTCACCGTGACTGATTGGAGTGACTCTTCAGACGTGTAACTGTCATCCCACACGTCAGGAGGTCCTAGCAGACGCCAGCAGTATTTCAGTCCTCAGCCTACAGGACTCCAATGCTCCTGCCTGACAGTATTTCCCACAATAACAAGGAAGCTGGTTCTGAAGGAACAAGAGTCTCTTTAATGGCACCTAATGCAGTATTGAAAAACAAACTGTCAACAGTATTTTGAAGCATATAAAGGTGTTTAAGACTGCTGCTGCTTTTAAAAATGACGTGTCATTGAAGTCATAAAAGTTTTTTCTTTAGAACGGTACTCTAGTATTTAAGTGTATTTTTTTCAACTAATATTTAAGTGAATTTAAAAAAAAAAAAACTTACAGCAGGTTTTGGTTTGAATTAAAACTTTTTTAAATATCTTTCCCATGTACATTATCACATTGGAAGTGTTTTATTATAAAATTCTGTTAGTATCCGTAGAATTGAATTAGTAGAATTAGTGAAATACCAAGTGTAGACTGCTTATTTTTCACATAGAAGTAAGTTTAGAGTTACAAAAATGTAGCTAGGCCCATGTTAACTACACTTTCCAGAAGCACCTTTACCCTGTGCCACTTTGAGCCATTGCAAGCATGTTGTTTGTTACTATTAAACAATTACTTCAGATCTGTACTATTTCTGCAGCATAACCTTGACCTTGGATATTTTATGAATAAAATGTAGCAATTTTAAATGTCAATTAATTTATTGGAATTTGAGTAGAACAGATCAAGTCAATACTAAATTTGTATGTGTCTGTAGTTTTTTTCACTTTTTTTAAAATGCCCAACCATATTATAAAATACCTCAAAACTAATTTAGTTCTATTCTTAACAGTGACATTTTCAACAGTCAAAGTTCATATAAACTGTTTTTTGCATTTTTTATACTTTGTGGTACTATGTGTACTCTGTTTCCAAAAAAAGTAACATTTTAACTAAATGGTTTGTTGGGTTTTGGATCTCTCTTCATTTTGTCAACCTTTCAAGTAAAGCCCTCCATTACATCCTTGTGACTGTGGCTGAGTTATTCGAGCTGATTTCTGAGTTAGACTTATCTCATTAGGGGCTTGTAGCTTGTCTCGGTAGCTATGCCATGTTTGCTGACTTAAAGTTAGAACAATTTTTTATGTTTCTGCCCCAGCTTTTCACTTGTGGGCCACTGTCACTCTTTTAAAAACTTCCAACAAAGACCAGCTTATGTAAATGTGCTCGCTTTCTGTATAAGTTTCTAAAAGCTCTAACAAATGTGCTGAATCAAATTTTCACTGTAGTAGGACAGAGATAAGCAACCTACAAAACACCTAAGAGGGCACATAGGCGCCTGTGTTCACTCCGTCACTTATTCCAAAGAGATCTGCTGAGTTTCCTGAGCTTATTTTTTTAACATGCATTATTAGTTCATTTAATTAGAACAAATTTGAAGTGTAGTAATTATAATCTTCATCTTAAAGATGTGATAAACTGAGGGTTACACAATAACTTGCCAAAGGCCATACAACTAGAAAGTAGCATGAGCAGGCTTTAAACTGGGTCTCAGATCCAAGTTCTGGGTCTCCACGTCTTCATTCCTGAACAGAAAGGGTTGGGAAAAAGTGATGAACTTCCGCTAAGTAAATCCAGCATTTAAATGAAGTCAGTGCATCTGTGTCATAAAGGCCACGTCTAGTCCATTTTTAGATTGGACCAGAATTCGTTTGTCCATTTTCCTCTTGGCCATCACCTTCAACTCCCTGTTACTGATGCATAGCTAATGTGTTTCTGGCTCCTGAAAGAGCTTTTCTGTGCTTTCACCCTTCCTCTCCCTAAATTCTGCAGGACCTGGAATAGTTCAGTACAGTCGAAACATCACCTTCACCAGTACAGCTCTGAAGTATAAAAAATGGTCTTAAACACACTCACAAAGGCCTGCCCCTACACTGGCCTGTAACACCTAACCTCCCTCCATGGCTTCCAATTCATTTGTATCCCTGGGAACGGTATTCAAGTATTATAGTCTAGTGTATATATATTATACATATGTAACAAACCTGTTCGTTTCCTTTTCTTTCCATTGAGCACCTCTAAACAATGTGATTTTCCTCTTTAAGCCTTTCACGCTTCAGGAAAATGTTACGGTCACCCATGCCACGGTTAGTATTGGAAAGTGTCTGACTCACAGATGACACAGATGCCAGTTCTTACCCAAGGCTTGAAACTGTATATTTCACCCTAGACTGCCTCAGTTCAAAGTCCTGGTTTTGTCACTCGCTGTGGCAAGTTACTTAAACTCTGCTTTCATGTGCTCCTCTGCCGATTCAGGACCCTAACAGTGCTCTCCTCACAGGCGTTGTGAGGGTGGAGTGAGTCAGGGAGCATGTAGTGTCTGGAACAGCGCCAGGCACCCGCACATGGAGGTAACCACTGCCCTTATGGACATGCGGTAAGACAGCCAGCTCTAGAAATAAAACACTGTCTGTTCAGAGGTCAATGCAGCATCTTACATGTCTTGAAAAATGCGTAAACTCTCCATTACCACTTAGTTCCACACACAGGACCTGAGCAACACGCCGGACGCAGCTGTAATAAGTGAGGCAGGCACCACACGGCTCCAGGCCTGCCTCTGCTGGCTCTGAAGGCAGCCACAATCAGCATCTCTCGCTTGGCTTTTGCTGATTCCCCACCCCAGAACCTACTTTCTGTATCAGAGAAAGCTGAGCAGGTATTTAAGGCGGACGAGCCAGGCAATGGGCAACAGCGTCTTGGCCCCGTTAGCCCTTCCTTGAGTAGTTGTTGAGGAGGATGGTGGTGACAGACAGGTGTGAGAAACTAGAAGTCAGCTCTATACAGCCAGGAACGTGTCCGTTCAACCCAAACATCTCGAAGAAGAATGTTAGATCTCCCCCATACTGTTTACAAGACACCACTCCGTCTATACCTTCTGTTTAATATATGAAGGAAAAGAAACATAAAAAACAGGGGCAAAGACTGCAAGGTCTGAATGATTAAGAAGATGACATTATGAATACTTTTGGAATCTTTGGTGCTAAATACATTACAGGTTTTTTGGATGTATGAAATATATACAAATTCTGTAAATAGCCTGTTTATTTTTTTAAAGAAAGCCACAACAGAAAACGATTAGTATGTAACTAGGTCAGGACATTTACATCCAAATAATCAACAAATTCTTCAAATTCATATTTGAAAAGTAGTTTGAGTGTTAATTATAGGAGAACCTCGGGATCATTTTGTGAACAGTTCACGTTTGTCACGAGCTCAAGACACAGCTTGTGGCTGTGCTCTTTTCAGACGTAAGCATTTTTATCAAACTGTTTTGAAGGGTTTGTGGTTTTAAAGTCTCCTTCTCTGCCAGGATACTTTGTCCGAGAAGACATGACAGACGTGGCCCCATTGTACGTGTATCCCATTCTGAAAGGCAAAACAGTTTCATAGGGTCTCTTATATGGAGGGCAAACAAAAACGGGAAGAAACCACTTTCCCCCTATTTCTGTCATCGCTAAGTTTGTCTTTCCCTGATTCCTGTTCACTTTCTTCCCTCTTCTCTCTCGCTTCAAGAACTGCATCAATGTCATTTCCGAACAGCTGGTGTGATCAAGAGAATCTGCAGAAGAAATGGCTTATCTGTCCGGTTACTCTTCTTCAAAGCTATTATTTTAAAACTCATCTTCCTGGAACCTAGGAGACCATAGTGACCTTTATCAGTAATTTCTGCCTTTGTGAAAATTACGAGACCAAAGTGAAGAATATGCCCCCAGAGTTAGACCTAATATAATATAATACAATATAATACAATAATATAATATTCAATATAAAATGTGCTATACTTAACTATTATATTTACTATATATCCCTAACCTTTCCCAATTCTAGGTTTCTGAAGTTACTAAGAATCATGTGAACTATCTATAATTTGTCCTACAGGTAACAATTTAGAATACTATTAGACTTTTTAACAGGTCATTTTTGTCTCTTTTCCATACCTGGGTGTTTTGCTGTTGTCAGATATTGAAAAGCAAAATATGACACCACCAATTATGCAGAGTGAGGCTCCTGCCCATCCAATAAACAGAGCAGCTCCTAATTCATACCTGTGAGGAAGTATTGCACAAGTATTAGGGCTTACTTATTTGGGGAGAAAACAGCATTTAACACTACTAGCCAACACTTACTGAATGCGCATAACACATTTTTGCTGTTGGCGCTTGTACAGGTCGTCTGAACATCTCTATCTGTATAATGCTTTAAACATTTTCTCAAAGGGTTTTTATAGCTATCACTTGACTATATCTTCCCCACATTCCGAAAGGAAGATGAAGGGATCCCAGCAAGCAAAGCAGAAGCAGTCAGCAGAAGCTGGGAACTCCTGGCTCAGCCAGCAACTTTCCTCTGGGCTCTGCCGAAGCTCACAAAGCTATCTATTTATTCTGTTGCACGGAGCAAATTATTTAGACAGACTCCAGTTAGAAAAAGGACAGCTGCCTCTGCTTTCATTGCAGTTCAATTCAGTAAACGTTTTTATCAAGCACCCGCTGCATGCAATCACGTGCAAGGTGCTGAAAGGCGTCACAACATGTTACCCCCAACCACACCACATAGGCATAAGGATTATTTTGAGCTGAAGGCAACTGAGAAGAAGCAGATACAAGAAAAGCTCTGTCCTCCCCACTCCATTTGCCTAAAAGCAGGACATGAATTTGCAAAGCTGTCCCCGCTTTCACTCTCTACCAGGAAGGACAGAAGTTTATTCCCGGAGACACTGTCCATCATGATCAGACCACAAATGACACCAGAGAAATCCATGTAACAAACTTCACTGACTCTTATCTTCCGTTGATTCCCTCATTATCTGCCTTCCCATAGTTTTTGCCCCTGGAAGCTCAAAGTCCTTTTTCTTTGTCTTGTCACTTCTCTAACGTTGTTCTTTTTGGGGGGTTAAGATGAGTTCAAGTTCAAATTCTAGCCAGTCCTGTGAGTTACACATCACTGGGCACTCCCTCGTGTATGTGTGATGCACATGCTAATAAACTGTTTTTCTCTTATTAATGTCTTTTTTCAGTCTAATGTATAGGACCCCAACAGAGAACCTAGGAGAGTAGAGAAAAAAAATTTTTTTTTCCTCTTCTAAAGTGTCCATGAAAGATCAGTGACAGATACAGCCTCTTTTTGCTTCTTACTACAATCTAGTGGGAGGTGAATAAAAAAACAACTATCGCTTAGTGATATGAAGCACCTTCCAGACGCCAGGCCACAGGACTCTACGGGTGATCAGAACAGATCCAAGAGAGACCGCCCAGCCCTGGAGAGGTCATGCTAGAAAGGTACAAATCACACTACTGAGAATAACAAAGGAAATCACTTACAGCAGAGGGCTGGAGGAAATCCTTTTAAGTGTGTGTGTGTTTATGTATATATGTATGTATGTATATATAATGTTTCAGAGAAACAAACAAGGAATGAGAAAATTCTACTAAAATCTCAGGAGCTGTGTGTTCTCACGTCTGCCTATCCTTTTCCTGAAGGACAGGATTTTTTTTTTTTTAAATAAAGAATTGATTCTCAGTCTTTTTTAGCCCACAGACCTCCATCACAAGGCAGAAACTGATGGACACCATTCCCCACCTAACGCCGCTGAAGTCAGAGAGGGATGGATCTGTTTAGATGACACAGACTCCAGAGAGGGGCTGAGGAAGGAAAGGAAGAGGTGAGAGTAAGAAGGGAAAGGATGGGGCCAGCGCAGCCTGTCCCCATGGAACAGGGTGCAGGAGCAGGCCAGGCTTGGGCATCACAGCCACATGCACAGCAGCCGGCGTGAGCGGCCTGGGCCCGTCCTTCACCTCATGCTACGTGCCATGTCGCTATGTGTGAACTCCCCTCCAGGCAGGGGCAGGCTTCCCAGTGTGGTGTGAGTCGCAGAAGTGGTGGTAAGACAGCGTGGCCCTAGCGAGTGGGAAGAGGAAGCAACATTTACACAAGATGAGGGCCTTGTGGTCCACCTGCCCATTTCCAGATCTGGCTGTCAAGATAATTTCACAGCCTTCATCTGCAGTTGGGAAGGGGAGACAGACACGATACACGCTGCCCTGGGATCCCTCCTTTTCTCATGCCTGTGTTGCCTCTCCCGGGAAATCAAGGTGCTAGCTGAAGCACGGAACAGCTGTGAGCTCCTCATCCTGCACTGCAGCACCGATCAGGCTCTGGGGACTGAGAAACTCCTCCAGCTGCTCCCATCAGAGGCACCGGCAGATGCAGAAGTTGGTTGGTGTAAGTGGAGGGAAAACCCCTTCAGTCTGCACCAAAAAAGACAGCTCCAAAGAGCACCAAAGAGAGAAGTGCACCGATGAAAAGAAAAGAGCTGGGTGGATCCAGAGTGTTAAACTGGTTGTTTTATAGATTTCTTCATCACATATCGTGTTACACATCTGAAAAGGATATCCTGGATTTCCACAATCAGCCCTTCTTGTATATTTGAATGAGATTATACAAATAAAATGAGCAGAGGGCCTGCCAAGCTGTAGGTGCCTGTCACTGGACCTCTTAAAAACATCTGCTAGTCCCCTAGTAAATGAGCATTGAACCCGTCTGCTGCCATCCTTTCACTAAAAGATGAGCATGCTGAAAGTTTCTACTCGGAGGACATTACTATAGGATCACAATTTAATGATACTTCCTACTTCTCTTTATTTTTTCCCCTAGAGTCTAGGCTGTCTTCTCTCCTGAAACTACGCATTAGTATCTGACTCTTAGTTCCCACACCCCTAGAAGAAACAGTTTGAGATTTTTCTTAAAACAGTTAGCTTTCTAAAATAGGATGCTAGTGCTGGGTACCACAGTTAAAAATGTCTCTAATTATTAATTGGAGTCAATTAGAAGTGAAGGTGGTAGAAATCATAAACCATAGCTTGGCACTATGAATTCATTTAAAAAGAGCATATGAATGTGTACAAATCAGAGGATAAATTACCCAGACAGCACAAATGTTGGGAACTATGTCTTTATATTCATTTAAGCATCCTGAAACATTCTGAAGGAATTTAGGAATCATGAGTTTGGCTTATATTAAAAACTGGTTCACTTACTCCTGTTTTTAAATATATTTTTAGATTTTCTTGAGGTGACTAAATATAGACTCTATTCCAAGGAGAATATCATTTCCCTTTGAATTCCTTGTGAATTCTGTCAGAGACAAACGTCTAAGGAACAGCACCAGTTTAGAGTTGAAGTCTTTGAGCAACTCCACGTCTACACCGGTAATTGTTAACTATTTGGATTGAGGGCTTCTGTGGCTTGGTTCTTTCTTTTACAGACTTTTTCTTCTTCATTCTGTTGAAAGACACGTATAGCAGTGACTTGAATTCACACCTGTCAGCGTGCGTGATCTGGCAGGAAGGACTTGTCTTATTGAAAGACAGGACTGAGAGTGAACCGTGGAATATCCACTCCAGTTTGCTCTGGACTACGCCTCCTTTGACATTCATCGGGAAACTGTCTCTGCCTTTCTTCATTTTTGGTAACGCTAAGCAGCTGACTTCAATATCTCAGATTATTATCCAGATTTCAAATGATCCATTACAGGTCTTTCTTTGGTTAACAATATCCTCCTGGCCCTAGACCAGAGCCTTTCCCACTCAGAGCGAGGCCTTTTTATTATGCTGTTACAATCGCCAAAGCTTCTTCACTGTTCTGAAAGGCTATAAATCTGCTTGGCACCAGACAGATCCACGACCGTCAGGCTGAGGACAGAACTTCATTTTACAGATCGGAACACTGTTTCTGCAACATCTCTCAGACATTCTGCTTAAGGGCTAGGACTCAACAAAAGCTGCCTCATGACCTTAATTCATGTAATTTATGTGAATACAGTAAACAAGTCAATAGGGAAAATGTTCACTTCTATACAGAGAGAGTAGAACACAGATTAATCACTTAAGATTTCTGCCCCCCCCCAAAAAAAACCATAAAGGTCTAAGGCATTAAAATGGACTCTGAAACACTGGATGAAGTTACTCTCATCCACCTGCTGTACCTGGGGCTCCTGGCCACTGCTCACGGCTTTCTTTCCTGTTGAGAAAGCCAGGGCAGAACCACACTTGGCGGCCTTAACTGTGATGCACTTCACTCTTCACCTTGTACCTCAGCCTTGTGACCTGCACAGTAATGCTGAGGGAATGGACTGAGGAACACCCCTCATTTTCACCTCCTATTTTTGTCTTTCTTGCACCTAAACCCCTGTGGATGACTTGATGTGTCCTCCACGGGGAACAGGTGTAGTTCCCTGGTCACCACCACAGAAATGACAGGCCAGGCATTGTGCTACTCGTGTTTTGGGGCAGATGAGGGCACAGCTCTGTTCTCAAGGATCTCACAGTCTAGCAGGGATGGTCAGATATTAAGCAAATAATTCGAGTGTGATGAAACATAACAATAGAAGCAGAAGAGCATGTTTTTGCAAAGTAAACATGACCTGTTCTCCCAAATCCATATAGACATGGTTTAAGTAAAAGTCCACCATAACAACAGCTATGAGTACTGCCAGGATTTTGTTTTGTGTGCTGGGTCTTGTGGTTTTTTTTTTTTTTTTTTTGCATATTTTATCATATTTGATTTTCATTACAAACCTGAGAGATAGGTCTTACTACCGTCATTTTACAAATGAGAAAACTGAAGCTGAGGGAGATTAAAATGATTGCCCCATATCTCAGCTAACAGAACCGAGACTTAAAACCCGAATCTGTGACTCCAAACCCTGAGCTTTTAACCGCCACTCTTTCTTCCTTTTATGTAAACTTTAGCTAAGTAAAATATGGTATCAATATGAAAAAACACAATCAGTGCATCATGGGGTTTTTTTCTTTGTTTTTTTGTGCAGTTTGTGTGTGTGTGTGCGTGTATTTTCGGCGGGGAGAGGTAATTAGGTTTATTTATTCCTTCACTTATTTAAAAAAAATTTTTTTAATGGACACCGTGTTTTCAGTTGTCATTTCAGAAAGATACGGGTTTTCTCTCTCCCTGGCTCATTACCTTCTCACTGGCTCTACAGTATGGAATTTTTTCCGAATTCCCTCAGGCTGTCTTTTCACCCAGCACAAAAAGAGGTGAGTGTTGTCATTGCTGGGCTTGGAAAAAAAGAAAGTGCAGCTTCTCCCAAAACAAGACAAAAACCGTTTAACGAATGAAAATAACCTCATCCTTTTAAGGTCCCCAGAGAACAGTGAGTGACCTTGCTGAAGGTCCCAGGGCGAGAAGCCAGGTCTTTTGACATCTAGGATCATCTTTTTTTCAGACATACTTGCCTACTTCTCATTTGAATCAAGGGTGGTAGCAGCCAAAACATTTCAGTTACCTTAAAACAACTAAATGGGTTTTTTTTAAATTTAAAGTTTAGTAAGTGTACCCATATATAATCAGTGTTAAGTTTAAAAGTGAATGCTATTGGTATGCCATTCTTTTAAAGATTACCGTCTCAAAGAAACTTTCCTCAACTCATAGGCTTATATAATCCAAGGTCTGTATAACTGCATGAATGAATTTTACGGAAATAAGCCTTCTACAGGTACTAGCTACAAACACACATTTCCCCCAAATGCTCCACATTCTTTTGGGGTCCCAGGTACCAGAAGCAGGGTGTTCAGTGCCCGTGTCCTCCCCGAGGCTGTTGCAGTCTCGTCTCCCTTATACAATTCACATCAGTTAACAGTTCTCTCAACAGCCTGGAAGATGCCACAAGATTTCCTACCCAAGGCTTCTCAAGGCACTACAAACCAGTGGCAGATGCCTCCTGAAAGGTGGCTAGAGTAGAATGGGATAATTTAAATAATAAGCATGTAACTTGCATATGGAACCTTCATGGAGAATTCTCACATCTAGGAAATGCAAAAGAATGACTGATTTTTTGTGTGTGTGTCAATTCTAAATTGCTTTGCAGTGTTCATAACAGACATGCATGCATTATCTTTTCATGTGTTATGAGTTTATCATTAGGGTAGTTCAGAATACTCCAGACGGGTTGTGTTAGTAACAGGTAACACTTACTAATCACTACCATGTGCTGCTGTGAGGGGTGCTGTATCTATGTTGTTTCCTTTAATTTTCCCAAAATTCAGAAGCAGGGGGGTGCTATTCCTGTTATCCAGACGAAGCAACTGCGTCTTCCCTAAGCTCACAGAGAAGCAAGAGCCAGGAGCTGAGCAGAGACCTAACTCGAAAAACTGCCTCTTAACCTCTCTGCCTCCCTCCCTCGTGTGTAAAGTGTGCAGTGGATACCTTTATAGGAGTTCTAATTCTTGACAGCTGTTCAAGGAAATTTTAAAAGCCATCCATGGTACAACTTAATATAGTATTGGCCAAAGTAAATTGTAATTTAAAAGGAATATCTCATGCCGCCACAATTCCACAGTTCAACTCAAAAACAAATCTGTTATTGACCAACATCCATGCTATTGATCTCAATTCATGTGGATAACTGGGGGTTTACTGGGCTTGATTTTAAGTGAGAAATCATGTGCTGAATCACAACACTCAAGGTAGACCCAATAACATGTTTTCACGCAAACTTTGATGTCTGAATACACTGACACTGCAGAGAGGGCTGTGCTCTGACACAGGAAATTCCTAAAACAACCAGTGCTCTCCTGTGACATGTGAGGGAGTGACTGGCAAAAGTCTGTGTCTGTGGAGGTGGGCGTGCACATCTGTTTGTGTTGAGGGGAAAATATACAGGTGCACTTGCAGCAGAACTGAATGGGTCAATTAAAAGCATATCCTACATCATCTTCAGAATCCTCCGCAGACCACCTGAAAACACTTCAGAATCGAACCTGGTGTTGGCAAGCTGTGCGCAGGGTGCGTTCTCATGAGAAGGGTCTCAGGAATATCTCTCCATTTGCCAGTTTCAGACTATCATGTATCTCTAACTCAGTGCTGCGATGGAGATGACCAGAAATGAAGATTAGGAATCACACGAGTGTTTCTTTTAAATGGGTTCACGTGCCAGGTCTCTTACAAACCTGCCTTCCACTTGTGAGCCAAGAGTCTTAACGACAGTTACCCTTTCCACTAGGTCTCCAACATTTCAATACACGTTTCTCTGTGACCACCCTTAATATGTCATATAAGGTAATACACTACTACATTAATAACCTCTGCTTAAGGGTCAGCACCCTTAAAAACAACAGCTAACATCTACTGAACGCTGACTACATGCTAGGAACCATTCTAAACAGCTGAAAAGTACTATCTCATTTAATCCTCACAACCTCATAGTCCCTATTATTCCCATTTTACAGGTGAGGAACACAGGACACAGAAAGGACAAGTAATTTCTTCGAGGTGATACAACGAATAAGTGGCAGAACTGGGGCTTCCTCCCTGGCAGCCTGGATCCAGGGTCCTCAGAGTTAAACAGTGTGTACGCTGCCTCTCCTCCCCATTCCTTTAACCCAATGCCCACAAGCACGCTCAGTCTTTCCACTCCAGGAGAGATGCAGACAGACAGACAGACAATCATGCACCACTACTGACCGATCATCCTTGCTGTAAATGTCACGGAGTACAGTTAGATTGCAAAACCAGTAGGACAGTCTCTGCTTTGAGATGCTCCTGGTCTGGCTTGGACGGTGGACCGATAAGCAAGTGCTACTGCCTAGTGGGGCCACAACAGAAGCAAGGGGGCCAAAGGGAGCACCCGGGAGTGCTCCCCACCCAGAACACGAGTCCTGCAGGGCTTCACCAGGATGTGAAAAGGAGAGGGACGGGGGGGGGGGGGGTGGTAAAAGCTGCGTCACCAGAAGGCACAGCAAACTGGAAGGAACGGTGACTTCATATACTGGTCAGTGAAAACAAAACACAGTTGCCAAACACTTGGTTTCCAAGTACATTTTTAAGTCATGCTGGCATAACAAAAGCATCAGAGCACTTCTGGTGATCTGAAGCGGCCAGTGCTACCACAGAAATCACGGAATAACACCTTCTTAATATTTAACAGTCGAATTCTGTTTTGTTTTTAACACTTAGCACTTCTGTGGAATCCCTTATCCGAGAATCTCTGAGCTGTTTACCACTTAATTCATTCTCCAAATAACCTCATGATTGGAGTAAGCTTAAGTAAACAAAACATCTATAATTCATTAAATTATAGTAAGGACAGAAGACAGAAGTTAAAAATCTTGGCAAGGTCACCTAGTGAGATCGATAATCCTTTCACCGTCACCCAGGAAAATGTGTGTCATCTAGAAACGTACTTCTTGAATTGTCTATTGTGCATTTTACTTGATAGATAACAAGAATGAGAAAATTTACCAGGAGGAAGACAGCTGTTTATTTCTAACTACTAAATAATCACAATGGTGAAAAGATTTTTCACCTAAGTAAATTTAAACTAAATTAAATTAAATCCTAAAGTAGAAATTAAATCTATGCCAGGAATGAAGAGGGCCAGTGATAAATAACTCCATGGTTTTACAAACTCTGAAAATAAAAGGGCTGGAGAATAAGACCCAACATGAATATATGAGCCAAAACATCAACAATAAATTTCACGGACTAGAAGAGAAGGCACCTAAGATGACAATGCCCTGTTTCCTCAAGTGAGGAAATCGCCTCAGTGCTCCAACTTTGCATGATGTGAAAAGAAGTCTCTTTATGCTAATCAGTTCTTCCCTGGAACAGTTTATTTAAGGAAAAACAAAGCAAGACACTCAGGAAGTTAATGGTTTGGACAACAAAGCCGCGGTGGGAATAATGTAATTATATTTCAACACCGTGATAGGGTGCTTGTGACCGTAAGCTTGCAAGAAGATAGATTTCTTTTTTAAATTTGGTGGGTTTTGCTCTAATAAAGACGGGGAAGTTGGTTTGAAACAGCCCAAAGGGAAGAGTTGAGAAATAGCTTTCAAGGCTTTGCAAGAGCCCACCCCAGAGCCATAAAACATCATCACAACTTGAATGAAGGCGAGGAAGCAAAACAAGAGGGAAAAAAATGGGGAAACAGCAGAACACAACCACAGTCAGCTGAAACTGTTCAAAGACTGTGATTCTGTCAAATGATTGTAGGCAGGAAGAAACATCTTCCCAGATAAGTTGAGGGAAAGGAGGGGTTTCGGACACAAAGCCTGATGCTGTGTGCAGTGCTACTGCCACGATCTTTATTTCCTCATCAATAAAGCGCCTGTTGAGTTCCCTGCACATAGTAGGAATGTGGTGGGAACTTTGTTGATGAGCTTATTTGTGTATTTCTAACTTAGGCAACCAAAGTGGGCCTTACATAGGGATGTTCTGGAAATCCACAAATAAGATCAATTAACATAGCAGAGAATTATTAAGGAAAGCAACAGCCACAAAACCAGGTTTTGTGGCCTGTTTTCCAGTGCATTTTAGAGCAAGTATTTGCTCACTGGAAATTTAAACTAGGGCACATGGCAAGCAGCTGTTCCTCACTGCCCTTCCCAAGGGCCAAACACATGCATGCCGGTGGCTGGCGCAGTCAGGACATCTAGGGCTGGAGGGAGAGGTGTTGCTTGGTGGTGGAATCACTTTAGGAAGATGAAAGCGCAATAAGGATGGGAAGAGGAGAGTGAGCCCGCCTTCTCTGTCCATCCTCTCCGAGGCTTCCTCAGTCTGCTGAGATAACAGAAGGCTTTTTTTTTTTTTGCTCATCCTGGAAGGGCTAGTTCTATGGATAAGGATTTCAATTACCAGGCACCATGCTAGGCAAGTAAGAGATGAAATAGATGTTTCCTGACCTCAAGGAATTCTCATGCAGATCAATAAAGACATCAAGAAAGTAGTCAGGACCTCCCTAGAGTGGTACCCTTATCCCAGCTCCTCTAGGGCAGGTCCTGCCTTCAGCAGTGATTCTCCAACATATCCCTCTCTGAGTGCAGTACAAACTACATCACAGGTGCCAACTACTAAATTCTAGCAAATGCCAGCTAAGGAAATGCACTGCCCTCACATTTGCCAAAATCAAAATCTCACTTTAAAAATGATGATGATATTTTAAGACCTATGGAAGCAGTTTATTTTGTGTTGACACCCAACTTGCAGCTTATTAATCTTCCTAATTTTCATCTCCTTCTCCTCTAGGTGTTGATAAAGGGAAAACAGATGACATCAAGTTAGCTGACTGGTTGGTTTTTACAGAAGTGAGTTTTATTTAAGTAAAGTCTGTGAATTCCTGTAGGTGTCCCATGTCATCTTCATGCCACCTTTCTCCCACAGCGGGTAATCAGCATCTGATCGTATGTACAATTCTCAACAGGCGCTGATGATTCCTTGATCCAGCTGGATTTTACATAAGTTACGGAGGGCCCTTCCTGTGCAAGGCCCTGCCAGGATGCAGATGTGAGTGGGCTCAAGGAGCTAACAGGTTCTCCATACATGGGGCTTTTTTTTTTTTTCTTTTCTTTTCTCTTTACTTTCTTTTTGAGAGGGTGGGGGTAATTAGGTTTTTTTTTTTTAAATTTAATGGCAGTACTGGGGATTGAACCCAGGACCTCATGCATGCTAAGCACAAACTCTACCACTGGGCTATACCCTCCCCCCAACTCTTTTTTTTTTTTTTTTTTGATAGTCTATATTTTTTTGGTGTGAAGGGCCTGTAATTTGTAAATATTACCAATCTGTAAGCTGTGGTGTTTTTCACAACCCCTAGCCCCTGCGTTTTTAACGACATTTGGTAAATTGGCAAACTGTAGGTGTTATATTTTTAAGTCACTGCAGAAAAGAGCTAATACAAACACCCATAAAGGTAAGCCACATCTGAACTGCTACACACAAATTAAAAAGCAATCTTAATAACAGCTAACACTATTTAGTAGTAGCTAATACAGGGGTTTTGTTCTTTTCTAATCAGTTCTAAGGGTATATATACACACTCTCTTAACTCACACAGCAATTCTATGGTTAACCTGATTTTTCAGACGAGAATACAGACAGAAAGAGAGTAGGCATAGACACAAACGGGGCTGCTGGAGGCTCACAGCGGGGATGGGATAGTTCGACATAGCTCCAAGAATGCAGGAAAAAGGAAAACCTCTCAGAGTCCATAATTACTGAACTGACTTTAACCAAAATCTAAAAGAATAAGAAATTCCAATGGTACTAAACTGGAGTTAGGTGACTGAGCATATAGCAAGCACAAAAAGAAATCACAAAAGGGGCAGGTTTAAGTTACCGTGCACACAGGAATTGGCCCCAGCCTTGTGAGGAAAAAAAATGATTTTTAAGACTCTGACAAAGACATCATTAATAATGGTCAGGAAAATAAAAACAGTGATGCAGACAAGACAGTCTAGAAAAGTTAGCAATATCTTTAATAAAATAAACCATGAGAAATAGGACTTTGTGGTATATTTATGATACCAAACCCTGAAATAAATAAAAATGTAGCATTTAAATAGCGCTGAAATATTTCTAATCTTCAATAGAACAGTTTTCTTCCCCATGTTTGGTGTCATGCACATCTGTGCAAATCTCATTATCAAAAGTTAGGAGAAAGTTTATAAATCAGAACATATTTTTCTAACACAGGCAGGGGAGTAAACGTTATACTGGGGTCTGAAGCAGTCATTTTTGTTTTCCATTTAATAAAATTTCAAAATAAACACTAATGTACAAAAGTAACTTCCTTGATGAAAAATATACGTGGCATACGGTCACAAAAAATTACCAAATAGTGTAATATTATACATCATGTATTTTAGAGTAAATGTTCAAGAGTTTGGCTGCCTGGCTTAAATCACAGCTCAATCAGCCTATGAGTTTAGTCCAAGTTACCTCGCACACATTACTTGAATTCTTTCCCAATTTAAAAAAGGGAGTCCCAAGAGAACCTACTTCATAAGACTGTTGTAAGAGTAAACTAAAATAAAGTAAAATAATATTTGCAATGCTTTACTTGGTACGTAGTAGGGGCTCAACATGTGTTAGCTGTTATTTTCATCATAATTTCATCATTTAATTTACTATTAATGCATAAATTATACTAAAGATAGATAGTACGAGAAAAATCATCTTCTAAAGACCCCTAAATCCACCAGAAAAAATAAATGGACACCCCACCAGCCATTTCAGTAATTACTCTTTTTAAATTCTGTAACATTGGATCTGAAGACTGAAAGAGAATCCCAGCCCTGCTGATCGCAGTACACGAGTACACACATGCGGCTTCCTACAGAGGTCTGTGGGAATACTCTCACGGGAGACAAAATACCTGATCTATTATTATTCCTAATTTGGTATCCCTTGGATTTTTCCAATGCAAAGAAATAAGCCTAGGGAAACTATAAAAAGCAATAGCCCATGGTTAAAAACCAACAACAAACAAACTGGTCTATAAGTGCCAAAGCATTCACCCACAGCTGAGACCGGTCACATCTGGGTGTCTGCGCCACTCTTAGAGCATTTTTTAAAGATCCTGCATCACAGACAATTTCTTAACAAAGGTTTATTTGGTGGGACTTGGTAAGGCCGTGGTTAACAGGACAAACATAAAAGGCTAATTAAAAATGAAAATAATATTTGTAATAACATATAATGGAAAAGAATCTGAAAAGAAAAAATACATACATGTATATGTATAACTGAATCACTTTGCTGTACACCTGAAATACAACATTGTAAACAGACTATACTTCAATAAAAATGTTTTTAAATGAAAATAATATTTCCTTTAATATCATTGAAATGTTTCTAATTTTCAGGATCACAGTCTCAGCTTTAATCTCAATGTGTGAGATGGAAACTGGCCCAAAGACCAGCACCTGGTAAGTATCATTTTGGATGGTCAACAATCAAGGCAAACTCTAATTTTGCTGCTGTCTCACTGTATCATTCTTTCCTCCCCATCGTATACTTCTCTTCCACTTTTCCTCCACTTGACTTCAATTTTATGATGTACAGCAGGTGACATTTAAAGTTCTAAATCCTATGCCTTGAGCTATTTAGAGACAAGACACTTTGTAAGACTAAAGCAGTGATTCAATGCATCGTTTGCCAATAGAGCAAATAAAATGTTTATTCTTGAATGATGTCATCAAACACCACTTATCAGTATGTCTCACTTTCATAACCAATGGAGGAAATTTATGTATCTTAATTTGGAAGGTGACTTTATGTACATTTCCTGTGAGCCACAAACATACAAAGAAGTGTACTTACTTTTGCTCCACAAAGAAAGGATCAAAGAATTCTGTTGTGATTTTGTTTGCATACAGCGAACACCCGGTCATTGAGCATAGCCCTAAAAAAGCATCAGAGGGAAAATACTAGGGTTAGTAGCGTTCCATTAATATCGTGAAGCACCTTGTTTGGAAGAAAGTTGCTATTTACCTGACAGTATGAATACAATCCCAGCCAAACAAGCAATTTTAGCTTTGGCTTTATCTGAGCCTCCGACTTTGGTACATTTCATTCCAAACAGGGCAAATATGGAACCAAAAAAGCCCAGGCTGACAGCGGCAATCATAAGTCCTCTACATGCCTGGATATAACCTGCAATTAGAGTAGGTCATTTACATTAACATACGTGTGGTTGTCCAGGGAGAAACCCTCATTTAATGTTATTCCTCTGAATGATTGTTGTTTTCCAAAAAAAATAACCATAATGGTTAAAACACATGGTAAGACAAGCAGGGAAGGGAAGCAAGGTAATCTATATGGACTGCCTGTTTTATGTCACACATTTTTCAGTTTGGCATATGCATGATGCTCAAGACATATATATCTCTGAGTGTTATTGTTCCCATGTTTGCAGATGAGGAAACTGAGGCACACAAAGGTTATATAATATACCAGAGATGAGTTAGTGAGAGGCAGAAATGGATTCCATCCAGGTCTGACTATAAAATTCATGCCACACTGCCTCTCACCGTGAGAAACCTCAGCTGGCACTATCTCAACCCTCTTACTCATTGGCACATCAGACTTTTTAAAAAGATGTTTTAACGGTTTTGCATTGTATACTTTATAACTGGGCAGCAAGAGCTCCAAAGAGTCAAATCTTCTCATATTAGTGAAAGATTAATAAATGAGACCAGCTGGAATATCACCATGAACCATGAGGAGTCTAAATCAAGATGTAGTTCAACAACTTCTTAAAAATTTTTCAGGGCACATATAAAATTGGGTTTAAATAAGCATTGGTTGGTTACTTGAAGAATATTTTATAATTCTGAAATTAACTGTTTGTATATAAATGGGTGCTTTCAAAGTATCCTAAAAACTTGTTCTGTTGGTTTGTTTGATCATTCCTCCTAAACCATTCATTGTCTTAGTCACATATTTTTATTTGCACAGCCAGTGTGATGGTAAACTTCAGCCTGGCTTTTGTCCAAACACTATCAAATTTTAAATTAATGGGATTCAAACTGATGTATTTTTACCACATGTCATTTTCATTTCAGCCTGAAACAGTGCCATATTTCAATTTGAAATAGTGATGGCACACACTAGGCGTAAGTAAATATTTGTTAAGCAAATGAACATATATACATATGAGGTTTACATCTGGAATCAAACTTTTTAATTTGAAAAAACTAACAAGTGCCAAGATACACCAAATCATTTATGATTGTGTTCAGGCAAAGCCTATGATAAATAATAATTCTAGGGCTACAATAATCATAAGTTCAGGGAATAATGCTGGAAGGTGGCTTCCGACCCACGTTTCTTTGGGAAAGAATAAAAATTCAAGTTGTAATCCTATTTCTAGGATCCATCTTTAAGGTATACAGAGGATGCTCTAATTAACTGAACAAATTTTGGCCCCTGCAAATACAGAAAGCAATGACGAAGATCTTCTATAGTGTGAACTGTTTTCAGACAGAAAACAATTTCACTGATGGCGAGGCTATCAAAAACAGCAAAAGAAACATTTTTAGGAAAACAGGATAATGGAGGCTTATTTTGGTAGCAATAATAGTGCTGCAGGGCCATCTGTGTCTCTGCTGCCAAATACTGACCCAGCTGTATTTTATACGCCAACCCTCGAGTCCCCCAGCCAGACCCCAGTGGGCAGGAGCAGCACAGGAGGAGGAAGCCCATTAGCTCCTTGCACGATTAAAGAGAGTCCTCCCAGGAAAACCACAACTGGCTCATCAATGACCAGCAGAGCTACTGGGACAGTGGTGTGGTTTCGTAATTTTTTGAGATTTATTTTAATCTATGGTTTTGAGGTATTTTAGCTAACTCTGACTGCAAACCTAAACAGACAATAAAGTGTATATGATGTAACCTTTATTACATATATGTTAAAAAAAAACCCAAACTATCCTAGAAAACTTTATCATGCACCCTAATTTGCATTTACTTTAATAATCTTATAGGCTTTATGTACAGAAAACACGAGCCTTGCAGAAGGTTGTCTACAATCTGATCACTCAGAACTCGGAATGCATTTTCCCAGACAGTAGGTACACGGTGGTTAGAATTCCAGGCTGATGCATTCAACCTTTAATATGACTGGGAAGATAACAGTAGACTTGAAACTTTAACCTCTACTCATACTATTTTTTTCTGAGATTCTCACTCAGTTCTCCCATCTAAGCCCTAGTACCTGCAGCAGGACTGGCTCTGCCCTCTCGATGCAAGAGGAGAAACAGAAACAGCAGGTTCTTATGAGGCCAGGTCCTTCCTCAGAAGCCACCAGAACCCTGATGTGGGGAGAAGGTTCCTCTCTCTGGCATGAGAACAGTAGCAATAACTTGCTAACGCACACGCACAAAAGAAGGCACTTCACCAGCACAATCACTGGCTAGATTTTCTGAAACCAGGAGCAAAGATCAGGGTTCGGGGTTCCTGGGGATAAACTCCACTGCCAGCCATAAATGGAATCAACTTATCGGGAAGCCTGAGGTCTTTAAATTAGGGGTTACCAGTCCTTACAATACCCACAAACTCAGGCCATAGGTAACTTCTAACAAACCCTCTCGGAGTTTATCTTCTGCAAGGCAGACCTCAACAACCTTGCTTTTTAACAGTTCCAGAGGTCAAAACTTCTAAGTAACACCCTCAAGTGAAGTGGTGATAAAAACCTAGTCAAGGAGGCCATTATTTTTGACAGGCCTAATTTACTGACACCGTTAATAGCTAATTAACACATTAAAGTGCTGAGGCATGAACATATTTGCTCCGAAGTTCTCTGAAGTATAATTTATAGTTTCTTCCCTCGGAAGAAAGGGCAAACATTTCCACTAACAAAAATAGATGGCATACACTAAAAACAACCTGGCTGAAAATGCTTCTCAGCTGCAGTTCAAGTGGTGCTTTGAAAGGAATATGGGTGAGCAATAAACAGAAATCACCAGCTCACTCAACCGTGAGTTTTTCAATTAGTAAAATACTGAGTCTTTAAGTTAATGAATTCTGTTGGAGGAAACCTCCAAGGTGTCCCTTAAAGGTTAAGTGTTTTCCAAATGTACCTTATTTTCCATTTCCAACTAGCAAAAAATGAAAATATCCACTTGGTGGAGACAGCTCCCTAGGAGCACGTGTGCTAGCTGCAGAGGGAAGGAAGGAAAGAGAATGCGCTTTTCTCATGCTAGTAGCTTTGTGCACTTTTTGCAGATCCTCTGAGGGAAGCATGAACTCTGAATTTCAGCTCTGGTTCTTCCATATCCCTGCTGCGTGTCCTGGATCACATGACCTAATCTCTCCAAGCCTGTTTCTCAACTGTAAAACAGGGATAATAGCACTTGCCTCACAGGAGGAGTAATATGGACTAAGTGTCCAGTGAGTGGTAAGAAACACATCAAAGCTTCCTTTTCATAACACTAAGATTGATTCTAAGCAGAAATAAGAGTTGGAATCTTAACAAGGCATAACATTAAGTCTACACAGTTAGCTCTTTCCTGAGAGGGAAAACTGGGGTAACAATGATACCCTCTGATGGTGAGGAGTCAGAGCTTTGACCTTATATAGGAAATACAGAATAATGACTCCATCTTCTGTGTCTAAGAGGCATGTTCTTCCACCTAAGTCTAGACAAAAGAGAGCCATGAGCCTTCTCTCTCCCTTCTTGGATTTTTCTGCCTGTTTTAAGGGGAGGCCTGGCTTGCTCAGGCCTGTGGCCACCAAGCCTCTGGTAACATAGCTTTCTCCCACCACATCAAACGCAGCATCAGAAGTCCACATTCAGTGTGCTGTCGACAAGACCTGCCTCAGGACCAGCATCCAGCAGATGCAGCTGCCCGGAAAATTAAAGGCAGGGTGCGAACAAGCAAAGGTGCCTGCTCTTGGAAGTACCACTGGCAAGCAGGGGAATCGACTTCTGTCTATGTGAAAATGTAGCTGTGTGGTTGAACACTCCCCTGGCAAAATATTACTCTGGGAGATGCTGAAAAGTGTTTATCCCTTTGGGGTAGGCAATGCCTTCCTAAGCCACAAAAGGCAGAGCCAGCAGAAAGAGACTAATAAATTCGATTACAGTACACATTTCAATGTTTTGTATCAGAAAAGACATCAAACATTTAAAGGAGAAGCAATGGCCGAGATTGCAACATATATAATGATTGACATCCAGAATTTTAAAAAAAATCATTTAAAGCAAGAGGAAACAACAGAACCATGGGAATAAGCTATGGACAGGAAAAGTACACACAGAAAAATTAATGGTCAATAAGTACATAAGATGGTCAAAATCACAGTCATTAGGGAAATGCCAATTAAAATGATAACAAGATGTCAGCCATTATACTGGATGAAAAACTTAGTGGTGAGAATGTGGAGAAACAGGACTTCTCATATGTTGGTGCGATGTAATTTGGCAGTATAAACTGAACAATAAAATGATTATTCTACTGCTCTGACAATACTATTTCTCAGTCTCTACACTGTAGAAATATACATATGCATAAAGAGGCAAATAGAAAGATTTTCAGTAAAGTACTAAACAATAAAAAGACAGAAAGGGTCCAATGTCCAACATGAGTAAGTGGTTAAATAAACCAGTCTGTCTAGTCTTACGATACTATGCAGTCATTAAAAAGAGTTACTTCTATATGCACTGACTTGGAAAGATAAGTTATTAATCTGAAAACAACGCAGAACAATAGGTGATGTCATTTACGTTTTTTAAAGTCATTTTCAGGACACATGAGCACACATGGAAGGCCAGTTTGTGAGCTGGGTTGCAATATAAACATCACTCCTCTTCTCTTGGCTCCCTCTAAAGCTGGAGAGTTGCCGGCTATGCCCTCCTTCCTCCTCACTACTGCACCTGCCCCCACATCTTGAGACCAGGATGTCCATTCTCACCGCAGACGCTGCAGGTGAGAGCGTCACTATTCTGCACCCAATTATCTTCATGGAGAAGATTTATTTTTCTCAATCCTCTCACTTGTCCCCCAACAAGAGAAGTAAGTGTACCTATCCGGCAGGCTGTGTCAGTAACAACACAGTTACAACAGAAGAATCTGTTCAGGACAGTAACTGTAAATCCCATATTCCTGAATGTAAACTACAGAAACAAAAGCGTGCCTGTTCAACATCTACCTGGATGTGTGTTCGGCAGCACAGGGGAAAATCAACGGTAATTCTAGGGAATCCACAGTGTCCTGGCTACTTGCTTTACACAAGAGGACGCAGACCTGGGTGTCACCCATCTAAAACCAGACACGTATTCCCTTATACAGAGTTTCCATCAAATACCACCATTGAGCAACAGTTTGCTTTTCATGGCAAGCACCATCTTAGGGGAATTAAATCTTGTCTTTTATTTACTCAGCTACGCAAATAAAAATTCGCAGGGCAGTAATAGAAGAAAAAGAAAACACCTCGAATCGAGAAATAATGTAAATGACTCTCCTTAAGTTTCTGCCGGGATCCATTTAGTCATGTGCTGTGAAATTCTGGAAGAAAGGAGGCTAGAACTTGAACAATCAGTGTGACCGGGTTGACAACTACTGTTCTCTTGAAACTAAAGAGTGCCAGTTTTCTATGTGAACATCTACCTGTTGCCCTAATACAATACATCATAGAGCCTGCGATAACAAGAACAACGTAGGAAACAGTCTACCAAAGGACAACACGAGGGAGACGCGGAGAGCATACTTGGGAGGCAAGACACAGAACTTGTCAGGCTCCGGTACAAGTCTTGCCGACCAGGATTCTCTACCCTCTGCGGCACAGGCAAGGACGTTTTATTTTCCTAAAATTTGGAAGAAGAGTTGACGCCCAGGCAGACTCATCTGTAGATACGTGGGATTTTGGGGGGGAGGGTGCGGGACCCTGCAATATGTTTCCTTTTTTCCAGCCAGCTTTTAAAAGAACTAACGAAACGGCTAAAGGGAGTTCGGAGCAAGCGGATTCGCTTTGACAAGTCGATGATGCCATTCTAATCAGAATCCAGCTCCCAGCTCCACCGGGGAGTGCTGGATGGAGAAGACAAGACCCTTCTGCGTAACTCAATGTCCCAACAGTCCCGGGGCGGGGGCACAGTCCTGTCCTCGACTCTCGGGACAGCAAAGCCGCTTCCCTCCATCCCAGACGCCTGAGAATCACCCACCCTACCCAGGTCTGTCTGCATACCCCCCTCCCTCGCCCCAGGGTCCCGGGCTGGGACTGGCGCCCCCACGGGACAGACGTCCGGGGACACAGGACGACGCGCACTGGGGACTCTCCCCGGCTCCCTCAGGAGGTGGGGGGAAGCGGGGCCAGGCCTCGGAGGGGTCTGGCCCCGGGGTCCTGACGGGGTCGTGCGGCCAGCCGGCCTCCCGCTAGCAGACCCGGGAGGAGCGAGGGCCGGGAGCGGGGGGGCCAGGGGATGCAGACCGTCCAGAGCCAGCATGGAGGGGAAGTCCTTGCAGTTGGAGACGCCCGTGGAGTCGGTAACGCACGTCTTCCACAGGTTGGCCCAATAGGTGGCGGTGGTGATGACCGTGCCGTCGATGGTGGACACCTTCCAGTAGTCGGTGGGCAGCGTGGAGGACACCAGCACCCAGCCCGAGATGGAGACCATGAAGGCAATGATCTCCGACGCCGTGCTCGCCATGCCGCCCGCCGCAGCCAAGCTCGCGCTCGCGCTCCCAGTCGGCGCCGCGACCCCCGCGGGCCCCGCACCGCGGCTCCGCCTCCGCCGCCCCGCCCCCGCCCCGCCCGCCCGCAGACCCGGCGTTAGGGGGCGCGCGCGGACCCCAGGACGCGCCCTCCCGGGCAGAGAGGGCTTTTGGGCGCTTTTACCGTCGCTCGCTGCCCGGGTTCTCTCGAGTCAACTGGCCCGGCACCCGCGGTCGGGAGGAACACAAGCCTGTGCGCCCCTGCACCCCTACTCTCGCATCTCGGGAGCCAGGGGACCAAGGAGAATGGCTCTCCTGTTGGACAGACTGGCAGCCGGATGTGGACAACCTACTGCATCCATCCCCCCTCCCTCCCCAGCCCTACCCCTTGGCAATAGCTTGGCTTCCAGAGTACCTTGTAAAAGCATAGCAGAAAAAAGCCTTTTGTGTTCCCGGAAAGGACACGGCCTGCTAACGCAGCACTCGGCCTGCTGAACTCTAAAGGTTTTCGTGCCACGCTCTTTTGGGTGACCCTGTTCGGCTTGTCAAGGAGGGATCACTGCAGTTCTGGGCTCAAAGTCGGCCTTGCCCTAAAATTCTGCAGTTCCTTTTGGCCCGGCGGTATGCGGAAGGTCACCATAAAGAGGTGCGTGACGCAAACCTAAATTTAGGACAGCAGCGTACGGAGAGCACAAGGTGTTTTGGCGCCTTCCTTACAATCTCGGTGGTGACTGTTCTAGCCAGAATGCTGGCCTGCTGATACCAATGAGCTGCACGTAGGACAAGCAATTAAGACTCTTTTCCTGTGGGTGCCTTCCAGCAACTAGTTCTGTGAGTCTAGTCTATGAGCTAATGGTCTGTCGCAGTGAAAACGGCTTTGTATCTTGTTTATTTATTTTTTTTACCATCTCCTCCTTTTGCGACTAATTGAAGAATAACTTCATTCATTCCTTCATTGATGTCTCAGAGTAAATGTAAAGATCAGGGTGTACTTTTTGGCTCCCTAGGTCACAAATTTGGACATAAACGAGAGAACAAAGACTTGGCTTTATTACGGGGTTATTATTTGTCCATCAAAGTTCTTGCAGTTCTTCATATGAGCTTTCAAGAGTCAATTCTTGCCGAAAGTAACCGAAGGTCTAAAACCTCTAAATCAGCCCTGCTATAATAAAGCTGTTTGCTAGCCCTCTGTTTTACAATCTTTATGCAGAGACACTTTGGTTCATTGTGAGAAATTTCTCAATACCCCTTTGTCACTTAAAAAAAAAAGCAAATGGGTATAGAAATTAGAGGTGATCAGACATCTATGGAGAAGAAAGGAGGTTGGACTACAGAAACATCAAAACAGATTGGGAAGGACCATAGGAGATCCTTAGGACATACTTCACACTCAGCACAATCATCCTGTCAATTTCTAGAGATAATGTTTAGTTTATGCTCTAACAGTTCTGTGGGTTCAGTGCCTAGCAAGGTGTGTGTTCTGGTTTGGCTTTGTTTTGTACTGACAGCCTTTTAGCAAGTTTTCCTTTGTACTGAGCCCAAACCTGGGTCTCTTTAACATCCACCCAAATGCCACCATCTGCCCTGAGACAACACAGGTCTAAGTCCTACTTTTGGACCCTGCAGCAGCCCTTGGGAAGTGTGCTTGTGTGTGTCTGGCCATCTCACGGCTTGTGTGAATGGGAATAAGGGTGAAGACCACTGGCCTGACGGGATGCAGGCATGGTTACATTACTGTACTGCTCTTGGTCCCAACTTGTCCTGTTGTGTCATGCTGGGTTCACTGGGAGGGTCAAGCTTAAAAACAGTTTGGGAATCACCTACTTAACCTCGTCCTTCTCATCCTCCCTGCTATTCAAATCAGTCACCTTTGAGTATTGACCACAAAGTGTCCTCTATTCTTTTGTATGATTTGCCTTTTTTAAAGTGCTTTTATTGTCTTGATTTCTTGCCCTCCAGCATATTTCCACTATTACTTCTATGCCATATTTCCTTCTGAATGAGCTGCCTATTTCTAATCCAGTTTACTCTTCAGACAACACAAAAAAGTCATGAACGAGGACATATTCTATGGTGTTTCCTAAAATTAAAAATTGCACATATGTTGGTTTTGTACTTTATTTCCTGGCCTTGTTTGAGTGTCTTTGTTTGCTTGTGTCTTCTGCATGTTAGTTACTCACTAAAATTGTTTATTCTTTCTCTCTCTCTCTCTCTCTCTTTTTTTTTTTTTTTTTTGCAAGACAAAAACCTGATTTAGTTTTGACACACAAAAAAATGCAGTAGTGTGACTTTAAAGACTCAAGCAGTTACTAATTTATCAACAGATTGGTTATAACTTTCATTGTTTGGGACCAAAGGCACATTGTTTAACAAAACAAACTGTGAAGAATGGTTGGTGTTTTAGACCAGTCCCCCAAATTTACTCAACAGATAATGTAGTTTTACCTACTGTACTTAAAATATCCACAAACCCACCATTGCAACATAGCTTCCAGAGGAAACAAATTCTGAATTCTAACTTGGACCCCCAAGAAAGACTCTCTGCTGCATCACCAGACCATTTAAACCAGAATCTCTTGGGGGGGTGGCTCTGGCAGTGATTTTTCCAAAGCTTCTAATGTACAGCCAGGTTGGAAAGCACAGCTCTGATCAGCTGAGATTCATGCCTATGTATATAAACAGTTAATTCAGTAAACCAGATGGTGTGTATTATAGAGAAAATATTCATCTCTTGGTTGAAAACTTTCAAAAAAGAAATCTTCTACTGTAGAGATTGTAACGCACAGCTTAAACTTAAAAGGGGCTGAAAATACCACAAACAGTCCATAAATTATGACCTGGATGGCAGCACTATTAGTTCTTTTGCCAGCTGAAACAGACTAGGTCGTCATGCCTATGGACTTGATTAGTTTTCTTTTACTTTTATCCTTTGTCTGTTCTATGAGGTTGGACAGCCCCAAACTTCTCTTCCCTGGCATGTACTGCATATTAACTATGGAGAGTTAGATTTTAAGGGCCCACAAGTACTTGACCAAAAGATGAAAAATGTTAACTTTCTTTAATACGTAAAGAATATTATGTAATGAAACAAGCATTTACTTTAGAATGTCTTTTATCTTAAGCTTTTCAAAACCAGTTTAATCAGAAGAAATCTTTGTACAGACAACCACCTAATCCAACATAAGAATATCCAGAAAAGGAAAAGAGACCGAACAAAGATGTTTAAAAAGAAGTAATGGATAAATGGCTCATTTCACTTTAAGATTCTACCGTCCCAAATAACCTTTGCAGTTAATCTGCAAACCCATTTACAGAGTACCGTTCAACTGATAAATGCTTCCTTATTTTCCTTAGGATTCAGTTCACTGAAATTTTTATTTAACTGTTTGTAACAAACCATTCTTAATTTAAATATAAAAGTGAACACAGCTAGAAAGTTACTTCTCCATATTATTCCAAGTAACATCTTAATTAACAATAAGTCTTTATAAATTGTTTCCAATATGAAAAGTACTAATTTATCTATAATAAATTTGTCATGAAGACATTTAACGTTCTGAAATATATTTTGAGCCTTTCTACTTTTGGGGCCTAAGACACCGAGATTAGCATTGGAGGTTATTTCTTTGGCATTATTATGGTTATTAAGGAAAAATAGAGAATTCCCCCACCCCAGGGTTGTTCAGTAGGAGAGAAACCAGTTTAGCCAACTGAACCAGAGATTTGCAGAAGCTCTTTACTTGAGATTCAACTCACCTGCCAAACAACACAGGTGTGCCTTTCAACAGCTCAAGGATTTTCTAAGCATCAAATTTGGTTTCAGTGTACACTAGCTCCTTCCTAGATTCCAGTAAGGTGGCGTGCTGCTGATCAGGTGGGGAGAAACTAAAGTCCTGATAAATACAGTATTAACTAAAAAAAACCAAAAAACAAAAAACAAAAACTGCCCAGGAGCTGAACATTGTTACAGCACGTTAAAGAAGGCATTCGTGCTGATACTAAGATAGTAAAACAGCGCATCTGTGCTCTTCTCCTTCATTTTCCCTAACACTCTTAGTTTATCTTAATCTACACTAATTCTATGATGCTTGTAATCTACTTAGCATGAAAGCTACAGAGTGAGAGGAGTAGTTACGGGAATGAACACTCATGCCTATCACTGCATCATTGATCATATATATGTGTGTGTATATATAAATTTTTTTTTTTGCAAATTTTAAGGAAACAGTGGCTTATTTTTCTTAGGACTATCTAGATTCCTCTTGAACACCTGGAGAGGTAAATTTGGGACCCCAGCAGCTCACAGCTGTCTGGGTGAATACCCCTCCAGCCCAGAATGACTCTCGCTCTAGGTAGGTCTTACAGATGGGTCTTAATAAGCATCTTATGAGTATTAATTCAATCTACCCACCCAGGTTGGGCAGGAAGTAAATCTATGTGTTTGGGGCTAGTCATTTTATTTCTCTGAGTTGAAGCATCCTCATTTGGAAAATGGAGTCTCACGCTGTACGCAGCCAGGCCTGGAAAGTCTTCTATCATCATGCCTGTCCCAACTGTACTGCCCTGTGGTTAAATTCTATAAAAATGGTTCAGAAGCCTGAACTATGTCTATCTGACTTGGTACTAAAATACAAATTGGTCCCACGACCCGCTGCGGATACCAAATCCGCGATTGCTCCAGTCCCGTGGTCGGCCCTCGGAAACCCACGGATACTAAGGGCCAGTTGTATTTGTCTTAGTTTGTTGTCATTTAAAAATAATGTGGTACACATGTTTTATATGTCTAGCATATGGGAGTTAGGAAGTACTTTGAAAATTATTTAATTCAACATTTTACAGATGAGGAAACGAGGCCACAGGTGACTTCTTAATGTATATTAAACTATAAAGTGTATTTTGGAGTATTATATCAATTGGAATAACATTTATGTGTCTTATTCTTCAAATCTGTGTGAATTTGACAAATAATCCGAGTTGAAGAAAAATCTGAATTATAAGCAAGATTTAAACATTTAAAAGTTGAAAACTATCGTTTTTCATACAGATTCTCCTCAATGACATGTATGTGCCCATAAAATACTTACTAGTATATTACTAGGAGGTTTTTGCTTCAGGTTAATGCCGAGTCATCTGTACAAAGGGCTTTTGAATAGTAACATGTAAAGGAAGGAAATAACAATGGAACTGTTTGCTGATAATACAGTGGACAGATAGTAGACACACCTCTTTTTGCGGTTCAGAGCAATAGCTGTTTCTATGTTTGCTTTGGGTTTGTGAAGAATTAATAAAAAGATCTAAAGAACAAAGTTGATGTCATATTCTGCCTGTGATTATTATAACTGCCACACCTCTAGGATTTTGGACATAAATCTTTCTGACAAACAAGCATGCCCTGAGACAACTACTTCCCCACCATAAAATTCACCCATGTAACTTCCTTTTGAGTTAAGCAATGTTTTGTTTTCCAATCAAAACACTATATGAAAGATTATATTGTAATTTTTTTGACATTTGTTAAGCAAACTGAATGATACTGTGTATGTTTGTTTATAGTATATAAACTATAGAAGAAAAGCAGTTAATAAAGTGCTATTATTTCATGTTAATTTCCAGATGCCATTGAGAGGATCAAATCAATTAAAACATGGATGTTATAAAACTGGATGTATTATGGGTATTTGATAAGTAGCTGTTGAATTTAATTTTATTAGTCAAAAAGGATAAATGATTTAAAATAGTGGATGGTCTGTTAAGCATAAACTCTCAAAACCTACCCTTCAATGGCAAATTTTTGTTTGCTCTTTCAAGTAAATAATCTTTTTTAAATCAAGAAAAGTCATATCCTTTGAAATTATGATCTTGCAACCAAAATGGGGCCTTACTCTATACTTCAAATGATCAAATTAATCTTCAACTAATTGCTCTTTTTTGTCTTTTAAAACTTATTGTCTATACATATTTAAATAATATGTCTGTCACTAAACAGTTTCTATACATGGTTTGGAATCACACCATATGAATTTTGGAAAACACAGTGTGTTTCTTCATTTATTTGTTTTGTTCTGTTTGTAAGCAGAGTTGACAACCTATCACCTACCAGGTATAGCTACATGTAATTTAACTCACAGATTACGATTGTTAGTTTCTTGTATCCTTCTTCCCAACAGCCAATTAATTTTGATTTCAAGATACTTGTTCTTCACTGGTATAGGGAAAAGCCACGCTCGGCTCTAAGTAGTATGCACCTCCACAATCCTACCTATCAAAAAATGACACTAGTCTTCTTTCCCCACCCCCTGGAAAGCTCCAGCGGACTCAGTCTCAGGACAGAAGACTTCTCAAAAGGGTGGATTTTAGACCCCCATATAGACTAGTGTTTGCTTTATCTAATCACTGGACAAATGTGGGTCTTTACTGATTATGACTTTTTATAAAAATTTTAATTGAAGTGTAGTTTATTTACAATGTTAGTTTCAGGTGTATAGTAAAAGGATTCAGTTATACATATATATACATATGTATTTTTTTCTTTTCAGATTATTTTTCATCTTATGCTATTACAAGAAATTGAATATAGTTCCCAGGATTATAACTTTTTTTACAATGGTTATGACCATAACTCTAACTTTGACTATAATTTTTTTTTATTATTTACTGAATATAGCACACATATTTCCATGGAAATATTATTTCTGATCAAACAGGGCCAAAGATGAATCACATTTGTGACTACAATTCAAAATCACATTTTTTTTTAATGGTTAAAAATTTTTTTTTAATTTTTAATTTTTTAAATTGAATCTTAAATTTTTTAAGCTTTTTTTGGGGGGAAGGTTTATTTACTTATTTGTTTATTCAATTTTTTTTTTTTAATGGTGGTACTGGGAATTGAACTCCAGACCTCATGCATGCTGAGCTTGCTCTCTACCACTGAGCTATACCCTCTCCTCACTCATTGACTTTTAAACATTTTTTTGCTTCCAATGGGGGGAGGTAATTTAAGGGTTTTTTAAATTTATTTATCTTTTAAACAGAGGTGCTGGGAATTGAACCCAGGACATTGTGCATGCTAGGCATGTACTTTACCACTAAGCTATACCCTTCCCCCCACCACTGACTTTTGAAGAACATACATTCATATTCTAAATCAAATTAATTCTTATAT
Source organism: Camelus ferus (assembly GCF_009834535.1). Classification (NCBI taxonomy): domain Eukaryota; kingdom Metazoa; phylum Chordata; class Mammalia; order Artiodactyla; family Camelidae; genus Camelus; species Camelus ferus. Next base: position 37,065,254 of record NC_045709.1, read on the forward strand.
ACATGAAAAAATGGAGTCTAAATGCCATCACCTCCTCCTCCTGCCCTAATTCCTATGGTTCTAAAGTAATGAACATAGAATATCATTTTTACATATGAAAAATACAAGTTCAAGGCAGCATTGGAGGTTTTGGGGTGTTTTTGGTTTTTTTATTATTACACTTGGGTGCAGTGTATGGACATAGCACTGGACTGGCATTTAAAGGACCTGACAACTACCTCTAGCTCTGTCATTACTTTGTTAATTTACATTTACTCAGGCCCATTTTTCTCATCTAAAAAGTGAGTGATTAGACATAGACATAGAAAACAAACTTTTGGGTTACCAAAGGGGAAAGGGAGGAGAAGGGATAAATTAGGAGTTTGGGATTAGCAGATACACACTGCTGTATGTAAAACAAACAAGGGCCTACTGTATAGGATAAGGAACTATCTTCAATATCTTCTAATAACCTATAATAAAAAAGAGTCTGAAAAATAATATATATATGTATAACTGAATCACTTTGCTGGACACTTGAAACTAACACAATATTGTAAATCAACTACACTTCAATTTAAAAAATAGTTTAAATCAGTGGGTTGGAGAGAGTCTGTAAAATTCTGCCTACCTCCAACAACAGAGGGAGGAAATAAACAACGTTATGGTACTGTTTCCTCCTCCCCTTCAAACAGTGCTGACAAAGGACAAATAAGAAGGAATGAGAGAGACAGAGAAAGAGAGAAATAGGATCGAAAGGCAGGTTCAAACACAGAGCCAAAGTGGTAAGAGTGTGAGGGAGTCGTTGTAGACATATGGAACCAGCAGAAAAATTAGAATCATCAAGACATCTTTCTCATCACCCTACAGATTTACCCTTCAGTTCTCAACGTTTTGCTTAAGTTTGGTTCATCCTTACCCCCAACTGCCCAACTTTCCTCCTGGCTATTGTCACCTCTTTTAACTGGAAGCAAAGAACAGTAACCTGCAGCCTGGTCGCTCCCTGTCCCAATAGTGTCAGAGAGAAAGGCAGGGTGAGTTTCAGTTTTATGTGCACACAGTCTGATTCCCTTAGCTCTATTCTGGGGCACTGGTGCCTATGTTTATTTTCATGGCTGGAATTAAGCAATTTGTAGAAGGTCCTGCAGCAGGTTAACGATGGGGCCAGAGTTAGCACGCACAGCTGCTGATTTCTCAGTGTGGGCCCTGAGCCATGGGGCCATGTGGCTCCTCCACACGCTGTTCCAAATCACATACTTGTCAACTGCAGGGGACTTCCTATGCCGGTTGTTGTGAACAAGCTTTCTTAAACATAACACGTCTGAGAGAGCCTAAATGCCAACACCTCGAAACTTAAAAAGAAATGCTACATATCTCTTTCAGTTCTGAACAAGAAAGTGTCATAGGGTAGTTAGTACACTGATATTGTCAATGTTGGTGGGGAGAAGCAGAATTCCAGCAAACACGAAACATCACTCAAGCTCCTAAGTTAGAGATGTGATCATAACAAAGAACGCCAATTCTAAAAATTAGTATCACTTCTCAGAGCCACTAACCAGCAACTAATTTTTGTTTAGTTTTTTTCTGATATTTTCAAAGGCTACCTATATTCCATGCATTTCTCATCTTATTCAGACTAGCAGTTAAAAGTAATCTTTTGTCATTTAATATATATCCTGCTAGATTTCAGTGGTAAACAGTTCTTAAAGGTAAATGCTTGTCAAAGGATCTGGATTATCCTTTGGAAGCTGGATAAGACCCAAAAGAATCATAATCATTTGAGCTCAAAATAATGAGCATCTTCTTAGTCCCACAGTTTTTCTCAAAAAAAAAAAAAAAAAAAGGGAATGTGCAGATATTGTCATGACAATATTCTGGAAAGGTAGAAAATGTAACTTCCATAAGAAAGAAGGCCATCTTGTAGTTAGCTTTTTATTACCCATTTACCTTTATATGTTTTAGGGGCGGGGAGGTAACTAGGTTTATTTATTTATTAATTTTGTAATGGAGGTACTGGGGATTGAACCCAGGACCTTGTGCATGCTGACCACATACTCTACCACTGAGCTATACCCTCCCCTTTCCTTTATATAATATTAATGCTTCTAAGTCACGCAACAGATATCTTCTAGCTGCATATTTCTAACTGAATTAAAAAAAACTTTTATTGTGAAATCAGATTCATTTTCTAAACAGATTTATGTGAGTTTTATACCAGTGAATGTGGCATACATTTTAAAGTCATGTACCAACTGGAAAAGGGTCATTTCAGAGAAGGTATATTGAAACAATACATATTCTCAAACGTCTCAGTAGAAATACTGAATGTGAAAACAGGTTCAAAATCCAGTCCTATCACCAGGCGCCTCAGGCTTCCTTCAGTATTGTTGTAAGATGTGCTTGTGTCTTAGACTCCTTTGTACCTTCCATTTTCACATAGCTGTCCTTAAACAGTTTTGGTGATTGATTGATCTGGTTTCTATTGTTGGAGAGCAAACAGAAAGTTTCAGGAATGCAGCAAAGTTTGGCATCATCAAATGAGCTGAGTATTTAAAAACTGCCTTCTTGGTGGAGTCTACAGGAATGGAATCTAAAGGCGTTCAGGGTGTTGCCATGAGGGGTACAGCAGAACAAGGGTGTTGGCTAAGTCAGGGGCAGAGAAAGAGGAGGAGTCATGGGCCCCCAAAATCCAGAAAAGAGAATGTGGTCCAGGCTGTGCCCTAAAGAAGATAAGACTGAGACCTCTGGTCAGAAAAGGAGGAAGCTGGACAAGATGCAGTATGAGAATTTCAAAGTGGTAAACAGTTGGATGGGATGCATGATACAGAGAAGTTACGGCCATTCTCCAGCAGAAAACAGTGTGATGAGTTAAATTATAGCACTCTATGATCCTATGAGGCGGACAGGTACAAGCACTTATTAGTAATTCTTGGAAATAACGTGACAATGGCTCATAGATTTGTAATTAAATAAAAACTGGAAATAATGCTTGATTATTGTTGTCACATTGGTTCCCTATCGAAAAATGTATGTAGATCTTCTTGGCAATGTCCTTTTAGAATTGTACATAAAGGACTGTGAATTTAGCTCTTGCCCTCATTTAGGGCTTTTCATATGTTGCCACGGGAGGATGGAGTTGTTTGGGTCCTAGTTAATAGCCACCAGTGACTAATCAACTCACAAGTAAAGCTTCGGTGATTCTCTGCTCATCATTGGTTTCATTTTGAAGAGCTAGAAACCAATCAAAATGGTGTTGTTTTCCCTGCATAAGCATTCACTATTACCACACACCATCAAATGACCAGGCAATCAGGGACCATAGATACAGAAGCTGGAATTTGGAATCCAAGCCAGTTACAGAGGCAAGAATAAGCTAATAAGTGCACAGGACTGTCAGAACTGGAAGTGCCATTCTGTGGAGTGAGGTTGTGCCTTAATCTACACATTTCAGGCATAGAATTTGGTTAAATAAGGGATGCCTAGAGTACATTACTACCACTGCGTTTTCCTTCTATTTCCATAACCTGAATTTATGAAACCCACCAGCACTTCAGCACATCTTTGGCACATCATTGCCCTGAGTAAATACATACAAATCATGGAGACTCAACCTGAAGGACTAGCTGAGATTGGAATCCAGTTATCCCCTCTATTCACACTCATACTCCTTCTTCTTCTCCTTCTGTATGTCAGAAGAGCCGTCTATACCGAATGTTCAAAATATGAATAATTCCAGTTATGGCCAAAGGAAAAACAAAAACCCATGATTACCTATTAACCACCCACACACAAAGTCTGAACTATATTGCTTCACCAGTCATTCTTTAAGCCAGTGGTAGAATGCACAGACACCCTAAAATTCGAAGAGTGTAAACAAACTGTTTTTTAAATCCCGTTGAATGCTTAATTTTAAAATGCCTATCTTAATTTGATTTGACTACCCCAAATAGAAAAAAAAAAAAATGTTAGCTTCAATTTACTTCTTTACTTTGCCAGTAGTCTGGCTCTTCCCTGAAACTACTCTGAAGAAGAAAAAGGTTCTTAGTAAGCACCCACACAATAGGACTTAATTCACGTGCACATGCCACAAGAATAATGTTTCTGCATTAAATTACAGCAGCTGTGAAATTCAAATACTACCGGGAGCAGGCAGATTTTGTGAAATACTGTGCTATATTTCATGAGAAATTTGCGCCCCCTTTTGGATAAAGATTGTTAAGACATTTCAAGGTGAACTTTAAAATGCAGTCACTGGCTTAAAAATAAACACAGTTTTGTTTTTAGGACCGTGGGAAAGGAGAAGGAACGGATGTGCCCGACGTTGCAAAGACAGCGCTAACAGGGCTGCAAGGCAAAGGTTTTGAGACTGCAAGGCAAAAATGGCCATCCGGACGACCCAGAAAGAGGAGTCCATAGTTTCCTTTTGGTGAAAATGTGTTGGGAAATTCAGCCAATTGTAAAATTACAAAGTAGAGTTTCTTATGGCCAGTGTTCTCTAGAAACAGTGGTAAGCCCTTCTCTCCCTCTTGAGACCATACTTTTTGTATGGATAGGGTCAAATTATCCCTTGGGTGATCTTTCTGCCTGGATGAAGCAAATCTCAAGGAGTGGTTTCTTTCAGATTTAGAAAAAACACATAAATATATTTAAAGATATCTTGGGGGACTCTTTGCGGAACGTTTTCCTTTTTCTTTTCAACCAGGCATCTTGGTAGAGTTGTCTGTTATCACTGTCTCCCTTTCTACCATCCCATTCACTTCTCAACCCACTGCAGTCTAGGTGCCTATCTTTCTGTCTCCGCTGAAACACAGTAAAAAACCTAAGTGGCTTGGCGCTCTCTGATTCAGTGGACATTTCCCATTCCTTATCTTGTTTGACTTCTCTGCACCTTTTGACACCGTTGCACAGTTCCTCCTTTGTGAAATACTTTCATCCTTGGGCTCCCGTGACCCTATTCTCACTTCTATTTCTCTGCCTGTTCCATGGTCCTTCTCCATCTCACCTCTGTGGGCTACTACGCCCGAAATTCTGTGCTGACACTTACCCCTTTTCACATACTCTTTCCCTGGGCAAACTGGTGACTCCAAAATAGGATTCCCTGATCCTTCTGATTTCTAGTCCCTATTGGACAGCTTCTCCTTTGTCTTGGTGGCTCACAGGGACTGCAAACTCAAGCATATCTAAAGTCAAACCTCTCAGCTTCAACTCAGCTTCCCTCTAACCCCCACTTGTCCCTTCTTCCTTCTGTACTCTCTACACTGCTTCATGGAACCATATTTGTTTATCTACCCACTCCCTCCCTCAAGCAAGTCATGATTCATGGTAAGTCATCCTGGAGCCCTCAGTTTCCTCTATACAGCCCATCTGGTTGACTCTATCCCTGAACTATCTCTTGAATCACTCTCACCTCTCCATGTCCACACTGCTCTTCCCAATTCAGGCCCTCATCACCTCTCTTATTGTCTATCACGATGGCCTCCTGACTGGTCTCCCTGCCTCTAGCCTCACGCCTTCTAAACCATCCAACTTTTGACTTCCCAGGTGATATTCCTAAAAGATAAGTCTGATTGTTTTTCTTCCCTTTTTAAAGCCCTTTACTGGCTCTCCACCATGCACAGTGTGAAATCCATGTATTTGATCATAAGGTACAGTATACCTCAGGAGGTGCCACCCATCTCCTGCCACACCCGACTGGAATATTCTGCTGGGATCACCCAAAACTACTTCACAGTGTTCCTCTGCTCAGAATGTCTTTTTTTCTTAATCAGCTTGGGGAATTCCTTCTCATTAACTTTTTTGAGCCTGACTCCTTCCTTCTCCAGCAGGCCAGGTCTGAGAGTGACTCTCCTGTTCCTCCTGGGGGCATGCTTCCATTCCTGCCTCTACTACACAGAATGGGAGTTTCTATCTGTTTTTCCGCTGGGCTGTGAGCTATTTGAGAGTAAATGCAGATTCTTATTCATTCTCACTGTGGTTCTTCTAAGTATTGACTACCATTTATAGAATGCCAGGAGAGAAAAACCAAGGTTTGGAGATACTGAGTGAACCATACACCCAGTTAGTGGCAGAGTCATGATTTAATCCCGATGTTTTATGGTCCAAAACCTGTGCTTTTTTCAAAATAATGCACTACAACACAGAGGTATTCTGATAATATTGCTACCACCACTAATAATTATTGTAACTATTACTGTGAATCAAGGACTGTACAAAATGCTTTATATAATGATCAGTTTCTGAAGAATTGAGAATCGATCTGGTTTCAATTCTTTCAGTTTGACATAAATACATCTTAAAAAAAAACTTACTTAAAAAAAAAACTTACTAAAGACACTCATAAGATTGGCAGGAGCATAGTGGAACATTAAGTGGACCAAATGACCCACAATATCGCTTCCAACCTAAGATTCTGTGAACATAAATATGAACTGAATCAAATGCTCTCGAATAAAGAACTACTGTCCTCTGAAGCTGTATAACAAAGAATCTGATCTGTGCTCTGGGTCAAGGAGAATGTTCCTGAGGAAATGGGCTGGGGCTGGGGCTTGACGAATGAGGTGGAACACTCCTGTGTAGTTAGGAGGAGAGCCTTGCAGACAGAGCCAGCAGTCTGTGTAGGGACCCATGGTGGCAGGAAGTCAGAGTGAGGTCAGTGTGGAGGGACCAGTCGAGCTGGGGCTAGCCACCAGCACTGCTGGGCCTTGAAGGCTCTGCTGGGCATTTGACTATTTATCCTTCACCTGCATCCGCTTTGGATCTGAACTTTGCTCCATTCTTCAGGGCTTCCCAGTGAGAGTGTGGCCCCTGCAGGTAAGATCTAGGTCTTCCTTGCTTCATGTCCTACAGGGTGTGCAGATAGTGAGTGCTCAGTGAATGCTTAATTTATTTGACCTAAGGATTTATCCTTCCACCTTCTTACACCTCTACAATTACTGGAAGACTCTCGAAAAACTACCTGAATTATCTTTTAATGGATTGAACAAAGTCATCATTTATTTATTGTCAAATAGTCTCATCAGAAAGCAGTTCTGCAAATAGCATTAGGAAGGTGGAATAGCTAAAGAGCACTGGAAGATCAATCCTTCTCTTTAAAAAAATCTACTTTTTTCTCAACATTTTCTTATGACAATACGTAAATATAGAGCATTGCTGAAGAATTTTACAGCGAACACCCATCGCTGTGGATTGAATTGTTTCCGCCCCTCCTCCACCCCCAATCTGGATGTTGAAGCCCTAACCCGCAGTGTGACTGTATTTGGAAGAAGGGCTTTTAGGTGGTAATTAAGGTTAAATGAGGTCATAGTAGTGGGCCCTAATCTGATAGAATTAACGGTTTTATCACTGAGAGGAAGAGCAATCTCTCTGCCATGTGAGGACACAGCATGAAGGCATCTGCAACCCAAGGAGAAAGTCCTCACCAGGCACCTGCCAACTGATCACCCGATCTTGGACTTCCAGTCTCCAGAACTGCTTAAGCCACCCAGTCTGTGGCATTTTGTTAAGGCAGCCCACGCTGACTAATACACCTGTATATTGTACCCACTACCTAGATGCCACCATTAACATTTTACTTGCTTTCTCCCCTCTCTTCTCTCTCTTTCTCCATCCCTCTCTCCCTTTATTTATCCTTCAATCTATCTTATTTTGGGGGGGAACACTTTAGAATAAATTGTAGGCACCAGTACAATTTCTTTAAAATACTTCCACATGCATATTGTTAGCTAGAGAGTTTTTTTCTTTTGATGTAATATTTATTTATTTATTTATTTATTTATTTATTTATTTATTTATTTATTTAAGAGCTATTTATTTAATTAGTTTTTTTGGGGGGGGTAATTAGGTTTATTTTTAGAGAGGATACTGGGGATTGAACCCAGGACCTTGTGCGTGCTAAGCATGCAATCTACCACTTGAGCTATACCCTCCCTCCGATGTAACATTTAAATACAACAAAATGCATAAATCTTAAGTGTACATTTACTGACTTTTGACACTGCATACATCTTTGTAAGCAAAGCAAGCCCCTATCAAGGTAGAGAACACTACTGTCTCTTCAGAAAGTGCCCTCACACCTCTCCCCAGTCAGCCCCCACCATCATTTTTATTTTGTCCCACAATAGATTTGTTTTGTCTGTTCTAGCGCTTTATCTAAATTGAGTCAAATAGTATGTACTCTTTTGTACAAGGCTTCTTTCATTCAATATATTTTTAAGATTCATTCATGTTGTCATATGTATAAGTAGTTCATTTCTTTCTCTCTCTGTTTTCTTTTTTATTTTTCTTTCTTTTTTTTTTTTTTTTTTTTAGCTGAGGAATATTCCATTATCTCGAGGTATCACAGTGTCTTTATCCATTTTTTTCCCACAGATGAATATTTCCAATTTTGAGTTATTACAAATAATGTGCTATGAATATTCTTACACGAGTCTTTTTGTGAACATATGTTATCATGAATAAACCTAGAATCAGAATTACTAGGTTATAGAGTAGGAGTATGTTTAGTTTTGTAAGAAATTACCTGACTTTTTCCCAAAGTATTGTACTATTTTACATTCCTACTAACAATGTATGGGAATTCCAGCTGCTCTATGTCTTTGCCAACATTTGATGTTAACAGTCTTTTATTTTAACCATTTTAGTGGGTGTGCAGTGGTATCTCACTGTGGTTTTAATTTTCATTTCCCTGATGACGAACGATGTTGAGCACACCTTTGTGTGTTTATTACCCATTCAAGCACCTTTTTTGTGAAGTGTCAGTGAAAATGCTTTGACCATTTTTTGTTGGGTTATTTCTCTATTATTGTAGAAGTTCTTTATACAGTCTAGATATCAGCCCTTTGGCAGATATATATTTAATGAATGTTTGCTCTCAGTGTGTGGCTCATCTATTTTCTTAAAGTCATCTTTTGATGAGCAGAAGTTTTCAATTTTGATGAAGTCTAATATGTAATATACAATACTATATAAAATAATATATATCCCCCTTCCTTCTTGTAGTTAGTGCTTTTTGTGACCTGTTTGAGACACTGTTATCTACCCCCAAGTTATGAAGATATGCTCCTATATTTTCCTCTAAAACTTTATGGTTTTAGATTTTCTATTTAAGTCTAGGATCTACCAGTAATTAATGTTGGTGTGTTTGGTGTGAGTCAAGGTTCATTTTTCATAGACTCTCCAGTTATTTCAACACCATTTGTTTAAATTCCCATTGCTTTGGTGCCTTTGTTGAAAATCAAATGCTTGGATAAGGGTAGGTCTATTTACTATCATTTTTAAAAATGTAAATACTAAGCAATCAACCTCTAGAAGTTTCTTTCTTAAAGATTATCTATTTAACCTTTGCACATTTACATTATTTAACCATAATCTGAATAAGAATTTCTTAAAGAGGGTATAATGACTTCTAATAGACTGTTAGAAAAATTGAGACCCTGTAACTTTAAAGTATCCATCAACTTCTCTTTCAGGAATTTCATATTCATATTGATAATCAAATATATTGGAATCTCTATTTGGAAATGAATAAGGCCTTAAAAGTGCAAAATAAAGAACTAGGTTACTAATACCAGGGAGCAAAGGGGGTGGGAAAGGATAAATTTGGGAGTCCAAGATCTGCAAATATTAACTACTATATATAAAAATAGATTTTAAAAACTTCTTCTGTATAGCACAAGGATCTATATTCAGTATCTTGTAATAATCTTTAATGAAAAATAATATGTAAACGAATATATGTATATATATATGACCAGGACATTGTGCTGTACACCAGAAACTGACACACTGTAACTGACTACACTTCAATTAAAAAAAAAAAGAACTAGGTTACTACTACTATATCCTAATTTAAAGTTCACCATATTTTATTACTTAATCAAGATGATCCATTTCTATTATTAGAGTCAAATGTGGTCCAAAGGCAAGGGTGGTTTCTAAGAATTTAGTAAGTAAAGTATATTAACTTAGATAAGTGACTTACTTGCTCCCTTCATTTTTTATTTTTAACAAAAGAAATGTGCAAAAGAACAGAAAGAAAGAAAGAAAACTATGTATGTGGATGGATGTTAAATAGATTTATTGTGGTGATCATTTCACAGTATATACAAATATAGAATCATTATGTTGTACATCTGAAACTACTATACCTCAAGAAAGAAAAAGAAACAAAGAAAGAAGGAAAGAGGGAAGAAAGTAATTCTTAGTTCCTATTACAATGGGATAATGTGAAGATAGTGAGTTCAGGGAAATACTGTAGTGAAACATACAGATAAAATAGTCAAAAATATATAGTATGAGATAGTTGAGAAAAACAAGGTGTTTTCATTGAACATCGTGCAGCCCGTATTCCCCTCTATGTAAGAGCTTTTAACCAGTGTATTAACATTCCCCTTTACATAAGAAGACAGAGAGAAACACTCTGCTCCTTTAGGTTGGATACACTCAAGCAGGTGAGGGGGAACAAGGATGTCAGTCCTTCTTGGCTGTCTTGGCCAAGCTTGCCAACCCAGGTGGATTTGCCTGCTCTCAACTCCGGTAATTCAATAACCTCTTTCCTTCCAGTAAGGGTTGCCTGACCACTTACACCCTGCCACAAGTCTCTGTCTCATGCCACTCACAGATGTTGTGGTTTAAGCACAAAGAATCTTAACATCCTTCACATCTCAAAATAAACAGCAGCTCTGGAAATGTCACAGGGCTTTCATTGCACAGGAAATGGATTTAAATAACTCAAGGGGTATTGTGGAAATTTTCTGATGCTCCCCTCCCCCTCCAGTTTTCAAGAATAAACAAATATAAGTGCCTGGAAATAACACACTTTCTAGTTGGTGTTGACGGGCATTAAAAATCATTGTATGAATGTGGCCTGACATTTTAGGATATGAAATTTATGCACTCCTAATATCTTTTTTTAAATTTAAGTATAACAAACTCAGTGTTCTAAATAATGAAAGTGACCTTCCGTAACAATTATATTGGATTTGACTCTAGGATAATTTACAATGTTTTCCTCCTCATAATTATCAAAAACAGTACCAGATGATCAGATCTAATAAGTTAGTTTTTAGGGAGAGCTATCTCTTGCTAAACCAAGAAATAACAATGTTAAACCCAAACTATTTGAAATAAATAATAGCAAAGTCAGAATCCTAATTGTATTTATTATTTGTATATGAGCTCTTGGTATATGCACAGGGATTTCTGCACACTTCGTGCAGAGAAGTAGGGAAAGAAAGACTGTCAGTGTCCTACAAAAGACTTTTGGGGAATGGAAAAGGACCACTTGTGCATGAATGCTGCCTCATGAAGCTAAAAATAATAAAAGTTACAGGAAAGTCAGGTGACTTAATTATTCCAGCCTGGAGGCAAGCTCATCTAGCAGCTAAGAATTCTGCTGCAAAAGACTGTAGTTCCCAGTGCCCTTGACAGCACCAAAAAATAACATTAATAAGGCTAATGGTTCTTAACAATTCCTTTCAAGCCCTGTTTTCTGTGCAACATGGCACATTCTTTTGAAAGAAGCGTGTTCATTCACTTCAATTAGTTGGAAATCTCACTTGCCATGGAAGAAATATTTCATGAGCTCTGATGGAAATATCCCCAATCATGGAAAAAAGAAAGCACCACTAACTTACTGGTTGAAGAAATAAATCCATAAGCAAAGCAAGAAGAGATTTTAATAGCATCTGTTGAGTCTTCTTCTCCTAATTATTTTGAGGACTTTGTTTTTGATTTAGAAATTTATAGGTATAGCATGTGTCCATAGGATCAAATGCACACAAAAAGGAATAAACGAGGTGTAGACGGTAATATCTCACTGACTCAACCAGTTCCACATTAAAAAAAAAAAAAAAAAGCAAAATCCAAACAAACAAAAAAACCTTTGTTTCCAGCTTTGCTTCAAAAGGAAGAAAATGTCCCAAATTGGCCACCAATCAGTCATTATGTTGGCACCTTTTCTAATTCTCCCGGGACAATCAATTTGTGCTATGTTCCAGCTCTAGAGATTAGTTTGTGTGTGGTCTTAAAGACTAGCTAATTTCTCTCTTTAACTCAATGTTACCAACTTGTTGAATGAACTTTATTTTCTTGCCAACTACCCATTCAATACAATGGCCCATGAATGCAGTCAGAGCTCACTGAAGGGTTATGCTGCAGGGTCTGTTCTCCATGCCATGAGCTCCGTCCTTCACTGATGGGAACGTGCTCCCGTTGCTTAGAGTTTGCTTCATTCAATTTGGCTGTCAGCCCTTTGGGAGACGAAAATCATCATATTCATTTCTATTTGATCTTACTTGTTATCAATGTCTTATTTGAATTTAATTTTTAGCAGATGGTTCATTCATCCTGCCTCTGGCTTCATTTACCTGATCACCTTCTTTGCTGTACTGGATGTGAAAACCAAAAAGAATTTGACACCAAAATGTATGATTCACTTGCATACGTGGCATGATAGAAATACAGTCACACCACAGAAGAAAAAAGATTTTGAAAAAAGTATGCAAATAAGTACTTCATGTAGCCCCAAAACACTTCCAGCTCACAGCACTCATCACAGGACTGGAAAACCTCCAGGTTGCCACTGATCTTAGATGCCAGTGGTTCCGCATACCTCCAGTTCAACTACAGCAGCTGATGAGCAAAAAGCTTTTCCCTCCAAATGCCACATTCCTCTTAGACTGAATGGCTGTAGCCGATACTGGATGAAAATGCACTTTGCCTTTGGATGCAAAGAATTGCACTTGGTCATGGAGTGATACACATTGACCGCAGACTTTTTTTTTTTTAGTTAAAATGTTGAAGAGCGAAGATAAACTTCTGGGTAAAGATAGTAGATATACATACTTACATTTGTTTCCTCCTGAAACTCCACCAAAAAGACAGTAAACAGATTTTTTAAAAAATTATTGTATAAAACCATCAAGAGCAAAGAGGTGATAGAGGAAACACGAACGTAAAATTTTGGAATCTGGAAATAAGATTCACAAATGGTAAGCTGCCTAACAGAACAGAGAGGGTTGAAGCCTAGGTTGGCAGTGAGGAAAGCCCAGAAACTACCTGAATTATACTGTAGACTGCCACAATTAGATGGTCCCGGGCATCTTTGGAAGAAGACAGAGTTAAAAACAGAAGGAGTGGTTGAAAGTCTATTTAGAAGAAGTCTGGCACTCCTATTTCCTGCTCAATCCTGCTCAATAGGGCAAACGCAAATGGGGTGTGGGACAGTGCGGATGCACAAAGCTAGATGCAAGTTGTTTAGTCAATTTTTGTTGTTATTCTGCAGTCAGCATCTACCCAAGACTCGCAGTGGCTTTCAACAATAAAGGTTTATTTCTTGCTCACATTACATGTCACTTTGGATCAGCAGACAACCCACAGAAATGGAGAAAATATGTGCAAATCTGATAAGGGTCTAGTATCCAGAATATATAAAAAGCTCTTACAACTCAAAAATAAAAAGACAAATAACCCAATTTAGATATGTGCAAAGAATTTAGACATTTCTCCAAAGATATATAAATGGCCAAGAAACATGTGAAGTGATGCTCAGTATTGTAAGTCATCAGGAAAACACAAATCAAAACCACAGTAAGATACCATTTCACACCCACTCAATATGACTTTACTGAAAAAAAAATGGAAAATAGCAAATGTTGGTGAGGATGTGGGGAAATTATAAGACTCATACACTACTGGTCAGAATATAAAATGATGTGGCCACTGTGAAAAATAGTCCCCAGTTCCTCAAAAAGTTAAACATAGAATTACTATATGACCCAGCAGCTTCCTCTCTTATGTACATACCCAAGGGAACTGAAAACATATGTTCACACAAAAAATTACATACAGAGGTGAAGGGTGTATATAGCTCAGTGGTAGAACGCATGCTTAGCATGCACAAGGTCCTGGGTTTAATCCCCAGTACCTCCAGTAAAAATAAATAAATAAACTTAATTATCTCCCCCCTAAAAATTGTTTTTTTTAAAAGTTACATACAAATGCTCTTAGCAGCATTATTCATAATAGCCAAATGGTGAAAACAACCCAAACTTCTATCAGGTGATAAATGGATAGACACAATGTGAAACTTGGAAATTAGCAAAAAATGAAATTACTGTTATTCACAGACTACATATAATTGTATAGAATATCCAAGATAATCTACAGATAAGTTATTAGAATTAGTAGAAGAAGTTAACAAGTTTGTTAAATCCAAAGTCAACATTTAAAAAATTAACTGAATTTCTATGGAAATGCAGCCAACAGTTAAAATAGTGATTTTTTCCATTAAAATAGAATTTAAAATATCAAATAACTAGAAACGAATTTTAGGAGAAATGTTCAAGATCTTTATGCAGAGAGCCTTAAAATATTATTGATTCAAATTAAAGGTTAAAATAAAACTAAATGCCATCAGTCCTGCTCTGACTTTTTGTGGGACCTGGGGCAAGACACAAATGGAGGTCTACATATTGTATGTCTAAATATTTTAAAGTAATAAATGTAGCCAACACATGGTTAAAGAAAATATAATATATTTTCCTACATTGACAAATGTATTTTTATAACTACCTAGAAAGCCGCATAGTTTGGACTCTTCAGAATTCCTGCTGGGATGCAGCCCCTGACTCACAGTCTGTGTACTCTCTCTAGGGCCCATTTCTCCTTCCACCCCCGGCTCCATCCCACACTGTACCAGGAAGTACTTTCATGTGCATGTGTAGACACTCTAATGCACACATCCAAGCTCCATCCACAGCACCTGCATCCCTTTACCACTACTTGACCATCCCTTAACCTAAGGGTGTACACTGATGGATTTCTATGCCTTTGGGAGGACAGCACCAGGGAAGAGGTTTGTGCAGGTCCTGGAAATGGGTTTGAGTTCTCTTGGGGCAGGAAATTCCAAGATTTGATACCCAGATCATAGTCCAGAAGGAGGAAGTGATGGCTCTGAGTGACACATTCCTTTGACCTAGTGGACTCTTAACTCCATGGAAGGAGCACAAGCCACAGAGTCCAGGGCAGAGACTCTCCTTCTTTGAATCTGAGGATTATATTTTATTTATATGTTGTGTTCATTAATTAGAAGAATCAATAATATAAAACATGCAATTCTTTTCAACTGTTTAATAAATTCAGTGCTATCTCCAATAAATATTCCAACAGGTGGTTGGAATCAACTGACAAGTTGATTCTAAAATTTACATGGTAATGCAGAAGTCCAAAATAGCCCAGATACTCAAAGAGAAGAACAAGTTGAATCCCTTACTCTACTAGATATCTAGACTTATTACAAATCTACAGGAATTAAGATGTGGTGATATTAGTCTAATGGAAAGGAATATAGAGTCCAGACTCAGTCCTGCGGATAGATAGATAGATACATAGATACATAGATACATAGACAGACAGACAGGTGATAGATACTTGATTTTAATTAGCAAATTTGCAATAAATGCTGTTGGGGCAGTTAGATAATCATACAGAAAAAAATGAAATTCCTCTCTACATCACATGATACACAAAACTAACTCCAGCTGAATTGTGTACTTGAAGTGAAGGGCAAAACAATCCAAAATGGAGGATAATCTACAAGAGAAATGATTAAACTTTGATTTCTGGTAAGATTAATTTTTATGATGATCTCTAACTATGATGGTCCTCTTCCACCTATTTAAAATACACAAAAATGACTGTGACTGAGGGCATATTCGATAGAAAATATTTATTTAAATGTTAAAAGTTGCTTAAATCATCTAAAAGGCAATGTATATGTAATATACCATATGGGAAATCTATTTTAAAATAGAATATTTTGAATAAAATCAATCTAAATGTGCTGAAAGCTTTTATTAATCTAGAAAGCTTAATCTGGTATTATTTCTGAGTTTGTTAACACGGTGGCGTCTACTGTCAGACACACTGATACACTCACTTGAACACATGGATGCATGTTCATCTAAACACACACACAATGTTCTTCAAACTACATTTTGAAGGAAAACATAGTCATAACCATAAGAACAATTCTTTCTTTGCACCTTAGATTTTCATCTGCTTTTCCTATCTGAATTTCATAGATGATTTCCATAGATTATTTTCACATTTGACTCTCATTTACTTCCCATCTTAAAGTTCTGCCCCTCCCTCTCCTCTTCACTGTATGGCCTTGAATAAATTTTGTCACCTCTCTAGCCTCAGTTTCCACATCTGTAAAATGGAGATAATACCGCCTATGCCTACCTCCATAGCTATTAAGAAGATTTGGTGTGATAAACTGCTAGATAATTAATAGCTAACTGCAGCGAGGACTGCCATATCAATTCTCCTTCTTTTTAAAAAACTAACAGACCCCAGACTTTGATGTTCCTGCTTAAAGCACAAAGCTTGCTTAAAGCACAGAGCCTTCTTGTGACCAGACATGACAGAAAGGCCCAGAGAGTTACAGAGACCCGGCTTCTGCCTTCTGAAGCTTCTGGACCAGCCCTGGGCCACCAACCTTCTTATTTGGTGAGAGAAAAACAAACCCCAGACACTGAAGGCACCATTCCCTGTGTTTTCTGTTATGTGTAAGTAAACTCAGTGCCTACCCTACACACTAACCTTGAATGAGCTTGTATTGTGTCCTGAGCACTGTGCTCAGCACTGGCCTGTGTTATGCTCTTTAAACCCCAGGACAGCCCTCCCACGAGACTGAAGTATAGAGAGATTAAGCAATTTACCCAATGTCAATGGCTTTGCTGAGGGTTGTCACGTACTCGAGGTCTCAACAGTTGATTCAGTTATTTAATTATTGTCAGAAATATGATACAAGATCACACCCTAAACCAAAAATATTTTTTCTGACCAACATCTCCCAACAATTCTGTAGCTCTGGTCACATCAGCATGATTGTGATACCTGGGGTCTGTTTTGCGGCTACTCTCTTACAGCAATGCCACCAGGAAGTTGCACTCTTGAAAATCAGACATTCTACATACGGAATTTTTTTCCTTTGTGGCTGGAACTGTTAAGTCTAGGTTTTGCAAATGTTCCCATGTAAATAACTAGGGAGGTGAGCTATGACTGAACTTTGGGAACTAGCTCATCAATTTTTCTAGGTGTTAGAGTAGACCCAAACCATTTGAGCAAAACCTTGGCCCTGCCTTCAAGGATTCTCTGTGAGGATGTGATAATGATAAAAAATAATGGCTTCTAAACATTTATTGAGTTCTAAGTATGTACGAGGTACGATTCTAACCACTATACATGCATATACTCATTCTGTCTTCACAACAACTCTGTGGCAGATAATCATCTCCAGTTTTCAGGTGAGGAAGCTGAAGCCCAAGAAATGTTACTTGTCCCACATTTCCAAACTACTAATAAGTGACAAAATAGGGAATTTGAACACTGGAAGCCTGGCCTTAAGAATACAGTTGTCCCGCAGTGTCTGAAATGGGTTGGTTCCAGAAGCACCACAGATACCAAAATCCAAGGATGCTCAAGACTCTGATATAAAATGATGTAGTATTTGCACATACCTACACAGATTCTCCAGTATACTTCAAATCATTTCTAGATTACTTATAACACATAATACAATGTAAATACCATGTGATTAGTTGTAAGTAAGTGCTATGTAAATAGTTGCTGGTAAGCGACAAATTCAGTTTTGCTTTTAGAACTTTCTGAAACTGTTTTTTTTAATATTCTTGAGCCAAGGTTGGTATAATCCGCAGATGCAGAACCCACGAATACGGAGGACTGACTGTACGGCCTGTCATGCTCCTATTATTTGTCTGTCTATGGAAAAAGCTCCCAGAGGGCAAGGGCTGCCTCATTCCTGTTTCTATCTGCAGCTCCTAGCATTGTGCAGGAGTAAGTGCTCAATAAAAGTCCATGAAAGAAAGGAAGAGAAGAAGAAAGGATGAAAGATGGGGAGAAAGGAAGTAAGGGAGAAAGAGAGGGAGGGAGGAAGGAAGGAAGGAAAAAAGGGAGGAAGGAAAGATGGGAGGGAGAAAGGAAGGAAGAAAATTATCTATTAACCTAGAAAATGGCTTCATCACAATGACTCTATGGACAAATACTGCCTGTGGTTAGTGGATGTGGTTAGTCATGTTTCTGGCAGAAAGAGACCTCCCCAGTGCCACCATAAGTTCTGATTAATTTCTTAATTTGTATAGTAAAACATTCATAATATGGGTACGAAGACCATAAGAAGATAGGATTCCCTTTGGTGCCCTTCTGTGCACACACAGAGATCCAAAGTCATTTTCTTAGCTGCCTGACCTGACAGGTTTTGTTGCCATCCCCAAAGAGGTCCTTGAGAATGGCAGAGGGACCAGAATCTTTGTATAGTATTTGTTCGCCTATCAATAGAGGCTTTAAGGGTTTTTGAAAATTGGTTTTCTTTGGGACTCAATCACTTAAGTTTCCGATTTCCTGGTAAATATTTTTGGTAAAAACATTATCCTCTTGGATTTCAGAGGAAGTTAACAAAAAAAAAAAAAAAAAAGAAAGAAAGAAAGAAAGAAAGAGCTTGAAAGCATTCACAAAGCAACGTGCTCTCCAAACACAGCCACTGATTTGAAAGTATGTCTCTCTAGTCTAAATCCAAATCCTCCAGTCAAGCCTGAAGTCTACTGTTCCTTCTCTGTGAATCCTTTCTCCCTCGAGCTATGATCTTCAAAGTTCTCAGGGGGTTACACTTGCACGTTGTTTCTTGTATTTTGTAATACCGTTTAAACTGTCTGAAGATTTAGAACATAATGATACTGTGCAGATATCATGACTATGGGCCAACAGATACAGACGAGAAATATTCTATCATTGTGAATGGAGTTCTAGTTCTTTCTACTGTTTAGTCAATATACATTTATAGCAATTATTTATTTGGATATTTTAACATTTATTATCTTGAAGTTATAAAACAGATCTTCATTTTAAAAAACTTTAAAAAGACAAACTGGTTTGGGATACCTGCTATTTTCCCAAGTAGATAGGTATTAAGAATGCACGTCTCTGACAGTTAAAATGGCTATCCAAAGGAAAAGCCTTATAAAAACACCACTACACCATCTTCCCTCAAATAGCCTGCCGACGCCTCCTTATCCAATGCAAACAAACAACAAAAAACAACAAACTCCAGGCCCTTTTTTACAAAGTTTTTTTCCAGGGAGTTGAATATTTGAAATATATGTCAAATAGCAATTTGGGACCCATTGTCTGCCTTGCGGCCACCAAGGACCACAGTAGCTTTGGTTACTGGAACAAGGAGCACAACATCATTTTCATAAGTAAGTTTCCTCAGTGTGTGTGTGTGGGGGGGGTTATAGCACTTAGTTTTAGCGCTTACCTTTCAAAGAGAAAGAGAAACTGAGTTTCTCTCAGCAAAGTGATACGTAAAAGTAGGCTTTTAAGCCTTTTAATTGGACTTTAATTTAAAGTCCAGTGGAGGACTGGAAACTTTATTCTCAAGCCTGTTGAGGTCCAGGGTATCAGCAGTGGTGCTCCTCCTGCTGGACCAGTGCTCTTCAAGACGCCATCAAAGGAACTAGGCTGGAACGATCGCTTCTCTCCAACCCCCTGCGCTTGGAATCCAAAGTAAAGGCTGGATGACAAAGCAAAGAGAAGGCAAGCTCTGAGGTGAACCCAAGGCCCCTCAATTACCACAATTCCTTCTCCTTAGGGCGGCTGACTCATAGCCTCACTTCATGCAGAGGAAAGACTCCCACTCATGCTGCAAAATGTAGTCATTCTGTTCTTGCGTGCAACATTTTTCTTTCTTAAAAAATACTAGCAGTTATTGTAAAGTGCAGCCAAGTCTCTTGCCAGCTCTTCCTCCACAGTTTATCTCAAATCTATCTACTCTTTTCCATCTGCAGGGCCACCCCCATAGGAGTCCATGTGACATCACCACCTACCTGAGATACTGCCTCAATGCTTGCCCCATCCATCACCTAAAATTCATCTCACACAGTAGCCAGAGTGAGCCTCTTAACATAAAAATCAAATCAGGTCACATACACCTCTTACCCAATTAAAACCCTTCAATGGCTCTCCATTTCTCTTGAAAGAACATCTAGATGCTTTGCCTTGACTTACAAAGCCTCATATTATCTGATCCATAGCTTGTCTTGGCCTCTGTCCTCTTCACTTACTGCTCTCTAATCACCCCCATCTGCTCCTAATTCCTAAAAGATCCTTCAGGTCACCAATCTTACTGCCTTACACTTCTTGAACCTTCTCTCTGAAACACTTAACCAAACTCTTAACAGGTCTCTGTTGAAATGTTATCTCCTTGGACAGGGCATGTTACATTTTAAAAAAAATAGCCCAGTTCCTCTACCCAGTTATCAGTGGTGTGCTGGTAAATGTTTCATCATGGGCTCTCAAGGGAAGGGAAAGAATCCCTGACTGTTAGGATTTGCTTATTTCTGTGGTTTAAACACTGCTCCCATGGCTGATTTCAAGCTACTCATGTGAAGTCCATGGGCTGGCAGAACTTCTGAAATGCAACCATCAGATCTTGTGCACAGATGTGAGCTAGCTCCAGCCCACCACTGCGTTACTCTGCATCACATGCCTGCTTCTTCCCTGACTGGCACCCGTGGAAAGCTGCAGCACTGTGTGTTTGTTTGCATATTTGCTTTGTTTGTATCTAAAGCTTATAGACAGAGATTAGAATGTCTGGTCTAATAGAAAACAAACTCACAGTTAAGAGGGGGAAAGAGGGTGAGAAGGGATAAAATGGGAGTTCAAGATTTGCAGATAGTACAATATATAAAATAGAAAAACAACAAGTTTCTACTGTACAGCACAGGGAACTATATTCAATATCTTGTAGTCACCTATAATGAAAAAGAATATGAAAAGGAATATATATATGTATGTGTATGTATGACTCAAACATTATGTTGTACACCAGAAATTGACACAACATTGTAAACTGACAATACTTCAATAAAAAAAAACAAAACCAAAAAAAAAACCAAACCAAACAAACAAACAAACAAAAAAAAAAGCAAAAAGAATGTCTGGTCTAGGAAGGAAGTTTTATCTCAGCCCTAGCCCAGTTCTTACTGATTATAAGTTTTCAAAAAATAGGCATGAATTAATGCTTAGTGCTCATTCCATACACAAGGGTTTTTTCCCCTACAGCTTTTCCTTTTCTTAGCTTTCCTAAATTAAAAAGATTATTTTCTTATTTCAAGGAAAAAACTTTATTTTACTGCTTTTGGAATCCAGCAGGCCAAGAAGGAGATAGGATTTTGGGAAAGGAGGATGTTGGGGAAGGAGGCCGTGGAGGGAGGAAGGGTTGAGAGTGGAACTCAAGTTAGAGGGTGCCGTGTGGGAGGAAGTGGACTGAGTTTACAGTTTGGAATTCTCAAGTGAAATGATTTTTAGTCTTTATGTTAGTTAGAAAACAAAACTGTCTTCAGTGGGGAGCATGTCTGCCTTCTGCTGTGTAAAATGGAAGTTTCTCCTTCACACTGTGTGTCCATTGCCCAGCACAGTGCCCGGCAGGCGCAGGGACTCACACGTTTACTGAGTAATGAACGATGCAGAAGCTCCTGACCCTGAATTATCAGGGCCACTCTACAAGGTAGGAGAGTTCCCAGTACACGTTAATAAAGCACTGACTGAGTGATGTAACACCGGAACTGGGCTATTTTTTGAAGTGTTAAGAAACTGACTGAGTGTGCAGCAGATACTGGGAGAGCACTTTAGGCACTCGTGTGTGTGCAGGAAGCTGGTGTGTCTGCGTTCTTGCTCGGCACCTCCTCCTAAGTAAGTCTGTAGGCACACGAAGCCCAGACCCGTAAGCACCACTTCCTAGCTCACCTGAAAGCACAGGTGGTGGAGGTGGCAGAGAGAAAATGGTACCAGGTGTCTGGGAGCGGATGGGCCCCTAGGAAACTCCCAGGACAGCGTCCTGTGTGGCAGAAACTAAGCTATTGTCCCTGGGTGAAATTACCTACCTCAGTGGGAATTAAAATATTCACCATGCTGTATTTGCTCATCTCTTCCTTTAAGCTTTGTCATGGGTTGGCCAAACACATTGTTCCCATTTCCATTAAAAAAAGGAAGAAAGAAGGGGGAGAGAGAGAAAGAGAAGGAAGGAAGGCACGAAGGAAAGAAGGAAGGAAGAAAGGAAGGAAGGAAGGAAAGAGAGAGAGAAAGAAAAAAAGAGAGAGAAAGAGAAGAGTGAATTTTTACATTAAACAGCCTTTCCTAAGATACCATTGTCCTGGGTCTGAAACACCAAGAGGGTTTCTCACCTCCTTCTCTCACCTTTGCCCACTGCAGAAAATTCGGGCACAAAGGAGTGCTTTTCTGTGAAACTAGTTCCCTTCACATCATTCAACTTTCTCAACACTTGTTTCTGTTAACAAACGGACGCAGGTGTGAAAGGCCTCCTTTGTTTCAGGCACCTTTTTTCTCTTGCCTTTTTCTTCTCTGCCATTCTATCACTGGTTTTGCTTTTTTTTTTTTTCATCTAAAGAGGACCCCACAATGGCTTGGACAAATGATACTAATCTGTATTTATAGTATCTCATTTTACTTAATGCTGCTTGGGGTTCTTACAGCTGACTGACTTTTGGATGTATGAAAAGATTGGACGAGGTTCTTGTAAAACTGGTTGTCAAATCCTAAATTTTGTAGACGCTCCAAGAAGCTTTGAGCTTTAAAAAATGATCCCTGCAGTGCAAAATGTTTTATATCCTATAAAATTCTTATGCTTGACAAAGACATCATACTCAGCAGGTACTTTTACATTAGAGTTCACCTACTTTACATTTTTTGGCTGACAGAGCCTTTCCAGCACCCTGAAAGCTTTCTTATTACCCTTTGTTTATACTTGGAGGCTTGAGACCTGAATAATTTGCCTCAGGTAGGACGGCAGCCAGTAACAGGGAAGTCTCCAACGAATCTTATCACTTTGATTTCCCAGAAACACAATTTACCAACATTGAAGGATTTCTTCACTGTGCAAAGACATTTTATACAATTACAAAATTAGTTAAATTTTCATTGTATGTAAGAGAGAATGTATTTATATGGCTTAATATTTGGCTATGAACACAATTTGTTAAATGCAGGGCCTAGTAAAGATTAGGGTAAGGCAAATCAGAGAAAGGCTTAACAAGCAGTCAATCAAGCATTCGAGAATCAATCACATGTAGAGATAAGATCCTTACCCTTAAGTTTACCATCAATCTGAGAAAACAGAACATTCTCTAACTGATGCTAGCACAAAGAAGTAGTGCCTTTGTGCAAAATCCAAGGGTCTGCAAAATGGCAAAATAAGGAATGAATTCATAAACATTAAAGTGTGCTCAGAGGGGTCAGAAAAATCCAGAGGTTTTCTAGAAAGGGCATAGTGAATACACTCACTGAGAGGGGAGAGGAAGATTGACCAAGGCAAAACTCGAAGGTAGTCATTTCCGAATTTCATCCCCTGAGAACAACCTCACTTGTAAGCCAGACTATTCATTTCATTCTAGTTTCTCTCCCAAAGGAAGGGATGGGAACAATCCCTCATTCAATGTGACTTCTCCATATCAGAAGCAGTGGCATGCTGGACCCCTCACAGAGGCTTAGGAGAACTTGACCATTGCTAACATTTTAGGAATTTTGAGAGGCCACTGACAACATGTCATCGGAAGTTTACAATCTGCCCAGTTGGGCGTGATTTACTCCACAGAAATTGACGGACGGTGCAAATCAGCCCCCCACGTGCCCACCCCACCCACTGGTTGTTAAACACGTACCAGTGCACCTGGAAGATCGGCATTTATGGTCAGGGAGCTCTTAGGCTAGTTGTGTGTGAGGAGGAGAAAGGAGATTGACGGCAGCGGGCAGGAGAAATGGGTGAGACGTCAGAGGTGGAGTAACAAAGGCAAAGGTGGAAGAAACCACCAAGCCTTCAAGAAGAGTGAGAGCGTGAGCTGGGCATCACAGGACAGAGATCTTTCTATGTTCATTTTTAATGTCCATGAAGAGCTGTGTTCATTGGGATAATTCTAACACTGTGTGGAGGCTTTGCAAGTACACGTGACAGGATAGCATCAGGTTCCAACGGCCCATGGCGAGAAAATAAAAAGCTAGGTACTCACTGTTCTCTGTTCAGACCTGCCTCTGTTCTTCAGGCCTGCTGAGAACTTCATTCCAAGAGCTCTTCTGCCCCCAGACCCCCCACTCCCCACATCCGTGTCAGAGGAGGACTGGGAGAGAGAAGGGAGGTCACCTTTTGGGGAATGCTGAGTTTGTGGAATGGCAATCCTCCCTTTTGGGGAGAGAGGGGATTTTTTTACAAGGTTGGTGGAACCTAGTCCATGTCTCTCATCAAGCTGAGACTGATGACCATCTCTTACCAGAATGCTGCTGAGCACTGGATGGTCTGAGTGCAGAATACTGCTGAGATGGGAAGAAAGGTGGCAGCACTGGGACAGAGTGTGATGGGGGCTGCCTCAATGCCTGCCATCTGGTGTGGCAAGGAACCATGAGTTCCCCGGGGGCCACTGATAAGAAAACAATGTTTCTTTGCCTGAAAAACAAACAAACAAACAAAAAACCCATTGAGACTCTGAGTTTTACCTCCAGAAATAGGGCATCTTTGTTAAGAGACCCCTGTTACTGAGCATAATGCACTGGGAGAGTATGCATCCCCCTCACATAGAACAAGCTCCTAATTTGCTCCACATTGTGAGCACCTGGGGCAAATATCTAGCAAAAGAGGGACCGGGCTGATTCACAAATTCATGTAACTACCCACCTGGGGCTTCTCAGACATTTGAAAGGAGGGAAATCCCAAAAGACCAGACTTCCTGTAACCAAGCCAGTGGGAGGACAGAATGTTAAGATTTGGAGTATTATTATAATTATGATCTCATTTGTACACTCAGATTAATGATTTTTTAAGCTCCTTTTTCCTGGATGAATTGCAGATACTATGCCCAAGTCAGGAACCCAAGAATTGAACTAAACTCCTTCTTTTTCCATCACCTCTAGAATCTAGTGAGCAAGTACATCTATCATTTATAACATGTGCAGAAGTAAAATACTATAGCACAAAGAAGAGGGAGGGTGTAAACAGAACACTGCTGTTGTAAAGTTCTTACATTAAGTGATATAAATTTAAGGAAGACTGTGCCAAGTTAAGAATGCATACTGTAATCCCTGGAACAACTATCAAAAAAAAAAAAAAATACCAAGAGGCATAGCTAAAAAGGCAACAGAGGCAATAGAATGGAATACCAAATTAACTCAAGTAACCAAAAGGAAGATGGGTAGGTAGGAACAAAAACAGACAGAATCAATAGAAAAAACCTAGCAAGATGTAGACTTAAGCCTAATCATAATTGGTGATTGCATTAAAAGTAAATGGGTCAAATATTTCAATTAAAGGCAGAGATTATTAGACTGGATTTTTTAAAGAAAAGCAAGACCCAATTACATGCTGTTTGTAAAAGACTCACTTTAAATATAAATACACAGACAAGTTGAAAGTAAAAATATGAAAAAAGGTATCCATGCAAACACTAACCCTAAGAAAGCTAAGGCAGCTCTATTGATTTCAGACAAAGAAGACTTCAAGACAAGGAGAATTATAAAGATGATTAGGGTCACTTCATAATGGTAAAAGGTCAGGTCCTTAAGAAAACCAAGTGAATCTGCCAGTGATAGTATCTGCCTCCTGTGCCAACTCCTCTGTACTTTTCTTATCCTTTAGCTCAGTTCAGTTCTCTTGGTTCCTTGGCAAAATGATGTCTGTCCCCCATTCCAATCCATCCCAGCTGAAAGTTAATTTTTAAAACAAAAATAAGATCACTCCTTTAATTAAAAACTTTTAGTGGTTCCCAGTCACTACCTGGATAAAGTTCAGATTCTTTCCTTAGCTTGTTGTAGTTGTCCCAACCCAACTACCCAGCTTTGTCTCTCATTGGTCATCACTCATCCTTGACCGCATTCACAGCAGTTATTCCTGTTCCAGAACAATCAATGGTTCTCTTTGTGCACACTCCCTCCACCTGCCAGAGATCCCCTCCTCCCATTCCTCCACACATGAATCAAGCATCCTTCTATGCTTGACTGCAAGCTATCCATGAACTGTTATCCTCCCACTCCTCCCTCACTCACTGTGCTCCAGCCACATGGCCTCAAATACACCACATTGGGTCCCATTTCATGGTCTTTGAACTTGCCGTTCCCACTTCAAGGTATGCTCCCCTCCATGATCATTGCATAGTGACCACAATTCAGGCCTCAGACCAAGTGATTGTCCTCATAGAGTCAAGTCCTTCCCTAACCTCCCATTATTAAGCAGCACCCACCCCCTTACCCACTATGCATCCTGCTATTTTACTGCCTCCAAACTTCTCCTCTTTCTTTGCCTCAAATACCCTGTTCATTTATTTATTGTTTTTTGTTTTTGTTTAGTTTATTTTGGTGGGGGAAGGGAATTAAGATTCTTTATGTATTTTTAAATTAATTCATTTTATTTTATTCATTTATTTACTTATTTATTTTTGTTATTTTGTTATTTGTTATTTTATTTTTTAGTGGAGGTACTGGGGATTGCACTCAGGACCTTGTGCATGTTAAGCACACATTCTACTGCTGAACTGTACCCTCCCCCTCATTTATTTATTTATTTATTTGGTGGGGAGAGGGGATGTAATTAGATTTGTTTGTTTGTTTATTTATTTTTAACAGACATACTGGGGATTGAACTCAAGACCCTGTGCATGCTAAGCACACACTCTACCACTGAGCTGTACCCTCTCCCCATCATTTATTTGTTTAGTGTGTGGCTCCCCACCCCTCTGGAATGTAGACTCTGTGAGAATGGGGATTTGAGGGTTTTATTCACTGATACACCCTCAGGCCCTAGAACAGTGCCTGGCACGCAGTAGGCAGTCAGTAACAATGAATAAATGGTAGATGGATGAGATGTGTGGTGTAGGGAAACTTTGTACTAATGTTCAGTTCCTTTCCTGGGCTTCAGGCAGCTTTGTCAGGGCCTCCAGCAAGCATATTCAATGTCGTGTCTCCTGCTGCTGATTCCATCTGCTGCCTCCTTTGGCAGTTTCCCCACCGCCGCACCCCCACCCCCCAACTCTCAAGGTCTCCTGTGAACCCTCCACCTCCACCTCCAGGGTTAGGTCTACATCAGTGTGTGTCTGTCTGTCTGACTGTCAGACTTCAACATAAATCACTTAGATCCTGTCTATTTTCAGTTCTTGTCAGAGGGGCACTAAAAGAAAGGTGCTTAAGAATTGCTGCTGGTCATGAATTGTGAAGCCCTTTTAAACACAACACCACACATATTTACAGACATCGTAAAGTGTATCACCTGGTCCCTTGACAGATGAATGGATAAACAAAATGTGCTATATACATACAATGCAGAAATACTGAGCCTAAAAAGGAAGTTGTGCCACATGCTACAATGTGGACGAACCTTGAGAACATTAAACTAAGTGAAAGAAGCCAGTTGCAAAAAGACGAATACTGTATGATTCTACATATATTGAGGTACCTAGAGTCATCAGATTCCTGGACTGTAGAATGGTGGTTGCCAGGGACTGGGGGAAGGGCCAATGAGGAGCCATTGTGTAATGGGTGCAGGGTTTCAGTTCTGCAACTGAAAGCGTTCTGGAGGTTGGTGGCAGGGCAGTGTGAAAGTACTTATCACTTTTGAACGTATACTTAAAAATGCTTAAGATAATAAATTTTATGTTACTTGGGTTTTTTTTTTTTACCACATTAAAAGAAATGGTTAAGGTTGCAAATTTCATCTTATGTATATTTT
Source organism: Camelus ferus (assembly GCF_009834535.1). Lineage (NCBI taxonomy): Eukaryota > Metazoa > Chordata > Mammalia > Artiodactyla > Camelidae > Camelus > Camelus ferus. The sequence continues at coordinate 37,093,035 of NC_045709.1, forward strand.
ACCATAGTTAATTTTTTAAGGGGAAAAAATGTATCACCTGCACACATGTGTGTGTACTTGTGCAGAAACCTCAAATTCTATTAAGAACTTTTTTTCTATCCTGATTCTACTTGAGGAACTTCTAAAGAAACAGGGATCTGGAGTCTGGCATTGTGGATCCTCTGAGAATTCAGTTAAATAGCAACGAGTAGGGGCAGGGGGTGCTGTAACGCTAGGAGACGAAAGCTGCATCATGAGCTCCAAGGAAGAACTCGGCTCATGACTTTGACATTTTAGATCATTTCTCAGGAAGAGCCTGGCTCCATAGCTCTGAGTGCCGTAAGGATCTCTAAGAAAGGATCTCTGCTTTTGTTTCATCACATCCAGAAGTTAACAGATTGTAAAATTTTCTCTTGGTTGTCTTTTAAAACTCACCTTGTATTCTGTTTCTCTCTTTGTGTGTGTTTTTAACATTTCAAATTCAATATCATCTCAATTTAAGTTCAACATCATTTTGAGTTTCCCTAGGCCCCCCTTCCCTTCTATTCTTCAATTTTTTTCAGAATTCCCCTGTCTAGTATTTATTCAGTGACCTGCTTTCTTTTGAGAGAGAAATGTTTAGCAACTACTGTTTGGCTGCAAAAATGCTAAACAGGTTTTAAACACTTGGATTTCCTGGTTGGCATTGATCCCTTACCTTGTTACACAAAGGGACCCCTCTATATCCTTGAAATTCTGGGGAAATATCTGTGTTGAAGTTTCACTGTTCTAGGATTATTGGGTAATTGCTATGCAACTCAAAGATGACGCAAACAACAGTGCTATTTACAGTGAGTACGAATGTGTCTGCCCCGAGAAGGAGGTGACGGGCAGGCCTGCTGCCCTCGTTGTGTAGCTGTTCTGTCCTTTACAGAATCACAGCTCCGCCTCCTGCTAGGGCTGTGGCGGTTGGCACGGAGTCTTGGCACTGAGAGCAGCGGCCCCCTCTCCTTCAAACCCAGCCTCACCACTTCACATTCCTGGCACACGTTTTCGAGGTCTCCTCTTAATTATTTCTCTCAGGGCTACTTTGCCCTAGGAGTCTGCAATCTAAAATAGAGTCTTGACATAATAAAGGACAAAATTTTGCCATTTGCAGCAACATGGATGGACTTGGAGGGCATTAAACTAAGTGAAACAAGTCAGACAGAGAAAGACAAATACTGTATGATAGCATTTATATGTGGAATCTGAGAAATGCAACCAACTAGTGAATCAAACAAAAAAGAAGCAGACTTACAGATATACAGAACAAACTCGTGGTTACCACTGGGGAGAGGGAAGCGGGAGGGGCAATAGAGGGATAGTAGATATAAACTATTAGGTATAAAATAAGCTACAAGGATATACTGTACAACACAGGGAATAACCTTTAAAAACTGAATCACTATGTGTATACCTGTAACTTATATAATATTGTACATCAACTGTACTTTAATAAAAAAATACAAGCTTGACCCTGTCCTGATGGTAAAACGCAATATTCAACGTAAACAGAAATTAAATGTCGCCAACTAATAAGTGTTAGTAACTATTAATACATTTAATAATAATTCATACAGTAAACTGGTTACTGATACAATTCTTTGTCAATGATAACATTTCAGGGTTGTAACTGACATGTTTTGGGTGCTTACTCTGTGTTGCACTCTACTGCTCTGTATCACACCCTATGAGGTGGGTACTGTTACTATGCCTATTTTATCGGATGAAGAGGCTGGAACAAGCAGAGATGGAGGAACTCATCCAAAGTCCCACACTCAGGAAGCAGGGAAGCTGGGATTGAATTCGAGTGTCTGTTTTCCAACTCAGGTAGCCTGACTCCACAGCCTGTCCTAGAATATATGTCCCAAGGTTTATCTCATAACACACTACAGATGATGCAGTGAGAAAAATGAAAGAGGGATGTTACTGCAGACTGAATGTTTGTGTCCCCCCAAATTCATATGTTGAAGCTTGACCCCCAGTAAGATGGTGTTTTGAGACGGGCCTTTGGGAGGTAAGTAGGTCTGGATGAGACTTGCTTCCTCTCCCTCTGCCATGTGAGGACACAGCAAGAAGGTGGTCACCTGCAAGCTAGGAAGAGAGTCCTCACCATGAGCCAAAATCACCAGCACCTTGATTTTGAACTTCCCAGCCTCCAGAATTGTTGGAAATAAATGTCTGTGGTTTAAGCCACCCAGTCGGTGGCATTTTGTTACAGCAGCTCCAGCTGCCTAATACAGGGGAGGGTGCTCTTCAATCAAATCAATTTGTAAAATACTCTGTACTCACTACCTTTAAAGGACTCACAGTGCCTATTAGGAAATCAAAGGCTCTGAAAAGTCCTGCAGTAAAGAAAGCTAATTAATTTGTTTAACTAATTTCTTCTCAAATTTTTTGACCACGGAACATCCCCCACTTATGAATACTTCACACAACACACTTGGAAGGGGCTACAGGTGGGATTGCCTGCTTGTTTCCAGGTGGGATGTAACTGCCCAGTGAAGTCAGAAGCTTTTGTAGGGGGGAGTTTCATAGGTGAGCCCAAGAGGAGAGAAACAATGCAGGCAGAGCAAAGGGCTGCTTCCAAGGGGATGGTGAGTGGCCCTGCGGGGAGAAGAATCCAGATATTCCAGAACATGGGGAAGATCTACTATGAGGAAGGTGGTCTTGGGGTAAATCTGGTGAGAATTAAGTTTCAAGAGGAAACTTTAGGGCCTGCCCCGGACAAAGGACTTGATTCTAAGAACAGAAAGGACATTTCAGTCTTGTGTTAATTTGAATATAGGAAGAAAGGATAACAAATGACTCTCAGAATTACTGTGTCATCTGCTGGAAAGAGCTGTATCTGCTGCCCATTAGAAATTAATACAGGATGATCTCCTAAATTTGTCTTAACTTCTTTCTAGAGAATTCGAAGATGGGAGCTCAAATGGAAGACCCAGCTGAGCAGAAGAACAAGAAGATCTTGTTTGGCCATAGCAGGACCCAATAAACATTTGCTGAATATATTTAACGGACAGGAAAGGGGGGATTAATTGCACAATTTGGGTTTTGTACAAATGAAATACTCGCATCAAATATTCCATTAAATATTTGCATGTATTTTAGAAACATAAAATATCTGCATTAAAATAAAATGTTAATTACTATTGAGTGGATAAATATTTTTAATAGTTTATGCTGATTGCAGAGTAGGGTGGGAAGATGGGGAGATCACTGGCAGAAAGATGGCACACTGCATAGAAAACCACTGAGTTGCTGTGTGATTTCATAACGAGATTTCATGTCTGCTGTTAGCTGAGGACGCTCAACTCGATGGCCTTAAAGATTCCATCCAAATCTCACATCCTGACTCCTTGTTAACATGCTAGAGTAAGGTTGGAGAAGAAATTGTTTCATTCAGGGGTTGGCACACAATACAATTCAGACAGTACCTTTGGATTGGATATTTAACACACAGATCAATTGTGCAAATAGATTCGATTTGCTTTTTTCTTAAGCAGAAGACTATAAAAGACATAAGGGCCTCCATTATTTAACACTTAAGATGTCGACCTAGTAAAAGTAAACCTCAGTATAGAGAAATGGGCTTCCCATGTTCTCTTTAAAAAAAAAATTGAAATTTGTTTTAACATCAATAATTTTTTCTTGAAATTAGAATTTATAGAGGTTTATCACGTTACAACAGAGCAAACAGACTATTTTCAATTTTCATGTTCCTATTCTCACCTATCACTGCAAATTGCATACAAATGACGTTTTCTCTTGTGTAAATGCCAAGCGGTTAGCAAATGTCAAGATTATTAGTGCCATCTATTGGTGGAATGTAGTATGACAACATTTATGGGGTGCAAGACACTGAGCCACTGTGGGGACAGGGCAGAGAGTAACAGGGCAGATTAGACAGCGATTACATATTTAAGATGGTAGTAAATCTATCTTCTATAAGACAATCAGAAATTTAAACACTAGAAGGGTATTTGATGACATGAAAGATTATGGCTAATTATTTTTAGGTGTGATGTTGGTATTGTGGTTATGTTAAAACACCTTTATCTTTTGCAGATTTGGGGCCACGCCTGGCCCACTATCTGTTTCTTATGGCCCGTGAGCTAAGGATAGTTTTCACCTTTTTAAATGGTTGAAAGAATCCAAAGAAGAATATTTTGTGTCACAGGAAAATTATATGAAATTCAATTTCAGTGTCCAGAAATCAAGTTGCATTGGCGCATGGCCGCACTCATTCACTGACTCTTGTCTGTGGCCCTCTCTGTGCTGCACCAACAGAGCTGATGAGTTGCAGAGAATACACGGCCCTTCACAGAAAACTCCGCCGATTTTGCCTTAGGGCTGTTTAAACTAGGTCTGTGGACCAGAAGCATTGGCTTTGTCTGGGAGGCTGTTAGGAAAATGGAATCTTGGTCTTTTACCCCAGAGCTGCTGACTCGGAATCTTCAGACCCCACGTGAGTCCTACTCACATTTAAGTTTGAGAAGCGCTGGTTTAGAGGGCCCTGCTGGGTCATCCTGGGGTTGCACCCTCCCTGAAGTACAGGCAGCCAGAGAGGACAAGGGGGTGCATTCCCCTGGAGTCCCCTTCCCCACCTAGGCCATGCTCTGAGCACCTCAGACCTAGACTCCCTGCTCCCAGCGCCAATGCCTGCCTCCTTCCTGGGGCCTGTCTCCTAGCCTGAGAAGGTGGTCAGGATACAGCTGTTTATGGGGTGGGAAGAGGGTGGCCTGAACTTGGACTTGAAGCCTCAATGTCCTCTTGCTTGAGCAGCAGAGTCCTCATGGTACAAAGAGGGTCAGAGGAAGAGGGGGACGAAAAGGGGGAGGGCTAGGGGCTGGGGCGGCTCTCCCTCTGTTGTCCTGCCCTCTGGCTTGGAGCTCCAGAGTCTTGGAATCCCAGGCCTGCCAGGTAGGTACAAAGGTATAGTTGGCAGTTTGTTTGCTTAATTTATAACTTTTAAATATTTAAATACGTGGTATGGGCCTTTATTTATACTCTTGATCCAGGGCCCACAGATGTGAATGGCAGGTCTGTTAAATGCTTCTCAAAGCGTGTTCCAAGGACCACCTGCATCAGAATCCGCTGGGTTGTTTATGAAAAATTCAAATTCCCAGGCCCCACTTGTGTGACTCCCTGAATCAGAGTCTTTGGGGTGGAGCCTAGGAATCTGCATTCTAACCACTCCCTGGTGATTCTGATCCACAGCAGAGCTGTAGGAGTGCTTGTAGTGGGGGCGGTGTGGAGAGGAGCTGCCCGAGTGGCAGGAAGCATCAGGGGAGGAGAGAGGGAGGTCGCCAGGTCAGAGGAAGATGCTGACCATGAGCTTACACTGCTGCCTGCTTCTCTCATTAGTTGTCTTCATGACCTGGCCTGACCCCACCCCTGGGAGTCAGCTGCAGGGAGAAACTGCTATAACCGGGCAAAGGTGTCCTCCTGGTGAACATGGGCACTCGGGGCTGCCCTAACCCAGTCAAGGTGCAAGAGGGAAGGAAGGAGCTGCCGGTGCCTGGAGGGACCACACAGACTCAGCGGGGGAATCAGGCTGAAGCCATTGTGCAAATCTTTGGGCAGGAGAGGCCTCCAGTGTCCTGCAGGGGACATGGGAGGGGCTGGGACAGACTGTGCTGTCCCACCTCCCTGGGTCCACAGGCTGCATTACTTGTGAACTGTATGACCTTGAGCAAGATCCTTAAACTCCGTAGGCTTGTCTGTAAGATGGGGATCCTAAGACCCTCTAGGCTTGTGTTAGAATTAAATGTGATAATTAAGTAAAAACACATCCTTGCCCCACAGACGTGAATAAGGGGCAGCTGTTGTTTATTGCGACACTGTTACCTTACACCTCTGCACTTCCTGATGCTTGATGTCACAGGCACTTGTCCCTGACTGATAAGACTGATTTCCTCAAACCCAGAGCACAGGAAGTTTCTGGTCCCAGCACTGGGCCAGCTCCCTGAGCTTCCCTGTGAAGGAGCAACTCCTGAAGATACTGCCAAGCTGCTCATCATGTAAAGTTCCCAGGATATTCCACCCATCAAACCATACCTTGGGACTCAAGCTGAAGATTGTGGTAAAGGAACATTGGACTGCAGGTGTATGAAACCTCCAGGGACAGCATGCTATACTGAAAACCACCACGAGGGGGCAGCAGAGTCCAGGCATCCAGGCGAGGAGCATGGAAAGGCTCTGGAATGAGGGGCCAGGAAGGCCACACCGGGGTGGAGAGAGGTGGGGGGCTCTAGCCTCACCCTCCCCATCTCCCCCACCCTCCACACACAGAACTGCACATTCCTGCTTCTGCACTACGCATCATCTGATCTCTGTTTACTCTTTTATCGTCTAGGTTATTGTTCATCTTATCTTAAATGTAGCAAAGGCCAGTCGTTTGCAAATTTGGCTGCAAATTCGAATCACGGAGCGTAGTTCTGTAAAATCCCAGTGCCAAGGCCTTATCTCAATTAAATCAGAATCTCTGGGGTGGGGAGCCAGGAATCAACACTTTTTAAAACACCGCAGGTGATTACACCTCGTAGCCAAGTTTGGGAACCACTGTTGTGGGCAGAAGATCTCATTTCTTCACAAATGACAGCTGGCTTTCCTTGCTAGAGGCTCCTCCAAGAAGCCTTCCTAACTCACCACACATTCTTCTCCTCCATCTGTCCACGGGTCTCTCTGCAGTGTTTCCAGCGCTTTTCATGTTTGCATGTGCCTATGGATCACCTGGGGATATTGCTAATTTGCAGATTGGGACTCAGGAGGTCCAGGTGGGGCTGAGATCCTGCATTGCTAAGAAACTCCCAGGTGCTGCCCCCCTGCTGATGCGGGGCCCACAGGTAGCAGGGTTTGTAGGGGAGCAGCCTGTTTCTGCACAGGCGCCTTTGCGATCGTTCTCGAGCTGTTCAGGGCTCCTTTTCTGCCTTCGTGCCGCAAAGGGAGAGTGGCTGGTTTCCAACTCTTTCACATCCTGCCTCTAATCCTCTCGGGTCCCCACTACTCTGGCCCAGGGAAGGAGCAGGGGAGCCCACAGGTGACAGTGCACCATCGGGGCAGCTGAGACAGGGCTGCCGCAGACCTCGGGCACTCAGAGAATGGTTGGGGTCTGATGAGGCCACAGAGTGACCCCGATACTCCTGCTCACGCCGTGAGGCACTGGTGTGTGTGTCCTTGACCGCTTAGCAGAGAGGATCCAGTTCAACCTGTCGAAGCTGGAAACACAGCAGACCTGTAAGTTCTTAACACTTCTCCACCAAGGCTGCGATTTATACTAAACTGGCCTCAACCCTTCTCCACCCACCTGAGCTCAGACCTGTTATCTCAGTTCCCGTCCCTATGCCATCCCCATTTTTATACCCTCACCACCTGAATGATCCTTCCAAAAGGCAAATCTGGTTAGGTTTCACCCCACCCCCCGCACACCCCTTTATCAGTCTCTGAGGGGCTCCTCCATACTCATCCCTGGTCACTTTCTACGAGCACCCTCCTCCCCAGTTCCACTGAGACACAGGCCATTGCCGGTGGGCCTCCTGCTCTTTCTGTGCATGTGGCTCCTTCCTGGTACTGCATCAGCTCCCCATTCTGGAAGCCCAGACTAACCTGCTTTCGGCTCCCCCAGACTGATGGGGGCCATTCTTCTCCATGCTCAACTGAACCTCTTCTAACCCCCATTAGGGCCTTGTGTTATTGCATTGCTTTATATTACTTTCTTTTTATTTCGGTATCCTCCACTAGTGGGCAAGCCCCTGGAGGGCAGGGATTTGCCTCCTTCAAAGCTTAACACAAAGCAGCCCTTGAACAGTGCTTGTGAACCGAGTTCATCAGCAGTTCTCAAAGTGTGGTCCCTGGACCAACAGCAGCAGCATCACCTGGGAACTTGTCACAAATGCACATTTATGGCCCCAGACCTGCCGAGTCAGACTTCAAGGCTGGAGCCCTGGTTTCACAAACTGTCCAGGTGATTCTGATGGACACTTGAGCTTGAGATCAGCTGAATTTTTTAAAAATGAGAACTTAAGGAAATAGGATGTGAATGGAATTTGCTATTAGTATTCAGCCTAGACTGTGACATCACAGGGCGGTGGCTGGTTGAGAGTGATGCACCTCTGGTCCCCATCACTTGGAATCACTGGACATTATGGCACCTGGGGTACCCGTTGTCCATCTGTCCCTCAGCCCTTGTTACATCGTCATGTTTTACTGTCTCCCCTGCCAGGTGTTGTGAGTTACTCAAAGGTCTCAGGAGTATCGTGATGTGGAACCCAATGCCCAGGGAGCCCTGGGTTCTAAGTGCCATGGTTGGTACCATCGGGCTCAACTGTGTGGTCGTGGGGCCGGGTTTTTCACCCGCACTCTTAAGTTAAATACATTCTGTCAAAAACAAACAAACGAATAAAAAAACCCCACACTCAAATAGAACTCCTAGATACAAAGATTGGTGGCTGAAGTTGGGGTGGGAAGAATGAAGTGGGTGGAGATAGCAAAAAGGTATAAACTTCCAGTTATAAAATAAGTCACTTCATCTCCAGACCTTCGCTCTCTCCAGCCTGAGCTCCAACCTGTCTGAACCTCTTTCAGTTCCTCGAATTCACCAACTTCTCTTCTGTTTGGACCTTTGTACTGTCTTCCCCATGCCTGGAAACTCCCCTTTCATGTTTTATTAAGTAGCTTTTTCTCTTTTAGCAGGTCAAAAGTGAAACATCCCTCTGCCCAGCAAGCCCGCTCCTCCTCCATGAGATGATGACCCCACTCCTCCCTGTCCTCCCTCTCCTGGACTCTCCTGTCTCTGCTCCTTTCTCACCTCCTTCCTCCTTCAGCCTGGAAGAGCAGCAGCTGTGTCTCCTCCCAGTTCCCCCAGCACCCCTCTTGGAGCCTAGCAGCTATTTGCTGGGGCTCAGTATTTGTTGGGTGATTTTGAACGCACACAGGTAAACAAGTTTCCAGGTCCCAAATTTGTACACTTGCTTCTCTTTTTCCCTTGGACTAAGAACTTAGTGGCTAATAAACCTCAGGCAGGAGGGGATATCAGAAGAGTCAAGATTTAAACAGAAGACAGCTAGAGAGAGAAGGAAGAAAAGAAGTTGGCAGCGTGGGAAGTTCACAGCCAGCAGCAAGCTGCTGTAATTCCCACAGAGCCTGTCCTGTCATTTGTGAAGGGAGCGCCCTAGGATGAAAGTGTCTTGGAGACGGTCCCTAAGGGCTCACTCTGGCTGACTGATACACTGAGATTCTGTGGGCAAAGCTGTAAAGGGAAACAACTTGGAGGGAAAAATGTGTTGTGTCTCTTTGTATAAATGGTTGCCGCTCTCCACCCCAAACAAGCCCCTTTAATAGGACATCACACAAATTACAGTGTACGAATCTCTCCTCCGCTCCCAGAGTTAGAAAGGGCATGGGTATCACCGAGTCCCACCCTTGCACCTCGCAGGAATTCCCTCTGCAGACTCTGACGGTAACGCACAGCCTTCAGTTCCCCGCGTCACTCACTCACAAGGCAGCCTGTTCCGTATTAGGAGAGTTCTAGTTGTTGGAAAATCCCCCTTTAGCCCAGTGCCTTGTGTGTGGTCGTGGTTTATTGAATTAGATAAACACAGGCAACGTCTGCAATCAGAACAGTGAAAATTATTTTAAAGTAATGTGTTGTTTTAAAGTAATGTTAGTGTTGTTTTTTTGATTAAAGATTGTGGGATAGTTGTGTCAAGTGTTTGAAGTAGAGTCTCCTGTCTTAACATTGTACCAATTGGATGTTCTCTTCAATTTATTTCCTGGACTGTGACCAAAAAAATAGACAATAAAGGCTGTCTTGCTATTTACTCAAAGCCAACTACTAAATATTTACCAAACAACTGAGCAAATTCTCATAAATATTGATTATCTTGAATCTTGAGGTTAAACTTTCAGACTGGGTCCTCTTTGCTCATTGCAAAGATGACAGGACCCTTCAACATTCACCCCAGGAGGGGAGGCAGCAGAGCACAGTGTATGGAAGGGTGATGGCAGATTGCTTTCCTGTTCTGTCCCTGCTGCTGACTAGCCGTCCAATGTCAGGCAAGATACTAGACTCTGCTGGATCTTAGTTTCCACCTCTGCAAACTGAGGTGGTGACACCAGGTGACCTTGTGAGGTTCAGTAACACACCAACCCTCTGTGGCTCTAGGACTTTGTACTTTCCTCCTGAAGACAAAAGCCTCATGAGTGAAATAAGCTCTTAGCCAGTTGGAAAATTGATCATTAAAAAGAGTCTAACTCCTACTAAACATAGATGGTTAATTTAAAGCAATTATTATAAGTATAACTAGGTATATATTGTTTCCTGAATTAGTAGAAACTTGAGTTAATAAATTGACTTGAGTTGGCTACAGCACTGAGATCATAACCTCTCCAGGGTGTATCACTTCTGCCTTCAAAGTTGGCAAAAGCTCCCTGGGTGTCAGCTGAATCTGGACTTTTTTAAAGCTTCTATTTTTAAACCACAGTAATTGGACTGTACAGTCCCAGTAGGGCATGTGTCAAGGAAAAAAAGAAAGACAGCAACAACACCAAAACTGCAAATAAATCCCAAATGGTTTCCAGTAATTTACTTTTTAGCATGATATTCCCCTGATATTATGTTTTCTGATCGCCCAATACAGTTATTAAACAATAATATACTGAGTAGCAAAGGAAATTAGATTTTTTTCATTAGGAACCAAGATGTTCGGTGTAAGAAAAAAAGAGATATATATCAAATTAAATAAAAACCCTGTATCCTAAGTTTGAGTTAAAAATATTAGTAGGAAGACATGTATTTTCTATTTTTTAAAAAAATTCTTTCTAGTTCTGTCTGGGGTGGTACCTTGACCACCCCAGAACAATGAGCACCCTTAGCACCTAGACTGTGCTACTAAATATCATTTTCCACTAAAAGGATCTGAGCTCCTTGGAGAAATGGTTAATTTTAGGTCAGAGATGAGCCTGGAACATCTTGTCATACCAACAAGCCAAGAATCTATCAAAGACCACAAGATCATGCCCCATGACTTAGGAACCAAATTCAAGAACCCACAGACCGAGAGATTGTGCACTTTTGGCACCAAAAAGAATAACAACTGAAAAGGATTTAACACAATGAATATGTTAAAAATCTATGAGTTCATACAATTACCACACACACACACACACACCTTTGAAGGAAGGCAGGAATCCAACTCATGATTCTGAAAACTGGGAAATAAAGAGAAAGGCAAAATAATTGCTGAATCCTTTTTGTCCACAGAACTATTCTGAAATCATTATTAAAGGGTTGCCAGATAGTTTATGAAGTAAATTTCTGCTTTTAGAAGAGTTTGAGCTGATAAATGCAGAGGAATAACAGAATTGGAATATTGCTATTGTGCAACCTCTAGTGAAGTAATGGATCAAGGCAAACGGTTTACAGTGGCTGTAAAATGATTAGTGAAGCACTTGAGAGGGGATTTTACAATGAATGGACCAGACTGTGACACCTGAACACACCGATGATTCTAAACATGGCAGAAAAAACAACCAGGCTCCATGAACCTCTGACGAGATGCAGTGAGAGTTCACAACACTATGAAGCATTCTTGCCCAACAAGTCAAAACAAACCTGAATATGAGGAAGTAAGCCTCGATATAACTGTCAGCTTGAAATATTTGTGGGTAAAATAATTTTGATAATATTCAGTAGAAGTAGGAGTAAGGGTGAGGAGCAGAGCAGGTATAGGAAAAACAAAAACTGTCATGTATTGATAATTGTTAGAAGAATAGAAGATGAGAACATGGGGGTTCACTGCACTATCTTTTCTCTACTTTTGTATATTATTTCCATAATAAATTTTTTACAAGAAATATATTTTTCAAGTCCTTTCCTCTCCATTGACATTTATTAAGGCACCAATTAAAACCTCTTCCTTTTTTGTCTACTGAAAATACATGTTTTATTTGCCTCCCAAACTCAATGATTGTTAGCTCTCTTCCTCTGTCTCATGAGGAGGGCTCTCATTTATTTTGTCATATTTACCTGAAGTGATTTTTAAAAATTTATTGAAATACATATTCTATAGTGTAAGCTTCAATATTTCCTCAACACCTTGTGATAAAATGCAGATACCCCCTACTTTGACAAAGACCATCATAATCAAACAAATTCTTCCAAAATATAGAGAAGAAATACTCTAAAACCCATTTTATGAGGCCAATATTACCCTGATACCAAAACCAGAAAAAGATATCACACAAAAAAGAAAACTACACACTGATATCTATATTCAATGTATAAAAAAATTCTCAACAAAATACAAGCAAATCAAATCCAGCAACACATAAAAAGAATTATACTCTTGCGGGGAGGGTATAACTCTGTGGTTCAATTCCCAGTACCTGTGTTTTAAAAAAATAATTAAATAAATAAATAAACCTAAAATTACCTCCTCCCATTAAAAATTTAAAAAAAGAGAAAAAAAGGAAAACATTTTTAAAGAATTACACTCTTAAACATGACTAATTTTACGTGACATATATTATCACAATAAAAATAGTAAAATAATAAAAATAATTATACACCATCACTAAATGGGATTTATCTCAGGGATGCAAGGATGATCTAATATCAGAAAATCAACCAATGTAACACATCGTATCACAAACATTACATAATCATCTCAGTCGACGCAGTAAAAGTATTTGACAAAATCCAAGTTCATGGACCCATAGATTAAGAACAACTATTCTGGAAAGTCTTTAAACTTAGCAGATGATAAATAATAGAGAAGAAACCCCCAAGAGCTAGAAGGCGGATCTTAGGGGTGCTACTTGCAAAAAAAGTGTTCTCTTGAATCTATTGGAAAGAGTCTTCTTGAATCTTGATCATGAGCAATGACGGTGGGAATGGTTTATCTAAGATCTAAGAGGGGCACAGAGTGTAAACTCTTAAAGGGCAGGTGTGTGTGTTCCTTCTGTGCTGCAGTCTTAATTATTCACCTGCTAGACTGGGCATGAGTATTTTTGTGGTGACGTAATTAAAGGGCCTTGGGGAGAGAAGGCCACAGCCAGTGGTGGAGAGTGTGCTTAGCATGCATGAGGTCCTGGGTTTAATCCTCAATGCCTTTATTAAATAAGATTAACCTCACCCCCAACCAACCAAACAAACAACAAAAAGTGGAAACTAAAGAAATGTAAAAATTAAACTTCATAATTAAAGGGCCTTTGAATGGCTTGGAGATTTAGGGCAAGTACTTTAGATTTAGACTTAACACTAGCTGTGTGATTGTAAGTCAGTTATTTAAACTTGAAGTCTCAGAACTTCTTTTAGTTTTTAGTCATGTCTGAAATTAGGATTCTAAGACCATGAGATGAGAATCTTAAAAGTAATACCAAGAAGTGTTGAGTGCCCGGGCCATGGAAGTATTCATCATGGTGAACAACGTTCAAGACTGTGTACACCATGGGTCTGTCTGGAGACTATTAAGTCTGCCTCTTAGACAGACAGATGTCAGACTAGAGGACTTCGTAATACTAAGTTAAAGGGACTAAGTGTCTTGTTCAAGGACTAAACTTGTTGCTCGAATAACCTTGAAAACCGAAGAAAAGCTTGGTTACAGAATGAAATTCAATTGGGACAACCTCAGCAGTTGTGTAATTAAAGTAAACACGTAAACTGGCGCACAAAAAAAGGTGGCACTGGCTGGAAGTTGCCAAAAAAGGAGGCTTTGCAGGGCAAGTCCTTGGCCTGCGTTTTAGGTCTTTGCCAAAGAGGGATTTTGTTTATACAGGAGCAAAGCTTGAACTTAATGCAACTCTGGCTAACTGCCAGAAATACTGTTGCACCGTTAAATCTGTGGAAATTTCTTCAAAAATTGCTTAAAGATATAATTATCAGTCAAGGGTGCAAACTCAAATGTCTCCATGGGTAAAACAGCTAAGGTAGGCCATGTGGGCTGTTGTAGAGAGAAGGGGGCCTACCACTGGAGGGCATACCCTGTCTAAAAGCATTTATATTCCAAGCATTTCCAAAACATCTGTCTCTGCAGTCCTGGAGGACACAGATTTTGCCCTGTGTCATCCTCTCTCTTTGGATCTAAGGAGAATTGTTGATTTTTCAGTCTTTCCAGCTTTTTACTTGCTTCTGGTGTACAGCAAAGTAATTCAGTTATACATATATATACCCTTTTCCATTATGGTTTATTACAGGATATTGAATATAGTTCTTTGATCTGCCCCCACAACCAAGCAAAATGCCTGACACATAAAAGATGCTCAATGGATACTTGCTGAACGGGTGAATGGGTGGATGTGTGGATGGGCGTATGGATGGATAGTTAGATATGCAAATGTTCTTGAGCAGAGGCTCTACCTTTGCTTCTTGGAGTTCCTTAGGGCAAAGTGGGACAGGATAGAAGAGCAGAAGTTGGAAAGAGGTTGGGATCTTTGTGGGGACAACAAAGAGTTGTAAAAGATCAGAAAGAAGAGTTGGCAGAACCTAAAAATAAGTTGTGTTTCAAGAAATAAGGAATGAGATTAAAGATGACTCAACGGTCTGCTTGGTGTGCAAATAGCAAATGTAGTTTTATATTTAAAGGATGTGAAATTAAAGTTTAACCCCAAATGACACAGAATTTTATTGCTCCTAGCATCACATTAAATAAGAGCTGTTCTAGCTTGTTTGTACCCATCTCTGACTGCTTGGCCCGATGCAGCCATTTTTATTGCTCTAGATGGCATCTGTTTTCCTTATCAAACCGGAGACTTTCTACTAAGTCATCTGGAAGTCTAACTTAACTTGCACAACATGTTGTTTCGTAATTAAATTAAACTCGCAGGATGTTTTGGATTAGAGGAATCTTCCTTCAACCACATCCAAGGTTGGTAAGAGAGTGTGACCTGCCTGGGATAGAATTCCCTCAGCCAAAACATCCAGAACATTTCACTGGATTAATTTGCAACTCACTGGGAGATTTGGAGTCTAATTTGCTGAAGATTTTCTGTCTGTTTCCATTTCTGTTTTCAAATCAAGTCAGTATGCATTTATTCAGCTCTCTTATTGAAAATGATATAAAAGGTATTACTGAGTCCAAAGTGTAAAGAAAATGGCAGATAAAATGCAAGGAAAGGAAGAAAAGTAATGAGCGAATAAATCAGTTCCTTCATGAATGAAGAATTTATTCACAAATAAATAAATTCATTCATCCAACAAATGAACTTACAGGGCTCTTATGTGTACCGTGTACAGAGCTAGGTAAGTACTGTGCAATAGAAAGAGAAATATAAGCCACTGTTTCTGTTCCCCAGGAGCTTAGAATTTATTTTTTATAAAAGATTTGCCATTGGACAGTTTAAATTCAATTTATACTGGTGTTTTAATCCAATCAAAAACTTCACAAAGAAATAACCATGAACAATTTCCTTGCACCGTTAAGGAGATGTGGAACATTCTACGAGGAAAAGGCTAAGCAAATCGCACTGCACTGCTGGAAAGAGTGTGTGTTTTGGTTGGATTGGATCCTGTGGCCCCTAGCCAGCTGGCTACAGGGAGAGAATTTTAAAAATATTTTTTCCATTAGGGGGCTGTAGAAAATAATCCTTGGTACAGTATATTAGGTATATGAGGTATACTTTTTTCTTTGAGCATTGCCATGGGTCTATGTAGCTTTAGAAGGAATGACCTTTAGCAAAAAGTAAGTGACAAATAGGGCCAAATGTTTTTACAGTTCTGAAACATAGGGAGAAATTTTCCATTTAATCCATCTATGTCCCAACCTTGGCTTCTTGTGGGTGAAACTGTAGTTCTTCAAGATTCAGTGAAAGAAAGAATGGGAAGTAACCAAAATGCCATGATGGAGTGTTACTGAAAAAGTTTAGGGAGATGAGGCTGATGACATTCATCCAGAAAGGATGGTTATTATGTTAATGGCATTTGAGGGCTGTTCCCCACTGCCCCCATGTTTTATCAGTTCAGGCTGCTATAACAAAGTACCACTTATAAACTTACAAAACAGATATGTATTTCTCACAGTTCTGAAGTCTGGAAGACTGAGATCACGGTGCCCGCATGCTCAGGTTCTGGTGAGGACACTCTTCTGGGATGCAGTCTGTCAGCGTCCCACTGTGTCCCCGCAAGGTGGTGAGAGAGCTCTCTGGGGTCCCTATTATAAAGGCACTAATCACCTCCCAAAGGCCCCATCTCCTAATGCCACCACATGGGGGGGTTAGAATTTCAACATATGAATTTGAGGGGACATAAACACTTTGCCCATGGTACACCCAATTTCCCCTGCTCCCACTAGAACCTAAGCTCCATGGGGAAAGGATTTTGCCTTGTTTTCTTTTTTTTAATTGAAGTATAATTGATATACAATATTATAAGTCACAGGTGTACAATATAGTGATTCACAATTTTTAAAAGTTATACTCTATTCATAGTTATTATAAAATATTGGCTATATTCCCAGGGTTGTTCAGTATCTCCTTGTAGCTTATTTTATATATAATAGTTTGTACCTTTTAATCCCCTCCCCCATATCACCCCTCCCTCCTTCCCTCTCCCCACTGGTAACCACTAGTTTGTTCTTCATATCTGTGAGTCTGCTTCTTTTTTTGTTATATTCACTAGTTTGCCATATTTTTTTAGATTCCACATATAAATGATATCATATGACATTTGTCTTTCTCAGTCTGACTTATTTCACTTAGCATGATGCCCTCCAAGTCCATCTGTGTTGTTACAAATAACAAAATAGCATTCTTCTTTATGGCTGAGCAGCATTACATTGTATATGTACCATATTTCCTTACCCATTCATCTGTTGATGGACACTTAGGTTGCTTCTATACATTGGCAATTGTAAATAATGCTGCTATGAACTTTAGGGTGCACGTATCTTTTCAAATTAGTGTTTTTGTTACTTTTGGATATATACCCAGGAGTGGAATTGCTGAGTCATATGGTAGTTCTATTTTTACTCTTTTGAGAAACCTCCATACTGTTTTCCACAATTTACATTCCCACCAAGAGTGCATGAGGGTCCCGTTTTCTCCACATCCTCACCAACATTTTGTGTGTGTGTGTTCTTTTTGAAGACAGCCATTCTGACAGGTGTGAGGTGATATCTCATTGTCGTTTTGATTTGCATTTCCCTGCTGATTAGCAATGTTGAGCATCTTTTCATATGCCTGTTGGCCAACTGCATGTCTTTTTTGGAAAAAAATGTTTATTCAGTTCTTCTGCCCATTTTTCAATCAGGTTGTTTGGCTTTTTGATGTTGACCTGTATGAGCTGTTAATATATTTTGGATATTAACCCCGTATCAGTCATATCATTTGCAAATTTTTTCTCCCATTTAGTAGGTTGTCTTTTTTGTCGGTGGTTTCCTTTGTGCAAAAGCTTTTAAATTTAATTAGATCTCTTTTCTTTATTTTTACTTTTACTTCCTTTGCTTTAGAGACAGATCCAAAAAAAATATTGCTACGATTTATGCCAAAGAGTGTTCTATCTATATTTTCCTCTAGGAGTTTTATGATTCCCAGTCCTTACATTTAGGTCTTTAATTCAATTTAAGCTTATTTTTGTACATGGTGTTGGTGAATCTTTGCCTTGTTTTCTATTGTGGCTTCTACCAGCTCTCAAGAGCCAATTGCTAAGTGAGTTTTAAAACACAGGCACTTTAAAAAATATAAATTTACAATTAAGTAAATTATATTGAAAACAAAAGGTAATAAATACTCAGAATTCATCACTTCCTAAATCATCTGTGCTCTTGAGGTCGATTACAGCCGTGCAATTATGTGCTAGTGCATTTGCCTCCCCAACTCCACATTCAGTGACATCACACTGGTAGCTTGAAATTGCCATGGAAGAAGCATTTACCCCAGTTACATCACAGAAACTGGCAAATGCTACAAATTGGGACCTTTTCATTCTTTTGTTTTCTAAATGCAAGAAATGGAGAAATGTTGCAAATGTCGATTAAACTGAAAAGGATGTCACGTCTAAAGCCATTACATTGTGAATAGCACAACAAATTTGAGGAAATATTCCTGCAATATTCAAAACGATCATCCAATACAGCAAAGAAGTCACTCATGTTGTTGACTACCAAGTGCTATACAAATATGCTTCTCCTTGTTTGGCTTTCACATGACTTGTTCTGTATCAGCCAGTGATCGGGTAGGAATTACACTTAATCATCAGTTGCAACCATTAGTTGGCCCTGGATACAAAAATTTAGCACAAACCTAAAAGCATTCTGAGAGTCAACTGACAACATGTAATTTATGATAAAGAATACTGTGCATCTTATTACTATTTGTAAACTGAGTGTTATGTATTCTTTATATCAGTAAAATCTACCATAAACATACATATGTATTTACACATGTACACGTGTGCATATGTGTATATGTCTCTATATCTTTATGTCTATATTTATACATGCACTTTTAGGGGGTTGTTAGCATTTACCTACACACCACTGTCCAAAACCAAAAATCAGGGTGGACAGTAGTAAATGCCATAAGAGAGTTGCCTGAGGCTGTGGGAGCAGATGCCCTGGGAGACGGGCAGCTGTCACAGGCTTCATGAAGAAGATGAGAACCAGTGGAGGCGTGAGTTCCTGGGGGGGAAAAGGAGGTGCCTTTCTAGTAACAAGGAGGCCACTGCTTGCCTGAGGCTGTCACTGTGCTCTGCTTCCTGGAAATCAGAAAGAGACAGAGGCTCTGAGAACCACAGAGGATGTGTAAGAAGACAGGCTGAGCTCGGGACTCGTCAAAGCCCCTAGAAACAGGAATGTTCACCTCCCCTGTGGCTCCCGGGACTGGTCAGTCAGTTCAGAGCAAACTGTAGAGACAATGGCCAAGTCCCACCAGCAGGAAAATGCCACAAGCCATGGGTTTCTGTAAAGGGACTTTTTTCTTTAACTGGACTTGTAGGCTTGGAATTCAAACTTTGTTGAGGTCAGGGGATGAAATTAGGCCCCAAAATGTCCTTTTGCATTACATGTAATTATTACATGTCCTATAGAGCTGGACAGCATCTTTGTCCTCAATATTTATTCATAGTCATAAATTTTCACTGGAGTCAAGTTTTCTGAAAGGCTCTAGGACTCTAACATCATCCCCAGGCCCCCTTCCACCCTTCCATCCTCGCACACCACCCACTCTATCTACTGCCATCTCCAGTGAACCTCTAAGATGAGGCCAGCGTGTAGAGAAAACAGCACTTTCCATCCATCCCTGCCATCAACCCCATGAGAGAGTGGGGAGAGAGGGAGGGGAGCCTATTCAGTGATCTGGTCTCAGCATCAATCTTCTTTAAATTGTTGGAGAGGAGGACAAGTGTCTTGGTCCAATGTGGCACCAATACTAGAACGTATGACTTGGCCATCCTGGCCTGTGGGTGTGTTTTGTGGGAAACACTTACCCTTGGTGAAATGAAATTGTCACCTCTTGAAACCCTTGGGACAAGTCTATCTGCAGTTGACACAGGAAGGAAGGGAGAAAGAGACAGGGTGGGTGCAGAGGTCAGCAGTGGTAGAACATGACCTTGAGGGAGAAAAGAAGGCACTGGAGTTCCAGGTGGGAGGAGCTTATGCACAGAGATGTTGCGGGGGGGTGGGTGCCTAGGGGTGTTTTCTAGAAGCCATGTTTGCATAGAAAACACGGTTTTTACTCTCCTTTTACTCAGGGAAAAGGCTGATGGAGTTTGAGGTGGAAGTGGTAGTGGTTGGTGGTGATCATGGGACTTGAGCCAAGCTACAGTGCTATTGCAAAGAACCCAAGTTCCCCCTGAAGACAACAGCAAGTAAGAGATGAGATCATTACAAGCATTGCCAGGAAGATCAGAGATATTCAGGGCAGGGGCCCCTGGCAAAGTCTGGAGTTTCTGCCTGGATTCTATCTGAATTGGGTCAGAAATGTAAAGATACAGCGTTTGTTCCCATAGGCTGATGTAGCATACAGCATAGCTTTTACACATAGGAAAAATAAAATAAAATGTTTGAGATACAAGACAGGTTAAGTTTTTTGGAAAAAAATTGCTGGCTGATTACAGGAAGAATCAAGATTTATAAATAGGAAGAGAAGACCTGCCAAGTTAATAGTCAAAGATAATTACAAATATTTTGAAGGACTAAGGAAGCATAGTTGAGTTGTGGGTGTGTGTGTGTGTGTGTGTGGTCAGGGAACAGGGTAACTAAGAGAATCCTGACGGGAAAAAAATTCAGGAAGGAAATAACTTATTGTTGGAAAATGATTTCCACTCCTTATCTCAACCATTTGAGTTCACATAAAGTAAGACTCATGAAAGAACAACTATTTCCAAAGCAATCATCCTAGCACATGTTTTGGAACATAGATAACCTGAGTGGTACCAGGCTATCTTGAGAGGGTTATGGCTTGTAATTTGTTTTGCTTTCAGTGAATGACACTTTATGTTTACCCTGCACTTTTTACCCAGTTGCTTATAACCTGCAGAAACTTGATCTCTCATGTCATCCAGCCACTCTTCAGGATCCAGCAGATGAGAAGCTGGAGAGCTCTTTTTTCTGCTGACTGCGGTCATGCATGGCTGGATGATTCATGGTCAAGACTAACAGCCACATCCATGTCTCAGTCATTAATTACCAAGAGAAGGGCTCAGCCCAGAACCACTCAGAGGACGGAAAGTCCTCAGAGAGTGAGCCTATTCCGGTAAGCAGAATAATCAGAGCCAATTTAATCACATTCTGATTTCTCAGCTGCACCTTTCAAATACAGGCTGTTTTCTATGGCCCAAAGGAAACTTGTGAATGGTGCCTGAGATTTTTCATAACGTTAACATTTGAATGAAAGGACCAGGTGAAATCTTAGAATGGAGACAAACATGACCAGGGAGAAGGGCAGGGGTCAGGAAAATGTTCCAAATTTCACAAGGGTACATTTCAAAACTTGCCATTGGCAAGCTTGGTAGCAAACCCCAGATAAATTCTAGTACAGCTGATTAAAGGGATGGTTTTAGAGACCTTCGTAAAGGAAAAAAAAAAACTCCCAATTGGACCCAGCATGATTCCATAAGAGCAAGAAACACCGTGTTAAACAATGTCTCTTTTGATGAGTTTGCTAGGATGCTTTGAAACTTCTATCATGCTATGCTGTTGGACAAGAAGGAGAAACGTGAGCCTGGTCACCATGGAGACAGACTTAGTGATGGCACCACGGATGCTCTCAACTCTCAGCTCTAAGCTGAGCCAGGCCCTGTGGTCCTGTCCTTACTCCCATTCACCCCTCTCAATAGATAATTCACTAATTTAACATACACCTTACAGAGCACAGATTTTCTGGATTTTATCTACTGGGAAAGGGACAGAAAGAAATTGTTCAACCACTGTCCTCATGGGGCTAATACCTAGTGATGGGAAAGGACAAGTACACAGGTAAGCACAGTCCAAGCCAGAGAAAGAAAATTATGGGAAGAAAAGCACGAAGTGCCACTGGGGTACCAGTGGAGACAAAGGTCCCTTCTGGTTAGAAGATGCAGAAGGCTTTGCTTGGGAGATGGCATTTGGAGTATGAA
Organism: Camelus ferus; assembly: GCF_009834535.1. Lineage (NCBI taxonomy): Eukaryota > Metazoa > Chordata > Mammalia > Artiodactyla > Camelidae > Camelus > Camelus ferus. The sequence goes on from NC_045709.1 coordinate 37,114,585, forward strand.
GGAGGAGAGACATGGAGGGTGATGAAGAAAGGCAGTTACCCCAGACAGTGTGAGCAGAGGCACAGACTAGGGAAAAGATTAAGCGCAAAGTCCAGTTTGATGGAAGCAGGGGGACTAGAAAGGCAAGTCAGGATCGTTGTGACGCATTCCTCTTGCTGGGGATCAGCCACGGGGAGCCCTTTAATCGAGCGTTTGGGTTCAGGAGTCACACGGTCTGGCATTTGAATTTTGCCATGGCCACCACCTTCCCCATGAAACTGAGCAAGTTATGTAACTTCTCTGAGCTCTAATTACCTACAGGACAGTGTTGGAGCTGCAGCTGAAACAGGAAGTTTCCTGGGGAGGGCGCTGTGGTCACTCAGGCTCCAAACCCTCCCTATACTGACCTGAATCTGGGATAGAGGGAGTCAGCAGGATAACATGGGTATTTTCCCAGATGATATAAATGAATTCCAGGTAACTCTCTAACAGCATCTTCTGGCTCCCCTTTGTGGCTCCACCTCCAACCAAGGCCAGCACCAACTGCATTTAGCTGTCAGCTGGGCAGTGAATGTGATTCCTGCTTCACTCCTTCCCTCCCTCTTCTCCCTTCCCCCCAAATTCTCACAGCTTGGAGATATGCTCCGATAGTCCCTCCCAAGGCACAGGGTGGGAGAAGAGCGCCTTCTGGTGAGGAGGCAGAACCAGGGGTAGAGGAAATGGGCCAGCCAGCAGGCAGACCAGTCGAGTCTGGAGCTTAGAGTTGAGAGCAGGCATTGGGTGAGGACTGAGCAGCCAGGTGGGCTGGAATTAGCGGGTAAAACAGTCATAAGACAGATCTACTGCCTGGAAGCCAGACATCTGCTGAGGGGAAAAAGGTGAGAGGTCGGAGGTCCAGATTTAAACAGCAGAGAGAGCATCAGCTGATCTCCAGGACCTGGGAGGCTGGGCAAAGCAGAAAGAGCACAGAGCTGGGGCACAGGACCTAAGGAAAGGTCTCAACCACCACAGCAGAGAATTAGCTCCGTGGGGACGTTTGTAGGGGTCCTATAGAGCATCCCCAGATGTGACTGGCTGGAGGCTTGTTGGTGGTCACTGAGAGCATCTGCTGTAGTCAGATGTCCCCCTGCCCACCTGATAGTCGGCACTTCGTGTTCTGGAGAATATCAGTCTCCCAGTAGGGTGACTGGTCTGGTTGTGATACATGATTTGGTTTGGATCCAAAGAAATCCAGTTAAAGGGAGGACTTGTGCTCTCAAAGCTCCCCCACCCCCAGCACCTAGCTCTACATCTGGATTTAGAAGTAGTCAGTCCTTCCCCTGCAAAAGTTAGGTGGCACACCTCTTGGGTTTGCTTAGGACCTTTTAAAATATCAGCTCAAGGTAGAACATTACATATTCATCATTAACGCTAACATATATTAACATATTGATTTAAATATAATAACAATAACATATCCATGTATATGATGACATTTACTACTTTAACTCCCATTCCATCTAGACTGTGCACATCTCCAGGGCAGACACAGGTCTTTTTATTGTTACGTCCCCAAATGCCCACCACAGAGCACAAAAATATTTAAGTCAGTATGAAAGTCAGGAATATCGATGTTTAAATACTTTTCTTTTTACATATTCACAGAATCTCAGATCTGAAACTGGGAATGACTTTAATGATTGCCTAGTCTGTCTACCCAGCCAACGCAGGAATTATTTCTACCACCTTTTCAGCAAAGGATATCTCCTCTGGATACTTCTAACCAATTCTTTGTGGGACAGCCCATTGCATGGTTGGGCAACTCTGCTAGAAATTTCTTCTTCATAGTGCCCCTAAATCCGATTTCCTAGTTACAGCCACCCGGTGGTCCTACTCATCTTCTTACCCACCCTTCCCCCCAACACTCATACCCACCATCTTCTTTTCCTCTTTTCCAGATGAAATAATTACCCATGTTAATTTATTTCAAGACCTCTCTTCCTCCTAGTTACCCTACTCTCAAATCAATGAATGTGATCTATATTCATGTCCCTTCAAATATGGCGCCCAAGACTAGCCCTATGCAATCTCACTACAGAATACGGGGAGCAGGCAGCTGTTACACCCTCCTAATTCGGATATTCTTAAGCTACTAATGGCACTTCAGACTGCATTTATCTTTATGGCTATTACCTTTTCCTATTGGTTTTTACCAAACATCTAAGAAGCATAGTTTTTTTTTAAATTGAATTCAGTCAAACTAGTCTCTTTCATTCTGTCCAATTGATTTTTTAAAGCCAAACATTAAGTTGAGAATCTGATTACTTAAAATCTTGGAATGTATTAGAAAACACTGCCCTGGGAGAACAGATGGAACATATAGGTCAGGACCTGCACTGCAGCCAGCTTCCTCTTTCATGGCCCACAAGTCTCCAGGCAGGAACCTTGGAGCATCCGTGACCCCTTCATCCCTCGTGAGTCACCAAGTTACTTGGTCTTCTCAGTTTCTCCTCTAAGTTTCTTCTTTGTCTGTTCCCACTGCAGCTCTAAGATCAGATTCTCACATGAAGCACTGCAGCATCTTTCTGAAATGCAAGCCCATCAGGGATTCTCTGCTGAGAATGTGTCAATGGCTTTCCAGCTCCTCTAAAACAAAGTCTAAATCCGCTCATAGTGCTTAAAGGTCCCTTTGCAAGTTTCCCTTTATCTGCATCTGTGGCCCCATTTTTAAGCTCCCCCTGCACATCCCAGGTGTCAGCCTTTCCAACGTGCCTGCTATTCCCTGATGCACCTGGCTCCTTCCTGAGTTGAGGTCTTTGCTTGTATGTGCTGGCCTTGCTTTGAATGCTCTTCACAGATTAACTCACTTAATCCTCACCACCACCCTCTGAAGTAGATAATATTACTCCCATTTTACAGATAGGGGAGCTCATTTGTTAAGCATTTTGCCTGGAGTCATATAGTTAATAAGTTGTAGAGCCAGATGAGTCCCGTAGCCTGAAATGCCCTCTCTTTCTTTCTCCTGGGCAAACTTCTACACAGCTTTCAAGACGGTTCAAGCACTGGCTTTTTGGGAAGTCTGCCTACCCTGCTGAACTTAATCAGCACATGGCACTTATCATTCTGGGCTATTTGTTTGCTAAATGATTGTCCCCCTCTAAGAAGCACACCCACTAAGGACAGGCTTATGTCTTTTTCCTCTCTGAGTCCCCAGAGCCTACATTCTGCATCAGGAATCTAATGAATGCTTTGATGAAAGGAGCTCATTCATGAACAAGTGAATTAACTACTTACAGGGTTCCTCTTGTCGTTGTAATGTGATATTATAGCAACTTGCCAAATTGTCAATTTTGGGTCATCAGTTTTTCCTCTAATGCAAAGCTTAATTGTAGACCAGCTGTCTCCTGAAAATCAGCTCAATTATCTTGAGTCTATTTAAGAGAAATACTGCTTTCTGAAGTGTTCAAGAATTACCTAAAAAATGCAGAGGGGCAGGAAGTTTTAAAACTACTAATTCCAGCATGCCTTTGCTCAGAAGAAGTCCTTTGAGTACATCTCCCTTAGGAGGAGTAAGTCTATGAGTAATGGAATTTTAGCAGAGGAGACTCAAGAGCCCCACCTTGCTGCATGTGTGGCCAGACGGGCAATGAGAGAGAGAAAGAGAAAGGGAGAGAGGGGAAGAGAGAAGCAATGCACACTGTGAAAAATACTCCTGAACCTTTCCTACACAAAATATTCAGTGCATGAAAACAAATCTTGACAATCAGATAAACATGGGAAGCCATAAAGGGGAGGCTGAACTACCTGTGCAAACACCACCAAAGGATCTGGTAATGCATACTGTACTCACTGCATTTTTCTTAGTTTCTGCCTTCTCCATGCTCTGGCATCTAGGGCCTCGCAGTGATAGGTGATGGGGGAGGAGACTGTCCTCCCAGAGGTAGCAGATTCTTAGAGGTAGCAAACAAGCGCAGCTTTCCTAGGCAAATTGGCTAATCCAAAGCCCACCCCGCAATGACCTCCTTTATCAAGCTTTCACACATCAAGCCAATAGCCCTCTGTCCTAATCGACCCAGGGCTGGTACCAGACAGCTCAGTAAAGGGTCTTGTTCATGCTTTCCTCTCACTCCTTCTGCCTTCTGACCGACTCTGGTGCTTCCCGAACCACGCCTCCTGCTTCTAGGGATCTGTGCAGATAAAAACTTGCTCCTTGGGAGGGTACAGCTCAGCGGTAGAGTGTGTGCTTAGCACACACGAGGTCCTGGGTTCAATCCCCAGTACCTCCATTAAAATAAATAAATAAACCTAATTACCTCCCCCCACCCTGAAAAAAAATGTAATAAAATTTTAAAAATTAAAAAAAAAAAACTTGCTCCTCATGACAGCATTTTATGTCTGTGTCTTGCCATCCATGATTAAAATAAATTCCAGGTACGTTTAAAAACTCATATTCATCTATTTCATGTAATAGAATTCTTTCCCTCCATCTTCCCTCAAACTTTTAAAGTATGTAACTAGAAATCACCATCATCATCTTATAGATAAGAAAAGGAAACAAAATGAATTTAAGTGACTTATTTAAGGTCATACGAAAAGTTAAGTGGCAGAACTGGGACTTAAACACAGGTTTTGGGCTAGTACAAAATGCTGAACATTTCCCCCCAAATGTCTATAGACGACCACACAAAGTTATGAATACATTCTCCTGGGGGAAAAGATATAGCTCAATTGGTAGAGTGCCTGCTTAGCATGCATGAGGTCCTGGGTTCAATCTCCAGTAAGTAAATAAATAAACCTAATTACCTCCACCCTCAAAAAAACAAACAAACAAACAAAAACTTAATAAATAAATAAATAAATAAATAAATAAGTAAGTAAGTAAGTAAATAAATAAATTCTCCTGTGAGCCTCAATTACTTTGTCTGTAAAATGGGGGTTACTGAATACCATCTTTTGGATAAATATGACTATGTCTGTGAAAGCACTTTGTAAAATGCAAATATGATTCAAGTCAATATACCATTGTTTGTTACAAAGTTTCTTTCAGTCCCTGGGGCTGGGAATAATCCAGTAAACCTTTGGCTTTTTTGACTACCCAGCATACAAACACATCCCAGGTTTGATGAAGCTCTACCTCCTACCACAGAGCCCAAAGGGGGCCTTTTCTCCCCATTTCCAGCAGATGCAACATGTGACTGACACAACGAACATCTGTGGTGAGAACCTGACTTCTCAGTGCAGTGTGGTCTTGCCTTACGAAGTATAGCAAACCCCAAGCCTAAACTGTAGTCCAATGAGCACAACATCCTTCACATCATTATAAATATGACATTAGCCATGGAACAGGGGTCAAAGGCATCCTCCTGTTAGGTTTTGGATTCCAGGAAGCAGCTACTGTAGTCCTGACATAACGGTCACCCTCCTACTGTTGAGATGTGGGCTTTTCAGGCACTTAAAGCAGTATTTGTAGGAATGATGGCCACCCTTTATGGTGAGTGTCTCTCTGTCTGGCATTGTAATGGGCACTTTGCCTGTTATCTCATTTCATCACCATTTAGCAGGTAAGAAAATTGAAGCATAGGGAGATTAAGACCCTTAGTAAACGGTGAGTCCATCATACTAGAAGTCCAGGGTCTAAACAGGATTTTTCATCTTTTAATGTGCATGGGAGACCCCTGGAGATGTTGTTACAGTGCAGATTCTGATTCTATAGGTCCGTGGTGGGGCCTGAGATTCTGCATTTCTAGCAAGTTCCCAAGTGGTAGAGAAGCTGCTGGTCTGAGGACCACACTCTGAAAAGCAAAGCTCTAAATCATTCTGCTTCTTGAAAACTGCTCCTTGAATCCTATCGTAAAAAGTACTCCTAGCTCCTTTATGCCTTCTAAGTACTTCCCTAGGGCCTTCTCCCTCTGCCAGAGCTGGGTGAAATGACAGGAGATGCCCTCTGCATATATTAAATTTGCAGAAACTGATTTAACTTGGTGAATGATTTTTTCTTCCATTTGTTCAATCCACAAGCCTTTACTGAGAGCCTGACAGGAGCCAGCCACAGTGGTGGGTGCTGAGGACACCAAGATAAATAAGACAAGATCCTGGCCTCAAAGAGAGGAGTTATTGATGGACACAGGCTGTCCTGAGAACCTCTGATGCTTCCCTGAAAAAACACCCTGCAGCAGACTGATTTAGGGTCAAGTCCAGTCCTGGGCTGCCTTGGCTCCAGTGCCATCTTCACCACCATGAGGCATGGGCACATTTCAGCACGTGGATCCAATTCTCTGGGCACAGAGACAGCTTTATGCGAAAACACAATTCACCTACTTTGGGTCATGGACTGTGTCAGTACACATATAAAATTATGCCTTTTTTTTGTTAGGATTAAAACACCTCGAATGTTTCTTACACTTACTTTTGGTGAGAACTGCCAAAGACAGAATTTGAGCTTTTCAGCATGTTTTAGGTAATTTTATATGCATTTGGAACACAGCAAAAAAAAAAAAAAAAAAAAAAAAATCTGAAAAGAAAATTAACCTTAGTCTTAATTAATGAAATTAAGTCTCAGAGATCAGTCAGATTCTTAGCAAATGGACACCTGTCCTGAGACTAAAGGTTAATACCTTCCAAGGGTGAGGCAATCTATGGAATTTAGTGTTTTGGGAATTATTTTCAAAGTATCTAAATTATGCAAGTCAATTTTCCCTCATGGATACTGTAATTACTTTTTATTTATTTATTTGAGATTTATTTACTACTGTTATTGAATCGTGGACTAAGGCATGCATTTCCACCGGAAAGAAATCTAAAGTTATGATCTAAGGTGGCTCCCAACTGTTCCCTATATGTGAATAAACACCCATAGAAAACCCCTCTTCTCTAGCAAATGCTATCCCTCCCTCCTCCCCACCCCTGCTTCATCCTGATGGCCTGGCTGATAAGGGAATGAGGAGAGAGAGAGATGAAGGTTTGGGAAATGAGGAGAGAATATTCATATTTCTACAGGCAGTCAGCGTCTTGTGACTGCCAGCTTCCAGAAGAGTGTTTGGCCTCATTCCACCGAAATCCTGGCACCTTTACTTGGGTCACATGGTCACTTGAGGTCATTTAGACCCAAATTCCCTCAGATGCAGATAAGATTCTAAACAGTCAGGAACACAGGAAGCCAGCCAATGTAATGGATAAGGGGAGAAAAAGAAGGAGACTTTTACAGCCATCATTCTTTACTGACCTTCTACTGCAAGGTGGTAAAGGTCTGTAAAGTTCTTGAGCTGAACTTCAAGTTGAAACACACTTTAAGGGACTCCTGGCATCCGTCCAGCTCTCTCAGTATATGGAGGAGGAAAGTTATGAATGAGGCACAGAAAGTTTCATTACCAAAGTCAAGCTGTCTGACTAGCTAAATAGGAGTCAGAACTTGAAGCTCAGTCTGCTGAATTGCAGTCCCGTGATCTTCCTTTTTGTTGCCTGAGTACATCCTAAACCACTCCTCAGTTCAGACACTCCAGCCTTCCTCCAGGAATACAGTTTTGCTTTCATCACAAACTATCTGTCTCACTCATTATTTTGTTCATTCAGTCATTTTGCAAATATGCAGCCAGAGCCTGCTGTGTGCCAGGAGGACAAGGAGAACAAGGAGAACATCACAGATCAGGTCCCCGCCCTCAAGGTAACTGTGACTCAGCACTAGAGCAATGCTCTCCGAACATGACCTTCCCCATCAGAAACTACTGCGGCTCTCCCCGTGATAGATGCTCCAATTTCACAGTTAAAACGTCTCTACAAACATCGACAAGAGAGAAAAGCAAAACATGAGAAAACCAGATACACAGCCTAGAGTGGATATTGTATCTAAAAAGAGTGGAGTGCTTTTGAAATTGAGTCAGGAAGCTTTGAGGCCCCAGTGAGTGCTGAATGACAAGTGTCCCTATGATGTTTTCCTGAAATTGATTCCACAGAACAGTAATTGAGGGGAACCTGTATTTTTCACAACTGGAATTGCCCCTTATCCAAAGAGGTGCTGGCTTACATCAAGTCTTTAAAGAATGTAGTCACTATTAGCCTAAATGAGTCCCTTAAAAACTGGCTATACTGAGGCATCTCAGAGGGTTAATAACAAGAAGGTATTGTTGCAGCAATGTGTGTTACAGCTCAGTTGAGACAGCAACCTGGATCCAGGCGAGAGACCAAGCAGCACTCGGAGGGTTGAAGAACTCAGGTTTATTACGCCAGCGGGCCCACAGGAGTTAACACTCCAAGCTCTGGACCCCGTCTGTAGGTTTATACAGGCTTTTATAGGCAACCAGTCTAGACTGCAACATTTTGCAACATCATATACAAATAAAGTGTAACAAAGGTGACTAATTAGGAACAAGATTTGTAGAAATGGATCAATCAGGAGTGAGAGAAATGGGCCAATGAGGAGTTCGCTTCATGCAAATGAAGCACTACAAATGGACCAATCAAGAGTTAGCTCAAGGAACCAACAGAATCTTAGGGGTAAGTTCTGCTTTCCTAGAAGTAAGCCGTTTCAGAGTTTAAAAAGCGAAATAATGCTTCTGGGCCAGGGAACCGAACGGTGCTGGCAGGAGGGTAGTGGCCCTGCCTGGGGGTCCTGCCATCTTTTTCATGGGGCTTTCCACCTCAGTATAATTTTGACAACAAAGTTATGTAACCAGAATGGGGGAAAAGAAAAGTCTTGCAGCTTAAAAGATTTTCTGTTTTTCTTTCTTAGAGGAGGCTTAATCTGGCCTAAGTCTAAGAAGATTTGTCTCCAATTGACAATGTAGGCTTAAATTGTTTATTATTTTTAAATGCGATAAGACCATTTTCGTTCCTCTTTGGCTTATGAGTTATTTTCTCAATTTTGAATTATTGTGATGCTTGAGAGCCTATTAGTATAGAAAGCTTTCGCAGCTCCCCTACTGTTGTTTTCAAGTAGGAATAAAGGAAAGCAACCAACATCACCAGCTAATGACTCCATGTGAACAAGGAAGTGCAAATTTGTTTCCATTTCCTTTGGAAGTATGAATCAGTGTTCCTGATGCTATAAATAGATTTCCATAGTAACTTGTATCTTTGATAAAGATTTTGATCCAGGATGAAGAAAGTGGAGAGATCATGTTAAATTAATTTTACATGTTCTAATTGAAGCATTGTCAGTGGACAAGGTTTTCCAAATTACCTCTCGTGTGCAGGGTACACAGCAGACACAGAATATATGATTTTTCCTACTGAGAAGCAAAATCAGGGGAATTAAGTTTTAAGGGTGGAAGATTATTTGGACCACCATCAACCCTGTTTAATAACAATATTTCTAACTCCCCGTTTTCTAAATTGCAGTTGGGGAAGTAGCACTGAAGTCACAACAGAAATCTATGCTCGTTCTTTAGTCTACTTTGGAGCTAAGGTTGAACGCCTATTTTTCACAATAACTGGGTTTCACTAAGGAATAGAGAATGAAGGATAATAAGTCCAAAAAAGATTTTTAAAGGATGAACCTGGTAAAGAACAAAGAAATACACTTACACCCATGACATATCTTCCACTTGGTGCCTAAGATGGGAATGGGCCAAGAGGTCTGCGGAATGACAACAGTGTCTCCACAGCACTCTTCTTCTCACAGTACAATTTCCCCTGTACCGAGGGAAACCTTCTGCAGTAGAAGGAGCAGTTTTGAAATATCCCAAAATAATTGTAAAGTTGGGACTGGAGAGAGACATAGAACTGATTTCGCTAATGGGTGCTTAGGAAAGTCCATGTTATGTGAGGGCCTAACTGGCGTATCTGAGCTTGAACATTTCCTCTGATTGTCATTAGAAAGCTCCTGGCTTTAACTGAATATCCCTTCTTTATCCTTTGGCACGCACTGTCGACTAATGATGTGAATACTTGACACAAAAATCCCATAAAACATTATGCTTTAGTAACTTCCTAGTTAAAATTTTATTTCATTTTCTTCATTGGGGTCAAGGTACAGTTTCGCCATTTGACTGCGAACAGTTTATATGTTACAAAATACTAGGGGCAATTTTTAATACCATAAACCCACAGGCAGATAGTGGAGGCACATAGTGATTCTTATAACAACATACAAGCAAATAGCAAATAGTTGTTTCCTGGAGGTATCTTGAGATATGAAAATGCCTTTTTTTTGAAAATGCCTTTTTTAAAAAAAGTAGAGTTGATTTAAATATTGCATTAGTTTCAGGTGTACACAACATAGTAGGGATTCAATATTCTTATGGATTATACTAAAAATGCCTTCAAAATTTTTTCCCTTTCAGATACATGCACTTGTAATAGTGTCTAACATACATAACGTTGAAAGCTTGTCTATATATATATTTTTAATAAAACCTAATAACAAAAAGTGAAAGTTCATGGGCATTTTATTCCCCTTGACTTCTTTTAAAAACTTTTTTGCTCTGCTATTTTATCATTAAACATGATTTTTTCAAAAATATGGGAACCCTCTAAAAACCCCTTCCTCTTTCAACACTCTCCATCTTCTATGCTTCAATCAATGTGAATATATATATATATGAATATATACATATGTGTGTATGGATTTCATGCTCTGATGGTCTGAGGAAGTACAGGGATTTAGGATAACATATGATCTACTGACAGTGTGTGTGTGTGTGTGTGTGTGTGTGTGTGTGTGTGTGTGTGTGTGTGTGTGTGTGTGTATCTTAGACACAAGGCAAATTAAAACTAGTTTTAAAACAAGCCAATCATTTCTGCTCCTTTCCTTTGAAGTCTGTTATTCGCATTAGGTATCTCTAAAAGATCTGTAAAGTTATTCTCAAATTTCATTTGCCATGTAAAAGACATGATTTAATTATTTCAGCCAACATTCAGACACCCCATCCATCCTAGGCAAATCGTGGCACTTGGATTAAGCACTCAGTTAACATCCAACTGTCTACAGCCACTTCAGCACAGCGAGGGGAAAAGCAACATTTTACTTCCACCTCAAACAAAGCTATCATATTTACCTTCTACTTTGAAGATAGTAAAGTGCGGTCGGCAATGGAAAGAACCCAGCGCGTTACCTGCGCAGTTCATCCACAGACCCTGGTAAACCCAAGTGGCCGTTATCACCGATGACGCGCGGGTGGTTACTTTCCACTCGTTGGAGGCGGTGGCAGCGACCAGGGCGCCAAAGCCCCCGACGCCGAACACCAGAGCCGAGATCTGGGCCCTGGACATGTCGCTCCGCTGTCTCCAGGGACACTGTCCGGACAGAACACTGTGGTTGTCTAGGCATGCAGAGGACCAAACCCGCGTGGACCAGTGAATGCGGGTAGGTGACAGTACTTCATGCTCGGATGGCCTGAGGATGCACCAGAATTGAGGATAAAGTCTGATTTACTGATGGCATTTTAACGGTAGCCTAAGATGATCTTTCTAATGTCCTACATGGGCATTTACTAAAATTTGGTAGATGGCTTCTAAAGGTTTTGAGTTCACAGATTTTTTCCTAGCACCATAGTTAATGCTTAATTTTCTGTTAGCCTGAAGCTTAACGAACCATGCAACGACCAGATATTACAAAGTACAAATTATATAGTAACAGTGAAGGCTTATGTGACCCACTGCTTCTTCAGAAGTCTTGTGTGCTTCTGAGTCTTTATATAAATGGAATCCCAGTGTAGGTTTCTTCTGTAATCTATTCTTTCACACATTATGCTTGTGAAATTTATCCATCTTCAGGAATGTAGCTATGGTTCATTAATTATTACAGCTGGATATAGTATTTCATTAAACACGTTACAATTTATTTATGTGTTTTCCTGGAGATCAATATTTATTTCGTTTCCCCCTCAGCCTTTACCCCATAATAATTGGAACAGCTATAAACATTTTTACGCATTTCTCCTTGTGCACAGGGTAAAACCTAGAAGCAGAATTGCTAGGATGTAGGAAATGCCATCTTCTATTTTACAGATAATGCTACATTGCTTTGCTGAGTACGTAGTCACAGCAGTATGCAGTCCAGCCCCTCCCTCCTTCCGGTGGCGGTGTCTTCATTGTGCGACTTCGTAACACCTGGTAACGCTGGTGTTCTCAGAGTTGCTTTTTGATTTTGGCCAGTCTGATGGGTGTAAAGGTACCACCTTAAGATTACTACTCTGTACTCTCTGATTACCAATAAGGTTGAGCATCTTCTTGTGTTTATTGGCTCATGTTTTTGTTTACAAAGATATTTGTAGTTTTTTGCCTGTTTTTATCCATTGCCTTGCTTGATTTTTAAAATTTATCTTTAGCTCTGTATATATTCTAGCAAGAAGCTTTTGTTGGTTATTTATGTTGCAAATATCTTCCCCTAGTCTGTGGTTTGACTTTATGGGCCATTTGATAAAGAGTCTTAATTTCCATGTAGTCAAATTTATCAAGCTTTCCCTAAATTATTTGTGTTTTTGAGATCTCGATTAAGAAATCCTCCCTCAGAGATAATAAATACATTGTCTTTTATTACTATTTCAACATTTTTAGCATTCACATTTAAGTTCTTAAATCATCCAAGAATGGACTTTTTTTGGATGTGTTTTATGATTTGGGATCTATTTCATTTTTCAATATAGAAACACAGTTTTTCTGTTTTTACCAAATAGTCCCTTGTCTCCCTATTGATCTGCGATGTTGCTTCTGTCATGTCAGGTATCGATGTTTGCATGGTCTGTTTCTGGATTCTCTACTCTGTTCCATTCACCTGCTTGTCTGCTCCCGCACCAATACAACACTTTCTTAATTTCTCAAAGGTTATAAATGTGTCTTGCAATCTTGTTGGTGTCGCTTACCTTCTCTCCTTTTTCAAGTGTCTGGAGCTTTTTTTTTTTCTTTCTTTTTTTGCTCTTTGCTCTTCCTTATGTATTTTAGAATAAGCTTATTAAGTTATGCAGATATATACTTATTAGGATGTTTGTTGGGGGGAAAGTGGACAACTTTGTAAAATTTAGTCTTCCTGTCAATGAATATAGTATGTCTCTTCATTTAACTCATCTTTAATGTTTTTCAGTAAAGTTATATGTTTTAATTCACAAAGGTCTTGTTACACTTTTTTGCTAGATTTATTCTTAAACTTAGTGCTGATTCTAACAACTGTTTTCTCTAACATGTGATTTTTCTCATTTTTTTCCTGTATATACATATAGTTTTTCTTCTTTCTTGTACTTTTTTGAGTTGAGTTTTTTCCACATTTTATTTTTCTATTTAATTGGAAGTTATATATTACTTGTATTGTTTAATGGTTATTCTAGAAATTATAGTACATATTTAATATGTAAAATTAATCATTGTCTTTCTTATCCTTCTGAATAATAATACAGGGACCTTAAAATGTTTAATATTAATAACTCCTCTTCTGGTCTATGTCATTATTTCTATGTTGTTTGGTTTTTAGCTCCACAAATTAGATTTTTATCTCCACAAATGTTTATTTTCTTTTTCTGTAAGTCTATTTTTGAGAAGTTTCACTAAAAACAGAAGTTAGGGACTGTTGGTAGTTACCTCTCTAAGTTTTTGTGTGTTAGATAATGTATCCTGTGCTTGCTTTTGGTAGATAATTTTGCTGGCTATAGTTATAAGTAGATAATTATTTTGACTCAGTACTTTGAAGATATAATTCCATTTTTATTTGGCTTCAATTGTTCTTTTTGAGAAATCAAGAGTCTGATTTCTCCTTTCTTTGTAGATTAATCTGCATTTTCTTTTTGGCTGGTTTTAAGATTGTCTTTGTCTGGTTTTTGTAGTAATTTTCTAAGTGCAGATTTTTAAAAAAGTCTTCATCGGAATTTACTGAACTTTTTTTTTTAGAGATGTATCATAATTTATTTAATTATTTCCTAAATAATAGACATTTACACAATTTCCAATTCTCTGTTATTACAAATACTACAGCAAAGAACATTCATTGTCAATAAATGATTTTCCACCTATGAGCATATGTATAGGTGAAAGTCAAATTGTTGGATCAGAATATATGCATTTAGCAGTTGAAGATATTTCCCATTTGATTCATAATTTTTAAAAAAAACTTCATTTGTGTATTTATTTTACAATATCATATTTTTTAAATTGAAGTATAGTTGAGGTACAGTATTATATGTTACAGATACACAATATAGGGATTCACAATTTTCAAAGCTTATACTTTATTTATAGTTATTATAAAATATTGGCTATATTCCCCATGTTGGACAATACATCCTTGTAGCTTATTTTATACCTAAAGTTTGTACCTCTTAATCCTCCACCTCCATCTTGCCCCTCCCCCTCCCCTCTCCCCACTGGTAACCACTAGTTCCTTCTCTACATCTGTGAGTCTGTTTCTTTTCTGTTATATTCACTAGTTTATTGTATTTTTTAAGATTCCACATGTAAGTGATATCTTACAGTATTTGTCTTTCTGTCTGACTCACTTTACCCAGCATAATGCCCTCCAAGTCCATCCATGCTGTACACCAGAAACTAATACAACATTTTAAATCAAGTGTACTTCAGTTAAAAAGCAAACAAATAAACAAACAACCCATTTAAAATTTGGGCAGTAGAACTGAACAGACATTTTTCCAAAGGAGGAAATGCAGGTGGCCAACAGAACATGAAAAGCTGCTCAACATCACCAATATCAGGGAAACGCAAATCAGAGTCACAGTGAGACACCATCTCCCAGCTGTCAGAATGGCCATCATCAAAAAGAACACAAATAACAAATGTTGGCAAGGATGTGGAGAAAAGGGAACCCTTGTACACTGTTGTTTGGAATATAAATTGGTGCAGCCACTATGGAAAACAGTATGGAGGTTTCTTAAAAACCCAAAACCAGAACCACCACATGGCCCAGCAACTCCACTTCTGGGCACATATCCGAGAAAAACAAAAACATTAATTCGAAAAGATACATACACCCCACAATTAACGGCAGCACTATTTACAATCGCCAAGACGTGAAAGCGTCCCAGGTGCACATCAGTGTATGATGAACTGCTTGAAACTGATGACTCATATCTTTCATCAGTTCTGGAAATCTATTAGTCCCTAACCTCTCCAGATAGCACCTCTCTTCCTATCCTTTCTTTATCTCCTTCTGTGACTCTGATAAGATCTAATTTTTGTTTGTTTTATGTCTCAAACTTCTCCTAAACTTTAAAAAAAATTTCTCTCTGCTCTATGCTGCTTCTGGGAATTTTTTCAGACATATGTTCTGATTTTTAAATTTTTTTCTCTGCTCTGTATAATCTGCTGTTAACCCAACCATAGTTTCTAATTTCTATTACTCTCTCTTTTTTAATTTCTAGAAGTTCCATTTTATTCTTTTTCAAATCTGCCTGTTTCGTTTTTCTAATCTCTTGTTCTTTTGTCATAATTCAAGTGCCCTATTTTATTTTTTAAGCATTAATGTTATTTATTTTATATTCTGCAGCTCATTATTCTCATACCTGTAGTTTTTGCAGGTTGGGTTGACTATAATTTTTCCTAAAATTTTGACTCTCTTACACATTATGGTTTGTTAAAATATGTGCTCTGTGCTTTGTGATTGTGAGCTTGTGTTCTTTGCAACTTTAGTCATGGAAATGGAGGAGTGGAAGCAGAGAGGAAGGAAGGAGGGGAAGAAAGAAGGAAGGAGGGGAAGAAGAGGGTAAAGGATGTACACATCTTAGCTTGGAAGAGTAGTGTACTAAGTCTTCATGGAAGGCAGACACTCCAAGAGGTCCAGGAGAGGGAATTCTGAATACAGCCTGTGAACTGGGTAGTTTAGAGTGCGCCCTCTGCTGGTACAGAGAACAGCAAGTCCAAACAGAGCTTCAGGGAGACCTCTTCAGAGCAATGTACTTCTGTCTCCCAGGACAAGAATTCCCTTCTTTTTTTGCAGGCAGGTGGCAGTGTGAGGGGAAGACAGGATAGAAATAGGAAATACTGGACCTGTGACAAGAGATTATCATTTGATTCTGGAAAATATGAACTCCGTCACTTTTCCCCACCTTCCCCATCCCAACAAAAGCTGAAAACCTGAAACTATTTGTGTCCCCGGGGTTGAGGGGACTCACAGGACACAGGACATATCTATTGTTTTTCCCATATATATTTTCCTTTTGTTGTGTTTATCTTTAGCATGCCTTTCAGATGATCAACTGACTTATTAGCTTATTTAATATATCCTATTAGGCTTGCTTATGTTTCATAAGCTACTTGCTTACCCACTATCTACACTTAACATTATGAGTTTCATTTGTTCTGCCCATTTTCCTTGTCTCCTACAGCAGAAGTGACCATTGCCAAATAACACAGAAAAGGTACTATATGATACTTGAGAGGCAGGCTTTGGTCTCTAGCAAAGAAATTCCCAGCAGTCACGGTCATGTGGCAGAGATTTCTGGAAAACAAAGCACCTTCAAATTGTCCTGAAATCACCCCAGGCGGGGAAGTCTGTCGTAACTCTTCAGAGGAACCAGGGAAACTATCAGATGACCAAGTAAGATGAGTAAATGTATAACTGATAGTCCTCCTTCACATTTCACACTTATTGAAGTGGGGAATATAGCCATATAGGTATATGGAGAGGAAGGGCTGTTCTCACAATGCTATATAGTTCTGAAAAGAGCGACTGTCACAATACCTCTGCAGGACTGTATTTCTGTCTTTGAGTCAGGCCAGAAAAAGAGACGTCCAGACTACATTCATAACAAAATGCTCCTTGCAACATTGTCTTGCTCCTGCGGTCCTCCCCTTTTCCAATTTCTGTCAGCATATACAATTCCTTTTCCTACCATGAATCAGTAAAAATAGGAACACAAACTTTTTTGAGCATATGTGAATTAATGTTTAAAGAAAAGAAAGGAAAAGGTAAGGAAATAAAAGGAGAGGGGAGAGAAGAGAAGAGAAGACAAGACAAGACAAAAGAAAAGAGCTAAAGAGCCCCAAATAAAGCAGCAGTAATGTTTCCCAAATACAATAGATGTAGTGAGGATCCCTACAGTTACCTAGTTTGGCCACCAGGTGGCGCCATCCACCTGTAAGACACCATGGCTACCGCGGTGCAGGCTCTTCTGCAGGTTTGGGTCCCATGGAGGGGTGGTGACCCAGAGAAGGGACACAAACAGAATGAGGAACTCAAGGAAGTGAATGAAGGCTGAGACATGGAGGCAGTGCAGAGTAGAGGTGAAGAATGTAGACTGGGATCAGATTGCTTGCTTCCCATTCCCAGCTACCCCACCTTCCTAGCCATGGCCTTGGGCACCTTAGCTTTGATTCTCATTGAGAAACTAAGAGGACTTGCTCAGGGTAGGTCATTCGGTGGGAAACAAATGGGCTGATGCTGTCAAGCATCAAGCACAGCACCTGGAATTCACTAAGCATGCAGCACTGATGTGGGGGCTGGAACATGGTAGAAATTCAACTGTATTATGTTTGTTGAGGGGACAACACCAATGAGACTTTGCAAGTTATCTCTAATATTTCTCATTTTGCAGAAAGGAGAAACTGAAAGCCGGATCCGTTGAACAGATTTATGCACAGCTTGTTCATAATGCCCCCGAAATGTCCCCTCTCCTCCGTCCTCTCTCTCTCCTTCCGTCTGTCAGCAGCACAGCTGGGAAAGTGTCCTGAGAGGAGGCGCTTGTTCCCCAGGAACTGCCCACAGGTGCTGCCCTCTCCCCAACCAACATGCAACTGCCTCGCCTGTGATTAAGGAGAATAAGGAGTTGTTGAGGGGGGTTGTTTCAGGGTATCGGTTTAATGATTTATTTATTTTGAAGAAGAGAAAGGAAAAGAACGAAGAAGAGAAAGGAAAAAACAAAGAAAAGAAAGTTCACCTGGCATGACACTGATTTTTTTTTCTTTTCCTTTTTCTATATGTGTATAAAAGCAAAGATGCAATTGCCTTCACGGCATGGATCACTTATAGGTCCCTTTCCCATTTTAAAATTAAGTTTTAAATACTTGAGTTTACCATTAACAATTGTACAGTTGAGCAGAAATAGAGACGCCCAAGAAAAACTAACCTTGGCTATAATTTGGTTGACATTCTGCTCTGTTGTTCATTTTGAATGAAAGTTGTGGTTTAGGAAAGATGTTTCATTCCTTCAAAAATAAAAAGGTAAAACAGTTTACATTTCAAGATGCTTACTTATTTAGTTATATATACCACAGTGCCACTAGAGTGCTTGACACTTTCTGCTCTGTCTCTGGTGGAGGCAATAGAAACGTGGTATCAAATTACCGTAATTTATGTAAGAGGAAAAATAAATCTTCTCCTCCCACACTTTACCATCATGTCCAAGGGTGCTTGGGTTTTGTCAAGAATCACCTGGAGATCAGGGCACAGGCAGATGACAAGCACTTTGTTCTCTAGTTTGCCCTGTGGCCTGGGGGCCACCTGGAGCCAGAATCCTAAGGCCCCTGCTGGGGTGGGTGTGGTCCCCCCAGATCACCTGGGAAAGTCCAGAACTACCGCCTCTCCTTCCAATCCTGCACACCCAGACTTCTCCTTTTTACAGAGCTACTTCAGTGAAAACCACAGCTGTAATACCCAGCTGTGTCTCTGTCTTAGCGTGTATGTGTGCTCAAAATCTGTTTTTAAAGGAGCTTACCTGGGAATTGTTAAATAACGCACAACTATACTTAATCCCTCTTTCCTTCAAATCACAAATTTCAAATAATGATATTATTATCAGCACTTGACATTCTGGCCCAAACAAATCTCTTGAAGTTTTCAAAATCCTCTTCACTAATAGTGAGACAAGCCTGTTTTGAGAAGGCTGTTGGAGTAGGCTGTTTTGAGAAGTCTGTAGGCAGAAGATACAGCATAGACTGTGCAGTGACCAAAGAAGGATGGAGTCAAGAAATGTTTTGTAAGAGGGGAGGGTATAGCTCAAGTGGTAGGGTGCATGCTTCACATGCACGAGGTCCTGGGTTCAATCCCTAGAACCTCCTCTAAAAATAAACAAACCTAACTACCCCCCCCCAATACACACACACAAAATAAATTTTAAAAAAATAGTTTGTAGGTAGAAACGCCTGGACTCGGACATGGGCTGGAGGAGAGAGGGGCAGAGAAGACCAAGGCTGTGTCAATAATAATTGCAAGGTTCAGGGAATGCACGTCTGGGTGCCTGGCAGTGCCCCTTACTGATGTGAGGAAAAAGGCAGAGAATCGGTTTTGGAGGGGAAATCAGGGCTCAGATTCGGACCTGACAAGCCTGACAAGCGTGGGCCACATCCCAGTCAGATGATCAGTTGGAGATGAACGTGTGGAGCTCAGTCAGCGCTTCCTTCTGGACCAGATGGACCAGAGACCCAAAGGAAGACGAGGAGAGGGTCCTCTCAAGGAAGCTGGGAGAAGAAAGCATGTCAGTGGAGCCTGCAGGCAATGGCATCGGATGCCGTGAAGAGGCCGGCACATGAGGACTGGGAACGTCCGCTGGACATGGAACACCAAGGTCCCAGGGGATCCCTGCAGACGTGGGTTTTGTGGCATCCTGGAGGTGCAGGCAGACTGAGGTGGGTGGGGGAATGATTAAAAGTTGACAGAGTAGGAAGAGTAAATCGAGAAAAAAAATTTTAATGCTTTTCTGGGAAAATAAACAGACAAAAGGCAGTGACTAAAGGGGGATAAGGGTTTTAAAGAATTTGAGAGGTGTTTTCGGTTTGTTTTGCTTTTTGTTGAGATATAGTTGACATATAACCTTGTATTAGTTTCAGGTGTACAGCACAGTTATTTGACATACGCATACATTGCAAAGTGAACACCACAGTAAACCTAGTTAACATCTGTCACCACAGTTTCAAATTTTTTTCCTATAATGAGAAATCTTAAGATCAAATCTCTTAACAACTTTCAAATATAAAATACAGTATTGTTGAACATAGTCACATGCTGTACATTACATCCCCAGGGCTTATTTATCCTCTCACCCAAGTCCCACACCCGCTTCTCCCAACCACCAATCTGTTCTCTATATCCATGAGCTTGTTTTATTTGTTGTTTGTTTTTTAGATTCTGCATGTAAGTGAGATCATATGGTATTTGTCTTTCTCTGTTTGACTTCTTTCACTTAGCATAATGCCCTCGGGGTCCATGTTTTTCTTTCAAAGATGAGAAAAACTTCTGCGCCTTTATGTGCTGATGGGAATGATTCAGTAAAAAGGAAGAATTCGATGATGCAGAAGAGAGACTAGGGGAAACTGCAGGAGCCCAAACTGTGAACAGGCTGGAAGGGATAAGTGGGAGCATCTGTGGCGCCACCGGCCTTTGTCAAAGGACCGGGGAGGGGTGGGCACAGCTGAGGCCCTTTCTGCTGGAGAAGGGCACCTGTCAAAGAGCCCACCTCCCACAGCCTCACTACAAAGTTAGAATAAAACAAGCTTCAGCCAGAGATATTTAGTAGGCAAATAACTATTAGTACAGAAGGCACAATACAGTTCCTGCAACCAGGTCTGCAAGCTCAGCCCACTCAAAGCTCTGCAGCCTCGTGAGGTTGGAAGGTTGGATTTGTGTCCACATTCCTTGCTGCTGCCCCAGCCACCTTGAGCTTGGTCCTGTGGTTTGCTTTGGCCAAAGAAAGGTGAGTGGAAGTGATGTGTGTCTCTTCCAAGTAGAGGCTCTTAGTAAGATCCTTCCCTTGGTCCCTCTGCCTTGAGACCAGTGTGTCCCAGAGAGGGGCTGCTCCCCAGGCTCGGGGAACAAGGCGGATGTGGAGTAGGGCCTCAGACGACCTGCAGCCAACATGCCCTCCACTCTGGCTGCTGTCAGCCCTGAGGATCAGGGCACTGTCTGTTACCACAGCATAAACCAGCTAAGGCTGACCGACACCTAGGAATTCCAGCCTCCATTTTCCCACTCTAGAAGGATTCACTTGGGCAACTTTCCCAGGGCACCATTCTGCGCCCTCTCTCTGCTATCATGCAATCAGAAATCCTCCTAAACCAATGACTGGACACGGGACGCCATGAGCCTCGTCCGTAGCAGGTGCCGCCAGGAGGCTTTGGTGAACATTTGTCCATGATCAGGGAGGTGGGAGGTGGGGAGGTGTTTTCAATCTCTTTTAGTTTGTCCACATATATAAAATACTTTTAATATCCCCAAGAAGTGGCCTTTCTAACACCCACCACTCAAACTAACAGGCTGATAGTTTTGCCAATAAAAACACATTTCATAGCATCTTCTATATTAATAAGAGAAGGGTCAGTTCTGGACTAAGATAAGACACAATATCAACATTTATTGTGTTGGTACAGCCATTTTGGAAAACAGTATGGCGATTCCTCAAAAAAACTAAAAATAGACTTACTATATGATCTAGCTGCTGGGCATATATCCAGAAGAAACTCTAATTTAAAAAGATACATGTACCCAGTGTTCATAGCAGCACTACATATAATAGCCAAGACATGGAAACAACCTAAATGCCCATTGACAGATGACTGAATAAAGGAGTTGTATATTTATACAATGGAATACTACTCAGCCATAAAAATAACAAAACAATGCTATTTGCAGCAACATGGATGGACCTGGAGCATGTCATGTCATTCTAAATGAAGTAAGCCAGAAAGAGAAAGAAAAATACCATATAATATCACTTAAAGGTGGAATCTAAAAAAAAAAAAAAAAAAAAAAAAGGCACATGAACTTATTTACAAAATAGAAACAGACTCACAGACATAGAAAACAAACTTATGGTTACCAGGGGGAGAGGGAGTCAGAAGGGATAAATTGGGAGTTCGAGATTTGTGGGTATTAACTACTATATATAAAATAGATAAACCACAAATTTCTACTTTATAGCACAAGGCACTATATTCAATATCTTGTAGTAACCTATAATGAGAAAGAATATGAAAAGGAATATATGTATGTGTATGTCTGATTAAAACATTATGCTGTACACCAGAAATTGACACAACATTGTAAACTGACTATACTTCAATTTTTAAAAATGGGTTTAAAAAAAAAAAGAACTGGTGTTAACCAGCCACCTCTGTTTTCATTCATAAGAGAGCTACCAATTTCCCTATGGAAAAGAGGTCTTGATCTCCACGATAAACCCAGAACATGGAAAGGATGGAATTAACTGAAGTTCCCTTTGGCCTTTGCCCAAGTTGGCTCTGGGAAGTTTGGCAAGGTACAGGGACATCACTTGGAGAACTCAGAGTAGACAAAAAACCACACAGGGGAGCTCCAGGGGAAGCAGATCAAATGAATTAAGAACTTGACCTGGAGTTAACTGGGGAACCTGGCAGGGACATCACGAGCAGGTGCAGCAAATGCCTCCCAGACCTAGAATAAAGAGAGGAGACTCTCCCTAAAGATCTCGCCAGGGCCATGCTTAACTTCGGGGTGCATCACTGTGCATGCATTTATGGCCACGCTTTTAAAACAGAGACACAGACAATTCTTCACTCCCCTTCCCCAGAATAGCAGGGCTGAGGCCAAGAGAAGGCTTGTCATGTCTACATCACCAGCCCCTGGATTGTTGAGAAAGCCCAGAACTGAGAGGTAGGGAAGAGGATGAAGTGAATTAGTGTCCTCCAGCCCCACGGCTGGTCCTGCCCCTGCCCTTACCTCCATCATCTCCCCTTTCTATTCCCTCTGCCCTTGTGTCTGCCCATGGACTTTCCCCTCACATCCACTCACGTCTCCCAGAGTTTTATGTCAGCGCTAAACTCTTTCTTAGGATAACTTCTCTGTTGTTTAAAAGCATATCCCTTGATATTTGAGTGGCTTTACTCAAAGAGCCAGGAGGGGAGGGTGAGGATGGAAAAGGCTTAAGGGTCCAAGGTGTTGATTAGTTTCTTCTCTCAGCTTTTAAATTAGGGTCTGGGGCATGTAACTTGCAGCAAAGGCAAACATCATAGTATTTTCACCAGAACCAGGTCCCCTACAATTGTGGCAGAGAGGTGTCGATGAAAAATTAATCAGTTGATCTAAGAAAGAAATGGAAAATTTATTTGAGCCAGATTTGAGGATTATAACCTAGGAAAAGCATCTCAGAAAGCTCTGAGAACTGTTCTGCTGGTTAGAAATCAAGGCACAGTTTTGTAAGCTTTTTGAGACAGAGGGCTGTACATCAAATGATGTATTATTGACAGTTGACATAATCCAGATCTAAGGGTCGTCCTGGTGGATCATGCGACCCCTACAATATCAAGAAGGAATGTTATCTTTTAAAGAGTTGTCTTGTGGATGCTGGGAGAATGTTGCTCTTCATGGTTCAGCAGGTATTCCTGCCAATGAGGGAGGTATGGTCCATGCATAACACAGACACACAGTGCACAGTGTGGACAGAGGAGGTCAGAGGGCAGAGAAGGAATTCTTTATGTTTGACTTTTTCTTGTCTTGCTATAAAATATGAATTTTATTTCACAGAGGAAAAGTTACCTTTGTTGACCCATGACCTCCATGTGGCAGCCCCTCCCACCACTCCAAGCCTTTGGTATGTTCATACCTCTCTCCAAAATCATTTGTAATTTCTGAGTTCAGATGTTGGGTGGAAACTATTTGATTAGGTTATTGTATTATAATGACAAAAGAAAAGGAGTGGTATCAAGATAAGACTGAAGCTGTTTATCCAGTGTTTCAAAGGGAAGAAATGAATCATTCCAGAATCTGCCATCACGTAAAATTCCAAAAAGTGCGCTATTAAATGGCTTGAGGCGATTTAGAAAAGGAAGCAGTGGTCATTAGAACAACCTCCTGCGTTCAATAAGTAAAGAAGTGTAACGCCAGATGAAATGCATTTGCTTATAAAGACTGACAGATCAGAAGAAAGCTATATAGCAAGATCCTGTGTAAAGATTTCAGCAGGCACCCGACCAAGTGTCTCAAGACGTTCTTGAGACACACACACACACACACTTGATGTAGTTAAGGTGATTATTAAATGTGATAATGGTACTATGGTTATCCATCATAAGTCTTCATCTATCAGAGATGTGTACTGGAGTGTCTGTGGGTGAAATTATCCGTATCCGGGAGTCGTGTCAAATCCTGGAGGCAACCCAGCAATAGTGGAGAGTTGAATGAAATAAGACGGACAACATGTTAGTAATTGTTGAAGCTTGTCTCAAGGAAGTTCACTGTACTATTCTACTTTTGGTTACGTTTGACATTTTCCACAATAAAAAGTTTAAACACATACTTCCCAGGATAGGATATAAATAAATGTTTGCTGAGTAGAAAAGAGTGAGTGGAATAAATTCCCTAAATTTTATAATTGTTATATAACTGTATCCCCACCCATATTTCTTTTTTTAAAGGCTTCTTTTAATTTTTATTTTTTTGTGTCAATTTCCGGCGTACAGCACAATGTCCCAGTCATGCATATATGTACATATATTCATTTTCATATTTTTTCATTAAAGGTTATTAAAGTTCCCTGTGCTATACAGCCCACTCACATTTCTAAAGCTAATTATATTTATCAATTTATCTAAAGTTAATTATATTTACCAAGCTATACATTATATCCCTAGTCCTTATTTATCTTATAACTGGAAGTCTATATATCTTTCGACTGCCTTCATCCAACCTCCTGACTTTCTGTGATTTTTTTAAAACTATGTAATATTTATCTTCTTTATCCCTAATAATGCTTTTTCTATTTTCCTTTTTCTTTTCTTTTTTTGCCACAGGCTCTATCTTATCTACTATTAATATATTAGTCAGTTAGGGCTGCCGTAACAAAACACAGACTGGGTGGCTAAAAATCTCAGAAATTAATTTTCTCACAGTTCTGGAGGCTGGAATTTTTAAATCAGAGTAGCAGCAAGGTTGGTTTCTAGTGAATATTCTTTCTGGCTTTCGGAGAGCTGCCTTTGCTCTGTACTCATATGGTCTTCCTCAGTGTGTCCTCATGGAGAGGGAGAGAGAGAGAGAAAAAGAGAGAGAGAGCCCTGGTTTCTCTCCTTCTTACAAGGACACTAATCCTACTGGATCAAAGCCCTATACCTCCCCAAACACATTCACACTGGGGTTTAGGGCTTCAACACATGAAGAGGGGTGGACACAAACATTCGGTCCGTAACACTCAATATTGCTATCCCAACTTTATAGGGGAAAGTGTTTTCTTCATATATCATTTCCCTGCCCTTTAAACCTTTGATCTCATTATGCTTTGGTTGGATTTCTTATAAATGGCATATATTAGGATGGTGCTTCTTGTCCAATCTGAAAATCTCTTTTATGACTGATGAATGTAATAATAAAATACACACATTATACATAGGAGAAGTAGAAAATACTATACTTAACATTTTTTTGTTCATTTTAAAATCCTATTTGAGATGGCTCCTGGTTTTCCTCAATTCTGGACAATTTTCTCTTCCAAAATGACCATTTTACCTATTCTCCCTCACTTCTCCTCTGGTTTCATACATGCCATCCTTCATTTCTCTTAGTCATGCTTTTGTATATTTCATCTCTTCATTTCTCTGTGCTATAATCCAAATAATTTCATATTTCTCTTCCAATTTACTAATTCACTTTTCAGCTACGTCTAAACTGCTACTGAATCTGGTAATTGGGATTTTACAAAGTGTAATGGCCTTCAAAGGAGATTATCTTCTCTATGGGAGTTCCATGTGACAGGGTTTGTGAAAGGTATTCTGTCTAGTGGTTTTAAGTTTGCTTCTGCTGGAGATGGGGGAGGGTCAGTGGTTCTGATTAAACCTCTCTTTCCCTCCCTCCCTCCCTCCCTCTCTCTCCTCTCTTTTTCAACTAATGCTTTAGTTTGGGTCTGTATAAATCAGGCTCCAATCAGGAAAAGAGAAATCATACTCGTACTTTAAACAGAGGGGATTTAATACAGAGAACTGGTTACTTAGGTATTGCAAATCTGAGAGCAAAACAGAGATGCTGAAGTGGCCCTGAAATAAATAACTGCAGGAAGTCAATAAAATCCCTTGGGCTGAGAACACAAAACAGAAGAGGTGGGGTGACCGGAGCTGGAGGCTTGAAAGAAGGTCACCACAGCTGCTGTTTCGACTCCTGAGGGGAGTGTACACACGACTGGTGCTCAGAAGGCGGACAAGGGCTGTTACTCAGCAGCTGTGAGGACCCTGAGAAAGAGGCCTGGCTCCACCACAGCGGCTCTGACCGCCAGGAGGCGAGTTCTGGGAAACGAGGAGTGTAGACGGGGCACCAGGGAGCTAGCTCCATGGCTCCTGACCTCACTGAGAAGGGGTTCAGACTGCTACTGGAGGAGCTGCAAGAAGCTGGCGGGTTTCTGGCAGAAGCCAACACATGAGGCCTCCTTTCCCTCCTCTGACCTTCAAGGCGCCCTCTGGTGCCTCCCGCTGACAGAATCTAACAGGAGCCAACCAGAAAGGGGGTCTGGGAAAGGGGGTCTCCAGAACCCTAGCCCAACACTCCAGAGGTATCTATTAAAGGATGGCTCTATACACAGCATGGAATTAATGTGGTAGAAATGTTTTTTTGGTTTTATCTCTTTCCCAGTCCCTAAATCACCACCCACTTTCTGTTGTTTGAATAGTAAAGGTGATACCAAGAAAGAGATTGTGGTGTAAACAGATGTGATAATGTTTGAGATCAAGAGATCAGCAGTTCTCTTAGGGCCATCATTGAAGATCTTGGGTTCTCGGACTGCCTTAAACTGAGTATTTAAAGTCCTGAGTTTGTCATTTTCTTTCTTTAAGGCTTTTTGGTACAGTCAGGAGTAATCATCCAACCTCATGGTCCTTGCACCATCATTCCCAACGAAATGTTAAATGCCACAGCCACTTGGTGTCCCAAAGCCTTGTCTTCAAAAAGCATTTCATCCAAGGCAATCACAGGCCATAATTCAAATACTTTTTTTTTTCTTTAATGGAGGTACTAGGGATTGGAGGTCCCCAGGACCTCATGCATGCGCTCAACCACTGAGCTATTTCCCTTTCCCCCAAACAACTCTTTTGCCATTGCATGCCATACCCTGCCCATGTCCTATTTTTCATCAGCCATAAGGTTGTTACTATATTCCAGACCAATCAATTTGCTGACCAATCTCAGATTCCCATCTTTGAAAGTCTGTTTTTTTTTTTTGTGATCCTTTCCTGGTACCAAATACTGCAACAGTCAGTATCCAGCCCAGAAAAACATAACTGTGTATTTCCAAAACCATTCTTCTGCACTGAGGAAGACTGAGTGAGACTCAAGTTTCTTAGACACAGCGGGTAGGGAGAGCTTATGTGAAGATGCTCCAAGGAGAAGGGGACACACTGGACTTTTTGTAAATGGGGCACATGGGTACGCAAGAGTTTCTCTGGAAAAAATGAAAGTGGGATGACTGTGCTTGTACTTGGACTGGATGAAGCAGGTCATACTGAAGAGCCTACATGATCTGCCTCTTAAACTGGAGACCATGGCATGGCCTTCATGTAAATTACTCTTGCTCTTTCTGACTCTTCCAGCCTTTGGGAACTGACATATGTTTATCTTTCTAAGAACGTATCCTGTCACCTTAATGAGATTTCAAACGTTGATGACAACAACCAGGAATTATTTCCTTCCCTAGACCTGTAACCTTAAAGCACAATGATTGATGCCTGAGGGGACAGGAAGAGACAAACTAATTCACCCTATTGGTCATCCCTTGGATCTCAGAAAACTGAAATTATAGATTAAAAACAACTTTAGTAATAGAAGTCACAAAATAGTAAATGATTTGCAGAAAGTAAGTCTAAAATGGATTACTAAAGCCAAACCAGTCAGGGTTTTTTGCTTGAGTAGCAAAGTCTCAATTCTCATCTGTTTTTGTGTCTTCTCAGTTTCCAGTTAATATTGTACAATTCATTGGTCCTCATGCACCCAGTTTCTATTTGCTAAACTAATAAATAGACAACTTCTATAACTTAACTCTTACAATGGGATGAGCAATTAAAAAATGTTAAATATTAACTTTTGGAGTGAGGGGGTAGGTCAGTGTCAATTCATTTAAAAAGTACAGAGTAATGAATTAATTATTGGGGGGAAGAACACAGACTTTATATTCAAACCCCTGACATTTTATTTTCAAAGCAATACAACTGAGCAGATTTGTGTTGGTAGCTAGAGGTAGGAGAAAATGAAACCAGAAACATCAGGTGACTTGGCCAAGGTTAAGCCATTTCCCTGGAAAAGCTGCAGCAGGGATACGGGTAACTTGGCGCTGAGCCTAGTGGGCACCCAGCCAGAGCTTCTCTTCACCGAAAGTCACTCCTCACTTTCCTGCCCTGCTCTGCACACACAACCATCATTTGAGGCTTCAGAACACACAGCTGCCAAAGTTTCTCTGTGTGATGTCACTGGGACTGATTAGAATATTTCGATAGAAAAAGGCAACCACATGTGCTTTCTGGGTAGGGCTGGTGGATGGGAGTGGGGAAGGTTTTCTGCTTCTGAAACTCTAGGAAAGGGAGAATGAGCCCCCAAGAACAATCTTATTTTTGATTAGGAATCATCCCTAAGTGATAAAGAAAGATGCTCATAAAGAAAGATGCTCAGTTGGGGAAAATGTTTATACCATTTACCTTTTGGTCTTAACTATTTCTATTCAGATCCTAGCAATCCTAAAAATTACTTTAAAATTAGAGAAAGGGGTGTTGGTAGAGTGTATTCTAAAAGAAAAATGGGGGGGTGTCTAGGGAAGATTCATCTAATTTTTGCCTATTATTACCTTTGAATAAAATTTAGTTTTCAAAAATATAACTTTGACAGATTTCTGCTTTCAGTCAAGATGGAATAACAGAGACTGGTTTTATTTTTCACTTGAAAGAAGAACAACAATAAATCAGAAAAAATATATGTGAAACTTTAACACACTAGACATCAAACAGAGAAGGGCAGTGACCCCTGAGACACAGAAAACCAAAGAGGTGAGCCAACAACTGATCCAACTTCCTGCCCTGAAATAGTTTCCAGGCCATGCACAGGGAGTGGGCACCGGGCAGAGCCCACAGGAGTCTCTGAGTCAAGGAGATTGAGCCAAGGGTCCTGGGAGCCCAAGATGACTAGAGAGCTCCACAGAGAGACTCCCTCAAGAATTCACCAGAATACTAATCAGCACATGCACGTGAGGAATGTGCAGCTTGAGAAAGAATCATCTGATAGGATGAGAAGTAACAAGCCTTGGTGCTTACACAGGACCAGGAATCATGTCTGTCATCACTAGTCAGACTGAAAAACTCATAATTCATGGGCATTTGGTAGAGTACTCAGGAAGCTCTTGCCTCAATAATGGGGAATAATTAGCTCTAGACTAAATATTACTCCAGAACTTCCTAACAAATTATAAAAACAAACCCTAAAGAATCTAATTTCTAAGCAACACA
Organism: Camelus ferus; assembly: GCF_009834535.1. Taxonomy (NCBI): domain Eukaryota; kingdom Metazoa; phylum Chordata; class Mammalia; order Artiodactyla; family Camelidae; genus Camelus; species Camelus ferus. Next base: position 37,143,847 of record NC_045709.1, read on the forward strand.
TTGCAGAATAAAGCTTAAAAATATTCATAGGATTACAAAAATATCCAGCCTATAGCAGGAAGCATATAGCTCAGTAGTAAAATGTGTGCTTAGCATGCACAAGGTCCTGGGTTCAAATCCCAGTACCTCCACTAAACAACAACAACAACAACAATAATAATAATTCCAAATTTGTTGAAAATGTTAAAGCCGTGGATTACAGATGAACAATTAACTCCAACCACAAGAGACATGAAGAAAACTAAATTGAAGTGCCTCATAATCAAATTGCTCAATGCTAGTGACAAAGAGGAGAACTTAAATACATCCTGAGAGAAAAAGAGAAAAGGGACATGTTAAATACAGAGGAACAAAGATCAAGGTGACAACAAATTTTTTGTCAAAAACAAATGCAAGAAAAAACACACTGTTATAGAATCACTGAAATACTGAAGGAAAAGACCTGTGAAACTAGAATTCTATGATTAGCAAAACTATCTTTCAAAAGCAAAAGCGGAAACAACTTGGTACATTTACTGAAAATCACGGAATTGTACACCTGAAAGGAGGAAATTATATGATATGTAAGATATACCTTGATAAAGTTGCTTTTGAGTCCCTCTGTGAGGGCTTCGCTCTCCAATTTCCTTTTTAGGAGGAAAATCTCCTGCTCTGAAGGAAATTACCTTTGTTGCATCAAATTTATAAGAATTTCATAACATTAAAAACAAAAGACAAAATACTTCTGCATACATGCAAAAGCTGAAAGAATTCATCACCAGCAGACTCACACTACAAAAGTGTTATAGAAAGACCTTCATGCATAAGAAAGATATTATCAGATGGAAATCTGGATTAACAGTAATGAATGAAGAGCACTGGAAATGCTCACTACTTTGGAAGTATATATTAAGTACTAAATAATACTAACTACTAAATACTAAGACTTTTTTTCCTGAGTATTTAATCTTTAGAGGGAGGGTATAGATGAGTGGTAGAGTGCACACTTAGCATGCACAAGGTTCTAGGCTCAATCCCCAGTACCTCTGTTGAAATAAATAAATAAACCTAATTACCCCCCCAAAACCAAATAAATAAATAAATACTTTAAAAAACTCTTTGAAAGATAGATGACTGTTTAAACAAAGATAATATCAATGTATTATGGGATTTATAAAATATGTATAAGCAAAATGTATGACAATAGCAAAAACTTTGGGAGAGGAGAAACGGAAATATACAACTGAAATATTCTCATACTATATGTCAAGTGATATAATATCTCTTGAAGATAAATAAAGATCTGTTGATAAATAAAGAAAAATAAAAGTTTTTATCTTAAAGATAAAAAAGATAAGTAAAAGATTTATACTATCAACCTTTAGCAAACACTAAAATAATAAATAATTATGCAAATAATCCAACAATGCAGACAAACTGGAATTATTAAAAAAAAATACTCAGAAAAAAATAAGGCAGAAAAATAGGAAACAGAGAACAAAGACAGGATAAACAGAAAACAAATAACAAAATGAATAGACTCAAACCTAATCATACCAGTGATCACAAATGCAAATAGTCTAAACATCCCCAATTAAAAGCCAGCCATTGTATGATGTACACATTAAACATCTTACAGTTTTGTCATTTATACTTCAACAAAGTTGCAGGGAAAAAAGCCTGAGATTGTCAGATTAGACTTTTAAAAAGCAACTGTATGTTCCCTATAAGAAACAATGCATTTTACATATAAAGACACAAACAGGCTAAAAGTTAAAGGATTAAAAAAATATCTACCATGCTTATATCAGTCAAAATAAAGCTGGAGTAGCTTTGTTAGATTAGAGCAAAGAATATTACCAGGGATAAAGATGAGAGGGTCAACTAATCAAAAAGACCTAATAATCTTTAACATGTATGCCCTGAATGATATAGTTTCAAAATACATGAAGCAAAACCTGATAGAACTGCAAAGAGAAATACACAAATCTACAATTCTCAGAGATTTCAAAACTCTCTCCCATTAACGGACAGAACAGGTAGACAGAAGATCAGTAAGAATATAGTATATTTGAACAACATGACTAGCCAATGTAACCTAACTGACAAATTTATAGAATCCCATGGAACATTTACCAAGATAGACCATATTCTAGACTATAAAACAAGTCTCAATAAACTTAAAAGGATTCGAGTCATATAGAGAATAGTCTCTGATCACAACGGAATTGAATTAGAAATCAGTAACATAAAGATATCAGGAAAATCCCTAAATATTTGGAAATGAAATAATATACTTTTAAATAACCCATGGATCAAAGAATAAATCACAAGGAAAATTAGAAAATATTTTGAACTGATTGAAAGTAAGAACAGAACATACTGGAATTTGTAGAATGCCAGCAAAACAGTATCTTACCTAGGGAGAACTTATAGCACTAAATATCTATATTAGAAAGGCAAAAAGGATCTCAAATAATTGGCCTCAGCTTTTCCCTTAAGAAACTAGAAATGGTTGCATAACCATACCCAAATTAAGCAAGAAAGGAAATAATAGAGATCAAAGAATAAGTTGATTAAATACTAAGCAACAAAACAACTGTGAAAATGAAACCAAAGATCTTTGAGAGTATCAATAAAATTGTTAAATGTCTAGTGAAACATCATTTAAAAAAAAACTTTTATTTTTATCTCCTTAACAGAGGCATGGGGGATTGAACCCAGGACCTTGTGCATGCCAAGCATCCACTCTACTACTGAGCTATATACCCTGTCCCCCACCCCGAGACATCATTCTTGTATACTCTTTCCAATATCTTATAAATTGTTTTGAAGTCCAATGAAATAATTTTGTGAAAAATAATAATCAAGATGTGACTATAAGTTAATTTCTAAATGTCTAATTCTATGGTGCTACATTTTCTATAAATTACTAAATAACTTGAAATTGTAGAAAGTTAATAATTAAGGCAAAGTGCATTTATTGGTCAATTCTGTTAGATTTCACATAGCTTGGTCAACAAGGAGAAAAATGGGATTGTTTGACCCAGAACATGCCCATCTTGTCTCCATGATGCCAAACCATCTTTGTGGAGATTTCACAGAAGTCTGTTGCTTCCCATCCCATAAAACTACAGATGGCAAAGCTAAAGCAAATATCCTATAATCCAAACCAAGATGAGTATTAAACATATCTTTTAAGCTCACACTGTGTGACACTCTGTGATATAAGAGAATGGATTTTGAAGCCAGATTTCTATGTTCAAATCTTAGCTCTGTCTTTTACTTGAGAAATGCATTAGACCTCTGTGCTTCAATATCATCATCTGAATACTTGAGAGAATACTGGGTCCCAATGCATAATTTATTTCTAACTATGGGTCTCAGTCGAATAAATGTGAAAGCCACTGGTGTAGTAGCTAAGAGCCTAAGACCTGGAGTCAGGAATCCACCTAGATCTGAATTCTTGTTTTGCAATTTATAACACAAAAGTTTTGGGGAATTTGCTTAAGTTCTCTGTGCCTCAATTTTTTAATCTGTATAATGGGAATAATCATAACAATTACCCCCAAAGGGTTGTGAGCTATACTTATAACATGAACTTGTTTTTATTAAGTACTTAGATCATTACCTGAGATAGAGTAAGTGAGCTATAACATAGGTTTTTTTTTGTCTTTGTTTCTTGGTTGGTTTGGGTGGGTACGTATCTCCTTGAGGAAAGGCTTGAGGATAGTGGGTAAGCATCCTAGCCAAGTACTGATCACAGAAAAAATTAAACCAAAACAATCAAAAACTTTTTTTTTTAACTTTAAGGCAACACATTCAATGTATGTTCTACAAAAACCATGCAAATTTCCCCATCTTTACGTTTCACCCAAAACACAATGATAACTTGATCACAAGGACTAAATCTTGTATTTACTTTTATCTCTGGCAGCTAACACTGGTGGTTGATATGTAGACTTTTGGTTAAATCCAACTTCAAGAGCGTAAAATATAGCAGTGGCCAGGGCACAGGATAAGAATTGAATGTAAAGATTTGCAAAGGGGAAATAAACTACTTGCTTGACTAAATTAAAGAAGGAAGAAGCATGTGTTAAAGATGTTTGCTCTAGAATTAGGAGACCAGATTGGCAATCGATAGAGGAAAAAAGAGAAAGAGAGAGAGAGAAAGAGAAAGAGACTTGTCAAGAATGGCCTCCAGTTTGGCAGCAGGAAAACCAACTCAGGAATTTGAGATGCCTACAGCAGAGAGGGGAATGTCCAATATTCCCCTCATAGTGTGAATTACAAAGTCCAAAAGACACGGCGCTGCACCTTCTAGCAAGTTAACCACATAGTCTTGCCCTCATAGTTAGGATTCTTACAGGTATCCTGGAGTTTAGGGACAATCAAATGCCATCTGCCAGCATCTTCTTTGGAAGCATGTTCTCTTGCAAACTTCCCAGAACTGTTCCTACAGTACCAAAGGCTGGAGTAACTGCTGTCACAGAGTTGTGGGCACCACTGTAGAGACAGATAATGAGAGGGGAGAGGATGCAGGGGAACCCAAGTCTCACTTAGCTGAGTAAACATTTTCCAGCCACACTGGTTCAGGGATAAAGTAAGATCACGGAAACCTGGTAACAGTCCATGGTCTGGCCCCAATTTGTAAAATCAATAGATCCTAGCTGTTCCAAGTTTCAACAGGTATTCCTGGACATCCTCACATGTGCTCACGAGTGGCTCTGGCTCTCTCCCTGTGGTTAAAGGGTCAGCTGCTAACACCACGTGTCTCTCAGGGGTGTGGTGTCGGTGTCTAGCCTCTTGCCAGAAATGTGTTTGCTGTCCTTCCAAAACAACAGCTCCAGGAAAAACTCACTCAAGGGTGGGGAGAACCACTCTCCTGTTGGTGCACTAGGCACTGTCAGAAGTCACTCAGGAGGTGGTTTCCTGGTGCTTCCAGGCAGTGCAGCGCTTTATTTTCCATGTCAATGTAGCGTCCTCGGAACCAGACAGAGGTACTAACGGCTGGGCTGGTGTACCATCTGCATTGCACCACCCTCCCATTGCACATCCACAGTCCACATCCATATCCATCTCAAATTGCCTTCTTGTAAAGTCCTGGCATTTCCAAGACTGTCCTTCATATCACCAGGTAGAGGTGGTAGAAAGACAAACACAACACGGCTAGGAGAACAGGTCTTTTAACCACCCAAGGGAGGATCATGACTGGGGTCTTTCCAATCAAAAGGAGGAATCAGGTTTCACCCTGTGGCCCTTCTGAGCATTTGGTAGCCCAAGGTTAATCCCAGCTCTGAGGACCTCCCCTCAGCCCCTTCAGCAACACAGTTCTTGCCCTGTTGTATTTTCAAGTATTTAAGAATTCACAGTTGATAGAAATTGCAAGACAGTTTTCATTACATCTTGGCAATATTGCTTCTACTTCATATCACTAATTATATACTTGATATTAGGTCACGGCTTGTCTTCTTTGAATGGCATTGGCTTTCTGCTGATACTTTGCAGAGGACACTGATTTAAATCTACAACTAAATCAATGAATTCTCACCATTGTTACTGAAAAAAGTTTTATTTCATCGAAATATTTTTGCTAAGTCATCCTTACCTTTGAATTTTGAAAGGGAACACAAACTAGATCTTGCACGAATAGCCTCCTTTTTGGATTTTCTGACTCAGTTTGGTTCCAAATTCCAAGTGGGGTGAGCTCCAGGGCAAAGTATAAACTCTTGTATCTCAGAGAGTGAATGCGTGGCCCAGATTAATGTGTAACTGTTCAGTCCCAATGTGCAGCCCCAGGTCACAGTACCGCTCAGACTATGCCTAGCCAGCAAGCTTTTGATGCCTACAACTTAAAGTCAGTCCCTCTTACTTTTCTCAATTCAATCTGGAGTCCAAGTTAATGAATGCATCATATTATGCTGACTGCTGCTGTGGGATATATCACAACTGAGATGAGAACTAGCTTGAAGGGTTCCTATGACTCTAAAAAATGCCCAAGTGATCTGACCAGAAAAGAAAAATTGGGGCGCTTGTTTCAGGTGGAGTTTCTAGGACCTGCGCTGCTCCTAGGTAGACAGGACTTGACTTCAGCAGCAGCACCTGGAGTCAAGGATGTGCCAAGAGGCAATATCTGGAAGGAAACTGAAACAGAAAGGGAGACAGTGCCACTCAAGGCATCAATCAAAGGGACCAGGAGAAAAGCAGAAAGTGCAGGCCCAGGTTCAGGTCCAAAACATTCAGAATCAAGCTCATATAAGAGAGTTCAAGATGGAGACTGGGGACAGAGTCCACGGAGATCCCCAGAGCATCTAGAATGCAGCCTCAGCGATGATCCATGCCTTGCCTTTCACTGTTCCCATGGTAATGAGAACTGACCAAGGCAATTTGGCTGTGCACAGCTATTAGATTCTTTTTGGTAGATTCTGCAGCTGCCAAAAGTTAAGTAGTAGAAAAAGGCTAACTACTCTCCCACAACCCTGCTACAGAATTTTAATGACAGCTGATTTCAGATGGAATTCTGCCATTCTTAAGAGTCAGTTATTATCAAACATTTATGAGCAAGCAAGCATAAAACCAGTTCACATAACTTGTTCTGTAAACTCCATGAAGTCTCAGCTCCCTGTCCTTGTATATGCTCTAACTACCCCTTAAGTGACAGGTTGACTGAAACAGATACAGCAATCTAGAGACAAAATGTAGCTAACCCATGGCAATCAAAATTCTCTGAAATCACGGCCGGTCACGCAAGACATTTCAGAAACATGCCTTGGGACCCATTCCAAAAGAAGAGAGAAGGAAGGCTTTCAAAGTCTGTTTACCCTGTTCATGTAAGATGTGGTTTACATGATGCTGTCCAAAGTATTTCAGCCTATTCCTGTAGTTTGAACACCACTGGATCACCAGTGAGGGTCTACTTCTAGCACCCAGTATGCCAGTTATGAGATAGACATTTCACCAGTGAAAACCCACTAGTGCACACTGGATTCTGTTTGTATGCAAGAGCTTTTAGCACTTGGTTTCCACGCTATAGGAGTGTTGTGTAATATGGCTTATCATTTAGGTCTTAGTTATCTATAATCTCTACAGAGATGCCATTCTCTCAGTCCTGATCTGTTGTGGGTTGAATTGCGACACCCCCCCAAATAGACTGAAGTTTAAACACCAATACCCCCACCTGTGAATGTGATCTTATTTGGAAACAGGGTCTTTGCAGATGTAGTCAGATTAAGGTGAAGTCATATTTGATTAGGGTGGGCCCTAAATCCAATGATTGGGGTCCTTAAAAGGAAAGAGTCTATCCTATTTATTGTATTTATTTCAAAGCACTTCCTATTATCTGAAGTTATTGTTTTTTCAGCTTTTTTTTTTTTTAAATGGAGGTCCTGGGGATTGAACCCAGGACCTCGGGAATGCTAAGCACACACATTTACCACTGACTATACCCCACCCTTCTTCTCACTTCTTTATACATACTCCTCTACTAGGCTGGAAAGGACCCTACTTACTTGTTTATTTCTGTATTCTTAAGAGTGATTAAGAGTCCTTAAGCGTGCTTAGTACATCACAGGTGCTCAATAATTATTTCTGAAATCAAGTATGAATGAATATGACCATACTAGTTTTCTAGGGCTATTGTAATGAAGTACTACAAACTGGGTGGTATGTAACAATCACCCAAACAAGAAATTTATTCTCTTGCAGTTCTGGAGGCCAGAAGCAGCAATAGGTCTCAGCATGGGGGACGGGGGGCTGGGGGTGGAAATACAGATGAAGGTGCTTCCTCCTAGAGGAAAACCACCTAGTGAAAAAATAAAATCTGGTCTGGGTGATGCTAAGGTGAAACTGGAAGAATGTCTGTACTGAGGAAGTCAGGATCCAGTCAATTAGACATAATCTAGTGAAACTGAGGTAGAGAATTTGCAGCCCATAGCTCATGCACATGGTTAAGTGCAACAGAACTGGGTAAGGGATCTCCCAGCTGAGGCCATGACTGAGTGTTCAATAGACTATTCTATTCATCACCGTGGTGAAGGAGTACATGGTAAGACCAGTGAATCCATTACATTGCATTACTTCTTTTGCTATCAAAGAGTTCCTTAATCAGAATCAACTTTTTGAGGGGGAGGGTATAGCTTAGTGGTAGAGCACGTGCTTAGCATGCACTGGGTCCTGGGTTCAATCCCCAGTACCTCCATTATAAACAAATAAATAAATAAAAAAAATCTAATTACCCCCCAAATTTTGTTTTTAAAAAAGAATCAACTTTGGAATGAAATATATGATCTTGAATAAGGCATTCAGTAAGTCCCATGGATGGTGGAGCTGGCATAAGTATGGTGGAAGGGAAATCACATCCAAATCCAGTATGTGTCTATTCCACTGAGGACAAATTGCTGCCCTAGCTACAATGGAAAGGGCTGGCCACAAGATGGCTGGGGTGGCTTTGCATACCCAAGGTATGGTAGCATATTGAGGTTTCAGGGTTGGTTGCTGCTGCTGTGGGCAAGCTGGACATGCAGCAGTGCCAGCAACCAGGCTAGACTGGTGAGAGGGAATCTGTGTTACTGAGTCTAGGCACAGCTTCTATCCCTGGCACCTTTGCCATCTGGCTAAGTCTTGAAGAGGCTGAGCAAAGAGCTTTCGGAGAGTGGGAATACTGGACTTAAAAACATCCTCAGCAGTGAAGGACTTTCAGGGAGCATTCACTGAGGACGAAAATACTGTCTCACTGTGGGACTATGCCAAGAGATCCATGCATCCGTTCATATATCTCTGCCCTAGAACTTGTTACAAATCTTCCAACCATTAATTCCTACCATCTGGCTAAAATTTTAGCCATAATAGATAGACAGATCAGATAGAGAGAGAGAGAGAGAGAGAGGGAGGGAGGGAGGAAGAAAGGAAGGAAGGAAAGAAAGGAAGGAAGGAAGGAAGGAAAGGAGGAAAGGGCATATATCTTTATGTCAGATGTCAGGTCATCTTTCTCAGGCCATGCCATCTAGGCAAAGTGGGTAATGATGTATGCATACCACTCAAAGTTTTATTGACAGGGAAGATTTCCCATCAACTTATTCAGTTCTATTCCTAAGTGTGGCTGATACACCAAAGCAGTTCAGGTCTCCTTAAGATAAGCGTTTTGTGCAAAGCCTGCTACTTCCCACTCTATAGGCTCTACCAGCATGATGTCATCAGTGTAGTGGACCAGACTAATACCCTGTGTGACAATGAGATGATAAAAGTCACTGCAGACTAAATTATGGCAAAATGCCAGAAATTTGTCATTCTACATCAAGATAAAAGCCACTGCTTATTATGTTCCCTGTTTATTGGGTGAGAGGAAATAAACTGTCAGCTCAGTAGCTACATACCAGGTACCAGATGTTATGTTGATTTTCTCTAGGAAAGAATTCTATCTAGAACAGCAGCTGTTATTAGAGTTACCATCTGATTAAGTTCATAATAATCCACTGTTTTTATTCTAGATCGATCTGACTTCTGTGCTGGCTAAACTGGAGGAGTGGTAAGATTTGCCATCTATAGAAGAGTTATTAGTTATTTCCCAATGTCTTTTCTTCTCTTATTCCATAATAACAGAACCTTGTTTGTGGCTTGCTATATGGCTCTTCCAGCTAAGAATAGCGATGTGACTAATTTCTGGTTAATGGAATGTAAGTGGAAGATTTATGTGCTTATATTTAAGGGTGTTGTTGGGGACCTTCTCCTTCCCTTTTTTATTCCTCCTGATTAGAATGAGACTGTAGTCACTGGCCTTCCTGCAACTGCAGAGTCATAGGAGTGGATGAGATCACCTTGGGGATTAGTGCAGATGAGGAAAAGGAAAGTTCCATTGTTAGGAAACTGGAAATAAATCAAAAGAGGTGACTAACTGTAAGGTAGGAGGAGAATCAAAAGAGAGTTATGCCCTAGAGAGCAAGAGAATGAAGTGACTTACAGGTATTACAAAATACTTAAAGGCTGAGTAAAATCTGGAAAGAGAAATGATTACTGAATTTGGCAACATGAAGGTCCTTAGTGAATTTTAGGTTTATCTCTTGCCTTCTCATGATTAAATTCAGGTTACACATTTTTGGCAAGAGTACCACAGAAATTATGCTGTGTCATTCCAGAGAAAAAGAACTGATAGGAGATGAAATAAAAGTCATATATTATGGCAGGACAAGAAAATTTAAACGTAAAAATTTCCTGTCTGCTTGGGCCTTCTCCCTCCCCTTTAGTGTGTACATCAGCATTGACCAGACCTCCTTAGGAGATAACCTTCCTTCTTAATCTTATAAGGGGTCACATGTCCCACTACTTCTGTACCTGCAGATCTAAATTGTGTAACTGTCAATAGATCCTTTGAATATAACCCTTTTTCTCAAAAAGGTGTATAACTGTGCTTTGACATTTAATATGGCAGAACAGTCCTCAGAACTTTCTAAAACATTTTCTCCAGGGGTTACAATCCTCAGCTTGGCTCCAGTAAAATTTTCCATTTCTTTCTTAGATTGACAATTGATTTATTTTTTCATCAACATATACCTATATGTATATATACCTATATAAAGGAGATTTATTATGAAGAATTGGCTTACACGATTATGAGGGCTGAGAAGTCCCACAATCTGCCATCTGCAAACAGGAGACCCAGGAAAGCCAGTGGTGTAATTCAGTCCAAGTCCGAAGGCCTGAAAACCAAGGAAGCCAATGGTATAAATACCAATCCAAGAGCAGGAGAAGCTGAGGTGAGATGTCAGCTCAAGCCATGAGGCAGGAAAAAATAGAGTGAGTTCCTCCGCCTTCTGCCCTGTTTCTATTCAGGCCCTTAAGGGGTTGGATGATGCCCACCCATACTGGGCAAGGTGATCACCTTTACAAAGCCCACTGATTCAAATGCTAACCTCATTTAGAGACATCCTCACAGACATATCCAGAAACAATGTTTAATCTGAGCACTCTGTGGCCAGTCAAGCTGACTTCACAGCAGAAGACACATGATGTAGGTATGTTTCAATATTAGTGATCCTAACTCAATCACAGGTTTCTCCACTGTAAATTTACTATTTTTTCTTTCAACTAAGGACTTTGTGGGGATATACTTTAAATCTATGCAGATATTCTGTTTCTCATCATATTTTTGGCTATTAATTTTACCATTTATTCTTGCCTATAACTATTATTACTGTGATGTTTACCATATGGTAATTTTTAAAATTTCTGCCAACATTTCTACATTTATTCACTGGAATTTACTCTGAAAAAGAGTCTTCTGCCCACTTCTAAGTGAGAATGGATAGGACTGTGTTTTGGCTGCTGGCTGTGTTATTTGTGGTGATGATTCATGGTCACCTTTGTCCAGGAGGTAAGACAAAAAATTGGGAGGTAGATGGAAAGGCATTAGCCTTCTGACCATGGAGAAAAGAATTCACTTTCAGTTTTTCATATTGTTCTCTAAATTGTATGTGATTATACTGCCATAAATTTAATAACACTTTTACAGTAAAATAGAGCATAACATGATTGATTACCTTGTGGGTGACTATATCCACTAGGTCAGAAAGAAAAGAGTGGGGGTAGGGTAGAAATGAAATGAAAATTTTCCATTCAATTTCCCCTGCACATGAAAAGCAAAGAAAGGACAGACTTCTCAAGCTCAGCAGAATGAAAAGATGACCTTTATGAACCCTGGTAGCTTTAGATAATCTAACAAAGCCTTTTCATCTGACTTGGCTGGAGGCTCAGGAGGTGCTTTTGACTCAAGAACAAAACTTTGATTTGAAAGGGGCTTGGGGTTATATTTTTTCTTTATAGGAGTAGAAAACACAACCTTTCCTCTCCTACAGAAAACAGCACTCTATAGGTAGAGAAATAAGGGCAGAATCTTTAATCAGGTGAATTCCAAGTGTTTTGGAGTTGGGAACTCACCATTCTTCACAATACTTCCTTACAGGCAGCCAAGGGATAGAGAATTATTAGTCTTTGTGTAAAAACCAAGGGGAGAAGGGCACTACTGCAAAAACAAACAAACAAACAAACAAACAAAAAAACCAAGCTGGCCTCTGTAGACAGGTAGGGACATCGGACAATTTCAGCCCTCGCTGCTAAGGTTTGTTGCCAGTGATTTATGCAAGTTCGTTCCAGAGCCCTCTCTCCACTGCTGTCTCTTCTCAGGATTTGCTCTTCAAATCTCCAGACTTCCCTCATTCAAAAATAAGCCTGGAAATACCCTGCCTTGCTAATCTTCAGTCAATTCCTTGATCAGACTTTTACCCTAGACGAGCGTTGCATCAACAAACTACAAAGGAGTGAAAATGAACTCTGTTACCCTTTTGCCAACTGACTATGAGTATTCCCCAACACAAACAATGTTGAAGAAGGGAAGCATAGAGGCGATTGAGGGAGGACTAGACCGCCGTGATGGGTCTGTCCACCTAAATACTGTTGAGTTCATCTTCTGGTCTCTCAAATCCCATCTGCTTATCTGAGCTCCACCTTCACCACTCAAGCCCAGGTGATGAATATTTCTCCCCTGGAAGACAGTAACAGTGACCTTCCAGCCCAGTGGTTCTCAACTGGGAATTGGCTCCCCCAGAGGGCATCTGGCAATGTCCGGACACGTTTTTGGTTGTCACAACTAAGGGAGGGCAGTGACTACTCTGACATATAGTGAGTAGGGGTCAGGGATGCTGCTACACATCCTGCAATGTACAGAACAGGTCCCACCACTGACAAAGAATTATCTAGTGCAAAATGTCACTAATGCCAATGTTGAGAAAGCCTGCTTCCATTCCCCCTGTAATACTGCTAATACACAGCCATGCTCTCTTTAAAGAGCAATTTGGATCGTGACATGCCACTGATTAAAAACTTTCAATTTTTCCCATTATTCCTACTATGAAGAATAACTAAAAAACACTTGGCTCCTTGAACATGAATGACTTGGCATCCACTCTCCCTCTTTTCTTATATTCTGTGCAGTAACCAAACTTATTTTATTCCCTTTTTTCTAGAAAGTATACTTCCTCCTATCTCACTGGGTCTTGGCACATGTTATTTCCTCTTATAAATCATTTCCCTCCCTCTTACCAGCCTCTCCCTCTTTTGCCTGCTCACTGCTGCCTTCCAATCCTTTAGCCAAGACCCCAGCTCAAAGTTTACTCCATCAGAGAATCTCTCCCTGACCACTAGGCTATAAACAGCCTAAGATGAAAGGCCATGAGGAGAGAGAAACCAGGCCATCCCAGCTCTTCCAACCATCCCAGTTCATGCCTAAAATGGAAGTGAGGTCCAGCTTGGACATCCAGTGCCAGCTGGGGCCCCCCAGCTGTCAGCAAGCCTGTGAGTGAGCCCAGTGAGGCCAGCAAGAAAACTGCCTCATGGACCCTCACAATTGTACTAAATAATAAATAAATCAGTGACTACTGTTTTAAGCCACTTATGTCTTGGGGTGGTTTATGTGGCAATAGAAACTGATTCATTCCTACTGGCGTTCTTGAGTTGCACGCTGAGAGCTCCCTGATACTAAGTGGAATTTCCCCCTCAGCTCCTGGCTCTGTCACCCTTCACAGGACTGTTGCTCAAGACTTGAGTTTCTGAGTCACAGTCCACTTGAAAGGATGACTTACTTCTCAGCAGGTCAGTGAGTACAGGTGGGGAAACTGTCCCCTCTCCCCACCTCAGCATCCTGCCTCTCAGCCTCCCTAGAACTGCAACACTACACTGGGCGGGCAGATTCTAACTTAGTTTCCTCAAGAGTTGGAATAAATTCAGAAGGGTATTTCAGTGCAGAAGAGAAGTGGCTAAAGGTTTTGACAGCTTGTTTTTTTCCCAGATTCTAAACGGGAAATCTCTTAAAGAATTTGGTCTTTAGCAAAAAGGTCCCTTCGTGGGAACTCGCTGACATCGTTCCTCTTGCCCGTTGTGAGGGCCCTCCTTCAACTCTCCACATGGATGTACGCCCATCTCCTTCCGGAAACCCATCCTCCTAGGAAAACCTCATTCCCATGAAGGTCTCATCCCCTGAATCAGGCTCTTTCCTCCCACCAGTCATGCAAGTCTCAAGTCTAAATCACTCCGCTATGAGTGACAGGGGCGTTCCCTGGGGGCGCAGGCTCGGGCATCTGATGGAGAAAATACTCTGATGCTATTGGCTCCTGGGGCTGGTGTGAGCCTGGATCTCTCAGACGATGGCTTTCCTTCAAGAATCCCACCTCTGAGAGGTTACAGAGTTCTTGAAGCCTTTGACCTGCTAGGATCAGGTCTATAAAACTCACCTGGCTTCTGTCAGGAGGTGAAGCACAAGTTTCCAAGGGCAGTCGTCACTTTTCAAGGGAATGGTGCAGACCACACTCGAAATTAAGAAACAGATTATGTCCCGTATCTCGGGCACTAGGAGACATCGCACGCAGTTCCTGGGCTAAGGGGGTTGCATCGCTTCCTGTTCTGTTACCGACCCTCCTGACTCGGTCCCAACAAGGGACCTTCTGCCTCGTGTCACCTAGAATGAGCACAAGTTCGGTTCAGGAACAAAGGAAAGCTTTCGTCTTTGATCAGAGAGGGAGAGATGGGCGCGTGAGCTCCAGAGCCCCTTGGCTGGCGGCTTTACCGCGTTCCTGTCAGCGGAGGCGGGGGATGGGCGAGTTCCGCCGGGGGAGGGGCGAGTTCCGGTGAGGCGGGGGCGGGGCGAGTTCCGGCGGGGGCGGGGGCACCGGAGGCGGGCCCAGCGGTGCTGCTCAAGTCGCTGTGCCCAGCAGCCTCTGCACACGGCCCGGGCCGCTGAGGTGTGGGCGCTGCTGTTCGGCATTCAGGACTCTGGTCTAAAGAGCTGGGTGCGAGGCCTCTGCACGAGCCTCTCTGTGGGCAAGTGAAACTCGACCTAGCACAAAAGAGAAAAAAAAGTTTAGACTTTATGACCGAGATTCTCCCAGGGAGTCATTGATGGGCTTTGCAGGTGACACATCCCTCCTCTGTCTCCGTCCTGCCTCTGGTCCTTGAGGGGCGCAGGTGGGTCATCTGTCTGTTTCTTGCAGAGTGTGGGCATCGTCGGGACCCAGGAGAGAAGCGGGTCTTCTCCCCATTGCCTGTAGACGTGTCTTGTTGTCCCTGGGCCTCAGACCTAACTCTTCTGACCTTGGGCAACCCCCATTTGGAGTTTTACAGATTCTAAGGGTCACTGAGGGGCCCAGGAAAGGGTCAAACCCAGTGGTGCTAGCGTGGCCCATGTGACCCATGCTCCAGACTTAGTCTGACAGATGAGGTGGCCTGGCTTCTGCCAGCCAAGTGGCTTCCCCAGGGGTAGCCTGTGCCCCCAGAGAATGCCCCTGTCGCTCACAGCTGAGTGATTTAGACTTGAGACTTGCATGACTGGTGGGCGGAATGAGCCTGATTCAGGGGATGAGACCTTCATGGGAATGAGGTTTTCCTAGGAGGATGGGTTTCCAGAAGGAGACCGGCTTCCTTTAGTCAGACCACTTGCATCCATATAAATACAGCTCTACGTCCTGGCCAGAACACAGACCCCTCCCTGGGGAAGCTAGCAGATGATCCGAGGCAACTCAGTCACCCAGGACCACACTAGCCCAGGAGTCAGCAGACTTGTGTCATGGCTGGAAGTCCAGGCTGGTCTCCTTAGCCACCGTCACCATGGTAGCTATTACCTTTTCTATGGTGGCAGTGTTGTATATGGCTCCCTGGCCAAGATCACTAGCTCCCCTCTGAGTGCAGTGATTCCTGCAATTAGAAGTCTCCTCTTTGGGGACACAATTTTGTTATTTTTCAGAAGAGAAGCTCCAAGTCAAAGAGAGGTTGACACGAGTAGTCAAGGAGATCTGTTACCCAAGTTGTCTCTCCGGAGGTTGGGGCTCTGGGCCCCCTTCACTTGAGTGTGATGTCCCCACAGAGTGACCCCCTGCAACTTCTGGGCTGATGGGTGATTAGCATCACCAAGTGTGGTCTATTCCCCTCAGGAGAGAGCAGGTCTTGTGGGCTGCTGGTTTTCCAGGTTTTTTAGAGACATCAGTCTCCTGGCCAGAATGGGTGGTGGACCAGGTCGGTGGGTGCGAGCAGCACCTGGTGACCATAGTTTCTCCTGCCTAGAGGGCACACTTGAGTTGCTCTGTTTCAAGGGGCTTAAGTGTCCCTTCTCTCGGGTTTGGAAAGTGGGTCTACCATACATGAGCTCAAATGCACTTAACTTTAAGTTACCCAGGGAAGAATTCAAGAGCAAGCCATAGTAAAGTGAAAGTGAATTTATTCAGGGAGATACACACTCCACAGAGTGCATGTGTCTCAGAGGGTGAGAGGCCCCAAATATGAGATTGTTGGTTTTTAGGAGTGGGTAATTTCATAGGCTGCCAAGTGGGAGGATTATTCCAACTATTTTGGGGAAGGGGCAGGGATTCTCTGGAATTGGATGCCCCCCCACACCTGCCTACTTTTTGGCCTTTTATGGCCAGCCTCAAAACTGTCATGTAACCTATGGGTGTGTCATTTAGCATGCTAATGTATTACAGAGAGAGTACAGTGAGGCTCAAGGTCTACCAGAAGTTGAATCTTCTGCCACCTTGGGCCTACTTAGTAGCTTCTAACCAGTTTTTGTCGTATCCTCAATGGCTGTGTCACTTTTTTAATGATTATGTCCTACCCTCTTCCCTCCTGTCTCAGGGGTGCATGCATGGGGAACCAAACCTGGGCTTATGGGTGGCAGGCTAAGATGATTTTATCAATATGGAAACAGTTTCTCTAGCCTGGTAATGTGAAGGATAAAGAATACGGATTGTAGATCTAACCTGATTACGAGTCAGATTATCTAGATTTAAGATGTTTTATTTATCTTCTTATTGTTTACTCTTAAACTTTAGCCACTTTCCTGGGCAGATGTTTTTAAAATTTCTTTTTAAAATCAACTCTGCCATGGGATTTTAAAGGAAGGATGTAAGTGAGTCTTCATCTATTCCTCAGCTGGAGGGTATGTGATTCATCTTCTTCTGTGGCCTTCTGTTATCCTGGCTCACAGATCTCTGTAAGCCTGCTGCTTCCCCCTTTCTGAATTTTGTGAATTAAAAATATTGCCTGCCAGAGCAGTAAACAGAGGACATTGCAGCCATTAAGCCATCACTTTGCTGCCACCTCCCCTCCCCAAGGGTGAGCTCTGAAGGAACACAGGGTGGAAACAGGACGCCCACCATCAAGTAGTCAGCCACTGCAGGCACTGCCAACAGTGCACCCTAAGGGGACTCAGGATGAGAAAGCACCGGATGCTGCCCTAGGTGGCTGAGGTGCATAGCAAAGGAATGATTTCAGCAAGCCCAGTCTCTTGCGCCTTCCCTTACACAGAAAAGCATTAAATTCTTTAACTTGAGATTTCTGGTTTTCTTTAATTAATCTTTTGATGTTCTGACTGTGTGGTTTATTGTTGCAAAATTCCTGTATATCCTGGCTCCTCCCTTACTTCTTGGGAGTAGTACCTTATAGCCATCTAGGAGGCTGACATATCTTAGATATGACATATCTTCTGTATCTTAGAGCCATCTGAGAGGGCTTGAAGTCCTCAGAAAATCCACCAAATAAAACGTAACTCTCAACTTTTCGGTTGTGGTTTTTTTTTTTCCAGTTGACAGTTTTCCAGACCCCAAGTGGGAAATCTGGGCTTTTCTACTTTACTTGTAACACAGGCTGATGGCATGGGAGTCTCCTCTACAAAGCTACCAACTTGCCTGGCAGATGTCAAGAGGTAAGGAACGAGCTGTGCTTGAAGGGGGTTCTCTCTTACTCTGTATATCCACTCTACCTTGATGTTGCCCAGGAGTTCGGGGATGGTGACAGCTGGGGACAAGGATCTCCAACTCTCTGCCTCTTGTTCTCAAAGCTTTGCTGTCCTCTGACTTGGGTTTTAATCGCTATTCTGTGGAGGAAAACTTGATTGGTTAAGTTTTCTTGCAAACTACACTGCCAGCACCAGTGCCTTTCACACTGAAAACTCAAGAATTCCATTCTTTCATTCCTTTTGCACTTCGTGTGGACTCCTATTTCTTCCATGACAAGTGGTGAAGAAGGAAGGGCCACATAGTGACAAAGGCATTACAGGTATGCAAAAATGACATCGCACAAGTATGTGAGAGGGCCTTTCTTTCAGTAATAAGAAAGCTTTTGACATCAGGTCATTCCCGTTGTTGCTCAGGAAGACAACAGGGATTATAAAGATGAGTATGTGACACACAGAATCAGGCAACAGGCTCCAAGAACTTCAGAAGCTGTTCAAGGAGGCAGAAGCTCCCATAGAAACTGTTGAAAGGGAAGAGGAATCCTCTGATACAACAGGCACATAATAGGGAGGAGTTAGGAAGCTGCCAAACAGGATTTAGCTCACAAAGAGCTTTAAAGTCCAACCCCTGAGTGTTCCTAGCCTCTGTAGCAGCAAAAGTGGCAAAGCTCTGAAATTGCCATGGGAACCTAAATCAGCTTTCCAAATGCTGGCTCCTGACCTGATTTCTGGAGTTCAAGTAAACAAAAGTTTTCTTCATCAGATAAAGTTCCCAGATCTCTGTGCTTTTAAGTGCTGTTGATCTAAGTAAGAGACTGATAACTACATAGAGACAAAAATATGAATTTAATATATTCTGAACAAAATAAGACATCCTAATAGCAAGAAGAAAACATTAGGCCACTATTTTTACTTTTTGGAGCAATTTAAAAAATTCAGTGGAAATAATGATTAAAGATAGATGGAAGGCTCAACACCCTGTGTGGCCCGTCGGTCAGCTGCAGCAGCACCTGGGAGAGGGTAAGAAATAGAAATTCTCAGGCCGCAACCCAAACCTACTGAATCAGAATCAACATTTTAGCAAGATTCCCAGGTGATTTTTGCAAACATTAAATCTTGTGAAACACTATGCAACTTTAAAAGTATTATAAACAATAAAGGCACATATCTGTTCATAACAGCATATTGAAGTCTTTGGAACAATGCAGTTAATATGTTAAAATAATATTTATTTCATATAAATCCAACTGGTATTGTTCATTATAATTGTTTTTAAATCTTGCATAACAGATTTTAGAAATACACATTTACTTTTAGTTTCGAATCATTTATGTGTTGGGAAAATTAGCAAAGCTAAGTCACTTTGAATTTTCAGATCTTCAATTTCTTTTCTTTCTTTTTTTTTTTTTTTTAGTTTTTTTTGGGTGGTAGGTAATTAGGTGTATTTAATAATTTTTTTGATAGAGGTATTGGGGATTGAACCCAGGACCTTGTACATGCACTCTACAACTTGAGCTATACCCTCCTTCACTAGAATCTTCAATTTGAAGAAAAATGTAAATGCTTTTTTTAATTGAGAGTAAAACCAAGGATCATTAAGGTCTTTTTTTTTTTGTATATACTTTTTTTATTGAAGTATAGTCAGTTTACAATGTTGTGTCAATTTCTGGTGTACAGCGTAATGCTTCAGTTATACATGAACATACATGAACTTACATATATTTGTTTTCATATTCTTTTTCACCATAGGTTACTACAAGATATTGAATATAGTTCCCTGTGCTGTGCTATACAGTATGAACTTGTTGTTTATCTATTATATATATACTTGTTACTATCTGCAAATCTTGCACTCCCGATTTATCCCTTCCCACCCTGGTAACCATAAGTTTGTCTTCTATGTCTGTGAGTCTGTTTCTGTTTTGTAAATAATTTTGTTTGTCTTTTTTAAAGATTCTGCATTTAAATGATATCATATGTTATTTTTCTTTCTTTCTCTTCTTGGTGATCGTTACGGTCTTGAAATGTAACTCCAACAGCTACTCAAGGATAAGAGGATGTGATAAAGGTTGTAAACTAGATATTGAGCTTGAGCTAGGGAGAAAAGGATTCTGACTATGAAGACATTAGGCTTACTCTATCTGAGAGCCAGGCACATCTGGACAAAATAACTGGTCTCATGGTCCTGGCTGCCTCTTTCGCGATGTATGTCGTTTCCCACAAGAAGACATGGTTGTTACCACAAATTTAAAAAGCACGACCAAATATGGCACGTCATCCTTATGCCAGTGGGCAATGCTTTATTTAGTTTTATTCACTGTCTTGAATCCACACCCACCCAGCAGAGGGCATGGTGTGGTTAAATTGTAAATCCTTAAAATACTTCCTACTTCCGGTGGAAGACATGTTCAGAGGGTGACACAGATAGCATTTGTCTTAAGCTGAAACCTGTTTTTGGAAATTACTTTTCCTGAGAACTAAACAGGATTTTGTACCCAGTTCCATTGTGACACTGGGCAGAAGGGCAGCAGACTATGAGCAGTGAGGCAAAGAGTCTGCTTGACCATGAGGCTTGCCCAGTCCACCCCTGGGTGATATATAAAATACAAGGGCAGGCTTCTTTAGCAGAGTATTACATGAAAGCAAACTCTCCCTAAAATCCCACTGAGTAAAAATCTGTTCTCAGTAAGACCCTTGAGCAACTGTACACAGAAGCCAAAAAATCATTCTGTCATGAATATGAATGACTCTGAAAGAAGGAAGTAAATACCCTGGGGATCAGCACAAGAACCCCAGAGTACAATCAACAGACCTCAGATACAACAAGAACAATGGTCCATATCTGCCTGAGAATGTCCCCAGTTTCCTTATTAAAGAACAAAATATTAATATCAGAATCTCCACTATGTGTATTTACAGTTTGTTCTTTAAGGCTGTAGCAGCAAGTTTCAAAGTATGCTCTGAGGACTCCTAGGGCACCCAAGACCCTTTCACAAGGTCTTCAGGGTCCTCCCTTTTCCAGCTACATATCAGGGTGAGGCCAGATTTTCTGCATTTCCTTCAACAGAAACAACATGTAATGATGGACTGAATACAAAAACAAGTATGAGAGTCCAGCTGTTGTCTGTTATAATAATGGATATTAAAGAGATTTTTAAGTATGGAAAACTTTCATGCCAATCCGAATAAGTTTATGATTGTTATTTTTAAGTGACTTAATAAATATTTTAAACATTGCTTAGTGTTACTGTCTAATATGGTAAATATCAACAGATTTAACCATAAGAGGGAAATGAGGATTCTCAATAATATTTAAGAGAATGAAGGGGTTCTGTAACCAAACACTTTGAGAACCAGTTCTCTAGAGTTTCTCATTTCATAGTTTGAATCCCCATATTCTCTGTTTGTATGTTATTGCATTGAGAGATGTTTAAAAAGTCTTTAGTGAAAGAAACCCTAGCTTTTTCAAGGGGCTCTCCATGTGACTTGGGAGCCTGAACGACCAGGATAAATCACAACTATGTCAGTTTGTCTGCTTTCTTCCTTGAAAAACCTCTCTGCCTCCCAAATTCTCTCTGTTACATTATCTGTAATCATTTATTATGGCAAATGGCTTCGAGATCATTCATAAGTGATGTCCATTGACTTGTGGTAATTCATTGTATTTGCAACCGTTTTTGGAATGTCTCTAGTATATTTCACCATCAAATAAAGAATAAAAATTAAACTCTGTTTGCCAGGCAAAAAACATGGACAGGTTATCTTCGCTGTGGAGTTTATCATTAGGATACAAGAGACATAGCAAGAAAAAGAGTGTCTCTAAACACAGAAACAGTCCTCTTGTTAATCAGGATAGTGGATGATCATTCAGGTGGTAGCACAGTTTGAACCACCAGTTTATCTGTTGCATCACATCTATAGGGACCTACTGTTTTTTGGACACTCAGCTGCTTTTTGTTTTTAATGTTTCTGCTAAAGGACTTAACATATATCCACTGAGAGAGAACTGATAATCCAGCCAGTAATCATTTAGCACAAGGAGTTTATGGGGAAGAACTTTAGGTCACTCCACCCATTGGTTACTGGCCAGCTTGTAAAGGATGATGAGTTAGGCACCCTCATCGTCTGGCAAAATGGTAGTCCATTTGGGACCAAACATGGGTACTCATGTGCAAAGAGCCATTCAGAAGGTGCTGTTGGCATTATAGGTGCTTTGAGGCTTCGAATAAGGGAGCTTGACCTGTCAATGTAAACAACCTTAGCCTATCATTCAACTGCCTTAAAAATCTAATTTCAATCTACTTTTCTAATCTTTCTCATCATTTCTCTTTCATTAATATCCTACATTTCAAAGAGCAAGGAATCTGGTGATTCTGATATACAAGAGTCATAGAGCACAGTTTGGAAAACCTTTCAGCCCTTTGAGTACAGGGACTCTGTTTTATTCACTAATGTATCACAAATTCCTGTGGCACATGGTCTATATGCAATGAGTAATTTGTAGGGTAGGAGGATGGATGGATGGATGGATATGTAGACTCAGGGACTTAAAAACAGGGTAAACCTGAGTAGAAAAAAAAACTTTAAGGTTTCTAGGGTCCAAAGATTCTTTGAACTTAATCTTTTTCTAAGAAAGTTTTTCTTTTTTTTAATGGAAGGACTGGGGATTAAACCCAGGAACTTGTGCATACTCTTTACCACTGAGCTATATCCACCCCTCTGAACTTAATCTTAAATTTCTGATATAGCATATGTTGCATTTGCCCTCTGATTTTGTGCAACCTTTATTTAAATATCGTCTCCCTTTGTTAATAGATTTTTTTGGTTGTCATTTGAAATAAAAAATGACATTTTTGTAAAATGGCCGTAAAAACCCAACCTCTACATTTCAGTTAGATGTGTACTCACTCAGTGTTCCTTTATAGTATCTCCTTTTTGCACATGTTGTTCTCTCCCTAGAATGCCACTTCTCTACCATTACAGTTAGGAGTTGTCTCATCCTTCAAGGCTCAGCACATGAAGCTTCCTTCATATGAACAGGATAGGAATGATGACCTTATTTTACAGGGAAGAAATCGAAGCTTGGATGCATTTGATGACGTGCCCCAGACATGTTCTTGGTGATACCAGGATTAGATCTCAGGCCTTTTGACTCTCTACTAGATCAGTGCTCACTTAGTTTAACAGAGAACCTTGTAAATGTAACATAAGTGCCAAATGATTGCAACCTGCTGTACTCTTAAAGACAATGCAAAAAAACAAGGCACAGTGATACAGATGTAACATTTTAATTAAAATTCAACTATTTTCTTGCGTAAGTGATTGTGGCATGGAAAGGTTAACATTGGAAAAACATTTCGAGGATGGGTGTAGCTCAGTGGTAGAGCACATGTGTAGCGTGCATGAGGTCCTGGGTTCAATCCATCAAAAAAAAAAATACACACACACATATAACGAAAAACACTTCAAAACTGTGAAAATAGTTCAAAGATTAAATAAGAATTTCTCTATTTAAAAAAGATGTTATTAGAGTTAGTTATGAACAAAAATTCCAAAAGGGAAAAACATAAGGTATTTAGATATCAGGAATTAAACTTGCTTCAAAGAATATAGCTATTGATTTTCTGTTTTAAAAATATTTGAGGGAGATTTGAGACTGAATAAGTACAATAAAACACAACATTAACACTCTGTTTTCAGGAGTCCATTGTCATCCCACTCTGTTCATTGAATTGGAATGGTCAATGGATGCACTTGACAAACTGAGAAGATTCAAGTGGGACTTGATCCTGGGGCTTTGGGCCCACCATTGGGCAGTCCCAGTCCCAGACAGCAGCCATGAGAATCCATTTTTCTACAGAGGCCTGTTACCTTACTCTGTGTAGGTCACAGTAAATTATAATTCAGAACTTCCAATGATGACAATGGGAAGAGAAGGGCCATGTTCCCTTAATGAGTGTGACTGCCACCATCACATTCTGGCTCAAGCATGGCCACCAGTATCTTCTTTTATGTCTCATAGAAATGCAGCAACTGAATAGAGCTGAGGGGAAAAGAAAAGAAGAAAAAAAAAAAAAAAGCAACAAGGAGCTTATACAGAGCTCTTACAGAAAAATTGAAGTTAAAAAAGACAGTAGCACTAATAAAATACTATCAATAGCTACAACAATAAGTCTACTCATTGAGGTAAATGCATGAAGTGACTTCTAATTTTTTTCTTTCTTCCAAAAAAACTGGCTCAGCTAGTCTCTGTAGTCATCTTTCCTTTAATGAAATCTGACTAATGTTACATAGTTTGAGTTCATAAGACTCAGCCCTGTTCAATTACAACTTCAGTTTTACACTCTACTCAAGCTCTTCTCCTCACCTACCCATCAAGCTCCTTAGACCCTGGGCCCTATATCTGGGTCTCCCTATCTCAGCTCTGTTGACATTTAGGAGGGCTTTCCCAAGCATGCATTGTTGAATGTTCAACAGCATTCTTGACATCTGCCCACTAGACACTAGCAGCACCCTCCCAACTGTAGTGACACCAAAAAATGTCTCCAGGCATTGCCAGATGTCCCCTAGGGGGCCAAATCTCCCCAAGTTGAGAACCATGGCCCAAGAAGTTTGGAATGTGTTATGAAAGTTGGGATATGTTCTGGTTCTCACACAACTCTCCCTGGTGCCAGAATTCTGTAGTCAAGAAATTGCAACCCAGCTGTCTATTTCCTTTTTGGAGGATTGGGGAATTGATAGAGGGAAGGTACAGGGACTGTCTTAGTTCATTTCAGCTGCTACAACAAAATTCTGTAGAATGAGTACCTTATTAACAACAGAAATTTCTCACAGTTCCAGGAGGCTGGAAGTCTGAGAAGAGGGTGCCTGCATGGTTGGATGAGGGCCCTCTCTCAGGTTGCAGACTCCTCATTGTATCCTCACACGGTGGAAGACACATAAGCTCTCTGAAGCTTCTTGTACAAGGACAGTAACTCTTTCATGAGCCCTTAGGACTCAGACACCTCCCAAAGGCCCTACCTCATAACACCATCACCTTAGGGGTTAGTATTTCAACATATTTATTTGGGGTGGAGCGGGGACACAAACATTCAGACCAAAGCTAGGGACAAGCCAATTTCACATTCTGATGAAATATCTTGCCATAATAGCTTCCCCTTACTGAATATCTCCTATGTTTCAGGAACTGTAATAAGCACTGTCACATAAACAATAACTCTGTGAAGTAGATACTACTTTTTAGTGCCCAGTTTACAGATGAGAAACTGTAGTTTAGAGAATATGTGTCATTCAACCAGAGGTAGAAGAGTTGTAAAAGATGGAAGACGTGAATGTGGAGCTCCAAACATTTCGATCATGCTATTGGCAAAGGGAACAAACATAGCAATATTGGGAAACTAACTCAGTGTGTGCAGTGATACGTTAGAGCTGTTTATATGGTTTGCCTGACTATAATTTCACAATGGTATTGTATGATTCTTCTTGAGTTGAGGCTTCTGAATCAGTTACATGAAGAATGAGGACACTTCTATCACTCAAAGTTCCAAATGAATCTTTACCAGGTGTCCATGCCTGACAGCAACTCTAAACAGTTTATTCAAGGAGTGATCTTGTGACTTCTACAATTTTTGGAACTATGTTTTACCACATGGTCCCTCTGGAACAGAAGGAGAACTGCAACAAGGAGACACTCTGCTATGATCACCAGGATCAGCCAAGATAGAAAGAGATGATGGAGTTGATGGGTTTGAGCTCTATCTGAAGGTAACTTCAGCGGAAAGTCTATGTCTCTGCAGCACGGATAAGGGCCCGAGCTCAGGAAGGAGTTGCAGGAGGGATGTGCAGACCCATGACTCTGCTCATGTAGCAGATGCGGGCATCCTTGCCCTTTAACCATAGTCCATCTCATAATTGTCTCCAGATGTCTGAAGGCTTTCAGATGCCCCAAGCCTTCTAAAGGTTCATGTGGTTCCACATGGGTATTTCTTCTTGGGTGTATGGTTGTCTCATACTCTTATGAAGTTCATTCAAGATCATCTGAGGAGGCCAAGTCAAGACTGCTGCCCATAATACTCAGGGGAATACCAATGGCCAGTAGAGACCTCTGTCCTGTTCTGAGGACATTATCTTCAGTCTGCATATTCTGTAACATGTTTCTCAACAGCATCCAAACACTGACAAATCCACAGATTCATCATGTCCTGAGATGGTCCCCAGGAACCCATATGTTAGGACAGTTCAACCCCCTCTTTGCTGAATGGGTAAATGTGATAACAGAACTTGGCTTTATCATGAAATAGG
Organism: Camelus ferus; assembly: GCF_009834535.1. NCBI lineage: Eukaryota > Metazoa > Chordata > Mammalia > Artiodactyla > Camelidae > Camelus > Camelus ferus. The sequence goes on from NC_045709.1 coordinate 37,169,891, forward strand.
AAAAGCTTGTCTTCGACCATTGTAGAACTTTCTCTTTTAGTATAGAACCTCCCCCTCCCGCCTTCCTGAGAGGTCCCCTGAGGCCACCCACAATGAGACAGAGAAAGGAAGATGACAGACCACAATGGAGTTGTCTTGCTCAGTTTACAAGGCCACTCCTTCCTTTGCAGGATTTAAATCAGAACTCCCAGGAAAGCAAAACTGAAGTTTCTGAGTTCAGCTTGGGTCATTCAAGCAAGAAAGTTTAAGCTCACACTGAGGATTTCCTGAGCTGTAAAATAGAACCAGTGAAATGAAGTTCTCCACTTGTGCGTCTGAGTTCTGATGGTTTTTTCATATGTGGCAGTCTGACTTAGCCCCTCAGAAAGGGAAGGAAAATCAGACTCAGACTTACAAGAAACAGAATTCAACTTACTAAATCAGGAAACAAGTTATTATGGCTCTTGCATAATTCACAGAATGTCCAGTAGGGGGGATAAGTAGGATTGGAGGCTGTCCACAGGAAAAATATGTCCAACATTGTGCCACCCAACTAGGCTCGTGAAGATGCCCTTGCTACTGCCACTGACCTCTCACACTGTTTCTGGACCGTCGACCCTGCTATTAGAACCATGACCTCCACAGCTCTGCAAACTGGTGGTTGTAGCATTACCCAAGCCAGAATGGATTCCACCCAGGACTGTCTCTTGGCATCAGTAGTTCTCGGGTCAAAATCTTGTGTGATGAAGTCCAATTGACAGAGGTTGGGCAGGTATCTGGCCAAGTGGGCAAGTGAAAGAACATTGCTAGTTATTACCCTTCTTCCTTGCTGGCCTAGCCCCAATTTTGTTCTGGTGTCGGTGGATCCAAGAACCTCAGGAGGTGAATCTAGGCCCTTGCCAGTAGACATGTGATCCAATTTTAACAAATGAGATGTAAGGATAAGTCTGTTTCAGGAGGTACAAAAACCAAGACACTCACTTCTAATTTTAGCTGAACAAAACAAGAGAAAACAGGGCCCTAAGTATCCTCTGTACCAGAGATTTGTAGTCTCATGTGTTTTATCAATGACCTTTACTCTGTGTATGTGCTTGTGCGTGTGTATGTGCGCATGTGTATGTGTGAGGTATGGGGAGACAGCTGGCCTGCTCCCATAAAGCAACATGTCAGAGTGGGGGTGGGGGGTGCTCAGCACCACTTTTTCCCCCATTGAATGCCCCAGTCATAGCACATAGAGTCTCGAGTGTTACAGGAACCTATGCCGATATTTGGGTCCAAAAAGCAATTATCAGCTTCAAAATATCAAAAGAAAAACTACAATACTGAGATTTATAGTTATTTAATTATTCATACAACACACCCAGTAATGATTCTATTCATTGTGAATTTTAATATTTATAAAAGTTTTGTTATTGAAAGTGATTTGAAAGTTCTGATTTTCTCACTGCACAGGGATTTCTAAACATATACACTATTTGTAGGGATATCTAGGTTTAGAACTAGCAGAGCCAATCATAAAATAAATGAATTACTTGTAGCCACATAATTTCAAAGCAAAATACTTTCAGAAATGATTCCAATGTAAAACATATTTTCTATAGAATGTGAGTGCATCTTGATGTGGGATCAAATGTGGGGTGGGATCACATTAGAAGTGTCCAGAGTGAAGGCCAGCTTTGTGAACTTGTAGCCTGTTGTGAACGAAAATACTGCAACCATATCAGTAAACAAAGAATGCTGAAACCAAGTTGTCAGTGGCTGCAGCCACCCCTCAGTGAGGACAGGCCTGCAGCCCAGCTTCTGCAGCCACTCACAATGGTGCACTCTGAGCAGACTCAGAATAAGAAAGAACAAAATAATGGCCATAGATAGCTAGATTCTTGTCAAAGGAATGAATTCAATGAGCCCAAATGTTTGCTTCCTCCCATACATAGAAAAGCACTAAATTCTTTAACTTAAGATGCCTGGTTTTCTTTAGATAACAAGTAATCTTTTATTGTTCCAACTACCTGGTCTTTGTTGTAAAGCTCATATATATTCTAGCTCCTCCCCTACCTCTTCGGGGCAGTTCCTCAGAGTGATCTGAGAGGCTGTCATCCCAGCTCGAGTCCTCTAGCCAAATAAAACATAACTCTCCACTTTTAGGCTACGCATTTATTTCAGTCAACACTGTGTATTAGCGCAGGGCCCACTGTTCAGAAGCCTCCTGGGATTGGTCTGATGATCTGCTGTCATCGTCTTGGAAGTCATATATAATTTTTTTATACATTCTTTTTTTTTTTTTTTTAATGTTTTCTTTTCCCTTAATGGAGGCACTGGAGATTGAACACAGGACCTTGTGTGTGCATGCACACCAAGCATGCACTCTACCACTGAGCTATACTCCTCACCCCCAGAAGTCATAATAATTTTCAAAAAATCACCCCCATATTTTCATTTTTCACTGGGCCTTCAAACTGTGTAGCCGGTCCTGTCCAGAACTTAATAAGATTTTTAAATAGCCCTGGGTGGAGCTATGCAGCATTCTAAAACAATGAAGCTGTTGCTTCCTTTGCTTTGGCTTCTTCTTAGGCCTGTGTTTAGTTCATTTGAAAAATGAATGAGATTTTATAATTCTTACAGTGTAGCCTAGATTTTAAATGTTGGGGAAATCACTAAACTACATGAAAAGACAAAAGTCCCATTAACTAAGAACGCACCAACATCAGAAGGCATTACAAACAGTACCAAGAATTTACAAAAAATAAAGGTTACTTCAGAATTAAATTCAGGCTAAGCACTTCATGAGGCATTGGAGGCCAAATTGCATGTAGATGTAGACTGGGAAGCAAGAGTGAACAAATACTTACCTCCACAAATTAAATTTTAAGTGGCTGCAGGACATTTTCATCTAGTTCAGAGAAATTTTTAATATCGTTATATCCACAATCCATCAAAGTACTGTCTAGACAAAGGGCTGCATTTTCTGTTTGGGGAAACCAGGGGAGGAAAAACCTCGGGGCCACATCCTGCTGATATCCTAGGAGACTCAATGGCAGGATAAGGCCCTGAGTGTTCACTTAACCCTCCCCTTTCCTCCCACGCCCTGAGGAGTCAAGGGCCAGGTGAGGACACTGCCATTTGTAGACATAAAAGGGAAACTCAGTCTGGAGACTGGTGAGCGGAGGCACACACACCCTAGGAGTCTCCAGTGTTCTTTGGACAGGGTGAAGGGAAGGGTAGCCAGTGGGCACGGGGTCAGCATCATCCTCATCAGTTTTATTCTTTAAATAAAATTTATTTTAATTTGCTGGCCATTTTTTTTTTACCCTAAAAATGGTATCTGTTCATCATGGAACACTTAAAAATATTTTCTAAAAAAAAGAAAAATAGGCTAGAGTGGTAAAAAATAGTTCAGTGGTATTGTACATACCTAGTATGCACAACGTCCTGGGTTCAGTCCCCAGGACTTCCATTAAAATAAATAAATAAAAACCTAATTTCCTACCCCCCAAAAAAACAAAAGAAAAAAGAAGAAAATATAGGGAAAAAATAGAAGGAACTACCCATAATTTCACTTCTTTAAGAAAAACCAAACATTATTAATACTTAAATATCTTTCCTTCTAGTCTCTCTTCCACAATAATGTTTATATTTATAAAGATTGTGTAAAATATATGTCCATTTTGTACATACATAATTTTATTTCCTTTTCCTCTTAAATGGCACAACATAATCAGGATAAATAAAAAATAAAATGGTTGAAATAAGTTCAAATATACCAGCTTTTATAATGAGTTAATACTGACTAGTTTTTCAAAATAAGAGAAATAAATTGTCATATTGGATGAATAGCAAAAGCCAGACATGCTGTTTGCAAGAGACAAAACTAAACCATAAGGATCCATCAAGTTGAGAGAGAGAGAAAAAAAAAAAAAGGAACATTAATGACATATTAGGTAATAATAGCTAAAAGAAAGCAGTAGCCATAATCATATCATGCAAAATATATTTAATCCCTAAAATAATATCTTAAAAAATGAAAATATTGCCCATCAAATCTTATAGACTGTAGATAAACTGTACTTACCAGGAGTTGCCTGGTATCTGTCTCTTCAGCATCTGTACCTGGTATTTGGTTATCTGTATCTCTTCTGCAACTACATAGTTGTTCCAAACTCCTTTGTATTCTTGGCACATGGGGGAAGTTTTATTTTGCCATTTTTAAATTAAAAAAATGTCATATTGAATTATGTACAGTAATATGTAAGTTACAGGTGTACAAGATATTGATTCACAATTTTTAAAGATTATACTCCATTTAAAGTTATTATAAAATATTGGCTATATTCACCATGTTGCACAATACATCTTTGTAGCTTATTTTATACCTAGTAGTTTATACCTCTTAATCCCCTGCACCTCTATTGCCCCCGCTTCCCTCTTTCCACGGGTAACCACTACTTTGTTCTGTGTGAGTCTGCTTTTTTGTTACATTCACTAGTTTGCTGTATTTTTTAGGTTCCACATGTAAGTGATAGCATACAGTATTTGTCTTTCTCCGTCTGACTTATTTCACTTTGCATAATTTGGCATATATTCTCACTGCGTCCCATCTCTCTGGCCCCAGCCCTTTCCACACACACATTTTTGATATGGACAGGATCAAAGTAACCTTGTTTCGATAGTTGCTACAAGATGGTTACAGAAAAGGATATTTTCAATTTTTTCTAAATTAAAGAGGTTATTCACTTTAGACCTTTTGAATGCATTGAAGGAAATTAGTGAAGGAAAGGTAAGTTTCCCTCCCATCCTAGCCCCTTGATCACCGTCTCCAGAGGCAGCAACTGTTAAGTGTTGTAAAGTCCTTCGTCCACACACATGCAGGAATGATGCTCCTGTTTCTGTTTTTTCACAAAGGGGATAAATATATATAAGTACTATTTTCTCTCTTGCATTTTCTGATTTCGTGATATATTTTGGATAGCCTTGTATATCAGCACATAGAGTTCTACCTCATACTTTTTGTCTCCCTGGTATTCGACTGTATCAATGCCACATAATAATTTAACCTATCCTCCATGGCTGAGCACATATAGCATTTGGAATCCTTACTTTCACAGCCAATTCTTAAAATAACATCTTTCTTCAGAGATGTCAACCCACAGGCAAGGCTATATCTTTAGGATGTGTCCCTGTTGTGTTGAAACACATGTCCATCAAAATTTTTATAGATTTATTTTTTCATAAAATGTCAGCAAGTCTTATAAAGATGTCTGTTTCCATATCCTAGCCAACACTACATTTTTTGATCTTTGGCACTTTGTAAGGTTAAAAAAATTGTATCTCATTATTTTAATTTGCGTTTCCCCAATTATGAGCAAGATATTGAGTACCTTTTCTCCAGTTAGTAAGCATTTTGCTTTTCTCCCCCTATGATAGACCTTCTGGATCTTTTGTTCAATTTTCAGTTGGGTTGTTAGTATTTTTCTTACTGATTTATCCAATATCACTGTAAATGAAAGGAACAACTCCCTTTATCTGCAGCATAGCCTGCAATTATTTTTTTTTCCTTCCATGTCATTTATATTTTGATTTTTCCTTATATGATTTTTGTCTTGTAACAAACTTCAATTTTTAGTAAATCCATTTTAGCAGTCTTGTTCCCCATGGTGTCTGGGTTTATGTCTTTTAAAGAAAGCCTTCTCAAAGGCAGGATTATTAGAAAGAAGTCACCTATGTTAATTTCTAGGACCTTTATAGATTCGTTTTTTAAATATTTAAATCTTTGATTCATAGATAGATAGATGGATAGATCGGTGTAAGATGACATATGTATCAAATTTTATCTTTTCCAAATAGCCTATTACTGCAACACTATTTATTGAAGAAGGTATCCATTCTACTGTGACTTGCTGCTTTTTATCAAACACTAAATTCCTTCATGGATAGTTGTCCCAAACTGGAATCTGTCATATTTTATTATTCTGTGGATGCTAAACTTGTGTCGGTCTTTTGCATTGCTTCTCTGAGGCGTCAACACACTTCTAGTCCATTTCTATTTTGTCTTATCTTTAGATTTCTTCTTGGAGCTTTTGTTTCAGAAAGCCATATTTGATTTAATGGATTCGAGTTTCCCCTAAATTTCATTCCATATTCTTGACATCTGCTGATTTCTGATGAAGGTTTAGCTCTGCAGGGCAAGGCTACTCCTTAGGTAAATAGGTAGGCTCCATTTTCCTGGGAGAAAGAGTGTTTATCTTGGAATTATCTCCATTGTGCAGGGAAGAGTCACTTGACTGGAGTCTCAATTATACAAGTGTATAGTAAGTAGGCCTCCAGTAATGTGGTTTATCTTGCTGTAACTTTGACTGATTAGCTTAGAACTATGTTTAAGTTGCTATGTAAGGTGACTAATATCATGTCAGGAAGTAAAGTTTAACTAGACTTTCTCTTTTAAGTGTCTTTGAAACAGAGCAGGACCCTGTGGGTCTTCCCTGATACAAATCCTTTCTGTGTCCCCATTTCTTTTTTGTAGGAAATAGGCTTCATTCATCCTCCTTGACTTTCCCTGAGTTCCAAAGGGCAGATTCAAAGAATTGTTAACCAGGGAAGGGAGGGAATGCAGAAAGAAGAGAGGAGTGGTCAAGAATTCAGTACAGCCTTGGGGCAGGGTCTGGTTCCTCCTCAAGGAATATACATATCTTTGAGTTCTTCTGCAGTAACTAAGGCCCCCACACAGGTGAAGGATGGCGACTTCAGGCTGAACACAAGATTCCTGAACACCACCGTTACCTCACCATCATACAATCAGAAGAAAATCACACACCTTCCAGTCCTCACCCAAAATTTTGCCTATAAAAACTTCCTCCCAAATCATCGGGGAGTTTAGGTTTTTCCAGCACGAGCCACGGATTCTCCTTGACTGGTCCTGCAGTAAACCTTCCTCCGCTCCAAACTCTAATATTTCAGTTTGTTTGGACTCACTGTGCATCAGTAACAGCTTTATCTGTTAAGAAGGAAGTGGGGGAAGGTGGGTCTGCCTGAGTCAACTGACTAGGACATTCCAGACCAAGCCCTTCAGAAGCTGGACTATACTTTAGACAGTGATTTGGTTTGTGAGGTAGGACAGATGCTGTTAGTGAACAAAATTTTTTGTGCTGGATCCACAGTGAGGTCAAACAAACCGAAACGTTGGAGTTTAGAGCAGAGAAAGCTTTGTTGCAGGACCAGTCAAGGAGAACCCGTGGCTCATGCTGGAAAAACCTAAACTCCCTGATGATTTGGGAGGAAGTTTTTATAGGCAGAACTTGGGTTGAGGGTTGCCAGATGTGTGACTTCTGATTGGGTGGTGGTGAGGTAACAGGGTGGTGCTCCAGGAATCTTGTGCTCAACCTGAAGCTGCCATCTCAAAGAACTCAAAAGATAGAGTTATGTGTATTCCTTGAGGAGAAACCAGGACCCTGCCTGAAGGCTACACTATGTTTCTTGACTGTTTCTCCCTTGTTTCTGCGTTCCTTCCCTTCCCAGATTAGCAACTCTTTGAATCTGCCCCTTGGAACTCAGGGAAGGTCGAAGAAGCTGAATGAAGTCTATTTCCTACAAAAGAGAAATGGGGGACACAGAAAGGATTTGTACTAGGGAGGGACCCACAAAGTCGATTTATGCTCTGCTGTGTGCCTAGCCTGTTTGGATGTGAGGCCAACTTGACCTGAAGGAAAGCCTTCATACAGTCTCTGTGCAGTGGCTCCGCCCAGCAGCAGCTGTAGCCCTGGAAGCAGAGGATCATGCTTTCTCTATTATTCTCAGAGCAGACTCTGTTTTGGGAGACTCTGTTACACCGAATCCCTAGTGCCAAAGTCTCTGTACTTCTCCACTTTTTAGATAGGCTGGCCAGCTCCAGCTGCCCCTCAGCAGCCAGAAAACTACTTGGCCAGCCCAAGCTGGAAAGGAGGACTGAGAGGAAAGGTACTCCTTCCAGGGACCTCAAACTAAAGGTTCCCCTGATCCTTCCTGGAGGATCCCTGGTGAACGAAGGGGAGGAGGCTGGCAGGGGAGAACCTGGATGTCTTCCCTCAAAGCACTCTGGGGATGACTGGGACACACTACGCCCCAAATCAAAGAGAAACACCTCCACTGCCCCATTAACGAGTACACACTGAGGGTGTATAAACAGCCTTGGCATTGGACCCTAAGAAACTGATAGACAACAACATGGAGGAACTTGGAGGGTATTACGCTTAGTGAAATAAGTCAGACAGAGGAAGACAAATACTACATAATATCTCTTAATGTGGAGTCTAAAAAATATAACTAGTGAATGTAACAAAAAAGAAACAGACTCACAGGTATAGAAAACAAACTAGGGGTTTCCAGTGGGGAGAGGGTGTTACAGAAATGACAGGCCAGCCAAGAAACGAGCACCACTTGGAGGGTTGGAGTACTCAGATTTATTACGCCTGCGGGCTCAGAGGGGCTTCTGCTCTGAGGCTCTGAGCACCTCCAAGACGTGCGCATGAGGTTTTACAGGGTTAATTACAGGCTTGGGGTATTCGGCCAATAGGCATGGAACAGCTTTAGCAGCATCATTATCACAAAAGTAGAGGCAGGGAGGCAGCAAACCAACATTTCAAGGCCAGATATGTCTCTCTGAAAATCCAGCTGGCTAGCAAAAAAAACATGAGCAGGGAATCAGCAAACCGACACTTACTAACTTAGATTTACGAGTTAGCCCAGCTCGGCTTTTCCTTCACAAGGGAAGAGGGGAGGGGCCAGACAGTGATACAGGATTAAGAGGTACAAACTATATGTATAAAATAAATAAGCTACAAGAGTATATTGCACAGCACACAGAGTATAGCCAATAGTTTAAAATAACTCTAAATGGAGTATAATCTTTAAAAATTGTGAACCTGTAACTCATAACAGTGTACATCAGCTATATCTCAGTAACAACAACAAAAAGTAAAGGAGAAATAAAGACTTTTTCAGACTTCACAAATTGAGGGACTTTATTGCCAGCAGAACTGTCTTGCAAAAAATGTTAAAAGAAGTTCATTGTAAGGAAAAAAAGTAAGTCAGAAATTCAGATGTACATAAAGTAAGGAAGAGCATCGGAGGATTAAGTGAAGGGACATTTGTGCAAGAGGAAGAGGTAAAATGGTATTGACAGCTTTGAACAGTGGCCAAAATGAAAGAAGAATTTAGGAAACTCTATCCTGAGATTGAATCAGGACCCTGTGGCGTCCTCCCTGGGACAAATCCTTTTGATGTCCTCCATTTCCTTTCAGTAGGACAGAGGCTTCATTCAGTGTACTTGACCTTCCCTAAGTTCCAAAGGGCAGCTTCAAATAGTTCCCTCAGGAAAGAGAGCAGAGACAAGGGAGGTTCAGTCTAGAATCAGTGCAGCCTTGGGGCAGGGTCCTGGCTCCTCCTCAAGGAATATACGTAACAATACTGTATCTGTGAGTTCTTCTGTGGAAACTAAGGTCCCCACCCAGGTGGAAGATGGCAACTTCAACCTGAGCACAAGACTCCTGGAGCACCACCCTGTTACCTCACCACCACCCAAACAGAAGAAACTCACACACCCTGCTGCCCCACACCAAGTTTTGCCTGTAAACCTTTCCCCCCAAAACCATCTGGAGGCTTAGGGTTTTCTAGCATGAGTCTCCCATCCTCCTTGCTTGGCCCTGCTGTAAACCCTTCTCTGCTCCAAACGCCAACGGTTGAGATTTGTTTGGACTCATAGTGCAGCAGGCACACAGACTTCTGTTCAATAACAAGAGTATAATGATGCAAGCAACTGAGAAGTTGTGATGTTCTAGTAAGGAGGGGATTAGCCTCTGCCTGCCATTCCTGTTCCTTCATTTCTCTTTAATGGCAACCACATGTTGTCTGTCACCTCACCTGTGGACTCAGGGTCAACCGGCTCCCTTCTTTGTATACTGACCCATGTTTACAGCACTGATGCCTAATATCTTTTATTGACTCAACTGCGGGCTCTTTCTGGATTCTGAACAGTTGACTATGGTACCTAAGGATATTACTCTTTTTCACTTTGCAGTAGGTTTTGCTGGATTCTGCCTGGGGATGGTATTGTACTACTGATCATAGTCTACCACACAGAGGACCCAAGATAAGGTAGTAGATTTGCATAAGAAGTAAGCAGGAAATGGCAGCTGGCATTTGCCCCAAAGCTGGTAGTTTTGGTCAGAAAGTCTGAGGTGCCACTTTTCCAAATGAACTAGTCTGTAAGTGCACATTTAACCCCATGTCACAGATCCATGCAAAGTTCAGAATCACACTGTGTGGTACAGCTGCTAGTATCCCGTCAGAGATATCCCATCCTCCCAGTGGAGAGGTTATAGCTCAAGTGGTAGAGCGCATACTTAGCATGCACAAGGTCCTGGGTTCAATACCCAGTATCTCCTCTAAAACTAAATAAATAGATCAATCTAATTACCTCCCCCCTACCAAAAAAGTAAGAAAGAAAATACTCTATAGGGTATATCATAATGATGGAAATGTCATTATACATTTGTCCAAACCCACAGTATGCACACCACCAAGAGTGGACTTTGGGTGACTATGATGTGTCAATATAGATGCATCAATTGTAGTGAATGTAACACTCTGGTGGGTAGTGAAATGAAATTTATGTTTCACACTTTCACAAAGTTTATAACTTATACTGCAGTTCCCATCCTTAGCGTCACACATCTGGGTTAAGGCTTTTATTATAATGTAGACAACGGAAGTAAAGTCCATTACATTTCAATATCAAGACAAATGCTGTTAACTTTTTTGCCAGGCATTTTTCTAAAATGTAATGCTGATCTCCCTCCATTCCTAGAGTATGCAGAACATAATGACAAACGTTATTAATTATTTGGTATCACTACCAGCATCTAATATCATGCCACTTTGTACAATACTCTTAAGGGCCGAATGAAACACAGGTATAGGGTTTTATAGATTTACTTATACATATTTAATAATTACAACTTAACTTTTTAAAATTTCACATCTATTTTCTTCTATATTTTTACTACTTCTCTCTTTTCTAATGCTTTTTCTTTTTTACTATTTTTACTACTTTGGTATCCGCCCAAATAATCCAGTCATATTCTATAGCTGAGCCATATTTGGCAAATCTGTCCATGCATGTAAATCTTTCACTCAGCATTCTAAAGTAAAACTCTTAATTATGAGTAGGCAGCCAGAAGTCACTAGACATTTTAGAAACATGAAATTTAGACCCAAACAAACAAAAATAATAATTTGAAAGAAACAGTAATTTGCTACTTTTATACCTACAGCTCTCCTGAGTGCCATTGAAAATACATATCTAAAAGTAATGAAGACTCTTTCCAGAAAACCAAAAAGAATTCTACAGTTCTTTGTGTTTAGAAAGAGTACTTCAGCTTTTTAAGTCCTAAATTTAATATAATATACCCATGAGTATCCAAAACAGAGATTAAACATTAATAATATGTAATGCAAATTAATTTTGTTTCTTTCTTACCTCGAGTTTTATTTACCTTAGTTTTACATTTAACAAAAAGAAGAAAAAATTTTAATGAATCAAAAATGGACCCACTAATGTTAATTTGCAAGGGATGGAAAGGAGGTTATGATGATAACTTTGGTAGTGTTATATAAAGATTTTTTAATTGACATGAGAAAAGCTGTCTGGTCTTATTTTCTTGATTGAATCAACAAAACGTTGTACGTCTATGAGATGATATATAAGCTATGAAATTCTCTAAGGGATAAATGAGATATTTGATTAATATGAATCCCAATCTATAACAGTTTCAGAGGTTACATAATTTTACAAAGACTCTCACTGAAAAGCAACTCTTTCTACACTGTACTATTTTATTCTCCCAGAGGCAGCCACTTTCAACTATTTGGTGTTTCTTTCTCTTATCATCCCTATCATTCAATCAGATACCAAGATTCTTGGTTTGTATTTTTCAGTTTTAAGCATTGAGCATTGTGTATGTTTTTTTCTTTGGTAGGGGGAGAGCATTGTGTATTATTCCAATGGAACATATAAATTTAGATCATTTCATAACACCCTCCCCACCCACTACACACTTGCATGCACCACATATACTCAATACATACACTCACTGCAAACATGCAACCAGTGCATACATCCTCCCAATAGAATTCTAGCATAATTTTGGCTATACTGGTATTTAGCATTTATATTATGACAGTTTTCTTTAATAAGTTACTGTTTCTTTCAAATTATTATTTTTGTTTGTTTGGGTCTAAATTTCATGTTTCTAAAATGTCTAGTGACTTCTGGCTGCCTACTCATAATTAAGAGTTTTACTTTAGAATGCTGAGTGAAAGATTTACATGCATGGACAGATTTGCCAAATATGGCTCAGCTATAGAATATGACTGGATTATTTGGGCGGATACCAAAGTAGTAAAAATAGTAAAAAAGAAAAAGCATTAGAAAAGAGAGAAGTAGTAAAAATATAGAAGAAAATAGATGTGAAATTTTAAAAAGTTAAGTTGTAATTATTAAATATGTATAAGTAAATCTATAAAACCCTATACCTGTGTTTCATTCGGCCCTTAAGAGTATTGTACAAAGTGGCATGATATTAGATGCTGGTAGTGATACCAAATAATTAATAACGTTTGTCATTATGTTCTGCATACTCTAGGAATGGAGGGAGATCAGCATTACATTTTAGAAAAATGCCTGGCAAAAAAGTTAACAGCATTTGTCTTGATATTGAAATGTAATGGACTTTACTTCCGTTGTCTACATTATAATAAAAGCCTTAACCCAGATGTGTGACGCTAAGGATGGGAACTGCAGTATAAGTTATAAACTTTGTGAAAGTGTGAAACATAAATTTCATTTCACTACCCACCAGAGTGTTACATTCACTACAATTGATGCATCTATATTGACACATCATAGTCACCCAAAGTCCACTCTTGGTGGTGTGCATACTGTGGGTTTGGACAAATGTATAATGACATTTCCATCATTATGATATACCCTATAGAGTATTTTCTTTCTTACTTTTTTGGTAGGGGGGAGGTAATTAGATTGATCTATTTATTTAGTTTTAGAGGAGATACTGGGTATTGAACCCAGGACCTTGTGCATGCTAAGCATGCACTCTACCACTTGAGCTATAACCTCTCCACTGGGAGGATGGGATATCTCTGACGGGATACTAGCAGCTGTACCACACAGTGTGATTCTGAACTTTGCATGGATCTGTGACATGGGGTTAAATGTGCACTTACAGACTAGTTCATTTGGAAAAGTGGCACCTCAGACTTTCTGACCAAAACTACCAGCTTTGGGGCAAATGCCAGCTGCCATTTCCTGCTTACTTCTTATGCAAATCTACTACCTTATCTTGGGTCCTCTGTGTGGTAGACTATGATCAGTAGTACAATACCATCCCCAGGCAGAATCCAGCAAAACCTACTGCAAAGTGAAAAAGAGTAATATCCTTAGGTACCATAGTCAACTGTTCAGAATCCAGAAAGAGCCCACAGTTGAGTCAATAAATAAATATGAGAAAAATTAAACTAATTTGAAAACCTAAAAAAACCCAAAACAAACAAACAAAAAACTCCTGAACTCCCCGATAGGTTTTTTTTTAATTGAGGTATAGTCAGTTTATAATGTTGTGTCACCCAGATAGTTTTCAAGCAGTTTTTAATAGGCAAAATTTGGGATGAGGGCTGCAGGGTGTGTGAGTTTCTTCTGATGGGTTGGTGGTCCAGGAATGGGGCGCTGCTCCAGGAATCTGGTGCTCAGCCGGAAGCTGCCATCCGCCACCTGGGTGGGGGGTTCCTAGAGGAGGACTCAAGGATATTGTTATGTATATCCCTTGAGCAGGAACTAGGCTCCTGCTGTAACAGCTGCACTGTCCTTTCTTGATTGCTCCTCCTTTGTTTCTGCATTTCCTCACTTCCCTGTTTATAACTGTTTGAATCTGCTTTTTGGTATTCAGGAAGGTCTAGGAGGCTGAAGCCTTTTTCCACAAATGAGAAATGGAGGGCTTGGAAAGGCTTTTGTGCCCTGGAGGGTCCCACAGATCCTGCTCAGTTTCCTAAATATCGCATCAGTGCGGGAGGGTATATCTCAGTGATTGAGTGTGTGGTTAGCATGCAGGAAGTCCTGGGTTCAATTCCCAGTACCTCCATTAAAAAAAACAAATCTAACTACCTCCCCCAATTAAAAAAAAAAATAAGAATAGCATCAACATTTCTGATATGCTTGATGTAATTTAGAACCAGAGCCTTGCTGAGTAGAACGATTGGAACGCTGTGCTCTCTAAACCCTGGAACCAGGGACAGTATGATCACAGTAGCAGAGAAATCAACTTGTACAGCAGAGATATGGGTTTTTAAAAATTGCCCAGGCCAAGAAAACACAATTTTAAAGTATATCAGAGCTTAAAGGGTTAAAAATGGCACAGATAATTACTTAATTACCTGTTGTAGAATAAATGTTTGGTCAGAATTAGATTCTTTAATCACACTTTACATGAGAACAGCTCTTACTTACCTACCTACCAGCAGTATTTACTTACAGGTAAAATGTAGACTAATCTTTAGGAGACAAGGGAGAAAGAATCCTGTTAGTTCCATTTTCAGCTTAAAAAAAAATGAGCTAGTAAGTGGATATCAGCATCAGAGGGAAATAAATAACTTCAGACTTTGTACCCATGTATGAAACCCATCTGAATATATATGTCAAGTTTTATCTGAAGAAAGTGCATTCAAAAGTTATTTCTGGAACGAATAATGAAAGAGTGGTATAAACATACAATAGCATATCATTCATCCTTAAAAACAAAGGAAATTTTTAAACATGCTGCAGCATTGATGAACCTTGAAGACTGTGAAATTGTGATTTTTAATTAGAAATATATTTGATCTTCACACTGTTCCTGGCACCGATCTCTTAAAACCCTTAGGAGCCCTACAACTAGAGTGACAAGGTTTCTTTTGTTATTTAGAATAAGCCCCTTTCAACCACACCTGAGTTTTTGTGAAAAGTCTGCTCATCAGGGAAACCACACACCTGTTTAAAAGGGTGAACCTTTCAGCTCCATCCCCCACCTCCCAGGAAGGGAGAACGGTTGGAAACTGAGTTCAGTCCTCAATGGCCAATCCTTTAAACAACTGTGCCTAGGTAATGAAACCTCTATAACAACCCCAAAACTATAGTATTCAGAGAGCTTCCAGGTTGGTGAACGTGTGGAGGTGCTGGGAAGGTGACTTGCCTGGAGAGGGCTTGGGACCTCCTGTCCCCTCCCCTATACCTAGCTCCATGCATCTCTTCCATCTGGCTGTTCCTTAGTTGAATCCACTTATAATATAAACTAGTAATCTAGTAAGTAAACCAGTTCCTGAATTGCAAGTCACTCTAGAAAATTACCAAACCTGTGGAAGGGTTGTGGGAACCCTGATTTATAACCAGTTTGTACGACATACAGGTGACAACCTGGATTTAGGACTGGCTTCTGAATTTGGGTAGGGGGCGCAGTCTTGTGGGACTGAGCCCTAACCTACGAGGTCTGATAACACAGGTAAATAGTGTCAGAACTGAGTTAAGTTGTAGGATGTACTGGTGTCTGGAGAGCTAGAGAATTGATAAGTGTGGGGAAAAAAAAATCCACACATTTGGTGGCCAGAAGTATTGAGAGCCACCAAAAGACAAATACTACGATTCCACTTATATGATGTACCTAGACTAGTCAAAGTCTTAGAGAAAGAAAGTGGAATGGTGCCTGCCAGGGGATGAAGTGGGTGGGGTGGGTGGGGAGTTGTTTAATGAATACAGAGTTTCAGTTGGTGAAGATGAAAAAGTTCTGGAGATGGATGGTGGTGACAGTTGTACAACAGTGTAAATGTACTTAATGCCACAGAACAGTAAACTTAAAAAATGGTTAAAAATTTAAATTTTATGTTATGTATGTTTTACCATGTAGTGGAGGGGAAAATTCCTTTTTCCTCTACCTTTCTAGGTCCTCTGACTGGGGCCCTGGAAGTTCAACTGATACGAGACAGATGAACAAGAGAAAAACAGTCTATTGTCATGTGTAGCAAGTGCACATATGGGAGGAATGCATTGATGAGTAACTCAAAGGGGGTCCTCTCTGTATCTGTGAATCTGCTTCTTTTTTATTATATTCACTAGTTTGTTGTATTTTTTAGATTCCACATATAAGTAATAAAACACTGTATTTGTCTTTCTATTTCTGACTTATTTCACTAAGCATAGTCCCTTTCCTTTGCATTTGAAAGATCATTTCACAAGGTAGAGCATTCTAGGTTGGTGGTGCTTTCTCTCAACACAAAAATTTTCACTCCACTCTTCTTGTTTGCGTGTTTTCTGAGTTGGATGTAATCCTTACCTTTGTTCCTCCATAGCCAACATGTTTTCCTGTAGTTTAGAAATAATGGGGGAGGGTATAGCTTAAGTGGTAGTAAAAAGTAAACAAATAAACTGAATCCCCCCCCCCCCCAAAAAAGGGAAAATAATCTGCCTAGGTTCAGGGGCTTTTTTGGACATATATTCTGCTTGGTGTTCTCTAAGCATCCTGGACCTGTTGTTTGGTGTTTGACATTAGTTGGGGGAAATTCTCAGTCATCATTTTTTCTAACATCTCTTTTGTTCATTTCTCTTTCTTCTTCTGGAATTCTCACTGTACAGATGTGGCATCTTTTGTATTTGTCCCTCAGTCTTTGGATATTCTGGGTTCTGGATATTACATTTTTGTTCTCTTTGCTTTTTGGCTTTTGTGGATTCTATTGATATATCCTCTGTTTTTTATTTTTATTACTATTTTTAATTAAAGTATAGTTGATTTACAATGTTAATTTCTGGTGTACAGCATAGTGATTTCAGTTATACATATATATACATATTCTTTTCTATTATAGATGATTACAAAGTATTGAATATAGTTCCTGTACTATACACTAGGACCTTGCTGTTCATCTTATTTTTTTTTTCACTCTTTTTTTTGAGGAGGGTAGGTAATTAGGTTTACTTATTTATTTCCTTTTAATGGAGGTACTGGGGGTTGAAACTAGGACCTCATGCATGCTAAACACGTGCTCTACCACTGAGCTATACCCTCCCCCATCTATTTTATATATAGTAGTATATATACTGCAAATCCCGAATTCTCAATTTATCCCTCCACCGTCGTGATATATCCTCTAGCTCAGAGATTCCTCCTTCAGCTGTGTCCAGTCTACTAATAAGCCCATCAGTGGCTTTCTTCATTTCCTTTACAGTGATTTTCATCTCTAGCATTTCATTTTGGTTCTTTCTTAGGATTTCCATTTCTCTGTGTACATTGCCCATCTGTTTTTTCATGCTGTCTAGTTTATCCATTAGATTGCTTGTATATTAATCATATTTGCTTTAAATTCTTGGTCTGATAATTCCAACATCTCCACCATGTCTGGTTCTGATGCACACTCTGTTAAAAAAAATTCTTTTTTTTTTTGTTTTTTTTGTTTTTAGTATGCCTTGTAACTTTTTCTTGATATCCAGACATGATGTCCTGGGTTAAAGGAGCTGCTGCAACAAGGCCTTAGTAACGAGGTGGAAGGTGTGAGGGCAGGCAGTTCCCACAATTAGGTTTCAGTCTGTCAGTAAGTCTGTGCCTCTAGACGGTGAACTTTACAAGTATTTCTCATTTTATTCTCCCTTCACTCCTTTTATGTGGGACGGAGTTACAGCCAGCTGGAGTTGGATATGTCCCTTCCCCCGGGTGAGTTAGTCTCACTTAATACCCCTGCAGATTAGGCTCTGGTTAACTAGTTTCCCCTGAGGTTTGTGAAGAAGATTGAGTGTTCTGGTCTATTTCAGATTGGCTCCTTTTCCCCTCCCCTAGCAGGAAGGCTCAGGGAATTCTATTCACTCTGGATGCTGGTGGAGCTCCTGGAGGTCCCAACATTGTTGGACCCCCATGACTGGGTCCCCCTGGGGTTTTTTACCCTCAGACTTGTCCACACTGAGCCTCCAGCAATTTGTCAGTTAGGGTTCTGGTTCTCTTCCCCCAGCACGGTTCCCCTGGTGGTTTTCACTGAGTCTCTGTTCCAGGAAGCCTGGATGTCCTCTATTTCCCTGTCTGCCTCCCCAGTCTTGAGGGTGGCAATTTGCCTAGTGTCCTCTCCTTTCTTATAGATGCAAGAAGAGTTCCTACTTCTTAACTTTTTAATCTATAGTCACTCACATTATCTTATCCAATACCATGGACTTTTTGTTTTTATTCTTTGTTTTTTTTTTTTTTTGTTTGTTTGTTTTTGTTTTTGCTCCCAGATTTGTACAGGCCTGGCTCCTTCTTGGTTTTCCTCTTTCAGCTCAAGTCTCTTGTCCAAGCAGCCTTTTTTTTTTAAAAACACATTTATTGTGGTATAATTTCAGTACAGTAATCTACACATATTTTAGATGTACAGTTTGATGACTTTTGATAAATGTATCAAAATACAGCAGCCTTCTTGACTATTCAATTTAAATCAGGGCTGGTCAGCCATCCCCCACCATTCTCTTTCACTTCTGTTTATTTTCTTCATAGCCCTCATCAAACCTGATATTATCTTGTTTATTCATTTATTTGTTTACTATCTCCCACTACTTGAATGTAAACACCATGAGAAGATAAATCTTTTATCCCTTGTTTACCAGTGATCCCCAGTGCTTTGAAGGGTGACTGATGTATGGTAGGTATTCAAAAAGCACTTGTTTAAAAATGATTCGTGACATTTAATCATTCTGCCATTGCTGAACTTAGAAGTTAGGATGTTTCTTAATTCTATTATAATATTATAAGTACTGCTCTGAAAAACAAATTTTACATAAATAATTGTCTATACTGACTTTTTGCCTTAATAATCTTATAAATGGAAATCCTATAAGTAAAATTGAATCAAAGAGGATGAACATTTTTAAGACTCTTAATAAATATTACCAAACTGTTTTCTGAAAAGTCTATTCTAATTTTTATTTTAGAGAGTATATTACAGAGCCCATCACACTGTGCCTTCATTAGCATGCGGTATTCTGTTTTTTAAAAAGTATTGCTAATTTAATAAGTGCAAATGAATATATTTGTACATTTATTTTATTATTTGTATGATTTTGCTGTAATTTTCTTTTTACCTATTCTTTTCCTAGAGCGTGAGTCCCTAATGAAAGCAGGGATTTCTTCTTTTTAGGTATATCCTTTTCTTAGCACATCGTTATCAACTCAGCGGTTTCTGAACAACTTATCTCAATAATGGATTAGTTTCCCAAAAGACTGAAAACAGAATAACTCAAGCTTCCCATATTATCACACCCCAAAAGAAGACCAAATAGAATATACTAACCCAAATTGGCTTTTGTGAGCAGTTTTACTTAATTATTTATGCCAGTGGCTCTCTACAAAAGTGACATAATGCAAACATGACTGAGGTTCATTGGGAAGTGACACAAATTATCATTACTAATAACAAAGTTCTGAAATCTGAGGATAACTTCTTTTCATGAATGAGATCATATTCAAATTTATCTGTATAATAACATGAACCTTATTCATTTGCTTTCTTGAGTGGGAGAGAAATCTGTGGTGCTAGAGCCTGTCCATTGGTTATAGCCATGCTATCCATAGAAATATAAAGTAAACCACATCTGTAATTTTAAATTTGTAGTAGCCACATTAAAAAGTAAAAGTAAAAAAGTAAGACAAGTGAAAATAATATTAGTAAGATATCTTTGAACCAATGTGTCCAAAACACCATCAACATGTAATGAACGTAAAAATGGTTAATAAGACCAAAAAAATGTTTTATAGTGTCTTTAAAATCTATTGCATATTTTACAATTAAAACATTTCATTTTGAACCAAGTCCTCACAATCTTCATGTGAACAGTGCTGCTGTACTTGACAACTCAGGGTTTATAGTATTAGTTAGGACTTTTATGGGTACAAGGGAATGAGTGTATTTTTTAGTAATTGGAAGGATGTTCCTGGTAGGTGTCTTAGTTTGGGTTCCTCAGTCGCAGACCCTAAGATAAGGATTTGAGTGGAAGTAGTTTATTTTGTAAATGATCCCAGGAAGGCACTTGTAGGGAGTAGAGAATTGAGACAGAGAAGGGAAGGAAGCCAATAAAAGTGTGTTAACAAGCAAGTTACTACTGAGGCAACTGGACTCCTTCCTGCTGGGTAACCCTGGGAGACAGAATTATTCCATCTGACAGGCAAAGAGACTGGGGAAATTATCTACCAACTCCGCATTCATCACTGGTTGAATTCAAGGGTTTTGGCTTGCCTTGCCTATGGCCCCAATGTGCTTCCTTTGGCAGAAGACAGTTCTTGAGCAGAGAGTTGCAGATAAGCAGTGAGCTGCCTTAGTCCTGGAGAAGTGTCCAGAAGTGAAGCTTCTGCTACAGCAGGTCACACAATCCAAGTAGGGATCCTATTAGCCTCAGGATCCCAGAGACTTGATGCCACCAGGACTCTCCTTTATACCACTCATCCTGTTCACTTACGTATCCCTAGCTCCTGGAACAGTCTTGGCACACAGCAGGTGTTTAATAAATAGCCATTGACTATGTGACTTTCCTTTGGGTACCTGCTTTATTCTTTCAGGCCTCTTCATATAAATGGGGGACACGGCTACCAGCAGTTATGGGTCGTATCTTTATAACTTCGTCACCAGAAAGGAAAGAGAGGCTTTTCCTTTTCTAGCTCCAGGAAAACAAAACAAAACAAAACAAAGCAAACCTCAAGGAAGAAAGCCAGTTGGCCTGGCATGGACCTTGAGGTTTTCTCTGGGCCAAACACTTCGGACATGGACATGGCATATTATGTTGGATAGATTTAAGTTGGGTGCCAAATCCTGAGGTTACAGAGGTAGATCTATTACTAGAAGGTGTAGGGACAGAGAAATTGTCACCATATTCAGAAGCGTGGATAGCCACAGGGGTTATGCTGAAATTGTGAATGCCATTCATCCTACATGTTTTGGCAGAAACATGCTTGAGGACCAGAACTGTCTTAGCTGAACCACTAGTACTGCTTTTATAGCCACTGCAGATTTAACACTTGATGCTTTGACTGACAAGATATTGTAGACCATTTAATAATTTATAGTTTGCACAGGTACACATTTACATTATGTGTCCCTGAGGTTTGAGAATGAATCATCAAGTCCATCAAGATTGAATATCTCCTTAGAAGGTGCCTTATCCTCCTCATTGGAGTCAATGGCTGGCCTCATTAACTCAGCCCAGTGTTTTCAATGTTCGTCCACATTGTAGCATGCATCAGTATATCTACCATTTTAGTAAAATGCCAAATAATATTCCATTGCCTGTAATACCATGTTGTAATTTATCCATTTATCAGTTGATGGACACTAGGTTCCTCCCACCCCCAACTCACTTTTGGATTTTTATGAATAGCGCTGCTATGACATTTGTGTGTAAGGTTTCATGTGGACATGTGTTTTCATTTATCTGGGGTGGATACCTAAGAGCAGAATTGCTGGGTTACATGTACCATTGCAGCTCTACCGTTTTACATTCCCACCAGCAACCTGTGACAGCTTCAGTTTTGCCACATCTCTCTCAATACTTGTTATTTTCTTTCTAGTTTTAGTATTGGACGATTTAAGATCAGGAAGTGCAGACAGAGGTCTTACGACTCCTGCCCCATATTTGTAAACTCCATGTCTGGCCTAGTGGCCATGCACCTAGAAGGCATTCACTAGACATCTGTTCAGTGAAAAAAAAAAGAGCTTCTTTTATTTATATGTTGCCTTAGGTTTTACAAAGTATTTTACAAAGTACATTCACAAGTTGTGAGGGTCACAGTAACCCTGTAGGAAGTAGGAAGAGTGGGGATTTTGATTCTCATTTTACACCTGAGAAAGGTTGGGTAGTAAGTGAAGCATCTTAAATCTCTGGTCCCAACTCCAGATCCAATCTTCCCTGTACAATCCAACACTGGTTCTCAGTAACTCTTCTAAATAGCATATTAGTCAGTGTTCAGAATAGAACTCTAAGAAGTTTCAAAAAATCTCAAAAGTTTCAAAGAAATGAGGCTGAAGTGTTTTTGACAGTTTGAAAACTGCTAATTACGGTTCTGAGATAATTGTGGGGACTCAGTAGAGTGGTCTGGGGCAACTGACAAGGGAAGTTACTAGACTTCTAACTTTGGCATGCAAATTCTTCATTTTGGAAGTAGAACTGAAGCTAAAAGCCATTATTAATAATACTATTTTAGCCAAGGCATATGGGAAATTATCAAAGAATAATAAAGTGGTCTTGTTATCAGCACCAAGAAGTTTGGTCTTTCTTCATTTAAGCTGGAAGGGAAGAGAAGCTGCTGAGCTGGTTAAGACGGCTACACACATAATTAAATACTTAAGTGGGAGCCCAAGATTTGTTCATTCGGCCCTATAGTCATTCATTCATTCAAACAGCATATTCTAGGCACTTGTCACACACACTGTCCATTCACCAGTGAGACAAGACCACGCTGGACTCTCACTTGAGTTCAGATGAGGACTTTATTAATTCGAGTGCCTTGGACAAGTTCTGTTGTTGAACCTCATTGTTCTTGTCTGTAAAATAGGGACATTAATATCTTCTTGAATAGGGCATTGTTAGAATTAAAGTGAGATAAGGTCTCCAGAAATGAACATAAATGGGTGTTTTGTAACATATCTTTATTCCACTAGGATCTGAGCACATGATGAAAGAAATCATAAGGCAGTCTCTCTCCCCCCATATTCCCCTTTTCCAATTTATGAGGGCAGCAAAAAGCTCACAGAAGTTCTCCAAACAGTGCAACCTGTGAGATGCCAAAAGCCTGTCCCCAATGACAGCATGCATTCATCTTTCAAAATCATTTTTTTTTTCTAATCCTGTTATTTTTCTTTAGGTCTTGCAGCTCTATAAACATAATCTGTGCTAAGCCCTGCTGTTGTTCGAGGTCAAATGTTTGGCCGCAAGTTGGAGAACCTCCCACAGCACCCTAGTTTGGTCCTGATGAGGGCAGGGTGTCCAGAGGGCAGGCTGCAAACACCTTCTGCCAGATTTCTCTGGGTCTTCAGAAAGCCCCGGCTGAGGGGGCGTTTCTGAGCGGCAGGGGCGGGCAGAGCCGGCGCCTCCCCTCTCCACCTTCCGGGTGGGTACTTGGGTTGAAAGCACAAACTGAGGCCGACTTTGCATCCAGGTGCGAGCACGTGGGCGCCTAAGGCGCCGGCCGGGTGTGCTGCGCGGTCCGCCTACCCACCTCCATCCAACGGCGCCGGCCTCGCACCCGCGCTTGGCTCCGAGCAGCGTCCACCCGTCGGCCCCTTTGTCCCACCGCCCCCAGACCTGGCCCGCTGCTCCCGGCGGGATCCGTCAGCCTCGCGTAATCGGCGCCCCCGAGAAGGCCCGGGGAGGAGGCGCGGCCCAGGAGGCGGGGACCGGGCGGGCCGCAGGCGCTCCACTCCCGGAAACGTGTGGTTCTGCGGCTCCGCGGCGCGGATCCGTGCGGCAGCGTGAGGTCCAGCATCCCCGGCGGCTCTTCCAGGAGCAGCGGGAGCGGCACCGGCGCCGGAACAGCGCGACCTCGGCCCGCGCCGCCGCGGCTGGCAAGATGCAGCCCGTGTATCCGGAGGTGAAGCCCAACCCGCTGCAGGACGCGAACGTCTGCTCGCGCGTGTTCTTCTGGTGAGCACCCCGCCCGACCTGCGACTCCCGCTTTGGGCTGCGCTGACGCCGCCGCCGCCTTTCGGGGGCGGAGGGTTGGTGCGAGGGAGCGCTTTCCGCTGGCGTCCGGGCCGCCTGGCTTCTTGCTGCGGTGGAGACACCCAACGCCGGCCGCGTGGTCCTCGCCTGCGTCCATGGGCGCGGGGGCTGGGGGACCAGGGCCACGGAGGGGGACCTGGGGACGGTCGCGCCGAGTCACCTTGCCTTGCCGCCGCGCCAGCCCCCGTGCTCGGGAGCAGCAGGCGGGGAGATGGAGAACCGAGTCAGCCCGGGGGCAGTCGCCGCCCAGTGGGAGAACGGACTGGATACCACATGCGCCACCCTTAGCCGGCTTCACCCGTACCGCTCAGGAACTCACAGTTCTGAACTAAAGCTTCCCCCTTTTTTTCCGTAAGCTAGCAACTTAGAAACAGCTTCCTTTAAATAAACCCTAGACCGTTGCCATCTTCCAATAAAGTCCTCGCCTTTTCCTGTGTTCCTTAGGTAACAGTTGTGTTCCAGCTCCACTGGTCTCCCTGTTTCCGTGTGTCCGTGACCGTGACTCTCCCTCTCTCCGTATGTTGTGGTGTCTAGTTGTGGCAAATTCCATGTGGTTAAAAAGACTAATGATTTTTATTTAATGAATGTGGGGACACTATTCTTGAACACGTTTTGATTTTGGTTGAGACAGTCTCGACTGGAGTATGTATTTGACCAGCCTCTTTTCTTGTTGGGACTATTTCCACCCCCACCTTTGAGGACCACTGTGGGGATGGGGTTCCTGAGTCCTTTGGACGTCTTATCCGGATCTCTAGCCTTTAGGAAAGGTCTGCGCAGGAGTCCTTTGGTTCTGAAACCACTAAAGGGCCTCTGAGCTGGGAAGAAACACAGATGGACAACAGCTCAGAGAGGTGAAGCTCTTTAAAGTTTCCCATCTAATAGCTGGCACTACTAAGTAGGTGGGCCTCAACCTTTGGGCTTTAATCACACTTGGGTGATTATTAGATGTTTTGTTTCTGGACCATAACCCAGTCATCTTTCCCTCAAACTCTGATATTTCCTTTTTTTTTTTTTTTTAAATGGGACATCTTAGGCGATCCCCAGGGGATGGGAGCTCTTATAACTTGTTTTGACTGGTGTATTCAGTGACTGTAGCTACATCTCTTGGCAGTTTGGTGGCCCTTAAGGAAAGGGGCCTTGAAGGAGGAATATGCCTGTGGTTACTGTAAATAATAATGAAGTAGGCAACTTTCTCCTTAACTTCAGGCAGGGCAGGGAACTCTCCAAGCACTTGCTGTTGGTAGATTTTCCAAATGCATGTGCATTCAAATGGGAAGGTGAGGACTTACTGATTTTATTAGGCACCCATTTCCAGTTGTCCTGCTGGAGGGAAAGGAGCTGTAACAATCGTATTTCACACCTGAAGGCACTGAAGCAGATAGGTTGAGTTAGTGGGGTGTCATTACAGGTAGTAAGTGGCGGAGCAGGGTCCCAAACCAGGCAGTCTGGCTCCGGAGCCAGTGTTCATCCCGTAGGTAACTGCTCTACTGAGCTGCTTCTATTGAGATAGTTATTCTTAAATGCATGGAGGCGATGCCAAACACACCTTTGTTGTTTTGGACAGGAGTGCTTTTAAGGGAAGTTCTTAAAGTTCTTGCTGTTGAAGATGATGCACGTGAAACATATCTCCAAACTTCAGGGGGACTGTTGTCAGAGTGAGTGCAGCATCCTCAGCACCTGGGAGCTTGTTAGAAATGCACAGCCCCCCACATTCATTTCTATACCTATTTTATAAAGTTAGAAACTCTGGGGATGTGGTTTCAACAAGCCTTCCAGGTGATTCTGATGGAAGGTTGAGACAGGCTACTTCTTTAAGCCACTCTTCCCATTAGCATTGCTAGTTCAGTGTTAACTTTAAAAAAAAAAAAAGGATCCAGACTTTGTGAATTTAGTTGATGACCATGATTGCCATCCTGTGGTTAAATTCTGAGGTACCTTAGTGATTTCCTCGTGTACCCCACACGCTGCCACTGAAAGCTAAATTGAGCCCAGCCAGGAGTGCTGCCCAGAGACAAGGGCCACCTTGTAGAGAAAAGCCTTGTAGAGTTTTCATCTTATCATTGGGTAATTACTTTCCCTCTTAAATTTCATCTGGGTTTTAGTGTTTTCACAGCGCAGTTTGGAGTGAGGGCCTAAGAAGAGTTACACGTTATGACTATTGGTTATTGCTGGGGTTTTTAGAAAAGATTTTTTTTCTGTAAGAAATCTTAAACTATAGAAAAAAAAGGAATAAGGATTTATTTTTATTAGCCAAGTACACTTGCTGATATTTTGGTTGTCTTTCCTCTAGAACTCTGGACATGTGCATGGGCACACATTTTTTTTCTATAAAATGAAATACTTTTGAATTCTCAATCCTTCTTAATTTTGTATGGTAAAGATTTATTTGTGGCATTAAATAATCTTTAAAACTTGGTATTTAATTCCAATTTACGCAGTGTCCACAGTTTATTTCTAATTATGATGTCATTCATACCCATGACCATATATTTCGGTGCATCTTTCCTTTTTCTAGTAGAATAGTAGTAGAATATCCGGTGGAAGACCAAATTGTTTTCTATCAGGTTCAAACCAATTTGCCCTCTTAGTGGTTGGTTGTGTGCTTATTTCATTGTCAACATTGAGTACCTGAATTACATTTTTCTAGATCAAAAGGCTAAAAATAATATCAAACAGTTTTGAATTTATTTGAATTCTGGTAATGGAACCTTTGTGTCCATTGACCATTTATTTGTATTTTTTTGAACTGTCTATTAATAGATATTTTCCCATTAGGCATTTATATTTTTAAAATAACTTGTAATAGTGCGTATAGTATTTTCCCAGATTTTCATTTGTCTCTTAATTTAGAGGTTTTAAATTAGATCATTATTTATATTGAGCTTTTCTTTTTGGTTTCTATTGCTTTTGTAATGTCTTTTTTAAATTCCAGCACCATGTAAGTCTCCATAAGCATTTTATTTTAACTCTTGTTTCATTTTTAACAGTAAAGGCAGCTAGAGTTTCTTTTAATGTTTGATATTTTTTCCTGAAACAGCCTATTTTCCCCTCATGATTTATTGAATAATTCTTACTTATCCCCATTATTGGAAATAAGTGGCATAGTTTATGAACCGTCCAGCTGGGTACTAGATGATCCAGTCTGCTGAGACTCTCCTGGCAATGTCCCTGCTCTCCTGCGCTGCAGGCCTCTGGGGTGTGCTCTGCATCTCTCTGGCCATCCTTGTCCCAGAGGCCAGCATGTTGGGTTTGCGCAAGACTTGTCCCCAGCAATGAGAGTTGATTGGTTAGACTCGGGCCAGATGCACTTGGCCCATCAGAGAGTGGTTAAATCCTCATTGCCCCGACACTGGCCATGTCTCAGTCAGTGAACTGTCACCTTGCAAAGGGAGGGCGGTTGTGGAAGCTGCCACTAGTGTCAAGACAGACTCTCAGAGAAAGATGATGACATGGGGGGATTTGAACTGACTGAGGGCCCTGATGTTTTAGAGAGGTTGGTTGTGTTAGGCCCTCAGTCACTGTGACCGTGAATGCATAGAAGTGTTTTCATTTCAAACTTGGCTTCTTTGCACCGTTTTCAGAACAGCCTTGTATTAATCTTGTTTATTAACAGTCAGAAATCCAATGTTGTGGGTGGAGGCTGGGTGAGTTTCCAGGGCTCTTTCTGTGGCCTGCCTGTTCCCCTTTCTTAAGTGTTTAGTTTGATGAGTTTTGGTAATTTTATACAAATCCAGCCCCAAACAAGATGCAGAACACTGCAAAGGTGTATTAAAATTTACTACTAAGTCCTTAGAATGAAATAAACAGTGTAACATATTAAGCTTATCTCCTGTCATTTATTCTTGATTTTTTAATTTTGTCTTTATAGTCCTGAGTCTGGTCGGCCTGAGAGGTGTCAATTAGTGTCCATTCAGATGAGTCAGGTAGATGGTTTGCCTTTCTGAGTCGTCAGGGGTCCCCTAATTGTGTTGACTCCCTTCCCTCTGTTGACCTGAAACAAATAGACTCATATTTTCTCCAGCCAAGATGGGTTTATTTGGGATCAGCAGAGAATTACAGTTCAGGGTCTGAAACCATAGAGAACCACCTGCAAGTCCCTAAAGGGCAGAGGAAGGAGAACTCTTTTATAGAGGGGACAGGAGAGTTGGTGGGGCTGTAGAAAACGGAGTCCATGGCTTTTCATTGGCTGAGTCCTCACCGGGAAAGTAGAGTGTTTTTACTATTGGGCTCCGCTATTGTTGCAGGTGTGAGAGCTCCCCCTTCTGGTCTCCCGACTATTTAACTGAGGTTTGTGTTCATTAATTTTTTTTGTACCTCCCTGTCTCCTAGGCTATGTCTGCTCTGTGGCATATGGAGCACCTTTATCCTAAATCTAGCCTGCCTGTGACTTCAGTGGGCCCAGGGGACCCTGTCCCTCTTACCATGAGGATGTCTCCATGGGTTTCTTCCACTTTGTGTCAGATAAGCTCATGTAGATATTTTCTGTGTTTCTGTGTCCTGGATAGGGTATGGGTGGATGCCTGCAGTGCAGTGGGAAGGTCTGGGCTTCGAAATTGGATAGATTTAGGTATTGTCGGCCCTGCAAATTCTGTGTGGCTGCACGTGTGCATGGATCTCAGCCTCTGCCAGCTTAAAATTGGGAGGCTGGAGATGGTCCTAATGCAACTCACCCAGTGTCCAGAGTTAAGCCTCAGGTGGCTATGGTCAGGGGATGCCTGAAGACTAGAAGATAAGTTTCAGATCCATTTAAAGATGAATCCTTTTAAGATCTCTTTAAATTAGATACATACCTAAAGATAACTGAAAAGGGCAGAGTTACCCTTTTAATATTCTTTAGATGTTAACTTTTTTTTTATTTTTAAAGATGTTAACTCTTGTTTACCCATTTTCAGCAGTATTTTTTGAGAAGCTGTTAAAATGCAGATACAAGGCCCTTTCCCGCTTTGCCCCCGGATGTTCTGGTTCGGGTAGGTGTATGACCTGCATTTGTTACTTTAGGGCACCTGCTCCAGTTAGTCCTCAGAGATGGGATCATGTAGACAACAATACTGATAATCACTAACACCTATCAAAAGCCTCCCGTGGGCTCAGAATTTTGCTTACTGTTTTTACATTTATTATCTCCTTTCATCCTCAGATTCCTATGAGGCAGGCATCTTGTGAATACTTCACAAATGAGGAAATCCAGGTCTACCGAGGAGCGCAATAGCTGGAAGGTCTCAGTGCAGTGCCCCAGCTGGGACTCCACCCACATCCTCAGCACCTGGGGAGGCTAGCAGTGCTCAGGCTTCAGCTTTAGATCCCACAGGCTGAGCCAGTTATAAAGAATATGCTGGCTATCTAGCAGAGTTAAAAGTCATATTAGTTAATGGGAGGGTATACCTCAAGCACTAGAGCACATGCTTAGCATGCACAA
The DNA here is from genome assembly GCF_009834535.1 of Camelus ferus. Taxonomy (NCBI): domain Eukaryota; kingdom Metazoa; phylum Chordata; class Mammalia; order Artiodactyla; family Camelidae; genus Camelus; species Camelus ferus. The sequence goes on from NC_045709.1 coordinate 37,199,074, forward strand.
AGTTCCTGGGTTCAATCTCCAGTACCTCCTCTAAAAATAAATAAATAAACCTAATTCTCCCACCAATAAAGAAAATAAAAATATTAAAAAAAAATTAGTGACTGAGTATGCTCTTTCCGTCCACATATATCTGGGGCATGTTTTCCTACCTTCTCTTTATTCTGCTGCCTCCTGAATTGCTGCGTGGGTTGTCCACATCCTTATCCATCTATTTCTTAAGGCATCAACCTGTCAGTTTCCCTTGACTTCTTCACCCTCATCTGCTGACATCAGATCCTATTGATTCAACTTTAAACTTGCCATTGGTGTCATTCATTCCTTCTTTCAGCAACTGTTTCCTGGATGTGGCTGTGTGGGGTCCACAGGGAAGGGAACCACAAAGATGCTCGCCTTCCTAGAGCTTGTGTCCCGCCCCATCCCTTCTCCAGCCTCACCTAACATTCTTGGCTTCTCTTCCTCCCAACGGGTCTGTTACGAAACATGCCTGTCGCACAATGAGGCCAAAACAAACCTCAGTGTCAGAGTTTGAAGCACAGAAAGGTTTATTGCAGGGTTGAGCAAGGAGAACAGGGTGGCTGCTGCTTGAAAACCCCTGAACTCCCCGATGGTTTTTGGGGAAGTTTTTCTAGGCAAAATTTGGGGTGAGGGCTGCAGGGTGTGTGACTTTCCTCTGATGGGTTGGTGGTAAGGTAACAGGGCGATGTTCAGGAATCTTGTGCTCCACCTGAAGCCTCCTCCACCTGGGTGGAGGCCTTAGTTCCTGCAGGAGAACTCACAGATGTTGTTATGTATATTCCTTCAGAGGAACCAAGACTCCGCCTTAAGGCTGCAGTATTGTTGACTGTTTATCCCTTGTTTCTGCATTCCCTCCTTTCCCTGATTAGCAACTCATTGAATCTACTCTTTGGAAGTCAGGGAAGGTCAAGGAGGCTGACTGAAGCCCATTTCCTACAAAAGAGAAATGGGGAACATGGAGAGGATTTGTACCAGGGGTTACCCCATAGGATCCTGCTGTTTCAGGTCTTCCTGCTACCAGCCTTTCCCCTAAACCAAGTCCCTGCCATCCTTCTGCTTAAAAACCTCTCCTGCCTCCCCACTGCTCTCAGGAGTAATTCTTTAGTGTGGCCTTAAAGGATTCTTCAGAATCTGCTTCCTTAGCCTCGTGTCCCATCATTTGTCACACTCTGGGCTGATGAGGTCAGGCAGATCTTATAGCTGTTCTGCCTTTGCAGGGCCATCAGAGCCAGGACTGGGCTCCTGCCTGATGAAAGGCAGGCACTTTTGAGTGAGTAGGGTTACCCTGGGCCATGGGAGTAAATGCAGGAAAGCAGGGCGATGCCCATGTTGGTTTCCCAGCACCATTGCCAGAAGCACATTTATACAACCCTGAGCCCTCATCCAGGTTGGGTGCAGTGAGTAACACCCCATCTGAAGCCTGATTGCTTGGGTATTTTGAATGAAAAATATTGCCTACAGTAGCACCATAGAAAGGATATTGCAGCCATCAAGCCATCACAATGCAGCCATCCCCCATGGTGAGCCCTGAGTGAACTCAGGATGGAAGGGACGGGATACTGGCTTAGAAGGCTCAGGTGCACATGAAGGAATGATTTCAGTGAGCCCAGGCTTTTGCATCTTCCCATCCATAGAGAAGAGCTAAATTCATTACCTTGAGACATCTGGATTTCTTTACCAGTAATCTTTTGATCCCCCTACCTAGTTTTTGCTACAAAACTCCTATGTATCCTGGCTCCTCCCTTACCTCTTCGGAGAAATCCGTTAGAGCTATCTGGGAGGCTGTCTTCCCGGCTTGAAGTCCTCAGAAAGTCCGCTGAATAAAACAAAATTCTTAGCTTTGAGGTTGTGCATTTTATTTCTGGTCCTCAGTGTAAATCTGAGCTCTGCTCCTCACCTGACCATTATACCTACCTCATAAAATTGGGAAGAGTATTAAGTGACACAAACAGTGGTGAAATGGTTAGAATAGTAAGCAGTAAACGAATATTGAAAGGTAACCGTGCCACCTTCTTCATACTTAGGAATTGTAAGCTAACATTTTTTGTTTGTAAATTGCCATGGTTGTTTCCCAGATAGGTTAAAAATATGATTTTCTGAGTCTCATTCCTTACGCATAATAAGATCGTAATCTCCTGGGGTTGGGGTTGGGGTTGGGGAGGAGGTAGCATCCTGAAATCTCAGTTTTGAAACATGCTTCCTGGGTGATTCAGATGCTCAGGTTTGCGAACCACTTCTCAGGTCTTTCTCAACCTTCAAAGTCCATTTCTATTTGAGCAGGAAGGCCAAGGTACTGATTTGGTGCTGATTCTCTGTGGTTTGAATTACTCATTCAGCAAAGTCTTGCGTGCCTTCCTCATTGCTGTGTTCAGATCTGTAAAGATAAAAGAACATTTCTTTTCTCAAAGAGCTTACACGGCCTAGTCGGGGAGGTAGTCACGGTATTAGTTCTGTGAATAATGCTAGCTGCTGAGAAAACAAGCCCCAGATCTTAGTGGCTTAGTTGAAAAAAAAAAAACAAAAAACCCAAAGCAAAACCATTCACCCTCATTTTGTATAGTCTGTATCGTCCATTTTGGGTTGGCTGGGGCAGGGGACTACACCCATTTATGCAGTAACTGGACTTTTTAATCTTGTCGGTCCTTGGGTCCTCTCTATTGAGTTCACTTTGCTTAGCTGCAAAGAGGTTGCATGTGGCTGGTTTTTGTGTTCCAGCGTTGGAAGTGACTCACATTATTTATACTCAAATCCTGTCAGCCAGGTCTTAGGTGGTCGCCTCTGACAATAAGTAAGGGCCAGAAACTCTGAGTGTCCAGCTGTCTGCTGCAAGAGTTAATCACCAAACTTTGGGGCATGTAGTAAGGGCTTGAGTAAGGTGTGCACCCATGGGAAGGTTCGAGGAGGGGTTGGATGGAGGAGGAGGGAGTCATTCCAGGCAGGTGACAAGCATGTACAAAGACAGTTGTGCAGAGGTGGTGTGTCCTGAAACAACCAGAAGTGTGTGGATGCCCCAGCTGGTGGTGTTTGATGCAGTCATTCAAGGTCACACTCCCCCCCTATTTCATCCCTGCCGGCTTTCAGACTTGACTTAACCCGTCCCCTAGTCCTGTACTCAGTGAACACCTGAAGTCCTTTTGTGATTTCTGGCTTATCTCCTTATTCCATTTCCTGGTTCCATGGGTACTTCTGTACTGGCCTCATCATTGGGCTAGTCTTTGTCAGGTCTTTCCCGCAGCCCAGCTCCTGTCTGCCCTACTTCCAGTGTTACGGGATCATAGGGTTGGAAGGGAGAGAGCTTCTATTCCGTACTCAATACAGGAATCTCTTCCAGATATTGTGCAATGGAAAAATTTACTGCTCTTATGTCTTCATATTAGAGTGCCAGAGTGTGGTCTATTGATCCAGTTTTCTTTTTGGCAATTTCTACCCATCTGTCTCCTTTTTAATTTTTTGTCAACACACAGGATGTTGACCCCCCCCCCCCTTCATATGATGGTCTTCTGATATTTAAGGACAACTGTCAGGGACCCACTAAGTATTGTCTTTTCAGAGAGCAGACGTCAGTTCCCATGCTGCCTTAAAGTGGCAGGATTTTCAGACCCTTTTCTGTTTGGTTGAACTGAATGCTGTTTAGTTTATCAATATGTTTATTCTTAAGCGGCATCTGGAACTGGACAGGCTTGATCTGGCCAAGGGTAGTGTTTTAACTGATTACGTAGGCAATTTAACCAGTAATTTGTGTGCTTTCTGTGTTCCAGGTTATGTTCTATACCAGGAGTTGTTGAACTATGACCCATAGGTCAAATCCAGCCCACTGTCTTTTTTTTGTAAGTGAAGTTTTATTGGAACACGACCAGGCTTATTCATGTTTATATTGTCTGTGGGTTACAACAGCAACTGAGACTGACCTGCAAAGGCTAAAATATTTATGATCTAGCTCTTTATAGAAAATGTTTGCCGCCCTGTTCTAGGTGTTCGGGATATAGCAGTGAGCAAAAAAATGACAGTACGTGCCTTCATGGGACTTAAACTCTAAATAAGATAAATAAGTAACATATAGTTAGTATAATAAGTAACATATAGTATGTTAGATAGTTTTAAGTGCTGAGGAGAGAAAACAAGGATCGGAAAGGGGTCAGGAGCGTGTGTGGTGGGGAAGAGAGATGACAGTTTGAAGGGGGCCACGGAGAGCTTCCCAGAGAAGACCACACAGCAGAGTGATGACCTGGAGGAGGTGAGGGAGTGAGTCATGCACGTTCAGGGGGAGGGACAAGTGTAGGAGAAGAGAGGTTGGGGATTCTGTTGGCCCTTGGAGGACTTGGGCCTTACAGGGAGCGAATGGAGCCCACTCAGAAGTTTTGAGAAGAGGTATGATACCACCTTAGGATTTAGTGAGAGCGCTCTGGTTGCTTTACTGGAAATAGACTAAAGAAAGGGGCAGAAATGGGGAGGCCAGCAGTAGTTCAGGCCAGAGATGCTGGTGGCTTTAACCAGAATGGGAGGAACAGCAGTGGTGAGTAGCTGGATTCAGGGAAGAGCTTATTTAAAGGTGGAGCTGGTTGGAGGGACGTGGCTTTGGTTGCTAGGTAGACAGTGGAACTTGAGAGGAAGAGGGTGTCAAGTTGCCTCTGTGGATTTGGCCTGAGCACCTGCAACGATGAAATCCCCATTAAATGAAATACTGAAGCCTGCAAGAGGAATGGGTTGGAGAATAGCAGGAGTTTGGTCTTGACTGTGTTAAGTTTGAGATGCCTGCTACCCATGGGAGAAGTTGAGCCAGGCAACTGGTTACGAGTCAAGGGCTCAGAGAAGTTGAGCTGGGATAAAATTTGGGTGTCATAAGCAATGCATACAGTTGAGATGGACCCACGGTAACTGACCTCACAGTTTATCCCTCTGCAGACTTGTGTTTTATTCCTTCTTAAGTTCATTTTGTTGATGTCAAAGTTCAGCATCTCACTGTTACCTGTAGAAAGTTCTTTGAAACCTTTTGTAGTTTTTATGTCAGAAAGGACAGGTCCTGTGACTGTCCTCCAGGGTTGTGGCTGATCCGCTAATGAACACCGTGGGCAGTGGATGAATTTGGCCACAGGTATCAGTAGAGGTCAGGAGTCTGTTGGTATCATATCTAATGGGCAGTCGTTCTGAAATCCTACAAAGACTTGAGGTTAGACATGATTTCCTCTTTTTGGGGGGATGGTAATTAAGTCTATTTAATTCTTTTTTTAAAATAGAGATACTGGGGATTGAATCCCAGGACCTCCTGCATGCTAAGCGTGCGCTCTACCACTTGAGCTATACCCTCCCCCAACATGATTTCCTCTTAATGAACACAGGCTGGCTCTTGGTGTTGTCTGTCCTGAATATACTTGTAAATTCCCTTCAAACAGTTGATGTGTGTACTTTCTATTAAGCTTGCTGGCTCTATCTTGTTTAAGTTCTTTCTAGTGAATACACAGCAGTTTCTTAGTCCTCAATATGATTGGATCACCTGGGCAGCCATAAAATTTGAATGCCTGCTTCCTCAGTTAGGCCAATTTGAATCATCATCTCTGGGCCTGGAACTCGGACATCAATATTTTTAAAAGATTCCCTACGGGTTTGATGGGCAACAAAGACCAAGAACCACTTCATTAACAGTTTCCAAAGGTCAAACACATTCCTGTGCAAATTTTCATTTCTCTGGCCGGGGATTCTGTTCTGACCTCATCTACATCCACTTTTCAGTTTCCTCTCGAAGCATAAGAACAACTGGCCCAATAGGGCTTGGCTTTTTCATCTCTGTGGGGCTCAGCAAGGGGCTTGTTCATCTCTGTGGGGACTCAGCAAGGGGCTGGGGAGGAAGGGGGCTTGCTCTGTGCAGGGATCTTAGACATGCTTGGTCCTTGGATCCTTCTAGTAACCCCTTGTTGAACCTGATTTAGTCCTCCCTTTACCGAAGTGGGACATTGTGGAGCTTGGAATTGAGTCAGGGTGACAAATTCCAGAGCATGAGCTATGGCCTCTTGTATTGCTGAGTTTATTTCCTCTCCCTGGGCAGACAAGGATGCCTGGATCCATTGAGCTTACGAGGGTAATTGAGTGGAAATCTCACACTTGTCAAATAAAAGCTGGTGAGCATAAAATTGTTCACCTAATAAATTGCTTTTATTTATAGACCCTTATTGGTGTGTTAAGTTGGTCAGGATGTGACTGAGATTATTTGATAAACCCAACTGGCTACTTCTTTAAATGTCTCCCACTGAAGGGTTCCTTCACCCAAGTAGGCAGTTCGTTCATGTGTTCTCTCTCTCTTTCTCTCTCCCTGTCGTACAAAAGGTGTCTGTCTTGTTTCAATAGAAGGGAGATTTATCAATGGCTTCAAACTTTAAACTGGGCCTGGAGGGATTGGGGTCTCAGTGTTGTAGAATCCAAATGTGGCATTTATAGGAGTTCTGAGTGTTCACCGAACAGCACAGTTTGTTTACCTGTGGAAGAGATGGCTTTTTGATAGACCTGGATATACCGGATTTACCTGGTATAGGACATATAAGTGCCTGCTGCATGCGAGGCCCTCAATAAATGGGGACTGTGGGGAATTTTGCAAAACTCAGCTTTCTATCATGTCTTTTTTTTTTTTTATTGCTTTAAATGATTGAGTGTTATTTAAGTAAAGACATAAATTCATTTGTGACTTAAAAAAAAAAACATTGTTAACTCTGAGGGCAGAAACTAGTGTCCTACATCTCTCGGTGCCTAGCTGATCATCTTGCCCTTAATAGGCTTACTCATTGATTGTAAATTACTTTAGTCTTTTCTAATTTGGAATCGCTGACACCTCTACCTTCGATGGGAACAAGCTGAGTATAAGGAGAGAGTGTCATACTGGAGCCAGGGGACCCGGGTCCTAGTCCATGATCTTATTATCTGTGTGACCTTAGGCAAGATACTTAACCACTCTGGGCTTTGGTACCTTCTCCTGGAAGTTTGGAAAATTAAACCTCATAATGTGTTCCAAAAATTAGATTTTGGATTTAGTACGGTAAATAATTAAAGCTATATACACTTATTTTTCTCCCCCACTTCCAATCCCGCAGGGCAAGACAGCGGGGAGGTAACATGGAAGTGGCACAGGGTGTAATATCTGTCTCTGGTGAATGGGAAAGTGACCCCTTAGTAACTGCCCCACAGAAATTAAGATCTATTAGAAAAAGCAACAGAGGGAAATGTATAATTTACACTTCGAGCCAGACCACCGTCTGTGGGAACACTTGGAAAATTGTAAGGTGGTGGTATTATATCTGCCGGAAGACTTCTGGAAAGCAGTCTCGCCCCAGAGCAATGTGGCCGAAACCGCACAAGTCAACTTCTGACAGTGTCATGCTTTCCCTTAATGGTGTCAACACTTTGATCTTGGCTTTCTAACCTCCAAAGCTGTGAGAGAATCTATTTCTGTTGTCCAAGTCCCTCTGTGGTGCTTTGTTAGGTAGCCTGAGCACATGAAATGCCCCAGGGGCCCCATGAAGGTCGTGGTCGGGCTAGTTCCCCTGGTCATTGACCCGCCTTGTATTGTGGTAGTTGTCCTGTAAGACTGGATTTGCCAAGGATTCTGACCCCACAGCCTCACCCTATATCTGCTCATTATTAGCACTGCTCCCACATATTTTTTGAGTTGAATTCAGGTATAATCCCTGAAACTCTTCAGACCTGGAGCCGATCCTCATAAGCCCTTCAGAGCGCTTTACTGGGGAGGAGAGTGCATCTGTCCCTGGACAGGCAGGCCTGGCGTTCTGAGTGTAATTTACTGCTCTTGAAATTAGATTCCTCATTGTTGCCATTAATCCCCCAGCACCAGGTGGGTAGGTCTTTGGGGTAAGGTGTCCAGTGTAAGTGCTTCTGTTCTTTCGTGCTATGAGGTAACTCAGACTCATGCTCTGAACCTTCTCTTTTTCATCTACATGCAAATTTACCAAATTGTTTTGCTTTTGGGAAAACCCCATGCAAGTCCTTAGAGAATCTGGCATTAATGGCTGACAAAAGAGATGGCTGTGTTCTCAGGCAAGCTCAAAGCCCTCTTTCTTCTCGCCCCTTAGAATATGATGTAGTCCTAGTTTTTCCTTAAAACAAATATTTTAAAGAGAAAACTAGTCCCTTTGAGTAAGCCAGATTAGGACCCCGCTCCTCTCTCCCTGCGTGTCTTGAGTGGATTTTGGTCATCCCTGCTCGGAGCCACTTACTTGGACAGTAAATGAAAGCCTTCTGAAGGGAAGTTCCACAGGGCTGCCTCATCAGCCCTGTTCCTCGGGAGGGATTCCTTTCCTGGAAGGGGGAGACACATTTTCTAAGAAACTCTTCAGGAAGGATGAGGAGCAGCAGGAAGGAGTCCCACAGGGCAGCAGCTCACAAACACAGAAAAGGGAGTTAGTGGCCTTTGGCTTCTGGGAACTGGCCTTTTTAGGGAGGGCGGAACAGCAGCTCCCGCTGCCCGTGTGTATCGGGCTGTGGAAACGGCGTTCCGTGGGGTCGAGATGAACTCACAAACCTCAGATGAACTGGAGGCTGGCTTAGCTACTCTGACTCCCTGTCACCTTAGGGTAATTCTCTTGGAAAGTCTTAGAGCTGAGAAATTGGTGACAGGCAAGCAGGGGAGGCCCAGACGGGTTGAAGTCGAGGAGCCCGGGGTCACTCAGGCAGAGAGTCTGGTCCAGAGTCACTGTGCGGTTTCCTCTGTCTCATGTGCTGAGGTTGGATTCCTGGCAAGAATTTCAAGGCAGGAACAAGTGGACACGAGCACTAAGGCAGCGCCCTGTGGGTGGAAGGACCCACCGTGCCAGGCTTGTGGAGAGCAGGGACCTGAGTGTGGCTGGGGTGTCCTTCAGGGTGGCTGTCCCCAGCAGGACAGGAAGCAGAGCAGGGCCTGCGGTCTCACTGCACACTTCCTGCCGCTCTGTACTCTCTTCCTCAGGCCTCTGTCTGCCTCCTGCCCCTGCCTTCTCCTGTGTTCTCGGGAACTGTTTCTGCTCCACACCCCCCTCCATTTACTGGTGTCCACAAAACCCCACGCGCAGTGAAGTTTGACGATCTCAGGAGATTCGGGTTGAGGATTATCAGGGGAAGGCCTTGCCCCTCTCCCCACAGCTCCCCTCCCTCTCCGAAGTAAGAGGCAGTGTCTCCCCTCCTCATAGGCACGGTCACTCTGACCACACCGGGACCCGCTGAGTCTTTCAGGATCACTTTTCTACCTTATGCACATTCCTACGGTACCAGGTGGAATGCTGCCATAACCATGATTCAGGTTTGTAAAGCCTGGCCAAGTGCAGCCATATGCTTTGCCTCCAGCTGAGGAGACTGAGGTGCAGAGAGGTCAAAAAATTTCGTGCCTAAAGCAACACAACTTAGTAAATGGGGTGAAGGTAGTAGCTCTCAGCTTCAGATGTTGGAAGTCCCAAGCTGAGGTCCTTGGAAGGCAGAGGAGGGAGACTTAACATTGAAACTTGTGTTTGCTTGAGGAGCTGGTGTGATCCAGGAACAGGACAGGTGGTGCTTGTGAAACTACATTGTATCTTAGTTTGTACAGAAATTCTCTTTCCTTAAATCCCTTAAGAAATGCACCTCCCAAAGCATACCACTCCATAGATGATGACTTCTTAGCTATGCTTAGCAACCTGGTGTCCATTTTCAGGCCCAGTCTTTATTTCTAAGGTGTCCCCTGGTTCCTGACAGTTTCAGCCCTTGGCTTGACTGTAGAGAAAAGGGTTTGCGATCTCTACACCCAGGTCTTTTGACAGGCTATGATCTTGTGTTGCGTCTATATTTTGGAAGGAAATGATTTGGTGTAGCAGCCTCCCTCCTGCCCCTCTCCCCCAAAAGGAAAAAAAAATATACCTTGACTTGATACAAAGTCAGATTAATAGTAATTTTTAATTGTCTGAGGTTATAGAGCTATTGTCAGTCTCTGTTTTTAAAAAGTGTTTTTCTTTTTACCTGTACCAAGTGCCTTGGCTATTTGTTTGGGCAGGACTATCCTGGTTTACACCCCTTATCACACTGTAATTATTAACAGCACCTTGTTTTACTCCTAAGAGTATCTTAGGTTGGATGATAAATAATATGATGGCTCTAATGGAGCTGAAGTTCATATTCCACAAAGTGTGCCCCTCCCCCGTGCCGTGGAGGATGGGCTGGAACTGTGGACAGGGTGATGCCAACATTTGCTGAACTTTTACCAAGGGTTACGACTAGTGAACACCTGTTACTATCCACACTTGAGCGGGTATCCTCCGAAGATAACCCCTGACCTGTGGTTGTTTGCAAGAGCGATGGCTGTGAAAGCTACAGGGAGAGCGTGTCGTCCTCGAAAGGTGGCACTTGGCAGGCCAGGTGGTTGGGCGTCTGGGTTGATTGGTTGAGCTGAGGGAATGTGGATGGTCACTGGGAAATCTCTTACCTCGTGGGTCTGGTCCATGGATCTCCTGAAGATGTGTGTGAGTCCAGTCAGTGAAGCCAGCTAACAGGAAGCCGAAGTGAGGGGACTGTGAGCCGGCCGGGCACAAGGGAAGTCCTGGTTAGGTGGAGAGGCTGGCAGGCCCCCAGATGACTGGACCTTCGCTGTCTTAGCTAGCTTGGACGATACGCTGATTGCTGTGCTTTTACAGTGGGCCGGGAGGAAGAGTGGCCAAGAGCTCCGAGGGGCTGGGCGGCTCCCCTGTGCTGTTGGGGTCTGCAGAGGCTGATGGAAGAATCTTGGGTCTGCAGCAGGGCTCAGTAAGCTAGTTCAAACTCTGTTTGTGGTGTCTGTCCTGGCTGCTTCCAGCTGTGTGATCTCCAGCTGTGTGATCTCCGTGCAGTTACCATCCGAGCCAGTTTCTTTCTTTTTTTTTTTTTAATGGAGATGCTGGGGATTGAACCTGGGACCTCATGCATGCTAATAAGCATGTGCTCTACCACTGATCTATACCCATCCCCTGAGCCAATAGCTCATATTAGTGTTAACTCTGGGGTGATGAAGACGTTAGCCACGTTTGCTGCTTTTTCTTCCGGGACCTGAAGCCCAGCTCCTTCTCCTAGGTTCCCTGATTCACTCCCTTTTCCAGGATATTCTTTTACAATTGCTCCTGAATTGGAGGCAAACACTTAGTACTGGAGGATTTTCCTTTAAGTGCTTTATGCATTTGAACTTCTGCACTTGGTGTTCTCTTTGGAACACGATGGACCCCGCTCTTGTCCTTCAGGTCTGGGTCCTGGCCTCCTCTGTGAGCTCTGCTTGGTCACCCATCTAAAATAGCTGCCATGTCTCCCTGTCTTAGTCTCTCTCTGGTCATTATTGTTGTTCTGAGCTTATCTTTTTAATTTTGTTATAGCCCCTCTTCCCTTCCTGAATTTGAGCTCTGTAAAAAAAAAGACCCTGTCTGACGTCCAGAACCTAGAAAAGTGCCTATTAAATGGTGGGTACTTTAGTTAATTTGAACTAATGACTGTTAGAATTCTGGATTCCCTATAGTCCTGTTGTTGAGATTCGTGGTGAAAAAAAGTGAGATGTGGGTGGCATCCTTTTTTATTAATAAAGGGGTTGTGCATATGCGATTTGAGGGCAGCTTCCCTGGGGATGAGGAAGAACTCATTTGACTCTGGCCTCTTTGGAGGGAGGAAGAGGGGGTGGCACTTCCTTTGCTCTGGGGTCACACAAACTGGGTGCTGGGGAGTTGCCTTTTCACTGTTCTTAATCATTTGTATGTGGGAAGGTGGTCTGCCTTGCCTCTGTCCCACCTCTTCTTCTGATGAGGTACAGGTGACCTCCAGGGGAGGGGAGCAGGGAGCCTTGTGATGGAGAATCAGATTCCCTTAAAAATGGCATTCAGATCACGGGGCTGGTTTAACGCTGTGGGGAGACCAAGGACAGCCTGGAGCCCAAGTGACAGGCCATCTGTAAAGTATCTCCCACATAGCATTCACTTCCCTCACAAAACGTGTTGGTATTATTTTCAATTGTTTTTTTTTTTCTTTTCCCACCTCTGCAAGCTTTTGTGGTTCTTGTAGAATCTTTTTTTCTTTTTTCTTTTTTAAAGTGAATGGGAGAAGGTCCCAAAATTATTAAGGAAGCTGTTTTAGCCTGTCCTAGGATTCACTCTGGAGTTCTCTGTCTCAATTTACTTCCTACCAAATACGCCCTTTAATAGACCATGTACAGAGGCTTTTCAAAGAATGTTTTTGTTCTTTCTGAATACACAGCAATTCAAGCTGAGAGTTGGTATGTTCATAATTGACCTAATGCTTCAAAGAATGAACTGGTTTAGCTAGAATTTTCCTAAAGTCTGTCCTATTGACTTAGTATTGCCCAAATAGAAAAGTGTATGATTTATAATTAGCTTTTCCCTGTTGACTCTGAATAACAGGCAGAAAGGCTGTTACATTTTAAATTGGGGTTATTTTGGACAGCTCTTCTCAATACTGTGTATAAAATAGAGTACATGGTCTTATATTTGGGTATAATTATTTTTGCTTGTCAGAATATGGCTGGCAAATTCCACATTTCCAGGTCTGGAGTCAGTGCTGAGAGCTCTAAACAGTTGTCTAGAAGAAAGTTGGACAGGAGAGTCATAAAGGACTCACCTGGTGTGGAGGAGTGGTTTCATGTTCAAAGCCAGTGTGGGCACTGGGGATTTTCCCGTCACCTGGTGCCTCAAGGTATAAGGGCCTTGTATGTTTTGTTCATGGAGCTTAAGCAGTCTCTCAGTTATTAGCTTGTAGATAATTACCAGAAATATGAACTCCAATCGGTGCTTATTTATTTAACCCTTTGCCTTTTCTCCTAGTCATGTTGGTTGGTGACATTATGAAAACTTAATGAAAAAGTAGGCTCAACTATTTCATTAGCTGTTCTGTTGATTGACTTGGACTAAAATCATAGCTGTGTAATCAGCTGCCTTTCCTCTTCAAACCTCATTCCATTTGCCAAGAAATAATTTTAGATTGTAGGACAGCGTGGGCCAGGGGGCCGAAGTCTGTGTCAGAGTGTTTCTGTGGGACCTTAAATTTTAAAAAATGATTGCTTCTCTGTATGATGACATAGAAAAATCCCATGGCCAGGCCTGAGGAGAAGGAGGCTTGGGGAGGAACACACAGAGCTTCGAGCAGGTTGTTAAGCAAAACCTGGAGCTGGTGGAAGAGGCACTGACAAGAACAGGGGATCCAGGGCGCTCCAGCAAGGCCTCACCTTCCTCCACTCTCAGTAGCACAGAAGGAAATACACCAAATGCTGCCTCAGTGAACACGGTGCCTTTAATTTTAACTTTCTGTGTTTTGGAAGACTTACTCCTCTGGGGGAACTGCAGGCACAACTTGAGTCTGATAGGTGGACCTGAAGAGTCATGACCCCAAGGGGAGGGACCAGGAACCAAAGACAGCAGTAACAGGATGTTATTCAGGACTTCGCACCTGAGCCAAGCTGACCGAGCTCCGGGGAGCCTGGGCAAGATGGAATCGCACCCTGAAATTCACTCCGACGTTGAAGGGGGCCCAGGATCGTCCATGCTGAAAGAATCATCAGGAAAAGAAAAATGTCTAAAGATTAGAACTGTGCTGTATGTAGAATTTGGGAAAAAAGTTTTGAAGTTTTGGGGAGGTTCCAAATAAGTAGGGGCCTTGTTCTGAATACGTTGTTCTTGAATTATGAGAAATAATTGATTGTGATAGTTGCATCATCTTGATTTTTTTGTGGCAACACCTGTTGTTCTTTCTTGTCTCTTTTGAGGATGTAAAATAAATAGGGTCACTAATTGGGGATAGGTGTTTATTTTTGTGTTAAGTAGCAAGTATTTAGGTTTGCCCAGAACACACTTTGCATTATAAATCAGGTGCTGTGGGAGATGAAAACAGTAAAGACAGCCTGTGGCCTCCTGGGGTTTATAACTTCCAGTGGAGGGGATTGAGTTAGATTGCATGTTGGACTGAGATTTCTGGTGATTTCAGCAGCGGCTGGGCTGGCAGAAGAAGGTGCTTTCTTCCCTGCCCATGAAAGGTTTTTCCAAAGTATACGAACAGTATAAATTAGAAGCCCTGCACTCTAGAATGTTTTCCCTAAGGAACTTGTCTCAGGTACCTGGGATTAATTAGCTTGCACCTCTTAGTGTACATCCAATAATTTAGATTTCTCAAGATTTCCCATTCAAATGGCTTTTTCTTAGAGTTAGTGGCAGAGGCTTGTGATGGGAGTTCTTGGCAGGGAGAGGGTCAGAGCTTCCTAGGTGTCCAGCCTGTTTCCCAGGCTTTGGTCTAATGGTGATTATAGGCTGAGGGAATCCTGTTCTCTTCTGGTTTCATGCAAAGCCATGTCGTGCTGTGTGCCCTGTTTCTCTTGGGCTCAGAGTCTGTTATGTAAATAGCAAAAGAACATAAAGTTAAGTAAAGCTAACCCTAAATCCAAGAAAGTTCCACTGCAAGCCAGAGCATCTCCAAGTATCCGTGGTGGTTATTGCCAAATTCTCATCTGCTTCCTGCAAGTTTTGGACAGATGGGGATATTTGTATGCAGGTTTTATAAACACCGGACTCCTAGGATGTCCAGGGCTGAGGTGACGCAAATATTTGCCAAAGTTTTTATAGACAAATGGTCTGTTAATCATAGCTGCAGCCTCAGAGTAAGCAGCTTCCACATGGGCTTCTGTTGTAAGAACGGTATGGCTGGTGGGGCCTGTGTGTAAACCCAAGGCCCACGTGTGACCTCTTGTCCTCTGGTCCTCTGCTCCTATGCCAGTAGTCACTGTTCCGTGCTGCGGCAGTGACTGCCTGGGAGATCTCGCTGTTGACAGCCCTCTCCTCTGACTCAGGGTGGCAGATACTGTTTTTGATAGAACCCAGCCAACTCGTATCCTGTTGCACACAGTGATGTAATCCGTCTGCAGCTGTTTCTGGATTCATTTGCTTGCTGCTCTTTAAGACCCGAGTTAATCATAGGTCTGAGTTAAACTTTGTCATGGGTCAAGAGAGAAAGGCCAGCTGGCTATTTCTGGTTGGGACGTTTTTGGTGTGTCTTCCACTGCTCATTTGACTGCCTTCTCTTGAGGCATCAGAAATGAGAACTTCATTGGTGGGGAGCTCTGCCTGGAGCCTCGCTGCTCTGAGCTTGTCCGCAGACCAGCAGTGTTGCCATCACCTGAAGCTTGGGAGAAGCGTCTTGCCACAGACTTAGGGAGTCAGAGTTTGTATTTGACGTGGGGCTCCAGGTGACCCACATACAATGGGCCTAGGCCAGTCTCCGGTCGTCTGCTTGGTTGAAGCTGAGTTGCTTCCTCATCTGGGTTTGGAGAGTGTAGGGAAGGTGCTCATGGTTTTAAGGTCTGGGTCCTGCGTGTGAGTGGCACCCAGCCCTTCCTCTCCTGTGCATCGTGGTCCCACCTAACTCCAAGAGGGCTAGGAAATCGAGTCAGACCATGTGCCAGGAATGAGAAGAGGAAGGACAGACTCACAAATGGGCCAGGTGATGGACTGGGTGAGCCCCACTGAGGATGGAGTTCAGCTGTCGACATTACTCCTTTTGTTACTCCTTTACTGTTTGTTTTTCTTAAATCATTATACTTTTAAGTCTACTCATTGCTGATGAGAGAAAAAGATATTCATTTTATTTCTAACCATGGATAACACCAATATTAACTGTTGAGTGACTCACTTTGATCGAGAAAATACCCAACGTCTAAGACTATGCAGGTGTGGGTTTCCCCCTAGTCTGTCTTCTTCCTCTCCTCTCATGATGGAAAGTGACCAGCGTACACAAAAGCAGAGGGAGTGGTGGAATGAACCCCTGAGCACCCGACTGTGACTGTCAATATGTACATCGACTCATGGCTACTCTTGCTTCAACCCTCCACCAACTCACTTCCTGTCCTGGATGTGAAGTGTCCGTGTGTGTGTGTGTGTTGTGTGTGCGCAAGTTTGATGAGTAAAGAGTGGTGTTATGGGCTAAATTTTGTCCTTGCAAAACTCCTGTGTTGAAACCCCAGAGCCCAGTACCGCAGAAGTGACTGTTTGGACATAGGACCTTTAAAGAGGTGATTGAGTTAAAAAAATAAGATCAGGGTGGGTCCTAATCCAATACAGTTAGTGTCCTTGTAAGGAGAGAAAATTTGGACACACAGGCACATGCGTGGAGGAAGGGGTGGCCGTCTGCAAGCCAAGGAGAGAGGCCTCAGAGGAAAGCATCCCTGCCTTCACCTTCATCCCGGACTTCTAGCCTCCAGAACTGTGAGAAAGTACGTCGCTGCGGTTTCAGCCACTCAGTCTGTGGCATTTTGTTGTGGCAGCTCTAGCAAACTAATACAAAGTGCGTATCATTGCTGTTTTTTTTTTTTTTTTAAAGGAAGAGCACCAAAACCCACTTTTGTTACTAAGTCATTAACGCATTTGTTAGGTAATTTTCACAAGTCTTTGTAGGAAAGGGTCAATATGATTATGTATACACATAAACACTTAATAAATCGTTGAAATCATATTGTACCTCTTCTCAAGTCACAATTTTTTTAGTTTTTATGTCATACAACAGGCACAAAATACTATATAAAGCAGAGGGATAGCTTTAGAGAATTATTATAAAGTTAACACCCTTGTAACCACCACCTAGGTCATGAAATAAGGGTCTGCTAGCTCTGCTCCCCCCCGACTTAAGGTGTCCCAATCACAAGCCCTTCCCTTTTCTCCAAACGAAAGTCAACATCAAACTCTTCATGGTCTGTGTTTCTTTTATATCTTCCTCAGTATACCTGTAGTGTATTTCTTTTTTCAGAGTTTTCATTAGCTTGCATACTTGGGTTCACATTCTACTTTTTAAAAATGTGGTGTTATTTAATTCAAGCAATGCCTTTTGATAACCCAGGTCCTATATTTATTTATCTTTTAAAACAACTCTAAAATAGGCTGACATGCTCATATATTTTAGCCATTTATCTGTTCGGGGGCATTTGCAATTTGGCTACTTTTGAAAGTAGAATTTTGAGTATAATCATCACCTCTGGACTGATTCTTTAATTCTGCACCGTATAACCATTCATCCTGAAAACACACATCCAGCACCTTGTCTGCCACAGGAACTGGGAGCAGGCATAGAGGAAAGAAAGTGCTGGGCTTTTCCCATAAGCATTAAAGCTTAGCTCTGTAGAGTCCATTTCTAAAAGTTAAATCTGAGGCAAAGGATACACTGGCTTTGTAGGTTTAATTCAACAGAACGGGGTCATTTAAAAAAAATTGGATCAGTTTGAAATATGTCAGTCTTGTAAACGTGTCTGTGTTGACTCAGAGCCCGGCCAACATTGGAAGGGAAAATAAAACTGGGTCTGGCGTGGTACCTTCGAGTCAGTCTGATTCCCAGTAAGGCTGATGGTTTTGCAGCACCATTTCCTGCTGGGTTTTCTGAACAGGTCAACTCTCTATCTCTAATGGTCCCTTACCAGTGAGATAGGGCCAAGCTCTCTCCTCATTGGTGTCCCTGACTTGAATCCAACCCTCTTCTTGCTGGCGTGGCTGCAGGTGCTCATGCTCGTCCATCAAGAGCCCTTCTCCTACCTCATGCCAGTTGCTGCTGTCAGTTTCCACAGCTGTTCGGAGCCTTAGACCCGTTTCACTTCTTCTGAGCCAGTGGTCAGGGATGGTAGGACTGGCAGGTGTGAGGGGCCACTGGTGACGGGGCCCATGGTCCCCATTCAGTGGCTGGTGTCCTAGGCATCATCCTAAATCCTTTCGTCCCCGTCCTTCCCTCAGGCGTCTACCACAGCTAGATTCTAGGGGCAGGGAGGGATCTTTGACCTGCCCTTTGCAAAATCCCTCAGGCCAGGTACCCCGGAGCGTGAAATTTGGTTCTAGTTCAATCATTTAGCTGACCTTGACGTCTTGGGCCAGTGTTCCTCTCTGGGGTTCATGGGCTGTACTAGATTTTCCAAGATGTGTTCTAACTCTCACCCACTATGATCCAACAATCATTTACCACCCACTATCTTTCCTGGAGAGGTAATTCTCCATGCGGTTCCAGACCAAATCCATGAGGAATGCTTGTTTAAAATGAAGATTTTGAGGGGTGGGGTTCAGCTCAGTGGTAGAGCTCATTCTTAGCATGAGCAGGGTCCTGGGTTCAATCCCCAGTACCTCCGTTAAAAATAAAATAAAATATAGATTCTCAGTCTCCACCCTAGATCTGCAGACTCAGAACCTCAGTGAGTGGAGTCTGTTTTTAATGAGCTTCTCGTGTGACTTCATTGCAGATTAAAATTGTGAGACGTTCATCTTCGAGTTAGAGTGTGTGGCCACAAGGCAAGAGGAGGGAGCTCTTAAAACATCCCTAGTATCTTCCTTCAGTGCTGGCAGAGGGGTTCTTCATAGTGACAGCAGTGGGCTGGTGGGTGCCAGGTCTAGGACTGTGTTAACTGAGGTTGTGGGAGAAACAGGTGTTTAAAGCAGAGGCGCCAGTTGGTGTGGGACCTCACGGCCAGCAGAAGCTAAGCAGGTGGTGTCCTGAGATAAGAGCTGATGATGTGGGGTCTTAAGCTCTAGGGAAGAGTCCCCCTTGCACCAACTCCCTGGAGTTGACCCAAACCTCACAAGCGAGTGAAGGGCATGGTCCTCCACAAGGCTGCCCTCCCCTTCAGACACTAGCTCCAACCAGCGGTCCTAATGGCCACCCTCACTTCTGACCAACTAGCTGCAGTAAATTCAGGGGTTCCCACCACCCCTTCCAGTTTAATTACTTGTTAGAACACAATTACTGTTTTATTATGACAGATACAAAGTGGAACCAAAGGGAGAGAGTCCACAGGGT
Organism: Camelus ferus; assembly: GCF_009834535.1. Classification (NCBI taxonomy): domain Eukaryota; kingdom Metazoa; phylum Chordata; class Mammalia; order Artiodactyla; family Camelidae; genus Camelus; species Camelus ferus. Next base: position 37,217,863 of record NC_045709.1, read on the forward strand.
GAGTTCTGGGAGGATCTCAAAACTCTAAGCTTCTTTCTGTTGTCCCCGAGGGGGCAGGACATGTCACCCTCCTAGCACATCAGTGTGTGATAATACTCAAGAGTATGGCCAACCAGGAAATCTCCCCCAAGCTTTGGTGTCCAGGGTTTGTATTGGGTTTCATTATATAGGCATCATCAGTTTCACCATTGGCCATGTGACTGATCTCACCTCCAGCTCCCTCTATGGTGGTCAGGCTGATAGCATGTGACTCAAAAGGCCCAACCTTTTAATTCAAAGTTTGATCTTTCTTCTGTGTCTAGTCCCCATCCTGAGTCATTTGTTAGCATAACCTTTCTAGGGCCCAACCATGAGTCACCATGTTAGCATAAACAGTCAGGGCCCACACTTAGATTACTTGGGAAATTCCATGATTTAGAGGAATGAGGACAAGTACCAGCCAAAGTTTTTTTCCCCTACCTTTCCAGCTTTACTGAGGTATATTGACAAAATTGTAAGACATTTTAAGTTTACAGTGTAATGGAATGTAATGACTTGTGTGTGCATTGTGGAAAGATTCCTCCCATTGAGTTAATTAATACATCCATCACTTCATGGTCATCCTTTTTTGGGGTGTGTGTGTGTGTGAAAACATTTAAGGTCTATTTTAGCAAATATCAATTAAACAATATACTTTCATCAACTATAGTCACTCTGATTTTAATTAGATTCTCAGACCTTATTCATCTTAGAGCTGAAAGTATGTACCCTCTAACCAACCTCTCTCTTTTCATCTGTGCCTCTGTCCCTGCTCCCTCCATCACAACCACTTTTCTTCTGTTTCTGTAAGTTTGACTTTTTTTTTTAAGATTTTATATGTAAATGATACCATGCAGTATTTATCTTATTTCACAAAAAAAGCGTAATGCCCTCCAGGTTCATCCATGTTGTCACAAATGACAGGATTTCCTTCTCTTTTAAGACTGTAGAATATTCCATTGTGTGTATATGTGTGTGTGTGTGTGTACATATACACATCACATTCTCTTTATCCATTTGTTTGTTGATGGACATGTAGGTTGTTTCTTTACCTTGACTACTGTGAATAATGCTGCAGTGAACATGGGAGTACAAGTATCTCTTTGAGATACAGATTTCATGTCCTTTGAAATGAAACTACTACCAGAAGTACAATTGCTGGACCACTGTATGGTAGTTCTATTTTTAACTTTTTGAGGAATCTTCATATTGTTTTCCACAGTGGCTGTACCAATTTACATTCCCATCAACACTGCGTGAGGGTTCCCTTTTCTCCACCCCCTCTCCATTTGTTTCCTGTCTTTTTGATGATAGCCATTCTAACCAGTGTGAGGTGGTAACTCAGTGTGGTTTTGGTTTGTATTTCCCTAATGACTGGTGATGTTGAGCACCTTTTCATGTGTCTGTTGGCCATCTTTATGTCTCCTTTGGAAAAATGTCTATTCAGATCCACTGCCTACTTTTTTTTTTTTTAACATTTTTTATTCAGTTATAATCATTTTACAATGTTGTGTCAAATTCCAGTGTAGAGCACAATTTTTTAGTTATACATGAACATATATATATTCATTGTCACATTTTTTTCTCTGTGACCTACCATACAATCTTGTATATATTTCCCTGTGCTATACAGTATAATCTTGTTTATCTAGTCTACATTTTGAATTCCAATCTGTCCCTTCCCACCCCCAGCCCCCTTGGCAACCACAAGTTTGTATTCTATGTCTATGAGTATTTCTGTTTTGTATTTATGCTTTTTTTTTTTTTTTAAGATTCCACATATAAGCGATCTCATATGGTATTTTTCTTTCTCTTTCTGGCTTACTTCACTTAGAATGACATTCTCCAGGAACATCCATGTTGCTGCAAATGGCGTTATGTTGTCAGTTTTTATGGCTGAATAGTATTCCATTGTATAAATATACTACATGTTTATCCAGTCCTTTGTTAATGGACATTTAGGCTGTTCCCATGTCTTGGCTATTGTAAATAGTGCTGCTATGAACATTGGGGTGCAGGTGTCATTTTGAAATAGGGTTCCTTCTGATATATGCCCAGGAGCGGGATTCCTGGGTCTTATGGTAAGTCTATTCCTCATCTTCTGAGGAATCTCCATACTGTTTTCCACAGTGGCTCTACCAAATTGCATTCCCACCAGCAATGTAGGAGGGTTCCCTTTTCTCCACAGCCTCTCCAGCATTTGTCATTTGTGGATTTTTGAATGATGTCCACTGCCTACTTTTTAATCGAGAAGTTTTTTTGCTGGTTAAGTTGTGTGATTTCTTTATATTAGATATTAACCCCTTGTTGGATATGTGATTTGCAAATACCTTCTCACATTCAGTAGGTTTCCTTTTCATTTTGACGTTGGATTGCTTTGCTGTGCAGAAGCTTTTTAGTCCCACTTGTTCATTTTTGCTTTTGTTTCTCTTGCCTTTGGATCTTAGCAACAAGAATATTGCTAAGATTGATGTCAAGGAGGTTACTAGCTACATTTTCTAGGAATTTCATGGTTTCAGGTCTTATATTGAAATCTTTATTCCATTTTGAGTTAACTTTTGTCCCTGGTGTAAGATAATGCTCTAATTTCATTCTTTTGCATGTGACTGTGCAGTTTTCCTATCACTATTGAAGAGACTGTCTTTCTTCATTGTATGTTCTTGGCTCCTTTGTTGTAAATTAACTGTCTCTATATGTGTGGGTCTATTTCTGGGCTCTTAGTTCTGTTAGGCTGATCTCTGTGTTTTTAATGCCAGTGCCATACTGTTTTAATTACTATAGCCTTGTAATATAGTTTAAAACCAGAGAATGTGATGCCTCCAGCTTTGTTGTTCTTAGGATTGCTCTGGCTGTTTGGGACCTTTTGTGGTTACATACACATTTTAGAAACATTTATTCTAGTTCTCTGAAATATGCAATTGGAATTTTGATAAAGATTGCATTGAACTGAATCTGTAGATTGCTTTGAGTAGTATGGATATTTAAAAAATATTAATTCTTTGTATCCATGAACATGGAAAATTTTCCGTTTATTTGTGTCTTCAATTTCCTTCATTGGTGTCTTACAGTATACAGGCCTTTGATTTCCTTGGGTTAAACTTATTCCTAAGTGTTTGTTCTTTTGATGCAACTGTAAATGGGATTGTTTTCTTAATATTTCTTTCTGATAGTTCATTATAAGTGTACAGAAATGGCACTGATTTCTGTAGACTGATTGTGCATAGATACTTGTATTCTTTTGATGAATTGACCCCTTTATCATTATATAATGACTTCCTTTGTCTCTTATTACAGTCTTTGGCTGGAAGTGTTTTTGTTTGTTTGTCTGTTTGTTTTTTGATGTAAGTATTGCTCCCCCTGCATTCTTTTGGTTTCCATTGGCATGGAGTATCTTTTTTCCATACCTTCATTTTCAGTTTGTGTGTGTCCTTATAAAACTGGTGTGAATCTCTTATGGACAACATATGGGTGGGTCTTGTTTTTTATCCATCCAACCACTTTGTGTCTTTTGATTGGAGAATTTGTTCTATACACATTTAAAGTAATTATAAATATGGAATTTTGCCATTTTGTTAATTGTTTTTTGGTTGTTTCTGCTTTGTTCCTTTCTTTTGCTTTCTTTGTGATTTGATTCTTTTCTGTAGTAACATACTTTGATTCCCTTATCTTTTATCTACCACAAGCTTTTGTGTTGTGGTCAATAAACAAAAGGTCTTGAGCCTTACATGATACATATTTAAAACAGTCTATTTTAAGCAGATAACTCCAAACACTCATAGAAGCTCTACCTTTTTACACTCCCACATTTTATGTTTCTGATATCACAATTTACATCATTTTACATTGTGTATATTAGGAAGTTTTAGTAAGTTTTTGTTGTTAGTTATTTTTAGTAATTTTGTCTTTCAACCTTCATACCGTAATTATGTGATTTACCCATCAGCATTATAACGTTGAGTGTTCTGAATTTAACTATATATTTACCTTTTCCAGTGGGTTTTATAGTTTCATGTTTTCCTGTTACTAATTAGCATCCATTGCAGCCTGAAGAACTCCCTTCGTTTCTTTGTAAGGCTGGTCCAGTAGTGATGAAATCTTTTGGCTTTTGTGTGTTTGGAAAACTCTTTGTCTCCTTCACTTCTGAAGGACTCATGCAGGTAGAGCATTCTTGGTTTTTTCTTTCAGCACTTTGAATATATCATGTCAGTCTCTTCTAACCTGCAAAGTTCTGCTGAAAGATCTGCCGATAGCCTTATGGAGTTTCCCTCTTATGTCACAAGTGGCTTTTCTCTTGTTGCTGTTAAGATTCTCTCCTTGTCTTTATTTTTGTATTTTACCTTGATAAGATTTTATTTTTATACTTTGTCTCTGTTTATGCGATTTTCGTTGTGTGTGTGTGTGTACAGATACTACTTTTAAACGAATACCATAGAGTTTTGATTGTCTTTGAAATGCTTTTAAAATCTGGTCATTTCTTTTAACTTTTTATTTGAAATAATTTCAAATTGACAGAAATGTTGTAACAGTCACAGAACTCCTCTATGCCCTTCACTCAGATTCCCTAATATTAGATCCTACCATATTTGCCATTTTCTCTATTCATGCATATTATTCCTTTTTTATCTGAAGTATTTGAACGTTTGAGGCTTGTAGACATGCTCCATTACCCCTAGACATTTCAGCATGTATTTCCTAAAAACAAGGACACTTACCTGCATAATCATTGTTTATCCGCCAAAAATCATAAATTATCATTAACACACTTCTGTCTAATCCTCAGACTGTGTAACTAGTTTTCCCACATTGCTGTTTTAGGCCCAGGATCATGTGTTGTATTTAGTTGTCATATCTCTTTAATGTCCTTCAATATAGAATGGCTCCACAGTGTCTCATGTCCTGGATAGTTTGGAAGAATATGTGGATCATTACTCTGTAGAATGCTCTTCAATTTGGGTTTGTCTGATGTTTCATCATAGCAGGAATTCAGTGAATCACCCAATGACCACTTGTCTCGTTACTCACGATGGTAACTTTTATCACTTGGTTAGGATGATGCTTGCCAGGTTTGTCCATTCTAAAGTTAATTACTAAACAAAACAAAACACCTTTTTAACCTCATATTCTTTGAAGGTAATATCTTAAATAAGTTTTCAACTGAAAACTTACACTGTCATTAGGATATAGTAATGCAGTTGATTTTTCTTTTTTTTTTTTTTTGGTTTGTATATTTTACATCTTACAATTCTTAGTTGGTAGTATTACTGTTGGTATTTTTGATATGTTTTGCTGGTAAGCAAAATTGCTCATGGATATAGTTTTTAATATATTTAAAATGTAAGTGTATAAAATGTAAATTATGGAATTTTTAATGTAACGCTTATGCTAATAAAGGAATTTAAGAATAAATCTGATATAGAGTTACAAATTCAGTTCATATTAAATAGCAATTAAAATTTTTTTAAAGGAGGACTTTAAGTTGCAATGTTTTTTCTTGTTTTGGCTTTCTAGAGTAAATTAGTAATCGGAAGTTGAATTTTAAACTCTGATTTCTGATTCACTTCGGTTATCTTTATGGTAGAGTGGAGGAGTTCCAGGGTTAGGACCAAGCAGAGGGAGGTGAGATGAGTGTTACTGGAGGGGGGAGTAAGGCTGGGAGATTGAATTGGATCTAGTGTACTTGAAATGTAGGAACATGGTTAATTGTATTGGTCATACCTTCTTATTGTGTCTTTCAACCAATTCCTGCCTGGTTTCCTTGCCTTCTTCAGTCTATCGCCTACAGAGCGGCTTAAAACTTGCACTAGTTCCCTTTCACCTTCAGGATAAAGTCCAAATTCTTAAGTTTGGAATATAGGCCCTTTGGTTCCCTTCTTAGCACAGAAACCCGTGCAGTTTTGAACCTGCTATCCCCAGGCAGTATGTCTTTGCAGTCTGGTTTAATTTTTCTGGAAGGTTTCTCTCCTCTTCCTCCTTGTCTTCTCCGTGAACAAAGTGACTCTCCTGGACTTGACTCAAGCTTTGTCTCTTCCTGGAAATCCTCCCTAGCCTCCCTCAAGGCTAATGGTTCCCAGGCCTGGCTGATGACCAGAGTTGTGCAGGGGGTGTTAAAAAGGCCACCAGCTGGGTTCCATCTTGACTCAGTCAGATGCATTCATTTGGGATGGGACTCCAGATACCTGTCGGTCTTTATTTTAAAACTCCCCAGTCTGAGCTGGGGATTTTGACTTAGCCAGGGTTGGGACCATTGGTATAAATACCAGACCAGGTATGCCAAGGTACACTCTATGGTGGGTTCTCAAACCTGAGCTGCCATCAGCATCACCTGGAAGACCTGGTTCCGGAAGACTGCTGGGACCCACTCTCAGAGTTTGGTTCATAGGTCGGGTAGGGCCTGAGGATTTGCATTTCTGACAAGTTAGGGGATGCAAATTTTGCTGCTCTGGGGACCACAGTTTGAGAACCTGTGCTGTACTGAAGATGGGTGGACTGGGCGATTGATCCCTTCGCCTTGCTTTGGTGGCTAAGGGACTGCTGCCACTGCCCCGTGGCTACTCTCTGAGCAATCTTTGAGGTAAAGCTTTTCCAGAAAGAAAAGAGTGGGTCAGTGGTTTTGATTCAGGAGATTTTGCTCCCCAGGCAATGTCTGAAGACATTTTTGGGTGTCACAGCTTAGGATGGGGGGATGCTCCTGGTATCCTGAGGAGAGAATCCAGGGGTGCTTGTCACTCTGTTACAAAGCAGGGGAGATCTCCCTCTAACCAAGAAGCACGCAGCCTGAAACGTGCTGAGCCTGCGAGGTTCTGCCTTAGGGTAGGTCTCTCTGTGAGATCTGTCTGCATGCCTCTCACTAGTCCTTTACCCCAGTCCCTGCTCCTGGACTCCCTGACCCAGATCACCCTAATCCCCTATGTGCCTGCCCCATGAACCTTGCCTAGGCTTGGCTCCAGGAGCCTCTTGTCATCAGGGCTGGCAGAATCTCCAGGAAAAACTAACCAATGATTAATAATTTGCCACTGCGAAAAGTGCTTTTAAAATGCGTTATTCTTTCAACAATAAATGAGTGACTTGAGTGCATGAGGACACTTGTTGAATGATTGACTGACCCTGGCTGACCCACACATTCCCTCCTCCTCATAGAGACATGTAGGGAGGGTTGTGCAAGTGAGCGTTCTCTGCCGCTGCTTCTCCACCAGCGAGTCACACGTTTACCTCATCAGCAGAGTTTTGAGTGACATGCTATGTGCCAAGCCCAGTGAACCACCACAGAAAGACTGGATCCTGCCCTCATGGAGCTCTTGTTCAAGAGGAGAGGGAGAAAAGAAATCAGTGATTTATTCTTTTCTCTCAACAAATAGATTGTCGTAAATGGGTGAAGAAAAGTTGGAAGAAGGAATGAGAGAATCGGGATTTGCTTTATTCTGGACAAAGCAGTCTAGACCTCGGGAGGCGATGATTAGCTTGAGACCTGGAAGAGAAAAGGTCCAATCATGGGGGAGAATGAGCCGGAGGTTCTGTTCCCAGCAAAGGGACAGCAGTCAGGAGCGGGGCAAGCTCTTGGGACCACAGCAGGACAGTGGGGCTGGAGATGGGTTGGGGAGCAGGGGGGCCCCGGCACGCACAACACTCCGTCAGGTGTGTAGGTGTAATTCTAGTGCAGAACAGCACGGTCTTGTACTTTGAATACATCATTTCTGGCTTCTCATAAAAGATCACGGGGAAGCCTAGTGGAGGCGGGCAGGTCAGTCAGCAGGCTCCTGCAGCTCTGAGAACCGCTGGTGACTTCGGCCTCACTAGGAGCAGCAGAGCTGCCAAGAAGAGGTTGGGGTCAGGCTGCGTTTTGGGGGTAGCAGCTGGGGGCCCAGGTGATGGGTTGGCTGGGTGGGTAAGGGGAAGGGAGGCATCAAGGGTGACAGGTTTCTGGTCTGAGCAGTGGGCTCTGTGAGGTTCACCTTCACAGAGATGGGGACAAGCAGTTTTGGTGGGAAAGCAGGTGGTCCCTTTTGGACATTAGAATGGAGATGCCTCTTAGACATTTGGGAGGAAATGACAAGAAGAAACATAACTGTAGGTGTCTGGAGTTTGGAGGAGTAGCCTGGCTGTAGACTTTAGGTGGTATTTGAGGGCACAGGAGATGGAAAGGTAAACCCCTGGGAAAGGTAGGGGGGCTCCGCTCAAGTCAGTGGCCTGCAGAGTAAATGAGAGGGTCTCAGGTGCAAGGTCACACCATCAGTGGGCATCGTAGGGGGTCTGAAAGCCCATCCTTATATGTTTAACGGAAGATAGAAATAGGTCCCAGAAGAGATGAGAACAAGAGAGTGAGCAGCTGGGGTTTCTGTTGGATGTGGAAGTGACTTGGACTGATGCTGGGAGTTGGGGTCAAGGGGAAGCCAGACCCAGCAGCTAAAGCTGCCGAAGAATAATAGGCAGAGACAGAATTTTCTGGAAGGTAGCCTGGGCCCTGGCCTTCATAGGTGTCAGAGGTCTTTACTGGTAGGTGGGGCATGGGGCCAGAAAATGGAATTGGAAACTGGAGGGCCACCCACAGGCTACAGGGAAGTCATGTCCCCAGGGGCCGAGAGCAGGGAGCTGAGGGTAGAGGGGTGTTTGCTAGTCACAGAGAGAGTTCCAGGGAGTTTGATGGGAGGCCGGGGAAAGGGGCCATATTGGGGGTGTAGAGGGAGGCTAGTGGCCTGGTTTTGGTGGAGGTGCAGGGGACTTACAGGGGAGTGGGGCGTGTGTGGCCCGTAGTGGGTCCAGAGGCTGCATGGAGAACATGCCCTTGGGCGGAGGGTTGGAGGGGGGTCAAAATAACAAACCCTTCACGGGGCACCGTTATTGGAAAACTGTGCCCACTTGATATTGAGAAAGTATAGCTGTGACGCCACTGCTTCTCCAGCTCTGTTCCCCGAGGCCCTTGAGTGAGAGGGGTGAAGGGGGCCCCTATGGAGTGTAGAAGTGTCAGCTGAAGCAGCTCCCTGCAAGCACCGCAGGTCTTTGCCAATTTTTCTGTTTGTTCAGTGTTGACTTGTTTTTGGTTTTTTTTAAAAAGCTGTACAGTTTACTAAAACTTGCAGGACGATGTGCCACTGTTTCTGTGGCTCTGTGTGCTCCCGGGGCCCCTGTGAGTCCTCCCTGCAGTGTGGGCGCCCTCACTCAGGCACACGGCTCTGCAGGGCATTTGGCCTTTACAGCAGAGGGAACAGATTGTACTGGATGTTTGACATGTCACTTCCTTCTCACTTTATGGGAAACGAGACTCAGGAATGGTGGCCAAGTGTGAGCTGCGGAAGGAGGAGGCCTTCCTCAGAAGAGACCTCAGGTGTTCCCTCACCTTCACAGTGTCCTGGGAACCGAGTTGCTCAAGGAGGGCGCAAACTCTCTAGGACACCGTCCTGCCGTCGCGTGAGCCTGGTCTGTGGTGATAGTGCTAAGTGCTAAGCTACACCAGTGCTTTTAAAACATAAGACCTCAACCCATTAGTGGGTCATTACAACAGGTGTTTCTTTTTAAAAATAATTTAAAATAATTCTTTAAAAATTATTTTAAGAAATGTGGTAAATTACATGTAACACAATGTTTACCATCTTAACCATTTTTAAGTGTACAGTCAAGTGGCTTGAGTGGCATTATACCCCTGGGCAACCATCAACACCACGCACAGAATTCTTGGGAAAACTGAAACTCTGTACCCATTACTACAATTCCCTGTCGCCCCATTTCCTCATCCTCTGGCGGTCACCATTTTACTTTCTGTCTCTAGGTTTTTGACTCTTCTGGATACGTCACATAAGTTGAATCCTATGGTATTTGTCTATCCTCAGGGTTCATCCATGTTGTAGCAGGTGTCAGAATTTCCTTTTTAAGGCTGAATAATATTTCATTGTACAAGGATACCACACTTCGTTTATCCATTCGTTGGTTACTTGGGCCGCTTCCACCTTTTGGCTGCTGTGAACAATGCTATCATCATGGTATACCATGACCTGCATTTCTTTTTTTAATGGAGTAGGATAGAATGGCAAATATCAGAGTAGAATAGAAAATACCAGCGGAAACGTGTATGTAGTGTGGGTGGACCTTCTGAGTGTTCAAGAGCATTTGGGAATCTGGATTTTTATGGGAAATTTACTTCTTTTAGCGATTATTTTTAATTTTTATTTTTTTAACATAGGTATTATTTTTTAAGATAATGTGCACCGTTATTATTACTTGTTTGTTGTAGGGATCTTGTGTGTGGGCGTCCAGTGAGTGACTTCCGGTATGAGAGGATATGTACCAAGGATTTTTGATAAGTGCTGCAGAAGCTGCCCATGGGTCCAGGGAAGGAGAGGTTTGCTGGAGAGAGGTCAGAGAGGACTCTACAAAGGGGCTAGAACTGAAGCAGGTATCGATTAAGTCGAATTTAAAAATAGGGGCAACAGGAACACTTATTGCTGGTGGGAGTGCAAAATGGCCCAGCTACTTTGGGAGACAGTTTGGCAGTTTCTCATGAAACTGAACATACTCTTATTATCTGATTCCAGCAGTTCCTCTCCTTGGCATTTACCCAAAGGAGCAGAAAACTTGACATCCACACAAAACCCTCCACACGGATGCTTATAGCAGCTTTATTCGTAATTACCAAAGCTTGGAAGCAACCAAGATGTTTTTTCATTCGTGAATGAATAAATGAACTGTGGTCCGTCCATACAATGGAATATTGTTCAATACTAAAAAGGAAAAAAAATGAGCTATCAAGCTATGAAAAGACATGGAGGGACCTTAAATGCTTATTATTCAGTGAAAGGAGCCAGTCTGAAGAGGCTACATAGTATGTGATTCCAATTATATGACATCCTGGAAAGGTGGAACTGTGGAGACAGTGAAAAGATCAGTGGTTGACAGGGGTTAGAGGGAGGGAAGGATGAGCAGGTGGAACATGGAGGATTTTCATGGTGGTGAAACGACTCTGTGATGCAATAATGATGGATATCTGTCAAAACCCATGGATGTACAGCCCCAGGAGTGAAGCCTAATGTAAACTGTAAACTTTGGTGATAATAATGTGTCAGTGTGGATTTATCAGTTGCAGCAAATGTACCACTCTGGGGGATGGTGGTAATGGGGAAGGCTGTGTGTATTTGGGGGGAAGGGGTACGTGGGAACTCTTGACTTTCTGCGCAGTGTTGCTGTGAACCTATTATGGCACTAAAAAAACAAAGTATTAAAAAGGATGAAGACCTTCTGGGGAGATAGTGCTGGGGGATAAAGGTAGTAGTGTCAGTGTGTGTTCACTGTGCCATAGGATGGCTATGAAAAAGGGTTTCTGCTGGGATAGAGGGATAGGTGACTGGAAAATCAGGTTTGGGCTACTGCAGATATGTAAGTACTTACATCAGTGATGCTTGTACTGGGGCACAAGGCTCGGCTTTGCAAGCTGCATGAGATGACATATCTTCTAAATTAACCAAAATGCACCGATGTTTATTTCCCATGGACTGATAAACTTCAAGCAGTCTGTGAGAGCCTCAGGGTAACGCACTAAATTCTATCAGTTATAGCAGCCCCCAGCGATCTTCCCCTTTGTATTAATTTTTTAAAAATTTTTTATTCTTTGGTGGGGGAGGTATCTAGGTTTATTTATTTTTAGAGGAGGTACTGGGGAGTGAACCCAGGACCTTGTGCATGCTAAGCACATGCTCTACCACTTGAGCTGTACAGCTCCCCCGACCCCCCATTCCCTTTGGAGCCAGTGTTGTGGCTGGACCGGCCCTTGTGGTGGTTATGATTGTGAGATGCGTCTCTGGAGGGTAGAGGGCACCCCTGGGGCCACACAGCGAGGTCCTGGGCAGAAGGAGAAAGAGTGCTGGGGATTGTATCTTTTTGGGGTTGTGGGTGGGGTTTCTGGAGTTTCCCAGATTCACTCTCTTTTGGTTAATTTAACACATAAGAGCAGGAATTAAAGTGCAGGAAGGGAGAAGCAAGCGTTCAGTGGGATGGTCGCTTATCAGGTCTCCTGGAGCTTTCTAAAAGGGAACTTCATGGGTGGGGTGGCCTGACTCATTTATTTTTTTTAATATCATTATTTTCTGTTAGTAATTCACTAAAAGACTTTGTTGTCAGAAGACCTAATTGCCCATCTTTTCTGTTAGTCTCCTGAGGGACAGTGGGTAAAAAGCACATCTGCTTGTGTGTGTGTGTTTGTGTGTGTGTACGTGTACTCAGAATTTAAAAAAAATTTAGTACAGTTTTAAAATGTTATTCTCCATTTGCAGTCAATACAAAATATTGGCTACCTCCCCCATGTTGTATAACACATCCTTGAGCCTGTCCTACACCCAGTAGTTTGTACCTCCCACTCCTCACCCCCTGGACTGCCCTCACTTCCCTCCTGTCCCCACCCACTGGTAACCACTAGTTTGTTCTATATCTGTGAATCTGCTTTTTTGTTGTTGTTGTTGTTGTTATGTACACTAGTTTGCTGTATTTTTGAGATTCCACATATAAGTGATATTGCACAGTACTTGCCTTTCTCTGTCTTATCTCATTTAGCACAGTGCCCTCCAAGTCCATCCACGTTGCGGACTCTTTATCTAGCTATGTAGCTGGCCTGTATTTATTCTGGACGGATGTCTTCGAAGTGGATGTCTCAGAAGCTTAATGTCAGGCACTTACAATCAAACAAGCTAATTGTCAGGTGCTTACACACACTGTCCCAACCATGGAATGAGTCATTGCTTAAAGATCCGTGTTTCCTTTTGGGGAAGAAGGATATTAAAAAGTCAAGATCTGGGTGAAGGGGGCCAAAAGGCATAAACTTCCAGTTATAAAATAAGTAAGTCATGGGGATGTGATGTCCAGCGTGGTGACCATAGCTCATCATACTGTATTGCATTTTTTTTTAATGGCAGGAGAGGAAATTTTAGGTTTATTTGTTTTTTTAAACAGAGGTACTGGGAATTGAACCCAGGACCTTGTTTGGCCGGGCATGCACTCTACCTCTGAGCTATACCCTCCCACTGGATTGCATTTTGAAAACTGCTGAGAGAGTAGACCTTAAAAGCTCTCATCAGAAGAAAAAATTGTGTATAGTAAAAACAAAAACAAGATCTGGGGGCTGAAATTCTTTGCTCCTGTTGTGTCATTGCTTCCAGGACATCTCAGTTAATAGAGTCAGGGAATATATTAAATACTTGTGTGTGTGTGTGTGTGTGTGTGTGTGTGTGTGTGTAAACCCGTCTAATTCCCCCTCATATCTGTACATATTTAAAAGGTAGACCTTTTTTTTTTTTTAACACAAAGTCCATGAATATAGGATTCTAATTAGAGATGTGTAATTTGGATATGTGTCACTTTACTTTTCTTTTACTTTTAACAGGTGGCTAAACCCCTTGTTTAAAATTGGTCACAAACGGAGATTAGAAGAAGATGACATGTACTCAGTGCTTCCAGAAGATCGCTCCAAGCACCTTGGAGAAGAGTTGCAAGGGTAAGCAGCTGGCCAGCAGTCAGGATAAGAGGAAGGAAGAGCGAGATTCTCCGTGTGGCTAATGAATGGTTTCAACTGGGTTTGCTTTCCTCTGGGTCCTTCTTCCCCTAACACTGCCAGGTCACCCCCTCAGGCTGGCCCCGGCCATGGCCTACACTGTGTTTCCAGTGCATTTTGTGGGAGGGGAGGGAGCTGGCAGCAAAGGGCCTGGATGCAGAGCTCGGTCCCTGGAGGTGGTGTGGCCAAAGGAGGTTGTCTGCCCTCTGGGGCGGCTCATGGCCCTGTGAATCCAGCAAAGCTTGGCAGCATCTTGCCTCCCAGGACTCCTTCCCTCAAGGTCTGTTTTTCTGGTGCTTAGGAGTTGGCCCTGCTTATCTTTCAGGAGCCCTGCAAGCTGTTAGCCAGCATTTGTAGGAAGAGCCACGATGTGCCCTGCAGTAAATGCCTCTCTTCCCTCTCCACCTCCCACCCCCTGGGCCCGTTTTACCCGAGATGGGCTCCCTGTTCTCCACTGTGCTTTGTTTCCCACTGCAGGTACTGGGATCAAGAAGTTTTAAGAGCCGAGAAAGACGCACGGGAGCCTTCTTTAACGAAAGCAATCATAAAGTGTTACTGGAAATCCTATTTAGTTTTGGGAATTTTTACGTTAATTGAGGTAAAAGCTTTTCCATACAGTGCATTGGTTTTCAGTGTAAGCGGATCAGTACTGCGATGGACGGGACCTGTGGGGAGAGAGGCCAGTAGTTTAAGGTCTGAGGAATCGTGACATAGCTCAGCAGTCGTCTTTATCTTTAGGATGGGAAAACACTTAAAGGACTGGACTTCTGAGCGATTACCGTTTTTCTTTTAATCCATTAAAATGCAGTGTCATGGCTGATGACACTGAAAAGACATTTTAAACCGTGTTAGGATGTTCTTGGTGCTACTAAATGATCTAAGCGCTAAGAGTGATCCTTATCCAAAAGAAGACCCTACATCCTCAAGGAATATGTGGTTTGGAAGTAAATTTGGACCCCAGCCCAGAAGAACTGAGGCATTTTATGAGTACTCAGAAACTAATTGTTAACCTGAGCAGGTCACGTCAGATAAATGCTTTTCTAAAGGCTGCAACTGATAGAGCTCGGGCCTCTCTTTCAGGAGGCTGGCTATTGGGCGGTCAGGGCAGAAATGTGGGGAGTAGAGGACCTGGCAAACGTGGGGGCTCACCCTCTAGCAGTGCTAGAAGTACTCACAGCACTAAAGGGGTCTCACACTCAGTAGTAGTGTTGGTGGCACTACTCTTACTGTAGTAATAATGTCACTTGCTGAAAAATCAGCCTTTGCACCCTGGAAAGTGAATTCAAATTCAGAGGCAGAGTTTTGGGAGCAAAGAGAAGAGCAGCTTTATTGCTTTGCCTGCAAAGGGATCACAGCAGGCTCATGCCTTAACGACTGTGAGCCCATCCTGGGGTTGGGGTCTTGAGGTTTTATAGAAAAACTGGATGGGACAGGAAAGGTGATAACAATCAGGGTGTTTTACAGGGTGCTACATTCCTCTTAACCTCTGTGTATCTTCAGGAGGAACCCCGGAGGGTCTGTCCATTCTTCTGAGATTATCAGCCTGTTATCTCCTTCCTGGAGTGTAGCCTCTGGGTTAAAGTTCTTCTCAGTAAAGAAGGAATCAGCAAACAGTTTCGCATCAGGGAAGTCAGTTTGTTAGTTTGCTTTATATTCCTTCAATAATAGAAGTGAGTACTTCTAAAATACTATGTTTTGGGAACTGCCAGGAGCACTCTGCAGTATCTCTTTGATTCCTCAGTGAAGAAGTAGGTATTATATTACAAATGAGCTTATTACAAACCGGCAGGCTTGTCCTCAGTAGCCCTAGAGGCAGTATGGGGGCCAGCAGTAGTGGTGGTGGGGGCGGCTGTAGTACGGTTGGTAATCTAGTAATACAGTAGTAAGTAGAGAAAAAATATTACGTATCGGGAGCTGCTATGAACACTTGTGTGATATCAGTTTTATTCCCTGGGCCAACTCGGTGAAGTCGTAGATATCATATTACCCCCATTTTAGGAAGGAGGACACTGAGTGCCAGGTAGTTACATAGCGTGTCTGTGGTCACACAAAGCACAAAGGACAGGCTGAGGTTCCATCTGATTTAGGATCCGGGCCATTTCAATGACTGATAGCTTGTCCAGTATCAGGAAAGCTCATCTTGAGAGTTCTGTCTTCAGGGTCTCAGACACATGCAACTTGGACTTGACCTGAGGATAATACGTAGGATGCTAAGAAGGCCCTGGAGCAGGAAGTCACATTGGGGAACGTAAGTGAGGGCAGAGTCCAGGTGACCACTTCTCCGGGCGCTGGAAGTGACTAGGGCGTTCACACTAGCAGCAGGTCGTGCTGTGTTCAGTGTACCAGGAGCCCTTTAGGAAGGCATCTTCCACCGGACACCGTCCTGGAGTATATGAGGTTGTGCCTGCCCTGGTGAGCTAAGTTCTAAACATCCATCCAGACTGTTAAAACACCATTCCAGATCAGCTCCTTTAGATGGACTACTGGGAAGGTAGTGGGTCTTGGGTGGTGACTGCGTTGATTGTGATGATTTGGGCACAGGCCAAGTCCTGTGTGTTGTTACTTAGTGAGAGTGCCTGGTTGCTTGCTGACAGCTGGTGTCTGTGAATCTGGGGGTGCATTTGCTCGGTGGGAATGAGAACCCAAGTCAGTTCCTGGCCTGTGGAGCAGTTGTCCTGTTCCGTTGTCTGAATCCTCTTTCTCACATGCAGGTGTGCCGCAGGCTGAGGTCCTGGATGGCAGCTGGGTGGGACCAGACAGTCCCAGGGAGGGTAGCAGGTAAATCAGCCATCAGGTGGAGCTGGGCTTTCTCCCAGGAGGGTGATTGCTGTGCTCAGGCCAGTCTCGGTGGTTTATGGTATCAAGTTAGAAAGTGGCCTAGATTCCCTAGGTGAGCCTGGTGACTGCCGTGTGATCCTATTTCTAAAACTGTAGTTAGAATAATAAGTGGCAGAAATCTTCTAATACAGTCAAGTTCAGGGAGCTCCAGGCCATTAAAGCTGAATGAGAAGTAAATCTTGAATTTTTTCCTGGCAGCCAAAGAAACCTGAAATCCAACACAAATACTTCCCTTTTCCTAGGCTTCTTGTTGACACGCTGCTCCTTTGGAGAAGTTAGAGAGAAATGATTCCTTACGAGAAAGGTAGTAAGGATCTGTTACATTCCAAAAATCATTTACAGGTGCCGTTTTGAGTTTTTGGTGATTGAAACTAGTTACTGAGCTAGATGGATTGAATGTTAAAATAATTGATTTTATGAAGTAGTTTTCCATCTTGTGGTCTATCTATGCCGCTTGTTGGTCTTTGCATTTTAGATAGTAGAAGATCTAAACTCAGGCCAGGATTCTCTAAAATGTAAACACATGTCCTGTGTGTGGCCTCCAGCCCTCTTAATTCCTTTGGTGCACAGAATGCCTCGTAGATCACCCGTGATTCTCAAACAGCGCGCTGTTACCACCCACAGCGCAGGCCAGGCCGACCCTGGCACTGCTGACAGCACCAGCAGGAAGAGGCAGTCCAGGGTGAGGCTTCTGGGGTTAGGATTTTGAAGTATGAAAACCTCTGTCCTATGAGAATTGAGGAATGATGGTAACAGAGAAACAAGGACCAGGCTGCTGTTGAACGCCGAGCTCTTGCGGGCCATGGCTAGTTAGAACAGCCAGTGAGTTGCCAGCACTCCTGGCCCCTGTGTGTACCTCCATGGGGGACTGTGGGTGGGGAGGACAGGTCTCTACCTGCCCAGGGCCCTCGGAGTGGAAAGGAGGAGCCTGATGCCTCTGTATGGGCCAGAGACACAGAGGCCACCTCCCCATGGCATCTGAAGCCTTCTCTGTGAGAGATGAGGTCTCTACCTGCTGGTGTGTAAGTGGGGTGACCTCAGAGCAAGTGCGGGCTCACCCAGTCCCTTCCCCTGAGAGGGGAGGAGTGGCCAGGTTATGTCCTCATCCTGGGACCCTTAGAAATGGCCCGGCCTTGTCTGGTCACTTAGCCTTTGTCCAAGGCCGCTCTGCTGATCGTCTCTGGTCCAAGTGGAGCCTGTAGGAAGGCACACGCTCATGTAAATCTTCACTTTGGAACTCAGCTGATGCGCTGGAAGTAAACAGAATCCTCTGAGTTCCACAGTGGGATTGATGCCTCGACTCAGGGCTGGTTCCCAAGAGCTGTTCTGGGCCTTTGCAATTATTTCCCACCCCTTTCTTCCAAGTGTCCCTCACCTCCATTCAGCTCAGGAGGCTGAGACATGGCCACTGGTGGCAAAGATACTGTGGACAGAGAGCAAACACTGAGTACCACACAGCAAGGAAGAGGTAGAGGGGGCATTGAGAGAAGTGGACAGGGGCCCGGCAGAGCAGACCTGCTGTGTACACCCTGCTGGGTCTTGAGTGCATAGCGTTAGCTATTAGATATTCAAATATCTACAGTGATGACCTGAGTCATAAATGAGGGTTGTGCTTTTCAATCCATTTTGTTTTTTTCCCCAAAGTCTTAATTGTTGTATTAAAATTTTTAATTGAAATATAATTGACTTATATTAATTTCAGGTGTACAAAATAGTGATTCAATATTTTTATACAGTGTAAAATGATGACCATCATAAGTCTAGTTATCCTCTGCCACCATACAGAGTTACTCTGGCATCATTGACTGTATTCCCTATGCTGTATATTGCATCCCCATGACTTATTTTATAACTGGAAATTTGTACCTCTTAATTTCCCTCACCTACTTCACTGGTCCTCCCACCCACCTCAGGCCATTGTCTTGAAGTTAGGGAAGTAGGTGATATTTTTTTAAGGTTTGCATTCAAAATGGTTAAATTTTTAAGGCCTGCTTACAAGTGAAACTGTTAATTACTGTCTAGGAAAACAGGCTTTTATGAATGACTTCTCTCAATTTCTTTTTCTACCATGATCACCTGAAAGCAGTAATGAGTTTTCCAAGTCCTTTGTAAACCCTGCCTCTGCTATTAAGAATAGGTCTCTTCCCACAACTTGTGTTTAATAAAATTGATCGCAGCTTACGCTTATGTTTATGTTGGTTTCAGAGCACTTTGAGCTCTGGTGTCTCATTTAGCTGTCTCAGGATAGACAAGGCAAGTGTTTCTGCAGATAAGGACTTGGAGGTGTAGGAGGGTGCATGATGGACTTAGGGTCATGTGGCTTGCTGGTGGCTGACCTGGTTTCTGAAGCAAAAGGTTCTGATTCCTAGGCCAGTGCTGTTTGCGTTCTGTCCTGATGTTCCTCTCCTGGCACAGCCCCCACTGATGGGTCAGAGCCAAGAGAAGGTATTTTTTTCTGGCAACAGCTCTGTTCTCTGTCAACTGCTTCCTGCATTATTATTTTTTTTTCTTGTAGGTTTTAAAGAACATTTCAAAAATGTAAAAATAGAATAGGAGTGGTAGGTAGAGAATGCAACACCCTAGAATATACTTCTTTGGCATAAAGATTATTTTGAGCTGAATATTTTTTAAGAAATAGACACAAGGACATTTACATTGATAAAGGAAATCTCCATTTGTAAGGGTGTCTCCCTTTCTGTACTGGGAAGAGAAGGATGGCTGTAAATCACAAAAGAATCCTGTCCATGGAGAAGTTCTTAAGAAGACTTAAGTTTGCAGAATAAACCCAACCCTACCATTGTTCCCTTGCTTACCCTGCTTTTTGTTTGAAATTCTCCTAAGTCTCCCCTTTCTCCCATATTTTGTCTTTAGCTGGAGATGGTATTTAAGGTGGTGGCTTGGGTAATCTCAGGTTGTTACTCACTTCTTCTGTGTGTCTTCAATCTATACAGGAGGTATAGACTTAATAAACTTACTTTTTCTCTTGTTAGTCTATCTTTTATTACGAGGCATCTCAATCAAGAGCTCAGAAGTGTAGAGGGAAAACAGACCCTGTGTTAACACTAAGCCAGCTTCAATAATTACCAACTCATGAGCAGTCTTGATTTATCTGAACCGCCTACTCTTACCTCTCAAGATTATTATTATTTTTGAAACACCTTTATTGTGGTATAATTCCTGTACACATATTTCAGATATACAATTTGATGAATTTTGATAGACATATACACCTATGAAACCACCATCACAATCAAAATAGCTAACATTTCCATCACTCCCCAAAAGGTGCAAATTTGGAACTCCCAATTTATCTCTTCCCACCCCCTTTATTCAAAGATTATTTTGAAGTGGTTCTTAAATACCAAATCATTTTTATCTATAACTATTTTACTATGTGTCTTTACAGAATGTGGAATCATCCTCACGCATAATCCTAAACCCATTATTGTTCGTAAACATTAACTTTAATGTTAATGATATTAATGATATCCAGCAAGTGCTCACAGTTGTCTTTTCTTCCCCCTTATATCGAATAAGGTATATTTGGTTGATACAACTTGTATGGGCTCCTTTTCTGCCTCCCCCTCTTGTTTTCTTTCCCTCTCAGCTATTTGTTTTATTTTTTTTTTTAAATGTGGGAAGCCAGGTTGTTTGCCCTGTAGAGATTCAAATAGTCTCGATTTGGCTGATGGCTTCTCCCCGTGAGTCATTTAACATGTTCCCCTGGCACCGTGGATTGGTGGTTAGATCTAGAAGGTAGGTCTGACTCATTCAGATTGCATACACCCCTCAGCACCTCCTCTCCCCCACTTTGTAGGGTTGTAGGCTTGTGTATCTGCCTTATGAGATACATGTCTTGTATTTTTGTGTGTGTGATGTTAGGAGCTATTCACAATCATTGCTCAAGGTCCATTAATTCATTAGGGATTGCAAAATGTTGATGTTTTAATTCTAATTCTTTTATTTATTGGTGGAATTATTTTCATAAAGGGAAGCTTTGTCATTTTCAACTCTTGGTTACCCTGAGCTATGGTGTTTACAGGAAGGGCAGGGGAATTTCTTCATTTTCAACTTTTAAAAACTAATTTTCAAAGTGATTCAGTTCTCTTGGGTCTAATGAGTTTTGTTTGTTTGTTTTTGTTGTTAATTTGGTTTGGTTTTATGAGTGATGGGATGTGCTCCTGTCTAGAGTCCTGATGGTTATTGTTTCCCCGTGTTCACTGCTCTTCCTCCTTATCTCTCATTCTTTTCTATTTATATGTTTTACTCAAACATTTTTTCGCTATCTGATAGGTGGTTTCTATTTCCTATTTTTTCCCCCCCTCATAAACCAGAGAAGGTAGAGTTGGGCAAGGAGTGTTTCAAGTACATATGGAAAAAGGAGGAACTGTACTCACTGGGGAAGTTCAAGCACTGAACCGCATAAGAAGTTAACCTAAGAAGCAAGAAGTGAAGCCCAAATGTCTGGTGCTTTCAGAAGGCTGAATACCCAGGACTCCACCATGAAATGTCTGCTTCAGAGACTCAGACTCTCCTGGAACCTTCAATGTTGGGGCATTGTGGTATTATATTGGGCTGTTTTAAAAGTCCCCTGTGATTTCACAATTGTGAAGACTTCTTGTGAAGGAATAAGAACTATGTTCTCAGTTGGTTTGTGGCAGGAGTCTTTACTGGGTGGTGTCAGTGACAAAGGGTTCATGAGAACCATTTTTGACCTTGTTCCTGTTTGTCCAGGAAGTGTTTTTTTGTTTTTTTGTTTTTAACTTTTATTTTTTTGTGGGGGGGAAGTCATTAGTTTTTTGATTAGTTTTTTAAAATGGAGGCACTGGGGATTGAACCCAGGGCCTCATACATGCTAGGCATGTGCTCCACCACTTTAGCTATACCCTGCCCCCTAGAAAGTTTTAACTTGGTTAATTTGATTTCAAGTTTGATAAGTATTTTCTTACTTGTTTTATTTCTTACTAGTTGAGGGTTAGGATCATGACTGGACAGAGGAGTGGAAGCTATGGGCCATGAACTGGCTTTACTCCTTAACGAGGCTGTTTACTCAACCGGGTTATTAAGTACAAGTCTCTCAATGGAAAAATCCAGTTGCTTAGGCAGTAGTGACCTGCCTTCATTTTGTACTTTTTGCTGCATTTATTGCATCTTTCAGCATTGCCCTGGGTGGGTGGTATTTTTTTTTTTCCCCCTTGGTGGATGGTATTAATCTTACTTTCTCTTATAATTACACTGATGTTAGGCTGAAATGGAGAGCAGCTGAATAACAGGCAACAGATTCCCAAAGACAATGACAGGTTTTAGGAGAGTTTGGGACGGCAGGTGTTACCTCTGGGCTTCTGGAGAGCCCCACGTTTGCAGACTGGGCTGCCCTTGGCCATACCTGAGCTGTGATGCCCATGTATACAGTTTGACGTTCTTCCATGTGTAAGCTTCCAGCTTTCCATCTCAGTTTCTATAAACAGTGGGCTTTACAATCTACTGTAGGATGGGCTCTTCCATGAGCTCTTAGTGTCTCCTGGGATGAGTGAGTGGACATGCTAGAGCTGCCACAGTGAGCTTTTGTGTTCTTGAGAGCTGATCATCTTACTTACAGTTCTTCAACTAAACCGTACCCCCTTCTCTACAGTACGGGAAAACTTCCGTGACATCAGGAAAGGCAAGGCAGTTGGCTCAGGCTGTGAACGTGTGTGTTCATGTGTGTGGAGCAAGACGGGAATGTTGAGGTTTCATGTCACGCCCGTTTGAGGGGTGAGGACAGCTTTATGTAAATATGCTGATACGGACTCCAGTTGGTTGAGCAGAAAAAACGTGTTAGTTTGTTTCATGTTTGACGTTTTGGATTTTCCTTCCCTTCCTTTCCAAAGTCAAGTTCCTGAAAGATTGCCAACCTTGTGGCATTTGTGTTTTGAGAAGTCCGAGGAGGAAGTGATGCTGAGGGCCTAGGTGTTTACTGTTGGTTACTTGGATTTGTGTTGAGTGTTTGATGTTCCTTGCTGAGGCAGAAGGGCACCTCATAAGGGGTGACTAGGGGGAGAAAGTAGGTCGTGGGGTGCAGTGGCCGTTTGGCAGGATGGGCAAGTGTTGCTGTTTCTTTACCTTTAGTTTTGGGAAAGAAAATTGCTTTCCCTAAGTCTTACTCAGGAGATAAGCCCCAATGTCCCCCAGCTCTTCAGTTTAGTATTTTAATTTTTGTCTTAGGGAGTAGATGATTGGTAATTTTTCTTCCACACCAGCACCTGCGGTATATGTCAGATAGAGAACCACAGACAGATCATTTTTTTTGGTTTGGCTTCTGCCGTGTTTAGTATTTAACTCCAAGAAACATCCCAGCTTCTAGGAAGGTGGAGCCATACTGACACAGTGCCTCCTGGGGCTGAGAGCCTGGAGACCCCCCAAGCCCGGTTTCTTTGTGATACATACTCCAACAGCAGCTGGGCTCTGTTCTCTTGATCTACAGACCCACTGAGTTTGGGCTGGGAAAGATGGGACCTGTGTTGGTGCCAACGTCTCAAAGCGTAAAGGTTCTCAAAGCAGAAGGAGATGGTTAAGACCATGCCTTCCATACATGAGCCATCTTGACTTTTTGTTGGGCTGGGATGTTGAGAGAACAGGGGGCTTGTTCACATGTAAGCCAATTCCTTGCCTTTCTGCTGCCGCCTTTTCCCTTATTTGCCTTAGGCCAAGACTCAGAATTTTGCCAGATGCGTTCTGAAGCACTGGTTTTAATATTTATTGCAGATCCACAGTGTACCTAGTGTGCTGTACTAAAGCTTGATTGTCTTTGTAAAATTTTGGCTTAAGGTGAAAACTGTTGTCTGCTTGTCTTAGAGAAGAGAGTGGATCTACCTAGTTTTCTTTTAGATTAGCCATGAAAGTAGCATTTTGTCAAAATACGTTTTTAACTTGCGAATAATAAATGTAAAAGTTGTGTTAATCAAAAACTGGTATGGCTTATATTTCTAATTAGGGTTTTTTTTTCCTTTACTTTTAGGAAGGCACCAAAGTAGTTCAGCCCTTATTTTTGGGGAAAATCATTAATTATTTTGAAAACTATGATCCCAGCGATACTGTGGCTTTGCACGAAGCCTATGGCCACGCTGCAGTGCTGAGTACCTGCGTGCTCATCTTGGCCATCCTGCACCATTTATACTTCTACCACGTTCAGTGTGCGGGGATGCGGTTACGAGTAGCCATGTGCCATATGATTTACCGCAAGGTAAGTGTCATTCTGGACCAAAGTGTGTACATGAAGCACTGGAAGCATTTCGGTAAAGATTTCAGTAAATTAAAAATTTCGTTAACTAGTAAAAATTGTGAATCACTATATTCTACACCTGAAGGTTATATAATATCAATTGTACTTCAATACAGTTAATCTATGAGAAAAGATCTGTAAAATTTATAAATACAAAGTAGATCTAGAAAAGATTTCATGGATTGAATTTTTTATCTGTGAGGAGACTGTATTTGAGAAAGGGAATGATTATATTTTGAAGTGACCAATTTAATCATTCTATGTAATTGTGTTAATGAAAGAAAAATATATGCAGATAATAACTAATATATATAAAATAGATAACAGATTCATACTGTGTAAGCGCCGGGAGCTATATTCATTATCTTGAGTAACTTATGGTGAAAAGAATATGGAAACGAATATATGTATGTTCCTATATGACTGATGCATTGTGCTGTGCACCAGAAACTGACACAACATTGTAAACTGACTATACTTAAGTAAAAATAAAAGTTTAAAGAAAGAAAAAATATAGATGGAATCCACCCCACATACAGACTCATTCACTATATTCTATAGTTGTGATTAGTCTTAGAGTATTAGAGAAAATAGTTGGGTATTTGGGGTTAAACTTGAAATTTTACATTGATTTGATTGATTTTGGAGAGAATTTTGGTTGCTCTTTATTCAAGTTATTTTTCTAGTATAATTCTTTTTCTTTAGTATACATGATAGCAGTTTTAATAAGATCTGATTTGATGTGTCTGTGTTTTTGTATTGAGAAAATACCATAAAATCATTCCATAGTTTGCTCCGGTCTTAGCGGTAAGACGAGGAAGGATTTCAGGTGTCTTTACAAAGGAGCTGCCACAGATACACCAGTGTCACGATCTTAAGGGCTTCTTTTTTTTGTAATTCTCATTTGGCTGTGTTGTATACTTGAAATCTGCCTGCAGTAGAAGACACAGAAAAGGCTAGCTACGTGAGGTGATGGAGATGGTTAACTGGTTTAACTACAGTAATCGTTACCCAGTGTGTATTTGTATGAAAACATCATGTTATACATCTTAATATATATACACAATTTTCATTAAAAAAAAATCCTAATTGAAGGCTAAAACCAAACAATGTAAATTAAAAGTACTGCTTCTGTACCTAATTGCTGCTTCTCTAGGATTTCTGTCTCTTGGGAGTGCTTTTCTCTGCCAAATGCAAGATGTTATCTCCTCATCTTTCCTTGAGCAGAGTCTTGTTAATCTTGGGGCTGTGTGAACCTGGACCCTGGCATCTCACTGTCGTGACTGGTGACAGCACGTGAGCAGGTTTCCTCTTGGGTGACGTGGACATGACTACAGGGCCCGTCCAGGGGTCTTCATTGTCCTTCATCATCCTCTTTGTTATTTTGTTGCACCTTCTACCATTTGGGAGATAGATACTCAGATTTCCCCACAAATTAGCCAGATGTTTGTCTTGGCAGATCATGCTTAGCTCCCGTAAATAAATAGGAAATTTCACTAGAATTCCACCAAAAACCTTAAGTTAGGTTTGAGGTGATGGTTCAGTCAAACAAAGCTCGCTCTTTGCTGCACAGGTGAGCCATTGTCCACCTGTTTTTCTTTGTCTTCCTGCTAACATTCTGTAACGGTGCCTTTGGGAAATCTGATCTGACCTGGCATGTTTGCTTATGTGAATGTAAACATCTCCCAAAGGTACTAATTTGCCATCATGATTAACCTGAGAGAATAGTCCCTTTATGAAGTCAGGAATTGTTGGGGTTAAACCGTAAATGTTATCTGAAATTCCAGAAACCTGGGAACGAAAATTTCCTCCTGCACAGCCTTGCATCTAGAATCCTGCTGAGGTGCAGAAACAAGACACTTCTTTGCAGGTTTCAGGTGCGGTGTTTCCTTAGGGCAAAAGCTGGCAAGAGACTGGCTGTGAAAGGCCCTTCCAAACATTGGTGGTTTTATGTTCAGGCCCCACCTCCTAATCTCTGGTCCTGGGAAAAAATCAGGTTGGGTGTTGTAAATGGAATGGCTGCTAAGCTCAGTCAGTAGCATGCAATTTTGAATGATCTTGTGGGATGTGTCATATGTAAAAATCACCTGTTATTTATTTACCTTTTTAAAACACAGTGATAAATTATGCACAACATAAAATTCACCATTTAACTCTTTTCCAATATATCATTTAGTGACATTAAGTACATCCACATTGATGTACGGCCATCACCACTATTTGTCTCCAGAACTTTTTGTCTTAACCAGTCTGAACATCCCATTAAACACTAACCCCCCAGCCCCCTCACCCCCACAGCCATCACCCTTCTGCTTCTTCTCTAGGAATTTGACTACTCTAGGCAACTCATATAATTGTAATCATACAGTGTTTGTCATTTTTGTGTGTTTGGCTTATGTCATTAGCACAGTATCTTCAAGGTCCATCCGTGTTGTAGCAGGCGTCAGAATTTAATTCCTTTTTAAGGCTGAATAATACTCCAGTATAGGTGCATTCAGCATTCTGTGTATCCATCCATTCATATGTCAGTGGACATTTGCGTTGTCTCCACCTTTTGGCTATTGTGAATAATGCTGCTGTGAACAAAGTTTTACAAATAGCTGTTCAAGTCCATGGTTTCAGTTCTTTTTACTGCATCCCCAGAAGTGGAGTTGCTGTAACTATATGCTAATTTTTTTGAAGAACTGGTGTACTCTCTTCCTTTGTGGCTACATCAGTTACATTCCCACTTGATCGTTAAATTTTATGTTTAACTTGAGACCTAAATTAAAAGTTACTGTGAACCATGACATTTTGTTTAAATCAGTGGCTCCAGTTGGATGGTCTCTTGAAACAGCTCATGGTGGTCTTTTCACATTCTTCAAATCTCTGGGGCATTTTCCAGAACGTTTTACCAAATAAAGGGATTGCACAATATAGGTTGTGGGTTTTTGTTTTTTATTTTTTGTTTTTGCTATGTCAGCAGGTTTTCGTTAAGAACACAGGTTTCTCAAAATGATAGTGTCTTGAGCCTTATATTCACTCATTTTAGAAAGTCTCCTCCAGTCCCTACTGAGATTCCCAGCATGCACTGCTTTCCTATCTGCAGTGGGAGCGGTGTCTTACTTCCTAGTTTTTTCTTGGTTGAGACACAGAAGGAGGACTGGTTCAGACCTCAAAGGGTAACACCCCCAGGTTAGAGCAAGGGAGGTGGCCCAGTGTGGGGTTAGATGGTGACCTCGGGCTAGGTGACCCTGGTGGAGGATGGCTAATGATTTCCAACCATAGTCACTAGTGGGCATGCACCTGCCATTTGCCAGTCTGCACCTTGTCTTTGGGGCTGAATGTTACAGGTGTCCAGACCTGGGACAGGCAGGATGACAGGCTTACTAATCAGGATGGTCTTGTCACATGGCATTTGATTTTATGGATTACAAAATGCATAATGCAGGGAGACTTTTCCTTAAGATCTTTATCCTAATGGGCTCTCGGTTTCCTGGCTTTGTGTCCAGCCCGTAGAATTGTGGTGGTTCCCCTACTGGATTCTGAGGATCGGTGGGTTTGCTCTGAATGCCTGCAGTGGGACCAGATAGTCCTTGAGATCCCTGGTTGTTCTCTGGTGCTTCCTTGTTACCTGGTGCAGGCTTTCCTATGAATCAGATCAGTTTGGCCTGATTTCTTACTCTACTTAAGAGTCTCGTCTTTACTCTCTTTATACCCAGAGGATAGTTTGCAGGAAGGTATTTGTTCTTTGCAGGGAGTCCACTCATCTTTGAAACAAACATCCTAGTTTCCCTTTATCTTTTATTGTAGAGCTGTCTTACAAGTATTTATGTACAGTCAGTCCTCCTTACTCGCTGGTTGTATATTTGTGTATTTGTCTACTTGCTAAAATTTATTTGTAATTCCAAAAATCAATATTCGAGGCTCTTTCATGGTCTTTTGTTGGTGTGTACATGGTCTGTCAAGGTTTGTATCACCTAAGACATGTATTCACTGGGGCTAAACAAGATATTTCAGCTCTTGAATTGTGGAACAAATGTCCCTTTTCTGGTCTGCTTAGTGCCCATGCTTTCTGCGCTTGTGTGCTATTTTGGGTGATTTTGTTGTTTAAAATGGCCCCTTGAACAAAGGGCTAAAGTTCTGTCGTGCTCGTAAACAGAAGACTGTGCTGTGCCTTGTGGAGAAAACACGTGGTGGTAAGCTTGGTTCAGGTATGAGCTACAGTGTCTTTGTTCAGGAATCCAGTGTTAATGAATCAACAATAGATACTAAATACAGTGTTCGTTAAACAGAGACATACAGCAAACAAGGTTATGTAAGTATTGATCAGTTGATGAAGCTGTTGGTACCAAAGGGTGGCAGAACCCTAACCCTATATTTCCCTGAGGAGCCCTTAGAATCCACTAGTTCTTTCAGTGTAGAACACACCCGCTGCTGGTAATGAGGATCGGCTGCTGATGCTCATACAGAACATCTTAAGGTGGTGGCTTCTGTAGATCAGTATTCTGTTTAGAGAAATATTTTTGTGTACTTTACATCTATTTTTAATCATCTAAGTGATGCAGGTGTATTTGTAGAATTCTGTAATTTAGGGGTAATGCCTGTTCCTTGTATCCACACTATTTAGATTTTATGGTTGTAGGTAATAATCTTCATCTTTATGAGTCGTGGACTCTTCCTCTTTCCTTTAATCCTTTCTCTTAACACCCCAACCCTCCGACATCCTCTTGCAACCATTTTGTTTGTTTGTTTGCTTTTTTGGAGGGGGGTGGTAATTAGGTTTACTTATGTTTTTTGATGGAGGTAGTGGGGATTGAACCCAGGACCTTGCTAAGCATGTGCTCTACCACTTATACCCTCCCCCCTCCTTGCAACCATTTTACTTCTCCTTTCTAGAGAAGACGTTAATTGTGAGTGTCCTGGGGTCAGGGCAGCAGACATGCTTTCTCCCAGAGCTTCAGCAGGACATAGGGGTAGCCCTTCCAGCGTGCAGGGAGAGGCCAAGCTTACTGAGTTCTCCAGATCTATGTCTGCAGTCCTCTGTAGGAAATGGAGCCTGATGTTAAAAAAAAAAAATCTATGCATTGAGCATGCCATGTGCCCAGGGTGAGAAAGGAAGGGATTGCCGCCTGCAGCGCACCCCCTCCCCTCTATGGGGGCCTGTCTACCCAAGCCCCCCAACCCATCCCTCTGAATTTGCTCCTTGGATTGTGGAAAGGCAGTTGATGGAAAACTTTGCTGGTGTTTCAGCCAGTGGATTTCATGTTCATAGTTCTCAGAACTTCTGTTTTTATTTAAAGCTAATTCTGTTTTGGTCTAGATGCAATATTGCTTTATGTTTACACTGGACAATATGAATTGGCAGCTGTTCAGTTGATGTGGGCTTACAGAACCGGCAAGTTCATATGATTCAATCTAACATCGTGCTAGTCTCTGGTCATACTTCCCTTCTGAAAGTATCGAGGGACTAGTGTCTTGAGGGTACTGGTAAAGTGAAAGTAGCAGTATGGTATTTATAGAAACAGTGACTCCCTGGAAGCATATGATACTTTGTTGGACTGTTCTGATATATTCTAACTCTCTGATAAAATCAGAATGAAACTAGTAATGCTTCTCACACTGTTTAACACTGTTAAACACACTTTTTTTTTCTCCATTTCTCTTTTATTTCTGATATAAACTTGAGTCGGACCTGTGCATTTTATAAGAAGTTAATCCCATTAAGGGACAATTGGTCAGCATTCTAGTTTTCTGGGGAAAGAGTTAAGAGGAGCCGGTGGGTACAGGTTTAATTTTCTGTGGGTAGGAGTTTGAGCTAACAAAGCAGGTTAAGGAAGGCACGCTGTTGTGGTTTAGATTTCTTCAAAGGGGGCGTTCCTGCTGCTGGAGTTACATGTGTCAGTGTCATTCTACCAGCTGATAATAGTCTGCTCTGTGGGGCTGCAGTGCAAACTGGAAGGGTACGCTTAGCTCAGTGGTTCCCAAACTGCTGTAAGTTGGGTTCATGTGGAGAAAATTTTAAAACAACACTGATTTCCTGGGCGCATTCCCCAGACATCCCATTTTAATTGGTATAGGGGGAGTTAGCAATTTTTTTTATGCCTTATAACCAAGATCTTTCAGTACATAGGGGTAGCATGAAGGTTGCAAGTTTCACTTCTGTCAGTGGCGAATACCCTTTGAAATGGTAGTTGTAAAACCTCAGGGATGCTTGCCCTTCATCAGTGCTTCTGTGTCTCAGATTCTGGGCTGGAAATCTGGTGTGCAATGAACGCTCATTTTTTGAGTCAGGTGCACAGTTACTTTGTAGAGGACCCCGTGGCAGGTCAGTTAGGGTAGAGACTGTGAGCATGGACTCTGCCGAGCACCTGGGACAGAGACATTAAATTCAGGAGGGTAGAGACATAGCAAGACTCTACTGTGACTGCTTTGGTATGAATTCTAGGTTTTTTCATCTTTGTAGATATTTGCCTTAGGCAAACTGCTCTGAGCTTAAATTTCCTCATTTGCAATTTTACCCAATTCTCCTGGTTGTGGTGAGGATTAAATGAGTCAATCTGTGCAAAGCATTTAACACAGTGCCTGGCACTTAGTGTTCAGGCTCTCCTGCCAAGCTCATTATTGGCACTCAGTCACAGGATGCTCGAGTACGTATCATTAAATGAAATAGCAGCTTGGGTGCTAAGTGCTGCACTTGTGTACGTTCTTAATGGTTTAGGGAAGGATCCCACTGATTGGTGAGGGGTGTGTGGGTGTGCAGGGGGCATTCGTGCATTGAACAATGTTGAGATGGAAAAGCTATAACAGTTTATGTGGAAAATGGTAGGAGCACAGTTGGCATAAGAATTTTGGAGAGCATTCGGTCCTGAGTAAATCCAGAAGGGAATATTGGGACTAGGGGATGGAGGACCTACATATGAAGTTCAGGTCCTTGGATTTATTTACTTGGCAGAAGGGAGCCCCTGAAAATTGTTTAGGCAGGTAGTGAAGGACCAGAGCGGTGATGTAGGATGATGTGATGTGTCTGAGGCCTACTACGTGGGGCTACATGTGAAGCGGCCTGGGGCCCAGATGGAGATAATGAGTGGAAAGGAGATCAGCTCTGGGAGGTGCAGGCTTAGTGTCTTCCAGGCCATTCATTCACTCACTCTTTCATTCATTCATTCATTCATTCATTCAGTCTTTAATAATTTGCCCATTTTGTGAGGCATTTAGTTCTCAGGAACTGCTGCTGATAATCCAACAAATGAGAGTTGTGAGCCATTGTGAGACAGTAACAGTTGTCTTATTTCATCTCATTGATGAACTGATCTGGTACAATAATGGGCAGAAATAAATGTTAGATAAAATAGCAAAATGAATTGGTATGTAGGCCTTTTAATGCCTTGTAATATTCATGAGAGAGGGGGGAGAGAACATTAGAAAGGAGTTTGCTCTGAGGGATTAGTTGAAGGGGAGGAGTGGCGGTTAGGAAATCATAGTTCTGATAGGAACCCGCAAAGCCAGTCAGTCTTGAAACTCAGGCAGTTTCTTAAGCATTGCTGCATTTCTTTACTATTACTCCAGAAACTTGGGCGGGGGCAGTACCCCCAAATAATGGGTGGTATCGTTTTTGCAGCTTCTTTTCCAATCTTTATCTAGCCTCACATATTCACAGTGTCAGTCTTATTATGTACAGAGCGTTGTCCAGCTTTATCACCGTGCTGACTTCACTCAACCGCCTCTCTGGCTGCGTTGATAATCCATCTAAAAGACTGCTTGTGTGTGCTTGTCTCAGGGTAAAAGCTGTCTAGGTCTGTGGCCTTACTTGGAATGTTTCTTTGGTCTGTGTGTTGGGCTGCATGTGCCAAAGTTACCTTCAGACGGAGGTTTTGTTTAATCTCCTATGGGTGGCTAAGTATGGCAGCGCACTGTTCCACCGAGCTCTGCAGTCTCGTAGTGGCATTGTGAGTAGTGCCCCCTGGAGGTGGGTTGTGTGTGACCTGGGGTAGTAGGTGTTTACTAGCTAGCCAGTTTCAAAGCAAACTGGCAATACTTGCTTCCTTTCAAAAATTCCCAAACTATGTATATAAAGCAGAGACACCAGAGAGACCACACTGTCCAACTAAAGACCACTCTCTGGAGCAGTGATTCTCACTGCCCCAGGGATATTTCATATCTTCTGGAGACATTACTGGTTGTTACAACTAGTAAGGTGCCACTGGCATCTGATGGGTGGAGGTGGCCTCAGATGCTGTTCACTATGCTACAGTGTGCAGGGTAGATAGATGTCCCTACTCATATATAGAATAGGTTTTTATTAGCCTCCTCCACCCATCAGATGCCAGCAGCACCTTGCTCTATACCAAGCTTGTTAATGATGTAGTAATGCGGTTTCTCCCCTCCACTGGGCAAGAACTCCAGCGATCCTGCTGTGCTCAAGCTTCTGTGTCTATGTTCGTGACGCCGCAGCACCAGCTCGCTGGTCACCCCTGGGCCGCCTGGACCTGGGCCTTTGCAACCCTATTCGCTAAGCCCTTGCAGCAGCACCCCTGACCTTCCCCGAGGCTTGGTCCCCCAGCCGAGAGCTGGGGCAGTAGTGGTGTTCATCTTGGGAGTGTCCCTTCTCCCGAGGATGAGCCGTGCCCTGCATGCCATCCAGTGTCCAGTCAAGTGGTTCCTATGGCAGAGCTGGAGGCAGGGCTGTCCCACTGTCAGTTGCTCAGCCACTTTGCAGAGCAGATGTCTCGTCGCTGCTTTTAATAGCTGGGTATTTATGAGCCTGGCAGCTGGGAGCTCTGTGTACAGTATAGGGCGTGGTTGTTTGAGCTGCAGTACAAACATCTCGCTAAACAGATGAAGGATGAGGGTGTATGCTAGGCTCCGGTTCATCAAATTCTGGCACGAGTCACTTGTGCTTGGTAAAACCCAGAACCTCAGTCTAATCCCAGACCTACTCTACTCCCTTGGATTTTTTTAAGGAAAGTCTGTGCACTTAACCTGTGCCTCAAGGATTCTTAGCATCATGAAAGCTTAGGAAACATTGGACTAGCGAATGGTGAAGGGAGCATAAACTGGAGCAGGGGGAGGCTGGTGCCTCCTTGGAAAGGGCAGGGGCAGTGTGAACACCTCCTTTCCCTGGGATTTATGCCGAAATCTTGAGTCATATTTATTTTTAAAACCTTTAATTAGTTAAGCAGTTTTCTTATTTGTTTGAATATATTCTTATTTTTCCCTTCTATTAAAATATTTCTCTAGGTTTAGAATTTTGGGTTGGTGGTTATTTGCTTTCAGGTCTTCAAAGGTAATTGTTTTTTAATTAAGTTTATTTATTTTTTGTTTTAATGGCAGTACTGAGGATTGAACCCAGGACCTCGTGCATGCTAAGCATGTGCTCCACCACTGAGCTATACCTTCCCCTCTGTAATTGTTCTTTAAATTACCAAAACAGTTTTTTTTCTAACTATGGTAATCAAACCACAGAATTGACTATGCTTACCATTTCTGAGTGTACAATTCAGTGATTTGTAAGTACATTTATGTTGTGCAACCATCACCCCTCATCTCCAGAACACTTTCCATCTTGTAAAATTGGAATTTTGCGCCCATCAAACGGCTTCCCATTCTACTTTCTCTCTCTGTGGGATCCTACAGGAGCTGTCCTGGGGTGACTGGCTTATTTCAGTTTGCATAATATCCTCAAGGCTCACCTAATTCTTTGAGAAGAGAGAGGTCATACATTCTCAGCGTTCATTGGAAAAAATTAACCATTCACCCTGATCCTCAGCTGTGGTGATGAATTTAGCTCTGGTGATGAATTTAGCTGCGGAGAGAAGGGAAGGCACGCCCTCTGGCTGCCTCTCTGAGCCCGTGGCTCTGCCTTGGCCCTGTTTTGAAGTCCTCATCTCCTCCTCCCTCCTCCCTCTGGGACTCATTACCTGAACTTCCCTGGTCATTGTCTTTGCTCAGTATCTCTGGGACTTTACAGCTGTGGGCACCCGGCTGCTGTTTGGTTTGCTCCACTCCAGTATGTAGGAAAACGTGGGATTTAGGAAGATGGAATTTGGAAAAAGTGTGAGAGAGGAGCTTTTCCTCATGGTTCTTCGTATTTTTCTCCTAATTCCTTCATAAGCATCAATGAGAAGAATTAAGGCATCACTCACTGCTCTTGATCTGTTTGGTTATAAAAATGTAGGTTGTGAATGAATCATTCTTTAGGCAGCATCTTTAAGTATTGTCTTTTAATCCCCCCCACCCCATTCTGCTACACAGATGTCTTCATTTCCTGAAAGCATCCAAGCTGGTGTTTTAGGGGAGGAGTAATGCGACTAGTTTTGCAATATCACAAAAGTACACACTGTTGGTTACTTCAGGTTTGTGGCTTATCCAGGCTCCGCGAGTTCAGTACTTTGATAAACATACACCATTAGGAAAAAGGAAAATTCGCACCTTGTAAAATACGCTCCTTTTGACAACTTCTCAGTACAATTACATACCCTGGGGGAGTTTGTCGCGGGCATATTCCCTCTTGTCCTCTTTTGGTCTGAAAGAAGGCACGTGATAAAATAATTGGATTGCAGACACTGACTGGTATATATAAAATAGATGAACAGGTTTATTCTGTAACGCACAGGGAAATATATTCAACATCTTGTAGCTCATGGTGAAAAAGAGTATGAAAATGAATATATGCATATTCATGTATGACTGAAGAATTGTGCTGTACACCAGAAATTGACACAACATTGTAAACTGGCTATACCTCAGTAAAAAAAATTAAAAATAATTGGAAACTTCATTACAGGCAAAAACGGTTCTTAGTATAGTTGCTATAAAAGACTTAACATACGGCCTCCTATATGAAGTTTTATGACTGAGCATGTCAGTTTTGAGAAGATAGATTTATAGAAATGTATATTTTCGAAATTGGGAAAAATGAAACATTTTAAAAGATGTTGATAGAAGCCATTTTTTCTCCTTTCTTTGGGGGGGTGAAGTTCATTTATATTCTCATTAAGATTATCTTCTAAAATTTGTATTTGTGTATATTCTGGGTCGCCTTCTTCTCCCCGCTGTGGGCTTTTCACACCCTGCCTGCTTTTCCTTCTTCCTGTTGCCTGCCCGCCCGCTCACCTTTGCTGCAGCTACTCTCCGGTGCTCATTTATCTTTCCCTCTCTTGATCAGCAAACCAGTAAGACAGGGCTTCTCTTTCAAATGAAGCAGTTGGTGGTGAGGAGGGTCTGGGGGTGAGGGGTTGGGTTTTGCAGTCATTATCTGGGGATGTGACCTCCCTTTGAACATCGACCATGAAATTTCCTTACGTGTTCTTTGCATTGATACCATGGACTTTGTTAAGTTGGAGTTAAGTTTCCTAGAACAATGTATGTTGACTACACCCGCCCCATGGAAACACCTATTTTTAGTTCCTTGATTCACATTTTCTGGAATGTTTCCAAGGACCTGGGGCACTTCCTGCCCCCCACGGTGAGGAGTGGTGTTTTGCATGTTGTGTGGTCCAGCAGCAAACAGCTGGGCATTCTGTGTGGCGGTTGTCAGAT
The DNA here is from genome assembly GCF_009834535.1 of Camelus ferus. NCBI lineage: Eukaryota > Metazoa > Chordata > Mammalia > Artiodactyla > Camelidae > Camelus > Camelus ferus. Next base: position 37,253,025 of record NC_045709.1, read on the forward strand.
AGGGGCCTGGCCATGTTCTGCTTGTCACCTTGCTGGAGTGCTAGGGCCCGGGCGGGGGTAGTTACTAGGGCATCAGAGAGGCCAGCCTCAGGGACTCGGCCGAGAGGGGATCAGGTCAGGGAATGTGGAGAAACTCCTCCTGAGGAAGCCACTGTGGTTCTCGGGTCCACAGCGTGGCCCTGGGGTCCTCACACTCGGAGGCATCCTTGTCATTTCTGTGCATGGCTTTCTGGGCTCTAGTGGGTCACAGTGGTGTAAAGGTAAAAGGTGGCTATCAGAATTCAAATGAAAGTTAATGGTACTTCCAGGAGATAAATGCGTAGCGCTTTAGAATAGATGTCCTAGGTTTGGTGTCAGCCATGGAAAATCAGGCCCACGATGCCTCCACTGCCCCACCAAAAAAAAAAAAAAAAAAAAAAAAAAGCCAGTGGAATTGTCGGATCAGAGAACAGCAGGGGGAAGATATAGCTCAAGTGGTAGAGCACATGCCATGGCATGCACTAGTTCCTGGGTTCAATCCCCTGTACCTCCTCTAAAAATAAATAAATAAACAAACAAACAAACCTAATTACCTCCACCCAAAAATTAAAAAAAAAAAAAAAAAGAAGATCAGAGAACGGCAGGTTGTTGACCTTGTATGGACTGTGTTTTTCATTTCCCTGAATCTGTTTTTTTCCTACAGAACCATAGAGGAAATCCAGTTAGTTTTGCAGAGGTCACCCATCATGCTCACGGGGACGGAAGGTAATAAATAGGCAGCTTGTGGGTCCTCCCCTCAGAAGTGGAGATTAATCGCTTTAGATCGTGCAGTCATGAAAGTAGGTGTGACAGCATTGCTAAGCAACTCTGGGCAACGATATGGGAAAAATACAGCAATTTTCTGCTTCGGGTGAGCTAACCATAGTTGCCTGTTGGAGTCATAGCCAGTGTACCTAGAAACTGCATCATCCCACAGGCTCAACTCCGGGGGAAGGGCCACAGACCAGGAAGTAAGTCAGAAATGCAAAACAAGTGACACACTTGCTTGTTTTCTGTTCTGAAGGCCTTTTAGAGCCTGCTTACTCGGACTCAAAATAGTATGAAGCCGTATCTTAGTGCAGAAACAGCAGTATGCAATGGTGAGATAGTCTATTGAAGGGATGGCCTGATGGCAAGGGACAGGATAGAATTATAACATACGGAAAACCCCAAAAGCATGGCCGCTGGGGGGCTCTGTGCTGGAGAGGAGCCTCCACACACACTGAGGGGCACTGACGTTGGCTGAGAATCACGTCGGTGATGAGAAAATCTGCACCCTGAGGATGGTGCACTACAGTTTCACTCTCTGTGTTACAGGGCTGCTGAAGAAGGGTTTGGGGAGAGTTTCCACTCAAATGGAGATTAGAGTCTTAAAGGGTAGTACTTTTCACCAGTCCTGAAAACTCAATTCTGTGAAAAGAACGTTCTTTTTCTCTGTTCCTTTCATAGTGATATTTACGTGTGCACACTGGGGTTTTGTGTTTCATGTCTACTGATTTAAAATAATTGAGAAACAGTTTGTTTTTCAAGTGAATGACAAATATTCTTTTTTTTTTTAAACCTTTTTAAAATTGATGTATAGTCATTTTACAATGTTGTGTCAGTTTCTGGTGTGTGGACAAACATCTCATGCATTTATTGTTTTTAAAAAATTGAACAAATTAAGGTTTTGGCCTAGACTGTAGAGTTCTCTTATAACCCCATGTGTATTTTCATCACCCAGCCCCCCTTTCCCAGAGTAGGAACCAACCATAAGTGGATCCCTACTTAAATGGAATTTGCATTCCATAATTCATAATACTGTTCTTAATGGCCATGTGGATTCTATTGTAATCAGTAATTAGATATTTATTTTGTTTTATAATTTTTAGTAAGTTGATATTTAGATTGTTTTCTGGTTTGTATATATTAACAAACAGCAGTGTGATGAACCTGATTGAGGCTACACCTTTGGGGACATCCTTTATTTCTCAGGGTGTATACATTTGAAGCCTTTTAGTATACCAGATTTCCTTCTAGAGTTAACTGTTTAAATTCTATTAAAACAAGGTGTCCCCACACCCTTGCCAAGCATGGATGTTTTGAGGATTTTTGGATTTGAGTATTTGCAGATTTTCATTAGCCATTTGTGTTTTTCCTAAGTGGCTTTCCTGCACATATTCTTTGCCCTTTAAAAAAAAATGGTAGGCTTTTATAATTCTTTTGGTATTTACATGCTCTTGATTTATTAAAGAGATTAATTTTGGGTCTGTCATATATGGTGCAAATATTGTTTCTAGTTTGTTTTGTTTGCCTTTTATTGTTCTAATGGTGGAACTATTTTGTTTTCACAAGGAAAATTTAACCGAATAATATCCCTTTATAGCATGTCAACTTAAGCAAATAGAGAACCAAAACATTAGCATTAATTTGTATGTTGTTTTTCTCTATACTGGATGTGAATAGTTTTTGACTGTAACACATACATGTTATTAGAGCAAATTTTAGTTTTCTGCATTAATGAGGAACAGTGGTAACTTTGCTTTATTAAAAAAAAAGAGTGCCTATTCTCTGTCAGGTGTGAAGAGTTTCAGCTTATTTTCTTATCTGCAAAATAGGAATAATTTTTACTTTGTAGGGTTGTTTCCTATTCAGCGTCTGATACGCAGTATCTGCTCAGTAAATGGTAGCTAATTTTATGATCATGATGACATGAATGAATGCAACAGTTCTGTGCACTCAGCTAGCTGATAGCTCCTGAGGGCAACAGAGATGACATTGATTACTCATATTTCTTATTTCCCTTCTGATATTTTTTTGTGGCCCATAGTTATTTAGAAATGTATGGTTAATTTCCAAGTAGTTGGCTTTTAAGAGATATCTTACTGATTTCTAATTTAATTCTTTTGTCAACAGAGAATGTTCTTTGTAACATTTTTACATTTAGAAACTTATTGAGATTTATTTTATGGCCCCAGCATATGGTCTATGTTGGTGAACTTACAATGTGTACTTGAAAAAATTGTCCTACAATTGTGTGTGGTGGTCCATCACTGTCAGTTAGATTAAATTGGTTACTTACTATCTAAATCTTCTGTATCCTTATTGATTTACTTTTGGTCTACTTGTAATAATTACTGAGAAGAAGGATGTTGAAATCTCCTGTTATGATTGAGGGGTTTTCTGATTTTTCTCCATAGTTCTGTCTTTTTTTGTCCTATATATGTTGAAGCTCTGTAATTAGATCCATACACACTTAGGAGTGGTGAATTGACCACCATATTATTATGAAATGTACCTCTTAATCTCTGGTAATTTAATTCCTTGTCTCAAAATCAACATTATCTGATGATAATAATATAGCCACACCTGGCTTCTTGTGCCTACTGTTTGCCTGGCATATCTTTTCCCTTCCTTTTACTTTATTTAAATTGAATCTCACATGTACAGCAGGCTGGGTCTTTCTTTTCTTAATCCTATGTGACAGTCTCTGGCTTCTAATTGGAGTGTTAGTCTCTGCATTAAGTGTAAATACTGATGTGATTGGGTTTAAGCCTTTCACTTTACTACTTTCTATTTTGTTTCACCTGCTTTTGTTCTTTTTTTCTACTCGGACTTATTTCAGTCAGTTAGCTATATTTTAGTACTCCATTTTGAAATTCCTTTGCTTTTTAGCATTATCTCCTGTATTTTTAATGTTGCTTTAGGGATTAAAATAGGCATCTTATTACAGTCTTTTATTGTAAGTTAATATTGGGACACTTTACATAAAATATAAGAAACATAGTAGTAACATTCTATTGCTGTTCCTAGTCCCTTGTGCTATTGTTGTTTACACGTTTTTACATCTACATACACAATGCAGTGTTAACCTTTTTTTTTTTTTTTTTTTTTTTTTTTTTGCTTTAAGCAGCCGTTTTTCAAATAAATTAAAAAGAAAGATAGAATTTGTGTTTACTTACTTATTTGCCAGTTTGGTTTTTCGTAATTTTTGTACATCTATGCCTTTCTACCTGGTCCTGTTTCCCTTTAGCTTAAGAAGAACATCTTTTATACTTTCTTATCCGCTGAAAGTCTCTCAGACTTTGTTTACCTGAGAATGTCATAATATCACCCTCATCATTTGAAGGACATTTTTGTTGGTTATAGAATTCTGCTATTTTCTTTTCAGCACTCTCAGCACTTCTTTTCTTCACTGTCTCCTTTTCTCCTTTTTTAAAATTGAGGTAAAATTGACATATAGCATGTTAGTTACAGGCATGCAGCATAATGATTCAGTATTTGTGCATACTGCAAAATGATCACCGCAGAAAGTCTAGTGAACATCCATCAGCACACATAGTTACAGAATGTTATTTTCCTTTGGTAAATGCTCTGTTTCTTGTCTCCATGGATTCTGGTAAGTCAGCTTGCTGTTGTATTGTTGTTCCTCTATAGGTAATGTGCCATAGGCACATCCTTGGGGGTTGCTGTCATTCTTAGGTATGCATGTTAATATTTTCTACCAAACTTGGAACATTTTGAACCATTATTCCTTCAAATATATATTTTTTTCTTCCCTATTTTGTCATCCAATTACGGGTGCTTCAGGGCTTGTGTTCTCCATTGAACCCTTAGGCTTTTTTCAATCCATCTTGCACTCAGTCTCTGTTTTCTGTTTGTTCATTAGATTGTAAGCTAAAAGAAAGCTTAATGAATCTGGGCGCAGATAAATGGGATTATCTGCTATTAAAAGTCATCTAGTGAATTTTTCAGGTTGTACTTTTTTACTTCTGTTATTCCCATTTGGCTCTTTTTGATGATATCCATCTGTCCTGAAATTGCCCATTCATTCACTGTTACAACCATATTTTGTTTCATTTTTCAATTTTATTGCGTAGAATTGTCACAATTTGACTGCACATATACAAGATACTGCATGCAAGCACATATACACAATACACCCCACATACTTTTTTTCAGTTTACATACAAGTACTGCTCATTGTTTCCAAGAATGTACAGAGCTTCAGCTTTCCAGACTTGCATAGTTATCAGAGGAGTAAAACCAACCACAAAATAAGAATCAATTAAAAAAGACACATACACCCCACTATTAATAGCAACACTATTTATAATTACCAAGATATGGAAGCATCCCAAGTGCACATCAATACATGAATGGATAAAGAAGATGCAGCATTTGTATGTAATGGAACACAACTCACCCACAAGGAAGAAGGATATTCTGCCATTTGCAGCCCCTCACTCACCCTCCTCTTTCTTCACTTCAAAATCCAGAACTCTACAACTGGCACAAACATTCCCATTGCATCAAAAGCAACAAAACAGCCAGAAACAAAGCTAATCAAGGAAGCCACCTACACTCTTAAAACTGAAACACTGATGAAGGAACATAGTTGTTTATAGTTCTTGTCTACTAATTCCAAATCTGGATCATCTTAGGGTCCACTTGTATTTTTCCCTCTTGATTATGGGTACAGCTTTCTTCTTTGCGTGTCTAATAATTGTCTTATTATGTTGGATGTTGTGAAGGATACATTATAGGGAGTCTGGATGAAAAGGCGTTGAGTTTGGTCCTTATGGGCAATTCCCGGTAGATTGATCCTGGCAGAACTGGTTCATTTGTTCTCTGTCTGTCTGTGTGTCTCGGGCAGTTATTTCCATTGTGAACTTAGTCCAAGCGTATGGCTCTTACTCTGGAGTGTGATTTTACTGTGGCCTTCCTGGCACTTCAGCTGAATGAACGTCTGAGGAGCTTATGAAGATCTCCTTTTTCTAGTTGGACAGAAGCTGCAGTGTCTACGGGCGCTGCATGACATCTCCGAGGCCTCACGGGGTCCCCGTTGCTCACGGGCAGTGAAGCTCTTGCAAAGTACCCTTGGGAAATCCCCATAAAAACTTCTACCTCTGTCAGAGGTCCTACCCTCTGTTACTCCTGCCCACAAATTCCAGACGTTAATGCAACTTGGAGCAGCCATCTCTTCCTCTTCAGTTCAGTCAAATCGCAGTTGTCTTCAGGTAGACGATGCCCCCAGGGAGAAAGCCAGTCCAGTCCCAGGGCTCACATCTCGTACGTTACTTGGACATGGAAAAAACAGCCACTGTTCTGTGTTGCCTTCCGAAGTCTTTGGCTGTTTCCCAGCCCACCTTTTAGCCAGATTTTGGGTGTTTACCCAGCTGTCTCCACATTTTCCCTGTCCGATTCCCTGCGTGGGTTCCTCTCACCCACAGTGCCCTTCCTTTCTCTCCATAAATTTTCTCTTCTTCATCATCCACACTCGGTCCTTCCCGCAGTGTCACGGCTCAGCTGAAACCTTCCCCAGTTCCCTGCGCTGGTGTATCTACTACTGTTCAGTTCACACTTGAATTACAGGTGTTGGTACATGTCTTATCCCATCTCCAAAGACAGAAAGACGTGACTCATCAGCCATTTTGTCTCCTGGAGCACCATGGTGTTCTCCACATAATGGATAATAAATATTTGGCAGTTCGTTCTTATAGGAATCATGGTCTTATGCACAGTGAGGAGTGATTTCCATTCAAAGAATGAGAGAATTGAGACCAGAGTGCTTCAGTGACATCACACCCAGAATTAATGATTGATTTACAGATTGACAGTGTAAATCCCCTAATTTCTTTCTGCAAGGCAGCCTTGCATCTCTCATCGAATTTAACTCCAAATATGTTAGTTGGCTCCGATGTATAAACCTCCCTCCCTTTATACTCCGGGCATGTCCGAATTCATCAAAAAATGGGGGGATTTTGCTTCTACCTTCTATCCTCCCTCTGCAGCTCTTGTGGGGCGTGGCTGCGGCCACACGGAGGAGTTGAAGGCTGAATGTGGGTCTCCACTGTCAGGGGTCATCCTGCTTGTCCTGACACCACTCAAGACCCTGTGAAAATGTGTTCCATTTTGCTCCGTTCTAAGAATGACTTGGTGGTACCGTAGGAATCCAATATTCTGTTTCCCTTTCTCATTCCAGGCGCTTCGCCTGAGTAACGTGGCCATGGGGAAGACCACCACAGGCCAGATAGTTAACCTGCTGTCCAACGATGTGAACAAGTTTGATCAGGTAAGCTGCCCCTAAGGGATCCTCTTTCTTTTACCACCTTCTTCCTTGGTTTAGCTCATCAGGTGCCAGTGTCCTTCCGTTGAGGACAGAAGGCAAGGGTTCTTTTTATCCAGTGCTCATTGCTTTTGTGTTCAGATTAAATGCAATAATGTGTATTGTTCTGTGCATGAGAGTTTCGTTTTTCTAATGTTGCCTGTGACATAACTTCAGTAATAAATAGGCAGCTGTGTTCTTGCCCAGCTTGGTTAGTGTACCCGAGGGTCCTCCTGGGTGGTCCTCTTGGCTCGCGGTGTCAGTGTTGCTGCCTGAACTGTCTAACTTCTCTAGATGATGGGCACCTGGTGGGCACGGATCGTCCTTCTCCCTGAGCCCTGCACAGTGCCTGCTGCACAAGCAGCCTTTGATCAGTGATGCCAATGGGTGGTCCCTAGCCAGGAGCAACCTACTCTGCTGTCTCACACTCTTAACTCATGAATAGATCACATTATCCAGAAGATTGTAGCTGTTGGTCCGATCAGTATTGCTGTAGACACTTCTGTCTCAGTTTCATCAAACATGAGGTCAAGCCCCTGCTCAGCTTCGGGGATGAATAGGCTTAGTTTCTGCCCTGGAGAAGCCACAGCTTGTCCGGGAGATACACACAGAAGTAATTACTGGACAGTGTGGTGTGTACCGTAATACAGGCTTTCCTAGCGTGCTGGGTAGCCCCAGGGGAGGGGGTGCTGAATGTTGGGGCAGAGAGAACTTGGGGGAGCCCTGAGTTCATCTAGACAAAATCGAGACCAATGTCGTGGGTCTGGTTCTCCCTGGACGTCCCTGAAGCCGACCCTGTGCTCCCGGAACAGCGTCGTCTGTGGTGGGTGCTCGGATTTCTGCTTCAGTGGCTTTGAAACCCACAGTAGTCATTTCTGTTCGGGCTCCTTTCTGTTCCTTCAGAGCCGGTTGCTTCTATCCTGTGTCCTTAATGAATTTGTTTTGACACAGTTCTAAGAAGGCTTTGTCTTTTTCTTTTAAGGTAACGATCTTCTTGCACTTTCTGTGGGCAGGGCCACTGCAGGCTGTGCTAGTGACCGTCCTGCTCTGGATGGAAGTAGGAATTTCGTGTCTTGCCGGGATGGCAATCCTAATTATTCTTCTGCCTTTGCAAAGCTGCATTGGGAAGTTGTTTTCATCACTCCGGTAAGAGAAACACTGGTTTAAAAAATAGGTGATGTGTATTTGGTCACAGGCACAGTCTTCTTAACGCTTATGTTCAAATCTAAAACAAATGCCTCCAGTGATGCCTGCTTTGCGCGCTGTAGACCCTTCCGGCTTAGCCGGGGGCGGCTCCAGCCTCATGCCGGGGGCTGATCTCGAGGCGAGGAACGGGAAGGCATGCGCCAGCTCCCCCGGCACCAGACCTCAATGCATGTTGTGTCCTTAGGCAGGATTTACCGATGTTGAAGTGATTTAAACGTTATTAAAAATAATAATCTTACAGGCCCATTTCTAGCTGCATATGTTTTTGTTAAACTTTGCGTGAGGGCCATCTTCAGGTGTTACATGTTTACCTGTTGTTTTTTAATTCAGTGTTTTCAGTAAGTTATCAGCGTCCAAGGGCAAGATCAACCGTAACTATGTCTTTATAAAGGCCCCTGGTCCCAGCAGCACGTGTGATAGAGAAGTGTCTGGTGAGGAAGAGCCTGACGGTGATGAGGCAGGTCCAGAGGGTTGGAGGCGGGTCACTGTCCAGGGGTTCAGGTCATGGAGATGTTGTGCTGTTTGAAGTGCACTGAGACTTTTTTTCTTTTGGAGGGGGGGCCTTTTTTGTGTATGTGTGTATGTATTTATTTCCAGTGCCTTTATGCATAGCATTTTTCTCGACGTGGGGTTTCCTTTCCTCTCTTCGCCATGCAGATTTGCCATGCAGAGATGTTCCAATCCTTCGGGGCCCTATTCCAGTGCTGCTGGGTCTGTGGGGGATTTCTTGTTCTCGTTTCCTGGTGGCATGAACAGCTCCATCTTTCCTGTTCCCCAGCACTTGACTCCTGTTTTATGACATCACAGCCACTGTCCTGTTACATTCGGATGCCTTTCCGCCTTCCCTCCCCAGCCGTGACCTCCTGACGCAGACAGTTGGTATCTGACTCATTTCAGGCCCTCCTTAGCCGAGACCACAATTTCTCCAGATGACTTCTTGAATTGGACTGAACTGTTGGCCTACCTAATCGAAGTCCTTCTCTGCCTTTGTACTTTGAGTAGGGCCTGCCTGTGTTGTCAGCGCAAGAGCTGTAGGGGATCGTGTGAGCCCCGGTCCCTGCCTGTGTCTGCTGCTGCTGCTGCTAAGGGAATTGGACCGTGGTCACTGAGGCTCACCTCTCACGTGTGTCCCTTTCAGGAGTAAGACTGCAGCTTTCACAGACGTCAGGATCAGGACCATGAATGAAGTGATAACTGGCATCAGGATAATAAAAATGTATGCTTGGGAAAAGTCTTTTGCAGACCTCATCACTAATTTGAGAAGGTATGTTTATGTGTTTCTATGTATATCGCGCGCTAGTTTCGTGCTTTTTAAATTTCCTGTGTTTACTGAGTGACTTAGAAGTCTTACTAAGTTTTCACATTCAGGTGAATTTAAATACCATCCATCTACCCATTGCATATGACAATAGGGTTACGTGGAATAGTGGAGACGTCATTTTAACCTACTTCTTAAAGGAGTAAGTGTACATGCTTCTTCCTTGTATAGAAATGAACGTTCAAATGCTTAATACTACAGATCCTGAACAAGCACTGGTTAGTATTTGAGGTGATGGCTTTTAAACTAAAACTAATTTATGCTAATGTAGCACAAATGAGGAGATTACAGAGATCTGGGTACCAGCATCGGGCCAGACTTTATGAGTGAGTATTCTTCATTCTAAACAGAGTCATGAGAATACTCTTCCTTTTTGCTTTTCTGTATGTTTGTAGAATTTTTTTCCCATCTTCTGTTTAAGTATCTAGTGAGTTTTTATTCTCCAGCACAGGGTACTTAGAATGTTCTGGTAGCACCTGTCACCTCTCCCGCTTTCCCCTTTGCGGGTGCACCTCCCTCTGCTTGGAATACACTCTCTTCCTCATTATTCCCTAGACTCTGCCCAGCCCGACTGCCTTCAGCTCATGCTCTCAGGTTCCACGTGCTGGAGACTTCCCCTGACTCCACTGCCCTGTGCTCCCACGGGGGCTGTGCTGGCTGCCTCTGTCTGACGTCTCTGGGCCTCATAATTTAGGGTTGCTTATTCCCTTCTTACGAGTTCATGAGCTCCTGGAAGGGTCGGGTTGTGTCTTTCTGTCGTCCTCAAGGTGCCTGGCGCAGAACTTAGGCTGACAAATGTTGTTGAATGGGTCAGAACCAGTCTGATTGACCCAAAATGTTTGAAAGTGCAACATTGTCTCCTTGTAGTTGGCTGAGTGAAGTGGTGATGAAGTCTGTAGTCCCTGTGTCGGGGCAGACCCCCCAGTGTGCACTGTCTTATCCCCATGATGTGAGGGGAGGTTTATGTTGATCTGTGCCCACTCCCTTAAAATGGGCCACTCGCATGGGGCATTTGAATTCATGACATGGATGTCGACGCTTCCTATAAAACCCCTACCCTTCTCTTCCAGGAAGGAAATTTCTAAGATTCTGAGAAGTTCCTACCTTAGAGGAATGAATTTGGCGTCATTTTTCACTGCCAGCAAAATCATCGTTTTTGTCACCTTCACTACCTATGTGCTCCTTGGTAACGTGATCACAGCCAGCCGTGTGTTCGTGGCGGTGACACTGTATGGGGCTGTGCGGTTGACGGTCACCCTCTTCTTCCCTTCGGCCATCGAGAAGGTGTCAGAGGCAGTCGTCAGCATCCGAAGAATCAAGGTTTGATGACAAACAGGTTTTCTTTGTTGTAGGTGGACTTCATGTAAAATGCTTCCTTTTATACAGTGTCACTGTGTTCCAATTAGGTGAGATTTAACTCTCTTGGGGCCATTTGAAAGCTGGGAGTTTCTCTTTCAATACGCACACACTGAGCACTGAGTGTTTATGCCGTGGTATGCTTAAGCTGAAGTTGGACTTTGATTCTGTCTAGACAAGATGTGTGACATACATACCCCTTTTGCTTGTTGCTGTATCAGTTCAGACCGGGTAAGGCTGTAGCCATGCAGTCAGTGGTTGGGCTGATTTGAGCTAGTGATACAGTCTGTCCTCCTTTGGCAGACACCCTCGATGGCCCAACTCTGTGCAAGGCTTGGTCTCAGTTGGGGTTGGGACTGTGTCTGTAAGTAAGTGAATGACGTAGTGTCGCCCCTCTCTGTGACGCAACACCCCAGTGGGGATCAGAGGTAGGGAGGGCAGTGCCAGCCCAGGACATCCTGAGCTGGTTCCTGGAACGATGGGTGGGGTCTGTACTCAGGGATCCAGGCAGAGGCCACTTGGGGGCCGTGGACTTAGGTGCTGCTGGGTCACTGGAGGGTTTTCAGCCCTGTGGACATTCTCAGGGGTGCTGGAAAGGGATCAGGACGGAGTGGTGTTGGGACAGGTTCGGTGGTGTAGGGGAGTGCTGGGGAAGGAACCAGTGAAAGAACATTCTGTCAGTATTTGAAATGATCAATAGTAAGTGAGATTCTGAAATTACGTTTCAAGGAGAAAGGAGAATTGGGAGAGAGATGAATTGCAGCAGGCTCGTACCTGGCTGGTGAGGGGAGAGATGGTGTGGAGGGAGAGATCGGGCTGTGGTGGTTGAAAGCCTGCACACGCGTACTCCGCACCGCCTGTCCATCCCGTCGCCCTGCTGGACACGGGAGGTTGGAGTAGCAGTGCCTGGTCTCAAGGTTCTTTGGAGCCTGGACGAAAGGAGGCGTGAGGGAGCGGATCTTGTCTCGTGCCAGCTGGTCTTTCAGAGAAATGCAAGAATCATGTTTTCCTTTTCCTGCACGGAAGTCATTTTGCCCGCTCGGTTTTTACCGGTTGTTCTTCTGAAGTAGAACTTTGCTATCAAATTTGTAGCTTTGGGGCATGATCGTCTAGCGTGTCAAGGCCTCGAAGGGTGTTTGTGAGTTTTAGGCAGTGGGTTACTATTCGTGTGTTTTTTCTCAAACATCATCAGGTGCTTGTTTCATCCCTTTCCCCTTCCCCCGCGCCGTATTCGTGGGGATTCGGTTTGCCTGTGGGTCCTAGTGTTACCCACATTACGTCTGCTTACACAGGTAGCTTGTTTCTGTTACACAAGAATCCTTGTAAGGCTTTGTGTGGGTTCTCTGGGGCCGCCGTAGCAAAGTACACAAACCAGTAGCTCCGAATCACAGGAATTGTTTCCCAGTCCTGGAGGCTGGATGTTTGAAATCCCGGTGTCTGCACCGTCATGATCCCTCTGAATCGTATAAGGGGGAATCCTCCCTTCCCTCTTGTAGCTTTTAGTGGTTGCAGGCAATCCTTGTCCTGCCTTCCCTCGAAGCTACAATCACTCCAACCTCTACCTGTTTGCCTACCTGTGTGGCTCCCTTAGTATCTCTTTTTTTTTTTTTCCCTGTAAGGACACCAATCCTGTTGGATTCAGGGCCCACCCTACGCAGTATGATCTCATCTTAATTGAATACTTGTGCTATGACCACATTTTGAGGTACCTGGTGTTACGACTTCAACATATCCTTTGATGGCGGGGATACAGTGCCCCCCATAACAAATCCCATGGCTCGTGTGATCCCCTGAGGTGAGAGGGACCCAGACTCTTCCTCTCCTTACTCCTCTGCATGCGGCCTTGACCAAGCCGGCAGCCTCCAAGGCCTGGCCTTGGGAAGGGGGAAGGTTCCTGGCTGTGGTCCCTTTCTGCTGGCCTGGATTTAGTCACATGGCTACAACTATCTGCACAGGAGGCTGGAGAGAGGGGGACTCCTTCTAGGCTGCCAGGCACCAACTCAGAACCAGGGTTTTGTTCCAGGAGAATGAGAGCAGGCTTTGAGGACGTTCACAGCTCTTAGGTGGAGAGCGGGGGAGCAGTGAGGGCGCTCTCAGTTGTTTACTCCACGTCTGTAGCCTGTGTCTTTTCTTTGCAAAGTTGTGTCCAGCACGTGCGGGGTAAGAGGGAGTTTCCCTGTTGATGACCCTTAGCTTTGTGATGGTTCTCAGGACTTTGTTTTATGCAGCTGAATTGCACTGAGCAGCTGCTAAGTAGTGTGAAAAGCAGGGAGCGGAAGTTGTGGCCCTTCCTGCGGTCCAGGAGAGAGGCACTGACTACGGAGAAGACCCAAGTGAAAAGATACTTGTAAACAAATTCACACTGTGTAGCACAGGGAACCATATTCAACATCTTGTAGTAACTTATGGTGAAAAAGAGTATGAAAACAAACATACGTGTGTTCCTAGATGACTGAAGTGCTGTGCACCAGAGACTGACACAGCTCTGTATACTGACTATACTTAAATAAAAACATACTTTAAAAAAAGATGCTTGTAAAATATTTTTTGAAGTAGAAACTCGTTCTTTTTAGAAGGATGACCTAAGTGCTAGCTAATGACTGGCAGTGATGCGGATTTGCTGCGCACGGGGACTGAAGCAGAGAGCGTGTGGGGCTTTGAGTTGGAGTCTGTGCTGTAGGTTTTGTGTTCCCAGCCTGTCCTGTGCTCCCCTGATTCCTGACGGCCGGGGAACGGCCTTCCTCTGTGTTCCTGGTCTGCTGCATGGTGCTTAACACGTGGTGGGATTCAGTAAATATTTATGGAATCATTTCCTATCTACTCCTCTGTTTATTGTTAGTAACCCAAAAGTAAAACAGTAGAAATGTCCAGGTTCTAAAGGTGTTCAAGTTTGGAGCCATGTTTTCTCTTTAGGGGAAGAACTAGTACAGCTGGTGAGAAAGTTGCACTGAGCCTTATGGCCTGGAACTCTTCTGTATAAACACACACCCAATACCTATTAGGACTAGATATACTCTGTTGTATGCATATATATACTGCATGCTCTAATAGTGTATTATATCCTGTATGTTAGTATTTTTGGTGTGTACCAACAGGAAATAGTTGTAAATGACATTTAGGCTGTATAAAGGTTTTTATTGCAAATTCCAAGGAAGTAATTCATTTGTTTGTGCTTTGTTCCTGTAGATTAAACCTTCTCTTTGTTTCCTTTTTCTGTAGAACTTTCTGTTGCTTGATGAGATCTCACAGTGCAACCCTCCGCTGCTGTCAGATGGTAAAACGATAGTGCACGTGCAAGATTTAACTGCTTTTTGGGAAAAGGTAAAAAATTTTCCATTCCCCGGTTGTGACTGGGGACCACTGTGAAGTCAGGAATACGTTTTGCGCCTCATGGAGATTGTGTGTCTAATCAGACTAAGGTCTTTGTCGTGTTGTTTATCTCATTTTGAAGAGAAGTTTTAAAGTATTAGCACGTTTTGAAGTTAAAGTTCATTTTGTAATTCAGAACTGACAGGGTTGGTTAAAATGCTGTGGTATGGAGCAGGTTAACTAATGAAGACATTTTGGGGAGTCAGTGTACATTTTTTGCCTTGATGATCTAAGGCCATCTTATTATGTACTGAGTGAGGCCATGGTTTGGTTCTTTGCTGTGGCGTAGGGTGGGGGCTCCCCCATCCTAAGCTTCTGGATGGTGCTGGTGCTTCAGTGGCAGCCAGGGGCAGGGAGGAGGCAGCAGGTGGGTGTCATACACACCAATGATTCCCAATTGAAGTGTTTCACCGTGTAGCCATCAGACAGGTGGAACTGGAGATTTTCCAACACTTGGTTCATTTCTGACGTTCAGACAAAACAGAATAAAACAAAAGGAGCACTCTCAAGAAGTTCTCAAAATTGCACACCCAGTGTAGTCCCCTTTAGGGATAGCAGAAACCCCCAGCCTCCACGCAACCCCAGGTTCCTGGTCTTCTGTGCAGATCCTCCCATTGTCAGTAGGTTAATCAGGAAAACAACTCACACCACGGGAGATGGAATTCCATGCAGGGAATTAGTCACTTGGGTGACGAAAGAGCAAAAAGGGCAAAATGGTGGTGGGCGAGGCAATCCTGGGATTAGCAAAGGCAGGAAGCTGCTCCCATCCCCCAGGGCTGGAGGGACTCAGGGACGAGGTATCTCTATCCAAGGGTCCACTATCCGGAGCAGAGCCCAGGACCCGGCTGCCAGTGGGAGTGTGGACCACAGTGCAAGTGTCCAGACTCTGTAGACTTGTCCTGTCTCTTCATGCCTGTGACCCAGTGTTGTGCCACCTGCATTGTGTTCACCTGCTTCTGATTCAGTGCCTGCCGTCCCCACTGAGAGAACAATAGTGTGTTCCCAGATGTGTAAAACCACACCCCTGTACCTTCTGCGCTCGGAAACTTACACAAGGTCTCTTACCTAACCTGACAGTTTCTCTTACCTTAACGGGATAGATTTACCTCCTATTTCATGTTTCATAATGCACTTGAAGCATTTATAGAAACCACCATTAAATTCCATTATAAGGGCGGATTCAGTGCATGCCTTTAACACTTACTATGTATGGGCCATTACCAAAGTTCTTTTGTAGCAAACAATGCAGTGTTGTAAAATGAGCTATTCTGTTCATCTGTTCTCAGACTCTTATGCAACTTGCACTGTAGTTCAGAATATCCTACTCTGTTGTCCTGGCCTTGTCTGTGGAAGGCTTCTCCCCCATGCTGGGGTCTTTAGTAACTGGGACCTGTCAGGTTAGGTCGTGGATGGGGGAGCCCTAGGGAAGGGGGAGGGACACAGACATTGGGAGTTTTGGAGAGAAGTTGAGTCTGAACGAAGCACATGCTGGTTGAGATGCAGGAGATAGACATGAGCTCCCTAACTTCCGACAGACAGCCAAGGGGCAGGTGGAGGTCTCTGGGAGCCAGGTCTCATTCGTGAAACGAAGGGGCTCCAGATTTACACAGGGCAGGGATTTCACAATGTGTCTGGCACAGAGTCAGCTGATCATCCTTTCTGAATCAGTGTGGCTGAGCCTGGGTAACCAGGAGGGGATGCACTCCAGCAAGTCTGAGCTGTCGAGTGCTGCCCCCTTTTGGTCATGGCTCAGCAATACCTAATCTGAAGCCTGAACAGTTCCTTGCAAAGTAAGGTGCCCCAGATAGGAAGCTGATGAAAAGGAGTGGAGAGGCTTAAAAAAATATTTCTCATATAATAAAATGGTCTTCTCAATAAGGTTTATAATTTCTATAAAATCTGGGGCTAGTTTTCTTTGATGATTAAAAGTAATTGTTGTTGTTTTAGTATTTCGTATGTTCAGTTATTTCCAGAAAAATATTTCATTTAGAAAATCATTCAGACTTTTCATCCAGACCCTACACTTTTAGTCTTCTGGGCATTTTACTAATCGTATGTAAGCATTCTGTTTTTAAAAAAAACATTAGCAGTGATTGAGAATTTTCTTAACGCTCAGTGTATGTGAAGAGAATCTCATACCCTTGAGTCTCTTTACCTTAGAAGTTACAGCTTGTTCAGCGATAGGACTTGTGCTGGAGATGATGAGTACTTGGTCCTTCTCCCTTGAGTTGGATTGTGTGTTGTTGCACATACCTCCCCCGCCCCCCCCCCCCCCTTTTTTAAAGAGTAGATGTACTTAGTTGCCCCTGTTTAGCCAGGACAGGTAGATGCATGCAACAGGTATAAAGTTTAGGCTTTATAACTCCGACCCACCATGTCATACTTCATTTTTTAGAGCCTTGACTGTCACTTATAGGTGTTTATTTACCATGAATGACTTTGTCATGTAAAGTGCCTCTTTGCTTGCTGAGCATTACTGAGATTCATCCTTTATCAACTGAAAATGGAGAGTTTAGTGGAGATTCCAAATTATAGAGGGCCAGGTATGCCACATTCTGGTGCTGCCACCTTGTGAAGATTAGTGAAACAGGCATTTAAAACCAAAGGTCATGATGGAAACTTACTTAGTGAGTAAAAACCTCCCATACCGAACATTCTGTTAAGTATGTTATTTTAATAAGTTCGCATGCATCAAGAAGTTTTCAATTCAAGCAAGTGCCTTGTTATTTACAACTACTTAAATAATGTTGGTGTCTGGAGCCATGTCCATATGGAGATCTGATAAAAGGAGTCTTCTTAAAGCCAAGTAAAGCTGCTTCAAACCCTTAGAGAGAAGTGATTGGAGGAAGAGGCCATCAGGAAAGAATATCTTAAAACAGGAAAGAGAAAGATATGGCTTATGTTCATGTATCATTGACTGTCATTTTCTCCACTTTTTGCAGCGGTTTGTGTTACTTTGTTGAAATGGGCACAGTTTTGTAATCTTTAATTTGTAGGCATCAGAAACCCCAACCCTACGAGGCCTTTCCTTTACCGTCAGACCCGGTGAACTGTTAGCTGTAGTCGGACCTGTGGGAGCAGGAAAGGTAAGTTATAATGTCTCCTGGCTGCTTGGTGCAGTGCTGCAGCCCCTATTAAATTCTCAGAGTTGAGCCCAAAGTTGTGCGTAACACAGCACTGAACTGGGCGTATCTAGAACAACATTCCTCTAAGCGTGTTCCATGGAACATTACTTTTGCAAGAAGGTTGCATGGCCAAATAAATCTGGTTAAATGCACACATTATGTATTCCTTCTTGGTGCTTCAAGTTGCACAGTTGGGAACACAGACATGCCACAATCATTATTCTGTAAAAGCTCTAAAGGAAATCTGCACGTGCAATTAGTATTGTGTGTTCTGCGCAACAAAATTCACAAGTCTGAATGTCAGATGTGTATGTGACAGGGAGATGGTTTCCTTAATGAAGAAGTTTCACTCTTCGGACGTAACTCACTTCAGAATTCTTTAAATAATAATCTTTGGATGTATCCTTCATACATAACTTTAAGAACAAGTATTTGTCAAGTAAAGGAGACCCAGCGTGCTGGGCTGTCCTGTTAGTTAGAATGTTAAACATTCTTAATCAGTCTTTGCTGGTTATAGCACTTCATTTGGGGGAAACTCTTGGGCAGGGCAGACCGTTATTTTGCATTGACCAGTAGTTATTTTTAGTTTAGTGTTTTTTTTGTTTTTTTGCTGTTGCTGCAACTGCCGGGGTTTTACTGTACCCTATTCTCAATGAAAGGGCTTTGCCAGTTACTAAGCCCCCAGGACTGGGGAAGGCTTGTTCCATCCTGACGTTGCCTGTGTATGTGTGTGTTTGCTGTCTGTTTCAGTCCTCACTGTTGAGTGCGGTGCTAGGGGAGCTGCCCCCGAGCCAGGGGCTGGTCAGCGTGCACGGGAGGATCGCATATGTTTCTCAGCAGCCCTGGGTGTTTTCAGGGACTGTGAGGAGCAATATTTTATTTGGGAAGAAATATGAAAAGGAACGATATGAAAAAGTAATAAAGGCTTGTGCTTTGAAAAAGGTGAGTAGTGACTTGTGAGTTGCATATACTCAGAGTTTAAATAATAGTGTTGGTTTAAACTACAAGGTTTTTTTTTTTTTTTAAATAATTATGAAAGATCTTTCAGTGTTGTTCCACACCTCAAGTTGGTCTTCTGGGTAAGTATGCATGCACATGCTACTGGTTTAATTCAGTGGTGAGCACAGAATGTGTTTTTTGGTGTGGAGGAGTTTCATTTTGTGAAGTTTTATTCACTTTTAACTTTTAAAGGGACAGTTAAAAAAATCTGCAAAAATAGAGAGCGTCCTGTAGTGAACCCTCAGGTACCCAATCCCCCAGGGTGAAGTGGTAACCAGTGGTGCTGCGTCTCGAACCACTGCCCTCAGCCTGTCCCACCCACCCCACCCCAAATTATTCTGAAGCAGATCCTAGAACTCAGATTAGTCCAGCTGTAAATATCTGATTAGTTTGTCTCTGAAGAATGCCTTTGAGGGAAAAAAAATCACCACATTATGACACCTGAATACAATCCAAATTCTTGACTGTCATCAGCGATCTGGTCAGTGATTACATGGTTATCATCTCGCTGAGGAGTCTCGTTCGCCCTTGGTTTGAATCCAACTCCACGTGAGGTCTGCCCCCTGCACTTGGTGGTGTCTCCTCCATCCCTTTCAGTCTCTAGTTTTCGCTCTCTGCTTGGTTTTTGACTTGTGATTTATTATTTAAAGAAAACAGAATGCTTTCACGTTTCTTTGTATTACTGCATTGTTTGACTTGGGGAGAGATTGTTTTCAGAAATGGCACTGAGTTTCGTAGAACTGGCGAGATGAAACATAAATTAAACATTAAACAAAACTAGTGAATCAATGGGGAAAACTGAACTTACCTGATAGGAGGATATAATTTGGCAGAAAGAAAGAAATAAAAAATGACCTGATAAATACCATGTCACTCTCTTGGGTTATAAAGATCAGAGAATAATAGCGTTAAAGGGGTCTCCCCGGGTCTGTGCAGTGCAGCCTGGATGTCCCACTGTTCTGTTACACTGCGAGGAGAGCCTGGGGCAGACTTGCAGATTTGATGTTAAAGGCTTCAGACCTGCTTTGTGAGGAAATAGTAATTTGCATGAGCATCACAGATGGTATCCACTAAGCAGCGTTTTATGGTCATGTGGACAAAACAGAATTTCCTGTTTAATGAGCTTCTATCTTTTAAGTTATTAAAGAAGAACTTTTTAAAAAATTGCTGATTGATAAAGTTGGGAGGTGGAGTACACAGGTCTCAGGCATTTCCCTTCGCCTTTAGTTCAGCTCCTGATGCCCAGGCCAGGGTGTGTGTGTTTCTTGGCACGCCCTTGCCTCTGTGGTGAGGCTGAGCCCTGTCTTCCTCCCCACACCTGAGCATCCCTGGAGGAGAGCAGGTGTGGGGGACACTGGGCACCATTCAGCATTTCCCCCTGGGGGTGGGTGATTGGCTGCAGCCTCGTGGGGTGATTGGACTAGGAACACAGCTGTGTTCTGGGCTTCACCCACCCTTGGGTGTCTGTGTGGCACGTGGACTCTGGTGGGAAGGGGCCCCTGCAGGATCAGGCTGCACAGTGATTCTTCTGTACGTGTTTATAAACATGGACCATTTACAGCAACCGCCCCCCCAGCCCCGAAATGTGTGCGTCTGTGCCAGGATCTGGCAAGTGAGGATTCTGAGCTATCTTAGTATAAAGCTTTCCAGTACAGCACTGTGGAACTTAAACCCGACCATTTTCTGTCCTTTTGGGGATGTTCTTGTCATCTTTTTTCCCTCAGGTAATCTGATTTGTCCATATTTTCAAAAAAGTAATACTCAAATGTAACTTTTGTCAGGGAGGGTGTAGCTCTGTGGTAGAGTTCAGGCTTAGCGTGCACAAGGTCCTGGGTTCAACCCCCAGCACCTCTGTTAAATGAATGAATAAATGAATGAATGAGTGAATAAATCTGTCTATCTAATGCCCCCCTCCAAAAAAGAAAAACAATCACAAGTGTGACTATTGAATAATTTACAGATCCTCAGGTCAAAATTTCCTGTCCTTCTTTGCTTTGTGTTTCCCTGCTTCCCCCGACAAGCATGTGCTTAGTCCAGGTGATCTGCTCTGAGTCCCTCGAGCAAGCTGTTTCTTTCGCTTTGGCTTTTCCTGCCCAGACTGCTCTTCCTCCTCTCATTTCCCATACAGATCTTGTCTGTCACTCTGTCACTTGTCCTAAGTAACACTGTGAAGACCCGGCTCAGGTGTTATCCCTTCTCTGAAAGTGGGATGCTGAGGCCGAGAGCAGCCAAACGGTCAGTTTAAGACACACTTACTCCTGGGAAAAATGAGTCCTGTGCCTTCCCCAGCCTGTGCCGCCAGCTGTCACACTTAGAGCTCTAGCACTGACCTTCACACTTGCATATCCAGCTGCAACGTGACGGCACAGAGAGGTCATCTCAGCTTGTCCACACCCAGAGTGTCCTAGACCTGTATCTGCCATCTTCCCCAACTCTGTCAGTGGAGACTCTGTTCTTCCCCTTCCTCCCGCCCAAAACAACTGTCTTCATCTTCCATCTTCTCATACACCCCCACCCAGCCTGTCAGCACCCCTGGGATCAGATCAGACTCCACCTTGGAAATGTGCCTGGAATGGGACCCCCTTCCCTCCACCCCCACTGCTCCCACTCTGATTCTCACCACCATCATCTCTCATCTGGATTACTGCAGTAGCCTCCTAACTTGTAGCCACCCTCACCCTTGGGTGTGCCCCCCCCTCCCCCAGCCCAACACCTTTTTTCTACAAACAGGCCCTTAAAAAACCTCAGACCACGTCAGTCCTCCCCACCTTCCTCCCCATTTTACTGGGAGTGAAACCAGCCCCCCCCCCCCCCCCCCCCCCGCTCTGTCTCTGTCCTCATTCCCCACATTCTTGGCTCCAGCTCTCCTGGCCGCATTGTTACTCTTGGAACCCCTTGGGCATCTGCCCCATGGGCCTTTGCACTCACTCATTACTCCGTGTGGAACACCCTCTCCAGGTCTGGGTGGGTCTGCTGAGACCCACTCTGAGTAGAGCCCTTCCCGACCCCAAGATTGACACATGTTCCGCCCTTCACACTCTGTCCCCCTAAGCCGGCTTCCTTTTCTTCTAGTCCTTAGTATTTGTACTCCTGTTAATTTTCCATATTGTTCCTCTCCCACCTTGGAGAGAAACTCTGTTTTCCTTGCAGTGGAATTCATTGTGCCCAGAACAATGCCTGGCATATAGTTGATTCTCAGTAAATATCTGTTAAAATGGTCAAATGCATAAGTTCTGTGAAAAACTAGAGTGAAAACACATGAAAATCCCTGAGTTATTTTGTTTGTTTGTTTTGAATTGTTCAAGGTTACAATAGAGTCACTGAAATATACCCATTGCTGCTGCTGAAATACTTGTATGAAGAACTGATGCTAAAAGATTAGGACCACAGGAGAGCACATTTTAAATCTTTGTCTTTTTTTCCCCTCTTCTGTCTCCATGTAGGATTTACAGCTCTTGGAGGATGGAGATCTCACTGTGATAGGAGACCGGGGAACCACCCTGAGTGGAGGCCAGAAAGCCCGCGTCAACCTCGCAAGGTAAGTCCGCTTTCAGCTGCCATCTGCCGGGCTCCTCCGTGGTGTCTAGTGATGCTGAGCCCGCCCGCCCCGCTCGCCTCGCTCACCCCACTCGCCCGGCTCACCGGGTGGGGCGCCCTGTGAAGCGGTGTCTCCACCCTTTGCATCACCTCTTGGAATAAGCACTGGTTTGTTGGACGCCGACATGATGCAGAGATGAGATCCACAAAGCATGAAGCGTTCTCCTCCTGACACCTCTTTCCGTTTTCTAGAGCAGTGTATCAGGATGCAGACATCTACCTCCTGGACGATCCGCTCAGCGCAGTGGATGCAGAAGTCAGCAGGCACTTGTTCGAACTGTGAGTTTGCTCCTGTTTTCTATCATTTCTTCCTTCCAGAAACCCTCTAGAGCTCAGGGAGCCTTGTGCTTCAGGGCACTCAGCTCGTTCTGCTCTGGTGTCCCTGTCTCCCCTCCCTTCCCTCCACAGAAGATCCACTGTCTAAAGATTCTGCATAACGATGAGGTGAAGGTAGGAGAACACAGAAGGTGCTTCCAGCGTGTGGAGGAGAGTGGGGTCCAAGCTTTGAGGAGTCGGGAAATAGACAGCAGATTTCGTCCTGCTGCTTACAGCCAGGACCCCGTGGATGGATCCAGACCCCAGGGATAAGAAAGATGATACATAGTTTTAAACTCAAAGAGTGGAACTCTGTTACCTGGTACTTGGCTGTCAGTTCTTTTTCTCCATCATTTGTTCAAGACACATTAATAGGGAAGTTTTCAGAACTGACATAAGATTTATCACTTATCACATATCACAGCAAAGTTTCAGTCATTTAATGTTGTTTCATGAATACTTAGTAGAATTAATACTTGGGCCCCCAGTGTTCACTTGAATTTGAAACTTGGGATCTAGAGTCTGACTTGAGTCTTGATTTCATTTTTTGTTCCTGGAATTGGTTGACAGTGGCTCTTGTTTGGCCACCAAACCACTGAAGTAGAACAACTCTGATGCTTTTCTGTGTATCCTGTGCCCTAACACGTGCTGACTAACGCCTCTTACGGAGTCTAGACGGGCCTTTTTGAAAGCATCGTGACCTAGCTTTTGCTCAAGCAGCATGCACATCTAACCCATCTTCTAGAGCAGTGTATCAGGATGTTCACCCTGTTAGTTCACCCTGTTAGTTCACCTTGTTAAAGCCAACGAGCCATTCAGGTGCACTTAGTAGAGACCTACTGTGTGCAGTGAGGTCGTTCCCCTTATGGATGTTGTTGTGCAAAACCTCTTATTTCACAAAAGAGGACCGTGAGTCAAGAGCGGAGAAGGACCTACCCTGGGCAGAGTAAGGACGACTGAGGCGTTCAGCTCTCATTCCCGCCTCTAAAGCGTCTGTCTCTAAGGAGGGTTTGTTAAGATGGGAAAAGTTGAGCACACTCAAGGTTTAGAGGGTTTTGCTGCAGGGCAGTAAGTGCTAAATGGGGGAAGTGGCAGTGGTAGGCTTTTAGCTTGCATTGCAAAGGTCCCTGTGCATTGAGCTTGGCGGGAAGTGCCCTGTGAGCCTGTGGGCGGGGAAGGGCTTGTGGAGGCTGAGAACGGGATTCAGTTCCTTTTGCTAAAGGAAGAGTAGAATCTAGCGAAGGTGTAAGGGTGGGAAGAAGCCGGCTTGTGAGAGCAGGAGGCTGGTCCTTGCTGCAGGTTGTAGGGCAGAGAAGCTATTTGGAGATTCTCGCTGGCAGGGCCTGTGTTAGTTCGCTAGGCTGTGTCTGTCCAGGCTGCTCTGACAGGATACCAAGACCGGGCAGCTTATAAACCCTCAATTCTGCAGGCTGGGCAAGTCCAGGCTCAAGGCGCTGGCGGATTTGGTGTCTGGTGAGGGCCCGATTCCCACATCCTCACATGGCAGAAGGGGTGAGGGAGCTGTGTGGGTACCCCCCCCCCCCCACTTTTTTTTTTTTTTTTGGTGAGGATACTGTTCCCATTTATGAAGGCTCTACCCTCATGACGCAGTCACCTCCCATCCACCCCACCTCCACCACCATCACATTGAGGGGTAGTGCTGACTCCTTCGCAGCTTGAGAGAGCAGGGCAGCTGTCACATGGCATGGCCCCCCACTCTCTGATCTGACCCCCCTTTCCCGCCTCCTCCTGCTCGTGACTTGATGAATTTTCCCGTAGAGAAGTACCTATGGCTTGTACTACGTTCAGCGACAGGTCTCTACTGCTGTGACTGAGATTCCCCACCACGCACGCTCCTGGCATCATAGGTAGCCCAACCACTCTCTCCCCAGCGTCCCACCGTGAACTCGCAAATGTCAGCCACCCTGTCTTGTGTGCCTCTGCCCAAGTTCTCCATCACTCTGAGAACAGTTCGTTCTGGCCACTGTGTCCCTGTCATAGGGAGGAGAAAGAGGAAGGTGATCTGATTGCCAAGTACCAATGTGCTTATCACACAGGCTTTCCCAAGTTCTTCCTCACATGGGAGGTGTTTATAAAGTCCTCTCCAACCTTTTAGGTTTAAGGACTTTGGATGTACACGTGATAGATGCAAGCTTGCTAAGATTGTTGTTTGCTAATCAGAACCACATTCTCTGGGGAAACTCAGGGCAGGGAGCACGAATGCAATTTAGGAAATCACTCAGCAGCAACTGGAGAAGGTTCTCAACGAGTTAGAAAATTGGATGGAACAACATGCGATGGAAGATGGCGGTCGTGTCGAGGCTCAGTAATGGGGAGTGTTTGTATTAAAGGTGAATGAATAACATTTCAACTTGCCATTAACGGTTTCCTTTAGTCATGAATCTATATCCAAAGTTATTGAGGTTTTCGAGTTTTACAAGTATGTGTTGCAAACATTAAGGGGGTTCATTCACCTCCAGGAGGTTAGAGGCACTTAGGTGAACTGGTGTCAGTCTTTTCTCTGTCTAGCAGTGGATCCCCTTGTGTTCCAGAGAGCACCCCCCACACACACACATACACACCGACCACCACCTCCTGCGTCATCAGATCTTCAGGTCTGTCCTAACCAGAGCCACACGACTGCCTCTGCAAGTCACCTTCCTGCCCCAGCCCTTCCGCCCTTTGCAGACTCCCCCTCATGTTCAGGGTGTGGCTCCAAGTCCTCCAAAGGGAACAGCGTCTTCGCCATCTGCCCCCACTAGCCTTTCCAGTTCAGATGCTCCTCCTCTGTCCCTGAGTCAGGGGACAGTGTGACTGGGCAGAGAAGGAAGGAGAGTGTTGTGTCCCTGCCTTTCTGTCATGTTCCTGCAAGGGGAGACCGGATCCTTCGGTCACCGCACAGCCCCCACTGGGTGGTACTTGACCACTTATGTGTCTCCCCACCCCCGCTAAGCGGTGAATGCACAAACTTGCCTTAAGAGGTCATGTTCTGTCCCCAGACCCCTACACCTGCTGCTCTTCTTCCAAAGATCTTTCTCTCAGATGGTCTCAGCACCCCTGTGTCACCCCCTCTAAGACAGCACCCCCCCCCCCCCCCTTCTGAGCACACATCAGAGCCGACAGTGCATTTTCTATACCCCTTCCGGGTTTCTCCCTGGACTCCATGCAGGGTATTGTCTGCTTTCTTCATCTGTGGCTCTGTTTTTGGCAAATAAAACATTTGGGGTTGTTCCATCTTGGACTTAGCAACACATCAGATTTGATTAACTTCCACCTTTAGGGATTATTGACAGGTAATTTTGAATTAGGAGAAACAACTGCATTAAAAGCTTTAGTGCTAAGTCTGAAGAATGGTTTTCTCAGTCAAGAACCTTAGTTCTGAAAGCTGAGCTAAGACATGTCAAAAGGGAAGAATGAATCCTTTCAGACTTAGTGAGTGGGATTGCTGGGTCATATGGTAAGTCTGTTTTTAGTCCTTTGAGGAATCTCCATACTGTCTGCCATAATGGCTGCACCAAACTGCATTCCCACCAGCAGTGTAGGAGGGTTCCCTTTTCTCCACACCCTCTCCAGCATTTGCCATTTGTGGACTTTTGAATGATGGCCATTCTGACTGGTGTGAGGTGATACCTGATGGTTATGTGTCTGCATCCTTGCTTCTGATCACAGGCCCAATGTACAAAAGTCTCCTTAGGGCTTGTCTGTCCTGAGCTGAAAGCACACGACCGCTTGTGGGTTTGGGAGGAGTGGGGAAGGGAGCTAACATTTGCTGAGCAGGTTAGTGCTTTTAGTTCTCAGAACACATGGATGAGTTGTCATTGGCCTTGTCTTGAGATGAAGAAACTGAGGTTCCAAGAGGTTTACTAGCTGGTCTGACGTTGTCAGGTTAGTAAGAAGGATTTGAGCTGCAGTCTTGTGTGTCTGGATCCCCCTGTCTGATTCACTCAGCAGGTTGGGCTGTGGCTCTTCTTCCTGAGATTTGCCCTATGAGGGACTCGGGCACTCAGAGCATGTGCCTGGAGCCCTGCCTGTGGTCACCTGGGCCCTGTGCCCGGCTACTCACTTCTCCAGAGGGGTTGTAGACCCTTGTGGGATGGGACTGGGGCTGAGTTCCTGGGTGTCTACATTTAAAATGTAGGAGCAGTTTGAGGGGTTAGTATAAAGAAAAACTGAAGGTTGAATACTGAGGGGATCTTGGCCAAAAGAATTTGGTGTGTCTTTTGAGCTTTTAGGTGATTTCCAGCATTTTGGGTTTTCATTTCTTATTTTCATACTCAAAGATTTTCAGGTTTTTTTGGTTTTTTTTAAATTGAAGTACAGTCAGTTACAGTGTGTCAATTTCTGGTGTACAACACAATCATGCATATACATACATATATTCCAAAGATTTTTAGTTTTGATGAAAGAACATTTGTCACCCAGTGGAACTGGGAATGTAGAGACTGACTAAGGTCCTGCTACCATTCATTTTCTATCTAATATTTTTGGGGAAGAAAGGTCTAGAAAACAGAGTCTGGCAAAGGTTACTGAGAAGCTACTATGTACATCATAAATAATCACCTTGGACACTGGCTAAGAAAAATGCCCACACTTTATATGACGTAGACCTGTCCTGTTCCCTTCCCACAGGGAGACGGAACAGTTAGCATTTTAGTTCAGTCTGGGCTTGAAGTCTCAGTATTGCTCAGTCGTTTTCCATCATGAAATATACAAATAACTGTTAAGATGAGTATTTGAAAAATAAACTTAGCAGTTGGTGGCCCTCTCGCTGGACTGTTTCTAGACTTTCTTAGTGGAGCTAGACTCGAGTTTGCTGCGGATGTATTCGAGAACCTGGTTGGATTCATTCATTGATCTGTATTTGTATTTAATTTGTATTTATATTCAAACTGGTATTTAAACTACCGGTTTTTGACTGTCGTGTTGTCTTTGTCTCATTATGTTTTCAAAATACGTGTTTTCAGTTTGGCGCAGCCCCGTTGACTGTCCTTTTGCTTTCTGTCCCTTTTACGTTTGTAGGTGTATTTGTCAAGCCCTGCACGGGAAGATCACAATCTTAGTGACTCATCAGTTGCAGTACCTAAAAGCTGCAAGCCAGATTCTGATATTAAAAGATGTAAGTAATTTCTAGAAGTCTGTGGAAATTGCTAGCACTCTGGTGTGTTTAAGGACAGGCCTCCCTGCAGGTCATAGTCACCACCCTCCTTCCTTAGTTTCATGTCCCCTTCTTCTCAGTCCTGGTACTTGTGCCTTTGAAGATGAATCCAAAGACATGTGGAAATGTCACTCAATGCCATAAAACCCCTAAAGTATGTAAAACTGCTACCAGAGACTGACTGAACTACCACTGCTTAGTGAAATTTGTTAAGGATAATGGTGCTATTTTATTTAGAACTTTTTGTTTTTCTCGTCCATGACTTGAGTCAAAGTGTGTTATTTGGAAATTAGAGATACTAAGATATGTTTGTGCCATGTGATTGTCATAGACAGCTTGCTTAAAGAGCATCTTCCATTAATACTAGAGGTGAGGTTGGGTAGCCGGGCAGCTCTGGCCAGGGACGCCTACTCTCTTTGTACAGGTGTTTGCCGGTCTCACTGTGCAGGTCTTTTAATGAGCCCAATATGTGTGGGATGGTGCAGCAGTAGGACAAGGTCCTGCCTTCATGGGGCTTCTGTACTTCTTGGGAGAGATGCACTGAGAGAGACAGGGCTGGGGGCTTGCATCCTGGTGGCCTCCCTGTGAGGTGTTGCCTCGTGGGGCCTGAGTGACTGGAAGGTGCGGGCCACGCAATCCCCCGGGGGAGAGGGTGGAAGGCAGAGGGTCCCAAGGAAGGAAGCTGACCTGGCGAGCTGGAGGAGGGGCAGGAAGGCCAGCGTGTCTGAGGCAGAGTGAGCAGGAGGACGTGCCCGGGGCTGGTCTCCGAGCCGTGGGCAGCAGGCCTGGAAGTGGGGTGGAAGCCACCGGACGGTTCAGAGCCAGAGGAACAGTGTGATCTGATGCATGATTTTAAAGATCCCTCTGAGGTTCACTGGAGGGGCGACAGCAGAAGCAGTTTGAGGTCTTAGTAAAGTTGAGAAGACAGAAGTATGGGCGTAAGCTAGTGTATTGGTATCTAGAGCTTCTCTAACAAGTACCGCAAACTGGGTGGCTAAAAACAACAGAAAGTCATCTTCTCACCGTTGTGACTACGGGTCTGCATCAGGGTGCTGGCCGGGCTGTGCTGTCACTGAAGGCTCTAGGGGAGAGCCCTTCCTTCCAGCTTCTGGCAGCCTCCGGCCTGCCTGGTGCTCCTTGGCTTCCAGCTGCAGCGCTGTGCTCTCCGCCTCTGTTGTTCCATGGCCATCACCTCACTGTCTGTCTGGGTTTGTCCTCTTGGATGTGGGGTCACTGCACTCTGATGTGACTCCATCTTAACTTGACTACATTTACAAAGACACTGCTTCAAAATCAGATCACACTTACAGCTACATGTTTAGGGCTTGAAGATCTCTTTGTGGAACCACCATTCAGCCTCCAGCACCTGAGCATGGTTTGGGGTGGGTTGGAGGTTTGTGAGAATTTTTCAGACTTGGTTTGATTCCCCACATTTGCTTTTGTGCCTCAGCACCCTGACATCCAACCCTGGTCTGTTCCAGTAGACCCTTGGTCAGATCCCTCACCTATGAACTTAATTGCTGCTCTAAGGAAAGTTATTAAAATGCAGATCCTTCACTCATTCGGGGTTGGGGATCTCAGGTTCTTCAGAATCGAGAAGAATGAATTTCCCGTGCAGAGGGTGATACTAGTGTGGTGAACCCCAGCATCGGCAGTGCTCACCGTCACTAGGCGGGAGAGTGACCTGTGTAGCCAGTCCCTAGGTGTGTCAGGGGCCCCTTATTCTTTCGAGGACATCACCCCCTGTTTTAGTACCAGCAAAACAGCCATCTCTCCACCCATGAGCACTGCTGAAAGAGATGGATGCCGTCCTTACTGCTGTCTGGCCCCTCTCTTACAACAGAGAGGGGATGGCTGTCCCCTTGTCCCCTTGGGATTGTCAGTGCTTGGCTGTCTCTGTCGTGTCCTTGTGCATCTTACACATACGAAGTGGAAAGTGGTAATTTCATTTAATAAGGTGGATGAATTTTGCCTCCCAAGCGGAGCAGACAGGATACTGTTCAATTCCGCAGTGTCAGTCGGTGCCCACAGGCTTCACTGACTTTCTCCCCGTGGACCTTCTCGGGCGACAGAATGAGCGGAGGCACCAGCTAGGGCCCTGGGCCACCTTCTTCCACCTGACCTGCCTTCACCAGAGTTTTGTATCCTGGGATTTTTTCCCTAATGTTGTGTTAGACACTGAGTTCATCTGCTGAGTCTTGTTTATAGGATGAGAAGGTCATGAAAACATCTGCACGTTATTGTGTATAACTTTCTAAGGAGAGGAAGCTGTGTAGCGACATGTCACACGTGTTAGGAGAACATGGTTAGACTGGCTGTAGCGTAAGTGGTTTGCTGCTTTGGGGGCAGCCTGGTTGGGTGTTTGTCATTCGTTGTTCTTCACATTTCCTCGGATTTGAGGGCACTGGTTCCTGCTTAGGTTTTGATTTGCTGGCGTGGGCTGCCAGGACTTGAGAGCCACCCCCGTCTCATGGCATCCTTGTTTAGTTACTTTAACAGGTGGAATTCTGAATTTTCAGTTGGGAATTTCCTGAGTTTGTGGGGAAGTTGTGAAGACCATCAAGTCTCCACTCTTGGCCGGGGCTAGTGCTGTCCCAGCAGGGGGCGTGACACTGTGACAGTGTTCACTGAATATTTGTTGAGTGACCGTTACCTATGCAGGTGACCTTGTTCCCACTTCCGTGTCAAGTTTAACTTTCTGTCCTGGAATATCCTCCCCAACTGACTGTTTTTAAAGTTTTGCTTGTCACATGAGCGTTATTTCAATTTCCATGTTGTCTAAAACTGCTGATCCTTCCACCAAGCTCTGTACCTTTTGCTCCCCAAAATGCCCGTGGTAGTTACGTCAAGTGGCCCCCACTTTTAAACACAGGGTTCCACATTTCTTTCATATCCCCCAGCCCCTACCGCAGGGTTTGATAGGGAACAGAATGCTCAGTTCTTTGTCAGGTAGAACCAAACTACATTTGTCAACCAGAATTCCAAACCTGAGGATCACTTTTTTTAATGAAAATCATAATTTAAGACCAGATACCTACTCTTGGTTAGTATTTAATTTAGATTAATATTATCAAATGCAAATACACACCTATCAAATTCTTTATTTTTATTTTAGGGCGAAATGGTGCAAAAGGGAACTTACACTGAGTTCTTGAAATCCGGGGTAGATTTCGGGTCTATTTTGAAGAAGGAGAATGAGGAGGCTGAAGCCTCCGCAGCCCCCGGAACTCCCACTCTGAGGAATCGGACGTTTTCCGAGGCTTCGATTTGGTCTCAGCAGTCTTCCAGGCCCTCATTGAAAGATGGCACTCCGGAGGGCCCGGATGTGAGTTTCTCCCCCTGCAGCGTGCCCTGGGCCGCCCACCCTTCATGGCCTCGTGGACCCTCAGTCTGCTCCGCTCGTGACATCTTTGCTTGTCCCAAAGTAGACTCTAAGATTACTTGGCCTCCTTATTCGATGGAATTGGTAGAATTAAAGAGTGTGAAGGGAGCCAGCCTGACTGGGGTTCTCCTCCGGGTGTGGGGTGGAGGGTCTCAAGGAGGTCAGTAGCCGGTGAACCCCTATAAATTCCTGGCTGTTTGTGGCTCCAACTGAGGTTTAATTTGAAGACCCCATCGTACTGAGTCCAGCTGCGGCCCTCATTCAGTCAGCTATTTTTCCTGTATGTTGGAATGTTCTGGCGCTGCGGGCGACTGGTGGGTATGATTTTGCCTCGTCACGTGGTTTGTGATCGGCCAGAGGTAGCATGGCAAAGCCTCTGACACACAGCAGGCACTTCGGTGCTCGTTCTGGGCTTCCGTTCTTACCCTTCTAGTCTGAGAGCCACATCTTATCTACCTTGAATCCCCAGTGGCAGCACAGAGCCCAGGACATCTTTGGCTCATGTGACTGTAATGTATTCAAAGCCCTCCAGACAGAATTGCAGAAATGCACTCGGTCTCCCCTAAGAACATGCACAGGTGTTCCTCGCTATCCAAACCCTCACTGTCCAAACCCAGGAGCCTGGGTGACTCTGATATGTATTCAGATTTAATCCCTCACATTCCAAACTCAAGAATCACTCTCCGAAATTCAGGAGCCAAATACATTCGGATCCTGTGCTCTTCCTTGGTATCCAAACACTCTTTATTCAAACGGCTGAAATTGCTGTTTGAACTCAGTTTACTATACACTACTAATATTTTGAGCCCTTATTGTGTATTAAATAGTTTCCACCACTGAGTGACAGAAATAATCTACAGGGGTATATTAGCTCCATTTCGTATATTATCTTGGAGCAAGCTTCTGCCTTAATACAGAATTTATATCAGGTATGTTGTATGTGTTCTGCAAATCATATTGTTCTATTTTAAGCAAAGTCATGCAACTGATGAATAACCTTGCAGCAATAATGTTTCCTTATTTCTGATAGATTCCTAAAAGTAGGATTGTTGGGTCCAGGGGCACATGCATATATGATGTGGCTGGGTATTTCCACACCGTCTCCATCAGAGATGGACCATTTTGCACTCCTATCAGTGTATGAGATGTGTCTGTTCTCCCACAGCTTTGCAATAGAGGGCATTGTTGTAGTTTTGAAATTTGGGGGTTCATTATTTAATATTTGGTCTCACTGCAATTTCCTTCCTAGACTGAGGATATACAAGTTACACTGCCAGAGGAGAGCCGTTCAGAAGGAAAAGTTGGTTTTAAGGCCTATAAGAATTACTTCACAGCTGGGGCACACTGGTTTATCATCATTTTCCTTATTCTTCTAAACATTGCAGCTCAGGTAAATAGGACATTTATTTTTTTATTTGTGTGCTAAGATTGACATTTATAGTACTATTTATGCTGTTTTAATTTTGTTGTTATTTTTAATATTAAGAGATACATTTCAAAAAATTGGCTCATGAGATTGAAGGATCCCGCTGAGTGAATTTGAAATCTAAAAGGCAGTCCTGTAGGCTGGAATCTCAGGCAGGGGCTGACAGTGTAGTTCTGAGGCCAAATTTCTTCCTTCTCCCGGAAGCCTCAGACTTTGCTGTTAGGGCCTTCGCCTAACGGGGCGAGGCCCACCACATTATTGTGGCTAATCTCCTGTGCTGAAGTCCGATAACAGACATGAACCACATGTACAAAATACCTTCACAGCAATATTTTGGTTTTTGATTCAATCCCTAGAGACTGGCCTGGCCAAGCTGATGCATAAAACCGACCATTATAGTACCCCTCAAGGTTTTTTTCCTTTGGGAAAAAAACCCAACATTTATAATATTATTGCATTTTGCATCCCACCTGAGTTGCACTGAAACACGTGATCTGTGGGGAGCAAAAGAAGTGACGTGTACAGGTGTCTCATGAGCAGGACAGATTTTCGAGGAAAAAAAGGATGTCTTTTAAAAAAGATTTTAAAGTGTCATATGCACTCCCCTTCCCTGCATTTATCTGGGACGTGGGGCTTGGCGCAGACCTGAGCCGGAGGGACCGCCTCTGTTTTCTGGCGGAGCCTTTGCATCCCCCAGGCTCTTGAGTGGGAGTCTGAGGGGGTCGGGGATGTCAGTCAGTGATTGATTGATTGTTGTTTCCCTGTTCTAGGCTTCCTATATCCTTCAGGATTGGTGGCTCTCATACTGGTGAGTGATTCCTGGACCCAAAGTGGTGTGAAACCTACAGAAAGCATCATTTTCCCTCGCAGTTAGGGGAGACGTGGGGCTTGTTCAGCTTCCTCTTCTGATCCTCACATAGTTTCCCTGAAAAAAAATTCAAGTTCTGCTCGTGGAGTGTGACCCTCCCCTGGTCTCTCCTCCTGATGTCTGACCCTTTGCAGCATCTTTACAGATGATTTGGGGATCCAAAAGTCATGATTAGTTTGCATTTTTATAAGGTAGAGGGACAGAGCCCTGTGAGCTGAGAACCACTTTCCAGGATAAAACACGTCTTCCAAATTGAGGTTAAAATTTTTAAAAAGTATTTATCTCGGTTCCCATCTATAGCATATTTTCTTTTCCTGTTCCATAGGGCGAATCAACAAGGAGCCCTGAACATCACTGTAAATGGAAAAGGAAACGAAACTGAGAAGCTTGATCTGAACTGGTACTTGGGGATTTATTCAGGTACAGTTGAATCATCTGGTTTCTTACATGCTAGTCTGAGGTGCTTACAGCAAGCCTGTGTGAGCAACTAGGGCTTCCAGGAGTAATTCAGTGATGTCTTAGCAGAGTAAGAGTCTTAGTCGCATTTACTTGGTGAATTAATTAGAATAATTATTTTTAAAATCTACTAGAAGAAAGAGGGTGAATGAAGACTCTTAATTTGCTCTGTACTGGATTTTGGAAGTTAAACCAGGATTGAGTGTTCAGAAAACCAGCCACTGGAAATATGTGGCTATTGTCTATTCTAATAGGTTGCTTTAGCTAAATCTTCTATCATTATATGGATGGGCAAGGGGATTAGAAACGGATCCCCACCCTGTGTTTCGGATTGTTCCAATTCTGTCTGAATAAACCTTGGCTTTTATTGAACTTGGTTGAAATCCTCTGGCAGCAAGAGCCCCATATGAAAAGCATTATTCCCTCGCAGGTGTGCAGAGCGCCCCGTCCCACACTGCTCGTCTCTTGGGCTTCACTACCTACCTAGGACAGAAGCTAAGCAGGGAGAATCCCAGTGTCTGGGAATTGGGATTCTTATTTTGAGATCGCAATGTTACCGCATCCCGATCGGTGTGATTAACATCTGGCTTGCCAGGCTAATATTAACCTGGCTCTCTGTTTTCATAGGAGTGCTTAGAGTATATGTGGTGTTACATACTTTTTAAAGGAAATCCTCATCTAAAATTTTAAATATTCCCACAGGAACTCTCCTCTTTCCTAAAGACAAAGTGAGTTATATCATTTTAAGAACTCACTCACTGAAATCTGGTGTTTATTTTGTTGATTACTTGCTACAGTACCTAAATCTGTTAGCTGTGCCCCTTCTGATGGGTGGACCAGATGGGACTGAGAGGAAGAAGGAAGGGATTCTGTTACACATTCATATAGGATGGCGGGGTAAGGGGAAATGCCTGTTGATGGAACTGAGGCATTTGAACAACTTTCTGAATTTAATTAACAGTGATGCAGGGGAGAGCAGTACCTGATGGAATATTTATTATAGAAGTTATATCCACTGTGTTTAGCAGCGTGAGTTCAAGAAACGTTACGTGGGTTATTTTAAGTTTTATGTATACAGTAGGTACTCATTTATGTCATCAACAAAATGTAGTTTTAATGATTATGTTCATTTAGGAATGTTTTGTGCATATAAAACAGAAGTGAGTTGCTCATTTAGATTAATTATGTCAAAATATAAGTTGTGTTTTCTTGTGATTCAGTTAAGATTAGATTATCTGCTTGCAAATTAATGGGATATTTTTATATTCGTTAAAGGGACTTGGGCTTTGTCTACACGGAAATGGTAGTAAATCATTTCTCCTGTTCCCCACTAATTCACATGCTGTTCACAAAGCACACCTCACTTTTAGATTATGAAACACGTTGTAAATAGCCAGATTTGAAATTCGAAGGGAAGATTTACTTTTTATAATTATCCTTTTCTGAGTTTTTAGTAGAACTTGAAATTGAAGATAAGTGATTTTATATTTTTCTTTTTAAATGTATCTTGTGAATACATTGCATTCTGATAGAATCCGGTTGCTTTATGGAATGAACTGCATAATAGCTTCATAAACTACCTGACGTGTCCTAGCATCACTGAAGAAAGGTCAGAGATCTTGTGTTGTCTGAGTAACACTTCTTTGTTTCAGGTTTAACTGTCGCTACCGTCCTTTTTGGCCTGGCCAGATCTCTGTTGGTTTTCTACGTCCTAGTTAGTTCTTCACAAACTTTGCACAACAAAATGTTCGAGTCCATTCTGAGAGCTCCGGTGTTGTTCTTCGATAGAAATCCAATAGGTAAGTCAGATACAAAGTTTCTCAGTAAATATGTTTTAACATACACTTAGACCCTGATTAGTTTTTGGTATTTGAAAATGGAGGAGATGGTTGGAAGAAAATCACTGTTTGTGTTGATTCATTTTCTACCAAAAGCTTCACTGATATTTTTCTCCTACCAGAGAAAATCTGAATACAGGAGCATTTAAGCTTTTATTCCAAGTTACGTGTGTGTAAAGATAAATGAACATTAATGTTGCAGAATGATTTAGGAATTAATTAGTTGTGTGGCTTATGAAACATCCTGCATTTGATGCAAATGTGGTTAAATGTCATTGCTAAAATATGGGCTGTATTACATAGCATTAAGCTAGGTTGTCCTCTAGGAAGGACCTTCTTGCAAGGAATCTCCCTACTCAAGATGGACTGTGTTTCTTTCATTGCCCATGCATTTCTGGAAACATAGATTCTTGGCATGTGCCCCGACTATAAGATTTAAGTAAAATGGTAACAAAAAATTACTAAAGACCCAAGCTGGGTGAAATGTAAACATCCTCTTGAATAAAGTTATATTGTGCACTTTTGATTCCGTAGAAGAGGCTTTGTGGTACTTGGCAGGTGGACCTTGAGTAGTAAGTTTCTCGATCTGAGTGCACCTGAAGGTTTTCCAGTGGTTGATTCCTCCTTGAGGCCTTTGACATATCTTGTCGTGGAAGGTAGCCTCCTGACCTGGATTTCTATGAAGAGTTAGTTCATCAGCCTACATGCCGGCTCTGTTCAGTTGTTTAGACTTGTGGTGAGGCCCAGGGCGGGCTTGTCTTTCAGGTGGTGATTGACAGGACCTGTTGAGACAGGGCGCTGGGCTGGAGAGAGCTCGGGGTGGCCTTGGCCTGGCCCTCAGTCGCCCTGTGACTGAAGTGGCGGGCGGTGCTGAGCTGGCAGATCTCAGGGCAGGGTGCTGTCATGGCTAGAGGTAGGGACTCTCGAGCCACCTGTCTGGGTTCACCCCGCTCTTAGTTACTCATGGTAACGCCTGGTTATAGTTACATTTATACCCACGTGCTGGTTACTTAATTCCTCTGTGAAGATTAAATGTGACTGGCTTGTAGGAATTTATTCAACACGTGTTGTTTAGTCTGGGCACCGAGTGGAGCGCAGGATGGTGGACTGCAGAGGCCCACACATTCCGTCTTATTACATACTATGAGGTTGCTGCATTTTG
This sequence comes from Camelus ferus, assembly GCF_009834535.1. Classification (NCBI taxonomy): domain Eukaryota; kingdom Metazoa; phylum Chordata; class Mammalia; order Artiodactyla; family Camelidae; genus Camelus; species Camelus ferus. The sequence goes on from NC_045709.1 coordinate 37,289,702, forward strand.
CTGGTAATCTGAAAGCTGCAGTCCTAAAGATGGGAGCATTAAGTGGGCCTGAATTTCTGTTATCACAGCCTCTGAATGCTGGTGACCACGGTTAACCAGGCTTTTCATATTCAAGACCTCAAGGCTTCTCCAGACGTTGATGTATTTATTATTCAAGGATTTGGGGCAAAGTTTAAATCTTCAAGGTCACTAATGTTTGAGCAGCAAGCACACCAGAGTTTATCTTGTCTCCCCCGTCCTAGATCTATTAGCAGAAATTCATTCCTTCAAGAAAATAGAAGCCCAAATAAGTACTCTAAAGATAAGTCCAGTTTGCCTAAAACGTTTAGGGGTCATGAATTATTTACTCTTTCAATGGTAGATTTAAAACATTCATTTTTGGGGGGCGGGGGGGGGGAACCTGAAAAGAAAATATATGCACGTATGTATGTATAAGTGAACTACTGTGCTGTACATCTGAAACTGTCACAGCATTGTAAATCAAGTATACTTCAGGCTTTATGTGGGAGATGTTAAATGTCCATTTGGATAAAAATTTTTGTATTTTTTACAGTGGGAAAAACAAGCCATAGGAATGATTACGCCTCATCATCAATATTAATTGACTGCAGACTCGAATGGTTATATAATTACAAAAAATTCCTGTCTACAGTAGAGAGGTAGACATGCTGTTTTCCCTTCTCATCTTTCGTCCCAGGTCCTCCTGCATTTTGCTAATCACTGTGGGACCCTTGACACTTATGCTGAGAAGCAGGCCTTCAGGGGAGGGTCCTGAAACGCCAGCTGTCCTACCGAAGTCCCAAGTTCACTTACATGCTTGTGAAGCAGAAGGGCAGAGTCAGGTTGCAAAATGCATGTTTCTCCTGAATGGTAGTTTCTCTGCTTGCAGTTTAGTCCTCCTGGAGAGCTGATCTGTCTCTCCAAACTCCGTGGCTAAGTTACTCTTCATTTTGAACCCATGTATGGTTAAATGAAGTTTACTTAGTTTGTTTATATAGTGTGATACCATATTGCCTACTGGTGTTTCATAACCCGATAAATCTTAAACTTTTTGGATAAAATTTTCATCAACTAGTGTGTGGTCTTAGAATGGCAAAAGCAAGGTTTCTTTTCTCCTTTTTACCTTCTTCCCTTTTTCTCATTGATTTATCTTTGTTGTGCTCTGTCCTTTGATGGATGTATTTTGGTAGTGATATTGTGCATGTTTATTGCAGATTTTCTGGAGCCCTGACATTTCCTACATGTTTTGATTGCAGCAGGAGTTGAGTCTGCCTTTTTGAAGGTGGTCAGTTATAGTAGTCTGTGTTCTTCTGGCCGCGTCTACCTGCTCCTAATCAACCTTTGTTTTCTAACACCAGAACCCTGATCACTTCTATCAGATCTTAATACATGGGTGACACAAATTCCAGGTCAACAGTAAATCTTTTAGAAATTCACAGGTGAATTCTATTTTAAATCCAAGTTGTTGTTTTACTGACTATATCTGGCACAAGAGGGCAGCATGATCTACATTATTTCAGGGATATAATGTAAGGATATAATGTACCTTATTGCCAACATCCTATTTTTATTTTAACGCTTTCTTGGAAATTCTATTTTTATCGCTTTGTATTTTGTAGTGTTGATAGGGACTTTTAAAAGCATTATCCTGGTTTATTACGTTAAACCATTAACCTCTTTATTAAAGAATCACTCCCAAGTGTTGTCCTGGAATGTCTAGCATTTTAAACAAAGTTATTTGGATTTGCTAATTGCCACCTTTATCCCTGGGTAACTGCAATAGGCTGCTGCTGATGTCTTGCCTGGATGCCTTTCAATTCCTGAAGGGTTGAATATGGTTGCTTGTAGGGCCTGAGTCCAATGTGAGTTTCAGGAGAAATGTGAGCGCAGCCTTCCGTTCTCTCGCACACCATCAGAGTCAGCAGGAGCCATTTACTCTCATCCAGTCCCTAGAATGTCACCCTTTGTTTTTGGTGAGAAGATGGGAGGGTAGTTGTCCTGTTTGTTCTTGCCTAATTATGGTGACATAACACTTGGCTGAGTACATGGACTGTAATGTATTTCAGATAAATATTTGTTTATTTGGTTTCAATTTATTAATTTGGCCTTAAGAAAGCGAGCCCCGGGTTCCGGGACCTGCTGTGTTTATTCTCTCAGGGAAATGCAAAGTTCACTGGGTCAGGGCCGGTATGTTCATGTTCGTACTACTGATTTCACTGCTGAGAGTGTGTGTGTGTTCACTTATTTATGCATACAGTGGGGAAAAAAGGTACAAATTTATATCCTTAATTTTCCTGTACAAATCAAATTAAGTTAGAGAGAATGCACTGTAAGAAGAGAAAAAGAAATGTACTTTTTGCTTTTCTTTTTTTTTTTTTTAATGGGGGGTAAGTAGGTTTGTTTGTTTATATTTGGAGGAGGTACTGGGGATTGAACCCATGGCCTCGTGCATGCTAAGCATGCGCTCTACCACTTGAGCTATACCCTCCCCCTAAGAAATGTACTGTTTGGGGTCATTTTAATTTTTCTGGTGGAGGGTGCTTATGCCTGTTGGGGTGCAGAATAGGAAGGGTAGGACCTCTACTTTAAGGGAAAACATATTCTTGTGTCCTCCCTAATGAAAAATCTAGAATTGCACTAAGGATGAAGATTCAATTTGACTGAGTGGGAAGTGAGGCTCTGGAGATTTCACACATGTAAAACACCCCAAACTGGGCTGTGCGATGTGTGGGAGTTGAGCGCTGGGGCGAGGACGAGGTGGTAAGGGTGTGAACTGTGGTTCTGTTTCTTGCACGTGGACTGGGACTTCTTAGCCTCCACTGCAAGTGTGTAATGATGTCACGGGGAAGAAGAAAGTTAATTGAAAGCAACACGGTGAGCTCTTTGTACTGTCAGGATGCCCATCTTGCTCTGTACTATTTATAAAATCAGTTGTCAACAGAGCACTGCCTTGCTGGAAAAGAAGAGTCATCAGTAGCGAAGAATAATAATTGCAGGGATGCCCGTCTGTTTATTCAGTGCAAATGACCACTGGGGTTAGTGCTAAATGCGTATTTTTAACAAGTATAATATTTCAGCACTGTCAAAATTACCTTGACGATAATAGGCCTGTGAAATTATAGCTCTATAAGTTAGGAGGTAAGAGGGCTCTGCTTAACACACGTTAATCTGTGCCTGTTCACACAAGTGATTCTGCTGAGCAGGTAGCATGTTAGAACAAGAAATACCAGTCCTGAAGCCTCTGATTTATGGTAGGTGTTGTTTTGACACAGCATCATTGAGACGATTTACAAGGCAAGGCTTCATGTTAAAATATTTCACCAGTGTCATCATTCGTCACCGACATAAATATTCAGTAGTGATGCTGGAAAATTGGTAATATGCCCATTCATGCCAAATCACTCGCTATGTTTCCTTTCAAGTGAGATCTGTTGTGGATATGGTTAAAAGAAACTGTGATTTTTTTTTTCTTCCTTCAGAGCAGATGCGCCGTAAGAAATTGAGAGTAAGAATAACAACTATCCTGACAGCTTTCATGTATTCATCTTGCCTAGGTTGCTTTTAATGCTGGCTCAAGTCCTACAGCCCTCCGCCCTCCCCTTCCCTTTCTTTGCTTAGTGCACATTGTAAAGAATATATTTATATGTACATTAGTTAAAGAGGCTTTTTGTGTTCAAAGGAAGAAGTTAGTCATCACCAGAAAAGCTTTGTTGCAAAACAAAAACACACATTTCCCCTTTCATTTTTCCTTGTTAAAAATAACAAATGCAAGTGACTGTAAAGGCAGTAACACAAAAGATGGCATCAATCATAATGATTCTCAATAGCCACATAAATATTATTTTTCCAGGTTTGAATGAAACAGCTAATAGTTTGAAGTAGGTGTGGTAATTAAGTCCTGTCGGGTTGTGACATATTAAAAATAATGTTTCTCACATAACAATGGTTATATGTACTTAAGCTCTTATCAGGGTGATATTAAGTCATATTTTATTGGAGTTGCTCATTTACTGCTAATAGTATTGTAAAAGCCTTTGTTACGAGTTTAAATAGTTACATAGTTAGATGTATTTGGTTATTTTTGTCATTTTGTCAGTAATCTCTATAAAGGTGATTATTACAGCCCTTGTCTATAGTTGGTAAATATTACACCATTCTGGTGTACATTTTTAATCTATTAAAATGTTCTGATTACTCCTTATTCATTTTTTTCCCTCTGTACTAGTCATACATGGAAATATAGACAGCTTAGTAACAGAGAAAGCACTGTACCTGTGGTTGTCCAAATGTTGAAACGATGAGGTTGGGGAAGACTGTGCCTTGTTCAAAGTGGCAATTGTAGGGTCTTAGGAAATTATAAGGATGATTTTACTTAATTGTATTTTTAAATTTCCCAGCAGTGTATGTATTAAGTCATATGATATGTCATAATATATGTAAGTTCTCTACTTCGTTCTAATATCCATATTGTCTCAGCCTTCAGCAGACTTGGAGCCAGTCTTTGGCGCTCAGGACTCCCAGCTCCTGGTGTTCGGATGCTCAGTAATTTGGCATTACCTTATGGGATGTGTGAATTTTAGTACAGTCATGCCTTGGTATCCTCGGGTCTTTGGTTCCAGGACCCTTGAGGATACCAGAATCTGAGAATGCTTGACATCCTTTACATAACCTTTGCACACCCTCCCATTGACTTTAGGTCGCCCCTGGATTACTTATACCTAAATGATATATATAGGAACTTTATGGAATTTTTTCCCCCAAATATTTTTGATGAATGCTCGGTTGAATCCAGGGACATGGAACACAAGGATATGGAGGACCAAGTGTAATTCAAATACTGTGCCCCACCCCCCAAGAAAAACATACCATTACTTCATCCTTATAGATTTTTGTCACGGTCAGAAAAATACATCGAAGTACCTTTATGACATAGTTCATTGCTTTTATACAGCCGTTTCAAGGGAAACCAGAAGAGTACTTCTGGGTCAGTTTCAACATGAATAATGAATGTCGGTAAGTATATTTGAAAACCGGACAACCTTCCAACAATAGGTGGGAGTCCATGGGAATTTGCTGGATTGAAATCCCACATGGTTTTGCTTTACAGCCAAGTCTTTCAAAGATCTGATTGCGAAGCTCTCCTCTGACACCATGGGGCAAATGTTTGATTTCCATTTTCTAATTGGAGCCTTCACCTTCTGTTACTCTGTCCTCTGCATGCGCCCCCCCCCCCCCCCCATTTTAAACATCATTATTATTCCTGCCATGAAGATACTAGGGAAAAAAAATCCAGATATTTATGACATTGAGCCTTGATATTTTATTTCACATAAAGTTTAAAATTCCGTTGTGTGTTTAATCACATCTTTGTAGTGCTTGTCCCAATTGCAGGTGAGTTATAATTTAGGTAATTATGCATTGACTGCCTGTCTCTTCTCTTAGCCTTCTGTTCTCTGCCCTCCTGGAGAGTATCTATTGTGTTACTGCGAAAGCCTCCAGATCCAGGATTGGGCAGCCTGTAGCTGATTAGTAAGTACTTGCTGGCTGGATAGAAGAAGGGATGGTTTCAGGAGTGTATTTTAATTTCTCCATGCCGTGTTTTCAAAGAATAATGAAACTCCACAGTGTTGAAAGAGACTTAAAGCTATTTTTTTCTGACTCCTTGTGTTTATATTACATTGACCTCTTCCTTACAGTTTATTTTTAAAAGTAAAATTGGTAGTAGATTATTGATGGTGGACTTTGTTTCTGGTATGTGATGGCATGTAGGAAAAGCCAACATATTGGTTCTTTGGAGGCTGTGGTTCATGGAACCTGACTATGCAAGGTTCCAAGTGCCAGTCAGTCAAGGAAATGAAACTGTCAAACACCCAATACTTTTCCCCTGGGGTTTTCTTGTGCATTGAAAATGCATCTTGGCACTTATGTGGGTTAAATGTTTGATAGCTGGTAGTTTTACCTTATAAACTACGGGCCCTTAAGAAATAAAGAGGGAGAACTCATCCATTTTAAACATCGGTAGGCATTTAAAAACTATTATTGGATAGGGAGTTTTGAGATACAGGTGGAGATGTTGTGATGTCCTGGTTCTGCTGGAACATAGATTGGGAAGAGCTGTGCCAGCTGCTTCACTTCTCTTGGCCTCAGGTTTCTAACAAGTACGATGAGGGGTCTTTTTCACTAGTCAGATACTTATTGGTCATCTTCTGGTTGTCAGTTGTGACCCCAAACGCTTGGACAAAAAGTTCCTGTCTTCAAGGCATTTGGAAACTTAAGTAACTGCAGGCAGTGAATTGTTTCTTAAGAAACAAACAAAAAACTAGAGGCAATATCCTATGTTGGGCATATAGAAAAGATACAGATTGAGAATTTAATACAGCTGTAGACTAGAGATCTCAGTTCATGTATAAACAAAACATAACCCCATGGTCTATTTCTGCTTCATAGTCAATTACGTGTTTCCCCTTGATTTCAAAAAATTTCCAAAGCAGTTCTCCTGGAACTTTAAAATGAATTATTTTCATGCCTGGGGTCTTGGTTTAATCCCCAGCACCTCCTCTTAAAAAAAATAAATAAGTAAACCTAATTTAACTCCCCCACAAAAGTTAAAAAAAACCGAACAACTAAAAAGTTATTTTCAAAATGAAACTGCACCAGTGGGAGTGTGAGAGGAGTTTAGGAAATAAAAGTGAGTGGTTCTTTATCTAAAGATCACCATCTCTAATCTCACTGCAGACCAGGCCCTTGACCATTGTCACATGCTCTCCTGACCCCTCAGGGACTGGGCGCTAGAGCTCATCTTTGATAAGTGTATTAGGGAAAGAGGGGGGATGCCAGTGCTTCCAGTGTTGCCCTTTGTAAGTATCCCCACACACGTCTCTTTGGGATTTTTAAAAGTGTTACCAATGCTTTGACAGTGAGTAGAACGTAGGCAATGACAGTTTCTGCCTAAGTTGTGTTATCACGAAATCAACTATGATCTGTTGAGTGTTCTTTTCATTCCATTCTTGGCAACCAGGATTAATCTGTTAGAAATTTCCCCCTCATTTAGGGAGAAACTCTTTAATACTTAGAAAAAAGACATCAAGCTTCAAAAGTACACTTTGAGTGGAAGTTTATTGAAATACTGTGGTTAAATTGAAAGCTATCATAAAATCAGGTGCTCTGTTCTGGAAACACTTTCATTTCTTTTCTGCATTTGCATTTTAATAGATTGTGTCACATGGGGAAATGTTTCAATCTCTTGAACACCTGGAAAGTCTATTTTAGGCTTGTGATGTGTTTAAGAGTCTTTATCCAGACATTATTCCAAATACAGTCATGCTCCTCATGGTAGGAGAATCCTGCCTCGGGGTCTGCTGTGGGGAGAAAGCCGTGTGTAGAGCTTGGGTTGTTGATACATCAGTAGAAACCAGTGTATCTGCTCTGGTTGATTTTTTTAGCCAAAATTTGGGGCTGTTTAAGTCAATAATTAGTTAATGGTTTCTCTCTGTACTTCAAGTGGTTATTTCTATGTGTCCTGTTGGTTCAGTGACTGATCTTACCCTCTGCATGATCGAGGAATATAATCAAAAAGTAGAAAGATTTTTGAGGGTGTGGTAAGGAAAACAGTGCACCTACTTCTTTCTGTCCTACAGAGATATTTGAACAGACCCTGTAGTATATGTGGATTTGCCCTTAAATATATTTTTTTTACATAAATAATTCCATATATCAAGATCAGCAGTGCTTTGAGGCAGAATCATGGATTAATTTTTTTCATTACCTTCAAATATTTAAAGATAGATTAAGATGGAAATGGTTGCTTTCTGGTATGTAGTCATTTTTAGATTTTTTTTTTTCCTTTTTTCTTCTGTTGGTGTCAGACTGGCTTGGGCTCATAAAATTTATTTCCTTTAGGGGGAACTATAAATCTATTATTCTGACTTTTTCGAGAATAAAATGGCAATAACATCTTAAAATTATATCTCATCCTTCTATAAATCTTCTCTATATTTTCCTTTTTACTCAGCATAAAAATGAAAAGGGAGTCAAATAGGGCTTAATGAGTTCCACCAACGGGTGATACTGCAGATCAAAGTATTTCTCTTGGTACCAACTTTTAAATATTAGTCTTTACATAATCCTCTAAATGGAAGGAAAAGAAACATGTATTTCACAATGATGAGTCATCAGTGTTACTAGAAAATGGTTCTTCCTTGACTTCCAGATTAAATAAATACTTGTTGACATAAATAGAGTAATAAAAGGCAGCACCTGTGTAATCCAGACGGTCGGTGGTTTATGGTACAATCAGATAAGGTGCTATTTATTAACACATTGTCAAGTCTGTAGACACACATCAGGGAATTTTAAAAATTGCATGAAGAATTTTTCATTCCTCTTGATGCCAAATGTTCTAAATACATCTTTAACAAAGGAGACCCTACAGGGGTTTCATGCTTAATTGACCTGGCCTTCAGATATGTCTTCTCTTGATTCTTGCTATATCCAGGTCGCCAACTTTTCTAGATGAGATTAAGGTTTGAAATTTTAGGTAGGAAAATGTGTACCTTGTAACTCGGAGGTAAACATTCAGTATAATAGAAGCTTCTCTTTTCTCGCTCCTTGATTCTTACATTCATTTTTGTCAGAATTAGATGACATAAGAGAGACCTCTGGTTGTCATCAGTAGACGTTTTAAATGTATTCATGCACAGGGAGTTGGGGTGGAGGTGGAGGTGCTGCGATGTCTCAGATCTGCTGGCGGTGGAACTTTGGGAGAGCTGTGCCCGTCATTTCACTGGCACAATGAAGATCCTCTCGATTGCAGCGTAGTAACCCTAAGTGGCATGGATACTGGGTTGGGTGTGTGTGCGTGTGACTTCCTTTGAGTTAGGATGTCACACCAGGATCAGATTCATATTATTGGATTCTGTTAAAGAAGTGTGAAATTTAAAGTTGGAAAATTAACCAGCGAGTAAAGTGATCTGTGACTTGACCAACACCAAAGTGAATGCATTTTCTTTATTTCTAATGATGGTTTTGAACCACTATGTTATATGGGATCCTTGGTGCCCTGTGGTAATGAAAACAGTCTTTGGAATCAACCCACCTGAACGTTAATCCCAGCCCTGCCAACATACCTTTGTCAAGTTATTTAACCTCTATCTGCCTCAACTCAGGTACAGTGAGGGTGATAGTCTGGAAATAGTCCCAGTCGTTTTCATGTGTGTGAGAATTAAGAGAATATATGTATATATATAAAGCATTTAAAGCAATGTCTAGGAAATAGCTGCCATTGATTTATTACTATTATTATTTTTTTTTTTTGGCAGGAGTGGGGGTCAGGTTTATTTTTTTAATAGCAGTACTGGGGATTGAACCCAGGACTTTGTGCTTGCTAGGCACCCATTCTGTACCCTCCCCCTAATTTATTTTTGACTAAGTGACATGATGAAATCTTAGGGATTCTTCTTTTTGCCTTTTTTCCCCCTGCAAAATCCAAATGAATATGTTAATTTTTATAAAATGGTTGGGCATGGTGAAGTGTGTGTCTGTTTTCCCTGATGCAAGGAAAAACAGATAAATGACCAAGACTAACAAGCCACAAAACAAAATTGACAGCATGTTTGTTTGTTTGTTTGTTTGGGTCTTGTTTTTGTTTTCATCAGAGCTTAGCTTCATTCCTGAGTTCATTTTAATTTGGTTTTGCAGCAAGAGCTCAGTTTTGCATATAAGTACAAGACATCTGGTTTACTTTTTGTTTGGAGATGATATGGCTGAAATTTATTACAGAAGTCTATTTTGTAATTAAGGAAAGACAGTTGGAAATTTTATAAAATAATTTTCATTGCAATGGAACCTTGGAATTATTCCAGGGAAGTGGATGTGTTTCTTAAGAGTAGCAGGAACTTACCATTTTTTAGAAAATGCTGGTCAAAATGTAGAACTTCTATGTATTCACCTTTTTCAAAAAGCATGAAAAATGACAAATTTCACAAGTGAAAGTTAAAGTTGACCTAAGGCAGTTTTAGATTGTGGAGGCTTCAGATTTTATTCATGGGATGTTTTCAGAGACATTTCGTGGTTTGTTCACTCCAGTTAATTCCAGGCAGTCCTCCTGCATTTCTATCAGATGGGCATTCTGATACTTTAAAACTTCCTCTTGCTCAAAATGGGGTTGAAACAACCTACGATGAAAATGAGATTCCCAGTTCTCATAAACTGTAGATGATATTTTTAATGCAGTTAAAGGCTAACACATACGACAGAACAGATACAATTCTACTATGCATATAGCCAAAATAGTGTTAATGAACTAACCATTTAAATTCCACAACTTACTGGCTGGTATGATGCATTCGGGTAGATGCAAAAATGCTTCTCTGTGGGTGGAGAGAGCTTAGTGAAGACAAAGAGCACTTACTCCATTAACCTGCCTGCCAGGTAGCTGTGTTGGTTGGGCAGGGAGCACCTACCTGTCCGAAGTCTTGGCATGCACCCTCAATTATGTCCGAGAACCCTTTCTCTCTGAAATTCAGTGATTCTATCTTCCTGCAGAACTTGCTAAAAACAACTTGATGTAAAAGAAAACCAAAAATAGGTGGTAAGGACTTCAGAGGATTTTTATGATAGTCGTTTCCATACACTGTCTAATGTTTCAGAGATGAGCTGTATGACAGAGGTTTCGTCTGTTGGCAGCTACAATCTAGTTCCCTATCAAATTGAGCATCAGCCCGAAGTATGATTTGGACTCTTGCCCTTTATCTTGTCATTTCAGAGCAACATCATAAATTTATTTGACATTTTAAAACTTGTTACAGTACCGACACTTCCATTGTCTCATTTCATCTGTAATAGCAACAGAGTAACAAGAAGTCTGCTGCCATCTCCTCTGGCTGCAGACCTTGTGCACAGCAGACCCGTGTCCTTCTCTGCCGTCTCGTCCAACGCTCTTGTTACTGTCCCCGTCGGTTTTTATGTGGGAACCACAGAGATATGATGCCTGTAATTGAAAATTAAAGAACCAGGTTGCCCCAAATCATTCATCAGCACACAGATTACACCCATGAACATCAAGGAAGCATCTCCACGTGCCAGTGTGCTGGGAATTTTGCGCAAGGTAGAGACTGTATTCTGTATTCTCCCTGAGCGTTTTCTAAAGATAAGTCACCCTTTCTCATGTGTTACAGTATTTTACACAATAACGGCTGTTTTTTAGGTCAGGGTGAAATTATGTTTAGCATAGGATTTCCTATGACATGAGGACATCATCGTAATCACAAGTAGTTTCAGAAATTCGCCCAACCTCAACACTCCACCTAAAACCCGTGTTTCAGTGTGTGTGTGTGTGACAGCTGGTGACGTGTATCTGGGTATGTATGTGTGTATGTGTGTTGATACATAAACTGTAATTTGAGTTACAAGTATAAGAGTGAGAAATATTTTAATTCTTTGGTCTTCACTGTCCCCATTCTGTTTATCCAGTTTTTACATGAGCTTCTTTAATCAATTTTCACAGGGACTTGGCATTTGAAAAGGAATTAGTCCTAGAATGGGGGTGGGACATGGGTCTTTTTCATCTGTAGGAAAGGTTACTGGTTCTGAAAACGAGATGATCACCTTAGCCTGTTGTTATGTCCCTACATTTTTGAGACATTTTCACTGATGCCTTGTTACTGACTTTTTAACAAGGTATGTTTGTCAAACAACAGTGTATAAGTGGAATGTGTACGACATTGATTTGATATGTTTATACTGCAGTAGGATCGCTGTTGTAATGTCAGCCAACACCTATCACACCACATAATTATTCTCATGGTAGGAGTGATGAAGATCTAGTCTGTTACCAAATTTAATATTTGTAATATTGTTTTGTTGTCTATAACCACTGTACTGTGCATTAGGTCTCCAGGAGTTATTTGTCTGCCAGTTGCAAATATAGACATTTAAACAACATCTCTTATTCTCTCGCTGCCCCTGTCCCTCCTGCCCCTGGTAACTTCCACTTTACTCTCTGGTTTTATGAGTTTATTAATTTTTTAAGATTCTACGTATAAGTGCTATTATACAGTATTTATCTTTCTTTATCTGACTTATCTCTCTTAGCATAATGTCTTCAAGGTCCATCCATGTTGTTGCAAGTGGCAGAATTTACTTTTTTCTCATGGCTGAATAGTATTTTACTGTGTGTGTGAGAGAGAGACAGAGCCATGCATACCACATCTTTTTTCACTCACCTGTTGATAGGCATTTAGGTTGCTTCCATATCCCGGTTATTGTCAATAACGCTGCACTAAATATGGCAGTGCAGCTGTCTTCTATATACCCTGTTCCATTTCTGTTGTGACTTTGAAAATAAAGTTTTTAAATTTTATAATTGATCATAAGTTTGCAAGTTCTTAGCTCTAAAATTTGTTATTCTAAATTGTAATGGGAGGGATCATGGTATCATAGTGAGGTCTTATTTGTCATTCAAGCCCTTAGGAGTGAAAACAACGTAATACTTGTTATGAGCCTTTTTTTTTTTTTAATACATAACTTAAAGTGGGAGGAGAAGTTAGTGGGAAAGGGAGTTTATTCTCAAATCCTTTCAGAATAGAAATACTGTTAAGCATTCTGAGATGTCTTTAAACATTTGCATAAAGACAGAGTTATCTTTATGTAGGCAATTTTGTAAATGTAGTTAATGTTTAATAGGGCTTGTATTGGACTTTTAAATGGAGAATAATATGGTTAGAGGACTTAATAATTGGAATTGACAGAATGAAGATCTGAGAAGGTTACTATTGGGCGAATCACAGCAAAATGACTTCTTATGTTAGAAGAATCCCATTCAGTTCTGCTGTAGATCTCAAGACAGAAGGGGGCTATAGAAGAACGGGTCAATTCCCCTGTTGGTGTAGTTCAGATAAATCGTGTTACTAACGTCTGGTGACTCAGCTCTAAACTCGACAGGGGCTTAGAGCTTATGAGAACGGTAGCCTGGAGCCTTAGATGCATCAATCCAGATGAATTCCCACTTAAAAACACCTTTTTTCCTTTCTTACTCATTCAGGCTTTGAAAGAAGGTTTGCTTTTCTGTTCTTCCTGCCCAATTGGCGTGCCATGGGGGCCCAGGCGCCGTGGGGCGCCTCCCCCCGCCCCCCACTTTTGGATCTCCTGCCCCTCACAAGTTTCCGGTGATGGAAAGACAAAGAGATTCTTCCATTGTCTGTTTTACTGTTTATTTCTTTTCTTTTTCTTTTTTCTTAAATGAAGGAAGTGAGGATTGAACTCAGGACCTCATGCATTTTAAGCATGCAGCTCTACCACTGAGCTATTTCCTTCTCCCCCTGCCCCAGCTGTGTGGTATAGAAATAAAAAAAAATTTGGAAATTTGCAGGAAAATAGTATCTAGAAAAATCTTACAATTTAGTCTCTACAAGGCTCAGTGTTTTATAGTGACACAGTTTTATTTTTGCTCATTCATCTTATCATGTTTGGGAAAGGCTCCAATCCCAATTTTAGCCATCATTTTGTTCTCTGTTGTAAACTTTTTTTGTAACATGTAATAAGGTTGCAGCATACCTTGTAACATAATTTAACAATTTTTAATGCAATTTATAACATGTGATAAGTTTTTTGTAATAAGTTTGTAACTGGATGTATCACTATTTCCCACGTCCTGGGAAAACCTGTGTTCAGTGTGCTTTGTATTTTGATGGTCTTAAATAAAAATTTGGAAAATTGGGTTCCTGAGCAAGGCTTCCCATTTGCTTTTGGGGCCCCAGATAGTTGGATCACATTCTCCTTTGTTGGGCTGAAGTAACTCAGCGCTATGGTCTCCATCCCCACACTTAACTTCTGTGGTTCTTTTGAAATAATTGGCTGAAACACATTAAGGTTTGCTTGTCAAAAATGTCGCTAATCTCCCCCCACCCCGTGTAATATTCACTTTAGTGAGAGAGGTTGTCTGTGGCGCTTCCTGTTCCCAGAATCTCTCCTGTGTTTTGTCTCCTTACGTTATACTTTGGACTTTTGGGCCTTTTTGTTTCCTTTGCTGAGACTGAGGCCACCCACCTGGCAAAAATGGCCGGGTGATCAAGACTGAGTCTGGACAAGACGGGAAAAAAATGATACCCAGGTGCAAAGTGAATTGACCTAAAAATCTGAGGATAAGGAGTAATGTGTTTTGATCTGAGAAAAGAAAACAGTGTTGGACTCTACTCCACGCCCGTTTTGATGACTTTTCACAGCATTTGAAGGCGCAGCCCATTCAGCCTTGAACCTTTTCTTGGCCTTCACGTTGTAACCTCCTGGCACTTTAAAGCTCTCTTACTCCTTTCTGATGAAAATATTAGCCATTCCGGATTTGTGACTAGTGAGTCCACTCAGCTCTGAGTAAAGCTTTCGGCGATGGGCAACACGGACTTTAAATCTGAGGCCTGTGAGCCCCTGACTGCCCGAGAGGCTGGGATCCTGCAGTGAACTGACTTCATTACAAGCCCGCACAGGCCTTATTTAATGCAACCAAGTTTGGAATGCTGGTAAGGAACACAGTTAAGGTCTTGGTCTGAGAGGACTTTGATGTCCTGCAGAAGCCTGATTTCCCCCTAATAAGCATGAACCGCATGTGCGGTGTAGCTCTCAGGAGATGAATATTTGTTCGTGTAGGATACAACTGCAGACATACCCTGAGAGTGATGGGAAGGTTGGGCAGGATATGCCTTTGGAGGAAAAAGAAGAACTAGTGTGCAAGGCTTTGCCAGGCAAATCCATAAATACCAGGCCAAGAGTACTCCTGCAAACGCGTCAGTTCGGGTTTTACCAGGAATGATGGACAGGCACTTGCAGGTTCTGCCAATAGAGAATTTCCTTCAAAGTTTAGCTACATGTCTTCTGTACAGATTTCAAACCCTCCTCAAGCCCCTTTCCCCTTACACAGACATTTCTACTCTCTTCTTAGTTCCTAGAGTTTTGTGTGGAAGAATGCGCGAGAGGCCATTATTCTGTGGTTGTCTTCTTAACTTTCCCAGAAGGAATGCACATTGAGTCCCAGGGCCGGTACCCTGTGCAGTCCTTGGTAGCCTGGATTGCTGAGAAGGCTTGCTGTTCATGTTGTTTACTTGTGCAAGGAGAAAGGTTTCAGTTCCACATCAGGTTTTCACACCCCTGCACATTCCTGGGGCAGCCTGTAGCTTGTCATCAGACCATCTTTGTTGCCTCTCGTCTAGAGGAGTCATGGAGGATCCGTGGACTGCCTGCCCTCCCCTCCAAGGGAGACAGGAGAAGGGACACACCCCCTCCCCACAGCTGAGGAAACGATGGGCCTGTGGGTGCATCCCTTATGCGGGGTGGTGGGGGGATGGTGGGCGCACACTGGGCTGGGGGTGATGTGGGAGATTTTGAGTGGGTGTGACTTCATGGTGAGGAGAGCCTTTGGAAGAAGGAGAGGCTGAGGCAAGGCTGGTGAAGTAGGACCATTCCTGATGGAGGGAGGGGGGATATTTGAGGCAGCACAGAATCCGGTCAGGCGGTGGACTGTAGAACATACCAGAATGAGCGCTGGAGCGGACCATCTTTTCCGTCTGGGTTGCTGCCGGCTTCAGGCCAGGGGACGCTGTGCAGTCTCGGGAGCACTTGTTGATGAAGGTGTGACCGCCACTCAGATATTTGGCACCGAAATCTCTTCCTACTGGAACAGCTGCTGAGATGGGGAGTGGTACAGGATCGATCTGAGTGGAGACGCAGTATCGGATAACAACACTGGGATCCTTAGATACCTTGAAGCTGCAAAGAACAGAATTAGAATGAAGAACAGGATGAAATCTTTTCTTTGTTAGGTTTAAACGATTTCCATAGGTGCTTCCTGCCTTGAGGCGTAGGCGGACTGGAACCATATACGGGTGCATGCTGTTTCTAACCGCTTAGGTCCACACTGGGTGTGGGTGGTGTAGTGTGGGTGCCCAGACAAGGGTGGGCTTGGAACTGGGGATGTCCCACCACCCCCCAGCTGGCCCTCCTGCTTTTGTCACAGGGCCATGTCTCTGAGTTGAGGTGGAACATTCCTGTGCATTTGAATTTGACCAGTGACTACCCCCACCCCCTTTTAAATTGATACCGACCTTTGGTGCCCTCTTTCATCGCTCCCTTGGGAGGTCAGTGCCAGTCTGCCTCAGCATTGGCCTCCATTCTCATCATGAGGTTCCCATAATGACTTTTCTAAACAGAGCAAAAAAAAAAAAAAACAAACAAAAAAAAACACAACAGTTTCTAAACACATTCACTTAATCTTTCATCCATCTGGTGAGAAATACTTATCAAACCCTTAGCAGGAGGGCTCTCATCCAAACCTGTGTGTGTTCTGCTGGACAGTGCATCTGTAACCATCGCAGTGTGGCTGTGATCGGCCATGTGAAAGGAGAGGCCCAGAGCGCTGTCTCTACTTTCAGGGTGACTTAAGCATACTTGGGGAGGGGCTGCTGTGGTGGAACCGACCAGAGAATGAGTTGGGTTATCCAGGAGGTGGGAATGGCTGGTTGCGGTGACCCTGACCTGGAAACCAGGGAATCCAGGCCGCTTGACCCGAGTGGAGGGAGTGTGGGCAGGAGCGGTGGGGGCCCGGCCAGGCGGGGGTGGGCTGTGCAGGGCACGGGAACGGTTTTCATCTCCATCCCTAGAGCAGCAGGATCTCCGTGGTGGGACGCCTCATCCCACACCTATCTGTGCGTCCCAAGGTCCCATCTCCTCGGGAACCTCATAATGGGGTAGATTGGGATTTTGAGGGGGTTTTCTTTTTTAAATCTTGAAAGTATTTCAACAAGTTTTGTATCTGAGTCCTAGTTCACACTTAGCCACATGGCTTATGGCCATTTGATTCTTCAGTTTTAATTTAATTGTATCGGGTGTAACCGAGGCAAATTCTGTCCTTATGACCGTTCAAAGCGACTCACAGGGAGAAAGCAAGCAACGTATTTTTGTGAACCTTAAACGCAGAAAATTATTGTATAATGAGTTAGAGTCTGTAAAATCTGTGCACACAATTTGAAACTCAGGACAGAGTGTTGCCTGGATTTATTTTTGTAGTTCTAAATAATGACTGATATTTCATAGGTACTCAGCTGTTGCTAGTTATATAAAAAGTGAATTGCAGTCACATCTCGGTTCTGGAAGAGCATGGAGGTTGCCTCTTTGTCGGGGGCAGTTACAGAACACCAGCCGCTCCCCCTTCCCTGTGGCTTACGGGTGTGAGCTTTCCAAAAGTGTATCAGAAGATTTATCATAAGGAAAACATAGGTCATTTTTCCATAAAAATAAAAATGCTATTCAGTGGGCATGTTTCCTCTTCCACCCCCAACCCTCCTTCTCTGGGAAAAAAAAAAAACAGAAACTGGTGCTTAATCAGGGTTCCAGATGTTTGTATGTATTTATTTATTTCGATATTTATAGTGTTTTCTGTCAGGCAGTTTGCCTCCCTGGGTGCATTCCAGAAATTTTAGAAACATACATGGCAAAGCCACGAAGATCAAAGAGCCATGTCCCAGGAATGCTTTGCAGCACTAGGCCTGTCCCTGGAATGCTTTATATGACAGGAACCAAGCAGGAGCTCTCAATGTCCACGTCACGTGCTGAGCAGTGTTCCCCGTGGGGACCAGGCACCTGGTGAGGAACCCATCCCTGTGGGGGCGCTTCCTCTGCCCAGTGAGGGGCGTTCACCTGAAACCCTCCTGCAGGCCAGGGACTTCTGTGAGCTCACTGGGACATCTCCGGGCTCCTGTATCTCCTACATTTTATGGTTGATGTTTCTGTTATTTCTTCTTTGAAAAAAAAGGATTAATTATTTTTCCAACCTTCTTGAATATTAGTAGTTCTGCCACATAGACTTTTAAAGACTGCCCATTAGAAGTGTGAGTTTCATTTTCTATGTTACTTTAAAAATATGTAATAGCTACCTTCTAAATGGAAAACAGGAAGCCTTTTTCGTAGTAACTGATTACTGCCGCTGTGACCAACACTTTTGAACAAGGCAGCTCCCTCAGAAGTTGAGGAGGGAAGAGAATCAGCCAGAGTCAGGAGATGTGGAAGTTGCTTCCCTTCTGAGTCAGAAAGGCCCAGACACAACTGGCCATCCTGATAAGTTCTTCCCTGAATGTTTTAAGGATTGTGGACTTATAGGCTCATCCATCATTGTTATTCAAGTGATCAGCAGATATTCTCTTGCCTCTGCTCCTTAACCCCAGATCTCCTCTGGTTGGGAGTCAGGAGGGAGGTGGGGGAGGACAGGGCAGGGAGGTGTGTGAAAAGAAAGCATCTCAGTACCTTGGTTCCTGTCCTGAATGATGCATGCAGTGTTCTCCACAGAGAACACCACGTCAGGTATAATCTTTACCCTGCTTTCCTTCACCCTGGCCAACTCTAGGTGTCACCTGTCCGGAAGTCCGCAATGCTTTCGTGCACTAACCCAGGAACCTTTTTGCAGCAACCCAGGAACCTTTTTGCAGCAGCAGCTCAGCTGGTGTTAACCAGCTAAGGTGCTGGCAGGTTGGACAACCTTTGTCCTGGACCCTTCCCATGCCTCTTTACAATTTAAGGTGCTTGATTCTCCACCCACCTTTTTCCCCAGCATGTTTACCCCTTCTTAAATGAGAGAGCTGAAAGGAGTTGCTCTCAAGCTTGGGGAAGTTATTGCAAAGGGCTGTGGAATTCTCCATCTCCTCCAGGATGGCCTAGTTGGAGAGGAACCTTTCTCCTTCATCTCCTTTGAGAATTCCAGCCTTGCCACCAGTGACTTCAAGGATATAACTTGACATAGGCTCCCATTGTCACCAATTCATGCAAGAAATACCATCAGAAATGCTGCTCCCTGCCCAAACCATGGTTACCCAACTTTTTTTGGTTTCCTTTTAATTTGAGACCTCCTTTCCTGCCCCAACAGACACCTCCGCCTTGGCCCTGACACACTGCACATTTCTAACCTAAGTTACCAGGAGTAGGTGGGCGTGACAGTTTGGATGGATTCTGAGAGGAGGATCAGCTTGAATCTTTCCTTCTACTCTATTCTTTAAAAAAATTTTTTTTAGGTTATGGTAAAATACATGTACCATAAAATGTACCATCTTAATGATTTTTAAGTTCAGTGGCATTAGTTACATTCACATTGTTGTGCAGCCATCACTACCATCCAATCTTCAGAATTTTTTCATCTTCCTAGATTGAAACTCCTAGATTGAAACTTTGACGCCACTAAATAATAATTCCCCATGCCTGGCTTCCTGCCAGCGCCCACTCTACCTTCTGTCTCTGTGAATTTGAGTACTATTCTCACTATTCTAGGTTCCTACTTATAGAAAGTGGAATCATACAGTTTTTGTCCTTTTATGACTGGGGCTTATTTCACACAGCAGAACACCATTCCTCAGCGTTCACCCGCATTGCGGCGTGTCAGAGTTACCTTCCTTTAGGCTGAATAATACTCCGCTGCGTACATATATACACCACATTTCTGTTTTCTATTCAGTCATCGATGGACACTCGGGGTTGCTTCTGCTTTTGGAGATGGTGAATAATGCTGCCGTAAACATGGGTATATATGGATCTCTTTCACAAACCTGCTTTCAGCTCTTCCGAGTGTAGACCAAGAAGTAGAAATACTGGATCATATGATATAATTCTATGTTTCTTTTTCTTTTTCTTTTTTTTTTTTGAAAATTTTTTAAAGGAACAGCCATACTGCTTCCATAGCCCCTGCACCATTTTACATTCTCACCTACCTACAGTGTTTGGGGTTCCAGTTTCTCCACATCCTTGCCAGCATGTGTTTTCTAATTCATGTGTTTGTTTTTGATAGGAGTTATCTTAATGGGTGTGAGGTGGTCAAATTCTTTATTTCCTAGTAAATCCTAGGAGGTGGCTTTGGGCACCACTCCTCCGTGGCAGCAAGGACTAGGTCTCCTGGAAGAACTGAGAACACTTCCCTGAAGACAGGATGCCTATGTGGGTCTTGCCCTTGGAGTGCACGTTTCTTTGTTGCTGGTCTCCTTCCGTCGCCTTTTGCTTGGCATGCTTCCTCTTTTTTCAATCCTACACTTAAAAACGAGATCAAATGCAAACTCTGTTTAGCTTTATTTACAGTTTCTTCAGTCCTTTCCTGGCTTCCTTTTGACAGGCTTGGCAGAAGAAGTCACTTTAAAGTTGTAAGTTAATGTAGATGGCAAGCCCCCCACCTGAATTTTGTTACATGCTGGCAGTTTAGGTAAGTGGATGTTAATGATCTCAGCACCTTTCTGCCCAATGCCAGTGTGCTGGTTTGTGAGAGTCTACAAAAATGATCATATTTAGTCAGTTTGTGGACTAGAAGAAGAAGAAGAATGGCATCTATTTTTATTTGTATTTATAGGGGAAGCCGGAAGTGCCGTCTGGCAGTTCACGAGGCTAAATACACATGAAGAAAGATAAGAAACCCTAAGATGTTTTGTGGGCACAGGGGAGAAGAGAGGGTCCAGATCGGTAACTGTCAGCTGTGTGGGAGACACATTCTCCACTTCGACCTGATGGTTTCTTTTTTCACTTTCCCCTCGCCGTTTCCTTTAAGAATGTAGTCCTAGTTTTAATGACTTTATTGATTTGACGATTGGGTTACAATGTACTTTACTTACTGCTGAAACATTTCTCTCCTGTCAGCACTTAATGTGAATAAATCTACTTTTTGGCACCACTTTGATAGACTGTAGAACTGCTTATATTTGCAGGAAATTTTTTTTTTTACTGTGGTCTTTATGTACAGATGCAGTGTGACTTCTTCTCGCCTTTCAAAATCATCATATGTCATAGTTTTGCTGAGAAACAGACACATGCAGGGCTGTTAGCATTGTAGAGTGTCAGAGCAGCTTTAAACAAAAGGTGGGTTTTATGGCTGAGGCACCACAAAAATAGATTTAATATTTATAATTAAAGTCATTTTCTCCCCTCTTGCTACTGTGTTAGTACGTTGCAGTTTTGGATTCATAGTTCATATATTTTTTTGAAATAATAAATATGCTGTATATACCACATACACTTATGATCTGCATATGAATTTAATATTTTGTATCCAGTGAGACCCAGTTAGAATGAATCTTTATTTCGTATCCAGTGAGACCCAGTTAGAATGAATCTTTATTTCGTATCACCGAGTTTATAAGCAGAATCGAAATGTATCTTGCTAATCATTTGTCCATGAAGTTTCTCAACGTTTTCATGAAAAACCATGTCACATATATTTAGCTTTGATCGATTATACGAAGTTCAACTTGGTAGGGGGAGAAGATCATTTACCATCCTTCAAATAATTTTTTATGAAACATGACTTCCCCTTCTAAAAATATTACGTAGTGTAAGTATTTTGTTATTAAATAAAAAGAAACATTGTAAACCGAGTACACTTCAATAAAAAAATAAAATTTTAAAGTTCATAAAATAAATTTGAAAAGATATATAATTTTATTTACACTAAAATTTTTATTCGTAAACGCATGATAAAAGAAGTAATGCGGCAGCATTCAATAAAGCCAGACCACGATCCCCTCTCCGAAGGGAGGCGAGTAGAATCTTCAGCAGCACCTGTATTTAAAGCATGATAAAGCCCATTTTCAGCCAAGTCTCAGGTCTCCAATTCGTATTAGAATCAGCAATGAAGGGCAGAAATCATGTATCTTACAAGCGGCGGCAGTCGTGAAACTGAAAGCGTGTACAGGCAAGAAACAGCTCAGACAGAGTGGTGGCGTTTTTCTGGATACTTTTTCCTTGAAAGAAATGAACTTGCAGGAATGCAATAGAGTCCTTCTTGGAAACGTCCTGCAAACGTGAGCAGTCTTTGGGAACTATCAGCTGACTTACAGTGGCCCTCTGGGTTCTCCTGGGGCGCTGTGTTCTGAGGGGACGAGTCATGGTGCGGCAAAGCACAAAGGTTGAACCAGTTTTTGCTGGACAGACAGTCCTGTCGGTCAAGGATTTTTCGGGTGGGGAACCACCTGCCGTGGGAGAAATGGCCAGATCTTGCCTTTCCTTGGGGTGGAAGGTTGTCTTTTCCCTGCTCCGTGTGAATAAACATTTTAAGCTGGTGGGGTCAACTGTTGAACTCTTTTCATTTGGGAAGAAAAGAGTGGCTATTAAGAACCTGACCAGGGAGGACTGGCACATCCCTGCGTGCCTGGGAGCCTTCGGAGCGGCTCAGGGCATCCTGAATCATGCAAATTGAGCTGCCTGCTAAGTGAGGAAGGAAGGAATATCACACACAGGAGTTTGATGTCTTTTTATGAGAGAACAAAAGAGTTTCGATTCTTTTCACTTGGAGTTCAGCCTGGCCATTATGTGGCAGAGGAGGCTTAATGAATCATTGTTTAACTACCAATCCCGCCAGGTATTTGGCCATTAAATGGCCTCGTGTATAGAGTTCTTCTCTGACAGGCTCTTATGTGGCTGTGATTAATTGGCATTGAATTGTTATTTAATTACGTCCACAGAAATCTAAGAACAGTTTGTGTTCTGATTAAGTTATTTGATGTAGAAACACGCCCGGCGCTGGGGGAAGTCAGCTCTGTCCGGTACCTGCCTGAACTGCTGACAGGCCAACCTGAGCTCTCGGACCATCTAAGTATCAAAACCCACAGAGACTGGGATTTTAGGTTTTTTTTTGTTTTTTTTTTTTAAATATACTAAAGTACTTGGGGAACTCAGGTGGACTGTATAAGTCTGTAAATGTTTCCTTTTATGTTGAAATTCTTTTCAAGGTATTTATTGGCCCATGTTAAACATTTTCTGCAAGTATATTTGGCTTCCTCGGTTCATCCTGTGTTCCCGTGTGTGACAGATGTCCACCAGCTGGACACACTGACAGTGAAGAGTCAAGGGACAGACAGGACTGGGTGCAGGTTCTGGTTTGGGTGTCACCAATCTCTGAGGATGGAGCAGTGGGAGAGGGGAGGAGATGGCCCCTGGGGGATAGAGTTCCAAATACAAGGGGAGTCATTGCTTGTAGAGAATGAGCCAGGTAGCAGGAACGAACAGATTGAAAGAAAAATAATTACGTCCCAGAAACCAGCAGAGAGGAATATTTCAAAACAAAACAAAACAAAAACAAAAAGGTCATTAGAGTTGTGAGCTGTGCCAGAAAAAGTCAAGAAGAATGAGGTTGGAGGGAAAGTTGGCTGTTGGTTTCAGAAAGTCGAGGACAGGGAGTGACAAAGACAGAAGCTGCCTGGAAGGGATGTGTGGGGTATTTGAATGGGTCCTGATTCCGTGTGAGGAAGTGACAATGGTTTGGCTAAGAAGTAATGTGTCTTCTTATCCTTTATGACTGACAAGACAAGGGGGACGGTATAGCTCAGTGGTAGAGTGCATGCTTATCATGCACAAGGTCCTGGGTTCAATCCTAGTAAAAGAAAACCTAATAACCACCTCCCACCCACCCCCTACCAAAAAAACAAAACAGAAACAACCAAACTGATGAGACATGTAGAATTGTCCCTCTTAGAGCAGTATTTCCAGTTCTTACAGTTTATATCTGAATTTTGTAAGAAGCAATACAGTGGTGGATACAGTAATACAGTGGCTTTTTTCATGGTGGTGTTCTTTTCTGGGCTCTTTTCCCCAACAGAGGTCCATGCACTTAACACAGCCCAGCCAGATTTGTGAAACATCCGTTGGCAGTTCCCAGATACTAAAATGATGCGCTGGAGATAAACTGCTGAGCAGATTTGGGTGTGGGTTGTTCTGTCTCCCGCTCATCTTCAGTCACTTTACATAGGGCGGCTTGTGGGAAGGACCATTGTCTTCAAGTCTGGTCACGTTCTCACCCCAGATGTTTGGTTGTCCTATTTCTTAGCACTGTGTGCACTTGTGTGTGCACTGGAGATGGGCGGGGCTGATTGCGCTCGCTGAATGGTGACTTCCTGATCCTTGCCTTTGTGGAAGTGTGAATTCTCTGCTCAGATCATCCCTTTATTAACAGGTGTTGCTGCAGCCCTCTCTGAGGGAACACGTTCCCCAGGCAAGACCGCTCCATGTTCTAACCCCCCACCCCCCAGTGCTCGTTCTGAGAGATACGAGAGAGATGTTTCACCTTGGAGGGCAGGCTGTGTGCACTGGGTCAGGAAAAAAGTCCTTCTCGGGGACAGAGTGGTGCACTCCTGGCAGGAGGTCTCAGCTGGTAGGTGGTGTTCTGAACTCTCCAAATCGGCAGTTCTTCCCTGGCCCTCATCCCTCTGGGGCCACCCCACAGTGGGCACGCTCCGTGGCTTTCATCACCCCCGCAGTGTTGCGGAGGCACTGAGAGATTTCTCTGTATTGCTGACCACTGGTCTGTCCATAACTGATCTTACAAGAGCCATGAGCCTGCATGCCAGCCTGTGCCACAGATCCAGGGATAAAGGAAGTAGCCTGGTTTAGTTTGCCTACTTTTCCCCCAATGCTTAGGAATAGCGATTCCTTCCTGTGTCAAAGCATTGATGGTGGCTGCCCCAGAGTGGTTTCCTGGGGCAGTTTGTGAGGTTGTATCCACTCCTTCAAGGTCAGTCCTTTCCCATCACAATGGGTGACGCCGATGGCCCTGGATCACAGGACAGGCGAAGGCCTGGCATGAGGTGGCTCTCAAGCCCCTGGATTTTCCCACTCATTTATGCTTTTGTTAGACCATCCGTCCTCATTCATTCTTTCAGTCATTTGTTTGCTTGTTTATCTATTCACTCAACATTCAATAACTTACGTAATTTAATTTTGAGGTGGCGTTATCTTAAATACTTTATGATTAGCCAAGAGAGAATTCCTGTAACTCCTTGAACTCTTTTAATATTCAAAGTTCTCAGCCTCCAGTGGAGCTGACATTAGCCAATCAGAAGGGGCCCAGGCTGGTTTGGCCATCACTGTTCATACCAGCTTAACACCAGCCCTGCCTGGGATTTTTATTGGCTCACCCTTATTAGAAGCTATTCAATGATGTGTCCAGTGAAATAATTACTTGGCATAGATGTGTTAACATAAATTTTCTTTGTCTCTGTAACACTGGATGCAAAGTCCCAGCTTGGCTACTTCACAAGTAACTCAAGTTTCCTTGAGTTAATTTCTTCCTGGCTCTTAGCCTCAGTTGCCTCTCCTGTACAATGGGGACAACATCTCACTTATGATGTGCACGCAGTGTGTGGCACATCCTCACGGCTCATAAGGTGGTGGTGGTGGTCCAGAAACCAAGCATGAGTGAAGCAGAAGGACCACAGGACAAGATCCCGCCCAGGTGTCTGGTGTGTAGCACTGGCCCGCTGGCCAGTCTGCGCTCACAGACGCTGAGACCAGATTGGTCCTCAGAACTGGCTGTTTTCTGGGGAGCTCCCCCCCTTTCTCTAGCCTGTGTAGGATGTGTGATATGTCCCTTCATCCTCGCTCCTTCCAGCACCCCCCTCAGGATGTCCTCCTCACAACCGTGGCTTTGAAGAGAGAAGTCAGACCTCATTCTGACCACAGGGAATTTTCAGCAGAGGCCCCTCCATGCTGCACCCTTGTCCACTCCCGTTCTCACCTGGTCTCTCCTTAGGTCCTGCCCTTTCCATCAGCTCGGCAAATATTTGTCCTCCCGTGGCCCTGTCCCACCTCTTAGTCCTCACAGGTGTGTTGTTCCTCCTGCTTGGACAAACTCCACTCTCCATCACTCCATCCTCTTCCCTCCTTCCAAGTGCTCAAGCTCTGTTTCCTCCATGAAAACTTGTCAGCCTAACCCTGGAAGTCACACCTTCTGGTGGCACCCACTGCTGCCGTTGCTCTGTCATTGTCACCTGCCTCCTGTGTGCTTCCGGCATTCTGGCCCCTGAATCTGCTGTGTCCCCTCCTGGGTATCCTGTTAACCTGCACCAACATTAGATTACAGATTCCCCCATAGACACTGAATACCAAATGTAAAATCCAAATTGCAAGCCCTGACGAGGGGTTAAAGACGCTTTCCCTGATTGGCAGGCAGGGCAAAGGGTACCAAGTAAGGCGATGTTGTGACCCAGAGGAAGGAAGACTTGAAGCTGAATGTGGACGGTGGATGGTGAGATCACTGTCTGTCTTCAAGGCATTCGGGTTTTTACAAGTCACGTTGCTTGGACAGTACCCCCTGGTATCTTTAGGTGGGGAAGGAAAATGAGAAAAATCTCATTCAAGATTTCAGACAAGGAAAGAGTACACGCATCCTTTTGAAACGCATTTCCTCTGATCTCTCATGTCACGTGGTGAAACCTTGGAACTACTGTTTGCAATACGTCTTAATTATATGAAAAGGCAAGAGACTGCTAGGCTTTGAACAGAGGGTGTAATTATTCTAGAAAGGCCTTCTCTCACATTGCTGGGGGAAAACCTGCCACCGCTGTCCAGCGGTGTATCCCTTAGGCTAGTCCACCTGTGGTTTCCCCCTGCTCTGTCTGCCATTAAACTGGTGCCGCTAGAGCCAGCAGAAGACACGCCTGGGACCTGTCCCCAAGTTCAAGTTCTGGTGTTGGTTGGCGTGTAAGCGGGCAGGTGCGGTAGGCATAGGAAACCAGCATCTTCATGTGTGTTTATCCCACATACGCTGTGTCAGGGAAGCTGGGCCCTTTCAGAGCTGTCTGTAGGGGACAGTAGGCCTCTTCCTCAGGATGGGGTCAAGCTCCCCCTCTCCGGCCTCAGTACCTCGGTACAGCATCTCTGCACGCGGCCCGCTGAGCTGAGGCGCAGCAGATTCACGTAGAGACTGGGCTGAAGGGTGCGAGGCCTCTGCACGAGGTACCTGTGAGCAAGTGAAACTAGACTAAGCACAAAGGGAAAGGTTAGAATTTATTTTATGACCCAGATTCTATTGTTATTTCCCAGGAATTGTTAATGGGGTATGCCGGTGACAGTGTGACAGTTCATGTTACAACAAGAATTTCCCTAGGTCGGAGAGCAACAGCCAACCAAAAATGACTGCGTGAAATGTCAGTAGGGACTGAGATTTGGAAACAGGTCATTTATTTACAGCAGAAGGGCTTGTTTCGTGGATTCACTCACATTGTACTCAAGTGCCTTCTGTGTGTGAGGCAGTGTTCCAGGCACTGGGGTAACAGCCGTGAGCGAAACAGATAAAACCCCTGCTCTGATAATGTCAGTATTCTGATTTAATTTGGGTGAATAAAAAGGAGACCAGTGGTCATTGTCTCCTGGAAACTAAGAATGGAATTCAAAAGGGTAATAATTACACATGTAGTAAGACAAGGTTAACTTAAAGGTTCTTGAGACAGAAGGAACGTCACCAGAAACATTCAGTTTCTTCCTTGTTACTCAAAGGGTGGCTGCTCGGCTAGCATCTGCATCGCCCGAGGGTTGTTAGGAATCCAGAATTTCAGAGACTGCACCCAAGCTCTTGAGAGTGTACATTTTAACCAGATCTCTCTGAGATTTGCGTCCAGATTATAGTTTAGAAGCACTGTTTTGTGCATGTTGGGCTATTTCTGATTGAACTTCACTCTATCTGATGGAGCCCTTCACGTCCTGGTAATTTCACCCTCGTGTTTACAACCTGCAGAAGACAAGAGTGTAGGCAGACTCCGCAGTGACCAGAATTAATCTTTCCAGCCATGTCCCCAATTGTCATGTAACAAGATGGCCACTGAGTGGGTTCCATGTCTTACAGTCTCTCTTCATTAAGAGCCAATTTTAAAATGTTCATTTCATAGATTTGCTGTGTTTTTGTTAAGAGTCCATCTGCACAGGTTTCCCATCTTAAATTTAAAAAGTTGGAAAGTCAGTAAGTTTATAATGTTTTATTATTAAATCCGTTTGAGCACAACCCTGCCCCGCCCGGTACTTTGCATTTTGTTATTGATAGTGTGTGAAGTGTGGTCCCTGCTTACTCAGGGTGTATAATCTAGATGTGAAGTCTGACTAATATACGTGGAAAGTAGTTAAACCACAAAATAGATTATATTGTGATGTGTTCTGAGAATATAGACTCCAGGTGTAATCTGGAAGCTCACTGAAACCATCTTTCTTATAGAAAGTGTCTGAAAAACTGTGTCTTTAAACATGAAAGTTGCTCATGTCTTTGCTGAGGGTGTATTGTCCTGTTTTAGACCCTGCTTGTTTGCCGGATCTCCTTAGTCCTCAGCACTAAAATGAGGATGGAGGTTGGAGGCAGGCTCTGGGCGTGTAAACTATTAGTTTAAAACAACCAGTGACACTCTAAATATTAGTTATATAGGTCATCAAGAAAATATGTAGTCCTCTTGAAAATGGTTAGTTTTTTTTAATTTAACATTCTTTTATTGAGTTATAGTCATTTTACAATGTTGTGTTAAATTCCAGTGTAGAGCACAGTTTTTCAGTTATACATGAACATACTGTATATTCATTGTCACTTTTTTCACTGTGAGCTACCACAAGATCTTGTGTATATTTCCCTGTGCTGTACAGTATAATCTTGTTTATCTACTCTGCATATGCCTGCCAGTATCTACAAATTTTGAACTCCCAGTCTATCCCTTCCCACCCACCTCCCCCTTAGCAACCACAAGTTTGTATTCTATGTCTATGAGTCTGTTGCTGTTTTATATTTATGTTCTTTTTTTCTTTTTTTTGATTCCACATATGAGCAATCTCGTATGGTATTTTTCTTTCTCTTTCTGGCTTACTTCACTTAGGATGACATTCTCCAGGGACATCCACGTTGCTGCAAATGGCGTTAGGTTGTCGTTTTTATGGCTGAATAGTATTCGAAAATGGTTAGTTTTTTGTTACAAGTTCTACCACTTCCCAACTAGTTTTAGTAAACAAGTCTCTTGTGATTGTTGGGTTGCTAGGGGCAGAATCTAGTTAGTTAGAATCCGTGTTAACAGTTCAGATGAGGAGGGCTGGATCGGAAGGAAGTGGGCATCGTGTGGAGCTGGAGCAGTGCTAACTTTGCTGGGAACTGGGTCCTTGTGGTACCCAGGGCCATTGCCCCAGGGCTCTTGGCCTCTCATCTCTGCTGGGTGAGGTGGGTCTGCTCCACTTCCCTTCTTCTCTTGTGGCCTCGATGTTCTTAAGAAGGGAAATTGAATAGCTTGATGGAGAATCAGTGGGTTAGCTCCCCCTGGGAACTTGTGGTCACTTAGCTGCGGCCAGGGCTATAGACGATTCCTGAGAGGGCAGCACTGTTATTCCAAGTGTGTCCAATAAAGATAAGGAAGTTCAAGTGCATGCCAGATTCCTGGAGCTACATTTATCAGCAAGAGTCTCAAGGAGGTAAAAGGGCTAAGGCAGAGATTTGGATACATGGGGCAAGGATTGAGGGACTTTTTTGGTGCATGCATAGAAGAGAGAGGAGATTTGGGATGCATAAGCAAATACGAAATCTTTGTAATGAACAGTGAGCAGAGTTTAGAAAGAGAACCAGAAGAAGAAAAAATGGTCAATGGCACTATCCTTAGGAAAAAAAAAACTTAAGTGGCACAACAGATATTTATTGCAGGAAGCTGCCCTGACAAGTGAGGTTTCCGTGCCTTCACTCTCTGCTGTGTGGACATCCCACGATGGCTTGGCAGTAGCACCCACCCCAGTATGAAATACTATTACATCACCCTGAGCAAGGTTCGACCTTGTCTCCTTTGTCATGGGAACTTGGTCTGCAAAGGGATTTGAACATTTCTGTTAGCTGCCAAACCCTTTCTTGAAATGCTGTCTCTGTGAACAGCCAGATGCATGTAAGGGGCTCTGTTTGGGAGGGTTGGGTGTAAGGGAGACAGATGGAGTGTCTGGTCCTCCACTTCTCTTCTGCCCCATTCTCCAAGGCACTTCTTTTGAATGTCAGATGGTTCACAGGACGAAGTTTGGAAGCTACTGGCCCTGGTGACCCTTCATGCCCCTTAAAGCTCTAAAATCCCAGGATCATGTGACTGACACCTTGCACACTTGTCCTCCTTTACAATTTAGAAACTGCCTGTATGAGCGTGATCTCTTTTATCCTCATGATCATCTTCCTTTCACAGATAAGGGATTTGCGGATCAGTGGAGGCTCTTTTTATTTTATTTTATTTTGTTTTTTAAATAAGCTGCTGGGACATAAATCCCACTTCTCATCAGGACAGTCCTCCCCACCCCTCCACACTCCACTGGATTCAGAGCCTGGCCTGGGCCCTGCACTCTGCAGAGTGGCTTCTGATTCTCTGCAGGGCTGTCAAACCAATAGCCAATTCTTAACAAAAGGATTAATTTCTAGAACCACCTTAGATACATATAAAGAAATTCAGAAGATCAGATCACCTACAAAACACATCTGCTCTGCTGTTACCGTCATGGTCACTTGTTGTGTGGCCTGATCCAGGGATTTGTTTTTTTCCTCCCCCGCTGGTGCCAAAGACCATTTCTGGGATAAAGGATGGGGCTCAAAGAGACACGCTGCAACACGAGTAAACCTCAAAAACTGTAGGCTCTACATAATACATTACAGACTTGATTCATGCTTGTTCAGGTTATTTTCTACTTGTGACTTGACAGATACGCCACACTGAACATCTTTGATGTGCTCATTAACTCCTGGGGATACATTCCTAGAAATGGAATTTCTGGGTCAGAAGAGTTGCACTCTTAGAGTTGTTTACATAAGCAGTACAGATGGGAGCGACGTCAATTTTCATTGTAACCATGTCCAAAGTGTGATCTGGGCAACAGAATATTCCTTGATTGGCTATGCTTTGTGATTGGCTATGCAGGATGGGTAGGTGGTGATACCTCTTTGCCCCAAGGAAATCAAGCATTACCTGGGGCATTAATATTAATCCTGGGCACCAGGCATTAACTAAGACTGGCCATCTAAGTCTGGGCAAGAGATAGTGGCCAAGATAGGACACCGTGTCTTATGAGGGATCATTGAGGCACCAAGGAGTAGTCGCTGGAAAGGATATGATTCACTTTCTTCAAGTATTTGGAAGCCTGTCATATCAAGAGAAATTAGTTATACTTTGTGTGGTTATAAGGGCAGAATAAACAGCAGAAGTTGGATGTTCCATTCAGTTTAAAGTAAGAATGCCTTGTCTAACAGTCTGAAAATGGATTGGGTTCCCCCTGTTCGCCATGAACCCCCTTCCCTCTGTGTCCCTGGAGATATCACAGCAGGGGCCATGTGTTATTTGGATGAAGAGACATGCCATGTGTGAAGGGAATTGTTCATACGGCGTTCATCTGGAGACCTTTGAGGAAACTTTCAGACTTCAAGGCTGTGAACTTGAAATCACAGCTCTGATTGCAGCATAGTCAATCCAAAAGCTAGATGCAACATTCTGCAAACCCACCATTATTTTCCTTATTTTGCCATTGCTACTTTTGAGGAGTTATGATATGACAAGGTGGGCCACAGAATCCACAAGAATGTGTAAAAAGTCACCCAACTGATTTTAATGTTCTCAATGCACAGCTGGTTAAGTAAAACCCAGCCTCTTGCCTTTCACATCTCGGTCTGGAAGATAACAGAAAAGGCATGACCTGGGAATTTGGAAGAAATGCAGAATCTCTAGCTCCCCTGTAACTTTACTGAATCAGAATCTGAATTTTAACATTGCCCGTCCTGCAGGGCCTGGCCGACTCTCCCAGGTGATCTGCTGCATTACCTCTCACCTTGGTGCTTTGAGCACCTGTTAACTCACCTGGGTTGTGACTGGGTTCTTTCACATGCGTGAGCCCATTTAATCCTGAGAATCACCCTCTAAAGCAGGCATGCTTAGAGGCTCATGAAAATTGTCACTGGGCCTTCCAAAGGCATCACTAGAACTCAGTTTCTGGAGTCTGTACTTCCTAAGCCTGGGCCGGGAGAAGTGAGGCCCAGCCTGTAATGGCCTGGTCTGGCGTGGCCGAGAGCGGAAGCCCTCAGTCTCTCCAGCTCCTGGCTGGGACACACCCTGTGCTTCCGGCCAGCCAGGCGCCCTGTGGACGACCTCAGAGCCAGCACCTCCGGGCAGTGCAAACTCAGCCCCAGCCTCTGGTCGCTCAGGGTCTGGTTGTAGACGAATGTGAAGGGCCTGGGGAGGAAGTCACCTGAGACAGAGTCAGGAAGCGTAGGCAGAGGTCCCCCATCTCACCTGCAGGCCGCCTTCCTGAAGCCTCAGTTACAAAAGAAGTTCAGGGTCCCTAACACATTCTCACGAGTGTGTATGTGGGTGTTTGTGTACATATACTTTCTTTGACTTAAATCATTAAAAAGACTACATTCTTAATAGAACTTAAAAATAATAGAACTCAAGAGATTTAATTTCTATTAGTCCTCATGTTCCAGTTCAGCACCCTTTAGGATACACTGTCTTCATGGATTCTGAGAAGGGAAATAAAATCAGTGATGATAAATGATACTAAGTTGTAATTCTGTTTTCCTGCCTACATCCCTCTGGCCTTGGATGCTTACGCATGAGTCGTGAGTTGTTCACGCCCGGTGCACCTCTGGTGGTAACAACTTAATGACTGGTAGTAAACACACGACTTGGAAATTGAAGGAATCCAAAGTTTCCTGAAATGTGAGGTGCTGTGCACCATCCTTGTGGTTAAAAAATTGCCCAGACGTTATAATTACATTTATTTTAAAAGTATCATTTATCAAGATAAAAAATGCAAAATTGGGGGTACAGTTAGGATGTATTTATGTATTTTGCAGTTTATATACCAGTTTAGCACTTTGAAGTCTTAGGTCGGATGGATCTGAAAGGAGGAAATATTCTAAAATTCATCAATTCTCCTGGATACTGCCACAAAATATTCCACACACCCCCCCTTTTTTTTAAATTTAAAGATCAGTACCACGTTTCAGCTCCCCTACCACTGCCGTTTGGTGGTGTTTTTGTTTCTTTTTAAGTATCATCCTATTTTCTCTTCCTTTACCACTGATACCGTTTTATTTCATATGAATCGTAATATATTAAATATATATGCCTGTAAAATATTGTTTTAATTTGTTCATGAATTGTTTCTCTTAAAGGGACTACCTGGGGAAGTTAGTAATTTCTCATATCCTGTTGTTGCAGGAAGAATTTTAAATCGTTTCTCCAAAGACATTGGGCACATGGATGACTTGCTGCCCCTGACGTTTCTAGACTTCATCCAGGTAACGTAACCATCGTGTCAGGGTTCTCACAGGGAAAAGCAAAGTGCCTATTTTTCAAGGCCTTTTCACGGGGGTTGAGGGTGGGCCTTGCAGCTTGGCGCTGTGTCATGTTATCTTAAGCAAAAGGCCGTGTTTGTAAAAGAAAGGTGCGGTTGTGGTTGGGAGGCTGAGTTCCCGTGAGTAATGCCTGGTGGAGGCGTGGCTACACAGTCATGTCAAGGTTGGTTCGAAGCAGGGACATGCTTGGTAAGTGGTTCTCCCTCTGCCTTCCAGGTATCTGGCCTGGATTCCCTTCACTGTGAGCACATTTCATACTGTAGAAACAATCACCTCTCACGGAAAGATAGCCGAGATTAACTAAATTATGCATTGTATTACCACAAAGGACAAATATTTACTGCACCTTTTTTTTTTTTTTTTTTTTTTTTGGATAAAGCCAGGTGTGGTTACTTACAAAGAAAAGATTAGTAATAATAAGGTGAAAATAATACTTGAACAAGGACAATAGAGAGCAGTTATTGAGGATAAAAAGCCTTTAAAGGCAAGTTCGTTTAAGCCAATAATTTGAGTTTGGGATCAAAGTCATCTCAGAAAATGTTTTGTTTTTGTAGGCAGCTTTTCTTTTCACACGTTGATGCTCCAAGTCTTAAGGTGTCTTTTAAGAAAACCAACAACCCCACAGTAATACCTTCTATCCAGCCTTTGTTTTCTCTGTGAACTTGAGGTTCTGAAAAATGTGAGTGCCCCGTCTCTCAGCTCCTCTTGAAGGATCCTTGCTCACGTGGGATGTTTTTTCCCTTGTTGAATTCTACTTTTCAGTGATTTAGGCTGCGGGGACTTTCTTCTTCATTTCCAAGCGTTTATTTTGGAAATGAAATGCATTTGTGAAAAGCTGCACATATTCTCAAGTCCCAGTTGCTGTTGCTAAAGCTTCATGAGTTTGAACCTTTGTCACCTTCCATAGGTGCCAGTTTATAGCAGTCTAATCATGAACTCGTTCGAAGGCCAGGAAAAGGAAAGGCTGGAGTTGGAGTGTCCACTTTCGGTTACATCCTGTAGCTACCTGCCCCCAGTTTTTTGTTTTAGTGCTCAAATGATCTTTAAGTCAAGACTTAGGGTCACTTATGAAGCCATTGTTATAAAAGGAGCCAAAAACATATATTTTGGAACCTTAGCTATGTGAGAAAAATCAGTAGTAAGCCTGAAATGATTCTAGGCATTCCTGTCAGTCACACACAAATGTCCCAATGACTATCTGACTGCAAACAGCATAGCTAATGGGCAAAGGCATCTCTGTTTACCGATGTGCAGTAAGCGGAGTCTCAGAGGAAAAGGACTCTTACTATCTTACTACTAAGATGTCTGATTGTTTTTTTTCCCTTCACTTCTACAGACTTATTTTATAAATGTGTCCTCCTGGGCGTAGCTACGTAATTTATCCCCAGAAGCAATCTTTCAATAAAGCAGTGTCATGTTTTGACAGTGACTGTTGATTTCTTTGAGGTTTTGTGAGTGGTTCTGTTTCTTTGCTCCTGCAAGCTCGGCCAACGTTCGGCTTTTCCAAAGCTGGCTGGCCAGCTGTGTGCTTCGCACATGGTTAGTTTAGTCCTCATAATCCGAACCTGTCACAGATTTTTGCATGATGCACAGTAGGACAGGGATAGATGCTACCTGATTCTGGTGTAAAACATTGTCAGTACCGTGAGAAGAGAACTCTGGTCTCGCTGTTTTTCTCTTTGTCCTCAGAGACAAGGGGCTAACTTAATCTTGATGAGACTTTTCATTGTTGAATATGAGTAGTCCCAATTAGCTGATTCCCCCCACCCCCAATCTAATAGCGTTCGTAAATCTCAGTGTTATTGTCTTCAAGAAAGGAGTTTTTGTATAAAGGATGACTCAGTTATCAATTATGATAAAGATCTATTGTCACTTGTTTTGTTTGCAGGTGTCTTTAATAAAGCTTCCCTAATCCCTTCAGGAAGAAATATTTTCTCCTTTTAAAGATAGTATTAGCTGAATATAAAGGCTCTGATCCCTGCCATTGTTGTTCATTCTTTGAGGGACATTTCCCGACATTCATTTTTTAAATGGTTGTCAGGAGGAATCAAGTGAAACTTCATAAACAATACAGTGACTGGTTCATCTTACTTTGTGCGCGGAGGCCTTTCTTCAGAGGATTTGCATTCGATGAGTGGGCTTTTGCAGAGGTATCGCTGGGACCATTTTGAAGTGTTGGGGTCTGTTGCTGTATTAGCCAGTGAAGATTTTTATTAAAGCCGCAGAAATGATTTTAACCTGTCCTCAAAAGCCAACAAAAACCCAAATGTAAATTGATTTTTTTTTTTTTAAGTTGGATGGGATTCTGTAACGATGAAAACAACCTGGTGGTGATCTGGGACTCTTAATGGAATCATGTAAACTTAAAATAAACACTCTTATGGTAAGCACATAGAATGAAAACTAATTTTCCAAATCAAATACATTATATTCAATTCATTTTCCCCAATCAACCAAATGTTTAAAACCTGTTAGTTATAACAGCAATCTTCTGGAAATTAATTAGAAGCCTATTAGCTCTGCTAGCTGAGCCGAATGAAGTAGTTTGCTTGTTACATTTCTAAATAGGCTCCTGAATTAAAGCGCAGCAAGGTCAAAATGACACTTAGCTTGGCTCACCTTATGGTTTCGTTTAAGACATGGATCGATCGATCGATCGATTGATTGATGAGGTGGTTTAGTCCTTTGTAGGAAATTTTATCCACTTTGACTTAATCCTCTAATTTAAAAAGTCGGGTCAGAGCATACAGGTATCCTGAATATTATCTTTGCAAACAATAGCACCATCTCAAGTGCATGGGAATCTGAAATGGAAGTGATGTTCCGGTCTCTTGTATCGCCCATCAACTGTCTAAAGAGTTTTGTTAGCCCCTTTCAGAGTTGAGGTTGAGGTTTCCTGTCTGCCTTTGTATTTGGTGTTCTTAGTAAAACCTGCTGCTGACATCGGTTTTAATATCTCTCATCTGATTCTTCGGATAAGCATCTAATGACCAGCTGTACTCAAGGAAGTTGATGGAACTTGGGTCCTTCTAAATCTAACACTTGAGTTTAGGAAGGTTTGGGAATTTCCCTGTCAAGAAGTTTCCCTTGCTGGAGATTGTGGTCCATCCTGATCCACAAATCTTGGCAGAATTTATAGTAACAAAAAGAATGCACATCAAAATTCAAAGCTTAGGAATGTTTATGAATAGGGAGTTAAGATTTCCACTTAACAATGTTCAAACTAACATTGACATTAAAAATTTTTTTCTTACTGAAGATAAGCATATGATCATACTTTTCAGGAGAATTAAAGTCAAATAGATAGAGAAAAAGTATAATTATATTTATCCATGTAAACTTTTCAATCCGGAGCCTCCATGTTTGATTACTTTTTCTGTGAGACAATGATAGTTTTGTTGGTTTTGTAAGAGTTCAGAATCATGGACCATTTTGTTACCAATTAAGTCTGATGCTGAGGAATGGAGGAAAGGGAGCTGAGGACAGGGCCCTCTTTCTGTGTCACAGGCTAGAGCAGGGGCACTTGGAGGAAGCCAGGCTGAAGTCAGGGGCAGACTGTATTACTCCAGTAACAAATTGACTGAGATAAGAAAATTCTGCTTGAAGTGTCAGCCAATTTGCTGGCCAGGTGGTGAGTTCTATTCTGGATGAAATGGGAGACCACCACAGCATTTTAAGCACAGGAGGGACATAATGCTGAAAAAAAAAAAGTGTGTTTGACACTTTTGATAGGGTTATTAAAAAATTGTTTTGAATCACCAGTATTTGCGTAGTCCGTTAAAGGGAAGGCTCAGGGCTGAATTCTGTGTTATCCACTCACCCATAGCACAGCTTCATAAACTGAGGCAGATCAGTACTTAGGTCTTCTATCATTGATCTCCTGGAAACTGTACTTAGTCCGCGGACAGAAGTGGTTCTCTGCAGTCTTCTCCTTCCCCTCCCACATGTTAGGGCAGTGGCTTCCAGACACCAGTTGGCATCTAGCTGAGTTAAAGTGAAGAAATAAGGATGATGTAGGATTTTTTTTTTTTTTTTTTTTTTTTTTTTGCGAGGCTGAATTTACTCAGTCTTTTTGTTTCTTAATTTTGTAAATACACTCAAGAGGCTCTTACCCAGGTATTTTAAAGTCAGCACATAAGGTGAACGTCTTTGTAGTCCAGGTTACCTAGCTAACATCCTAGCTAACGTATAGTGACTGCTTCTTGGGTGCCAAGCCTCGTTTTAAATTTTTATAATCTCTCATTTCATCTTCCCTGGCAACCCCATGAGGTACATACAGTTGTTGTGCTGGTTTCAGAGATGAGGGAAACGAGGCCCAGAGAAGTTATGTCATTTGTCCGGGGTCACACAGCTAGTGAGTGATTAGTTGGAGATATTTATGTTACATTTCTGAGTTGTATTCTTTATGCCCTTGAGGGAGATGAAGATTGCCCGTGTTTTGATTGGAGGATTCTTAATGAGGGTAGCCCCAAGTGGAGTCTCTAGTAATATTTATATTTAAATTATTTGTCATCAGGTGCCTGTACCTCGTCCCCAAGTCATAGAAGTGTTCATAAATATGATCCCATGGTATTTGTGATCTAAACCTTTTTGAAATTGTGGTCCTGGACTTTTATTTATTTTATTTTGTCTTTTGAATTAAAGATAGACAAACCTCCTTACTTACCTTCTCCAAAAATTCTGTTAGAAATTTTTGCTGATTTGTAAAATCCCATAGTTTGGGAACTACTATTTTCAAGAACCTTCCTTGACTTTGTGATAAGCCTGGTCTTCAACTTGAGTATCAGAGAAGTTGTGATTGTTTTTGAGGCGTGAGTATCAGAAAGGTCAGGAAGTAGAGGGCACTCTGTTTACACAAATTTTCACGCACATTTGTTTGGACTGTGGCGTAAGTGGCTCTGTGGTAATACTATGTAAACAAGGAAGAATTAGCTGTGTCGAGAGCAAATTCGCAAATACTTGGGTTTTGTTTAAAACTAGAAACTTTACACTAAAACTTTATGAACAAGTGATTCAACATTCAACTAATACTAGTAATTGTAAATGTCCCCTTTATAGAGAAAATGGCATGTTTATACTTTTAACAAGTTAAATTATTAAATATTATTGTTAAAAATATATAAACTGCATGTAATCTATCATCCTATGGGGGAAAAAAAACCTTTGTGGCTTAATTGAACTGAATACCCAAGTAGCAGTTGAAATTTTGACTTCTCTGATAAACTATCAACAAAGGATCTGAACAATCTGTTGTTAGGGATCTGAACACCCAACTCCATGACTTTGTACTGTGGACAATAACGTTCTTTTCACTGAAGTTAGGAATTCAGATATATTTGATTTCAGACAGCAGAGCTCAGTGCTTTATCATTAGTGTGTGTGTATTAATGTGCACATGTGTAGACACAAATATACACACACACACCCTCAAGGAGCAAGCGCTTTGTTGATATGTAACCCTTTCAAAGCAAGTAGCTTGATGCACATCTTACTTTAAACTGTAAAGCAAAGAAAATAATGTTTGTGGCTGGTGCATATGGTTTGTGCAAGGCTCTACGTGAATCAAGGTCTATATTTTAGACAGCCTTGAGGACTTGCCTAGGAATTTGTATTTGAACATTTAGAGAGTTTGCCCCATCCAGGGCCTTTGAGCAGGAAACCAATCACCTGTGTGGTGTTTCTCTTTAAATATGTTATCTTTCCTCGTTTGTGAATTTCCCTGAAAATCAGTAAGGCCCCTAATCTGGTGTGTGTTGTACACACGTGGGACTTGCCCCCAAATTGTTTTCAGATTTCTGTCTCCTCTTTGTGGTCACCTAAACAAGTCTTTGTGGCAAGACTTCCTCTTCCCTGCTTGCTGGTCCAGCCGGCATCTGCTGTGGCATCTCAGGATGGGACAACAGGCCACCTCGTTCTGAGATGGGCTTCGCTGAGTATCACTGGGGTTTTTGACTCTGCTTCCCCCATTTTACTTCCTTGGACAGCAGTGCCAGGGCCCCAGGTTTACTGGAAACCTGATTGTGTTTCATGACCCTGAATCATTCCCTGAAGCTTTCCATTTTCAGGAGATTTATTGGTGAAGCCAGTGATACTAATGGCATTGCTAATATCATAGCTGGGTCTCATTTGAGTGAAGCTGAACATTGAGGCATTAACTGGAAACTTGTCCTTGAATCTTATCATCTGAACTGATAAACTAGGAATGCCAGGTAGAAGAGTTGTTTGGCAAGCTGAATGCTCTGGAAAGACTTTAAAAAAAGAAAAAAACTTCACTTAAAAAAACTAATTAGGTATTGATGAGACAACAGATGTATAGGGGTGAGGGATGAATTGGAAAAATATAGAGGGTCCTGTGCAGAGAGCTTCACAAGTCTTAGAGGTTGTAGATGATGTATCATGGGTGTGATTTATACAAGAAAAATTCTGACACTTGTATCTGCTTTAAAATTAAACCAAAACTTTTTTGGGTGGTGAAGGGTGTGGGTTAGGTTTATCTATGTACTGAATTACTTTACTACTAATTAATTAATTAATGAAGGTACTGGGGATTGAACCCAGGACCTCATGCATGCTAGGCATGCATTCTACCACTGAGCTGTACATTCCTCCCTGAAACCAAAACTTATTTATTTTAGAGCTGGTCAACCACTTCAGATTGTAGCAGTCATAAGGGGGCATCTTCCAGAACCCAGCCAGGGGAGACTGGTGATGGCTTCCTGGTGATTCCTGAATCTCATGCAGGGATGGAGGGGGCACAAATGATGGGAAGTCCAGGAGAGTGTACGTTGTTGGCAGGGAGGACATAGTGTAGATTAGCTGGAGTGTGAAGTTTGAGATCAAATATCAGGTGAGATAAAGGTAGACAGGGTTGCAGAGAGGGCTGAGGGGTAGATCACATCATGTTTTATGTCTCAAGCACAGGAATTTGTATTTAGAGTGCCAGGTAGAAGTCTACAGAGAGGAAGAAGATATTACCAGCGCAGGGTTTTGCCAATGTAGAAAAGACAGGAAGAGGCACTGGTTTAGCCAAGTTTTTATTTGAGACAGTCAAGTCATGATGCCAGGTATTGCTGATGAAAACCCTGGATTCTGAATATGATCCACACTGCAGGACAGTCCATCCCCCCAGGTGATGTCATTCATAAGCCCATATTCCAATAGAGGGGCACTCACGAGTTTCTACCCCATCATGGACACAGGCTCTTAACAGCTACGAGATATGTTGCCGGTCCACATTAGAGTTGCTGGCCAGACTGGAGCTGTTTGCCGTTCAAACAGAAGAAGGAAGGCAGGGTATAACAAAGTGAATTTATGTAGTCTATTTAGTGTAAGTCCACCTACAGATGATAGAGTCTTGAAAATGGTTTTTCTCAGTGTTCTTGGTTCTCTAGGAAAAACTTCATGTTTAGTTAAGGTTGAGTGTGCTCCTGTAAATGATTATTTACGATGTAAGAGATTTAAATGGTGAATTGGGGAGTCCTGTCGTCTCCCTTTCCAAGTTTGAATCCTCCGTCTCCCTCTTACTGCCTCTGCCCCACCAAGCCACACTATCTGTATCAGTAAAATAGAGAACTTTACAAGGTTTGTTGGAAGACAAACGTATTTTAATGAGATTCTTTACATAACTAATCTAACTGCATGTTAAACACTAAATAGTTTTGAGTTAATTTTAAAGTACTGCATATATTTTTAAGTAGGAAAGAGTTTCATAATGGCATTGTGTTGCATTAAAGTAATTGTCACAGACAGTTTTCATAAACATTACCACATGAGTCTGTATCACAGAGATTCTAGGTTTGTAATCCATGAAGATTTTACCGGACACTTGCCCACGTAGACTCAACAGGAAAAAAAAAACAGTTGTTTTCGAAAGAAACCGTTGAGCACTAAATATTTCACATTCATATAATGTTCATACATTTTGCCAAGGCCCCAGATAACATTTAGTAATGAGTCTCAATTATCCCAGAATTCTTGCAATTATAACCACTGCTTCCCAGAAGTCTTCCTAGTAGTAAAACAAGTGAAAATGAAGGTAAGATGTGGAAGTTTAGATTTAGGTTCATTAATTTAAAAAAATTGGGATTGCCCTGAGCATACAGACTTACACACAGCAAAATGCTGTAATTTATTGAAGAAGACTGAGCAAAACCTTTCCTTCCCCACACACCCCGATCCACCCAAAAAAAAAAAAAAAAAATCAACGGCTTGACTGAGCTTAAATAACTGACTTTTCACATCCTTTCATGGACACAAAGGGCTAATCCTAAGGCTACTTGAGCCACCAATGCTGACAGTGGTGGGGACCACCATGGAACGTGTCATTCCCTCCTCACCACACACAAAACACATCGACTGCAGCTTTATGAAGTGAGAACGCCCAAGAAAAAGAAAATGTGAAGGAGGTGTCCACAGTCATTTCTTTCTAGAGAGGGGAGCACTAAAGAAAAAGCTGCTGCATCTGGATATTGAGAACAAAGCAAGCCTGAGACTGGGGCATAATAGGCTGGGTCACTTGCTTTCATAGAAGCAAAAGAGTGGAACTGCCTTTACTTGTCTCAGTACCACTGACCCTTGCATTTCATTGTGTAGAGATGTCAGGGAAAGTGTGTAGAAAGCATTCCAGCCTCTTTGACTGAACAATGACTTTGTCATTTTGAGATTTCTATGGTGTGTTGACCCCTTCCCCTACCCCCGCCCTCGAATCCCTGGTGGACAAAAGAGATTGTTAGTCAGGCTGCCTTGCCCTGGTTTGAAAGATCTCTGTTTTACAGAATCTTTAAAAGTAAACCCATCCATTTTAACTGAAGCACAGCGTTTTCACGCCTTTAAAATCAACAAAAGTGTTTTAGTCGGGGCATTTGCTAGGATGGAATATTCCTTGAAAATGCTAGTCCCAGAGATCAAGATTCATACACACTGCCAAGTTAAAGAGGGTTTTCTTGTTAATAGAAAGGAGAATTGATGATAAGGGTTACTGGAAATATTTACAAACACTTGACCTTCGGGGCTTTGAGATCAGGGTTATATGAGTCAAACAAGCCCCCTCATAGGCTCCTTTTACCTTTTTCTTTCTTTTTTTAATGAAAGATGGGATGGTCGGTTTTTTTCCATCGTGATAGTTAGCACACTTAGGAAGCAGCACAGTCAACATCAGCCTGGTGACAGTTAATCACCGGAGACCTTCCCAGGCTGCCAACCAGTGTTCCAATTTGTCTGTCCCAGCATGTGTGCTGCAATGATAATGTTTATAGTTTAACATGAAGTTAATTAAGACCTAAAGAAAATAAAATTAGGATCTCATTTTTGTTAAGCCTGGCAGTGTTGTGTAGCGCGTAGAACTTTGTTATCGCACTCTTGGATGATGTCCACTGCTAAACAGTAGTGGCCATTCAGGGTACTTTGTCTCCTTGCTGTCTTGTACACTTTAGGAATGATAAAAGGGACAGTTGTTACTAGGCAGAGGAAAATGGCCAAATATTTGCTTTCGTTGAGGGCATTTATTGTGTCTATAAACTCTTCTTTATTGCATTTGTTCAATTTTATCTACCCAATGAATTTTCTTGATAAGATTAAGAACAAAGTGTGAGCTGGCAAACTTGCTTCAGTTTTAGGAAAATCTTGCAGGTGCTATTTTATGTGTGGATATATTTCTTGGTATCTGAGTTATGCAGGGCTCATAAAAAGACATCGGGAATGTTTCCATTTTGTGGTGGTCAGTTTTTTACATTTTGTTTTTTATTAAAGTTTAGTTGATTTACAGTGTTAGTTTCAGGGGTACAACAAAAACAAAGATTCGGTTTTTAAATATACATACATTTATATATATTGTTTTCTGATTCTTTTTAATTATATGTTGTTATAGGAAATTGAATATGGTTCCCAGTGCTCTGTAGTAGGGACTTTTTGCTTATCTATCATATATATGGTAATGTGTATCTATTAATCTTCAACTCCTGATTTATCCCTCCCCTTCTCTTTCCCCTTTGGTAACATAGTTTGTTTTCTATGTCTGTGAATCTATTTTTGGTTTGAAAATAAGGTTTGTAGCATTTCTTTTTAGATTCCACATGTAAGTGATGTTTTTCTCTGAGTTACTTCACTGTAAATATGGTAATCTCTAGATCCATCCATGATGCTGCAAATGGCAATATTTTTAGTTTCATTCTGGTGATCAGGTTATATGTCAATTTGGCCAGACTGCATTCTCTAGTTATTGAATCTGCGTGTTGCTGTGTAAGTGTTTTGTAGATGTGATTACAGTGCATAATCAGTTGACTTTAAATAAGGAAGATTATCCTAGATAGTCCAGGTGGGCCTGATTCAGTCAGTTGAAAGGCTTTAAGAGCTAAGATGTCCCTGAAGAAAAAGAAATTCTTTCTGTGGATAGCAGCATCAGCTCCTGCCCAAGAATTATAGCCTTTTCTTTGTAACAGCCAGCCCTATGGATTTTGGACTTGCCTAACCAAGTTTGATAGTAAAATATTATCCTTTCTATGTTCTTAGATTTAGTTTGTTGATAATGTTTATTGTTCTTAAGAGAGTTTGTAGTTTTTCTTTCTTTTAATGTCTTTGTCTTGTTTTTATATCATAATAATGCTGGACTTCAATTCTGTGGAGAGATTTGGTGAAACTTTTTTGTACCATCTACTTATGAAGTCCTCTGGGTTTGAAGTCTTTTCTCTGGGAAATAAAAATTATGGATTCAAATTCTTAAATTTATGGAGTTATTCAGATTTTCTATTTTTTTTATTACGTCAGATCTTTGTATGTTCTTTTTCAAGAAATTTGTCCTTTGCATTAAAATTCTTAAATGTTTCAGCACAATGTTTATCTTCTTTTTAATGCCTGTGGTATCTCTTGTGTTATCCTCATTTAATTCCCAATTGTGATTTTTCCCTCTTTTTTTTTTTTTTTTCTTTTTTTCTTTTTTAACACTTTATTGGTACTTTCAAAGAACCAAGCTTTGGGTTTGTTCATTTTCCTCCTTGGATGTTAGTTTTCTATTTCATTAATGTTTACTTTTTAATTTTCACTCTTCTCCATAGTTTAGTTTAATATACTGGTAATATTTTTAAAATTATTTTAAAATGGATTTTAAGACCCTTGGCGCTTAGCCTTTTTTAAAAATAAGGCTTTTTGTTGTTGTTGTTGTTGTTGTTGTTGTTGTTGTTGTTGTTGTTGTTAGAGTAGTTTTTAGTCCACTAAAAAATCAAGAGGAAGGTACAGAGATTTCCCATGTATTCTCCGTAGCCTTAAAAAACAGTTCTTAATGCTATAAACTTACCTCTAAGCACAGCTTTAGTTTCATCCCTCAAATTTTAGTATTTGTAAATTTTCATTTTCTTTTATGTCAAAATACTTTCTAATTTTATTATAATTTTGAATTAGATATTTTGAGGTGTCGTATTAAACATTCAATCACAGTGATATTCCAGTTATCTTTTTGTGGTTGATTTCTTGTTTAATCAGCTTAGGTCAGAACACATTCTGTATAATTTCTTCA
The DNA here is from genome assembly GCF_009834535.1 of Camelus ferus. Lineage (NCBI taxonomy): Eukaryota > Metazoa > Chordata > Mammalia > Artiodactyla > Camelidae > Camelus > Camelus ferus. Next base: position 37,334,311 of record NC_045709.1, read on the forward strand.
GATTGAAGTTTGTTGATAACTTGCTTTATAGTATAGCATATATGCAGTCGAAAAGGGCATCTTACGTTAATTACTGACTGCAGCATTGTGTATTTCTTAATTAGGCCAAGTGTCTCAGTGCTTCTAAAATCTTTTATATCTCTATTTTTTTATCTGCCTGCCCTATCAGTTATTGAGGTACATGGGTTTAAATCTCCTAGTATGAGTAATGGCATTGCCTGTTTCTACTGAATTCTGTCAGATTGTGCTTTATGTATATGTTTTGGAGTGATACTACTGGGTTTATAGAAATTGAGATTTTCTTTAATGTCTTCTAGATATATTGACCCTTTTTTCTTACAAAATATTTTCCTTTAGTTCTAGGACTCCTTCCTAACTTCATGTTTGTAGTTGTGTAGATAGATAATCCCTGCTTTCTTTTGGTTAATGTTTTACTGGGGTACCATTTTCAGCATTTCATTTAGACTTTTATGTGCTGTTATTTTTAAGGTGTGTCATTTAAACATAGCAAGCAGATGGACCCCTGTCTTGAATTTAAAAATGAGCTTGAACACTGAAAAAAGGTAGAAAGGAAGCTAATAAACAATGAGATAACATGGAACACCAAGGAAGGAAGTACTGCACTACATTTCCCTAATGCTTGGTTAATAAATTGTAAACCAAACCCACCATTCACTCTTCAGTGGAGTTGGATGATACAACTGAAGGATACATAGGTCCCAGAGATGGTGTGGATGTGAAAAAATCTGAAGCAGCCAAGTGAAACACAAAAGGCACAATTAGTGTATCCCAAGGAAAGAACACATTCAGAAAATCTTAGGGTTTGTACAGAGTTTGTGGAGTGTCTCGTACACATAAGACACACCCACGTTCACTTAGCTGTGTCAGCTGAGTGGGTGAGGTCACAATAAACAGAGGTAATATAGGAGTGATCTGGGAACCAGAGTTGATCTCTGAACTCCAAGGACTTGCAAGCTTATCAGCTTACACCTCCAGACTCAATACTAATCCTAGGTTGGTATTAATTTTAGGAACTTACATTTAAGAGCCTTCCCTATTTTTCCCTTTTATTCTTTTTATCCTATAATTGAAGGGTAATGAGTATTGCTTGATAGGAATTACATTTTATTTCTTAGTACTTAGAGAGTTTGTGTACCCTGTTCAGGATTTTACTTCCTCTACAAGAATCTGCTATTAGCCATCAGCACAATCTTTGTGATAGCCATTTCATCTAAAAGTTATTTTTTTATCTCAAGTTTCCAGAATAAATAGGAAATTCTCCCCTATACCCACATTAGTAAACAGCTTCCTGATCAAAACTAGGCTTCATTTTTTTCCTCTCTCAATCAGAAGAAAATCTTACTATGTGTTCTTGCCAAGAAGTGAATCTTGTTTTGTTTATTGCAGTTAAGTCATATCTTCCGCAAAATCAGTAATAGTTTAAGGCAATCTGGATGATTTGTACTTACCACAACTTGGAACGGAATTCTGAAGGGTCTGACAGATAGTAGAATTAAAAGCTCTGAAATTCTTTTGAGGTGTTAGCAATCTTAATGATCTTGACTTTATTTTTCAAAACTGCAAACAAATAATAAAAGCACTGTCTACTGATTGAGCGGCTTTGTGATTAAATACGTGTTTCACATTGTGCCTAGTATATATGTATGAGAGCGAGGAGAGAGTTGAAGTAGAAATGGAGTAAGCCAAAAGTATGGCTGGCATATTTATTTGCATAAAATAAGAGGAATAAATTTTTACTGCTGTTTATAGAAAACATGTTCTTTGGCACAGGCTTCACAAAGACTAGCAGGAACAGAATCCCATGGAATTAAGTTTAAAGTAAGATGTGGATAGATACCTAGGAATTCCTACAGGACTGGAAGCAATTTAGAAGTTAAATGTCAAACAGGCAACTAGGCCCTCATAGTTAAAACTTAGCTTGTGAAAGGAGTATGTTTAAAAAAAAAACCTGCAATATTAGAATACAGTGTTAATTCTAGAGGCAGAGACTTCCTGGGGAAATCTTAATCCAAATGTACATATTGAACATGTAAAATCCTTAGACTCATTTTGTCTCCTTGGGGTTTATGTATTTATTAAAATTAAATTCCTCCCCCGCCACCCCAGGTCATTTTGCTTTTTTGGGCTCAGACCTCATCTTTCTTATGAAATTTTTTTTCTTATTTAAAGAATAATTCTTAAAATGTGTTAGTGTGTTCTTTTAGTGAGCTTTTTTAAAAAAATTTTTTACCTTTTTATTGAATTATAATCAGTTAACAATGTTGTGTCAATTTCTGGTGTACAACATGTGTCAGTCATATATATACAGACGTATATTCCTAGCATTTTTAAGACCTTTTAATGATCAGCCAGATCTGTGAGCTGAGTAGCTGTTATTCTCTAATTAGCTTGGAATCTACAACTGGTCCCCACATGGGAGAGCCCATATACAACCCCAAGGAACCCAGGAAAACTAGAAAATGGAGACAAATTGAAAAGATAATTAAAAGAGAGTATATTTAGATGCTAACCTTTAAAATATGATTTTGTCTGACTATGGGATTCTCTGTCAGGGAGCAATGAAAAGATCAGGCTTGAGGCCATAATGACTGAATCGTGTGACTTTGGGCAAATGTCTAAACCTCTCTGAGGATCACTTTTCCCGCTTTGTAAATGGAGGAGTTCATTTCCCTTTCTCAGATTTGATGTGAAAATGAGATAAAATAATGCCCATAAAATACGTGAGGTCTGGGACACATGGCAAGCCTCCTGAAACGCCATCCGTTATTGGACTGGTATTTGAGAAGTTGGGGTAACTGTCACTTCTTTGGTTGACAAGTAGATCTAGAGACTAGTGGGATTTCTTCAGCATTGTGGGAAAATTTGCCATGGGCACTAGCAATAAAATAGTATCTTAGTTTTAAAATTTTTTGATTGGGCAGGTTTTTAAACAAAGCCATTAACATTTTTCACAAGCATTTTTTCCCCTTTTCTTTCCTGCTTTTATATGTATATATTTCATTAACAGTTCATTTAGATGTCAATGTGGTTTGTCAGAAACAGCTGCTCACAGGACCACAGCATCCTTTCTGAGGATGAGAGGTACTCATTAGGCTTCCCTTCCATAAGTGATGGTGACAGGGTCCTCTACCTTAGTCATCCAAACCAGGTTGCTTCCTTGCACCAAGAAGGCCGACCTGAAGTGGATACGATTGAAAGTCCTGGGATTCATTTGTTTACAAAATCTTGGTTTTGTATTTCCATTGATAACAATACATCAGTTCATGGTGCATGAAATAGAAGATGCCAAGTTGATCTTCTCTTTAGCATATGTTGAAAGATCAAATTTGTTTTTGTCGGTTCATAGGTCCACTAGTTTTCTCCCTTAGTCTCCCAGAAATACTCAACAGTTTCAGAGCAGTAAGTCTTCACTAAGAAGAAGCAAGGCTTGAAGTAGAAAACGGGTGGGTGATAAGAAACATCTCAAAAAATGTTGACTTGCCTCCATATCCCTGAGGTCATCAATTTGGAAGTCCTGGAGCTGGGAAGAAAATACAGAGAGGACAAAAGTTGTGGCAGGTGTAAAGTGTATCGGTCATATTATTTTAAAAATGCATCTTTAAACAAAACCAGCCTTCTGATACAGTATTCTCTGTAGGACAAACAGCAGCTGCGCTGGTACCTCGTTGGGCGGCACTGGGCTGTTCCACTGGTTGGAATGAGCTGTCTCTCAGGGTCCAACTTCATGAGAATCTTACGATTATTTGTGTCTGTTAATCTTTTAATACACCATCCATCATCCCCTGGCCGCTGGTAGGTATACAGGGCACACACAAGGGTGTTAATAATGGAGTTAGAGTTTCTGTTTGTTAGGAACGGGTGAGCACTCTATGTACATTATCTCATTTATTTCCCATCATCATCCATTTACGTTGCTGATTCAGCCCAGTATTTGCTGTGATTAGTAGTGGAAGAAAGTCTCACCCTTCCTGTTAATGTTCAGGAGGTTAGCCTTAACCCTGTCTCAGCGCAATACCCAGCTAATGGGATTGCCACTTCAGGTGTGGGGTGTCATTCGCTGCTAACTAAAGAATTACTCTGAATTGTGAAAAATCACCAAGTACTCTCAAGTTAAAGACCATCCAAGAACTGTTTGAAATGGACATTTTAAGGACTTAGCATAATAGTAGAAAGTTGACTCTATGTTGGGGACAAACTTTAACTTGTGGTAATATCTCCTGACTTTGGTTCTCCGGCTATGGGACTTACACTCTGCAGTCCCTATCAAGCTGCTTCTCCTCTCCCTATGCCTCAGTGTCTCCATCTGTAAAATGAGATCACACTATTACTCAGTATTACTAAGGAGTTAATACGTGTGAAGTATTGAACGTGCAGCCCTGTGCACAGTCAGCACTTGGGAAATGTTAAATATGGATGAAAACCAGGAAAGAGGAATTCCCACTCCCAAAGGTCAGCATTTGAATTTTTCCTGCTTTTCCAGACTCTGAATTTCTAATTAACCACTTCTCTATCCCGCCTTGTATAGCTGAGGCTTCGGGACACCTCATCTGTGATACCAGCTCACTCGTCTCTCTAGTAAGACCTACTGGCTCATGATAATTTGGGATTCAACTCCCACTCTCTCTGAGTCTCAGATTTTCTCATCTGTTAAAAATAGTAATGCCTGCCTCAGAGGGCTACAGAGTATATCAAAAGAGCTAATACCTAGAGAGTTCTTATCATAGAATTTGGCACATATTAAGCCTGCCATAAATATCATGAGGACCACCCATGATCTTGTTATTTCTTTGGATAGAAAAGCATTCCGTGCCATTCCCACATGTCTCTCGAGGAAAAAACTTTAATCCTAAGAAAACAACCCATTAAAGTTTATTTTTGAAAAGAATGGGGTAAAGAGGCCTCTGTATGTGTTTTCACTATTCCAGACATTTCTACAAGTGATTGGTGTGGTGAGTGTGGCGGTGGCGGTGATTCCTTGGATTGCGATACCCCTGGTTCCCCTTGGCATCATTTTCTTTGTTCTTCGGCGATATTTCTTAGCGACATCAAGAGATGTCAAACGCCTGGAATCCACAAGTGAGTACCAAGGCTCTCAGGCTGGCTTCCATCTACGCTGCAATTAACCAGACCCTGAAATTATGCAGACTCTGTCTTCCAAATTTCTAAGTTAACATTAGGTCAGTGGGTATTATGGCCACCGTGAGTCAGTATGGTCCTTAGGCAAATGGAGCCGGTGGCGGGTCAGCTGCAGCTTTGTCTGTTGGCACACGGAGGATACATGGGAGCGCCATGAGGACAGGGACCGTTTCTGTCTTGTTTGTAACATACTTCCTAACAGAACAACCAGTCAGTAAACATTTTTCTAAAAAATAAAATACTTCATCATGTTGGAACTAAGGTGGAAGGGAAAAGGGGATTTTTCTTCACCTGAAGTTACTGGAAATGACAAGGAAAGAAAAAGAGTATGAAAAGAAAAGGAGATTTCAGGAAATGTATTTATATGTCAGAAGTAATGCATTTGAAAAATAGATTGTTTGACATACTCAAAAGATGGAGAAAAAGTTGCAGTTGTTAAGTGTCTTGAAAAGATAAGTTCTGTTATTTTCAGTTTGCTTTTTATCATCACCTCTATTTGGTATAATACCACACTGTTTGTGGTCCTTCCTCCCCAAGGCTGTTCATACAAATGGATGCTGAAAAAAAAAAAAAAATCCCCTTTGGAGGACACGGGAGGGGAGGGGTCTGTTCAGTACCCTGTTAATCTATTACTCCATTCAACTTCCTAGTTTAAGAATAATGAACATTCTTTATGAATAATCATTCTAGTCTACATGTAATCTGAGAGGATAAAATAATTTAGAGCTTATTACATTATTAATGCGCATATTCCATTGTTATTAAATCATAAGGAAAGTAGAAGTGTTATTTACTTACTCATTTTCTTAAAAAGCTACAAGGGCAATAGGCAAACAGTATAGAAGGAATGTGGTTGTATCAGAAGCCTTCAGCATGGATAGTTACTGCAAATTAATACCAACCTAACTTTCTTGAAGCCAAGCCAAGAAGAGATGCATATTGAGTTCCATGGTTCTCCATGTCTACTAAGTGGAAAAAATATTAATTCATGAACATAAAGGAGTTTTTTGTTGTGGCTTTTGCATGTTTTCGTTTTTATATGTGTGTGGTTTTGTTTTTGTTTTTAAATAATAAACTCTTGAGAAGGGGACGGATAAATTAGGTTTGGGATTAACAGGAACACATTACCATATATAAAATAGATAAACCACAGGGACCTACTATAGTACAGAGAACTATGTTCAATTTCTTGTAATAACTTATAATGGAAAGGGATCTGGGAAAAAATATGTATCTATACATACAATTGATTTGCTTTGCTGTACACCTGAAACTAACTATACTTCAGTAAAAATCAAGATAAAAGAAAAAAGAATTTCATTATCTAAATCTATGTCCGACTTGAATTTGGTCAAAGCTGGGTTCAAAGAGAAACTTACCAGGTCGGTAAAGTGAAGTTCGTTAAGAACAGGATTTTGAAGGTTGGCAAGCAGCATCATTCCTCCCCCAGGGAGCCCTCCAGGAAGACCTTGTTGTGCTGTTTGTTGTATCTTGCGACCTCAGAGGCTGTTGGTTTCCTTGCATACAGCTTCCCTGACTTTGTCTGTCTCTGCTTCCCCAGCACGGAGCCCGGTCTTTTCCCACTTGTCGTCTTCACTCCAAGGACTCTGGACCATTCGCGCGTACAAAGCCGAACAGAGGTTTCAGGAACTGTTCGACGCACACCAGGATTTGCATTCAGGTCTGTAAGTTTCTGGAAATGATTTCAAAGGTTGGGGTGTGTCACCTTCTGAGGTTTGACCTTCCTCTCAGGTGGCCTTGCTGGCCTGCACCTCTCTCTACGTTGTCCCACATCCACCTCTGCACCCCTTCCTTCCCCACCCCTTCCTCCCAGCATCCCCTGTGTGCCCCCCACTTCCCTGTCACACCCCCTGCTTTTTTCTACCCTGACTGGCTTGCATTGTCTTTCCATCACAGTGCCCCATGGCTTTCTGTCCCTTTAGGGCAAAAGTCAGCAGCAAACTCCCCCAACCCCTCCACCCCACTGCAAAGAGCCAGATACTAAATATTTTAGGCTTTGTGTGCCATACTGTCTGTGTTGTAACTACTGAACTTTTCTGTTGTAGCACCAAAGCAGGCAAAGATAATACATCAGCCAGTGTCTGTGGCTGTGTTCCAATAAAGCTTTATTTATAAAAGCAGGTGGTGCTGTTCTTGCCCGACAGGCTGTTATTTGCTGATCCTCTTTTCAGAGCCTACAGGGTGACTGACAAAAGTGATTGAGGAAGAGGATTTTCTGATTATCAGATTTGCCACCCACTTGATGTGTACTCTTTGTAACAGTGAAGTTTTTCTCTAGGTAGAAAATTTAGAATTTCCCATAAGTCTTTAAAATTCTGGTCCACCTTTCCAGTCTTTATTGTATTTTGAAGATGAAATTGGCATTTTGAAAGCCACATGCAGATCTTGTTAGCTGATGGTCATTCAGATGGTGGCTCCTATGAAGAAGCACTGGGCAGGGCCCTGTAGGAGGTGCAGAAGGTGCTGGAGACAGAGTGTTAACTGCACCCTCTGCTGTGTGAGCACTCGAAACAGTCGACTGTGTGTGAGGATGACTCTCACGTGGAGGACCAGCTCTGCAAGAAATGCACCGATGAGACCATTTTCCCACATTCTTCTTTGTTACCGTATTTCTCTTTATGACCTTTGTGGGTGGAAGTTGTCAATGCGTGCTTCCCCCATGGCCCCCGGACTGATTCCTTCGTGTAGCATGTGGTGTTCTGTGTCATAACCTAGCTTTCCGAAATCCTCAGGCTCCTTGGGTTTGTAACTTTGTTGTCCTACCTTGTGTAAAAAATCTCCTGCAGCTCAACTGAGCAAAATGCCTTCCCTCAATCAAAGCATCTAACTTTTTTTTCTCCTTATTCATTATGCTTATTTCGGGTCACAAATCCAGAGGCTTGGTTCTTGTTTTTGACCACGTCCCGGTGGTTCGCTGTGCGACTGGATGCCATCTGTGCCCTCTTTGTCATCGTCGTTGCCTTTGGGTCCCTGATCCTGGCAAAAAGTAAGTATAAATGTGAATTAGTTGCAGGATTACAGTTTATAGCTGCATTTATCCTTATTAAACTCTGTCATATACTGTTTCATTCTAATGAATTGTATTAAAGCATTTTCAGCAGTGTGTTTCCATAGGGCGACCCACGTAGAAGAGTTATTTGGCTCTTGATGAGAGCTTTTATCCTTTTATCTTTCTTTGAGTGGGTTGAGGGCTACACAGCTGTAGCAAGCTGTCCCTCTGAACACTCCAGGTAGTGTTCGGCAGTTGGGAGCAGAGAACCAAGTTTTGCATTAAGCTTGTTGCCCAGTGTTGTGCTTTAAGTTTATAGCTTTAGGGCTACTTGGATTCCCTTGGTTGTAGGTGCCTGGTGCACTGGGGTGAGGAAGATTCTCTGTAAGGAAGAACACTGTCCTCACTGCTGTGTGATTACCAGGTGATCAGGTGTTGGCACACATGGCTTGAAATCACCATCCCCACATATTCCATAGTAACAACACTGAATCATGATCTTTAATAGTGGAACCATAAGAGTAGTATTTTCGCTTTAAAAGTACAGGCTTTTAGAACCCATTGCCTTGTTTTTTGTGGTTTTCACTGTGGCTGCATTGGACGCAGAACATGAAATTACATAAGGGTATTTGAAACCATAGTGACGAAAATCTGAATAATGACATGATTCCTCACTTGTATGATAATGTCGGGGATTAGTAAACTTATTTAATAGATTTCTGAATTTCTAGTGCTCTTTTTCCTTTTTCTTTTTTCTTTTTCCCCTCTTTGTATCATCTCCTCTTTCAGTAGAGTGGTTATATGCAAGTGATTTAAACATTGTAAATTTGTCTTCTTGGTAAATTGTGCTGGGCTTGGGGTCAAGAATGGGACTGACTTTATTCCCTTGTTCCTTCCTCATTTAGCTTTGGATGCCGGGCGGGTTGGCCTGGCGCTGTCCTACGCCCTCACACTCATGGGGATGTTCCAGTGGTGCGTCCGGCAAAGCGCCGAAGTTGAGAATATGGTGACGTTTATCTTAACATTTTTAGCCTTCTCAACTCTCCTTGCCATTAAATGGCATAAAGGCAATTTTTTTTGTAAAATCCTAAAACTAATTTTTACATCATAGCTAACAGAATTTGTTAGATCCTTCCTCCATCTGTTTAAAGTTAATGTAAAGTAAAATACACACATCTTTTTCTCAGTCTCATGTATGCCATGTCAGCAGGTTTTATATTCATCACAGGCTGTCTTCAGATGTAGTAAGTGTCTCTGTAGGAGGGGGTTTCTGAAATCCTGGAGAGGATATAAACTGATTTTTTTTTAGAGGCTTGGTTATTTTAGTTTCCTAGTAGGTAATGACTCATTTTTGGTAAAAGAAGAATTCAGTATTTTGGGGTTGTGTATTTGTTTTAAGTATTCCCGCTCCCCTATTTCAGCATTTATTCTTGTATGAGTTGAACACCTGAGTTTGCTAGTGTCCCTCCATTCTGGTTGGATTAGCCCCCTCTCAGAGTGAGCTGTCGAAGGTGTCACATTATGGTTGTTTAGGAAGCCTTAGACAATATGTAAATTATCTCCGTTTTTGAGTATTTGCAACTTCTAAAGGGAGAAAAACGAAATGAACTGTTTCCATTTCTCTGTAACAGAGCAAGAAGTAACTAATTATTAAATGAGGTTTAATAACCATCCAGTTCTAGTCTCCCATGACAGGTAACCCTTCTGTAGCAAAACACTACTGGTTGGGGTCCAAAAGTAGGCTTTCCTTTGACAAAGTTCACTTGTCTTTTAATATAGGTATGAAAAGTGGATCAATGAAACCTTAGTGTTCGTTCCTCTAGTTCTTCTAGTTTGAATATGTTTAAGGAGGTAGCCATGATAAAAGAGTTACAAGACAATGAACAAGTTAACAAATCATCAGTGCCCTTGTAAAAGCACTACTTCTGTCCTTTGGGGATGCTAAGACCTGAGATATTCCTAACCATATAATAGCAGGTATAAAGGTATGAACAAGAAGATCTCATTTACAGTCTCTAAACATCCAGAAACAAGAATCTCTGTTCCTAATCCACGTGATGTTATATGTGTTTCAGATGATTTCAGTGGAAAGGGTGATTGAATATACAGACCTTGAGAAGGAAGCGCCCTGGGAAAACCAGAAACGCCCGCCACCGTCCTGGCCCCAGGAAGGGGCGATTGTCTTTGACAATGTTAACTTCTCGTACAGCTTGGATGGCCCTCTGGTACTGAAGCATCTGACAGCGCTCATTAAATCTAGAGAAAAGGTTTGTTTCCGCCATTTGCCTATTTAAAAGTCCAGCTAAAGATTTAGCACCGCATCTGCTGTTGGCTTGTCAGTGTGTCAGGGAGACTCTTTGTCTCTCATGGATCCAGATTAGATCAGCGACCCTGCAGGTGAATCTTTCTTGGAAACTGACCATGGAATGGTCATTTCTTCCCCTGTGTTGTGCGCTGCCTCATGGTGGTTGGTGGGCCCTGGGTCCTGGGGTTGGAACTTAACCTGACCCAGAATACTATATTTTTATACCTGATTATTCATTTGGAGTCTTGGAAGTCAACCCTGGCTCCCTGTTGCTAACTTGCCAGTATCTCGTTCCTCTCCATCCTTTCTTCTTTGTATTTCTGAAATCTTCTCTTCCTCCCGTGGTTCCCTTTGGTTGCAACCTTCCTCTGTCCTTTTGCCCTTTTCCTCGAGTTGTCTTGACTAACACACTCTCTGCTGTCTTCCCCTGCTTTCCCTCCCTTAGCCTGCTTCTTGCTGAAGTGCAGATCTGACCTGTACTGGCCTGGGCGAGGTGCTGCTGGACCATAGCTCAGCCTCAAGTCCACTCAAGCTGGGGCTGAGTGGCCAGCTTGTAGCCACCTGGGAACAGCCCAGAGTCCATACCTAGCCATGGGCGAGGAACCAGATACCCTAGCTGGAGGCAGGGCTCGGAGAGCAGAAGGGTTTTGAAGAAGAGGCTAAACCAGAACAGACAAGGCAGTAGGAAGCCCTTCCCTACCTACCTCTGCAGCGAGAGTCCTGACGTTTGTGTGACCCCTGCACCCGCGTCGTGTGTAGATTCCCCCAGAACTCTGTGTCCTTGCTGTTCTAAGCTTGTGCCCCCTGCCCCTCTACCCCAGAGTCCCTTCCCTTCTGTCACCTGACTGATGAACACCTCCTCATTTTCAGAGTCAATGCTAATGCATCTGTTTCTGTGATACCCTCAATTGTAACTCAGCCCTTACATGATCTTTTAAGATAGGGTATATGGTACACCTGTGTTCATAGCGGCCAAAAGTTGGAAGCAATGAACTTGTTTATGATGAAAATGACCAATGAATGGATGAACAAAATGTGGTATATCCGTACAGTGAAATATTATTCAGCCTTAAAAAGAAAGGAAATTCCAACCTATAGATAATCAATAAGAAATGAAATAAGTCACACACAAAAGAAACCAATAAAGTGTGATTCCACTTGTATGAGATTCTTAGAGTAGTCAAATTCATAATGGAAGAAAGTAGAATGGTTGCCAGGGACTGGCCAAGGGGTGATGGGGAGTTGTTAAATGGCTGCAGAGATTCCGTTTGACAAGGCAAAAAATATTTTGGCAGGACAACAATATGTATGTGCTTAACAATAAACTGTGAATTTTATGTTACATGTATTTTACCACAGTTGAAGTAAAAGATGGCAGCTGTGGCATGCTTTGTCATTTTAGTCTGTATCTCACAGTGCCCCGCGTCTTCTTAAGGTCTATTTTTATCTTGGTACCCAAAACGTGGAATTCTGCAGGGCGTAGAGGGGCTGCTAAGGGTGCTGGCTGGGAGGGTGCGTAATACATGATAGGAGCAATCGGTAACCGAAACATACACACAAGAAAACTTCATAAACAACCTATTACCCAGACTTGTTAAATACTTGAGGAACTGCTCTTTACAAACTCTTTTCACCACAGATCCATCTAGTGGACTGTAGCCATCATTTAATGAATGATACCCTTGTGACATGAAAATGCCCAAGTGATACCCAGGAAGCAGTTTCAGTTAGCCACATGGCAAAAGCTCTCTCCTGATTATTTCCAGATTCATTGCAGGTCTGGAAGAAGGTGAGGACTCCTGAGTTGGGAAAACATTAACAGCAGCTCTAGATGAAATCCTGTCCCTGAGAGCGCTGTAAGCGATGTATGTTACCTAGCAGTCAATACATCCATCAGATTTCCCGTTGTAAACCTAATTTCGTTAATTTGCACTCATCTTCAGTTTGCCCCAAAGCCATAAAACACGAATTATCTAAGAAACTTTGTAGTACAACTTAGGAACATAGCAGATTTGTATTCTTCCATCTTAAAACCCCCAAATTGTAGGATCATCTGAGATTCCAACATGGTTGAGGCATGTTGAATTTGGAACCTGCGTTAATGACTGCAGTGACTGAACTTCTGATTTGTGTCTTGGTCCACACACAGCATCACCATTCACTTCATTTCTGTGTTTGGAGGTTGTCCCCGGGGCGGAGCCGCGAAGTGATGTCACTGCCCACGTACATTCCCGGTTTCCTCTCCTGCCCACATGTTCCCGTCCCCGTTACCCCGGGACGTGCCTTTGGGGTTGGATTTGGCTGAAAGCAGCTGCTGTGGGGGAGGTCGGAGGAGTGTGCCGGCCCAGTGGATGTGGGCTTTATTCTCGTTCCCTCATGTCCTCTGCTGTCCTGATTCCTGGAAGTTAAGAGTCAACAGCGAAGTGTAATAGGTACTACTCAGGTTTCTAATGTACGGGAGAAATAGCAAGTAAAATTAAAGACCCAAAATGAGGTAAATAGTGCGCTGGGCTTTCTGGTGAGATTCTGAACATTGGCTGCATTTTTTCATTTAGATGATTTTGTGGTTGATTGGATCATTTTAGAGAGTACTGGGCCATTTTAAAGCATTTTCCAGCTCTCGAGGTAGATTGATTTTGGTTTGTTATTTTTTTTTTTCCCTTACTCAGAGCTATTACTTGGATAATAGATTTTTACAGATGTTTGCTGGACCTTGCCATAATGTGTAAAATTGTTCATTTCCTACACTTTCTCCTTTTTTTTTTTTTAACCTAGTATTTTGTCAGAAACCCCTCCCCTCACTCCCAGATTGTCCCACCTCCCCTGCCGCCTCCTCATTCCTTGTGACTCAGAATGTGCTGCCAGGGCCAGCAGTTCCTGCACCACCCGGGAGCTTCTTGGAAAATGCAGACTCTCAGGTTCACCCAGACCTCTTGACTCAGTCGCATTTGAACCCGACCTCGCAGTGAAGGCCTTTCTCTCTGGTGGGTGATTTTCAATGACTGGTAACCTGTGATTTCCAGGAAACATCCCTTGACAGTTTGGAATTGAGCTCCTGAATCACCCAAAACCCTCTGTGACTGAGCATGAGGCTCTGGAAAGTTCTGTGCCACTTACCCTACAGATTTTTTTATGTTTGTATTCTGCAAAGTGTGCCTTTACATTATAATCTAATTCTGTGTGACTCCAATGCATTTGTTTGCATCTTTTCAGTGCAGCGTGCCTTCATCACAGGCAGCTTTCACCCTGCTCGCTGGCCGTCCCCACGCCAGCCTCCTGCGGGGCTAGGGCTGTTCCAGCCCGGGCTCAGCCCTGGCTGGGCTCGGGGTCAGAGGCAGCCGAGCATAGCGGTGTGTGTGAGGCTCTCTTACCACCTGGTGGGATCAGAAATTGAGTCTTGCTGCCCCAAGCAGGGCAGAAGGTCCTTGTGGCCTATTTCCCAGGTACCATGTGCCCCACTTAGCCACAGGTTTCTCTCCCAGCCCAGCTGTGGGTGCCAATTCTTCCTGTTGACAGCCCACCTGACCTCAGGTATCTGGTACCCTCTTTGCTCAGAGTCGTCAGCCCTCTGGTTCCACCACCATGTTGTTACTCGCCCGTATCCATGTCATGCAATAGGATCTATATGGCAGGCCTGTTCCTCTGACTGCAACTACACCTTTTCTCGCTATCTCTCTTCTAGCTAGACAGAAGGACATAGTAAAGTCTGAAGCCATCAGCAGAATGTAAAAGTGGCCAACAGACCAATGGATTTGAGTCCCATTCTGTGACTTATGGGCTCTGTTTTTTTCAGGCAGACTAATTAATCTTAGAAGCTCGATCTTCTCTTCTGCAAAATGGAAGTGGTAGGACCTAACCTCGAGGGTTGTTGTACAACTAAAGACATGTAAAGCACCCAGTATGGAGACCAGCACAGAGTAAATAAATGCTTGGACACAGATAGCTGTCATTTTCATAGGGCGTAAAATGACCATAACGACTTACACTGTGAAAATAGTTGTCTGACCCATGGAAATGAGGAGTTGGTCATTTGCAATCATATTTATGGCTCTAGGAGCCCTCTGCTGTGTCTCTCCATCCAGCTAATCCTATACCTAAACAATGTGGTAATAGAATTCCTGTAAATTTCTCCTGCCTGTGTTAAAAGCCTTAGCTCTCTCCAGAATACTTCTTTGCAAAGGACACCACAGGTAATACGAATAATACAAACTTGAATCCAACACAGATCCTGTTATCAGCACATACAGTCCAGTTGAAGAAATTTAAAAAGGATATACTAGCTTCAAAAGGCAGAAGGCTGTCACAATTTTTACAGAAGTTTAGAAAAAGATGACATAACATCCTTTTGGGTTGGGTGACGTCCACATGAGGGGTTAGGTAGAACAATTCTGAGGAATTAGGCATGTGAAACTGTGATGTGTTGTCAGAATTTCAGCGGGTGGAAATTCATATAAAAGAAATTCTGGGAGGTGGGATCTGCATAAGCAAAAGCGAGATGCCCCGATTCAGTGAATGAAGAACTGGGCACCTGCAGAGCATTCAGGGAAAAGAACCACCAAGTGTATAGCACACATTTTCATATTCAACCTTCCCAACTACCTGGTAATCCCTAGGAAGCTGACTGGTGGAGATGAAGAATGAAGTTAGTGGGGACAGTTTTGTGGAAGCGACTTCCTGGGTGTCAAGTGATAGGCATGGAGCCATTCTGCAAGTTTAATCTGAGAAGTGGGAAGACGCAGGGAACAGGGAGCCAGTATCCCTTGTGCAGCCCAGCGGGCGTCGTGGGAAAGTGATTCCACTTTTTGGAAATTGGACTGATGTCAATTAAAACAAAGTGATAACACACAGGTTTGTGAATGTGGAGGGAAATGGGTGAGAATAGGAAATGCTATCATATTTCTGGGGGGTAGGTTGGCAGTACTTAACAGCCTCCTTTGAAAATGTTCGCACCTGTTTCTCAGCAATTCTGCATTGGAGAATTTATCTTAAGGAAAGCGTTAAGATTGTTTGCAAAGATTCAACTTCAGGGATACTTATCACAGAGTTATTTATAATAGCAAAGTATTCAAAACCGACTAAATACCCACAGGGGGTTTGTTACGTAAGTGATCACATATTCTGTAATATGTACCCATTAAAGTAAATATTTTTAGGGAATCCTGACAACAGATTACCACAACATGTTCATATTAATCACAGTTTATTTTATGTATATGAGCTTATATCTGTAAGAACGCACAGACACACAAAGCTTGAAAGAAAATACATCAACATCTTAAGAATGGTTTTATCATAGTGCTGGGGTGATGGCTAGTATTTATTTACTTTTCAAATTCATGTGCATCAATTATTAAGGAAAAGGTTTCTATTTTGAAAGGTAATGCAGCCTTGCACTCAGGTAATGATTCTGGTCCTTAAAGTCTGAGTCATGGAAGTTCAGTCTTTGGCTTGGCACGCTGGACTCAGGGAGACCTGGAAATAAGCTGGACAGTTGACCCCTGTGCCTGGGAGAGAAGTAATGAGATTGAACTGGGAAAGTCAGAAAAAGCGGCTGTCTTGTGTGGGGCGTTCAGTGCTGATCATGTTAAGTTTGACACGTGAAGAGAGCTAGGTGCAAATGTCTAACAAGTTGGTGTGGTCTTCAGAGACCAGCCCTGGCCTGACTGGATAAACAGAAAGTCTCAAAGCAGGTAAAAGAAGACTGTCTTCAAGTGTCTTTAGTGTCAGGAGTGTAAACTTAGTGATACTGGGGTACTCTCCACTTGCAATTGGTAAAACCCATTGGTGACTGGGAAAGATTCCCAGACAATAATTTTGATGACCGAAGAGTAGATATAGTCACAGCTGGGCTTTCTTTCCCTTCCTTCCTTCTTTCCTTCCTTCCTTCCCTCCCTCCCTCCCTCCCTCCTTCCCTCCTTCCTTCCTACTTTAAATTTTTTAATTTTAATTTTTTTTAAATTTAAGTACAGTCACTTACAATGCATCAATCTCTGGTGTACAGCACAGTGTCCCAGTCATACATATACATACACAGCTAAGTTTTCTGAGTTGCCTTTTCCTTAAACTCCTCACCGGAGTTTGGAGTTCCCAGTCTTGTGGTCGTGAGCAGCCTGCCTTCCCTCTGCATATCATGTCCCATTTACCCCAAGTCTACAAGTGTTCCAGTTTGCACACATGGATCAGTTCCAGGAGAGCTGATAGCATGGGAACATAGTTTTCACAGACATAGTTCTCACAAATCCGCAATATCTTCAAGGTTTGTCTGTATACAGAACACGTGAGATATATATTTGTATATTTATGTGTACATATGTGTGTACATATATGTGTGTGTGTGTGTGTGTGTGTGTGTGTGTGTGTGTAATATGCCCTGGGACCTTCCTGTGCATGCAGAGAATGGCCCATCTATACTGTATATATTATGATTTACCATAAGGTACAAATGGCTACAAGATAAATGCACTAAGGCCACTTTTATTACATTTAATCTGTATAAAGATAATTTTTTTTGAAATGCCTTTATTGATTTCACACACCAAGCTTTGAATCTTTGGAGGTATTCAAGTGAGAAAATGTGTGTAGTTTTCAGTTTAAAATCAGTGCCCAGAAAGGTTTAGTTCTTTTCTTTTTAAAGCCATGAGTTTTTAAATTTTACTGAATTAATTTGCAAAGATTGAAAGCATATCTTAAGTCATCTCTTGGGAAACTCCCACTAGGGAATCTGCGGTTGGCCAACCTCATTGGTAAAAAAACAAAAGCCAGTTTCAGGATACTTGTTTGAATGCATACAGCTAAAAGCAAGTTTTTACATTACAGTTTCATTTCTGACCAGCATTTTACCTGCATTATATTGATTCATTGATCTTATTGTTAATGCACTTAATTTCCCTCTGCTTTGGTTTTAATAACTAGACTGATACTTAATATGTATCGTTCCAAGGGGCAGTTTTAGGTATTAATTGGTTTGTAAAACGCCGTTTGAGCTGCTGAGATGAAAGGTCCCATGTAAAATACCAAGTGTTGTTTGTGGTGTTGGTGTTGTTGATCTCATTATGTGTGTTTTGTGTACTTGCTACTGACTTTTAAGACACCGAGTCCTGTATTTTGCAACTATAAGTCATTTTCTGTCAAGACAGAGCATATTTAAGATGCCTACTATCAGGAAATGATTTAGTTTCTCTACCAAAGAATAATAATTCCTCTTAAATGATAGAACGCTGCCAAGCTGAATACTTGTTTGTATATAACACTTCTGACTAGACTTGTTGACATCTCTGTGAAATTACCCACCTAATTCTCAAGGTCAAAATACCCAGACAGCAGGAATAAAGCTAATTTAAAAGCTGACTTCTTATGAGCCACTTAGGAGACTGCTGGCTTTTTACTACTAGTAGATTGATTCTGTTATTTGTAACTCTTCTTTGGACCAGGGGATCTCAACCAGAGGACATTTGTCAATGTCTGACATTTCTAGTTGCCACATGTGGGTTTTTTTCCTGGAATCTAGTGGGTAGAGTCCACATATACGGCTATACAACCTACAGTACGTGGGAGAGCGTGTCCCCAACAATGAATTATCTGGCCCCAAATGTCAACCGCCACACGGTTGAGAAGCTTTTAGACTACACCCTGTATAAAACCTCTAAAATGCATATTCAACAACAGGGGTTCTCCATGGTTAGTTGCCCATTGTTAATTCTTAATCCCTCCTGGATCTGGTTACAGGTCGGCATTGTGGGAAGAACAGGAGCTGGAAAAAGTTCCCTCATCTCTGCCCTTTTTAGATTGTCAGAACCTGAAGGTAAAATTTGGATTGATAAGATCTTGACAACTGAAATTGGACTTCACGATTTAAGGAAGAAGATGTCAATCATACCTCAGGTATGCATTTCATGGCATTCCCTTGTGTTCTAAAGCAACTAACTTTAATTGCTTTTGATTTGTTGTTTTTTTTTAATTGAATGAAAGTGTTGATCTTTTCCCCTCCCTAGTAGAGAATATTTTTAACAGCAGGTATTTTCAACACACACTTTCATCAGATCCTAGGTTTTGTTTGTCTTTTCATTTATTTGTCTTACATGTATGTGATTTAATAGCTTACCCAGATTTCTAGACTGAAACTTCCCCAGGTGCCACAGTTTTAGCCACTGATAACCAGATAATTCTGAGAACAAAATGATAGTTTGTTTCTCAATGGAAAAACAATGGAGAGGTTTCTACAGGGAAACATGGATTTTGTCTTGATGGAATTCTGCTGGTAGGAAATAAAGATAACCTTTTCAAAGGTTATTATTAACATGGAGGACTTTCTGTTAAACTAGGGGGCTATGAGACTTAACAGGGTGTATCGATGCTTTTGGGAGACTTTCAGGATTCAGCCATGAGTAGATGATTTTAACCAGGGAGGCAGTACAGGTTAGTGAGGAGGGACACGGGGCATGGAAGCCCACCTCTGTGCACCTCAGTATTCTGGCCCTTACAAGGCAGCTAACAGTACCAGCTCCTCCTGCTGCTGTGAGGTCTAAATAGGTTAGTGCGTGTGGAGTGCTTCACGTAGATCCAGTTCGTGGTTGCTCTGATGACAGAGCTTTGAATTGATCATCTCTTCCTGGGCTCTGATTCTGTTTTCTTCTGTTCTGCTTTTTAAAGACTTTGAGAGAGTGTTTTGGAGACTGGATTAAATGCACAGTAGAGGCTCCTGTCATTCCTTGTGGTTCATTCACCCAACATAGTTCAGTGAATATTTACTGAGCAATTACTATCCTCCAGGTATATAGCCAAGGGCAATATAGGCCCTTTTCACATTGGCCTGGGCCACACATCTTCTATTCTGCCCTCTGCTTTGACAGGTTGGATCTTTTTTGTTTTGTTTTGTTTTTTTTGCTTTGTTTTGTTTGTCTGTTTGTTTGTTCATTTTTTGTTTAAATACTCTACCATCATCTGGCCATCAAAGGAAGCTCAGAAAAACACCCTCTTGAGATGAGAAACACAGAGGGGAAACCAGACAAAATGGGCCAGGAAAATGTGCTTCCTGGAGTGCAGGTGTAATGAGCTCTGAAATGCCTGTTTAATAGGAAGCATGCAGCACATGGTACCCAAAGGGGTGGCGTATGTGGACTAGTGAAGGAGTATGTGACTGGGTGCAGCTGTTGCTGCCAACCCCTGGCCTCTAAAATAACTGGAATTAGTCTCACTACTTTTGAAGTAAAGATGTTCCTTTTAGATCACAGTGAGATGCCATCTTACACCCTTAGTCTGTCTATTATCCAAAAAACCCCCCACAATTGAAGGAATTGGAATCACTGTTCATTGGTGGTAGAAATGTAAAGTAATACAGCAACTGTGGAAAATGGGATGAGGGTTCCTCAGAAGTATTAGAAGCAGAATTATTATATGATACAACAATTCCAATTTAGAGTATAAACCCAAAAGAATTGAAAATGGGATCTGAAAAAGATGAATGTAAAGAGAACATACCTATATGTGAATGTTCATAGCAGCATTATTCTCAATAGCAAAAGGTTAGAAGCACCTAAGGGTCTTGACAGTTAAATGGAAAAACAGATGTGATATATGCACAATGGAATATCATACAGCCTTTAAAAAGGAAGGAAATTCTAACATGTGCTACAACATGGATGAACCTTGATGACATTATGCAAAGTGAAATAAACTAGTCACAATAGACAAATAGCATATGATTCTACTTACATGAAGTACATAGTGGAGTCAATTCATGGAGAGAGCAAGTAGCATCGTGGTTGCCAGGGCTGCTGGGAGGGAGGAATAGGCAGTTGTTGTTTAATGGGTACAGAGGTTCAGTTTTGCAAGATGAAGGCAGTTCTATGATTGGATGGTGGTGATGGCTTTACAACAGTGAATGCATTTAATACCACTGAACTATACATTTAAACATACTGAAAGTGTGAAATGTTATATGTGTTTTACCACAATTAAAATTTTTTGAAAAAGATATCCATTTCAGGAAAAATGAAATTTTCAGCACATACAATCCTTATATTTCAAATTTCTTTCTAGCTTTTATGTTGGTGACTTAGAGATTACAGTAAAAAATAATTTTAGATTCCCAAGTTATAGATTTTGATTGTACCCTTCTCTGAAATGGGCCACATAAGATTAGTTGGCAGAAATAATTGGTTTGTCTGTAAAGTCCTTTCATATCCTTGGATGGATGGATCTAGAAATGTGCCCCTACATTACTTTTAATGCTTCTTAATAAGAAAAAGTTGTATGCTGTGTACATAAAAGAACTCCATAAATGAAGAAATAACGTTAGATGATTCTTGGCTCTGCTAGTAATGTTTTGGAAGCACATCTGAGCAAAGACTGAACATACCTTGACATCACCAGGTTTTGGTTCTGTTCCATAGGTTTCCACCCTACTTTTTAGCATGCTCTGTGTACACACTGCTTAGAGCATGCTTACAAAACAGTGCTGAGCTTTGTATCCATGCAGATAATGATCAGCAACCATTGTCCTCCTAGAACCTATAGTTTCTCACTGTCTATGCCTTTGTCTCCAAGGAGAAAGGTTGGTTGATTAAAGAGAGAGAATCTGAAGAGACTGAGGAGTCCCAGGAAATCATTCAGGAGGCAGCCAGGGATAGAATGCTGAAGAGCTGAGACCGCGTCAACTTGAGCCACGTTTTTATTCTGTCTCTGTCTCCTCTGACTGTGGGCCCTTGATGGAGTTGCTTGGCTCCCAAGCTTCATAGTCCTCGCCCTGTAACCAGGTCTGGGAATTACTGCTGTACAGATTTGCTGTGAAGGTGCAACAGGGTGAGAAAATATTTGTAGTCCATGCCGGGCCCTTGGGATCGCTCAGTCATAGTAACGATTATTATTATTAGGGATCGGGGCACTGGCCTTTAGGATATTATTTCTACTTAAGTAAAAAGGGTAACACATTCTGGAATGGCTTTGGTCTTTAATTTCTGTTTATGTTTTTGTGATCCTTGGTGATTTTCTTTACATTTATGGCTTATCACATAAACCGTGTAGTTTACATAAATTTAAAGAGTGAAGCAAAAGAAAAAAAAGAAAATCAACATACTAGGAGTTTTAGGGGAAAGTTTAGGAGAGAAATTTATCTTAGGGTCTTTTCTCTCAGGAACAAGAGTCGAGAATATCACTGGCTCCCTTCCCACGAGGTTCTTTCCTGACTACCGCCCTGTTCCCACTGGTACTTTCCATCCTCCACCACAACCCCTGACTTTTTCTCAGCCCTTCTCACGTTCTTGACTATTTTCTTCCTCTCCTGGATGACAGGGCCTGAGTCTCTCATTTCTGTTGCTTTAGTGCTTGTTCCAGTCCCTCACCAGTTACACAAATATCAGTAATAATCCCTAACATTGGTGGAATCCGTAACAAGTTTTAGCCTCTTTCCCTACCATCTCCCACTTAATCCTCACAACAATTCTCCTGATATCTTTATCTGAGAGATTTAAAAACTGAAGCACTGGGAGCTTAACCAGCTTATCAAGTAAGCAGCAGAGAAGGATTCAGATTTCATTTAGAGAAAGTCTCAACTCCAGAGCCAGAGTAGCTAACCGGTCTGCTAGTGACTCAGCACACTGCTGACTGCGGTCCATGGTAGAACTGCTTCCTGTCATGACTTCTGTGTACACATGTACACACACACACACACACACACACACACACACACACACACACACACACAGAGTCGCACACATGGGAACAAAGATTTCACAAAACAGTATTACTTGTACTCTGTACTCTGCGCTCTGATATTTTCTATTCTATCCATTCTACTGATTTATAGAAAGGACAAAATGATTATTATGAGCCACAAAATTGATTTCATGACCCATTGGCTGCACCTGCAGTTTGACGAACAGCGGCCCTCACTGTCTGCCTGCTGGGCTGGGCTCCTGGTCCATGATAGGGTCTTGCTGGGAGATTCATTGCTGTTCCAGATTCTTGCTGTAGCCTCACAAGGTTAGCCCCATTTTCCAGGAAGGGAACTGAGGCTTGGGGAGATTAATAACTTGAGTCAAAGAGCTAAAAAGCAGTAGAATCAGGACTTAGGAATCTCTGACTCCAGTGTTTTATATACACACACACACACATACATGTTTTTCCTTATATGGTTGTTGGACTGAATGATGTTCTCATCAGATGTTTTCCACATTTTTTCCTACCACACCGCTCATAGTATCAATTTAGAAACGAGTCTATTTGCTTATACATCACAGACTAATAAGTGTCAGGGGAAGATACTCAATATCACCCCTTCCCCAGCCAAGAGCCCTTTCTCTCCATGATGTCAGGCTGGCTGCAGAGGTGGAGCAGGTCTGCTGCCGTGGTTACTTGAAGTTGCTTGTCTAAACGTAGAAAGCTTCCGTCTGTCTTCACCCAAAACAAGTAGGAAGCAGTGTTGCTTCTGTCTCAACATCCTGATTTACAGGTTTTTAGGAAGTTGAGCATAGACTCTGCAAAGGGGGAGCCTAGTGCTGTTTCTTTGAGTCGCCCTGGAGCTTAGGTGAGCTGGGCCCCCATCGTCTTCCCTGACTCCCTCCTCCCTGTGATGTTGGGCACAGCAGCGAGCTTCCAGGCTGATCTCCCTCCCAGGCTCGCCCCTGCCACTCTTGACCCACCTTGAGCAGGTTAGAACTGGGGGAGATGTGATAGCAGCAAAAAATACTGTATTCTTAAGAAGGTACTCCTCAATTTGTTAGAAATTAGCAAAAAATGAAAGCACTTCCTAATTAATTTCTGTGAAGGTGAAGTGTGCACCCTTTCTGCTCAAGATCTGAAGTAGTTAAATATGTCCCCCAGAAAAAAACACTAATTGAGATTATATTCGGGGTGTAGCTTGCTTATCTTAATGGGTCTGGAAAAATAGACTTCAAAACTACTGAACTACTTTGGATGATTCTTCTACTTTGGATGATGCCTGAAGCTCCTTATCCTATTGGCACTATGAAAATGCTTTCAATTGAAGAGGGATTCCATGCAAATTCAGAATTTATGATTGCAGCCCAACAGTTGGCAAACATCAACAGCCATGATCTTCATCATGATTAAACAGTTTCATTTTTTATATTTAATAGGCTTTTTTTTTTAATTAAGGCAAAAGCTAGATGTTTTTTTAACAGTCCACTCTGGGCTTTTGGTATTTCCATTCCGAGTTTTCTTCAGTAGGTTGAAGAAGCTGTCTCTTTAAGGCTCCTTCTTGATTACCTGGTTTTCTTTCCCTTTTTCTCTTGTTGAGAACAAAACTCCAAGAGAGAAGAGTTGGATATGCTGTTACTAGTAAAGAAATACAACTGGATTCTAGCCTAATGCAGTCGGCCCTTTGTTTCTGACACTGAAGTCTTCATTAAATCCCGTGGAACTGCTCCCCGGAGCTCCTGAAAGAGGACTTTACACGACTTAAATTCTTTTTCCTTTGTTGGCGAACAATGTTCTTTTCTTTTGAATATGGATGACGATCAGTTCATTCAGAGGCTACAGGGTTTTTTTAAAAAATGGAAACCAAGATTTAAAGTGACTTCAGGTGACGCTTTTACTCTTAAAATATGGAGATGAGCAGCCCCTTTAAGAAATATCCTTAGATTGGAGACCTAAATGTACCTCTCAGGACTCTGGGAAGCAGCATCAGTAGCCACTCTTCATATACTTCAGTGGAGGGCAGTTTCCTGGTTTGGGACTGAAATGATCAGGGTAAAGTGTTCTGCTTTATCTGCCTTGTTTGTAACCACTTGTTCAGTTTTTGTCTTGCTCCCGGGTCATTTTAAACGTCAGAAGGTTCGTGGGTCAGGTTTCTTTGTAAGATAATGAGAGTCTTGTCTTCCAGCAGCTTATACAAAAGGTCTGGTAAGACTGCAGTTTTCAGTGTGCAGTTGTGTTGAGGGATTATCAATTTACTACACTAAATGCTCTGATTCAGAGTGGCCATTTTTGGGTCACACACCTAATATGAATTTGCGTTATGTTAGTGAGAAAGGAAAAAAATTACTACTGAATATGGCACAAAGGATTGAATTTAAAAAGTATCAATTTTAAACCATGATGAAAAACAGGTTTGAAACTAATGCTTCATTCAAAATACTGCATTGAACAAGAGCGTTTGTTTTCCAGTTGTGCTGAGCCAGCTAGCCCTTATTAAATGAGGTTTAATTGTGCACCCTCAGAAAAAATATATACTTAGGCTAATAAATTTAGTGTATGTTTACACGAAGGTTGTGTGTCCTACCATAAATCTCTACACTGAAGTGTTCTGCCTGCAAACATTTTTACAACACTTATTTATAAGATTAGTTTTATTAACTTCATTGTTTGGAGGTGGGTACTGTAAATCATAGTATCTATCAGAAATGATCGTTAATTTGACCCTTATCTGCCCTTGCAGTGTGTGTCTATTATGAGTGCTTTTATTTGAAAATTGTATAATGGTTTCTTACTTGGAATGAGTAGAAACTAAAATGAACACCACGCATAAAACACATTGACTTATTAAAACAGACGTTCACAAATTGCCTGTTGGCTTTTTAAAAAAAATAGCTTCAATTAGTTAATGTTTTAATAAATCATTCTTTTCATTCAACAAGTTTTCATTAAAACTTTACTGATTTTGATATATATATTGGCGTGCCATAACAAAGAGAAACATTCTTATTTCTAAACAATTTTCTTCCATCTAATGCTGCCAAATAAACAAGCATAATTGCCGAAACGTCCTTTTAGATCGACAAGAAGGCGGGCGGGTATAGCTCAGTGGCAGAGTGCATGATTAGCATGGAGGAGGTCCTGGGTTCAATCCCCAGTAACTGCATTTAAAACAAACAAACAAACTTAATCCCCCTCCTAAAAGAAAAGATACACGTGATTGCATGCATCCAGATATAACAAAAATAGATTGACAGTACAGACTTAAGTTTGCACCCTTATTGCAGTGGGAAATGCTTAAACTTAATTAAAAAATTTTTTTTTATTTGAGTCAGCAGTAATTTGGTGATAATTCATTCGCAGAACCTCCTCCAGGCCTCTGGAGTGTCTGAGGTCTGTTTAAAGCTCAGCATGAAGCTGCTGCAGGCGTTGGACAGGGGCTCAGAAGGGAGGGACTCCTCCTTGTGCCGAGAATCCCATTTTTGTCCCCTAGTCTTTGGAGAGACTCATCCACTTCAAGGAGTTTCGTAAAGAGAGGAAGGTTTGGGGGGTGACAACAGAGAGAGGCCCTGATTATGAAATCGGTGACGGAGCTTTAAATGGGCGTCCCTCTGCCTGTTGTCCTGAACCAGTGAAGCCACTGTTCCCAAACGTGCTGATGCTGTGAGTCCTTTCATGCTTAAGGGGTGGGGGGGAGGTTTGTCTTTTAAAATCGAAGCCATTTTTTTCTTAGACTAGCTTAAAGTAACGTCTCTCTAGAGTATACTTTAAAAACCTGGTGGACACTTCAGCAAACCTCGGACTTCTTACTGATGTGAATTTGCTCTATGAGAAGGATCTGAAGGAAAAAATGTTCAGGTCGTATTAGCCCTGGTGGGCTAAAACATGGTCCTGTTGTTACTATAAACAGAGACCCTGTCTCATTTCTCCCAGTGGCTTAAAACCGGTTCCTTAACTTGGCCTCTTTTGGCCTTGAACACCAGTCCTTGGAGAATCTCTCATTTTGGGCCTCAGAGTAAAATCCTGCCCACAGTTTAGAGCCTTGGAGGTGGGAGGCTAGAGGAGAATTAGAGGAAAGTGAAGAACATTGAGTATGAGCCTCCCCTAATTGTTTCTGTGAACCTCATGGAAGGAGCTAAAGGAAGAGAAATGGCCTAGCTTGTTGGACTCTTTGAGTTGATAATTACAAGGAGTTAGACGTTTGTTTTCAAAAACTGCAGTAGAATGTTGGTTATTCCCCTGACAATGAACTCTTACCGTTACATTGGTGGCTGTTTCCTCTTTGATCCTAAATTTAGCAGTAGAAAAAGGTATGGGAAACTCCTTCTTGTCCTTCTTCGTGGGTGGAGAAAAGAAATGTCTATCTTCTTCATCTTTCTTTTCTGACTTTTGTGAAGTGAGGAGGAACAAACTGTCCATCCCCAAGGCCAGGAGGGATTTGAGGCTGGGGTCCCTCGGGCATTTCCGGGCCCTTGTGGAAGAGTCAGGTCTCCTCCGGGTCCCACTGCTGTGCTTCCACACTGTTCTGTCCCCTTCCCTGAAAGTAGCCCTTTGGGCTCTTCTCTGCCACCTGTGTTCTTGTGTCCTGGTTACAGAGCCTTCCAGCAGAAAACGTAATGACCTGTATAAGCTTATGTACAAGACTTGCTTGAAACCCATAAGAAGGCATATATACTAACACAGGAATTTACTTGTGGCTCCTCTTGGAGCAGATGAATAGGAAGAGCTATTTAAATTTTAAAATAGTCTCATTATGGTGCACGTCACAATGGGTTTCAGGGTGTCTTGCACTGACAGTTAATAATGAGGTTCTGTGAAGTGACATTGATGCACAGGTGAGATAACATGGGGTCGCCTGATGCAACATCAGAGGCCGTCTCTTCATGAACAGAGAAGCCACTGACCCCTGTATTTGATGTTCTCTTTGCACATGTGGGTAGATTCCAGTCACACATTTTGAGAGATTCCCCATCCAGAAACTGAGCAATGGAAAAAATATCCTAGTTTAATCTTCATTGCAAATGTACGTATATTTAACAATTTTGCTGTGGGGTACAAATTTCAAATAATCATGCTGTTGGCATTTTCCAGTAGCACACCAGGATTGACAATTAATTTATGAAGCTCTTGATATAACATTCCTCCAGTAATTATATCTTTTTTTTTCTATCTAAGCAGATATGACCAGGGAGACTTTTTTTTTTTTTTTTAAATCAATCTTTCCTTTCTCTTCTTCAGTTTCTTCTTAAGATGACACACTTCAGCACTTTCTTCTGGTAGTGATCAGTGGTCTGGAGGATATTTTGAAGCATAAAATGATAAAATGGAAATTTAATAGTGATACTATTTTGTAAACAGGCATTTACCACCTTATTATTAATGATTGTAGTGAATTTTGCGTTTGGTTTTTTGTGTGTGGGGGGGGTTTGTATTTCTGTTTTTAAAGCATTAGAATTAAATGAAAAGAGGCTACCATGACATTCTATATTTTGTGGTATTTAGGAACCTGTTTTATTCACTGGAACAATGAGGAAAAATCTGGATCCTTTTAATGAGCATACGGATGAGGAGCTGTGGAATGCTTTAAAAGAGGTAGTTTATAAAATGTGATTAACTTGTTAACATAAGTATCTGTGTATGTACATGAGTAGCATTGCAGATAATGAGGGGGAGCTTATTGGTTTAACCAACTTTCTTTACCTTCTAGGAGAGCATTGATGACATGGGTGCAGTTAAATTGTGTGTATTGATGATGATGAAAACCAGCAATAAAGTGCCTCATGGTTTCATTTTAGCTTGTTTCCTAGAAACCAGAGCAAGTAGTTGCGTTATGTTGTCCTTAGCAGAGCACTTCACTTAGAAGTTTTAATTATGGATTCAAATTCTACCAGTGACCTAGTCAATTAATTACCCCAATTACCCTGCAGCATTCATTTTATTCCTCTGGTCTTGGGGAACATCTGCTGTGATGGTCATTATTAACTGAAAGATAAATGAGGTTCATGTCAATAAAATGCTGTGACGTTTCATAAGAAAGTGTTTATAAAGGTAAATTATATAGTTCGAATATGCTGATGATTATTGCCAGTCATGTCATTTTAACGCTGCACAGTGATTGCAGGTATCAGAACCCTGGAGCTTTTGCTCAGTTTTTATATGGACAGGATCCTTTCTAGAGGATTTTCTGTTATTTGTGTCATGTTTCCCTCTGGACCAGTTTTTTGAGTTTCCTCACCCTTGCATGACAGGGATTTAGACTTTTTTTCTTTTCTTTTCTTTTTTTTTTTTTTTTGATGTGACGTCAGTATTTTATTACTTCCAGCCACATTCTGAGCATTCACTTGGGTGACCTGAAAGGAACAGGGAATTTAGAGGAAGGATAGTAACTGACATTAATTTAAAAGTACAAAAATGCTTGAAGGTTGGCACTCCTGATTTTCTCTCTCTCTCTCTCTTTTTGATTTTGACTCTTAAAGTGCTGCTGGTGTATACATTTTAATACCAGTTATTTTGTGTATTTGCCCTACTTCTGCAAGCTGATTCTAAATTATGGATGGCAGAAACATTATCTAGACTTCTAAACCATAGACAGGCTTTTAATTCCTCATAGGACCTAGCTCTTTTGCTTTTAAAAAGTAAGCACTTATTAAATAGGTACTGAATGTTTGATTGATCTTTTCATTTCAGATTAGTGCAGTTTATTCCTTTAAAAAAAAAAAGAAAAGTTTTTTGGCATAAATTCTAGTGACCAGTTGCTCACGTTGTTGTTTTGAATTGGCACGTTTTGTCATTTAGTGTCACGCTTCCAGGGATAGCTGACATTTGTCGTTTATAGATGCACTTTGACTGGGAGCAAGCAGATTTGGAGGCTTGACAGTTTCCTGCCAGTGATTCTGGTTTCTGAGCGCATGTCTGCACTGTGTCTTTACACACCCACCCTGCTCCCCAGCAGCGGTGGGGATTTTATTTTCCTCAGGCCTATTGCTTTGCCTTCTCTTACTTGAATAGCAGTAGGCATCTGATTTTGTTTAGGTTTGTGAGTCTTTGTACAGTGAACTTCTAGAAGAGAAGAGATGGGGAGAGCAGTTAACTATCAAATACAAAACAAGAAGGATGATCCACTGATCTTGAAACCACAGGACAAATTTAAGCCATCACCTGAGTAAACATGTAAGCTATGTAAGAAGTCCTGAGGACCCCAAAACTGCAATAACTAAGAGGTTTGTTTAGGAAAATTCTTCATGTATCCACAGGTACAACTTAAAGAAGCCATTGAAGATCTCCCTGGCAAAATGGATACTGAATTAGCAGAATCAGGATCAAACTTCAGTGTTGGACAGAGACAACTGGTGTGCCTTGCCAGGGCTATTCTCAGGAAAAATCGGATACTGATTATTGATGAAGCCACAGCAAATGTGGATCCAAGGTGTGGAGCTGAGGTCCCCTGTTACCTGGAATCTGAATCTTCAGTGTTGTAAATGGGAATCATTTAATGATGCTGAGAAGTGTTCCTAAGGGCTCTCTTTGCCCGAAAGACATCTCTTGGAACATTAATTCCAGAAAACGAAGAAATCAAAACAATTTCCAGTTCCTGTTCATTTCAAGCAATTTTGAGGGAAGGCTGTCTTCCGTTGTTTTATGAAAAACAGTAAATTTCTAAGGAGGCTTTTTAAACTCAGTTTGCCATGAACAAGATTATGCCTTGAAGTACTGATTTTTAAAAGCATTATAAAAATATCCTATATTTTTAAGTCTTAAGTTTGCTTTCCTTGTCTTTACTGAATTCAATCATCATCTTTGATTCCAGAACTGATGAGTTAATCCAGAAGACAATCCGTGAGAAATTTGCCCAGTGCACTGTGCTAACCATCGCTCACAGGTTGAACACCATTATCGACAGTGACAGGATAATGGTAAGACTCTCCTCCCCTGTGGAATTGGAATTACAGTAGTTTCCACTTACGTTCAGTTTTTCAATGTTTCCTTCCTTGTAAACATTCATAGGAACCTCTAATCAGTGAATTTGCTCTTAATGTTTTCCTCTCGTGCCAGACAGTAACTCAAGTATTTAACTGTACTTTCAGAACGGGCTGTTAAATAATACATCCAGTAATTTCATCTTTTAATATTAAAAGTTTAATCGTTTAATTAAATGGCCTTTTTTTTTTTTTAAGATGGTCAACCATGAAAATGTTATAAATTCAACATCTATCTCCATAATTCAGAGCGTCAGAACACAAGTCATTTTCCCTGCGTCATCATGGTTGTTTCAGCATTTTTGGATTCCCTTGATTGAAAAATTATCCTTTCATTTAGACTCCTCTGAGATTGCTGGGTAAGGCTGCAGAATTTCCCAGCTTTGGGGACACTCACAGTATGTGCTGTCAGAGGGGAAATCTATGAGAAGAAAGGTCCTAGTGAGAAAAACAAAAGTGACCTTTTATTCCTACGTTTTACCTGGCGCCTTGTTGCTCTTGTCCCTCAGCATCGTATTTTGCAAACTCCCCAAAAGCATCCTTCTTCCATAGGAAGTGAATGATGCTGTGAAGGTTACCCGTTTCAAGCCCTTTGTCAGGCTTTAGAGGCAGTGGCAGAAAGATGGCTTGATATCCAGCTCTGTTGGGGGTCTGTTCACATAAAATGTTTGCTCCAAAATTTACCCTAGACATTTATTTTTGGTTTTTAGTATTACAACTTTGATGGTAGCAGCTTCCTTTTATTATCTAAGTCTTTGAAATACTGTCACCTTGGAACGTATGAATGTTTACGGACACAGTGATGCAGGACAGAATTTGGCAGATGCGCCAGTGGCTCACTCCTAAGTCTTCATCCATCAGCACTCGATCCACAGATAGGAACGTCCAGTTCCCAAGTATCCCCTTAACCAATCACCTTTGTTGCCTTTATCAAAATGTACCCATTAGAACTTTACTTATTAATATCTCCTGGTAAATTTCTGTAACCTGAAACTTTTCTCTCTTGGTGAGTGTCTTTACAGCCCACCCCTCCTCACTTCTGATTTTATCTCTCTCTGCTCTCCCTGTTTGCTTTATAGCAGAAGCTGTTTTGATGGCCTTTCAGTTCTCCAAATGCAGTGTTCACTCTCTTGCAGCCCTGCGCCCTCTCTCGACTGTTGGTGACTTTGAGTAGTGAAACGGTTGGGTTTGGGATAGACAGCCAAGTGCAGCCAAGCGTACAGCATGATGGACTGCATGCGGGATATGAGGGCAGAGAGAGGGGTCCACGTTGGTTTCTAGGGGTGGAGCCTGAGCACCGTGGTGAGTGGGTAAGACTGAAGGGGAAGGGAAGTGTAAGGGTTCTCTTTGGAGCCTGTCACCTTTATGATGACCAACCGTGTTTTCTTTGGTGGACTTTGTCCTTCACCGTGGAGCTGCCCTTCCCACCCCTGTGCTGGGAGACCTTCAGTTTAGGGCTCCCTGGCAAGAGTTCATCAGTGATGTCGCAGGGAGGCCCCACCAGATGTAAGCTTGGCCTCTTGTTTACATCTTGGGCCGAGCTGGTTTTGGTTGTTGACTCCTTTGGTAGAAAAGCCAGGATTAGACCTCAGGGGACCCAAGAGACAACTGCCCCTGAGCTTCATCCACTCCAGGTGTAAACCTTATATTTGATTCTAGAGCTTCTGATTACCAGCTGGCTTTCAGTTTGGCAAAACAACATAAGTGATGTTCTTTCTTGAACTTTTGATTTTGGAAACATTTTTTTCTTGCTTGCCATAGAAATACAGGCATACCTTGTTTTAGTGCACTTTGCAGACGTGCTTTTTACAAATTGGATGTTTGTTGCCACCCTCGTCGAGCAAGTCTTTCAGCAGCATCTTTTCAACAGCATTTGCTCACTCCGTGTTTCTGTCACATCTTGGTAATTCTCAGCAGTATTTCACATTTTTTCCCTATCATTGTGATCTGTGATCAGAGATCTTCGATGTTACTCCTCCCACTTGCTGAAGGCTCAGATGATGGTTAGCAATAACTTATTTTTAAATTAAGATATGTACATTATTTTTTAGACATAATGCTATTGCACACTTGCTGGGCTACAGTATAGTGTAAACATAACTTCTGTACACCCTGGGAAACCAGAAAATTCGTGTGACTCACTTAATTGCGGTATTTGCTTCTTTGTGGTGTTCTGAAACTAAACCCCCAAAATACACGCGGGATTCCTGTACCTGTTTCCTTTCCAGAAGGCAAGTGACTGTCTGTTCTGAAAGTTTGAAGGACATAAAGACAAGTCAATCCTTTCCAGAGCCTAAGGCCCCAGAGGGCGGGTAGCCAGCCTTGGGCAGTGGCTGGGGTGGATGCTGACAGATGCAGACGAAGGGCAGAACCCTCAGTGCCATCTCCATAACGTCGTGTAATTGCAAGCGCTTAGGGTGTAATAATTACATTTTGTTGCACTGGTGAATACTTCTGCACAGAGACGGGTATGGTTTTATTTACTGCGAGTAAATCAAACAAAAGGCTTGTTGAGAAACAACTGTGACCTAATTAATAGCTTTGTTTATGTGTTGTCTCTCCAGAGGGATTTACCCAGTTTGGGTTCATTAAGCACCATTAATGTGTTAGGCTTAGAATTCTGTTTTACAAAGACGTTCTCTCAATTTTAACTTTATTAAACATGATGTAGTCATAATGACAGCTAATTTAATCTTCCTTATTTGCTCCGTTGCCACAATACAGTGGAGGAAGACAGGCGAATGAGAAATCCTCTTTCTTCTAATAATCACCACTGTCTCTACACTAACGGCTTCTCTCTGGAGTTTTTGGAATTGGCTGATTGCTTCCAACCTGTTTTCTCTTCAGCCAGTAGCACAGCTCTCCCTCCCACCCTGCACACTCCAGTCTCCCTAACACCCCGGATTCCCCCTAGTAGGGTGAGTAAAGGAAGCATATGAAAATTGCAGTTGCTCTTAGAATAGTGTTGCCTGTGTTCAACATCTTCACTGTTGGCAGTTATGAGAATTCTTTGGAAACAAATGATGGAGGATCAGAACCAGGGCCAAGAAACTCAGATTTCCCCTCTTCCGTCTATAGACAATC
Source organism: Camelus ferus (assembly GCF_009834535.1). NCBI lineage: Eukaryota > Metazoa > Chordata > Mammalia > Artiodactyla > Camelidae > Camelus > Camelus ferus. Next base: position 37,367,495 of record NC_045709.1, read on the forward strand.
TTATGGTTTGATATTCTTGACCTTGGCTTCCTCAACTCAAACTTCTTTTTAGTAGAATTTTCCCCAGAGATGTCAAGATCAGAAACCACTGTAATATACCCACCTGGAAAAGAATATAAACAGCTCATACCTAACTAGCATTTTAATTCAATTATATTTTTCACCTTCAAGGGACTTTTCTTTCATTTGCCTCCATGGCTGCAGTTAGAATATTTCAGAAGAGGAAAGCTGCTTCCAGAACATGCTAGTACAGGTCATTCACGTTTTCAGAGAGAAAATTAACTAGGAGGGAGGTAGTTATTTCAAGACCCCAGAAAGGATTTTGAGTTAATACTTCTCACATTGTCTAGTCACTGAGATAAATCACAGACACTCATTTTACCAATGAGGGACCCAACTTCCATGATTGGATAAGTGTCTCTGTGTCACCTGGCAGCCGGAACAGAGGTTGGAAATTCAGATGGTCCCCTCCCCACTCTACTTGTCGCTAAGTGGGGTCTCCCTTTATTGCCCGTCACCATACTCAAAACTGTTCTTGGCATCTCCTTGCTGTCTGTCATCAGGCTTTTCCTCCTGTCCTGCCCCCCACCCCTCCCTGCAGACACCCCATTATCACCGATGGCATCCTCCCAGTGAAATCAAGTCCAGTTATTTTGCAGTAGGTCCACTTAACTTTTCGTGTCTAGGACCGCTACCTGGCATAGCTGCAGGTTCACAGGCCTGATAAACACATCTGCGCTGAGTTTATGTAACTGGCTGACTCATCCGACATAATGTATTTTTTTCTTGACCCCCTAGAGAGCGGCCCACAGCTCGAGGCTGGCGTTCCTGGAGGGATCCTGGGGTTGAGGGATTGTTCCCACACCAACTTGAATGTGTGGTTTAGTTTATAGTTTTACTTGGGTTATAGGTAGACCGGGGAATGGCGGGAGATTATTATAGGAGCCTTTTCTTGTGGGAATAATAAAGGATATTAAAAGAAAATTTCAAAATTAACCTATTTTCCTGTACATAAAGAAAACTTGGGAGTTCTGTTTTGTTTATTGGTTCTGAAATGTCTAGAATCTTTGATCAAACCAGTCAATGTAAAGGCTAAGTGGGTGCAAGTCTACTCCATGCCTTTTCTGAGTCTGCGTCCCAGTGCAGCTCTTGCAGCCCCGGATGTGAGCCTTGGCCACGCTGCATCCCTGCTCCTTTCAGCTCTTGATCCTCTCTGACTCCCCTTTTCTTCTTTCTCTTTTCCAATATTTGACATAAATAGTTTCGAGCCTCCGTTATCAAGTCTGGCTTTTCTCTATGTCATTTTCCCTCTCTCTCTCTCCGTCTTGCCTGTAGTCATCACCCTGAGCCATGTGGTCTTCCAAGCCTCCATCCCTCATCCTATAACGCCTGTATCCCATTGCCTTAGCTGTTTCCTGTGCTAGGAGACACGTTCCCGCCTTGGTCTCACCCTACAGTCTTGCCAAACTCCACTACTGGGTGGTCACACAATCATGCCCTGAATTTAGTTTCCTTCATATTAATCTTTCAGCCAGCATCCATTGTGTGCCTGTTACCTGTCGTGGTCATTGCCACAGCCCCGAGGTGCAACAGTGAACAAGGGAATCCACACAACCCTGCCCTTTAAGGAGTTGCCATGCTCGCCTCCAGCCCTGTAGGCCCATGTTGCTCCCTGTGTCTGGGATGACCTGTGCACCCACCCCGTTTCTGCATATTCCAAGGCCCAGTTCACTGTCCCCTCTCCTCCTTGAAGGTAGTTCTCACAACCTCTGGCCAGAAGTTATCTCTTCTGGTACTAAACTCCTCCTTTTGGTGCTTCTTTTCTTGTATTCTAGACACTTGAGGATTTTCTTCTCTTCTTTCAGTATAGCCTCCATAAAGGGCGGGGCCTGTGACTTGACGTCTGCCTGCTTCTTCCACAGCATCTCGCATAATGCCATCAGTGTAGCTTAATATGCAACAAATGTTTGCTGTGTAAATTTGGAAATTAATGAAAATTTACTTAAGTTTACCTTGAATGTCTGTTGGCTATGTGTTGCTTGCTCTTTGTCCTGAAAGTTCAGTAAAATTGGTTTTCTTTTTCTGTGAGTACACACTAGGCAGACAGTAAATAATTTGAGCCTGACATTTTGCAGTGGGAAATAAAAAGGGGAAATATTGATGTCTACAAGCATATTTTCTTAAATTGTATACAAAGTTAATTATGCACATGGAAAGGTATTTTCTAAAGTTGAATGTTTAAATTCTCATCTCCCTCATTTCACTTCTGATAAAAATTATCTAAAAGTGTCTTTCACTGGTAACTCACAAGGGGAGGGAAGAACACAGGTTCAGACCAGGGTTGAATTCCAACTCTCCATCTGTCCACTGATTTTACCGTCTCAGCCAGTGACTTAGCTGCATCCCAGTCGTCACCTCTGGCCCTGGGCTTCTTGATATGCTTTTGTTCATCTTTGGATGGATGGATGGAAGGGAAGATGGAAGGAAAGAAGAAAGGAATGTTGGATGGGTGGATGGATGGATGGTTGGAGGTAATTTATGTGGACTTTGTTTGTGTACTCGATTTCTAGAATTTGTGAGGACTAGAAAGCATGTGACACTATGAATGTTCATCTCACAGCTGTTTTTATTTTCCTTTTCAAATTCAAAGGCTGCTATTTTAGTTACGGGGTCATTTCACTGATTTTACAGTAGCCATAGTCTTTGTTACATTTCATTTACATGCCAGGGCTTCCCATCTGTTCAAACGTTGCGAATCTGTCCAGTTGGGGCTGTATTAATAAAGCCGTCTGTTTTAAGACACTGTCTTTTGTTTTAATGTATTTTGAAAGGGTATTAAAGTGTTAACAGAAAAAGGTAAACAAAATGTTGCTGTTACCTTTTTAAAGTGTTATCTTACAGAAGTTTAAAATTTAAGCATTGTAAGAAATGTTTCACAATTCTGTCACCCTGCGCAAAAAATAAAACCTGAACACTCCTCGTATAAAATACAATGCACAGCCAAATACCTGTAAGGCTCAAAATAATTTGACCAAAATGATATTTCTGCCATTTATATTGTTATCCTCATTGCTTTCTAAGAGCATTAATTGTTTTCTGGCTTTGACTTTTTAGATATTGGTCAAGTCTGAGAACTCCTCAGTGGCATTCGTGTGTTTTAAACAATAAGAGAGAAAATGGGAAGATTTACTGTTCATTCAAATTTGAATTAATAAAGTAGAAAGTTGGACAAGGACAAAATATTAGTAATACTTCTATTAAAAAATATATGCAGTCTTTATGGTCAGAGAACTCATTTCCACCACCTCTGAAGTGGTGATTTTTAAAAGTTGTTGCTTTTGCAGAATGTAAAGTTCTTTATTGTATGAAGTAACTTGATTTACTTAGTCTTTGTCATGAGAGAGATCTATGTTTTAAAGTTGCATATCTTTCTTCTTCAACATCAGGAGGAATGGTTACGCTCTATAATGTTAGCTTAGGAAAAATTACACATTCAGGGGATCTAAATTGGCATGCCAAATTATAGGAGATTTTACTAATTATGTGGACGTGATGGATTCATTTATTCTTGAACTCTTGAGAAAGCTGTCCTTAGCAGTGATTCACAGTAGTAAATAAAAGGAAAACAGGAGAATGGGCTTTATGAGACTTAATATTTCCGATGAAATACTGGGGGATGGAATTCCCTGCAATACCTAGATGTGGGGGAAAAAACCCCTGTGTCCCCCGTACAGTTTCAGCGTATTCTCTTAAGATGCATTTACTCTAAATATGACCTAAATGAAGAACTAAGCACCACTTAACATCAGAACTGTTTTCCTCGGTACATCATTTGGGCCAATTGTTTTAGGCTCTTTCTTCCCTCTCAAACCATTAACCAAAGCCTCTAGTAAGTAGAAAGGCAGCGTTAAGAGCCCCTACCTCTCCCTTTCAGTTACCAATTAGTGGACATATTAATGCACAATAAATGGGCTGAAAAGGCAGGCAGCTGAAGGAAAAGGGAAAAAGAAGCAACGAAGGATGATTTGTGAAAACAGAGTTTCAGATCCTAGGCATTCACATTGGGGCGCCCCGTGTGCTGTGCAGGCTGCGATCACTGGAATTTGGAGCTCGATTTCTTAATTGCCTCTTTAGTCTTATCCAGAGAGAAAATTGGATTTCTGTAGATTTCTTCTGTGCAGAGCAATTCTGCTAAAGCTGCTTGGGGTAGCGGCTCCTTTTGCCAGACTTTCACTCTCAGAAAAATACCCTCCAACAAAAGCCAACTTCAAAAATCACCTTAACCTCTCCGACAAGGGATTCTGTCTGCCCTTTGCAGCTGACACATTCCAGGACCCTAAAAATTCCAGAAGCATTTGCTTTTTCTTCCCTAAATATTGCTCAGATTGTGTCAGACTAATTCAGCAATTAATTTGCTGTCAGGTCATTGCCATCTGATTTGTATGACATCACCCTGCTTTTTAGGGAAATTGAGTTTGGTTTTCTTGAACTGAGAAATTTCCCAACTCTGAATGTCTATATTAATAGCCCTCAAAGCTCAGAGTCTGAGAGCTCAAAGCACTAAGGTTAAGAACCCCAAATGCCCTTGGCAGAATATAATATAATGCCAGACTGCTGAGTGCCGGTAATCATAGCCTAAAACTTTCATTTTCTTCCTTTCCTATAACATTATAATAATAAAAGGTCGGGTTAGGCCTTTGTCTCCCCAGTAGAACAGGGTAATCACACCATTTAAACACCAGCCAGGCCTCCCACCCAAACAGACTCTTATTCTCCCCGTCCTGGCCCTTTCCGTAGTATTGTCTGAGTTATGATATGTTCCTGCAAAACATTGTGCGCTAATGGGTTTCTTTCTGCTGATTAACAGGTTTTGGATTCAGGGAGACTGAAGGAATATGATGAGCCATATATTTTGCTGCAAAATAGAGACGGGCTGTTCTACAAGATGGTGCAACAACTGGGCAAGGCCGAGGCCGCTGCCCTCACTGAAACAGCAAAACAGGTGAGTCCGCGCAGGGAGTTGTAATTAAAGTTCGTCTCCAAGATTCACTCGTCACGATCTGGCACCAGGGGTCCGGTAACAAGCACTCTGTGCCCTTTTCAATTATAAGCCTCCAGAGACAAAGCTTCGTGACTGGGTCTTAACACGTTGCAGGTGGAGGGTGGGTCTGCTGAGAGTCTGCAGAAGTGGGGGTGGGGTGGGGGGGATGCAGGCTATTTGCACGCTCGCGTGCCTGCGAGACAGATTTCGGATTGGACTTGTCACACGCTTGGGCTCTGGGTTCAGAGTCTCAGAGCACAGAATATTCTCATTTTTCGATCCTTTTTGTTTGATCCTGATTGGTGCTCAGCACATTTGTGATGCAAATGCTTTCTAGGAACATCCTGGAAATGTTTAGAGTCTGAGAAAAAGAATGTGGGATGTAATTAATTGTGTCTAGAAAGATCTGTGAGGGAAAGGTGTAGGTCACTTCTGTTTCCTCATTTGTCAAGAGAACGCCTTTATGATACTGTCACTTTCTCCCGACTTCTTTATTCTTTAGAATTAGGTCCATGTGCCCCTCTGTGCTTCCTCTACTTTCTAGAAGATGAAGTTGTCATGAGGACAAATCAGGAATTCCCGGTACCTTAACAGTGTAGTCTGAATGGTGCTTGAAGGTTCACGAAGCATTTGCACAGAGAGGAGGTGTGGTGGAAGCACTGAGCACTGGGTATGGCGTGAAGAAGGTGCTGGAGGAACAGCATTCAGGTCACGTGGTATCATTCCCACAACAGTGAGGTGGTGATACCTCGTCCTGCAGGTGTGAAAACTGAGATCTGGTTTAAGGGACTTAGCCACTGTCGTGCAGCCACGTGTAATTCTTTCTAAAATAAGGTGGGAGTGGGTTTGATGGAAGGAGGGAGGGAGGGAAGGAAGGTCTGGTATTCTTGGCACTTGAGATGCATGGCTTGGGCTGGGATGAGGCTTCCCATCAAAACTTTGTCTCTGGACATTAAATTATAGGTGCATTTTTCCTTCTTCATGCTTTTCTGCATTTCCCAGATCTTCACTTGTAAGTTGAATAAAATTTCTTATGTAATATTTAAAATATGCCTTGAAGAAGACATGTTCCAGTGTCTGAATGCTTCTCTCTCTATGAGAGATTTGTCTAGAATGTACCTAAGTTCCCTCCATCACTGTTTCATCTCATTCCTCCCCATTAGAAATGAAGAGCTGACCCTTCCACTCTTCATAGGGTGGGGAGTTGCCCAGGGTCACAGAGTTGGCTGAAGAGCCAGCAGAGCTGGAGTTGAAATAGGTTTAGGGACAAGGAAGACTGTTCTGAACTTTTCATAAGTTCTTTCTTTCATGCAAATGTACAGAAGCTGCACTTGGAGCCCTATATTTTTTAAGCCTGAAATTCAGAGTGGTTTCACCTACTAGAGTGTCTCCCAGTTAGAGTTTCACTCCTAAGACCCCATCATTTATCTGGGATTCCCTGTATAACCTAGTCACAAAATAGCCAGGACACTAACAGAATCCTTTTTTCTTTGACCTTTGGCATTTCCCATCATAGGCATGTATCCTCACCTATGAATCAAAGTCTCCGTTTAAGAAATGTGTTATCATTATATATCATCAAACATTGAGTAATGAGAAACCAATTATAGAATTCTAAATTGGTCCAGATAGATTACAATGATAGCATTCAGCACCCTCATTTTACAGGTGAGGAAACTGGGCTCCTTGGAAGGAATGTGATCCCATATATATATCCAGTGCTAGTTAGATAGTTTGCAGGAGACACAAAATCAGAAATCTGCTCTTCCAGTAAATGTTTTAAATCATGGATAACACACATACATAACAGGTGTAGGTCACAGAATGAGAAATCTTGTGATTCCTGGCCTAATAATCTTGCACCTAATTTAACAATGTTAATGCTGAGTTGCATTGTGTAGGTCTTTATGATTTATGTTTTATAGTTCTCACATGTGTGATTTCACTTACTTCTCATGGTGGTCCTTTTTTATTACACCTCCTGGATGAGGAGATCGGGTTAAGGGCTTACCCAAGGTCACGGAGCTGGTCCAGGGAGCACAGAGGGGGACTGCACAGGGAGGCTGAGTGCCCCACTAGGTAATGGGTTGTGTGTCGAGTCTGAGAACTGCTCCTTTTGTGTGGCAGCCGGGCAGGACCTACTTTTCGAAGTTCACAGGGTGGCTGAACATCACTCTTGGATTTCAGCCTTACCTCTGGCTCAGGTCATCTCTACGGAAAAAGACATAAGGAAATACATAATCCTGATTCTCATCCCTGCTGAAATATCTTCTTGACGTTATTTCTGCATGTACTCAGTCCTCTTAAGAGAACAAGCTGTCAGAGTGTCAACTTCTCAAATCTGTGAGCATCAGGTATCAGTGCGTCATTAAGAACTGTGACACCGGGAGGATTAGCCTATGTCAACGAGCTTTTTATTCCAGCGGGTTAGAATTCATGCATTTGAAAAGAAAAGTCAACATCTGGGGAAAGTCACAATTTCTTGACAGTGTAGTTCCCTTTCTGTAAATGTTAGTGCAGGCGAGATGAATCACTGTTTGACGGACCCTTTTACATGATCCGTGAAATAGTCGAGAAAGTGCTTTTTAGATGCATAAAGCTGAAGGGTGCGTTCGTTTGCTAGGGCTGCCATACAGAATGTCACAGATGAGGCGGCTTCAACAACAGGAATTTGTTTCATCGCCGCCTTGGAAGCTGGAAGCCTGAGGTTACGGTGTTGGTGGGGTTGGTTTCCTCTCAGGCCTCTCTCCTTGGCTTATGGATTCTGTCTTCTCTCTGCCTCTTGACCTGGTCTTCCCTGTGTGTGCCGGTGCGCTAATCTCCTATACTGACACCGGCCCTATTGGATTAGGGCCCACCCATATCACTTTGTTTGAACTTAGCTGCCTCTTTAAAGACCCTATCTCCAAATACACTCACATTCCGAGGCACTGGGGAGTTTCAAGCTCCAACATACACAATTTGAGGGGATATATTTCATCCCATAACGAAGGATTCATGTCTGTCATTCATTGTCTTCTGTGATGAAGCAGATCTGACTGAGGCTTTTTGAAGTTTGTTCCCAGTGTGTAACAGTGATGTCATTTTATCTGTTCCTGAAATCAACCAGATACAACCCAAAAGTTATTGGACCCCAATATCCTAGATCTAGGAGCCTGGTCCAAGTAGGACCTGTGGAAGGGGTAACCAGCAGCCTCATGGCCTTACATCACCCAAGGTCTCTAAGCCTCAGGGTCCTCACCTGTATGTGGTGCAGGGATCACAGCCCTGCACCGTGTTTTCACCTGCCCTACGTCTTCACACTGTTATTACAGGGAGCAGATGAGAGAGCATTTGATTAAGTGCTTTGAAGAACAGAGCATTTTTTAGTATAAAAGTTGGATCCTTTTTTAAATGGCTGTAGCTTGAACCCTTATCTCCCAGTAATAACCAAGTGTCCCCACAATTCTTCTAAGAAGCTCTAGAGATTCTAAGTAATTAAAATGCATTTTTAATCATCAGTTTTTAAACAAATGATACATCTAACTCTACAAAATCCTAAACCTTTACTTTTTAAAATAGGTTTTAAAATTTTATAAACAAGAAGTAAGTCACTCTTGCCGCTCCTGTGGTCACTCCTTCCCCAGGGTGGAGCCCGGCCCCATCTCTGACTGTTCTGTTATGTTCTGCGCATCAGTAAGAACCTGTGCATAGGTGGCCTTCCTGTTTTTAAGCACAAATGATAGTTGTTCTTGCTGTTTTCAGTTGATATTATATCTCAGATTATATCACTGTGTATAGTTACCTCATTCTTCTTAATGGCTATATAGTACTTTTGCTTTCTCCATATCCTCCTTTCTCCTAATCCTCATTTTCCTTCCAATTAATTCTTACAGCTTTATGTTTTTTTTCTTCCCAAAGGAGGAGCTCTCAATTTCACTTACTGCTTGTGTTCTCTTTTATCTTTCTGCTTTTATCTTTATTAATGCCTTCTTTTCATTTATTTTATTGTTGCTTCTTCTTGAATGCATTTGTTTTTATTCTTTCTTGTTTATTTATGAATACTTTAAGGCTGTGAACTTTGAATACTGTTCGAGCTGTACCCTGTAGGTCCTGGAGTGCGGCTTTCATCATAGTTACCGCTTTTATTTCTAGATTCTGCAATTTTGGTTTTCAGTTCCTCTTTAGTCCAAGAATTATTTGAGACCAAGATCTTTAAAACCTCCTGGGGGTGGGATTTTTTTTTTTTAATGTTCATTTGTTTTCTGTTACTTTTCAGTGTGGACTTTATTATCTTGTGATCAAAAAATAGTGTCTACTCTTTCCACCAAGAAACAGTATTTGTCGATTTTTTTTGTGTGTTCTGATATATATGCAGTTTTTGTGAATGTTCTTTGGGCATTTAAAAAGATAAGCTATTGTTTTTAAGTTATAGAGTTTAATTTTTAATTAGATTATTTAATTAATTGCATTATTTAGATTTTCTCTATCCTTATTTATTTTGGTCCATTTGATGTCACTTGGATGTACAGAGGCGAATTAGTCTCATATTGTTCCAAGTTTCACTGTAGTTCTTGGTGTTGGTTTTTGTTTTGTTTGGGTTTGTTTGTTTGTTTGTTTTTCTTTCCATGATTTTTTTTTCAATGCACACATGTATTCATAACTTGTTTTATCAGTATAAATTATATTTTCTACTTTTTTAAAGTTCCTTCTTTCATTATTTAATGTTCCTGGCCCTGAATCCAAGGTGGTTCAAAACTGAAATTGAGTCCCCTGCTTTCATTGTGTTTTCATTTGCCTGATGTGTCTTTCATTGTCTTTTAATATCGAGTTATTTATAGATGTGTCTCTTGCAATAGTGAGTAGGTAGGTTTAGCACTGAGATTTAATCTTAGTCTTTTTTAATAGACGAGTTTTGTCCATTTACATTCATTGAGATTATAGGTATGTTTTATGTTAGTTTGATTATGTTATACTGTCAAGTTTTTAGTGTTGTTTTAAAAAAGATTTTTTTTGTCCTGTAATTTGCATTTCTTTACTCATTTTATGTACCTTTCATTTCCTCTAGGAATACTTTGTTTCTTATTATTGGCTTCCCACTATAAACAGGACAACATACTTCTCTCCATTCTAATGCCACATTTTAGTAGTTTAAATAGTTTTTCTTCTGATGTTTATCTTCACATCTTTGAAAACACTTAAACCTCTATTATTTGAGTTACTTGTATTAAATGATACTTTCCCATCTCTTAGTTGGCTATGGTTTGTCCTCTGTTAAAGTGTTTTTAAAGCTTTGGGTTGTGATTATTCATTAGTGCGACTGTGAAATCCCTTTGGTCAGTTACGACCAGCATGTTTTAAGAAATAGAAAAGAGCGGAATAGAAGAAAAGTAGCAAATGTGTCTTTCATAGTCATAGTAAATATTTCATGAGACTCCTTTCAGGATAGATAAATGTATATAGAGATAGATAGTCTATACCAAGACTCAATGTAGAGTTAAATGTACTTACTACTGTAGGTGGCTTTACAAATGAAATATGAAAACAAGTCTTTATAACGTCTTAAAGGAAGGTCCTTTGGAGTTAGAACGCCCTACTTACTGACTACATAGTTCACCCTTGAACAACTAGGGTTTGCACTTCAGCGGTGCACTTATGGGAGCGTTTTTCAGTAAATACGTGCTGCTGTACCACATGATCCGTCATTGGTTGAATCCGTGATGCAGAACTGCGGATATGAGAGGCCGCCTGTGAAGTTATCCTCGGGTTCTCAGCGACGTTGGGGGTGAGCATCCCTAACACCTTTGTTGCTCAAGGTCAACTGTATGAAGTGTTTTCCTCCTGCTTTCTAATTTAAGTTTTCTGGTTATAAAATTCTTGGGTGATCCTTCCTCTTACCTAGTGTGTTATATTTTTGCTCTAAGTCGGTTAGTTGGGGAACTGCGCTCTCCCGTGATTGCTGAGATCTGTTCCCCTTGGGTACCTCTCTCTGTCCTGCCACAGCCCGTTGGATCCAGTTGCATAAGGCAGCCCATTCAGGTATTTTGTCATTCAGGATTTCAAAAGACTCCTGATTTCAACAAACACTGGGCTTATTTTTAAATAATTTGGGGGGGGGGCTTATTTTTTAATTTCCCAATATCCTTGTTGTTTAGGGTGGTTTCTGAGAGGTTGAGGGGAGGGAAAATTCATTATTCCACTAACATAAAAGCAGAAATCCTCTCTAACTCTCCAGGGCTCCTTGGTAATACACCTGCCAGCATGTACACCAAAGTTTGACCTGCTTTAGAGATGAGGAGTTTGAGGGTTACTGGGGTTGAAATAGGGCCATGCAGTTCGGTGAGAATGAACTGACAGTCTTCAGCCTGAATTCTACATATATTGAACCATCTATTGCTGGCCTTTATCCATGCAGCTTTTATTTCTCTGTTTGCTTTTAATAAGATCTAATTCCATGATGGTGGCTTTATTTACTAGCTGGAGTTTAAGTACACAGCTCAGTTTCAACCTACATTGGAGGAACCTCAATGAACCAAACCCAAGAGAAGGAGGGGGAGAGGGCCGCGAAGCCCCGCACTCACTGCTCTCATGTACCGCTTGCCCTGAGTTTGCTCCTTTCTGGTTCTGTGTCTTTTAATCCTCACACCCATTCTGAGCTGGCATTATTATCCCTCAGATGGAGAAACTGAGACAGAAGGGACAGACAGTAACTCCTCAAAGTCAGAGGTTAGAAAGTGTTAATAACCTTTTCACTGCCTTTCTGCCTCCCAAGTTAATCACGTTCACTCTCAACTTCGACTCTGGGCTTCTGTAAAGATAAAATCAGAAGGTTCACAAAAGGGCCTCCCAGTGTTTTGTTTTCATCCTTCAAGCCGGTGATGCTGCTACTGTCCGTGGACTAAGGGGCCACGTCTCTGAGCAGCAACATAATCACACCCAGCACTTAGCTCAGCGTGTTTTCAACCTGCAGTTTGTAGCCGTCAATTAGTTCCTATGAGGTCAGTCATTGTCTCCTTTCACAAATGAGGCAGCCCCTGCGGAGAGAGCTTAAGTGATTTTTCCAGGATCAGCAGTGGTCCCAGGAGAGAGAGGTGAGACAGGGCCTCTCCATCCCAGGCTCAGCCCATCCATGAGGACTCTGCTGACAAGTGTTCAGTCGTCACAACTCCCTTCATAACCCGTGCTGTGACAAGGATGCCTTCTCTGACTTCCGCTGTCAGCCATTGTGGTCTACACCATGGCAACAGATGGGAAAGAGACAGGTCAAATCAAGGATTTCATACACAGGAAGCTCATTTTTACTATTCAGTTTCAGGTATTTCAGACCATGAAGCAAAGACCATTTTGATGAAAAGTTGCTAATAATATAACATTTTCTTTGTAAAAATTACATTGAGAAGGGCTGTTAGGAAAGGAACCAGCTAATTTTGCGAGGGCTGTCAAGAAGTAGAAAGTGAAATATATTTACTTTTGTTCTTTTGGCAGTTTTTAGTTTCACCAAGAGAGTTCTTAAATACATAGCCATACAAAGTATGGCTAGCTTAAAAAAACGGAGGAAGGAGATGATATGCAATTCGCTCCACCCTCCCTCCCAACTAAAGACCTTATTTTTTTAAATCCTTGCATTATAATGGAAATAGCCTCATATTTCACATTGGGGTCCGAGCATTCTTGGAGAATTTATTTTTCTCCTTAATTAACATTTTTATATATAGCATTTCATATATAGTGCTATTTTGGAGGTAGCAAGTATACAAACAAGAGAAAAAAAAATCACTTAATATGAAAGTAGGTGTCCCAGCGCTTTTCTGTTTCATATGTGAAGTCCATTATCTCCCATGATAACTTTGTTGACAGCACCCCCGAATGTATTTGGAGCCAGGTTTTATAAAATAGACCCAGAATCATATGACTAATCGACCCAGCTCATGACATCAGTCAGCCTCAGATAGATGGTACATTTTCTGTTTTAAAGACTCAAACAAAACTTTTCACATTTTTCTTTGGGGGAAAAAAAATTACATTTGAAGTCCTTTTTCACCCAAACACATTTAGAGATAAGAGCTCACAAGTCTTGACATTATTTCATTTTGTTCTGCGTATCTGTCAGGGAACCGAGATACGATACAGCTACTAAAAACTGACGATTGTGGAACAGAGAAACTTGACAGCATTTCATTTCCTTTATATTCTGATTATACATTTATCAGAAAACCTATATCTCTTCCAGTTCAGCTAGAAATTGGTAGAATTCAGGAACTCAAAGGCTTGGCAAAGGACTGTCCTATTATTTGGTATCATCTTACATTTTAGAGAAGTTGCTTGGTTGAGTCATTGTTAAAGCTTTTGATTCTCTTTTCATTCTTGTGACCCAGTATCCACAGATCACATTTCTGTAGGCCCTATAACTGCTCTGCTGCACAAATTAAACGCCAGGATGTTTCATACATATACGCCAGCGTTTGAATGCTTGTCAGTCAGTTTATAAAATACAGGGGTTACAATCTGATATTAACATCCACATCCATTGTGCTCATCTTGTGTGTGAAAATGAGAAACCTTCGTGCAGACACCCGATTTCCCAGCCTCTTTGTCACCCTGTTTTTAATTTATCTCCAGGTTTTGAGTCTGTGAGATGATTTTGCTTATCATTTTAATGTAGTGATAAAACATCTGTGAATCAGGATGATCAGAACTGAAGTGGAGCTACAGGTTGTTTGCCATGAAGCCCAGCCCCACTGAGGTTTTAGTGGGGCTCCCTCCTCCGTGGAACAAATACATCCCTGGTTTTTTAATTGTGCCTCCCCTAGAGATAATCATTCGCGTCACATGAAGAAGTGGACATAGAAGTGCATTGCCTTAGGGAGGAGGACTTTGTAACTTTTAAACATGTTTTTATACCTCTGTGTTTTCCCCCCCCAGGTGTACTTCAAAAGGAATTATCCAGATATTACTCACAATGGCCCTGTGGTTATGAACACCTCCAATGGACAGCCCTCAGCCTTAACAATTTTTGAGACAGCACTGTGATTCTACCATGATGTCAAGTCTGTTCCAAAGGCATTTTTTTCCCAATAGTTTTTGCACTGTGTAAACTGCATTTTACTTTTTTTTTTTTTACACAAGCAACAAATATTTACACATACAAGATGTTCAGTTATTTGAATTTTTTTCCTCCAACTTCACTGAATGATTTCATACTCTAACAAAATGATTTATTACTTTTATTTATATGTTCTACTTTTTTTTTTTTTTCCGTTATCTACATCACAGGTGCAGGCCACCAGTAAAATCTTACCAGGTTTTGTGCCTTAAAGACTCTAGAGCCAAAGTTTACTTTCTAAGGTGTAAGACAGCGTTGTCAAAGATGTTTTTTACTGCCCCTTAAGTCACATATTCCTTTCCAATTATATCAGGGATTCTATTTACTTGAAGACTGTGTGAAGCTGCCATTATCTCTCACTACTTTCTTGAACATAACTAGGACACTATTCCCTGCCAAAGGCCTGGTTAAAACAATACAGAAAAAACAAAAAATACACTGTAGTTTACGTGGCATTATAGTAGCAAGAGCTGCCCCTCCCCACCCCCTCAGGAAAGATAAACGGTTAAAATACAGGAGGACAATATTTAATTATGTTTAAAAGAGATGGATGAGAAAATAATGCTTTCTTAAAATAGGAGCCCTTCCAGGGGATTTGATAGTGAAGAACACACGTGTGATCATTGACCGTCTTCTAGATTTCATGGCTTTGACAGGATAACCGTTGACAGTTTCAGACTCAGCTTGGGGATAATTTCAAAAAAGGCCAAGCCACTAACTGTAGTTGCCCTCTGTATCGTGGTGGTTTTATTTGGATTTCTGTTTCCCTGACGGTTGACCCTCTGCTGCCTTTTGGGTTAGCATTCATTGAAATCCTTTCTAAATCACATGCTCAGGCTCTCCTGACTTGGTGAGAAAGAGAGAAAATCACTGCAGACGGTGACTGATTACACAGCGTGTTCTCAGGATGCGTCAAGAAGAGTCACTTCCATGAGCCCAGGACAGTTTACTTCTGACCACTAATAGGACTCTGTTTAGATCTTTCTAATCACTAGTTCAGCAAACCACAAGACTTCCTCGCGCCTCCTGTGCTTTATTTGAACCACGGCCCCTTAGTTTTTTTCGATGGTCGTGGCTGTTTTGTGTTGAGTTCAAGTTACTTAAGGTTTTACTGTCGTGGTTTTAAGTGGACCTTCGTGACGTCTCACAATGAGGTTTAACTGCCTTCAAATTGCATGTGTTAATACATACGCCTTCTGATAGCGGGTTTTTGGTCTGTAACAGAGAAAAGGATGTTTTATAGAATCAAGCCTTAAAATGCACACACACAGCAAACCACCAAAATACATTGGGTGCAGTAGCAGTTTGACTCTTTGTGTTTAGAAATAATATGGTTAACGTTTAAAGTTGTGTGGTAGTCATGGTTCCTATTTCAGATGACTGAAATGGCTACAAGGATAATAATGAGGTTTGTTAAAACTGGAAATATTTGAAATGAAAATGTGTTCATCTTGTCTTTAGCGGTTAAAGGCAGTTAAATATGTTTCTGCTTTATTTCTGTTTTAATGTCATTATAGAATTTTTTAATAAAATAAAGTTCAATGGAAATAAATGACGTCTCCATAGATCTGTATTTTTGTTATTTGAGGTATAACTAACTCATGTCCTTGCTGTTGAAAGCCAGTGAATTCCAAAAATGTCTTCTGTTATCAGCCAGTTCCCTTGGCCCTGTGGGTGCACCAGATGCTCCAAGCAGAGAGGTGGGCTTCAGATAGATTTACACAGTTGCTGTTGAAGTAAGCCCAGTTGTACCTCTTCCAAGAAGTGAAAGTATTAGCTTATGCCCCAGGCTTGACCCAAGTATTAAAATTGTTGAAGTTTTTGTTTTTTTGAAAAGTGACTTTGCCCTAAACTTGTAAGAAATCTCTATTGCTGCTACATTTAAAACACCTATAGGACGTTGGTTCTCAGGGTGTGGTCACTAGGCTACAGCATCAGCATTACCTGGGAACCTGTTAGAAATGCGCATTCTTATGTCTCACCCAGTATCTACTGAATCAGAAACACTGGTGGTAGAGACCAGTAGTCTGTGTCTTAACAAGCCCTAAACGTGGTCCTGATGCAGATGGAAGTCTGAACAGCAGTACCATTTCTACATAAAGAGCTCCTAAAACTCATTAAGAAAAACTCAGAAAGCCCAATTAGAGAAATGGATGAGAGATTCAAATAGGCATTTCACAAAAGCGAATATCCAAATGGCCAATAACTGGAGAAGAGCTCAGTCTCATTAGTTACCAGGGGAATGCAAATTAAAACTACAATGAGATACCACTAAAAGCCCAGTGGAACAGCAACATTTAAAAGGTTGAGAATACGAAATGAGCGCCTATGGAGCAGTGGAAACTCCTGCACTGCTGTTCACATGAAAAAGTGTATATTGGAAAATAAACTTTGGAAAACAGTTTGGCAGCATGTATTCAAGCTGCACACCCTGTGATCTATTAATTCTGCTCGAAACATATACATGTGTTCAAGGATGTTTCTAGAAACCTAATTCCTAATAGCCCCAAGGTGGGCATAATCGAAATGCTCATCAACCATGGAAGGAAAACGGACTGTAATGTAATAGAACATCCCACTGCAGTGAAAGCAGTTAAACACCAGCAGCGCAGGTGAATCGCAGACTTAAGCCTGACCCCTAAAGGGTATTTATGATTCCATTTGTACAAAGTTCAAACTTGGTTAAGGCCAGACCTTAGTGTTCAAATGAGTGCTTCACACTGTGGGGAGGTGGAAGGTGTTGGTAATTGGGAGAAATAGAAAGGTAGCTTCTGAGGTGCATGAAATGTTCTCCTGTTGGGGTGGTGGTTAGATGGGTTCGTTGGGCTCTCCAGTTACTTTCCACACTTCTTTGTTGCATGTCATACTTCACAATGGAGTGAACTAAGAAAAAAAACTTCTCAGCCTTGCTTTTATTTTAGAATCAGATTCACATTCAGTGGCTCAGTCATCCAAAAGTGAATCATCTGCGTGCAGGGAGTTATTTCTGCTAAGTTTTAAAAATATGGTACTGTTCAAGGGCTGTCTTATGGCTCAGCGAGTGGCCTCATTTGAATTTCTTGGTACAAGAGACATCGATGTCTGTATTTTCTAGAATAAAATAAATCCTATTTCCTCTCTCCAAATGGTTCTGATTTTTTAAAAAAATCCCTTTATTGAGTTGTGATTGATGTACCAAAAGCTTGTACAGTATTTCATGGAATATAACTAGATGAGTTTGGAGATAAGTATATACTCATGAAATCAGCCTCACAATCTATGCCATAAAAATACTCATCACTTCCAACATTTCCTTCCACCCTCGTAACTTTTCAATCTCTATTAGTAGGAAAGAGATACAAATAAATCAGTTTAATGCTAAATGCTTTTGATAACACCACAAATGGTTAGTGTCTTGTGAAGAAACAAGTCAATTCCATGAGGCAGTGATTTAGACTTACTAAGTATTGTGACAATTTGGTTTTAACTGTTAATTGGTTGATTAAGTTTGACTGATGAAAATCTGTTTTTCTTAACGAAAGTTTGACCAGAAACATTAGAAGCCCTTCTCCTCAAACCTGAGTACTTGTTTGATATCTAATTCTGAAAAGTTTAATTCTGTTCAGAACTTTACTGCCCTGAAGTGTGTTAGATTTACCACCTGAATGTGTAAGTTACTATCCACAACTGATTCTGTTTTGGAGTGTTTTCAAGACACATCTCGACTTAGAAAGTTGACATTTAGGACACCACATCTCAAGAAAAAGCTTCTTGTAATTTCACTTATGTAGTTCAGGCAATGGGTGAACTTACATTTGATTAAAAAGAAAGATATCTTTCACTTGGAATAAAAAAAACTGAGAAAGTTCAAATTAAAAACAAAAAATCCTAAGAGCCATGTTTATGATCAACCCAATTTAGTCACCAAATGACCTAATTCTCCAAAGTTCATTTATTGAAAATTGAATAAGCATCTGTCACTAAAGGAAATTCTCCATAAAAAAAGTACAGACTACATCATCACACAAGTATAGATTAAAAAATAACGTATGGGTTTCCTCAAAAACTGCAGTATTTATGGATTAATTGCCACAAAACTTGTGGCATATGCATTTAAATCCGTATCAAATTGAAGATTTTAAACCGGAGGGTAACCACTCACACACATCCCTGTTTCCATCATTTTGTATTCTGTTTTTGGATTTTAAACTTATTATGTGTATAGCCAGCAATTTTCAAATAAATATCCTCCCCGAGTACTGGAGTCTTTTTGATACATGTTGCATTTTTGGGTCTCTGAGATACAGACTTGGGTGGAATTTAGCGTTGGGATTTTTACCAGGGGTGCCCTTGGGATCAACACCTGTGGAACCAAGAGGGGAGAGATAGGACAGGCAGAGGGAAAAGTCAAGGTCCAACGCTGGCCAGACAACCTTAGGTGACTCCATCAGGGCTCCAGAGTGAAGATGGCCCCTCAGGGGTGTCCTGACCTGTCCGAGGGCCAGGCCTCTGTACCTCCACTTTGGTCAGTCATTGCATGTAGGCGGCCCCCGAGGGGCTGGTGGCTTAAAACTGCCCACTGGCACCACTCCCAGCAGCTGGAGCAATGGATCCTTGAAGGGAGGTCTGGGCAGCACGTCTCCGTGCCCCCCATGGTGTGTGTCACAGCTCCAGAGCTGGATGACTAGGATGTACTGTGATGGGAAACTTGGTGACTGGTGTTTAGTTCAAAATGTCTGATTAAGTGAGTGTCCTCAATACCTGTGGTCTAAAAAAGAGAAGGTCCATGTGGGCAGGTCCCTCATTCTCTAGAGTCAGCCTAGTTTTCACCTCTTCTAGTTTTTCCATTAATACCTGGAACCACCTGTCATTTGTTAAACTGAACCATATTTGGGTTAATGTCTTTTTTTTTAACTTCCAACTTAACAATTTTATTTTCAAAAATTTTCCAGCTTTATTGAAGTTACGATTGACAAAAATTGTATTTAGGTTTCATATGATTTAAAGTACACAACACGATTATTTAGTATGCGATTATCGCAATAAACATCCATCACCTCACATGGTTACCAGTTACTGTCTGTGTGTGTGATGCGATCGGCTCTCAGCAGGATTTCAAGTCTACAATCCAGTCTAGATCTCTACTGACTGTCCAAGAACGAGGAGGCTGTTGCTCATTTAAACTAAACACCTCCTCTTCCCTACATTCGTTTTGTTTTTTCAGCTGGTTACCTTTGTTCTATTTCTTTTCACCAACTTAAAAAATATATATCTTGAACCCCTAATTTGCAAGATGGTAATTATGGAAACAGCCGTCGTGCTTACTATGACCAGGCATTGTTCTAAGCCTTTTACATGTCACATCTTGAAACAGTTAATTTTTAAACAAGAGACCCTGTTTTTTCCATTTTGCACTGGGCCCTATAAATTATGTAGCCTTCCCTATGAGTATTCATAGCTGGTCTGTTTTCTCACTATACCAGGAGTGTCTAAAGAACTGTGAACTGTTCACTCTTTCATTGCATCTTCCAGCACAGTGTCTGTCACAAAGGAGGTGCTCAGTAAACGTTTGCTGAATGAATAAGTGATGACTGAGAACAAACCTTCCTTCTAAACGTTATAATTTTGTAATGTTAAGGGGTAGCCTGGGATAATAGGCCTGGCTTTGGAGTCCATCACACATCTCCGCATGCCAGTTCTATCTTTACCGCTTGATAGCAAGGTGGGTGCCCAAAGAATGAGTTATCTAAAGTGAGACACTTGAGAGAGAAGGAACAGTGATAACCAGCCAGGGCAATAAGCTGGCACCACCCCTGACAGAACGGGCTGTGGTCACCCTACAGCCACACAGCCTTAGTCGCATGCTTGCGTAGGTGTCTCAACCTCTTTGAATCGCAGCTTCTTCATCTGGAAAATGAGTACATTTCCTGCCCTTGCACACTGGCTTTGGTCGGAATGACTGATGGACAAAGTGCATCCAATGAAACAAAGTATGGATGCACCGACCTTGGTGATTCTTAATCCCCAGGAGAGGAGCGCAAGACAGGTGTGGATGAAGGTAGGTTTGTAGACTGTGGAAGGTGTATTTGAGGAGGTCCTCACCTGGCGGCCTAAACCAAACTGTTCTTCTTTCACAGAGAGAGAAAATGAAGCGAGCACACAGGGAGGGAGGAGCCCCAGCTCTGGAGTCAGCCTTCCGGGGCCAAACACTGGCTTCTCCGGGCCCTGGCCGGCTGGGTTTGGACTCGAGTTCTGCCACCTGCTAATCGTGGGCTCTTAAGGTTGGAAGCACACTGCTTCAGTTCCTTTGTAAAGCTGAGGTGGGGGTGATACGTTTCTCAGAGGGCTGTTGCAAAAATTAAACATGACAGTGACACTCACAGTTTGGTCTGTGGACTAGTGCCAGTTTTTTTTTTTTTAATAAAATACATTTTTTATTGAAGTATATTTGATTTACAGTGTTCTTGGTGTACAGCAGAGTGATTCAGCCTTACATAGATATAATACAGAAATTTCAAGAAAGCTAGAAATGCGTAGCCATCTGACAGTGCTCTGACATCCAGACTCAGGATGGGCGGAATCCCGAACGGGCCGGAGACCAGTCTGAGCGTGAACTTTCATGGTGAGGCGCATGTGGTTGAGCTGCACACAATCCATGCACAGTAGAATCATTTGTTAGTTTGCAGTGGGCTGAAAATTTTAAATAATTAAATAAAACTGATACTTAACTGCAGACAGCTGAGAACCACTGCCAGGTATGTGATTAGCTCTCAATCAACAGTGTCCCCTTTACTGTTGCCATGATATTTATATTTAAAATTAGACCATATAGGCTTTCAAAAGACCCCATTATATATTAGCAATATTTTTAATAGCATTAAAAAGTTAAAAATAATTAAATTCTGCTCAATGGTAGAAGTTTTTAAGTCTAAAAACAATACTGTGCATATGTTTACACTAGATTCTTAATCAACAGCGTGGTCTTGATATTGAAGAAGTTACCTGGAAACACATCAGGCCACTTTAAAACCTCCTCTGAGGACACCAGGTTTTATGTGTAAGCTATTGATTAAAAAAAAAAAAAAAACAGAATATGGATTAACTGAACTTTTGCTTTTTACATCTAATGTTCTAAGGAAATTCAGCTCATTTTTAAAAAAAACTAAAACAGCAGTGTATGGTTGAAAATCTGAGAGAAATGTTTCTTTGAATTTAGAGCTAAAAAAATCACATTAATGGAAGGAATAAGATGCCCAGCCCTGTGAGACCTTCGTCTACACTCCAGGCCCATCTGACTTGCCTTGGGGGTCAACATTGGGGTTGTATGATTTTTCAAGAGGAACTAAGATCAAGACTTGCATTGAAAAAAAAAAAAAAAAAGACGGATACACTCAGGATGTTTTACAGAAAGCTTAGACTGGGCAGTTCTGACTAGTTTCACCCTTTCACTCCACACCCCTGCTTGTAAAACAAGCCAACTCACAATTATCCATCCCAACAGGTGGAAGCTTTGGGTATTCCAAAACAGTGTTTGATACAAAAGCTAATCATATTCAATTTTGGAGGACATTACATGAAAAACATTTTTAAAGTTAAATTTTGCAGACTACCTAGACAAAAATTAAAATGAGTCTCTGAGACAGAGTTTTTCCCACATTAGAAGTGTTGTAAGAAAGGAACAGTCAACAGAGGATTGAGGATTTTAAAATATTACTTCTTATAACAATGAATTTTTTAAAAAATCCATGAGTTTATACTGATTCTAATAAGATATATGATAGAAGGAAAGGAAAGCTCTTTCCTGCAGTAGAATGTTGACTGACAAATGTAGAAAGATTGACAAAAAGTATCATATGGCAGCACTGTCATAAGCAATTCAGACAAAATTCAATATTGGCTGGTAAATGAGTATAGGGTGGATGTCTGGAAGGTGGGGGGAAATAGGGGATTTTCATAGGCTGGAAGTATCTTCCCAGATTGCTTTTTAAGGGAAGAATTGTTTCTTTAAAGTGCAAAAATCTGGCAAACACCACCCTAACCAAGTTAGCAGATTTAACATTACCAATAATGGAGCAGCTGACACCCTTTCCTCCTGGTGTGTGAGGTAATGACAATATTATTTCTACGGTATTCTTGCCCTGCCCCCCAAAAGAAGAAAAAAAGCAAAGCCTAAAACAAATCAACAATCAGACAAACCCAAATCGAGAAACTTCTATAAAACTGGTCTGCATGCTTTAAAAATGTCAGTGACAAAGGTTGAGAAAGTGTTTCAGATTAAATGGAA
Organism: Camelus ferus; assembly: GCF_009834535.1. NCBI lineage: Eukaryota > Metazoa > Chordata > Mammalia > Artiodactyla > Camelidae > Camelus > Camelus ferus. The sequence continues at coordinate 37,389,881 of NC_045709.1, forward strand.
ACTGAAAAGACATAACAATGGAATTCATTGTGTGATCCTGGATGTAAAAAAATGCAATAAGGACAGTACTGAGACAACTGGTAAAACGTAACAACTGTATATTAGATAATAAAGTTGTACCGATGTTAAATTTCCTGAATTTATTCATTATACCATGGTTATGTAACAGAATGTCTGTGAATGCTGACATATTTAGTGGTAAAGAATTATGTCTGCACTGACTCTCAAAAGGTTCAGCAAAAAAATGATTGTATATGTGTTATATAATATATTAAATGTTATAACATGTGATAGATATGTACATTGTAACATGTATAATATGTACCATATACACATAATAATTTTCATTACATATGTGATCCTGGATCCGAAACCATATGTGTATCTGTTCATCAGGAGAGAGCAAATGTAGGAAAAAATGTTAAGTGAGTGAACCTAGAGGAATGATTGCACAATTCAACGTACTATTACTGCAACTTTTCTGTACATTAAAATTTTTTCCAAGATAAAAAGTTAGAGAAAAACTTCTCACAGCTCAAACACAGAGAGAAGAATCAACAGTCAGATGAGCAAGGGTTGACTATGTGGCCCATAAAAGTCACCAGACAAGGCCTGGTTTTGTGAGTATCATTAGCACAGCTCCCCGAGTCTAGATTGGGGTGAAAGCTCCGAAATGTGCACAGCCTCGCAGTGGGGCAGGTGGAGTTGAGATGCTTCTGCTGACAAACTACTGCTCACAGAAGCAGGATACGGCATTAGGGGATTTTTTTTTTTTAAGGCTATAATAATGCCAAGTGCAGAATCACCCATGAGCCACATTCCCAGGACTGTGCCTTTCACTCCACTGTTGTTAGAGGGAGTGGCCCCTGTGGGGCGCCCTGTGCTCTGAGCAGGGCAGGGTGGGGGGGTCAGCCAACGGCAGAGCTGCAGTGAGGAGTGATGCCCGGGGCCCCCACGGGAAGCTGAAACAAATCGCTGCTCATTGCTGCTCAGCAGAAGCGCTGCAGACTCCCACAGAGTGTGTGTTCCAGTGTAAATTCATTTTCTCTAGAAGGCTCTCTTTTTTCCCATGACACATAGATCTTTCTACCTGGAGTTGTGCCGATTAAGTTTATTCCGCTATGCCTTTTTTTGATGACAATAAACCAGCTACTTTTCATTAGTTTTCTTAAAGACCTGGTGTAACTGATGCGACTCTGCCACTAGTGGACTTTACAAGGAAGCATCATTGTTCTTTTGATGCTACTTGTATATGTAGGGACCGAGCCAACACGCAAGCACACGGGAGAAGGTTAATGATTCTAGAATCCCTTTCCTCCAAGTGGGAAGCCATTTTCAAGAAAGTTCACCTTGGCAATGTGAGATAATGCTGAGAAACAGGGATGTCTGATTTCATACCTCTGGTCACTTTAAAGTTCTATTGCAATTTGCAGACTTCTTACACCAAATTTTCCAGTTTTGCCCTTCTTGTTTTATGGCAAACACAGTGAAAGTAATGAAGATACAATGTGTTCTCCAATTCACAGGGATTAAAACAGGCAATGTCCGCTGTTGGCATGGAAACAGCCAACTAAGCTCTTTCAGACAAGCTGGTAGAAATGTGAATTGTACACACTTTCTAAAGTGTCACATGGTAACACAAGTCAAGGTCCTTGAAATGTTTCAATATTTTGGCTCAAAAATTTCTCTTCTAGGAAACCATCCAAAGGATATATTTATAAATTCCAGCAACAACAAAAAATACATTCAAAGATATTTGCTGCTATTTTACTTATATCAAAAATGGAAATAAGCTAACTTCCAGAAAGTCCAAATTTGGTACACTCACGCAGTAAAATATTAAACAGCCAATAAAATATTCTTGGCAAAGATACTTTAATGATACAGGGTAAATACTCATTTTATAATATTAAGTAAGAAAAATTATCTAAATTTTTAACACTTTGTAAAGCACACATATCTTTGATAACTTTAAAATTAAATAATCAAAAGTTAACAATAGTTATCTCTGACTGGTTTGATTATCACTGATTTTTATTTTCATAGGTTTTCTGAATTCTCCAAATTACCTACAATGAACATGGGTTAATCTTAAAGTTCAGAAAATATGTAAAGAGAAGTCACAGTGCTTCCTTTCAGTTAGGATGAAGTGAGGAGTTTGTATTTTAGTTATGAACAATATCTCATCTATCCACACAGAAGCTCCTAGCTTCAATATCTTGACATCAGATACTCCCATTAACTCCTAAGTTGCATGACTCTTCAGAAAAGTTTTGTCATGGTCTGCATGCCTTTCCAGTGTCCCTTTTCTTTAGCAATATCTGGCCAGTTTGAAAATTCCCATGTATTCCCATTAAAAATATAGGCCATATGAATACTGGACTTATTAAGACTGCATTTAAAAATAATTTTGAATGACACTTAAAAATTTTTTTCATATTATATTTCCTTTAACCCAACATGTACCAAATATCATCATTTCAATATGTAATGATATTAAAATTATTAATGGGATATTTTACATTTAGAAAAATCCTATGTCTTTAAACTCCGGTATGTATTTTACACTTACAGCAGGTCAATTCAGATGTCAGATTTTCCTCAGAAATACTTGGTCAGTATTTAGTCTCATAAAACTTACAGTTGTAAAAGTAAATTCACATACTCAAGTTATTCTAGACACACTTGAAAGTTTTCTAATAACTTTTTAAAAAATATTTTTTATTGATTTATAATCATTTTACAATGTTGTATCATCTAATAACTTTTTGAGTCCTTGGGTCCACTTTTTATAATTTTCTCTCTCCTCCCTGCTGTACTTTTTTTTAAAATTATTTTTTCCTTTCAGTTTTACAGAGTTATAGGCTATATACAGCACTATATAAGTTTAAGGTGTACGCCATAATGATTTGACTTACGTACATCATGAAATGATTATCACGATACATTACATAAACATCCATCATCTCAGATACAAAATTAAAGACTATAAAAAAAATACATTTTCCCCTGTGATGAGAACTTTTAAGATTTACTATTAAAAACCTCCATACATAGCACACAGCAGTGTTAATTGCACGTACCATGTTGTACATTACATCCTTAGTACTTATTTCTAACTGGAAGTTTGTTCTGTGTGACTGACTGACTACCTTCATCTATCTCCAGCCCCACCTCTCCACCCCTGGCTTCTGGTAACCACAGTTCTGATCTCTTTTTTAATGACTGAGTTTGTTTGCTTTTGTATAACTGACCTACAGCACTATGTTAGCTCCTGTTACACAACATAGTGATTCCATATTTCTACACAGTCCAAATCACTGTCATAAATCTAATGAACATCTGTCACCATACAAAGTTATTATATAATTATTGACGAGCTTCCCCACGCTGTGAGGACACTTTTAGGACATATAATCATTCATTTCTCAAATTTTGGAAAAAAATTTGTTATAAATACATAAATATCACTGTGAAAGAGCTAAGAAAACCAAGTTAACAGTGATGAAGACATCCTACATTGTCAATGCAACTTCCCAAACAGCCACGATAATGTTCTACCCTATGTCAGATCTAGTTTTTACTGAAATTTTGGCTTTGAAATTACACAATGAGTCTAGATATGCTGCCACATGTCTTCTGGGGGAGGCACCTAAAATCAGTCTTAAGGCAAAGAGGAAGGTTAGGCAAATTTCCCTGAGCAACTTGGTGTTTTTCCACATTGTAACAATGATCCAGCTTCTGATTTACATGTGTGGGGGTGAAAATGCCGATGACAATTGGGAACCTGAGACAATTACTCGTTTGGGTGGAATTTGGACTCTCAGGTCTTTCTTAAGCAGCTGGAGGTGAGGACTGGTGGGTAGACTGTATCAACAAGCCAGCCCAGCTCTGATGTCCACGGCTGGACCTCAACATGTCCAGTCCTCAGAGGAGAACAGGTTAGCTGTCTGTAGATAGGTAGCTTTTAGTTCCTGTTTTTACTTTCTCATCTTTCTACCCTCTCCCTCTAGTTAGAACATGACTCCAGCTTAAAGGATTTCCTGACTGTTAGTCTTTAGGATGGAGATGGATAGTCTTTTTGAGAATCAGTTCTATACTGGAGTCAACAGTAGTCATTCCTATCTGACAAATATATCAGTATAATGATTTCATCAGTGCTAGGAGTAGGTAGACCAGGTAGCCAACCATGTATTGTGCTTTAAGGAGCCCAGGGGAAAATCCTCTACACAATGTTCCTCACTGAAGATTCAAAGGCCATCATTGGTGATTCAACTTGTGCTCTTTCCTTGAGGTCCTTTTAAAACTAAGATCCTGTAATCTTATGAAGGTGTAAAACATTAAGTCACTAACACTTTAACTCTGAGTTTGCCATTTTGCTTTCTCTCTAATAGAAGATACCATGCATAATTTGGGAGAGTGGGTGTTTTGACTCATCTTGAAGGGAAGAATTCCTCCTCAGTAAACATGACAGAAACTTCAGTAAAGATATTTCAACAACCGGGTTGCACAATAATATTGAATCACAGTAAGAAAATTTCCAATGTCCTGGATAACACACAGGCAATTGAACTTGGCTTCAATCTGTGCAGCCAGATAGACAAATCTTGAGTACCACCTACCCACCAGTCTCACCTATTAGGCCAAAATAACACTCAAATCCACTCTGGATCAGAACTGGTTAAAGGATCTTCCAGCCTGTGACTTGGAGTTCATCATTCTGGGGAGAAGGAAGTTGAAGAAGAGGAGACGGCCAGCCTACTTCAGGGACCAAGGCAGTTTCTGAGGGCAGCCAGGTCTCTCTCACTCAGGCCTGGCTAAACACGGCTTCCGGACATGGCACAGCAGAAGAATAATCAGTGTTGGTGGAAAGAATGAATGGCTTTCATACTGAGTACTTGTTGAACAGATTGATCCTTATTTCAGGCAAAAAACTATCATCTACATCTCAACATCAAAAAATTCAGTGGTAGCTGTAACTTTTAGACAGCTGATTGGAGGCAGTGCATTTGTGTGTTGAGTGTGCTGAGTTACGCCAGTTCTGTCTCTGTTCCTTTCCCTCTGCTTTAGTGCAGGCAGTATCTACCAGCAGCCGGGCCCATCCCTAGTATTTCTGGCCCAGAGCAAGAGCACAAATGGAGACCTGCAGATCACATGTCTCAGTATGAAAAGCTATAAATCACACTCACGAAGTGTTCAATAAAATAGGTGTTATCCTCCCATCCTGATAATCCTTCCGAACTACCTGAAAGGCCTGATTCGAATTTAGAGTTCTTGGATTCTCAGAGTTCTTGCTGAAACGCAGAGGTGTGGGGAGAGCGGGCCCATGTCCTCAGCTCACACCTAAAAGGATCTCATTTACACAAGTAAAGACACCCCAGACGGCACAGGCAAGTTCCGTCCACCTCTCTACACTCGCAAGTGGGACCTCCCATGCCCAGGACTACTCACGCCTGTGGTGTCAGTGTGGCCTGGTGCAATCGCCCTTGGCAGGAGAGACTCAGGCAACAGGCCCGTGCGGGTTCTTGCTGTGGGCTGGGCCATTTGGGCAGCCCATTCCGGGATCCTGGGTACCTATAGGGTCTAGGTCAGTGCTTCTGGATCTTTACGGTACCTATAATCCAGCTGGGGATCTTGTTAAAATGCAGACTCTTGTTAATGGGCTAAGGGTCAGAGGGCAGGGCTGAGAGCCTGCATCGCTAACCAGCATCCAGGTGAAGCTGATACTGCTGATCTGAGGACCACACTTGGCCAAACGAGCACGCCTGAAGGAATGGGCTCTGGGTAGATGTGGCCCCTTGGCTCTCAGACGCTTCACCCCATAGGGACTGGCTGGGTCGGCAGAGGGGTAGACTGGGGTCCTCTGAAGTGTGAGGCTCAGGGCACAGGCCTCTTGCTCTGGTCTAAGGGTGGTCTCACATCCCCTTTGCATCAACGGGCTCAGTTCCCACACTGCCACCTGGGTCCTCCCCTCCCAACTCTGCCACCGGCCTTTCATCTCCCACCTGCTCCCCCTAGTCAAGTTCCTCTTGGCTCCTTTCTCTGCTGGGTTCTCACTTCCTCCCCCGCTTTTCTCTTCCGCCAGGAAACAAATGTAAAAATAACACTTGAAAAATACTCAAAATTAATGCTGAGGAAATCAAGTTTTTGTTTTCTTGGGATGTAAGTAGGCAGTCACAACAACCAGAGACACAGCCTCCCCAGTCCAGTGCCTGGCTGTTTTCATGAACAGAATCCTATCTGCTCACGCATTACCTGAAATCAGGATTTCCAAACATAAATGTTCACCGGAGTAGAGCTGACTAGATTTTTCTCCTATATTTTTTATTTTGACAGGGCTAAAAAAGCTGCTATCTCACTATCTCATGGAATCAAACAGGCTTCTAAAAATAATCCCTGCAAGTTTGTGTTACAGACGGGAGTCACATCTCCAGGCTCCTTACCTGTTACTGCAAGGACGCTTAATCCTTCGACTTGTGTTCAAGTATTTACACTGGTTTTGAGTTCTTTTCTTCTTTGCAAGGCTGCTTTTCACTATTTGCTTGAGTTATTTGAACAGGTGGCTTTGCACTACCGGTGTTCATGTGAGGCTTTTGTCTGCTTTGAGACTGCCTAGGGAAGCATTTGAGGGAGATGTTTCTATCTTGCTAAACTATTCACACCTGTTCTGATAATCACCTGCGTGGAACTTAAATACCCTTCCAGAGAGGTCTTCCCCTAACTGGACACGTGCTCATAAGGCAGAGGCCCTGCGGACGGTGGAAGTGGGAATCCGCCGTTTCCTCTTTTCTGGCTCACGTGACAAGCAGCCCAGGGGCTCCGTCCTGTGGCGCGGGGCTGGGGGCCTCTCTGGGGGATCCTCGCTGGATTTGGCCAGTGGCTGGTGCAGGGGGGCGCGCCAGCCTCCGGGGGCCGCAGCAGACCACGCCCTGTTTCCCATCCCGCGGCCCCCGCCGCCTTCGTCGCTTGGCGGGCGATCACAGGCGGCCGCCCCGGGACGCGCCGCGCGCGCTCCCTGGCCGCACATCACAGGCGCCCGCCCTCCGCGGGCCGGCCCGGGAGCCCGCCTGCTCGCTGGAACGCGATCACAGGCCGGGCCTCCGGGCCCCGAGGGCGGGGAGCGGCGCGCGCGGGCCGCGGGGGACGGCGAGCGTGGGCGCCTTCCCACGGGGACGTCCAGGGCTGGGCGACGGCTTCTCCCGGCTGCCCGCAGCGTGTCTTCCTCCGGTGGGAAGGCGGCGCGGGCAAGGGAGGCGAGCTTGCCAGCTCTGGGGCCAAATGGAGGCCCCCTGCTAAGCGGCCCCAGGAGGGGCTGTGTAGACACCACAGTCAAGGCCACGCGGTAGCCACGGAGTGTGGACTCCTAATCGGGGGCGCGCTGAGGATGGGCACTTCTAGAATGTTTTTTTGAGGGAGCCTGCACTCTTAGCTCTTAGTTCCCTGATCGCAAGAAAAGAAAAAATGAAGTGCGCGGGGAATAGGCACGGCCGGCTTGGATGTAGTTTGAAGCGATCCCATCCTGCCCACAGACGTGCGTGTGCTGATGCCCAGAGAGCTCTCACCTGGCCGCCATCCTCACCTGCGCGCTGTACGTGGGCTCCTGAGCTGCCTTCCCTTGTGTATTAACTGCAGGCTCGCAAGGCGCCTCAAGGAAGCAGGAGTGCCCAGCACTCTTCACCTCCATGGATGGCCCCATACCCACAATGACCATCCAGACCGCTGTCCTCTCTACTGGAGGGAGAGGAAAGCTGGCAGCTGGCGTGTGAATGTAGGGCTTCCCATCTAGTGGACAGCCCATCCGAGGACTCTCATCCTCTGGCCACAGTGCTTCTTTCAGAAATGAGCAGTGACCTGAGGCCTAAACCATCAGCATATGATAGGGTGAGTGGCAGGGGGGGCACAGGGGAAACCAGACGGAATATAATAAAAAAACACACAAGTATGAAATGCACTGACTGTAAGAAGCAGTAACACGTTCTGAACCCAGAAACACAGTGTACGTTAGGGAAGGCGGTAGATGGTGAGGCTGGAAGATAGGTTTAAGAGTGTATTATGAGGAGTGCTTACAGGCACAGCATACGAATTTTATCTTAAAAGGGCCGGGGTGGGGGTAAAAAAACAAAAGTAATTTTTAAACTTAAAATTTACATGATTAGATTTGGGTTTTTGGAAAGTAATTTTGGTGTCACTGTGGAGAAGGGATGGATCTAAATGGAGAGAGATGAGGGCCAGACACTGATTAGGAGGTGGACGAAGTGGGCTGGGGAAGAAATTCTACAGAGCTGGGGAGTTACAAGACATTCTGGAAACTTAGAGGACATCCATGTCACTTGGATGAATGTGGTCGTGGTATAGAATTCGTCTTATCTTCTTCATGGTGGTTGATAATGTATTCTAAGGAGCAGAGACAGAAGGAGGGAAGGAAAGTTTCCAAACTTTTCTTAAACCACAGAATAACAAAAAAAAAAAATACCATATTGACATAACATTATCAGGAGTTCAAAAATGTCTCAGATTAAATGCATGAAATTATCAAAATTTGATTGATGTGCTTGTTTAAAGGTGGGTTTATTGAGGTATATTTTATATAAAAGAAAATTCACCAATTTTAAATGTACAATTTGATGAGTTTTGAAATGTATATAGTCATGTAACCAACCCCATAATCAATATATATAACATATCCAAATCCCTTATGTCCCTTTGAGATCAATCCCTTTCTTGTACCTCCAGCCCTTGGCCACCACTGATAAGGTTTCTATTTCTATACTGCTGCCTTTTCTAGTACATCATACAAATAATCATACGGTTTGTAGCCTTTTGAATCTGGCTTCTTTCACTTAGCAAAGTGCTTTTGAAATGCATCCATGTTGTTGCATTTACCAGTAGCTAGTTCTTTCTTATGGCTGTGTTATATTCCACTATATGGATGTATCACAATTTGTTTATCCATTCACTAGTTGATGGACATTTTGGTTGTGTAGTGGACTGAAGATACATTTTCATCCTAATCCACGGAACCTGTGAAAATGACAGTATGTGGCAAAAGATGTGATTAACTTAAGGATCTCCAGAGGAGGGATTTATCCTGGATTCTCCAGGTGGGTCCTAAGTACCATCACATGTATTCTCATAAAAGAGAGGCTGAGAGAGTTTAGAGATAGGCACATGGAGGACAGGTGATGTGATGATGGAGCAGAGAGAGATGCAGCCCTGAGCCAAGGAATGCCATCAGCCACCAGAAGCTGGAAGATGAAGGATTCTCCACTAGAGCCTCCAGAGTGAGTGTGGCCCTGCTGGAACCTTGATTTTGGACTTCTGGCCTCCAGAACTGTAAGAAAATATATTTCTTTTGTGTTAAGCAATAAATGAGAATTCCATCTTCTCCATATCCTCACCAACACTTGGTATTGTGAGTCTTTTTAATTTTAGCCATTCTAATGCGTATGTGGTGGAATCTCAATTGGTTTTAATTTGCACGTCCTTAATGACTAGTGATGTTGAACATCTTTGCATCTGTTTATTTCCTATGTAGATTTTCTTTAGTGAGAGCTTTGTTCAAATACTTTGCTCAGTTTTTATTGAATTGTCTTTTTGTTATAGATAATGTAGATGCTTTTAACATACACTATAACTGACCATAACTTATACAAATTTAACTATATTTTATTGAGGACAAACTGCAAATTATATAAAGTATAAAATAAAGCATCTTTCAGTTTACACTTTATATTGTAAAACACAACATGCTGAATAGGTTTTTTTGAATTGAAATAGAGTTGAGTTACAATATTGTGTTAGTTTTAGGTGTATTTTATATATATACAATGGAATACTACTCAGCCATAAAAAGAATGAAATATTGCCATCTGCAGCAACATGGATTGTCCTGGAGGTTATCATACTAAGTGAAGTAAGTCAGAGAAAGACAAATATTATATCACTTATGATTGAAATCTAAAAAATAATACAAATGAATTTATTTATGAAACAGAAACAGACTCACAGACAGAGAAAACAAACTTATAGCTACCAAAAGGGGTGGTAGGGAGGGATAAATTAGGAGTCTGGGATTAACAGATACATACTGAGTAGATTTTTAACGAGCTCTATTTCATGTCCCTCCCTTTGTCAGGTGCTAACATTTAGAACAATGGGGCTGAGTCAGAACTTCATATCAGGTTCAACATCAAGTCTCTTCATTTATTTTGTTTTTGTTGGAGCACAGAGGGTGTTGTGGCAAAGGGAAGGAGAACACAAAGTGTGTGTTTTGCAATATTTGGGTATCTTTTCAATGGGCTGCTCCAAAAATCATTAATTATTTCATCTTGGATAGCTCACCTTCCAGTTTTTCAGGATCTGGAGACTGAACTTCTTCATCTTCATTCTGAATTGTTCAACTTTTTGTTTGTTCAGAGCCACAAGACTGGCTTTTTGTTTAAAACTGCCATCTTTCAGATCTATCCATGAGAGAAGTCAAGTAGAATAAATGTTTTAATACATAATGAGCACTGATACTCTCACAAATGTGTGCTGAGATTATAGGACTCACAACAGGCTGGTAATTGTTGAGCAGACAGCACGCTGCGTACCTGTCCATGGGCATCTTACATGGACACACCAGGTGTCCTTACTTCCTACTCCCCCCAGGTTGTTGTACCATTGCAAAAGGGAGATGTCCTATTTTAATAATAATCTCTGTATAAATATATTTAACATTGGTCTTATATATATTTAACACGTCTATTTAAGAAGATACATTCTTGCATAGAATTTTTTTTTTTAAGAATTACCTATTAAGGTCATGGACCATTCTAAGAATTTCTGTACCAGGCAGATTCATACTAATTATTTAAACTCCAGATAAGTCGAATTCAAACTTTAGCAGGTGTCATAGTCTCCTGGGGAAGAGGCTGGTTACCATGGAGATTCCTGTTCCAGTCCCCACACACTCTACCCACTGGGCATTTGAGGACAGAGATACAATGAAGGCTCTCTCATCAAGCCTCCATTCGAATTTCCTGGAGCTCATTTCTGTAACCATTCAGACAGGTGAGGACTACTCTCTCAGCACATCCAGAAAGGAAAATTTAAAAAATTTCCCTTCTGAGTTCTTTCTGGAAAATATGAAGTTGCAAAATTCTTTCATAAAATAGTTCCCTAGGGAGCTGTTATCTTCAGGAACCTGCTCATATTCCCTTGAATTGCACCAGGCAATGAGTTTGTATGATACCATGTGGGGTCCAGCCACCCCTTTTCCCGTGCATCTGGGCAGAGAACAGTTCCACAACACATTCTTAACTTGGGGACTTTTTATATTCCACAGAAGGACCCTCTCAGGGACCTTTTCTTCCATTCGGCCAGACCCAAACTCAGGCATTTTGATTTTATTATGACTTATGATCAGCAAGAGAGACTTGAGTTTGGAAGAAACTCAGAGGTTCCTTGGCAACCACACCAAATTTCTCTTCCTATATCTTCCTAAAAAGTGTAGATTATACAGAAAAAAAGGAAATCCAAGAATAGGCTTGAGTAGCTCATAGTCCTCTTTGGAAAATATGCAAACAGACTCTAATAGGATACAAGAGAGCAAAACAATAAATGTTGCACAAAATGGTTTTCACAGACAAACCTGAAAACCGGGAATTTCTCGGTCAAATTGTGTCAGGTGGGAGAGGTCGCAGTGAAACATCCAAGTACAAGAAATGCCAACAGACTCACATTCAGAAGCACGTGGCTTGTGGGAAAGGCACCGACCAATACAGAGAGCTAAAGGAGATATTCTAAAGGAACATTTGAAGTATATCAGCATGTATATCTAAATTCCTTAATTATTGTGTTCAAAGGAGCAGATATGAAGGTGCCATAACTGTCTCCCAAAAATTTACTTTAGGGAGGAACCTTTGCATGCTCGCTTTTAATCCTTAGGCTGTTTTCAGAGAGAAAAAAAAAGTCAGATGAAGTCCTTCCAGCCACGTCTAATTATGCAAAGGAAGGAAATAATATGCCTTTCTTAATACAAAGAAGAAAAATTACAACTGACTTCACGTTCCTTTGATGAACATGATGCCTTTCATTGTGTCTCTGTGTGTGAAAGTTTTGGTGATGTATTTTTGTTTGTTCTGTGTTTTGTTTTGTTTTAGGGGGGAGTTAATTAGGTTTATTTTTTTATTTTTTAAAATGGAGGTAATGGGGATTGGACCCAGGACCTCATGCACCCAAGGCAACTACTCTATGACTGATATACACCCTCCCCCCGGTGATGTATTTTTAAGATGTAACTTTCTACAGGGAAAGGTCTAGGAGATCTCTTTCTTCAGTAAGCTCCTGGGTGATGATTGACCAAAAGAACCAGAGAAGGCGGGCAGAGCTGCAGACTAAGCTCATGCATTCATTCACTCACTCATTCATCCGTTCCCATATATAGTACTTAATAGGTGAGCAAATGAGCTAACAATCTGTCACCCTCTTGCAGTTTCCAGAGACTTGGTGGGGGAGTATAGAATGGGACCTGGCTTTCACAGCAGAAGACTGAGGGTCATTTCTGATCATTGAACGGAATTAACCTACTTCAGAGGACTTCCAAGGAAAGTGGAATACAGCACAGAAGCTAGGGGTTCAACTGAGAACCCCAGGGTTCACCAGTCCCAGCTGGACAGAAAGATTGCCTGAGAAGCTTTTAAAAAAGCTAGACACCACCCCTCAAATCCTGCTTGTAGGTTCAGAGGTGACCTGGACATCAGTCATTTTTTAAAGCTCTCCAAGCAAATCTGATGTGTAGGCGGGGCTAAGAATCACTGACCCAAAGGCCATGGAGACATTCCATAATGAAGAGAAACTGGTAGATCTAATTTTAAGAATCTGCTTAGTAAACACATTTCAGGTAGAACATTTTGGAAGTTTCAAAACCTCTGTGACAGAGAAGCAAAGGGCAGTACTGGAGGCAGGAAAAGCTGTGTCTGATCACGGATTCCACCTCTAACTGGCACCAGCCTTTGACAAGATATTTCTTTAAGCCTGTATTGCCCCCGAAATAGGAACAATACCTCACAGGGCTTTTATAAGGAAATCAGATAGTCAGACGGTGTCTAGCATTGTGCCGAGTTCCCATCAATGGGGGAGGTTGAAAAATGACTCCCCCCCCCAAAATATATGAAGTCAAATCCCTAGGATCTGTGAATGTTACCTCATCTAGAAAAAGGGTCTTTGCTGATGTGACTCAGGGTCTTGCGATGACAAGGTCATCCTGGATTAGCCAGGTGGGCCCTTAGTCCTATGACAAGTCTCCTTATAAGAGAGGCAGAGGGGGACTGAGAGGGGACACACAGAAGAGGAGGCCACATGAAGATGGGACAGGGATGGAGGACGCGGCTGCAGGCCCAGGAACACCGGAGCCAGGGGTGGCAGCTCCCCACCCCAGAGCCTCCAGAGACAGCCGACCCTGCCAGCACCTTCCTTCTGGACTCTGACCTCCTGAAGCAGGAGAGGATTCATTTCTGTCATCTTAAGCCACCAATTTTTTTCTGGCAGCCCCAGCAAACGAATGCAGTAAGAATTCAGTGAATGCCAGCTTAGTTCGTGACCAGCGTGGACCAGAAGGCTCTGGAGAGGCAGTGTTGGGGTTCACCTTCAGGCAGAAGCCAAGCCCATTGATGGTGGGTCTAAAGATGCTTCTGGAGCAGAATGAACACTCGGACACAGAGAACAGACCATTCACTCAACAAGTCCAAGTAGAGGGCGCTAAAAGTCCCCTCTCGGGCTTTCTTTCATAGGGAGACTGGGATGTGATTACAGACATGGTCCACAGTGACGTATCTACACACACCCACCGGAGTGGCTAAAGACGGACTATGCCAAGGGGTGGCAAGGACGTGGAGTGCCTGGCACTACTGTGGGTGTGTAAAATGGAAAACAGTACTTTCTTAAAAAGATAAACTTACCTCAACATGTTACCCAGCTATTCCACTCTCAGGCATTTACCCCAAAGAAATGAAAATATATATTCACACAAAGATTTGTACTAATTTTTCATAGCACTTAATTGTAATCCCCCTCAAATGGAAACAGCCCCAATGTCCCTCAACAGGTGAATAGATCAACAAAATTGTTGTGCATTCATACAATGAAATCCTGATTATCAATAAAAAGGAACCGTCTACTGATAGCCTTAACAACTTGAATGAACATCAAAGCCATTTTGCTGGGTTAAACAGATCAGATACAAAAGAGTCTACACTGTATTATTCCACTTCTATAAATTTTTAGAAAATGAAAACTAGTCTCTAATGATAGAAATCAGATGGGCGGTTGCCTGGGGATATGGGGCAGGGTTCAGAGGGAGCCGGGAGGGCTCCCAGGCCAAGGGGCACAGGGAAGCACTGGGAGTGATGCGACTGTGGTGTCTCATTAGTGGTTGTGATTTCCTGAGTGTATAAAGCTGCCGAAACGGTTCAAAATTCGTATTTAAAAAATGTGCAGTTCATTTCTTGTAAATTATGCCTCAAGAAAGTTGTCAAAAAAGAAATTTCAGCCCCCCCCACCTCTAGAAGAGCATGTAGGCCAACTGGAGGGCCATTGGGAATCCAAAACTTGAGAGAATTTAGAACCAACCGAAAGGAGTGATGGAAGGGAAGAGGCTCTGGATCAGTGTAATCAGAGGAGTAGTGAAAGTTGACATGTTTCACAGTTGTGCAATAATGATTTAAGTGGGTGAGTGAGCAATGCAGTGAGACACAGGGTTTCCCCATCTCAGTTTGGCTCTCCTTTCTTGAGGGCAGGAGACTTCCTGGGTGTTGCTCGAGTCCACTCCCTGCTGCCTGAAGAGGATCCTTGTTGGTTTGTGTGATCAGGGAGACGTTCCCTCCAGTGCTGCTGGTGGTTACTCCTCTCCTCCAGGCTCAGGCTGAGTGCAGGGCAGGGAGAGCTCGCCTGACCCTCTGACCTGGCTTCCCAGTGAAAGAAAGCCCCCAGAAGAACTACTAGCACCCCCACTCCAACTTCTTGAGTGGACGGTTTGTTCCTCTCTGTGTCTGAGGTGTATTCCGCTGCAGAAGCATCTTTAGACGCATCGCAAAAAGCCTTCTGTCTCTTTGAACATGGCGGAAGCATTGTTTTCACTTTAAAATGGGATAAAATGCTTATAAAGAAAGTTGCAAAATATTGGAAAGTGGGAATAAAGGGCAACATTTCTTGCCAGTCCCACCTTTCAAATAGACACACAAATAACTTTCATTTTCCCCCCATTTTTTTCTACTTGAAGGCTTTTTAAAAAAGCAATTGTCATTATACTACACACAGAGCTTTGCTTCCTGCTTCTTTATCGTTACCTCCTGACCACTTTTCTGTGTTATTACGCAGACTTCATAGATATCATCTTTAATGGCTGTGTGATATTTCATTGAGTGGATATGCCATTGTTAGCCAGGGCCCTTCTAGCAGAGAGTTTGAGACAGATGGTTAGATGGTGATTTCACACAAGACAGTCAGATTTCACTCAAGATGTAAAAGGAGGAGGCCCGAGGGGTGAATGATCCCTGGCCTGGAGTAGGTGTCAGACTTTGGTTCAGACTGAGTTATTAGCTGGTGACCTTGAACATGTGTCATTACCTCACTATGGCCTCTTACTTGCTTATCCATAAGTCATGTCCATGTAGCTGTTTAAGTTTCCTTCCAGCTTTAAGATTCTGGGATTCTATGATTTACACTACTAAACCAAAATGCCTGATTTTGGGCATCCAGGCTCCTTAACAATCCATTCATTCTTCATACACCTGAAAGATAGAAGGCATCTGATGGGTTATTTTATGTTGAGTTGAACTGAAATGAATATTTTATAGTGAATTGAATTGAATTGATTTGAGTTCAATAAACTTCCAGTAGATCTTACTTCAATAGACCTCAGTAGGAGGAGAAACAATTTACTTTAATTCCTTCATTTACAGAAATGAGTGTTTGGAAAGATGTGACTTGTTTCCTGTACATTCATTCACTCAGGATAGTCCTAATTCACTTCATGTCACATTGTTGAGAAAGACCAAAGTCAACACAACAAGTCTCAGTTTCAACAGTGCCACAGGAATCAGGCAACAGAAGAGACCAGGCGGACAAGGACACAGGCAAAGTACACATCTTATTAACATCTGTAATTAAAATAAATCTTCAGGCTTGGAAAGGCTCCTCTGAATTACACGGAGATCACTGGATTTGTTCCATACGTAACTACTTTAAATTTGCAAGATTGTACGCCTCCAAAAATAATAGGAGAGACTCCTGCCTGGCTGTCTGGAGCCCGATAAACAACTCCATTAATTAAAAGGTGCAAGTCATTAGCATATGTTACTACTATTAATCTGTACTTTAATGTAATTTACATTTGCTTCGTTATGCCAGGTTAAACTCTCTGCTTTTTCTGAGCTTTCTTTTTCTTGCTTTTTTGAACCAGCAGTTTTTATTTTATGTTTACTAAATCGTATTATTATGAGTAAGGGTAATCTATTTCTGTATGAGAACAAATCCAACATTAAGAATTTAACCACTCCTTAGAGAAATTAAAGATGCAGAGTAAATACTTCAAAAGCAAAAACATTAGTATCTAGAAATATAAAATCAGCACATACAAATGGCTATTTAACCACTTCTCCCAAATGATTTTGCCATGCAGTGGTTTTTAACTTCACCCAGAGTGTCACATCACGGCTAGAACAATAACAACAGAGAAGAATATAAGAAAATATAACAGGTATAAAATGATGGTGTGTCTTTGGTGTTCCTCAACAGGAAAAATGAGAGATGGGGGAAACAAAGTAAAAATACATTTCCCCTAAATGTCTTATAATTCTTAATAAAACACTTTAGCATAGCAAACTGTTTTCCTAAAACTAGGATAAAAATACAATCACCTCATTTTCTTTTAGTCTTCAGTTTGTTTTTCATGAATGGTAGAAGCTTTGGGTAATTGAACTCTTTAAATTGCTATGAAAGTCTGTACACTTTCTTTCCAGCCTGGAAAATAATTTTTAAGTTAGCAGAATCTTAAGATGATTACCAATTCATATTTTATATAAGTTCACTAAACTTTAAACAAGAGCCTTCTTAACTTTGCCAACTGAGTTCTAACTTATAAATTCCATTTGAGTTGATTGAAATGACCAGAAACAATATGTCTATTGATTTTTCAAGAAGCTAAGAAAAAAATGAAATTTTCCTGCTGCTCCGTGGATTTGCAAATGTCTTTATTTGCCACAAAAATGCATGACCTGTCTCACTCAATTACTGCAGGTATCTTAGTGTCGAAATTCATTCAATCAGGAGAGCCATTGATCAGTGAAGAAGTGGGAACCCCATCTGTTCTGCTCATTCATCCAGCACGCTACGGAGTGCTCCCTATGTGGCGACACACTGGAGGAAAATACTTATAATTCTGAAGTCTTAGCTTACAATCAGATGCTCCTGAAAATGACCATAAAGCCTTCCTGGACACACCCCATCCTAAAGTTTGGATTCTTAGAAGTAAGTGCAGCGACTGCTTTCACACATGTGACATATCCCTCCGTATATATCATCAATCATTGTTGACAGGGAGTCTCTGATGTACAAAAAGCTGTGGACGATTCAGAGATAAACACGGTAAATTCCCTACCATCCAAGGTTACCGCCAACAGTCCTGGGTGTCGAAGAGCTAAGTGTGCACAGGGCCTGCCAAAGCTCAGAGGAAGAAGACGTCATTACTGCTGTTTGGGGGCTGGATCATAACTACTTGTTAGGTTTTCTTTCTTTCCTGCTGCAGTGTAAGCTCTGTGAAATGAGGGCAAGGCTGCTGTGTCCGTCTTAGCTGAATCCTCAGGAACAAATGTGTACCTGACATATACTAGGTGCGCAAAAATATTTGTCTAATGAATGAACTTGGCATTTGATTTAGATGGTTAACACTTAGGATTTGGTCCCAGGGACAAGGGGGGAGGTGAGGGCGTTGCTGATGAGGGAAGTGTGACTAAAGGGGACGTTTCCAGGTGGAGTTAGTCGAGATAATTGACACAAGCTGCTTCAGTAGAAAAATCCCTGCATCTCAAAGGCTTAATACGATGATGTTTTATTTTCTCCAGGTCAGCACTTGTGTGGGTTGGGCCGTCCTGCCCCCACTCTGTTGTTACCACCTTTTGGAATTCAGAGCCTCCACGGTGGCTGTAGCAGAGGAGGAAAGGGATGGAGGAGTCCTCTGGGTCTTGGCTGCCTTGGCCTTGCACTCAGTCAGTGAGGACTAATCATGTAATCAATCTACCTGCCAGGGAGGCTGGGCATGTGGGGAAGGACGTGGAGTATTTGGTGAGCTACCACGCCCTTGCCACTCAGGTCTATGTTTATTTGCATATCTTGTGTGTGTGTGTAATTTTCATTTGGCCACATTTCCTCTAGCTTTTCCCACACTGTAGATCAAAACTCTTACATCCTTTGTCACAACCACTGAGTAAAGGTAAGTGCTCTATCCAGCTGCTTGACAAATGCTGGTGATAATAAAGGTTACCTTCAAATCTCAAACTGTACACATGGATCATCTGAATTATATTCAGAAATACAAGAGGTAGATTCTCCACTATAGTTTATTTGATTAAAATGTATTTGAGTTGAGTATATGACATAGAGGGATTTGCATTTGGAGCTACATTAGTTAATGTTTATAGCCAATCAACCTTTCGGTGCCTCAGTTAAATCAGATGAGAAATGGGATTATGATAATTCTTTATCAGATTCTTTGTTTCTTCAAATAACCCTAATGCTTTTATCAAGGCTGAACCATATAACGACTAAATACTTGATTTTTATACCGTTACAGTGAAAAACAAAACCGGAACTAGCCTTGAAATTTACCTGAGCAGACAAAACCAGTTTAGTCATATAAATAAAGCTTAATTTAGCTTATTTTGCAAGACTAACAACTTGACCTGGCTCATTTCTTGCTTATGCCTCTGGAAATTATAAGCAAAACTTGAACCGTTTCCCAAGGTTGATATGAGGTCATCGCTGAAAATTCTAATATTATAACAAATCATATTGAAGAATAAACAAGTCACTGATTTCTCACTGTATAAGCTGCTTTATAGCAACACACCCCCGAGCCTCATTCCATGTTTTGGATGGGATGTTCCCGGTTTGCAAACTATCATTCTGGTGTGTGCACAGTGAACTTTTACTAATTACTGCTTTGGTGATTCACTGGTTTTACTTCAGCTCTTCCTGAACTTTTGACAATACGTTATTCCTAAGCATGTAAAACAACTGGCAGGAAGAAAAGAACTTCATGGAGCAGCACAGATAAACGCAGCAGAAACTGGGACGAGGTGCTGTACAGCGTGTGTGTGGTCTTCGATGTTTTCCTGTGTTTTTCAAATTCTGTGTCTTGTGTTTTTGATTGTTTTTGATTTCCTTCGAGCATGGAAAATAAGCTGGATTAGGCTGGTGGATGTTTAATTAGGAAGGAATAAAAGGTAATGATTTCTCTGGAATTTAAACTGAAAAAAAAAAAAAAAAGGAAGTGGCCAAGCTGAATTCCCTCCAGATTTGAATTAGACATGAATAGCCAAGTGTCAAAAAAATGTATGTACAAATGGGCAAAATCTCATATGAATTTTTCGAAAATCATAGGGTCTTAATTTTTGGACACAGGGTTTGTATGCAGTTAAAAAGAGATTTTGGTGGCAAAAACGTCCCCTAGAAAGAGAAGCCATCAGAAAAGGAGAAGCCAGTTGATAGACTTGCTTCTGGCTACCATACGTGAGAGTGTTTCTTTCCCTCAGCAGTTTTCAACTGTAGCGAGAATCCGAATTCCCAACCGCAGGGATTCTGACACTGTAGGTCTGAGGTGGGACCTGAGAACTTGCATTTCTAGCACGTGGTGCTGATGCTGTTGTTCTGAGGACAGTGTTTTATTTTTATTTTTCCAAATGACTTTTATTTTAATTAATTAATTAATTAATTGAAGTATAGTTAGTTTACTATGTTGTGTTAATTTCTGGTGTACAGCATAATGTTTCAGTCATGCATATACACACATATATTTCTTTTCATATTCTTTTTCATTAGAGGTTATTTCAAGATATTGAATATAGTTCCCTGGGCTACACAGCAGGACCTTGTTGTTTACCTATTTTATATATAGTAGCTAATATCTGCAAATCTTCGAGCTCCCAATTTATCCCCTCCCACCTCATTTCCCCCCTCATAAGTTTATTTTCTATGTCTGTGAGTCTGTTTCTGTTTTGTAAATAAGTACACTTGTGTCTTTTTCTTAAATTCCACATATAAGTGATCTCATATGGTATTTTTCTTTCTCTTTCTGGCTTACTTTACTTAGAATGACATTCTCCATGTCTATCCATGTTGCTACAAATGGCATTATTTTATTCTTTTTTATGGCTGAGTAGTATTCCATTATATAAATATACCACAGCTTCTTTATCCAGTCATCTATTGACGGGCATTTAGGTTGTTTCCATGTCTTAGCTATTGTAAATAGTGCTGCTATGAACATTGGGGTGCATGTGTCTTTTCAAATTGGAGTTTCCTCAGATATATGCCCAAGAGTGAGGATTGCTACATTATATGATAAGTCTATTTTTAGTTTTTTAAGGAATCTCCATACTGTTTTCCATAATGGCTGCATCAAACTACATTCCCACCAACAATGTAGGAGTGGGAACCAGTGTTTTAGATCCTTCTTTGCAAAGAGGACTTAATGAAGGTGATAATGAGAAACTGTACACTGAATAAATGTTTCTGGATGTCACACCCAGGTGGTACATCTTCCTGGTCACTCCACTGGCTGTAGTTGGGCGCACTCAGCATTTCTAGCTAATTTAATTTCTGCAGTGCAAAAGGGGTAAAGGTAAGGGTGGCAATTTGGATTGCTTGTGGATAGAGTCAAATGAGGAGATCACTTGTTTCCAGTTATTTCTTGGAATTTGGGGTCTGGGAGGGATGTTAAAAACTCTTAAGGAACAGGAGACTTTGGGAGGGGTGTACTGCGAGAGAGAATCAGGGCTCAGCTTAATCCATTTGGTTTATTAATAGGGTAAGAGATACAGTTGTAATCTGGTTCCATAGTCAACACAACACTTGCACTGACCTGGTCAGCATTCTGTAGGACAATGATTTTAAACCACATCTGGATGCAAGTTTGTAAAATTCACAGAGACTCTTTCATATTTCCAAATCAAAAACACCTTGATTTGGGAGAGACAAATTAAAAATTGAGATAAGTTTGTCCAAGAAGTTTTGCAGAAATCAGTCACTTAGATAGCTAAACAAGAAAGACTAACCTCCACGTTGCTAATTAAGTCATTATGCGTAGAGGAATATACCAACTTGTTTATAATCAGTCCCCTTTTACTGTAAACAAATAACGCTACCTAGTAATTCTTTTTTTTAAACATTTTTTATTGATTTATAATCATTTTACAATGTTGTGTCAAATTCCAGTGTTCAGCACAATTTTTCAGTTATTCATGGACATATACACACTCATTGTCACATTTTTTTCTCTGTGAGTTATCATAACACTTTGTGTATATTTCCCTGTGCTATACAGTGTAGTCTATTCTACAATTTTGAAATCCCAGTCTATCCCTTCCCACCCTCCACCCCCCTGGTAACCACAAGTCTGTATTCTCTGTCTGTGAGTCTATTTCTGTCCTTTATTTACTGCTTTGTTTTTGTTTGTTTGTTTGTTTTTGTTTTTGTTTCTTAGATTCCACATATGAGCGATCTCATATGGTATTTTTCTTTCTCTTTCTGGCTTACTTCACTTAGAATGACATTCTCCAGGAGCATCCATGTTGCTGCAAATGTCACTATGTTGTCGGTTTTTATGGCTGAGTTACCTAGTAATTCTTATTAATAGAGTTTCTGTATGTACAATACCACTTTTAAGTTTGATATCATATTACACAAGGGCCTTGTAAACTACGTAATAAACGCCCAAATTATAAGGAATATGGCGATGCTAAGGCAGCCTGGAAAATCAGCACAAAAATAAATTAGGCCACCGTAAGTTTTAATCACCCTGCCAGGCCACTAGGCGGTTCATGTATAATAAAATAACGAAACCTCTATTGTCTTCGCCCTACCTGACATAAGCTGTTACTCTCCAAGGGCTCAGTGGGCACGTGGTCAGAAGCGAGGCGTGAGCACACCACAAATTACTTTTTTAGGGAGAAACTAAAGACATGAGCACATGTCATTTTTCACCCAGAGCCATTCTGGATATTAACTGGCTTAAAACCCACGCCTCTAAATTCCTTCTCGAGGCTGTAAGAGAAACTCACTGACAAGGAGGATATTTCCACAGAATCCGGAAAAATATTCAGGGCAAGATTCCAAACTCCACACATGGTTGGGCTTTTAAAAGTACCACTCGTTGGTGAAGGTTCTCTGGTGCAATGGCTCGGACCTTCTGTCTTTGTTCTAACCCTCCTTCCGTGTGTGATTAGAGGAAACACACACACACACACACACACACACACACACACACACACACACACTACACACAGACTCATTCATTCATTCATTCATTCAGTCTCGGCAAATATTTGGATTAGGCAAACACTTCTTGCCCTTAGTTTAAGGGAATCACGGTTCATAATTAATGCAACTGCTTCTTTTGTAGAAACTCTATGAGATTCTTGGTACCTGGCCTCTTAACAATACCTTCGGTCTGCTAGCTTCCTTAGACCTGCCTCTGGCCTCCCCTGGCTCTCACAGGCTGATGTGTCTGTCTTGAACTGCTGGGCCCTGCTGTACCTTGCTTTGAGCTCCATAACCCTGTAATCCCTCTAAAACTTTGGCTGCCATGACCCACTTCTCAGCAAGACTTAATAAGAGTGATTCAGTAAGGTCTCATAATACCAGGTCATCATTATTTGGATCCTATAGGCTGTTAAGAATTATCACAAATAATTGAAACTAAACTACACTTGTCAAAATAAAGGAACAAGGTACATGTCGTAGGGTGGCCGTGCTGGACGGTCCTTCCAGCTCCCAGTCGCTCACCTGGTGCAGGAAGTCGTTTTGCTTTGCTGGACTTTTTTTTTTTTTTTTCATTTTTTTTAATGGCGGTACTGGGGATTGAATCCAGGACTGTCTGCATGCTAAGCATGCGCTCTACCACTGAGCTCTACCCACCCCCTGCTTTGGTTTTTATTTGCTGATACTTAAAAATAATATCATGACATTTTAATAGATAGTATCTTAATAATCTGAACCCATATGCATAACATTCTTGCTAATAGACATTATCCAATTTCCTGAGAACAACCGAATTAAAGCGGATGGCAGTGGTGCATTAGAGCCATCTGAGTAACCATGAGAAAAAAAAGAGATGACTGGAATATGAGCCAAAGAGCATAGGAACATGGCCACGGGACCTCCAGTTTCCCCACGAATATTAATCACGGCTGCCATTCACTGAGTGCTACCCAAGTGCCACATTGTCATTGAAGAAACAGAGGTGTAGGATGGGTGACGTCTGAGGTCGCACAGTAATTGGTGGAGCTGAGCTGTGAGCACAGACAGGTCTGCATCAGTTTTGCAGGTAACTAACAGCACTGTCCCCTCCCTTAGTAGGAAAATGGAGATTCCATCTCTGGACCTCGCGCGGGGGATGCCGCACAGTGGTGGTGGTGCTCTCTCTGTCTTCTGCTGCAGGTCTCAGGCCAATGCCCTGACCCTCCTTGCCACACAAAAGTGCAGCCAGCGAGTCAAAGCTCCATGTCCTCGCGTGGGAATTTGGCAGGTTTTCTCATAGTTTTTCCTGGAGTATCTCTCTGCTGTTGCCATGCCAATTTGCAAAGATGGGTTTTCCTCTTGACCTTTGGTTAGGGACCACTCTCAATTACGGCGAGAGAGAGAGATGACACTTTGGGCCACTACTTCCTGTCAGACAGGCTGAGCCACCCTTCAGGAGCTCAAGGTGGAAATGGGCTAATATTTTGATGCCATTACAAGTCTCGGGATGGGTTTAGAGAAGTGATCATTGCACTCATCAGCAAAAGAAAGAAACGAAAGTAGTTTTAGTTTGCTCAGGTTCCCACTGTCCCCAAAGCTACATTTCAAAAATATTTACATGGGGGACCAGGACAGATACTAGATACTATCAAGATACAAGGAGAGAGACTCAAGGCTTGAGGTGGTACTCAAATCAGATTTCTCTGGGGAGAGGCTGGCAGAGAAGATGGAATGAGAAGAACCTTACAGGTTCCCTGGAACTCACCAAGTTCTCTGCCCACTGCTGGGGAGGGTTGCAACACAAAGCAGATCCCCATGAGCTGGGCTCAGTAGGGGAGTGGAGGCGGGGGGTGGGCTGTCACCATAGACCCTGGATGTTACTTCTTTTCTTTTAAAGAAATGCAGAAAGTTAGGGAAATACCTAATTACTCTCAGGAGCGGTTTGGCTCTGCCCAGCACTACCTGGCTGAGAGGCCCAGACTCCCTCTGGCTGAGGTGGCATGAAGAAATAAAGCGTCTGTGTCTCCCCTGGTGGATTTTGGGAATGCCTGTCCCTCCGAAATTGGTTGCTTTCACTTCTTCATTTCTCAGATTCCAGGACATGTTATGGATGCTTTAGAGTTGAGGCTAATCTTAACTCAAAGGGGTTCATTGTGTTTTCCTACAGAATCCTCCACATGTTTCACCTGTTCAGGCACCGTCAGGAGTGCTTACTGTTCTTCTTATACCAATTTGTCATTAAGATCTGCAGAATCATCTTTTTTTTCCTTTTAGGAATTGACTCATCCTTTGCCAGTCCCGTCTGTCCTTAAATACCGTGAACCTCATTGCCAGCCTTCTGCCATCAATTATACCCACGGTGTTCACCTTTGTGGTCCTGCCTTCTCAGAACGTGTAAGAAGAATTTTATTTTCTGCTCTCAGCAAATGACACTTCTGATTTGTGGGCCCACCATCTGTTCTTTGTTTGACTCAACCTGGTCATGATTTCTCACCCAATCCCCACTCTTTCCTCCCTGTGAGTTAGTGCCTAGCACCCTGCCTTCATGAAATCCTATTCTTTACTTTAAAAATAGCTCAATACTCTATTTACATCAGCCAAGACATGAGAACAACCTAAATGTCCACTGACAGATGACTGGATAAAGAAATTGTGGTATATATATAATGGAATACTACTCAGCCATAAAAAGACTAAAATAATGACATTTTCAGCAACATGGATGGACCTGGAGATCATCATTCTAAGTGAATTAAACTAGGAAGAGAAAGAAAAATACCATATGATATCACTTATATGTGGAATCTAAAAAAATAAGACACAAATGAACTTATTTACAAAACAGAAACAGATTTCACAGACACAGAAAACAAACTTACGGTTACCAGTGAGGAGCAGGGGGTAGGAAGGGATAAATTGGGAGTTTGGGATTTGCAGATACTATACAAAATAGATAAACAACAAGGACCTACTGTATAGCACAGGAAACTATACTCAATATCTTGTCATAATCTATAATGAAAAAGAATACGAAAAGGAGTCTATGTACATATATGTATGACTGAAACATTATGCTGTACACCAGAAATTGACACAACATTGTAAACTGACTATACTTCAATTAAAAAAATTAATTTAAAAGTATAATAAAAACAGCTCAATAAATAAATGGGATAAGATAAAGCTCTTCTTTACAGCAGAATTCTGATTAATAAGTGTAGGAGGAATGATAGAAAATTACCATTTGGCCAACAGCACAGTGATTATTGTTGTAGGCAAGAATCATGGGTGGACAATAAAATTAGTGGGCAAAACTATAATGAGAAACAGGATATTACACAGTCTCAAAGTATCTTCCTGTAAGAAACATGCTAATTACAAAGGGAAAAGAGTAACCTTTTGGTGGAGAAACTGGTCAGATACCACCATAACCAAATGGCCAAAACGCATACCACCTGTAACGAGACACAGTGACATCATGTGCCTGACGAGGACACAACAGTGATTCATGGAATTCTTGCCAGAAAGACATCATCCAGATTAATCTAGAGGATACATCAGCCAAATTCACATGGAGGGACATTCTGCAAAATAACTGGCCAAGTCTCTCCAAAAGTGTCAAGATCATGAAAGGCAGCGGAAGACCGGGGAAGGAACTGCTTCAGATTAGAAGTGAGTAAGGAAACCTGACAGCGGAACGCGATGTATGATCCTGGACGGGCTCCTGGCTCCTAGATCAGATCATGACCCTTAGTGGGACCACTGGTGACATCTGAATAAGGTCGATGGACCAGTTAATAGTCCTGCAACAATGTTAATCTGATCATTGCTCTGTGGTTATGTAAGATGTTAACATTTGAAGAAGATGAGCATGAGGGGTATACAGGAATTCTTTTACTGTATCTGCAACTTTTTAAAAAAGTCAGTTTGAAAATTAAAGTTTAAAAATTGTGTTAAAGCTTACTTCCAAAACCAATTTAAGTCTCACCTCCCCCAAACCTGCTATATAAACTGCAGGCAGCCAAATCACTCATACCACCACCTTGGCAGAGTGTAAATTCAGGCTTAGAATTGAGTGAATAACTGTTAGTTTGACAAACATTTATTGAGCACCTACTAAGCTCCATTGCTTACACTAGGTACTGGGACTTCCTGGTTGAGTGCTATGCACGTATTCAGTCATACTTAATACGCATACAAGCCATATGCGTCTATGGAAATCTCCTAGAAGACCAATTTAATATTCCTTCATACTTTTTCCACAGGATGTCTGGGACAATGCCATTGGCACAGAAGCTCCTTGGTGAAAATGTATCCGATAATTAGATGAGTATTTCTGTTATTCCTTTCCTGCGAGTAAGCATGGCGAGTTGGTTACCAGTCAGTTTCATCGTCCACTTAAAGGCAGGCTCTACCTGGCCCTCTTTCTGCTGGTCCCAAGCTGCCCTGGCTGTTTCTCTGTATCATAAGGCTTGCCTCTTCCTTGTACCTCTCCTTCTGCTCACAGCTGGGTGGGAACACATCCTTGTCCCTGCATCTCCAGGCACCATGGAAACCTTCTGATGGGAAAATATGCTTCCCCCATGACCGTGGACCAATCACTCACCTTCTTGGGCCTCCTTTGTTCTGCCTCTAAAGTGGGAATCCTGATAGTGATCCATCAAAGGCTTTGACATCCTTCTTTACCAAGTCTAAGTGCAAATCATCCCTAATTAAGAGTAATGATAAGCGGAGCCACTCGAGTGAGCACTGCCCCCACCCCCTCCCTGGGGAAAGGCGAGCCGTTCTCCCCTGTTCTGTCAGAGAAAGCTTCTTGTGCTTAAAACGCTTTTAGTTACACTTTCTCCGGGGTACATCATAGCTGGCAAAAGGCTAATTTGTTCCCCCAAAACTTTATCTAGAAAGTAAACAAAATCGTCTTTCTTAGACCCCAACCTCATCAACTGCTCTCTTTCAAAGGATCCAAATCATCAGGGTAAATAGGGTGGATTACACCTACTCCTTTAGCAAGTTTACAATAGTGTGAAAAACATCAGTAGGAATAATTAATAGTTCGTTTTGAACAACATTGGAATAATTTTGTCATCTCACAGATTCAATCAGAAAGAAAGGATGTGCCAGTCTCGGGACATTTCGGGCTGAAAGCAGGGACCCACCCCACTCCTGCCCTTCCTTCCAAATCCTGAATGTGCCTCTGCAATGAAGAGTGCTGTTTAGAGGGAGACCAGCCTGTTTACTGCACAGCTGCAACACCCAAGCCATCGTTCTCAATGGCATTTTAGCACCTCTGTTGTTGTCTGTACTAAAGTGCTCAGCCTGCCCATATAAATCTGCTACTTTGTGTGGGATGGTTTACAGAACTGTCCCGATATTGGCAGTTTAGGAATAGTTAACTTGTGCCTTGGCCAGGAGATTGGTTCAGAAATGCACATCCAGGGCAAACAGGCAAGGATTTGGAATAAAGAAGGGTGCGCATTTTAGAACAGCTTGCGAGCCGCTGTGCTTATGGAAACTGCAGCAAGAGATGTCCCGGGACTAAAACCAGCCAGAAGACACAAGGCAGGCATGCATAAAATAATCATATTGTCATCGTGTGCCAGAATTCAAAGCAGGCAGGGGCATGCTACTCTTGTGGGAAAGCTTTCTGTAACCATCCCGAATACACATTCAAAGACAAGTATTTCAGGAGATGTAACAGAAAAGGGAAAACCCAAAGATTTTGTTACTCAGGGAAGGGTACAGAGAGAGGATTCCCTAAGGACTAGAAACTAAATAAAAATATGCATGCTGTGGCTGCCGATAATAGAGACTCAGGCTGCGAGAGTGGGCTGGCCAGTTTAGAGATACAGTATCCAGCATATTCAGTATGGGCGAGAGTGATAGAAAAATAATCTGGTTAACACCCCGGGTGGAGGCCGAGATGCTACAGATGTGGCTGGATACAGGATCAGCAGTGTCCATCATCTTACGGCGGGGATGTGCAATATCCTTCAAAAGTGTTAAATTGATGGAGACAGACCTGCTAAAGATGCATATTTCAGGGGAGAGAAAAAGAGAATCTCCTTAAGTAACTTCAAAAAAAAAAAAAAAATCCACACCTAGCATCAGATACACATGCTTGGTAGAATGCAAGCTCCAAACATTCTGTTCCTGTGAATAGCTCCTTAAAATTCAGCTAAGTTGGCACTATTTTAGCATAATTCATTCACCCCCACTGACCAAGAGACCAATAGCTGGACAGTTAAGCAGCTTTTGAACATGAACCTGAAATATCCCACAGAGTAGAAGCAGGAATTTAAGCTGACTGAAAATAAGCATGGTTCCGTCAAGCGCAGATTGTATATTATGTCATTCGGTCGGAAATAAGAAATGACTTGAAGAATTAAAGGTCGCTTTAAAAGTTCTCATGGGAAACAGAGAGTTGAACTTTCTCTCTTCCTGTTAATAAAGCTGGTTAATGCTATCATTTATATGTCCATGTAGATCTTGGAACTTTTAAACAGGAAATTTGACAGCTCAATGGGGGAATCCAAACTGGTTTCCCGCAGAGGTAGCGTGGTTCATGGAAAGACTACAGGTGTTGTAAGGAGGGGCACTGGCGGGGGGCACTCCTGGCTGTCTAGCGGTGGAATGGTTAGGGCATCGCTCTGCATCTCAGGTGCCTTCCGTCTCCATTTGCAAACCAAATAAAACATCAGCAGCCTTTCCTACCTTGTGATGAAGACTAAAACGAGAGAACATTTGTGGAAGCTCTTTGTAAATTGCAAAACACTGTACCAATGAAGGGCTTTCATGAAAAGATGCTATTAGGTATCTCAGCTAATTAGTAATTAGCTATTAGGTAAACTCAGCTTCAGATGGATGGTGAGAAAGAAACACAGTGGTTATGAAAGCATGCACAGAGTGAAGCTCAGCCACAGTGACAAAGAACCAACCTACAAAGTAACTTTCACTGTGGACACAACAGCTTTCAGCAGGTACGCAGGGAGGAAGTGTAACTGGCAAGACAACTGTAGAGAAGAAAAATACACATTTTAACATTTATTTTTACGTCTTTAAAGCCTTATAAACTTCCGTGAATCATTCAATACTGCATCTGCCTTACTTTCAAGTTACCTATGAAGTACTGGATTCTCCTTAGCAAACTATTCCTTCCAAATAACTGAAAATCTCTACAGTTGATCTTTTCAACTTGGTTGATTCCAGCCTCCTCAGTAAAAAGAAACAATGGAATAAGTTTTACAGGGTTCAACATTTATTCAGTTGAGACTGTGGCATCACTGCCTGCTCCATCAATCAATGCGCAGAGTAACTAGCTGCGTCAGTATCATTTGCCCAAGTTTCAAAGATTCATTTGTATTTTTCTAGAGTGTGGTAATTAAATTGAAAAGATCCCTTCTGTCCCAAGGATGCTCCTTGACATTCAGATAATGCTTAATTATTCTGAGAATTACAGAAGGTGATTATAAAGAAAATTTAGTTAGTAGCTGTGGGATTGTATAAAAATTACAATTGGTAAGTAGCTGGAAATGATTCTGATGTTTTCATTTTAATTGAGTTCGTTTTGGAGGAGTGCCTTAATTAGAAGAAATCCAGTCTTTAACATAGTAGAATAACATGCAGAGAGCCTAGATCAGAGCTATTAGATTGAGAACACAAATTCTTTGGAACGAGCCATCTTGCGAAAAGAACCACGCTATGAGAGTTACCTATGGATAAAAAGATAAGTTATTATTTTTGATCCATTTCTTTATCAAAAATTCAAGTGAAAAAAATCATGAGAGGAAGATGCTTAGGAATCATTTCACTAACAATAACAAAATGATGGTCTTGTTGCTTCGTCACTGGAAGAATCGATATTTAAAAGTAAACTCAGAGTTAATGGCTAACAGAAGTAACTTACTTATATTTCTACAACACCTTGCAGTTTATAAGGTGACTCCACACAGCTCCACGAATTCTCATCCTAGAGGAGGACAGACTTTGGGAACACTGACTTAGATTCAAAGTACACTTCTCCCACTAAACAGCTTGAGTAAGAAATTCAACATCTTGGAGCCTTAGTTTCCTCATCTTCCAGAAGGTGATAATAAAACGGCCTCAGGGTGTCATTTGTGGATTAAATGAGCTAATGCTTCTCATGCTCAAGTAGGGGCTTGAAATGCAGAATTTTCTCTATATGAAAGTCAATGACTCTGGACAGCCTTTGGGAACTGAATTTGAACGAGTCGATAGGCAAAACTCCATTTGGAATTTCTCTGGTTCTGTTGACTTGAAGGACAAAGACAGAGTCAGCACCAAACAATAACTTATAAATTGCTTTTTCTCTCTTTGCACAAAGCAAGCAATGAGAGGCATTGCTTTTAATGAATGCAATGTAAGCTCTGTTCAGGAAGGGCGGGTATCCCCAAAACTTGATCAGCACCTGGAGCTAGTAGGTGCTCAATAAGCATTAATTGAACAAATGAATGAATAAAGGACGCCCAACCCCTGATATTTTTTTCTTCCTTCCTTGTTCATCCAGTTTTGAGCATTCCTATAATTTATACCCACACCTTTAAAATACATTTTTTTCATGGATTTTCCTACCTCCTTGCAAAAGGTTGAGAGAACTCCCTCATCTAGACTAACAATGAACAGGTTTGTCATTTATTTTCTGTGGATGTTCTCAGGGCAGAACAACTACTCTCTATGGAGGGGTATTCATCAAGCCGCCTGGTCCCCCATCCTTGGGAGCACTGATGTGCGGGGTTCCCTCTGCAGAGTTTCTGGCATGATTCTCATCTCCCCCCGGAGGGACTCCTCCCTTCCTTTCTGGTCAGTGTCACTCACACAGTCCTTCCCTGATGGAGACCCTACGTGCTTCCTGCTCCTGGCGGTTGATGGTCAGACCAGCTTATGATTCTGAAATGTTTTATCAGGAGAACCATCAGGGCCTGTTTTCCAAATTAACTCTCCCAGTTATACTGGGAGTGACAGCGCCTGTCACACCACTTCCTATTTCCCAATGTTAGATTTTTAAAATCAAGGGAACGTGATATTTGTATGTCAAATATAATCATGCACATGCCTGTTTTAAAAATGTATGTGAGGGCCAAGGGAGGAAATAAACTCCACTAGTAAAGGAATTAAGCCTTACACTGAGAGTAGCAACCTATTTATTGACTGTTTTAATACAAGTGTACTTTGGGGATATTGGGGGTTCAGTTCCAGACCCTGAAATAAAGCAAATATAGCAATAAAGAAAGTCACATGACTGTCTTGGTTTCTCAGGGCATATAAAAGTTATGTCTACCCTATACTGTAGTCTGTTGAGTGTACAGAGCATTATGTCTAGAAGGCCAATTTACATGCCTTAATTAAAAAATACCTTGTTGCTAAAAAATACTAACCATCATCTAAGCCTTTAATGAGTCACAGTAGTAACATCCAAGATCACCGATCACAGATCACCATAACAAATATAATGTAGTGGAAGACTTTGAAATATTGGGAGAATTGCCAAAATGCTTGGCACAGGGTTGCCACAAGCCTTCAATTTGTAAAAAACAGTATCTGCGGAACACGGTACAGTGAAGCACAGTAAAACGAGGGAGGCCTGTGTTCTGAACAACCTGGTCCCTGATTTCTGCCACTCACTCTGCAGACCAGAAGAAATGACCATTTCAACAACAAAATATAATTTCAAGAAAAATCAAGAAAATTAGGGTAATGGTAGAAAATCTTCACTTTTTCAGGGCTAACAGTGGACCTTCAGTATTACAAGATTTCATTACAGTTCACTTGGCGTCAGAGGACAGAGACTGAAAAACATGAAATGACACATGTCAGACTGTTACTGTTTTACAGAGGGTTTGCCTTTATTAAGTATTCCATTTACATACACCGCCACAGGGCTGATTTGACAGAGGTTGCTGCTTTCACGTATTTTCAGATGGAGAAAACTCAAACCTCCGGGCCTAGCCCCCTGACACTCTGTGGGGGAAAGGGCTCCTTTAAACGTCAACAGCCAAAAAATAAATTGGCTCAGGCATGTTTAGAGCAAATAGCAGAACAAATGTTGCATTTTCTTTTCCTTTTTCCTTTGAGGTTTGCATATAACTCAATACTTCAAAATTAAAAAATGTGCTGCTTTTCCAAAGGACATTCTGGCCTTTGGAAATTTTGGAAAAAGCAAGTAAAACTTTTTCTTCAAAGGTAGGTGTGCAAGATAGGAATGAATGTGTAGTCAAAATATATTGCTCTACAGCAAAACCTTTCAGAATTTCCAGCATTATGATCTATTAAGGGTTACAGTTTTAAACACAGTTAAAAGGTTATAGCTCCAAGTTCCAAGCTGAGCGCATCCTCAGGGCAGTGCCTAGCAGTTGATCATTCGTAGGATCCACAGTCTTTAAACCATCATTGACAGTTCAGTTCAGATGAGTTCTGAGGAAGCTATTATAGCCCGTTGGAGAAGTAATGCATGCATTTAAAATACATTAAATATTGTTATGCAGCTACTCATTGCCTTCAACAAAATAAAATGCTTTTTAAAACTGCCTGAACCGTGACTGGGTTCTGCCTAGCACGGTGTCTGATGTGCAATAAATACCTAATGAATGAAATAAGTCTTTGCTAATGTTGATTCAAAATATAAAATTAAAACCAAGCCTACAGAGTTGTTACACCTCCCAGCAAGTGGAAATCCATGGAGCAAATGACAGGGTTTTGATCTGGGGCCCAGACCATCCTGTGGGGTAAAATGGTTTGTACATTAAGGTTGAAGACGTGAGACGCACCAAGCGAGAAGTTTACCCTCCTGCCTTGTCAGAACCCTGGCTGACCTGAAATAACACCCACCAGCTCGAGTTCAGAATTTCAGAGCAAGGGCAGGGTGCAAGATAGAGTTTCACCCTCCGTTTTCGGCCGGCACAACTGACTTTTGTGCATTCCACCCCAGCACTCCTCCCGGGCCCCGAGCTTTGGGCAGGCTTGTCTGAAGTTACCCGGAGTCAGAGCCAAAGGGCATCTCAGCCTGAGCTGAAATGACTTCCTGGTTTAGGCGCTCGTTCTGGTCTTTCATTCCTCCCTCTCTCCCGTCCTCCCCCGGGGAAGTGAAATGCAGAGAAGGCAGTGCCACGGTGAAGATGCGGGCCCCTGAACGCAGACCCGCAGAGCCGGGGCTGGAAGACACCTGCCTGCAGGCCGCGGAGCGCAGGGAGGGAAACCTCGGCAGTGTCCGGAGACCGGCCACAGAGCCGCCCTGGGGCGCACGGCGGCCGCTGCAGCCCGAGCTCTGCGCGAAAGGCCAATGGGGCGGCGGAGGCGGATGCGCGGCTAATAAACGCAGCCCCTGCCCGCGGGCTAGGACCGGAGGGAGCTGCGCACACCCCGCACCGCCCCTACCTCTTCCCCGCGCCCGGGGGAGTTGCGGGGTCTGCGTGCCGGCGTCCCCGCGGGGTCCCCCTTTCGCCTGGGGAGGGGACAACCTCGCTCGTCTTGGGACTCGAGGATGCAATTGCTGCCCGCTCCTAGCTTCCTTCTGCTCTCCAATGGCGGTCCCCCACTAGGCACCCTGCCCTGGTTTCCTTCAAGGTACCACCTCAAGGGCCCGGGACCCCCACCCCCCGAGAGAGACCGCGCAGTGTTGGGGCGACGGCAGAAGGGGGAGCCAGGGACCGTTCCCCACATCTGCGGAGGAACAGGAGTGGAGGTGACGATGGGGAAGCAGGGCCTGCAAGTCCCCCTGCCCTGGTGGAGCGTGGAAACGCCGAAAGGAGAGGGGGATGCCCTCACCCGCAAACTTCCGGAGCGGCCAGCTGGCAGCCGGGATGGCCCGCAGCGAGGCCGCGGGTGTGAGGAGCGCCCTGGCTGGGACCCCGCGGAGGCAGGGGTGGGTAAGTGGGCTGCAGAGACCCCAGCCCGCGCTCCGCCCCGGGCGCCACCCTCTGCGGGTGCCCCTTAGGCTGGGTAATTAGGACCCCACCGCGTTGTCCCCGCGGCCCTACACTTTGTGGGGCTCGCCATTGGGAAGCGCAGTGTCATCAGTCTGCAGGGAGCGGCTAAATGACAGAGCGCTGGGCCGCCCCGGCGCCCGGGTCTCGGCGGAGCTGCCACCAGGAGCGGGCGATTGCCGGCTCCGGCTCCCGCTCCCGCTCCGAGCTCTCTCTCAACCCCCCACCCTCGCTCCGAGGGAGCCCTCGGGTCTGGGACGATCAGGGAAAAAGACCTGTTGAAAACTCCTAACACTGACTTGAAAGACAATCAAATCGCCGGAGCAAGAAAAAAAAAAAACCCCTCTCCAATTTGGTATTTTGAAATGTCATAAACGCTGCAATGCAGTTAAGATTGCTGCGCCCTTAAATGGGCCAATAATTTCCAGCTCTCCCCCACAAATTCCTCCGACTGGGGATTTCAATGTAAAGCAATTCAAAGAAGTAAAAACCACTTTATTGCTGTTCGAAAATTCGCATGCATTTATTCTGCTTAAAATTTGATATAGGGCATTTTTTGGTATTCCCATTTATCGCTTGCCAAGAAATAATTAAGAATAGGAGCTCAAAGATTAATTTTAAATAAAAAATCTTCTCAAATGAAAATGTCAGGTCATAAAAATTCCTTTTAAATCATAACAGCATATAAATCTTTGAAATTAACCATGTAATTACAATGTCTATCAACTTTTACCTTGAGCTTTGAGCCTCTCTTTTTAATCTTCCATTCTTTTTTAATGAATAGCTATTTTGAAATTAAAAAGTACTGTTCATTACACATGCCCCACTATAATAGGGTTTTTATCATATTTGCTCTATGTAAAAATACTTGCTACTTTGTAATTATTCACACGCCGATCCTTTCCTATATTGAGTAGAAAATAAAAAATGAAATAGAAGTCAAAGGTGCTTTAGAGCTGAATGATTTACACAATTCATTAAGGACGGTGATTTTTCAGTTAGCATCAGATTAAATGGTTACTTACTCTCAAATAGCCCTTGGGGAGTTGAATTGCTGGGTAGCAAACAGATTAAAGTTTGCATTGAAAGAAAAATTGAATTCAGAGGTAATCAATAGCATAATAGGGGCAGTGAGTGGTGCCTGCTGCCTGAAATGAAATTACCATATTTTTAATCTTAATTTTCCACTCTGTTTATCTGACAGTGTGGATGTGCAATCCAAACAGATAATGAGAGAGTGGGATATTGACACTGCTGTCCTCTGGAGTGCTTGTTTTCAGTGATTAAATGCTGTGATCTGTGATTACTTTGTGCAAGGATGTCGGGGCTGCTGGCCAGAACCATGGGAGGGGCACTCACTCAGCAGCTGTAGCTCCGGCTCTCCCAGGTCCTAATGTCTGAAATTCATTTTCCACTGGCAATATTAAAAAATAAAGATTACCTATTTATGTATATACTTCAGCTGCACAAATTACAATAATTAATCCCATTATTATTGTTGTCCCGACTCAAAAATATTTAATTAGATCAATATGTAGTGAACTCTCTCTGTAAGTTTGGTATTAATGAGTCCATAGACTTGCTTCTTATGGGAAGATGTGAGTTATAGGAAGCAATATGCTGGGAAGCTGTGAAAGGAAGTGTATTACCATTAGAGAAGCAGTAGAGAGAAGAAAACTTGGGGCATTGTTGAAGGCATCCAGCCCCAGTGGCTGCAATTATATAACAAGCTGTGATAATTTTCTAAAATGCAAATAGTCCTCTCTGGGTATTGGGAGAAAGTCCTCTCGTGCCTTTAATTAAATTAATACCTCTAGCCAAATAACAAAAATACCCAATCACAAAATTTAAAGTTATATAAATCCCATATTCTCTAAATTCATTATCTTTTGGTATCTACATGCACCTTGTGGTTCGTATAATTCTGACAAATATCCTATATTTAAAGCATTGTTCCATTTTTGCAATGAAATTTACAATGCTTCACATTAGACGACATATTATGGATGCATCATTTGAATTTGAATTCACTTAATCCTGCTGTGGGAATAGATTTACAATAGATGATGCCTATCTACCATCTACACCGACAACCTGCAATGTATAGCCTACTTTTGCTTCCACTGGGTAAAGTCCGCAGTGTGTTTGGAGAATTCGGTAATTATGCATAGTTAATTTATTTATACTCCCATTATCCATATGTGGACCCAAACAAAAAGACATGAAGAGAAAGAGGGATGGGTAGTGCTGGCTATCTGCTGAGAGATTATTACACAGCATTTATTTCTCCAAATTGGAGAGTCTCACACCTAAAAGGTGATAGTACCATACCTCATCCAGTCATTCCTTAATTTGGGCTAGATGTGTTGTCTTCAGTTCCTAAAGCACAGAATATCTATTTTTTTCTCAGTCATTTCTGTTATGCACCATTGTCTGGTAGAGGAAAGAGAGTGCTAGGCTAACTACTTGGAAGTGAAGAGTGCAAAATAACTGTGAAAAAGGTGAACCAGCTTCGTGATTGGCTGTGAATTCAAGGCTATTAATTCCCTGATTTGACTCCCTCACAAAAATCCCCCACTTCTCTGAAAGTCAAGTGGTTGAAATGAGAAAGTTTTAGTAAATTAATATTTAACCCTCCAGTGGCTACAGGCAATTCTACTCTTGTAACACATATTTATTGAGAAAGAAACTGGGGAGGCATATATGCTGATAAATATTGACCGATGACTGTGACTTAATTTTGTACTTTAAGCATAGACCAAAGAAATTCCCTCTTGTTATACAAACCTGCAATGAAAATTGCACGTCTCTTACCGCTTGCTTTAGATACACTGTTATTTTGTAAATTTCTCTAAAGAAAGGTGACATTAGCTCTACACAATAAATGAATACAGCCAAGTCCGAATGAATCTAAATAGTTGTGCTGAAATGAGCTTAAAATTTTTCGCTTAGAGTCTTTAAAAAACAAATCACAAAAAGATGTATCAGGCAGATTAACAGTTTGGACTGATTCTTTCACATGGAGTTTTAGTACCATTCTGACAAGTTATTCAGTATTCACAAAAATTCATAAACTTGAATATAAACTACATACAGTCCTGTATTCATTACAACAAACTCATCCAATTTTTTGATAACTTATATTGTGTCCTTAAAATTTTTTATATCAATATTTAAACATGCTGATTCTCATAGCCATAGAATATGGTTGATACATAGTCATTGACATGGAAAGTAGTCAAAATGCTATTTGAACTTTTTCCCCTATCTCTTGACTACCTCCATAATCCAACTGAAACCTAGGTTTTCTAAGGATACAAAAGCTTTCCTTTGCCCCTATACCTGCAGTCACCATTCGAAGTTTATTGAGCTTGAGGGCACACAAAGAGAGTGAGAAAATCCAAACCAATCTCTTTCCTTTCACTCTCTAAATCCTGACATGGTCCATCACCTTTTAAAAATAGTGAGCTGGCCTTCCCCCAAAAAGAGAAAGGAAACAAAATCTAATGGAAAACAATGGAAGAAGGATAATCTAATCTTTAAATAAGAAGACATGTTTCTGAAAGCTTAAGAAGGGTGAGTTTCACACTGATGTCACCTTCTCCTGAAAAATGCCAGCCCTCCAGGAGGTGAAGAGGGAAATATTAATGCCATTAATCCATTGTCCCCGAATTCTTCCTAAATAGACAGGATTTGAGGGAAGGCTCTAGGTCACAAAAGTGGAAGTATTCATGGAAAACAAAGTGGTTTTCTCCTGACAGGCGTTTCGTCCATTCAACCATTAACAAGCCAGTCCTGGGAAAACCTAAATGTTCTGGTGAACCATACCACAAGCCAGGAGCTATGACTTCCTATCAGTGACTGAAATTTTCCTCCCAATGCCTGTTTCTTGTGGCCAGGGAGGAAAGAAAACATACTTAACACAGACTCTGGAAATGAAAGTCCATTCTGAGGCATCGCCAGGTTGACTAATGTCTCCTATACATTGTGTATTAGGAAAACAGACCCAAAGGGGTTTCTCCAAGGAATGGTGGCTCTGTTGGACCCAGCATGAAAGCACCAAATACTATTATGCATTTTCTTTCATGTCTAGAAGACAGGGGTTTTTTGGTTAACTTTTGAAGTCTATACTTCCTTGTAGCATTGAGGCACAGTCTTGATAGCAAGAAGCAGAAAATAAAGTTACCAAATGATGCAAAAAGTGGAGACAATTTTTGTGGAGTAGAGGTGAGGAATTAACTATGGGCTTCATAAAATCTGCTTGGGGACACATCTGCTTTATTTGTTTGCCATCAGCAGCCTCTAGCACAGTGCCTGGCACATGGTCAGTATTAATTAGCTTCCTAATGAGTGAATATACAGATATAGCAAAAGTTTGAGGACAGTCAGATTTGATTTCAAGTTTCATTTAATAATCCAGACCTCAAATGTTTAAGTTATGAAAGGCTAATCTTCTCGGGGTTCAAAGCATGCCCTAAATATGCTCTATCTACAAGTTCATTACTCTAGCAAATTGCTTGGAAGACAGAAGCAATAGCCTAGGAAATGAAACAGCCTTACTGAGACTCAGCTTCAGATACTCAAAAAACCACAACTGATCACCTTCCAGTTGAGCTATACCCTCCCCTAGCCCACAGATCGCCTTCCAGACGCAGTTAGTTCAAAATGCTGCCAGCCATATGCTTGGGCTCCCCTCACTTCCCCTATTGTCTTGACATCACCCTTCACATTATTCCTCCTTCTCCCCTGAGTAAGATGGGCTCTTTGTGTCATCTCCACCCACACGGTACCAGAATTGTCTGTGTGGCCAATAGGATATGGAGAAGTGGTGACATGTCATCTCCTGGATTAGGTTTTGAAAGACAGTGGCTTCAGAGCTGGGCTCATTCTCAATCTTTCTTTCTCTCTTTCTCTCTTTTCACTTACTGTGGGGGAAGCCAACTGCCATATTGTAAGCTGTCCTTTGGAGAGGCCCACAAAGAGGAAAACTAAAATCTTTGTAACAGCCGGTGAGGACTAGAGGTCCACCAAGAAGTCCATGAGTGAGCTTGGAAGGGGATCTTCTCCCAGTGAAGCCTTCAGATGAGATAGCTGCCCTGGTTGATAGCTTGTACCAACAGAAGTGATTCTTGAGCTGGGATCTTCCAGCTAAGCTGCTCCCAGAATTCTGCCCACTGAAATTGTGGAATCAAATGCTTATCGTTTTAAGCTGCTAAGTTTTAGTGTAATTAGTTACACAAGACCAGGCATCAAAATACAGGTATCATGGGCTTTACTTCAGCATCATGTGGTGCCAATTGCTTATCTTTAGGAATCCTTTTTGTTTTCAATGAACCTTCTCTGCCTGCCTTAGTAGATGTGAGTCTAAGTAGTCTAAACTGTGGAATCTAAATTAATAGTGTCCTGAGATGTGGAAATTGCACAATCAAGATATTTATTTTTAAAGTTGGTAGCAATATGTCTTCTTGATATTATGCCTCTAGCATTTAAATTTGAGGACTGCTTTGCTGGGACCTATATTTATAAAATCTCACAGACATTGACCCATATCAATAAGTATTTCTCTGGCCAGTTAAAAAAAATTATGCATGTATCCAGTAGACTTACAGTTTGAATGAGAACAGGAAGAACTGTAAGATATTCATAGATACCTGTTCATTCTTTTTTTTTTTTTTTAAATCACATTTTGAAAAAACCTGTGTAATGGCCCCATAGGAGACTAGAGGAGGGCTAAAAGCAAGACATGGTTATAAGTGGAATTTAAAAGACTATTTTTCCTTTTAGATTCTCCAGAAAATTACAATATGACAAATATTTACAAATTAAAATCCCACAACTGGTCCGGAGTTTTGATAGAATGCATATAACACATTTGTTCAGAGTAGAGGACTAGGAAACAATTCTAGTTTGACTATAAGATAGTTCCCTTATCATCTTAACTTGAATATGAAACAATTGCTATGAATTTATGGTGTTACTCAAAGTGACTGTTTACTGAGAACTTATGT
The DNA here is from genome assembly GCF_009834535.1 of Camelus ferus. Lineage (NCBI taxonomy): Eukaryota > Metazoa > Chordata > Mammalia > Artiodactyla > Camelidae > Camelus > Camelus ferus. Next base: position 37,430,319 of record NC_045709.1, read on the forward strand.
TATTTACACACACATTTTCACATCTAATTCAAACCTCCCTTTAGATTGAATTTGGGTCATAGGTATTGTGATCCCATTTTATGAGTGCAGTATTGAGGCTGAGAGGATTTAAATAATTTGCCCTTGTCACGCAGCTTATAAAAATGGACCCAGGAAGCAAAGCCAGGCCTTTCTGAGTCCAAGGTTCATGCTCTTAGGATTAAGCTGTATTACCTTCCTGTATTACTATTTCTATTAGTTTTAGTAAATGCCAGTATACTAGCAACTGTTGAATTCTTTAAGGCAGATTTGTAGCCAATCCATAACCATCACCACCAACAGAAAGACCCTCATGTTCAAAAAGATTTTTTATTAAGCTCAAGGTGAGAAAAGGAGCTTCCTCTTACTGAGAAGATGCTCAGAAGGGAACAGTGAATGGATGATGATTTTCACGTTCTGAACTCTCCCTACACGTCAGATGAGGAAGACGTTGTCAGCATTTACGGAAACCCTCTCATCTCATGCCTGCATTTTGTAGCTGTCACTGTCTCCTGAGTTTCAGAGTTGGCCTTTTGTCTCAGAATATCATTTGCCTTTCAACTTTCCTATTGAGGGTAAATATGATTTTAATATATTTCTGAGTATTCAGTACCAACCTTTAAAAAAAAATCTATACACATATAATTAGATTTTTTTTTTCCAGGGGAGAAGGGCATTTCTGTTATTCATCTTCCTCTGGAGTCTGAGCTGGAGTCCTTTGGTTTTTCTAGTTAGGATTCAAATCAGGCAGCTTCATCAAAGAATTTCTGGGCGGCGGACGCATTGGCACTGGGCTGTGTTTGTGGGTCGGACTTTGAGGGGAATGGGTAAAAAGGAGGATGGCCAAGCTCGCTGGTCCTCCTGAGTGTGTTAGCATCCTTAGGGTTCTGCTTTGTCTGTGGGCCCTGCCACTCTGCTTATATCATCACTGAGGAAGATATCGAAGGAGAACGGGGAGAGAAGCAACACAGCCCATGTCATCACACACAGAAAGGAAGTGGCTGACCATGTATTAAAATACATACTAAATAGGGCAGTCGTCATCTCTAACTCAACAGTTCCAATAACCACAGCCTGTCTTTTAAAAATCAGAGGAAAACTAACATACAGCTGTTCAGCACTTTGGTTTTTGATGTCACTCTGTGTGTGTGTGTTATTCATTAAGTAAGAGGTGCTGCAAATTCACTGAATAGTTAATGTGATTCTGAAGTATTTCTTTTCCCTTCATATTACAGTGACCTGCTCCATTTTGAGGATGATTTGCTGTCTGTTACTGCCACAGCCGTATGTAAATATCACTGGCAAATTGAGACTGGAAATATTTTTCAAACGACTGTACCTGGCTCACCTCTCCATAAAGCCTCTGCCCCACTTCTTAAGTTTATTTCCCTTATTCCTAAGTTTTTGTTTTCTGTTGTTTCCTTCTTTTCAATCAGGTGTGTCTTTGTACCTTCGTGCCACTGTCCCTACTTTAAAGATGGAGAAAGAGATAAAACACGAATATTTTATTCACAATTGCAAAGAAAAATCCCATAGCATCAATTTGTGATATCCTGATTTATAAACCATGTACCTGGACAAAACAGTTTTGCACCACGGCTCCCAAAAAGGTAACAGTGATCCCCGAACAAGCATCTCCAACAGTTGCTAAGAAAAAAATATTATCTTGACTCCAGTAACTGTTAATGTCATAACATTAAAATAGAAAAGTCAAATTAATGACTTCTAATTTAATTAAATTGATATTAGAATACACTTTTGATGAGGAGGTGCTTTGAGATGGTGGAATAGAAGGATGCAGGGCTCACCTCCTCTCACAAACACATCAAAAATACGTCTACATGGGGAACAATTCTCACAGGATACCCAGAATGCACCTCTGAAGACTTCTGGTTTTGTAAGGAGGTTAACTAAGTTTTGTTTCCACTTCCCTTATTTTGGAGAAGTTTAGAGAAACTATATCTATTTGACTTAGTTATTAAAACAGCTAATACAGTTTAAAACACATTAAAATGTATTCTTGGTTTTTTTTGTTGACATGATCTTAGATTCCTTTGTGAAATATCTCTGCGATGGTGTAAGGCACTAGTGTTTGACTTTCCTTACAGGAATTTGCAACTTAGATTAGTGAATTAATAGGTAATGAGTATGGTTTAAACCAGAGGTCTCCAGACATATTTGATAGCGTGTCTCTATAATTAAGGGAATCTGAGCACGTACCACCCCAGCCTGTGCATGTGTATTTAGCAAGGATGTACGTGTATTACTTCATGTAATCAATATTAGTAGGGCTTAGTTCCTTTCTTACATTGTGGATTAAGAATTATGAGTAGAAGTTGTATTTCCTTCCTGTACCCCAGAGGATTATGTTGGGTATATCCCATTTTGGAGATGACTGATACAAACTGCTGTAGAGTTTCTACTTTTCAAGTGAAGATTTTTTTTTTTGCTTTATTTAATATATTTATATTTAGTTGTTCATGCACTTAAATTACAGATAGAACTTTAAAACTGTGATTTATGATATTTATACAATTTTATTGCTATGCAGATACAAATGAGGACCACAACACTAAAGATTAGAGTGTAATCCAGTTCCCTGATCTGAAGGTGAAGGGCGATGAAGTGTGTGTTATCAGAATGTCTGCTTCTATGAGCGTGGAGTTAGGGCAGAGGAAGGAGGAGGACGTAAGCATTGTCAGCTGTCTGAAGGGCTCTTCTGGGAAAGAGGTTCCTACTTGTCTGTATCTTTCTAGAAAGACCATTTGGAACCCAGTGGAAGTTACTAGGAGCAATCTTTGCTCAATGAAGGACATTTTAATTTAGGGATGTATTGACATGCTGAGCTACAGCAGACTGTTGTCCTGTGATGCACAAATCCCCATCTTCAGGACTGTGTAAGCAGAGGTTGGAGCTGTTGGAAATATGTAGATAGATTTCTGCACAGCAGGGAAACCAGGGCAGGTAATCTCTAATGTGCCTTCCAATTCTTAAATCCTGTGATTTTATAATAATCAAAGAACAGTTACCCAGAAGGCTGGAAACTCAGAATCCCTTTGCCGCCAAGAGTCATTATTGACTGCACTCGAAAGTGAGAAGGTTATGTAAGAGGCAGAGATTGAAGGACGTTTCCACTCGTCCAGAACTACAAGAAGAAATCCAGTTTCAACTGGGCACAGAACCTGTTGGGAGCATTGGTCACGATCAATTGCATGAAGTGAGTCTGGGGGAAAGTTCTTCCCTTAAAGACCTTTGCAGAGGGAAGAAAAAATTATCCCCCTGGGAAGGTCTGAACTTGACTAAGTCAAGGGTAAGCTAATCTTACAAAGTCTTTTCCATTACTCTGTTTTGGTGGCTTATTACGACCGTTTGCTATGGTTAATTAACTGAAACAAAAAAAAGAAAGAAAGAAAGAAAAGAAAAGAAAAAGAAAAGAAAATGGCTGGCAAAAAACAGAAGAGAAATTGTCGTTTTAATGCTTTCTTCCGACTTGCTTCTTTTGGTTATGAGCAATTTACCATGAGTCAGTGGGCAGGAGCAGACTAATAATGCATCTTTTAAAAAAGTAATGAACTACTCTGTTGTGTCATTTCTCATAGATCCAGAACTAAGGGCTGTGTGTGGGTTTCTGGTCTCTACAGAGTCTGACAAAAATAAACACCCAGGAAAATAAAGAAAAAATTCCACCAGTTATAGGCGGGAGAGGTAGAGAACCTATACCCTTCTTCTCGGGTGATAAGCAGGGGAGGCAGCATTGCCAGTGAATGGCTCCACTTACTGAGGGTTTCTGGGAGCAGAAATCAATGCTGTTGCCTACAGGCAGGTGCAGTGCAAATAAAGCCCCTCTGTGCTGTCCCCGGCTCAGGAAGGCATGAGATCATACAGTTCACACCAGCCTCAAGAAAGCTGCCAGCTCTGCCCATCTGGAGGCTCCTGTCATGATAAACTCCCCCCAAAAGCCAGTGCCCCACTCTTCTGCCTCTTTTACTCAGCCCACTGCATCCCTCCACAGCAGGGGCAGGGAAAAAGCAAACATCCTCTTTTTCAGGGCTGTTATAAGGCTCAGATCAAGGGACACAATTGCCAGTTTCACCAACTGGACAGTCAGTGTTAACTGTATGACGCTATGATGATTTGTAATCAAAGTTGCAGTAATTTGATCAACAAAATGAAAACCTATGTCTAGTGTATCCCATTCATGAGGATAAACCAATTCAAGGACTTTGCACTAAATAATTAAATACCAAGAACAAGCCAAGTAATTATTTGAATCTTGGATTCTTTAAAAAGTTGCCTGGAATATTTTATTAATCTTCTTTAATTTGCTATAAACTGTGAATATGGTCCTAAGTTTGTGCATATATTTGGTTTCTGATTGTATTTAAAATAAATTCCTTATGTCGTGAATATAATTATTTTACATTTACTGAGTTGATTTCAAAGTTCACAAAATTAGAATTATTCTTGATTTAGAGGTTAAGTGGCCTCTCATATTACAATCAGAACAGATTATAGACAATAATAGTCAATTCTATTGTCTGTTATTAGCTGTAACTTTGAACATTATTAAAATTCTAGGTATAATCATGTGTTAAAGTCTCAGTTTTATGCTAATAATTGAGAAATTGTAATGATTTAAGCAAGAACTGAGCTAAGGTTTATTAGCAAACCAAATGAACCTTGCTATGGGGCTCAGAGTTGGACAGTTATTGTAGGATTTAACCTACAATTATTGCAGGATGGAAACCAAACTCATGAAAGACTGATGTATAAACTGCAAGTGATGAGATTACAGCTTTGGAAGGAAGGCTACAATCATGCCTCTGAGTCATGCTTGATTATCTCTCAGCCTCCTTGGACAAACTCATTGTCTCCTGATTCTTATGTGCTCATTCTCAAAGAGTGGCTCATGTTCAACTTCTAGGGCTATCTTATCTTATTTTAGATGGCGAGCAATACTAGCTAATAGAGAAGCATCAAGTATGAGCATTATCCAGAAGGTAAAACTATCAATAATATCATTCCAAAAATGCATATATAATTTTTATAACATAAAATCCACCCATTCTAAATGTATAAACAATGATTTTTGGTAAATCAGAATTGTGCACACATCACTATATTCTAGTTGTAGGATATTTCCATCAATCCTAAAGGATCCCTTGGGTATTTGCAGTCTATCTCTGCTCCTACCCCCCAAACCCCAGGCCACCACTAATCTGCATTTTGTCTCAATGGATTTTCCATTTTGGGACATTTCATACAACTGGAACCACACAATATGTATGTAGTCTTTTGAATTTAGTTTCTTTCACTTGGTGTAATGTTTCTGAGGTTCATCAGTGTTGTAGCAGATACTTCTTTCTTTTTCATTGTGGAATGGTATTTCATTGTATGGTGTATCACATTTAAAAAAATCCACTCACCAATTTATGGATATTTATGTTGTTTCCATTTTGGGGTTACTGTGAATAAAGCTGCTAAAAACATTCATATACAAGTCTTTGTAGGGGTGTATTTTTTCATTTCTTTTGGGAGGATACTGAGGAGTAAAATTTCTGGGTCATATTATAAATTTATGTATAACTTTTTATAAAATTGTCAAACTGTCTTCCCAAAGTGGCTGTACCATCTTACATTTCTACGAGCAATATATGAATGTTTCAGTTTCCCCTTATCCTCTTCAAAATTTGTTATGGCCGGCCATTCTACTACCTCTAATAGTCATTTGATGCCCATGGTCTCATTTAACATGGACTAATTGAAGCTCAGGGGCCATAAGCACCATGCCTGGGGCCACTCAGATGGCAAAGGGTGGAGTCAGAGCTCTGCAATTCACTGCATTTCTCAGCTGGAGGCGCTGGTCTGTCTCTCCAAGGAGATAGGGAACTGGACAGTGGGAGGAAATATAGAGCAAGAACTATTTATTGTATTGGGGCATGATTAAGAGAGATAATAAATAGACAGATGAGATTTCCAAAGGGGCAGAGTGAGGAAACAAATGAGAAGAGGGTCTGGGTGGTCTTGAAGAACCGCACTTTGGGGGCCCTAGCAGAGTTCAAGAAGTGGTAGTGAGAGATCCATGAGGCTCGCTGCTATGGAAACCGAGAAGATGAGCATTCCAAGGACAAGGGGAGGTTGGCAGTGTCAGACACTGCAAACTAGTCTCAGAAGATAAAGCTTGAAGGCCACCTCTGCAGGTTCATTGTCCCTGTCCCCGTCCACGCATTCTCTGCTCCTAACAAAATGTTTCCAAACATTAACAGATATCCCCACTGGATGAGGGTCACAGAGTTGCCTCCAGTCGAGAACCACTGTTTTATTATCAGTTCATGCACTGTCATTACAGAACTCATTACAATGAATTAACATAATTTCTGTCTGGCACTGTACCTGGCATCTGGCAGAGACACAGAAAATATGAGGTTCAAACCTGCGGAGAAGTGAAGACTGAGAACTTTAGAATCAGACTGGGCTTCACTCTTTTCTCACTTACAGCAGCTGTGTGATGCTGGGAAACTGTATCACCTCCCCCGGCCTCAGTGCCTTCATTATAAATGGGATAATAATGGTATTGGGCTTATGGCACAGATTAAATGATGTTGTTATTCTAAGGGTCTTATAAACTGTCTGGGGCAGAGAGAAGACACTAACGAATCATCTTATAAAGAGGATGCTCTGTCTGCCTGCGTTGCTTTCCCCTTACCACGGCAGCACACGGTACCTGGCACAAGATGCTCACTCAGCACACTTTTGGGATGGGGCTAAAGTGATACAGCAACGGTGTGTGTACACGAAGTTTTCAGGAGGCGCAGAGGAATCAAGTAAACACAAACAGGGAAGGAGGTGTGGACAGGAAGAAAACTGCCAGCAGATGGCCTCTTCCTACTTTACCTTCCTGGCTCTGGCTTTTCTGCCGTTATCTGATCCCTGTGTTACTTTAAGCAAGTTCGGGGAGAACAAGGGTAGAAATCAACAGCTAAACTAGAGGCAGAACAACCTGGATGCCATAAAATGTCTTTTATTCAAAGATAAGTGTGTGTTTGTTTTACTTTCCCTACTAGATTACAGCCTGCCTGAAGGTTGAAGGTATTGTGGCTTGTTTAGTTTAAATGTCCCCTTTCCAGAACCATAGTTCTCAGATAGATGATCAGTAGATGAATAGGTGCACGTCTGATGCTGATCCACTTACCATTCAGTGGGGCATGTGTTTAATGGAGCTCTTCCTCTGTGGAGGCCGCGGCGATGACCTGTGACACTTCTGTCACATGCTCACTGCGCTTACGTTGGCAAGGTGATTGGCTAGAGTTAGATTTGGGGACTTTGAGATGGTTACATAGGTCCAGCTCCTGCAGAACTCGCTTTGCTAGTTAATTTTTACTGGTATGAAAGAACCCCTTGGGGGTGGGAATAGTCCAGTGGTAGAGGACGTGCTTAGGTCCTGGGTTCAAGCCTCATGTACCTCCATTTAAAAAAAGGGGGGTCGATGATAATAATATCATCTCTTGAAAAAAAAAAAAGAATCCTTTTTATTAGCATCAGTGCTGGCAAATCAAGCTAACTGGCAACAGATGACCCAAAGTACAAATGAAAAAATTAAATGGGCACCCACCAGAAGGCGGAAGTGGGGAGAAAGAAGGAATTACGCTCTAGCGTAATTTTTCTCAAAATGTGGTCTTTGGATAGCCTGCTTGGAGAATCATCTATGGGGGAGGGCAGTGCGTTTTTTAAGATACAGTTTCCTGGGCCCCGTATGAGACCTGCGGAATTGGAATCTGTTGGTAAAAGACACCCCCGCCCCCCGCCACACACACTCTTCTTTATTTTTTTAATTTTAAATTTAATATTTTTAGTTCACACTAAAATGTGAGAACCACAGCTCTAAGGAAAGGAGAATTTAATATAAACAGTCATCTTCTACCAGGAGCCTATTGTCTGTGACACCGGGCAGTTTCACTGATCTTACAGAGTAATTAAAAAAAATTTTTTTTATTGAAGCATAGTTGATTTACAATGTTGTGTTAGTTTCTGGTGTAAAGAAACTGATTCGGTTACATATATATATTCACATATATAATATATATATTCTTTTTCAGATTCTTTTCCACTATAGTTTTTACAGGCTATTGAATATAGTTCCCTGTGTTGTACAGTAGGACCTTGTTGCTTATTTCATATATAGTAGTTTATATCTGTGTATCCCAAATTCCTAATTTATCCCTCCCTTACAGAGCATTTATTAAGATCTTAAGAGACATCATAATAGTTTTTGAAAAAGAAACTCTGATTTGCAGTTAAAAGACCCGAGAACTAGTCCTGTCCGGTCTTCCATACCCACTCTGCTGTTTCATAAATAAATACTAATAACAGCAAACATCGACATAGCATGTATCTGAGATCCTGTTCTAAACACTTTACATAGACTAACTCATTTAATTCCTCTCAACAGCCCTATGGGGTTGGCTGACCCCACTGTCCAGATAGTCAAACAGGCACAGAGAGGTTAGGCCCCTGTTCACAGTTAAATAGCCAAATAAACAACTGAAAAGTTTATTTTATGTAAAAAAACAGTTCTATATTCAAAAAAAATTTGTATATTAGAAACTGTAGGACAGGGAGTTAGGAGACCTGGGGTCTAAGCTGAGCTGCTATTGCTGGTTATGTGACTACGGCTGGTCACCTAACTCTGGCTCTCATTGCTACTTCAGTAAAGTGACATTCTAGAACATTCTAGGGTCCTTTCCTAAATCTTCTTGTGCATTCATCACTAATCTTCCTGCATGTAGTTGGCACACCCATTACACTTCATTTTTTAGAACTCAATACGCATCAAAAAATGATTGTCGTATAGGCTTGCTTCAAAATTAAAGGACTTTAAATTCTTACTTTAAAATGTCTGTATTACTTAGTTCCTATTAGACACAGGGATAAATATTTTAAAGACAGGTATTATATTTCCATGAATTTATTTCATTTTCTTTTTCATTATGCACCTGCAGGAAAATGCGGTTTGTCCTGCCCTGGACCCTCGTGTAGCAAAAAGAGGCATCTAGAAATGGTGAGCAGTTTGACTAATCCGGCCGCGGCGAGCTCTTCCTCTTTCAAAATGAGGCGAAAGCTTAGACAACTATTCACTTTGCTGTGAAAATTTCATCTGTTTTTACAGATGAGTCTTCCCAATGGGGGACAGAGAATCCTCTAAGTGAGCACAGCCCGAATGTTTCCTTTTCATCATTATCTAAAGCACAGCCGAGTCCTGCAAAGACAATTGTATAGCTTCTTGTGCTGCTTCATGGGCTTTAAGTGCCCACAAAGAGGATTCCTTATGCTTTAATTTCTCTTTATTTTTCTGACTGTAAAGACCCTTGGGGTAAATGCCAGCCCCACAATCCTGCCGTTATATGGTTACTGTCAGCCCGCTCCAATGATGCTTCCTGTTCACGAGGCCTCCTTTCATGTGACCACAATGTCCTGGCTTTGCTGCAATTCTTCGTCAACGCCCATCTCTTCAATAGCCTGTGAATAGTATTAAATGGTGTTTATGCTAGCTATTGTTGCCTTTTGTGTGGTTCGTCTAATTCACAGAGAAAAGTCTGCTTTTGTGGCAGAAGACCAGCTACGTCATGGCACACCATGTGCCTTCTGATGGGACCCAGTCCTGCTGAGTGATAACATTGCAGGCCTGAGCTCCTTTGCAACACAATCCCGCATTCTTAGCCCAGTCAATACTCTCACAGGCAGACTGGTTTACTCTTTTTATGAAGAGGTAGGGGAAGATAAAGCACAAACAAATACCAGATCCTGAAACAAAACCGAAAAGCCGGGTAAGTTCAGCTGATTTGCAACTGACTCGGCCAGGCTAGAAGGGAGAAGGCACGGGAAAGAAAATCACGGATTTATTCCATTTGCAACCAGACGTACCAGGTGTACGCACTGTGGTGGTAAATATTTCACTTTTCAGGGGGAAGAGTGCATTATGGTTTCAAGGTATTGTTTAAAATGAAACTTAATACCAGAGTCACAACTCCACTGGGCTTTTTCGAAAGTGCTCACAAAGGAGAAAGGATATAGTATTGATGATTACATTATCCTCGGGTTCAAGAGTCTTTTCAGGGCAGGTATGTTGCTATGTCTTGAAAGGGCTTTTGATGTAAGAAGATCATTACGGACACAGTGGTAATTGATCCCTGGCAGCCCAGGTTTTTGGTGCTGTGGGTTATTTTATCCTGTTGCTCTGCATAATCCGTTTTCCAGCTATCTACGATCTTTTTTATACCCCTAATGGTGGCTTATATTTTAGTTTTCTTTTTTTTTTTTCCTTTGAGGAGAGGAGTGCTTCCCAGACAAAAAGCATCAGGTGCACAGAAAAGGAAAAATTTACTGGTAGCTGGTGGTACATGCCTTTCGGTCCAGAAAGTGTGTTTTCTGAATTACAGGGTCCAGCTTGTTTTCCTCATGTCTTTCTACTCACTGACATAAAAACCAACCCAAATGTACAACTGGACCCAGGCACAAAGAAGGAAAAGGAAACCAGTTTAAACATGTCACACAGTCCAAGTTTTCTGGAAGAGAAAGTGTGCAAACGATAATATCATACATTGAAAAAGATTGACAAAATGAGATGATTCTAATTCCTGTTCAAAATTCTGAACATTTAGGGTTTTTCTTTTCTTTAATGAGAAAGTTAAAGTAGAAAGGGTCCTATCCCATCTTCAATCCAAGAAAAGCATGTGATCTAGAAGTTTTCCGAGTTATGTCAAGCCATGAAAACCACCCCCTCCAACTCGGTGACATATTCATTGTGCCTTGTATGAGTCTAGCGTGGAGACAGTTGCTGTGGTAGCTTTCCAAGAAGTCGAGTCTGCAGCGTCTTGGGGGAAAAGTTAACACTATAAAGAAATCGGGGCTAATTAAGTCCTAGTGAGGCAGGGTGACGATAAACCCAAGTCTGGAGGCAGAGCGGCCAGTATGAGCTGGGACAACAGAGCCAGAGTGTGTCTCAGTCTTGGTGTCCTTCTGGCTGAGCACTGGGTGGGGGTGGCGGGGGGTGAGGGGGAGTGCATATGACAGGTGCTAAGTTCGCATGGGCTATATGTAGATAGGTCTCTTCCTGGGAGGATAAAAAATTTTTTTAAAATAGGCAAAGGAAAGAAGGGTTGTTACAAGTGAGAAAATAGCAAAAGCAATGCCTGGGGACATGAATGAACTTCTGTGGGTGGGACCTGAGCCTCGAGCAGGGGAATCTTGAAAGATAGACCTTTCCCTGAACAGCAGGTCTCCTCTGGTTGGGAAGGTCGACAGCGGTGTGGGCGGTGGAGCAGTGAGTGGGAAGGGGAGCCACCTGCATGGATGGACGGACGGGTGAAGTCATTCCATCTACATCACCCCACCCCCTGCCCGGGTCTGACCACACTGACCAGAGGAGAGAGGAAGTCTCAGGAAGGAAGGTAGGTAAGGCTTGGCAGCAGAGGAGGGACCAGATCCTTGTAGGCATCCAGACTCAAGACTCAAGAAAAACAATCTGCACTTGAGGACATGGGTTTTCATTCATTTATTCATATACTTGTTTAATCATCTGAACAAATACACAGGCGTAGAGTACAAACTAGGCAAAACATTGTGCCAGAACTCCAGAGGATTTCAGAAAAATACGAGAATCCTTCTAATGGCAGGCCTGGCTCTCTCTCTACCCCAGAACTATTTCCCAGTCCCGTAGTTGGGGCTACTCAGAGGTCACACGAGGGCTCACTCCTCTTGCTGATGAACTAAAGCTGCACCAGAGCATCCGCTGTGCTCAGCTGTGCTGCTGGTCCTTCACTCATTCACTCGTTCGTTGTTCATTCGTCAAATATCTACTGAGGCACAAGTATGTACTTGGCACAACGTAGACTCTGGTGACTGAAAAATCAATGGAGCGTGTGGTTCTTAGCTTTGAGGGGCTCATGGTCTAATGAGGGTCAGACATCTTAAGAACAACGATTTAAGGTAATCCTTATGTGGAGTATGCTGTTGCAACACAGAGGACCAAGTGCCCAACCTGCCTGGAGAGAGCTGGGAAGACTTCACAGAGGAGCTGCTGTGTGAGCTCTGTCTGGAGGAAAGCCCTGTGGACCCCAGGTAGACAGGGAGGGAGTGGCTTTCCAGGCAGAGGGGGCAGCGTGTGCAAGGAGAAGGCTCCACGTGTTCAAGGAAGTGCACACAGTTGGGTGTTGACAGGGATGGGGTGGGGACGACACTTGGAAAGGCTGGCTGGATCAAGACCGTGAGGGAGTCTTGGTTTCGTTGAACCCTAGTTCCAAAAGTTAGTCTCTTGTTTTCTTCCATGTGACCAAATTCCAATTTCTATCTCTACCATGGTTTGTTCATTTACTCACCCAGGTCCCACCTTTTGCTCTTGAGAACTCACATGAGGCCAGACTCTCCTCATTCCAGACACCAGCTACGTCTTTCCCAAACCTCTGCCAGTTGTCACCAACCAATTTCTCCTGACTGAAGCTATGCCAGCCTCCCCAGAGGGGGAATCCTAGATTCTCAGGCCTGAAAATTTCTAAAGTGATCAGACTAGTGTTTTTTTTGTTTTTATTTTTGCATTAACAGACATGATAGATGATTTTCTCCTGCAAGATATACTTTCAAGGGTGCACTTATATCATTGGCTGTGGCACAAATAAGAGAGGTTGAAACCCTGTTTCTCTTACCAGTTCAACTAATGTTTAATGGAATGCTAGTCATGAAAGTGACATTATAGGACCAGCTCTGAAGCTGCAAATATTGGCCCTGTCTAAACCACATGTAACAAATTCCCTGTGATTGATCTTATATCTCTGATCTCAACCAAAGCTTGACTCCCCTTACAACAACACTGCACCTCAGCTTGAATATTCCTGGTGATGTAAATCTCACTCTCTCATAAGATGATCATTCAACTTGCGGACAGATCCAAACATTAGATAGTTAGTTCTTTCTTAGAGTAGATGTCTCCCTTTCCATGAGTTCATGCATCCCCGCTCCACTCTCTATGGTTACATGGGAGAAATATAATCATGCCTCCACATAATGGCTCTTTAAATATCTAAAGATGATTATGCTAGACCCCAGAACAGTTTTCTCTTCCTAGTTTATGTTACAATGGCATGGTTTCCATTCTTAGGGGAACTCCATTTTGTCAATGTATCTCTTCAAATACGATACTCAGAATGAAAACAGTTCTCTCCGTGTAAGCGTACCAGCAAAGCAAACATCTGGGACTATTACTGTTTTTATTCTGGATGAAACGTTTCTATTAATGTAATTTAAGATCTCATTAGTTCTTCTGGCAACGCTGTCTATGGGCCACTATTGGAATTTTCATTAAATTAAACCCCCTAAACAATTTTATTTGAATTGCCAATGGCTCAGGTGTCTCTCATCTTCTAATTGGCCAAGCGTTTTTTAACCTCATTGCAGAACTTTTCATTTATCCCTATTAAATTTCATCCTATTAGTTTTGCTGATTGTGCCAAGCTGTCAAAATCAATTTGAGTGTATCTGACAACTAGTATGTTAACCGTCCTTCCAAATTTGTGCCATTACTAAATCTAGTAAGTATGCCTATTTTATTCTAATTCCAGTGTTTAATAAAATATCAAACAGGATGGAACTAAATACAGAGACTAGCGGCATGCCACTGAAGACCATCTTCTCCTTCTAGGTTGCGTTCTTCTTAATATTAATAGCATAAAACATTTTAACCAATCGTGAAGCCAGCAAAACGTAATGCCATTCATCCCACTTGGCCATAGATAGATCATGAATGATATTTTTGAAATAATATCATTTTGGAAGTCAAAATATGCAACTCATTTGGAATAAAATTTGTTTGGAAATGCAAATTGAGATTATTTTTGTTCAACTTACCCTTGTACAGAGAAAAGAAGATCTTTGAAGTTCTACTAAGGGGAACGGGAAGATCAGACACTATAAAAGAAAAATGGTCTATTTGTTAAATGGTCGTATAGGAAAAAGTCTTAAATGCAAAAGACAAGTAAAACTGAGGAAACTGTTTGGAACATATATGACAAAGGGCTAATTTTATTAATATACAAAGAGCTCATATGAGTTAACAAAAAAAGATGAATAACCCAAAGGAAAATGGGCAAAGGACATGAACAGACAGTACACACACACACACACACACACACACACACACACACACACACACAAATGGCCAATTAACACAGGAAAAAATTTTAATCTTACTCACAATTAAAGAGATGGAAATTAAAACACAGTTGAAATACGATTCCTCATCCATCAGCCTTGGTAAAGAGTATACTCTGAGAAGCTCTCTCATATTATAAATTGTTAATTAGCACCACCTCTTTGGAAGGCAACCTGAAATCATCAATCAAGATTTAAAACACATACAATCTTCCATCCAACAGTTTTTCTTCTAGGATTTTATCCTGCAGAGTTCCACAAGGCACAGAGAAATAGAGAAGTTGTAGAGGATTGACTGGATCCATCACTTCTCAGCTGTGTGATCTTGAGTAAGTTGCTTGACCTCTCTGTGCCCCAGTGCCTTTATCCCAAAACTTGGGATAATAATAGTATCTCCTTATTGGAATGTTGTGAGAAGTGAATGAGTTCTTTTAAAAAGTGCCAAGCAAATAGAAAGTGGTATATATGTGTTTGCTATTTGAACTACTATTATTTAGAAAGTTGTCTATTTCAACCTTAAAAAACAGTCCATCAATAAGGGTCAGATTAATTAAATTATGGTATATGCATACAATGTGCTATTATACAGCAATGACAAAAAAATCAGAGAGTTTTGTAATTGTTCAACATATCTTTTGGGGGGGACACAATTCAACACATACACGTACTATATAGTTTACTTGTTTTATCAGAGTTACTGTTTTTATTGTCTGTCTCTCCTCAGAGACTGTAAGCTCCACAAGGAACTTACCTTTTTCTCATTTTTGTTCACAGATGAACCCCAAGGGCTTGGAACAGCACTTGACAACTGGTAGACACGCAGTAGACCTTTTCTGACTCATACTGGCTATCATCACACAAATATGCTGTTCACTAACCAAGGTTCTAACTATCCAGCTACTAAGCAGTCTTCAGTCTCTTTCTAAAGAGAACCCTGAGCAGCTGGAGAAAGATTCGAGTTCCCTAGAGGCTACATTTTCCTTGAAAACTTATTCTGACTTACAACTCAGCCTCGTGAGTTTGGTTGGTGTCAATAACCTTGGGTGAGCTCATAAAATCAAATCCTTGCAAATGAAAGCCGTGGTCCTGACCCTGAACCCATGCTCCTCCTCGGACCTGAATGAGGAAAAGGGCTGTGGAGACGTGGAGATCTAGCCGGTTGACTGCGGGAGCCATTCTGGGGTGTTTGCAGGGGAGGGGCATGCTGGCGGCTGTGTTTTAGGGGATGCTTAGACTGGCTGTGGTATGCTGTGTGTGGTGTAGGAAGGGTGGGGATGTGGAGACAGTATGGCGGCAATGAAACCCTTATCTCGAGGTAATAGAGGTGTTGAAACGACCAAATCAAATGACATTGCAAATGGAAAAAGTTAAGACAATTTAAGAAGTGGTCCTTGTACCATAATAGCAATAAAGGCATTTTATGAGGTAGAATTGAACTTAAAGACAACAAGAAGTTAAGGAGGAAGACCATGTCTTTAATGAGTTAACATGGAATGTTAGCCTGATATTCCAGATGCTGCTGCTTCCGTCCTATTTCCTAACTGCTCTTCCGATTCCCTCAAGCGGACGCCAGCAGTGCAGGTGGTGTTACAACATTTATGCTTAGGCGTAAAAGGAGCAATCAGAGAGAACTTGTGGTTGCGTCCCATGTTCTTCATGGGTAGCTCTTAGTTCAAAGAAGCCCTCCACAGCTCTGCAGACCTGTTCAAATCAGAAACAAGGATCTACATTTGCAAAAATCACAGCTTCACTGCACCGCCCACATCTGGCATAGTGTCTGCAATCTTTCCAAGAGCCCAACTGACACACAACAAAGTTAGGTGGGACGGAATTGGGGTCTCAGACTCTCTGACCTCCCTATTGTATATGACATGGTTTAAAGAATCAGAATTTTCCCAAATGAAGTAAATTCATCTTGATTTGTAGAGTATTTGGACAATCACAAAAAACCGAGGTAGGCAATACTTATAAATTCTGCTGGGATTTTACAATATAAAAATCAGACATTGATGCCCACACTATACAGCCCCCTCCCTCTGTGTACAATTGATTTCCAGTGGTTGAAATTAACACAATAGAGGGAACCTTTGTTTTCAATTCTGCTGATAAGAGAGACAATATATGTGACACCCTCATTCATTGACAGTTGTTTTCTTACATTCATTTCTTGAATCATTAAATATAAGAGAAAATGATTTGTTCCATTGACTGGACGATGTGTCCATCTGACAGCCATGGTTTTTATACCAAAGTTATTATGTCATTAGTGTAATTTACAGAATCGAAGACACCACTCAGGTTCTGACTGTATTGTTGCTTATGTTTTTTTTTTTAATAAGTGAAAGCAGTTGTAGAAGAAATAAATCCTGTGACAACAATAATAAATGAAAAGACCACTGGCTCACTTTGTAAATCACGATGAGCTAAAGGAAACTGCCTCTGATTACTTAAGCGGTAAGCGCGCACTGGAAGGCTGGGTTTCTCAAAATGCCTGTTTTCATATTGTGAAATTCCTGGGATCATTGCTAATTGCAAGCACTTAAGAAAGATGACTTCCCACTGTTCATTTAAATTCCTCTCTCATCCTCGTAACCATTTCATTGCTTAAGGTTAATAATTTATATAGAGTGTGGTAAAGCCAGGCTTGATCTGTGTCTCCCCAAAGTCTCCCCTGAACTATGTGTTCATGTTGACTGGGGATACTGTGAGCTCATCTAATTCTCAGAAACTTTTCTCTCCCCTGGCGGTGACTGCCAAGAAATTAATTATGACAAGGAGGGAAGTAACTATGCTCTATAGGCTGGCTCTGGCTGACTGCAAAACTCCAGTCCCAAAGTGAATGTCTGGGTGGGTGATGAGATTAAGTGATTCTTTGGAATTTTCTAGAAAAAGCTGTGATATCAATAGGAGCAATTTGTGGACCCTCTTTGCCCATTAGATCTGTACGGGTCTTCACTGGCACTCCTACTGTCGCTTTGAAAGCACTGAGCTGATTATGCGTAGTTTCCTGACAAAGGACAGGTGTTCCAAATAGAGTCTCTTTTCTTTTTACCATGGGGCCAGGGCTGGCTTCATGGGTATTTGACTACCCTCTGCTTAGAAAGTCCTGGAACTTGGTCTAATGCTCTGCATTTGTTGTCTTGAAGTCTTAATACATTTTGAACAAGGGCCATGCATTTTCATTTTGCACTGGGCTCCAAAATTATACAGAATGTCCTGAGTGGAGAGCTAGTGTGTGACATATGTTACATGTCAAAGTGAGCCGGGTAATTCAATAAGCATGGCTCATTCGGCACTCGTCAAAGTCTGAGTGTGGAACGACCACTTCCCTCATCATGTGAATTTCTTTTGTTTCCAATCCTTTCCTTTTTTTTTTTTTCCAAAAGTGGAAAATTGCCCATGGTAGCACGACTTATGTTTTTGAGGCATGATGAAATGTTAAACTGAAGATTAATTTTGCTGATAGGGGATACAAAACTCCTTAATTCTAGAACAAATAGAAATTTTTGAAGTTTTCTGTTAAGCAGTTTTGTTATCTATTTTATCATTATTAAAATCTGAAATAAATATTAAAAAGTGAAATAGCTTTTTGTGTTTGGGACTCCTAGGAAACTATACCAAAAGAACCTATCCTTTTTTCAATAATATGAAATAAATATGGTACCTAGCCATTACATGGGTAAGAAAGCATCGTCTATGAAAAGATGCTCAATGTCAGTAATCATTAGGGAAACCCAAATGAAAGCCACAATGAGCTATGACATCACACCTGTTAGTGTTAAAAAAAAAAAAAAAAACAAACCCAGAAAATAACAAATGTAAGGATGTGGACAAACTGGAATCCTGGTGCATTATTGGTGAGAGTGGAAAATGGTGCAGCCACTAAGGAAAACAGTATGAAAGAGACTCAAGAAATTAAAAATAGAATTATCATGTGTTCCAGCAATCCCACTTCAGGCTGTGTGTCCAAAAGAATTGAAATCAGGAGCTTAAGGAGAGATTTACACACCTATGTTCACCGCAGCAGTATTCACAATAGCCAACAGGTGAAGACAACCTAAATGTCCATCGGTGGATGAATAGGTAAAGAAAATGTGGTGCATACACACAGTGGAATGTTATTCAGCCATAAAAAGAAGGGAATCCTGCCATATGTTGCAGCATGGATGAACCTTGAGGACATTATGCCCGGGGAAAGGAGCCAGTCACAGAAGGACAACTGCTACGTGATTCCACATATAAGATGTATCTGAAGAAAACCTCACAAAAACAGAAAGTAGGATGGTGGCTGCTGGGGGCGGGGGACATGGGGAGTCACTGTTTCTTGAGTATAAAGTTTCAGTCATGAAAGACGGAAAAGTTCTAGAGATCCGCTGTACATTGTACTCACAGTTAACAAAACTGTACTGAGTACTTAAAATTTTAAGAGGGTGGATCCCAAGTTAGGCGGGTTTTACCACAATTAAAAAAGTGAAAAAGGAAAGCATGGTTACTTCTTGTCTCCAAGGGCCACATAAGTTGTGCCCGTTTGCCTGTTCTCTGGTTGTCCGTGGTACCCCCAGATGCCTCTGCTTCCTGAGCACCGTCCTCACCCACACACTCACTGAGGTAGCACAGCTTACTCTAGTCTAGTTTTGGTTGGTCTCGTTTTACTTTATCCAGAAGATAGAAGTTATATGCAGTTATATCCAAAAAGAGATGTGAGTTCCCCTTACCGGACATGCTCCCATTGCTGGGAGGGGAAGTCCAGGATTTTTCTGCTGCTGGATGCAATGTGAGCTTTCTTTTAGCTTAATTGGTGATTGGAGGTGTTTGTGTTTACCTTTCACCTGCTTCCAACCACCAAGCGAGAAGGGGCAGATTTCCTGCTGTTCTCAATGTCAAGCCCTGTAGTTACCGTCCTCCTGGGACCTGGCTTTCAAGCTACCCTGTCTCCAAGGGTCTCCTGAACTGTGGGAGGTATCATGAAATGACTAAATTCAGCAGATGGAGTTTATCACTTTGTTAAGAACTTCTAAAATATCAGATGATGTTTAGAAATTGTTGCACACTGTGATTCATTTATATATCTATATATTCCCACTTATATATTTTATAATGAAAATAATTTACATTTGGGGCTCTTAGTGTTGCTTAAATGCATGGTAGGTGGCAGAATGTGGCCCCGGGACTTTGCCAGTCCCTGCATTCATACCATTTGCCACGTCACTTCCTATGACCGTTCCTTCATGACCTAGGGCTTGGCTGTGCGACTTACTTTGGACAATGGAAGATCAGCTGTTGTGATGCTGGCAGAAACTTGAAAAGCACCTTGCATTTTTGGGCTTGCTCACTCTTGCCCTCTGTCATCTCCATGAGAAGGACATGCCTGGGCTAGCCTGCAGGTTGCTGAGTTGGACCAACCCGGATCCGCCAACAGTCAGCCATCCCCCAGACAGGTAAGCGAGCCCAATTCCAAACAGCAAGTCTAGGTACCAACCTGCAATCAGGCCTCAGATGAGTGCGGCCACATCAGTCTAACCTCATAGGCTCAGGGGCTGAATCAGCGTGTATTGTGATAATCTAGTGAAGTGTTATAAGTGTATGTCGTGTAGCATTATTATGGCAATGGGTAACTGATCTACATGTTATCATGCCAGCAGGGTACACAGTTCCACTCAGGAGACCAGGAAGGACGTGTAGAATGATGCCCTAAAAATCCTCCTGTAAATGTAAGTCTGTCAGTGGGAGTGATTGATATAACCAGGTGGGACAGAATCACCAGAAAAGAACTCCCCCTCTCTCCCCCAAAAGTAGAAATATAGAATAAGTGAGAGAATTGTAGTTGAGAATCCAGGTAAGTGTAGTAACTATGTCCTGTTGTCTTGTTAACTCCAGGATCTAACAGAGAACGTGGCACTAAGAGGGAATGTTAGTGGAGTCGCATGGAACATTAACAGCTCAATTCTGGTCTATAAAACCCAGAGTCACCTGGCCCCGTGTAGAAATTTCCTGAAGCTTGTCAATTTTTTTTTTTTTTTGGGTGACGGCTGAAATAATTGGTCGTTGAAACTTACTTTAAAATCACTGATTCAGATTTGGTATAAGTTAGCTTTAAATTTCTCCCTGCCGAACAAGTCCATTTTATAGACGTTCTGTGAAATAATAGTACAACTGTTATTCCAGAGCAAGTATTTAAAACATTTTCAAGAACAAATGATTTTATTCACCCTTGCTTCCAAAACAGGCACGTGTATCTATTTCTAACACTTGATGCCTTTGAGAATATTTCATTAATTCTAAATACAGTTGGCCCTCTGTATCCTCGGATTCAACCGGCTATGGATAGAAAATATTTGAAAAAAAATTTCCTGGAAGTTTCAAAAAGCAAAACTTGAATTTGTGGTGAGCCAGCAACGATTTACATAGTATTTACATTGCACAAGGTATTATAAGTAATCTAGAGATGATTTAAAGTATACAGGAATGTGTGCATAGATTATATGCAAATGCTACACCATTTTATATAGGGGACTTGACGAGGCTGTAACTGGCAATTTCTCTCACTGTACTTGAGGTAGATGGATGAACTGTGGCTCCTAATTCCTGATTTGATCCATTCTGAGAGCGCCCACTTTGTTTCTGGTGACTCCTGCTGCTTCTCCTTTGTGGCTCAATAATGACCCCAGGCAAACTTCGTCTATGAAAAGCCGAGTAGTAGATATTTTTGGCTTTGCAGGCCGTTTAGTCTCTGTCACAGCTACTCAACTCTGCCACTTTAGCAGACTTGGATAATACGTAAACGAATGAACGAGCTTGTGTTCCAATAAAACTGCATGGACGCTGAAATTTACATGCTATGTAATTTTTACATGTCACAAAATATTATACGTCTTTAAAAAAATTAAAAAATGCAAAACCTGTTCTTAGCTTACAGGCTGTACAAAAAGAAGGGATGGGCTGGGTTTAGCCATGGGCATAATTTGTCAGCCCCTGACCTTAGGTTAACGGGGCTGATGGATCAAACTGAATGGGATGCCTCAATTAAAAGCACAGATGCTGAAGCCAGACAGCCTGAGTTTGAATCTCAACTCTGCCTTTTACCATCAGCATGATCTTGAGTAAGTTTCTTTCTGTGAAAATAAAGGAATATTAATAATCCGCTTCAACACTGCCGTGAGAATTCAGTGTCTTAATGGGATGCCATGCTTGACACCGAGGAAACGCTATTTACATGGTAGCTATTTCCTTTATCATGGTTACTCACCACAGTTGGAAATCCTGGTCTGTTCTGAAGTCTACAGAAGAACCAGGCTGACTCCATGGAACTGAAACTGTTGGCTCTAACTTGACCCACTTGCCTTATGTTGGGGGGTCTTGACTATTTCCGCCCTTGCTGTTGGTGTAACAGGTCACACCCAAGCTTCTCTAGGGGCATTCAGAGTTTAAATTCCCAAATAAAGCCACAGCGTTTTCCCTTGACCTGCTATTTATAAAGATCGTTTACAATAAAGTGAACCAATCTTACTATCTTCCTCCAAATCCTGTCACTTGATGAGGACAAAATAAATACCCTAACCAAAAATTTTAAATGTTGATCATTATTTTATAAAAGGAATCTTGATTATTTTTTCCCCCTCCAAACCTTTTCCCTCCAGGTAATATTAATAAGCATGTGGAAGATACTACTGGAAAATAAACACAGATAACTTACATCTAGTTGCTAAAATAATACACAGAATTTATTGTTCTCATGTGCTTTTCTTAATACTCAGAGGATGGTAATATAAACTCAATTTAGATTATCATGTTGCTTTTGGTACCAAGAGAAATGTTCATGGCATCTTTCTTGATCAGAGCACAATGTAGATACATTGAGTCTTTTTATCTGCCTTGGGCTTCTTCTTTACTAAAATTTTATCCATCAGTAAAATGAAAATTAACATGGAAGAAACTTCAAAATTAGGCCACGCAGCCAGCACAGGCGTGCACAGGGCCCCACCACTGACTGCACTGCCCATGCCTGGCTCACGGGCCCGAGACTAGGTGATGGGACCGCAGGCTATGTGTCATTTCTTGCCCTCTTTGCAAGAGGGCACTTCGCTGGGATGCTACTGAAGGCGGCCTTTCAGCATGTTGGGGAGAGAGACAGCAGAGTGATTCCAGAATGGTCGGGACTCTGCTTGTCTCCTCCCCCAAGAAAAAAATAATTCACAACACTCTGTTATTACTTAGCAACAACATAAACCCTAACACCCTGGCGTGTCATGACTGCGTGACAAACGCTACCCTGAACAAGCAAAGCCTAAGATGCTCCTGACCTGAGCTGAAGCAGTGACAAATGAGCTGATTTCAAAGGCAGCTGCTTTAGGGCCGCGCTTCTCTCTCTGCGGCTGACTTAGCATCGGAAAGGTAGATCGAGTTGCAGTCAAAGCCCAAGATATAAGAGAAGCTGTTTTAAATCATTACTATTTATAGGAAGGGAAATATGCTCAGTTTATATAAATTTATGTTAAATTAGTATCACATGCTAACAATTAGGTTTTCAATAATAGTACTTTAAGTCTTTAGTAAGTCTTAAACCAATAATTTATGTTACATAATGCCAAGTGGCAAAATTCTTTTATTAATGAATCGGCAATGAGTTAAGGAAATAGTATCATGGTTTACTGTATATTCAGCAACATACACTTCATTCATGGGTATACATTTTACGGATAAATTTATACCCTAAAGTGCTTTCTTGGTTCATAAAACTGTTAGCCCAAAACAATGAACCAACAAAAATCACCTCCCCAATCCAAAATAATGAGGCTTTAAAAATATATGCCCATGATTTAAGCATGACTAATTTTGTTTCAGTATTTTAATACGGAAAAACACATCTGGGAAAGTCTGCAGCCAAGATGTAAACTCAGCACAAGAAAAATAAAGAGCAGGGATGACTTTTCAGGGCCCTGTTTAAACTGAAGGACTTGGGTTTCCCTGCTTCAGAATAGGTAGTTTAACTTCCTGGGTAGCCTGGAAAATTATTGCTTCTGTTAAATATGTTTTCTGAATGTCAAAATACCAGATTGCCAGATAAGATTTTATTAGCATGGGCACTAATTCTAAATCTTATTAAACTTCTACTATTACCTATGAAACTTGTTCAAGACTGGGAAAAAAATTTAAAAAGAGAATTATAACAATCACACAGCCACTTGAAAAGACTAATTGTCAAATGCAGATAACCAAGGAAAAATTATTTTGTCTGTTCCAAATTATCTGGGCAAGTTACCTTCATTATCTACCTCTGGGTGCCAGCGCGACATCTGTCGGCAGGTGACTGTAAATCCCAGGTTTTAGGAAAGGTAACTCTAGGAGACAGACCTGAGTACCAGGGAAGGTAAATTCTGGGACCAGAATTTATGGGTATGGTGACTGGGGGATGGACTTCATTGACTTCCTGGCCCAAGGGGATCTCACCCCACACCTTTTTGGAGAAAGGAAGAATTGAAATTACTTTGAGGGCATTAACTAATGTCTTTTCAGATGGAAGGTATCCTCTCACCTCTGAATGTGCACTTGTACCTCCAACTCCAAGGTTAACATTTAACATGGGTGCTACTGTACTGACCAAAACCATTTGTCACATCTACACAACGTGAAATACCATTACCGCTGGGATGGGGCGTTGAGCAGATTTCAGCATCTTGGTATTGCTAAACTGCTGGTTTGACTGACTCATCGGTGAATTCTGGACCCAGCTGACCTTACTTTGGGCTAGCTCAGCTGGCAACGGGTGGACGTGGAGTTCTGTCGACAGAGTTATCGGAAGAAGAGTCAGGCTCTGGACACAGGTAAGGATGAGCCGGGCTTCAGCCCTTCAAAGCACTTCTGCTTCTTCCTCGGCTGTTTCACAAATCTCTCCCAGCAGGGAACTGCAGAGCACACACAAAAGAAAAAAAGGAACAGAAACAAACCCGCTCCTGTCATCTCTGTTGATTTTTCACTTAGTAGACTTCTTTATGGATTAAAAAACTTTTTCTCTGCTTCTTGTAAAGCAGTGTTCATTGGAGCTTAGCCAATAGATGGTATCACCCTTTCCAGAGTCTATGCCATGGGCGGCCTATGGAAGCATATCTGCTCAAGGCATTCATGCAAATTATTACTTACTGCCCTATATGCTCATAAATTAATAGCTTCTCTGTGGATGAAAAACAGAAATTAGACAACCATTAAGGTTGAACAATGTTTAAAGAATATTAAATATTAATGTATGAAATGAAAAAATATTGCCAGTGATATCAGTAGATATGCCAAAAGCATAACAAGCCAAACCTAAGAATGCAAATAATAAAAACATGTTTTCAGCCTGATATTCTGGATGGTTTAGTATTCAAATTAAAGCTGATTTTTTTTTCCCTTTCAGTAAAAACAAAACAAAGTATTTATTGCTGTTGTCATATTGTGTGAGGGTTCATTTTCATACTCAGAGCAAAAACAAATTTAGGGAGAATAAACTAATAGCAGGGTCTGGGTTATTTTGGTCATTGCGCTTGAGAGGAATTTTCTTTGCAATATTAAAAGTGTATAGAACGAATATTTAGAGAAAGCAGTTTTTGTCAGTCTGCAATTTTTTTTTTCTGAATCCCAGATTTTAGTAAATAATTGTCAAGTTGGCATGCACATCCTAAGGACCTTGTCTGCCAGATGCTGTGAAATTGGAATAGAAATTGGCAGGAAGACTCTTCTGGGTGAAAGAAGGACCGAACCGTTGCTCTTTGGGTAACTGGGCATGGTTCCTGGTCTTTGGCAATAAGAAATTTAGGAGAAAAGTTTTCTTGACTAGATGCCCATGCTTAAAATCCACTGGGTTTCCATTTGACAGATTTAATATCCCGGGTATTGATCCTACACAAGCAAAAGCCAAAAAGAGCTCTAGCGCTGGTCCCCGCCCCTCCTTGGAACCAGTTGTGAGGTCTTAGGCAGGGGGGCCTCGCTGGACCCCTTCCTCATTCATTACATGGGGCTTAATAATGCAAACCCTGCACACTTCACAGAGGTACTGAGTTTGGTTGGCCAAATAAGATAAAACCCAAACAAGCATTGTTATATATTCAATCCTTCAGTAGTTTTATTCGTGGAGACTCATGCCAGGCACTCAGCCAGTCACTGGGGGTCCAGAACTGAATCATTAAAAAATGAGAGCAAACATGTTTCTATCACACAGATACTGCATCTTATCCTCATGATGACCTTATGCAGTAGGTTCCTCAAATTAACCCTTTTTACAGATGATGAAACTGAAGTACAGAGAGGTTAAGTAACTTGTCCAAGGTCACACACCTAGTTAGTGGCAGAGCTGGGACATGAACCCAGACAGGCTAGTTAGTGGCAGAGTCTGGTACACAGAACCCATCTCATTTTTCCAGACCCTCAGGGTCTCACTGCAGAGCCAGACTGCTGTGAAACAGCATGGGTTGCAAGAGGGGTGCTGTCCCCAGGCCTCCGTGTGGGACCCGCAGGGAGGGTTCCCAACCCAGCTTGGAACGCACATGAGTGTGTGCTGCCCTGGTGACTGGCTGGGGGAAGGCTTCCTAAAATGAGAGCTTAGCTGAGCCTTAAAGGATGGGCAGGATGGACTAGGGAGGCATTTTTGGCTGAGATTACAAGAGCAAGGCACAAAGGCTGGAGTGAGCATGGGATGTGCAGGGCCACGAAGCTGTGGTCATGCTGGGGGTGATGACAGACGAGGCTGGAGGTGTGGGTGGGCCCAGATGTCAGGGGACCCCACATGTCAGGCTCAGGAGACACAAAGGGAGTCTAATGCAAGAGCATAATGATGAAGATGAATGGTCAGGTTAGGCTGTGGAAAGTCTAAGTACGGGACGAGTGATCGGTAAGGACGGATCCTTTATGCCCGTGCTCTTCAAATTCTAATGTGCAAAAGACTCATCCAGGGCACTTGTGAAAATGCAGTTCTGATCCGGGAGATGGGAAGTGGCCACTGACATTGTGCATTTTTAACAAGCTCCCAGGTGATGCCCACACTGTGGTCCTGGACCATACTTTGAGTAGCAGGGCCATTATGGAGTGTACCCAGCCTGGAAAGGTAGTTCTTTGTTCTCTAGTTCTCTAAGAAACTCTTTGGAGAGAACTCCAGAGAACAGGTGTGAACTGGTTACCTCTCGGGGTTGCTGCAGAAGATGTTGCAAAGTAACTTCCCAGCTGATAACTGGCCTGGTACGATTAAGGCTGCTAATAATCCTTATTCTTGAGAAAAACACAGGTCGCCCCCTCCCAGGTGTTTGGGTTCCTCCATCCCTCAAGACTGTTCCCAAGCTCTTTTTTTTGTTTTCCAGGAAAGTAGGATTAAGGGATTAAGGAGGTCCGTGCAGAGGAGAGAAAGCCTATGACATTGATTCCAGGCCCCTTTGCAACTTTGGGTATTTGCGTCATTTACTCGGTCACACTTTCCCCAAATTGCCGTATTGTGTACACGTCCTCGGAAAATTCAAGGGAATAAAAATCACCTAAGCTTTGAAACATACATAGCATCTTTTTCGGTAAATTGAGGTCCACCTAGTGGGAACATGAAGGGAGAGCTGGAAAACCCCACCGTTGAGCTTCAGTGAGCCTGCTTTTGAGGGAGGGCGGCTCTTCATGATTTGTGGGAGACGCAGTTTGCGTTTCTCAGGGCACCTCTGGAGCGTCACGCCATCATGGGTCTTAGGGGGTCACAGCTTTCAAGCCTGCTCTGGGAACTCGACACCTTTGAAGAACAGGGTACCCAGAGAGAAGGAACCGGAGGCCTCGTGGATGCAGGGATCACACTGAATTCTGCCAGATGTTCTCCCTTAATCTGTCACCAAGAAAACTGGGGGGATGGCTGAAATTAGTTCCAGTGATCCCTGAACAAAGAGCTGGCCTGAAACCAAGGAAGAAAAGAAGAGAAACCCCAATTCAAGTTCCATACTAAATAAACTTTCCTAAGAGGTGAAATGAAGTGTGGTAGCAGCCGGCACAGTGACAGTCAGCATCCTAAAAATGCCGTGAAAGTTGTTACCCCAGGATTTAGCTCCGTGGACAAACTGACTTTCCCAGCTGCCCTGAGCATTCCTTTCCCTCCCACCCAGGCAATTCCGTATGACCTCGGGCATCGGGGAGGCCCCAGAAGGCTAAGTTCCAGTCATTCTTCAATATGTTCTTCTTCGCAACTCTCCCTCAATTCCAGATGAAAGTTCATGCTATCATGCTATAGATAGATTTTCCATTGTGCAAAGATCAAATATGCATTCTAGAAACTTTGCGGAAAATATCCAAGTGGACCGACAGTATCAACTTAAAAAAACTTTTTTTGTTTCTAGGAATTTTTTTTAGTCTTCAGTTGTTGACATTTTGGGAACATGGAAAATTACAGGAAGAAAAAAGAAGAAGAAGAAGAAGCATCTGTTGCCTAAAGGCAGAACCGATTTGGGGCAATTCACACTCCGGTCTCTCCGCATGGAATTTATATGGCACCCATCATATCCTAAGTGTTTCCTAAGCAATGGTGAACAGGACGCTAAAGAAGAGAAGAGTTAGCAAGTAGATTCAGGAAATCATCTCAGGGTAGGGAGGCTGTTATTATACAAATAAAATAAATCAGTAGGTAGAATTTAGCCGTTGCAATTCAAACCCAGTGCTTGTTTTCAAGTTCCTGTCGAGTGTTTATTTTCTTTCCTTGGATAAGGTGCTATTTTATAGCTCTTCTCTTCTTGCTTTGTGTATGAGATAAAAGCATTGGAAAACAAAAATCGCATCGCTTACTTGAACTTGGTATGCCCTGCCAGTACCTGCTGTAGCTCAGAGTGCAGGGAGAAACATTCTAGCCCAGCTCACACGCTTGTCTGTGAACTTACTAATTATTTTGCTCAACCAGTGATTTAATTCTGCTTGGATAGAAAATCTGGTTACCCTAAATGGAATGTGCCACACTGAAAACCCTATATTTCTTTTTGTATTTATTTCAGTCAATGGGACTGTGGTTCCTGTAGCTCCCAAATTTTTGTTTTTTTTATTCTTTTGATGGGGATACAATTAGGTTTTTATTTGTTTATTTTAATGGAGGTACTGGGGATTGAACCCAGGACCCTGTGCATGCTAGACACGGGCTTTACCAAGTTACTAGATAGATGTAAAATTCATGGATGTGGCTTGACCCGTGGGGATTTAGAATTCCCTCAGCCTGCCCCACATTGAAAAAGTAATTTACTACTTTTATAAACGTCCCTGATTCTTCTACTCAATAAAAATTCATCAACAGATATTAACTGACCACCATATAGCACCCAAAGACACCAAATATTATAGTAGCTAGAATCTCACTGAGTTTGTGTTCTATTAACACAGTTTAACCCCAAAGGGAGAAGATAAAGAGAAAAAGGAACAGAGAAAATTCACTTAGAGAAAGCAAAATATGGAAGTATTTTAAATTGGGTTCCTTGGGAAGAGACTCTGGGATGGAGAGCTGTGTCATCCAAGTTATTTGGGGAGATACGTCTGCAAAGAGGTGAGGGAGGCAGGATTAGGCTGAAGAGAAGCAGACGCCCAGGGTGGTGGCTAATGAGGCCTCAGCCCGTCTTTCAGGGAACTCTGGAGCTGGGATGGCCCTTCTGAGTGTTTAACACTGAGGCAAGGGGTCTGGCTTTCGTCGGTATCCCTTATCAACTACTCACTTTCTGTGAAAAGCCCC
Source organism: Camelus ferus (assembly GCF_009834535.1). Lineage (NCBI taxonomy): Eukaryota > Metazoa > Chordata > Mammalia > Artiodactyla > Camelidae > Camelus > Camelus ferus. The sequence goes on from NC_045709.1 coordinate 37,459,234, forward strand.
GGAGACGGGGCACTTGTTCTTGTAATCTAGTGCTGTGCAAAAAACTACTCTAAAATGTCATAACTTAAAACAATGAATATTCTGTCTTAGAAACTGATGGGTCAGGAATCCAGGCACGGCTTAGCTGGCTGATGCTTCCAATCTGCATCTGATTGACAGGGGGTGCGTGGTGGTACTGAGCCGGCAAATGAGCTGGTCTGGAAGGGCTAAGACAACTTCACGTACATGCCTGGTTCCTTGGTGGGGATGACTGGAAAGCTAGACCCATCTAGGACTGTCAGACTGGATCACCGACATGGGGTTCTCCAGCATGGTGGTCTCAGAGTCGTTGGGCTTCCTGTATAGTAGCTCAGGGCTCTGAAAAGTCTTTCAAATGACAGACAGTGAATGTTACTAGTCTCTTTTGTCTTGGGCCCAGAAGCTGGCAGAACATTACATCCACGGAATCCTATCAATCAAAGCAATCACAGAGCCTGACCAGAATTTAAGGTGAATGAATGGGTGGGATTCAACTGTACCTCTCAATGGGAGGCATGACCAAGAATTTGCTGCCATCTTTAATTCTACCACAGGGCACAATGTTAGGTGAGGCAGTTCCCTATGGCGTTGGGGGGCCTTAGTGGGGGATGCCACTGTACGCCACCAGCATCTGATTTTCTGAGGAGCTGAGGGTTGCACGTGCCAGTTCTGAAGAGGAGACTCTGTGATGAACCACAGTGTCCACTACAGGAACAATGATATATATTCCTCAGAATTAGCCCCAATGGACAGTTAACATTGAAGTGTATCCTGAGGAAGAGAATGGACTGACAAAAGGTTTGTCTGAGCAATTACCCTGGTGTCCTTCCATGGGTGGGGTGGGGGGTGCTTGAAAGTCTAGAGTGGAGAGCAGGTGGCTGGCCGCCCAGAAGTTGGCAGAGTTATCACCAAGAACACAGGTTTGCCCTTCAAGTCTACCGATTTGGTGATGGACAGAAGTCTGTTGAATGAATCTCAATGGAATTTGTGCTTTGATTTGTAAGATTCTTGGGGAAGAAAAAAGGAAAAAATGCATTTTGGGTCTCTCTGTCCTTAGGAAGGTTTATTCCAGTTTTTTAAATCCTAGAAGGGTAGAGCCGTGAGACACTGACGACCATTCAGCCCCATTTCCATTTGCAGAAGAGTAAAGAACATCCAGAGAGTGAGACAAACGGCCTAAGCTCGTATAGCTGGTTGATGCAAAGCAAGGGGCAGAATTCGACCTCCTGACATCCCGTCCAGTTCGCTTTCTTACTCCAAGTCAGTTTTCAAACAGGAATTCCTCTGATTGGCATTGGTGTGGTCTCCAAGGTGCCTCAGGAACCTGGGCCAGGCTTGGTCCAAGATATAAAATTTCTCTCCTCCAACTTTTGATTGCAGGCATCAAACATTCATAAGGGTGCTGCTCTTCTAAAAATTTTGAAAATCATTCCCCTTGGAAAGAGGACAAACTTCTGTGTGTTTCTTATTTTTTTTGACGTCTGTGTATCCAGATAACAGCACTTAAAGAAAAGATTAGAATTTCTTTTTATATTTCCTTTGATTCCATCCAGTCCAATGGACTCTTTGAGCCTGTTAAGTACATGCTACATGCTCATACGATTAAAAAGCTGAGCTGACACAACTGCCTGCTCTCAGAGAACTTACCTTCTAATTACACAGTTATATGAGGTCAGCCTTCCAAAGGTCCTCCAAGCTCACAGAGAGTGGGGAACTGCTGCAGGTTTCAGACCGTGGCAGTATTAGGATTAACGCTCTTTTTAGGAAGATACTAGAAGCTGTTTCAATGGTCCAGATGAACACAAAGAGCCTGAAGCCCTGGGGCTAGGAAGGAGGGGGCAGCTTTACTAGGATGTCAAAAGTTTAATGGGAAGAGACCTAGCTGTAGTTTCAGTTTAATCACTCAGTGGGACGCGCCAGGGCTGACCCATTTATAAGCAAGATTGCAAAGGCAGGGCTGCAGCCCGCGGTCCCGTGACTCTTGCCTTCTCTAGGTCCCACCTTAGGTTTAGTGAAGTGGTTGTCTAGCAGATCGCTAATCAACAGGCTCACTTTTCAGTGACAAATGAAAACACAGATACAAATTAATGGGCAAAGAAGAGCCCCATTTATCTGTTTGTGCTGCTTGACAAACGACCCAGCAGTAGCATCCCAGTGAGCTTCAATCATCCCATTTTCCCTTTTCCTTTTTTCTCATTATAGTCATTACTGGTCACAAAAGGCTGCTCACAAAACAGCTAGTGATTATAATTTAATGTGTCCTTTCTGAAACCTGCAGGGAAATTAAAGCAGGGAGCTACCTTGGGGTGGGGGAGGAATGGGACAGGGAGATGGGGTGGGCACATCTGAGGCCATAGCTTTAAGGGCTAATTGTCCAGCACCTCCCAGCTGTCTGACCAGGGCTGACCTTAGGCAGCTTGGGAAAGCCGAGGTCACTCCCTCAGTTTGAGAGTCCAATTATGGTGGTGCGGGAGCCAGGGGGTCCCAGCTGGAGTCCCTGCTCAGTCTTGAGCAGTCTGGTGTTAGTTATTCCAGGGGAACCCCAGAAATGCTCCTTGATGTCATCCAGCATCCAAAGTCAGCTCTGGATCAGGCTTCCTGTGGTCTGTCGGCTTCTGCTCAGGGGAAGCCACACAAGAGCAGTGAAAGCATTTTCCACTGTCATTAGCATGTGACCTCGCAAAGCACCAAGAATTCAATTTAGAACAAATTCTCTCTCTCGATCCATCACTCTCTACTCCTCCCTCCATCACTGCCCTCACAAGTAACTTAAGGTCAGATCCAAATGACTGGATAATAAAAACCAAAATCATTGAAATGAGAGAGAAAGAGGCTCATTTAGCATCTGAAATAAATGCTCTTCTGATTACAGTCATCAATGAAAGATACAGCTTTTGGCCAACACCCCAAACCTGCACTCTCCTGTATGATACCTACTGGCCACATGCGGCTATTTAAATGTAAATTAATTTAAGTTAAATTAAATTTAAAGCTCCTTTCCTCACTCACACTTGCCAATATCAAGTACCGAAATGTTCACATGTGGCTAGTGGCTACCATCTTGGACGGTGCAAACCTCGGTGCATAAAATGTAGTAAAATAAGAAGCTGTGAGTTTTGAGTATTTATTACCACTATTTTCGATATAATATTTAATGATAAATTTACACGATTTGATTTTTAAATAGTGACAGTGCTTAACACCCAGCACACAAAATTCCTAAAAAAGAAAGCATGGACCCCAAAGCCAGCTCCTGCACGCCACTGGAACATTTCCATCATCGCAGTAAGTTCTATTGAACAGTGATGCCCCAAATGACGTACCAAGTTACCAATGTGGTGATAGAAGTATTCAGAATGAGGATAAGACACACCCTATCCCTAAATTGATAGCAAGGATAAAAGACTTTGAGGATCGTAATCTCTCCATCAGTCCTTCCCTCTCTTGGACCTAAACCAAATTCCCTGCCCCTTCTTTGCAGGAGGGACGCACACTTAATTGTTTTAGGGTATCCTCAACCTCTCAGATGCTTTGCAACAAACGCTCGCCTCCATCGTCTGACACACTCCATAAACCTCTTCTTCCCTCATTTCCTCTCTTTCTGACTGTAAACCTGTTTCTTTTTTTTTTTTCTAACTTCATCATCACAGTAAGGCCCGAGGCCCGTGATTATCCAAGTCACCTTTCCAATTCACCAGCATCCCTGGCGTTTTGCATAGAATTCAGGACAATGCCGCAGGCTGAAACCTCCCCAGAAATTTATACAACACCATAATGTTCTTCTGATTCCCCAGGCATTCTTCCCTTGATTGGAGCCTGGGATCCGTTTGCTTTCTCCAGATACCAGAGCTTTTTCGCCTGGGTCAGAGAATTCAGAGTGAGGTTTGTTTTGGAATAGAAAAAGCACACAGAAGACTCTTTCTTGTCGGCAGATCCAAGACAGAAGCTTCTTTTCTTTCCTCTAAGAAGAATATGCTCAAGAGAATACTCGCAGGAGGTAATGCCAGTGACTTTCGCTTTTATTTTGGCTCAAACTAGCGAATGACATTTAGCTCTGGAGATGAGTGCTTCCAGGAGTAGGGCCAGGGCAGGGATTGGTGGTTCTAGAGTGAAACTTCATAACGCTCGCGGTGCAGCAGAAAACTCCAAGGAACTTTTACAAAACACCAGAGCCCTAGACCCACTCTCAGAGAGTCTGATTTAATTAGTCTGGCCCTACATCAACATTTTTTAAAAAATTATTTTAAAATGTGGTAAAATACACATAAAATAAAATTACTTTATTAGCCATTTTTATATGTGCAAGTCAGTGGCATTAAATACATTCACATTGTTGTGAAACTATCACCACCATCCACCTCCAGAATTCACCTTGCAGAACTGAGGCTCTAGACCCATTAAACAACTCTGCTCTCATCTCTCCTCCCTGCCAGGGGCTGTCGCTATGCATCAAACTACTCTAGGACCTCCTGTAAGTGGAATCATACAGTATTTGCCTTTTTGTGACTGGCTTATTTAACTTAGCATATTGTCATCAAGGTTCATCCATGTGATAGCATGTGTCAGAATTTCTTCCTTTTTTAAGGCTGAATAATATTCCATCATTTGTGTCTACCATATTTGCTTATTCATTCACCTGCTGATGGACACTTAGGTTGCTTCCAGCTTCTGGCAATCGTGAGTAACGCTGCTATGGACATGGGCGTGCAAGTATCTGAGTTGTTCCTACTTTCACTTCTTTTGGGTATACGTCTCCAAGTGGAATTGCTGAATCATATGGTAACGCTATGTTTAATTTTAGGGGGAGCCATCCTACTGTCTTCCACAGCAGCTGCACCATTTGACATTCTCACCAACAGTGCACAAGGGTTCCAATTTCTTCACATCTTCTCCCACACTTGTTATTCTCGTGTTTCTTTTTTTTTTTAATAGTAGCCATCCTAATGGGTGTAAGGTGAAATCTCATTGTGGTTTTCAAGCATCAGTATTTTTAAAAAGCTCCTCAGGTGATTCTAATTTGCAAACAAATGCGAGCCATAGCTTGAGGGAAGCTATGGGCAAAGTAGGCAAGGACATCTAGACTACCATGGTGGATGAATTCCATCCTCCAGAGGAACCAAAGGAAGGAGACGTGGCTTTGGCATCAGACAGTTCTACATGAACTTTGGGCAAATCACTTGGCTCCTCTTACTTCTTTCCCTGTTTATGAAGGGAGGCGAGGAAACTGTCTTTGACAGCTGTTGTAATTATTACTTGGCATGTAATTGTCATGGGAGGTTAGAGATTTTAGAGATGCAGAACATCACATCTCATCTCTGAAACTGAGAGATGAGGAAACTGAGCCCTAACAAGAACACGGGATTTTCCTGAAGGTTTTTCTTGATTTGTCAGCACCTAAATTAAAACCCAGGATCTGCTGACATTTCTGTTTGTGCTGAACAGTCCTCTTATCCGGGACTCCCTGGAGGAATAAGAGGGTAGAACAGGAACCCCCCCCCCCCCCCATTTCATCTTTACAGAGACATCAGTGACTAAGAATTGGTTAAGTATGACCACCTGCTCAAGATGATGTTTAAATTAAAGCTAAAAGCATTCAAGACAAGTCCAATAATGGACTGTCAATCTTCAGCCTGCAGGTAGAAGGTAGGGAAGACTGTTCAACCTGGGGAAATAAAGCATAATCTTCTTTACCATTATTCTTCATATCAATAATAATAATACCATCTTATTTACCTATATTGCTACCTCTCTCTCTTCTTTTTTACGATGATAGTTTTGTGACTTTGTTGTTTTCGTTTATTTGTTTGTGTCTTTTTTTTGTGGGGGAGAGGGGAGGTAATTAGGTTTATTTTTAAATTTTTTTAATGGAGGCACTAGGGATTGAACCCTAGACCTCATGCATATGAGGCACGCACTCTACCACTGAGCTGTATCCTCCCCTCTGTTTTTTCTTTTTCAAAGCATCCTATGAGTATGTTCTCATTGGATCCTTGTGACATTCCTGAGAAGCAGTGCATAGAAAGAATTCACCCCATTCTACAGACTAGCGCCACACGGTAGAGGAAAGTTTACTTTCACTTATGCAGTGAAAAGGTAGTATTGCAACTTTCAGGGGTGAGAAATTTCCTGTCTTTTTAAGCGATGTCTTAGTCAGCGTAGAATGCTTTTATTTTAAACAATTTTTAACCTGCCAAGTTGTGTTTCAAAACCAAACTTTCTGTTTTCACTGTCTCACACAGACCTTTACTTCTTAACCTCTTGGTCAAGGGCTGTGTATAATCCTTTTTGAGAGATTAACCATATTGACTTCCCCCTACATTATATTAGATGTTAAACATTTAACATTTTATAATAGATAGAAAATTGTAAAACAAAATGAACATTTAATAGTGATCAGACCCACCTAAGGATATGGTTAAGGATACTGAGGTTTTGGAATTTAAGTCTAAGTGGGGCCAAAAGGGAAAGTCAGATACCAGAAAGTGTACCACTTGCAGAGCAAAAATAATCAGAATGAATTTGCTAAGATTCTCTTTCCTTTGCTGTCAGAAGACTTGTCACATCATCAGTCACAAGACTCATGAGAAGGGCCGCGATGGTCCTCATCCCTGTCTTCACAGACCCACCGTGCATCCATGCAGGCACTTGGGGGCAGCTCTACCAGGGCTGCCTACGAAGTCCTGCCTGTCTCCTCCTGGCTGCTCTGAGCAACCTGCCCAAGGATACTCTACCCTCCCCGAGACTCTGCTCCACAAAGAAATATTCTGGCCGCCAAGGCCTTTCACAGAGAAAGTGCAGCTCTAATGACTCCCTCCAAGGCTCTGCTTGGTCGGGAACCTGAACTGATAACTTCTTAAGGTGAAGAACCTCGTAAGAGCCAATGCACCAGCCTCCTACTAGAAGGGCTTTAGGATTGTTGTTTGGGGAGGTCAACAGCTCCTTTATTTGTAAAACAATCATACTCCCTTCCTGCGGGGTTGTTCTGAGGATTAAGTGAGAAATGCTTGAGAAGGATTCATCACCATGCCTGGTGCGGAATAAGCACTGGTAAACAGCGGTATTGAAGTGTGTGCCTCATCGCCATAATGAGGCTAACTTTTCTTAAGCCCAACACTAGAGTCACATCTCTGTGCCCCACAGTGCCCAGAGACAGTACTGCTTCAATAAGTACTCTCCACAGGAGCAAACATGGCTTTGTTCATCACAAGGAGAAGCCAGGGTTGAGAACAAAAATTGTCCGTGGCTCATGTGTGGTGACATAGCTATAATATTTGCCTCTGTCTGGACCTACTTTGCTGGGCCAGGGAAAATAATCGGATGGGAACTAAACTGATGGGGAACTAAGAAGAGTATATCAAAGTATTTGGAAAGTAAAGGGACTATTTAAATATTATAAACAAACAAACAACAACAACAAACCCACTGTTCCACTGCCTCCATCTGTGGGCACAGGTGCCAGCGTTTTACATGGGCATTTTACATGTGCTGGCTCATTCAGTTCTGCCCTCCTTGTAATGAGGTGGGAAAGATCACGTTCCCCATCTGACCAACGATTAGCAATAACAATACCTGACATTCAGTGAGGGCTGCACTACATGTGAATATTGACTCATTTAATCCTAACAGTGGCCCTTTGAAGTGGTGATTTTTTTTTTAAAGCTCTTTTGGGGTATAATTGGCACATAGTAAACTGCACAAAATAAAGGGCATACCTTGAAAAGTTTTGGTTCATGTGTACGGTTGTGAAACCATCAAGATGGTGAACGTATTCATGCCCCACCAAAAGTTTTCTTGTGCCTTTTAAAAATTCTCCCTCTTCATCAAAAAGATAGTAAGAGAATATCATGAACAACTCTACACCCTCACATAAAAAAACATATAAAGAAATAAGTTCCCTTTCCCATCCTGCTCGGTTACCACCTCCCCCACAAATGCCTTCTGTTACTAGAGATTAGTTTGCATTTTCTAGAATTTTATATACACTGAATCATACACATAGGCGCTCTTTGTCTGGCCTCTTTACTCAGCATAATTACTTTGAGATGCACCCACGTTGTAGTGTGTATCAATAATTCATTCCTCTTGACTGCTGAGGATTATTCATCATATAGGAATGCCACAATTTGTTCATTCATTCACCTATTGAAGGACATTTGGATTGTTTCCAGATTTTGATTATTACAAATAATGCTGCTATAAACATTTGTGTACAAGTTTTTGTAAGGACATGAGCTTTTATTTCTCTTGGATAAATGCCTAGGAATAGCATGGCTAGAGCATATGATAGGAATATATTTAACTGTTAAAGAAACTTCCTAAAGGTTTTCCAAAGTGGTTGCAAAGTCTTACATTCTTACAGCCATGTATGAGAGTTCCAATTCCTCTGCACTATTGCTAATATATGTAACGATCAATTAGAAAAATTTTAGTCATTTTAATAGGTGTGTAGTCGTATCTCATTGTGGTTTTAATTTGCGTGCATCTTCTTTGGTGAAGTGTCTCTTCAAATAGCAGATCACTTGTTTCAAAAAGGGTGGTCCTACTGGAAACCTAACACAGCTATTAACATGTGTTAGCATGTCTCCAAAGAACAAAAACACAAGGTGAGAGTGAAAAGTGAAAAAAAAAAATTAAACTGCTTTCAATCAAATGAAAATGTTATAGATCCTGAGCCAAAAAATATTCTTGGGATTAACTTTTTTGACGCTCTAAATTGATCAAGATAAAATTGCTTTTCAAGCTCAGGCTCGGTCTTTTGAAATAGAGGGATTGATTTTTTAAGTGGACATCAAAACTAGACCATATTGTCTTCAAATGATAAAATATTATGGCTGGAAGGCATCTCAGTATGATTAAATTCAGAAGTTGTAAATCTATTTGTGTTCATAACACATTTTCAAATACAGAATTGTGGTTACTATCTTAAGGGAATTGAGTGAGTCACATACATTAAACAAGCCAGCCATAATTGCAACTATAAAGCCAGCTACAGAGTATCAGTGTCTTAGAGAGTGTGTAACGAGCTCTACATGCATGCTCATCCTTCATTCCTGGGTTACCAATTGAAAAGAGCTGTTTACTGCCTTGACCAAGGTATCTTAAGTACTCACGAGGCAAAGTTTTTGTAAATTCTAGAAACGTATGATTTTCTTAGATGGAGGTGTTTATTTTCTTGGATGTAAGGTGTTTATCACTTACTTGCAGCAAACTGCACACCACTCTCGATTTTATCACGTGACCTACTCCACACAACATGCCATGAGAGACTTCCTTGCAGTGAATGAACCAGAAGTTGTCACCAAAGTTCAATTTTAATATTAATTGAAATTTAGCAAGAGTACCAGGGTGCCTGGGCCGGTCGCTGAGAACCATTTGGTCTCAACCCTCTTTTTTGTAGATATGGCCTCGCCTGGGGTCTCACTTTTAGACAAACCAGAACCAGAACGCGTATCTCCTCATGTCCAGGCCAGTGTCCTTTCCATCTCTCCACCTGTTTCTGCCTCAATTAAATTAAATTGTTACTGACATAAAAGGCTGAGTTTAGATGAATTCCCATCTAAATACATAGACAGAAACAACTTTGTTTCACATGAACAGAGCACAGGTTGAGTTATACTTCTGCTCCCAGGATCTCAATAATATGTGATTAGAATTCTCAGATTTCTTTCTACTCAGTTCCTTCGTATTCTCTAGTATGTCGTCTGCCATCATCGCTCTATGGAAATGACTGCTTCCAAAATCACAAATGACCTACTTCTTGGCATAGTTTATGGTCTTTTCTCAGTTCTAAGGTTCCTCTCATGCTCTGTAGCATTTGATGCTTTGTTTGTTTCATATTACTACTTTATCCACATTAGGCTTCTATGATACTAAACTTCCTGGTCCCCTGAACTCTCTACCTTTCCTTGGCTGGATTGCCTTCTCACCTTCTCCACCAATCATTGATGTTTCCTGTTTCTCTGGTTTGTATTATTTCTCTATTCCTTTAAATCATTAAAAAAATTATTTATGTCTTTTGACTTGTTTCAATTCTCATGTTGTTGGGCTTACGTTGGAATCCATGGGGAGCTTTTTCAATGAAAAGACTCATGTGTTCCTTCAATTCTGAGACTTCTTTCCTCCTGGAACTTTTTTCGGCAGGTGTAGGAGCTTGTCCATCTGCCTTCCTTATCCTTTAGTTTCTCTCACACTTTTCATCTCTTTGTCCCTGCATATTTTATTTTTGGTTATTTCTTCAATTCTAGCTTTCATTTTTACTAGTTACCCCTTCAAAGTATATCACCTCGACTTTTTTTTAAACCTCTTGAGTTTTTTCATTTCAATGCCTACATTTTCCTTTTTTTTAAAGATTTCTCTTTGCTTTTTTTTTTTTTGTATCTCCTTTGTCTTCATTCATAATTGTCTGTATCTTTGAAAGTGGGAGATGAAGAGACAGAATTCTACTTAAAATGAGCCTGAAAACTACAATTCCAAAGCATGTAAAAGCAAACACACACATACTCATTCTCATAAGTCAACAAACTCAATATTTGGGAGAAAAACTAACCCCCAGCAAAAAGGAAGTAATAGAAAAATCTCAAAATGACATCATAATTTTAAAAGAATAAGAATTATGAATCAAAATGGACAAATATGAATTTTAAAAACTGAATAAGAAAAAGAACCAGCTATAAATCCTGAAAATTAAAAAAATACTTAACTCATTAATTATAATAAATGATGATAATAAATAATATATACACTTATTAAATGTCTATTATGTGACAGACACTGTTCTAGGTGATGGGAATAAAGTAGGGGATAAAAGAGTCAAAAATCCCTGCCTTCAGGGAGCTTGTTTCTTGTGAGGGGCTATCAGACAATCAGCAAGATAAACAAGTAATATAATATAGGTTAGTTAGTGGCAAGTTCTAATGACAAAAGGAAAGCACAGAAGAGTAGGGGAAGGGTTTGAAGTGTGTGATTACAGTTTTAAGTAGGGTGGTCAGAGCTGGTCTTAACAGAATGACTGTGAGTAAAGATATGGAGGGAATAAGACGTATAATTATCTTGAAGGAAAAACATTCCAGTCAGAGGAGATGGCAAATGCAAGTGCCCTGAGGAGCTTGTCCAGTGTTTTGAGGGATGGCTAGGAGACCAAGATGACTGGAGTGGTAAGAATAAGGGAGACAGTGTAAAGCCTTATGGGCCATTGTAAAAACTTTGGTTTTATTCTGAGTGAGGCAGGAAGCCACTGGAAGGTTTTAGCAGAGATGTGACGTGATAGGGGTTTATGTTGTAACAGGATCACTGTTGTGCTGGGAACAGACTAAAGGGGTTGAGGCAGAAGCAAGGAGACCAGTTAGGAGTCTATGGCAATAATCCAAGTAGGAAAAATGGTGGCTTCTACCAGGCTGGTGGCGAATGGAAGTCATGTGAACACTATGGATTCTGATATTTATTCAAGAGGCATATGACAGGAATTGTTGACAGGTTCAATATGAGGTGTGAAGTAAAAAGAGCAGGCAAGAGTGATAGAACATTTTTAAAATTAGTGTAGCTATTTACCGAGATGGAAGAATCAGGCGTGCGGGGGAAGGTGGGCAGCTCAGTTTTATTTGTTTATTTTTTTAAAGTTGAGCTACTGATTAACATCCCAGGAGAAACGCCCAAGGTGGCGTTTTGCTAGACACACCTCGTATTCGGAGGAGAGGTCCAGAACGGAGACACAAGCTGTGGAGCATATAATGTAATTAAAACTGGATAAGATCTCCCAAGTAATGAGTGTAGCTGAAAAAGCGAAGTCCAAGGGCTGCCCTGGAGCATTTCAGTGCCTTGAGGTTGGGGAGATAAGACAGAAAGCAGTCATCTACTTATGGATAACAAACTCTGTGATGGACACCGAGACACAGTGAGTCCATCAGAAGACAATCCTGAGGAATTTGTCAGAATGCAGAGATGTTAGGAAATAAAAGTTATGACATAGAGGACAAATGAAAAGACTTGAACATACATCCACAGAAATCCACCGAGATCATAGACAAACAGTGGAAAAAGTATTTGAAGAAATGACTGGGAAGTTTCCAGAGTTGAAAAGCTAAAGTCTTCAGGCTTGAAAATATATACCAAGTGCCTAGCAGAATATACAAAACTATATTTATGTAAATACGTCATAGTAACACTAAAAACATATTTGGAATAAAGAGATCTTAAAAGGCACCAGAGAGTATGAAAGAAAAATTCCCTTCAAGGAAATAACAATTTGATTTAACAAGGCTTTTCATCAGCAAAAATAGATACCAGAAGACAAGAGACAAATATCTTTCAAATCCTAAAAGAAAATGATTTTCAAAGAGGACTCCTATACCCAGCTATCATTCACAAGTGTGAGGGGTTGGTGGTGAAGATACTTTGATATCTAAAAAGATTAAGAGAGTTTACTATCCATATAGTATGAAAAGTGAAATTAGAGAAAAAAGGTAACTTCAAAGAGAATATTAAAATAATTGGCTAAAAAATTAAATACTGGCTGTAGAAAGTGGCTGATACGTGCATGTGTGTGTGTTTTAAGATGACAGTAAGAAGGAAGTGAGAGGAATGAGTTCAGAATATAACTAAAGGATGCTTTATCTGAAATATGTGTAGTTCTGTACAGGAATCATACTACAATAAAGGTGTTAAAAAAAAAAAAAAGAAAAGCTATATCCTTTGAGGAACACTTGTGACAGTCACAACCCAGAGGGACAAGCTCCCTAAAGGACTGAGATTAACCATAACATTTATGGAGTCCTTCTCCGCTGTGTCTGACCGCCACACCAAGCCAGTTCTGATACAGAGCAAGACCTACGCCAGTTAGTTATTCAGTCTTATTAGAAAGCTATAGAAATTAAGAAAGCAAAGTGTCTGTGTAGGGGTAGATAAATGAATCAGTGGGGAGGATAGAGAATCTGGGAACAGAAGGAAGTACACAGAGGACTTCACAATTGGGTGTTGAGACAATTGATTTTCCATATGAAAAAATGTAAGCTTTGGTTCCTATATCACACTACATATTATGAACCTCAGATCTACAAATGACCTGAATCTGAAAAAAGGTTAAATATTATATTATAGAAGCATAATTTTATGACTCCAAGGAAGAGAAGGATTTATTAAATAAAAAATAAAAAACAAAAACATGAGAAAAAGTGACAAAGTTGATTAAAAATTAAAACCTTCTGAACGACAAAAAAAAAAAAACAACAAAGGTAAAAGAAAAGTCAGAAACTGAGATAAATGATTTTCAACATACATATCAGGCAAATAATTAGCATTTCTGAATACATGAAGAACTTGAATGAGCTGATGTTAAAAAGATAAGCTACTGAAATATTAAAAATTGGGCAAAAGATATGACTGGGCAGTTCACTGAAGAGAAAACCTGAATGTCTAACTGAAGGGTATTTCTTAATTTCCAAATATTTCAGGATTTTGTAGTTAAGTTCTTCAGAGTTTGGATCTACTGTTGTCAAAGAACATATCGTATGTACATTCTATATACAATGCACATCAATTATTTGAAATTTCCAAGTCTTGATTTGTGATTCAGCATAAATGACTCTTTTAATTGCAGCATTTAGATCAGAATATTCTATATTATAGTTGCTCAGTCAATGTTTACTGGAAGAATTAATGCAAAGTCACAAAATAATTTATTTTATTTGTAACTTTCCTCTGCCCCTTAGGTCAGAGCATCAGAATCCCCTGCAGTTACCATTCATGTTCTATGCGATACCGTGGGAACACTTGGGAATCTGGCTTCAGTTTGACTTCTGGCACAGCGATTTATGAAATGTCATAAGTTAAACAAATTTTTCAGAGTCTGCTTCCCCTTCTTAAAAATGTGTGCAGAATCTTTTGGGGGGGCTGGTTATAAGTAGAATTAGAAATAAAATATGCAAAAATGCTAAACAACTTTGTAAGGGCAATTGTGGGACACAATTTCATAAATTTCACCCAGATGTTTTAAATACTATGTGAATTGATAGTTCACTCACATGTTCGTAACGCCTTTTAGATTATTAATACAATGACTTAATTCAGAATAAAATACTAATCTGAGCATGGTTTTAAATAACACCTATGAATGAGAAAAACACACGCATCATTTATGACTGCAATTGTGTATTCCTGAGAAGGGTTTCTTCCTTAAGGAATTGATAACAGTAAAATACCAGTAAAGTTCCACAGGAGGAGGAAAAAATCTCCAAAAAAAAAAAAAAAAAGATGGAAATTCCTTAAGTAGTTATGCACTTGAGTTAGAGACTGTTAGTGAAAGCATCCAATAAAAATTTCCCAAGTGATTAGCAGATACATACTAGTATATAAAATAGGTAAATAACAAGGACCTACTGCATAGTACAGGGAACTATATTCAGTTTCTTGTAATAAGCTATAACTGGAAAAGAATCTGAAAATATATGTATATATATGCATGTATAACTAAACTGCCTTGCTGTACACCTGAAATTAACATTGTAAATCAACTACACTTCAATAAAAAATAAAATTTGAAAAAATTTCCTAAATGAAGAGCAAATAAAATGAACAGCTGTCAAAAAGTCAAGTTCCATTTACATGAATATTGAGCAATACAGGTAATGGTGCTTGGCTAGCAGGTCCCTGGGAAGGTAAAACAGAGAACCTGCAAGTCCTCGGCAATTGGCTGATCTCATTCAAGCCCAGTCACCCCAAATTTTCTAACTCAACTGGTGCAGCTGCCAGTTGGCGAGCTCGTGGCTGCAGAACACACTGGGAGCGAGTTGCACAGGTTTCAGAACACGGTGTAAGAAAGTCTGAATAAAGGACAGGTGCTTTGCAGCAAGTTTTCACAGTTTAGGCAGGAAGAGGTTCATGGGTATAAAAGGAATCAATGGGAATGTTCTCTCTCATGAAATTTTTGTTTCTAACCTTTAAATTAAAAAAAAAAAAAAAAAAAGCACAATGTCAGACTGACCCAAGCTGTCTGGCAAATAGAAAAAGTTACCATTTAGAAATATGTCTCATCAAATTGTCACAAGCTCCTATCCCATATCCAGAAAAATATGTCTTCGTGTCCTCTTTATTTTAAAGGTTGATTTGTTTTTACTTATTTTCAGGTGCTTGTGCTGAGCTCTTGTCACTACGCCTCTAACAGTGGATTTTTTGTTTAAAGGATGTTGCTATCTTGGGTGACATTCTGCCTAAAATATTCGCTCCGGGTGCTGCCCCTGATGTTTCCTTCATCGTTACTGGATGTTATCTATCTAAACAGTGTTGCTCCATCTGGGGTCCTCAGATGCTTGGAGGTGCATTCTTGGGTGTACTCCCTACCAATTTCAAAGTTTGATGCTTTCTTCTTGATGATAGCTGAATGCACTGTAAAGTTAAAATAGCTTCAAAAGAGAAAAATGGTGGAGGAATTGAATTATCACATAGCACATGGGAGGCATGAGAAACCAAACTTTTGTAAACGACGTGTGTTGCAGCAACCAGTATATTTTCATGTCCCAAGTTTACAATAGTGGCTCAGCAAAATAATATGCTTTAATGTTGCTAATTGGAAATTTTAACAATTGTATTTTACTTACAACGAGACCTTTAGCATTAGGAAGTTATCCCTAGTTTTACGTTTGCATGTTTTTAAGTAACATTAATTGTCAAAATCACATGTCAACCCTTGAGGACATAGTTTTCCGGTTGAAAGAAATCTCTACATGTTTAAGGTTGAAAAGTACAATCTAAATTTTTCTTCAACAAGCTAGTGTATTTTTGTTGGAGGACAGGTGACAAAGTCAGTCAAGAAAACAGGTTAGAACTATACAAAAGGGCTATTTATTGGATGATTTGGTCACCTGATGCTTTGGCCCTCTAACGGGTACACGTGATGGGGACTTCACTCCATGGAAGTGAAGTCAAAGTCCCTTTTTGTCAGCTGGTTATAGTCGCCCTCTGGTTCCAGCCCCTGCTTCCTCTACTGATGTGGATCTGGGTAACTGACTGTCTTCCTTGGCTTAGTGGTTTCTGAGTTTTTTTGTCTGAGGTCTTTTCCTCTAAGGAAAAAATCAGATCTGCCACTCGAAAGATAATTGCACTTTTCATGGAGGAAATAGATAATCACACAGATTCCATAAATTCAGTAATTCTATTAAATAAATTATAGAATTTTAATCATCATAGTAGCATTTATATGTTTTTTAATAGCACTATATGCAGGAATATTGCTGACTCAGTCTCCTGAGAAGGCTTGGGATGTACACGGATGCAAAGACCACTTGAAATAACTCACGGTCCACCCAGGGTCCGAGGCCCGCAAGTTGGAACCACTGTTGTAGCTGTTAATACCTATAGTTTCAGCATAGAAAATGAGTTCTCACCAAAGCAATCACCACAGTGCTTCTTGGCATTGTTAACAGCCATCAGAAGGGCAGCCCCAACAGATACACAGCGGAATAATTGATAGTTGAAATGAATCACCTGAATTGTGCTTTTATATATATATCAGCATGCATATGTGTGCATACACATAACAGATAAATTTAAATATATGTTAAATAATACATGTGTATATATATATATTTTTTATTCTAACGTCATTCCATTGCAGACCTGGGATCTTTTGGCAGGACTTCAGCAGATTTCCTTCCTTATGAAACAGACACTAAAAGAGAGGACTTCAGGAAGCAGAAAACACATTATTCGTTTTACAAAAACTACTTCCCCTTCCCGAGGTTGCTGCCCTGCAATGCACAACAAACAAAACTCAGAGCAGTGACACGATTTCCCTCTTAAAAAAAAAACAACAAAAAACTTCTTGTGCTAGAACGGGCAGCCCGCTTTAGTAAGTGCCTGAATTCCAGAGCGCTGACTGTCGTCACATGAAAGCGTAAAAACGTTATCACCTGTTTAAGCACAGCTGACTGATGGATATTCACCAGCAAATCCAAACAGTCGCACCCACTTTTCAAGCATCAGGGAAACCAGATGAGACCAGTATCTCAGAGACATGGTGTGACTGGATTCTCTCTCTCTCTCTCTTTTTTTTTTTTTTTTTTTGCAGCGGAGTAGAAGAGGGAAGGAAGAATTGAACTAAAATGTAATGTTTGTCAATGGCTGTGATTTTAAAAAAAATAAATAAAAGGGACAAGAAGAAGAAGAAGGAAGAAAGGGAAAAGTTCCCAGCCGCTGCTAGCTAAGGTTTGGAGCGATCTGAATACATTGGTAATGCGACGGGCTGATTAGTCTGGAAGGCTGCCTACAGGTTAGCAGGCCTCATTTCAAATCTCTGACAGCAATATGTGTCGTTTCATGCTTCATCCTCATTCCCCATGTTCAACACAAACCGGGGTCACTCTATATATGGAAATCACTGTCTTCAGGGCAAAAAAATTAAAAAAGGTGAGATTGCCGCTTTAACCTCACTGGCCTCAGAAAATATGTTTTAGTCTGATACATTATACTAGTAGGAATTATTTATCAAGAAGATACAAGCTTGATATTTCAGAAATAATGAGATGTTCTGGTTTTGCAGCTGAAATTTTATGGTCCACGGAGCATCAGCTATGAATCCAGAGGAATGAAGTAAACTTGCAATGAATGATATACATGGTGCAGCCCAAGAAAAATGGCTGAGGAAAGGGTAATATGAAAGTTATCACACAGTACAAAGCTTTCTATAGCTAAAGTTCCTTTGTTGCAAAGAGAGGAAATATATTTTAAGGAACGTTAAAAAAAGGTCCACACATAAAAATCTTTCAGACTTTCCTTCCTGGTATTTTATTTGGTAAACTTCCTACAGGATGAGGAAGCTGTAATAAACATTACAGTCTATGGTTTACATGAAATATTAAAAAATTCACAGCAGAAGAATCTGACTTGTCATCACTGTGTAATGTGAAAGTTGTAACAAGAATAATCCATAGAAACAGAAATGAGAAAACAAATAAACAGACTGGTGCTTTTTGGAAATGCAGAAATATATTTTGCTTATATATTTCTTGGTCGGATTGCCCAAGTGAGAAAAGCTATTTGTTATACTTCCAGGACTTAAAAGAATGCCCCCTAGGAAACAACAGGAAAACACTAATGTAAAAAAGGTGATAACAAGCCAGTCTTCCACGAGCCACTCTTCATGTGTATCCCAGGCCCCAACTCCAAATTCTGGTCTTTTCTGGTTCCAGAGCCACTTCCCAAGATCTTTGCGACCACTCACAATTCAACAACGCACAAAGTCAGGACTCCCCGAACCCCAAGCCCAGCAATTTAAATCATTGCCTGGTGATTCTAGACCCCTTGGGATATTTAGCCAACAAGTTTAATCATGCGGGTTCTTTATTCCTGCACACAGCTTTGCAACGCATGCTTCCCAGCACAGAATCATAGAAAATAAACATCAATTATTTAAAACCCTTTGCAAACGTAATTACTCAAAGTAACAGGTTTTAAATCAGCCTCTCACAGACTTGTGTGTTTTCATTGTCAGTCAAGGTTACTAAAAAGTGTTAATTAAAAATTTTAGGGCAAGGGGTGCTGTGTTAGGCTGTCTACTGAATATCAAGCAAACAGAAGAATCTCTGTGCACCTCATTTTCTCAGCTGTAACATCTATATAGGAACACTTACTTCCAGAATTGTTGTGAGAATTAAAGAAGTGAATATATGCAGAGCACTTAGGATTGGTCCTCAGCGCACGTGTGCAATAGGGTAGAAAGTCTTGTGAACTGGGGTCAGTTTCCTATTGTAACAAAGATGGCTAGCTGACCCCAATATCTGCTCTTCCTTGGTGATAGAATAGATGAGTTTTAACTGGCCACATGGAATCAGGACTATTTTTCCCAGCCTCCTTTGCATCTAAGTGTGGATATATATATATAGGGACAGTGGTTTATAGGAAGTGTCACTGGCAACTTCCAGAAAGTATTCTTAAAGTGTTCTTTTTTCCTTTCTGCTATCTGGAATCTGGCTGTTTGGCTGGAGCTCAAGCAGCCATTTTGGACCATCACCGGGAGTTACATGCCGAGTCAAGGGGTGTATAAAAGGAACCTGGGACAATGACAACTTTACAAAACGGCACTAGCTTTGGACTTCCTATCTCTGGGGTTCTTTCATGTTGGAGAAATAAAGTTCTATTTTGTTGAAGCCGTTATTTCGGGTTTAGATCACATGCAGGAAAACTCTTTTAAAATTAAATGTCTTCTAAAAATTTTTTGAGTGAAAAAGGAGCTTGCTGGAGAGGACATTGGAGTCCCAGGCATACCTGCTGTGGCAGGTATTTTAAAAAGATAAGGCTTCGGCTGAAGCAGACATTTATATATTAATATACATACAAAATTTAATATGCCAGATATTTATAAGTCAAAAACAACCCTGGAGTTTCATTTTAACCTTCCTTCTTTTTAAAACAATTTTGATGGCCTTGGGCCCTGCTTTCATTGGTGGGTGGTCCTAATTCAGGGTACGGTGAGTGCCAAGCTGGAAGGGGTAGCAACCTTCAAGAAAAATTGAAACCATTTCTCCCACAGAAAATATCATTTTCTGCTGTGTAAGGAGATAGAAGTTTATGGTCCATCTATAACTATCATGCAATTTGATCATAACCCAGATACATCATAATCACAACTTTTCATTCTGCACTTTGGGTGGCCAGTTGGTTTTAGCAAATACAAGCTTGATTTAAAATTTTAAGAATGTTTCTTAAATTGTATCATATATGATTTGCATACTCTTGGAATTTTATTGGTGATCACTAACAGTACATCTTCTATTTTACCTTATTTGTACCATTTTGAAAAAATTTACTTAAAAAAGAAACCATATTTGCTCCCTACCTCAGACATTGTGGGCTGTTTATCTAATATTTATTCCCTTTCCTTTCCGGCTAACCCCAATTTTGTTCAAGATAACAATATGCTCACCTAAGGACAGTATTCAGTTTCCCTGATTCCATCAAGAGAAGAGTGGCCGCATGACATAATTTTGCCCAATCAGAAGTGAGTGCATGTCTGATGGGGGAGGGGCGGGAAATCGTTCACTTCTGTTCTGCCTCAGGTGGTGCCTGGAGCTGCAGGAGCCATTGCCATGAGGACAAAAGCCACATGCTACAGAGGTCAAGTGGAAAGGCAGAAAGAGCCTGGTTTCCTCATAACATAACTGGGATGAATGAACACCCTCAATCACCGACCCTCAAATGTACTTTCAGGGACAAAAATAGCCCTTTGCTTGTTAAAGCCAATGTTAGTTGGGTTTTTGTTATTTATGATCCAAAACATTCCTAACTGATTATACTGTCAAGCAAATGAAATAAATATGAAAAGAACCCAAAACTCCTTTCTTAATTACCAGTACCCAACATGTACACACATGAAAATTTTTAATAATTTTAGTAGAAGATTTTTGAATTTAGCATGGTTATTTCTACCCCTATTTCCAGACTCCATTAAAATGAAAGTAAAGAAAAATGTAAAAGTGTAATCTCAAGCAATGAAGAGAAGCTGAAAGGGTTTGTAAGTAAGCAGTAGGGGATTGAAAACATTTCCAGATGAAAGAGAGTGAAGGGAAAGTACTGACCAAGACACAAGACAGAGGAGGCTGCTGACCAGTAATATATGTGGAAGACACAACAGCAGGGAGGGAAGGGGCCACCCTGATAAAATGCTGGGGAGATGCCATACTTGGATAAGGCAATTACAAGAGAGAGCTGTTGTGAGAGGTGTGACTTACAGCAGGGAACTAATTATTGCCGTATGTGTCCTTTATGCAGGAGGTCTCCCAGCTGACAAACACTGCCTATGGACACTGAGCTCCCACAAGCCTTCCCATCGCCTTATTATTAAACGTAAATGATCAATCAAGAATCACGAGATATTTGAAGAAATAATAACACGCAAAAGATAAACAAATGGAAAAATGGATTAGAAGAAAATGGAACATAACACATCTAGAAAATAAAATACATCATGAACAGAAATAATTAGCAGACTCTTAAAAGTTAAACTCTTGATGTTGAGATAAAAAAGTACTAATTGGATATTCGGAGGATATTAGAAGAACAAAGAACTGAGAAAAATAGGTAGAACACAAATTCTGAAACAAGAAATATGAGACAAAGATTAATGGACATAGAGAATCAATTCAGATGAGCTAACACATGGTTAATAAGAGTTCCAAAAAAAAAAAAAAAACAGGACATAAATCAAAGATGAGAAAATAAGTAAAACAACAATAACAACAAAAACACAATGAAATTTCCCAATTTCACAAATCTTCAAACTGAGGGGACTACTAAGTACTAGGTAGGTTGTATAAAAACTCCCACACCTAGACAATCATTATAAAATTGTGGAATGACAGGAATAATAACACATTTAAAAAACTGTTAGTGAGGGAAAAATAGATCACTTTCAAGAGACCAACAGCCTATCATCAGACTTACCAGCAATCTGGATGCTAAGAGGCAACGGTCAGTCTCTTCAAAGTTCTGAAAAATAATGCATTTGAAAGGATTTCTATACCCAGCCAGAGTATTCATCGAGGGGGAGAGCAGAGTAAATGCACTGTCAGACACATGAAAACTTGTGTGACGTTTATCTTTCACATTCCCTTCTTTGGGAAATTCTGTGAGGATATACTCCCATAAAACAAGAGAGTAAACTCAAAAAGGGGAAGGCATGAGATGCAAGGAACTGAATATTTGATCCAGAAAAGGAAAGAAGGGAAATTTCAGGAAGACAGAGGCCAAGAAAATGATCAATCCAGACTCCTGCAAGTGGACAGAGGGCTCCCTGAAAGAAGTCTCCAGAAATGAAGGGATTCCACTGGAAGGTAGAAAAATTGAGATGTTGGAAGAACTTGAGCTACAACTGTGCAAGATATTAAATGGGGGCTAAAACATTTATGGGAGAAAAGATAGCCATATAAGAAAGTGATGGTCCAAAGATGAAGCTGATTAGCAGAGAAAGTCACTAGACTTCATGAGGGACAATAAAGTTGATTCTAAGTAATAGATAGACTGAATAAGAAGCTGAAAAATATTAAGGATATTGTAGTATGGCAGATGATTCTTCTCTCAATAAAAAAAAGAGTTAATTGGAATTTCATGGAAAATTGAAAGCTGTGCAAAGCCTGATGTTGACTCAAAAGTAAACAAAACTGTAGCAGACTTTTCATTAAGGGATGGAGTTTTAATATAGATGATTCCATTTTAATAATATTTGTTGAGGAGAACTGGAGCAATCACTTTGGAGCTATGGAGAAAGAAAGGCAACCCTTCCATAACACTGGAATCTGCAGTGAGTTATATTTACATATTGACCTTCCTTTTTTAAGAAAAAACTTTAAAACATAGTATGACCAACAGAAATTGGGAGATAAAAGTTGGGGAAGAGAGCTAGAGAGGATAGACGAACTAATATCTTTACCTCACAGACTTGGGGGTTAAGATATACTGTTGACGGCTGACAGAATGAGAAGTGTAAGTTTCAACATATTTATTAACGTACAGAGGTAAACAAATAGAATAAGTAAAACAGCAAAGTAAAAGATGGAGGTGAGGGGTATAAGTGAAACTAAATCTCCTTGAGAAATAAAGAAATGAAGAGGAAGCATGTCATCTGGAGATACAGAGGCAACGACCTGAAGTACTAAAAACGGGGATTGTTGAGTTTCCCCTCATGTCTCTAGGGAGGTAGCTGGGGATGGGGAGGGTTGGGCAGGGAACTCTTCTTTCCATTATAAGCTCTTTCTACTATTTGCTGTTTTTTTTTTTTTTCTTAGTCGTATGCAGATATTACTTTTATTTTAATTAAAATTCTTTCCACACAGAAATTTGCCACCAGGAATTGCAACAGATTATCAAATCCATTTAAATGAACTTAAAGCAATAGATTATTTGCTGTAAAAATATTTTCATTTATCAAGAGTGTTTCCCCAAGGGAAATGAATATTATATCAAAGAAATCAACTTCTTCATAAAGAATATTTTGCAATAGTAACACTACCCAACTTTTAATGACTTTATTTTCAAAAGGAGATTTCTCACTGGTGAGTTAAATTCAAAGCACTTAGAATGCAATCTGGGGAGTTTTCGAAAGGAAACCATTACTCCAGATGTTTGGGTCTTGTGTACACAGTATTTCAGTGGGAAATCTGTTGACCAAATGAATTAGTCTCAAAAATCTAAGCATACCTTTAGGTAACACAAAACGAAATTAACTTTAAACAATTCTTGTTTTAAGGCAATCAGCCTTGTATGTGAGTTTAAATTTCCAAGTATTTCTTGCTTTAAAAGAGTGTGGAAAGAAATACACCTTTCCCTAGAATTGTCTTCCCGGGAGCTCCCCAACCTTCACCACCTGGCCAGCACCTACTCATGTTCCAGGACTCAGCTCACACAACCTTCTCAACCCAGACTTAGTCTGGAATACTAAAGCATACGCTTAGACTTTGGTCAGTAGAAATGTACAGTCCTGAAGGATTTTGAAACAGATGATTACTTGCCTAGACATGTGTCTTGGCAGACAGATCTGATCTGGAATATGACTGCAGAATAAACTGGAGGGATAAGACTGGTGATGGTGACACAGAAGGGAGACTATCAGAACAATCAATGGAAGGCACCATTAGGGCCTTAATGGAGGTGATGTTGTGACAGTGGGAGGGACTAGCAATAGAGAGAACACCTCCAGGACAGAATCAACAGGGTGCAACTGGCTGTGAAAGCAAGAGTCAAAGAGGGCCCTGAGATTCCAAGCACGCGTGGCTGAGAAAGAGATGGGAAATCAGAAGGAGGAGAGGGTCTGGAGAAAAAGAAGGCAACTTCTTCTTCTTCTTCATGAAGAATTTGGGAGCTATGCAGTGGGCCACTCTCAGGTCTAGTACTTGGGCATGAGACCTCAGCAGTGCGTGCATGTGCTTAGAAGCCAAGCCAAGTAGATAGTTGAATAACAGGCACTAAACATGTGCATAGAGAGCTTCAGACGGAATTTTGAGGATCTATGTTTAGGGAGTGAGGAAAGAAAGCAGAGTCGTAAACATGTATGGGAGGGACTTTAGGAACATAAGAGGAGACCAGGAAAATATACTATAGGTAAATCCTAAAAAGAAGGCAGGAAATAATAAGAGGTCCATGATGCCAAAGGCTGCACTGGGGTAGAGTAACAGACATGAAGACAGAGTGATAGGAGGTCTTAGACTTTGGATGTGAGAAGGAAGGTCATCTTCACAAAAATTTTTAGAGGGATGGGAGACATAAGCCTGACAGCAAGATTGAAGAGTTATAAGGAGACATGGCTGTGAGTGCTGGGTACCTTTTAGAGACATTTAGCTGTGAAAGTAGAATTGCTGCAGGTTTGAAGTGTCAGGGGAAAGATTTTGGGAATAGAGTAGGCAGAACCAGGGAAAAGGGAGAGATTAAAGATGCCAAAAAAAGAAAATGCAAAACTGACAAAGAAAATTTCTGCTGGGGAGGGGCAAGAGGTGTGCCATGTTCTAAGGGAGGAAGGATCCCACTTCCCCAGAAGAGACGAGGATGAAGGAAGCATTTGTGATGATGTACACAGACAGGGTGAGGCAGAGATGAGGGAAGTTAATAAAGTCAGCGTTAAGTGGTCTGTATTTTCTCTATAAGAGGTGAATTTGTACAGAAAGACTCATGAGGTTAGTGTCAAATTATAAATTCAGAGAGAAAATGGCTTGGGTAGGAATGCAATTAGAAGCTAATAAAAAGAAAGCTCAAAAGGGTTATGAGCTACCAGGGTAGAGTAAATGGATAAAGAGAGTGTGGTATGCACACACAATAGAATATTATTCAGTCTTCAGAGAGAAGACAACCCTGCCATTTGTGACAACATGGATGGACCTAGAAAGCGTTATGCCAAGTGAAATAAGTCACAGAAAGACAAACACTGTTTGACCTCATATTGTAGACTCTAAAATAGTCAAACCCAAAGAAGGAGAAAATAGAATGGCCAGAGACTAGGGGGTGGGGGAAATGGGTAGGTGCTGGTCAACTAGTATGAAGTTTCAGTTACAAAGATGAACAAATTCTGGAAATCTAATGTATACATGGTGACTATACATCACAATATTGTACTGTATACTTGAAATTTGCCAAGAGGGTAGCTCCTAAGTATTCTCACCTCAAAAAAAGAAAAATGGTTAATTAACTATGTGAGGTGATGGCTATGTTAGTTAACTTGACTGTAGTGATTATTTCAGTGTATAGGTGTAATCAAATTATCAAGTTGTATACCTTAAATATATACAATAAAAATAAGATAGTAGAAGTATTGTTAGTAATTTTAGGTGGTAGATGACATTATATAGATTGCATTGTTTTATCTGAAATTATGCAGCTTGGCATGGGAGTAGAGGAAGCGATGCTATCAGACAGGAAATGGACCAGCTAGAAAGTCAAAGGTGAAGGAGCCTTTAGGGGGTGAAAAGGGATCGTTGCAGAGACTGATCATAAAGTCAAGCATGTTGGGGATTAGAGGTGGAACCAAGGAAGACAGATATTTTGGCAGAACAGAGAGGGATTGGAAGGCTAGGTAGACCAGATGGAGGAACCAGGCTGGCGCTCTGAGTTCAGAATCTTGGAGCTTGAGCAAGACCATATGAATCAAAGTCCTCCATATGGTAATGCCCTGAGAATTAGAAACTCTTTGGAGATGAAGGTTTTCAGAATTGAGATACTGAAACGACCGGGATGCCAGTGTATTAGAAAGAAGACTTCTCCGTGAGGAGGATGATGTCACCAAAGGTGAAGGAGCATAGGGCATCAGATGAAGATGAGCCCGGGCTGAGGTCATTGAGGAGGATGGGAGACTGTCGAAAAGATTGGTGGTGACTGTGGATAGCGAATGGGCAGAGAGATGACATAGGAGAGCAATGGTGATTTTGAAAGCCATGGTAGAACAGCCTCCGGTCAGAGGGTAGAGTCCTGCAGTGCCTCATACCGGAATCCTTTGTGAAATGCCTCCATTTGGCTCACAGGGCAGTTAGGAGAATGAGGCATGGTGGGACTTCAGAGGTTTCTCCCAGATTGATGTCTGGAACAGCGTCTCCCTCATTGGCTTCCCACTGCATGTGGTCATTCAGTTAGAGTTTCACTTGGCTTAAGCCAACTCAGAGGTCTCCACCTTTGCTAAAAAGACAATGCCCTGAGGGAGGCTGCGCTTTAAGCACAATCAATCATTCTCACTGTGAATGGATCTTTGGTAGGATGCAATGGAGATTGGGCAAGAGTACACTGGGCACCAAAAGATAGAGGGTGGAAATGCTTCTCAAAGTGGATAGAGGAGCAAAGAGGAAAGCTGCAGGTGTGAAGACAATGTGAAGGTCCATCTGCCTGGCCTGGAAAAGTAGCCTTTGCAGGTCTTAGAAAGAGCACGCTCCCTAAAGAGGTGCCTGCAAAGTTGCTTGAGATTTGGCTTTCCTTTAGAGAGCTTGATATCTTAAAGGGATACCAGAGTCTGTCCTCTTGCATTTATAATCCTGGCTTGGATTGCCACCAGCTTAAATGGCCACATCACGGATGATCTCCATCCTTAATTGTACATAGCAGCCCTGTCCAACAAAAATACAATGCAAGTGACAACTATGAACCACATATGCCATTTAAAATTTTCCAGTAGATGCCTTTTGAAAAGTAAAGCGAAACAGGAGAAATTAATTCTGATAATATATTCCATTTAGCCCAGCATAACCAAAATATCATTTCAATATGTAATCAAACTTTAAAAATTATTAAGATATTTCATTCTTTTCTTTTTGTACTGTCTTGGAAATCCAGTGTGTGTTTTATACTTATAGGCCATCTCAATTTGGACTAGCCGCATTTCAAGCGCTCAGTAGCAACATGTGGCTACCACATTGGACAGCTCAGGTATGGAGTTCGAGACACCCCTGGGCTGAAGGTGCAGTACAGATCATATGCGCCTTGGGAAGTTAGGAAGGAGCAGAGATTAACGAAGACTGATGTTGTCAGGTGGAGGAATTCTTTATGGAATTTAGGATGAGGTTTAAAATTAGGATGGTGGTGAGGTGAGAACAGGTCATTCCAAAGCAAAAAGGCTTTGGGAACATTGGAAGAGAGGAAAGAAGGGAAAGGAGCAGAAAACTCAACAGCCTTAGAAGAAAGGAGCAGAGAGAATCAAGAATCGATCTGGTGTATAATTAGCTGAAAGCAGCACAGTCACCTCGCGCCATCATTAGAGTTGTTGCCTCTTTGGGTGTGACTTCCTCTGCCCAATTTCCACCATGACCCCAAGACTGCTCTCTTTGCCCACCCCCCTCACTGTGCGTATACCCAGCAAGGCTGGCCTGGATTGCATTTATAAAATGTTAATGATCTCTAACTGAGTTTTAAATGTTCAGATTTGCTCTGCACTCCACAGCATTTGATCCTGCATCCAGCAGCATTTTAGGAGAGTCTCGGGGAGGGGGGACGGGGAGGCAGGGTAGAGAGAAGGAAGGAAAATGTCCCCACAAAACAAAAACAGTATTTTCAGAATCCTGCTCTGCTGCTTTCAGACTATTTCCGTCAACCCTCTTATTCATTTTGATTTATTTCTATCCATAAGCAGACTAACGCTTCTCTATGCTTTTATTGTTCTTCAAGAATAGGCCTTCTATTGGAGGAAAATAATGTCTCTACGACCACCACTTTGCTCAGTGCGGATCTTCATTAATCTGCAGCCACAGAGCAGGCTTTTAGCAGCGAGCACTTTGGATGGGAATTGAATTTGATATTGCATTATGGTTGTAGGACGTCTCACAATAGACTGTGTTCTTTTCTGTGTCTGAGCACAATCAGAGGGACCCAATTAAATAATTTGGTGTAATAATGGAGAACAAAAGAGTATGAGGGCTTAAAGTGAGGGCTTCAGCATTTGCATTCTCCCTTTTCTGTATCATGTTAATTAATTTGCCTGAAAACCAAAAGAAAGAACACAATGTAGAACAGCACAGCTCATCCACAACATGCAGACGCTTTACATGCAGACCCCGTACTAAATGGACCCTTAAGAAAAGGGCAGTGTATTGGTTTCCTAGGGTGGCCGTAACCAAGTACACCAAACTGGGTGGCTTAAAGCAACAGAAATTATTCTCTCACTGTTCGGGAGCATTGAAGTCCCAAATCCAGGCATTGGCAGGGCCAGGCTCCCTCTGTGAGTCTGGGGAGAATCTTTCCCTGCCTCTTCCAGCTCCTGATGGGGGCTGTGAGTCTTTGGCAGCCTTTGGTTTGCAGCTGCATCACCCCAATCCCTGCCTCCATCATCACATTCTCCCTGTGGATTTTCCTCTTCTTACGAGGACACCAGTCATATTGGATGTGGGCCCACCCCTAATGACCTCATGTTAACTACATTACATCTGCAAAAACCCTATTTCTAACTAAGGTCACATTCATAGGTACCTGGGGTTAAGACTTCAACATATCTTTGGGGTCGGGAAGGGACACAATTCAACCCATAACAGGCAGTCCATGCATTGCTAAGTAAAAAGTAAAGTTGATACTCAAGTTAACGCTGAGCGATCTTCTGTCTGGCCCGGGTGACAACTGCCTGTGCAGTTGAGAAGAGAGATCACTGGATTTCCATGACAGCACCTCCCAGCAAATAATATGACTTCAGAATATAACTGGGGAGGTGAAAATCAACACAGCTAGCAGTCCAAAGGACAATGACTTGCTTAGACCCACTGTTTATCTATCTTCAATTAAGTACTTTAGACAATGAGTGTACTGGGACCGTTGACTCTCAACTGTGACCTTGTCTAAGGCTTGTCTTCAGCACATAAGAATGAGCATTGTCCCAGCCTTGGTGCTTCTGTGTCAGGGACACCTGGGTGGGGGAGTTTCATCTTGATGCATTCGTCATCTCTAACCCCAATCCAGAGCTACACCATACCCTTTTGCAAACTGTATCCTGGGTTTCTGCAAAATCTGGTAAAATATAACACCTAAAAAGGGACAGCGCTAAACTGAAATGAGCATGGAGTTAGTTACATAGTGTAGGCATAGTTATTTAAGTAGTGTAGTAGGTATGTTGGCTATCCTGCACTGAGCAACATTTCGGACAAACTTTCCTCCTCTCTGAGACCTAACAAGTGGCACTCTATTGTACAGTCTCCTCCAGGAGAGTATATGCCTAAAATTCAGCTAAATTAATGGTCATTAAGTATATTGTCAGCAAGA
Source organism: Camelus ferus (assembly GCF_009834535.1). Lineage (NCBI taxonomy): Eukaryota > Metazoa > Chordata > Mammalia > Artiodactyla > Camelidae > Camelus > Camelus ferus. The sequence goes on from NC_045709.1 coordinate 37,488,442, forward strand.
GAGGAGTGATAATTAATATTGGAGCTAAGTAAACATATTCATAAGACAGCCTGGCAGTAAAGGGGGCCAGCTGCGATGGATCAGGGAAAGCAGTGGTTTAGAGGTCACGGGGTCTTGGGTATGTGCAGGTGGACTTTTCAGGGTGACCTGGGGTTACTTACTTTATAAAAGAAAAGGCTATGGAGGGGTGGCACTGATTAGGGACAGCGTCTAATGCCTGTGGCCCAAATGCAAGAAACAGCACATCAGGCTTTGGGATGAGGAAATGGGGAGATTGGGCACAGGCTCCTCCCTGCAGCCCCAGAGCAGCATTTTCCCATTGCCAGCCATGCCGTGATTGGGATTCAGTTCTGATCCACTTTGAAGTTCAATTTACTCTATGAGACAAGTGGTGGGGCTGAGAGAAGAAAGCTGGAAAAGACTAGATACGAAGTCAGACCTGATGAATTCAGAGTAATCCACGTACTTGTTAGGTACACATAACCTGGGCAGGCTACTTAGTATCTCTAAGCCTCAGTTTCTTCATCTGTAAAATGGGACTCAGAACAGTCAATGGAACAGTCAACGTGTGTACCTGGCAGATTGTCATTGCTCCATAAATATAAGTTCCCAAGTTTACCCCTCAGTAGTTATTAGGCTTCAGAGGGTCATCAACAGCCCTGAAACTAAAAATCCTTCCTTGCTCCATACAGAGATTAGACTTTACCTAAGTGGTGCTTCCCAACATTTTCACATCATGGCACATATAGAAGATGATAATGCTTGCCTAGTGCCCTGGGATAAATAAATGATACTGCTCACAGGCCACCCTTTGGGCTGAGGTCTACGCATCCATATATTTTAAAAGTGCCCCAGAGGATTCTAGTGTGTTGCCAGGGGTGGGGAGTCACCCACTGAAGAAGTAAGGAGAGGTCTTAAAAACATAGGTAAGCCATTATTTTTAGAAGTCATAATTTTCAGATACAACTAACATATGTGGAACCCCTGTATCAGAGGTGATTTTTTTTTAAATCTATTTAGTATTTTTTGGCATTTTTTTATTGTGGTGAAAGAGACATAAGATTTACCCTTTTAACCATTTTTATGGGTACAATTCAGTGGCATTAAGAATATTCACAATGCTGTGCAACCATCACCTCCATCCATTTCCAGAAATTTTTATCATCCTAAACAGAAACTCTGAACCCACTGAACAGTAACTCCTCATTCCCTTCTCCCCACAGGCCAGAATGGAGACCACCATTCCACTGTCGATGACTTTGACTACTCCAGATACCTCACATAAGTGAAATCATCCAATATTTGTCCTTTTGTGTCTGGCTTAGTTCAATGAACATAATGTCCTCAAGGTTCATCTATGTGAACATAAGTCATAATTTCACTCCTTTTTAAGGCAGAATAATATTCCATTGTCCTTGTACCACATTTTGTTTGTCATCCATTGGACTTTTGCATTATTTCCACCTTTTGGCTATTGTGAATAATGCTGCTATGGACACTGGTGTATAAGTATCTGAGCTTCTGCTTTCAATTCTTTTGGGTATATGCCTAGGAGTGGAATTGCTGGATCATATGGTAATTCTATGCTTAATTTTTGGAAGAACCGCCAAATTATTTCCCACAGAGTCAACAGCATTTTACACTCCCATTAGCAATGCATGAGGGTTTTTGATTTCTCCATATCCTTTCCATGTTTTTCTTAATAGCCATCCTAATGGGTGTGAAGTGGTATCTCATTGTGGTTTTGATTTGTATCTATTAAGTTTTATTGCTCACAATAACCCTGTGAGGTGGGCATGATCAGCCCTGACTTTAGAGATTAGGAAACTGAGTCAACAAGCCTGTCCAAGGTGACTCAGAACTGAAATGGCAGCACCCAGCTATGTAACTGTGTCCCCTATAGGTACATAATGGAAGAATTTATTTAAAGAAATTGGGTGGATAACCTTCCTAAAGGGAAAAATGCTTTTCTTAAGTAGACAATACCCTTTCATCTTTTTTGAGGTCCAGACGGTCCTAATTTGCCAAAGTTGAGGTCAGCTCACCCTGCGTCACCAGTGAGCTTTAAACTTCTGCAGCTTTTCTCAAAATATGGTACTGCCATGTTCCCCTCAGAGAATCCTTCTATTTTTTTTCCCACATGTCACATTTTGCTAGTATTACTGAGGGCTACCATTACCGCCCTTAAGAACAAGGACTTGCATCTCACGGCTGGATCTGTAAGGAGCCCTCTCTAATGAGAACTCCTCTGTGCCCCTGGTTCATGCTTGACTGTCCCAGCCCTATAGCAGGTGAGGAGATAACAGGGCCCCATCATGACAACACTCCAGCGGTCAACTCTCCTCCCACTGCAAGAGCAGGCAAGGGGAGTTTGGAGGGAGGAGGCTGGGAGTGACAATTGCTCTTCTGAGCCCCGAAACAGAGAAGCTATAGCCGCACTGCCTTCCTACCATCTGCAGGGAGAAAATGAATACTCATTTAACTATAAATGAGTCATAATTTCATTCCTTTTTAAGGCAGAATAATATTCCATTGTCCTTGTACCACATTTTGTTTGTCATCCATTGGACTTTTGCATTATTTCCACCATTTCACCATTAAATAAGTTTATAGTTAAAAGCACCATATCATAAAATACCTGCCTGCTTTGTATTTTCACATTTTGGAAAACATACAAATGTAATGAAAGTTATTTTGAAATCCATCAGCAGAGGACCATTTTGTAATGCAAGGTGATTGCTGTGGAAGACCCTGCCTTGCTTTGTGTGGGTGGTGGAAGAGAAGTGCCTCCTGTTCCCGGGTGATGCTGATTTGAGCAGAGAGAGAAGTCCTTCCTCTTCCAACTCCAGTCTGGCGGTACAATCGCTCTGCTGGGCTGAGTAGAATCCCTGTGCTGTCTGATATGCAGTGAAGTCAGAGAGCTTCGCAAATTCACAGGATGTTATTCATCCTTCATCCTGAGATTCCCGGGGGGAGGGGGGTAATAAAGTCATTTTAAAAGTTTCCCTCTAAAGATACGAGGGCAGGCGGAGGTTGTGGGAGAGCGGAAGCTGGGAGCAGAGCCGGGTAGCTTAGAACCTTCTGCTTTCCTGGAGAGGTCATATCCTCTTTTCTCACCTCACTTTAAAAAGCTCGGTTAGAATAATCAAGTCACTTCCCATCTAGGAAGCCTGCCTCCATACTACTATGTCTGCCTGGGTACCACAAACATCCATTTCAATGAGCTTACCTTAGGGCCAAAGTCCTAGAACTTGAAGGAGAAATGATTATCTTATATCTTAACCCTCATAAGCATTTTGCACAGAAGATGGTTTCAATACCTCACATTTCAAATGAATGATAGGATAGGAACCCTTTCCAGTCTGTACCTCCCAACAGGATTTACCCAAGCAAATATTTCTACGATGCTCAAAAGCTGATCATGAGTTTGTCTGTCTTGATAAGACCCCTGGGGCCACAGCTTTCCTGATTCTGCTTCCAGGGCAATTGGGTGCATCAGTGGAGGAGGTATATCAGAGGCCACCATGGGCTTCCACTGGCCAAATTATTTTTCTGACTCACTTGGTTTCTATCATGTGATGCCACAGAATGGTAACTCCACTTGCCTGTTAGCTCGGGCATGGAACCAGCCATCATTACTTCACCAGCCCATTCGGGAGGATTTGCAAGTTATCTTTATTAGCGCTGTCCATTCCGGGGGTTCTTTGGGCTGTAATTGAAATAAACGAGGCATGCTGTTGTTACATCACATTTCTGATTCCCTCAAAGAGGAGGGAGACAGATGAAGGCAGAATAAATAGTTTGCTCAGGTTCCCTTAAATGCCTGCAATAAGTTGGTAGGGTCAGGAGGTGGGGTTGGGGGAAGGGAGAGGAGCAGGGAGACAGAGGAACAATCTGCATTTCCTCGTATTCTCAATTAATTCAGCCTAAAAGTATCACTCTTATTCAGCAGCAGTTAAAACAGGCTGTGATGAGAGCATGACAATTTCCAGCTAAACTAGAGGATAATTAGAAATGCCCTGTAGCAGGCAAGTCAGCGCTTCAATTTATTTGCTGTTTATTACCGAGTCCCTGCCCCTCGGGTGTAATGATTGTAAAACCGCGCCGGCAGCTTCCCCGGGTTTGATTTAGTGCGGTAAATGGTGCTCAGAGAGTAGATTAAGCTGGAATGTGATCAAACCTTATTTGCAATCCGATTATACAAACTGCTCCTTGCACTGACCAGATTGAAGTAATTTCCCTATAGAAACGTTACACTCACTTTGGTGTAAAAATGATTAACATTTCCTGACTGTAGGTCAGCCTTTCACTTCCACTGTAATCCTTTATCAGGCCGCACGACCATCGTTCTCTCAGGTTTGTTGTGTTCACACGCTGTGTGGTATTTAACCAAGGCAGAGCACTGCAGCCAATTTTTAAAAAAAATTATAAGTAACCTCTCAGGCTCATGGTGATGAATGATTACGATAAATAAACACTCCGGAAGAAGTGGATTAATAGCCTAGTTTCTTCTGGTTTGGTTACTCAACATTATTGACACACTTAATGATGTAATGGAGAACTCTATGGACCTCCAAAGAAATGTCCATATCCTCTTGGAAAGGGCTGTTGAGGTCCTTAGAAGCAAGCAGTCCATGGGCAGGGCTTTAACTGAAGGTGGGTGTGATTTTGAGGAACCAGTATTAATTTCTGAGCCACCTTTCAGAAGGCATTTAAATGTCGATGGCCGCTAGTAATCCTTTCTCTTTTAAATAATCATCCATGGAGGGTGTCTGGGTTCCCAGTAGACTCCCCTCCACCCTTACTAATTCAGGATTTCTGGATGTGAAAACGGTTTTCACACAATTAGCCTCTGGAAATGAAATACAACCACCTCCATTCTGAACACTGAAAGCAAATCCTTGGCTCCTCACAGGTTTTTGTGACAATCAAAGAAAATATTTGAGTCTGAAATTCATTATCATAGCCTAACTTCAATACCCGCAATAACATGTTCTGTTGTACAACATATTTAAGCTGATTTTCTTCAGACATTTTCCATCTTAACCCTTTAAGAATCATACAACCTATAAATACGTTTCCGGGCTTTAGCTACATAACTGAAAAATGCCAGGACAGCAGAGATAAATTATCTTGCGAGTATTTCTAAGTCATTTAAAAAGACGCAGATGGCATTAAACTGAAAGGGCCACATATAGATAAATTCTTTGTCGAGCATTTTTGGGTGAAATGCAAATGGTTTATCAATTACATCCAAAGTCTATGCAGATTGGAAGAGAGGATTGGTTTTTGTATCTTCTTCCAGCTTAAAAGGACTATTTCTCAGTCAGGATGCTTCAGGGTAACAAAACCAATGTCATTTTTAACTGCATTGCTAATTTCCTATGGAATTTACAGAACACAGACTGTGTAGGAAATGACAATCAGACATTCGGACTCAAAGCTGCCAAGGTTGTATATTCTTTTCTTTCCGGAAATCAGGGAACATTTTGGAGGCGGAAGGTACAAAGCTATAGAACTGGATCTGACCATTCCCAAATGGTGTATGTGTGTGTGGGTGTGTGTGTGCACACGTGTGACTGGGGGCACACAACAGGCAGAGTTTATATTAATAATTCAAAGTCAGCAAGTCCATATGAAAAACGACTTCTTGAGTTACCATCTTTTATAGCAATGAATTACAAGTTAATTACTGATTCAGAAATTAGGTCTACTCAGTGTGGTGAGTAAGTTGGAGCCCACAGTGGAAGCTCAGCCCTGACGAAGCACCAGAGAATCGACTAAAATGGCTCCTTGCCCAGGTGTTTGGTGACAACTTCAAGCAGAATCCAGAATTTATTTTTTAACTGAGATAAAATGTTCTGTGAACGTTATTATTTAAAGAACATCAGAGATACCACATTGAAAAGTTGTCACAAAGGTCATACGTGAGAATGTGGAAAAATAAACATTTAACAAGAGAAAAAAAAAAAGAAATTGTGTCTACTAAAAGCCATTCTAAAATCTGTTCATTTTATTTATTATAAAAATAGCACTACTATAAAGCCTGAGAAAACTCAGTGAAGTTAAAACACATTTAAAGAACATGTAAACATCCCGTTCATGAAATAAAATTCTGCTTGCGGATTTAAGCAGCAGCAACAGCAACAAATAAACGAGCAACTGTAACATCAAACAAGCCTCGGAGCTACCGTCTCTGTCCATTCGCTTTTGGGTTCTGACACACAGAACACGTGGGAAAGACACGAGACACACCCGAGTGGCTACTGCCACAGATCCTGCAGCAAAATAGACCTGCACGTCTAAAGGGCAGCCGCCTTGGGTGGACAAAGCGGCTGGTTGTCTTCTCTGACAGTCGTTCCTACAAGCCAGGATTGCACTCCTAGGGTGCTGTGTAAACCTAGCTCTACAGTAAGAAACACAGCGGAGGGTACAGCCGTCCTGTGTGCGCTGTCACAGTAGGACTAGTCCTTCGGGGAGAGCCAGCGTCGGCAGATGGTCTGTGACGCTGTCCCCTAATCTGGTCCTGTTCTGAGCCTGCAGGGGTGGGGCTAGAGCAGCCATCCTGCCTGAAAGGAGGAAGCGTCATTCACAGGTAGCCTGGGATGGAAATCTGTGTGCAGGGAACCGACAAACACAGGAGAGCCAGAGGAGAGAGGGATGGAGCCGCCACCCTCAGACGGGAGACAAGCACTTCCTCTCCCTCCTGTGCTTGCCTTGTGAGAAGCCATCTCATCAGCTTTCTTTCAATGGCCAGTTTCTCTTTTTGCGACACTCTTTCTACCCATAACTTTCAGAATCATGCTTTGTAAGATCAGGCAAAGAAAATAATACCGATCAAGGAGAATCCATGGGACGCGATTATTCATAACCTGTTGCAGAAGAACTCCAAATATATACAGTGTTTTCCAGCCGTTTACTCTTAAATTATCCCACCTTCGGGGAAAAGGCACGGTTGGGACAAGATGTGAAATTTATCTCAAATGCGACAGCTCTGAAACTGTCTTACGAGTAATGCTTTGTTGGCACAAATAAAATATTTTCACAATGACTATAAAAGACTGGATCTGTTTCTACTTCTGCCCCACGTCCCAGAGGTCGTCCTGTTTCATGTTATGCATTTTTACAAAGTGTGCTGACTGGCTAATTTTGTAGTGCCACGTATAAAATAAGTAGCATATGTATTATTTCCAACCTATAAAGTCCTGCATTCAAATAGCATTAAAAAAATCACAGATTTGGGAACATACATATTAATAGGGTTTGGTTTCTGATTTTTCATGCTATCTGACTAAGAAAATAGATCAGGTGGTTGCAATCCATTGTAGGGACTTCCATATCGTTATTGGAAGATGGCTTCCCATAATAAAACCTTGAAAAATAATTATCGAATTAAAAGATGAATGATTTTGATAACCCACAAAATTGTGACCCATCATCTATGTATTGTAAAACTAGAATTAGAGTCTGCCATTTTTGCCTTCCAGTTGAACTCCATCCGATATAATCATCAAAATAATATTCAAGTGTGTGCTTTCACTTCTGAGCTTTAACCCCTGTCTACCTGCTCTTGAACTTGACAGTGCAACGGTGTGCTCTGAGCCCAAGGTTCCTTACAAGCTCCAGGAGGGATGCTGAAGCTACACCCTGTTCAGCGCCTTCAGATGCTTTGGCCCCAGACTTTTGGCAGAAGGCCTCGATTTCTCCCTGGTGACCACTGAAACTAGGACAAGTGTAAATTATTGCATGAAGTAGTTTCCAATCATGCAGGAACTTTAGTTTTTATTTCTAGTATCTTGATTGTCCGTGACACTGATTCACATAAAAGTAGGCAGCCTTACTGTAAAAGAGAAAGTTGATTTTCTAGGAAAACTCGGAGGAACAGAGAGGGACCTGTGTTTTCTCTGTCTCTGTCTCTGCTGTCTCTGTAAAGGTATTTACACACACACTGTGGAGCTCTTTGGCAGAAGTCAACAGTGTGGATGAACCACACAGCACAACTGCTTAACTGGGACAGATTTGAACCCACATTTTCTGACTCCCACTGCACATGCCTTATAATGGTGGCTATTCAAACTAGTTTTGTGGGTGTCCTCTCTTTTCTTAAAATAAACTGAGGCTGCGTGTTACGCAGAACTTTGTATAAGATGTTGTTAAACGTCTCGACATGGGACCACTGAAAGTATGCTTGTCTCTTTCGAGATGGAAGGCTTTTCAGCGGTGACTTCACCAACATTTCTTTCCCTGTTGAACCTGGACGGGTGATGCTTGGTTTGAACTGGAGGTTCTCTGGACGACTTTTCCTTTGCCACCTTTCCAGTTTCTCGTCCACACTGCCGCAGGCTAACTACACCATGATACGGACGTGGATGTGTGTTTTGCTCTAATTCTGTGGCTCTTTTTGATATTTCTGTAGCCATCATATTTTAATCCAACAGTGGATCCTAAGTGATGGCTCTGAATGACGGCACTGCTAAATCCAACTCTTGTCCGAATGGAAAACCGGTGTCCCTTCATGGTTTGGATGCCTGCTGAAATGACAGCACGACAATAATAGCTGCATCTGTGGCAGGTTTTTGAGATACTTTGCTTGTTATTTTACCAGTGGGGAGACTGAGATGTTAAGAGCCATGCCAGGAATCAAATCCAGACATCATCCTGATTTGTTCTATTTGTTTAACATACCCTCTTAGTAACCAGGAAATTTCAGAACTTCCTGATGCTGTAACTAATGGGCTCGTTTGGCAAGCTGGGGCAAAAGTCAATTTTGGAAGCGAGGGGATAGGCATCAGATGATGTGGCCATGCAGCATTTCACTTAAAATGTAAGGGCTGAATTCCTCATAAGCCCCGTGTCATCTACTTTGGAATATGCTTTGCACACAGCTTTATGGGGGCATCTGTTGGGTAGAGGTACAAGAATGGCCAACTCTAAGGCTTTTATTTTAAATTAGATTGGTGTGATTTGATGCTAATGGGAGTGAAAGTCTGGATGGCCCTCATCCTGCACTCGGGGACAGCCCAGCCGGCCACCCTCCTTCACTGGCGTTCTGTGCCTCTATGGACTCCATTCTCTGCAGGGCAGCAGCAAAGGGAAGTTGCTGAGGACAAGGTGCAGGTGGGAAAGCGCCACTCCCATCAGAGCAGCCCTGGGCTGACTCCAACGGCTCAGATGCTGCGGACGGTCCTCCCAGATGCAGCTGCAGTTGGGGGTGGACAGTCCAGTACTTGCCCTGCATGATAACTGTAGAGACAGCCGGCCAACTGCCGTCCAGCAACGCAGAGCTGCAGGAGGACGGAAAACATCTTGCCTCACCAACGTTTCCGCAAAGTGCTTATGTAACTCCTTCCTGCCAGCGGCTTCCTCAGGACACAGCCCCTCGTCCCTGAATTGCCTGGCCAAGAGACACACGTGCCTCTGCTTGCAGACCAGCGTTTCATCCACTGACCAACATCCTGCAAATCTGTCCAAATGCTACAGAAAGCAGAAAAGTCACTAAATATATTTGGGTCCAACCTGGCTCATTCCATGCAGTGAAAAAAGTTTAGAAGAGTCCTTTGAGTTTATCTAAGCTAGCACTCTTATTTTTTAAAAAGAGAAACCTGGATCCTATGAACTGGATCAGAAACAGGTCTGGCATCCATGTCTCCTGACCCTTGTGGTTTGTTTATTGTTTTCTCTGTTTCCTGAGGAAAGCCTGGAAAATTAGCTCAAAGCCAATTTCTCTGCCTCTAGACACTGAAGCTCCTGGGGGCATCTATCTCTTCATCCCTGGCATTTAGCACAGAGCCTTCTGCACTCCGTTGTTTATTCAGAAATGATTGGGAGAGCTGCCTTAAATGCCAGACACCGTGCTATGTGCTGAATCCACGTCCTACCACCTCCTCCTCCTGGCTAGCACCAGAGCAGGTGCGGTCCCTGCCCTCCCTGAGCCCGCACTCCACAACAGCCATTCAACAAATCATTTTTGAATGAATGAATATGGGTTAGTTTTTTTTTTTACCTGCCTGCAGTATTAGCAAACTGTCATATTTAGGTTTTGGCTGACACACTGGCAAATTAAAGACAAAATCAAATTTGAAGTGGAAGATATTTAAATCTATTGGTTTAAAACTGTGGTTACCAAAGGGGGAAAGGCAGGGGGGTGGGATAAATTAGGGATTAACAGATACACACTACTACACAGAGAATAGATAAACAACGAGATCCTACCGTATAGCACAGGGAACTATATTCAATATCTTGTAATAACATATAATGGAAAAGACTCTGAAAAAAAAAGTATGTATACGTATAACTGAATCACTTTGTTGTGTACCTTAAACTAACATTGTAAATCAAATACATTTCAATAAAAATTAAAATTTTTAAAAATCCATTGGTTTAATACAGCCTATCCTTAGTTATTTTCAGAAAATGTTGATGTGCCACCAAGCTAAATGACATAACAAAAGACTCTTACAGCTGGCTTAAATTAAATTAGTTAATTAATTACAATTTTTTAGCTGACTTTTAAATATTTATCATTGAACCGTGTTGTTTTCCAGCTAGTGTATATTCCTCTGTTGTAAATGCTGGCTAGGAAGGGAGGCAGTGGTAACTCAGAAGCTTGCTGACTGCTGGGGAAAAGCCACCTGGGGTTAAGAATAAAAAATAATTAAAGGAGGGTGGACAGGAGAATTGGATGTCCTTAGTTGCATTCTGCAATAGTTCTCAATTTAGTTCCACAGTTCCTGTCTGCTAATGGCAATGCCCAGGGCAAATGAGGTGGACCCAAGTGGTCAGGCCCAAAGTGCCTTGGTCTTCCATGGTGCAGACTGTCTCTCCTCTCCACCAAGAGCAGGAACGGGATTGGCAGGCGCCCAGTTTGGTTGGAAATTGGGAACAGGGAGTGGCCGTATTTGCATGTAGTGTGATAAGATAAAGGTGCAGACAGGTTTTGAACCCAGCGCACTTTACCACCGGATATGTGTCTACTGGGGGTGGAAACACAAAACAAGAAGAGCAGAAGCATCTCAGAATCCCATCAACTAGCCAAGGACACAGCCCTGCTGTGCTGAGTACTTGAGTAGATTCCAGAGGCTTCTGGTTAATTCACTTGTATTTTTCATATGAAGAATATCAGAGTATATTTCAGGAGTATTCCTCATTTACATGAGGGACTTAAAATGAATATCTAGAATTAGCCCAAAGGAAATCATTAGGGAGATGCAAAGTCATGGAGGATGTGATCGGGGAAGCAGCCACCTCGCCTCTCCATCCATCAGCGCACCAGAGCCCACGTCACACCGTCAAATAGGCTGATATGGCCCCAGGCGACTTGTACCCTTTCCATAAAGCCTAATACATTGGCCAGCCAGTCCTGGGGGAAATGGCTTTAGAAAGTGGGTCTGCGAGCTTTTCCATTAGGAGTACATTCAGTGAGTTAGTTACTTAGGAAACTGCTGACTCTTCTTTGGGCTTATTTTATAAATTTCTCAGAAGTAACAACTGTCTATATCCTCTCTGTCCAAAATGCGAAAGCAAGCGGTCTTCTGAAGGGAGTCTTCATTGGACAAGTAAATTGCATATGGCAATTTGGAGCAGCATTTTCTTATATTTCTGCTCGTTCTCTGAGTTCTCAGATAAATTGCAGAACCCTGAAATGACGTTGAAAATAGAACGAATCAACTTTTTCCTATAAGGAAACTTAAAAATATCCACCACAACTTAAGCAAACCAGGCAAAAACCTCTGGTGAGATGTTTAACAAACTCATCGAAACTCCTTCTAAGAGATACTGGAGGTCATTGTCTGGGCATAAAGAATAAGTAATAATTAAAATCATCTTTAAAAAATAAAACAAAGTAACAGGAAAGTCTCCAAGCATTTGGAAGTTAAACAACACACTTCTAAACACTCCATGGGTCAAAGAGAAAGTCTCAAGAGAAATTTAAAAAAATACACTGAACTGAATGAAAATGAAAATACAACATAAAAAAAAATCTGTGAACTAAAGCAGTGCTCAGAGGAAAATTTATATTAAATCCTTATATTATAAAATAAAAAATGAAATAAAATAAAATCGTCTTCTTCCTAAAATTACAGGTGTTGTGCAAATATGAGTCCCTCCTTCCACTATATTGTTGTTGACTTACCAGTTCTGACTGAAATATTCCTTACAAGAACATCACATAATAATGCTTCAATCATTTCCTTAATCAAATCAGAATTTCTTAAAGTGTTCAATCTACCCTTAAACAAAGAAATTCAACAAATGAATGGTGTGCCATTTGAGGTATCAAATAAGCAATCATTTAAAATGCTAATGTTGGTGAAGATGTAGTGAAAAGAGAACACTCACTGAACACTTGCAGGTCTATAGATTGGATCAATTTTTTAAGAAAGCCATCTGGAAATAATGCATATTTTAAAGCATTTAATAAAGCAAATGTCCATGCCTTTTGCACTTATGTATCATTTAAGAATCTGTCCTATGGGAATAATCAGAGATGGTAGAAGTGAATGGTCAAGGGTATTTATTGGAGCATTATTTCCAACAGTGGAGAAAGGAGAATATAAGCCCACTGTGCAGTGGGAAAAACAAGGGCTTCAGAGTTGTGTAGATTGGGATTTTAATCCTAGCTCATACATCTATCCACTCGACCCTGGGCAAATTACTTAAACCCTCTAACCAAGAGCTGTGGTAGGAGTTTGCACAGATGACTAAAACGTAACTTTAAAAAAAAACTCCTCTTCAGGAGCTCCCAATTTAGGTGGCAAAGACAGTCAGGCAGAGGAATAATGACCATTCAGTGAACTCAGTGGAGAAGGCAACCAGCTCTGAGTGGCTTCTCAACACCACCTTGAATGAAGTCACCGTCATTACAGTGAGCATCACGATGGGGAAAACAGTTATTGCATCATCATTATTAACAATTGGATGAACGTGGGTTCGGCTGTTGGTGCAAAGAGCTGGCATCATAGACTCATGGGCACAAGATGGGTGTTCGATCTAAGATATGTCTGAGCCACAGACCGAAAGATGTGTCCCACTGTCCCTTGCTGCTGGCTCTCAGGCACGGAAAGGGAAGAGATAGAGGAGAAGGGGGTGCGTGTGTGATAGTCATTCTTTCATTCTTCTAATAAATATGTGTCAAGCTCCTTCCATGTTCCTGGCACTGAGTGAGACAATGGATGCTCATCCACAATCAATACACAAATCAGGTTGGACAATGTCTGTTCTTCCCGTTAATAAATAGACAGACAGTAACAAGTGCAATGAAAATTGCCCAAGATGACTGTGCTTGGCTTAAAGATTCTCCGATAGCTAGCCCTCACTGTATAACTGAAAGGATACTGAGAAGATATTGACTAAATATCTCCCAGTCATGAATCTAGAATGAATGAGCTTGGATAATGGCACGCGCTGAATAGACTGGTTGAACCCCCTGAATGAATGGGCCTTCCCCCAAGGCTGTGGAATTTGATGGAAACCGCAAGGGACCTAGACTCCAAAAGGATATTTAACATGCTGCCTATTTGCCATATCAGAGCCAAGTTTCTAAAGCTAAAGCCCAGGAATGGCAGAATAAATCATTCAGATGACTTCACCTCTTCTCAGCTCTCTGCTCTGCTCTCTCGTGACCTCTTTCCTCCTGATCCACAATCACTTTTGCTTAAATTGCTTTTAAAAGCTACCTAACTTTTCCTTTCCCTTTGACTACAGAAATGTGGTTCATCAGACTTAACCAGTTTCTAGAACAATTCCTTCTGTCTGTTCACTCAGTTAGTGAGCGGGCTGATCAGGTTCTTCAATTCTGTATCATGCATCAGAAACCCAAGATCATAATCAACATTTAAGTAAACAATGTTGTTTTCTTTAAATATGGAAAAACTATCCCTTTATGAAAGTTAGTCCTGATAAATTATTAGTTACTTGTTATAGAAAATCACCAAAAATTTTATTGCAGTAGTATTTTCACACACACACAACATATACTAGAATGCAGAAGCAACGGGTCTTCTCTCAAATTGTCACTTGATATGTTACTTTGATCCTTTAGAATATCACTGGTCTTCTCTAGCAATTTTATGATACATATTCTCTTAAACACTTAATAAACCATAGTTAAGAGTTTGGGATCTACCCAACCAATTGTTAGAGGAAAAAGATCAGATTTCCTGTCTTTAAGCAAACCCACCGTCAATTCCCACATCATGATAAAGAAATCTCTTGATAACCACAAAATTCTATTTTTCTAATATACGGTGGCCCGCTAAAGAGAAAAAAATCTAACAAAGTTCTTCAAAGAAAGCCATAGGAAAAAAGAAGAAAATTATATTGCTGTGAATCAATTTTAAAGACTAACACAGCCCAACAATATCAGATTTACTTAAGATTCTTACATGTTTTTCCTTAAATATATTATAACATTTTGCATTAATTATGGTGGATAAAATTCCATAGGACTCTTCAGTGGAGCCATATTACATTTGTGAATAATTATAATTATTTTAAACTATTAATTTGCCGAGATGCAACACAAACTATTTGAAAGGTGTAAAGAACTTTATTTAACAAGAAGAAACTCCAGGCAATGAGAATGTGCACATAAAAACCAAGATCAATTGTTTTCCCATCACATAACACTTCACTGGTTTCAGTTCAAATGCCTAATGTTTGTCTGAGTCACCAAAGCAAATATTGTTTTATTGCAATGCCTGCATAATAACACTCCTAATTATCTTCGTCCCAGTGCCTTTAAATTGTTGATTTTCCTTCAATATTTTCTCAGAGTTTTGTCTTAACTTTTAAAATAATCATAAATTGGAAAATTACCTAGGAAATATATAAAACAAAAGGTTACATTAAAAAAAAATCACCCAGGTGAGATGAATAAATATGTATTAATTCTTACAGTCAGTTTTGTAACTCCCATTCAAACTCCAAAATCCGATGGTATTGCTTGAAATGTAGCTATAATATGTGTGTCTGCCTATCTTCCAAACCCAGTGCTATGACGCTATGGGCCAAGACTGCCTCACTTGGTCATCAGATTGATTACTTCCTCTGAAGGTGTTAGAAAGCTAGGTGCGAACGCCCAGGCCTCCTCCTGTGGAATGCCAGGTGCAATGCCAGAGAGGGGAGGCCAGACTCTGCTCAGCCCCGCTCACTCCTGTGGACCCTCTCTGACCTGCCACATGTTTGCATGGACGCATGTGGTATATGCATTTGTATCTTGCTTGTTTTCAAAGGGACCCTAGGCCACTTAAGGAGAGTCTCAAAATACAGCAAAATAAAAGGAAATGTATTTAGATAAGAAATCAAAAATTAGAAATTAAGCAGGAGGCTAATATAAAAACACTTATTTAAAAATTCTGTGGCCACGATAATGTGGGCCCTAAATGTGGCTCTAATCTTTCTTTAAGTTCCAGGGTGAAGTGGGAACTCTGACCAGTGACATGATTCACAGTGTCTGACACAAGCTATTTCTGATACTAAGAGTAGGGAAAAAAATTTCTGCCTAGGAAAATTGTTTCCTGTGCAGCGTAATGAAAGATATCCTCACCGATAACCTCACAACAGACACAGCACGAGTCCCATCGGAATCTTCCTTTTGTTCAGTGATTGATTAAAAGGCCGTTTTCTGCCATTCACAGTTCTGCCAAGAAAATGCCTACTGGCAGCACCAGGATGGAATCTGCTCTAACACCCCCCAAAATGATGCCCTGGGCCTCCCACTTCTGCTCCTTATAGCCTGATCCTGCACATGAACTTACTCTGACATCTGGGCCACCGAGGCCGTGGGCTTCCCCATCGCCCCCATGCACAGTGGCTGCACAAGACTTTCAAGGCCTGAAACATGCCTTCCCTTCTCAGCAGTGGCCTTGTAATGCGGGTGGGTCGCTGTCTGAAGAAGAAGCCGACCCTTGCTGACTCTGTCCTCTCGTCGCCCTGCTGGTAACCAGAAGACAGCTGGGAGCAGCACAGTCTAACGGCACAAGTCGCAAGGTCCCAATTCATTTCGCTTTGCCGTCTTCAGAAGATAGGATATCCTGCTTTGCTGCATGCTGTGTTGGAAGGTGGCTTATCATTTGGTTACATGGTCTCCTGTTCCTAAGTTCATTTTCACTCCAGCTTTTGAATGGTGTGCACTGGGCTTAGAATTGGATGTCTGGGGTTCAGATCCTGGTATTGTCGCTTCCTTTGTCCCTCTGTGGAATGTGGTGGTCTACACTCTCTGCTCCTGGGTTTAATACTCATAGGTATGGAATGATGTAACGTGGGTGCAAATAGCCAGCACAGCCCCTGGCACAGAGCGGGAGTTCAATACACGTTTTTGAAAGAACAACTTCGAGAACACACATTTCTTCTCTCACCCCTACACTGCTGCAAGCACCCAACGTAGTACATGCATAGGACTGACACTGCTTCATTGGGATGTCTGCCAGCAAATTCAGGCCATCGATACACCTGAGGAGGCCTCTAAGGACAAGGGCAAAGGGCACGAAAATCATTTGCCATAAAATAGTATCTCAGAATAGAATCTGAGTGTACTTGCCCTTTTTTGCGGCATGAGTTTCAAACCCTAACTATACCGAACTGTGATGTCAAGAGGAAGAACAGTTTCATAATTAAAATTATAGTCCAAGTTGCTACTATTAAGTTATTAACTTTTATATTTTAAAATTATAGAATAAATATAGCCTTGAAACTACCTAAACCACAGTACTGTACTTCAAAGACAAATCTATGGGAAAAGCCACACTGAGGGTTATTTTTATTAGTATTACAGACCCTAAACTTTTATGAACATATTTAATAATATCACTTACAAGCCGAAACCAAACAACTAAACACACTATAAAAGCAGCCCCCACCTTGACACTCTCACCCACCCCAGAAACCTATGTAACATTATGTATGTGTATGGGTAGGTTTCATTAAAAAAAAATAAGAGTAAATTACTAATTCCTAGAAGTTGACATTTTTCACTTACCCTCAAATTATAAGCAAATTGAGAATTGATTTTCTTGGGTGGAAACTGGCTCAATTTTTAACTTTGTAAACTTAACATAATAAATGCAAAATAGGTTAACCTGAAGTGTTTTATTCTTTTATTTGAATCTTTGTTAACTAAAAAAAAAAAGGGCTGCTATTACTTTTTCATTATTTTTAAATAATATTTTTCTGATTGTAAATGTATATGTATTCTTTATAGAAAATTTGGAAAATGTGAGGAAGTAAAATTCCAAGAATAACTCACAAATTCAGGTGATCAGAGGTGCTCAGATTTTGGATATATTCTTTTAAAATATAATATTTGTTAAAATTCATAAGTTTTTTGGCTTTTCCATGAATGTCCATGGCTTGGACATGCAAACACCTGGCTGCTGACATTATTTTTTAATGTTTTATTCATTTGTCTTTTTAAGAATATCAATGCACTTCTCTTGGCTAATTTTTTCCCCCAGACCTCAAATAGCATTGTATTTGTTTTCATGTTCTTTACCAAACTAGAGTCTCTTTCGTTAGTTGACTCCTAATGTTTCCTTCCATTATTCCTCTGAATCTTTCAGCATTCCACAAAAGTATGACATGTACCGTGTAATGTTGCCATGTAAGCCTAGTAAATGTGATAGACGAGGTGTTAATGATGAATGAACATTCACCACCTTGCATTACTGCAGCATCATTTAATCTTCCCAACAGTTCTTTGGGGGTGGGTATAACACTATTATCCTAATATTGAAGATAGGGAAACTGAAACTCTGGGAAATTAAGTAACTTACTCATATGTTTTTGGATATATTCTGAAGGTAGACCGAATAGGACTTCTTAAAGGATTTGACAGGGTATGTGGAAAAAAGGGCGAATCAGGATGACTCCTGACTTAGGGCTTGAATGGAGTTTGGGGAAGAATGGGGTTGCTGTCTTTTGTAATGAATGACTGAATGAGATCAAAATAGGAAGATGTCAAATTGAAGACATACTTGAAAAGCCTTAAAAACTGAAGGAGACAATAGTCCCTCTGTGAGTGGGTTGAATTAGTAGAGTATAAACATCTTGTCCTGAGTAATTTGGAGACATGAATAAGACGGAGTGAATGGTGCTACAAAAGCCCTCATCCTTCTAAACAAGCACTGCACATAGTTGGAAGTTGTGTACGGGAAATACGGCACAGTAACCGGAAACTAACACTTAGTGATATCCTTCGTCTTAATTTGGAGAAATACAAATGACTGACAACTGCAATGATTCCACGTGAAGGCTCCATTCCTTTAGAAGAAAAAAAAAAGTATTTTCTTCTATTGCTAAAATGAAGAGAAAATGAAGAACTAGGAAGCCCCTAGATCACAAGATGCCTGATTTTTCCCAAGGAGGTAGGCTCCAACTCTGTCCTCCTCTGAATAAACCTGATTAACCTATTCTCAGGGCCAACTGATTAACCAAGTGCTCCGTATTTGATACCCTACCTTTTCCCTTCTATTTCTGTGTAATTATGTTTCTTTAATGTTTTACGTTGCTTGACTTCACCTTGTAAATATTTCTATAATAAATACTGTAATTAATTTAATAGCACTTTGACCACATTATATTTAAGGGTGTGCCCTCCTGTACCTATTGGAGCCATGCTAAGGAGCCTCTGTTCAGAGCTAAACTTGTCAGATCCCCCCTAGCAGAGTAATTGAGGGGTGGGATGGTGAGGAAGGGGTTAGAATGCAACTCAAAATGCTTATCACAGATCTAGTATTTTTCCCTAAGATATGTCACCAACAGGCTACCAGGCTATGGAAGCCAAGGGGTCCCTGGCAGGGCAAGGTCCATGTTGCCGTGTTTTCACTGGTCACCCAAAGAAGGGGCCCAGTGGGAAGTCTGAGGCTCCAGGACATCATCTCTCTACTCCAAGCCGTGTGAAAAGGGGTCTCCAGTTCTGTCACAGTTTTCTGGGTCCCAAGGATAAATAATTGACACTTGAACCCCCGGCAGGAGGGGTCTGTGATGCTGCTTGGAATATGGGGGCTACTGAGGAGTAGAGCCGATTTCAGTACTGCTCTCTTAAAAACTTCATTGCAAAGCTGCAGAAGTTCACAGATATCAGGCTGGTAGAGCAGCTTTCCCCTTTGGGGCATGTTCTAGAAGAAAATCCTCATGAATGTCCAAATTCAATAGACCTGCCAGCCATTACTCAAGTTTATCTCTCACACCAGTCAGCCCATCATTACCTCTGAATCTGCCCCTTGATAAAATCTGTTTGGTTGGTGATACGTTTTCACCTAAGGAGATACTCTGATTTAAACGCACATCTTCCTGTAAATCACCGTATCTTCACTTTTATGGTTTCCATGGTGCCCTACTTACAGTCTAAACTTTGAAATAAATTCATACCCTTAAGAATGGGCTGTCTAGCATGTGAAATCTATTTGGCATAAATGCCACTCATGGAGGAGGTGAGGCTCTCCCTATGGTTTTGTTTGATCGAAACTGGAAAATAAGTCTTCTGGGGTCAGTCCATGCCTTTGGAAGTCTTAAACTTTTAAGATTTCACTTTTGTAATCTTGTGGCTATGATAGGAGAGGTGGTGTGTAGGCTTCTGCATGAGAACCAGATAGAGACTTTGAAAACCAAGGTCTGTCTATAACTCATTCATTCACCCATTCATTCATATATAGATGTATTCATTCAACAAATATTTATTGAATGTCTGCAGTGTCAGCATTGGAGAAATTAGCAGACCTACCTTCCCAGCCCTCAGAGGACTTCGGGTGCAGTAAAGCGGAGAGCCACATGAGCTCATCAAATTTTGACAGCTATAAAATAAAAATCATATTTATTTTCTAGCAAGTAAGAAAGATTTTTAAGAACAAAATGTGTTTTTGCTTCCTGCAGCTTCTCCTTTCTTCACTCTCCCATCTCTTCTGGCCTAAGGTGGGTCCTGATATCTGTGGAAGTTATATGGTCATTAAGCTAAATCAGTCAAAGTCACAGCTCCAGTTACAAAACGGTATTAATAAAAACATTACCATATGATTATTAAAACAAGAACCATAAAAGCTAGCCCTCTGGCATTCAATTTCACTCATACACATCATAGCTTGAAATAAATTGTGAAAAGTTAACAGTGTTGAAAAATTAGTAATGTTGAGCTTTAAATGTCATTCTTTAAAAATCTTGTACCAAACGTCCTTGGGTGATCACACCAGAAAAGAACAGTGTACACCTATAGGAACTTTAAAGGACATAACAATACGATAAGTTACATTGGCAAAGCTAATCAATTAAAGTTGTGAAGTGTGCCTACAGGATGTGAGACACAGCATCCTCTGAGAATCACTCTGTACAATAGATGCGGTTAGCGGTGAAGCCAAAGTTCGGAGTCCCGGCAACAGAATTTTGGATAGGCTGCCTACAGCCTTGTGATTTGTGCCTTGATTGAGGCTTTTTACTGTTGAAAGGGTTTGTTCATCTCCTAAACCAACTGAAATATGGGAGAAGGTGATTTTTAAAACTGTAATAAGATGTTTTAATACACGGCTAATAATTGCTGCTGTAAAAATATAATCTAGGAAAGTAAAGAATGAAAAAAAAATGTTGAACTTTCCCCACCCCTTCCATCAATATCCCTCACTCCAACTCACCAGAATAATCACTGTTAGTAGGTTGTGTCTTTCCAGAACTTATTCAATGCAAGAGAAATAACGAAAATTAAAATACCCAAGGAGATCAAAGAAAAAGCAAAAGCTTCCACCCTCTTTATATTTTAGTCCCATTTGCCAAAGATAACCACTCTTAACCATTTTTCTCTTTTATCTCTTTCTAGTGGTTATCTCCGCATAGCTGGTTTCTCTGCTCATACCTGTCTTCCTTGACTTGTCAACTTTAAGCTGTATCAAGTGACAGACCTGCAAGCTCACCTGAATGACTTTCTCTTTTCTCTCTCCACCGCGTCCCCAACCTCACCTGTTTATTTCCAGTTCTATTAGATAATTTCATCAATTAAAATAACATAATAATCCTCTATTTTGAGGGCTCCACTAGCTTTAGGCTGTATGTCCTGACCTCTTACCATGTGATTTGAGGAAATTTGAGCCCCAAACCTGTCCCTCCCCTTTCTGCCTCTCTACCTACCTACCTATATGACTTTTATATTTTGTTCTTGAACTATAGTTAAGTCTGGGCTTTTCTATAAGTTTATTTAAAAAATTCAAAACCAACAACCAACGTTATCAGCTACCCTTCTATTGAAGTTTAAAATTTCAGTCGTCATACTTCATGAGTCTTCCTTGCCTGTGGATTCTTCTTTCTCATAGCAGCCAAATATATATTTTTAATGGATGCAATATCTTTTCGAAGCTCTAAATAGAAATTCTGAAGCTTCTCTTCTGTTCACTGAACTGAGGTCAGTTGTTCGCTTTTTCTGCCTTTTTCCTTCTTTCTGATGCTGTTGATTATCGTTGACTGTCTGGTCCTTCATTGTATATAGGGCAGAGGCTGCTGTCCGCCCACCAAAAATCAGCTCCTCTTCCTGGTTCACAGCTTCACTATTTCCTGGATCACTTGCTGATAAGTGTCTATCCAAGGTGATGAGTCCCCTTCAAGTGGGTGTTTTTAAGGGCATGATCATGACTCCCCCATAATCTCATTCCCTCTCTCTCTGCAGGCTGAAGTGACCCTGGACACTGTGGGTTGATGATGGCTGAGCTGCAGGATTTATGAGAAGAGCCATCCACTGGCTAGATGGCTGCTGGGTAGTAAAAAGGATGTTTACGTTTCTTACACCACTGAATAATTATGCATCTTACCCCACTCTTCTTCACACAGTATCCTAATAAAGAAGCTAGTGTGGATGGGACAACTTTTACATGTGGGTAGTCCTGTTCTCTCTCCAGGCCTTTCCCCTAAAAGAAAGGACTGACTGTAAGAAATGTGTGTGCCTGTAGGACATGCTGACAGGCAGGCTCTCTTTGGGCACCTTGGCAGGGAGCCAGCAAAGCATCTCTCTTTATCATGCCAAAATAAACTCTGGGTACCCACAGCCACTCTCCGTTCCCTGGATCTCCCCAAGCAATACTTTCTTTAGAAAGTAACTATCTGATTTTAATCTAAGATTGGAGGTCCTTCCCACATTTGTCGGGGGTCGGGGTATGGAGGAGGAAGGGCATATTTGTGTAAATGCTCCAGAAACAATCCTTCAATGAACTACTCCTGTTTCTCCCCACTTTTCACTCGCTCCTACTCTCTGTTGCCACCCCTATGCTTGGAGCCTCTCTCTGGCTCACCCACCAGGAATGCCTCCCACGCCCACCACTCCTCCAGGAACTGGCTGAGCTGACCCACTCCAGGATATCCCTCAGTATGAGTCCATCTGCTTCCCATCTTCCAGAAATTCATCTCTCTTTCCGAGCAGCTGACGTTTCTTCTTCCCCTTTCTCTCAAGTTCAGTTACTCCCTTTTGTTCTTCTCTGCTGTCATCATGATGGTATTCTGGGAGAATGTAGAATAAACATTCATGTTTAGTCTGCCATCTTGTATTAGAAGCCGGAATTCATTTTTGGAAATAGAGACTTTTATGGGGAGAAGGAATCAGCATTTCGCTCTTCTCACTGAGGGAAATTAGTATTTAAGCAGCAAACTGTTCCATAATCATGCCCATTAGAAAGTAATAGTAACCAGTAACCCAAATGCCCTGTGCTTCGCTGGCCTGTACTCGCAAACACAGTCACCTCAACATGACTACCCAAGTTCCCCGACTTACACGTGTGGGAAACCCAATTCCTTGGGGGAAGCTCCAAACATTTCTGCTAATTCGCAAGAGGCATTTTACATGTTTTCTTGAATCAGTATAGTAATTTTTTTGCCAAGCTAGGGCTCTGCTACTGCTGGCCCTGACCAAACAATGCCATTGCTACCTCAGGGCTATTAGAGCTGGAATTCAGCCCCTCCTGGCTGAGCCACTGCGGTCCTGGTGCCAGGTGAGCTGGCATTCCACTACCTCCATAGAGGGGACACCTGCCAATGCATGCTGGCCAGCCATGATCTTGTGAAGTTGGAAGTCGAACATTCCTTCCTTCCTTGTTATTCTCAATTAGAAAGGGTCTCTCTCACAGTTGCCTGAGCCCCAGAATTTTAAGAGGATTTTCAGGAACAGTTCTTTCCTCTAACACAAGCCAACAGAGGCATTTCTACACTAGCGTGAGCTGCCATCTTGGTGCCCACTCCCTTTAGAATTCACTACTTGACTGATGTTCCTGGTCCTTGCAACACTGGGACTGCTTGGCAGTCTCTTATGAAGGGAGAGGGCAGAAACTCCTTGTTCAGTTAATCACTGCTGATTGAAATGAAGGAAGGGCCAGGTCTCATAATGGATAACTTAGGCACAGTGCCCTAAAGGAGGCACTCTTCCAATCCACATGAACGACAGTTCATCTGTGGTAGCGACACACACACAGGAATCCCATCTCTTGCCGAGCTCTTAGGATCTGTTGTTCAATCTGGCTCATTCTGTCCCTCTTCTTCCCTTTGCATAGAAACTGGCTTCTGTCACCCTTCCCTCCCCCAGACCACCAGTGTTGTTATGTCTAACCACCCCCAAAGGAGCTTCCTTAGTCCCATGGAAATCAGTAAATGGAAACAGACTCTGAGAGAAGATGGTGCCACCTGAGGCCACGTGCAAGATCCCTAGGCTTGAAAGGAGGTTCTCTTATTTTTCCTCTTATTATCATTTATGTACTGTCAATTTTCCCAGACTCTGTGGAATAATTGAATCAAAAGGCAATTCTCAAATATCAGGAGAGCTCACTAGTCGCCAGATAGAAAGAGCCCCATTACATAAAGTGCCAGCTCAGCTATGAACAGGGCGGTGTCTAGAATCTAAGCCTGTGCACGAGTTTCCAAGGCAGGACCATTATTTCCCTTATGTGGGTGTGAGAGATGGTGCCCGGTGAGCCCCCCTGGGAATCAGGGCACCCCTGCTCCTTCTTATCTATTAAAGTGACCAAAGACCATCTCAATGGATGGCTAGGTTCCAAGGTCAGCCGTGCCCCCTGGGATCCTCATTTCCAAGGAATACTGATTCTTCCTCTTACTATAATGAGCAGTAAGTTATAGCAGAATAGAGTGATTTCCAATTCCAGCTCTGCCAAGCTCACCCACAACCCTGAGAACTTCATTCAGCCTTTTTAGACCTCAGTATCTTCATCACAAAACCGCTGCCCTAGAATATCTTTAAGGTCTCTTTGAGCTTTAAAATCCCATGACCTCAGGTAATCGTGGGGAAGTCTTTCTTTGCTCTGGAGGGCAAATACTAAGGCATAACAAGTGTTCCATAAATGTTAGGAAATTTTATGAAATTTTTTTCTTTTACTTGCAGTACTTTTTTTTAAAAAGTCTATTTGGTATTGCATTATTGCATCAGTATATGGGATCCATGTTCCTAGAGGACCACCTATAACCACTTCCTAGACCCTCTGATGATTCTCTTAGATAATCACTACCTTGCAGTTGCATGAAAATGCATTGTTTTGTTGTCTCCTTACCATGACTCCAACAATGATACATGTATTCTGCTTGCAGTTGAGCTTTGAATGGGGAGCTGAGTGAAACCAGTAAATAGAAAATCACTCTGTACTTGGCTACAACCCACACATAGAGCACGTGGGTAGAAGAGCTCCAGGCCTTCTCACTCAGCCTTTTGAGTTTTCTGGGATCTCTGGGTTGGTTGGTGAGTCTTTTTTGCTTTGTAACACCTTGTTTTGTTATGATTTCTCTTTTTTTCTTTTTCTATATCCATCCCATGTGCTGGCATACAGGAAGCAAGGAGTCCAGGAATGTGCTCTGATTCTTTCTGCTGCCTTGATGGGCAGTCATATGCTGTCAGTCGTGTGTGACATCCTCACTTTTTGCGATTTTGTACCCACCTCTTTTCCAGAGGATAAGTACATTTGAACCTACATCCAGAGTTCTGATCTCTAACGTAAAGGAAAGCACGCCAGTGTTCATTATAAGCCTAATCCGAGATGTCTTCCTTGCTGACTGGAGGAAGGCAGCGTAAGCAGGCGTGGCTGTTTGACAAATAGGTTTCCCATCCCTCAGCTCTCATCTCCAGGCTTTTATAAATCAGTCTGACGTGGGGTTCTGTCTGCCTGTATGTGTATTTGTCATTACTGCTGGAGGAGCCAAGATCAATCAGGCAGACATTATTCTTCTGTATTTGGAAAGAATAAATGAACCCTTTTTACAATAACCTAATGTCAGACTTTCTTGCTCTGTGGGCTATAGCTGGCTGTATACGTGGCATACAGACAGGGAGATCCTTTGTGAGATCAAGGGAAAAAATTAAAATTTTAAATTAGGTTGATCATAAGATATGCTGACCTCTCTTCTCCTAACACATGGAGATGCTCTGTCAAATTCTCATTTCATTTGACTTTTTCTACATACAGTAAGAGTTGGAGAGTTCAAGTAGAGTGAGTTTTGTGCTTACGTTTTTTAACAAAAATTCAATATGATTTCTTCCAGTTTTTCTTTTTTTCTTTCTTTCCCCTCTAGTTTTAATGAGATAGAGTCTACAGATAATTTTTTTTCTTTCCAAATAAATCATGTGTTATATAAAATAAACATAAAAGGATAATAATTCACATGGAAAGAAAAATCAGTGAAAGCAGAGAGGCCCCTGGGAATGTATTTAATTACATACAGCAGAGATGCAAGATAAAGGGAAACAAGCCACAGGAAAAAAGATTTGACTTTAAACTTCTTAAAGGGGGTGGGCTGGAATGAGGATAACAGACTGTAACAAAAAATTTTAAAAACTATACCTCTCATTCAAAACATTTGCCGATTATTTCCTTAATAATAAAAAAGATAGTCTTATCTAGTAATTTTAAAAAGACAGCAGAAAAAGATAGCTTTAATGGAATCACAGCTATCCTCGAAATGCATGCTTGCCTAAACTTACAAACTCCCTGGTCAGTATGGAAAATACAAAGAGCATATGTAAATTTCTATACAAAGTCACTGTTTTGGGAACATTACTGACAGTTTAATATCTACTCCAAGTGGAGCGAAAGGAAAGGCTAGAGTTCCAGAGGTAGTTGAATATATGACCTCAATGTGTAATCCATGAATAGAATTAATAGTCTATTCATAAAATGTGTGTAATATCTAATTTTGATCTTTCCTAGTGACTTACAGCTTTTCCTCTTTTTATTATTGAAAGTCAACATCAAACTGACCACCAGACATCACAGAGAATACTGAATCCATGTGTGCGATAACACAACGTACATCTCCCAAATAACCAAGACGTGTGACTTAGTGTTAATTCCATAACATGAAAAATTTTCCACCTGCCACATTTAAGACATCCTGGTGTCAACCAGCTATGGTTGGATAACTCCAAAAGCAAGGACTTCAGCCATAAACGATACTGTTTCACCAGATGTTGACTCCATATTCACTGTTGCCAATATAGATAATGAGTTTTCCCCCATTCGAAAACTTTTATTTCAAATACGCACAATATCCTCCGTAACCTTCAACCACACTGTGCTTACTGAACTAAAGCCTTCTATTTCCTTCTGAATAGAAGAAGCGCCTCCTGCCCAGACCTCGTGCAGCTAGGGATTTGAGCGCAACAGACAATTTCAAAGACTGTGCTTTCTATGTAACAATTGGTGCATTAGGCTAAAATGTTCACACAAATGCAATAGCAACAGAAGGGCTTTGCAGTGCGGTGACAAGGTCCTTCTTTTACCTGGATCTGGAGGATGATGAATGAGTGTTAGCGGAATATTCTTCTGGCTCTTTGGTTTACCTTGATCGTCTCCCAGAATGCAAATTGACATTATACCCACATTTCTATGGTATTTATTACCGCGGTCATGATGTGAGGGCTTTTTCACTATGAATAGTGGAAAAGGGGAAACATATTACTGCAAAGAGACATTATTGTGCGAGGAATGTATAAACAGATGGGAAGAATGGTGAGACATGCTCATAATAGAAACTGAAAGCTCCTCATTTTGTCCCGATTGTCTACCCTTCCTTTTTAAACAACCTTCCTTTTTTCTAGCTATCAATACAAAGTTCTTTTTGGTAAAATGAAGTGCATTCATGCTGCCTGAAAGAAGCTTTTAAAGTTGATCTGTGCCCACACAAAAGAGAGGCAGCGCTGGGTCCAACCAGCTGAGGAAGCAAACTTGGTCAATGTTCATTACTTATGGCTCGACACGCTGGCCTCCATATCATTTTGTAAAGAATCAGATAAACTTTCCTCGTGATAAACAACTGAAATAATTTTTCTTAGCTGTCAGCCCCCTTTCTCCCTTTCCCAGCCTGTTCTCACACTCTTCCTGGCTCGTAAAAGCCACGGAGCGCAGCTCTTTGGTCTGATAAATGGGCTCCTTTCAACTGGTGGCAGGCTTCAGGAAAAAGAGATAATCCTGGATAATGTGGACACAGTTTTCATTTCATGTCACCCAATTAAACTGCAATTATCCGGAGTGCAATAGCAGAAAACCTGGGAAGAATGGCCAGAGAATGAGGCACCGAGGCTCCCTGGGACTCTTTCTACCATGCACATCAGCCTAGATTTGTTCTCTTCTGATAATAAAGTGCCGGCCTCAGCACTCAGCCACAAAACCGTGGCCAGACCAGCTGCAACCTGTAGCTGTACATGAAACACGCCCACAGATCCGGAGAAACCACCGTTCAAGTCACAGCCACTTTCTTGTTCAATTCATTGCATCCAAAGCCAAGGTCTGTGAGCCACCACGCACACCCCATCCCTGGCACCCTCGTGGCCTGGCCCTTCCACAAGCAGAACCAGGTGGAAGTTTTTTTTTTCCATCAGAGAAGAACAGAATACTTTCTCCCCCATGACAGTCTCGGCACCACGTGAAACAACTGTCCCAAGAACCAATCGGCGAACAAGAAGAGAGCGATGATAACTCTGTTATTACAAACACGTTTTAATAAATCACTCAGAGCTATATTGGTCTGAGGCCTGAAGAGATAAAAAAAATTTCGGTGAACAGCTGGCTAGTCAGTTGGGAGGTTTTCCCTTCATTTCAATGTGATGATATTCGGCCCTGCAAAGAACCATAACCACGGGGTGGGAAGTAGAGAAAAGAATGTATCACCTCGTACTTATACATGACAGTTTTTCAGATTCTTTTGTAGCATAAATCATTGGACTTTCAGTGGAGAAAATGAAAGAAAATGCATATCTTAAGGGTGAGGCTTTAATGCAAAGAATGATGGTCACATCTGTAAATGCAGGTGAGAGAAGACTGATAATAGGAGAATCCACTGGGTGGGGAGAAACAATACAATGGAACGAAAATGACCTTTGGGTATGACCTTGTCAGAATGCAGTGAGATAAAATAAGGCAGGTTCCAAACTCCAAAAGAAAATTTTCATCACCGATAACATAAATCTTTGGATTTATTACTATGTTCTGAAAATAAACTGTACAACTTTACCAGCTGGTCTATTTGGTGATGAATCAACTACTTTAATCTCATAAAATGATTCTCTTGTGTGCCGTTTGGCTCTATAGCTCTTCTTCCTTCCTCTTTTTGAAATGGATCCCATCTTCATCTTTTTCAGAATAGCCATTTATGGTCCCAAAAGGTAGCAAATGTGACAGCAGAGTCACTCAAAGTTGGTTTTAACCAGAATGACCTACCTGGGTGTGGCCATCAAATGTGCCTGGGGCCCTCCACGCTTTACCGGGCTCTTGCCCAACAGGGATTAAAAACCACCAACCATTCTAGGAGATCCTGCCTGTCTCCCCTTCGCCCCAGGTGATGTCAGAAGCCCAAGGTGCTCTCTTACCCTGGGCCATCAAACAGGTGTGGAAGAGCACACTATTGCCATCACACAGGAAACATTAAAAAAAAAATTGGAGAGTTGTTGAGATGAATTTGAAAATTGGTCCACTCTTCAATAATCATAAATGCAACAATCATCACGGTGCTGACGCTAACATAAGACTACATGAACGTGTCTTTCATCTAGGCTCAAAGCACTAGACAAGTCATGGTCTGGGCTAGGATTCCATCCTGTGCAGCTTTTGGGAGAATCCACACAATTACAATAACATAATGACACTATGATAACAATAATAATACCTTATGTTTACCCAATGCCTGTCTCTGGGAAACCTAAAGCAGTTTGGAGATGCTAATCTAATTAGACTCCAGGTCCCTGTCAGACAAGTAGGGGGCAGGTATTTTCAATTCAAATGCTGTTTAAGAAATGATGGGAATGCTGACATCTACCACCTCCCTTCCTCCTGGGTATTTGTGAGCACAAAGGGAAAAAAAGATAGCTCAGATTTATATCTTCTAACTACATGGAAGAACAATGATAATAGTTGAATATAATAATATTGTTTAGATCACTTTTCATCTGATATACTTGTCTTTCAAATTATGGGTTGAATTCATATCCTGTCTTCATTCATGGGAGATTTTCACACAACTCCAACCCATGGAAGAAAAGATGCCTGTGTTCTATGGGAGACAGTCATCCTTTTCCTGCTGGAAAACCTTACATAGTTCTTTCTGCCATTCCTCCTAGGGACATCCCCCTAACCATTTTACAGAGTTAGATTATCTAAACCTGGATCCTTTGAAATGGATTTTTTTAAATTTTGGAAACATTAAATTCAGAATACTAAAAAAATTAAAGACTAATAAAAATGAAACTGTAGTTTTGGTTCAACCTGGGAAAAAGTCAGATTTAAGAGAATGGCTAAGTATAAAGGAACTCCCTTAAAATATTACACGTTAAACACACAGTTTCAATGTAAGGAGAGTTTATAGAAAACCCTTCCCTTCCATTGATTACCAGATACTCCATTTTAAAACAATCTCAAGTATTTGATGGGAACCACAGCATTTATCATAGTCTGTAATCATGTTGTTTCCTTATTTATTCGTTTATTTTCCCCCTACTTCAAGATAAACCCATAAGGGCAAGGACCAGGTCTGTCTCATTCATCATTGTATCACCATGGATTTAGTACACAGATTTTTTAAAAGGTTTTTGAATGAACAAATAAAGGAAGGAGAGGGAGTCTCCAGGAGTCAAGGGGCCACGTACCTGGACTTTGCCGTCAGCCAGCAGATCTGAGTCTGAATCAGGACTTCACTGCTTCCTAGGTTTGCAAACTTGGGCAAATCACCTAAGTTCTTTGCACCTCAATTTTCACATCTGTAAAATGGGAATTGTATCTTTCACATTTATCCTAAGGATTAACTGAAATGATGGAAATGAGTTCTTTAGTACAATGCCTAAACACTATGGACTATGACTTTGGGGTTTTTTGGTTTGTTTCAAAAATAGAATGTTAGTTTGACCCAAATTTTTAAGACTGATCGTGTACACCTGGTGATCCATGGTTGGTTGAAACTGCAGATGCGGACCCTCTGGATACAGAGGGCCAACTGTACAGGGCCATGTTATAAGAGGGTCTTGTGCGTGGGTGGATTTTGGTATCGTGGGGGGTCTTGGAAACAATATCCCCCCATACTGAGGAACAACTGTACTGTCGAAATGCGTAGCTTCCCTTTCCTCCTTCCTGCCCAGTTACCACTGAGGATCATAGTCTAGCACAGACACATGGCTTCCTTCTCTGGCACTATAAGCCATAGCACTGCTTTAGGCACAGAGAAGCAGCGTCCCCATCCTGAGGCCCTGGACAGTTTCCGCCTTGGCCTCCGTGACCTGCACCCAGGCACTGCCACCATCTGACCCTCTGTGCCGCGGGACTCTGGGGGTGGCTTTGGGCTGATATTCTCTGATGTCTTGGCTCTACCTATATTCAGGCCAGGCCAGGGAGCAAAGGAAGGCACTTTGAATCATCCCACTCCCTGCTTCACAGCCCCGAACCCCCCAAACTCACCCTCCTGTCCCAGGCTGGCTGGGAGGGAATAAGATCATTTTAGGACAGAGACACAGCAGGAGAGACAGTAGTGCCTTAAAGACCATTGTGTGCCCCTGACTGGAAGGGAGAGGCTGGCCCAGCTCCCTCACTCAGGCTTCTACCCTCTCCTCCAAACGAATGCTTCTGGGCAAGCACGTTAGCCTGAGGCATGGCGGGCAGTCCTTGGAGACCAGACAGAATGCAGATAAGGCAGGATCTCTGTTTTGTCCCATTTGAGTCTCTTTTTTTTTTTTTTTTTTTGTCAGGATGGGAACATCCTGGGCAGCTTTCCAAACCTTGTGCAGCTATTTCACAAACGGGCTCCCAGCTGAGGGCTGGAAGCTGGAAGAGGCAGCACGCTTAGTCTTGGTCAGTTTGCAAAAAATGTGAGCTGGTGCCAAGAAGCTTGGGGGACTGGAGGGTGGTCAGGGAGAGAGGATCCTGATCTCCTCTGTTCCTTCACGTGGACCTGAATCGGGAGGAGAAAGCAGGCAGAGTCCCTAGGAAGAGTCACAGTGTGAGGCATCCGTGCTCTGCTCCCTACAGCTGCTTGACCCTTGGTGTGTTATCTAACCTCTTCACCCTCAGTTTTTCCTTATCTGTAGGGAGGAGCTCTTAACCCCTTCTCACAAGGTTGCTATAAGAATTTAAGAGGGGAGAGGGGAGGACAAAAGGGGTAAATGGGATGAGTTGTATGGTGATGGATAAAAACTAGACTTTGGTAGCGTGTACAGAAGTCAAATTATAATGTTGTTCACAACTTATATGACGTTATAAATCAATGTAACCTCAACTGAAAAAAAGCAAGTTAAACAGGATGATATGTGTTTGCAATACGCACAGTATTGGCACAGCCAAGTACAGAACAATAATGCAATGGCTGTTATTTGTGGGCTATATTGTGATTGCTGTAATTGTGATAGCAAAAGAAGGAACATCTGAATGTCCACCCATAACGGACTGAGTAAATCAACTATGGTAAATCCATAACAGAATCACTGGGATGGTGCAGCTGTAAAATGGAATGAAGAACATTTCTGCATACTGCTGTGGAGTGATCTGCAGGATATACTGTTAAGGAAAAAACATGTAAACAGCATGTATACTGATAGTTTCTTTAATCAATGGAAGCAGAGAACAAAAATGCACAGGGTTGGGGGAGAAGAAGGGACAGGGAACAGGAAGCTATGTTCATGCTTTGGATTCTTACTAAAAATCTTCAATTCTTTTCCTCTGATTTGTTGCTGGTTTTGTCATCATCTTCATCATCATCCTCAGAAGAAGGAATTTCAATTTACATTAGTGATTTTAATGCTGTGCAGCTGGGGGGAGACACCCAAAGTTTTCTGCAGTTGACTACAGCTGCAAGAGGTGGTCAACAGTGGTCGTCAACTCTTAGGTTTGTCTATTTAAGTGTAG
This sequence comes from Camelus ferus, assembly GCF_009834535.1. Lineage (NCBI taxonomy): Eukaryota > Metazoa > Chordata > Mammalia > Artiodactyla > Camelidae > Camelus > Camelus ferus. The sequence continues at coordinate 37,520,778 of NC_045709.1, forward strand.
TTGGTGGAGACCAGCTCCCTCCCAGACTTTGTATGAATGATTTTTGTCTGACTTCTAATACATTCTTCTCTACATACTTGGGCACATGCGAAATATTTCCTGTGGCCTTGGGCAGCCTCTAGTCTAGAGTGGGGGTCAGCAAATTACTAAACGAGGGCTCAATGCCACCACCCTCTCTTTTTGTGCCATTTCCAATCTAAGAATGATTTCTACATTTTTTTATGGTTGAAAAAAACTGGAAGAAGAATCACCTTTTATGACATGTAAAAACTACATAAATTTCAGTGTCCATAAATGTTACTGGAACACAGCCATGCTCATTTGTTTCTATGTTATCTGTGGCTATTTTCACACCATGAGTTGTGCAGTTGCTTATGGCTGCAGAACCTAAAATAATTACAGAAAATGTTTGTCTACTGCTGGTCTAGAGCATCAGAGAGGGTCCAAGTTTCAGATAAGTCTGTTGTTTCCTGGAGCCATCTCTAGGCCCTGTTTTGCATATCAAAACCTTGTAGAGGTGCCCTGTCTAGACAGGCTTTGAGTATCTATTGTGTGGGTTTGGTTTGGTTTCTTTTCTTTCTTTCTTTCTTTCCTTTTTTTTTTTGGCTTATCTTTCCTTACTTTTATTGATGAAGAAAAACTACGTTCCTAGTCAAAGCCTACAGAACAATGGACAACTATGGTTTTGTTTTTAAACATCATCTTAAGCCTGAGGTCCTACAGATACATTTCTAATTAGTAATGGAGGGCCAGGTACAACAATCACTTGTAGGTAACCCCACCTGTCTATTTTTACTTTTGGAAAAATGCTTGCCCCTCTGTTGATTACTCTGGGACAGAATAATCATCACCAGCTTCTATCTGGTTGCTCTAGCTTAAAACTAGCATGGTAGGTGGACTATTGAGTGGGGGTGATTCCCATTTTATCTTATGTTAGCACAGTCCTGCCCGTGCTGGGCTACTGTAGACCAGTGGTTCTCAAACTTTATCATCTGTAAGAATCACTGAGAGGGCTTGTAAAAACAGATTCTGCTGGCCCCTCTCCCACGCCTCCAGATTCTGATTCAGCAGGTCTGGGGTGGGGCCCATGAATTTGCATTGCTCATAATTTTCCAGATGGTGCTGCTGCTGCTGGTCTGGAGACCAAGCTGGGTAGCAATGCTGTTGATCCCTTGGGTCCATCTTATCTGAGCTGGGCCACCTGCAGCCTCTCATGACAGAGGAGATTTTCATAGGGTAGATCAAGCCATTCACCTACCCTTCTAAATCTTGAGTAATTTTCCTCTACCTGGATTGCTAATTTAATTGCTTATATATTGAACACTTACTGTGTATAACTTACAAGTTTATAGAACTTAAAGTCTTCGTTAAGAAGCTAGGACATACACTTGCAAAGAAAAATCGACCACTGTCTGTTGAGAAAACCTCAATTTAAAAGTTGTCAGCTGCTTCTAAATCTAGAGGTGGAGTCATTTAGTCACCTAGGAAGAATTACTTGTTCTGAGAATTACTGTAATCACCTTTCTTAGTTATGTAGCGGTAAGGCAAGTAGACACTTATTGCCCTGGAAAGAAAGACAGTATAGGCCATTTTTTGTATGTTGACAAAGCATATCTCTTTCAATATTCTTTGTTAGGAGGGTGACCAGAAAGATGGGGGCATATTTGCCAGGACCTCAGTTGGTTTGTTGAGAAGGCTGGTTCTAACAGCAGAGGACTGAGTCTGGAGGCCCCTCTGGTCAGCACCCCAGTACAGGTGCATGATTTTGCAGCAACAGCTCAAACAGTGGATTAAGTTAAGGAGTTCTCACTTTAAAGCTAGATAAAAGCTAGCTTTGGCCCAGGCCTTAGGTGTCTGAGAGTAACTACAGGTGAACACAGCAGGTGGGAAAAGCACTCCTGAGGAAGTGTTGCCGCAAGGACTGAGTCATCACAGCATCTCCTGGAGCACCTGTTTCCAACTGGTTTAGCAGGTGACCTGGACAGATGAGTTGACATCGGAAAACAAGGGGCCACAGATAAAGTCATATGTGCTAATCACCATATGAGCATAGAATAGGTAGATGTTAGATAGATAGATGGATAAATAGACAGGAAGGAAAGAAAGAAAGAAAAGGAAAAAAAGGGAAGAATTTGGGGAAGGAGAAGAAACTGAAATTCTACATATTGTTTTGAATGGTTTCATTAATAATATAAAACACTTAATTTTTGGACAATGGATTCGATTTTTAGAAAATATCAAAACTCATACATCAGTGAATATGTTGAGTAACCATCGTGACTAATCCTTTTTTAGTGGGAGGGGATGAGAACCAATGCAAACATGAAGTAACAAAATTGATTTTCATGTCTTAGAAATTTGCTCTGATGGCAAAATCAAAAGAGAAGATGCATCTGAACAGTTTTCATCAATGGGGAATAGCTCTGAAATAAAAATATGATTTACTTTCAAAGTTCATTATGCCATTGCTTTGAAATTTGGTAAAATAAAGGGAAAGGGATCAAACATTTGTCCTGCCTTCCTCTATGTACTGTATATACCTCAGGAAAAACAAATAGCTGATGAGGGAAAGCTTCTCTTTATAGAAGAATTTCAACTAATATATGAAGACAAGAGGCTAGAATTAGGATATCTCAATTTTCTGCACCAAGAAATCAATGAATCTATGGAATAGTCTTCCATAGTTGGTAGCTTTACAGAAAGAGAGAGACCAGGCATTATGTAGCTCCCAGAGGAAGTACACACTGCTGCCTAGGAAGTAGTCTGGCCACAAAATCAACACAGAGTGTGGTCGAGCCTCTAGCTCTAACTATCAATTTAATATCCAAACAACAGAAGAACACATACAACACTCCAGCGACCAGTCAGCAAAATCCAGACTGCAGAGAAAATTCTAGCAAGCAAGGCATCCAGCTTCTCCAAATTAACTGCAAGGGAAAAACAACAGATGGAGGGAGAGACTTTTAAAGACATATCATCAATTACATTGTATGGTCTTAATTGGATACTGGTTCAAATGAACAAACTGCAAAAATAAGTCATAAGACAATTGGGAAACTGAATACTGACTGAATAATTAATAATATTAAGAAATTATTGTAATTGTTAAGTGTAATAATGGTTTTGAAGTTTTACATATATATATGTATCTTTAAATATATATATATTTAAATCCTGATATTTTAGAGAAATATAGGCAAATATTCATGAAATAATAAGATGTCCAGGATTTGTTCCAAAATATTTAATGGGGGAGTAGTGAGGAAAGGCATAGATGAAACACAAATGGTCATGAGTTGATAATTTTTGGAAGCCAGATGATAGATACATGGAGATTCATTATATCATTCTACCTGCTTTTTTTATAAGTTTAAATTTTCCTATAAACAAGCTTTTTTCTAAGGGAAAAATAAAACAGTATAACTAGAAGGCACACATGCACACACACTCGCAACCTGATCTGCAAAGAAAGTAGTATGAGAGGAAAAGGTGAATTTTCTATTAGTTTTGGCCTTAAATGCTTGTATTAAAAAGAATTAAAGGCTGAGAATTAAAGGTGGAAGCATCCAATTTAAGTTAGAAAAAAATAACAGCAAATTATCCTCCCCTTCCAAAAGCAGAAGAAAGTATGTAGAAAAGGTAAGAGCAAAAATTAATGACAAGGATCGACGAAGCTGAAAGGTGGCACTTTGGAAAGACTAATAAAATTGACATACCTGTGCTGAAATTATTCAAGGAAAAGAGAGAGAAGGTACAAATTTTAAATGTTAGGATTGAAAGGGGGACATAACTACAGACATAGGAAAGGATCAAAGAAAATAAGAGAATACTAAGAACAATTTTGTCAATATATTTGAAAATTTAAATGTGATAGTATAGATCTTTGAAAAACATAACTTACAAAAACTGACACAAGGAGAATAGAAAGTGCAAACTGTCACATAATTATTAAAGGACATGAATTAGCAACGTAAGGGTTTTTTTTCCCCCACACAGAAAACATCAAGTCCAGATAATTTTTTCATGTGAGTTTCACCAGATGTTCAATTAACAATTCATTTCAGTTTGGCAACAATTTTTTCAGGAAAAAGGAAAGAGGAATTATTGCCCAACTTACCTGATCAGGTTGATAGACTTTTAATAAGAACCTAGGTAAGATTAGGATGAAAAAAGAAAATCACTTGCTTAACTCACTCATAAATACAGATGTAAAAATCCTACACGATGCAAACACATCATGAACAAACTGAATTTATCCCCAAAATGTACAATTGATCTTATGTAGAAAATTTCATTGTTGAAATTATTCCCATTACAGTGGGAATGCCTATTCAACCTTAAAGGAGAAAAAAAAAAAGTCAGTAAAATATGAACATGAGGAAACACCCTTGGTCTGACAAAGAGACCCTTGTGAAGGATCTCTACCAAAAACCTACTGGGAACAGTTTACATAATGATAAAATATTTAAAATTAGAAACAAGACATGGAAGCTAATTATCACTGTTTCAACTCAACGTTCAACAATGACTAGAGGTCTGTCCCAGAGCTATAAGACAAGATAAAGTAATGAAAGTTAAAAAGACTGAAATAGAAGAAATAAAACTCTCATTGGCTAACGATTCTACACAGAGAAAACTCAAAAGAATCTACAAATTATGAGAACTAATTAGGTAGTAACAAAGGTAGCTGGATATCAGCTCAAACGTTTTAAATGCCCGTTTACAACTTGGTAACTCTAATTCAAAAGCCTAACTTTAAAACATGTCACATCACTTATAAAAATAAGAATTGAAGCAAATCCATTAAAAGATGAACAGAACCTAAATAAATAGGAAAACATACAATATTCATGGATAGGGAGAGTTTAAGATCGTAAAGATATCATTTCTCTTTAAATTGATCTGTAAATTCAAAGCAATCTGAACTAAAACTCCAACAGCATTATTTGAGGAATTTGGCAAGCTGATTCTAAAATCTGTAGAGAATACAAAGGGCTAAGAATAGTCAAGATACTCCTGAAGCATGTAGGGGAAACTTCCCTACCAGATATCAAGACTTGTAATCAATGTATAGTAATTAAGATAGTATGAAATAGGACAGAAAAAGAAAAAAACATAGACTAACCCAACTGAATAAAGAGCCAAGATACAATCTCACATCTATACGAAAACTAGAAGTGGTATCCCAGATCAGCAGAAAACGAAGGAAATAGCTGATAAGTGGTGTTGTTCAATTAATTATTAGAAAATTGGATCTCTTTCATGCCCATGCACAAGAACTGATTTTAAATGAATAACAACCTAAATATAAAAACCCCAAACTTAAATGTTTCATTTAATATAGTGTATCTTTATGACCTTAGGGAGCAGAGAGATGTGCTTTGAAATATGGAAAAACACTAATCATAAAAAGTAGGAAAATATTTATACATTGAACTATATTAAAATTAAGAAGTATTGTTCATTCAATAATTATAAAGAAAGTGAAAATACAAGCCACTTACTGGGGGGATGGGGAGAGGGCAGCTACTTGCAGCATATTTATAAAAACATTAATATCTAGAATATATAGAGAACTTTAAAATGATGAGTAAGCACCAAAAAACTCATCTTTATTTGTAATAAGAGAAATACAAATTAAGAACATAGTGAGGTATATTTTCAAACTGCTGGATTGGCAAAAATAAAGATTTGACAACACCTAGTGTTAGCGAGGCAGTGGAACAAGATGAACAATGTAAAGATTCAGAGACATTTTGGAAAATAAATTAGAATTATTTTTGTAAAGTTGACTAGGCATGTAGTTTATAGCCCAGTTCTAGTCCGAGGTAGATGCCCTGAAGAAAATGTGTATATACCTTTGAGGAAATATATGGTACAGAAGAAATATAAGAAAATGCTCATAGCAGGCTTGTTTGTAAGATTGGATAGATACACAGATGGAAGGATGGATGGATGGGTGGATAGATAGATGGGTGGATGGAGAGAGAGAGAGAGAGAGAGAGCCAAATGTTCATTGACAGGAAGACAAATTCTGATATATTTTCATGGTGGAATACCATATAGCAGTGAGGCTGAAGAAGACACAACTACACACATTGACATGGATGAATCTTAGAAATAAAATGTCGAGTAATAAAAGCAAGTAGTAGAAGATAGAATAGCATTTGAGACCATTTTATAAATCTTGAAAACAACCCAAACTAAACAAATAGTAGACTCTTCAAGTAGAGAGAGGAAAACACATTTTTTCACTCTTCTTACTGCTTCACCCTCTCTTCCTTATCTAATTCTTAACCGGCTTCAAGTCTCAAAGAAGTCTTCTCCTCAGTCCCTTGTTACATGTCCCTAGGGCACATTATAATCCATCTTTATAACAGTTTTCATGTTTACTGTGCTGTAAACTTCTTAAAGGTAGAGGTTATGAGTTTTTATTCACCACTGAATCCTTATCCCTATCATAGAAGCTGATGCACTAAAGTGAATAAATGCATAATTAAATCATGAATAAACAAATCTTGAATGCATAAACCAAAAGTGATGAGCAGCTGGCCATTCATATCAGATATTTGTATCCATTATTAGTTCAGTGTGTACAGCTTGTGGAATGCAAACAAAAGCTAACTTTTGGCAAACAGGGTCATTATGTAATATTTTACAGCATGATTTTAGATTCCATAATCAAATCTTCCATAGGCCAAGCACCACAATCTTCCAAAATGAATTGCCAGATTATCCTAAGTTTGTCAAAACTTCATGAATGTGTGTCAAAAATTTCATAAAGGTGTGCTATCACCATCCAAAGTGCCGAGAAGAGACTTCCTCACACGTTTTGCGATTTTTTAAAAAAAGTTTAAAGTTGCTATTTTTATCACTATACGCCTGTGCTAGGCATAAAAGTCAGAGTTAATAGCCTAAATTTTTCTACGATAAAAATAGTGCTGATCAACAGTTGCTACTTCCCTTGACTCTAACATAAAATACTTGAAGCAGAAAAAGAATATTAAAATACACTTTTGAAAGCATTCTAGGGAAGTGCTAATTTTTCTAAAAGTAGATTTATAGTAAAACTTTGAAGCCTGGATTTATTTTCACCTAATAGCAAATAACTTTGAATTAAACATAAATGTACATATAAGGTATATTGGGAATAAATAATGGCAACGGGACAGAATGGAAAGGACGTCAGGCTATTTGCTTGAAGTCCCAAGCTCTCAATCCAGTTCTGTCTCTAAGCAGCTTTGTAACTCCTAACAGGTTGTTTAAACTCTCTGGGTCTTGGCTTCTTGATATATAAAACAAACAGATTGAACAGGTACCTATGTCATTATCAACACTTGGTTGTGAAAATTCAAAATAATGTAAGCTACAAATTTTCATAACGTATGTGTGGTCAGCTCAACACCTTTGGAAGGATCTGTTCCAATTTTGCTGAAGTTGGAAGCAGTGGCCATCCATTCCGGCATTTCTCCTGGCAGGACCATGGGTCAGTTTTCATTCTTGCACTGGGGTTTTAAGAAGCCACAGAGACTCAAGGAGTTTGCGTTGCTAGAGACCCCTTGTGGGCACTTATCTTCCCCTTCGCTAGCGAGCCCGCTGGCCTCCGGGGACAGGGACCCCACCTCTGGGAAGGCAGCGGTGCTCTCTGGACCCCTCTGTGCAGGGGACTGGGTTGCCAGATGTGCTGCAGGAGGCATGTTCCACAGGGGCCACCCCGTCCTGAGAGCAGCGACAGTTCCAGCTTTCATTAATGTGAACGCAACTATGTGAAATTTAGATTGTGGCGTGTGTACGCTTCTCCCCAAAGAGCTGTTTGAGCACAGGATCCTCATTCAATCACCGCAGACAAAAGAGGAGAGAGCTGAGGGCACTGTTTAACGTCTCCGTGCCTTCGTCGTAAAGGATTCGTGTACTAAAGAGCCCTTCTCTGAGAGTCAATTTTCTTCTGTCCCTTAAGGGAAAGGGATTATGAATGGGGGACTCCTGTAGTACTTCCTAAATTTTTATTTACACAGAGCAATGAGTGTCACTTGTCTTTCTAATGGTTTGGCCTTTCAGTTCTGGTGGGGAACCGTGGGCTGGGGGACAGGAGGAGCTAGAACAAAATTTGGCTTTGACAATTGGGGCACAGTAATTCTACACAAGCTTCCATCCTCTCTACCTCCTCACGTTCCTAGTCAGTCACTTGGGATGGTCAAAAAATTTCACGGTTAATTTCAGTTACTCCATCCATTTATTTTTTGAACACGCACTGTATATAAGTGTTGCCTATAGTGCTGGACCACAATGCGTCACAATATAACACAATACTACAGTAATTAACAAAGAGCTGCCCTCAATGAACTGACAATCTATTGAAGGAAAATGATTAATAAACAGAAAATTATAATGCAATAGGCTAAGTTCAAGGGTGTGTGTCTCTGTGTAAAGTAAATGTACTTAAAATTTCTTCTGAGAGTCATGAGGTTTTGAACACATGGAGAGACATACCCTCTTCTTGTACAGAAAGATTCATGATTCTAAACACAACCATCTTGCCTTAATTCACCTGTAAACTTAACACAATCCCACCCCAAAGGCTATCAGGATTTTTAAACTAATTAAACTATTTTCAAATACCCTATAAAAAAGTAAATGTTTTAAAATACTCAAGAGATTTTTAAAAGAAGAGTGAGGAGGAGGGACAAGCCCTAGCAGATATAACATATATTATCAAGCAACTATAAAATAAACAAATCAATGGACCAGAACACAGTCCAGAAATAGACTTAAAAATGTGGAAAATGAGTATATGCTAGGGTGGCATTTCAAAGCTGTAGGGAAAAGAGGACCCATTTTACATCATTTCCAGATTTAGCAGATATGCAATGATACCACATAGCTAATGTCAGACTTTTTACTGTTTGAGGCTTTCAATGATCTTACAAACTGGTAGAGGCTTTTGAATTAATAAGCTCTTGTGTACTCCAACAATTTGGATGGAAAATGATCTCAAGCTGGCAAAGAGTTTAGTTTATGTCATATTGAGTTAGTCTTCCTCTACAGATTTGATTTTCCAAATTAAAAGTGGTTATTGCATTTCTTCTTAATTGGTTTATATTTTGTAAATGATCATAAGTGTCTCTGGTGTGAAAGAATTGTTTTCAGTTTATTTTTTATGTATAATGCATGAAATAGAAAGCTGTAGTTTGGTCTTTCCAATCTGATTTCAAAGAGTGATTAGAAACTGTAAAAGAAATGTTTTATCCATCCAAATATTTATCTACTTAGTTCAGTATGGGCCAGAAACTGTGCAGAATGCTGGAAATACAGTAACAGAAGTACTCTGTTGCTACTACTCTAGTAGGAGTGAAAGTCAAGGGCACAAATACAATAAAATATGAAAGCGCTGTTAGAGAAGTGGGCTTCCATTGGGCCTGCGGAGGAGAGGGGGTGGCAAGCTGGTGGTGAAGGGAAAGAAATATCAAGGGACAATTCCTAGTAGACGATACCAAACAGTCATGATCGTAAGCCTGCTATACGTAGAGATACGCATGGAATAGTTAAATAATTGTGGCACTGTTTCTTCAACACTTACCCTTCTTGGATCTCAGGGAGAAAGACTAGCTAAAGAAAAAAGGAAACACATTATAGAGTCATCAGGATTTAGGATCATCTTCTGGTTCTGCCACCTGACTATCTGGCTACCTTCATTAAGCAAACTACTTCCATTTTCTCATCTACAAACATGAAACGATAATACTTCTCTGGCTCAGCTGTTGTAAGAATTACACGAGACACTGTATTTATAACAGAACAGTATTTTGTAATGGCAGCCATTGGCACCTCATCCAAAGGAACCCCCCCTCCTGCTCACCATCGTTTTTGCCTTTAACACCAGCCCTGAGGGTGAGGCTCACTGAATCCTGGAGGCCAAATGAAGACAGTCTGATGATTACCTTTTGATTCCCAAAATAGATGATGAAAACCCCTAACAGAAGCTATAGTTTTAAGAGCCAAGGTTTGGCTAAAAATATTTTGTTTTGGTTTGATCTGGAGAGATAAATGTGTCTTTTGAGTATCAAGAAAGTTAAGGACTTGAAGAACTTAGGGAGATAAAGTTTGGACCGCAAAGAGACTTAGAGAGACTCTGCCTCATGGTGTAAGAGCCAGTTTTTCCCTCCCCAAAGGATGGGGAGTTGGAGCAGTTGGAGTAGGGGGGCAAGGTGGAGATGGAGAAGGAAAGCTGTACGATGCAATGCTGGGAGGCTATCTGAGATGTCATTGTGCTCGAGCCTTAAGGGAGCAGATTGAAAACATCAAAAAGAGTTGGGTGTTTTGAGAACAGCAAGGACAAGAGCCTTGCCTTCCAGATAAAGCCTGGGATCTTGTGGCAGTCATTAAGAACAGGTGGCAGCCAGGCCTGTCCAAGCAGAGAGGCTCTCCCACAACCCTAGCAAGCTGTGGGACAGCACCCGGGGATGTTCTATTCCCTGAGAGGGTCCCACAGAGGCTGACAGAGGATGCAGACTACAAAGGTCTTGATTGCAAGTCTGTGGCTAACATTTGTGGGTTTAGGAGGACCTACAGTTAAGGATGCTAGAACAGTAGGATTGTGTGATGTGGTATTTGCCCCAGTTGTGTACATAAAAAGCTTTGAGAAGAGCCTGGAATTCGTGGATGCTTACTAAGCAGGAGACATTGTTATTGTTGAGATTCTAAATCTCAGATCAATGGTTATCAATATTACAACACCTATCAGAAAGCCAGGATTAATTAGGCTGAAGCAGAATAATGGAAATGAGTATTTGCCAAATATTTCTCGCTGCTTGCATCTGATACTGTGTTCTGTTCCGTCACAGGCTGCTTGGACGATTGATGGATGAGAAATGGGATAAGAAGGCTGTTGGTCAATTACACAGAATGACGGTTTCTTGTATCCTTCTCTGTGAACCACTGAAAATATACAAACAAATCTACAGTGCCCTATAATTAAAATTCATCTCAGAGTCAAAGAAAATTAGATCAAGAAAACTTCAAATGATCTTTGTGTATTCAAGAATGTCTGCTGCTGGGTACCTTGTCCTGATGGAGGATGTTGTGGTAGATTCATGCATACATTTAGTTTTTAACTTCCATGACTAGCAGATTTTCAGACTTTTTTTTACCAGGGGCAATGATCAGGGGAACAAGGGATGAATTGGGGTGGGGGTGGGTGGAGACATGGTTCTAAAGAGTAGTCAACCACATGGACTCCAAGTTTAGTGGGTAAGGATAGAACCATGGAACTGTCTAAGAAAATGAGATTATTTGAATCTAAATAGCAATTATATGATAGATAAGATATTAAAAAAGTATGTGGACTTGAAGCAAAATGTCAGAAGAATAGGGCTTGCATGCAAAAATCAACCTTCTAGTCAAAAAAAAAAAAAAAAGTCCTAGAGGCTTGACTTGAACAAAAGACTAACTCCTTTTTATATCACTAAAAAAAGTAAGAGTTCTGTTTCAGAAATATTAATATTACATCTGAATCAGGCAATATTAACAGGATTGTGCAAAATATTGACCTTGATATTCATAACAAAAGAAATTACATAATCATTAGACGATTCATTTTCTTCTTTTGAGGTTAAAAAGATATTTGTCAAAATGTTGTTTCAAATGTCTTAAATGCTTCAGAGTCACTGCTCTTCACCCCCAGTCCATGGTATGCTTTGTTAAAATGCTTCCTTTCATCCCCAGTTACATAGAATCTTCTGGTTGAATAGTTTTAGCAGTACCTAGGTATTCTATGAAATAGCTGATTGCAAACTTTTCTTGTAGCTTTAATGGACTAAATACACGAAAAAGATGACTGGCATGGCCAAAGATGGGGCGATGATGAGTGAGCAAGAAAGAGAAGTTAGGAAATAAAATATTTTTAAAAAATGAGATTTCAAAGTAAATCTTGCCCTTATACCTACATTCCATGAGCAGCCACAATTCTGTACTCAGTTCTAAACCAGACAGTCTTATTTGGAGAAAATAGCTAAACCCAGAATGTCTATTTTTCTCTTTGGGCCATTTGTTCCCAACCAGTATCTTCCTGGACTGGTTAGTCACCTAATCACTACTTGCTAAGACTCTTTCCAATCATCAGTGTAAATCTGACTGGATTTCATCATGCTGTATCTTTTATGCAAAAAGTCAAATAATTACTCCTATAAGAAAGAAAGAAAGCTAATAAATCACTAGCTATGTTAACTAATCCTATCGCAGTAATCATTTTGCAATGTGTACATGTATCTACCCATCACACTGTGTGCCTTAACTTATATATATATGTCAATAATATCTCAAGAAAGCTGGAAAATAAATAAATAAATCACTAGCTAGCCTGATAAAGGATAAAGAGAAAAGGCACAATTAATCAAAATTAGGATTCAGAATGGGTGAATCATTCCCAGATGCTGAGAAAATTAGAACAGAATTATGCAAATAAACTTTTGAAAACTCATGCTAATTTTTAAATTTTACATTCAATGTATTAATTTCTAGGCAGATATAAATGAACAAAAAAAGAGATCAAAACCTTAATTAACAGATCAATAAACATGGAAGAAACAGAAGACATTGTTGGAGTTACCTCTCCCTTCCCACATACTAAAATATGCTAGGTCAAGTTTGTTTGAGTTGAATAAATTTAAACCTTCATGGAGCCTGTTACTTAAGCTTTTCAGAATATGAAGAAAGACAGATTCTAAGTGTTCTTTGTGAAGCTAATAATGATGAAATGAGTTTAGAAAAGAGAAAGAACAGATAAATCCCACTTATTGGTACAGAAATGCAAAATAAAGTACCAATAAACAGAATCCAGCAGTATTTCAAAAGACTAATACACCGTATCAAATGGGTATTATTCAGGAAATTTAAGAAATGTTCAATATTTTAAAAACAGATTAATATAATTCCCAACTACAAGGTTAAAGGAAAATATGTGAACTGAATAGATGCTAAAAAGACATTTGACAAAACGCGTCATCCATTTCAAATGCTTAGAAAATATTGCCAAAGCAGGAAGAGAAAGATGTGTTTTAATATGACAAAAGCATGTATTTTAAACTGATAGCATCATTAGGCTTACTGGTGAAACATTAGATAAGGACGTCTGCTAGTCCCACTATTACTTACATTGTTGGGGAAGTTTAAGCCAATGCAATAAAACAAAGGAGAAAAATAGGAAGTAGAAATATAGTAAAGGTAGCAACTGCTTAACCACTTGGAAAAGAAATTAAACTTGACCTTATCTCAACTTTTTGTCAAAATAAATTCTGTACATATTAAACTTTTAAGTATTAAAAACCCCATAAAATAACTAACGATTACTTTTTGTAGTATTAGGTGAGGAAAGCCTTCCTAAATATGACACAAAAGCACAAAACTATAAAGAAAGAATCAATGGATTTAACTACGCTTAAAGGTAAAACTTTAGTGGAGACAAAAAAAAAAAAAAAAAAGCACCATTAGCAAGCCTGAAGGACTGGAGACAAAGTAAAAAAAAAATACTGGACAGCCCAATAGATAAAAGGCTAAGAGCATAGAGCAGAGAGAGGGAGAGAGAGAAAGGGTTTTCACCATTTGAACAAAGTAAAGCATGTTGTATTCCCCTATTGCAATTGAAACTAAGATATTTGCCTATGAGACTGATAAAATTAAAGAGACGGACAATCACTGTGTTGGTGAGACTATGGCAGGACTCAAATTTAAACAAAATTTTGGTGGGAGCATAGATTAGCATAACTTTTCTGAAAGTCAGCCTGGAAATATTTACCAGACTTAAAAATACTAATACCCCAGACACTTCGGGTAAGGGAGAAAATGTGCACAAATGGAAACTCTTCTGGAGTATCTACTAAAGCTGCTCACAAACATAACTTACGACAAGTAATTCCTTTCCTAGGTATGTCCCCAGAGGAAAAAAAAATGTATATACATGCACCAAAAGACATCTACAAGAACATTCTTAGCTTCAACCTAGATATAATCTAAATTTCCAGTAGAATACATAAACACATTTTAGTATGTCATAAAATGGAATAATAATGGAAGTTAACAAGCTACTGCCACTCAGAAATACAGGTGAATCCCCAAAATGTGGAGGGAAAGGCCAGGCATAAAAAACTACATAGTGCCTGATTCCATTTAAGAAGTTCAAAAACAGGCAGAACAGTCTGATGCTGGAAGGCAGGGTAGTAAGTACTTTAGGGAGCAGTGGGGAGTAACTGGGATAGAGCAGAAGGATGCTGTCTAGGTGGGAATGATGTTTTATTTATTGACCTGTGAATACTCTACTCATGGAAATTTATCAAAGCTTAGATTTGGTACACTATTCCTATGTACGTTACATGTTTAATTTTTAAGGTATTTAAATGCTGTATATTCTTTGAACTACTAAAGAATTCCACTAATGAAACTTAACCTAAGAATACAACAGGTCAAATATGCAAGCTTGTATCATGGTACTATTTATCACTAGAAAAGCTGAAACAACTTAAAATCTATCAAAAGAGGATTGGTTAATTATAGAATATTATATACCCATTTAAAAGACTACGTATATCTCTAGTCACTGACGTAGAAAGAATTCTCAAATATATTGCTTGATGGCAACAACAAAAGCAAAATCTGCAGTGTCATGTACATAAAACTGAGTTTCCATCCACAGAGAAATGTAAAGAAGACTGTTCATTAAAATATTAATAGGGGATAATTTGGGGTTGTACATTTTCTATGTGGATAAATGTTATTTTTACAAACAGAAAGATACATTTCATTTTGAAAAATAAAAAGACTGCTTATATCATAAATTTTTAATAACACATTTTAACAGACAAACATGGATTATACAATGAGGCTACATGAGACTGACATTTACAAGCCCATTTCCTTGGTATTCTATGTGAGACAATCAATTGGTCTACCTTCCAGGTCTCTTTTGAGATTCCTTTACCTCTGTGGGCTTCCTCTAGTGTAAACATTGAACTGCTCTTCTAGCAAATATCTTTGAAGCACGTACTATGTGCAAGATCACAGAGCACATAAAATTTAAAAATAAATCAGATTTCTGCTAACTTCCTCTTACTGAAATTTCTAGCAGAAAGATTTTGGGCACAGCTTTGGATTATAAGAAACGTGCTCTTCAGCTGAGGAAGCCTGTACTGGGATACTGTGTGTGAGTGTGTGTGTGTGTGTGTGTGTGTGTGTGTGTGTATGTGTGCTCACGCACGCATGAGGGAAATTAGAGTTGCCCAACTGGATAACGCAAGGGTAAATATTAAGTTAGGGAGGAGTAATGATATAGGTGCACTCCATATTAAGGATGACTGTAAAAAACAAAACTTTGGATTCCAGGTACAAACTGTGTATAGTCCACCTAGCGTTCCATGGCTTCATCAAGCAAACAAAAAAACCCCACTAAGCCATCTTTTAATGACTAGAATACTCACTGTGATAGGCAGAATAATGCTTTCCCAAAGATGTCCATGCTCTAATCCCCAGAACCTATGAATATGTTACAATACAGAGCAGGAAACTTTGCGAACGTGATTAAGTTAAAAGACTTTGAGGTGGGGAGACAGCCCAAGTGGACTCAATCTTATCTTATCACATGAGTCTCTAAAATTAGAGATGTTTTCCTGGCTGCGATTAGTAAAGGATGTGATGATGAAAGAAAAGACAAAGAGATGCAATGCTTCTGGCTCTGAAGATGGAGGGAGGGAACAAGCCAAGGGCAGCAGGCAGCCTCTAGAAAACGGGGGAAGCATGGAAACTGAGTCTCCCTTAGAGTCTCCAGACAGGACCACAGGCTTGCTAACACCCTGATTTTAGCCCAGTGAGACCCGAGCCAGACTTAGGGCCTACAGAACCATAAAATAATAAATTTGTGTTGTTCTAACTACTAAATTTGTGGCAATTTGTTAACAGCTACAATAGGAAACGAATACGCTCACTTTTTCGTTTTAGAGGGCTTTACAATTTACAAATACTTCGTCTCATAGGTGTCCAGGTTTTTTTTTTTTTTAAAGAAAAGAGAGGCTTTAGGTAAAAACAAGTTCAAAATAATAGAATATGAGAAATGGACAATTTCCAGCACCCAATGGCTGACTGGTCAATCCATGCAAGAGAAAAAGCTAAAATTTCTGAATGTGCCTGAGATGAAACAAAGCAAATAGAAACACATCCAGAGAACATCAGTCTCTGAATATTGTCCAAGGCCATTTTTTCTTAGGATATTTTTAAAGCTTACAATGGACTCTTTTATAATGTCGCATTACACACAGGCCCCGGCTCCAGAGCCCTGGTCAGGCTGATCAGACCAGTGGTCCATGTCCTGTTTTCTTTATTTTACTCTTAGATCCTCGAACAGAGCTTGCTTTCTTCTCTTCTTGGTAACTAACACCATCCAGCCTTCCCGTAAGGTGCTCGTCCCTCGACCTGGCTGCAGGGTGGCCCGTGTTTCCTGCTTCCTCACTGCCTCTAAAGACAAGCATACGGTCTCATTTCATTTGCAGGATTTCCCCTCTAATTGCTACAATGAAACAGGGATGGAAGGACAAAAATAGTAAATGTGGGGAAGGTCTTACAGCCCCATCTCTCCTAACTGATTCAAAATCATAACTGCGAGAGGGAACAGACACACAAATGATATGAAATTAAAATGTAATAATTGGGAAAAAAATAAGTGTGATGCTTGTGCATGAATATATATTCCACGTGCATACGTGTGTGTATGTGTGTGCATGCATGTAACATATCACTCCAGCCCTGGACTTTTGTCTCTTTTTCTCCACAGTGGAATTGCACAATTATTCAGTGGCAACACGGGAGGAAGCCATAGAGGTCATTTAGTTCAACCCCCACATTTGGCCAAGGAAAGACTGAAAGCCAGACAGAGGGAGACTTGTCTGTCCTTTGACTTCTTTTTCTTTGCTTTTCAACCTTTCCCCATCAGCAGCACATTAACCAAACGATCGGACGAGATTATTCAGGCTGGGGTCATTCGCTTCCTTATTCTTCTGGACCATGACAATCTCTCCCTTTAATGCCTTTCCCTCCTAGCTAATCTTTTAACACTATCAATCCATTTCTTTCATGATTAGCCTCTGCTTGATTCTTCTTTTATAGATAAACTGAGTCATCAGCAGGCATTTTGCTAGAAGTAAGCCTTGTTATATGTCCAGCCCATAGAAGTCTGTGACTTTCTATCTTATCCTATCTCCTGCATCAAACGTTTTTGTTGATCTAACTTTCTTATCATGTCAAGTGTTAATCCTCTTTTCATGATAGAGGAATTGCCAAACTAAAGTACTTCGGGAACATGAACACACTGACCTGTCATTTCAAAGTCATCACACAACCCAAATCCTACTTGTTCTATAGACACACCACTACTGAAAATGTGAAGGCAGTGTACCAAGTCTCCAGAGTGACAGAAAGCTTGCAATTCTCAGAAAGAATACGAGGGAAAATGGCAGGCCTGGAAATTTCGCTCCTTGAATTAATCCAAACTTGGTATAAAAAATAACAAGAGCTACTATTTATCCAGTGTTTACAATGTGTTAGTTATTATTCTAAACACTGTACATATATTACCTGATTTAATTCTATGAGTTAAGTGTAATTATTGCCCTTTTTAATATATGGGAAAATGTGGGCAAAGAGCAGCTAAGCTATTGGCTCAAAACCCAGAAACAGTAAATGGTGGAGCCAGGATTTAGAGAGTTAGGCTGGGTCTAGTCTCCTAACCTCTCTGCCAAGCCATCTCTGAGGGGGCTGATAAAAGTCAAGCTCCACCCATACTTCGTATTTGGAAAGAGCATCTTTGGAGGTATGGCCTATAGACCAGTGGAGAAGCCATAGTTTTAGGCTCCAGTAAGTATATACAACAGGTATGAAGGCACCTGAAGTGACCATGTGTGTTTTAGTCTTGTCAAGACCCAAAGGGAAGTGCCCAGTGCTCCAGAGTCTGCTGGTAAGCCCCATGACTCAGCAGTGCTGTCAGGAAGGACAGCTTTTAAACTGCCGTTACAACTTTAGATGCACTTTCTAGTAAGCTGGCTAATTCTCAGAAGTTCAGCTCGGAGATTTGGGTCTCACTTGGATGGGACACAAACTGCTGGATCTGCTCTTGCCTCTTCCTGACTTTGATGAAGTCTAGAGTCGCATTTTGCAGTGACTCAGAATTGGAACTAGACCACCTACCTGAGGACACATTCTGTATGGCTTGGACTGTATTATACAAAGCTGGTAAGGACTGCCAACCATGAAGTACAGCTGTAAAACAAACTTCATTGTCTTTATTGGAAATTAGTCCCCCCAAAAATCAGGAATAGTATGACAGGCTCATGCAAACTACCCAACGAAGGGCCGACTTTGGCCAATTAGTCGGCCATGTTGGGATGTTCACTAATCAAAGCAAGGGCGGAAGGTTTTATCCATCCTACACTTCTGAATCTCACCTCTTTGGAAATGATTTCCAACCCACCTCTCCAACAATCGCCCCTCTTACTAGCACTTGATTTGTATTTCCAACTTAGATTAAAGCAAAACACATTTTCTTCTTTGTCTTTCTAAATAGCACCACTATCCCTCAAGTCATGAAAGCCAGAAAGCTAGAAATTAACCGAGGCCTTTTGTACCTAATGTCAAATCCAACCCTCAGTACAAATCCTACAGATTTTCTGAAATGGCCCTTGAGTCCATCTCCTGTCTCCTTTTTCAGTACTCTTACACCAGTTCAAGCACAGATCTGCTCCGATAACCTCTTAATTGCTGTCCACCTCCAATGCCTTCTGCTTTCAGTTCACCTTCATCACTGCCCTCAGGCATTTCCCCCAATTTCACATGTAACTAGGTCATTCCTCTGCTTCATTACCGTGTGTGTCTTCCTGCAAATACAATCCAAAAATTTTATGTGCCATATAACTTCTGGCACAATCTAGTTTGACCTGTATTTTGGCTCATCCCCCACCATCACCTAAATCACCTCTTCCCAAACTCTTCCAGGGAGCAGTGATTCTTTCCATCATTAGGTTTTCATTCTGTCATCATTTACAGCGTTTATCACATTACAGTGTATCATTTTGTGTGTCTGTCTCTCCCATGTCTAAAGCATATACACTTCAGGAAGGAAGGTCCTGTTCACCACTTCCCAAACACCAAGCATGGGACCTGGCATTTACAAAGTACAGAAATAACAATTTGCTGAATACATTAATAAAGGCAATGGTGCCTAATTTTGCATTGACCATCAGGAAAACTGTTTATGTATATATACGACTCACATAGCAATTAATCAATGATTATTTGGTAAGAGACAGCAGATCAAAAAACATTTCCATGGATGAATGGGTAAAGAAATCACACACACACACACACACACACACACACACACACACACACACACACACACAGGAGTACATGCAGTCATAAAAAAGAAGGATATCCTGCCATTTGAAAAGACATGGATGAACCTGGAGGGCATTATGCTGAGTGAAACAAGCCAGACAAGGACACATTCTGTATGGTATCATTTATATGTGGAATTTTTTAAAAAGGTGATTGCATAGAAACAGAGACTAGAGTGATGCTTGCCAGGGGGTGGGGGGAGAAGATGTAGATCAAAGGGTACAAACTTTCAGTTATAAAAAAAATACGTTTTGAGGATCTAATGTACAACATGGAGACTATAGTTAATAATTCCGTGTTGTATACTTGAAAATCACTAAGAGTAGACCTTAAGCTTTCTTAACTATGTGAGGTGAAAGATGTGCTAATTATCTTGATCTTGGTAATCGTTCCACAATGTCTATGTACATCAAATCACCAGGCTGTATAATTTAGATACATACCGTTATACTTGTCAATTGGTCCTCAATAAAGTAGGGAAGGGTGAATAAATAAATGAATGTAGAAAACATATGGACTTTGACGACAGATACCTGGTTTAAAATTCCAGCACTGAGCTGCATTAGCTAGGTGATTATGGACAAGTCAGTTAAGCTCTCCAGTACATTTTTTCATCTGTAAAATTTGGATAATAATATACCCCTTGATTGGCGTGGCGATTAAAGGCAATATGCATGTGTGAAGCAATCTGCCTCTGCAACCAACACAAAGTTGGTTTTAACAGACGACGGTGTGGCAGAATGACTGCTGTGGGCCAACTGGAATAATTTGCAGCCTCCTTGGTTCTTTTTAACCCTGTTCTTGTGATTTAACGGAATTAAGCACTCCTATAGTCAGACTCTTAATAAGGAAGGCAGCTCATTTATTAACTAGATGGACAACAAAGTAAAGATTAAAATGGCTGCAATTAACCAGATCCCCACTTTCCCACTTTTGGCCCCAGGATAAAAAACTGTCTGGGATCCAGGCATTCCCAGTGGATGGAAATATCTCATGGTGGACCTGATCCTTGGCGATCGTGGGGTATAGCTCCCCGTATTTTCTGTGCAAAAAGTAGTACAGTGATTAAGATCTTGGGTTTTGGAGTCAGACTACCTGTTTTCAAATCCCAGCTAAACAACTGCAAGTTTCTTAAACTCTCTGCCTCAATTTCATCATCTGTAAAATGAGGCTGTAAAATGAGGAGTACTTATTCCTGGTATATGGTAAGTGCTCAACAAATGTTATCTATGAATTGAGTGACTCTATCATGTATCATCAAATTGGGACAGTTATGAGTGAACAGATGCGCTTGCTATTAATGACTATGGCAGCATAATGGGCTTAAATTGAGATTGTCCTGGTCAAACCCAGATGTGCAATCACTTTCGCTGCTATGATGCTGCTGCTGCTGCTGAAGATGACGATGTCATACAGGGCAAGCCAGAGGAGCTTCTCTGTTAGTCTTATTGTGTCCATCTGACACACCAGCGCCAGTCTAAGTTCACGACTTGGATGCAATCCGTGTCCCCAGTGTTTTCCACTAAGAACCATCAACCATTAGCTGCTACATCAAACCAAAGGAAAAGCTATACATGCTTTTATTCTCCTGAGACCAAAGCAGAAAAAATGATGTTTAAATATTAGTGTAATGAAGCAGTTCATTTTATTTGGAGAGTCCACTTGAATAAATCACAATATTGTGGCTGAGACCTGCTGATTGGTATAAATTTACTCTTTGGCTCACAATACATATTGATTATCTAAATTTTTGAACCTTAATATAGCCTTTTTTCCTCCCCCTCCTCCCTCCCCCTCCCCTTTTGAAAAAAAAAATCATGGCAGAAAACCAAATATAGAGGGAAATTCCATACCACAGGCTGAAACCTACTTTAGCAACTTTATCCAACTTAAAATGGCAGATAGTCTCATCAAGAAAATAAGCAATGTATTGTAATGTATAGAAATATTGAATTACTGTGTTGTGCACCAGGAACTAACATAGTGTGGTAGGTCAATTATACTTTGAAAACAAACAAATAGAAAAAGAAATCAGATCTGGGGTAACCAGACAAGGAGGATAGGGGATGGGGGAATTGGGTGAAGATGGTCAAAAGGTACAAACTTACAGTTATAAGATAAACAAGTACTAGGAATGTAATGTACAACATGATTAATATAATTAACACTGCTGCATGTTACACCCGAAAGTTGCTTAGAGAGCAAATTCTCATAGTTCTCATCACAAAATTTTTTTTTCTTTTTCTTTTATTGTGTTTGAGATGATGGATGTTCATTAAACTTAGTATGGTCATCATTTCATGATGTATGTAAGTCAAATCATTATGCTGCTCACCTTAAACTTAAATAGTGTTGCCAGTTATCTCAATAAAATCGGAAGAAAAAAGAAAAGCAGCAGCTATTCATCTTATTATTATTATTTAGTGAGCATCTACTGAATGCCCAGTACTGTGCTAGGAAATATTCAAGACATGGTCCCACAGGGAGTTTTTAATCTGGTTCAGAACATAAAAGGAACATTTGTGAAACAATGATGGCATAAAACTGTACATAACAAAGACAGGTCTGGGATGTAAATAAGAGGATGAGTGAAGCTTTCAGGGGAAGTACGACGAGGGAGGGAGGTTTTGAGCTGGGCTTAGAGGAGGCTGAAATCTGGGAAAGAGATGGAAGAACCTACCAAGTAGGGAGGTGACTGAAGGATAAGACAAGGCAGGGAGTTAAGACTGAGAAAGACCTTGACCTTATAGAATTAAATAAATCCGTATTCACAGACAGGGACACTCAGGCAACCAAAAGGGTCAGGCAACAAGGAGGGAATGCAGCGATTCGAAGGCTTCCCTCTAGGTTTATTGGATACCTAGCAGAGCTGCTGTTCTAATTGCACAGGATTGGGAAATTTAAAACTAGGCAACAACATGAGATTATTGTAATTGTATCTTGATTAGCCTTTTCTCTTTTCAGGAAGGGAAGAGGGAGAAATGCTTCTCAATGTGAAGACCGAGCTCTATCTGCAAAGGGGCACCCCGGCAGAAGTCCAGTCAGATAGCTCATTCTGAAATGTGGCTGATCTCAGGCTTGATGTCCTTGAACCATAGACAATATAAAAAGCACAAATATACGGGCTTCCCAAGGAGAGAGAGAAATTTTCTTGGAAGAACAGCTTTCGAGTCTGGCAAATTATTCAAATAAATTTCTGCAGTGCCCTCCCCTGGCAATCATTCATAGAAATTTACTACCTAGCATCTTCGATTCAACCACACATTTTTGCTTAATTAAAAGTGCTTCTTTTAATAGATCAATAGACTTGCTTTTAGGAGCTGCCGTAATAACACCTCTGCTTTTATTCAAAGTGGTAAAAGGTAGTCAGGAGGGATGACACATACGGGCTCCGTAAAGTTTGAGCTGAAATGTACATGATACGACATGCCGTTTTGTGTCGGGTGCACATAACACAAATCATAGCTCTTTGAAATAGAAAAAAATTGGAGCCAATTCAAACTAATGACCTGGCTCTTGTTTCTGAAGTGGGTGGGGGTTTACACGAAACCTTTTCATTGCCGCTTCTGAGCAGGGTGAACAGCAAGTTTGGCCCTTCTTGAACCACAGCCAAAGGGCTTGGCAAAGGCCAATCAAGAGGTATGAGGAGGTAGCCCAAAAGGAAGAATAAGATTATTTGTGCTTTTCCTCTCTGAAAACCTCTGTCCCATTCTTTCCTCTCTTTTACATATACTGTTCTTTTTCCTATCAGATTTTCTATTCTTCCCTTTCCTGGAGAATTTGTTGCAAGAGAGTGGTTCTTCATTTTTTCTTAGGACACAAACCCCTCTGAAAATCTGCTCCAAATTCTGCACTCTCTCCCAGGCAAAAAAAAAAAAAAAAAGGGCATAAATTAAAAGCCTTTCAGAAATATTCAGAAGATCCTCTGAAACCTATGTAGATTTCCATACGTTTCAATGATACTGAACAAGGGAAAAGGAAGGCATTTAGAGCTGCTCTAGAAATGTTAGATCCAAAAGGCATTTTGTTTGTGAGCCATAGCTTAAACAGAGTAGTGAGTTCATCACTGTCTGGCGGGTCGGTTTGCCAAGTGTTGCTTCACCTGAATTTTATCCTGACTCTGGAGGAAGTCTTGTGTATCTGGGAAATTTCTCTACCTTATTTTGGACAGTGGCCATAACAAAGTTGATTCTGAAACATGCCTGCTATTGCCCTGACCCTGATAGACACAGAAGATTGTAAAGAAAAAAAAAAAAAAAGAACATGTGTTTCTAGATAGGATTCTGTGTACTTACTGAAAGCAGATTTTTGGAGGAAGTTTTATATATATATAAGCTTTCAATTTTAATGTAAACTTTTCTGGTCAAATCTTAAGCCCAAAGTGACATCCAGGTCCCTAATCTCAACACCCAGTGGGATCTGGCTTCACAGTGTGTAAAAATCAATGTCCCTTCTCGTCAATACACAATATGCAGCAAAACTCTGCTTAAGAGACAAATGGGCTGTCAGGATGTGTAGAATGCTATGCTAAGCTGTGCCCGTTGGGTAGGTTAGGTGTATTAAATGCATTTTCAACTTACAATATTTTTGACATACAGGGGTTTATTGGGATGTAACCCCACTGTAAGTCAAGGGAGACTTGCACCTAATCTACCACCTTCCCCATTAGGTAGGTTGTATTATTCAGCCTATTGTACAGAGAAGAAAATTGAGGCTTAAAGAGGTTGAATAACTTCTTCAAGGTCCCATATCAGTAAGTGAGGACGTATGATTTGAACCAGGCTTGGCCACCACTGTACTGCTTTCTTGTGCTCTCCTGGGCCCAGGCTTCCAGCCACAGGAGGTGAAAACTTTCAGTGGTTCACACAGAGGATTGGCTTAGGTGCCCAGCAGATCCTCTCTTCTAACCAGTGGAGACCCATGGACCTGAGGAGTGGGGCCGTCCCTGTGGACCTTACGTCAGTTTCTAATTCCACTTGGTGGAAGTTAAAAATAGAATTCCCAACTTGCAGCTATGTTTTGGACGCCCTATAGAAGGCTTTCATTGGCTATTTGTGCTCTTTGTGGGGAATACATTTTTAAGTCATAGTAAATAAATAAATGGTCTTCTCATTGATTAAACTATATTTGAACTGAGAACATATAATCTCAAGACTTTTTTCCCCCAAAACAAGTATAAAGCAATTCAAAAATAGCATAGTTACTCAAACAGAAACAAACAAAAAAAAGTTAAAATTCCAGAAAAATGGGATTCCACTGAAATTCATTCTTATTCTAAATGAGCACTCAGACCCAATAGTAAAACTTGATGTATCCAGAGGAGGTTTTATTTCTCATGGGGCCACCACACAATTTCTCCAGTGCTTGTGCTCTTCAGAACTACTCTGTGAAAGAGGAGTTTTACAGAAGTGCAGGGCACAATTCTAATTTACCGCCATGTCAAAGAGAAACCAAACACGGGCAGAGGAACTTTTAAACAAAGTGGGAAGTTGTGTAAAGGTATACTGCTATCAGTGTGTGTGTGGGTGTGTGTGCGTGTGTGTGTAAATGTATTTGCAGTGAGCTGACTGGGAGTGGTTATTATGAGGAATTACCATTTGTTGTTTTAAACAGATTATCCCATAAAGTAAATTAATCAAGCCAGATTAAATATTCATGAAGGATATAATTTCAAAAACCACATCTGTAAAACCACACTTTAAATCCGACCCTTGGGAAATGGGCACCTTTTTGTTAGTTTCATGTGCAACACGTTTTCCCCACATCGATGTCCAACCACACACACAAATCTGCTTTTTCCAAAATGGGTAGGATTGCTCGCAAAACTGTCTGACAAGATAAAGAAGGATTTTTCAAGGTGTTATTTATTAAAATGAACTTTAGAGTTTTTAAAAGTCCACTTAAATGAAATTGCCCTTCGTTGAGATGAATGTGAACAATTGTTGCTCATTTCATTTTTCTACTGATTAAGGTCATTTACTATTTACCAGTTTCACTACTACCACTCTCAGTATATATAAAAGTGTTATAAAAATGAGCCCTAGAATTTATTTTCTTCCTAGTAAGTCTTTCTGCCAGAGTTAAAAAAAAAATACCTTTTTTTGTCGTTTTCTTGGTAGGTATAAAGTCTCAGTAATGCAAGATGAGTAAGTTCTAGAGATCTTCTGTACGATGCAGTCCCTACAGTGAACAACATGTATTAAGCACTTCAAATTTTGTTGAGAGGGCAGATCGCATGTCACTTGTTCTTACCACAAGCAACGAAAGAGGAAGATCCGAGGAAACTTTTGGTGGAGATGGATACGTTTATTACCTTGATTGTAGGACACAGATATATGAGTCTGTCCAAATGCACCAGATTTTACACCTGAAGCATAGAGAGTTTTTTGTATATCCATTGTGTTCAATAATACCGTTAAAAATTATTTTGAATTCCCAGCAGGCTTTAGTGAGGACAGTGGCCATCAGTTAAATAAATGATCACATATGAAATAGAAACCAGCATATTAGCACATCCCTGTAATTGCACTAGCCAGAATAGGAGTGCATGTGTGGCACAGACACACACACACACCACTTATTCTTGAAATAATTAGAGAAATTCTGCCCTTGGGCTATATCCCCTGATGGCAAGTAAAGGGAAAAGCTCAAGGAATCTGTCAAAGAGGTGCCCATGATATGTTCTCATACTTTTTTAGATATCAACTTTTCTGTGCTCTGATTCTTAAAATCATCAGCAGGTCAACCTTGTACAACCTTTACAAAAGGTGATACTTCCTAAGGTCTTGGGGCCAAAGAGCTCCCTCAAAGCAGGGTGCTGCCCGGTTTAGGTGCGCCTGAAGAGATGAGTGCTTGAATTCACTGGCCAGCATGTTGGTATCAGAGTGTGTGCACGGGTGTGCAGCGGATGTGCACACACACACCCCTACACCCACCCGCAGGAGGGACAATTTCATGACAATTTCATTTCAGTAGCCAGTTGCGACCTCGGTGTTTCCAAGAAGAAAAGGAAAAAATGGCTGATATAAAAGGTAGTGCAAGCATCCTTCCTGAACAAATAAACTGGCAAGTGTATCTAACAATTGCCTGGGTTCAGCATTTTTCTGCGATAAATGAGTAAACTTTAAATGTATCTCTGAGATGCACTATCACAGGCGTTGCCACGGGCGAGTTTTATCCAGTGATGAAACAGCAAGGCCCAGTGAGATAAAGATGATAGAAGGGGTACTATCAGGTGGCAGCTGGGTAATTACAACTCTCTATTTGGGCTCTGCAGTGATGCTGCACATGATAAGTGGAGAATAATGAAGAAAAAGGAGTAGTGATAATGCAGGAGCTAAATGGTAGAAAATAGTCTATCATGGCCCACAGGCTCCGAGTGCCTATGGGGACTTTGAACTATCTCCTTCAGTTTCCATCCACAGGAAAAAAAAAAAAAAAGAAAAACTCTCTTTCTTCTTCCTTTGCTAAATTTATGTCTGGTGGGACAAAAGGAAAAACTGAAAGGAAATCAAGGGTATGTGAAGAGAATATGACCTTTGTAAATAACTCTGAAGGTCACTATGTAATTATTCTAAAATAAAAGTATCCTGTAATCTTGCCTGTACTCACAAAAGATGCGAGAGCGCTTTTTTAAGAATGTGATTTGGTACAATTTCGTTGGGGATCATGGCTTACAAAAGGTCAAGTAAAGTATTTCTAATTACAGCCTGTCAAGCGGAGCCTCAGAACACTTGAGCCATTTGTTACTATTGAGTCGAACTTTGATTACAGCCAAAGACAGGCCGAAAACAATCCATTATGTGTGAGGAAGGAGGCTGCTTCTGGCTGATATCTTAGGTCCAGAGTTTTAAAGCAAAATAAAAGTTGAGGTGTTTTAACCTTGGTCCTTTGGTCTTCTAACGCAGGGTAGTTCTGCCTTTCACATGGGCCTGAACTGGGCTTAATTCTGTTTGTGTGTTTTTGTTTTGCTTGGAACCATCCGGAATCTCACACTGATGATGAATGAAATCAAGGGGGAAAAGCGTGTGTGTGTGTGTGTGTGTGTGTGTGAACACACACATGGGTAGCTAAGGTCCTTTGTACAGTTTTTTTAAATTGTGATAAAAATACACATAACATTTTCCGTCTTAAGTGTATAGTCCAGTAATGTTAAGTGCATTCACACTGTTGTGCAGCTAATCTCCAGAACTCTTGTCATCTTGCAGAACTGAAACCCTATACTTATTAAACAATGAGCCCCCCCTTCCCTGCTTCTCCCCCTGCCCCTGGTAACCACCATTTACTTTCAATTTCTATGAATTTAACTACTCTAGATACCTCCTGTAAGTGGGCTCATACAGTACTTGCACTTTTGTGACTGGCTCATTTCACCCAGCAATAATGTCCTGAAGGTTCAGCCATGTTGTAGCATTTGGCAGAAGTTCCTTTCTTTTTTCAGGCTGAGTAATTTTCCATTGTGTGTATACACCATATTTCGTGTATTCATTCATCTGTCAGTGGGCACGTGGGCTGCTGCTACCTTTTGACTATTGTGAACATCACTGCTAGGAACATGATTGTACAAAATACCTCCTGAGACCCTGCTTTCCATTCTTTTGGGTATATCCCCAAAGCAGTATTGCTGGATCAAATGGTAACTCTATTTTCAATTTTTTTGAGAAAACACCACACTGTTTTCCACTATTCCTACTAGGAAGGTATATGGGCTCCAGTTTCTCAAATGCTTGCCAACGTTGGTTATCGTGCCTTTTTAAAAATAGCTATCCTAGTGGATGTGAAAGTGGTATCTCGCTGTGGTTCAATTTCCTTAATGAACAATGATATTGACCATTTTTTTTTCATGTGTTTATTGGCCATTCTTCTCTGGAGAACTGTCTCTTCAAATCATTTGCCTATTTTTAAATTAGGTTGTCTTTTTATTGTTGGGCTGTAAGAGTTCTTTACGTATTCTGGATACTAGACCCTTATCAGATATAGGATTTGCAAAATATTTTCTTCCATTTTGTGGGTTGTTGTTTCACTTTCTTCATAGCATCTTTTGATGCACAAAAGTTTTCAATTTTGATGAAGTGCAATTTATATATTTATATATTATATATATATATATATTTTTTTTTTTGGTTGTTCCTGCTTTAATTGTTAAATCTAATCCCAGGTCACAAAGATTTACATCTAAGTTTTCTCCTAAGAGTTTTGTAGTTTTTAAAATTCATCTTTAAAAGAATGCAATTTAAAATTTTTTGAACTGGGCCCCCAATGACTATATCTAATACTTACATGGAAATCCACACAGACAAGTTCCCACAGCCAACAGATACAGGTAGTGAGTCGCTCCGCCACAGTGACAGCTATGACTGGGCTCTTGGGGTACCAAGGGGACTAAGACTAATGACATCTCATTATTCTCCAGACACACCACATTTCTTAAAATATATCATAAAATTTATCTTCCTTCCCTCCCTAGCTAACCCCTGCACATGTTTCATTACTTGGTCCACCTGCTCTGGGAAACTCTTTCTCTCCCCTTTCCCTTTTCACAATCTCCTTGCACCAGGCACCCTGGCTCCACCGTCTGAGTGTTTCTCCTCTGAGTTCCATTCGTGTGCTCTGTGGATTTCTATCACAGTACTTACCATCCGGCATTTTCATTGTTGACTCATCTGGCTTCTCTCCAGTGAGGCTGGGAATTACTGAGGGTAGAAACTACATGGACATAAACCATTTGTCACTCTGGAGACTGATAGATAACCTAGAAATACAGAAACATGGGGAAGTGGATCATTTCCATCAAAAAACCTCATTGCATTGGAGATATATATATATATATATATATATATATATATATATATATATATATATATATATATTTAGAGAACTTAGAATCAAAACCTATAAACTGTCAATAGAGTGGATTTTTGCCAAATTATCCTCCTTATAAGGTGGTTGATTTCCATAGAATGAAAACGTTCTGTCTCAACGTTCTGTTCTAGGAGGGGCACAAGTAAAGAGAGTTTTCACATTATTTTTGGAGTTGAATCTTGCATCTTGTTCACAAAAGCTGGTATGATTTACCCTCCAACTCTGCTGGAGCTATTTTCCTTAAGCTCCAATAATTCAATTGGCTTAAATTCTTAACAGTTTAAATGAACCTATATATAGATCAACCAGTACTGAGAAAGGAGCTAAGAATCCTGTTCTTAAGAAACTTCGAGATCATCAGCACAACCATTACTTCTCACAGCAATAATATATAAAACTATAATAATAACCAGCAATCATAATAATAATGATAATCAAGATTAATAATCACAATACTCTGTACTTATCCATGTCTTTCATCCATGGATCTGAAAGACCCTTTTATAATCATTATGACCGACATACTTGTGAGTTGAATATTCACAGTGTCCAGAAAATGGACTGAATCACTGTGGATGATGACAATAACCCAAGCAGGTGTAGGATAGAATGGCACAAAAGGGATAAGTGACACTCTCTAGCTCTCCCCCAAAATTCTAACTGTAAACTCTGTTTTCCATTATATCGAATGGCCTGTGATTCCCAGGATACTATAGTTGATACAGACAATGGCTGGCAATTCTGTGGAATTGGGGAATTGTGTTAGGTGTAATTGCTGAAGAAATCCCATTTCTATGAGTTTCCTATACAAACAGTTCTGCCGAGGAAATGAAACTCGGTCTTATTGGCCCAAATTCAACCTGTGGATATCCTCAACTTTTAACACAATAAACATTTGGCCCTGAAAAATAACTTTTAGCTTAGGAGGGGAAGCAGCACAGACGTAACGAGTTCACACAATTAGTATTGGACTTACCGCCACCTGTTCCTGCCTTTGCAACTTTGCCTCAAGCCACCTGATTTCACCGGGCCTTGCATGCCTCATACTCAAATTGTAGTAACATTGATACTGTGATGGCCACAGTGAGGATCAAATGCGATTGTAGAACCAAATGGCCTTCCATTTAGAATATAGTGGTGCTGGGTGACTTTTAACACCCTATCTTCTTTGAAGAATTGATGAGCAGATAATATACTGGAGGAAGCAAGAGACAAGAGCCCTTTCAGATGCCCTGACTAGGAGTAAGGCGTGTTCTGGAAAGAGGAGTACATACAGCATGCCTGGGAAAACTGACTGATGTTTGTCATTTCTTTTAAAAGGTGGCTGGAAAAAACAAACTGACCTCTTGGTAGATGCTCATTATGTTGCTACAGTGTATTTACACATGACATATGGTGCCTGACATTGAGAAGCTCAAAGCTTTTAACGAGCGTTAACTCTTTTCCCCCTGTGGGGTGGGGAACAAGTAGTCATCAAGCCCACTTTATAGCTGGGGAAACTGGGGCACAGGGAGATCAAGTGGCTGATTCAAGGTCAGTACCCAGCTAGTTGCTACAGGGGCCATGGCCAATGGTCCCATGACCAATGGTCCCATGACCATTGGAGGATTGAGGACAAGGCCTTCAGTGCAGTAATTCAGCTGTTATCTTTAGTTATTCACATCCCATGGATTCAGTGATATAGGCAACATACTTTCAGGGACAAGAATAGGGTGCCTTAGATGAGAAAATTACAGTAAAGAAGCTACAATAAACAAAATGTGGTATCTCCATACAGTAGAATATTACTCGACCACAAAAAAAGAATTCAGGGCTGATACGTCCTGCAACATGGATGAACTTTGAAAACACTGTACGTGAAAGAAGCCAGACACAAAAGGCCACGAGGCACATATTATATGATTTCATAGATATGAAATGTCCAGAACAGGTAAGGGCTGAGGCAAAGCAGATTTGTGGTTGTCAAGGGCCAGGTGTGGCCAGGGGAATGGGAAGTAATTGATTAATGGGTTTGGAGCTTCCTTTTGGGGTGATTTAAATATTCTGCAACTAGATAGCAGTGATGGTTGCGAAACACTGGGAATGTAATAAATGCCAGTGAATTATACAATTCAAAATGCTTCATTTTATGTGAATTTTATCTGAATATAAAAATAATAAATAATGAATCCGAACACCTGAAAAATGAATGCTAACTCTGCCACCTGGCTCTCAGGAAAAGCCGATGACCTGATTTTGTAGAGGCCACACCCTCCTCTTAGCTAACTGTGACTGCATGATCCTGGGCTCATTTCTGAGTCTGTTTTCTCAGTTGTACAATGGGATTCCAAATTAGTGGTTTGCAAACTGCTAATTTTAAAGCTGCTTAACTTTTTAAAAACAAAATCCTACGTAGAACTTTAATATGTAAAGTAGACAAAAGACAAACTAAGTGAGGGGTCTGTCCGAACGGCAACCTACTTCCACCCCAAGCCCCAGAGGCGCCCTCCTGACCGCGACGCTCTTGGGTGAAGTTGAACCCTGCCCCCACCCCTCCATAGATGGTTTTAAAGCTCGTGATCCCATGCGCCCAAGTGGATACCTTCCTGTTTAAAAGCAGGATGGCAAGACGAGACGTGGGCATCAGTATCGGATATGCTGTTATTGATAAGTATGTGGCCTAATGAAGATTTAGGAAGGGAAAGTATGAAACTGAGCATAACAGGTGCAGCTAGACATGGGCCCACTGGGGACACACAGCAGCTTTGGATGGACTGGGCGGGTCATGAGGAAGCCCCACTGTTTCCGCCTCATCCAATGTCCAACGGGACCTGATCCAGGGGCCCACGAACAAGTCACCACCACTTGCTCAGGGTTCAGGATTCCTCTGAGCCACCAACGGAGAGAGCGGAAGCTTCTCCAGGCCAGGTGGTCAAGGGGGATTGTGACTGGAGAAGGGGAGAATTTACATGAGGATGAAAATCAGAGAACAAAACAAGGAGCCAAGGGACACTGATCTGGTCACAGCATTTTCCTATCATATGTGGCACATATAAGGGTTCATTCTAGAGTCACCGTCCTCTGCAAAGACATCAAAACATCAGTATACAGAGCCCACAGATAACCTTCTAGATTATATAAAAACTTCACTAACCAGACCAGAATTTTACTGGCCTATTCACTTATCAACATTCCTGCCTGACTTTATGTGCCAAGGAGATATTCTTCTCCCTCCTCCCCTCCCCCAAGACACTTAACATCTGCCAGGAAGATGAGAAGAGAGAGGGCGAGGGGCTGAGAGTTAGAGCTGAGCTTTCCCTGCGATCTTGGATGGCAGGCAGTTGCACCGACTCTCGAATTGTCCAAATTTTGAAAATCAACACTGGCATAAAAGATTATCAGGTAAATCGTCTGTTCAGCCTTCAATGGAATTATCT
Source organism: Camelus ferus (assembly GCF_009834535.1). Classification (NCBI taxonomy): domain Eukaryota; kingdom Metazoa; phylum Chordata; class Mammalia; order Artiodactyla; family Camelidae; genus Camelus; species Camelus ferus. Next base: position 37,553,480 of record NC_045709.1, read on the forward strand.
TGAGGAAAATCTTCTAAGGAAATTAGAAATGGGAAAGTTCATATTTAGATTATGTTGAAACACACTAAAAGTCAGAGACTGATGAACAGACCAAAATATTCTGGATTTAGTGGTTCCCAAAGTGGTCCCGGGATCGGCATCAACTTGGGACACTTTAGAAATACAAATTCAGGCCCATCCCAGACCTACTGAGTCAGGAACTATGGGGGCAGGGTCCAGCAATATGTGTTTTTTGAAGCCCTCCCATGACTCTAATGCACATGACAGTTTGAGAACCCCTTTGAATTCTTCTGTCCCAATGAATTTCCTAATTTTAGATGAGGATACCAAGGCTAAAATTAAGTAAATGGCTATCACCCAGCTGAATGTGGGAGCTAGAAAATAAGGTGAAAACTTGGAAGTGTTACAAATTATGTTTTAAAAAAGAAGCTACGTTTCTTTTTCTCAAAGATTGAGAGAGAACTGATGTTTCCAGTTCAAAACCTGCTTTTTGATTCATCAAATGTGAATTTAACACACACGATTCTGAGTAAAATCCCATCAGAATTCCCATGCTCACCACTGTGTCCTCAGCACCTGTAACAGGTCTGGCAAATAATAGACACTCAATAAATATGAGTTATAATGTAAATCAGTTCACACAAAGACCATTAGCAGGTCCTTCATCCATTTTTATCCATTTCCCTGTACGATTACTGGGCCTCTGCCCGACTTGTAGAAACTTGCCCAAGGTGCAGAGATTCCAGAACACCATATTCTTGCAGGGCATCATTTTGACAACCTCAGTTTCTCACCATCTCCACCCAAATGCTTCCAAAAGTAGGCTGAAGAGGAGAAATCTACTGTGAAACTGAAGGACAAAGAGGAGTCTCCGAAATGCTGTCCATGTAAAAATTTCCCTGAACATTTATTCCATCAACGTTCATAGCATCTGAGCAACTTTGATAATTTTAAGCAGGTAACATTCCATTTGTGCGTTTTTACTTTACCAGGAAACAGATTGCAAATGCAGATGTAGCGTCTGTGAAAACTTTTCTTTTTATAAAAGGGAGGAAACATGGAAGCTAGGGTGAAAGGAGATCCTAGGATGAGAAGACTGAAGAAATAAACACATTTTTCCAAAAAAGAACTCAAAACTTAAAAGCACCTGTATAGAGTTAATGACATCAACATTAAATAATTATAAATAATATATCTAGTCCGTCTTTTTTTCTCTACATCAAGTTCTTGACTTTGTCACTTGAAATGTCTTAATTCATAACTATTTCTTATTTTTTCTTGGAATTATTTGTCCTACAGTAAGAATGTCATTTAAATAGTTTTTAATTTTTAATTTTTTTAAGATCATTTTTTCTCAAAAAAAAAAGGAACATCTGTACTAGGAGACATCAGGGGCATGTTTTATTGGTCCAATAATACTTACATCTGATGGTTAAAGCCCTTGGCATCACCATATACTCAAGGCTTACCTTGCTATTAAAAGTCTTTATGGAAGAGCAATAGCAACCAAATTATACAATACAAAATCCTACAACTATACCTCATAAAAAATACCGTACAATTAAGCCATTTACCTAAGGACCACATGAACTTCGTGATCGAATAATTTATTTCAAACTCTTTACATGGTACACCTCATTTACTGACAAATTCTGGACCACACAAACATTTTAGGAGACCAAGAAAAAAAATTATGTCTGTTCTTAATACTGTATCTCGTACCTCAATTAACAGAATAAGCCATTCCACGATAGGGACACTGCAGGTCCTATTTTTTTTAATGGCATGTAAATGTATGTAATTGCTTTCTGGACTCTGATCTGGAAACTCTGCCACAGTAGCTGTCACACTCAGAAGGGAAAGGGTGTATCTAGGAAACCAGCTACGCTGAAAGGTAAATTTTCTCAAATTTTCTCAGGGGTCAATTTTTTTTCTACCAAGGAATTCTGTCCTTGTTGAGTGTGGGGATTCTTCCAGCCTTAAAGGGACAATGATTTCTCTAATGTGCAAATCAAAACAAGCTGTTCACTTTTTGGAAAAAAAAAAATTGTCCACCCTCTGCCATCAGCAATACAGCAAATTCTCCAGTCAGGGCACAGAGGTTAAAGTTGCCCAATCCTCACCACCTCTGGCATTTAGGGATCGGGAGCTCCCACTATTTTGCAAAGTTCCATTAATGAAACATCGTTCTCTATGCTTCCACAGTAAAATACAACAGTGGGCCAGAGACACCACGAAAGTGATAAATCAATCAGAGGAGAATGGTCTTTAGGAGAGAACGCCCAGCCTCCCGAGTGGCAGCTCTGTAACGAATCCTACCACTGGCCTTGTAATTCTTTAAGAGCCTTCCTAATCCTTACCTGCATAAAATCGGGCTAATAAACACCCCTGTAATCAACCTAATTCTCCTCTGACCTGCATATTTTCATAGCACTTTTCTGAGCCTTGGGCAAAACTCTCGTAGCCATCTTTGACTGCTCTGATCTTGAGAGAAGCATGAAATCCCATGTACTACACAAAAAATGAGAACAGTATCACAGTGGAGCTGCAATCCTACTTATCTCACTTAGATGTAAAAGAAAATCATCTCTTCTTTTCCCCCCACTGCAATTCGTCTGCTCTTCACCATTGTTAATACAATGAAGCTCAGCCTGACCCACTAACTTAAGCATATATTTAGGATAACTTCATCCCTCTTGGATTAATGCTCACTTTTTCAGATTTCCTATCCCTTCCCCTGCTCCTGCCCAAGATGGCAGTGTGGCATGTACATCAAGGTGACAGGAAAGAGTGGGGCCTTGGGTCCATCAGTGACCCCGTGTCTGTTGCTGGCACTGGGGCTCCTTCCTGCCTGTACTTTCTCCACCTGCCCAATGTCCCCTGCCCGTGTCCTCCTCCTTCCCTTGGCCATCTCTACCCTTTCCCATCTTTGGGGGCTGTAACGGTGAAACTTGATCTACAAGGAATCAAAGATACCAGAGATGAATATTTTTGAAATCCTGATGACAATAAGAATTTCCCATACTAAGGATCCTAAATTTCTCTGGAAGCATACCTTCCTTTCCCTCCCCACTGCTTCCAAACTGGGCTTCTGCTTCCAAACTTGTATATTCTTCCCACCCATCCCCAAGGGCAGTGGTTCCCATCTGATTATCAGCATCAACAAGCAGCCTTGTAAAAATACAGATTCCTAAGCTTACCCCTTCCAAGTGAAATATTAAAACAAACAAACAAAATAAACAAGGTGTGGAAATAGTAACTATCATGTACTGCCTTTGGGCTAAGAAAAGGACGAAAATAAGAATGATCCATATTGGCTTGTATTTGTCTAAAGACTGGAGGGAAACATAAAAATGAGTGGAAATTACCTTTTTTGTTGAAATATAATTGACTTAGTGTATTATATTAGTTTCAAGCATACAACACACTGATTCCATGCCTATATAAATTTGGAGATAAGCTTTTAACGTTAGTGAGGATGTGAAGGAGAAAGGGGATCATGGATGTTTTTAACATGCTTTTGATTTTAGTGTTTTAATGTTTAACTTTTCGAAAATAAGTGAAATAAGTGGGTTTGCTTTTGTTTTGTGTTTTTTAGTCATTTTGATGAATCAGATCTGGGAGGTCCTGAACGGAGTTATCTGAGAGACTGTTCTGATCTTAAATCTGACCACATGACACCACTAAAACCCTCCAGTGATGTCCAGTTATCTTTGGGATAAAGTCTAACCTAGTTAGCATGAGCCATGAGCCCATTTTGATCTGAGCCCTGCCTGGCTCCCCCTCGCCTCTTTCCACCCCTGACTGGGCATCCCAGCCACCCCTCCTTTTCTTTGCACCCTCTTTCCTGCTTCCTTCTTCCCCTCCCCGCCCTACAACTTCAAACTATTTCCCCTGCAAGATGCAGTCTGGATCACCATTTCTACATCTGCCTTCCCCAGAAGTCACCAGAATAAATAAGATTGTCCTCCTACGTCACACTACTCAACAATTTTTTTTTTTTTTTGTAGTAATGTTACTCCCCTCCCATCTCCAGGTCAAGACAATGGCATGCTCAGTGGTGTGGTATCTGTTGACCAAACGATTAAATGATTTCCAGTGATTTTTAAAATGACAAAATACACATAGATGAAAACTGATTAGATCACATAAATCTGTGATTTTTTTTTAAAAAAAGATGTGTGTGTGTCTGTATTTTAATAAGCAAACAGCAAAATTACGGTCAGAATAATGGGCTATGAAGTGCAAGAGAGGCTTGCTAAGTCTGTTAGTAGGTAGATAAGGATCATTTGTAGTTGGCACATTCTTTGTATGCCAACAATGCCACGGACTGGTTTCTCAGGATCCAGACAATGTCAGCCCTCACTCTTAAGTAAAGAAAGTGTTTTCCTTGTTTACACAATGGATTTGCTTAAGGAGCTCTGTTTTCATAGGCAAAACAATGGTGGTTCTCCTTCTCTTCACACCCAAATTGTCACAAATTAGGAATGATTCTAAGTGAGATCGCAAAGCATTTATAAATAAATATGATGTGAATTCATCTTATGATGAATTATTACCTTGTGATGTTCATGATTGGAAAATAGTTTCACTGCTGCCTCTATGAAAACAAAAACTTGGGAAAAATTTGTCACTTCATCTTTATCTGTCTTGTTTTTCAGACACATTAAAAGCACACAATTCTGCAATGACTGAAGAATGTCAACTCTTATGGAATTTTCACTTTGCATTTTTGAAAAGAAATTTGCAGTTATGAAAATACAAACGTGTCATTTGACTAAAAGTCAAATAAGGTAAGATCATCTCATTAACCACTCAGGTCGCTTTTGAAATAGACTAATCTAGCTAATACCCTGCTCCCTGAAGAAGAAATAAATAGTTACTGTTGAACCAGGAAAATGCTAATTATGATGGTAGGTCAAAAAAACAAACAAATAGTGGGGAGGGTATAGCTCAGGGTAGATCTGTGCTTAGTATGCATGAGGGCCTGGGTTCAATCCCCAGTACCTCCATTAAAATAACTAAGTAAATAAATAAACCTAATTACCCCCCCACCGAAACCAAAACAAAAAACAAACCAAAAATAAATTAATAAAATATTTTTTTAAAAAACAACCAAACAAATAAACCTCAAACAAGATAAATTAATGGTGCTTTAAATCTTCAAAGAACATACGTTATTTCAATCCATCCATCACCTATGAGAATCGTGCCCCTTCCCTGAAGTCTGCTAATTCTCAAATACTGGGTGCACTGCTGATCCACAAAAGAGTTAAAAAAAAAAAAAGTACCACGAATTGATCTAGCTTGCTGCCGTGTATTAAAACTGGTTCTAATGAGAGAATTAATTTTATTTTGCGAGTTATGAATCCTTTGAAATTGGAATCCAGAAAATTACAGTATGTGGGAGACACCTCTTCCTTTCCTAATTAAGTGGGAAGCATTGTCTTCACTCCCCAGCTGGTTTCTCAGAAACTGAAGTTGGCCTTCCATCGAAATATAAATTCATTTTATGGGGAGTTAGCTCTCTCCCACCCCACACGCCTAAGCTGCTTTCCATGTAAGTGGCGTGGTCGCCAAGGCCTGGCTTCCCAATTGAAACGTGAAACCTGCCTTTCCAAGCGGCTTAATATTTAACTATTAACTATTAAGACCAACAACTGCCTAAAATAAAAGTCCTTGGCATAATAACCATTTTCACAAAACTAATTCCTTCAAATAGGCATGTCCTAATGGACCAATAAAACTTGCCTTGTCGTGTCTGCAAGCAGCATTACTGCCATTCGAAGTTGGCTGTAATTGGTAATCACAGCTCAGTGAGAGTGGGGGGCAGGGAGGCTTATATAATAAGCCCTTATAGTGGGCTTCCCCCAGGCCTTTCATCTGAAGATCTCAAAGCACTTGACAAACACTAATTAATACTCCTGACACCCCAGTGAGAGAGGTAAGTATTATTATCCCCATTTTACAGATGAGGAAACAGCGAGGTTAAGTTGGGTAACCTGGTGAGTCAGGGGCAGAATGAAGAGTTCCTAATTCTTCGTCTTGTGCTCACATGAACGTTACAAGGGGCTGCCATTGGAAAGATAAAAGAGAATGCATCTCATTTTCAAATACCCCAAGGTGAGGGCATCAATTATAAATGGGATCACAATTAAGTCATTTGAGTTTAACAACAGGAATACCATCTTGTAATCTTCAAACTTGGTTTCAGAATATCAATATATCATTAAAGGTAGTTTCTTAGGCTCTGATGTAGAAAATAAAGATGATTTTATCAGAGGAGAAACAATTGTCAAAATTTATGTTAAGTAATTCGACAAAATGGACCAAAAATGTGTTTTATTTTTTAGGACGGTGGGTCAGATTCTTTCAACAGGTCTAAACTCCTTGAGGGCAGAGATCCATCTTTTCAGATTTCGTGTTCTAGCACAGAGTACCACTGAGCACACGGCTCAATAAAAGTTAAACTAATGAAATCTACTAAGTGCAAGGTGCTAGGGGGACTTGTAAAGCTGAATAGGATAGAATCCCACCCTCAGAGGGGCTAGGGATTGAATGACAGATACAGAAGACAAGAGAGTAATTAAGAAATGAGGGGAGAAAAGATGGAATGGACCAAGTGTTAGTATGAAGACATCAAAGTTTACATTCAATTGGAACATTAAGGCTTTGATGAATTTCCAGATTATATCGCTTCTGGAAGCTGTCTTCCTTCTTAGAAACCATTACGGCACCTTCCTTCAGTTAAAGCCGGTTGGATTCTAAATAGCCCACTGGGTTTTTTAACTCATTATTTAAAATGCTTAATATTGTAATAAATATGGTCTGGTCCAAGAAATAGCTTTGAGATGAGCAGGGAGCCAGCCATACTGGCCTCCTTTTGGTTTCTATAAAGTCTCTGTGCCTCAGGGCCTTTGCAGATGATATTCAGTCTACCCAGAATGCCCTTCCCACCTTCCATCCCCACCTCCTTCACCTAACTCCCACTTAGACATTGAATTTCTGCTCTAGTGTCATTTTCTGACTCTTTAGACTAGATTACCTCTGTGGTTACAGTCTGAGAACTCTTTGCACTTTTCCTTCATAATAGCTATCACAGCTTGTAATTAAATATTTGGGTTTTTTAAATTAAAATTTTAATTAAAATAAGTTCCTGTTTCCCTCTCTCCTCTACCCACCGTGGCACTAATTTTCAAAAGATTCCATGTCTGCTTTGACCACTATCATACCCTAGCACATAGGAGATCCTTAATAAACATTAGGTGAATAAATAAACATATGCATGTTGCTAATTACTGAGAAACAGTGAACTAGTAGCATTTTGGGGGAGCTCATACTAAGAGAGAGAAGACTCACCAGTGGGAGCAAACCTGGTACTGTCAGGCCTCCCTGTCCTATGAGCTGGCCTGGCTGTGAGGCTGTGGTATTGCCCCATTGAACATAATTCACAGGACACAGGTGTCATTCAAGGCCACCCTGAGACTATGAGAGGTCAAGACAAAGACAAGACCACTCCACAATCATGTCTGGACTCAAACAAACAAGAATATTATCCAGACCACATAAATATCCAAACATCCTCTATTCTGGTTAGTATAAGTCACTGCTCCTTCTTTGCCAATTACAGCTTTAGCCTTGCATGTTTCAGCCCACCTTTGATGTAAAAATTCCAACCCCTCCTTCCTGATACTCTCCCTAAAATCACCTAACACATGCCCAAATCCTCTAAGATACTTCTAACTCCTTACCCAGGTGGCCCATGGTTTCCCAGTGAGGTCTCTGTCATTGAAATGAGTCAATTAACCCAATACTGTCACTAAACCAGCTTTACTTTCCTGAGGGTCTTTGACTGGAGGGCATGGAAAGGACAATATAGAATGGGGCAGAAAATTGATACACAGCAGTTCAAATGTGTCTCCCCGCCCAGAGAATGATTTAGAAACTGGGAATATTTAACTTCTAGTAGTTAATTCAATTTTTAAGAGATTATTGAAACAATGTATTGACATAGATCACCCTGAATTATCAGATCATTAAAAAAATCTCTTCTACTGTATAGCACAGGGAACTATATTTAATATCTTATAGCAACCTAAAATGAAAAAGAGTATGAAAACGAATATATGGATGTACATGTATGACTGAAATATTATGCTGTACCCCAGAAATTGACACAACATTGTAAACTGACTAGACTTCAGTTAAAAAAATAAAATAAAGATTTAAAAAATGGATTAAAGTCCTTTTAAGAAGCCACTTTCCATGCTTATCTCAGTGCTTCATGTAGACTCCTTCTCAAGGAAAGAATAAAAAAATGCATTCTGTTCATTTTCTATTTGTTTTTTCCCCTTGTCTAGACAGTAGTCTAAAGACTGAATACATTTGAGCATTAAAATGTTTTTTCCCTAATCTTTGTTAAGTCCAATTCCTTCCTTCCTAAGTGATTCTAGTTTTAAACCTGATCTCCCAGCAACTGAAAGCAAATTCACTGCAAACATTCCCAAAGCCAAGGGCTGATTTTGAAGGTTGTTCAGAGGGAGGGTATCTCAATCTTTGGGCTCCTAGTTCCCCTGGAGTAACATAAACATTTTCTGATTCCATCAACTCCTGGATGCTGTTACGCCTCCTGGGAGTCCTGAACAATGACTCAGACACCAGTGATCTGGTTACCTCCAGTTGGTACATCACAAATCCCCCTCCCTTCCACCTGGAATTATCCATTTCTTTAGAATAGTGCTTTTGGCCAAACTTGGTGTCACATCTAAATTATTTGCCTGTTGTCTCAATTCCATTCAATAATCTGTATTTCCTGTTGCCCTGTGGATCCAAAAAGAACCTGTTGCCAGACCATCCTGGAAACATCCTTCCTGTGGGTCTCCCCCACTTCTCTCCAGTGCTGGTCTAACATCTCAGTCTGTTCGTCCACATATTCAATTCTCTTGCCCATTTCTCTGCCTCCTTTCTTTTTTCACTTATATACTGCATCTCAAGCTCAGCTTGTTTGAAACCAAACTCATCACCTGCCCTCTCCTACCTCCAGACAAACTCCTCACACCCTGCCTCCTTAAAGTTCCGTCTTTTTGTTGATTTCCTTCCCATTTCCCTTGCCCCTAGCATTAATGCAATTTTCAAACCCCATCCATTTTTCTTTCACACACAGTCTCTCCTGTTTCCACTCCCTCCTTTCTGTTCCCTTGGACCACTCCAAACGTTCACGTTCACGTTCACAGGGGTGCTTATGTAAACTAGTGCAATAGCCTCCAAGTTTTCTCTTAGCTTGTCTCTCTCCTCTCCATCCCGACTGCCAAACCATCACCAAATTAATCTCTGCCAAATTTTATTTCGATCACGTCATGTCCTTGTTAAATTTTTTTTAATAAAGGAAAGGAAAAATAAAATAAAATAAAATAAAGGGACACCCACCAAATCTAGTTCAGACTCTTTCATTTGAAGTTGGGGGAGAGGGTGCTATGGGGTCTGGCTAGAAAAGAAGCCGCCTCCCTCTCGACCCACGGGGAGTAAAGGAAAAGACCGTCTTTAAGAGAAAGAACCAAGATTCACAGGCAAATTTTTCTGACTCCAAATCTTCCATGCCTAACCACAAGGCTAAGGCACTTCCTTGCTAAATTTCTTCAAATATGTTTATTTCACCTGTGAAATTGACATCCCTCCACCCTGACGATGCTGGAAGGGCTACATAATGAATGTGCTTATAAAGACCCCACATGAAAAAAGGCTACTTCTTGACATCCTCTTGTCTTTGCTCTCCTTCCCCAGTTTTGCTGACGATGCAAAACCTGATGAGAAAAGGACAGATATGAAATCACAAATAGTGAACTATCCCAGCATCGTGTCGGGCTGCCAGTCAATAATGGCACCTGTCACACGGGCACTGAGAAGTTCAGGAATTGTGCGTTAGATGAATGTGCCTTCTGAGTGCATCTCCTCTTCACAAACCCTCCAGAATGGTTGCCATGGTGCCCCCTGTTACTGTGGCAAAACAGCATCTTAGCCTGGCTGCCAGAACCATCTGTCAAGTATGTCTTGAAAGCCTCATCCTACGTGTGCCCAGTGTAAAAACTGAAAGAAGAATGAAGGCTATAGTCCTGTGAATTTAGAGGTGACTTTTAAAATTCACTAGAAAGAGTTAGAAAGAATGGACCTTTCTGCTAAACATGTTTTAAGAACAAGTATAAACATGATGATTTGGAAGAGTTGAAAATGACACAATAAAATGCCCATAAAATTATCTTTAGTGTTAAATGCAAAATACAACATTGTTTCACAGTGTGATCTCAACTTTGTAAATATTTACACATATATTTATGGAGAACTGCATGGGAAAAGATGCGAAGGAAATATGCCAGAATGTTTACATTGTCTCTAGGGAGGGAATTATGAAGGATTGTTTTTACATTTCTGTCCTTTTGTTTACTCTTACAATGTTCCATCAGAGTAGGTGCTACTCTCTGAATTATAAAAAGTAATATAGAATTTTTACTTGAAAATTTACATTCAAGTGGCTCAGAAATTAAAATACTTCAACCGTGTACACACTGCCTCTACTCCTGTCCTGATCGCCTCACTCCTCTATGAATAACTGCTCATAATCCCCTCCCTGAGTTTCTTTATGCAGATGTGAGCATATGTGATGCATGCTGTTATTCTCTCCCCTTTCTCACACGAAATGTAGCAGTATATTCACTGCTTTGCACTTTTTTTTTCACTTAAAGGTTTACCCTAGTGACATTTCCACAAGAGTACATAAATATTCCCTCATTTGTTTTCATGGCTACATAATGCTCCAATGTGTGGATGTTTCATCTTTTATTCTACCAGTTCCTTGTGGATGGATATTTGGATTGTTTCCTTGTTTGTTTGTTTGTTTTTTCACTATTATAAAAGAAGAATGCTTCAATGAATAATCTTGTATATGTCTCATTTTTCAAGTTTGCAGATGTCTCTTAGGCTAAGTATACAGAAATGAGATTTCTAGGTCAAACGGTAAAGGATGCATTTGTCTTTTTTAAGCAAGTTTTAAAAATTGAGGTATAATTATCATAGTATTGTATTACTTTCAAGTGTACAACATAATGATTCTATATTTATATACACTGAAAAAGGATCACCACTATAAGTCTAGTTAACATCTGCCATCACACATAGTTACCAAGATTTTTTTCTTGTGATGAGAATATTTAAGATTTACTCTCTTAGTGACTTTCAGTAATGCAATACAGTATTATTAATGACTGTCACAAGCTGTACATTACATCCCCAGGACTAGTTTATTTTATAACTGGAACTTTGTACTGGTTGACTCCCTCCTTTACCCATTTCTCCCCCAGCCCCTCCTCTCTGGCAACCACCAATCTGTTCTCTGTATCTATGAGCTTGGTTTTTGTTTTTTTCTTTTTTCTAGATTTCACATATAAGTGAGACCATACAGTATTTGTCTTTGTCTAACTTGCATTTTGATAGATTTTCTCAAACTGACCCCAATAGTAGTTGTGCTGTTAGGAACTCACACCAGGAATGTTTGTGAGATCCTGTTTCTCCCCTTGGCCAACGTGTATTTAATTTAACCTGATAAATTAAAAATAGTATTTAAGCATCCCTTTAGTCTATATTTTTCTTACTATGTGGGTGGTTATCTCCTCACATATTTAAGGACCATTTGTATCTCTTTATCGCTCATTTTTCCAATGGATCACTGGTTTTTTCTTTCTCTTTCCTTTAAAGAAGGGAGATGAGCCCTTTGTTTTTCACAATTTTTAAAATATAATTAAAAAATTAATGTAACTTTAAAGAAAAAAACAATGCTCCCTTGGAGCTCAGGGAAAGAGTTCCTTCAGATCAACTGATTTGTGGTGCAGAGAAAAATAATTATTATTCCATTTTTCTAAATGTAACAAAATAATGAGCACCTAATTTGGGTTATTCATGGACAACACCTTGGTATGCATCTAGTGTTTTCTTCTGTCTTATATAAACAAATATATTCATATATTCATATCCTATATACATAATATATATTGCATACATATATTCATCAAATATATATATAACTATTCAAAAAAGCATTTTTCCAGGAAGTTTAATTAGTCAAAGAGGATGTGACATCACAAGAGGCTGCCTAATACTTAAATAACAAAGAAGGGATTAAAACCAGCCTAACACAATGAGGGTGGGTAAAGCCATTAAAACCAATTAGAGCAGAAGTGCTGGACTTTATCAAGAATCAGAAACACCTGCAGGGCTTGAGCAGCCACAGCAGCTGGGCCCCACCGCCAAAGCTTCTCTTTCTCCAGATCTGGGGTGGAAAGCCCCCCATATTTGCATTTCTATGGGCTCTCGGGTAATTTTTTGTGGGACAGGGGTAATTAGGTTTTTTGTTTGTTTTTTAAAAGGCGGTACTGGGGTTTGAACCCAGGACCTTATGCGTGCTGAGCATGCGCCCTACCACTGAGCGAGATCCATCCCGCCTCAGGTGATGTTAATGTCACTGATCTGGGGGCCACACTGCAGGAACCACCAAATTAGCCTAAAACCCATCTGAGTGCTTGAAGATTCAGATAAAATTACTATTCAAATTTGGGTTGATTACAGGTCAGCCAGAAATTGCTTATTTGATCCGCGTGGAAATGCTTCCACAGCGGCTGTCGATCCCCACCCCGCCTGAGGGGGCGCAGTGCCGTAAGCCTAACTGAGGGCTTGCTCCCAGGGAGGATCCTGCCCCACCCGGGCGGGCTTTCACGAGACTTTCAACCAATTGTAGATGCAATGATGCGGGAATAGGGAGTGCGTTGGCTCAGAGTCTAGCAGCTCCCAGGGAAGTTCATTCTAAATCCTACACTCATGATGTCCTCTTAACTTCCTCAGAAAAATAAAGTGCTTGGACAGCACTTCCATTCCAGTGCAGCGCAGGGAGATAGACAGCAAGCCAATAAACCACAGATACATCATCATTTTGATCATGATACACTGCATGTGAACTCGGGTCTTCCCAGAAAGCAGGTGGCATCGGTCTGAGAGACCTGCAGCAGCTCTGGTGTATTCTTGGAAAAGCTTCCACGCTGGCCAGGAGGAGCCGGGTCTATAGAGAGGCAGGACGAGGACGGTGGACAGAGGAGAATACAGCGAGAACATGTGTAGAAAAATGCTGCTGTTGGACCAGAGTGGAAGCAGTGGACAAAGACATAAAGGAATTGCAGTCTATATTGAAGGGAGAGCCCAGAGGAGCTCCAGCTGGATTAGAAAGATTAAAAACAAGGCCAGAGCTGGCCATATACAAAACAGAATCTGATTTTACTAAAAATAAAATAGGTGGATGGTGCCTCCTTTTAAAAAAAAAAGTTGGAAACTTCTGCATAGACTTTGGAGGTGTGGTAGTCCAAAACTGTCTTCCCGAAAGATATCTACTGCAAATGCTTGGAACCTGGGAAGTGACCTTATTTGGAAAGAGGGTCTTTGCAGATGTAATTAAGGATCTTGAGATGAGATCATCCTGGACTTCATTTAGAGTGGACCTGAAATCCAATGACAAGTGTCCTTGTGAGAGAAAAAGAGGGAAACCACACAGACGGAGAAGGGCAGGCAGTGTGAGCACCGAGGCAGACTGGAGGGACATGGCCTCAGGGCAGCCTGGCAGCCCCCAGAAGATGGAAGAGGCAGGGAAAGCTTCTCCACCAGAGACTCCAGAGATACTGGGGCCCTGCCAGCACCTTGATTCAGACTTCAGGCTTCCAGAACAGTGAGACAATAAATTTCTGTTGTTTTAAGTTACTCAGTTTTTAGAAATTTGTTACAGCAGCCATGGAAATGAATACAGGAAAGATGGGGAAACATTTCATGAATATTATTTTCCTTATTTACCTATTCATGAGATGTCTCCTCAGCTTCCCCTCACTAAAATATGCTCGATGTGTAAGTGATATCATATGATATTTGTCTTTCTCACTTACTACACTTAATATGAGAATCTCTAGGTCCATCCATGGCATTATATCATTCTTTTTGATGGCTGAGTAGTATTCCATTATATACATATACCACATCTTCTTTATCCAGTCATCTGTTGATGGACATTTAGGTTGCTTCCAAATAAACTATATTTCATACATACTCCATGAAGTCAAGGATTGCAGTCTCTTGTCTCACCACCATGTCCCAGAATCTAGAAAAGTTCCAGGTACATAGCAGGCAGAACATATGTATTGCTGAACAAATTAATAGTGGAGGATGTGATTTGAGATGTATCTGCTACATGAGTTACAAAGGCTGAGATGAGGAGAGGACATTCACTCCAGGTGGAGGGACAGGGATTTTTAGCAGGAGACTGACCTGATGAGAATGGTATTAAGAATGGTATTAAGAGAGTTATCTGTGCCCTCTAACTGCCACAGATACTATTCTTTCGCTCTTCTATGCTGGTGAGTTCTTTTTCTAAGTCTCGCTGAATTTGGCTATAATTGTTCACTATAAATAGTTCTTGTTTCATGCCAGGCTAACTCTAAGGGGGAAATTTATTGTTTTCCAGGTTTAGCACTCTTGACATTTTCATGCCATCCATGACTTCCTTGTATTTTGCCTCAGCCATCCTCCATACCAGCCCCCCTCCATTTTTTAATGTATTTTTGAGCAATTAATAAGTGCTCCTTCCCCCAATTCCCTTTAGCCATTGCTGAGTTGGTCGTTTTGCTTTTTTAGTTCTTTTAGTTACAAAACATGTGGCTTTGCCATGGTTGATTATAACTGACGAGTAATATTTATATAACATTTCATCTCCAGGGCTTTTCTACATTTCTTTAAGACCTCTTTTGTGGGCTCCTTTTTTTCCCCCTTTTGCATGCATCATATTCAAGTATCAATTTATTCCTCACTTCAAATGTTTTTCCTATCATCTTTTTTTCTGTCTTAAATATTCCTTCTTAGCTCTTCCTGAATTCCAGCTCTTCCTCCTTCCATTGCGTCTCAGCTCTTGCAGTTTGTAAGTATCTTACAAGAACAACCCTCCCTCATTATTCAGGTTCTCCTGCCCTGCTTGGTAGGGTCTTACAAAAGCATCGAATGAGCAGCGAGCTTGAATATCACCCTTGCCTGACACTTCATATTTATGCCCACAGCACAGCTCAAGTTTCCTTTTTTTAGTTTAGTTTTCACCCTTCATGTTTGTCTCCAAAGCTCTTATTTTGAGGGGAGAATGAAGTTGAGAATGATACAAGGGTCAAATCCTTAAGTAAAAAATTTGAAAATGCCAGGGAATGCTGAAGTCTAGTGATCGGAGAACACCTCAGAAAGAGTTTGGCGGTTGTACCAAACAACATATTCAAACAAACATTTTCACAGCTTTTCAGAACCAACAAATTTTGAAACAGAAACAGAACTTTAAGAGTCATTAAAACTGATACTGAGCAGGACCCCGCGGGGTCCTCCCTGGTGCATATCTTTCCATGTTCCTCATTTCTTGTTTGTAGGAAATAAGCTTCGTTCAGCTTCCTTGACCTTCCCTGAGTTCCAAAGGGCAGATTCAAACAATTGCTGATCAGGGAAGGGGGTGGGGGTGGAATGCAGAAACAAGGGAGGAATAGTCAAGAAACAGGAGTGCAGCCCTGGGGCAGGGTCCTGGTTACCAAGGCTGTCGGCCCCAGGATCATAACCCTGCCCTTCCTTCAGATAGGAATCAATTACTCAAATCTAAGTCTCAGGAGGCAAAGAGAAGAAACAAGAACTGGTCAGAAGAACCTGCAAAGCCCAAGATGGCAGAGGACTTGACTTCCAGCCTCATTATATAGTCATTGTAATGTATTAGCATACTGAGTGACACCCCCAGCACCATGACAGTTGACGATTACCATGACAACAACTGGAAAAGCCCATGTACGAGGATGGAAAAGAAAGATGATTGGCTCCAGCATACTCAGACAGGACATGATGGCAGAAGCTCCTGTAAAAGTCCACATGACCCAAGCCGCAGCTGGAGCTGTCTCTATTGGCTGTCTTGGCTGATGGCTCCCCACTCGAGCACATTTTCATCACTCAAATGCCTTTCTTTCCTTTCCTCTTCTGATCAATAAAGTGGCTGTTCACTCTGTCCCTCTGCCTCTGCTGCTCGATTTCTTTCACAGCTGGTGGCAAGGACCCACACTTTGGTGGGCTTCCTAATTTAGGGGCCCCTCTATTCACTAACAAAACTCCTTCTAAAGACAGCCAGTCCTCCTGAAACAAATGCATGGACCCTATATTTTCATCTTGCTTTGAAAGTATATGTGAATTTTAGAAAATTGTCCATCTTTGGTTAACAATCTCTTAAAGGGAAGAAAACAGGTAATGTGATAGCTTCTACATTATCATTCTATTTGACTTCCAGTTTTGAAGATTTTTTTTAAGTGTGTAAGCATTCAGAAGCACTCACCATTTTTTGAAGCCCAGCTTTCTGCCTTGCTATATCTGAGAACAAGCTGAAAACATGAATTTCTCTTAGGAAACCAAGTCCCTAAATACTATGATCAAAGCATTTGGATGAATGATTTGGGAACCAGCCTGAGAGTTTTGCAATACAGATAATTATATAATTTCAAGATAGAAGAATATACAGGAGAACCGTTTGTGCAGCTCTGTAAAGAATATGCCTCTCTAGAATATAAGATTGAGTTCAAATAATAACTTTGCCACTAAGAAGGTATCAACAGCCATTTAGCAGCCACTCATCAACTTCCTTTTTGTCAGATATAGAGGGAAGATGGCTCCTCCTTGAACCTGGAAGGCACCAGCTAAGTGTTCTCTTGGGGCAATAGGGAATTTTAATGGACAAAGCCACTTCCGGCATTGTTAGGAAAAGAAGAGTATTATTTGATGCCCCTGCTGTTTAACTAAGGGAATCTCCACTCCCCAGGGAATAGCAGGGTAGCCCTGGTTCCCCAGAACTGCTAGATGCCCTCCCCTCCCCTCCATGGAGAAATCCTAGACCACATCTCTTCCATAACGATAAAGAATGTTCTTGAGCAGAGTGAGACAGAGTTTTCCCTACTGACAAGGAAGACCATAGGATTAACAAACCCTCAGTGGTCTCACTTTGTGATCATTTGTGGAGAGTACAAGATGATGGTCAGTCACTATAATGCACCTTCCTACCCTGAAAAGGCTGAAGCATTTCATCCTTAAAACCAAGACAACCCTGTGACACTAAGAAATTAATTCTCAACTAGTACGAAATCCTAGTAATAAGACCTCAGTAATAATCTTAATAGCACAATCTTAGTAATAAGACTATCTCTAATTTTTAATGCATTTTCAGTGTATCAGACCTACACAAAGTGTTTTTACTCACGTTATCCCATTTAACTATCACGATCACCCTATAAAATGGAAATCCATTTTATGGATAAGAAGCTAATAATCTGAAAGGTTGAAAACCTTCTCTAGCTGTCTCATTCCAAAGCTTTTGCTCTGGCCTACCACAGTGCACCTCCTCCAGCTTGAATTACTGTACAAGCACATTTATGGTTTCTGGGATATTTGCATCAAATATTGCTTGAAGGGAGCAACTGGCTGGGACTCATTTTTTCCAGTTCCGATTTTCTGGTATGGCCTTTGTTGCAATGGTATCAATGCTCCATTTCTACTCATTGCCCCGGACCCAGCCCTCTATACAGGCAACATATGCACATTCCCAGGGAACATATAAATTGGGTCCGATATTGGTTATATATTTTATCACCTACAAGGAGGGTTATGAAATAATTTTAAAATTTAAATGACTATAAAGTACTTTGCAAATATAAAACTTAAAGTAAATTTGTAGCTCACACTGAAAGCAAAAAGTGTTATATAAATGCTAAATAATAATATTGTAAAGCACAATGTGATAATGAGCACAATATAAATGCTAAGTAGAATAAAATAGAAAATGTAGTGTTTTGAATTGGCTTATGAATGTATCAGGCTTCTTGTGTTCCATACACATGCACAAAAAGTATATCTAGGACTTGCAGCAAAAATGCAAAGTACATATTCATCTTTTTTCCTAATTTTATAGCTGTGCTAGTCATTTTAATACTGTGATTCTCTAAATCATGGTGTATCTAGGAAGAAGGGACCTTTTCCAATTATCTGTTATTGGGTAACAAACCATCCAAAACCTTGGTGGCTTAAATCAACAAGCATTTTATTACTGCTCGTGATTCCATGGGTAGCCTGGGCTCAGTTAGGCAATTCTTCTGCTCCACATGGTTCAAATAGTGCTGTATAGTCGTTGGGAGGCTCAACTGGGCTAGACTGCCCAAGATGGCCCACTTGTATGTCTGCTGGTTTGTGCAAGCTGTTGGCTGGTTGTTCAGCTACAGATCAACTGAGCGCCTCAGTTCTCCTTCACTAGCCTTTTTATGGGGCTGGGCTTCTCAGACCAAGGTGGCTGAGAATATCCCAAGCAGACAAGCCCCAGTGTACAAGCAGTTTATTGAACCTCTGCTTGCACCATGCTTGCTAATGTCCCATGGGCCGATGCAAGTCATGAGACCAAGCCTAGAGTCAGTGCACGAAAGGGCTACACACGGCATGAATACCTAGTGGGGTGGGAAAGTAGAAGCCACCATTGTTGTAGTCCACCACAGACCTATAACCAGCTTTGCAAACATCCTCACATCCCAGAGGAGCGCCAAAACAGATGACACCTTTATCACCACCACCAATACCATCTCAGCAAAGAACCAGAACAGAAACTTGAAGAGTTTAAAATAATCATTAGTGGGTACGAGGGATCTCAGTGATGGCTGTGTTAAATGACAGTGTAGGACTAGATTGGATGTTAGTGACTAAGGAATGATAGGGCCCTCACAGCTGCAGCACTCTGCAACCCTCCTGGATTACTTAGGACTAGATTCAGCAGCAAGAAGCATAAAAGACAACTTCAGGGACTTTAAAAACAGGCACTTATTTTTCTCACATAATAGGAAGTCCAAAAACATGATTACTCAGATTGGTTCGACAATTCAAAAATGCAATTTGGGGTCTTTCCTGCATGGTCACAAGATTGCGGCCCCGCTCCAGGCATTATATCTGAGATCAAAGCAGAGAGAGGGAGAAGCCAGCATCAGCCCACGTGGATGCAAAAGCTTTCTTAGAAAGTTCCAGCTGGCTTTCTCTTATGTCTCACTGGCTAGAACTGGTTACCCCAGCTGCAAAGGAGGCAGATAAAGGGGGTATTAAGCTGGGCTCTTTGCTGCCCAGTCTATCAGCATGTTGTTAACAAGGAAGTTGGGGGAGCTATTGGTTAAAACAGTGACTGTCACAATTTCGATTTTTGGAAATGACCCCAGAAAAAGGGGAAACCCTGAAGTATCTGCGATGAAGCATTACAATCTTAATAGAATGGGGTCTTGAAGTCTGAATTAAGTTATTCTAAAGAAAAACAAAATTACATGCAGCTACTATGATTAGATAATGCCTTTAAAGGGTTAGTCCCTGGCACGTAGCAAGTAAATGTAGGCTGTTGTGGTAAAGAGGATGTAATAATGGCAGAGATGATATTAATTATTATTACAACTGGCATGAGATAAATTAAGGTTTATCCAGTCATCCAACAAAAACTTATTAAGCTTTTTCTTTAAACAAGGACCTTTACAATTCAAATTCCAGGAAACAAAGAGTTTAATGGGTGATTCATACTACCAGGGGAAAATACAAGCATTTATTTTGGATACAGCATTGAGAGAAAAGGATAAATACTTTGCAAAGACCATCCTAATAATTCAGAAAGCAATTCATTCTCTTCAAGAGTAAAGCTACAGGCATGGGACCCATCGTGACCTCAGTAGAAAGATACTTTTGTCACATTAATAATTTCACTGAAAATAATGGTAAACTTTCGATTGGAGCAAGGAAATACAGATACAAAATAGAACTGAGGCAAGTGAGAATGTTACTGTGTAAAAATGTGTCAGTTTTTGTTGTTTGGTGGTTTTGTTTGATTTGGTTTTGCTTTTAAAGT
The DNA here is from genome assembly GCF_009834535.1 of Camelus ferus. Classification (NCBI taxonomy): domain Eukaryota; kingdom Metazoa; phylum Chordata; class Mammalia; order Artiodactyla; family Camelidae; genus Camelus; species Camelus ferus. The sequence goes on from NC_045709.1 coordinate 37,573,470, forward strand.
CAGCAAAAGATTAAAGTTGATACAGAAAACCACACACACAAAAATTCCTTTGCCAGGATGTCTTCGCTATGGGGCTATATCTGCTCTTTGTAATAAAAAAGGACACAGGTTTGCTTTTAAGCTCAGGCAGATCTGCTGGGCCAGCTCTAAGGGTCCAGAATGAAAGTGAAAACCAAAACAGGTAACAGGAGCCCAAACAAGCGCGTGAAACTTCCATGGGTGTAAGAGGAAGAAACGGAGAAGAGAATGGGTTTGGAGTGGTGGGGAAAGTTAACAGAACAGATTTCATGAAGGGACACGGGGAAAATGAAACACAAGTGATCATTTGGAAACCAGTCTGGAAAATAACAGATAGTAGGTAGCTGAGTGTTATTGAGAACAAGATACAGAACACTTCCTTAGAAGGGAGAGCTCTGTCTGAAGTCTCCCAAAAGAGCAACGGAAGGAAAAGGAAGGGAAGCAAAGGAGAGGGGAGGGGCAGAGCAGGGAGGAAGCCATCAACAAAGGGAAAGACTAAAGACCATGAGAAACAAGCCTAAGAGATTCTGAGTCCCAGAAGATGGAGGATATAGGAAATAGCCCACTGCTGGGCGGGGACAAGAGATGCAACACCCAGGCTCATTTTGAGAAGAGGAAGGCAAAGAAATTTGGAGAGCTCTTTGAAATCACGAAACATGGTAAAACCATAATTTAAAGGTACAATCCATCATCATGTTAATATTATGCAAATATCATGTCCAAAAACCAGTACTAAGTCTGCCAGACTAGAAGAGAAACAATGTAAGCTTCGGTACAGGAAATGAAGGAAATGTCGTTGTTCAGAATACATAAGATCAGGTAAAGACGATACAGGATCATTTATAAGAATTGGGGAAGAGGAAAGACTCTGATTTCAAATTCAACAACTCTTACTTCAGCCCCATAACTCAGGTCTGTGTGAGGACAGACCTACACACATTGATAGGGTTGCATATGTGTCTTGGAAAATGATGACAGAGTTGGGAGTAACCTAAAATTAACCTTTGAGGCATCAAATATTTAGAATCAATCTTAAAGAGAACAGAATTAAAAGATGTCTAGTTGGACATATGTATTAACAATCTGGAACAGCTATAGGAAAAGAGGCCAGAAGAATTAGTAAAATGTGTTGACATATAGTAGTAAAGGCTGAAAAAATGCGACTATACTACCTTTTATATTCATTATATTTATTATTCATTGATTATTTATTCATTCTTTCAGTTTTTCAAGCATCAAATACTTATTTCAGGTTGACTCTGTACCAAGCCCTGGAGTGGGTGCTGGAGTTTAAAGGTCAGGTAAGAAAGATTCTCTGCCAATGAAAAAATATTCTCATGGTAAGAAGTAGATCCATCTTAACACAGGAAAGGTAGGAAGGAAACTTACATTTTTGGGTGTCTGCTATGTGACAAGGGTTGTGCATTGTGCAAAGTACTGGCACGTATGGTTTCATACATGATAACAGCTAAAGCCAATTTCTTAGAAGTTGGAAAATCTGTCAGGGGTCCAGAAAATTGTTCACTTTCAATAGAATACCTAGACAAAAATTTAAGGTCTAAATACTGAAAAATTGTCAAAGGACTTTATTTTTAGTGACAGAACTAGCTTTCAAGGAATCTAGTCTCAGCATGTAGAAGAAAAAAGACAGGAAAGAGGGTGGGGTGGATTTGAGAGAAAAATGAGTCACATAAGATGACGTGTGAAGGGAACCAGCCATGGAGATGCTCTCGGTAGGATTTTTTTCAAAAGTAAAAGAAACTCCGGAATTCTGTGAAGGTTGGAATCGAAAAATGAAAGTCATGGTTTAACTGATCTGAGTTGTATGATTAAGTTGTAGAACACAGAACATGTCCCTGGGTCTGATGACCTCGCTGCTGGGCTCTGTGAGGTGTCTGAAGACTTGCCCAGTGCACACCTCCCACTGTCAGGCGGAGAGAAACCTTTCCTTCAGGTGCTCGATGGATTAAGCGTTATTCTGAATTACATACTATGCAAAAGGAGCTAAAAAGTGTTCACAGTTTTTTCTTTTTAAAGATAAGAATGGAGAACATTGGAATGCAGATACACTGATTTCATGATATTTTTTCATAGTAAGATTTGTACAAGGATCCTCCTGGAATAATTGACAAGAATAGCAAAATGCATGAGATTTCAGGGTTCCCAGAAAAGCTAATAACTAACCTATTCTAGTTTGGGCAGCAACTTACTGTTTTATAAAGATGTCACAAATCACTTACAAAAAGGAGATTTATTCAGAAAATGAGACAATTGGATAGCTATTTGAGAAAAAATAAAATTATCTCCATATGCTAAAGCAAACTTTAGATAAAGATTCACATATATATAAAGTAAACAAAACTAGAAAAAATACAACTTTTTTAAACTTTATATTGGAAAAGGATATTCAAGCATGAAATCAAAGGCAGAATATCGAAGGAAAATATTAATAGATGTAATATATGAAAACATTTAAAACTACCATATATCTTTTAAAGAGCCACAATTCATTTAAAGGCAAAAAACAAAGGATAGATAAATTGCATCATATCTGACAGATTATTTGCTATCTAAAGAGCATTTATTAATAAAAACCAATACTGTAACATAAAAAATGAGCAGACAAGAATGGTCAAGTCACATGTAATACACACATACACACAAATAGTCAATAAACATAAAAAAATTCAACTTTACCAATAATTAAAGATAGCATTTTGCCTATGAAACTAATTAAAAATATTTACAATTACAATCTATCAGTGTTGACAAGGAAATAGGAAAAAGAGCATTCAGTCAAAGTTGGTATGAGTATAAATTGGCATAAATGGTAATGTAGCAATATGTATAAATACGCTGAAAGATAACAAAAAATACCCTTTGACTTGGTAATCCCCTTAGCTATCTGTTTTAAGAATTTAATTACAAGTGCTTCCAAAATTTTACATAAAAGGTTATTTGGCATATTTTAACATAGCATTATTTTTAATAGAAAAAAATGAAAAATAATATAAGTGAATCACAACCTGGAAATTATGACCCACTCTTACGCAGACATGAACATTCATGGTTTTTGAACAACATTTTAAGATATGGGAAGATGTACTTTCCCTAATGTTTACTGTGGGAAAGGAGGAATCCTATAACCAATGTGATTCTAATTTTTATAAATTGCCAAAATCCAAGAGATTTGTTCTTATCTGCCACTGACTTCCCCCTTATATATATTTTTTAGAATTTGAAAGACTATATGTGCACAAAAAGAGAGTAACAGTAAACTCAGAATACCAACATTGATTTAAGTGACTAGAGTATAGGTGATTCTTATTTTCTTCTGTATAATTTATTTTTCAAGTTTTCTGCAGAGAATTTTTATAACTTTCATAAGTAAAGAAAGTAACCTTATCGACTTGAGTTATCAAAGATGTTCACAGAATATTTGAAAGGAGGCAAGAGAGGATTTTTGGTTGTTGTGTGGGTTTTTAAGAGAAAGCTTTTAGTTAGACAAATCAGAGTACGGTCTTTCAGACCGTACAAAAGGGTGGTGTTCTGGGATGATGTGTCCTGGAGCTGGCAGCTAATAGGGCAGCAGCTTTCGGCTCAATGAGTGTGGGGAACTAAAATGGTAACAAGGAAGCCAGGCAAGTCTGCCCATTGTATTATAAGCAACTTGAAACCTACTCATGAATCCATCCTGGGTCTTTATGTTCTCTTGACCAAGAAATAAAGAGAAGTCAAATATAAAAACTGAGCATGAAGTTGAAGGTCAAGATGAGAGTCTTCTGTAGTCTGATCCCAGTTCTGGGTGGTGCCTGGCATGTCACTCTGGCAATAACGTAATAGGAGCCATTATTTGGTCTCTCCATATGGTACACCCCAGAAAATGGAGAGAGAATCAAGAGGAAAATGTTGTTGCCCTACCGTGTATAGTATATATTTATCTAGCCCGATTGTTCTGCAATATTATGATCTCCATGAGGGCAGAAAAGTTTTCTTCCTTTTTTATCTTCATCTACTTTGCACAGAGAATCTACTTTGTAGTGAAGGAAGACAGACGGAAAAATCCACACACTGTATGATTCCATTTACGTGAAATGTCCAGAATAGGCAACTCCACGGAGACAGAACAAGGATTAGTGGCTGCCAGGGCTGGAAGTTGAGGGGAAGGGAGAATGACTGTTAACAGGTACGGGTTTTTTGAGGGTGAAGTAAGCGTTCTGGGATTAGATCGTGATGATGGCTGCACAACTCTGTGAATATACAAAACCCACCGAATTGCACACTTTAAAGTGGTGAATTTTATGATACGTAAATCTAGTTTTTAAAAAATTATCTTTGAATAGAGTGTAAGATGAGAGATCTAAATGGAAGAGTTTCCATCAGGCAAAGGAGAGATGCATTCTGGCAGGATCTACCCAGTCTAACCATCCTTTGGTGACAAAAGCTGGAGAAATTTTTTAACCTTGAAATTATGGAAACAACAAAAGGATATTTGTCCATAGAAAATGACTCAAACTACAATGTATGTGATGAGGACAAAGGATATTTTATTAAATACATAATGCTATCATATCTAAATGTGTACTTAGTATATAAAACTATATTATTAGTATCTAGAAATTATAGACCGGACTCTGATGTTCACCTTCAGTTTCTCTTCTCTAAGAGGCTGATGGGGAGACTTACAAGACCTGATTAGGGAGCATTTTCTCCCCAATCTCTCTGGATCTCTCTGGATCTGTCTTCTCTCTGTTCCTGTGGATCCTCTAGAGGTCAATCTGTTAGTGTCTGCAGGACATCTGCTCTGCAGTCATTATGTCTATATCCTCACTATTATTGTCTACATTTTAATGAGAGTGTTACCCAAATCAGTGACATCTTTGCACCATCATTGATTGTCAACATTTGATCACAAACATTGTGTCTTCCTAAAGAACTAAATACCAGCATGAAATTATAATGAACGTGCTCATCAGAGCAAATAATTTAAAATATTATATGTCATTATAAACACTTGTAGGCACAATTTAATGGACTACTGTATTTAAATAAATATTAAGGCAACTATAATTCCCACTTCACTAAAGAATAATGAATAGTAAAAAGTGCACTAAACTGTGACACAGCCATTGAACCATGTCAAAAACCCATATCTGTTTTTTCTCCTCTCATGACTATATTTCTTGTGCATGTTAGGAGCAAGGTGTGGGAGTAAGGGGAAATAATAAGTTACTTTAAAGAAATAAAAATTATATAACAATTCTGTCACTCCAGTGCTTACGCTTTTAAACTGCTTACCATTCCATATGTGGAAACTACAAGTTAAATGCTTCTATTAACTATGAGTAAACTTGAAAATTTAGAACCAAGCAACAAGGATATATTGTACCACACAAAGAAATATAGCCATTATTTTTATAATAACTTTAAATGGAGTATGATCTATAAAAATATTGAATCACTATGTTGTCTACCTGAAACTAATATAATATTATAAATCACTGTACTTCAATTATAAATAAATAAAAATAAAATTCAGGGCCAGTGCAGAAAAGATGAGTCAAGACCACACAGATACGATTTTTAAAAGCATCAATGAAATAAGTTGTATAAAAAATAAATTTTAACTGAAAAATATAAATAAATAAAACATTGCTTGCAAGACTGTAATATTTGGTAATTCGTTCTGTTAAATTCCAGAACGTATGTATGCATAGATCTTTTCCCTGCATCAGGAGAAAGACACTTATAAAAGGCCCTGGCATAGACCCCTTTAAATTTATATTTTTAAAAATTTGGGGGGGGAAGTGGGGAGGTAATTTGGTTTGTTTATTTATTTACTTATTTATTTTTAACAGAGGTACTGGGGATTAAACCTAGGACCTCGTGCATTCTAAGCACACACTCTACCTCTGAACTATACGTCTTTACATGGTGATGGAAAGTGTAAGCATGAAGGCAATTCTAGAGATACTTGCCAAATGTCGAGTGGGAGAAACTCTGAAAACGGTGCTTAGTACTCCCTGGGACCCAGTTTTCATGGGCTGTTGTATTGTGAAGTACTTACTACTTGGTGATGTATGTGGTCTGGGGTCACACCATTCCAGACCTGGTTCCCTAGGCTTATGCAACTGATCGTGGGCTGAAGTCCGCTAGTCCTTTGTTCAGTTTGGGAAACACGGGCCTGCTTGTCACTCTTCATCGTCCTTCTTCAAAAAACGGTTGCCACCTTATCTGGTAACAGCTCTCTTTATGAGTGCTACATAGGTGAATCAATCTTTCACCACGGAGGCCACTATTTCCTTAGCACAAGAAGGGACAGTTATCTTGCCACTCATGGATAATTAATTTTAAAAGTGTATATTATGACACAATTAGAAAAAGAAGAAAAAAAAAGGCAAGCTAGACAATGGGACTAAATGTCCCTTCTTCAAATTGACTCCTATTCAGCTCTTCCAATGTCATCCCAAACACAGATAACTTTTCTTTCATGAATTGTTCTCTTGAATGATTTATATGTGTCATGTTATCTGAGGCTCTCTCCGGTCCCCCGGTGGATTTAGCCAGCCATCAGCTGCATAATTGTTAATTTTAACAATATAAAAGGTTGTGATGCAGAAGAGATAAGGTGTTGGTGGAAGAATTAATTGAAATGTATCTCCCCATCACACTACTCTCCCACTACTGGTTTCCCACGCACAAAAATTATACTTTAGGTTTAAGGTTAAAATAAATTTACATATTTGGCACTCATAAAGCTTTGGGTCCGGTTGTAAATGGAAATGTTAATTGTTTCTAATACTTATGAAGGTTTTTCACCCTGAGAACAATTCTGGGGACTGTATAAGCCATGGTCCAATGCACATTTTCATAGTTAGGGAAGCTCCTGCAGGCAAAATCAGACAAGAGATAGGATTGGAAGGGAGGTTATGGGAAAGGAAATGAGGGAGAGAGGGGAGAGGGGAGAGAAGGAAGACTGAGAAGAAATAAAATAATATGGGTGATTTATGACTACATCTGAGACCCTCCTTTTGTACCTCTCAGCACTCATTATAATTTTTCCAGACTTTCTACGCAGCCAAGGAAAGCAAGATAAGCTAATTAGACAGACACTATTTCATCCCCTACCATTTCCTTTCTAAGAATGTAGGTGAGGGATGATCTAAAAGACCTTTGGGACCATTTTATTTAGATATTTGAAGTCATAGAAAGCAAAAGCATGTAAAGTGTAAGATCCTGGTCACTTTTAGTTTCCAGTGTACAAATCCGAATGCTTCTGGATGCTTCTCTCAGCCAATCAGGCAACAAACTTCTGAGTATTTGTGATGTGCTAGGCATGGGGAAGGATTTGGTCCATGGAGCGCACAGACGGGAGTAAAAGAATATTTCAAAAGAAGCTCATTACATTCATTCATTTCATCCAACACACATTTCATGAGCATCTACTTAGCGCCTGGTACTGAGCCAGCACTGTGACGGGGCTACATCTGTAAACTGGGTCCTCATCCCGAAGGAGTTCATAGAATAACAGGGCAGAGGAGCAATAAGGGAATAATCACAAGGAGTGAGGAGCCCTGGCTACTACGGGAAGCCCAGGGCAGGGACACTAGGAACATTTTAGACTCTTATTCTCTTGTTTTCAAATGAAAATGACAGTGAATTTTACAAGTCGAGCTGATCTCCAGCCATATTTTCCTACATACCCAAACCTTCACCAGTGCCCGTTTCCACCCACCTTGCAGTTCTAAACTGGCAAACCTGGTTTGGTGGACTGTAGTCAGACCCTCAAGACTGTAAGGAAGAGCTTTCAAAGCCCCCTTACCTTTGGCTGGATTTAACCAATCCATCTAGTCTGTTTTTCTTCAACATGAAAGCCAGAAACTGCTAAGTGGTGAAGGGCATTATCAATTGAATGGCATTTTATCACTTAGTAAAATACTCAACATTTTGCTTTCATATTGCATATTGAGTCTTCAGCAAACAAAAAAGAGCATGCTTACCTTTTTTTTTTCCCTTTCCTTTTCTTTCTTTCTTTTATTTTTGGCCACACAGCAGATTCACGGATTATGTACCTATAATTTTAGGACACAAAGGCTCAGCTTCTTAAGGCCAAAAGAAATGCCAAGTGATCTGTGAACATACTTATATATTACGTATTGTATTAAGACATAAGAGTCTCATCCAAGTCTTTCTATAATGAAGCTCAAAGATGGCCTATCTGGGGTCAGCAGTGGGGAAACTCTACTCATTACTGTTGGTAGAATATCATTCCTCCTTCACGGCAATCTGTGTCTTTAATTGCATTTGCTTTTTAAAGCTCAATGTAGATAGGTAGATCTATAGAGAGAATTACAATACAGCAATTGAGAACCAATGATATTTCTAAGCCAGAGATACTGGGTATTTAATTTTGCTTTTAAAATCCATGCTATGGTGGGCTCTTATGAATACAATAGAGAAGGAGTTATGTCCTAATCAGTTTATAAGATAGGATGGAGAAAATGGATAATAGACCAAACCAGATGCATAAATATAATAATACAAAGAAACCTAATCTACTGCAAAGCTATAATTTAATCCTTCTATAACACAAGGGTATTGAAAACTGGCTTATGAATAGCTTCAGAAGGCATAAACTGAACTTTATAGCCTTGGCTAAGTTAAAAATGTTCAGTTCTAACTTACAGTTTATAAAAATTACTATTTAATTTTTAAGAAGAAATCATGGATTATACCTAAAGAAGAGGTTATTTGTAAAATAGTCACCAAAATATTTAAAAATACTGTGAGACCAAGTTCTTAATGTCAGCAAGGGTGAAACTGATTTGCCCATGCATTAAGGTCTGTGTGCATGTGTATGCGTGTCCAACAAGGGTAAAAATGAATGAAGATAATGTGAAATAGCAAAAAGTTACCTCTTAATGTTTTGCTTTATTATTTGATGCATATAAAATAAAAGATAGCCAAGGTTACATTTATAAAATAGTATCTACAAAAGAAAATATACTTGTAACCAATGAAAATACTATTTGACTTTTTTCTTTTTAAAAATAATGAAAAGCTGAGCTAGTGAATGTAATGGGGCTTTAAAATAGGAGAATAAAATAAAGTGAAGTCTGTTGTGATTTGGAAAAAATTATCTTCTAATCAAGCCCAACATTTGCAATTTATGTAGACATTTGTTAGTGAGCTTTTGAGTTACTCTTTCTAAAACTCATTAACATTATTTTCCTCATGCTCCTTGTTGCCACTGTTTTTTTCATAGTCTCTCTTGACTCCCCTCTTCTTTTTAGACTTTTGTTATTCTCTTTCGCTTTCTCTTATTCTCTTTCATCCTTTAACCCCTCTTCCATCCCATAACTGAAGTTGTAGCAAACATCATTTCATCAGCTTTTAATAATTGCCCTTCCTAGGATGCAGGTTAAATCCCTTTGTCCAAACATATCAGAAATATATGAAGGGTAGATGAGGGGAGTGCCAAAGAGAAATATCCTTCTGAATGCACCTCCTGGCGTTCCTGTGATCTCTTCTCAACTCCCTCTAAACGAGGTAGTTCGGATGTTTTACATGTGTATTCTCAGTAGTATATATATATAGTATATACATTATAGTTATTTTATCAGTAATGATGTACCTAATAGACGCCAACTGAGTGAAAGTGAAACATTCCAGCTGTTTGTTGGTTTCCTTACTTTACTAGATAACGTTACTGCCTGCAATAGAAATTGTCATGGTCTGAAAACTTCTCAAGGGGAATAAAATCATAAATGGTAACCAGAAACAGATCCTGGCTATTGAAGTGGGATTAAGCACATACAGGACACAATGGAATAAAATGGTCATGTGTCTATGATAGTGATGGAGGCGATAGATAAGGGTTTTGGTCTCTGCGGATGATGGTCATGTTCTATGTTCAGTACACAAGTGACTTCTGATAATTTTATAATCTCCACATATCATGAAAGCCACCACTCATGTTATTATTTGTTTAAATGTCTGACACTTTCATGAAGGCAGAAATTATGTCTCCCAGGTTCACCGTTCCTAACATAATGCTTCATACCTAGTTGATAATCAAGAAATATTTGCTGAATTAATGAAGGAATGATCACTTCAACTAAGCCATTTGGAATTTTGGGATTTTTAGGGCAGGAAAAATATCCTTAGACATTGCCAAGTCCAATCCTGTTATTTTATGAATAAGAAGTTAAATAGTTTATTTAAGAAAAGTCCAGTTCCTCACAGATACAAAGTGTTTTAAGCAGTAATGAATAAGTAAATGAGTGAGGAAATAATGGCAGAGACAGATCTAGAATTTGCCCCTAATTTTGAAATATTATCCTTGGAGATTCCATATAATTCCATGGACATTGATAAATTACATCAGTACTAAGAAAATAATTGCATCTACTAATAATTTGAGTTCTTGTAGCTTTTATAAATTATATGTCAGCTTTTCACAAATATTCCTTCTTAAGTTAATTCTCAATACATTCAATCATAATATTTTTAATCTTTAAGCAGAATTTCCTGTCTCATATAATAAGGCCTATATTTCCTCTCTACATTTTTTTCATGTCATGGGAATAATGCTTTCTCTTATTTATTGTTTATCTAATAATATCTCCCTCTGTGTTGATTAAAAATGCCTGAATAATTCACACAATTGTAGTGATAGATTTATATATGTACACCACACTCTCTTAGCCCCAATCCCGATTGGCAATTAATTTAATTTAAGGAATTAAAATGCTAAACTAGAGAATATTCACATAGTGCAAAAGAAAGTAGTTAAGAAGGAATAGAGGAATAAAAGGACATGAAACATATAGAAGATAAAATGTAAATTTGCAGACATAAATTCACGTATATTAGTAACATCAAATTGAAATTGGTTAAATGATCTAATCAAAAGGCAGAAATTGTCAGACTGGATTTAAAAAAAAAAGACCCAAGTATATGCTGTATTTAGGAGATACATGTCAGATTCAAAGTTTAAAGTAGCTAAAAACTAAAAGGATTGAAAAAGATACATTATGCAAATGCAACCACAAGAAAGCTGGAGTGCCTATATTAATATAAGCAAAATAGACTTCTAAAAAATATTAATAGAACTATAGAGATATTATTTTATGATCAAAGGGTCAATAAATCAGGAAGATATAAGAATTATAAATATGTATGTACATAACAAAATCCCCAAAATACATAAAGCAAAAACGAACAGAATTGAAGGAAAAGATAAAGTAATTTAACAATAATATTTGGAGATTTCAATATCCCATCTTCAATAATGGATAGAAGAACTAAAAGATCAGGACACAGAAAATCTGAACAACACTATAATTAGACCAAACAGACATCTATAGAATAGTCCACTTAATAATAGCAGAATACACATTCTTTTCAAGTACAAATGAAATGTTCTCCATGATACCACATGTTAAGTCATGAAACAATCCAAAATAAAATTTAAAGGATTGAAAGTACACAATGTTCTCAGACCACACTGGAGTAAAATTAGTAATCACTAATAGAAGGAAAATTGAGTAATTCACAAATATTTGGAAACTGAGCTATTCCTAAATATAAATTTGCAAAGGAAATAGAAATATACTAACCAAGGAAAAAAATACAGAAGACTAAAATTACTAAAGGCAAGAATAAAAGAGGAACATTACTTCCAACCTAAAAGTAGTAATGGATTATAAATGTTAAAAGGATTATAAAGAATACTATGAATAACTGTATGTCAACAAAAATTAGACAACTCAAATGAACTGTGAAAAGTTCAGAAAGACACAAAAACTCTTAGAAAGACAACAACATAGGAAGAATTAGGAACTCTGGGTTGACTTTTAACAAATAAAAAGAATGAGTTGATAATTTTAAAACTTCCCACAAAGAAAAGCCCAGGCCCAGACAGCTTCATTGCTGACTTCTACCAAACATTTAAAGAAATAATACAAGGGGCAGGATATAGCTCAGTGGAAAAGCACATGCTTAGCAAGTACGAGGTCCTGGGTTCAATCCCCAGTACCTCCATTAAAAATTAATAAATAATAAACAAATCTAATCACCCCCTCCCAAAAAAGTAATACCAATCCTTCACAAATGCTTTCAAAAAACAGAAGAGGCAAAACACTTCCCAATTCATTCTATGAAGCCAATGTTACCCTGATAACCCAGACCAGACAAAAACTTCACAAGAAAACTATAGATCAGTATCTCTTACGAATATAAATGCAGAAATCCTCAAGAAAATACTAGAAAACTGAATATAGCAACATATATAAAGGACTTTACATCATGACAAAGTGGGATTTATCCCAGGAAAGCAAGTTTAGTTCCATAATCAATGTAATGCACTATGTCAACAGAATAAAGGACAAAAAAAAAAAAATCACATGATTATATTAATAGGTGCAGAAAAAGCATCTGACAAAATTCAACTATGATTTTAAAAATCTTAATAAACCAGAAATAAAAAGAAACTTCCTCAATCTGATAAAGATTCTCTGCGAAAACCCAGAGCTAACACATATTTAATGGTGAAAGACTGAAAATACACATCTGTTCAACATTGTACTAGTTATGAAAACGAAATTGGAGGCACCCAAATTAGAAAGGAAGGAGTAAAATTTTCTCCATTTGAAGATGACCCGATCTCTTATGCATAATCCTAAGGAATCCGTTAAAAAACTATTAAAATTTAAAAATGAGTTCAGCAAGATTGCAGGATACAAGGTCAGTATACAAAATCAGTCATGTTTCTATACACTAGCATTATACAATTCAAAAATTAAATTAAGTAAACAATTCCATTTATAATAACATCAAAAAGAATAAAGTACTTAGGAATAAATTTAGCAAAAGAAGTTAAACTTGTGCAGTAAAAACCATAAATTGTTACTAAAAGAAATTAAAGAAGACCTAAATAAATGAAAAAGCATACTATGTTCCTGTTCCCAAAGGCTTAATATTGGTAGAAATGAGAATACTCCCCAAATTGATCTACAGATGACATAATTCATATCAAAATCCTAGCTGGCTTTTTTTGTGAATATTGACAAACTGATCCTAAAGTTAATATTTAAATGCCAGGGATCCTAAATAACCAGAACAATCTTGAAAAAGAACAGAATTGGAGAACTCACACTTCCCTATTTGAAAAAGAACTCTTACAACTCAATAATAAAAAGACACCCCAATTATAAATGAACAAAGAATCTAAACAGACATTTCTGCAAAGAAAACATAAACTTGTCAAAAAGCACATGAGAAAAAGCTCAACGACATTTGCTATCATGTATGTGCAAATCAAAGCCACAGTGACAGACCATTTCACACCAAGTAGGATGATTGAAACCAAAAAGACAGATAATAACAAGTGTTGGCAAGAATGTGGAAAAACTGGAACTCTCATACACTGCTAACAGGAATTTACAATGATATAGTTGCTTTGGAAAGTAGCGAAACAGTTAGCTAAGGCAGTTATTATTATCGTTTTGCAGATGAGGAGTTCATCAACACGTTAAACACAGAATTGCAATACAACCAGCAAGTTCACTCCTAGGCATATATACCAGAAAAATAAAAAACAAAAACAGCTACACAAATGTTCACAGCAACATTATGCATAATAGCCAAATTATAGAAACAACCTAAATATCTATCAGCTGATTAATCAATAAATCAAATATGGTCTATTTATACAATGGAATATATTCCACACTAAAACTGACACCATTGATACATGCTACAATGTGGATGAACCTTGAAAACATTGTGCTGAAAGAAGCCTCTCACAAAAGACTGCATGTGACAAATATGACTATATTTATATGAATTGTCCAGAAAAGGCAAACCTATAGAGACAGAAAGGAGATTAGTGGTTGCCTAGGGCTGAGTGGAGGTGAGGCAGCTAGAGAATAATGGGGAGTGACTCCTGATGAATTTGTGGTTTTCTTTCTTTTTAAAAAATTTTTTTAAATTAATTATTTTGGGGGGATGTAATTAGGCTTATTTATTTATTTTACATTTATTCTTTTTTTTTTTAAATGGAGGTATGGGGGGTTGAACCCAGGACCTCATGCATGTCAAGCATGCACCTTCCAGTTAAGCTATACCCTCCCCACTATGGTTTCTTTCTGTAGTGATAAAAATGTTCTAAAATTGACTGCTGTAATGGTCGCACAACTTTGTGAATATACTAAAACCATACATTGTACACCTCATATCAATGAATTGTATGATATGTGGGTTATATTTTAATAAAGAAGTTATTACAAAAATAACAGTCCTTCTCATATGACATGATAGCTCACTTGGATAAGATGGCTGAGTTCTGGAGCTAGGGAAAGAGAAACGTGTTGAGAATCAGTGATGGTGGAGGAGACAGAGTAAACAGGTTTTATAATGTGTCTTAAAAACAAACATCCTGTGGGGAACAGTAGCATGAACAGTTCCAGTCAACTCAACCACAAGGGATTTCTCCTTGCTAGTCTTCATGTCTGGCCATCTTCCCCCACTTCTCCAAGTCAACCAAACACATCTCTGACTCTACTCTTGGTTTAGCCAGTTAACAGATATTTTATCTGGAAAAAAAAAACAAACCCAACATTTTACCATTTATTTGCATTCCCTCTTTCATTCTAATCTTCACAACAATCTTATGAGTTAGCTACCTAAGACAGATATTATTTTCACTTCATACATGAGAAGATAGAGGCTCCAAAAAGTTAAGCTGGTAACTAGCACAACGTGAACGTGAAACTCAAACGCAAACGTTGGCTTCTCAGTTTAGTGTTTCTTACATCGTGCCGCTCCTAGCTGCCTTTTAAACCCATGTTGCTTATCCTCTATGATTGTGTCCTGTTCAGAGTGTTTATAATTAAAAACTCATTAATTGCTCTATGTATTTTAATTGATGGGCTCTGCTGATGTCAGAAACCACAAAACCACTGATTCATCAGATTGAGTAGGAGTCCAGTCAGCTATGGAATTTATTAATCCATCTCTGCAGACATTACTAATATATTCCTTAAGCAACATATCCCCGAAAAGAGATGAAAGCAAAAGATGACGGCTAAAGCAAAGAGGGTGGAACCCCGACAAATGAACGTCATTGAAGTGAATTGTAACATGTTAATTTTTCAGTAAAGCTTTTGTGTCCTCTAGCGATGTTTCTTGCTCCTACTTTTTAAAAAACAATTTAGATGTGTAATTGGCTCTCATTAAATAACATTATTTTCTCAGTCCAATGAAGGGAATTTATTCACAAAATAATAACATCAGAAATAAAGAGTTTTAAAAAGAAAAAGAAATATAATCCTGAACATAACCTATTAAACTAGAGGTTTCGAGATTCTAAAGAGAATCCTCCTGGCACTAGACAAATATTAGCAAAGAATATACAGTGTTCGAAGTCTGTATGTTTATCTTTTTAATTAAGATATTCTAATACTCTAGAATTGGGGCATTGGTTTTTTTTTTAAAGGATTTCCTATGAAGTATAATCATGCAGGTGAAAAGTGACACATGGGTTATAGAAAGTTTGCCTCTCTCCTTGTGGAAAGCAAAGTGTTTGTGCCTGACTTGGCGACTCCTAGAAAATCTGGAAGAGAAAACTTAATTTTACCTAGGCAGTGACTGAGAAAAGGCTAATTTTTTTTTTCGGAGTTGAAAATGAAGGTCCATTACTGGAAACCAGAAGAGATTACAACAGCAAGGTCCTAGCCATGCATAGGGGCTCCTAGCTTCTCCCTCCTCGTCCCCACAAAATTGTGTATAATTTCATCGGGGCAGGGGTGGGGGCTACCAACTACAGGATTTCTTCAGCTGTTAAGCCATTCCCTTTGCACCAAGAAAAAGTCTTCCCCTGCAGGCCTCCTCCTTTACTTGATTTATTAAATCTGGCTTCTCTGGGTTTAAAGGGAACTAAGAAATCTTCAACAGAATCAACTTGTGGAGTAGTAATTTGGTTTGTTTAGTTAATTATTGTAACTCTGGACTTTGATATCCAGATGAAGGCTGTTCCGGTTATCCATTGCTGCATACAAGCTATCCCAAAACTCGGTGGCTTAATACAAGCATTTCATTACATCTCACGACCTTGCAGGTCAGATATTGGGGCAGGGTGCAGCTGGGTGATGTTTCTGTCCCACGTGGCATGACAAAGGTATTCTGCTGGCAGGTGAGCTGCCCTGGAGGGTTCAAGACAGCATTACTCTTGTATCTGGCACCTTGGCAGGGACAGCCAGGAGATTTGACTTGACTGGACTGACTGCCACAGAATCTCTCTAAACAGGTGGTCTCAGAGTAGTGAGAACATGGCAGCTCAGGGCGCCCAGAGACCAGGTGACCCCCATGGAAGCTGCAAGCCTCCTTGCAACTGAGACTCAGAAGTCCCAGAATGGTACTTTTGCTGTGTCCTGTTGACCAAGCAAGTTGCTAAAGCAAACCCAGGTTCATAGGGTAAAACATCAGACTTTACTTCTCAGTGAAGGAGTAAAAAGAATTTGCCTCAGTCTTTAATCTGTCATAAAGTCTGTAGCCATTGAGCACAGGTTGCTGGAAGCAGCCAATTAAATTTCTATGGTAACACAAAATTAAAGATTCAGACACTTAATCCTTAGCCTGTCATCCCAACCCCACGTAGACTTAATTGCAATAATTCTTGAAAAGGAGTGTGGTGTGAACGTTCATAGTAGCTTTTTCTTCACTCACCCCACCCCAAACAAATGTTGCCTCTCTGATGATAACCCTAGGCATGGCAGTCACTCAAGCACAGTCCTGACTCAAAGACTCCCAGATAGAGCCCCCCTTGGTCCCAGCTCAGAATCCCAAGACCTTGGCTTGCCTAAGAAAAAAGATGAAAAACATTACCAGCTCTCACAGTTTATGTCACTAAACTACTCTGTACTTATAAACAGAACCACCACAATTTGAGGATAATGAAGGGCATTACCTACTGCAGAACGAAAACCTTGATTTCTGGGATGAGGGGGAGCAAAGTTGTCAGTGGATGGAAGTTTCACTTATTTTTTGTGTGTACGACAAAAATAATACAAAAATAAATTTTTGATGTAAAATAGCAAACACTACAGAAGTGTGTATGTAGAACCTGAGAGAGCTCAGGTTTCCAAAACAAAATATCTCAGACTGAGTTGCTTAAACAACAATTTATTATTTTTTTCACAGTGCTGGATGCTGAGCAGCTCAAGATCAAGCTTCCACCAGGGTCTTCTCTTCCTGCCTTGCAGACATTCACTTTGTCCTCATATGGTCCTTCCTCTGAGTGCATGCAGAGAGTCAGCAAGCTCTCTAGTGTCTCTCCTTACAAGGACACTAATTCTATGGGATCAGGGCCCCACCTTTATGACCTGATTTAATTTTAATTACTTCCTTAGGGGCCCCCTCTCCAAATACAGCCATTCTGGGGTTTGGAGCTTCAACATATGACTTTGTGGGGTGGGGGTGGGGGGACACAGCTCAATTCAGTTGATAGTGGAAGTTCAGAACAAAATCCTTGTCACCTTCTACCTGCCCTCTTCCCAAAGGACTCAGATGTGACTCAAATGTGGTTTTGGAAAAGGGCTACTCTTGGCACACCTGAGGGTCCAATATACTTGGTAGCTCCCTTAAGGATTCACTGCCCCAGGTCCAAAAGCACTAAAAAAGATTTTTTAAAAGCAAATTCAGTGTATTATATGAAAATATAATCACCAGTCCCTTAAGTATTCCATTCATTTTATAAAAACATAAAAGTATATGCTGATTTAATTCACCTATAGATTTTTTCAAGTTATAGTTAAGAAACTTAGACATCTCCTCAATAGCAATTTGAGATTAAGGACTTAAATAATGACCAGATTACTCGGGAGTGGGACAGTGTAGATTATGTTTGAAATATCCTGATGGTAGAGGGTAGGAACATGGGAGTTTCATGAGGGGTATCAAAAACATGATTTAAGTCACCCCGCTTCTAGTACTACTCTAGACTCCAGTAAGATTAATTGATTAAGTAATTAATTAAGATGAGCTTAATAATCCTGTAACTGAGTCATGCCATTAAATCCTCAACCTCTCCTTGGCTGTGCACACCCAGACTTAGAGCATGTGGCTGATTCATTCATTCAACAGTTCACTGAGCATCTATTGGATGCCAGGAGCCTCGCTAGGTACTGAGATATCAAGTTCAAATAAGATACGGTCTTCGCCCTTAGGATGTTTAAAGTTAAGTAAGCAAACACAGAATGAGTTAATAGTTGCAGCCAAGAGGTACTGATGTTAGAATAATGGCTGGTCCAGGGTATGGAGAAGCATAAAGCCAGGTGTAGTCAATCAGCCTCTTGGAGGTGTGTTTACAGAAAAATCAACTTCTGATTATTACTAATGAATCAACCAGATAATATTTTCTTGTCCGGTTATTGCCAGCCTCTTAACTCACTCCCATATGTCTCCAATAGGAGAGGCAGAATTTTACTAAAAAGCCAGCCCTGTGACACAAGGAAAGCCCCCTTTTGCCTCAAGTAAATAAACAAAGACAACTTTGGGCTTTGTTTGACAGCAATGGATGTATTTTCTGGCGGACAATGTACACGCATAAACGTCAAACACTGCTTTAACAGTGCATTGAAAAGCGGCTCTGCAGGCATGCCCATGACCATAGCGGCTGGCCACTCCTGACAACGGCCTGGAATGTGAAATTGGAGGCTGATAATGAACAAAAGGACACGTCAACTAGGAAGTTAGTGTATAGAAACACTTTAGTGCACAAACATAGCATTAAAATACAATTCAGCTCTACAAATACCAGGGGGGTGATAAGTCCGCTGAGGTCGTGAGTCAACTTTTCAGGCAGCTTTTAATGATTAGATGCTGATTGCGATCAGACAAACCACCATTGTTTAATGCTTCTGATTCCTGCCTTGTGCCCTCTTATTACATTCGAGTCACAAAAATTAGAAGGAATTATGGCACTTGTTTGTTTGTGGGCTATTTTAACCCTGCTTCTAGAGAAACAGAACATTATGCTGCGGAGTAAAAATGTCCTCATTTAGGCAGGGACTATGTGGGTGACTGGGGCGCATACTGTCCTCGACACACTACGCGATAAGGCTGGACCAAGCAGCCGTCATTCCCATAGGTGGTACAGGAAACTAGGGGAACTGGCCCCACTATCCAGCCTCTAATGGTGCAGTTACAGAGACTATGGTTCCTAGGTCAAGGAATGCAAGATGGCACAGTGGCATAAAAACAGATCGGGGCAATAATCTACCATAATAACCAGGCGAGTGTTGAGCAACTATATTTGAGAAAAACCTCTGCTAGTCTGATGGAGAGATGGAGGATGGAGAAATTTATACCAGTGGAGGTATTCCTCCAGTGTGCAGGGTTCGTGCACCCAACCACATGGAGTTCTTGTTCTAGAGAAAGATGGGATGGTTTGGTTGATTAAGTAATTGACCAAACCCAAGAAAAGCATAACCAAGCAGAATTCCAGGCAAATGTGTAGATGTATATGATTGGGTGGCAGTGGGACCAGCACTGAACTAGATCACTAAAAGTCCCAAGCTCTGAAGAGTTTGGTGATCCTCCCTCCCATTATGCCATACATTCATCAGGAAAAACGTAAGAGCACCCACTATCATGACTTCTCGTTCAACAATGAACTGAAGAGTCTAGACAGTGCAGAAATGCAAGAAAAAGAAATAAAACACGTAAGAATTGGAAAGGAAGAGAAGAAACCTCTCAATAGTCACAATCATACAGATACGATTTTGTATGTAGGAAATCCAAAAGTAGCTACAAATAAATTACTTGAATTAAAAATGGTTTCACAAGGTTGCCACCTGCAAAATCAATGGACGAAAATCAATTGTATTTCTATACACCAGCAACAAACAGGAAATAAAATTATTGGAAAGACATTATCTTTTAAAGATATATATCATCTTAAAAATACACTACTTATTTTGATACTATAGTATCAAAAATAGCTTTTAAAACCTAGGAATAGTAGATGAGTAATAATTCTACCAGAAAACTATAAGATATTACTCAGAGAAATTAAAGAACAACAAAATTAATCAAAGGATACTAGGCTCATGGATTAAAAGTGCTAAAACTGTAAAGATGTCAATCTTCCTAAATAAACCGTAACATCTTAATTAAAAGGCCCTTTAAAAACATTTTGGTTTCAGTAAATCTTTAAAGTTTTCATCACAAGAAAAAAATTTTATAACTATATACAGTGACAAATATTAACTAGACTTACTGTGGTCATCATTTCACAACATATACAAATATCAAATCATTATATTTTTGCCTGAAACTAATATAATGTTATACGTTAATTATGCTTCAATTTAAATTTTTTTAAATAAAAAAATTGGAGTTTTTAAAGAATATTTGAAACCTAGTGATCTGTTCTAAAATTTATATGGGAATACAAAGGCCAAGAGTAGCCGTGATACTTTGGAATAAGAAGAAAATGAGAGGACTTGCTCTGCCAGAATAGTGTAATATTAGTGCAAAGACAGAAAAATCGAAAAATATGAAGCAAAATAGAGAGCTCAGAAACCAACTCACATCATATGGCAAAAAAAGGAAGTCTCTACAACGAATGGTTCTACAAAATTGAGTATCCATAATGGAAAGAAATCAAGCCTTATACATAAAAATCAATTTCAGATGGATTCTGGAAACAAAGAAATAGCTCCTATAAGACCAACCCTCCCTTAGATAAAAACCATAAACTTCGGACAAAATGTAAAATACAACTCTCTCAATGCCTGCAGAAAAATCCAAAGCAAACAGAAACACAAGGGGACACACTTGGGTAAAGGGTACAGTACTAGGTGAGTTTCCCATTTTTTTTAAACATTTTTTATTGATTTATAATCATTTTACAATGTTGTGTCAAATTCCAGTGTAAACCACTATATATATATACATATATATACACACACATATATATAAGTTCACGTATAACTGAAAAATTGAGTTTCCCATTTTTTACAGTTTTTTGCTTATAAAATGTCCTGCACAAGCAGACATGAACAAGAATGCCTATAGCAGCCAGGACACATGGTTTAAAACTGGAAACAACTCACATGCTCATCAACACAAGAGTATAAGCAAACACACTGTGGTATATTTGCACAATTAAATATTGGACAGCAGGTGAATAAACTTAGATATGCAGTAACACTGAATCCAAACAATATAATTAAATAAAAAAGTTCATTAGTAAAGATTATATACAAAAGTTTTAACTTATACAGACATCTAAAGTTAAAACAGATGAAAGGAAACATACTTTTTAAGGGATACACATAGATGAAAAAAACTATGTAGCTAAATTTTAAAAACCAAGGGAATGAAAATGGTTAATTGGATTAGGGGAACCAACTGCACAGTTTACTGGGGAGATGATTTGGTTTAATAAAGGTTTACTGGCAGATATTATTTTGGGTAGTGGATTCATGGGTACTTGTTACATGATTAAAGAAATCAATAAAAAGTCACTGATGGATGTGAGAGTGTGTCATGAATCAGGAATTGTGATTAAACCAATTTTGTGTACTTGGATTTTACAAAAGAAAGGTAGAAAGAGAGGGATGAGGGGAGGAAGGAAAGAGGGAAGGCGAGATTGTGGGTTGGACAACTAAGATTCGGGGAACAAAAAGACTGAGGTTAGATATTATTGTTATAAGGTTCCCTTTTAGCAGTCCTTGGCTATCACAGAAAAGGTAGAGATTGGGTTCACTTGGCGCTGGCAATTGTTCAGTGTTTGAAAGGGGAAGCCCAGGGAGTGCGGGATGGTGAGTTGCAGCAGGACCAGACCCATGCTGACAACCACAGGAGCCAGGGGAAGCCCGGCTGCCAGGCACCAGGACTGGATGTTGGGGTGCTGCCTGGTATTGGAGAGATTACCATTGGGCACTCCCTGGCAGAGGGAGCGGGGCACTGAGTGAGTCACAGAAGGCTTGAGGAGGTAGGTGGAATTGAGAATCTGAGTCAGGAAGGGGCTGAGCCTTCAACTGGGACTTAGAGAGCAGGTGGTGAAGAGCCTCAGTTTAGTTCAAATCCAATTTCTTCTACTTACAGTTACGTGACTTTGGGCGAGTTACTTACTCATCAGCTGTAAGTCTCGGTTCCCCAATCGCAAATTGAGATAACCCTTACCTCATACAATTTTCCTAAACATTAAATAAGATAGTGTATGTAAAAAGGTATGGTATCTTAAGAACTCAATAAATGATAGTTATAATCAAACTGCTCAGCAAAGCAGACCCATCCTTAGATAGGAAACTGAATCTGGGAGGGAGTAACACACAGGGCAGGGTGATATGGAGGCTGGAAGGAAGGACAGCCAGACAGAGGGACTTTGTAAAACCAGAAACATGGCTTATCCATCACCCTGCTGGAGTACTTAAGGGGTACTCCCTCTCTTAGGTTTCTTCTTCCTCAAAATCAACTAAAGCCCCCACGGTGGTGAAATTTACAAGCAACCCCATCACACCAGAACCCAGTCTCCTCATCTGAAAACTATAGGTTTGAAGGGTTTTTCATTACACAGGCCCCATCATATGCCGACTGTCCCCTTCTCTCCACATTCATTTCTGATTTTGTTTACGGCTAGCACCCACCCACTTACAAAAACAAAACCAAACAAAACAAAAAAACCACTTATCCTTAGAGAAAAGTCAATCCTTCCATTGCTTTTACGGGATTCCCCTGATCTGAAATCAGTATTTTGTGAAGTCATCTGTCTTGGATTATTCGTATTGTCTTTTTTCCTCTAGGTGTTCTATTCTGTGGGGGCGAGCGGGGTGAGAGGGAGCTGTTCTTCATTTTGTTCTTGCTCTGTCATCTAAGTAAATCTTTTGAAAATGCCAGCCTGTGTGAGCACTGCTAAGGATGAATGAAGAAAGGTGTTCTCATAATTGATCTGCATAGTCCCAGTTTCCAAGTATGGCAGGAGCAGTGAGGATAAAGGGACAGAAATCTCAAAGGGATGAACATTTAGCCGTAACCACTCAAGGGCCACTCCTGCAGACATTCATTCTAGCCATGACTACTTGACTTAACTCCTCATGCCTTGGGCTGTATGTGGACTATGTGTTTGGGATTTTTTCCGCCTTGTGGGGGCTGATGCAGGTGGGACTGATAAAAGTCCAACCAGGGAACCAGAGGAGTGGGATTAGGGAACTGCAACAAAAGCCTGCGATTGACTTTTGTCAGTTTGTTCATTTCCTCCTTAACAGGACAAACAGGCTGCATTACTTTTCTATGCAGGATTGAAAGCTTATGAATTCTTTCCTTGCAATTGCTTAAGACCAGAAGTCCAAAGTTCTACCTACAGTTGCCTGCTCCCAGTGCTCTAGATGTGACAACTTGGCCTCTGTACTCTGAAGGCATCACCTTTACCACCCTGTCACTTCTACCTGGTCACCTCTCAGTACCCCACTGGTTTGCTTTCTTTGCTGTGGTTTACCACCTCCATGGTTCTAGAAAAACGTGAGCCATCTGGGTTAAAGTCCAGTGACTGAGCGGAATGGATGGAGGAAAATAATTTAGTTCACTCTGATCCCTTGTCTTCCACTGGGACCCAAATATTCTCCCCTCTTTTATGGAAAAGAATTGGAGAGAGAGGAGAAGAAGAAAGCCAGTCAGTCTGGTGTTGCCAAGGTTTTTTGGTTTTGGTTTTTGTTTTTTTAATTCCCCAACAACCTCATTGCTGCCTCCTAGTGAAAGTTTTAGAATTAAAAAAAAAAAAAAAAGACCATTTTTACAGGGCGGACTGAAGGTGGAAAAAAAAAGAAACTGAATTGACACAGACCACTAAACTTTTTCTGAGAGAGTGTCTGCCTCCCAGTTTCTGATTAGACATATTTGCGATCACAGATATTCCTGTGGCCATACGGCAAACACTGAGCCCATGCAGGCTACTGATGGAGGTACACTATTCGGGTGCCCACAGTCAAGAGCTGGCAATATAGAGCCATGGAACGGCTAATTCTGTTTCAATTTATTTTTCCTTCACTGTTCATTCACACAGACTATTCCCTTTTCTATATCTTTTTTTTTTTTTTTAATTTTTAGGTCAAGAACAAAAATACAACATTCTATCAATTCAAAATCTGTGGGCATTAAAACTGAATTTACGTTTTACATAAGAAAAAGAGGGAGCAAGAAAACTTATTGGGTGAAAAGCTCAACTAGATTCAGGCAAGAGGTGTGAAGGCTGGTTAATAACCGCAGTGCATGTCTTCCTTTCAGGCAGGGCTTATAGTGGGGGAAGGCTGCAGGCCCAGAAGCCTCATCCCCTAAAAACTAAAACTGAAAGCCAGATCTCTCTCCTGTTTTGAAATGTGTGCAAATTTTCTTTGGTGAACAACAAATGAGCACACAAACAGCCATTCTCTCTTTAAAAGGTGTGGCAACACCTCTTTCCCCCCACAGTTCGATGTTCTTGGACTTAAGAACTTTCAAACTTGGTTCATTCAGTATCACTAAACAGAGAGCACTGCAAAATTCATAAAACTACATCCCAGGAAGCTTACATTGCACATATAAGCATACATTTCAATTACATATGCCAGCATTTCTTTTCATGGTAATACGGTATTGCAGTTGATTTTTAAACTTACATTTGAAAAGAATACATAATTTAACTCACCAGTAGAAAATATTTTTTTCTCAATCCTTATCCTTTTGTACATATCAAAACAATTTTCAGGATTAGACTCAACTTTATTCACAATGTTCGGTGAATAACAGTTTTCATATTCTGCATCCTTATACATATGTTCTTTGTATGACAGTGTATAATATTTTTGTCTCAAACCTTTTATACAAGTTAGTAGGTTAAAAGCTCAGGGATGATAATTTTGTAGTTTATCATCACAAAACAGTATATTTAATATTCTAGTCTATATAATTACACCTGCTAGGGTTTTAACGTTGCTCCATCCAGAGTCTGTGAGCCACAGAGTGTTTTTATAGAGCCTGTAAAAGAATATGGTCCTAAAGAAATCAGTCCAATTGTTTTAGCCATGCAAGGGAATAACTGATATAAACATTTATAAGCGTGGTATCCTAAGGAAAATAGACATTTCCATGACTTTCACAGCTGATTTGCATTTCTATATGCCACCATAGCAACTAAAAGTAATAATCATTATTTTGTTAAAATGAGCAATAAAACAAACCTAACTTTTAAATAAATCTGAAGGCCTAAAAACTTTTTTTTAAGTCCATAATTACAATCAGTGCTCTGTGTCTGTATATGTGTCTGTGTATAAACTGAGCATGAATTGCAGGGAAGACTTAAAGAGTTAACTGATTACAGAACTTCTTAACTTGTACACACCACATGGCTAGGTCAAATCCAAACTGCCAAAGGAAGAAGGCAAGCAAGTCCTTCCTGAGGGGCAGGCCAACTTGTGAATTAAACCTCCAGACTAATCATAAGTGTGCTGCAGCGTACCAAGAAGTGAGGACAATCTCCAAACAAAATCATGCTGTTTGATTTTTGCATTATGTCAAATATTAAAAACAAAAACTGCTCCTATTAAAGAAAATTGTGCTTAACAGCATGAAAATATGTCAGTATAGAGTGACTGGGATGTTTTACTTTTGTCTTTTAGAGAAACGTTTTCTACTTCAGAACACCATCACCTTATCGGTGTATTTAAGTGAGATACTGTGAGTTGCCTGTACCTGAAAGAGATAAGCATATGGATGACTCTGATGACTAGAATAGAAACAAAACAAAACCCCAGAATTTTAAATGATATGACAAGTCAGACAAGGATGCCTACTCTCAGCCTGGGCTAGCTCCTTTACGGAGGGGTTGCCAAGGGCACGCTCAGTCCCTCCTCAGTTATTTTTCACTCCACTACCTCTAACTGGGTGTTTCACCAGTGCGAGAAAATTCGGGAAGCATCTGTTGCAAGTAACATCTGGACCTCCAAGGAGAATGAGGAATGTCTTGCTAGGGAAAGTCTTCAACATTTTCTAGGGTGCATCCCCTTTTCCTCCGAATCTTACGAGGCTCTCCATCTCCTCGTGAGCGCCTCCTTCCTCCTGGCAGAGGATCCCAGAGTCGCGACCAGTGCTGCTCCGGCCGGCCAGGACAGCCAGGATGAACTAAGGGTTGCCAACGCCAAATAGTGCACAGACTCCCCGGCCCGCTCCGGACTCTCCACTCGCCGAAACCTGCTCTCCAGTGAAAAGGGGTGGGAGGAGGCGTTTGGGGGATGAGGGCGGAGGGGATCCTCGTTAATTCGCGGTCCTGGGGGTGTGGGAGCGGGAGGAGGCTCCGCTGGTCCCTCCTCCCTCCTGGAGTCCTGGGCTCCACCTCCTCCGCATGCCCCCAGATATACACACACTCAGCCGCGGCTGGACATGCACACCCAGCGCCGGCTCCGGGCGCGCGCACACGCAGGTAGCGACACTCACCTGGGCCCGAGCTCACGGCTCCTGCCTCCTCGGGAGCCGCGGCCTGGGCCGGAAAGGGGCCCACTGCGCTGCTGGAGTTGGGGAAGCGGGAGCACCCCCAAAGCGGACCTGCGAATTGAGGTGATGGCGCGTTTTCCTTAAACCCCCCTCTCCCCACTCCTGCACCTCTGCCTGCTCGTCTCCGGCCGGAGAAGCCTGGAGAGGGGGGCCCCGGGGGCGGTGCACACGCGGGCGCACTCTCCTAGGCGAGCGCCGCGAGAGGGGCGCAGCGGCGCCGGCGCAGGAAACTTGGGCGAAGTTAGTTGGAAGTGCCAGGCCGCGGCCGCGAGGAGCCAGGAGGGAACGCGGTCCGTGCGGGGCCCCCGCGCAGAGCCGAAGCAGGGCTGCCCCCCACGCCCGGCGCGCTCCGGGAGCTTGAGTCGGCCGGCGCGCCAGGAGGGGCTTGGAGCCAGCGGAGCCACCGGAGCCAGCATGGCCCGGGGGACGGCGAGACGCGGCGCCTCGGCGAGCCGGGAGGATTTCCTTTGAGGCCCGGCGATCCCAGGCTTGCTCAAGCCTCATCCAACCTCCTTCCTTGACCGGCAACCGAGAGGAAGGAAGACCCACGAGGCAGGTGCTGGGGCGCGGACGCCCCCCTCCACAAAAAAAGCCCCAGCCCACTGAGGGGGGGTTCTCATCAGCACTCCCTGCCTACCCCGAGTGAGGAAGATCGTCTGGTGCTGCTGTATTTGTATTTATATGCATTGCTGCGCTCTGCGTTCCCGTGGTGCGTCCGGGACCCTCCTCCGGCTCCCCCCTCCTCTTCCTCCTCCGGGGCTACCTCCCCTCCTCCCCCACCCCCATCTGCTACTGTCAAATGAGAAAGTCACCGAGGAGAACCCAAACACTCCAGCCGCCGAGAGCCCCCTTTGGCACTTGGCAGCACGCGGCAGCTGATTCCTCGGC
Source organism: Camelus ferus (assembly GCF_009834535.1). Taxonomy (NCBI): domain Eukaryota; kingdom Metazoa; phylum Chordata; class Mammalia; order Artiodactyla; family Camelidae; genus Camelus; species Camelus ferus. The sequence continues at coordinate 37,600,908 of NC_045709.1, forward strand.
TCAACTTGGTGGAGCCTACGCGACGCAACTTTTCGGGCTGCTGTGCATTTAGGAGAGAAAAGACCGAGGAGGGGGAGAACGTTGCCGGGCGGCGGCCACCTGCGGGGAGTTCGCAAGCGAACGCAACTGGAGAGGAAGGACAAAAAGAAAGCAAAGAACAAACTGCCACCGCGGGGTGGGGGTACCGCCGAGAAGTTACCGTGCCCCGGAGAGGATTTTCCCAAGGGTTTGGCCGGAGAGAGCAGGGCGGCCCGGGGCGCGGCGCGGCCCGGCGCTGGTCCCCTGGCCCCCTCCTCCCGGACAGGAGCGACACCGGGGTGCGAAGTGGGGCGCGGCGAGCGCGGCCGGCCGAACGGGTCCCCGCGGACAGCAAACATTGATTTCCTCCAGGCCGAGAGCGACGGCCCGGGCGGCGGCGGCGGCGGGCTGCAGCCGCGGCACGGCGAGAGCATGTCCAAGCCCGTGGACCACGTCAAGCGGCCCATGAACGCCTTCATGGTGTGGTCGCGGGCTCAGCGGCGCAAGATGGCCCAGGAGAACCCGAAGATGCACAACTCGGAGATCAGCAAGCGCCTGGGCGCCGAGTGGAAGCTGCTCACCGAGTCGGAGAAGCGGCCGTTCATCGACGAGGCGAAGCGCCTGCGCGCCATGCACATGAAGGAGCACCCCGACTACAAGTACCGGCCGCGGCGAAAGCCCAAGACACTGCTCAAGAAGGACAAGTTTGCCTTCCCGGTGCCCTACGGCCTGAGCGGCGTGGCCGACGCCGAGCACCCGGCGCTCAAGGCGGGTGCCGGGCTGCACGCGGGCGCAGGCGGCGGCCTGGTGCCCGAGTCGCTGCTAGCTAACCCCGAGAAGGCGGCCGCCGCCGCCGCCGCGGCTGCCGCGCGCGTCTTCTTCCCGCAGTCGGCCGCCGCCGCAGCCGCCGCGGCCGCCGCCGCCGCCGCCGGCAGCCCCTACTCGTTGCTCGACCTGGGCTCCAAGATGGCAGAGATCTCGTCGTCGTCGTCCGGCCTCCCGTACGCGTCGTCGCTGGGCTACCCGACTGCGGGCGCGGGCGCCTTTCACGGCGCGGCGGCGGCGGCTGCAGCGGCGGCCGCGGCCGCCGGGGGGCACACGCACTCGCACCCCAGCCCGGGCAACCCGGGCTACATGATACCTTGCAACTGCAGCGCGTGGCCCAGCCCCGGGCTGCAGCCGCCGCTCGCCTACATTCTGCTGCCGGGCATGGGCAAGCCTCAGCTGGACCCCTACCCCGCGGCCTACGCCGCCGCGCTATGACCCCGCGGGGCCGCCTCGCGAGGACCAGTGTGCACACGTGTACATATGTATAGGTACGAGCTCTGCGGCCTCCCCACGTGCCCTCCCTCGACGGGGGCCCCGGTTTGTATGTACATACGATGTATAGGTGCCAGGCGGAGGCCGAGATGCAAGTCGGGGCGCGAGTGGCCGAGCGCGCGAGTGCGCGGGCGAGTGTGCGTGTGAATTCACAGGATCATTTCAGACTCGCACTCCGGCAGACAACTTTAAAGAGGGCGGTTGTATCCGGCAGCAGTTGATGTTTGCTTTGCACTTCGGAACCTGTTGCGTTTTGGCCCACAGAGGTGGAGGAGAAACTTTTTGACATGTTGGGCTCTCCAGTTTTCTTTGTTGGAAGTTTACTGTCGGTTTTGTTTTTGTTTCCCATTATCATTCCTTTATTATTATTCTTTTCTCCTGGTCTGTGTTGCATGCACTCTGTTCAAATGTTAGGTCTGAAATGGTTGGCGCAAGGGAAAAGCTGATCTGTGTCATTAGTTTCTTGGACCGGGATGCCTCTGAGCAACCTTGCTCCCTATTTGTACTATTTGAACTTTGCAAATCTCTGTTCTCTCAAGCAGAACCCCCAGACCGGATTCATTCTTGACCAGTGACCGGCTCGAATCTGGCCTTTTGTGTGTGAGATGATCACGGTTTCTTTTGTTTATCATGCCATATGCAAATCAGAGCAAGAGCTCTTTCTTCAGAGCAAGGAATGCAAACAAGAATATGTGTGAGATAAAAAGTTGTCAATTGGATTTTATACCTTAAAAAAAAAAAAAACAACTTGCTAGAAGTCTCCCAAAGTCCACTCGCTTGGATTTCTGACACAGTTTACACAGAAAGAGAAAAGGCACTGTTCCTATTTTCCTCTTGTGGCTGAGTTTCACCTTAAGACTGTAAATGTGTATATGTCCTTGAAAGCATTACGTCTGAAAATGTGTTATTTGCGTTGCCCTAAATTTGAGTCGGTTTTAGACTCTAAAGCATTTTGAGCAAATGTCAAAGTTAACTTTTAAAAATTGCGGGACTATTTCAGAATCGCAATTTTATCTAAGATTAAATCAGACTTTTTTGTCTGAGTGGTAATTATATATTTATTATTTAGCAAAACTGGAAAAAAAAAAAAAACCCAGAGTTGTTTTGACAGATGTCTCTCTTCAGCTAGCATTTCTCCACCAACTCAAACCGTTTAAATGTGTTTTGGAGTTCCCTACCTAATTAGTTTATTTTTTAGACCACCTGCAATTCATTTGCAAATTATGATAAATTTCCCTCTAAACACATTTTAGAGGGAAAAAACCTCATTTATAGTTTTTTTTGTTTCTTTTAAAATGTATATATTTTGACTAATGTTTGTGAATGAAGTTGGCTAACATGTATTTAGTTTCATTTTGGCTTTATGTAATATAAAGTTTTAAAAAGTTTTTAAGTATTGGTTTTAACCTTTATGTGTAAATGGTTTCCTTGTGTGATCTTCTAATTTAATATTAGACGTCTAAACTATATCTGTAAATTAGAATCTGACTATCAATCTGTTCATTTTTTTTGAACAAAGAGTTTAAATAAAGCCTGAACCAGGGAAAAGAGAAAATCCTCTATTTCTTGTTGAGTTCCTAACAAGATTTTTATCTGAATTGCCCTTATGTGCCTGGTCCAGGTGAAGTGTAAGGTATCCTCCAAAGGCAGCCTTTGTTTCACTTTTGAATAGATTTACTAGGAAATCTAAATCAAACCATTGTTATTCAGAGCCAAAAACCTGATTTATCACATTTTTAATCGTGAATAGGAAAGGAGATAAAAAAAAAAAAACAAACAAAAAACCAAGTAGTTGTATTATCTTGGGGGGAAAAAAGGCATTCATGAACCAGTAGAACAGAGCCCATTGAAAACATCCAGACCGTTCAAAGCATTTCACTAGTTTCCAGTAACATTTTAAGAGGAGAAAGTTGCCTGACCACTTTATCTTGTTAGTAGGAGAGCCCTACCACTTAAATCAGTGTAATTTGCTCATGTATCTTTGGCATATTCCTTATTTACACCCTAAGATTTTATTTGTAAGGATAATGACTGCTAACGACATTGTACAACTTTTGGCCTCTTTAAAGCTTTATTCTGTCATGCTAGTGGCATTAAAACAGAAATATAACAAATTCTAATGGAGAGGGTTAAATTTCTAAGGCTAGACAAGTTTCCACCAGAGGAAAGTTGGAAATCATGAAGGATTTTAATTTTGGAACGCCAGGAAGAAAATCAGATGAAAAAAAATTAACTGGAGGGAGACCTTTATTTATGCCCTAACAAGATAGAAATTCTCAAGATACAAGACTCAACTAGTCCTAGTTTTCCCACTGACAGAGACCGTCTCTGGAGTTCCATGTCTTTATAAGCGACCCAACTCTTTAAAGTCATTGTTTTCCCCCAACGGAATAATATTTTAAGAACCATGAAAAGTTTTGGAAATGTGAGAAATAGGCTCTGCTGGTTTGACCCTGATTCACTAATTAAAACGATCCCTCTCCTGTTATTCCCCGAGCTCTTTGCAATATTATAAGTTAATTCATATGGTTCTGAGCGATTATGCAAAACTAATTTGGACTGTCCAGGGGTAATTATCCCTGACACGGTTAATTAAATCCTTTCAAGGCTTCGTCTTTCCCTTTTGTAGCAGCCCATCACTTCACAACACGGAACTTCCTGCGGCTCTCTGGAAATCACCCCAGCCCTAAATCTTCGTTACCTCCCTGAGCCTTCCAACTCGGCCCCACCGGCTCGAAGATTCCCCGCCCCCTCCCATGCCTTCCCCTTTTCCTAAAGATCAGCGTGTTTTGGGAGCAACGCTCCGGAGTTTTGATGGATGCGAAGACTAGAAAGATGTGGAGGGAGAGGGGAAGGATGCCGGGGGGGGGGGGGGGTGGTGAGCACACAAAGTCACATCGCCAACAGATTGTGCGGCTGTTTGAGAAGTCCACAGGCCCACAGGGGTGACTAGTTTATCACTCCTCGGACTCCAGTGGTCTTGCTAACAACTGGCACCTGGTGAAAGTCTCCCTCCAAGTTAGACTGTGCAGAAAGTAAGGGGGAGCGACTTGGGGGCTAGAGGGCGTAGAGAAAGGGCCGGGTGTGTGCGTAGGAGTCAGAAAGTGACCCACAAATACAGCGCTGGGACTAGGCACAGAGCTGCCGCCGCCTCCAAATTTCTGGCTATATCCATCTCTCTCTATTTTCTCTCCCCTCTCCTTCTTAACTTCTTTTTGCTCTTCTCCATTTCCGTTTCTTTTTAAGGTTTAAAAAAACCGCGACATTCATTTCTTAGATTGTCACGGTTGCTTAAGGGCTTTAAACAAGCCTTACATCCGAGGGGCCAGGCGTGTTGCCCTCCGGCTTTGGGCAAACAGGTGGAATTGTTCTGTTGGAACCATAAGCACCAGAGCTGCGGGAAGCTGCCGTGCGAGGGATGGCTTCCGGGGAGCAGTGGGACTGGCCGCTGCTGTCACTTCATTTGACAATTTCCTCCTCCCCTTCTCTCCCCACCCCACCTCCCCTCAAGAAACTAGGACAAAACAGCGCAGATCTCCCTTTCACCCCCAGGCTCTCGGTAGCCTAGGCTAGGGGAGCAGAAGATGCAGAGAAGATTCGGCCGTCTTCCGGGAGCAGATAGGTACCGGCGCGCCAGCCAATCAGAGCGCGGCTCTGCCGCTCCGGCCGCCGCCGCACCCTCCAGGCGAGTGAAGTTCCCGCAATCTCGCCCGCTCTGCCGAAGAGTCCGTGTTTTTCTTGCGCCCACAGCCCTGCGGAGGCAGGAGGAGCACCATCCAAACTTTATTAATCTCTCCCCGTTCTTTTTCCCTCAGCCTAGTGCATCTCAAAGGTCAGCCCTCTTCTTTTAAAAGACTGATATTATTAATTCGCTGACAATCCCTCCACACCCCCCCCCCCAATTCTTTTTCTCTCTCTTGAAGGAAAAAAAGGGGGGAGGGATAGTGAAAAGAGATTTTTTTTTTTTTTTTTTGTCCTTCAGTGGGAGCGTTTAGACAGTCGAGGAGGTTTTGTCCGGGAACAAAACGCAGGGTTGGGAGGTTTTGTGAGAGTGTTGTTTGTTGAAGTGGAGCTAAGAAAAAGCGGCGGCTTTCTCCTCATTGTGAAGAAACCAATCAGTGGTATTTGGAAAACTGTTAGCATTGTGCACTTCTTCTGTGTCCATTGTGAGGCGTTTCTTTTCACAAGGTTTTTTTTTCAGCCGATCCAGCTGGCCGGAATGAATAGCGGTGCAATGTGTACACGCTTTGTCCCTCCGGCCTTCAAGTAGCCCCCATTGAATAGACTAAGTTGACACTGCGTGACAGTGAAACAACATAATAAAAAATACATGAGCCCCTGAATAGGAGCAGGCGCATAAATAAATAAAATGGGTGACCAAAACTGGATAAACTGAATGACAAAACGGTGAAAGGGGAACAAAAAGATATTTAACACGCTAGATTAGCATTAGAATGCGATCTACAAGGCAGAACAATTGATGAATAGGTTTACCGGCCAAGAAAGAAATGGACTAAATGCCCTTTGAATAGATATGCTTTTTGCAAGGGCTTTGAATAGATATGCTTTTTGCAAGGGCTGAAAGGGAAAAGGTAAAGATGAAGCTATGCAAATGAGCGGGAGAACTTTTTATATATATTCTTTAAACACACACACACTGCGGGAGGAGAGTGCTGCCTCGGGGTGTTTATAGAAGCAATAATTGCCATTATTAGCATTGTCTGCCACAGATAGAAATTGAACAGGTTGGGATAATACAGGGTAGCAGTAATTATGCTTCTAATTAATTGTCCTTTCCTACTTGAAAAAAGAAAAAAGGAAAGGAGAAGTAAAAGTTATGCAGAAGTTATGTTTCCTTGTGTCCATTCGCCCAGTGTTGGAATCCGGGAAGCAGCAAGTCTGGCAATTCCAAGAAGCATGCTGATTTTAGAACATTCCAGGGAGCCAGTCCTTAGACTCTGGGTTTGGGGCCTGGTTTCCATTTATGCTGCATTTTGGAGAGTCTAATGCAGTGTCTGGTACATGGTGGGGGCTGAATGAATAGTTGTGGAATGAATGAATGAATATAAATTTAACGGAGGAACCCTGACATCCTACAGATGTGGGGGAGGGGAATACCAAGAGTGGCTTTCGCCTTTCACCGCCCCACCCCCTCCTTATCTAGGGACTTGGCCCAGAAGAGAAGGTCGTCACCACGTTTTTGAGGATTTTGCCTTCAGCCTACCTGGGCCGCTGGCAAAGATGTGAAAACCAAGCAACTAACGACTAATGCCCCCCATTCCATCTCTGTCCTCACCCCCAAATCCACCCCAAAGCCAGAGCTTGTGAGGAGCCCCACCTGACTGCGTAGAAATATTGTACCCACCCCCACCTTAAAGAATTAGAATACACTTAAAGCGTAGCTCTTTCTCTCGGATTACTCTCCTTTATCACCCACCCCTTTAATTCCCTTCTGACTGTAAGCCTCTGACTGAAACCCACGCGACACGGAACCTCCGGGCTGAATTGCCGACGGAGGCAGGGCGCGAACCCGCGGAGATCTGGGCTGTGCTCAAGTTCCCTCCGCTGCCCTGGAGGCTGGAGTCGGTAACCTGGTCAATTGTTTTGTCTTCGATAGTTGGTCGCCAGGCCTGCCCGGCCGCTGGGCCGCCCAGCCGTCGAACTTTCCAGCGGCTTTCAGCGCTGCCCTAACTTAAATGAATAATGCAAATTATAGACGGCCCGGCTGACAAGTCCCTGCGAGCGCGCGGAGGCTCAGAAGGCGCTCTGAGCAGCAGCTCTCCCCACCTCCCCGACGGCCGACGGGAAGCTGGGTTTTGAGAAGCAGTCACAACTGCTTCTGAATCGCTGTAACAAAAAGGGAGGGGGATAGAATCCCAAACTCTAAAAGCAGTGTTCTCCCCCTCCTGCCCACTTTTTCTTATTTAAAGAAGCAATTGATCCTTACCAAGCGACCGGGGACCGCGCATAAGCCTTCGCATTATTTTAAAGTGTAACCGGAGCCTTCACGGTTTCAGCTTCACTTAGAACATGCAAGTTCCTAGAAATTGACAAGTCTGAAAAACTTGCAAAGAGCTCTATCCGGATAAACCCATTAGGAGTCACTTTGAGGAGATAAAACTCACAGCGATTCGGGGTGATGGGCATTTGTAGGGAGACAGCGACCTGTTGGATTAGGTTTCCAGGTTCAAGGTGGGCACTGGGCCTTTGGCCGCCGCCGCGGGGCAGAACAGGGAGGTCGTACCCACGAGGCAAAGAGTTCAATGTCCTCACTTTTGTGACACCCCCCCCCCCCAGCTCTCCACCCTAGCCTCTCACTGCATGCTTTGTCAGGTAGACTCCATCACCCTTGCAGTGGCCTCCCCATCATTCACACTTGATTGGAGGAAATAAAATCGGCTTTGGCTTTTTAATTCCTTTTGAAGATGTCTCTACCTGATTTCTACCTCCTTTAGGCTCCTCGCTTGATTGGGGGATGGGTTGTTTAGGGACTTTTTGACAAACAGAAGAAGTTAGGTATTAATGTTACCACCCATTTGCTCTCCTTGAATATATTGATTATCATATTAGCCGAGGACTTGGAGACACATGGCCTATTATTCATTTCAAGCCTCTAGGCAAAGAATTCTCCTACTGAGATCAACCAGTAAAACCAGATTTCTTAAGGGAAATTACGAGGTCGTCTTCAGACTCTTTACGGAAAGAAATGACTGGATTGTCAATTTCACTTGAGCACCCTCCTCTCTACCCACTTTGCCCCCACCATTTTATTTCGGGATCACCCCAAGGTAATTAGCCACTGGCAGAAAGCTTAAAATCCTAAAAGGAGAGGTGCAGCCTAGGATAACAGACACCAAGTGAGGCTTTTCAGATCGGTTGCTCCACAGGGGCTACCTTTTCATAAGGTCAGGAGTGGAGAGAAGTCTGTTTGCAGAAGAGGGAATATCTTTAAAAAGGCTCTTAGTGGTGTGTGTGTGGGGGGGCGCGAGTAGGTAAGCTTCCTACATTGTCACCACCGTGACATTCGCAGGGACCCTAGCCTGTCCTCCATGGAGTCCCCTGCAGGTACTGCCACTGAGTTCAGGGTACCCTTTACACACACACACACACACACACACACACACACACACACACTCCTGGTTTGGAGCGGACTTGGGTTTATCACCATATGGTAAACCCCGGGCTTGGGCGTAGTCTCCGAGATTCCGACAGACTGGAGATCTATGAGGACAGCAGGAGATGCGGGAATTTGTGTGCAATCAGAACCGCGCCCAAACACACACGAATTCTGCCCAACAAACGTTTGCGCACCCGCTCTCCCTCGCTCTCTCCCACTTGGCTGAAGTTTTGTTAAGGGTGTTTGTTTTTAACTGCATCATCTAAATGGCGTAGATGTCCTTCCTCTGCCTAGACCGGCTCAGTGACGAAGAGTGAGACAACGCACGTAGAGCCCGGGAGAGAAGATGGAGAAGCACCTCAGGGAAGCCCTGGAAAAGGGGGTGCAAGAAGGGAGCTAGGGAGGATAAAAGAAAAAAAAAAAATCAGAAAAGAACAGAACTGCAGCACTAGTGACACTCCCTCTTGCCCTCAGGTTCAACACCTGGGGAAGGCGCTGCCAGGGCTGATGAGCGACGGGCCACGCGGAATTGCAGGAGGAGGTGAAGGACCTCAGACCTTAGCCGCCCCCAACCCTAACTCCTCCGCAAGGGCCCCGCCGATTTAGCCCCAGTTGAGAAAAGAGACTGCCCGGTTGAGGAAGGAAAGCAATGGGAGGCGATGATCACGCGGGCTCTGGAAGGTTCCGCGTGGAACTGAGGGATTCGGAAGCCCGGGAGAGCCTTGAATGTCCCCCTACCCTAAACTCCGCGATCCCTTCTTCTGCGGCGGGAGCCACTTTAGAAAGATGAGTCTCTGAAATTGGGTCCGATCTCTAGCCCACGATTTTAACTGCTGCAAACCCACAGTGGAAAACATTTTGCGCGTCCTGAAACTTTAAAGAAAATCAAATCACAATTACTGTAAGACTTTAGAAGGGTCTGTGCCCACGAGGGACTGTGCAACTAAAGCTCCTTTTCCTTCCCGGGAAATTTGCCCCTGATAGACCCTCTGGACTACCCGGAGCTCCTTCCCAGCTCCAGGGGTGAGGCAAGAGCCTGAGGCAGAAATGAGGCCCTTCGCCCATCACCCTCCTCAGCCCCCACCCCACCTCCCGCTGCTCGCAGAGGGGGTGGGCGGGACAAAGGCACCGACAGCTTTGCCCCAGACCAAGGCTTCCTTGCGCTTCCAGAGCCCAACTTGCTCTTCCTCCTTTGCAGGGACTCGGTTTTCTCCTGCAAACCTAGACTGGAGTAGGTAGTTAGAACGGCTGATTAATATGTATCCGAACGGACTGTTGAAGGCCGCGTGAATAAACATGAGCCCGCGGCGGTGGCGGCGCCCACCGGCTCCCCGCCGCCTCTCCCAGCGCTGGGGGACGGAACAGGCTAGGCTCACATTCCTGATAGGCGGGGACCTTGGTCTGTGAGAGCCAACTGGTCAATCTGCGCCCCCATGCTTGGGGCACATCCCAACCTGGGTGCCCGGAGCATGGCACAGATCCTCGCGCACTTACTCCCCAGGATCTGTGAACAACGCTTTCTTTCTTCCTAGAAAGCTACCTCGACTTCTGTTACAGAGGTGCACACTTCGGGAATCTGATGGGGGCGTGAAGAGTGTTCGCTTCATTCCGCGAGTTTTGGGCAAGCGTCACCTCTGCGCAAAACTGGGGAACCCTGAACTTGCCCTCGGGTGCGGCGTTTGGAGGTCGTGACCCACATGCGGGAAGGAAAACGTCGAGCTGCGGATTCCAGCAAGCGGAAGACGGTGGTTTTATGTCGATGAAAAGATGCGCGGCCGCAGGTCATAATTACCCACCCAGTGCACTTCCAAAGTCCCCATCACCTCCCACTCGGAAAAGCCGCCCTTGGGCCTCTTTATCTCCCTGGAGCCAGGGAGTCTTGCCTCTGGCAGCTGTGGAAGTGACAGAGCTGAGGGTACATGTAGGTCTCGCAGGTTCACCACCGCCCCCGCCCATGGCCCCCCACGTCTGTCTCCGCTCCTGCACACGCTGGGCCACAGGCCTCAGTCCGGCCTGAATCCGCGCCCGCGGCCCAGCGCAGACCTGGGGTTCAGAAGGAGGATTAGCCAGATCCTGGCCTCGATGGGCCTTAGGCCTTCCTCCAGCCTCAGACTTCCGCAGCTGCGTAAACGCCAGCTCCACACGTCGCACCCAGGCTGCCACCTTCGCCCCAACCTCGGGTGTAAGCAAAGCACAGCTGGCTTCCGCAGCCCCAGGACCGCGAGCTCCGCGCAATGTCCCTGAGGGGCGCAGAGAAGCGCGGAAGGGTGAAAAGCGCTTTCGACGACCAGCACGCGCGGGTGGTTTCAGTGGATGGGGTAAGCTCCCGCCCAGGGCAAGCGCGTTCCCAGGAGCCTTTTCCGTAGAGCTTGTCCGAGGTTACGAGAATGCGGCCCACAAAATAAGAGCAGGGTTTATCTTCCTGCTAAAGCTTTGGGGAGATCAAGCCCCATGTTTCGATCCGATCACACGACAAGAGGCTTTATCGAAAAGTGTTCCCTGAAAACTATGACTTTCCTCTGCTATGGGCTTGGAGCATCTATTTACCCGTTCGCCCCTGCCTATGTCCCGGGCCGCCTTCACCAGTGAAGTGGATGTAAAGGCCGCTCCAGTCCCCGACTGCTCTTTTTCCTGCAGGAAGAACAGTGGCTAGTAGTTCTAGGAGGCAGGGCAAGCCTTGGAGTATTCTGGATGGTTCTGTTGGCTAAGGAATGCTCCCTGCTGGGAAAAGTCTCTCAGGAGGAGATCTGAAGTAGGTGAGGAGAAGGGACCGGGGGGCCTGGATTAAAAGATGGGAGGCAAAGCTGGGACATAACGCATCTGGGAGAGATCTCACATACGATAGCGAGGCAGAGAACTCTTAATCATTCCGGCGTGGGAATGAGCCCCTAGGAGCAACTGCTATTCCTGAGCTCCTATTTTGTGCCAGGTGAGCCTCTCAGATGCCCAAGGCCAGGAAGCATCATACTCTGTGTGAATGGCGCCCTCTAGAAGCCTATTTCCCCTATTTCTCTCTCACCTTCCAGAAGAGTATTTCCTATTTACAGATGAGGGGGAGCTTTCCGGAGGTGAGTAGTGGAGCTAGGACTGTAGACCGTATCTGCCTGCCCCCCGGAGCCCAAACTCTTTTATTCACTTTGCTGCCTTTCATCCCCCAACCCCTGTCTAAGGAACGAATCTTCCACAATCTTAGCAACAGTTAAGACTTCCTCCCCTGACATCCTTGAAAATCAAAACTGCAGCCCCTTGATAGATTGCTGCTTCCGGTGTACCCCCCTCTCTGAGTTGAAATCCACTCTATCATGACTGCCAGCAGTTGGGTCTGGGGATACTGTGAGTGAAGATTAAATGTTTGTCCCACTTTTCTGCTTTAACAAACCATCAGAAAGCCTTTCCCCTTGAACCACAAATGTCCAGTGGCAAAGGCTTCTGGCTTAATATGACTTTTGAAAAGTAGGAGAAACCCTGCATGCAAACCCAGCTGGTGAGCAGACTCTTCAGATGGTGACTCACCATTTCTTCTCTCTCCCTCCTTTTTCTTCTCTCTCCTTCTCCTCCTCGTTTCCTCCTCCTGCTCATAGTTCCTCGTGGGTCTGCTGACATTTTTCTGAGTTCTGGTAAGCAAAACTGTGAGGAAACCCTGGTGTGATGCTTTAAATGCTTCCTTGTTAAGGTTTGAGAGGGTAGAGAGCGGTGCTGTGCGGGGCTTAGAATTCTTCTGGCTCCACCTAAGGATCCAACAGAGGAACAAAGGAAAACGATCCTAGGTTCGCCACGTTATCTCCTGTCGTTCTCCAAGGTGCTCAGTGCTAATGAGTGAATACCTTCGCCACCGCCACCACAGCTACCTACCCACCAGCTCCGTGTCCACAAACACTGCCTTCTCTCTTGTGACTACAGATGAACAATCCCTGCTCCCCGCTAGTGCCAGCCTCTCTACTGAGGCACAAAACCCATCCCCTCTCTGATAGACAGCCTCTCAGATGCCCCCAGTGATCCCCACTTCCTAGAATTCAGGCTTTTGTGTTACCCTCTCCCTTTGAGCGTGGGCTAGAGCAAGTGATTTGCTTCTAACAAGTAAAATATGGCAGAGTGATGGGATGGCACTTCCTGATTAAGTTACGAATACAATGACTCCCACCACCACGACCCCTTCTCTTAGCTCTTGCTCTGAAGTCAACCACCAGTAGAGTGAGTGATGTGGAAATGGATCCCTCACACAGTCAAGCCTGGAGATGAGGGCAGCACCACTGACACCTTGATGGCAGCCTTGGGAGAGATACTGAGCCAGAGGCCCTCAACACGCCCCCCTGGAACCCTGCCTGACCCATGGGAATCATGAGATAATCAATGGATCCTTTTAAGCCATTAGGTTTGGGGATGATTTGTTATGCAGCAAGAAATAACTAATACACCACGTGACATTCTAGATATGGCTCCAGAACATCTTTCCCCTTTTCTCCTGCAAAATCAAAAATTTCCCCTCACTACTGAATCATTCTTGTCAGCATTTTTTTTAAAAAAATGCTATCATTTCAAAAAATGAAAACAACTCTCATGACCCCATTTTCTCCTCAAGCTACCATACCATTCTTTGTTTCCCTTTACAGTGAATTCATTTAAAAACAAAAGATGTCTATATTCCTTAGCTCTAATTCCTTGATTCCTCTTTTCTCTTAAATTTCCTCCAGTAAAGGTTTGTCCCCTCTGCCCCCAACACCTCTCCATCAAAGTCTGCTCTGATCCAGGTCACCAGTGACTTCCTAAATCTAATGATCAAAGTCAGTTCTCATCTACTGTGATCTACAGCATTTGATGGAGTTGGTCACTCTCTCCTCCTCAAAGCTACTTGGCTGCCTGGGCACCACACTCACCTGGTTTTTCTACCTCCTCACTGGACATTCTGCCATTTTCCCTTCCTGGTTCTACTTCTCTCCAATCTTTTATCAAGTTTTATCAGGAAAGATAGGAACTCATTCAATATTCTCTGCTATAGACTGAATGTCTGTGTTCCTCTCAAATTCATAGGTTAAATCCTAAAGCCCAATGGGAAGTGACTGGGTCATGAGGGTGGGGCCCTCATGAATGGGGTTAGTGCCAAGAGATTTCAGAGAGCATCCTTGCCCCTTCTGCCATATGAGGACACAGTCAGAAGATGGCTCTCTGTGAACCAGGAAGTGGGCCCTGACTAGACACTGAATCTGCTGGCAGTATCAGTCAGTATGAGCAAGAGTAAGCTGACACAACATGTAAGCCCTTAATCTCAGTGGCTTACCACAACAAAAATTTATTTTTGCTCCAACATGGGTTAGCAGTGAGGACTGCATTCATCCAGACTGACAGAGATTCCATCTTGTCCTATGATTCCATCTTGACTACCTCAGCAGGGGAATACAGCATAACAATCACACACTGGCTCTTAAAGTTGCTCACCAAAAATTATACAAATCACTTCTCACAGTTTTTGAGTCAAAGTAAGTCTCATGGCCACACCAAACCTCAAAGAGGGCCCAGAAGTATAATCCTACCATGTGCCTAGAAGGTAGAGAACCAGAAATATTTGATGAACTGCACTACTGACCACTCCAATAGCTTTTATGTTAAACATCCTCAATCCTAAAAGAAAACATTACCAGCTGGGCACCATTCTATTAAGAGACAATGTTATCTGGGAGAAAATGTGACTAAATCACCACTGACTTAACCAGTGGTCTTTTTCCCTTCCCTAATTGAGAAGACTTCCCATTGCTTCACAAGTACAGCCAACTTTGGGAAAGTCTTGTGATGTTTGCAGCCCTGCCTTTCTTCTCAGGCTTTGATTGAAAAAAAAAAAAAAAAAAAAGGTCCACCTCCTCTCTGAATACACAAATGGATCTGCTGCTGCTGAGGATTTCTGGAAGGTCCAAAACCACACCACATGATTTTAAACTGTACTTCTGCAAGGGCTTTAATAGAGTTTCTTATTTCCTGTGCTTGTGTAAAAAAAAAAAAAAAAATAGGAGGGGGGAGCAAATGGTAGCCCCAGCTTTTCCTTCACATCTTTCCAATCTTATCTCTACCTTCTCCACACATAGACGTACATTAATCCTTATACACACATTAAATGGCTCTCTTTTAGGACCTTGTATTATATTCTCCTACCTTTGTCCTCCCTCCAAAGTCCTACACATCTTTCAAAGATCTGCTCAAATTTTATTTTTTCCCCCTAGATCTCGTACTCTGCCAACTGTTGATACCATTTGGGATTTTTCTTCCCCTTCTGTTTTTCTTTGTATTTTTGTTTTTCTATTAGGCATTTACTGGCTTAACTGAATTTAGTGATTCTCTCGCTTTGTCTGGATTGACAAAATTGTGCAAAAAGCAGAGGTATCTTACTTACCTTTGTATATAACACAGCCCTTCTCCTTCCCTCAGTGCCTAGCTCAGACTCTGGCCCTCAATAAACATTTGTAATAATTGACTCTGCCCTGGGTTGGAGTATCTCTTAACACCTTCTGGACCTGCAAACAACTGGAAACACTGGGAGTTTAATCACTCAGTGTTCTCTTTTCTTCTGCTCTTACTATGTGGATTCTCACAATGAGCTCTTCAGTCACTTTAAATCTAAATGCCAAATCTACTTCAAAGACGCCTAAAGCTTAGCATTTAAACACTTAAGTCATAAATCCTCTGGGCTCATATCTTGTCTTTCTTGTCCATGTCTTGTGGAGCATATAAGGGACTGAACGGAGGAGATCACTCAACACACAAAGCAAGAAGAATCTGTATTAGCTGGGGTGATTAATGTGAGCTGCTATAACAAACAGCCCCCAAATCTCAGTGGCTTAACACAATAAAAGTTTATTTTTCATGCATATCACAGTTCAAGGCAGGACATTTGGCTCCTAAGTAATGACTCAGGACCCAGAATTTTTGCATTTTGTTGCAAAGCTGTCACCTAATGCCTTCTGGATTCTCTGCATCTAGCTGACTGACATGCAGAGACAGCCCATGGCTCTTGCAGGGATTTTACAGCCATGCCTGGGACTTTGGTTCACATTTCTATGGCCAATGTGTCAACCTGATTACAAGGAATTCTGCGATATATAATTTACTGGTGTGCTAACACAAAGAAAAGAAAGCTGGTGAACATCTACCTTGTTTCTTCCAAGAAGAAAGGTATTTCTTCACTTTACAATGTCGAGACACCGCTCCAACACTTCTCAGAACAGGGAGATAAAAATCCATATAAAGGGAGTACAGGGAATTCCACCATAATGACAATTAACTTCTACCCCTCTCTATTTTCCACAAAACCCAGAATTCACTCATGCTCCAGAAAAAAAAAAAAAAACAAAAACAAGAGCTAGGTAGAGAGCCTCTTCCATCAGATCCTGCTCATCTCTTCCTGAACCCAGGCTACAAGAAATGTTCTAAAAGAGTGGTTTCTCTACCCTGGCAAAGCATCAGAATCAGTGTGAGCTTTTGAACCATTACACTCAAACGTCTCTGAAGATCTATCGAGTAAGAATGTCCCAGAACTAGGGCTCAGGCATGTATGTCTCTGAAACTTTCCCCTGATGATCTGGTACACACCCAGGATTGACAACAATTGTTCAGACCTGAGAATAGAGTGTCCAGTAAGACCCACAATCAGATCATGGTAATGTTTTATTCTGTAGTAAAGTTTTATGAATTTTCTTGGCAAATAAATAAACAAACAGAAACCAAAATATCTTGCCTCTCAATTCAGTTTTTTTTTTTTTTAATTATATTAGTGAAGACAACATGGTGGAAATGAAAAAGAACAAAACTAGAAGCCAGAAGATCTGGTTCCACACATTTTCATTTATGTTACCTTGGATAAGTCACTTGCCCTCTCAGAGTTTTTGTTTTCTTATCTATTAAATGTCAACATCTTGACCTATCACCAGTCTTCAGCATAGATGAGTACTCTCCCCTCCCAAAACACTTTCTTCAATTTGCCTCCAGGATCCCACTCTCTCTTGGCTTTCCTCCTGTCCACTCCTTCCTCTCTCCTTTTTCTGGTTTCTCCTCTTTTTGCTAGCTTTAAATGTTAGGGTGCCCTAGGGCTCAATCCTTGGGCCTCTCCTAGTCTCTGCCAACACTAATTTCCTTGGTGATTTTATTAGTTTTCTATTATAGCATAATAAACTACCACAAATTAAGTGGCTTACAAGGACATTCATTTTCAGCTCATGGTTCTCTAGGTCAGAAGTCCAGGCATGCTACGGCTGGGTCCTCTGTTCAAGGTCTCAAAAACTGAAGTTAAACGGTCAGTTGTGATGAGTTCTCATCTGGAGGCTCTAGAGAAGAACCTGCTTCCAAGCTCAGTCAGGTTGCTGGCAGAATTCAGTTCCATGAGATTGTAGGATTGAGGTCCTGGCCTCTTGTTAGCTGTCAGCTGGGAGCTGCTCTCAGCTCCTCAAACCTGCCCATATTCCTTGCCACATGGACCCTGGCTTCCAACTTCAAAGCTGGCAGTGCAGAATTTCTTATGCATGGAATGCCTCTTGCTTTAAATTTCTCTCTTCTTCTGTCTCTATCTGCTAGAGCTAGATTCAAAGGACTCATGGCATTAGGTCAAGCCCATTTGATTATCTCCTTTGAATTAACTCAAAGTCAACTGATTAGTAACTGTTATGCGCAAAATATTTGTGCCCCACTGCCCAGCCAATTTATATGTTGAGTTCCTAACTTCTAATGTGATGGTATTTGAAAATGGGGCCTTTGGGAGGTAATCAGGGTTAGAGGAAGTCATGAGGATGGGTCCCTCATGATGGTAATTAGTGCCCTTATAGGAAGAGATGCCAAAGACTTTCTCCCCCACAACCGCCATCCTCTCTCACTGCCATGAAGGGACACAGGGAGAAGTGGCCATCTGTAAGCTTGGAAGAGAGTTCTCCCCAGAAACTGACCATGCTAGCACCCTGATCTCAGACTTCTTTTCTCCAGAACTTCAAGAAAATAAATTTCTTTTGTTTAATCCACCCAGTCTGTGGTATTTTGTTATGGCAGCCCAAGCAGACTAATACAGTAACTTAATTAAACCTGCAAAATCCCTTTTGCCATACACTGTAACATAATCACAGGAGTAAAATCTGATCATATTCACAGGTTCCTTCCACAGTCAAGGGGAGGAGCTTTTTAAAAGGGCTATATCATGGTGTGATGTTAGAATTCCATTTACCACAGTAACCTCATCTAGTCTGATGGCTTTAAAAATCATTCACACGTGATTCTCAAATTTATTTCCCCAATCTAGACCTGTCCCAAAACCTAGATTTATCTAACTACCTCCTAGATATTTCCACTTGGATGTTTACAGGCACCTCAAACATCACATAAACGCAACCAAAGCTCAGCATCTTCCCACCCAGACTTGCTCCTCCCATAATCTTTCCCATCTCAGTGAGTGGCAGCTCCAGCCTTCCAGTTGCTCAGGTGAAAAACCTTGGAGCCATCTTTGAATCCTTCTTTTATCTAATATCCTAAATTTCATCAGTTGGGAAATTCTCCGGGGTCTAGCTTTAAAGGTCCAAACCATCAGCATCTCTCACGTAAATTATTGCAATAACCCCTAACAAATCACCACTAAATGTAGTAGCCACTTAAAAGAACACCCATTTATTATCTCACAGTTGTGCAGGTCAGTGTTTTGGGGGTTTAGCTGGGTTCTCTGCTCAGGGTCCTACAAGGCCGGAATCAAGGCATCAGCTGGCTTGGGCTCTTATCTGGAGGCTATGAAAGGAGACTCCATTTCCAGCTCCTTAAGATTGTTGGCAGGATGTAGTTGCTTCTCATGGTTTCCTATCCACAAAGAAGACCAAGTCCCTTATGCACTGCATCTCCCTGCCTTCTCTTTCTGCCTCATTTCTCTAACTCTGGCTGAAGAAAAGTCTCTGCTTTTAAAGTCTCTTGTGTTTAGATTGCACCCATCTGGATAGCCCAGGACGATCTCCCTATTTTAAAGTCCATAACTTTAGTTGCACCTGAGTTCCTCTGGCCATGTAATGTAATGAATTCCCATGTTCCAGGGACCATGGATGTGTGTGTGTGAACGTGGATACAGTGTGAACGTGGCAGGATCATTCTGCTTGCCCTAGCTCCTAAACTGGCCCTGCTGCTCACATCTTGTTCCCCTGCAGCCTGTTCTCAACACAGCGGACAGACCTGCAGTGACTTCCCATTTCACTCAGAGCAAATTCACATCTTCACCATGTGCCACGTGCCCTACACAAGACTCCCTTATTCCTTTTCCGAGCTTTATTTTTCTCTATAGCACTTTTTACTATCACAAATAGCAAATATTTGATCTTTCTTTATTGCAAGCACTAATGAAAGCCCTATAGAGATTTTTGTCCATTTTGTTCACTGCTTTATCTCCAATGCCTAGACCAGTGCCTGACACACAAAAGGCACCCAGCAAAATCTTCCAGCTGATGGGATACATGAGTATAGAATGAGGACACCTGCCCTACACAGAGGAAATGTGGGTTGGGGACTGGGGGCAGGGGGTTGGACCTTACATCTTATGGGGTGCCCTCTATTTGTCAGACAAAACTGTAAGCTCCATGAAGACCAGGCTGGTGTCACATCAGAGGACCCAGCACAATGCAGATTCTCGCTAAATACTTGCTGAATAATGTTGATGTCACTGTGCTAGATTCTGCAAGTACCTTATCTCAGCTGACCCACCTGTGAAATATTATTAATTTCATTTGGCCACCTTAACCCTCTTTATAGAGTGAGCCGAGTGAGTCATTAGTGTGAGAGTATATTGATTTTGAGGGGTCTAAGTATTTCTGGAATGACACTTTGGGTCATCCAGTCCACCTTTACATCACATGCAGGCTTCCCTTCCACAGATGTGCACATTTTTAAAAGCATTTCTTGTTGGGAAGACAGCATGGCATGGTGGCAAGAGTGTGGAGTCAGCAGGGAAACCTCTGACCATCACCTCTGAGCAGCCATGTGACCTTGGGGTGGTTCCATAACCTTGCTAAGCCTCCGTTCTTACTTCTTGAAGTAGGGCTAATCATTGCACTTTGCGGGGATATTGTGAGGATTAAATGAGATAACAGAGGTGAAAACTCCCAGCAGAACGTCTGCTCCATGAGCAGGTACACAATAACGTGAGTTTCCTTCCTTCCTTTATGAGAGCCCAAATCCACCTCTCTGTGGTGTTTACCCTCTGACGCGAGCGCTGCTCTCGGGAGCAGTGGGGAATGAAACGGCTCTCTTCCAAACAGCTTTCAAAGGCAGTTATCGTGTTCCCCCTCAATCTTCTCTTTCTAAAGGTGAAAATGCTCATTTCATTCAACCATTCTTCATGAAAACTGGTTTTGATTTCTAAATGCACACTAGGTTGACAACATAGCTTCTGAACTGTGCTAAGTGCCATGGAGGCAGGCTTTTTTTTTTTTTTTTTTTTTTTTTTTGCCTTTTTAGTTCTTGGTGTACCCCCAGCACCTGGAAAAGTGCCTAGCACATAATAGGCCCTCAATAAATATCTGTTTATAAAAATGATGAATCTACAGAAGTGGTCTGTATTGTCCTTTTCTGGGCATCATTCTGCTTTTAATGCCAGCTGTCCTTCTCAAGTCTCAATGGGTTCTAAGTAAAGTAGAAATCCAAACTAGTTTTTTAAAAGATAATTTCTTGGACAATACCCTTAAGGTTTCTCAACTAGAAAAGTTGAAGTCTGTACCACACAATTCCCGGGGACCCTACCGATTCTATGTTTTGGTTGCTGCCACTTGTTAAAAAATTTAAATGTAACTCTCATAACGTAAAACTCACCATTTAAAGTGTACAATCCAGCGGTATTTAGTATATCCACAGAGTTGTGCAACCATCACCACTGTCTCATCCCAGAACACTTCCATAACCTCAAAAAGAAACCCTGTTCCTCTTCGCAGTCAGTCTCAATGCCCTGGTCCTTTCCCTGGCAACCACAAATCTACTTTCTGTTTCTATGGATTTGCTTATCCTGTCACTTTTATAAAAGTGAATCACACACTCTGTGGCCTTTTGTGTCTGGCTTATTTCATTTAGCATAATGCTTTCAAGGTCCATCAATGTCACATGTTCTCTTTTTTATGGCTCAATACTATTCCATTGCATGTATATATCATATTTTGTTTATCCATTCATTTGTAGATGGACATTTGGGTTGTTTCCACTTTTGAGCTATTATGACTAATGCCTCTATGAACATGTATGTACAAGTTCTTGTGTGGATTTATGTTTTCAATTATCTTGAGTATCTACTTAGAAATGGAATGGATGAGGGATAGGGTAACTATATGTTTAACATTTTAAGGAACTGCCAAACTGTTTTCCACAGTGACTGCACCATTTCGCATTCCCACTTGCAATATATGAAGTTTCCAATTTCTCCACATCCTTGCCAACACTTGTTATTTTCAGTTTCATTGATTCTAGCCATCCTAGTGAGTGTGAAGCGGGGTCTCACTGGGACATTTGGTTTGGTTGTCTCTTCTAAGTCCAAAAGTTTAAAGATGCTCCTTTCAAATGTCCATGTCATCCTCTTTGTCTTCATATTAACCATACATTTGTTAAACAATTTTAAAACTTAATTTCTGTTTCCAACTTGCATGACTTCCTTGGAATAACAAGTTTGTTAAATGTACTCTCTGCCTAAAATAATGCTTGCTTTTGTCATAAAAAAGAACTAGTTCCACTCTTATAAGTTATGCCTCAGTCCTAATCATACATTAGTTGAGGGTTTTTATACTCAACCCTTCCTCACTCTTCAAGGTTCTGTGGATATAATGTGTCCTGTCAGGGTCTGTCTACGGAGAGGTCTGAGTTTCTCAGTGTGCTGTGCGGTTCTGGCTACAGGGAGATGCTCTAAGTCAAAACTGAGATGCAGGAGGACAAAGAGGTACCATGACATTTTCATCCTCTCATAACTTCTTGTAGAGATAAAAGTCAAGCCTTGGTCAAATAATCCTGGACCACAAATTACACGGTGGGGAAAGGTCAACCAAGGACCACACACAATTAGTATGACACAGTGGCTTTCAATCGGGACATTTCTGCCCCCCCAGGGAGCATTTGGAAATGCCTGGAGACATTTTTTGGTTGTCTGCTGGCATCTAGTGGGTAGAGGACAGGTGCGTCGCTAAGCATCCTAGAATGCACAAGACAGCTTCCAACAACAAAGAGCTATCTGGCTCCAAATGTCAACAGTGTGAGGCTGAGAAACCCTGGTGTAATAGGATATCAAAGACGGCTTGTCCTAGCTTTGATTTCCAGCATATTTCACAGGCTTTAGTTGACCTATTTGGTTCAACTAACTGAACTCTAGCTGAACAACTAACTCTAGCTGAACCCAGGTGATAGCAGAGAACAGATTTTCATATTTCTATTAACAAGCAGTACTCAAAATTCCAACGGTAAAATTAAAAGAAAAGAAGAAAAGAAATCCCACCAGTGACTGCAGTGAACTCTAGCCATCTATGAAATATATATTGATAGGTTCTGGAGGGTAAGTGCAGACGTGTGTGTGTGTGTGTCTGTGCGTGTGTGTGTCTGTGTGTGTATTCTATGCAAAAATCACTGCCATATAAAGAAGCGTACCTAGACAAAAAAAGGAAAAATATACAGTGCATCTGGCATCTAACAATGTTTATATTCACAGCTACTCTGTGTTAATTCTGCATGATTTTTCTTAAAGAGAGCTCCCAGTTGTAGAGACTTCACGTCCCACAGTCAGTCTTCAGAGTCCGAGATCTTAAACAGCAGAACTTTCTGCCTTTCCCCACCCACCAGCTGCAGACCTGCTTATAATTCAACCTGATCCACCCCTGCTCCCGCCCACTGCACACCAGCGTGGTCTCCCCACTCTTCCTGCTCCATGGATTACCAACAACCTCGATTTAGCAAATCCAAGCAATGGTCAGCTCTCGGCCCTTGTGCTGCTCAACCCTCTGTTGCATTTTACACAGTCGCCCTTTCCCGCCTTCTGGAACCTCTCTTGGCTTTCAGGACACCGTGCCCTTCTGGTTTCCTTCCTCCCTCTCTATCTGCCGCCTGCCTCCTCAGCTGCTTCTCCTCCTGCCTCACACCTCTTCTGTATCTTCTCACTTTCTCCCTCTGCAATCCCGCTCCAGAGGATCTTATCTGGTCCCACGGCTTTCAGTGCCACACAGATCCTCAAGTCACCAGCCTCGACGTGTCCCCAGGACTCTGACTCGCTTGCCCAGCATTCTGCCCGACTTTCTCGCTCTCTGCACATCTAAGAGGCATCACATCCAAAACTGCACCTTTGACCCTCCCCTGCCTTGACCTGCTCTCCCCTCCGGCCCTTTTCATCGCAGGGAGTGAGACTGTCAGCTACAGGACCTGGCTGTTCAAGCCCTCAAATCCTAACCGTCAACCTTACATTTAATCTCTAGATCCAAGTCCATTAACAACATCTCTTGGCTCTTTTTTCCAAACTTATCCAGCATCTAGCCACTTCTCTCCAGCTCCAGTCCCCTCTTACCTGGTCACTGCTGCAGTCTCAAACGAGTCTCCCTGCTTCCTCCCCGCCCTGCTGTGGCGCACAGTCACTGTCAGTCGTGTCTAATCAGATGCCCTGCTCTACTGGGCACTAGCACCCCCTTCTCCGGCCCGACTCCCTCGTCTCTCCTGCTTGGGCACATGCTCCAGCCACCCTGGCCCTTCCCTGACTTGGACACACCGAGCTCAACCTGCCCTGGCGTTTGTACTTGCTGTCCTCTCTGCCTGGAAAGCTCGTCCTCAGGATCTTCTCGTGGCTGACTTCTCACTGTCGCCATCTCTTCAGAGAGGCCTTTGCAAAGCAGCCAGCTCGGAACCCACATAAACTTGTTTTAATTCTCTTCAATGTGCTTATTACTCTCTGATACATCCTAATTTATTTGTTTATGGCCTGTCTCCCTCCTACAATGGAAACTCCATGAGAACAGAGACTTGGTATGTTTTATTCACCCCTGTTCCTACAACATTGGATAAACATTTGTAAAAGTGGTTGGATGAATGAACCCTGGGGATGGGAAAACTGAGGCACAGGGTTAAGTCCCAAGGCCAAGGTACTACAGCTACAGGGGGCAGGGTTTGAACCAGGCAATCAGTCTTCAGAGCCCACAATCTATCTTAACTACTGTAACATCCTGCCTTTCTCCACCCGCGGGCACAAACCTGGTTGTAACTAGAGCCCAGCAGGGCAGAAGAAAGGAGGATGGACCCAGGGTGCCTCCTCTGCCTGGGATCCAGGGACACCCTACCTGGAACACAAGGAGATAAACCCCCTAGTGGGGTCTGTTCTCAAATACTAGAAGGTGGGATGTGAGTGTGCTTGTATCCACTCCCATTCTGCTAGAACCGTCTTTGCACTTTTAAGACAAGCCTGCAGCTGACTTGGACCTACCCGCTCATCAAGGCTTTCCACGGACTCTGAGCAGATGTGAAAGTCATCCTCATCTTCACCCAAACTCAGAACCAAACAAAGTCCACCTCACAGAGAGCAGGGTACGGTACGCCACACGCTGCCAGTCTGGTATTTACAAGGTCCCCTCCCAAGGGCAGCTGGGGAGCCAGCCGCCCATCCCTGCTACACCCTCTGCCACCAGTGTCCCTAGAGAGCAGTTTCCTGTCCCTTCAAGCGGCACACACTTTCAGAAAGTGGTCTCAGGGGTCCCGAGTCTGAGGTGATTTGTTTTCGCTGCATTTGATGGAATATTGTGGCCTGTACTTCCCAGGGCCTAAGTCACTCCCTGAAGTCAAGTTTGCCTGTGGAGTGGCTTTCTCATACAGTTAATGTATGGAGGCACCGCGGGGGAATTGACTCTTGTTAATTTGAATAGTTCACAGTACCTTCATCCCACTTCACCCTCCACGGTTCTCCCCCTCTAGAGTAACTTTGTTTTCTTTCTTTCTGTCTTTCCTTTTCTTTCTCCTGATACCAGCAAAATAGAGCACTTCCACGTACTGCAGACATTCTCCTCAGTGTTGTCTGCTCAGCGTGTGACAATAGTAAGGAAGAATGAAAGGGTTATATGGATCCCTGGAATTGAGTATTTTCAAGCCCATCTCTTGGAGAAATTACTAATCATTTTAGCAAAGGTTAGTCATTTGGCATCTTTCAATTTAAAGACACATTCCTCCCTTTCAGATGTAATTTCTGTGAAATGGTAATAATTCGGCAGTTAGTAGAAAGAGCAGTGAAGTCATATATCAAGGTCACATTCCAGCCTCTAACATTTCTATTTCTGACACATAATAAAGGGCAAAATATTAATAAGAGAGAAATTCAGAATTTATTTTCAACCAAGAACTACTGAAAAAAGATTATTTTTTGAACTTTGTCTCTCTCTCTCTCTCTCTCTCTCTCTTTTTTTTTTTTTCTTTTTGACAAAGGAGAATGAGGACCAAACTACCAACCTCGGACACCTTGAATTAACCAAGAGTAGATTTCTTAACATAATGTCTTCTTATATGTTGCCTGGGAATGATTATTAGCAAGCTAAAACATACACAGGTGTAGGTACTTTAACCCTGGAATTTAAAAGTTATCGTTTAAATATGGAGAAAGTTAAAATCTTAGGTATATCAAAAAATTTGGGATCAACTGAGTTTTAATTAAATGTGTGTGTGTGTGTGTGTGCGCGCGCTTTACCTGTTCTTTGAAGGCTGGAGTATCCAGCAGACATTTACTGACAAGGGCTTCCCCAAATCAAGGGCTGAGGTCATTACTGGGAAGATCAGGGGCAGTATTTCAGTTGAGTAGAGAGACCCATGGAATAGCACACACTGTGCAAGTATATTCATATTAATCAAAAGACAACAGAAGATCTCAGAGTTGGAAGGGCCCTTAAAAGTCATCTAATCTCACCACCTTGTATTCAAAAAAGGGTCTACTGATAACTTGTTATCTTATGAGGGGTGGAGGAGGAAGGAGTGCCTCCCCAAACTGATCCAGGCTGCCTGGGTTGTGTGGTAGACTTCTCGATTACTTAATATTATCTGTTATCTACCTACGAAGACGTTTGATTACAAATAAAGCAGAATTCCTAAATGGGATTCTTGGTTTATGGCTTCAGCATAATGCAGAGGATTGAGAAATCTGAGTGCTGCTAAATTCAGATGCTTCTTGAGTAAGGAGGGGTTGGGGGCAGGGAGATGGTGATGCCCTGGAGACCTCAGCACTCCCTTCCAGGTTTCCTGCGGGTCTCGGGCAGGTGAACTTGGGCTTTGGTTAAAAGCTCACATCATCACTGCCCTCGTCCAACCAGAAATGACTCAAAATGCTGACAAAGTCTCCTGGAGCATCAGTGGTGCTCACCTCTGCGTGAGGACAGGTACAAGCTCTGCTGATGGAATTAATGACAGTGGACTGGAGTTTAAGCCCTTTTGTGGCCAAATGATAAGCAGACATGGTGGTTATAACTCCCCTGACATGCAGGGATCCTGCTCGTGAGATGCCCTCCCCACTATAAACACTATGGCGGGGTGGGGGTACATAGCTCAGTGGCAGGCTGCATGCTTGGTGTGCATGAGCTCCCAGGTGCCTCCCCAGTGCCTCCGTTAAATGGGGGAAAGAACAAAACAAACCACAGGGTCTGAGTTGTGTAGGGAGGATTTGGGCAGCTAAGTCCACATACCCAAGGGGGAAGTCCAAAGCTGTGTCATTTCCACCCTGGTCACATTTTGATCCATAGCGTTCTGCTTTTTGAAGGAAAGGGCCAGTTGGCATTTAGCCTGGTGGAACTTCAAGTAGCCACGTGTGCAGCACACACTGAAGGACACACGTGCCTCTTCTTGCTGATTCCTTTTGCTAGAAGGATGCACTCTCCTGATAAATGAAATCTGGGAACCTCTCTCTCCTCTAATTTGCATGAGAGAATTAGGCAGAGGGCCTACGATTTCGAGGGCTCTGGTACCATTCATCTGGAGCCACACAGCAGTCACAGGGCTCCATGTAGATAGCGCAATCACCACCACGTTCAACGTGGAAATTATTCTGTAATTGAACTCTATTAGACACTAAGGCTGAGCCTCCCTGAAGGAAGAAATCTGAACATTTGGAAACATTATCTGGGAAATTTAGCTTTAAAAAATATTCATTTGAAATATTTTGGTGATTTATTAAAAAGTACTTTCCCAGAAGTTTAAAATATTCAAAGAATGACCTGGATTCTTCCTTCCTGTTGATATGTAGGGATACATCCTAAAATATACACATTCTACCCTAATTGCTTAGTCATTGACTTTTCAGTTCTTTCTAGGAAAAGAAGTCAGACTGAATTGCACAAGAGAAAAGTCTAGGTCCCCAGCCTGGCTGCTTCCCAGCGCCTGGGTCTTGCATCTCCACTTACCTGCTGGACATTCGAACTTGGCTGCCTTGTAGATACCGCAAAGCTCAGCTGACTCGGTGCCTCAGTCCCCTCCTCTGCTCCCAAATGGCTCTCCCTCCCGATTTCACACTCACTGCCACCCTCCTTTCCTTTGTCCCGAGGAACCACGCGTTCCCGCTGCTTGCTGGGCATTCCCTCGCACTATCTCTCACACTCCACCCTTCCTTTCAATCCCCATCGCCCCCAGACCCCTGCCGCTTCAAGCCTGGCTGATTGTAACAGCCCCCTAACTAATAGCTTGCTGGTTCCCCCCTCCAGCTCACTGCTGCCACACTAATCTCCCTAAAACACCACTTAATCATGCCAAACCCTTAATTAAAAATCTTCATTATCTCTTCATTACCACCAGGATAAAGTCCAAGCGCCTTAGTTTCCTTCCACTCTCTGGCCTCAATCCACATTTCCAGTTTATTGCCCACCATCTCCCCACCGTCTTCAGAGACTCCGCTAACAATAGTCTAGTCACACCGTGCATCCACCTGGGATGGTTTTTCCAGCCTGTCACAGAGATTCCTGTTCATTCTTTGAGGCCCATGTCAAGTTTTTCCCCAGGCAACTGTGTCCCCCTCGGAGTTCCTAGAACACTCATTGCCCCAAATCATAATCTATCATAGTCAAGATCTGCTTTGACTACACGTGTCTTAAGATCAGGAATAGTTCCATATACATGCGTACATCCAGCCTCTCTCATTAGAATCGCCACCACCGCGCACTGCCTGCCACCCCCAATGAATACTAATTATGCCGTGATTTGGCTCTAAGATATTTGCAGTTTGACGGCCAAAGGAAATAACTGTTGCAGTGTGTCCACTGTGGTCCTTTACATTTGGGACAGCCCACAAGGGTGACTGGCTTGCCAGATTATAAGGGGAAAGTACTTGTTGTGAACCGGTGCTAGGTTAAATTCAACCAATCCCGAACAGAGATGAAGAAGGAGAAAGGCTGGGAAATCACGTGCAGGGAAAGACTGCACCCCCCCCCCCCATCAGGACGAAGCGATCCAGTGGGGGAGACCCTGGTGCACAGCTGGCGAATGGAAGGGAGGTGAAGGGAAAGCAGGTATGACTGTCTAATCCCCTAAAGTAAAACTGCCACCTGAGCGTTCAGACAGGTGCAGCGCTGCCCTTCCCCGCATTCATGCTAGACTCGCCCCGGAGTGAGGCACAGCGCCCCGGGCATGGAGGAGCCTCGGGTGATTCTCCTGCTCGTCTTTTGCATTTTAGTTCCAGTTACAATATAGATACCGTATCCCGAAGAGGCTTTATGGTTTTAAGAAAACAACCATGTAGTGTTTTCCCTGGTCTCCGCAGCCGGGAGTGCATTTCATCTCAAGGGCCTTGCCCTCTTGTGCTGCACCTCAGCTCCCCGCACCCCTTAGTGAAGTGCTCTCCTTGCCTCCCTGGAGTCCCGAGATTAGGCTCTCAAAAGCTCACATGCCAGCACCACAGGACTGAAAACTGTCCTTCGATCATTTGAGTAGAGAATGCTTCTTCCTGTCTTCCTATCTCCTCCCACTTTCCTCCCACTTTGAGGGGAGAAACATGAAAAAAATCTCCGATGTTTTCTTTCTTTGACCGTTCCCTCCCCCCATCCCCCGTTTCTTCTTCTCTTTAAACACACTTCACTTGGGAACAGGAATCTGGGCCTCTTGGGCTTTAGCATTGTTTCTGGAAGCAAGAGGTGCAAACGATCACCTCTACAGTCCGCATGACCCTGGGTACCAGCCAGAAGCTCCCCCAGGTCATCCGTGTCCCTGCTGGACAGCTGTCACTCAAAGGAGCCCGCAAGGATGAGCTGACTGCCCTCTGACCTATTGTCCCATGTTTCCTAAAAGGTCCTGTAACAGGACCTTTTTGATTGTTTGTTTCTCCTAACAAAACATCAATAATGGTATTTCAGTCAGTGAGACCTCAGGTCACACTATATGTGCAAGAGACCCAGAAGACATCATTTTTAAGAGCTCGAAACCATTCTGAGCAGGTGAACTGACCCTCACATGACTTGTTCTCAAGTTAAGGTGACATATAAACACCTTTAAAAATTACAAATACAATACAGTATGTGACCTAAGGAAGTAATGTGCATTAGAAGGTGTCCTAAAAGTGGTGGAGTGAGAGTTTGATGCAGACGGCAGGAAGTGGGAGAGCATGATGCATAAAAAGACATGCTGCTGAGTCAGTGATTCCTGTAAGGGGGACGGGAGTTTGACTAAGACAGGGAATTCTGGATGAAAATTGTCTTTCCCACCAGGCTTGAAGTACAGACTTAATCGAATCCATCTTTACATCCATGGCAACCAGCACAGTGCCAGGTACAATAAATGGGCAATAAATGTCCGGTAAATTAATGCATGAAAAATTAATTGTTGCAGGATCAAATATACCTTATAAAACGGTAACTAGTGTATTTCTAACTTTCTTCTCCCTTGGTATAAGTATTTTTTCCCTTCTCCTAGTGCCTGCTGCTGAACTTTCTTGACTTTGTGACAAGGTTGAGTGGCAAATGGAAATGCCCAAATTATTATTATACCCACATCTGTAATGTCCTTCTGGCCTCATGGCGGGTGTGAAATCAGAATGCACAATGCACTTCATCCCTATATGGTAGAGAGGCTACGCCAATGCCCAAGAAAGATAATAATATCACTAAAGCAGGTTTAGAAGTTTTTTTGTTACTAGATGGACAACAAAGTCCTCGGAGACCCTCCGGACATCTTCCAGATCATTTATGTTCTATAGGAAACTTCTTTATAAAAAAAATTCAACTTACTCACAGGTTTTTTCCTCAGGTCAAAGTAACAGCTGTCTGACCTTTCTTGTCTGGGTACAAACTTTACATAACATAGCGTCCCAGGCTAAAGAAGGAACCACAACAATTTCACTCCACTTGGAAGGTCATACACAGCGCGCAGAGCAGAAATATGAGTAGAACAATCAATCTTTAGATGGGAGAAAATATGGAGGCCTTTCCCTCTGTGTGACCTTGGACGTCTCCATAGTAACTCTGTGCTAATTGAGAAACAGCGCATCTGCGGATGAGGGGCGACTGCTCCCTGACCTCCAGGCACACCAGCGCCACCTAGTGAGGGAATTTCACTTCAAAACTTTCCAAACAAAGCGACCCCAACTTTATTCGTTTCACTTCCCCTTGGAAAATGGTTACTTTAGGTTCACACAGACACATATATAATTTTAAATATTTTAACAGAGAATCCTAATTTAGGAGTCAAAAGGTGAGATAGTCAAACTGAGAGTCAGGAAATTTAAAAATGCAACCAACACTTTGTATCACAATTTAAGATTTCTTTTCACCCATGTATATTTTCAAAAGTGCCGACACGTTATTTTTCAAATACAAAGAACATTTTCAAAACTCTGGAAGAAAACAAAAGAGACATGGATGAGTAGGTGGGAATAGGTTGCAGGGGGACAAAAATGAGGATTTTCACCAAATACTATGTTGTGTTTTCAAATCCCATGAATGTATTGCTGATCAATAAACTAGATTAAAAAAGAACAGTCAGCATATATTCATGTTGCAAGCAGCTGTGTAGTTTCAGCAAAAACAGTATCACTTGGTCACATTAAATTTATTTAATTTGCAAAGAAAAATAATGTCTCCTCATGAGGTTAAAGAATTTTCTCCATGTAAAAATACTTGTCTGCTAAATGTAGGCGGTACACATAGAAACTTCATTTCAATCACACACACACACACACACACACACACACACACACACCCCTCTTCTCTGAGTTTCTTATATCTTATGTGGGCAGATAGCTCAGCTATTGATTTTTTAAAAAACACTTATGTCAGTGGTACTCAACTTCCTTGAACAAGCTGTACCAAGTACTTTACCTAATTTGATCCTTGGACATACTAACTAAAAAAGTAAATGGATGTTCAGAGTTACAAAGCAAAGCTCAAAGGACATGTCCTTCAGGTTGCCACAATGGCTGAAAGAAGACTAGCATTTATCTTCCTCAACTTGGAGAGAAAAGACGCAGGGAACCCTAAGCCAAATGCAGCTTATAGTCACGACAAAGATGTGGACCCAGAAACGTCAGGCTGGCCTTGTCAACGTTCCTGTGATACAGGCCACCCGTCACTGTGTTCAGGGGTGGCAGACCACTGTAGCCTTCCATCACACCTCCAAATGGATGCTGATTGGCCTTGAGGTTATTTTATAAAAAGCCAAACTGTCTGAGTCTTAAAAATGTGAAAAATATCACGTAGTCCTGGAGATTTTTTTCCCCTCTATTTGTGATTAAATTTTTTCTGTCTATAGACCACTTTGTGATTAGGTAAAAGACCCTGGAGAAGCGACAATTGTTTCCACAAAATTAAAACAAAGCAATATACAAGCAAACTCGATAGCTTCTGCTAAGCAAGTGGGTGCAATTTCTTAAGTCCATTGTGGAATTTTGAACCAAATCTTCAGTGAATAAAAACCACAGCACTACCATATTTTACTATGTTTTGCATTTTGGATGAATATTTGGGTAAAATGCATTTCTGTCCTATTTAAAGCACAATAGAAAATAAAAATATAGGTTGGGGATTTTTGCATATTTTAGCTATAGGACCACAGATTCTGGTCTAAACATAATCTGATCTTAATATTGTTTGTTGGTATACCTAATGCCAAGTATAACTACTATCTTTATATATATCAATATATATTAATTAATTAATTCAGTAATTGGTATGACATATGTTCACAGTTTTTTCTTACTTATACTCCCTTCAAGTATTACACTGAATAAAGGCTGATAGCGAAAAAAATGTTGAAGTGAGGGTGTTTGGAGATTTTAGATACCTGCATTTCTATCTTTTACTGTATAAGCTTGTGATTTGTGCAAAGACCTATAAAACAGGCAGAATCAGTAATGAGGCCATTATCCTGTAAAAACAGACTAAGATGAGAGATTTTTCTTTTAACTGACAGTTGGTTTTGGCATTATTAAAAGAAGGAGGGGACATATGCACAACTGTAACTGTTGAATGATATCTAATTTACAGCCCTAGTCACATGGCTACAAAGCTCAGAAGAAGTGAAACTGAACCATCCTCCAATAAATTAGACTTATACCAATATCCCATCAAAACTGTTGGCCCAGCCATTCTCTTCGTTCCATCTGAGTTGATCCAACCCAACCTGTCCGTTCGGAAATCATTCTTAGAGTAACAACCGCAATCCAACATTTAGTAATGGATCATTAGGTAGGAAAAAAACCCCCACGAGTCAGTCAGAAATTGATCTTGGATTCTCGATTAGAAAATACTCACCTTGCTAGAGCTATCAGCAGTACGAGAAGATCTTTGCTATTTTTGTATACATGTGATTTTGAAGTTATTATTTTCTCTAAAAGTGTAAGCCAGTTTGGTTATTTAGTTCTTAACACTGAGGAGAATCTAACACTCTCCATGAAATATTACAACTGTCTTCTTTTAAAAAAATTACTGTATAAGACGTATTTTTCCCATTTACCAGATAGGTCTCCATGTCCAACTGAACAAACTATTTGCAGCTCACTCTCTAATTAATGGGACAGGAATTCTGACTGTTTCAATCTGACCATTTTAACAACTGAATTGGTGCTAATAGTCTTTCTATTCAGAATTCTATCTTAGAACAAACAGCAGCTCTATTAGCAAAATTATCTGAATCAAATAAAGCTATGGGTCATAGATAATTCTTCGAACGTCTACTTTATAACACATCGTTACATACTACATGATTTGAGGTACCTTAACACTACTCCCAACATATTTTGTAAAACTTCCATTAATTTCCTGAAGAATCTCATTTTTCCCTGTACACCTGTTTAAATTATTACCTATTCTGTCACATAAATTAACTCGAAATAAAGCAAGACAAGGACATTTTCCAGTAAGACTTTCCCTTCCCCATTCATTTATTCATTCGTCCGTTCACTGAATCAGTATTTATTATCTAATAAGTGCCAGGCACTGGCTGTTACAACAGTCGGCTGTAACCCCTACCTTCATGGGGTGGACAGACTTAAATCAAATAAACACAGAAATAAACATGTAGTTAGAAAGTGATGTGAACGAGGTGACGGAGAATGGGGTGGTCTGGGGAGAGTAACAGAATAACCTACTTTACAGGGGGTCTCCAGGGGGCACCTCTGAGGCAGTGAGTGACACTGAAATCACCCGAAGGATGAATCTGAAGCAGCCAGGTGAGTGAGATGGGACAGGCTTTCAACAAACAACAAATAATTTTTTAGTGTAATTTTGCAATATTTGGGAAGTGCTTCAGCTGAGGAAGTATCTGCTGTTGCTCTGAAGTTTGAATTTAACTGGGAGCCCCGTATCTCACCTGGGAATCCCAGGCAGGCACCCGAGCCTGGAGCAAGCCGGGAGGCCCTGAGGTGGGCCCGGCTCCCACCACGTGGGAGGAGGTGAGGAGGCTGCCGTGAGCTGATGGAAGCGGCAGTGGCTGAGCTGACGCTGTGGAGCCGGGAGCCCGAGCTCTCTGTATGAGCTGTAGGCCTCAGTCTTTCTGCCTTTGATTTTGCCTAAAGCAAAGTTTTGCAGCACATTAACCGGAGGCTAATTTCAGTTTAATATAACTTTTCAATGAATCTAAAAACCTGAAAAACATTCTCAGCAAGTATATGAGCTGTAAACCCCAGAGAGACTTGCTTATTTTCTGGAAAGACAAGCGTAAGTAAGGCTTTAGTGGATAAAGCACGTATATGTTCACCCTCTGCTTTCCACTTGGCTATTTCGTTCTGAATGGGCCAAGTCTCATGGTACGAGCGGGGGTCCTGAAAGATGTTGTCTGGGGAAACCTGCTGTACTGTGGGCTGAGGTGTCCTGCATGATTCAACTCTTGTCTATTAAGTGCTGCCCATTTCGGTCCTTAGGTAGCCTCATATAAACCTCTCTGGGTTGCATGTGTAATTTGGCCTGTTCAGATCTTTGAGTCAAGCAAACATACTAGTTTCTGTTTTATAACTTTCTCCTTGGTGTTAGAAATATCATTATACAATCTCCCCCGCCGTCTTCTCCCCACCCCCTAAAAAAAAGTGTGTACATGTGTCAAAATGTTTGTTTACCGTATGTTCCAAATTCATTAACATTTAGCTGGTAGACTTTTGTTACTACACAATGAAATAATGTCACAAAGTCTTTTGCCCCAACCCCAAAATATTCTAGGAAATAATAGAAAACTCTGCAAAGAACTAAACTATCTCTACCCTGCAAAGAACCAAAATACAACGAAATTAACTCTAGCTGCTACAAAGTCTCCTGGCCCATCATGTGTGCCTCTTCTGTAATTCATTCACTCAATACAGATAAAGGCCCTACCATGTGCTGAGCAAAGCATCTTCTAGCAATTTCAAACAGAAGGTCAAAGAGAGCCTTATTAAATTTACTAAATAACTCATGCATTGAGGGTCTAGCAAGTTAAAACCCAAGCACAGTGACAGATTTTAAGGGCACTTATTAAATCAAAGAATCCCTGAAGAATAGAGTCCAAATAATTAAAAACTAAGGGTTACAAATCTTATTTCCTTTTAAGATCACCAAGAGTGCTGTTCTCCAAATACAATCAAGGTCTATGACCTCAAAACTGCCTTCAGCAAACACACATAAAGTAACCCACAAAAGGAGATTTGAATTTCACATTCATTTTGGGTGATATATTAGCTTTCCTAAGGCTGCTGTGACAGAGCAACACAAACTGGGTAGCTTAAATAACAGAAATACATTGTCTCACAGCCCTGGAGGCTGGAAGTCTGAGGTTAAGGTGTCAGCAGGTTTGGTTCCTTCCAAGGCTTTGAGGGAGAAGCTATTCCAGGCCTCTCCTCTGGCTTCTGGTGTTTTCCTGGCAATCACTGGCTTTCCTTGGCTTGTGGAAGCATCACTCCAATCCTCTGTCCTACCGTGGCATCCTTCCTGTGTCCTCACATCCTCTCTCTGAGTGTGTCTGTGTCCAGATTTCCCCCTTCTATGTGGACACCGTCACAGTGGAATAAGGTCCACCCCAACGACCTTATAACTTGATCATCTGCAAAGAACCTATTTCCACATAAGGTCATATTCACAGATATGGGGATTAGGACTTCAGCCTCTTTGGGGGAACACGATTTACCTAGAAGAGGGAGGATTAGACAAAATCTAAATACCTCTGGGTTTAAAAAAAAAAAAGGAAACCATGCTAAGTTGATATGATTTTCTCAACCTCAATTTTGAATCCTGAAGAGTTAATGTTTGAGTCCAAGAGTATCTTGATCTAGATAGTCACAAAAAGGCGAGTGTCACACTATGAGACACAACACAAGATGCTCCTAGAGCAGACAGCCGCAGGGAGCTGATTACAACCCATTTTCCTGACCCACTGACCACAAATAAATTATCAAAAGCTTCAAAAAGATTGATTTTAGAAGCTACCAGTAAGGTCTGACTTTGACAAGATGGATCGCATAGTTACACAGTGAAAGGCAACCGAAGACCACGTGAGGGCAGGGTTCTGCCTTCCAGTCAAAGTTTCCCAGATAGCTGGTAGACGGGCAGATGATTTGGTGGCCTTCTGTATCTGTGGGTTCCACATCCTTGGATTCAACCAACCATGAATAGAAAATATTTGGGGGGAAAAATTGCAGAAATTTCCAAAAAAGAAAAACATGAATTTGCTGCTTGCCAGTAACTATTTATATAGTATTTACATTGTATTATGTATTATAAGTAATCTAGAGATTATTTAAAATATACAAGAGGATGTGTGTATGTTATATGCAAATACTACTTCATTTTAAAAAATGAAGTATAGTTGATTTAAAATATTATGTTAGTTTCCAGTGTACAGCATAGTGATTCAGTATTTTTGCAGATTATACTCCATCATAGTTTACTACAAGATAACAGGTATAGTTCCCTGTGCTCTACAGTATATCCTTGTGGCTTGTATATTTTATATACAGTAGTTTGTATCTGTTAATCCCATGTCTCTAATTTGTCCCTCTCCCCTTCCCTTTCCCCTTCGGCAACCACAAGTTTGTTTTCTATGTCTGTGAGTCTGTTTCTGTTTTGCATATACATTCATTTGTATTATTTTTTAGATTCCACATATAAGTGATATAAAGCCTTTCTTGGTCTGGCTTATTTTGCCATGCATAGTATTCTCTAGGTTCATCCACATTGCTGCAAATGGCATTATTTCATTCTTTTCTATGACTGAGTAATATTCCATTGTGTATATATCTAAATACAGCACATTTTCTTAATTCAGTCATCTGTTGATGGGCACTTGGGTTGCTTCCATGTCTTGGCTATTACTGTATCATTTTTTATAAGGGACTTGAGCATCCACAGATTTTGGTATCCACAAAGGGATGACTGTAGCTTTTGTGAGTCTTAGCATCTTCATATGGGGGTTGGACAAGTGATCCCTAAATTTCTTCCCCAACCTACGTATCCATCACCACTGCACACTTAGAGACCTGGTGACTCTCTAAGTGACCTCATGCATTCCTGAGACAGGGGAAGAAGTAGCTCTTTCTAACACGCTGGAGAAATATCCTCAGGCCCTATTCTGTGCTGTCTGCACACTGTGTGCTCCATTGATTTCACTGCGACCTGCTAATAAATGTTACTTTCGCTCCCACACACAGTGGGAGGATGGGGTTGTGGAAATATCAAGGCCCTCATCACATGAGATGAAAAACTCAGAGCAACTCTTAAGAGGCAGCACATCCAGGTGCCCCTCTTGTCTCTTAATAACTTCCTCTCCACTCACTCACCAACACTGGGGAGTCACTCTGTGAACTGTCCTACAAGGGGAATGGGAGCTGAGGCCTTTGCCTTTGATGGGTTGGTTGGCCTATGTGGAAGGTTCAACAAAGGCATCTGTGAACTAAAAGGATTCTGAACACCCTGAGAAGTAGCCGTGTAAGTACAGAGGAGGAGCCATTCCAGAGAGTGGTCAGGTCCGGGGACACTGGCCACCTTCACCAGGATGATTCAGAAATGCCTAATGGCGAGGTTGAGAGACTGACTTTTTTCTCTGCAGAACAAGGATCCTACAGAGTAGTTGGTAACACATGCATATTTGTGTGTGTGTGTGTGTGTGTGTGTGTGTGTGTGTGTGTGTGTGACGGTGAAAAAAAAAATGACTGATGGCAGTCATTAGCTGAATTACTGCCTTAACAGGTTCTCACAAAGATTCCAATTCACATAGACTGGAAAGTGTTTTGAAAGCCTCAGAAAAGTACCCCAAATCTGGCTTTCATCTGAATCCGTGAATGCCTCCTCAAAATACACAGAACAGAACCGGACCCATGTGCATCTACAGATGAAGCCTCGGCAAGACCCTCTCCATTCCAACATTTTGGCCAGGCTAGTACTAGGATTTCTGGAAAACTGTCTGGAAAACTGTGTGTCTTCACTTTTATATCCCTGCACATCATTTGCTGAAGAAGGGCGAATGGGGTTTCTTGATGACTGAGGTTTGGTTTGGTACATTTCTCTGAATGTCCAGAGCCCTGCTTTCCTTCTGGCAATGTCTTTTGGAAGAAAGGCTCTTTGGAGCCGTCACGTATACTGGAAGCAGTAACTGCTGTTTTCCTATCCAGGATCATGTTTGAAGTGGCTTCTTTTTAGCCAATAGTTATAAAGCTTCCACCATTCCGTGAAGGGAAATGAGTCTTCTTTGGCTGGATGTCTAGACTGGCTACTTGGTTATGAGGACGGAGCAGAGGCTTTCCTCAGTACAAGCCTTTGGTTCTTGGTGAGTGAGAACATTGGAATGGAATGCCACTCCTCAAATTGGTAGGGCTGGGATCATCAAGTGACCTGTCCCCTGCCACAAAGATAGCACATTGATGCTGCTGTCAAGACTCTTCTGGCATATGGCACAGGGCAGAAATCAGAGTGGTGAGCATATGTGTATTTTAACAAAGGCACATAGCAGCACATAGCATAGTGTTGATAGAAAGGCACACGGTGTGGGGAAAAAAATCTGCTGAGGGGACTCAGTGCATTTCTTCTCATTGAAAATCCTGATCAGATGCTGAGCAATCCTGTCTCAGGTGTGCTTTTGGATTTGCAGTGGCGCTTTAGGTTTAATAGGCAAAAATCAGCTGCGCCAACATGCACAAGGGTCCTTTATAAATCTCTGCAGATACAAATCACTAGTCCTTTGTTCAGACCAAGCTGGGGATGTGCTTTCTCTTTCAGTTGCCAAAAAGGACTTTCAGTTGCACGTGTGTGCAAGTTACCACCTCTACTTCCTCACTCACTCAGCTTACTGCGGTGGTGACAGTCCCTGATTATAAAGGCAACTTAGGGGTGTTTTGTACGTAGAGACAGCGCATACTAAATGTCACATTAGGGAGGAAGAACTCATGATCATTAACAGTCGGTATAAAGAAAAGTTGGGGTGAGAGAGGAAATAGTCCTTTATCGCCAGCTGATCTCCCCCGTCCGAGGTAAGGGGATCCTTTGGGCTCGGCAGTTAAAGCAGTTGTCGTCTCGGCTGCAGCTCACCCCTTTCCTGGTCCCATTTATCTTTCACCTGATATTGTCTGTGACTCAAAGACTTCCATCCACAATAGAGACTTCAAATAGGTAGGGAGGAGAATTAGGAGCTTATGGACATCTGGTGATAGGCAACTCAGATTCAGGCTAAGACGTTATAGGATCCATTTTTAAACATCAAAATGTTCATTTTGTGCAGCCTGAAATGTGACTTTCAAAGATGACCCTAATCGCAGGGGAGTAGATAGTCTGTCCGACCCATGTGAATTTCGCTAGCCAGCCTGTTTTTGCTTCCCTGTGAGGAATTAAAGTAGATATGCTAAAAGGTTGTACCTCTTTCAAAACTGATTCTCCCTGTAAGAAAGTGTTAAGCCGCAGTAGGCGATGGAAACGGCTGATAAGGCGTCTAGTCGGTGCCACCGCCTCCGTGGGTGGCTGCTCTTCTGACATATCTGAATTCGGAGTGAGGGGCTGTTTGTCACAAAGTCATATACAAAATCTCCGTGGTCAGAAAGGTTTGCAATATAATGAACACCCTTATCACCCCTCAAATCTTTACAGCAGCTTGGATGACTTTTAAATTGTGGCTTAATATAGTTAATTACGGCAACCCTTTCCCATTTTCCAGGATGATGAATTAATATTACAGATCATTAATGTTACTAAATTGGCATAATGATATAGTAGATTTAACGTCCCAGTTATGTTAAGACCTGCTTTATAATTTGGCTCTTTTGTTATTTGCCTTAAATAGGAAAAGCATGCAAGCCTCTTAACAGTAGGCTGCATGTAACTACTTGTGTAATTTTCCTTAATAAATTATTGATATAGAAAATCCCAAACGGAAGACTTCTTCATCTTCAGACTGTATGTGAAGCCAGCATTTTCCTTCTAATATCCACTTCATCTGTATAAAAGTTAGAAAGCTGCAGCTCTTGAGCGAGGTTTTATAATTAGACAAGACTGTATTTTACATCTGCAAAATACTCATGCTTAGTGGGGAAAAAATGAGAAACGCGATATGTTCCATTCTGTTGCAGTGGTTATACCATTTTAATCTCTTAAGTTCAATATATATCCTCTAGCAGGCTATACTTCTAGGATTTCATTTTTAGATCCTTAAGGCTGCATATATCTGTCAAACCGACATAATGAATTTAAAGTGCTAATGCCTAGAAGACCAGAAAAACATTGAAATATATCCTTGGTTGATTAAATTACTACCTCCAGCTACTTTACATTCTTATGTCCAAATAGATTTTCTTTTTACTTACCAAGTGCTGGATCTGGAAGATGTGGAAGATGTAATTTTATGGTAAAAACATGCACATGTCTTTAGACAAGAGCATTTTATTTAAGCATCTCTTTAAAGTGTGTGGAGTATTTCTGTGATAGGGCTTGCAATTTGATTATGGGTCCTTTCAATTATGCTCAACCTGCAGGTTAGCCAGTAACTTCCAAGTGTATTCTTGGAATGGAATTTATGTTAAACATCTGGAGGACTAATATTCAAACGTTCATGATAACAATATCTAAAATAATGTGAACTTGTTTTGCAAAAATATAAAGCACCCGTGAATACTAATCTTCATGTTAGAAGTCGTTTCTTCAGGAACTGCTTAGATTGACAGACTGACAACCCAAGGCAGCAAAAATGACTCAGAAACATTCCTTTCTGCTAAGTAGGGTGGCGTGGTCGTCCAAGTAGTCTGTTGCAAAAAAAGAGACCAGATGCAAAAATCTTATTCCTCCTCGTAAAAGGGGCAGTCAAATAACGCTAGAAATAAAAATGCTATGGACTTGAGTGGGGAGAAAATACTGGTTTTCAACTTTTACTACTGGAATTAAAGGTAGAATCAAATCTGAAAGATAAGTTATATCTTTCTACATGCCTGTATTCAGAGACTTGTAACATTCACTGCTTTAAACACAGTCTGTACACACTTATCACATAATCTGGTTCAGATGCACAAACAAACACCTATACGCAGTCTCAACTACACGATCATAGAACTCAGATATACACATATTTTAGTAATTGCCCTCACACAAAGGAAAAGTAGCAGTAAATGCAGCTGCAGGATGTGGGGCTCTTTTTTTATTGGAAGACCTCTCATTTTAAGCATCAGCTCCAGGACACCCTGC
This sequence comes from Camelus ferus, assembly GCF_009834535.1. Taxonomy (NCBI): domain Eukaryota; kingdom Metazoa; phylum Chordata; class Mammalia; order Artiodactyla; family Camelidae; genus Camelus; species Camelus ferus. The sequence continues at coordinate 37,641,426 of NC_045709.1, forward strand.
CCTGGCCGTCAGGCACCGGAAGGACAAGTGCTGACCACACCGTTTATTGTCCACACCCCTCCGAGCCTGCCCAAGGGTGTGAGAGCACGGCTCTGCCATCCCAAGGGGAAGTTTCTAGATCTTGCAGGGCTGACATGCAGTGCACAGACAGTAAGTATCAGTGGTTAGACATCGGGGTGCTGTGATGTCTGGGGGTGAAACTAAAGACCAAAATGAATATGAAATAAAATGACAAGTATCACAGGAAACAGGGGTAGGGATGGAAGGCAAGAGAGCAGATTTGTAGTGCTTTGAAATGAAATGTTCTAATCCCTCCAACAATCCTGTAGACGATGAGCTGTAGCACTAGGAGTACAACACGGGAAAAAAGATACATTGTGGGATAAACAGCTTCTTATAAGGTAAAACTGAATGGCCAAAATAGATGAATAAGGATGCACAATGGAGAGAAAAAAGGAAATGAGTCAGTGGCAATACGAGAAAAAGGCAAAAGTGAACAGAGGACAGAAAGGCAGAAAAGAAAAAAAATGTAAATGAGTGAGACAAAAAAGCCAAAAGACGAAAAAGAAAAAGAGAACAAGAAGGGAAAAGAAGTAATATTTTCCTTGATAAAAATGCACAAAAGGGAAGATGAACTTTGTTCTTTTTCTCTTTCTACTCTCCTCTCTTTTTCTGCTTTTCGCCTCGCAGCACGCCAGCCTAAGCTGAGAGCTGTAATGTCATTAAATTGCAAATGCTTTTTCATTTCCGACACACACTGTTTACTTATCTGGCAAAAACATATGTTGGAAGGAATCCGTTAAATTCTGCCCATTGCCTTGGGTAAAAGTGCAATGGAAACGGACCCACCGAGCGTCCTCTTTCTTCTTCTTTAGCACTTCCCTTATCTACAAGACGGCTCCGCAGAAAACCGGCTAGTTCAATGAAAAATGAAGATACAGCGGGAGATTAGGGAAGAACACTGAGCACAAAATTCCTGGAGAGAGGGTCACTCCATTGCAAATGATTTCACTCCTCTAGATCTGCATAAATTACTATTTTTAAGGCATCTCCAAAGTCTGTATATTTTTCTCACTCTGTCAAACATTTAATTTCACGCCCCGTGTTCTGAATATGCTAAAATGCATATCTCTGATGCACCTTTAAGCCAGAAAAACGAATGCAAAATTGAAGATAAAATGATGTGATTTGCACTACAAGCCTATTACTTGAGGTATTTACATATAGTTTACCTCTGCAGTTCTGAGGATGATTTATTAAAAAAAATCTGGATTAAGCTCATATAAATATGTATAAATCTTTGTTTAGAAAATAGATTTTGCAGCTGTTGTGTCAAAAAAGTTCTTTAAGATTCTATGAAGAATTTCCCTTTTAGCATGCTTTAAGAGGGAAAAAAAGGGGGACAGAATTTGACATTCTGCTTGGCGAGGGGGAAGAAAAGCGTATTCCACCATCCAGCAGTCATAAAGACTCCTTTATTGCCCTTCTTGGCCCAAAGCAGGTTGGCCCCTCCTCGCTCTTTTATTATACTTATTTAATTTTCTTTTTTTCCCCCCTGTTTTGCTTGGGCCCAAATAACAGTGCCTTGGATTACTAAGCCCAAATTAAATATCGGTGTTTAATGACTGAAACAATCGTGAGCCTTTTGGATGCGTCCCCTCCGCCATACCCCGCCAGCCTCCTCTCTAGCCTTTCCAAACACACTCCTTTCCGACACATCCTCCAAGAGACTCCTCGCTAACACCAAGCCCTGGACCTGCAGGGAGCAACTTCCAGTTACTGATTTGAAAATGATTATTAACACACTGCAAGGGGGATATCTTAGCTGATGGAAAAGTAATTCTAAAAATACTAGTGTTTCCTCTAAACAATCCCCCCATGTGTTTTAGCCTTCTCTCCCCCTCCCTCTCTCTCTCTCTCATCTAGAGTTTTGCCTCTTTGTCTGAAAAATGCTTCATTTAGTTCGGCCTCTTGCATACTGCTCTGATCCCTGTCCCTCTGTGTTCATTGTGGGGGAATTACTCTTTGCTATTTTCTTGTTAGGCTTTGGGTTTAGGAGAATTTAGATAACAAAGTTGACTAATTCAGAGCTGAACACACATTGGTCTCTGCAAATATACCTCCCGCCACATGATAAGGGCAGGGCCAGCTTCTGGGCTGCACCTGCCGAGATGCTGTGGGAACAGCTGCTTCTGGAAGCAGGTACTGGCAACAGCTATTTCTTCAAAGCCTGCATTAATCCCTCCCCAATTAAACAAGAAAGGGATGTTTACAGGCATTTGATCGCTTTCGGTGAGGGAGATACCAGTTTGCTTACAAAGATTGAATTCCAGTTCTGGTGTGCTGCGCCTGCTTAAAGTTGACTAATGACAATTTAAAAGAATGAAACTGCAGTCATTTTCAAAAGTTAAGAGTCACTCTTTTTTTGCACAAAATGGCTTAACAATCCCCCCTAGTGGTCTGTTTCCCTTTACTGTGAATTATGAACACTCTCCTTTCCAAAACTACCCACTTGGTTTGTTTATAGGTTCATAGCAAAGAAACTGGAAAAAAGAAGCTCAGATTAGTTTGAGTTGAGATGAGCTTTCACTGAGTTCCTCCTTTCCTATGCCCAGACAGAGCCTAATTTTCCATACAGTGATTGGACTAAATCCTACCACGAAGCCAGCTTGCTATCTAGACAGTTTTCTCAAAACTGATGAGTAACCTCAGAGTTCTCATGTTCACACACTCAGCACTGAAATCAGGGAACAGACGGGCATGATGCACTCAAAATGGTGGGTCTGGGTTTCTGAAGGGAAAAGGAATAAATCATAGAAATGGTCTGTGCATTTCTTTCAGGAAGGTTTGGCCCAAACTGGATTATTTCAGTCCTTTAGGATAGAATTACCTTTACATGGTTAAAGAACTCTGTCTTTCAAGTGTAACCTCTAAGAAAATGCCCAGTCATTACTGCCATCCAGTGTGTGGTCCTTTTCTGTCCTCTGCACACGAAGGTAGGAAATCCTGCTTCGTTCAGTGTCTCCAGGTGAGATGAACTGCCTGACACCCTCTGCTGCTTCTTTCTAGGCCCCTGCCTACACGCCAGGCTGACTCTAACTGGGCTGTGGCCACCCAAGTATTTCAAGCTTTGAACGTTGAGACAAGGAAGATACGCTACTCACCCGAATGCCGGCTTCCTTTCCCTTGGCCGTGTGCCCAGTCATGCTCCTTTTTCAGACTGGATAAAAGGGGAAGCTAGCACATCCACTGATCATGGAAGAGGCTACACAGTACAGCCTCTGGACAGCTCAGACGGGAAGAGTGTCAAGATTTCTTATATTACTGGATACCTTAGTCTGTTCAGGCTGCTACAACAAAACACCACAGACTGGGTGTCTTATAAACACCAGAAATCATTGCTCACAGCTCTGGAAGCTCAATGTCCAAGATTTGGGTACCAGCACGGTTGGGTTCTGGTGAAGGCCCTCTCAGACTGCTGACATCTCGCTGTGCCCTCCCACGGTGGAAGCTGTGAGGGGCCTCTCTGGAGTTTCTCTCATGAGCTCTGCCCTCATGACCCAACCACCCCGCAAAGGTCCCACCTCCTAATACCATCACATTGGGGGTTAGCATTTCAACATATGAATCTGGGAGGGGTGAGGGGGGACACAAACATTCAGAGCATAGCAATGGAACATGGGAGAAGAATAATATTAGATTTTTACTAAATACGCATCTCCAAAAAACAGTACAAAACAATCCTAAAACCCTAAGCGCTGACCCACAAGAAGCTTATGACATTAGAAAAAAGTAACAATGAAAAATGAATCCATTGCCAACCTTCTTGTACTTCAGCCTTGAAAGCTTGCAGACTTTAAGTCCGGTTTTCTCCCAAATATCTGCAATGATTTTTTTTTGCTAACACTTGGACTTGGCTTCCTTTCCTTCCTTTCAGTTTCTGCAGTCTCAATCCTGGTCCACAAAAATCATCATTTCTTATTAGAAATATCTCTGGGAGCCACAGGGCCTCCTTTTACTTACTGACTGATTTCATCTTAAGTCCAGTGGCAGGAAAGATCTAGCTGACCACACAGCTTTCCTTCTCAGTGCTCTAGTTCCCAAACACATCCTCAGGAAACTTAATCTCCTTAGCTTTGAGGCCCCCTAAAAGGACTGTGGCCTTTTCAATCAACAATTTAGTAACACACCTGCCACCTTCCTCTACACACTAGACCATAGTTAAACCTGTTTGCTCTTCCTTGAACCACAACTTTGTTTTCACATGTGCACACGCCCCTCCTAAGGAGACAAATTCACCATCAAGCTAATGAAGTTTAGGTCTCAGGGCCTATTGCACAGGTCACTTCTAAGGCCCTTCCCTTCATTTTCTTAAAGAGGACCCCTCCCCCCCAAACTGCATAAACTTTAGGCTCCACAAAATCAGACCTGCCCCATCCCCTTACTGTTGCACCTGGATGTGGACATTCACTCAGTCCAGAACCTTCTCAGGGTCCACACACGTCAGGTCATCCTGTCTGTGAACTACACATCTTGCTTGTGCATATTGTGAATTTCAGGACCTTGAGGGCTTTCCGCTGCGATTACGTTATCTTTTCCGTAAGATGATCTAATGCACAAGCCACAGTGGGGCTGACCTCTTCTTTGCATTCAGTACTGGAGTATCAGTGTTGGCATATTTTTAACATCCTGAACAAAATATTTGACCAACTGTTTCTGAGGAAGTTAGAAATTATTTATTTATAGGTATCTACATTAAAGATTATTAGAGACCATTAGAGGCTTAAACTGTAACTTGCCAATCCCAAGGGCATTCAGATGAAAATCAAAATAAGCAAACATTCATGGAGCATGTGCACTGCTGCATCTTTAAACCTAGCGTGGGTGGGTAATGACTACTTGAATAATTCATACGTCAGTCGGGACTAGGGGTGGAGGGTGGAGATTGTTGTTGGCTTCCATCACTGAGGAAGCCAGGGGGATTTAACTGGCTTCTGGCATGGGCTGGATCTCGACATCCACCTCTTCCTCCATTGGTTGCACTGTCTCTGTGTTGGATTCCCACTCAGGCAGGTCTAACCCACACGCTAGCATGACCTACAGCACCTCTAAGTATGCATCCTACTAGATCAGAAGCCCCAGAGTAAAAACAAACAAACAAAAACAACAACAAAACTCCTTTCCCCCTAAAATTCCCAACAAAACTTGTGAAGTCAAGCCTCACTGGGCCAGCTGGAGGCACAAACTGAGTCGCCTGTCCCTCCTGAGTGGTGCCTGGGGAATGGGCTGGGGCTGGGCCACATGTGTGTCTGGGGTTGGGAAGGGAGCCAACCCCACTGAAGCCAGGTGATTGAGAAAACAGTTAGACACGGTTTCCTAAAAGAAAATTGAGGAGGCCACTTTCATTTCTTCATAGAAAAATGTGAAGAGTTATTACAAAGTGACGGAAATCTTCATAAACTGCTGGTTGCAGTATAAGTTGGAAGAACCACTGGAAAAGACAGTTTGGGGTGGTCTGGTGAAGTCAAACATGTGTGTTGTCTGGGACCCTGCAGTCCCGCTCCTCAAGTGTGTCCCAGAGAACTGCTTCCACACATGCACAGGAGTGTCCAAGGCAGCGTCGCTCAGGTTATCCCTTCGTTATCTGGAGCTGCAAAATGGCGATCGTCCATCAACCCAACCCTTCTTCTTTATGAGCCGGAATACTTGTCTGAAGAGAAACATCCCTCATCTACTAGTATAGTTTATGTCAGTGAGATAAGGTAAGCATTTAATTTTTTTCCCCTTTATCATTTTTAAAAATCAAGATTTAGTTTCTTTCAATGGTGACCAATTTGGGGGGGCACCTCAAGCTGGCTCCTAAGTCCATTAGACAAGACCCTAGTAATGCTTGATATTTTCCTTTCTTTCTGCTTTAACAAGATGCTCTGACATCATCTTAGACACCCCCTGCCCCAAACCTGGGGCAGCAGTTTCTCCAAGGAGCCCTAGTCGTCTGATGAGAAATGACACCTGATACTGGAGGTGCTCATTGCTTTTGGGCTCACCACAGTTTCTGGGTTTTCCCAGTGGACAGCCCTAGGCATGTATGCATACTGAAGAAAAACTGTATCAAGAGTTCATAGTGATATTTCTAATTTAAATTCAGGGCTGTAGAGTTTTAGCTCTGTCTTCTCCCACATTTAGAATGCTGGTTCTCAAAGCACTTAATATTTGATTAAAAAACTTGCTTTTAGTAGTTGATCATTTTTACTAATTGGACAATTTAATTGGCAATAGTGTTCTTACAGTTCTAATTAAGTCCACTGAAAGAAAGTTATCTTACAGACATCGTTATTTTCCTAAAAAAACATTTAAATGGCAATATTTTACATTTAACTAGCTCAAAACATTCGTGGGCTATCTCATTTCTCTTTTAGTAATGTTGGTGATGTGTAATGTTGGCAATGTTCTTATTTTCCTGCTTGGGGTTTGAACATGACTCTTGACTCTTAGCCAGATTTAGTCAGATAAGTGCTCTGTTCACACTTTCCACATGTCTTTCCATGTAAAGCATATGATACTAAACAGAGCAATGATCATTTGGTTTTGTATTAAAGGATGTATTATGAGAGAGTCTGGTGATGGCTTATGATGGCATCAACAGATAAAAAGATAGGCCTGAAATTTCAGTTCCTCATCAATACTATAAAGATTTTATTACCCTTAACTAGCAGGTTAGTGGGGAGGTAGGATTCCACGCCAGTCTAGGATTAAATGCCTGAAGGGTGGGGGCCCTACCAAGCAGGCCCTTCTCCCTTCAGAAAAGTGTAGGAAGTTAAATAACGTGTCCAAAGTCACATTATTGTTATAGGGCTGAGGTGATCCTTGAACTGTAAGAGGTCAATGTCCACGCATGGTCTTTCCACTAAGATAAACTATTGTGATTTTATAATATGTGAACGATCCACATGCCTAGCTTTACACATACTCACCCTTTATCTTATTTGTATGTATGTGTGTCTGTATTCACATATAGACACACGTGTGTATGGGCATAAACTCATAGAGATGCACATATATTCATATATAAAAAAGATGAAAGATGAGCATGTAGAGAGCTGGGCATTTATATAATTCACAGATATACCCAATACACATATCTGGCTGACACAGCCTCTTCAGGTAATGAGTTTTATATATCAACTACATGTTTTAACAGCTTGTCTTTGAAGTACATGCCTAATTTAGATCACAAATCCAAGGACCAGGTTTATCTTCCAGTCTTGAACCTTTTTGAATTCTCAGCTCGTGCTCAAGAAATATTAAATTGTGACCATATTGTTATAGGAAACAAAGCGAACAATTCAAAATCAAAGGTCATATCAAGGAAAAATTAAACTAGTCATTTATGGAAAACTAAGCAACAGTCATTGTGACCTTAACTTTTCTAGCCAAGATAGACTGTAAGAAAAAAGAACAATGTTTCAAGTAGATTACACACTACAGGAAGTGTACTGATTTCTGAAATCCTTACTTATACTTAGATGTCTAGCAGAGCAAAATTTGGCCCCTGAGGCAGGCTAGGGCGACTTAATTTTTAGCATTTCAACCATAACTTTAATTTTCTTACAACTCAAAAATCTACCGGATGTACTTTTAGGCAAATCTATTAGTTTTTGTAATAAATTAGACTCCATACCTAGTAAATATGGATACTCATTTGTTGCAATCTGGCAAATGCAAATGGTACTAAACCTTGTGTCTCTTGGTGGATGTAGGGAGAATGAACTGAACTGCATACTTCCAACACATCATGCCACAAATGTGGAATTCAGTGAGTGAATACAAAATGAAATGAGACATATCTGAAAAGTAGCTGCTGTACTTATGCACTAATCACACCTCAAAGCATAACATTGTTTGTTTTTTTTTTAATAACAGAAGCAATAAAATCCTATTATGGATTAATCTTGTGCCAAATTTTGTTTTTTAATCAAATCTATTTTGAGCTAAAGAAAATACAAAAATGCAAATGAAGGGTCTGATCCTCCAGATCTTGTGAACATGTAAGGGCTGATACACTTCAAAGATTTTTTTTTTTAACTCAAAAATTAAGCTCATCATGCGACTCAGCAAAACATACTTATTTGTAAACATTTTAATTCTCTATTCCATGTGAAGTTTCAGCCTAATAAAAAGTCTTTAGAAGGGAGAGTTTTTAAAACCCTGAAATTAGATGTTTACTAAATAAATACTGGTCTAATTTAATTTCTCACAGATGTACCACACTCTTAGACTGCAAGTGAGAATTCAGTTGCTTCACATGGCAAACCAAACGACAACAAGAAAACCACATTTGAAAAGAGTCAGTGTTCTCAAATGTGCAGCCCCGTCCTCTCCAGATACACACACCACTTGAACACAAATGGTGGGTGAGTTCACGGAAGGGATGTTTGTGCGGCATTCCCCTGTGGGTTCCCTCTGTTGGGGACGCAATGTTCATTAGCAGACCTAAACAAACTCGTCAGAACATTTTATCTCAAAGGGAAAAAATGCTATTCAACTAGGCTGCTAATGAAGCCATCCGCCATCTTGTTTGATGTTGTTCTTGTGGTTAAAGGGAGCTTGGAAAGGCTTCAGGCAGTGCCTACTCTCAGTTGGCAACTGTTTTAACCTTTGTGGGTCAACTGTGTAGCTGGGACACAGACTCATCCCATAAAATGTCAACCCACATGCTGCAAATGTAAGATCCAACAATATTCAAGGACATCAACTATATAATATCAAGTATCACATAAACTACACTTTACTGAATGAGATCACACTATGTAGAAGGACCTAATAACATACTGTAAGAATGCTTCCTCTTAGAATTCAAAGCATAAGAAAGAATGTGCTTCGGTTTCTGTCCTGAAGACAGAGAACCCAGAAGATATTGGGAAATAAATGTACACTGTTGAGGAAATACATTAAACAAGTGGTTTGTACGTCCATCTTTCATAAGAATGTCTCACGTTACTTAGAAGCAAATATATCATGGGAAAGAACTTCAGATTATTTCAAGATATGTGTATGTGTGTGTATACACACATATGCACAAAACTCTAAGTAGAGTTAAAGTGCATAAAATTGAAATTTTACAACAAGTTGTAATGATACAAAGAAATTCTAAGATGCTCTTATCCTTTATGCAATTACCACATCTGTCCAGTTGGACAGGAATAGTTATTCAGGAGATGATTTTGCAGTATTTGTGTTGAAGTGTGATGTGTGCCAAAGTCCACAGGTGCTGTGCAGAAATTCACCAAGCCAGGATTCTACACCCAGGTGACACACGGGCATTTCAAACTCAGTACCTCAAAAATTAAACTCAGTATTTAACCCCAATAAGACTGCCCCTCTTCATGTATTTTCTATTTCAATTCACGACACGTTATCTGCGGTAGGCAGAATTCTAAGAGGATCCCCAGTGACCCACACTCTGTGGGGACCTGTGAAGGACCTGTGAAAATGGTGGGATAGCACTCCCAGGATTATGTCACACCGTGTGGCAAAAGGCAAAGGGATTGTGCAGATGTAATTAAAGCCTCTAACTGATCGACTTTGAGTTAATCAAGAGGGAAGCGAACTTGCCTAGGCCTGATTTAATCGGGCGAGCCTTTGAAAGAGGAAAGAGAAGTCGGAGAGAGTCTTCTGCTGGCACTGAAGAAGTAAGCTACTATGTTGGGAGAGGACCTGTGAGAGGACCACATACGAACGGCCTTTAGGAGCTTAGAGAGATCCCTGGCTGACAGCCAGCAAGAGAATGGGGACCTCAGTCTTATAAATGCAAGGCACTGAATTCTTCCAGCAACCACATGAGCTTGGAAGAAAACCCTGGGCCCCAGAAAGGAACACGGCCCAGATGACACCGTAACTGTAGCTTTCAAAGACTGCGCAGAGGACCAGCCAAGCTGTGCTTGATCTTCCAATCCATGGTAACTAGCACAAAAAAGTGTACGTTGTTTCAGACCATTAAGCTTGTGATAATTTGTCAAAAAGAGACAGAAACTAATATATCATCTTCGTAGTTTCCCAAGGCAATGCAGAAATCTTGGGAGTTATCCTTATGCTTTCTTGGACCATGACTATTCACAATCAATCTTACTTCCAAAATACATTTTTTAATTCGTTTCCCCATTGTGTTCTGTCATGTCTGCGCTATATCTCACCTGGATTGGCTGTGGTAGGTTTTCTGACTGTAGAGTCAAACTTCGACAACCAATATTTGAATCTGAGGCCAGAATTCTCTTACCACAAAATTGATTGAGTTCCCCTCCTCCTAAGATACACCAGGATAAAACTTGTAACCCTTAGTCTGATATTCAAAATGTTTCTGGCCTGGCTGTTAGCTGCCTTGCTAGCATCATCTTCAGAGCCTCTCCAACTCATACCCTGCTCTCTAGCCTTACAAAGTGACTTGTATTTCTGCACACAGGCTCATTCAAACCTCTGTGATTTCGCATAGACCATTCACTTTGCTTGAAATGCCCTTTCTTTCTTGGACCACCTGGCAAATTACCTCATTCATTTTTCATGATTCTGATACCTTCACCTCACTCTCAACTTCCCCAGTGAAGCCCTCCCTGACAGCCATCCCTAAACCTGTATTTGCTTTTTCCCACAGTCTTTCCATCAAACTTTGGGCAGGACTCCTTCAACACTCACCTCGACATAATGCCATCATTTGATTCCATGCCTGTCATTTACCTGTAAAAGCTTCTTGAGGACGGAGCCTCAGTTTCCTTTCTCAACCCTTCATGTTTCCACCTCTAACACACTGCTTGGCACATAGCAGGTAGTGGGTGAAATGTTACGGCTGAAAGAAGACACAGTAGAACTCACTAACATAATCCGATATCATGTATGAAAACTCCACCTAAGCTCGGCATTGTACAGCACGCTGGGGAAAGTTTAAAAGCCACAAGGAGTTAAGATCATAAACTATTATCATTGACATAAGACAAATCACAGAAACACTACAAGTAGGATGGAAGCTAAACAAACTAAAGACAAAAAACAGGAATATTATTAAATCTGTGCTGTGAATTAACAAGTGCACTGGGAAGATTAATTTGGGGATGACATGTGGAAATGGAGAGGTTCACCAAAGATAGGGAAAAAAACCACTGTGTGGAAACCTGCCCTTCCTCTCTTCTTTGCTGTCGTGCAGAACTCACTGAGTGCCTACCGTGTGCCAGACTAGAGTGCCAATAAAACAGGCCTGATCCAATCTAGTGGAACTTTTATTGAAGATGCATTTCCATTATTCTACCTTCTCTTTTGATGAAAAAGGCTGCTTGCTTTTCCAAGTTTTTAAGGAATAATTAAATATTATTTATAACGATGAAAAGTTGGAGAAAATCAAAATGTCTAACCAAACGTTTAGGAATTACTTAAGTAAGTTGTGGTATGTTCACCCAATGGAATACTATCAAAGTATTTTAACTGATGCTAAAAATTAATGTATCTTAAAGGTGATGGAATAATATTAGAGCAGTATCCTATTTAATGCATGTGTAATATTTATATTATATTTAACTCTAGGGGGGAAGTCTGTAAAAATACACACAAATTTATCAAAAGTGGTGTCTGGCTAGTAGGCATAGAGTTTTCCTTTGTTTGTTTTTTGTTTGTAATATTTTTCCTTCATTATATTTTAAAATTCTTTTCCATTAAATTCCCCTAATTTTCCTATGCATTTAGCTTTGCAATGGTGTATACGAAAAGAAGAATTTCTAATTAGAAAAACAACATGAATGCTTTTCTCCATAGCTGCATGTGGCTAATAGGAGATCACTTGTTCCTGTCAACAAACTTATTTAGATAAGTGGTCATCATTTGACAAATACTTGTTGAGTACCTATGATATGTTAGGCCTACTGCTAAATTCTGAGAATATATTGATGATAAAATACAATTCCTGCCCTCAAGAAGTTCGCAACGTAGACAGGAGAAAGGAAATTGGAAAATTTGATGCAGCACACTAAGGCAAGAGCCTGTAAGCAGGAGCATTAAGAGGGGACATCTAACATAGCCTGGAAGAAGGGTAAGCCAGAGAGGCTTCCCAGAGGAGGTAACGCTTAAGCTGAGCCCCGAAGATCAAAAATCAGGGGATTCTTATTAATAAAAAAAAATTAACAAACACATTCCTTCCTTCCATAGTGCATGAGAACCAAGATGAATGAGGATGTGTACCGACTTAATGGTTTCCTTTAACTCATCCCAGACGGGTTCACCAGTTCAAGGTCAAATGACTGGTAGTTCTTCCTGTGCTTGCAGGCAGCACCACCAACACCGAACTCTAAAGGTTCCAGTGTCTGACCTTTGGCAGATGCGAGCATGTTTAATCCTAAATTCTTTCTAAAATTCTAAACTAAATTGCTCTTACTATAGTTTTGAATTATTGCATGTCACTGTCATCTGTGAAATATATAAGAGCTATTTCTTTCATACACTCTATTATTCACATTGTTTGTTTGTTTTTTAAGATGCCCTCTCTGCCCTCTCTTGAATCCTATAACTGTCACTCCTATCTTTTCTTATAGTAACTCTTTCCCATTGTTTTGACTGTCTTCTACCCTCTTCAGTATATCCACAGTCCACTCAAAATACTAAAATCCAATCAGACCCGTTTCAGTAACAAAATAATGCGTTTCCAACTCTTCCATGTAATGTTTCTATTTAGTATATCCAGCTCTTATAGAGTAAAATATACTCAACAGCAGTCTGATATGAATTTTGCATCTATACCTTGTGTCTACTTAGTTATAGTACCATTTTATGTGAAACAACTTTCTTAGCTATCTTTATAGCTATGACTATAATAGCATCTTTTAAAAATATTTTTTAGGTAAAATTTACAGAGCGTAGAATGCATGGATCTTAAGTGTACAATTTGGTGAGTTTCCATAAATGTGTACATCCATGTAACAAGCATCCAATCAAGATAAGAATATTTCTAGTACCTCATAAAGATCCTTTTGTCTCCTTCTAATGAATGTTCATGTTTCTGTTGCCTGCTCTGAAACTTCAAACGAATGTGACCATACTCCTTCATGCATGTGGCTTCTTTTGCTTAACGATGTTTTTGTGATTCATTCACGTAGCATATATCAGTTTGTTCCTTTTTATTGCTGAGTAATATTTCATTATCTGAATATAGCACTATTTTGTTAATTCATTCCCCTATGTACAAATATTTGAGTTGCTCCCAGGTTTTGGCCATTATGAAGTAGTAATCTTGGCTCTGCTTCTATGTGACCATGTAATCTTGAGCAAATTATTCCCCTCCCACTTCAGGCTCCCCTCTAGCACATAGAAGATGCCAAAGCTATGGCAAAGTGGGTGCCTGAGTCATTTAACTAATCAGAAAGCTTTCTGCAGAAGAACTCTTACTTGCAATAGACTTTACACTTAATATGGCAGAAACAAATGTCTCCAAACAGGTAACTGGAGTGTCACCTGGATTGGTAGGAAGACATGGCCTCTGATCCTTCTTGGGTTGATCTCTCACAATAATGCATTTCACTTGGACTAAACATGTCTCCTAACAAATTATCGTATGAAACCTTTCTTCACTAATCTCAGTTATAACGTCTACAACTTAATTGGTGTAGAACCATTTGAATATTAAAGCTTAAATCCTGGATGTATTGGAAAAGAAAGTCTCCTCATTTTCTGTATTCTCATTTGAAGAGAAGAATGCCTTTTTTGATTCTAAAATGCATGTTTCAAACTCTAAGATCTTGAAATTGGATGCGTCTAATAGTCGATGTGTTTGGAAAGCACTGTGTCATGATTTGATTAGCAACATTTTGTTTACTTAATCAAATTAATGGTAAGTCTTAAAAGCGATGGAATCTTAGATTCAGTTAAATACAGTAAAATCTTGCCAACCAAATACAGGAACTTTCATAAGGCTCTGATGAAATAAATGGTCTTCAAAGTCTTCTCAAGTGTCAGTGGGAGAATGGACTAAATGTTGTCTAAAGTTCTTAGTTTCTAATGTCTACAGAAGTCCTACATGAATTCAAGATCTTCTTATTAAATTGATTTCCTTCTGCAAAATGAAGAAATGTTATAAAACAAGCTAGGATAAAACCATACTGGCCACAATGATTTCCTCATTGGCCCAAGAAATCAAATGCTGAACTACGTAGAGTCTTTTTATTGGTCTTCCCCAAACTGTATTTTATTCTCAGAGATAAATTAATATTAAAAAGCAAACATTTAATAAATTTAAAATCAGTTATAACTTAAGTTAATATATGTCTATAAAATAAACATGTATTTGTTTATAAAAATATGAGCAGTAGACTGTAAAACTTATGGATTTAAGTGGAACGTCCTCATCTGATAAGCCACCTTCCCAAGCCACAGACTTAATCTAACAAAATTAGCACAACTGAAACACTTCCCGTACTCTTCTACATACTGTTAGAAAATAATGACTAGAAATTAATCTTTTTCAAAATTAAAGTTATTCTGTAACTAATTTTTCTTATTATAAAGAGTAGTATGTATCCCTTGTAGAGAATTTGGAAAATACAAAAAAGGATAAATGAGAAAATTTAAATCCCACCATCCTGAGATAGTCACCCTTAAGATCTGAATGTATCTTTCAGTCTTTTGTATAGTGCTACGTACATCAGTGTAAAGTTGGAGTCAGAGAGTACTGGTATATACACACACACATAAAGTTTATGGCAATTTTTTTCACTTATGCTTATTGTATCATGACCATTTTCATATCAGCAAATATTCTTCAAAAACATCTTTGTGAGATAGATTGGAACAATTCGGAAAAACAAAATATTAGATCCATACTCAACTCTTTAAACAATGGTTCTTGACTTTGGTTGCACATCACAAATCACTTGCAGAAATTCTAAGAAAAATAAATATGGCCAGACCCCACCCTCAGAGGTTCTAAATGAATTAGTCTGGGATGGCATTTATACACACAGATTTTTTTTCTCATGTAATTTTCATGCATGGTTCTGGAGGAGAACTATTGTTTTACATCCAGATAAATTCCAAATAGATTAAAATTTGCTTGTAAAAAAAAAAAAAGAAACCGTGGAATTAGTGAATAAAAATATAACTGTACACATAATTTTAGGATACTAGAGAACACTAAGAGCAGAAACACCATAGGAAAACATTCATATATTTAACTACATGAAAACTTTAAATATCTGAGAGCCAAAAGAATCACAAACAGAATGGAAAAGCAAATCACAAACTAGGAAAAATATTTCCAACATGCATTATAAGCAAAGCCCTTTGAAATTATAAAGGAAAAGATGAAGAACTAAATAAAAAAGGTCAGGTATAGGTAAATCACCCAGAAAAAAATGCCACTACATATATGGAGATAAAAAAGCATTTCCTTTTTAAATGAAAAATAAGCTGATCTTCACTTCAGAATATATTCCTCCATTCCTGACTCCTCCCCCGCCATTCATAACTCAGGGGCTGGCAATACAGTAGCGTTTACATTTATACCCTGAAGCTTTACCTCATTAAAAAAAATCAAAATCTAAGCAAATGGATTAAAACTAAAATACAAAAACATAAAGAGGAGAGTCACAATGACACATAAAGATCTCATAAAATCAGATGCAAAGGAACATAACGCCGCTTTATGACTGCCCGAGTCCAGCTCTGCACAGGTTCAACCCGCAATAAAAGTAAGTCTTTTCAATCTGCTGCAGTGACTTTACCCTTATTAGAATGCATACTCATTATTTTCTGATTACTCCTTTACATAAAACATACCATTTTGTACCTTGGTTTCCACACCCCTTGTACAGTATTCATATTTTATCTCTAAAGATTGTAATAAATACTTCCAACACAATAACCCATTTAAGAATGGGTTTTATAGGCAAAAAGGCACACCTTTGGCGATGTGATCGCAATCATCAGATGTTCCAACTCTCCTCGAGCACGTACGACACAGTGTGTACACAAGTGATGCAGCAGGGACAGGAGAGGCGATTACGGGCGGAATGAGTCAACGCAACCCCATGTGTACTTCCCTGTTTCAGGGTGTAGCCATAGGAACCCTTTGAAATGTTTTGTTTTATTCATTTGGCTCCTTTTCTATTTTTCGCTAGTGCCAACACTTTCAAGATAATGCAGTTTAGACATGTCACAGCTGTTGAAACTCATAGCGTGAGCTTGAGCTGACAGTGGTGTACCATGAAGAACCAGAAACACCAAAACAACATTATGATGAAGAGTAGAAGTATGAAAAATAAGAAGACAAAAGGCAGGAAATATTGCCTTACCGACTTAAAGCAGAGCCCTGGGGGAAAACATCTGGTTCAGAGAAAATAGGGATTCCTTCAGCCCAGTGGAGGGGTCCCACTGGCGAGAGTGAGGGTGGCCAGGTGAGAGAGATGGGTTCCTGGAAGCTGGAGAGCAGGCAGGGGAAGGGTGCTCTCTGTAAAGGAATTTATATGTAAAAAGGTGAGAGATCCATGACCTAGAAATCTAGATAGTGCTTTTTGCTCTTGTGCTTAAAACCTGACTTTACTACATCTGGAATGCTTTCCATCGTGAATTCTCAAGTTAAGCTTATGAACCTCTCCATGTGCTTTGAGGAACAATGAAAGATACAATTTACAGGGGCTTAAAAGGATTGTTAGTTTGGAAATATTAAACCTTAACAACCTATCTAATGTCATTTATTTCTATAGAACCTGATGTCTTTACAAAAGGAACATTGTAGTTTGCTAATCTGATGAGGAACTTGGGTCATAGAAATTGGGGTATCTGAGAAGAAGCCACTTTCCACTTTGACAATCCTCCACCCTTAAAGAAAAAACCCACCTTTTACCAACACTCTAACTTCTGGGTAAGTCAAAACTAATCTTCTGAAAGATCTATAAGGCTCACAGGCTAGGCAAGAGATGTAACAGTTTGTTTTGTGTGGGTGTATGTTGGAATGTAGTCATGTGTGGATTAGACAGAATCTTGAATATACTCCAATTACACCTACTTTCTGTTCTAACCACATATGTACGATTATTTAAAACAAACACCTTTCATCTCATGGACATTTAAATATTATCTCTATGAATGAATACATTGGGAAGAACCTCAGGTTCACTGAAAGTTTTGCACACAACCTTCAGGTCCATAAAGAACATTGCACTGAGTAGGCATACCATACCATACATAATCTTTACACCAATCCCATGCGCTAGTAATATTAGAAGCCATCTCTCACATCTGGATGCTGCTCATTCTACTGTAAGACCTCTGCTCCACGTTAAAGCAATCACTGTTTGCTCCAAAACCAAATGACACAAGAGAAAATCACTGAGAAATGGCAGAGCCAGGGCTTGAAATCAGTCTCGCCAAAAAGTCCCTGCTCTTTCCAATATATAATAAAACCTCCTAAATATGAACGATTTGGGCATGTTTTACACCTAACATGCTATGTACTAAAGCATCTAAAGGCAAAAAAACCTGAAATAGTAAGTGACGCATAAAGCAAAAATTCAAAATAATACAACTGATTTTAAATGCACTTTTTAGAAAAAACACATATGACTCATCTTTCAAAGACATCCTCGAGGAAGTGAGAGAATCTGAATATTTTCACTCTTCAAACCACGAAAGTTCACACCTTATTAACTATCCCAGTTTTTTAAAAACCTCATCAGTTTGGGATGGTAAGACTTCCAAAAATGTATTGAACGGTGGTTCTGCATCAAGAAATTGTTACTACTCCTCACTATTTCTTAGAACAAAAGAGAAAAATCATTATCATCATATTCTTGGATGCTGAAAGGCACTAGAAAACATCCAATATTCATTTAAAAATTATTTTATTCTTTAAATTATGACACAGTAGAATTGACTTTTTCAGTGTACAGCTCTTGGAATTTTGACACATGTATAGATTGATGTCACAACAACCACAATCAGGATACAGAAAAGCTTCATTACCCTCCCCAAACTGCTTGGTGTTATAGCTTCATAGTCATGTCCTTCTCCCATCTGTAACTCCTGGCAACCACTGGTCCTTCCTCCATCACTGTAGTTTTTGTTTACTTGAGAATGTCATCGAGCTGGACTTATACAGTATATAACTTTTCAAGAATGGCTTTTTCAATTCAGCATAATGACTTTGAGACTCACCTAAGTTGTATGAATCAACGGTTTGCTTCTTTTTATTTCTGACAGTATTCCTTTGCATGGATATGTCACACTTCATTAATCTAGGACATGTGGGCTGTTTCTTATTTTTTTTTTATATGGTTGTGAATAGAGCTTCTATAAACATTTGTGTAGATTTTTGTGTGAACACAAGTTTTCACTTCTCTCGGGTTAATACCCAGAGGTGGGATTGCTGTGTCATACGGTGACTTATTTAACATTATAAGCAACTGTGAAACTGCTTTTCCAGAACAGCTGTGCCATTTTACATTCTTACCAGCAATAGAAGGGAGTTCCAGGTGCTCCACATCCCTGGTAGGACTTAGGATTTTCAGTATTTTTTTTTAGCATTCTAATAGGTATGTAATGGTATCTCACCATGATTTTAATTTACATTTCCCTAATAGCTAATTATGTTGAACATCTCCTCATGTGCTAATTTGTCGTCTGTATATTCTGTTTGGTGAAGTGCCTGTTCAAGACTTTGGTCCATTTTTTAATTGCTGTGTCTTCTCACTGTCGGGTTTTAAGAGCTCTTTTCACTTTTTTTTTTAAAAAAAATTAGAGCCCTTAATTGGATATGCGACTTACAAATATTTTCTCCCAGACTGTAGCTTATCTATTCATTCTCTTAAGATTCTCTTTTGCAGGGGGAAAGGATATAACTCAGTGGTAGAGTGTGTGCCTAGCATGCACGAGACCCTGGGTTCAATCCCCAGTATCTCCATTAAAAATAAATAAATAAATCTAACTACCACTCTCCTCAAAAAAAGATAAAAAAAAAAAAGAAGAATAAACAGATCTTTTTAAAAAGTCTTTTTTTGCAGAGCGAAAGTTTTAAATTCTAATGAAGGCAAATTTATCAAAATTTTCTTCTGTAGATTGTGCTTCTGGTGTGTAAGAACTCTTTGTCTAACCTTGAGTCACAGAGATTTCATCCTATGTATTCTAAAAGTTTTGTAGTTTTATGTTTTACATCTAAGTCAATGATTCATTTTGCATTGACTTTTGTATAAGGCATGAGGTTTATGTTGAGGTTCATTTATTTTGCACATGGATGTCTGATAGTTCTAACATTGCTTGTTGGAAAAACATTCATTTCTCAACTGAAATGCCTTTGCACCTTTCTCTCTCTTCCACTTACATTTCTCTGGAAGAGACTGTGTAGAATTGGCACTATTTCATCTTTAAATGTATGGTAGAAAAATGACTATAACTCAATGAAAAAATGTTTTAAAAAATGCATGGTAGAATTCACCAGTAAAACTATCTGGACCTTGAGATTACTATTTCAGAAGGCTTTTAAACAAGAACTCCTTAGTCATTATAGGACTATTTTGTATATTTAATTCACCTTGACTGGGCTTTGGTGGTTTGTGGTATTGGAAGAGGTAATCCATCCTGGGCCCTGTGAACCCCTGCGTGCCTTTGCTGGTATGTGAAGAATGCAAGGCTCCAACTACTCCTTATTGGGGCCCTTTCTCAGGATTGTGTTTGCAGTGAGCAAAATGAGCTAACTTCTCCCTCTCAACACAGAGCCAGATATAAAAGGGGGAAATCCCTAAGTTCAGAGTTCCTTAGGGGTTACACAAATCCATTGTATGTGTAACATCTAGTCCCCCTAGCATTGCCCCCATGGGCTTAGGAGGTATGTGTAACCAATGCAAAACAACCTGAATCTCATGATGCTTGCTGTGCTATGCTTGCTGTAATAAAGTCCTTTTTCTCTGACCCATGAGTCTCATGTGCCCTGCAGCCTCAATGAAGCAGTAAAAGTTTAACTAGTTAGTGAGTAAGTAGGGTAAAATCTCAGACTCTTCATAATTCTTTATATTCAGTTTTCAGGAAATGATTATTTAATCTAAATTGTCATATTTATGTTAGTAGAGGTTTTGTTTTTGGCTTGGTTTTGCAGCATTTCCTTGTTATCCTGTCAGAGTCTGTTATCTCCTCTTTTATTCCTGGTAACAGTAATTTGTGCCTTATCTTTGTTTTCTTTGTCAATTTTGTTAGAGGCTTTATCAATTTTATTGATTTGTTTCAAAGAACCAATTTGGTTTTATTGATTTTCTCCATGGTTTTTCTGTGATCAAGTTCATTGATATCTGTTGTTATCTTATTTCCTTCCTTCTGATAACTTTGAGGTTATTTTTCACTTCTTTTTTATTTTCTTCAGTTGGAAGCTGAGATTACTGACTTGGAACTTTTCTTCTTGTCTATACAAGCATTTGATGCTATAAATTTCCTTCTAAGAAATATTTTTGCTTCCTCCCACAAATTTTCATATGCTGTATTTTCATTTTCCATTAAATCAAAATATATTTGCAAAGCCATGGTTCATTTAAAAAGTGTTTAGTTTTCAAGGGTTTGTAGATTTTCCAGTTATCTTTCTGTTCTTGATTATGATCAGAGAGAGTATTTTATATAATCTCAGTTCTTTCAGATTTATGGCTTATGACACAAGGTATGGTCTATCTTAATGAATGCTCCATATGCACCTGAAAAGAATGTATATTCTTCTGCTGTTGGTTTGAGTGATCTATAAATGTCAACTGGATATGGTTTAATAGGTGGTGGTGTTCAGTTCTATATCCTAGCTGATTTTTCACTAGTTCTCCTGATCTTCACTGAGAGAAGAGTGTTGAAGTCTCCAACTATAATTATGAGTTTGCCTATTTCTCCTTTCAGTCCTGCCATATTTTGATGTATGTATTTTGAAGATCTATTGTTTGATGTAAACATTTAGGATTGCAATGTTGTCTTAGTGAATTGACCCTTTTATCTTTTCATCTTTTCTTTATCTCTGGTAGTTTTCATTACTCTAAAGTCTACTTTGATATTAATACAGTCATTCCAGCTTTCAGTTCATTGCTATTTGCATGTGTATATCTTACCCATGATTTTACTTTAAGCTACCTATATCATTATATTTGAAGTGAGTTTCTTACAGACAGCATATAACTGCAACATTAAAAAATCTATTCTGACAATCTCTTGTCTATTCGCTGATGTATGCAGAACACTTACATTTAACATGATTATTGATGTGTTTGGATTTGGGTCATCATTTTGTTTTTTGCTTGTTTTCTGTTTTTCTCTGTTTTTAATTCCCCTGCCTTCTCTTTTGTTGGGTTATTTGAATTTTTTTTTATTATTTTATTTTAATTTTCCTATTGTATTTTTGACAAAATGTTTGTATAGTTGTTTTTTTTTTCCTTAGTTTTTCCTCTAGGGATTGCAGTAAATCTATTTAATTTTTCAAAGTCTACTTGGAACCACTTCATGTGGAATGTAGAACTCTTACCACCACGTTACAAAAACTAACATTGTTTCAGAGATACTAGCAATAAGGAATAAAAATGAGAGGTAAGAAAGGGAAAGAAGAGAATTAAAATGACCATTATATGCAGATGACATGATTGTTTATCTACAAAGTACAAGAGAATCAACTAGAAAGTTATTACAACTGTTAGGAGATTTCAGTTAGTCAGTGAGAGCAAATTAAAATACAGAAACCAACAGTCTTCATATGTAAAACAACAGCCATGTGCAGGATATAATGAAAGAAAACAATAAAAATATCCAGAGGTATCAAGAAATGTGCAAGTTCTAAATAAAGAAATCTTTAAAAAGTGATTGACAAACACAAGCTCATATTAAAGAAATAGAAAGGTATTTCATACCAGTTTCTTGGATCACTATGGAAGCAACCACAGTTCAGACAGTTGATGACATGCTTGGCTAAGGAGCCAAAAGGACGAGCTACCATCTGTGAAATTAACATCCAACATGTTAAGGAAGTCAAATCTCCCTAAGTTGATATGGAAATTTAATTCATCCCACTAAAAACAGTAAACAGGATTTGTTTTTCTTTTGAAAAATCAGGAAAAAAAACTGATTCTAAAGCTCAAATGAAAAAATTGGCAAGAATGATATAAAAATTATGAAGGAGAGTACTAACAGGAAACTATTCCTATCAGTTATTTTAAAGCTACAATAATTAAAACAGTATGGTACTAGATCATGAATCAACAGTTTATAGAAAAGGCTTAAAAGCCCCAAAATAGATTAGCAACAAATCAATAAAGAATAGGTGGATTATACAATATATGATGTTGCAATAAGTGGACAACCATCTGAAAAAAAATTAAGTTGTATCTCTAGTTCATACTTAACAGCAAAATAAATTCCAGGTGGATCAAAACTTTAAACATAAAAAACAACAACAACAACAACAACAAAAAACACAAGGCTGCTGGAAGAAAATATGGAGGATTTAAACAATTTCCAAGAGAAAGGCTTTTCTTCCTGTGAGGTGGAACACAGTGGCCATTAAAAAAATACTTATAATTCAACCTGTATTTTAAAAGAATCTATAAGCTCACAGGAGCTTCAGTGTGCAGAGTTTTTGTTGGGGTTTCATTACAATGGCATGATGGATTTGGTGCATTGACCACAAGGTTGACTTTAATCCCCATCCCCTTTTCCCTCCCCAGAGGTCAGGCTGAGTCACCACTGTGACTCAAAGCCCCAAACCTCTAATCAAATATTTGGTCTTTCTGGTGTGGTCAGCCCTCATCCTGAGTCATCTCATTAGCATAAACTATCAGGTTCCACCATGAATAACAAAGACAACTCTATCACTCTGGAAATTTTAATGATTTAGAAACTGGAAAGTGCAATGAGGAGACAGGAAGGGGCTGGGAGAGGGGAAGAGGGTCAGCAAAGTTTTTATTCCAAGTGTTTAGTGGCTACCTACAATAGCGAAGGCTGAAAAAGAACAATGTCCGGTAACAGAGGACTACTTTAAAAAATTAAGATACATTCATATAATGGAGTTCTAAGCAACTGATGAAAAAATGGGGCAACTCAGTAGGTAGGAATACAGAATAAACTGCTGAATGCACAAAACAACCTGTATGGTATGCTCTAATCTGTGTTTCACATATGTTTATTTTTTACATGAGGCCATCTCTAGAAAAATACACAAGAAGCCGGTAACAAAGGTTGAATCCTTGGAAGAGAAATGTGTGGCTGGGAGGACTGACTTTTTTACCCTTTTCAACCTTCTAATTTTTGTACAATGGACATACATTACCAATCTAACAAAAATAAAACAGTAACAATGTATTTGAACATTTCTCTGAGCATACTGAACATAATTTATAATTTAATTTTTGATTATGAGGGCTACTGTCATATTGAACAATATATTGAACAATAAAGCTCTAAGTGTCTATTGATGCACCAATGACCCCAGGTTGCTGTGATTTGAGTGTTAGTGTCACTCTTAGTTTTTCTGTATTCTCCTGGCTGCTTCTGACTACTGTCAACATTCCTTCTTCTAGCTGACGCAAGTGTCTTTAAAATTGGTGCTTTTAGTTGTGAAGGGCAAGGTGGCAGTCACATAGTCCTACTACAGTCTATATAAAATAAAGCTGCCTCTTTGGCAACTTGAGGAATCCTCTTATAATTAATGAGTTTTAGAGATTAGACTTTATTAACATCTTCTTGACTACTCAAGATTTTTACACATTCACAGTTCCACATGATTTAATAGGTATTATTGAAGTCACTATATA
The DNA here is from genome assembly GCF_009834535.1 of Camelus ferus. Taxonomy (NCBI): domain Eukaryota; kingdom Metazoa; phylum Chordata; class Mammalia; order Artiodactyla; family Camelidae; genus Camelus; species Camelus ferus. The sequence continues at coordinate 37,665,206 of NC_045709.1, forward strand.
GGAAGTTTAAGTATTTAATTTTAGAATTGCTTTCATCCATTCATTTAAAAGTATTTTTGAGCATCTAGTATGCACCAGACAATGTTCTAAGAGCTAGGGATGCAGCAATGAACAATACAGACAATAGCCAAACTCCCCCAGAATTTACAGTCTAACTGGGGAGAGAGGCAACAGGCAAAGATAAAGCAGTAAGTACCACAAAGAGAAAAGCAGTCAGTGTAATAGTGATCAGGATGGGGAGCAGAATTAGACAGGATGGTGTGTCTGTAGGGTCTGATCAGAAAGGGAGAATCACTGGGACATAACACACACACACACTCACACACACACACACACTCTCCATCTTTAATATATAAAATAAGTAATTTATTATAAGGATTATAGGAGGCTATTTCTTTTGTGTCTGGCAAGTGAGAAGAGAAAATGGATGTGAAGTGGGGAAAGCACGGACACTCTGGGACCTGCCAGGATCCCATCCATGGGAAGCAGAATCCATGGGAACTGGGTGGAACTCATGAGGATGGACTGGAACCCAGGTCAGTCTCTCATGCCTTCAAGCCTCCAACCTTCATGGCGGGGATGTCCTGCAGAACCTGGCACCCTTTGTCACAGAGTAACATACACATCTGGCCCAGGAGTCTGAGAAGCTGAAGGAGGTGACCCAGCGGGAGCTGGTGTTCCTGGGCCTGGCTGTTGGCCCACAGACCAAGATGAGCTAGTAGGCAAGCAATAATGTGGGTGAGCAGCAACAGTGTGTGCCTTCCTTGGACCTTTCAATCATAACAAGTATCTGGATCTGGCTACTTCACTTTGGTCCACTAAATCTCACACCAAACGTCTCTTGTGATCCATGCTATTCTGGAATTATGCAGGGATGATTCTGAGGAGCACATTTCCAGTTTAGCTACCATACAAATCCACCACAGATGGTCAGAGGTCTCTGAAAGATACTTGAGCTGAGAACCTGAAGGAAGAGGATTCAACCATGCAACATGCTAAGATTTGGAAGAGAACATTCCAGACAGAAGAAACAGCTAGTGCAAAGGCTCTGAGGCAGTGATATAAATGAGGTATTTTTGGATGATGAGGCTGAGATATGGTGGGAGGGAGAGTGATATGAAATGAGCTCAGAGATAGAGGAAGGGACCAGACCACAGTGGGGCCTTGTAGAACAGAGTAATAAGCATGGATCACTTTTTTCTAAGTGCACTGGGAAGCAAATGGAGAATTTTAAATAATATCCGATCTGATTTACATTTTTAAACTCTATTTTAAATTGATTTTAAACCGTAAGAAAAAAGGTGGTAAGGTTTAGCACAAAGAACTCCATCAATCAGCTGATCTCCCTTTGCTCTAGGGAGACTGGGCTGTAGTGGGCAGGACCACTCCTTCCACAACTCCAGGCCTCCTGGTACTCTACGTAACTGTCACTCCTAGAGCACAGTGTGCACGAGGCCCTGGAGTTGTGCAGAGAAGGCACCCCAGTGTGGAAGCAGCAGTACTAGAGAGCTACGGCACGAGTTCAAGCTAGCACACGCTCGTTTTCAGATCTCGTAGGAAAACCAATCTCATTATTTTAGTCTCAATTCACAAATACATGCTGGAACAAACATTGGTATTATCTCTTCAGATCTGGTCTCAAGTTGATTAGCCATCATAACATTTCTCAAAAACAAAAAACCTCAAAGGTCTGACACCACTGAAGCTATTTTAAAGTGAATGTTTCACAAATAATTCCAGATTTCCAGAGAATTTCCAGAGCATATGCACAGCCTCCTAAGTGAAACATGCTGAAGGGGCCAATGTGTATGTTGCTGTATGAGTTCTAGTCTCCTTTATGTCCAGCACTGGCCTTAGATGTGTACCTTCCATTTTCATCAGACATGGCTTACTTTACTTGAGATCATGAACATTTTTCCTAAAGCAAGCTCTTCTGCCCGGATTATGTCTGCCCTGCTAGCAACACAGTCTGGCTGAAAGCCAAGGTTCAAATACTGAAGTGAGCTGAGGTGCACACGGAAATATTCAAGCTCATTTCTGACTTTCAGCACAATTCTAGTTTTAATGTGAAAATCAACAGCTAAAATTAACTATGGATAGCCATTCGTTCTCACTAAAATGTAACACAATATCTAATAAGTGCTCATTAAACCATGAGGGTAAAGTAGAAAAATGAAGTTAGGTGACTATGGGGAATCACTCACTCTCCCTTACACTCAGTTAAAGGGGAGCTTGGTTACTGCACTCGGGCTCAGTGATGAGTGTGAATGGCCTGACGCACAGGAGGCATTCAGCTAATCAGGGGCTACTGTTATTTCACGTGTCAATAAAAATAAACATCTTCATACACCTTCCTAAGGGAAGAAACAAAGTGCCTCTGGCAGGGAGGCAGTGGGGGACGGTGAGCTCTGGACAGACCATTCATCTTCTTTAAGAAAAAAACGTAAAAGCAGATTTTTAAGAAAGCGTTATCTGACAGAGAAAGAAAAGTAGAAAAGTTTTGATCTTTCATTAGAGTTTGCAGCATACACTTAGCTTTCTGTAATCTATGGTGACAAATCTCCACTGGAAACACTCAAAGTGAAAAGGAGGGGATACTGTGTCACGACTTATGAACTATATATTTTGAGCTCTGATTACTAAACTTTATTCACAACTGTTTTAAATGTTTATTAACAACTGTTTTCCTTCATTTAACAATGGCTCTTGAGTAACAAAATAAATTATCAGTGATAACCATAAATTAAAAAATAAAGTAAAACAAAACCTGTTCAAGTCTCATAAACCCAAGCACAGTAACATATTTCTTATAAGCTGATTACAGTTTCCATGTTCTTTGTGTAAGTAACACAAAGATTCTCCTCTTCCCATTGTTGCAAGTTCACAAAATGTATGAAAAGGCTTCAGTTTTTTTCAGCTCAATTAACTACACCTCAGTGGAATACAACAGACAATAACTGGGGCTACCGGTGAGATGTGGTGAAAAAGGTCATGACCACCCAGCAGATCACGGAAACCTAAAACATACCTCAGACTTTCTAGTCTCAAGCTGTAGCTCTCATTTATTAAATAATTTACAAAGAACTGTTAGATGATTTAATGAGCAGGCTGCACTCTGTCACCGCGCCATTGTGTTAGTCACAAAGATATATCTTGCCTTTAAAATGAGGCAGAATACTATTCATTTCCAATAAGACTAGGTGTAAGGGACAAAGGCAAAACCACAGATGTTGTTAAGTTGCACTAAGTTATTTCAACTATTTTAATTTAAAAGTTTAATTACCAGATCAGCACACCATTTTTTGTTTAAAAACATAATACCTCTGAAAGTAAATGAAAAATATTTTAAAAAATAAGCCAGAGGTAAAAATGAAAAGGCCTGAATGACTTGGAAAACGGAACAATAATTTCTGATCAGTGACTATTAATGGGAATAGTCATTTTTTACAGCAGGTACCAACAACCATTTAGTGATTCTTTAAACAGGCACCTGTTAAAAAAATAGAGTATTTTTCAGCTAGCATACTCAATATTGGGCATCATACACAAGAAATATGGCTTTATTACAAAGGATTCAAGATGGCAACTACTTAGAATCCAGTGCCAGCATGGATTATAACAAATCCAGTGAGTATTTTGTTTTTCAATTATTCATAGAAAATTTAATCCTGATTAAGTATCCTTGGGCAGGAATTCATGGGTAGTTGATGACTGAAACCAGCATTTATGTGAAATGCTTCTGTTAATTTAATCTGTGTATATGGCTTAATTATGATTGGAGAGTCAATGCAAGAGAAATGAATTATATCAGGATTAAAATTTTAGGACCATATCGCATAGTACTTTTTCCTTCTTTCTTTTTAAACATGTAAATCTGCTTGTGCCTTCACCTAAGTGCTCAGATTTTAAAACCCTTTGCACAACCAATATAATGCATCTAAGTTTTATTTTTCTTAAACTATCTGTCAAAAACCCTTTGCTAATCAAGCTAAAACCAAACCAGAGCCAAAAGTAATAGAAGACGGAGAATAAGCCCACCCACAAATAAACAAAAGCTTATTCATTTAACTATGTGTATATTTTATATTAATTTTTCTGAAGTTAATTTTCAATTCCTTTAAACTCCAATATGAAATGCGTTTTCCTTAAAGCATAAAAAGAAGCAGTTTTTAACCAATGTATTACACTGATTTCATAACTGGACTTAGTTTAGATATGTATAAGTAATCATTTAACTGACTACTTTTTATAAGACAATCAAACCTGAGTTAACTAGTGATACAGGATGAGGCATTATAACTGGTGAATCTCTTACCAAAATATCATATAATTCTTTCCATATTTATTTCCGTAAGGAAATTGCATAAATCATCTCATAACAACACTCTTTCCTGAAAGTTTATTAAGCATATTTCAAAACATTTATTACCTTTTTTCTGTTTTGGTACTGCTTAAATGCAGCTGTATAAATAACATGCTCTGCTTTCTCTGTTCAATTTTTCACACCAAAGGTACGAAAAACAAAGTCACTGTATTTGGATCCTTATTGCACTCTGGTAAATCAATTCACTTTTCCTCTTAAGAAAATCAAGTATCAGAAGTGAGGCCGACTTTTGTGTCCAGATGATACGGTCAATGGTAGTGTTACTGAGGAAAGTGAAGAAACTTCCCAGTACAGACTGTGGGACAGAAAGAGCCTGTAGAGAATGACCATGGAAACAGCCTGGCAAAGGATAACACCTACTGTAATGACCTGAAAAGAAAAGAAAGGGAATGCTTTTACCGCGTGCCAAACAGAGACGTTACACTCAACTTATTATGAACTTATATATATTTTATATACATAGAAATTTATACATACTTTATATAAATATAAATAAATAAAAAACTGTATCCCCCCATCTTTACCATGGGTACATTTTAACAAAGAAATTTTCAATAGGGAAATACAACTAATGTTCAGAACTGTAATTGTTCAAAAGTAAAATTCCTTTAACAGTGAGTTTATACATGTCAAAATAAGACAGAAAAGAGTAATGCGCTAAACCATTCTCTCCTCAGTGTGCATGAACTAAAGGAAAGCAGTAAGAAAAATCAGGTTCTGGCTAATCTAGTAACAGGAATAAAGCACGTCCTGACCTGAATCTTGAAGATTACTCTAAAAGCCCTTTCAGTCACTTCTCTATTTGTGTGGACTACCTTCGTGTCTCTTTACCATTTGTAGATGCCTCGGGTTCAAGAAATATGTGTGCGTTCAAGCACATACTGCATTGCCTGTAAAGGGCTCCCGGCAGAGCTCTACTCTGAAATGATGTGGTCATTCACCTAAGAAGGTAGGTATCAACACAACCAAACCACGGCATGCTTGAGCGCGGCGCGCCAGTCTACAGGCCATTAAAGAACCCAGACTGACTTTTAGAACGCTATTTGGATTTCTAACATTACGTAGCAAAAATTTTAATCATTTTTTCTTAATGAAGATATATTATGAATTCTGTAATTTAATTTATAAAACAGTATTATGAAATAGGCTAAAATAATAACAAAAGCTATTTTCCATCATTTTGCTTATAAAGTAAATTTAATTACTCACTGGTTCAATATTTTGCTTCAAAGTTTTACTTTAAAGAACACAAGAAACCTCTGAATGGATAAACAGGCCTTTCCTACTTCAATAATTTCTCAATAAAGACTACAAAAAAACTACTTTGATCATATATATTATTTACCTTATCTCTTTGGTAGTCATTAAAAATGATAGAAATGCATGCAAGACCTGGATGGCATAAAAACCACAAGATACAGCCCTGAAACAAATGAAAAATAAGGCGAATAAGTGTAGCTACACCTTTGTTTTCATAATTTACCAGACAAAAAAACATTACTAGAATATTTAGGAGGCCCTGATTGATCTCAATTGGCCTTTAGAGTAGAACTTGCAATAAAATGTAGAAATAAATTTGCTATTGTTGTGACAACAATATTTTGTTTCTAATCAAATGGGTGTTTTTTTGGAATATTTAAAATCGTAACATTTTTACAAACATACATTTTGATGTACTACAAATATGGTAATGTAAGTAACAAAAAATTGAGAAAAGCAAGGTACAAATGTGTAATATTTCTGTAAAAAATGAATAAGAATGTACATTCATATTTGCATGTAGATTCACAGAGCTATTTAGTAAGAACATACAAAAAACTGATTAACAGTGGTTACCTGTTTAAGAGTTAGTACAGAAGGCACTGGAAATAGGCAAATAGGGATGAGAAACTTTTTAACACTATACTTCTCAAATATATCTTTTCTATTTTTCCTAGAACACAGCAACATAGCCTCTTTTCCAAAATTAAATTTGAAATAAAACAATAAGTTAGTTCTAGTAGCTGTTGAGATGCCTAGTACATTGAGGATACCGGAGAAAAACCAAAATGTAGAAAAATGTGTTTAGTGTGCTACTATTTGCATAAGTGAAGGGAAATATAAAGTAATATATATTTTAAATTCTCTGAAAAATAAATTAGAAATGAACAGCTGTGGTGATACGAGGAGGCGATAACTGAGTAGATGGGAGAGAGGTTAAGAAGCATGGTTGCTACTCCTTATGTACATCTGGATGTTTGAAACTATTCAAGTAGTTAAATTAAAACACGTAAAAATAAAAATTTCAGTTCAAGAAAGAATTTTGGTACTGTTTCAAACATAGAACAAAAGAGAAAATTTAGTTTTAAACACCTGAAGTACATACTAACTTTTCAAACAATAAGCAGCACTGTCTGAAGAATTCCACGGTGCAATGGAATACTCTTGGCTGTTTGGCACTCAAATCCCTCAAGAGGGGTCCAAAGGCTGCAGTAGCAGCTTGAAAGTGCTCCCTCCACACTGGGAATAAAGAAGGAATCTGGCCCTCCTCCCACAGCTGCCTCCAACAGCTCAGGGACTCTGTGGACTAGGATGGGCTGACCAAACAGCTTATCAGAATGCTGTTTTGAGTTGTCAAGAGGATAGGTTATGGATTCTCTCAGTCTGACAAAAAATACAGTATTCTAGGGAAGGGGGCTTCTGTAATGGTACTGCCCAACCTCCCTCCCAATTTTTTCCATTATCAAATAGGTATAGAAAAAAATTCATGGACTCTTAGATCTCAATAGCATAAGGACAAGGAAAGAGGGAATGAAGTAAACAGGATGCCGTGAAATGTAACATGTGCTCGGCTTCTTGGCTCCCTCTGTTTAAGCTGAAGGATGGCTCTTCATGGTTTGTTATAAAACACTGCATAATTCTGGGAGTGACAGTTCATAGTCAATTAATAATTGTTCTTTTGAGATGTGAAAATTGTATTCTTTTTTTAATTAAAAAAATTCTGAGACCAGAAAAAGGAGGAAAATCCCAACTGATAAAGAAATTATAATCCAGGTAAAACTGACCTGTCAAAGATTACATGGAAGCTGCCATTTCACAGGATCTGTCTATAAAATGGGGATAATATCATCTACATCTCATAGGCTGTGAAGACTAAATGAGCTGGAGCACATAAAAGGCTTACAGTAGTGTCTGACACATAAAACAAGTTTACTAAAATTAGCATATGGTTGCTTATTAACTTCCCAAGTGAAGCAGAATGAAGTTGATATTCCGAAGAAGCCATTTTCTAACCAAACCCATACTTTGGCAAATGTGATGTAGAACTCCCTTTTGAGTGTACTTCTCTCCACTGTGATGATCTGGTAGAGTCCACAGCCTAAGGACAATGCTAGGCAAATCCTTAAAACAATTAGAAGGATCCCTGCCAAGTTGTGGTGTGAATGGTGGCTGTGAGGACTGGTATCTTCAAACTGTTCCCAAAGTAGCAAAATGCTCTGCAAAAAACAATGTTACACTTAGAGAAAAAAAGTCACACCTACTTATAATAAAGTACCTTTTCAACTCTTTTAATTATCCCCTTAAATAGTATATAAACATTCCTAAGAGGTTCTAAGATTTATCAGACTATAAAAGCATCAAATAATATAGCACAAGCAGGTTTTCCCTCACTGACACCCTTGGCTGAGAAAAGGAATTGTTACCAAATGAGACCACACACAAAAGATAAAAAATGCTACGACTGCTACCATGATTCAAGTAAGACATCTCTAAGGTTGAGAGTAAGTTGAAAAGATGAAGAGAATAAATGTACACTTTTTTCTAAATCCATCTCCTTCTTACTTCAATACCTTATTAGGAATCAGAGTGTTCTGCATTAAAGCCCACTATCTCCAGATAAACTTTCATATATCTCAGCATCTTTTGTAATCCAGGAATTAACAAGTCAGACTGTCACTCCTTTTCCATGATAACCCCCATGGGTAGAGCAGACTGTTAATATTCACCGTAGCATCCAGGGCACAGTTTATCCTTATTTGTTTGTTCGCCTTTTCTCCCACACTAGCACTCTACCACTGAAAAGCTCAGCAAGCTCCTCATGAAGCTGTTCCATTTACTGCTATTCGGCAGAAATCAGGGCCCACATTCCCTCCAACTTTATGAAACATAATCACTTCAATGATTATAATACTATCATTTTTACCATCACACGTCAGTAGCCCTCTGTGCTCCCTTCATCTGCCAACTCAGCCCTCAGAATTGACTCTTCAGTGACTTCTAAAGAGTTTAGATCAAAACCTCATTATTAAATCCAATTCTTTAAAAGAAAAATCCAATTCTTAGGCTTTATGGGTTTACCAACAACCCCTCCCTCTTCTCATTCTCAAATCTCCACCATAATTTTACTCCTGTTACCATTCTTGACAGGTCAACTCCTTTGTCATCTTGCACACATGAATTTCTTTCTTGACCCAAATATCTGCTCTTTGTTACTGAAAGTACTGTTCCTCTGCTCCACCAAAGCACACCAGTCTGACTCCTTAGCCTGCATTTCTAAACTTAACTTTTATAGAGACATGCTATCGTAGAACTACCATTTCCTGCAATCCGTGTGAGGTGATGGATATGCGAATTGGCTAGACCGTGCTGGTCATTTCACAATGTATATATTATCAAAACATCAAGCTGCCTACCTTAAATACACACAATTTCTGTTTGTCAATTACAAGCCAATAAAGCAGGAAAAAATAAACAACTATTTCCCATGACGCAAATTTTTACATATTAGAACTCTCTATTTTCACATACGTATGCTAATGCGTGACCTGTGGAGTGACACAAATTCCTCATGGGTCTCAGGTTTCAATTTTCAAGTAAGATATGCTCAAGGTTGCATTTCTGAATGCTGCAAAGCAGAAACACTGAGTATCAATACTCACCTGTGTTATGACAATGAATACAGCAATGCCAGTGGATGCAGGAGTGGAATCCCACTGCAGAGGCCTGCTTTGAGACTTCTTCATCCTGACCATTGTCCAACCCATGCACAGACTCAGAAGTAGGTATAACATTTGAATTTGAGAAGCGATATCAAAAACTAATGGGAAATGAAAACCAAAGTCAACTGATTCACAATTCACAAAAAATTTGATCCTTTTTGCATTGAAAATATAATCATTTTATTAACCACAAAAACACATATTTTCAAAAAGAAGCTGATGAAATTCATTAAGAAATATTCTTATATAATAATTCTAAAGAATTAAAATTTTGCCATTAAGTTTGTAAACATCTGTGAAAACAGTTAAAACAATGGCAACTACTGTTTTAAATATATATATGCCCATATCATATCTTTATCAAGGCCAACTTTAAATCTCTTTGTGTTTCTTACTTTTCTTAGTATTTCTAACTACAATCTATAATTCTTTGCTTATTAAAACAAACAAATGTTAAATGTAACTCCTGCAATGTAGAGTATACTAGTGCCAACATTTCTAGGTTGCTAATTTGTTTGATGGCTGAACTATAATGTGAAGACTACTTTCTAAAACTGTTAATAAGAAATAGCATGACAGTAAAACACACAGCTGCTGTAACATCCAATCATGCTGGCTTTAGTGTCAGAGCGCCGAAGACAAATGAAATCCTCCATGCATTAGTGTGATGTGCCACCAGGTGGCCATCACTTACACTGCAGGGGAAGCCTGCTCCTTAAAGAGGGTGCAACAAAACAGCCTGCATCCTGTTTAGTGCTACAAGAAAACAACATCAGTAATACTTCAACTTCCATGTGTATTTATTTAGAAGTTGTATTTATTGATTTTTTTTAAATTATAACTTTTTCATTACAGTGAATCTTGATATGGTTTCTGGAATAAATGTGTAACTACAATTTAACAAAATAAAACTTTCTTCAAACTGTTATTTCTAACTTTGATGTCTAAGACTTCTACTTTTTTAATATAAAGATGTTCTTGGAGAAAAAGATAACATAAGCTGTAGTATAACAGTTATATTAAAAGTTATAAGCGAAAACCCATTAATAATAGGACTATTCAGATTTATTTTGACATATTTTTCTCCAGCTCTGTCACCCAAATTAAAACCAGATACTCTATATTTATGCTTATATATCTGTAACAGTGAATTCTACTAATGAACTGTCACTACATTTCAATGATATAAAATGTCGGGGCCTTTCAGATCAAGCACAATTTTCTTTCACCTTTGATGTTAAATGACTGTGATGCCAATTATTTTTATTAAACATTTCACAAATACGTACTTAGTTACTTAAAGAAGTTAGCCAAAGGAAAATTCCTACATAAATACCGGGGTGATGGGAGCCCTGATTTCCTGGCTCATTTCTTTATATACTAAGCAATGCACATACTGATGATATAACACCATAACTGTGAGGACAGGCAGAACATAGCTTATTTATTCCTGAAAAGTAACTAACTGTAGATCAAATACACAGATCACACAAAAACCTCACTCTGTGGAATTTGATTAAAAATCTTAAAGTTTTTATGTGTAGTTTATATGAAATACGACTGAAATATGTGTAGTTTACTGTACAGGAACCATACCACAATAAAGGTATTAAAATATTTTTTTAATCTTAAAATTTTAATCACTGAATTAACCAAACCTGTTGTCAGAACTACCAAAAATGATCAACATTGATTTATTGTAGTTTTTCAAAAAAGATTTTGCTTTTAACCTACTATGAAAATGCCAGACAGCTTAAATTACTGTTTTGTATACAGAAGACACTCAAAACTTCAAAAATCCTTGATTTTAGTAATAGCTTTGCTACTGATGGGCTTCTCCGTGCTTTGCCTCTTTGGACCTCAATTTTCTCACTTAAAATGCGTAAGCTAAATTATTTCTACCCTCTGTCCAGCTTTAAAACTCTAAGATTCTATTAAACATCCTGAGCAGGAGAAACCAGGGCTCTAGATAGTGTCAAAAAAGGAGAAGTAACGTGTGTTCACGCCCAGGAAGCAAACAGGGTACATGCTCTTCACAAGGAAAATAAAAGGTTCTAGAAGTTTTAGAATCTTAAAATAGGCAGCAAGATCAGGACAAGCAGGTCCTGAGATGATTACAGAGGTTACCATAAGATGTCCTATTAGAAAGTGAGAGGACTGGGAGAGAAACATGGAAACATGAGGAAAGCAAATCCTAGAGTGGTTTCGTATTCAGAATTTGCTTTTCCAGGATTGAGAAAGGCATATAACCATCCCCCTGAAATTCTCTTTAAAATTTAAGGCATGAGGGGCAAGGGTATAGCTCAAGTGGTAGAGTGCATGCTTAGTACGCAGGAAGTCCTGGGTTCAATCCCCAGTACCTCCTCTAAAAATAAATAAATAAACCTAATTACCTCCCCTACAAAATAAAATAAATAATTTTTTAAAAGGCAGTTTAAAAAAATTTTTAAATAAAAAAATAAAGTCATGATTACAGGAACTATTATTTTTTTTACCATCATGCTTAATTGAAAAATTACCTCATAAAAATTCCTCTTATAAATCAAAGAACAAAGCTGAGAGGTCAGCTTAATAATAGGTGTACTCTATGGCCGTGAGTCAGAAACAGAAACAAAGGGTCAGAAAAGGGATGAAGAACAGGGAAAAACTTCTGCTTTGCAGTCAGAAAACTTGGGTCTGAGTCTTGGCTCTACCACGTGCTAGCTGACTGACACTTGGAAATGTGCTTCCTGTCACTGAGCCCAGGTTCTTTATCTGCAAAAGAGGGATGAGCATACCTGCTTCACTGAGCTTTTATTGAGGATAAAGTGAGAGAATGTATATAAATAAGCTCTAAAGACGAGGAAGAGCTACACACACTACCTATTACTAAGAAGAAACTGAACAGGATATGTGGAAACTAAACCTGTAAACTTGTTTCCAGCTGAGCTGAATCTAACAACTTTGGGTAAAAAAATTATATTATGCCAAAAAATAATTTACAAAAGAAGAAAGCATACATGAAGAACATATCTAGCAAGTTTATGCTTTAAAAAAATGCTCGGTGAGATACTCACATTCGGCCAAACTTCCCATAAAAGGTACCCCTATTCCGTCTTTGGAGTAACTGAGGAATTGAAGAGGAGAGTATTAGTATAAATTACAAATGTGAAAAAAAATAATCAAAACAAGTATAATTTTGGTGGACTAATTAGGATTAATTAGATGTAATGATGAACACAGTTTTAATGGCTTTGAGTTACCTGGAGAAATGAATGTAATTAGCGAAAGCTGAACCAGCTTGTAACAGCAATGCAGTTGTCAGAACCTTTAAAACCATGTGCATGGGTCCTCCTTTCTTAATAGCCTGCCACAATGACTGAGCATAAATGCAAGCAATCACAAAGTACACTAGGACTAGGAGGAAAAAGAACTCATGTAACCCTGTGAAGAGAAGAAAGGAACAAGCTGTTACAGTGTTGGATTGCTTTCAAATCTTCCCATCAATATATTTCCAGAACTTGTTTTTTAACTGGAGTCATAGCATTCAGTTTTGTTAAGAGAAAAAAAGGGAAATTGTTGAAACTTAAATAATTTTCTACTTTGGGATAAAGTTTTAACAATAAGAAGACAGATTAAACTAAATTTAATCTATAAAAAAGCATAGTGGTCAGGGAATAAACCCCAAAACTAACCACAAGATCATAGTTTTGTTTGAAATAGTAACTTAAAACAATGACTTTAGCATTCAGTTGGATATGCTTTTTATCTCCAAAGTGGATTTCTTTTACAAGACGTTTAGGAACAGATTTTAGTCAGTCAACAGTAGTTTAGTACACCCTGACAAGGATTCTCAATATGTGAGCCCTGGGCCAGCAGCAGAACCATTACTAGGGAACTAGTTAGAAATGCAGATTCTCGGGCCCCATCCCATATCTACTAAATCAGAGATTCTGGGAGTGGGGCTCAGCATTTAGATTTTAATCAGCCCTTCAGTGATTCTGATGCAGCTAAAGAGTGAGAACGACAGCTCTGGAGTGTATCATAACCTCAAATTTCCATTTGGACAAAGCATCAAAGTACCTGTCATGACCAGAGCCTCCTTCTGAAGTAAATGGCCTTCTGCTCTTGTCAAAGAGGAAAACCTCTGGAGTCCATGTGACCCTACTCCACAGGTGACTGAAACTAAAAACCCAAAAAATGCCTGCCAATCCAAAGACTAGTCACTGGACAGCAGAATCACCTGGTTCTCAAAGATAAGCAACTAATCGTATTCTCTTGGGAAGTCAAACCAGAAAACATAGAAAGGATTCTGCAATAGAAACTGAAGTTGAGAGGAGCTGATGTTGGGACAGGCCGAAGGAGTCAAACCAGGCCAAGATGGAATTAAAATTTTGAGTAAGCAGAAATTTTGAATGAGCAAGGGGAGCCGGCTGGTAAAGACAAGAACAAAGTAAATGTGCAGATTTTATATTAAAAATGGTGCCAGTCATCACGCAGCCTCTAGCTCCTACTAGCAGCTTTTTTAGTGCAGTCTGCATACCTCAAGATAAACACCCCATTTTCTACATTACCTAGAATCTTTGGCTATGTCTTCATTTTTTGGAAATTTCAGAAAATTTTTATGATAAACCAGAGGGCAAGCTTTGAGTTTAACAGCTTACGTTTACTTGGTTACCTCTAAAGCTAGTCCCTAGTATGAGGGTTTTTGTATTCTATCTAAATAACACCAGATGTAGTGACAGTGACTATGAAGAGAGCCATCTCCGTTGACTCTGTGGGTGAACCCTCTGCATTGCAGTCACTTCCACTCTAGCTGGGACCCTGGATCTGCTCTGGTTTCCCATTTGGGAGAAACTCCAAACCACAGGCAGAGAACAGAATATTTCCATTGTAAGGCATATAATTTTGGAAAAGTAATCCAGGAGATATAAATACTAGGAAAAATACTCAATAAACAGTTCAACTTCAACTGTGTTTTTGGTATGGTTAGAAAAAAAGAGAGAGAGAAGTACTTCAACCACTGGGTGTCTCTCCTGCTCTACGTATGTAAATGCCGACAGCACATGTCTCTAGTCCAGGTGAGAAACCTTATTTAAACTTCAGGAAGATAACTTCAAATAACAGAATGGGCATTTTTTTTTAAAGTTCCTGACACAGAGAAGTATTCCAGCTTTAAATAATGGGACACTAAGCCTGGGATTGTTATATTAATGAGACAAGGCAGAAAATAAGCTAAACATATTAAAAGTGTGAGTCTTCACAGTTATAAAGCCTTTACACTATCCTGTGTTCTGAATCTTAGTTTTTATCTTTCCTTTTTCGTATAAAGAATCAAACATAGCATTTTAAGGTTTTATTTATTTATAACACTTTACAGAATATGCATTACAAGATAAAGTTTCAGACTCCATTAGGTTAGAAATCCACCATGAAAAGAAAATCCTCAGACTATTTATTGAGTAACCAGAATAATACATGAGGAAGGGCCTTGAAAATAAGACATATGTCCCTAGCAAAAAATGTCTTAGAATTATTCAAGATCAAATGTATCTTCTAGAAAAAGCTAACATTATAACCAACACATTGTTTCCTTGAGATAATTAATATATTAAAATAACTTGAGCTAGAACATTTGTCCTACACTCTGTTCATTGCATTTTGCATAACTTATTCTTAACTGGACCCTGATACTTTAAAGATAAAACTCTGGTTCTGCACTCAGTGTTCTTTTAAATAAATGACCTTTAGGGAAAAAAGTCTGTTTTTGTTTTTTCTCTTCAGCGATCAACTTTAACTTTTGTTCTGCCACCATCCTTCACAAGAAAGCAATCTATGTTCACCATGAAATTAAAATCTGTAATTTTAAAACAGGTAGATACTAGGTATTAAATCCTCCCTATATGCAAAAAAGAAGAACACTCTTAAATGAGCACGAACAGGTGACAAACACTTATGTTGTCAGGAAATGTGCAGATTTTAAGGCAAACTTAATGGGAAGAAGCACTGGCAAAATTCAATAGGAAGAAAGCTTCCAGGACAGCTTCAGAACAATTAGCTCCAGTTAAATGATGGGATGCAGGTGACAAGAGAGTAAGAAAAGGGGAGATTCAATGGGTCATGGGCCATCTACCTGGAACACTCTCGCCTACCCATGGTCTTGCTGTCTCAGAACCCCAATGTCTATCCCTCAAGTGTCTCAAGATATATCCTGATTAGTCTAAACCAATTAGAGAAATTCAAATATTCCCCTTGCCAAAAGAGGGAAACCTAAGCCTTTACTTTGACATATTGGTTTGCCCTTTTCTCCTTTCTGACATCTTCACTTACATTTCTCTTATGATGTTGTCACGTGTCCCAGTTCTGGACAATGAAATGCGATGAGAAAGCTTCTGGGAGAAGTTTCCTTGCTCTTAAAAAAGAGACAGTGAATTTTGCCATTATCTAAATGTAAGGCCCAGAAATGCTGCAGTCAACTTTGAATATGAGGGAGTTCACAAAGCTGACAGTCAGAGGACAGCAGGTGGAGAGAAGCCATACAAAGGAGTGCAGTTTCTATCTCACTTAATCAGTGGGTTTCTAATTTAGATTGCTCAGTTTACTAACATTTTTCTGTTTCTGAAAATAAAGCTAGCTTATAAAAACAACAAAAAGATTCAAAGTGTGGAGAAAAACTAAAACCTATCCATAACTCTACCACCCAAAATATGGAAATAAGATGTAAATATTTCTGTACTTCTTTCTGATTATTCACTGCATTTTTTAACGTACTTGAAATTATACAATATAAAGTTTTGAGTTCTGCTTTTTTAACCTAATAATATAGCTGTTACAATACTGTAAGAAGATTTATTTAACCATTTCTCTACTGCTTAAAACTTAAAACACTTAAGTTGTTTTTAATTTTCAATATTCTAAAAACACAACATGAAGATACTTGTGTATAAATCTTTTTTTTTTTTTATATTTAGGATATACATTTAAATATATATTCTTACCAGATTCACCAGCACTAAAGTGGTCATATGGATTCCCTTCAGCATCCGGGTTTAGTAACATCATTTCAAAAGGGATATCTTCCACCTGAGAATTCTCACTGTCCTCTTTGCATGTATACTTGTCTGCATAAAACACGTGCCACGTTTGTGGATATGGAATCTGGGACACTGTCAGATTATGTTCAGTCTGATTCACGGTCACTTAAAAGAGAAAAAAATAGCACTTTCAAAGTAAAACTCTCAAATATATTAATTCTTTAAGTCATATAATCAATTTGAAATTAGAATTCTTTTGTTTAGTTGTCATTGCCTCAGTAGTCCAAGCCCTGATGTAGTATTGGAACAAGGTCCGTAAATCATAAAGCATTTGAAAATAATGTATTTTAACCAACCAAAGGAATGACTACAAAAGTTCTACGAAATACTACAAGTGAATAGAATGATTTCACTGAAACTTTGAATTTCAATTTTAAATATTTTCAAAGTTTTCATGTGAGTTAGCAACATTAAAAATTCTTTTCTGATGGGGTAAAATATGTACAACACAAAAGTTACCATTTTAACAATTTTTAAGTGTACAGTTCTATATTAATTACATTCACAATGCTGTGTAACCATCACAGGGACACTTCTGAAAATTACTTATCTGAGTTCAATTTAAAACAGAGCATTCAACTTTGGGAATTATTATATCTAAAAACTGTAACTGACAAACATCTTCAAAAGATTTTCCAAAATTTTCTGATTGGTTATTCTTTAAAAAGGTTCTAAAAGTAGAAAAACAGAAATCACAGGAATATAAGAGTTGTTACACTGGGTCAGATCTATATAATGGCCATGGGGGTGGGGAGGTACAGGGGCTCATGAATGTTGGCCTCACACTGACCTGTGCTTGAATCCTGGCTCCAATACTTACCTCCTACATGACTTTGGGCAAGTTAACATAAGCAATGACACTCACTTTCTTCATCTGTAAAATGAAGATAATACTTAGAGCAAAGAGCTGATGCAAGGACTCAGTTACTTAGCATGGTATCCGTCATATAGTAGTTGCTGAATAAAGGTTAATTGTCCTTTTCCTTTCTTTAAAACAATACTAGTAAGTGGCTTTCAGACTAGAGTAATTCTTTTCCACTGCAGTGCATCTGAGAACGTGTAGAGACAGTTTCATTGTCACAGCAGTTGTGAAGACAGCTGAAGCAGAGCTGTGCTAAACCTCATGTAATCCGATGTAAAGTCTCACACAGTAAAGACCTGTTCCACCCGAAAGTGCCAATAGCACCCCCTTTGAGAAACACTAAATGATGTCTAAGATCCCTTCTCAATCTAAAACTATGATTCTGACCTAAGAGAGACTCACTGCCAGCATCACAGTGTTGTAGGAGAACAGGGTCTCAAACACCATAGATAATAGAGAGAGAAGAGTTAGAGGAGCAAGTCTTGGCCCAACTACTTACTAACCTTCTGACTCATCATATACATCACTTAACGTCTCTAAATTTGTTTCTTTAGTAGTAAATTTAAGACACTTGCCCTATCTGGCTCAGAGTTCTTGTGAGGAGCAAATGAGACAGTATATGAAAATCCTACGTGAACAGTCTGATTCTATACAAAGTATTCTTAAAATATAGAATTATGATGGGCCCAATTTCCAAGTCTAGACTGCCCCCACTGCTTGCCAGTTAGTCTTGATGTTTTTCTCAACTGAAAAAAAAAAACTTAATAAATTAAAGACATTTCGTGAGGTAGTTGTGGAAATGTGTACATGGAAGAGGTTTTAGAGGCCGTTATGAAATTATTCCTTTTCTTAGGTGCATAATGGTATCGTTATGGTAATGATGATGATTATGGAGAATGTCCTTACTTTCATGAGATGTATGCTGAAATATGGTGAACTGCTCAAGACACCCACAGCTTGTTCTCATTTTGATTAAAAACAAAAATTACATATATACAAACATAAAGCAAAGGTAACAAAATATTAAAATTATTAAATCTATGCCAAAGATATACAGATGTTGGCTGTACTACACTTTCAACTTTTCTGTGTAACTGAAAAATGTCCTAATAGAAAGTTGGGAAAATATTATTTATAGATTGTCTTTATAAATGTCAGGATTCAATTTTTAAGGACTTGGAAAATTCATTAATAGTAATTAAAATGGATAAGATGATTTTGTTAACAATGTCACAGCATTGTTTTGGTAGTAATATCCTAATTTAGCTGACATTTATACTGTTTTTCTTACTGCACAGCTTTTGGAAAAATGTAGCAAAGACTCTAGTTTCTGTTAAATATTTGAAGAACTTTAGTAAGAATTCAGTATATGATCAATAAGCAGCTCGGAAATAAGGGTTCTGAAATGCGCTGCTGGCCATTATATAATCTGGACTTCATTATATAAAAGGGTCTGCTGTGTTGAAGTTTTATCATTTGACTTATTCTCTTAGATAAAACAATATAAAAATTAACCATTATATTTTCATCAGTACTTTTTGATGTTTCATAATTTTAAATGATGTGGATCTACATCAAATCAAAACAAAAGGGTGCTTCATTAAGTAATATTGGCCTTTAGTTTTTGTCTGGCTGTCTTTTCAGTAAGCCTGGGAAACAAGCCTCTTGACAAAACTGTGTGTTCATTGTTTTTGAAACAAAACACTAGAGCATAGCATACTTATTCTATGCTGATGTAATTAGTACCTCAAATATTAACAAAACTCAAACTGTGGAGAACAGTGTTGAACAGCTAATTGCCCAATCATATTATAAAAGGAAATGAATACTGTTGACAAAAATACCCAGAATAATAAAATACTAACATCTTTAAGCAGTTTATAAAATACATCAAATGTACAAAAGGAAATATATGCATATGATGCAAAAATACTGAAAATGTTTTATATACAAAATTACATTTAGTTCTTGTAATCTGATAGCAAATTTTTTGTTTTGCATAAAAACTACATTTTCAGTGCATTTAAATATCTTGTTTGTTTCCTTTAAAAATCTACAAAATACTTTTTATCATTAAAAAATCTGATGTTTTATGATATTACTAAAAGAGAACAAAGGAAGACAGGAGAGTAATTTCTCAAACATTAATTTGGGAGAACATATAATCACAAGCAACATTAACACTATGAGATTGTTCAGGTCTACTAATCTCAGTTCATGGCAGCAAGAAGGTTTTACATAGGGTTAGGAATAGCTAATGAGCTCACTACCAAGTAGGTGAAAGGCTACTAATTCTCAGAAGTTTCATTAACAGTCAGGAAATGAGATTTATTTCTAGAAGGAATTATTTTCAAATATGTGATACTACTACACTGTCACCAATTTAAGGACATGCTTTTTGTTTCAATGCATCAAAACTTCTAAATAGTAACATACTCTAAATATGACAAATGATACATAAAAGTTGGAGAATACAGATTTTGTTAATACACGGCTTTTGTTACTGGAAAAAGAATTGATTAAATATGTAGAAAGTGATCTATATGTCACCAGTACTTTATTTCAGGCTCCAAATTTAACAGACCAATCTTCATTCCTCAAAAATTTCTGTTTCTTGAGATTTCCATTTCGATTATTCCAAAAAATACTCTTGCACTTAACAGAGTAGGGAAGAGGAAAAGGAAATAGAAAAAAAAAACCAGCAAGAGGTTTTATAAATTATAGCTCTCTATATTTGCAGCTCCACCTAGAGAGTTATAGTTAGAATCACAGCATTTTAGGACTTTCAGGAACCTTGGAGAAAACTAGTCCAACTTCCCTGTTGTGTGGAGAGGTAAGGTGCAGCTCAAAGATAACAAGACATTGCTACAAGTTACTAGCAGTGATTCTCAGTTTAGCTTTCTTTCCAATGCACCAAGTGCATCCTATATACATAAGTTCTGTGACTGATTTGACTGATACAAACATTATCTTTTTGCACGTATATATACTACATGGTATACTGTTGACCGCATGATGTAAGAAAACAAATCGAAGCTTTAAATTGCCTGATAAATTTTTAATAGAGAAAGAAAAAGGCTTTGAGATGCCAAATATAAAGCAAATGACCTCTCAACCAAAAGCTCAAGCCCCTCAAGCACTAAGCTCCATAACAATTCATTCTACAAATACTTAAGTCAATGCCCAACTGAGCACTAGGGTATCATAAATTCTCACACATAGTACCATGTAACTAACATTCATAGTCCTTATCATAACTGCAATCTCACATTTATTCACAGTGATCTGATTCATACCCTCAGCAGCCTTAGGGGCTGAGAGAGTGGCAGTATTTTGATCCCTTGATTTATCGCTAGGGCCTAGCATAGTACTGGAAGAGCTCTGTGAATGAATGAATGAATGAATGAACGAACAGATCAAAAGAGCCCTGCTGCTCTCTGACTGATTTTATAACAAATAAATAAAATGTAAATTGGTAACTATTATAAGTGCTGTGGAGGAAAACATCTGGCTATAAAAACTCAAGTATTAACTGAGTGGAGGGAGGAGCCAAAGAGGGGAAGGAAGAACAAGCAGAGGAAGAGCCTGTGCAAAGGCCCAGGGCAGCACTGAAACAAAACCAGTGCTACAAACAAAATGAGGCCGAAGGGGGCAGCACTGTGAGGTGAGGCTGGCGGGTAAGCAATGGCTAGACTCGGATGGCCTTCTGATCAGGTGAGGGAGGGCCGTCTTTGTCCGAAGAGCAGTAGGAATCCACTGAAGTAGATAAGGGTGCGGTGGGGAAGTGAATGTGACATGATCCAACCTGCTGTTCAGAAAGATCACTCTGGTCACAGAGCGGGAGCACACAGCTGCAGGGGCCAGACAGGAGCTGCGGCAAGAGTACGGGCACGAGATTACTGCAGCCTGGAATACTATGGTGGGGCTAGAGGTGATGAAAAGTAGGTAATTCAAGAGCTATTTAGAGGTAACTTACTAGTTTGGAAGGGGAAAGAGAAGTCAAAGAGGGGAGTGTTGGAAGACTCCCTGGTTTCTGACGGTTCACTAGATGGATGGTGTGGTGGTGCCAGTTCCTGAAACAGGCAACACTGGAAAAGGACCAGATTTGGCCAGGCAAGGTGATGAGCTCAGTTCTGGACATTATGAGAATTGGGAACAGAAGCCTAGAACTTCTCACATATAACACTTAGATGAGCAGACTGGTATAGAAAGGAAAAGATAATTGATAATGAGCATTTGCACAAGTTTCCCAGATAAGTTCTGAAATTCAGGATTGAGGTAAATAACTTATTATATGAATAACTGTCTCTCTGATATCTGAATCCAGTCACTGAGACTTCTTCAGCACCCTGTCAATGCCACCTCACAAACCTAGACTAAAAGATTCCCACAATGAGTGGCAAGGACTGGGGACTTCTACTCTTATCCCTATTCAGGCTACGAGGGAACCAGACAGCTGCTAAAACTAGGAAGAATGGATGTTTAGAAACGGCACTGTTTTACTGACTAGACTAAAAGATTCAGAGACTCATTGATGTGCAGAACATGATAGGGTAAATACGGCAGGGAAAAGGGGAGAAGGGTAATTCTGGATCTTTTCTCACGGATGTTTCACATTCCTAATTAACAACCAATTAACTTCCAAGGGGTAAAATGGGTAGCATGCACGTGCTCTTCATTTCTACATTACAGAGAACGCAGGCAACTAGAATAATGAAAGTAGAGTCTCTCGAGAGGCAAACCTAGAGGTTTACAGATGATGCGGTGCTGGTACCTCCCAAAATGACATACTGTGTCACTATATGACTAGGTCCTGTGTTCTAATAACATGTTGCAAAACAGTATCACTTGGGCTAAATTATACAATTAACTGAGATAATACATGCTTATTGCCTAGCTCAGTGCTACCAGATAATAAGCATTCAATTCAAATGTCATCATTCACTCTATGCTGCCGCTTGATCAAAATATACCTGCCATATTGGTATGAATTATGTGACCTGTAAGTACACCTTTACAAATTATCTGGATATTTTTTCAAATAATTTGAATGACAAAAGGGGGAAAAGGCATTCCATCTTTTGCTCAAGGGAAAGATTAGTTTCCTTGAACTTCAGCTTAAAATGTACTAGGCAAAATGTCATCAGTGTGATGTGTGGTGTGCCATGAAACATCTTGATATGTAAATACTATACTCCAACATTAAGAAGGGAAAATAAGTACCTAATGATAAAAAAAAATAGGATATACTCACTTGTCAACTGAGCTTTGGATAATTTTTCACTACAACTATAACCATGACCACTTTCCTGTAGCTTTAGCCATTCCTGGGCTTGGAACAGGTAGAGTTTAGCTTCCTTTCCAACAGCTACTGCTATGTTGTTGATTCGGACACACAGAAGAGCATGGTCACCTGGACAATGAAAAAAAAATATATCAACTAGTTTGGGCTTCCATGGAATGGAGATGGTAGGACAATTCAATACGTCTATTTATCAAACTAGGAATTAAAAGAGCAAAATTTTTCTCAAGTCTCACAGATCACATTAGAATGAACATCCCATTCACATGCAAGTCAAGAGATTATTCACATAAATTATCCAAAACAATGTGTAGTGTTTCCTTATGCTTCAGCTGATAACTGATGGCATTTCACTGAATAAACAGCAACATCTACCATATGTAGACATTCACTGTGACAGAATTTTGCCTCATTTTCAACACCCCACATTTTAACATTTGTTTATAACCTATCTATAGAAGTTTCCTGCCAAAGTTTCTTGTTTTTTAATATAGGATGGCTGTTAATACTCAACTATACTTTTAATATACAAAATAAACATATCTAGCATCAAGAAAGTTTAAATAAATGAGTTTTGGGGTAGACCTTTTATACCTGATACAAAATTTGACATCTGTGACTTTTACAAAAGAATTTTCAGAACAATATGTGTTGTAAGACAACTACAGAATGAGCCTAGTTGCACACAGCAACTGCATTTTTGGCCTAGAACAGAAATGGCAAAAAGTAGATGCCTCTAGGGAAAGCGATTTTGGGTGAGAAGTGAAAAAGCAAACTGTCTCTTCATCTTAAGATCTTTTTATTCTCCTATTGTTGTTTTTACTACTATCACTTTGATCAAACATTTTAAATAAATTTAAGTGCACAGTATGTATGAAAAATTATCTAAGTCTCCTATATACGCTGATTATATTATACATTACATATTATCAAAGCCTTAAAAGTGACTCTAAGGCCCTCTGAACATCTTAAATCACTTTCTGAATTAGCGTTCATTATTTCAGTACTACAGTCTTAGCGTTCTTATTTTACTACCTTCAAATTCACTGAAAATTGGTAATAATAAAATATATGTACACACATAGAAAATGTTTATGTTAATATACTTGGAACATCTATTCCCCAATTTTTCCTAAGAAATATGGATTTACTACATGTTCCTCCTCTATGTTTATCAGGTAATCACCATGAAATATCGGGGTTGCTTAAGCCTGTAGGCGAGTCATGAGTCACATGTCATGCCACAGCTTCCATACATCCCAGATTTTCTAGCACTGTCCAGATCGTGCCATTTGTTGTAGTGACATTACTATTACTGTCAATACTCAAAGTATAGTTACAGCCAGTTGATTAAGAAACTGAAAATGTTACCTAAAAAAACTAATAATAAAACTGTTTCTAGCATTTTTTTCTTCATTTACCCAAGGTCGATTCCACATTAGATTTTGGAAAATAGGTTGCATCTCCTTTTCTCAGCTATTTTTAAAACTTCAGATTAAAAACAATAAATTAAGTTTCCCCTCCTTTCACACCAACAATTCTGTAATTCAATACTTTAAATTTCTTTCCCAATTAGCTTCTTGTTTTTATTATCTTCTCCTAAGAATATTCTCTAGCACCATATTCTGAACTTGCATCTTTTAATGCTAAAGTCTCTATGAATCAAGGATCTTAATCTTGTCAAGGCGAATAATTATTTGAAATATAGTAGTAGTCAAATTAAGACTAGCAAGGGTATGTACCACTTAAATTTTGAGGGTGCAAGTAAGTAAAGCAAAAATTAGAATGAATACAGATTCATTCATTGAAGAATTATGGATTTTTGAGGGAGACCAGGAGGGAAGAATCAAATGCAATCTGATTTCAGAAGGACCAGAGAATACAAGTTATGAAGCTTCCAGGACACATGTGCAGCATTTCTGTCAAGTTACTTCTAGGCCTCGTGGTCTATAGTAAAGGTATTCCTTTAGTAGGGAAGTAACCAAACTGTTCTAGCAATGGGACAACTAGATTATTAGGTGTTTTATTTGGTTTGTAAAATCTTTCAGCTGTAAGCAGGTTTTAGCAAATTGGCCTTAAAACAAAAAGAACAAAACGCTGGAAATCTAAGTTCCAGAACTTACATTCATGTGTAATTTCGGTGCCTTAGTGTGCACAATGAGGCTGAGACAGGAGAGGGCTGCTTTGAGCGAAGGCTCTGAAAACATGCAACAGGGGAGTCATTTGCGCTTTCGTTGGTGCGGAGAGGACTGCGGAAACGGTCTTTTAGGTGCAGGATACAACCACCAATCCGGGGAGGGCGCTGACGAGGGTCTGGGGAGCAGCAACAGTGGGGCTGGCAATAAAAGCATCCCGAGGTTCCGGGAAGCTGCGATGGGGAAGGCTACCGGCGACGCTAGAGGCGCAGGTAAGCGGCGTGAAGCCCCCAGCCTTGCCGCAGCGGGCTCCAGGTTCCCCACGAGAGGCGGGGAGGGGCCCACGCGCCTTCATCCCTCTCCCCGCCCCGGCACCTACCGTGGAACTCGAAGTGGCCGATGCTCTGGCCCTGAGAGTCCCGGGCCGCGGCACTGCTGAAGCTGCCCCGCAGCGTCTTACCCTGGCTGCCCGGCGGCCACCAGCAGCAGGTGAGGGCCACCGCCAGCAGCCGCAGCCCCCCCATCCCCGCCTCCCGCTGGGCACCCACACCCCGGCACCTAACCGCCTGCGGCCGCTGCCCCACGTCGACAGCTGCGGGGGGTGAGGGGAGCCAGCCCGGCGTTGCAGGCCCGCCTTCGAGAGATTGACAGCCAATGAGACGGGCCCCTCCGCCACGAGCCAAGGACATCCACCAATCAGAGGCTGAAATGGGCGGGACGTGCAGATACGCGCCTCCCGTCACTCCCCTGCCTGTTGGCTAGTTCCCGCCTTTTTTATGGAGAATCAGGAGGATGTTGCTTCAGGTTAGGAAAAATTATTGCCCTCCTCTCCGCCCCTGCGCGTGGTGCCACTGCGCATGCGCGGACTCGTCGTCACCAACCCGGAGAGTGTTCCAGAGATGTGTGGGATTCCGAAAGAACTAAGACAGACACAGCAGCAACATTTCTGGTGAAGAGAGGAGAACTTCAGCAAAGTCCTACATGCCTATGTAACCTACTGGACGTTCCTAATTTAATAACTCAAAGACGCGTAGCTGTACATGTCCACAGTTTAACGCATGTTAAATCTCTCTTGGCATCTGCAACCAATTCTTCCCTCCTAGGTCTCCCATCTTCTTGAGTTATGCCATCAACCAGCAGGCCAGACAGCTGAGAATTATAGCGACCCCCCTCCCCAACCCCACCCCTTATATCCCTACATGCAATCAATTCAATGAAACAGAAGTTTATTAGCGCCTTTTCTGGATGGTTAGGTTAGGGAATAGCATCTACGATCCTATCCAGGCCACCATCTTATCACCATGTTGTTGGCCTAGGGCAAATTACCCGACAACAGTCAGTTTTCTCCAAGTGGCTATACACAGTCCATCTCTACCCTAGAGACACAGAAAGCTTTGGGAAACGCAGTATGACTGCATCACTTTCCTTCAGAGGCTCTCAGTTGCCTTTAGAATATGACTTTCAAGTCTCTCAAATTTCCACCTCTCAACGTTTAATGTGCATGCTTACCGAGCCACTGTAAGTTCGCTAAACACACTTCCAGTTCTCCCGTCTGGGTCAATAGCACTTGCAGATCCCTCTGGCTGGAATGCTTCATATATTGTACCATTCAACCCCCATATCATCTCCTTTTCCTATTTTTCTTTCCAAAGAGCACGTTAAGAAGCCTTTCTCAAACCCTCAAATCTGTGTTAGGTACCCCTGGAGCCAGAATCCCTTACTGCCCTACCAAGGCACTTACTACAGTGTATTGTAAATGTCTCTATCTGAATCCCTTACTATGTTGTGAATTCCAGCTGGTCAGACTCTATGTCTGTTTTGATGAGAGTAGAATCTCAAAATCATTTCATGAATAAATATATATAAATTATTTTCACTGGACAAAAAGCTTCTATTACATGTAAGTGGGTTCTCACAACAGACCTCACCATTTAGAAAAAGAAACCTGAGGGAACACTTCCAATCATATTCCCAACATTTTCTATATCTCTGGTTGACAAGGAATAAACTGGAGGTATTAATATTATGAGATTTTTTAAACTGCATAATTTTAAATTATAAAAGTAGTTCATGCAACCTAGACAAAAAAAAAATCAGTCAAAAGTGTATGAAGCAAGAATGGAAGTTCTTATTTCCTCCTTCCCCTGCTCATACTGATACCAAAAGAAACTCCTTGTTAATAGTCTATGGTGGATCCTTTAAGATATGCACTTACATGTATGTGGTGTTTGCAAACCAAAGACAGGAATGTAATTGGTCCCGAAAAAAGATCAGAACTTGAGCCTTAAATACTGAGGCTTCTTTTCTTTCTTCTTTTCACAATCAACATTGTTTTTTCTCTCTCACTAAAAACAAACTTTTTGATTCCTCACTTCATTTGAATGAGATGGCTACCAACAAGTCCCCAGTTGGTAGGTCCTCAGAGTTCAAGAAGAGCAACTAGACTGCGTTGAAACCTTAGTCCAATTCCAAAACTCAGGAAGAGGATTCATTTGGCCTATGGTGAGTCAGATGCACATCCTGTGGTCAATCTGGGTGGATCAACTTGGGGAGATCATAAAGGGTAGGGAAGTCTGTTCATACAAAACTGTAAGTAGCTACTGCAATATATTTTGGTCCTCATTCCATGTTGCAACATTTCTTTTTAAAGGCTATATATCAGCCCGGTGTATTAAAAAAGTGAGACAACACTAGTAGACATATAGATTGTATCCAGTTTTTCATTATCATAAGCAATATGGCAATGAACACATTTATGTTTTTCTGTAATTACTTATGTTACACATCATGGAATTTGGGGACCATAAAGTGGTATGTACATTTGAACTTTTCATATATGTTACCACTTGGCCCCCAAAAATGGCTGCAACAAATGATACTTGCACATATACTGGGTAGTCCCATTCTTTTTAGGCTTTGCCAATACAGTATGTGGAAAACAAAAAAACAAAAAACCCAAGATATTTATTCATCTGTAAACAGTGTTTACTGATGGTTTATTCTGTACCAGGCCTGGTTCTAGAGCCCCAGGATTATAGCGGGAAACAAAACAAAGCCCCTACCCTCATGGAGCAGTAACAATGATTAATTCAACATAAATGTTGAAGACAGCTATGGAGAAAAATACAGAAGGGTAAAGTGGCTGGGCGGGGCTAGGGTACAGCTTGCTATTTTAATTGGAGTGGTCAAAGAGGGATTCTCCTCTAGCGTGACATTGAAGTTAAGACCTGAGGGTAAAAACTAAGCAGACGTCTAGGGAAAGGGTGTCTAGGCCCAAGAGAAGTAACATGCCTGGGAAATTCAAGGAAGAGAAAGGAGAGAGGGAGGCTGGGGCAGAGTGAGCAAGAGGGAGAACAGTAGAAAAGATCTAAGGGTAGGATCTAGGGAACGTGTTTACCAGAATTGTAAGTAGCCCGTACTGTCTGTAACAATATCAACGACAAAGTAAACAGCCATTTTGCAATTCCAACCTCCAATCTCCATACTTTGCAAGTACTCCCCGGAGTTCTCAGCTCAACTGGTGAGTAATGTGTGAAGATCGCTGTAGTTCAAGAATGAAAATCATTCCTAACTCTGACTATCTCTGTAGCTAAGTAAAGTCTAATCCACGCTGGTGTCACTTACCCCGAAATGTTTAAGGCCCCACTTTCCTAGCCACCCCAGTTACTCCTAGCGGGCCAGGTGTAAGCACAGAAGAGCTGCGCCTGCGCAGTGTCGCTTCGAGGCTCTCACACCCGTGGGCCCGCCCAGCCTCCCAGGGGGCGGGGACAAGTCGGCCCAAGCTCCGGAAGTGGCCGCTGCCTGCCCCATTAACGTGTCGGGGAGCAAGACGCGTCGTAAAAAGTCGCGGTGGAACGTCCCTGCGATCTACTGAGCTGGCGCTTTACGGTGCTGGGCACTGCTGAGCTGGGAGATGTCGGCCGCGGGCTGGGCCGAGCCCTTGGGTCCTCCCAGCAGCTTTGCGAAGCGAGTTCTGGTGACCGGGGGTGCTGGTTTCATGTAGGTAACGGCGCCGCTGGCCCAGTAGTGGCTCCCCAGAAACCCCAACCTTTTCATGCGCCTCCGCTTGCCCTTGGCACCTTGGGATCAGCTTTGGGGGTCTGATTGACATGGGGAGGGTCTTAACGCACGACGATAATAATGCCACCTTCTCCCCCTTTCCTGGCCTGCGAAGACTTGGCTCCTTTGATACTTAGACTTCCTTTAAACGCCTCTCAACCAAAGCAGAAGTGCTGTGGTACAGTCCACCTTTCTACCTGGGCCGAGTGGTACCCGGCACTCTTCTGAGTGCGCCCACTTCGCAGTAAGCTGCTCACCCCTGCCGCAACCCCAGCTCAGCTCCCGTGCCCCCGCGATACGCAGGCCTTGTACGTGTCGGCGCCAAGAAACGGTTTTTGGATTATGATAGGAGTTTCTTTTAGTCAGCTGACTTTTAAAATTCCTCTGCCAGTGCTTTGTACTAGTTGTTTGAAGCCTCTTTCCCTGTCACACCCGCATTTAATCAGCACGTCCTCTCAGTACTTCCAAAGCGACCACTTCTCACCCTTTCAGTCCTAGCCCGTGTTACTGTTTGCTTTTGCCTAGACTGTTACTTGTAGCTTCCTGATTGGTCATACAGCTTCCATTCTTGTTCCCTTAAAGCCTGTCCCTCACTTAGAAGTCAGTGTTTCACTGTAATGGTTCCTGCCAGAATTAGAATAAAATCCAAACCCTACCATATCTAGAAGACTCTCAAGTGCCCAGGCTCTTAACCTGATCTTCTATCATTCTGCGCCTTGCTTTTCTGTGCCTGTCACACTCACCCTCTTGCAATTCCTGGAACACACGAGTCTAGTTCCTCCTATTTTGAAGCATTTGCACTGGCTTCCTCTTTGCTTAGGCTGTTTGCATCACTCAATTCAGATATTTACTCAGACATACCTCCTCCTGGCTTTACCTGACCATCTTATCTGAAATAGTTCCTGTCCCAACTAACACACTTATCACTACCTGAAATTATATTGTGTATTTGTGTTTACTTGCTTATTGCCTACATCCCCACCCTAGAAGGTAAACCGAATGCGAGCAGAGACTGTGGTTCCCTCAACACCTGGAAGAATGCTCCCCCACCAAACCTGCACCCTTTAGCACATTAGATCACCTCTTCTAATCTGACAGTGACTTGTAGGAGGGTCCCAGGCAAATTTCATTTACTGAGAAGAAGAGCATGGGCATTAAAGGGTGGTCCAGGAAGGGTACATCCTAGAAAATTCTGTGAAAGGGCCGTCAAGTACAAACTCTGAATTTGTTCATAATTTGTTCCTAGGAGCTCGCATGCTGGTGTATGATAAAATCCTAGGGATCATCTCACTGAGAGATGCCTCTGGTTCCACTTCAGGGTCCCCTGAAACCTGGGAGCCCTGTCAGTATTCAACTCAGGAAGGTTTCAGCAGTTATTTGCCTTGAAAACCTAGGTTTCTGGTTTACTACACCACCAAATTCTTGCACCAGGAGCTGGCAGTTGCAGTAGGGTTACTGTGAACATGGACAACTCCTATGCTCTTATCAGCTTACTTTTTACACATTTACACCTACAGTCTCTGAAAAGGCACGTTTTAGTTTCAGTCCATCTGTACTGACTACTACCCGCTATGTTTATGATACTGCTTTACTCCCACACTCAAAGCGTGCATAGATAGCATCATTTGATTAATTATTTTCTTACCCCCAGCACCAGTGAATTCTCTCTTCACCATAGTGTAAAGGGAGTGTAAGATTTTGTATATCAATACTGTTGAGATTATTGAAAACTGTGGGTGTGTGTATATTCAGTGTAGTTATATTATTTCTGTTGCAACAATTTAAAGGATCTTTGAATAATTTACTAATACTGGACAGCTTAGAGTAACATTCACAGTTTAGGGAAAAGGTTTAATTTTCTACTAACAAGATATCCTTTTTTTCTATAGTGCATCACATGTGATTGTCTCTTTAGTAGAAGACTATCCAAACTATATGATCATAAATCTAGACAAGGTGAGTTTTATAAAAATGAGCTCCACGTGCTGGAACTTATTTATATGTATATTAGAATTCTGTCGTGCTGATATTTTAGTTTTTTATTTAGTCATTTTAGCAACTTTGGGGCCTATACAGTCATGTGTTCATGCAGTTTTTAATCTTACATAAAGTCTTGAAACTTTTTCACTTATTATGATAGCCCATAACATAAAGGTTTTAAGTGCAGTATTTTACTAAAACAAAATCTTCACTCTAAATTCAACATTTAGTGTAATCTTGTGATTGTTAACCTTTTCTGGAGTTGAGAGACTCTGATTATTTCCTTCTGTCATATGGTTTTACAACTGCCACCTCTTGGAAAATTGCATTTATTTTTAAAAATAAAATGCAGTTATATTAATTTTGAGAATTTTTCTGTATTAATTGGAATATCCCTGGAGATTCTGAAAGCTGTGATTGGTAGTCACTGCACTGTTGACTTTAAACACAACATGCAGTTAGTTATCTTAATTTCATAAAATGTTGTAGTAAAAGTATATAGAAAAAAATAATTAGCACAATATTCAATACCTTGTCATGGCCTATAATGAAAAGGAATATGAAAATGAATGTGTATATATGTATTTATATATATGTATATATGTAAGTATATTTGAATCACTATGCTGTGCACCAGAAATTAACACAACATTGTAAATCAACTATACTTCAATTTAAAAAATATGTAAGTCTTGTTAAAATTTACCTGTCATAATACTGTAGACAGTAATTTTTTTTCTTATCTGTATACCAATTTACTAACAGATAACTCAGGAAAAAGCGTAATGAGTTATACTATGTGTAACATAGGTGTAATTGTATTCAATCACTAATTCCTTTTCAGTAAGGAATAGTAAACCCTTACAGCCACCAGTAGCTGGAGGCAGATCTGGGCAGGAAAGTTTTTTAAAAGAGAGGCTTATAAAAAGCAATTTTTTTATATTTTGAAAAGGTAACAAAATCACATGTTTTTTGTTTGTTACTTTTAAGATAGCAGAAACTTCTAAAAACACTGAGGACAAACACTTTAAAAAGACATGTTCTTGTATTATGATCAGAACATCTATAGTCTTTAAAATAAATTGAAGTTTTATAGGAAAAGCTATTATCACTTTTTGTGTTGTTTCTCCCTCCTTACTTTTTTTAAGCTGGATTACTGTGCAAGCTTGAAGAATCTTGAAACCATTTCTAACAAACAAAACTACAAATTTATACAGGTACAAAAGTGTTCTTATAATTATATGATTATTATACTGTGCCTTTTTAGTCATTCAGATGTTATATCTTTCTGCTTGATAAATTTGTGTAATAAGGGCTTGGAAAGCACAATTATTAAAGACCTTTTAATTTCCAGAAGTACCACGTGCTGTGGAGAATACCACTTGTAGATTGATGTCACACATAAAGCAACATGTGATTTTTGATGCCTTGGTAGATCTATGAGTAGCTGATTGAACTTCCATGGTTTGTGATTTGGGGGACTTCACTAGGCTTCTTAATAAGGCCTTGTTGGGATTTAAATGAAAGAGACTGGTATAAAGCAGGGTGTGTTACTCAAGCCAGCCAACAGCCAAAACGTCCACCAGACAGTCCCTGATAGTTTTTTCCCATGAAGGTGGGTTGATTGGCCCTGGAAGGGTGATTCTTACTAGCTTCTCTTGGAAGAGTCCAAAATATAAACCAGGGAACCAGGTCATTAATTCACAAAGGGAAATTTTAATGTCAAATAAAGCTATTTATCTAATGATTTGTGTGTTTTTTTAAAAAGTGATTTTATAAACTCTTCTTTTAACCACAAATCTTAAAGAATCTACTGAGCAAACATTTCATAATTCTGTTCTTCTTTATGAAAGTGTTTTTCAGTCACTGAAGAATTGTTGAGAATACCTATTTAGAACTAAGTGTATATAACATCAAAAGTACTCATAAATTTGCTTAGCCATGGTGAAATACATTTTTCAAAATGTCATTCCAGTTGTTAACATTTACTTTAAATATATTTCAATCATGGCTATCTCAAACTTTGAAAAAAATAAATTAAAAATTTTCTTGGTTACATAGTCACCTTAGGTTGGCAAGAATGTTAAAAAAAAGCTACCATAATTCTTAGTATTGCTCAATAAAATGTTGTTTAGACATTTATTTACAAAAACTTATTTTAAATTGAATATTTTATATCCTAGGATGCTGGAGAAATACATCATTACTACATTTGACCCCTTGGTTGAATTTTCAAGATAACTCTCTTTGAAACCAGGATGGTCACTGTGAATGAGAGTGTTCAGTGAAACAATTTTTTCGTGTTTGCTTTTTTATGCAGGGTGACATATGTGATTCTCACTTCGTGAAACTGCTTTTTGAAACTGAGAAAATTGACATAGTACTACATTTTGCTGCACAAACACATGTAGGTAAGCATTGTTTTATGTTACAGTTTTGATGGGCAAATTTTTTTTCCAGTAGCTAACTAGCCAAAATTAAAATCTAATGATGGAGTTGAACAAATAGGTATTTAAATATATGCCTTTGCAAGAACGTACACCATGCTTTACCAGAAAAGCCCATGGTCATTCTGTCATCGAGATACTTGGTGCTTTTCAGATCGCCTATATTAGTGTATGTTGAAATGTAACCTTGAGTGCTGTCTTAAAACTGACTTCAACCAAATCCAGAATAGTGATTACTTCTGGGGAGATGGGCCTTCAACTGTATTTTTATGTTGTTTTGTCCTGAGATATTGTGTAATAATTTGTCTAAAATTTTATATTGTGAAATATAATATGCATTAAAAAGAATTTAGGAGTAGGGCTAAATGATTAATGATATTGCAAATAGCCATGTAGCTATCATCTAAACAAAAGATAGAGTGTTGCTGAATAGCAGTAGTATTACTACTGCCTTATTAACTGATTTTGTTATAATTTCCCTTGGTTTTTGCTATAGTTTTACTGTATATGTATTTATCTTTAAACAGTATAAGTTAGTTTTGCCTGTTTCTAAATTTTATAATAATGTATATATAAAATAACAAGTAGGTTTTTTGATCTTGCTTTTTCATCCTTGTAGATTCTTCCTTGCAGTTTGGTGTAAGTGTAATTTCATTTTCAGGGACGTACAATATCCCATTCCAAGTATACAGCACCACTCTTGGGTTTGTTTTACTCTTGATGGACTTTTGGGTTGTTTGCACTTTGGGGCAATTTTGAGCAGTACTACCATAAGCATTCTTACACATGTATCTTGGTACACATTTCTTTCAATATGTAATGGGAATCATAAGATCTGCACACACTTCAACATTGAGATAATGTCCAACTATTTTACAAAGCAGTTGTACCAATTTCCTGTCCTCCAGGAGACCCCCTGTTGCTCCAGATCTCACCAACGCTTCGTTTTGTCAGTCTTCTCCATTTTTATCAATCTGAATAGTGTGTAGAGAGTGGTATCTCACTGTGATTTTAATTTATATTTCCCTGATTACTAAGGCTGTCTACATTTTATCTGTTTATTGATAATTTCAATTTCTTCTTTTGTGGAATGCTGTTGAAATCTTTTGTCCATTTTTAAATTAGCTTGTTTATCTTTTTCTCATTGATTTGAAGAAGTTTGTTTATGTGTGTACATACATATATACACATATACATACATATATATATACTGGATACTAGTCCTTTGTTATGTGTATTACAAATGTCTTCTCCCACTCTGTGGCTTATCTTTTCATGTTTTTGTTAGCCTGTCTTGATGAACAAATATTCTTAAATAAATTCTTAATGAATTTGTATGCCTTTTATGTTGTGATTAATGCTTTTTGGGTCTTAAGAAATTCTTGTCCCAGGATCATGAAGATATTCTCCTACATTATCTTTGAAAAACTTCATACTTTTGTCTTTCACATTTAGATTTGTAATCCATCTGAAATTGATTTTTATATGAAGTATTAGAATCCAGTTTCATTTTTTTCTATCTGAATACCAGTTGGACCTCTACTGCTTATGGGAAAGTTTATCAGTTCCCACTGCCCTCTCAGGTATCAAGTATCTTTGTATGAGTACCTGTTTCTCAACTCTTTATTTGTCCATTTGTGTATGCCTGTGCTGATTACACAGTATATTGACTGATACAGTACTTTCATATCTTGTAGAGCAAATCCTTATGCTTGGTTAATGATACGGCAGTTCTCCTTCCAGCAATTTATGGGATACTCACCAATATTTCTGTTGTCAATCTTTTGTGATTTTTTTTGATGTTTTCCCTGATTATTAATAAGATTAAAAACCTTTGCATCTGTTTATTGGGTTATCCTCCCCCTTTTCTTGTTGATATATCTTCTTTAGAAAGTTTCTGTTTAAGTATCTACCATTTTCTAGTGGATTGTCAGTGTTTTCCCTGCAGATTTTTATAAGACCTTTATATATTCTGAATTCAAGCCTTTTGCCACTACCTTTTTTCAATCTGTGGTTTGCCTTTTCACTTTCTTAATGATATCTTTTGATCAATTGAAATTCTTCATTTGAGTGTAGTTCAATTTATCAACCTTTTCCTTTAGTAAGGTTACTCCTCTTTGTGTTCTGTGTTAGAACTCTTCCTACCTCCAAGGTCATGGAGATATTCTCTTATATTCTTTTCATAAAAGTTATTGTTTTGCCTTTTACATTCAGATTTTTTTCCCCGCATATCAATATCAGTTTGACCCGACACCGTTTATTGAAAAGACTCAGCCTTTCCCCGTTGCCACCTTTGTTGGAGATCAGGTTCCCATGTGTGCTTGGCTCTCTTTCTGGGCTCCTGTTCTGTTCTATTGGTCTTTGTCCATCCTTATGCTGTTACCACACAAATTACTATAACTTTATAATAATTCTTGATACCCACAAAGCAAACCCTCCTACCTTTTTGTGGTTCCAAAAAATTATCTACAACTTTGTTGATCTTTTCTATTATAGGCTTGTTTTCTACGTAATGAACTTCTGCTCTTACCTGTACTATTGTTTCTGCTTTGTTAGGCTTATTTTCTATTGTTTTTTTCTACCTTTTTGTGGTATTATTTAGCTTATTAATTTTAGCTTTTCTCTAATGATGCATTTTAGGCTATAAATTTATTTCTAAATACTAAATACTGCTGTATCTGAATCCCATGTTTTCATGTGTACTAATTTAATTATCTTTTATTTTTAAGATTTGATTTCTTTTTCAATCCATGGAGTTACTTAGAAGTTTGTATCTCAACTTGCAAAAATGTATAGATTTTCTTGTTACCTTTTCATTACTGACTTATAGCTTAATTGTAGTATTGGTTAGATAACACACTACATTGATTTCAGTTCTTTGTGCTACAACTTACTTTTTGGCAATATAGGGTCACTTTCTGTAAATATTCCATGTGTATTGAGAAGAATGTGTCATCTGCAAACATTAAGTGCATTGTTCTTTGTAGATGCATTAGATTAAGTTCATAATCCTGTTCTTTAAATTTCCTGTATGTTTCTGGTGAAATGAATCTTTCAACCTTATGAAGTGATCTTTCTTCCTTGGTGATGGTACCACCTTGAAGTCCATTTTGTTTGACATTAATATAGCTGTATCACCTTTCTTTTTGTTATTATTTCATGATGATGTCTTTTTCTATCCATTTATTTCCAGCCTTTCTCTGGCTATGGTTTAGCTGTGTGTCTTATAAACAACTTGTGTGTGGATTTTGGTTTAATTTTCACTCTGAGCATCCTTGGTAATTGACTTGAATGTTTAGATCATTGATATATTTGGATTTATTTTTACGAGCTCATTATGTGCTTTCTATTTTTCTCACCTGTCTGCTTCTTTGCTTGTTTCTTTTAAAATTATTTTTCAGAACATTCTTTCTTGCCTTCCTTTTTAGAAATTCTTACTTGCGTTTTTAAGAGCTTGACTGAAGGAATTTTATTCTATTTTTCTTCCTCTGCTGGTTCAGAAGTTATATATTCTGTTTGTATTCCTTAAGTGGTTACCCTGGAAATTACCATATGCATAATTAACTTATCAAAGTCTAAAGTCCATCAAAACCTTTGCCCTCTTCCCAAATAATACAAGGGCCTCAGACACTTTACCTTCAGTTATCTATTCCCAACTGTTTTTAGCCAGGTTTTGAAGTCTATCTTGTTTTGTTTTTTCAATTCCACTAGAAATCATTTTTTGTACTTTATATAGTCAGTATTCATTTGTATGTGGGGTTTGCAAAATGATGACATTTTAACTATGTCATACATTCTTCATTTATGAACTGGAATACCTATAAAACTAAATTTTTCTTTTAAGTTATTGGGTTACCTGAAATTTAATTGATATAGAAAGGACAGGTAAAATGCTTGATTCTTTTTGTTTACTTACTGGTTTTGTTATAATGAGTTAGTTTCCTAGCATCCTCCTTTTTCCCTCTTTTTTTTTTTTAGTATTGTAAATTCTTCAATTTTTACACATTTAATTTTTGTTAATTCATTGTAGTTATTATTCTTATTTTTGTTATCTCTGTCTTTTGTCTTTTCCACTGTGTTCTCCTCTTCCCCCTGCAGATAACTGTATATGCTTTTATTTATGATTTATCTTTTCTTTTTATTAAAAAAATGTAACCTACTCCCCTTCTTGGAGAAATGGTAGCCTGCTGTATATATTTTACTCCATCTTGCTTTTTTTATATAATGGTGTATCTAGGAGATCATTACACAGCAGAATGGATGCCTTCTTTATTTCTTTCTATTTTCAGAGTACTTCATTGTGTGGATGTACTGTGGTTGAGTTTCTTTTCTTTTTTGCCATTTTAAAAATAGTGCTGCAGTAGACGGCTTTGTGCCTGTGTCTTTTTGTATATTTATCAGTTGATGTTGGGGAGAGATTCCCAGAAGTAGGATTACAGGATATATGACCTCCTAGGGCTGCCATGACAAAATTCCACAGACTGTGTGGCTTAAACAACAGAATTTTGTTTCTCACAGTTCTGGATGCTGTAAGTCCAAGATCAAGGTGCTGGCAGGTTTGGTTTATGCTGAGGTCTCTTCTCAGCTTGCAGAGCACCTTCATCAGTGTCTTTACATGGTCTCCCCTCTGTACATCCCTGGTTCTTCTTTTTGTGTCCAGATATCCTCTGTTTGTAAGGACACCAGTCGCTGGGCCCCCCCTGAAAACCTCGTTTTAGGTTTATCACCCTTTTGAAGATCCCATCTCTAAGTACAGTCACTTTGTGAGGTATTGAGGGTGAGGGCTCCTCCATGAGTGGAGGGGACAATTGAGTCCCATAACACTGGGTTAAAGGCCAAATGCGTGTATAATTTGCCTAGATATTGCCAGATTTCCCTCATTAGGAATTGTAAACTTTTTTTTTTTGCATTCTCACTCCCAGCATATAAGTGTGTTTTTACCTATAACCCAACCAACAAATTGTGTTGTCAAATTTTAAAATTTTTGCCCATCTAATAGGTAAAAAACAGTATCTGTGAGTTTTTAATTTGGATTTTCCTTGCTATAATTGAGGTTGAGTATCTCAAGCTTAAGGACTATTTGTATTTCTTTGTCTTAAGTCTTTGTTTATGTCTCCTACCCATTTACTACAGGGTCATTCCTTTTTACTTTTTATGACTTCTTTCTAGATTGAAGACATTAACCCTTTGTCTCTGAAAACTTCAGATATTTTCCCCTGTTTGTCCTTTGTCCATTTACTTTGTTTATAGATTTTTTTAAACCATGCAAGACTTTTTAATGTTGTCAGATTTATCAGCTTCTTTCCATTTTGCTTCTGGATCATAAGTCGTAGTTAGGAAAGTTTTTCCTGTTCCCAGATTATAGAGAATCAATTCATTAAAGTGAATTTGTTTTAAAATAATTCATCCAGCATTTTTTTTTTGTCATATTCTGCAATCACATGTCAATCTGAAAAGCCTAGCCCTCTGTTAGCAGAAACTGGAAGTTTCAACATTTTTTAAATTTAAGAGCATTTTGAAGTTAGCTGTATCATTCCTTTTTTTGTCATTTTCTTTTTAGAATGAAAAAAAATTTCCTGTAAATATAGCACTGGTATTTTTCTAGGTTCTAAAAATTGACATGTACTATGTAATTTGGGCTTAAAGAAGTCGTAAATAGCAGTGCATTTTTATGTTATTTTTAACACTTGCAGTTGTGGTGAATGAAGAAAAGTAAATAGAGCTCTCCTTAAACCTGAGTCTACTGTTTGGTATTTGCTTTGTCCCTTGGATGGAATTCATTCTAGCTTTTTCTTCTTTTTTAGATCTTTCCTTTGTCCATGCCTTTGAGTTTACATATGTTAATGTTTACGGCACTCACGTTTTGGTGAGTGCTGCTCATGAAGCCAGAGTGGAGAAATTTATTTACGTCAGCACAGATGAGGTATACGGAGGCACGTCTTGATAAGGTAAGCTTAGAAAATGTCCATTTCATCTCCTTACCCTCTTCCATGATACAAGCCTGTCTTACTAAAACCTACTCTGGACTTTTTTATTCTCTAATATACACACTTACGGGACTCTCCAAAATGTTATTCCACTGTGTCTTCTGTTCAAATCAAATAATGTGACCCCAAATGGGGAACAACAGCCTTGTCTTGGTGCAGACTTATATGTAATTTGACTGACAGTGTTATGTGAGAGCAGCAGGTCTCACCCAGCTCCCATCATGCGCGGCGTTCCCACGGGTCATAGCACGTGCTGGGCTGCAGCACACTCCCGCCTCCCTTCTCCTCCACTCAGGACAGCAAGTTGCAGTGTCAGGGAGCGACTTCTTTTTGAATCATTTGTAAATATTGCACTTTTTATGCATAGCAATGACTCCATTCTCCAGTCTGTATTTTTCAAAGTCAGCACCTCATTTTGTCCTGTTTTATTTTTTAAATATATCTATTTACCAAAACACATGCATAGTGGAAAAAAACCCACGTAGTCTGAAAAGAGTTACAATGAGAAAAAGCAGACCCTGGCCACTTCTCCTCAATTCCTAATCCTACTTCTGAGAAACAATCCTTTGCAACTCTCTTTGCAGTTTTTTCAGGTAAGCTTCTTCCTTCTTGTACTCTTGTCACCCTACATCAGCTCTGACACAGTAACCAGAATGATTTTTGAAATATAAGTCAGATTATGATATTACTCTGACCAAAACTGGTCAGTGTTTTGACAGTGGCCTTCAAGGTTCCACATGTTCTGGCCTCTAGCTTTCCAACCTTGTATCCCATTTCTCTTCCCTCACACCAGCCTCCCTGTAGTTCCACTGGACACAGTTCTGACTCAGGGCCTTTGCACCTGCTGTTCTTTCTGCCTGCCCTTATAGGGTTGTTGTGAACCTTAAAGAAGTTACTACATGTGAAGTGCTTAGAAAAATGCCAGGCACATAGTTGGGTTTCAATAAATGTTTTTTAAATGTAGCGATTAACATTTCAAATTTGTAATATATATTCCTTGATTTTTCTACTTAGAAAGTATGCATAATACTTATTTTTTTAACATACTTTTTCAAAATTAGGAATTTGATGAATCTTCCCCTA
Source organism: Camelus ferus (assembly GCF_009834535.1). NCBI lineage: Eukaryota > Metazoa > Chordata > Mammalia > Artiodactyla > Camelidae > Camelus > Camelus ferus. The sequence goes on from NC_045709.1 coordinate 37,705,497, forward strand.
AACAACCAACCAATCCTTACGCGTCGTCTAAGGCAGCTGCTGAGTGTTTTGTACAGTCTTACTGGGAACGATACAAGGTAAGAGCTGACCTCAGAACCTCTTGAATCCCTTTTCTTTGAATGTAGGTGTTAAAACTCCCAGTTATATATGTGTGTATTTTTCTACTTCAGGAATAGGTAGAGCATTACAGCTAGAGTGAAAGCCCTGTTGGAATGCCCTGGGTCCCAGGAGCCTTCTTAATGGAGACAGAGGGTGGGCAGATTCCCCACCTGCCGCTGCTGCTCTTGGCTCTGTGTCAGTGAGAGGTAGCCTGGCCCCGGTGGCTGTCAGTGTCCCTGGGGAAGCCTTTCCCACTATGAATCTTGAGCTTGAACTCTTGTATTTGGCTTCCCACTGATCTTCCAGTGTGATTAGGGACTGGGTCAGAAAGGCAAGCCAAGGAATTACTTAAGGTTCTCTGGCCTTTTGTGTTCCGGTAGCTTTGGCCCTTTCCCTCCATGGTAGCTCTTCTCATTTGTAGGGGTTGATACAACAGAGAAAGACAACTTGAAGTTTGACATCTAAGGTGGTCTCTGAAATAATCAGGTGGAAATGATCTTAATTCCCTGATGTCAAACCTACAAACCTGCCTCCATCTATATTCATCCATCCCTAGTCCCAGTAAGGAAACTAGTCCTCTTCTTCCTCTTGGAACCTCTGCCTTTATCTGAATCCTATCCTGTCCTGTCTCTGCAGGAACCTTACATTAGAAAAAAAATCCCTTCATTTCTGCCCTTAAGGTGTATAGAATTATTTAGCCAAAACCTCCCTCATTTTAAAACTGCTTGTTTTTTGATAATCATTATTATTGGACCTTTCCATTGCCTTAATGTCAAATACTCTTTAAGTTTCCAGTTGTCATCACACGAAGCAGTAATGTTTATGGACCACATCAGTATCCAGAAAAGGTACATTTAACTTCTGAATCCATAATATGTTTTAGTGATTGTAACTTCTCATTATTTAAAATAATCTTTCTTCAGTTATTTGTTTAAGATAATCTGTGTTGTAATTAACCATAATCATAAATGCTACATAGGCCACATGCAAATCTCATCAAGTTTAGAGTTTGAAGACTCAAATTTAAGTCTCAGCTCACCAGCTGGCATGACCTTAGGCCCTTTGAACATGGTATTTAAGTTGACGGGTAATTATAATACTTAAGAAGGACTTCGAAGGATCCAGTGAGATGATGTATGTGAAAACGCCTTGTACTTTGTGGGATTCTAGTGTTACACCAGTGAAGACTCCTTCCTGGTTTGCAGTCAGACTGGTATGTTAGGCTGTAGAGAAATGTCAACACTAGTTGGAGAGTGATGCGGGAAGCTCGAAACATAAGTTTGTCTTGGTCAGCTGGTCCAACCCCTCTGTGTTGCTGCAGGCCTGAATGTCTTCCAGAAAGTAGTTTAAGTAGCGAGTAAAGAAATGTAGATAAAAGGCTGAAAATGCCTGTGTGGCCGATTCTGTATCATTAAGCTCAGTGTTAAGTAACTGTTAGTCTCTCTGTCTAAAGTCTCTCTCTCTCTAAGACTAGTTTTCTCACTTCCTAGCTGGTTGCACTGATCTGTTTGCCCAAGGGAAAGTGTTATATCATGATCTGCTGGTATTAATAGCTACTTGGCTTGGTTTTTGAAGTATCTTTAACAGATTTATTAGAAATTCAGTAATTTCTTATCTTACCCTGTTTAACATAAATTTTCTTTAAATCCAGTGGTACTGGAATTAGTTTTTATTAATTTCACAAGCACAAATTGAGTGGGTACTATATGTAAAATAATAAGTAAGAGATGATTCTTGCCCAAATAAATCAACATAAAAATGAGTTTTGTGATGAGAGCAAACTGTTCATCAAGATTTTTTCTGAACTTTTTCACTATTTGCATCATTTTTCCTCATTTTCATCTAGCAGATAACTGATTTTTGTGAACTACTGAAGCGATCTTAGAGTTCTTTCATTTATCAAAATTATAATAAGTGTTTCTTGAACTCCTGATAAGAATTAGCAGTTATCCATAAGTGTATTTCTTGACAATAATAATCTTCTAATCTTATGATGAGTTCAGATTCATATTAATGAATGAATTTCCAAAGTCTAAAATGATATTTAAATTTTTTTAGGTTATTCCAAAATTTATATCTTTACTACAACACAACAGGAAATGGTATGTCATTATTTACCTTTATACCCATGTTTTTCTGATATGTGATAGTAGTTAGTGTCAGTCTTTCTTGAAAATCATGAAGTTTTAGAGTTGGAGGCCATAGACTTGAATGTCTCAACAAATTTAAGAATTCTTCCTACAATCAGTGTAATAGTTTTTTAAATAGTTATAATCTGTAATTCATCTTTATAATTTAATTACTAATTTCAATTTAAATGATCTACCCTAAAATTTTGAGTTATAGCATTAAAATTTACCATCTGTCTTTATATAATTTTACCTTTTCAAAGGGTTTATTTAATTCATAGAGCTACAGATATTCTTCAAAATGAACTTAAGTTATCAAATTGATGAGTAAATATTTCTCAGGGGTCACTTATATGTTTGCTGCTTTCCCACTGAGTACCTGCAGAGGGGTTGGAGATCCTTTAAGAATTATGGATAAAATTTAGAAGTCATGATGATTTATATTTTCAGTAAAAGATATCTAGGATCCTCCTGGGATTGGCTTCTCTGGAATTGTACCCAGTCATCGCCTTACTCTGGTTTGGGAGAATTTACTTTTTATACTTTATGATTCTCTTTCATTTCATCTTTTTAGTTGCATTCATGGATCAGGGCTTCAAACAAGAAATTTCCTTTATGCTACTGATGTAGTGGAAGCATTTCTTACTGTCCTCAAAAAGGGGAAACCAGGTGAAATTTACAACATTGGAACCAATTTTGAAATGTCAGTTCTACAGCTTGCCAAAGAACTAATACAACTGGTATGTATATATTATAAAAGGGTACTATTTTCAAAATTGTCACTGAGTCAGTGACAGTAATCACTAATTGTCAAAATCAACAATTTACAGTTTACTCATTTGAAAAATGAAATAGGAAATGTATGCTGAGATGTTCATTATTTGAAACTGTATCATTCATTTAGTAACAGCTTTTCAGGAAAAAAAATTCCAATACATTAAATGTACATACCCATTATAAGACATATTCAATTTGAGAAAATTGAGTATGAAATTGTGTGCCCTAGAATCAAGGAACAATGATGTGTAAGTAACAATTGTGAATGCATGTGTGTATTAGCATCATTTATAAATCTCAGGATTCAGTAGAAAGAGGACCAAGCGAATGGAAAAACTGATTTTCCTTTACGCCACTCGCAGAACGCTCTGTACTCCAAACGTGTGGGTTTCCATACCAAGCAATTCTCAGACACCAGCTCGTGTCCTACAATTTAACTTAATTTCGACATTTTCTACTTGGAGATAGCATCAGATCCCACAGGTTAAGGCCTCAGTCCCACAAGACTGCCCTCACTTCACCTGTCAGTCACAAGACCTGGTTGTCACCTGTGCCTCTGATCAACCACCTGTAAATCTGAGGTAATTTTCTGGAGTGGTTCACAGAACTCAGGAGAACAGTTTACTTACTAGATTACCAGTTTATTACAAAGGATGGAGGAGCTGCATAAGGCAATCTGCCACGCCCTCTCCAGGTGTGCCCCCTCCCAGCACCACCATGTGCTCAGCAGCCTGGAAGCTCTTCTCTTGAGTTTTCACAAATATTTCATTAAGGAGCCATGATTGGTTAAATCATTGGCCACTGATGATTAATTCAGTCTGAAGTCCCTTTCCCCTCCTTGGAGGTGCAGGGCAGGGAGGCTGAGTTCCATCCTTCTAATCACATGTTAGATTCCTTTGGCAACCAGTCTTCATCCTTAGGGGCTTTCCAAAAAAATCACTCATTAACATGAACTCTGGTGTGGTTGAAGGGACTTGTTCTGAATAGCAAAAGATACTTTTATCTCTTGGGAAACTGCAAGGGTTTTAGGAGCTCTGTGCCAGGAACAGGGATGAAGACTAAATATCTATTTCTTATTATAAATCACAGTATCATGCTGAGTAATGATCATAAGCCAAAAAAATTTATTTTCTCCCATAGTTTATATAATGTGTATTCTTTCTGAGCTCAGACAGAATTTAGATTATTAAGTGTAGAAAGTGTTAATAAAATGCTCTTTATCTTGGCCATCTCCCCCACTCGGAGGAGGTTGTTTTTCTTGTCTTTTGAATCATCTGTTGAATACCGTTTTTATTCTCTGGTCTCATTTTATAATTTGACTCAAAAGTCTTCTCCATTCTGACAGATCAAAGAGACCAATTCAGAGTCTGAAATGGAAAACTGGGTCGATTATGTTAATGATCGGTGAGTAACAAGTTAAAACATTGGGGAAAAGTGTGAAATCTTAGGTACTTATAAAATTGTAAAATGTGTGGACTTACCCAGTAAAGTTTATCTCTTGAGTTTTCTGCTAAAATATTTGTTCCTAATTATAAATAACATAAGAATAAAGTGTAGCATTGTTACTTACTAACAGCTGTGTAACTTAAAGAAGGTTATTGACCCTTTCCAAGGCTGAGGTTTCCTTGAATGTGAAATAGAGATAATATACCTTGCTTACAGAAGAATTTAAAAATTTAATTTATAATGTATATAAAGTATCAGATCCAGGGTGTGGAACATGAGTCCTGATATGTTTATGTGTATTTATTTATTCATTCATCAGACATTTAGGTATGAGGCATTGCATTCATACCTAGATTGTGGTTGAAATAAGAAAAGAATAAGTCACAGAGATGAGGCATCTAGATTATAGATGATTTTTAACGTATACTTTATTTTACAAATTTTCTATAAAAAGTGTGTCATCAGGGAGAATTTCTTGAGAAGAAATTAGAATTATGGTAAAGATGCATGGACACACATAATTTCTCTTAGCATTTAAATTTGTAAATATATATCCACAATGTTATTTTAAATCTGTTTGTTTTCCAAGACCTACCAATGACATGAGATATCCAATGAAGTCAGAAAAAATACATGGCTTAGGATGGAGGCCTAAAGTGCCTTGGAAAGAAGGAATCAAGAAAACAAGTATGTTATGAATTGATCATTTTAGGGTAGAGGGGGATTCAGGAAAATTTTGAGGCACAGTAATTTTTAGAACACTCCAAATTCAGCAAAATGTGGTGGTGAATCACTTTCACTTTTGAAATTCTTACATTTAATATATTTCTAACAGTAGTACTTAAGTATCTTGAATTTCATAGACTAACTTTTGGTCAGGCTTCCTTTGTCTTAGTACCATTTATCAGGTACCTATTTCATTGGTTCTCTGGCACGCTTTTTCAGTTTTTTCACCTCCTTGAAAGGCATGTGTTTTACAGTCACTAGTGTCTTATAATTATTATTTCAACTTTTTTTTCCTTTCTTACTGATACATAAAATAGTGGTCCATCTTAAGATCAGTGGCATCTTAGATTTGATGAAATATAGACATTGATGTCTTTGAGTGTCTTAAGTCTTTTTATACTGAAACAAACAAGTAGGAAATAAATTTAGTATGTGCAGAAATATCCATCCATTGAAATAAGTGTAAGGTCTGTATATATATGTTAAAATTCTATTTAGAAATGTACTCATGAGAAAAGATATCCAAGTGTAGGAAAAAAGTCTTGATTAGAGCTTGACATACAAAATACTTGTGTTGAATTTTAAATAGCAAATTCAAAATAATTTATCAGTTTTTGAACTAAAAAATGTATTAATCGGATAGCAACATAAAATGATTTTACATATTAACAGAAGGAAGTCCACATCATCTCACTAGGCCTGTCATGCAGTATAGTGAGTGACATTTACATGAACAAAATACTGTACTTTTTTTTCTGTAACTTTATTTTTTCCATAACTTTAAAACCAGTGCAAATGATTTCTCTCCCTTTCCCCCTGAATTCCCTAAAATCCGAATGTTTTAACACTTCATACTAGTTAATTCAACATTGAAGGACTTTTCAAGTTATAACGAAAAAAAATAGTTGATTTTTAAATCTAAGTTTTCAGGTATTGAAATACCTTCTGATTAATGTCACTGGTTCAAAGTCACATTCTTTTTGTCATTAGGCAACCCTTGCCTGCACATTAGCTGATGGGCAAGACTTTTCTTACTTAGCAGGAACTCAGTAAATAATGGTTAGTTTTTTTATTTTTTATTTTTGTCTTTTGTTTCATCAGTTGAGTGGTACAGAGAGAATTTTCACAACTGGAAGAACGCGGAAAAGGCGTTAGAACCCTTTCCAGTACAATCACCGTTTGTATAGTCAGGACAGTTTTCAGAGAAAGAAGAAAATTTCCCTACCTCGACAAGTGATATGAAATCAAGTGACCAAATGAAGTGTCCTCTTTTCATTTGGAATCAGATTATGACTTTTTGTATAAAATTCAAATGTACAATGCCTCAATCTTGGAGGAGTTTCAGTATTCGCATAGGACTTAAATATCAAAATTCTCTCAGAAATCTTTTCTCCTGAAAATTAGGAACTGATGGGCCTAGGAAGATTGTAGGTGTGGGCTGGGAGGGAGGAATCCCCTGGTTCTGAGAGCAAGGACAGGTAACAGCTCTGGGCAGATGACAGCCTCCCCTGGCACCGCACTCAGCTTCCCAGCCTTTCCCACCGCCTAGAAAGACTCCGAAGTTTTATAGGAAATACAGGATGAGCCTTATGCCCTAATTTATCTTTTTTTAAGGTTTGATGTTGTGCTATAATTGCTTCAAAAATGGAACAAAATGGAAGCATATCTAGCACTTTTTAACTTTTGATAATTTTTTAAAATTAAGTTAAATATTTATAAAAAGAAGGATGTAGTTTTTATATTTTCAAAATCAGTCATTGAACTATATATAAGTAACTTTGTATCAGAGAAATTTTATCATGTATTTACTGTTTAAAATAATCTTATTATAAAATTGTCAGTATTTTAATGTACTTAATGTAGAATGTGGCTTTTTAAAAATAATGTATGTTTTTATTTTGCTGTAGAAAATGTTTTTAAACACTTGATTATATATTTTTAATTCCTCTCTCTCCTAAAGACTTTAAGATGATTTGAAAAGGTAATTGATTGCATATTGCCTTGAGAAAAGGAAAAGAGTCAAAGATGGTGCCTAGATTTCTGGCTTCAGTGTATGAGTGATGGCTTGTTTTCTCTGTGAAGCAGGAAGCAAGGTTATTAATTCAGAGTTGGGTGGGGGGGTGGGGGCTGGGAGTGGAGTAGGGGCCTTGGGGATGTGGAGATTGGAAAAAGAGTAATGAACAGATCCAAAATTAGTAAGAGGATTTGCCAAACAGGAATGAAGCACAAACTGAAGTTGAGCACTGTAATTTCAGAATTCTGATACATGTAAAAATAGAGTGAGCCAGAATTGGGCCCAGTAGGAAGCTGACTGGGCACCAGGACAAGAGAGTTGAGTGAGAGAGACTGAAATGATGGTCCCCTGGTCTTAGTTGTGTAGGAAAGAAAATGCTTCTTGGAAATAGCCTGTAGCTCTAGAGAAAATGGAGAGGAGGAGAGGGCATAAGGGAGTGGGGGTTAAGAGATCAGAGAGGCAGCTGTAGGAAGTTGCAGGAAGAAAATGGGACCAACTGAGAGCAGACGGTCTTTGATAGAGCTTGGTCATTGAGGGTAGATGACAAAATAAAAACACTTTTTCTGTGTCATTTGTTCTGTGTCATTTGTTCTTGTACATGTTTTTGTGTACTTTTATTTCCAGTTTTAATGTTCTCAGTGTGATTTACTTTTATCATTTGTCTAATCTCAGGAGATAACCTTGATAGGCCTTAAACATATAATGAACAAAGTTTGAAAAATTTATGCAGAAAGTGTTAAAAAAAATTGTTCCATGTCATATGTCGTTAGGGAAATGTAAATTAAAACAGCAATGAGATACTACTGCACACCTATTAGAATGGCCAAAATCTGGAACACTGACACCACCAAATGCTGACAAGGATGTGAGCAACTGAACTCTGGTGGGAATGCAAAATGGTACAGCCTGTAGAATTCTCCCTGTCGTCACCAGCATCAAAAACCCTCCTGAGAAATGTCAACTACTCTCGTCACTTTAATTGCCATCTTTTCTCTTTTTCTTTTTTAGTTGAAGTACAGTCAGTTTACAATGATGCATCAGTTTCTGGTGTACAGCATAATGTTTCAGCCATGCATATACATACATATATTCCTACTCTTTTTCATTATAGATTGCTACAAAATACTGAATATAGTTTCCTGTGCTACAATTTCAGTTTCTTATCTCTAGCAAAGATCTCTTTTCTGAGGTTCCGATCTCCAGTTTGAAGTCAGTGTGATAGGGCCTCCAAAATTTAAACATAGAATTACCATTTGATCCAGCAATTCCGCTCTTAGATACATATCCCAAAGAATTGAAAGCAGGATCTCAACAGATCCTTGGAGACCAATGTTCAGTGCAGCATTATTCACAATAGCTGGAAGGTGGAAGCAACCCAAATATACATCTACAGATGAATGCATAAATAAGATATAGTCTGTACTAACAGTGGAATGGTATGATTCCACTTACATGAAGTACTTAGATTAGGCAAATTCATAGACACAGAAAGTAGGACAGAGGTTTACCAGGGGCTGAGGGGAGAAAGATAGTGAGGAGTTACTATTTAATGGATACAGAGTTTCTGTTTGGGATGATGAAATTCTGAAAGGAGATAAGGGTGATGATTGCATAATGCTGTAAATGTACTTAATGCCAGTGAATTGTACACTTAAAAATAGTTAGCATGGTTAAGTTTTTGGTTATGTATATTTTTGCATAATGATAATTTTTTTAAATGTGTACCCAGACCAACAGCATTTGTGTCAGTTGTTAGACCTGCAAATTCCTGGACCCCTTCCTAGACTTACAGAATTAGAAACTTGGTAGGGGGCAGTGATTCTGATACACCCTAGTGCTTAAGAATCCCTGCTCTATACCATGGAGGTGGGGAAATGAGGCCAGAGAGAAAAGTGGCTGGGTCATGGAAGGCCTTGTCTGCCATGAAAAAAGTGCTTGGACCTCATCCTGAGAGTTAATTCAGGATCGAAGAAAGAAATCAATGTTGTTAGATTTCTGGGATTTATCTAATTCTTAATTTGAAAACTAATATGTGCCCGTTGCAGAAAGCTTGGAAAACTAAATTAATTTTAAAAAGCAAACTGCCCATTGTTTACACTTGGAAGCTTACCCCTGTTAATATTTAGATGCACGTTCTTCATTTCATTTCTTGGAACATATAGACACATTTTAAAAAACCAAAATGGGATCATAATGGACATACTGTCTGGGAGCCTGCTTTTTTTCACTAAGCAATATATCACAAACATTTTTACACATTATGAGATCTTATGCCATTTTCATTGACTGCAGAATTACGTTTTTGATAGCTCATTCTGGCAATAGTGTGAAAGATGAATTTAAAGGAAGGCAAGATTGAGCCCCTGCAGGGATCCAAGTTACGAAGCTGTTGCAGTAAATCAGCCTGGCGATGGTAAGGCCTAAAGCATGGCGCTGCCAGCAGGTAGCATCATGGGCAGTTGGGAGAACTCTTGAGATTAGAAAACTTGTTGATTTATTACATGTGGGAGGTGCACTTCCTTGACTTGGGTGGTATTTTAAGATTTTGAATGTTGAACTGGCAAGAGTGGAGAATGGTAAATTGTGTTTGGGAGATGTTGAGCTTTAGGCATCCATGGGTTATCCAAGTGGAGATATCTTATAGTCAAACCTATGAATCTGACATTCAAATTAGTGAGTGGGATTTGAAATCTACAGTTGCATATCTGGGAGTTAAATGGCTATTTAAAACCCTAAGAGTGGATTAAATTCCACCCCCCAACCCCGACCCTGAGGAGAACATACAAAATGACAAAATTGTTGGTGGGTGGCCTGATTCGTAGACAAGCCCTGAGAAACACCAAGGTCTTAATTGCAGGCAGGGGAGCCAGAGAGATTAAGAATGAATGGTTAAAAATAAATAAATAAAAATAGAGGAGTGGGAGAGAACAGGAGGAAATAATATCACAGAAGCCAAAAGGGACAGACATTCAACAAACAGGTGGCCACTTGAAGTTCAGTAAAACAAAGATTCAAGAAGCTCGCATTGGTTTTGGCGATGTGCAGGCAGATTTCCTAGAGTCGTTTTTGTGGAGTATGTGGGGTGGGGGAGAGGGAGAGAGAGCATCTGGGTAATAAAGAATTGAGTAGTGATTAAGGTTGGAGAAATGGAGAAATGGAATTTAGATGAGTCTTTCAAAGATCTGAGTCAAGTCAAATTAGGGTCAGCCCTAGGGAGGATACAGGGTCAAGGAAGCCCTAGGAGGATGTGGTATAGTAAGAAATAGATCTGAGCTTTGTCCCAGGTTCTTGGCACAGGCTCCTAAAACCTGTGGTATTCCCTCAGTGATTGGAGTGTCTTTGTTATTCGTAAGGAGCCCCTTTAGATTACACTTCGTATGCTAATGAAGGGACTTAGGGCAGGGCCTCCAGACAGTCTCAGGTTGGGACTGGTCACCAGAAGGACCAAGCGATTAGAGACTGGGATCTTTCAGCACCACCCACTGACCTACAGGAAGGGGAGAAGGGGGCCTGGCGCATAAACTCCACAAAAACTCTTGTACAGAGAGGTTTGATGAGCTTCCAGGTTGGTGAACAGGTGGAGAAGCTGGGAGAAGGGTACACCTGGAGAGGATGTGGGAGCCCTGTGCCCCTCCCTCTACACCTTGCCCTGTGCGTTTTCTCTTCCATCTGGCTGTTCTGGGTTGTATCCTTTATAATAAACTGGTAAGCGTAGGTAAAGTGTTGCCCTGAGTTTTGTGAGCCATTCTAGCAGATTATTGAACCCAAGGAGGGAGTCACAGGAACCTGAGGTTTTTATAGCCAATTGGTCAGAAGTACGAGTAGTAACCTGGACTTGCGATTAATGTCTGAATTGGAGGCAGTCTTGTGGGACTGAGCCCTGCATCAGTGGAACTGCTGGATGGGCAGTTCTATTTTTAATTTTTTGAGGAACCTCCATACGGTTTTCCATAGTGGCTGTACAACAACACTCTTTTAAAAGAAATTTTTTTAATTGAAGAGTTAGTTTACAATATTGTGTCAATTTCTGGTGTACAGCATGATGTCTCAGTCATACATAATACAGACATACATTCATTTTCGTATTCTTTTTCATTATAGGCTACTACAAGATAGTGAATATAGCTCCCTGTGCTATACAGAAGAAACTTGTTGTTTCTCTATTTTGTATACAGTAGTTAATATCTGCAAATCTCGAACTCCACAACAACAAACTCTTGAGACGGTATCCCACTCTGTGTCTTATGTCCTTACTTCCCAGTCTCTCAGCGCCTCGTTGTAACCTGATTTCTGCTCCTCTTACCTTACTGAGTCTGTTTTCACTTCACCATTGTCGCTCATAACTTCCTAAATGTGAAAGATCAATTTTCTTCCTCTTTTCCCAGCAGCACTTGGGCCTGTTCACTCCCCAGACGTCACATTTTCTTCCTTTGCCTACAGCAGTGCCCCTCTCTCCCATCTCACTTACCATTTCTATTCCCTTCTTTTTCTTGTTGGCTTTTAATTCTACTGCCTATTCCCTAAGTTGACAGTTGGGGCTGGATAATGCTTGGTTGTGGGTCTGTCCTGTGCACTGAAGGACACGTAGCTCTTCTAGGTCCTTTGAAATCTCAGTGCCTCTGTACAGCTATCTGTCCTGTGAGAAGTGCATCTTCCTCTTTGTTGACGAACCCCTAGTCAACCTTCAAAACCCCACCTGAATGTCACTCACTCACCAAAATTGGCCTCACCTGCAGATGTTGAGGTTCTGCCCTCTGTATCACCATCACACTTACTCATTTGAGTCACCTGTTCATAGGTTTGTGTTCCAAATAAGACTTCTTGCTCCTGGGAGTGTAATCCTTTGTGTGTCCCAGGACCCGAACATGCAGCATCTCTATTCATTTCTGGGGGTTTGAAAGGAGCAGGTTCTTTGTTGCTGTCTATGTTTTTCTTGGTTTCCCCCCTGCCTCTCTTCACACACACATTCCCACTCCAGGCACAACTTCTTGCTTTTCACACACCACTGACCACATAAAGCTCACTTTTTCCTTGAAACCCACACTTTAAGAAAGTGTTAAACCACTTTTGCAAGTCTTGTGCTTGCTACTGATTTCACTTATGTTTTGTTGTCATTTAGAAGGACTGATCTTTATTTTATTTATTTTTTATTGATTTATAATCATTTTACAGTGTGTCAAATTCCAGTGTAGAGCACAATTTTTCAGTCATAAATGAACATATATATATTCTTTGTCACATTTTTTTCTCTGTGAGGTACCATAAGATCTTGTGTATATTTTCCTTTGCTATACAGTATAATCTTGTTTATCTAGTCTACAATTCTGAAATCCCGTCTATCCCTTCCCACCCTCTGCCCCCTTGGCAACCACAAGTTTGTATTCTATGTCTGTGAGTCTATTTCTGTTTTGTATTTATGCTTTGTTTGTTTTTAGATTCCACATATGAGCGATCTCATATGGTATTTTTCTTTCTCTTTCTGGCTTACTTCACTTAGAATGACATTCTCCAGGAGCATCCATGTTGCTGCAAATGGTGTTATGTTGTTGGTTTTTATGGCTGAGTAGTATTCCCTTGTATAAATAGAAGGACTGATCTTTAATCCTCACTTTGGTCCTTCATTGTAGAAACTTCTGTCTTTGACTAATTGTCCTTTGATCTTTTCTTAGCTTTACCAGTCGGTTTTTCTAATACTGCTGTGTTTATAGCCAAACTCATTATATTCAAATTGATACATTTTTTAAAAATATTCTGTTTTTACCAATGTAATCTTTCAATCCTAAATGCAGAAAGTAGGAAGCCCCCTTTTCATCGTCCTGACTTAATTAGGTCAATTTTGAGGAGCAGAAGAAGCAATAGTTTCTCTCTCGGCTCTAAACTGCTGGATAATCCTCCAATCAAATGTCTAATAACAGCTCTATACTTTGCTTATTCCTTCATCTACTAGCTTGGAATGAAAACACTGCTCACTTAATGGCCATAGTTGTGAGAATTAACTCTAGGGTTAGAAGAGGAGGAAAAGCACATATGCAGGTTAAAATGCTGAATTAAATGGACAGAGATAAGAAATTTTAAGTAAGATAGGCCAAATAAGCCCTTGAGAAACATCTTTCTATTTCCAGCAACTTTTAAAACTTTGATTAATGGTTCTGGAGTTCTGCCCTTCACCTATTAAGTAGAATAAACTTAGGTAAAAATATAAAACAATTTTTCTTTGCCCAGAAAAAAGCCTCCAAAGTCAGATGTTCATTTTAGCCATTTGGATGTCACATAACAAGTGGAAATTCCATGTGTTAATTTAGAAGCTACACATTTTGCTTTAATTAATCTGCCATTCTGCAGGTTTTCCTTTTGCCTTCGTAACATTCTAAGTAAGTGTGCTACCTCTGACTTACTCTGCAAATATTTCAGCTGTCAAAAAAAAAAAAATAATAGCGTACTACCTAGCTAAAATTGAATCAGTTTAAAATTCTCAGGAATTGAAATTGTGGTTGCATAAGCTAGTGGACTAATCAAACCACAGTTTCAGCTGATGTTTCTGCAATATTCTAATTACTGCAATCTGATTTTCCCGAGTAATTACAAAGGTCAAAACTGAAAGTCAGATTCGAAGAAGAAATTAAAAGTTAAGAATAAGAGACAAGGAAGACGTTTGTATCCCCAGCATATGTCATGACAGATTATTAAATTGACCTTGTAAAGTTAAAGTAAGATTTTACTGCAAATCACTTTGGAGTTGACTACAAGGTATGGAAATAGGTTCCACATCTTCTTGCAACAGCATGATTTCATTTAATTGTGTTATTTTTTTCAAGAAATGTGATTCATTATATACTAAACAAACAAAATTATATCTACACTTTTTTAGAAATTCAAGTATAGTTGATTTACAATGTGGTGTTAGTTTCAGGTGTACAGCAAAGTCCACATGTTTTGATTTGTATGCCTTTGTAAGGCTTTCATATGTGAAAAGCAGAAGTAAGAAAAAAAAAATCCTTTGTCAGACTACCTGATTTGGTGATTCCAAAAATATGGTCCTTAAATATATAGGACCAACCTCAGCATTAATGGACAAAGGGGCTACTACCTAGACTGATGACAGATTTTGGGAAAGGCCTCTCTATTTTCACAAAATATATTTCTAGTTGTATTCTGATGCGTAAGAGCCCATTAGTAAGCAACACAATTCTTCAATCTTTAGTAAAAAAAAAAAAAAAGCATTAAAATTCAGAAATTTTAGAATCTGTAAGATAAATATTTATCTTTTTTCCATTTTATTGTGAAAAATTGAAAATATACAGAAAAATTGGAAGCTATATTTCTCCAGCTAGATTCAACAATTGTCAACATTTTGCTATATTGATTTTATCCATATGTGTGTGTCTGAGACATTTCAAAGTTGTAGACATCACGACACTTCAACCCTAAGTACTTCAGCATAAATCTCCTAAAACCCTAGCAATCTCCTGCATAACGGCAATACCGCTTTACACTTAAGGAAATTAATAGTCATTTCCTAATATACATATTTAAATTTCTCCATATTCCCCCGAAAGCTAATGGAATATACCACCATAACATGTCACTTTGGCATAAGATGTTATGTGTTAATTGAGAAGGCAATTGAGAAGATGAAGATACAAGAAAAGCTCTCTGCCCTCCTCCTATTTGCCTAAAAGCAAGACATAGTTATAAAGATGACCCCCTTCCCTCCCTACCAAGAAGGACCGAGGTTAATCCCCAGAGACAACTGTACACCCGGATCAACACACAGGGTCCTGTCACTTCTCTACAAATGTCCTGTTTTTGTCCTGTTACTTCTCTACAAATTTATTATTCTTTTGTAAGATGCCATATAAACCCAAGTTCTAACCACGCCTTTGACTTACTCATTACTGGGAGCTTCCGTGTGTATATACAATGTGCATGTTAATAAACTTGTTTGTTTTCCACTTTTTGCCAGACTAACTTACAGGGCTCCATCCAGGGAACCTAAAACAGGTAAAGGGAAAACAGACCTTTTTCCTCTACAACCCCAAAAGTATCGATAGCTTTTTTTTTTTCTTGGTACTGGGCTCCACAAAGCTCCACACGTTACTTTTGATTATGTCTTTCTAGTCTCTTAACTATAGATCTCTCCCCCCATCTTTTTGGTGTTGTTGGGTTTTTTTTCCCCCATAATATTGGTATTTTGAAGACAGCAGGCCAGATGCCTTAGACAATGTCTCTGGATTTGTCTAGTTATTTCTTCACAGTATCGTCTAACTTATTTCTCCATTTTTTTTAATTTCATATAAACTGGAAGTTAGGTTTACCTAGAGACTTGAGCAGTTTCAGGGCAAACATGTTTTGGCAAGAAGCCTTCCTGGTTGATACTATGCACGTTATATTACAGGACTAGGAGGCCCATAAAAACATCTATTTACACTGACATATGAATGATTCCTACCAGATCCTTTTCTGAACCCAGAGTTTTATTAAGAGGCAGTGAAAGCATTTAGACCTCAAGATTCTTAGAACAATAAAGCTTCTTCACGTGCAGAGGAAGTGAATCAGGTTAGTGTAAGCAAGAAGATTCAGCACTGAGTAAGGTCAAGGAGATCATCTGCCCTGAAACTTAATGTCCCTAAAGGGTACGTGACCATAGATTTAAAGGAACTGCCATTTTTTGATAAAGCTGGCCTAATACAGGGACAAGCATGGTGCAACTCTGGACTGGGGGCTGAGAACTGAGTCCTACCTAGTCCCTCCTCTGTCACCAAATGACTGTGTGACACTGGGAGATATTAACCTCTCTGGGCTTTTATTGACTCACACTGTTCCAGCTGATCAAAATGAGGTCACTTAGTAAATATCACGTAAGCACCGATGTGATTGAGTGTCAGTGTTCACTTCTTGTGGAGACAAGAAAAACACTTTGATTTTACTTCTCACGTTCCTTATGGGGCAAGCAGGGAAGTTTCAGTCATTCCCAAGTCAAAGCAGTCTTCCTTTTCTAATCACTCGGGCAATCATGGTTAAGAGGGCAACAGATTAACAGTGTGAATAGGGCACCTCTGTCTGTGGTGTGGTGGGTTCCTTCCTGCCCATCAGGGAAGCTATGGACACTGGACTATCCATGGGAAAACATACAGACTAACGCGGTGGGACTGCAGCCCCTTCTGAACCATATGCAGTCTTATGTGTTTGAGGGAAACTGGTTGTAGTCAATTTTCCAATTGCTAACGTTGGGAATAGGCTGGATAGTTGAGTGGGAGAATCTGAGGTCAGGGCCCTACTGACTGTCCCTCTAACTTAGGAGAGCCCTGGAAACGTGCCCTGACAGCTCCACCTGCAGGACAGAAGAGACTGGGTCCAAGGAGGCTCCTGCCTCACACTATGGAGTCCTGAGCACAGGAAGCAGCAAAGCTCTGCTCTCCCTCTCACGCCATCCCTCCCACCCACAGACGTCCTGGAGAGAAACTCCAGCCTGTCTGTGCAAGGAAGACAGGGAGGAGGTGGGGAGAAGAGCTGACTTATCGCCAAGGCTTCTGAGTACAAGTCAGGAATTGGCCAGTGGTGGGACATGGAGTCAGAGGTGTAAGGATACAAAAAACAGGACTAGAGATGTGACTGAAAGCAGTGGAGAGTCAGAGTTCCAGGCACCTGGGAGGCTGGAGGGGCATCAGGACCAAAAACAGCACAGGTGCTTCTGTGTCTTGGCCTCCTTTTCTGAGTCTCTGGTCATGTAACACCATCTTGTGCATCTTCGGTGAGGCAAACAAATAGACTTATTTCTTGTGCCTGGCTTTTTTTTTTTTTTTTTTGAATTAGCTAGGGATTTAGGAAAGTCCTGTATTAAGTTTATTTTGCCTTATTTCTTGGGTGAATAATCAGGCCTTACCTTTTAATTGCTGGACAGGGGTGGGGCGGGGAGATGGGACAGGGATGGAGCTGGGAGGCTGGCCCAGTTCATCAAAAAGGAGAGAAGCAATTAAGCTGACAAGTATTTAAAGAGAGCCCAAGCCTCTGAAACTCAGGCTCTGGAATCCAAGTTTTCTGGCCTTTAGGGCATTATGTAAAACCCACATGGTTAGTTAGGTGTTTGCCTGATGGACGTGGGAGGGTTGGATTAGAACATAGGAAAAGCTCTGTAGGTTGTTCTCGACTATAATTTACTTAATTGTTTCTGGCCTGGTAAGTGTAGCCTGAGGCTTAATATTGATGTCAGTGATTCAACAAAAACAAAAACCAATAAGGCCTTTATCGACTTGTGGTTTAATGGCTTTAAATAAATTAACTTCTTTTAGATCAATTCAGCACCCTGATGATATTTGCAATCTATTAACTTTTTTAATACTTCTCCCCTAAAGTACCACTTTAATATACAACTTTGTGGAGAAATCACTTTCTATCCGTCAAGCAAAGATATGCTTTTCTGTACGTAGAGAGCTTCAAAAGGCACAGATATGCCCATAAAAAAGCATCTACAAGAAAAAGCAGAATATTGGTGCAAGCTACAGGATACATATATGAGTCAGTCATCAGTTCAGCACCAGATTAGCTGTGTGATTGATGTGGACTGAATTGCATTCCTCCCCTAGTTCATGTTGAAGCCCCAGATCCCACTGTGACTATTTGGAGAGAGAGCTTTTAGGAAGTAATTAAGATTAAGGAGGTCATAAGGGTAGGGTCCTAACCCAATAGGATTGGTGGCTGTATTATAAGAAAAGGAAGAGCAAGAGAGACAGACAGAGGAAGAGAAAGATCTCCAAGCACAAGGGCCAAGGAAAGGCCATGTGAGCACACAGCAAAGTGACAGCCATCTGCAAGCCAGGAAGAGCGTGCTTACAAGGAACCCAATGTGCTGGCACCTTGACCTTGGACTTCCCAGCCTCCCAACTGTGAGACAAGAAATTTCTGTGGTGCAAGTGCCCCACTGCACCCCCTCAGTGTCTATGGGTCTTTGTTATGGCAGCCCAAGCCGACTAAGACAGTATCCTTAAGCAAGTTGCTTATAGCATCTCTGGGGCTCAGTTTCCTGATACATAAAATTTGTGGATCAGGCTAAATTAACCCCATGTTCTCTTCCATATCTAGCATTACTATGATTCTAACTGAAATTGGCTACAGAAGAGCATCAAAAGTTTTAAAAATTTTTAAACAAATTCTGAATTTCCAATTTTCACAAAAGTTATAAGATGGTACAGAGAAGTCCCATATATTTTTTACCCAGATTCCCCAATTTTTAATATTTTTCCTCCTTTATATTTTCATATTCTCTCTCTGTGTGTACTTGCACACATATGATTATTTTATATTATTTTTAAGAAGTTTTTTTTTTTTTTTAGTTGTTGTTTTGTTGGGGAGGTAATTAGGTTTGTTTATTTATTTTAATGGAGGTACTGAGGATTGAACCCAGGACCTCATGCATGATAAGTATGTGCTCCACCATTGAGCTATACCCTCCCCCTGATTATTTTATTTTTCTGAACCATTTGACAGTAAATTGCAGATATGATCTCTCTTTATCCCTGAATACCTCAGTATGTATTTCCTAAAGACAAGGATATTTTCTCCCCTAACTACAGTTGCCAACTGTAGGGAATTTAACACTGATATGACACTTGTATGTAATATATAGTCCATGTTCCAATTTCTCTAACTGTCCCAATGATATCCCTTAAAGCCTTTCCCCTCCCGAATAGAAACCAGTCCAGGAGCACACATCACATTTAGTTGTCATGTCTCTGTAGCCTCCTTCCATCTGGAACAGTCTCCAGCTCTTCTTTGCTTTTATGACCTGAACAGTTTTGAAGAATACAGGCCAGTCATTTACTAGAATACCTTTATTTTTGGATTTATTTAAGGTTGCCTCATGATTAGATTCAGGTTATACATCCTTGTCTGGACCACTTTATAAGTGATAAGTTGTGTCTTTTTGAAGGAATCATATTACAAGGCGCATGATGTCTCAGTGTCCTTCACTGGTAATGTTAACCTTGATGGCCAGATCCAGGCATTGTCCAGTTTCCCCACTGTATAGTTTCTGTTTCCCGCCTTGTTACTATTAAGCAATCTGTGGAGAGATACTGTTAGGCCATGCAATGATCCTGCTCCTCTTATAACTTTCCCCTCAGACTTAGCGTCCATTGTTGATTCTTGACCCAACCCAGTCTTTACTACAATGCTCAGAAAATGGTGATTTCCAATGACACCACCGTTGATCAGTTGATACAAGTTACTCACCTGTAAGCCAAAACCCTCAATCTCGTTCTTCTCCCATTATTGTACTCATGGATTTTTATTTTATTCAAGGGGTAAATAATCTATTACTCTCTTTATTTATTTAGATGTTCATATTGTACCAGATTTGGCCTGTAAGAGCCCCTTCAAACTGACTCCTTTGTTCTTTTGATAGACTCCCATCTTTTTAATACTTTTAAGAAAAATTAACACCAGAGGCAAATAAAGTAAGTGCTACTTTTTTGGACTGTGGGGTCTCAGGAGCAAAGTTAAGGACAGATGATCAATTGACAGCTGTTCAGAAATGTATTACATAGTATAACCATATACAGCATATTCTCTTTAGTTTTGTTATTCTTAGATCTTCTGGTTAGTTCTCATAATTAGTCTTCATGATTTTCATAGGTAATTAGACTCGAGTTGGCCAGAATCCTTGGATTAATTTGGAAGACAGGACAATAGCCAAAGCTTCTTTTCAACATGGAGTCCTTCTTCAACATCCTTTTACTGATTTGAATGCCAATTTCATCATCATCTGTTCCTTGTTATTGTGATGTGTGTGCATAGATTTTTCACTTCACTTTAGCCCTTGGCACTTGGACTCTGTGGAAGTTCTGATGGTTCTTCTTGCTCTGCAATCTTGCTGAGCAAAGCCACATTTTCTCCCAAACTCAGTAATAATTTTCATTCCTGCTATCGACACTAAAGCACTAAGCTAGAGGTTTCCAAACATTCTCTGTTCATAATGCTCTTAGTGCCTCAGTAAATTTTTCCAATGTCCCCAGGCCAAAAGAAATACCAAACAGTTCCTTCTATGAAGTACTCAGGCCCAAACAACTTATTAAGTATTTATGTCCATCGACTTTGTAACTGTTTGGAAAAAATTATACACATAAATCAAAAGAAAAGTTATATTTTTATTTCATTCTTAAACAACTATCTTACCGATAATGTACGTACCAATGGGATGTGTGTACCTGGTGAGTACTACACAATTTCTCCAACCATAGAAGCAGATCAGACATCGATACTCTCATTTCCTGTTACCCATTTATTTTTCTGGGCACTTGCTTTTTATCAAAACTGCAGAAAACCTAACTGCAAAGAGATGACGTCACTGAAAGAAGTGTAGGGCGATCTATTGCTGAAACTATGAACTAGCTAGCAGTTTGTGCAGTGTTCCACTGATGTCCAGTATCACTGTGTTTCCCTCAAAACTTCAAATATTCTGCAGCCCCCTGTGAATGCACTGCCGTGTCCCAGGGTGCTTTGCTGCACAGTATGGGAACTGTGACACTATGTCCTGGAAAATTTCAGACGCCTTTGTAAAACAGCAACGACAAATGCTGAATTGATGTTAAAAATCTTTTTAGTGGTGAAACGTAGAGTTCATTACGTAGCCCCACGCTGTGGCTCTTTTCTGTTATTTATAAGTTAGGTGGTCACATCATTCATTTTCCATTCATTCTGGGATACTTTTAAGAGTGAAAGGGATGTACTATGACAGGATTCTGGGACAACAGATGGAAACAAGGACAGTTCTGGGCAAACTAGGCTGTGTGGCCACCCAGTTAATCCAAGCCATACATCACAGCACTTACATTCTAAAATACACATTTAGTCAAAGAATGGTCACTACTAGATTGTAGTTCTGTTATCTTAGCTACATTAATGACACACAAGAAAGCTAAAAGCCCTCTTTCCTCACCTCTTTCGTTTTGTTTGACCCGCACAAGACAGCTGCTCCAAATTTCTCCTCCTTCCACTCCAAGCCCCACTACGCCTACACAGAACTCTGTTCATCTCCAAGCTTTCCTCTTCTTAACCAATGACTTCTTTTAAATCTCAAACTCTTCTGTTTGGATTTGACACAACAAAGGAGCTCAGAAAGAGACTCTCCACCTTACAGACTACAAAAGCTTCCCATGTTCATGTTTCCTCTTTTTCTTTCATAGTAGAATGCATGCATCCATCCATCCCTCAAGACTGGCTGTGAAACTTCCACTTAAACAGAAAAGGGGCAGTGAGATAATCCTCCCTGCCGTCAGAGAATTACAATTTAATGGGAGAGAAGAAAAAAAAAGGATGTTGGGGCATTACAGAGTCTGTGCTTAGCGCTCAGCGGGCGCTTCAGAAGCACTTGTCAGCTAGTGTAGGAAGTAGTATTGACGTTGGATGATGGTTCTGGTGGAGCTCGCCAGGCTTTTACGGTGTGCCTGGCTGGCTCCGTGCAAAGCGGTGGTAGGTTAAGGGAGCATTTCCAGGCCCAAGATCACAAGGAGGCTGCAATCCTACTTTCACGCCCTTGTCCACTCCTTGTCCATCCCAATCGTGACAACAGATGCAGTCGCAGCGGGAACGGCCTACTTTGGGCAGGGGGCTCGCGGGGAGCAGCCGTGAGACGACGGAACCCGCGTCCGGACAGGCGTGGGGACCGCGAGGTCCCAATTGGGGGGTGCAGGCCCCGCCCCGCCGCGACGCTGCTTTTGACCCCGCTGCCGGCGCCCACGCCAAACCCACCACCCCGAATCCCGCAGCTGGGACACCGGCTCGTTCACTATGCCTGTTGTTGATGATTAAACTAGAGGTTCGGATTATTTGGGGGGAGAAGTAAGTAATGTATACAGTGCACTTAATCGTGGCTTGTAAAAAGGCAGAAGAATTCTGATCTATATAACCATTTAATACGACAAAGAAAAAAACTGTGATTGTTGGGGAAGAGAGAGAGAAGGGGCGGAAGGGACGAGTTCAGTGATAGTTTACAATTAAGGAAACGAAAAGGGCGCCGAAATAGCTCAGTTGGGAGAGCGTTAGACTGAAGATCTAAAGGTCCCTGGTTCGATCCCGGGTTTCGGCACAGCGTTTTCTTCTTTTTAATTCGGAGGGATTGGAATTTCGTAGGATTCCCCTGCGCCTGGCTCACTAACCCCAGACTAGGTAAAAACTGGGACTTGAGGGGCGAGTGAGAAGTGGAGAAAGCTGTTCTCAGGCGCCCCTAGGAAGGAGGCCGCTCGGCACAGCCGCTTCCGGGCGCCCCCGGGCCTGGCGTCGGAGGCGCTGCTGCGCTTGCGCAGTGCGGAGCACGGGGAGAAACCCCGCTGCGCCCAGACCCGGCCCAGCGTTGGTCCCAGCTCCCCGGCGCGCCTTCGGAGGGCGAGAGGGGCCGCGCAGGTCGCTTTGGGAAGGGAGTCGATCTGTGCGGGGCGGGGCGAGAAAGACAACTTCCTCCCAAGTTTCATTCCCAGAGCATCCCAGTTTGAAAAGCAAACCCCAGCTTTTTAATCAGATAGTCCGATCTGGCCTTGCCCAGGAAGGGAACCGGGCACTAGGTACCGTCAGGAGCGCCCGAGGCACTCTGGGGCGGCACAGCCACGGTGATTGCCCAGTGAGTAAAGGCGTGTCAGCTTTACCGTCCTGTAAGATTAATCAGTCTTGCATCTAAACAACCTTATTTAGAGTCTAGATCAGTGGTTCACAAAGCATGGTCCCGGGACCAGCAGCCTTGGCTTCCCCAGGGAATAGTTAGAAATGCAGATTCTCGGCGCCTCCTCAGACCTGCTGAAGGAGAATCTCTCGGGTGGGCCCAGCCCTAGGTGTTTTTAACAAGCCTTCCAGGGGATTCTGAAGCAGCTAAAGTTTGAGAGCCACTTATCTAGACATTCCTTTGTATTTCTAAAAGAACTATTTCCTTAGACTGTTTTTGCGAACAAGCTTTTTCCTTTTGCTGTCTTTTTGTTCTGCGAAATAAAATTTTGACACGTGCTCAGAATTAAATTTCCTGAGAATTTTAGCTTTCCTGATGAGTGTGTGTATTGGTGGTGGGATATGTAGGGGCATGGTCTCTCCTAGTTATCTGTGACCCATCCCGCCCCCAAGGCTAATCTAGGAGCCACGGAGTAAAGAGAACAGAACCCAGGGTCCTAGTTATATATCGTTCGGCTCCTGGGAGCTGAAGAAGAGGTAGAAATTGCAAGGTCGTAGATTTGAATTAAAAGAGGAAGAAATTGCAATCCATTGAAGCCACTAGCAAAGGGAAGATGAAGTTTAGTGGGGTGATGAGTTGCTGGTCAGCAGATAAAAGACAGTCACTTGTGACATTTATACATTAAGTCTTGCATATATTCTGGGTTTTGTTTTGTTTTGGGTTGTGTGTGTGTGTGTGTGTGTGTGTGTGTGTGTGTGTGTGTGTGTGTGTGTGTGTGTGTGTGAAAGGGAAGGCAACTCACAGTTATAAAGTCCTGTACATTCACGATATTAATTCAGTCATCATTTCAGCATCAATTATGTGCCTCCCTCTCTGTGCCAGGCATTGCTTGATCTTTATAACTACCCTATGGAGTTACCTATTGTTATCTTCATTTTACACACAAGGGTCCTTGTGGGAGTGCAAGGATTAAACATAATATATGTCAGGCACCTAACTTCTGCCCTTTCCTAAATGTTACTAAAAGTGAATAGTTTTCGGAATATTTGTGTGCATAAAAATGAGGATTGTTGTAGGAAGGAACTAAAAGCCTCTGCTGGTTAATCAGAAAAGGCTCCATGGGGACGTAGGTCTTGACTGAGCCCGCGGAGGAAGATTTCTCCGCTAGGGAAAGACCAAACTGGAGTGCAACCAGCCATCCACGTGTTTAAATGGGAGGGGAATGGTGTGGGTGCTGGAAGTGAGTGTGACTGTTCCTTTCAGGCCTGATTACTCAGTGGCAGACGTAAGAAGGCTGTGTTTTTGCTACAGGAATAGAGAATTTGGTGTGGGGGGAGGCTAGAGGTACACACCTGGTTAGAACTCTGAAGAGGTATTAAAAAACAAATTTTAACTGCGTAAATTTTAAAGATCTTACTGACTTTATTCAACGATTCTGTAATCGGGCAGCAACCCAACTGGGAAATACGAAGGGGCTTCCTGAGGAGCTGCCGGAAAGACTCAGAGGCCAGAGAAGGCAGGACCAGGAAGGTGTTCCAGCACGGAACTGCTTGTTTCCAGGGAGGCCGTCTTCCTTTGCGGGGCAGCAGTGGTCCATCAGTCGGACTCCCTCTGTTGAAGGGGAAGAAATATCCCCCTCTACTCATGTGATCTTGTGGCTGGACTAATAATAAAATTGGCACAAGACAGATTCATAGTAGAAAAAGAAAAACACGTTTTAATACATGCTTGTGGAGGGGCCTGAGAAGTGGACAAAGCGGACAGCTTTTATACTTTTTAGACAAAGAAACAATGAATTTGTGAGGACAAAGAAACTGAGGCTTTGGGTACTTAATTAGGGATGAATCTAAACAGAGTTCGGGCTTCGGGTCTTAAATTAAAGAAGTAACAAGCTTTGTTTATAAAGGCTTCTTGGTCGAATTTCCTATCTGATGATAGGTGTGTCCTGCTACCTCCAGATGCAGGGTGTGCACCTTTCACACGGGAGATTTTCCCCAGCTTTCAGGGAGATAGAAAGGATGGTCAGAGTTCCTCTTGCACTGGCCATGTCTTAAGTAACTTCAGTTCAAAATAATCAATATGCCATTGAGGCATGTTTTGGGGTGGCCCTATTCTGGGTCCCAGCACCTCACCACTGCTGACCAGGTAACTTCGGACTGATTGGAAGAGTCCATTTGTAGGAAAGGCCAAAACCGCAGTTAGGTCAGGTGTCAAGTCTCGGTTAGGTGACATTGGGCTTAGCACAAGTAACTCCATTGTGGGCCTGACATCTCTTTTTTAACAAGGGGAAGATGAAGGGGATAGTTTGGGCAGACCTCCACTGGATGTGTGTTCCTAAAGGTTTTTGCTGACTTTGTGGGAGGGAGGAATGATTAGGAAGAAGGTAGGCAGCACTTTAAAAAATTAAATATATATTTTACTTAAAAATAATTACATATATACACATAAATTTTTTACCTTAAGAAATAAAATCTAAAGATGTAATCTGATCATTGTATTGTCTTTCACTGACATGTGACATGCTCTGATAGACATCCAATGCTGTCACTTTGGGGAGTGAAGGCTGAGAAAGACTGAACGTGCGTTGTTTCCTAGGAGCCCACTCCACCCCCCCAACCCCCCACCCCCGCCCCGACTCCAGAGCAATCCTTACTTGAGAAAAGAAATGCTTTCAATGGAAAGAACACTATCAACGTCAAACATTTATAAGAGTTAATGTTCAGCCCAGCTCTCTCTTGTCAGCAGAAACGGGAATATCTCCTCTAGCTTCAAGCCATTTATCCCGCGTGGGAGGGGGAAGGCATCTTCTCACGTTTTTTTGGTGAGATTTTGGAAAGAAACCTAGGACATCTTGCTCCTCTGACAAATTTCTAAGGTGACGTGCAAGCATATTGCTCAATGACTGTTTACCTCTTAATTATTTTGGATACTATATTCATTTTAGGTCAGAACTAGGATATAATGATGCTTTTATAATTGTTATATACAATAAAACTATATGAGCACTTAATTATTCACTGGGGCCTTTTGTGTAATCAGTATGTACATGCATTAATGCCTGTTTTATTAGTCTTGGGTCATATTTCTACTCATTTAAATGTATAGTGGTTGACAGTTGTTTAGTTTCATGTTATATTATTTGTCCCATCTCTGATTTATCTGATGTTGAAATCTGATGTTGGTCAGAAATATGACTGTTTGGATTCGCTGCCAATTCCAGGAATATACAGATCCCACACCACCCTCCTTAATAGGTGATATCAGAATGGACTATGTTTACGCATAGCTCACTCATCTAACTGGAAATCTTGGAAGATTGTTTGCAGTCCCTAGCTTTTGGAAGTGTAATGTTTGGAAGAGAGAACGAAGCAGGACAGTTTGATCAGGGCACAGGGTTCTATATAACAGATACTCAGCAGGAGGTGGAGGAGAAGGCTGAGACCACGGTGGGTGCCACTGCTCTGTGCACCCATGTGGCATGGAGAGTGGCCCAGAGCACAGCCCCGGGAAGCAGGCTGCCTGGGCCCGGGCTCTGACTCCACCTATTGGCTGTGTAATGTTCGTAAGTTACAGAACACTTCTCAGCTTCAGCTTCCCTTTCTGTAAAATAGAGGAAAAAAATACTTATGTTATAGGGTTCTTGTGAGAGTTAAATAAGATGATCCATGAAAGTACAATAGAATCTTACTCAGCCATAAAAAATAAAATAATACCATTTGCAGCAACATGGATGGACCTGGAGATCATCATTCTAAGTGAAGTAAGCCAGAAAGAGAAAGAAAAATACTATGCGATATCATTTATATCTGGAATCTTAAAAAAAAAAAAAGACAGAAACGAACTTGTTTACAAAACAGAACAGGCTCACAGACATAGAAAACAAACTTATGGTTACCAGAGGGGAAAGGGGGTGGGAAGGGATAACTTGGGAGTTCCAGATTTGCAGATACTAATTACTATATATACAATAGATAAATAAAACGACAAGTTTCTACTGTATAGCACAGGGAGCTATGTTCAATATCTTGAAATACGTTTCAATATATAATGAAAAGGAATATGTGTATGTGTATGATGACTGAAACATCACACTGTACATCAGAAATTGATGCATCATTGTAAACTGACTATACTTCAGTTAGAGAGAGAAAGAAAGAAAGAAAGAAAGAAAGAAAGAAAGAAAGAAAGAAAGAAAGAAAGGGCAAGCGAGCTCAGCCTGTGGCTCCAGGCAACCACTCAGGTAGCCCCTACAGCTTCCTGCTCCACTCTCTTCCTTCAGGAATCAGTTTAAGCATCAGCCCCTCCTGGTTTCCCAGGAAAGCTTAGGTGTAGTTTTTGCTCTGTACTTCCCACACCGTAACCATATATCCATCTGGATGATGTTTCCTGACTGGCTGCTATTATCTCCTTAAGATCTCTATCCAGGTACATAGCAGAGAGCAAACAGTAAGTGCTCAGTGCATATTTATCCAATGGATAACGGTACATCTCCCTCCTTTTCATCCTCCCAGTGCTGGCTCCCTACCACATCATGGCCCCTGGCCCTAGCAAGAGAATGGACTCTTCTGAGGGTCTAGAATGAGATTCCTACTCCCTTTTCTGTGCTTTATGCCACCCAGTCCTGTGCCAGAAATGTTTTAGGTTCTCAAGAAGTGCTTCTTAACGTCTGTTGATTTCACAATCAGCAACTCTTTCAGATGGACTAAAAAGGTTTTATGGTTAATTTTAAATTATGGGTGATTTTTGGTGTTTTCTTCTCTCTCTTTTTTTTTTTTTTGATATATTTTCAAAAATGTCTCACTAGCAAAATTGAAAAATGAAGGAAGAGAAAAAGGCTCTAAACCTTCTCCAGCATAGGAGAGCAGGAGGCATGACCTCTGCGTTAGTGCCCCAGAAAGAGCACGAGCTTGTCTTAGTCTAACAGGGACAAGTTGAGGTATTTCGGGGACCAAGATTCACCAGGGCACTAACCCGCGTTAATGCAGGTCACAAACCCATGAGGGAGGATCATAGTCATACATCACATGGTTGACATTCAATAAATGTCTTAACAACAACAGTAACATTCTCTGCATCTTTCAAGTTCCTTAAGATGTTCCGACTGCTATTTTTTTAACATTTTTTATTGATTTATAATCATTTTACAATGTTGTGTCAAATTCCAGTATTCAGCACAATTTTTCAGTCATTCATGGACATATACACACTCATTGTCACATTTTTTTCTCTGTGAGTTATCATAACATTTTGTGTATATTTCCCTGTGCTATACAGTGTAATCTTGTTTATCTATTCTACAATTTTGAAATCCCAGTCTATCCCTTCCCACCCTCCACCCCCCTGGTAACCACAAGTCTGTATTCTCTGTCTGTGAGTCTATTTCTGTCCTGTATTTACGCTTTGTTTTTGTTTGTTTTTTTTTTTTAGATTCCACATATCAGCGATCTCATATGGTATTTTTCTTTCTCTTTCTGGCTTACTTCACTTAGAATGACATTCTCCAGGAGCATCCATGTTGCTGCAAATGGCGTTATGTTGTTGTTTTTATGGCTGAGTAGTATTCCACTGTATAAATATACCACATCATCTTTATCCAGTCATCTGTTGATGGACATTTAGGCTGTTTCCATGTCTTGGCTATTGTAAATAATGCTGCTATGAACATTGGGGTGCAGGTGTCATCCTGAAGTAGGGTTCCTTCTGGATATATGCCCAGGAGCGGGATTCCTGGGTCATATGGTAAGTCTATTCCTGGTCTTTGGAGGAATCTCCATACTGTTTTCCACAGTGGCTGCACCAAACTGCATTCCCACCAGCAGTGTAGGAGGGTTCCCTTTTCTCCACAGCCTCTCCAGCACTTGTCATTTGTGGACTTTAGAATGATGGCTGTTCTGACTGGTGTGAGGTGATACCTCATTGTAGTTTTAATTTGCATTTCTCTGATAATTAGTGATATTGAGCTATTTTTAAATGGAAGCTATTTTTAAATTGACTGCTATTTTTAAATGGAAGATTTATATAGCTTTCTAGATAAACAGGTTTTAGAAAACCTTCCAGATGTAACTGAGAGATTATGGGCTAAATAAAGGTTTTGTGTTCAGAGAGATATAAAGAAAACAAACAGTCCAACACAAATAGGAACATGCCTTAAGATGGAAACATTTTACTCAATCCACCAATTATCAGTTTACTCATTCTTGCTGGTTATGCGGCTGTGCAGGTGTTGGCCTTGAGCAGGTGTGCTTGGGGCTGGGGAGGTCCCCTTTGAAGAGCAGCTGCTGGACATTACAGGCCCTGGCAGCTCCCAGAACATTTTTCTGTCCAATGTCCATGTGAAATCACCTGGCCCAGGCCTTTTGGTACTTGGCATCCTGGAGGGTTGGACCTGTCAGCCCTGAATCCTAGACTGTATCTGCTACCGGCCCTGGGTAGCTGCCGCATTTCTGGCCACGTAATTTGGTCCACTGGGCCTTAAATAAAGGGCTCACTGTCTCTAGCTGTAGAAGGATTTTGTGTCACTTACTGGCTTCTGAACTAGTTCTTGACACCATTTTGGAAACACAGCCTAACCTTTCCTGGCATTGAGGGTTAGACTGTTTCTTGCTAACACTTCTTTTATATTTCTGTTGAGAAACTGAATTGACTTCAGTTTTCCATAGGGCCTCTGTGGAGTGGCTGAAGGTATTTTCCACCGAAGAGGGCAACCTAAGCTGGGCTATGCCGTTTAAAAGTACCAATGTATTATTAGAGCTTATTTGCAATTCACCATGTGCTACCAACCCGAGGGCACAGATGGGCCACAGTATTGGTGATAACTCAAAGTTTTCTTGCTTTTGCCCCAACTATTTATTGAAGCCCTCAGCAATCAGAAAGAATCTCGCCTACCTACCTGGGAGTGTTTCACCTATTTTCACACAAAAAAATCTCAGATCACTGGGCACTACACTGGGAACTCTGGTCTACCAGGCTTCTCTGAGGGGCCCTGACATGGATACATTCGTGCCCTCAGAGTAGTGAGTGTTGCTGTGTTTTGCATCAGGGAGTTGCTGGTGGCTCCCAGTTCTCCTAGTATTGTGGCATAAAATAACCCACTGGGAATGGAATGGAAGTGCACCATCATCTCACATTCAGAACATGGGGATAGACCCACGGATGGCAAGGATTACCGACACCTGGAATGATGAGCCATATTCAAAACCCCACACTGATGCTATTAAATTCTGCTGGCAAGATGCAGTCAGATGCTGTGGTTCAGAGCATAGATTCTGGTGCCAGGCTGCAGCCTGGCTTTGAACTCTCGCTTTGCCAGCGACCAAGTTGATTGTGGTGATGGATACACAGCTCTGTGAACATGCTAAAAAGCCATGGAAGTGGGCACTTTAAATGGGTTCATTGCATAGTATGCGAGTTGTATCTCAATAAAGCTGTTACCTTAAAACCAAACGTCAGCAGTTGGAATTACCCAAGCTTTGAGAATGTGAAACAGTACCTTTCTCTCTTGGTACTCATGGGAAGTCTTTGGGTTCCTCTCTTGACAACAGTAGCAGCTAACTTTAATGAGTGCTTGTGTGAAGTGCCAGGTTCTCTGTTTCATCCTCATGCTATAAGTTTCCGTCTCCAGTTTAGAGATATGTAGCAAAAGCTCAGAGAGATTAAGCAACTTGCCCAAGATGACACAGCTAGTGAGTCCCCATGCTGGGGTTTGAAATCAGGCAGATGGGCTCTGCAGCCTCTGTCCTCCCCTGTCACCTCCTCCCGTCTTCATTGAGAGCATATGTTGAAAGGTTTGGGACTCTATTTTGTCTCTGTGAGCTTTCCACTAGGTTTAGATACATGTGGCTACCCTATTTAAATATTTACCGTGTAATTTGCCATCAGGGAAAAAAAAAAAAAGGCGGTGTCTACCTTTTGGGGGAAATAATTATTCTAGAAAGGCATAAACTTAGAACCAGCAACTCCATTTGACTTTGCTGCCGGGCGTGTGTTTGATCTCAAGATCATGCCAAGAAGGTGTGTGTTCCTCAGCCTTTTCATCTGCCTTGTTAGAAAGCCAGTGCTCCAGATATTATCAAAAGCCTATGTATGGATCTGTTTATAGAGAGGGAAAAAAGGTGAGCTAGGGGGATTAATTGGGGGAATCGTTGAACATTCTGGTAAGACTTGGGAACCCAGAGTGGTTTTGTGATCTAACTTGTCATGGGCATGAAAGACTATCCACGAGGAATCTGCAGTCCCCCCGCGCGCTCCAGGTCGCTTCGCCCGTTGGCTTAGGGCGGGTGGCTGTTTCCCGGCACGGCGGCGCATCTTGCCACCAGAATAGATTAATTTTGTCATTACCCTTTCTCAATTTCCGTCTTTGACCAGAAGAAAGAGGTTAATTGTGTGCCATTTCTCAGGAGAATTAGGTATCAGCGTTTTAATTCCTGATATTTTTATGAATTGTGGGCAGCTAATTAAAACTTAAAGATTAGAGGAGCTACTTTGGCTAAGAGGCCTTTTGCAGGATTGTGAAATGGAGAGAACAAAGGATTGTCTTTTCTTTTTATTCTGACAGTTTAAATGAAACTTCAGGCTGGAATAGAGCCTTAAATTGTTTTACGTACTGAGTATTCACTGTATTGATTCTAATTTTAATTTTGCAGCAAGTGGTGCGGTATCTGAAAGCTGCCAAGGGGTTAACGCTGAGATGACTGGGAATATTAAGCAGTGAGATGTATGTTTGGAGGCTCCATCTGACCCTTCTTGACTTCGGAGAGACATCTTAAAGTCAGATAGGAACCACTCTCAGATTCTCTTAGATGTCCTTAATTGCCATCTCAGAGCTCAAAACGAATTTAGCTCTTCTTCTGTTCTCCCTCCCGCTTAGCTGGTTGAGCTGCTCGGTGGCTGGTTAATGGATCTGCCACAAGCATCGTATTGCCCTTGGTCCCTCTACTACCTGGTTGACTTCCAGGCTATTCCATTTCTCTGGGCACCGCTTATATCACCAGAAGCCTACATTTTGGGGATGTGAATCAAGGAAACCATAAGCCCCTACCCTACATTGTGCAAGTTAGAAAAAAAAGGCACATCTTCATCTAAAGCAGTCCCCACAGACACGTAGCTTGGAAAGTCAAGTGTGGATGGATTTTAGCTCCTGCCACCTCCTGACTCTGCCCTTGGGCAGGGCACAACTCACACAGTAGATCACAGTGGCCATGATTCAGACAACTCTTTCCATCTTAAATGTCTTAGCCATGTGTCTCAATATGCTTCTTTTTTTTTTTTAACCATTTTTTCTTTTTTTTTTTTTTTTTGTGGGAGGAGGTATTAGGTTTATTTGTTTATTTTTAGTGGAAATACTGGGGATTGCACCCAGGATCTCCTGCATGCTAGGTGTGCACTTTGTCACTGAGCAGTACCCTCCCCCACTTCAATATGCCTCTTGATGTAAAATAATTTTTTCCCTCTGAGATGGGACTAGGTTAGATGAGACTGAGCAAGCGTCTAGATGCAAACTCAGGTGCAAAACCAGGCTGTGCTCATTTTGTATATCCCCAACCTTCTGGTTTTTTCCTTCCATCCAAATTAAATAAGCAGCTACTAGGGCCAAGAAATAGCCAGGTTGGGGGTGGGGGAGTGACAGTGGGGCAAAGGAGAAAGGACTTTCCATCCAGTTGGAAGAGTATGGGCAAAGACTCTGAAGCTGGAAAGACTTTGGTGCATTCTAGGAACTGAAATCAGACCAGCAAGATTGAAGCTTAGAGATGAGGGAGAAGCAGGAGGCGGGATGAAACCGCAGGGAGGGGAAGAGGGCAGATCATGGCGGGAGGGGGCCTGGAGTCCCTGCTAAGGATTCGGGACTTTATCCTACGAGGAACAGAAATCTACCCAGATACTCAGTTTGAAGCGCAGATGAAAGATGGTCAAAGTTGTGTTTTAAACATGAACTCTGGTCACGAGAAGTGAACCAGCTGGAAGAGAGCAGGAGTGAATGTGGGCAGTCTGTGCAGAGGCTACGGCCCCAGTTCAGGCAACCAATCACCGGTGAGTTGAACGTGGCACTGGTGGAAAGTAGGGGAAAAAGAATAGTTTAGAAAAGCCTTGAAAAAATTAAAATCTGCAGGATTTGGTGATGAATTGACCAAGGACACAGGAGGGGAGAAGTGCTGAGGTTGAGCATCAGGTTTCCGGTATGAGTGACTGGACAGTATTAGCACCGGCTCCTGAACTGCAGAACCCTGAGGAGCAGGTTTGAAGAGTGAGATCCTGAGATCAGTTTTGGATGCGTTGGGTTTAAAGTGCCTGCGTGTCCTCCAGGTTGAGCTGGCAGTTGGATTTGTATGCTCTGGCACATGACTGAGGGCAAATAGGGTGGAAGGCCCCTTTGAGACTCACACCAACAATTTTTGGTGGCATCCGTCCATCTGCATGGATGAATGATTTTTCTGCAATAACACTTAGTTGCTCCGGTGCTGGCACAGGACTGGCCAATGGTTGGGTGAATCTAGGTGGAGAGTAAGTCAGCTGGCTATGCAAAGAGAGAAGGACAAGGGAATCGTGAGTATTTGCAATATTATACTGGTGGAAAGTGGAATTTAGGATGGATAGGGAGGGAAGAGAAGACAAAAAGGAAAGTGGAGAGGGCAGGGAGAAATCCAGTGATCCAAAGGTCTGGCAGTCCCATAAGACTAATGTAACATCAGGTGAGAAATAAAGGAAACAAACATAAATAAGGTGACATTTACAGGTTCCAGGGCTTAGAACCTGTTATCTTCAGGGACCATGATTCAGTCTGCTACTGAGTGCTTGAGCAAGGAAGCAGGGAGGATAGGAGGCTGTGGGTAGTTGCATGTTTTCACTACTCTACCTCCAAAATTACACAGAGTTGTCATCTTTGGAAGCCACACAGTTTCAGGTGATGTTAAAGTCAAGAACAGGACTGTGAGGATGATGTCTAAGCTGGAGGAGAGGAGGAATTTATTGGAGATAAGCTCAAGGAGATGAGAGTCCAGATCCCAGATGGGTGTTCACATAGACCTTGAAGTCACATTGGATGATGGCAGAAATGGCGGTGGTCCAATGGTCAAGGTCTTCAGAGAATGAGGAAGTGTGATGGTAAGTTAGAAGAGGACAGAAAAGGAGATGTTGGTAGGGAAATAAAACTAAAGGGTGGGAGAGAAATTATCTGGAAGCTATTTCCAACCTCCATCATTGCCTCAATCCCCTATTTCAACACTTACCCTCTTGTGATTTAGCAAATGACCATTATTTTGGCGAGGGTGGTGGGTTTGAGAAACTCCATAATTAGTATGCCTTGACAGATCTTATTTTCAATGGTGAAACTTTGTCCAAAATTTTGTGTTTTAGGACACACTTTTGATACTAGTTTATTTTGCTTTTCTCTGAATAATCTGATGAATGACTCGGTTGGTTTTAACATGGGTTGCTTTCAAAGATTTAGTCTTTTGAAAAGTGTTTTGTTCCCCCTGCTGCAAATGACACAAACCGTGAAATCTTGAGCACAAAGAAGCATTGCTTGGTTCGCTCAGCCTGAATCATGTGGTTTTCATCAGGCGTGTCTCTTCTGGGTGGCAGTTAGAGAAGGGTTTAAAGGTAATGCAGAAAATAGTCAACACAGTTTATACCTCACGCCCTAATTCTGCGGGTTTGCCTCTCCCCCAAACCACACTTGACCATCATCTCATCTTACTTGAGCTAATCCAGGCTCACAGTACCTTCTGGGAACACTTAATTAGTGGATCCCTTTCCATATATAAGTCTGGTTAACAGTGCACTAGG
This sequence comes from Camelus ferus, assembly GCF_009834535.1. Taxonomy (NCBI): domain Eukaryota; kingdom Metazoa; phylum Chordata; class Mammalia; order Artiodactyla; family Camelidae; genus Camelus; species Camelus ferus. The sequence goes on from NC_045709.1 coordinate 37,740,118, forward strand.
TAACAGGAAGCTTGGGGGTTGCTGGGACCAACTGACTCTGGTTCCCGAGTCCTGCTGGGTAAGATGAGGAGTTCCTCTGGTTAGAGTGGGTGGGCAGCAGCCAGGAGCCTGGGTAGCTGCATATCATTGCCTTATATATCAGCCCTTTGTGGATGCTGTCTTACTGCTTCTCATTTTTCTCGCTGCAGTCTTTCTGAGAAACCTCATTGTTCAGCCCCACAGCTCTCAGATCTGTCCTTCAGTTCAGAGCTCATTCTTATGGTCCCGATGCATAGACCAAACATCCCACTCGAAGATCACACAGCACACCCCGACTCCACTTGCTGTTCCCCAGCTGAACTCGCAGGTGAGCCCTGTTACCATGCTGTAGGCAGTCTACACAGCAACTGGCCACTTTCTGGGCATTACCTGCATTGGCACTACTGGCTGGGGCCCAGTAGAATGGCCGGTGAGTGAACGGGGAGGAGGCCTGTTGGCATCTCAAGGGACATGAGGACAGGGCTGTGTCCTTGGCAATTATAGAACCTCATCAGAATGGCCCATTCCTTCTCCCTGAGCCACAAATGAGAAAACAGCACAGACAGGAGTCAGAAGAAATGAGGAAACAGTCCTCTGCAGTTTTCTAAGACGTGAGTAAGAATTTGACTTGGCCGAGGAGCCAAATCAGCGCTCTCCGAGTGGTTTTACTCACTGCTTCCTCCACCTGGGAAGCCCTCCTTCCTCCTTCCTGTGCTTTTAATACTCCCAGCACTTCCTCTTCAGATCTTACTACAGGCGTGAAGCCTCCCTGGTTACAATGGTCCACACTAGTCTCTCCCTCATCTGAAGTTCTACTGGATTTGGATACTTTGGCTGTTTTTGGCTTAAATGTTTCATGTGTTTCTTTTCTATCTAAAAAGGTACATCTATATCTATATCCTAGGTCTTTGGTTCTATTCTGATCATTGAAAGCCATGTAGATTTCACACAATGTTGTCATCTTAGCGTGTTAGCAGGTAAATAAGGATGCTCAGGTATCAAGTCCAAAATACAACATCCGTAAATATCTTCTCTCCTTCACACCTCCAGTTTCTATGCTTTAGCATACCCACATTTTGTACCTTACCACCAGCCTGTACTTGAAGATCAAAGATCTGTACCTGCTGTTGTAAGATCTCTGAGATGGGCGGAAGTGTGGACGACATGCCAGAATCTGTTCCAAAGACAACTAGTATAAAACACGCACCTTAAGCTCCGGGTTGATTCACCTGGATTGTACTTCATAGGATTCAGAAGGAGATCGGAAGATAGGGTTGGGTAACAGCAACATGTCATCGAAGATTAAGTGAATGCTGATGACAGAGTGAATGGAGAATGAGATGGGCGGAGAGAACAATTAGTTGGCTCTGCTCTGAGGCACGCAGGTATACGGTTCCTTTCTGAGGAAAGCCTGCTAGCTGACTTCTTTTATTCAACAGACTTACCATGCAGCGTCACTACGCTTTGCAGAGTAATCTTTGCATGAATTCCGAGGAGGTGCCTTAGTAAATCATGTATAACCAGATTTACAATACATTTTTCATAATTGAAATCTGGAATCACTGTTAAAGCTCTTATTACTCCGAAAAGGCTTATCCAGTTAAACCATGTTCCCCCTCCCTTTGAGATCTCTGTCCTCTGCAATCGTGGAGTGATTAATGTCGTTAGAGACTGGGTAACAATGAACATGTGGCAGAAGTATTATAACATTAGTGTTGTGACATATTCCATAAAGGTCTCATGTTATATTCTTATGTTCACTTCGGATTTTTGCATCTTGCATTTTGACACACACTCCCCAAGCCACAAAAATTTGAACTGATGATAGCTGTAATACATTTTTTTAAAGTTTTGATCTTAAAGATGAAATTGTTTCTTGGGCACTTGTGTGCTGTGCTTTTGGGAGTGGAGATGCTTTTTGGAGGCAATATGGGGACATGTTCCAAAAGCATTAAAAATAAACATGTACTTCAACACAACAGTCCTACTTCTAGGAATTTAACTCATGGAAACGATCAGAGATGAGTACAAAGATTAAGCAACAAGGATGTTTGTTACAGAATTATTAATACAGGTGAATAACTGTAAACAACACAAATGTCCCAAAATAGGGAAATGATTAAATCAATTATGATAACATCATGATTATTTGTGGTGCAGTGAGTTATTACGTATCCTTAAAAACCATATGAGAAAAATGGGAAAAATATATTGCTAAATGGGAAAAATTATAATACAGATGTAATACTGCCACAATTTGGTTTAAAATTATGTGTATGCACTGACTGAAACAGATTGAAACTATAAATATAAAATAGCGAGCTGTGGCTATCTGTGAGTCAAGGACTAATCGATAAATGACTTTCTTCTTTGGTCTCTTGAATACTTTGTAAAGTTTCTACAATGACACGAATCATTCTTTTATAAAAGGACAAATGCTAGGCTAATGCTAGGGAAGACCCTAAGAAGCCAGACAGCAAAGGGTTAATGACACACAGACAGGACACCCTACTTCGGGTGCATAGGGATGAGGGAAGGAAGCAGAGAGAAAGTAAATGGTACCAATTAAATGTTCTTAAGTAGGACCCTGCCCAGGAACTCTCAAAATAGACAGGAAGAACTAGTCTCAGGGAACCCCCAGTGAGATGAGTGAGCCGGACTGCACCTAAGAGTGACTTGAAGCACGCACACAAAAGGATGGAGACTGGGGAAGAAGTGACAAAGGAACAAAAGTGGATCTCTAAGATATCTAAGGAGATATCTCCTGGGGCCTGCCAGGAGCCGGGATCCTTAGAAGGCTCACCATCCCCGGAAGGCAGGTATCACCAACTGTGAGACCTACAGGTGCCAGGTGGGCAGTGTTCGTGGGGCAGGAAGAACAGGCTGGGAGATCTGGGGAGTTGAGAGTGGGTTTAACGCAGAGTTGCTGGAGCATTTGGTCCTTCAAGATTAGCTAGAAATTTGAAGCTATTAGGTGGAATCTCCTAAATTAAGGTTGGCACCTTATTTTTTTTTCATTAATAGACTTTATTTTTTAGGGAAGCTTTAGGTTGATAGAAGAGTTGGGCAGAAAGTAGAGAGAGTTCCCATATACCCCTTCACCTGGGCCCCCCAGATTCCCCTTTCATTAACATCTTGCATTAGTGTACTACGTTTGTTACAGTGATGAGCCAATATTGACACGTTATTATTAACTAAAGTTCATAATTTACCTTAAGGGTCTCTCTTGGTGGTGTGCATTCTATGGGTGTTGACAGATATGTCATGACATGTATCTACTATTACGGTATTGTACAGAATAGTTTCACTGCCCTAAAAATCCTCTGTGCTCCACCAATTCATTCCTCCCTCTCTTCCCCTGAACCCCTGGAAACCTCTGGTCTTTTTACTGTCCCCATAATTTTGCCTTTTCTAGAATGTCAGGTGGTTGGAATCATACAGGATGTTGTTTCTTCAATTGGCTTTGTTCACTTAGCCACGTACATTTAGGTCCCTAAATGTCTCTAAGTGTCTCTTCATGGCTTGACAGCTTATTTGTTTTTAGTGATGAATAGTATTCCATTTTGTGGATGTACTACAGTTTGCTTTTCCTTACAGCTGTTGAAGGCATCTTGGTTGCTCCTAGTTTGTTCATTTGTTCTTTCTCTCTTCTTTTCTCTCCTTCTTCCCTCCCTCCCTCCCTCCCCCCCTCCTTCCTTCCTTCCTACCTTTCTTTCCTTCTTTCTTTCTTTCTTTCTTTCTCCTAGTACCTTTTTTTAAAAGCAGCTTTATTGAGGTATAATTGACATACAATAATCTGCACATATTTCAAGTCTAAAATTTGATGAGTGTTCACATGGCTATATACTAGTGAAACCATTGCCAAAATCAAGATAATGTATCTACCTCCCCCAAGAGTTTCCTCCTGCTCCTTTGTAATCCCTTCCTCACACCCCTACCTGGCACCCTGTCCCCAGGCAAACACTCACCTTTCTGTCACTTGACGTTAGCCCACATTTTCTAAAGTTTGTATAAATAGAATCACACAGTGCAAATTCTTGTTGTCTTGCTTCTTTCACTCAGCATACGAGGGGGCAGGTATTTGCCCTGCATTCTGCAGGCGTCTAAATTTCAAGAAGCTGCATGTCTCTTGAGGATGGTAACTAAGAATGTGCAGCCAGAGATTTGCCCTACTGTCAAATGCCCCCTCATCAAATATCTCCTTATACACCATGCTAGTTATGAAAATGGCTCAAACTGTTCTCTCTTTCAGAGTCATGTTTCAAAAGAGTCTCCACTCTCTTTAGTCCACACGTGTCACAATCTGATACAATCTGAGCCTTCCAAGCACCATGGCCCCCGGATACCGCCACTTTCTTGTTTTGATATGACTGACATGGTTTTGATGGAGTGAAGCTTTCAGCTTTCCTTTGCCCTGTGTTTTGACAACTGCAAATTATAGAAAAGTGTTTTCAGCATGTAATTAAGTGAAGGATAAAAGTAGATTATGGAATGTGTGTTCTATTATTCCAGTTTAAGACAATTGAAGGAATCAATCATTACATTCATCTAGAATGATGAACAGCAAAAGAGGAATCAGAATTATTCTTTGATGGTGAAATTATGAGTGATTTAAATATTTTTCTCCGTGCTTTTCTGTTTTTCAAATTTTCTAAAATGAATGTGTGCATTGTTATCAGAAAAACTTTATATTAAACCTCAAATTTGGGCTTTTGATTTGCAGGAAATTAGCAAGTTCTTTGGGGTAAGTTCCCACCCTCAGCTAACTTGAATCCTAAGGCAAAGATAGTCACTATTTATCATTCATTATTCATTCATTCACTTGTTCCTCCAGTGAACATTTATTATTCAGCTATTATTTGTGAGGTGTTGAACACAAAGATGAACACAGTAGCAATCCCCTTTCCTTGGACAGATCCCTCTACAGGTTGTCAGTTATACAGGTCACTTTGCTGATTTGGAGGGGTGAGGCAGGTGGGCGTGGGGAGGGCACTTAAGAATTCAACTAGAAAATAGGTTTTGAAAGAGGACGAGAAGGGTGTTGCTCTTGGTTCTCAAGACCGTGGTCTCCATTCCAGGGACAAATGTCTTTGAGCATGATTGTACTGGTGCCTCCATCAGTGAACTAGAAAAACAAGGATCAGTCAGTAAGTAGTTGAATGCAGTGGCAACTGCAGTTCCACCAACGTGCTAGCTGACTCCATTATTCTAGAGATTTTTTAAAATTAACTTCTTACTTTGATTCCTATGCACTTGTGAGAAATCATACAGAGAGATTCCACATGCCCTGTACCCAGTTTCCCCCAATGGTAACATCTTGCAAAACTCTAGTAAAGTAAGTATCACATAGTCTAGAGATTTTCATTTCCAGGAAAATTAAGAAGAGCCAGGCTCCACACCAGACTTTGAATGTAGCAGGCGCCTCTGCCTTTCCTGGCACGATTCTGCAACATTGGCTTTTTCTCTCACACTTGAATGAAGACCTCCCTTAAGACAGATTTTTCTTTATACCTTAAAATATTTGAGTATTTCCTTAAAGGATTACATGACAATCACCTTAAATCTTGATTATTTTGTTGAATGAAATTAATATATAAATGTGAAGGAACAGCTTCGAATCATCAGGTTACAGGGACACTGTGAACAGAAAATCATAACCTATGAACAGTCAGGATGTTTGTAGCAGTGTGGGGAAGACTGAGGGAGGGGTTATTCCCAAAGGAGACCATTCAGCGCAGTGCACAGTCTCAGAGTGGCCTTGACCGGGGCATCCGGAAGTGAACGTAGCCTCCGCCACATCCATATGGTGCCACACACAAGGAGGCTTCTATTTTTCTTCTGGAAGAAGAGGAGCAGCCATACTCAGAGATTCTTAAGACATAAGTTCAAGGGGAAAATCTAGGAGGAGAAGAGATGGAAGTTTTCCCAGGAGGAACCCAGCCCACTTCTCAACTTTAAAGGAAGCACAGGCGCTCCCTCGATCTTTCTATAGAGATCAAGGGGAAGTGAGTCAGGAGACCACCTCGATGTTCAGCTGATGAGTTTATCCTTAAAGGCTCAGCGCTTCCCTATTCTCATTCAAAAACTCATTTAATAAATATTATTAAGCACTTTTCAATCTGTCCATCCCTAACTGTTGAGTTGGCAGAAAGGTGAGAATTAAGAGTAACTGTCTGAGATACTTGACACAAAGATGGGAGGAAAATAAGTGTCCATTATCAGGAAAGAGATATCTCATATTTTACTCATCCTGGTTGCCTTGTGTCAGGAAAGAGCAGTGCACTATGAGTCAGGACACTGAAGCTCTGTCGCTGACTAGGTCTGAAATCTTGGATAAGTTATTTTTTGGCTCTGGGTGGGCACTGGTTTTCTCAAATGATTGGTCCAAAAAATCTTTAAACTTCTCATCAAATCTATAATTTATAAGATAATATGGCTCAAAAAGACCACGTATAGCACTAACTGTAGAGTCACAGGCGTTCCTGGTACTGCCCGACAAATGCTAACTTTTACAGAAGTAGCTGCCTCCACTCAATTGTGAATTTCAATTGAAATTAAGCAGAATTCTTCATGTCACCAGAAAGCAGCTAAGGCTTACGATGGTGTCCCCCTGATTTCTCCTCAGTGTCTCTTCCCCCACCCACATGACCCACACCGACGCTTCTACTAAAGCTAAAATTTTGCAGATATGTTGAGGGTGACCTGGTTGTGAAAAGAGATTGAGCTTATGAGTTTTAATGTCCAGTTTCACCATTATCATCAGTTACAAGTTAAACTGTGTTCCCTCTGTGTTTCCCCACTAAATTGATGTGTTGAAGTCCTGTCCCCGGTACCTCAGAATGTAACCCTATTTGGAAATAGGATTTTTGCAGATCTAATTAGATATAAGATGAGGTCATGCTGGAGTAGAGTGGACCCATAAACCAGATACTTATGTCCTTATAAAAAGGAAAATTTGGACCCAGAGGGACACACACGGGAAGAACGCCATGTGAAGACTGGAGCTGGGGGGAGGGAAACAGCTTAGTGGTAAAGTGTGTGCTTAGCACGCACGAGGTCCTAAGTTCAATCCCCAGGACCTCCATTAAAAAAAAAAAAAGAAATAGAAAAGAAAAAATAAACAAATGAGGTCTAATAAAAAAAAAAAGCAAGAATGAAATTAATGCTGCCATAAGCCAAGGAAATGCCAGAAGCTGGGAGACAGTCTGTAAAAGATCCTCTCCACTTGCTTTCAGAGGGAGCATGGCCCTGCTGACACCCTGATCTTGGACTTCTAGTCTCCAGAACTGTGAGACAATAAATTTCTACCACTCAGTTTGTGGTTCTTTGTGTTAAAGTAACCAGACAAGGAGGCCATTGGTCTGAGTGGCTCTAATACTCTGGTCGTCTATGTAAGCAAGTCAGAGCCTAAACCACAGTGTGTAACTGTAAAAGCCTCAAGGTTAAGAACAACCAATCACAGACAGTCAGCTAAGCTTTCCCCCTAAATACAACCACTTAAACTACAGCCAACCAAATAATTTCCTTGCTTTGCTTCCGCATCTTCTCTGTAAAAACCTTGCCCCTAGCTCCCAGTGGTGGGGCACTCCTAACCACGTCCAGTTTGGAGCTACCCAATTTGAATCGGTATTTGCTCAAATTAACTCTTAAAATATTTAATATGGTTTATCTTTTAACAGTTCCTTATAAAGCCGTAGCAAACTAATATACCATCTGTGTGATCTTGGGCAACTCAAAGTATATGAGCTCAAACTCCCTCAGTGGAAATTGAAGACATATAGGAAGACTTTTTTTTTTTTTTTTAACGTAGGTCTTTTTTTAAAGTGTGTTTTACTCTTTAACTCTTCACCCTCCATAGTTCCAGTCCCCAAGTGCACCATGGCTTTGCTTGTTCACTTACAGCTTTGTATTTCTTTGGGTCATGAGTGAGGACACACATGATTCCATCAGAAGACTGTTCACTCTGCCATCATTTCTGTATCTTTTGCTGAGTTTTGACCTGGGCTTGGAATTATCCTCAAGATGAAACCCATTTCCATAGCATAAATAGACATTGGTGTTCATAAATTTAAATTGAGTTCTGTGGTTACAAAAATATTACGTTGTTTTAAATTTCTCTCCTAATTGAAGTAAACTGAGACCTCCAAGAAATTATCTTGTTTTGCCCTACTTTCAGTCTGTTCTGCTTATACTGGAATGCTTTTTAGAAATGAAAAATTCATAACAGCAAAATTTACATTTAGTAGATAGCTGTCTGCCATGATTTGTGAGAACGTATTTCTTTTTTATAGCTTATAAAATGAATTGGAAGTTTAGAGTTATTCTTTTGGGCTATGTGTGTGTGTTCGTGTGTGTATGTGTGTGTGTGTGTGTGTGCGTGCGGGGGGCGCACTTGGCCTATTAAAAGTAACTGAATTAGTTTAGATGAGATTAAATGAGAAGGAATCATTTTCAAAGACAGTGTTAGGCACCACAGCTAGATGCTTTTTGACAGCAGTTGTAAAATAATGAGCTTGGTATAAAGCATTAGATTCAGGTCAACTATTTTTTGAAGATGTATTTTTTATTTTAAATGATAGAATTCATTTTTGTCACCTCTTGAAATTAATGAGTGGCCTCAAATCTGATTTACCTACAATCTCTGTGGCTTACTTAAGTCTTGTCCACACATCTATTTGTTATAATTAATGATGGAGATCCTAAGTTCTAAGGCTAAGAGAATAGCATACATGTAAACATAGCATATCTTCATTTAATTAATTCAGCAGAATCCAAAAAAGAATAGTTCCCTTCATTTCTGGGTAGTAATATTGTATAATGGGTAAATAATATTTTCCATATGCTGAAGTTAGAAGTACTGATTTAGTTTCCAGGAGGAAAAATATAATGAAAAGCACTTATAATTAGCTTCTTGGATTAGATGTGTGTATGTGTGTAAGTGTGAATGTGATTTGTAGATGAGGAAACTGAGGCTGAGAGAGGTTAACCATATTGTCCAAAATCCTTGAACTAGTAAGTAGCAGGACCAAGATCAAGAAAACAAATCTGTGTTGTACCAAAGCCTTATTCTTTTTCACTACTTACAGGAAGTTCCTTTATATAATGTCATCCTCACAAGTACCCATCATCCTTAATTTTTTAACTTAAGATTTTAAAATTACTTATGTATTTATTAAATTAAAGTATAGTTAATTTCCAGTGTTGTGTTAATTTCTGGTGTACAGTTTAGTGAGATCTATATCTATATCTATATATCTATATCTACACATACACATTCCTTTTCATATTCTTCTTCCTTGTGGGCCATTACAAGGTATTGAATATAGTTCCCTGTGCTATACAGTAGAACCTTGTTGTTTATCTATTTTATACACACTGGTTAGTATCTGTAAATTCCAAACTCCCAATCTATCCCTCTCCATCCCCTTTCCCCCCTGATAACCATAAGTTTGTTTTCTGGGTCTGAGAGTTGGTCTCTGCTCTGTAAATAAGTTCATTTGTGTCCTTTTTTTTTTTTTTCCAGATTCCACATATAAGTGACATCATGTGGTATTTTTCCCTTTTCTGTCTGACTTACTTCACTTAGTATGATGATCTCTAGGTTCATCCATGTTGCTGCATATGGCATTGCTTTATTCTTTTTTATGGCCTAGTAGTATTCCATTGTATGTATATACACATCTTCTTTATCCAGCCATCTGTCGATGGATATTTAGGTTACTTCCTTGTCTTGTCTATTGTAAATAGTACTTATATAAACACTGGGGTGCATATATCTTTATGAATTAGAGTTTCCTCGGGATATATGCCCAAGAGTGGGATTGCTGGATCATATGGTAAGTCTGTTTTCAGTTTTTAAAGGCATCTCCATACTGTTTTCCATAATGGCTGCACCAGACTATGTTCCCACCAACAGTGTAGGATGGTCCCTTTTGTCCACACCCTCTCCAGCATTTATTGTTTGTGGACTTTATAATGATGACCATTCTGACTGGTGTGAGATGATACTTCATTGTAGTTTTGATTTGCATTTCTATAATAATTAGTGAAATTGACCTTTTTTTTTTTTCATATGCCTATTGGCCATTTGTATGTCTTCATTGGAGAAATGTTTGTTTAGGTCTTCTGCCCTTTTTGATTGGGTTGTTTGTTTTTTTTTGTTACTGAGTTGTATGAGTTGTTTGTATATTCTGGAAATTAAGCCCTTGTCAATCACATCATTTGCAAGTATTTTCTTCCATTCCATAGGTTGTCTTTTTGTTTTATTTATGGTTTCTGTTGCTGTGCAAAAGCTTTAATTAGATGCCATTTGTTTATTTTTACTTTTATTTCTATTGCCTGGGTAGACTGCCTTAGGAGAGCATTACTACGATTTATATCAGAGAATGTGTTACCTATGTTCTCTTCTAGGAGGTTTATGGTGCCTTGTCTTATGTTTAAGTCTTTAAGCCGTTTTGAATTTATTTTTGTGTATGATGTGAGGGAGTGTACCAACTTCATTGATTTACATGCGGCTGTCCAGTTTCCCCAATCACCATTTGCTGAAGAGACTGTTTTTTCTCCATTGTATATTCTTTCCTCCTTTGTGGAAGATTAACTGACCATGCTGTGTGGATTTATTTCTGGGCTCTAAATTTTAAAATTCATGGTTAAAAAAATAAGTACTAGATGTGCATAGTTCAATATTCAAAATTTATGAAAATATAGAATGAAAATAAATCTCCTTTTCCCTTTGGTTCCCCAGCCCTTGAAGCCCCTTCCCAGAGACAGCCACTTTACCAGTATCTTGTGTATGTTCTAGAAACAGAGAGGCCCGCGCGCGCACACACACACACCTACACACACTGCTCTCCCTCACTATGTTAGCATGGTGAATATGTTTTTCACTTGATGTTATATTTTGGTGATCCTCCCAGACCCCAAACAGTCTTAACTGCACATTTGTAAACTCTGGTGGATCTGCCAGTACTAAAATTGTCTCGAGACTTTACATTTTGAGCCCATACAACCCCTTACAAATGTATAGGTGGTATTTGCTGGACTTGATAAGAAGTGAGCAGAAAAGGGAGTGATTCCCTCCCTTCCACAGATCCATATTTTGAAGGAGGAGTAGCTGTATTACTTACCCAAGTCAGTCATTCAATTATCAGGGTACACATAAAAAAATCCAAATTAACTACCCATTGCCAGGATGAAGGATAAAAACCGAAATGATAAAATAGGGATTAAAAGGCACAAGTGTGCATAAATAGCAAAGCTCTGTGATGGCTATAAAGATGAGTGATGCAAAATCTGAAATTAAAAAAACCAGTTTGATGTGTAAACACAGCCTTAAGGATAGACTATCAAAAAATGCATGCAAGAGGGGAAAAAATGCATCTGATTGAAATACCAGAAACCACACAGCCCATTCCTCACCCTTGATTCCTCTGAAGAACAATTCACCCCACCAAGAAAAGAAAAGCTCTTAGATGTAGAAAGCAAAATCCTTATCAGGATAGACACCCAGCATTTAGGAAACAATTTGAACACGGGGAAAAAAATAATCTCTTTTCCCCATGATGTGGCAGCAGAGAATAGATCAGAAAGCATCAGACAGAGGAGTCCAGCAGGGCTAAAAACGGGGAGGATTTTCACATTCAGAGGTCTGGAGAAAAGAGCGGGCAACTCACTGACAAGCAGAAGACAGATGCAGATGATTGATTTTTCTGTATTCATCTTCGCAACGGCTCTGAAACGTTTACCAATCTATTTGATTTCTTACCAAGCTCTGAGCAATTTCTTCCTCCTTTGAATGTAGAGACAGCACAGCTGGCATCCTCCCTCCAAAGTTTTACATGCCTTCCCCACGTTATCCACTCCCCGATTCTCAAAAGTATCTAATTCAATTCACTCCCATGAACACACATTGCGTCCTTATCTGCACGATGGTAATAGGTGCTGAGAAGCAAAATCAAAGCAGAACATCACTTTTCATTCCAAGTCTTGCGTCAACTGTAAAAGAACAGGGTAAAATAAATTGCTTTCTAATAAGGCATTTTTCTACTCTCAGATTATTTCACTCTGTGATACACACTTGCCTCTCTTTACTGGGTTTCAGAACAATCCTTAGAATAGTCCTTTCCTTGATTTTATGGCTTCCACTGACAACAAATGGTCTCAGAATGCCCAGGAGATGTCTCCTCCTGGATTCTGCAATTCAGTTTCTAGCAAAAACCTTCCCTTTTGTAAATAAGGCAATGTTTAAATAAAGCCTTACTTATGATCTGAGATCTTCTAGGCTTATGTCCTTAGATCTGTGATTACTTACACCGCTTCTTAAGAATTCTTTCTGAATTCTTCTCTAAGCCTTACTTTGCTTACGAACAACTTGGCTGGGAGTTTATTACCTTTGGATGTACGCAGAAATAATGTGTGCATGTATATATCTCTCTGCCTCCTTTCTCGAGGGATTTGAGATAGGCTGGAGAAATACATAAATTTGCAAATGAATAAAATAAAACTCCCAGAATCCAGGAACATATGTGAAGGCAAATGTCAAACAAAACACCGTGAGAATCAATTGCTTGATGTGAGGCTGCAAATTTGGTTCTAAGCATCAGAAATGGCCAAGGCAAAGAAAGAAACACTGTCCTAAGATTCATAGGATCTAAAAGTTCAGGACAAGCGAGTTGCTATGGGGAAGCACAGCTTTTCTGGATACTGAACCCTGAGAGACTTCTCTCCCCTGGATCCTCATAAAAACAACATTGTGAGGTATATTAGATGACATTAAAATGCCTTACAAGTTTCACGTATTTTGCCATTACATGCCTTCATATAGGCTGAAGGCTTGATACGAAAAGATAATTCAGTTAATGTAATGGGAAGGAGGGACCCCAAATTACTGCTTTAGCCAGCCTCCTGTATCAGGAAGAAGATTTCTTAATTCTGTTCTGCCCTGCTTAGGGCTTACATCGAGGGTACCAGTATTAAAGCACAGAGAGGAGGAGGCCATGTACTATGGCAGAGATTGGGATGATGTGGCCTCAGAGCAAGGAGGCTGAGGAAATGCAGCCACCAAGAAGGAAACTGGAAGAGGCAAGGAGGACTCTCCTCTAGAGCCTTCAGAAGGAGTTCAGCCCTATGGACACATAGAGTTTGGATTCCTGGCCTTCAGAACTGTGAGAAAATACATTTCTGCTCTATCAAGCCCCCCAGTTAGTAGAAATTTGTTAAGGCAGCCTGGGGGAAACGAATACAAGTGGAATATTTCAGATGACTTAATTCCAACTTTTCCTTCAGAGCAGTGCCTGAAATGGTTTCACATCAGCTCGCTGTCCAGAGCCTTCCGGCACTAAGACAGTCCTGTTTCCACGCTGAGGAAGTGCTGATGCTTTGACAGGCAGCCACCGCTGCCGGTCTGGCTGCTTCCCCTCGCTGCCCCCGAAGCACTGGGGAGGCCTTGGCACATGGGAGCTGGACAATGTGCCACTTTCGCGTCCGTCAGAAGTCTCTTGTAAGCCCTCGTTCCAAGTGGTCCTGCTGCCCCCTGACAAATAGTGACAATTTTGAATTTCTGGTTGCATGGTACTTTGTGTAATTAAAAAAAAAGAAAAAGAAAAACCTGCTGCAGAGAGGAACTGAATAGGAGAATAGTACATTATTATCTGGAGGGAAGAGGGTTCCTAATTGTGGAACAAAGCAATTCCTTGTACGTCAGCCCTAAATCAATGTTTCTTTATTTCTAAAGTTGTGTGACGGCCTGCAGTGGTCTTTCTCGCACGTCAGGGCGCAGTCAGGAGTGATGTGTGGTTAGCAACGCGGCTTGTCTGTGAAGGGCCTTTGACGAAAAGCTCACTGCATCTATTGACTCCCCAGAAGTCTGAGGTCACAAGCTTGGCTGGATCACATGAGCCCAGATAATGAAGATGGTTTTGCCCTCCTGAAACAAAGCCAGAAACTTTATCTACTTCATTGTGCCCTTTGGGTCATGTGCTAACGATGAGGATTTGTCTACCAGTAATCCCCCTAATGACGGCTTCTCCCAGCCCTTACACAAACCCCGCAAGGCCCCGTGATCTGGCAAGCCGCGCAGAATAAAGGCAGCACGGCATTTGGCTTTTGAACTGAGTTCAAGGCAATTAAAGTCATGGGCTAAGGAGGAAAGGAGGGGGTTTGGAAATACCAGTATAATAAGCAGTATGACTAGAGCGCTTGGTAAATTAACTCAATTAGACAAAGCCTGCTTTAACAGGGGAAGACGGTGAGAAGCGCTACCCTCATTAAATCCCGCTGCTAGAGACGCTTCTAATGGAATTAAATCTGTTTTAGTTGTTTGAATCACATAAAATAGCCTGTGCGTGTGCACGTGTGTACGTGCACACATGTGGGTTCTGTGATCTTTGTGCTCTTTTTTCAAGAGGAGAGGAACAGAACGCAGAAAAAAACAATATACCGAAAAACCGCAAATCCCCCAAAGCAAAAATCAAGAGCTAGGTGAAGGCTCCAGAGCTCGAGAGTGGAAGCCAAGGAGAAAGCAGGGGAGGAAGGAGGAGCAGAAGGCAAGGCAGTTCTCCCGATTGTGAAGCCATGGGCCCCCTTGGGTGGGGGCTTCTGCTCGGCTGCCTCGGCTGCGGACTCCCGCCGGGAGCCCGGGCGCAGTTCCCCCGGGTCTGCATGACGGTGGGCAGCCTGCGGTCCAAGGAGTGCTGCCCACCAGTGGGTGCGGACCCGGCCAACGTCTGTGGCTCTCGGGAGGGCCGCGGCCAGTGCACGGAGGTGCAGGCTGACACCAGGCCTTGGAGCGGTCCTTACGTCCTGCGAAACCAGGATGACCGAGAACAGTGGCCAAGGAAGTTCTTCCACCGGACCTGCAGGTGCACAGGTGAGGGAGGCGGGCAGAGGTGCGCATGCGCCCGGCTTGGTGGGAAAGGCCCGCTGGCAATGGAGCCCCTGCTAAGGAAGAGGGGATTCTTGACATGGTTAGATAGGATTGCAAGGCAAACCAAGTTTGTCCATCGTACACAGCGAGCTGAGTAAGGCTGATGTCTTGTATACACTTCGCACCCTTCAGTACGTCTAGTTATGGAAACTAAATGCATCTTCTGTGGGCCAAGCTCCATTATGTGAACGCATGTCAACCACCACGCGCTTGTTTGTTGGGGCGGGGAGCTAAAGAGCCCAAGAGTCAGCTTTGAAGCTCAGAGCAAGTCCTTTCAAGATGGATTCGGTGACCTCTCCTTCTGAAATGGGTCTGCACTTGTCGAAGAGGGTGGTGGGGGAGGCTTGGCACCTGGAAGACAGACATTGAGGGTAAATGCTCTGAGTCTTAGTGTTTCTAATGTTTTGAGCAGGCCTTAAGCAGGATACATCTTGCTCTTAAATGTTATGACTGGGTTGCAACTTGCTAACGTTGCAGAGATGGGGGGGGGGGGGCGGGTTGGGCTGGGGAGGGGGCAGCGCTTTCTCCGGGAGCTCAAGAAGAGAGGGTTGTTATTCAATAACAATGGCTTTTTCCTCCCGCTCTTGTCTGGGATTGATGTGAGCATTTCAAAATTTGCTCGGCGTCCCTCTTTTAGACCTTGGTCTCTCTTATTACCTGTTTCTTTGAAATCTCCGTGCCGTTGTTACTCTGCCGGCTCTTCTGAGCCTTTGAGATCCTCTTTAGTGATGCTCCCCTCCAGTGTTCTGCAAACATGCACAGCAGTGATAAACACTCAAAGGCTGGCAGGGTGTGCGAAACACAAAAAACCCAAGCGGCAACTTCAGCAGAGCCCTTGGAAACGTTTCTACGGTGTCCAGCTGTAGAAGAGTTTTTCCTTTTTAAATTATATGTTTTTATTGATGTTCTTCTATGATGCTGGAACATAGGAAAATATAGGTAATTAGGCAAGGTAGGGTACAGGAAGGTAAACTAAGGGAATGTACAAAGGGCATGTAGGAATGATATCAGGTTTTTTTAAACTTAAAAAATTCTGGCTTTATAATCATTTTATAGTCATATTCTTAAATTCTGTGATTCAAAGGAACTGTTAGTTTTGTCTTAGGGTATCAATTGTGATAAAAAGGTTTTAATAGCATGTTGAGTATATTCATTTTTTTTTCTAAGCTAATTGAGCGTTTGCTTGGATAGACATTATCTTGCAGATTCTCATGGTTTTTCAGTCTAATGAGATGCAGCAGATTTCATTTGACTTGTGGGGTTGAAAACCACACTACACAGTAACTTCTTTATCTATGACTCAAAACTTATTCTAAGACATTTAGTCCCAGGTCAATCAATGATAGAGTGTCACAAGTTACAAAGGTTGGGAGTCTCCATTTTATAGAATTCTGGGGGCAGAAGACATGAGGAGATCAGATACAACTGTTAACTCTCCTTGTCACAGTCTACTTCATTTTTTTTACTTGGCTAGCAAATTTTTTTGTTTTTTTGTGTTTGTTTTGTTTTTTTAAAGCAAGGATGGAAGGAATTGAGAATGGCAGAATAGAAGGGATAATTGCCTTCTCCTTGTCCTGCAGGAACGCTTATGAATATTCCTCTAGAAGTGGCAATAACTTAGGATCACAGTGACCTACTTTCAAAACATAAAAGGGTATCCCCTGCTCTGAGAAGGATAAACATACTTAAGAAGGTAGAAGACCAGAAACATGGCCTGTCCTGTAAATCCAGAAGGACATCACATGTCTATGGACTAGTCAAAGGAAGCCTCAGGGTGTATGGTCTCCAGTTTTAGCCATTGTCAAGGTCAGGACTGCCCCTGAGAGCCCCTACTGGGTTGTGATTTGCCTCCCTTCCTCCATGATTTGATCTGTCTAGACTCATCTGTCTAGACCTTAGGATGGAAACATCTATGATTCTAGATGGTCTTTTTCTTTCATTCTCAGGGCACTAGGCTGAGTCTTCAGTGACCAAGCTAGACAGCTATCGAGGACACACAGTAATCACTGTGATGTATCATATGCCCTTAAGCAAGACACATGTCTTTCAGTTTATTCTCCTTAAAGAGTGAGTTGTTCGCCTTTTTTGGGTAATTTCTTAATGATTTAGGAGGCAGTCTTCAGAATTTAAACCTGATCTTGAGTGCCCCAAAGCCCTCCACTCTAGTAACCTCAAAATTTCTTTGCAAATAGAACCCCAGGGATTCTTCTGGGGTTACCCAAAATTTATTAAAGAAGAGATGTAGATTAGCGTCTGGTGACCAGACTTTTGATGACCTTGAGCTTTGTTAATTCAGTGGAAAGATACACAAACCAATCTTCTGTTGACAGACATTTAGGTTGTTTCCACATCTTGGCTGTTGGGAATAATGCTGCAGTGAATGTGAGAATGCCCGTATCTTTTTGAGATCCTGATTTCAGTTCTTTTGGATAAATACTCAGGAGTAGGATTGCTGGAATATATGATAGTTTCGTTTTTAATATTTTGAAGGACCTCTGTACCGTCTTCCATAGCAGCTGCACCATTTTACATTCCTACCAGTAGTGCGTGCAAGGGTTCCAGCTTCTCCACATCCTAGCCAAGTGGTATATGTATTTGCAGTTGAATACTATTCAAACTTAAAAAAAAAGGCAATCCTGCAATATGCAGCAACATGGATGAAACCTGGGGGATGTTATGCTAAGGAAATAAATCACAGAAAGACAAATACTGGATAATTCCACTTATATGAGGTATCTAAAATAGTCAAAGGATCAAAGAGTGGAATGGTGGTTACCAGAACTGGAAGGAAGGGGAAACAGAGTTACTAATCAGCGGGCACAAAATTTCAGTTAAGCAATATGGATAAATTCTAGAGTTCTGCACTACCTTGTACCTAGAGTTAACGATAATGTACTGTTAAACACTTAAAAAGGTGTTAAGAGGGTAGGCCTCATGTTAAATGTTCTTAGCACAATAAAAATAAAAATAAAATAAGATAAAATAAAAAGCACCCATAGTCTTCACAATCTTAAAGTACATAAAAGATTTTAGCCCAATAAAAAGAAAGAAATGCAAACTCTTGGGGTGGGGGGGAATTGTGTGCTCAAATTCTCTACAGAGAACTTCTCTATTCTCCCTGGATAAAATTAAAAGCAAAAAACTTCTGAACTCAATTGTCAAGAAAAGCTGAAGACTTTCAGGAGACTTTGGCATTAACCATTCACCTTCCAAATTTACCTGCCAGATGGCATGCCTGAGGATAGATTATTGTAACTGTGTCTTCAGATTTTTGAAAAACATGTGCACCAAATTGTTTTTGAACAATTGTCTGAGAACTTCTTGTTTGTACAAGTGACTAAATGCCTCCATTTTCCAATCTCTAAAATGGGGATAATGATGAAACCACACTTGTAAAATCCTTTGAGCTCTGTAGATGAAAGACCTTACATGAATATAAAGTATTGTTATTAATATAATAGAATCTCTAATTAAAAGGAATAGGCTATTTAGAGCACCTTGTAAATTCACTAATCGGTGGTCTTTAAGCTTATTTAGTCTAATAGTCTTTTGAGGTTGAGCTGATGCAGTTCGTGTAGGAACGTGCATTGTTTGATTGTCCTCACTCTCTTTCCATGTTTGTCCGAGTCCTGAGTAGGTATAAGACTTTGTCTTTGTAAATTTAATTTTTGCCCTAGTATGTCCTCAATGATAGATAGACTGGTGTCTAGGGATCCTTTAGTTTTTCTCTCTTCATTTCCCTCTGAGATAATGCAATCCTTTCTAAAAGGGCTCCCTTCTTATATATACTTTTTTGCTGCTGCTATTGGTGGATTAACGGAAAAAATTAACTCATATTAGACTGATGTAAGGAACTACTAGAAAATCTAAAGAAATAAACGTTTTGTGTGCTAGGCTTTTACCTTATTGCCCTTGTCAGTTGTCTTCAGCATTTTAACACATTCTTCAGACCAGGTTTAGCAGCTCAGAAATGAAAGGGATCTGACTGCAGAGCTGTGGGGTGTATTTTCTCTGATACATGCTGCAGAAGGGCTTTTTTTTAAATCGAATACATTCATGGGTCACAGGTGAACTCAAATCTAGACAAATGCTTTTTTATTAGTGTTTCTACATTGCTTTTCGGGGACAACTCTGGCTTTGTGTAAAGAGATGTCTTTGTTCGACATAATTGTGAAGCATCTCTGGTCTTCTAAGCCAGAATTATCACTGTCTTTTGTCATCCTTGGTGCCTTGTTAATTCTTCTGTTTTCACTTTTCCCACAGTGAGACTCGAGTTGGTATTTCATTGTGCCCATGACCCTAGTCTCCACTAGATGAAGGCACTGTGCCTTATTTATAATTGTATCCTCTAGCGCCTAATGCCTTTAATTCAATTATTCCTGGATTCCTTCATCACCCACCCGATCAGTTTACTTAGCACTAATTATGTTAGGCCCTTCTGCTACCAAGAGGGAAAAACCCAACATGATTTTTAATGTGTCTTCAATATAGTGGATGAGTTAGATGGTCCAAAAACAAATACTTATACCATACGACTTGCTAAATAGTATCTAATAAAACTAGTGGTAGTAGCACTTCATATAGAGCTCGCTAGATACCAACAATGTTCTGCTAACATGATTATTTTCCATAAGAATCCTATGAAGTAGAACTCATTCCAATGGGACAGGCTCTGAGAGGTCAATTCCAAAGTTACCAAGTGTGGCAACTGTACAAATGTACATAAACCTGTAGGAGCACAGAGTGGGGCATGCTTAGTTTTGACCTCCTGTTAGGCAGTAGGTGTTAATAAATTATTTGCTGAATAAATGAATGACATAGATAATTTGTTATTGGCAATTTTGTTTCTAGCAACAAAAAGAATCATGGCAGAGAAAGTGCAGGGATCTTAAAACTCAAGGCCTAAGTTATGAATTACTCAACTTTAAAATGAGAACCCAAAATTCAAAGATAAGTTTTATGCCTTTAAATCTGGAAATGTATTGAATTTATTATTTCAAAATTAATGTGTGCTGTTTCTTACCTTCTGGGGGAAGGAAGGAATTACTCTCTTTTTGTGGAGCTGTGACAATACATTCACCTCCAGTACCTGGCTGTACGTGAACAGCTGGAAGTTTGGGTATTTGGAATTTTTCATGTGCATTTTGTTCAATCAGTTTGAAAAAAAAAAAAAAACTCTATTCCTATAAAAGCTACCAAAGTAGGTGACCCATTTGAATCAAAGATGTTTTAAAAATAGATATTTTACAATTTTAGTAGGTATTCCAAGGAAAAATAAATAGACTCTAAGCTCCATGAAGGCTCAAGCCCTTTTAATAAATATTTGTTAAATAATTTGTATTTTATTGCTTCACTCCAGTGATCAACATAAATTTTAATGTTTAATGCAAACTGTTTAAGAACATGATTTTCAGACTTCAGACTAGTAGAATTTTTCCTTTTTAAATTTTTTTTTTTTTTTGCTTATGTTATCATTTGGTGTTGAGACAAGGGAAAATACAAGTAACTGAGCTATGTAAGAGATGGTAGAATATTTTGTATGTTGCAAAGAGCATAGAACCCAAATGACCAGTTACTTAAAACATTGTTCTTACTTATGGTCTTTGTAAGGACATTTTCTTAAACCATCAAAAAATCCCCTGGGTTAATAGAGAAGGAGGCCTGTGTGTTTTCTTTACATAGGACAAATGCTAATCATTTTGTTTTTATGCTATTGGAAAATTTTCTTTTCTTTTAACGATCCAAATAACCCTCTCTTTACTACAGTCATAGTATTTTTCACTTCCTTCTATTTTGGTACATACAGTTTGTCAAAATCATTTACAGGTTCTGCTTTTCCTTCTAATTCAAAAAGACAGTGAGAAAAAGAAGAAAATTTAGGTTTATTGAATCATCTACTACATGCTTTATACTCCTTTCTTTTCTTTTTAAAGTAGGATGGACCTAGAGATTATCATACTAAGTGGAGTTAGTCAGACAGAGAAAGACAAATATATGATATCACTTATATGTGAAGTCTAAAAAAGACTTATACAAATTAACTTATTTACAAAACAGAAATAGTTGCATAGACATAGAAAACAAACCTGTGGTTACCAAAGGGGAAAGCGGGGTTGGGGTGGGGATAAATTAGGAGCTCTGGATTAAAATACATAAAATAGATAACCAATGAAGGCCTACCGTATAGCATGGGGAACTATATTCAATATTTTGTAATAACTTGTAATAAAAAAGAATCTGAAAAAGAATAGATTTATATATATATGTATTACTAAATCACTTTGCTATATACCTTAAACATTGTGAATCAACTGTACTTCCATTAAAAATTTTTAAATTTCAGCTTTTTTGTGGTATAATCAACAAATAAACTAGTAAGATATTTAAAGTGCACACCCTGGTGATCTGGCTCCATACTTCTTTGATTCACCAAACAAATATTCATTCAGACAAGGCCAAGCACGGGTTGCCTGTAGCTAAGACAAGCAGACGCCTGCGATCTGCAGGATTAATTCAGTGAAAAGGAAATAGGAGGTAACATGGGAGGGCAGCGTGGGACCATCTGACCCCGATGCGCGGAATCCGGGACGACCTTGCGGAGAACCCATCGTGAAGCTTAAAGGTGGAACACATAGGCCAGGCAAAGAGGAACCTAGGGAGGCTGTGGAAGTGAAGTATTCCAGGCGGAAGGAAGAGCACGTGCAAGGATCTGGGAGGGGGAGGAAGGGAGCTGGTCACCCACGTTAAATGCTTTACATAACCCTCCTCAGCCCGCAGTTGGTAAGTGTTACATCCCCCGCTTTTGAAAAACTTTTAATTTTTTTTAAAGTGTCAGTTTCTTTTTACTTATTCATTTATGGAGGGATTGGCCTTATTTATTTATTTTTAATGGTGGTACTGGGGATCGAACCTCATTATCCCCTTTTGTTTCAAAATTTCATGCCAATACTTTATTCCTTTATAACTATGTAAGTTTTAAAAGCTAAAGCTCTAAACATTCTAAGAAACAATGAACAGTACATATATGTAAATTTTTCAAAATGTGCAGTGTATTGTATATATGTATTTACATGCAATATATTAGATATGTGCAGTCAAATTGTAACAATTCTACCTAATAACACTGAAAAATGAAAACAAAATTCATGCCAGTAGTATTTAAATGTTTACTCTAACTTGTCACCACCTAAGGAATGAGGTGCTGGTCATACTAAAAGCAATAATCAAGGCTAAGAAAGGAAAAGTCAAGCTAAGATAATTTAAACTTTAGACACTCAGAAAGATGCCTAGAGCGTGGTGTGACGAGTGCTCTGTCCCCGGATTGATAAAGCAGAGTCATTTGTGCAAAGACTGGGACCCTGCAGTGATTTGCACTCCCTGACACCATGGCAGCTAATTCACTTTTATAACCTGTCAGCTTCCATTGATTTTTGTCTTAACTCTGTCTCCTTTGTGAATGTAAACCAGCTTTTTACATGTTGGATTTCACCTAACTTCCTGGAAATCAGCTTATTTCTTTTGGTTCCACCTTTAGCTGGTGTCTATTCTCTTCCTTCCGTAAATCCATGACCAGTTTTGTGTCAGCCCTTCTGTGGGTGCCGCAGGAGAGGGGCGGCCCCACAGAGGGGACATCAGGGGTGGCAGCCCAGCCCCAGGCGGGGGCGTGGAGGGGACCCCAGCATCACCTGTGAGAGCAAGGCGAGTGTGGACGGCAGCCCCCAGGGTCTTAGTTCGCTAGAGCTTCCATAGCACAGTGCTGCGGACTGGGGGGCAAACAGAAACTCATTCTTTCGCAATTCTGGAGGCCTGAAGTCCCAGGTCAAGGGTTCTTCGGAGGCCTCTCTTGCTGGCTCATAGATAGCTGTCTTCTGTGTCACTGTGTCCAAATGTCCTCTTCTTATAAGGACACCAGTTGTATTGGATTTGGGCCCACCCTGATGACCTCATTTGAACATACTTACCTCTTTAAAGACCCCCATCTCCAAATACAGTCACATATTGAGGGACTAGGGGTTAGGACGTCAGCATGTGAAAGTTGTGGGGACTCAGTTCCGCTCACAGCAGCATGGAATCCATTTCGTATCCTGTTTCCCTGCTGGGAATATTTCTAGAAACTCTCTAGTGTTCAGTCCACTTGGGGAGACAAAGCTTTCAAGAGGACAGAAAGAAAGGAAGTCGGCTTTCCTTGTCTTCTTGTCAGCACCTTCATTTCTCTTCCCTTCTCCCCAGAGTTCCAATTCAGGAATTTCTCCCAAACCACGTAAACTCACTTCTTCTTCCTTCTTTCTCTTCATTTTTCAAATGCACTAGGAAACTTTGCCGGCCATGACTGTGGAGACTGCAAGTTCGGCTGGACCGGCCCCAAGTGCGAGCAGAAGAAACCACTGGTCGTTCGGCAGAATGTCCACTCCTTGACCCTTCAGGAGAGGGAGCAGTTCTTGGGGGCCTTGGACCTTGCCAAACACACCCCACACCCCGACTATGTGATCACCACGCAACACTGGCTGGGCCTGCTCGGGCCCAATGGGACCCAGCCACAGATCGCCAACTGCAGCATTTATGATTTCTTTGTGTGGCTCCATTATTATTCAGTTAGAGATACATTATTAGGTGGGTTTATTTTTTTCTTTAGCTTAAGGTATTTTATTGTAGGTTTGGGATTGGGGGTGGCTGGGTGGGAAGTACTTTCGGGCAAGTTCATTGACAAGAGAACAACCTCAAGGAAAGATTCAGTTTACGAAAGTTATCAAATTGTCCAGTTCCGCCTGGTGTTAGAATGGAGGGCTTTCTCCCTGTGCGTTGGTTTCAGACATTTGAAAACATTCTCTCCTGTAATTTGTGCTTTGGGTTCAAGGTCTCAACTCTTCTCTGAGGAGCTATTAATCCTTGAAGGCAAGAGCTGATGAAATGGAGGCAGGTTCCTTTTGATTCCAGAAGAAAATATTTCTAAAGCTGACCATGGAAGCCCTCTCTGATCTTCTCTTCAAATTAGAGAAATTAATTGAACATGGGCTAAAAGCACATGTGGCTTCTTGGTGCAGAATGAGAGTGTTTGTGTTGGAAGTGTGTATCTCGTGTGTCTCACCAAACTCACATACATTAGGTTTGAGACTTTCAGGCCATCGCTCACGGTGCCCATGCACTGCTGGCATCCCCAGATTTTGGGGAGTTGAACTGTCAAGGAAAAGCATAGGCTGAACCCCAGCAATATAGCTGAGCTTAACCCTTTGAACCACAGTGATGTTGGATGCTTGAGAAAATGGTGCCCTGCTCTTCCAGATCCTAAAAACTGGGACCTCGGTAGGACTTGAAACAGAGAGCTGTCTGTTAGGAACGTCATTAATCTAGCACGTCCCACTTTATCCTCTGTTACTTTCAGTCAGGGCGAAGCCATAGATACTAGTTAGTTCCAGGAGGGCTTCCAGAGTCCATTCCAGATTCTGCTCAGCGCGGTTCTGAAGTCTTGCTATATTTGCAATTACCCCCACTTTTGCGGTTTCTCTTTGGAGTCAGGGCAAATGAAGACGCAGAGCTCACTTTGAATAGTAAGATTCTCATTTGGAATCATCTGCCCTTGTGTTTTTCACTCGTTTCCCCCTCATCGTTTTGTCTTGAAAACTTTAAACTTTGTTCTCCATTAAAACATTCACAAAGGACGGCTGCCGGCAGCAGCAACAGCCGTTTTTTTCCCCCTCAGTGTGAGTCTTCTTAAAACTTGCCTCGCAGGTAAGCATCTGTCTTTCTTTATCGATGGATTTGGACGCTCTACTGGCCAAAAACCTTTACAGTTTTCCTGTCATCACTCAGGAATGTTTGCTGTATGAGAGGGTAGTCTCTCAAGAGGAAAAGAAAACTATGTTTCTGGTCGTATGTAGGAATTAAATTTATATTCATGTCTGTTCATCTCTCTGAAGTTATTGTAGGTACTTTGAAAAAGAACTAAAGTTAGCTAAAGTTCCTACATGGCCATCAAAAAGCTGTTATGAAAGGGAGAAGAGGGCTGGAGCAGGCAGTAAGGAGGTCATTAAATTGCCCAGAGCTTCTCATGAAAATTGGCAGTTCCAGAGGCCGGCCAAATTGGCTTGAATGTATTTTTCTCTCTTCTGGTCTTGGCGACCATGCTTGTCAGCGAAGAGCTGTAACTGATCGATGGCTCAGGCAAAACCCTGGCAAGTTCCTTTTGGTTATGTAACTGCTGAATTAACACTAAGCGCAGCTGAAGTTGCTTTATTATTAATTAGTCCCGCCCTATAAATGCGTGCATTTATAAGGAGTAGGTTAGGAATTGTCTTTTAAAAATATATTTCGTTTATATCTTAATGATCTATTCCTTTGGATACTCTTATTTTACCTTAATGAAATGTGGCTTAGAAATTAATTTTAGCGGGGGAGGTTATAGCTCAGTGGTAGGGTGCCTACTTAACTTGCACGAGGTCCTGATTCAATCCCCAGCACCTCCATTAAAATAAATAAGTAAATAAATAAACCTAGGGACCTCCCCCCCAAAAAAAATATAAACAAAAAAGCCAAAAAATAAACAAAATATTAAAGAAAAACTAAATTTATAACAGGGCCTCTTAAGATGACCTAAATTTCTGTGGATCTCTGCTGTCAATCAAACTTTCAAGAGATGAAGGAGAATTTATCCTAAAAGTGATAGTTGCTTCTGAGGTCATTTTGTTGTCATCGCTTTCAGAGAGAGAAATGACAAAAACAGTTGTTTTCTGACTAAAATGTCATGGACATTGGCTCTGCAGCACATCCCAGGTAAGGTTTAACATTAAAAAAAAAATCTATTCTGTGACCTCTCATATGTTTCCCAATGGTTTTAGGACCAGGGCGCCCATACAAGGCCATAGATTTCTCACACCAAGGACCCGCCTTCGTTACCTGGCACCGGTACCATTTGTTGTGGTTGGAAAGAGATCTCCAGGTTGGTCAAAACTTTTGTTTCTTGTATTTTGCTATATGTTTGGTCCAGACCCATACCAGTCTTTGCTCGGTGTGATTTCTTGTTGCAACTGATGGAGTGAATTAAATGACCAGGCATGCCCGTTGCTTTTAGCGACTTATTGGCAATGAATCCTTTGCTTTGCCCTACTGGAACTTTGCCACCGGGAGGAACGAGTGCGACGTGTGTACAGACCAGCTGCTCGGGGCAGCAAGACCAGACGATCCAACTCTGATCAGTCAGAACTCCAGATTCTCCAGCTGGGAAATTGTCTGTGACAGGTAACGACATGTGCACCTGCAGTGGAAACCCAGAGACCACGTTTTCTTGCATCTGAGAGATGGAGGGTCATTTTACTGTTCTGTTTCTCATGCATGTTGGATTCTGTGTATGTGTTTCTGAAAATTATTTTTCTGAGAGAGGTGGGGTTTTAAAGAACCCTGAGCCTTTTGATAAAAAAAATAAAATAAAATAGAGGTTTGGCAATCACACTTGGGAACTGAATATGCTTGGCCATCATTTTGAGATTTTAAAAATGAGAAGTAGTTCTTGTATTCAGCCACCATGTCTTAAGCACCGATCATATTCTAAGCAGTTTAATAATGCTGGGAATACAAGGATGAATAAAATACAGTTTCCCTTTGGAATATCGTTTTATAGTTACAAAGCTAGATTGCTGGTAAACAAATTACATTGCAACCTGGTTGCTGGTAAACAAATTACATTGCAACGTGAGAAGTGTTATAATAGGCGGATGTGCAAAGCCAAGAAGAGAATCCTGGAAAGTCTTTAAGAGGTGGAGACACTTCTCCTGTGACTTCAAGGAGACACAGACCTCTCAACCAGAGGTGGGGGAGGGTGGTGTGAGGTAGGAGGGAGGAGGGGAAACCACATATAAAGCTAGAAAAGTCTTGGGAAGCCGACTGGTATGGCTGGACCATAGGGTGCTGCTGAGTTGAGGGGAACAGGAAATGGGGTGGGGAGAATGATCTCTAAGGTACCAAAGAACACATAAACAGCCCTCAGTCCACGGAGAATGCTGTCCTCAGTGATTCCTTGAATTTGTTTCTCTTTCCTGGCACACATGTCAGGAAGGCCTCCCAAGGAGCTCTTCTGTCTTCCTTTATTAATTTGTTTCCTCCACGACCCTCCTGGTTTTAACCCCACTATGCTAGTGCCCTTACCCTGTGTCTTTTGACTGCTTCAAGGCACACAGCTTCGTTGTCAGCCCCCCGAGGCTGGGAATGTGCGTGTTTTTAGGGGTATCGGTCTAGTTCACAGGGATTCCATCATCTACATCCTAAGCTTTTCCTACAGCCCTCCGGCAGCGCTCCACAACACGTAGGGATGTAGTGAGTGCTTTCTACGTGACTTTGCGAAATTCCGCGAAGCATCATTTCCCATAGTGCCTTGGGCTATTGCTAGGTGGTATGGTGAAAAGAGATTTCTCTGGTCAAATGAATTTAGAGAATGTTGAGTTAAAATGGGTTTCTAAATTTTAGAATATCTCAGAGACTTTATTAAGTAACCGAACTCTTATTTTTCAAGAGGGGCTTAGACTCATCTGACCTTGGCACCCTTATTTCACAGACCATCTCACTGGAACCCACTTAGGAGATGCTGCTTCTGAGGCCCAGGTTTTTGGTCCTGGCCTCTTTTATCCTCACATGTGTGCTGATTCGATTCTTACACACCCACTACGGTCGCCTTACCCACTAAAATCCACACAGAAGTGTCTTTAAAATTTTATTTCTGCCAGATGAAATACTCTTCTGATGGTGGAATTCCAAGCCACACAAGCACGTAGGACATATTTTATGGGCATGGAACCTTCTCAGCCCCCATGTTTACGAAGTAACCATTGTACTACTAGAACATTTTCTAATATAGCATTTCTCCTAGTACCTCTCCTCCACATAATTTCATCTGTTACTACTCTGACCGCCTCCATTTGTCTTCAGTTTGCTTAAATGCTTTCCTAGCTTTATATAGACACTTCTGCCAAAATTGGCTTAGCTCAGCGTGACACAATCTACTCTGGCCTCTCTTCAATTACTCGACATTCAAACACACATAATAGGAGTCACCATCTTGCTTTGTAAACCCCCTTACTGTCTTTCTCATAGAATTTTTCTTCATTATTTATAACGTGTAGATTCATATTTTATGCATCTCTGTTTTCGAAACTGCTTAATTCATAGTTACTTTCGGAAGCAGTACTTTTTCCACATATTTTTTTGATCCTTGTAAAGAGAATAAAACTCTAGCCACGACTATGACTTTAATTGGTTTGCTGAGCCCCAGCTATGACACTATCCATGAGTTAAGACATATTATTTCTAACCGTCTTACAAATCTTAGCTTAGATGACTACAACCGCCGGGTCACCCTGTGTAATGGAACCTATGAAGGGCTGTTGAGAAGAAATCAAGTCGCAAGAAACAGTGAGAGACTGCCAACTTTAAAAGACGTACAAGATTGTCTGTCTCTCAAGAAGTTCGACAACCCTCCTTTCTTCCAGAACTCCACCTTCAGCTTCAGGTTGGTGCCCTGAGCTCTGCTGCACTTTACAACACTTAGATTTACATGCATGTGGTTGTGACGAACTGGAAGGAAAGCCCGGGGTTGGGAGACATCAAAGCTCGGAAATGGAGAGGCTCTTGGTAAGAGTGTTTAACAAGGCATCAGCGTTAGGAAAGCCATCCTCCACCTACTGTCATAACAGTATGGTTTCATTATCTTCTAACTTAGCTATTCAGAACTACCTTTTGCATTTTTAATTTCTGTACACATATAGGTACAGTCTTTAGAACCAAGACACCTTGTTAAATAAAGTGTTTTTTAAATACTTGTTCATGCTTTTTGTTGTTGTTGTTTTTTTAATTTATCAGCCATAGACCTTAATATTGGGGTCTGAGATGTCAGAGGAGTATCAGACCAAATGCAGCTCAGATCCCAGCACAGCAGTGACGTTACAATACTTGAAATTTAAAAACCAACTAATAATCTTCTTCCCTTAAAATGATGAGAACTATGTATGAATATAAATAAGATTTTAAACAAACATCCTTGAAGCTCCAAAAAGGAATGGCAGATAGACTCATGGTTTCTCCCAAACTGGATTCTCTGTCTCGTAACAGTGTATAAATTATACAACTGATGGGTTATTTGGGGCCGGGGGCAGTGTAGGCTGAATTTAATGCAGAGGTCTGTGCTGGGGTTGGATGTAGCCCTCAGAGTAGTGTCAAAGGTGAGATAAAGGGTGACATTTAAGCTTGTCTTGAAAAGGAGTATGCATTAGTTTTTCATTGTGATAAAAGCATGATGGACACAGATTTAGTTCCATATAGATTTGAGTTAAGAGACTAGTTCTCAAAATGTGGTACCCAGACCACCAGAATTGGCATCACCTGGCAGCTGTCTAGGGCCACAGATTGTTAGGACCCAGTCTGCCCCTACTGAATCAGAAAATCTAGAAGTGGGGCAGGAAATATGTATTTTTTTCCCCCAGTGATTCTGTTGTGTGCTTAAATTTGAGGATCACTGAGTTAGGGAATGGATAATTGAAATTTCCTGAAAATGGGGAACAGAATAAAAGAGAAGGATAAGGAGAATTTGGGGGTATATTTAGCTGAATATATTACAGTAGCAGAGTTAGTTGAGAAATAGGGAGTCAGATTATAAGTTAATTTAAAAAATATTTATTGATTTCAGACCATGTACTGAGAATGGTACTGAGTTCTGGCAATGCAAATCTGAACAAATCACAGTCTCTGTCCTCTAGGAGTCCATAGTCTGGCATGAGAGACAGATATGATGGTAAATAATTGTCATACAGTACCCAGAAGAGACAGAATCCAACTCAGTAGGTGCAGAAGTAGCGCTGATTGAGAGTTCCCTCCCGTCTGGAAGAGCATCATTTAATATTGTGGCTAATTCTTAGTTAATTGCCTACAACAGAGCTTCCCACTTCCCTCCACAATCTCAAAGACTGTTATTTAGGCTGGAAACAATAAAAAGAGACCTTTATCAATTCATGGTTCTTGTTGCTGACATACTGATTTCCCTCAGGAATGCCCTGGAAGGATTTGATAAAGCAGACGGGACCCTGGACTCTCAAGTAGTGGGCCTTCATAATTTGGTCCATTCCTTCCTAAACGGGACAAGCGCTTTGCCACATTCTGCTGCCAATGATCCTGTTTTTGTGGTACGTTCAAAGGCTCAGAACAGATGAAAAATTTTCTAGATAATATGTTGGATTTATTTGCTTTTCTATGAGATGAAAGTTTAGTGTGTGTTTTATTCTCTGTGTGAACCATGGATGTATGCGTGTGTAAATTAATTTTAATCTACACTGTACAGGTAGTTAGATAGCTTTTGAAGTCCCCTCATCAGAAACCCGGGCTTTGGAGATGGTGAGCTTTGTAACAACCCTAGATAGGAGTTTACAGTCCAGGGGTGGGTTCATACATTAGCATAATATTATAAGTTATATCATGATTTGGCATATCATACGTTAGCATAATGAGGAATGATTTTTCATTGGTGGAATGAGTGGTTGTTGAAGATAAGTGGGGGTGCTGAAGGACGGGGCAGGCACTGTGTCCCTTAAACGATGCCCGACTACCTAACTGAGGTCCAAAACTCTGTTTGGTGTTTGGTCCTGGTTCCCCTCACTTTACAAAGGATTCTGACCAAAAAGGAGCTGCTCCTGCCATCAGAATATCATTGTGTCCGCTTTGGAGTGAATCCTCCATGCAAGGCACTTGTTAGGAGAGAGTGTGGACTTCCCTGAGTGGTACAAGAACAGGTTTTTTCACTCTTTCTGCGTCTACTTGCTAATAAACGTGTGTGTAGGTTGACCAGAATTTGTTCTTATCCTTGCTTTCATGGTTATGCAACACTAAGTAACAAGTTTATTTGAGACGGGGGAGAAGTATGGCCACTGTCCACCCCCATTCGCAGGAGGCTACTGAATGTAAAAGAACCTGGCAGTGCTGAGAGGACGAACTGGCCTGGGTCAGTTTGCAGACTTAAAGTCTGTCCTGTCTCTTTTGTTTGCAAATGAACAAAGATTGAACTCTAATTTAGAATAAAAAAAGTCAACTTATTGGCTTAAACAACTGAGAAATTCAGTAGTGCTCCTGGCTTCAGGCATTGCTGAATCTGGGGGCTCAAGTGATGTCCACTTTCTGTCTTTGTCTTCATGGACAACCTCTTTCTGTGTGGCATTTGAGATGGCCATTAGCAGCGACAGATGTACATGCTACCAGCTTAGCACACTGGTAGAGAGAAGCCGTGTTTCCATAGCAGCAAGAAAACGGCCTCACGATTGGTCAGGACTGGTTACCTGCCTTCCCTGAGCCAATCAGTGTGGCAACGGGCATGAGGTCTTCTGATTGGTGGGACTAGAGTCACATGTTCACCCATTGCTGGAGGTAGTGAACACCCTCCACCTCCCCTCTACCGCCCCCCCGCCCCTCCCCCTAATATACATTTAGCTAATTCCCTGCAGAAAGAAAAGAGTTTGTTAGCCAGAACTCGGGGGAGAGTTGAAGCAGGGTTTCTGGACAGACAAAACCAGACCAATGCCTAATATAACAACTCACATTTGACGTCGCTTACTTTTTTAACTGGCTTTGTTATATCCGAGAGGGAACACAACCCCTAGAGAGAGCTGTTATTGACTATAGAGGAACCTCACAGCTTTTTAATAGTACAAAGTGTGATCCACTCCCTTCATATATTTGAATCTGACTTCTGCCTCACTTTAAAACAAAAGGAAAAACAGATGCATACTTGATAACGAGATTATAAATGTTAGAATTCCAAGCTTTATTAGTTTAAAAAGTATGTTCACCAAGAGGCTTTCCTAAGACAAACAAAATATGGGCAGTACAAGTCAGAACCCCATTATCCCAGCTCTCCTTGGTACCCTCCAGCCACGGGGCACTGGCAGCCACAGCATGGGGAATTGTGAAGTGTCTCAGGTGTGAGAAAAGACTGGAAGGATTTGGGCTGGTGCTAGATGATTTGGGGAGGGTTTAAGGAAGCACAGCTTTGCTCTAGATTGGATGCTGTCAAGAAGCAGGGTTAATTCTATAATTGGGTATCCCCCAAATTCTTATCTATATGGAAGGCAGACTGTAATTGGTAAAGCAACAGCTATTGCTTGTATTAGCCAGAAAGGGCTGATGTTCATGCTAAGTATTTTGTGGTTTGGAAAACGTTCATGTTTTGTCTGTGCTCAGACATGATAATGGAGTTGTCTTTGTCCTGATCCTCTGCAGTCTGAGTGACCGTGTCTGATGTTGATATTTCATGAAATTGTTTATGTCCAACAGGAGAGGCACCGAGACCTTGCTGATAGTGTCAGACCAGCTCCTGGATGTCAGGGGTTACTTTTTTTTTTTTTCCCCTTAAGTACATGCACCACAGTTGGCTTAAAAGCTGTAGACAGCATAAATGTTTGTGTTTCAGCTGCTGGACCCCAACAATACCTCGGCTTTACAGATACTGTTTACACTCACTGTTTACGCTGTCTGTCTTTGGGGTTGTATGTCTTGGATAGATGGTTTCAGAGCAGTTACAAGAAGAAATTTTACCACTGGTCCTTTTTTATTTTGCCAATATTTTGAGTTTATATTATTATCCAGTAGAGATTGTACAGTAGCAAGCAAACACTCTGCTGTTTTTAATCTCTCAATTTTTCTCACCTTAATGTTATTCTTAGCAATATGTCTTAGTCTACTCAGGTTGCTGTAACAAAATAGCCCAGTCTGGATGCGAGATGTTTACAGCTCACAGTTCTGGACTGCGACGTCCAAGATCAAGGTGCTTGCCGATTTGGTTCCTGTTGAAAGCTTTAGTCTGCCAACTCCAGCTTCAAGGGGTCAGGGTCTTCTCTGCAGTCTGGATCATCTGTTCGGTCCTACTTGTCTTCCTGCTCTAGGTAGAAGCCCACATTATGACTTTAGGGATGAGGAATTCCATGACTTACATGTAGTTCAAAGACACTACATGTTTAATCATCCTTGTCTTCATTACTTTTAGCACCTTTTGAATTTAAAAGTTTATTTTCTTTGGTATGAGTTTTGTAGCTATAAATAGACAAAGAACCACAGCCTTTCTTTGAAGGCACAGAAGGAGTAACGTTTTGGCACTGGTTCCAGAACTCTTAATTACTACGGCTATTTACAAAGAGTTTCATGTTGAAGCCAGTTCAGCCTCACAGTATTGAAAGCTGGGCTGAGGCTCTTAAGTTAACAGAGTTGTAGCTTCTGGAATTTCAAATTCAAGAGGCAATTTATGCAAATATATTGCATACAACATTAATTAACATTATTTTTGTGAAATCTCTTCAAGCAAGAGGAGTACAACGTTGTATGTGATTACAATAATGAGTAAAAGAAGGTATAATGTTAAAATGCAGGAAAACCTCTGAACTGATTTCTGAAAGTCTAGTAATTCCTAAGGTAACTGAAGGAAATGAACACATTTATCATGAAAAATAAGATAAGGTCACAGGAATGCTGAGTAGTTCTGTTTTCAATAGGAAATTTAGGTATCATCTAGAAAAGAAAAAAAGGAGGGACACCAATAGTCAGTAAAGTTAAATAGTTGAGTTAAGCACCATAAAAGAAACTGTGAATTCAGCTGCTTAAAACAGAAAACCACAGTGTGCTGGTCTTTGGTAACATACAAATGTCTTTGCAGTCAGCCTTCAGTTTCCAGAGCAATCTTCCTCCAGACAAAAATAGTCTTCTTGTGTCACCAGTGTGGTGGGAATCTGAATTTGCCACCATCTACGTTAGGTTTGAAAGTAACTTTATGCTCCATTGATCTTAAGATATGCATGCTTTCTTATACTTTATTAAGTTTCTTTTTGCCTGTAAGCATAATGTTAGTTGATCAATTGTTTTCTTTTACAAGGGTTACATTGAAAAATTCTTACCCTGAAAGCCCATGTAATCATATTTTCTTCAATACTGCCTTCCAAGTTGAAATTTAGTGACTTTTTTTTCTTTCCTGTACCGATCCTTATTTTGTTGGAAAAAGATAGAGTAAGTTTGTTTACCAAAATTTGTATCCTCATTTCTGAAGCACTCAATTATTAATGCCAGAATATAACTGAATCTCTAGAGCAGATATAAGGCAATGACAGTATGCTTCTACTTTGCTTTTGCTCTTATTTATTATCCTCAAATTACATTTAGCCTTTTCAGAGATGTTAACTTAGCTTATCTTCAACTTGTGTCAGACAAAGATACCACTAGTTTCTCAAGAACAATTCAAGATATTTTGTTTAGGAACGATGTTCACAACTTCCACAAAAATACCTAGTCTCCAGGCTGCACTGCTTCTCTTTCTAGTCTGTAGACACATTCTTGCTCACAGTATTTTGTCTATTGCATTCCTTGGATCTTCTTGACATTCACTAGCCTTTTTTTTTTCTTCCTACATTCTATAAATTGGGTACTCTGAATATAGTTCCTATAGATCACTTATTGTATAATGTTTAACAGCCCTTCTAAGACTTATAATCTCTCCTTGTTATTCTTCCCCTGTTCTTTTATCTCTCCAAATTATGAATTGTTTTTAAAGTCTTGTCCCTCCTTAATTATTTACACTTGGCACCGAGTAAATTCTTCCTAGTTATTTGCCTCTCACAGCACTGAATCTGCATCTTCCTATGTCCTGAGAGTCTCTTACATCTCTTTTTCTAATCACAGTTTGATCTTTAACTTGAACTCAGACAGTATTTAAAAGTTCAAGAAATATTGAGTGCCCTTCTTTGGAAAATACATTCTGGTACAGCCCTGGATACTTTTTCTGTGTCTCACCTAGGATTTGGTTCAGCTGCTTAAAACAGAAAACCAAAATTACAGAAGCCTAAACCAGAAAGTGGTTTACTTTTCTCTTAATGTAGAAGAGTTCCAGTAGTGGGCAGTCCAGGGCTGGTACAGCATCTCCACAGTAATCATGGGCACCATCTGTCTTTCTGCTTTACCGTCCTTGGTGAATGGCTTCTTGTCTTAACTTTGCTTGTCGGCTGTTAAGATGGCTGCTGCAGCTTCAGCCATCACATCTGTGTTCCAGGAAGCAGCAAGGAGAAACGAAAAGGGAAAAGAGGGCAACTTTAAGCAGAGAAAACCACCTTTAGCAATACTTCCTAGAAGTCCTGTGCTATGACTTCCAATTAAATCTCATGGGTAACCTGGCACATTGCTTCACCACAAATACAAAAGAGGTTACTGAGGAGGAAGAGGAAAAAGCACAGGACTGAAGGACACACAACTCTCCGCTTTGGGAACAACCTTCTAAACTTATCTGGGGTTCCCGGGGTTTAGAACACGTGGTATCTTTTTCAGGGACCCACACTGACAACTAATGCTTAGCTGCTTTTCCAGGGCGGATGCCTCTGCTCAAAGATGGCTTTTTCTGAACTCTACTTGTGGGAACCATTGTTCACTTGCATTATCATGTGTTCTTCCAAAGTCATTGCTCATGCAGTAAACTCTATGCCTTTATTCCTTTGGGGCTTAAATTTTGTTACTCAAAGCCAAGATTTCAGAATTCAAAAAAGTCTCTTCTCTATGTAAAAGTTCAGGTCTTACAACTTGATGTTTTGGTTTTTAACATGATTGTCTCTGCCATGATCTTTAAAAATCCATTCAGGGTTAAAAAAAAAAAAAATCCCTTCAGTAAATCACTTGGTTCTTTTTACTATCCTGAGTGTAGAAAGTTCTTGCTACTGCTTGAATGGGTCCACTAACTACAAAGAGCCTTGGGTAAGATTTGAAAATATTACCTATTAAATAAACAGGAGGACAATGCAACTAGAGGGGTTAAGAAATGCAAAGAACTAAGAATTCAGACCGAGGACAGTCAGGGAAGATGTCTCAGGACGGGGACTACTGAGTTTGTCTTGAAAGACTCCGGTGCCAGAAAACAAAAGGAAAGGAACTGCAGACAGAGGAAGTAGCACCCACTAGAAAGGGGCCTGTTTAGATGAATTGTACAAAAAATAAAACTACTGTGCGTGGCACTGTCATCAGCCAACAGATGCTTTTTAAGCATCGATCCTGTCCAAGTTGCATGCTAAGCCTGAGACATCAAAGGTGAAAAGACCTTATCTCCGAAATTTAGGAGTTAGGGGTGTTGATAGGAGAAACAGATAAACAAATAACAAGTTATAGTATAATTTGACCGGTGCTATCATTGGTGAATGGATAAATGAATTCTTTTAACAAATATTTATTGAAGTAAGTATCTCCCTTGTCCCATGTGACAAGCCGTGGGGTGACAGGCACGGGGAGCACAGTGGAGAAGGAAAAGCAGACGCTGTCCCTGGAGCTCACTGTTTCTCGAGTCTAGGAATGAAAGAGGACCTCTTACAGCCTGGGCTGAACGCTCACATTTATGTCCCGTTGCCAGATCAGGCCGATAAATGTGAAATTATGCTGTTCACATTTTACAACATGTAATAATTGCTCTATTTGGAAAGGACTTTAACAGCTTCCTTGAGAAAATAAAACTGAGTACTGTGCACATTACAACATCTTTATACTTTCCTTTGCTGACATAACACTGAGAATTCAAAGGAGAGGGTTATAAAATGAGCACATAGAAGGACGTTCTTGGTGAGATAAATTTGAAAACCCATTTTGGATATTTTCTATTTCTCTTTCTTTCTTTCTTTCTTTCTTTCTTTCTTTCTTTCTTTCTTTCTCTCTTTCTCTCTTCTCTCTTTCTTCCTTTCTTCCTTTCTTCCTTCCTTTCTTTCTTCCCCCCCAACCATCTGTATTGTAATACTGGTAAATACTTGGTGTCCCTTCTCTCTTGTTAAAATCAGAGCATCTGAGTTTTGACTACAATATGAGTTTCATCATACTTGCCTTTTTTTGTCTGAACCTAATGATGAACACGCATTTGTTGAAGATATGAGAAGTTCCTTGGTCAACGTTAAATCTGCAACAGGAACTTTCATTTGTTTCCTTAACCGAGGGATTTATCATCCCGTTTGGGGAGACTTACCGTACAGCCTTGGTCACGTCACTGACAATGCCAGCAGATCTGTCACCAAGGTTAGATTGGGGATACAGAGGTTCCTGATGTGAAGAAGCTACAACCCCATTTCATTTTTGAGAGAGCGCCAGTCAGATGGGTCAATACGAATGTCAATATGAATGCCATGATCAACTGTTTTGCAGGTCCTTCATTCCTTTACCGATGCCATTTTTGACGAGTGGATGAAAAGATACAGTCCTCCTGCGGGTGCCTGGCCTCAGGAGCTGGCTCCCATTGGTCACAATCGGATGTATAACATGGTTCCTTTCTTCCCACCAGTGACTAACGAGGAACTATTTTTAACTGCAGACCAGCTTGGCTACAGCTACGCCATTGATCTGCCAGGTAACTAGCGCAACTTCTAAATCGGTCATTCCTGCCTCTTCTAAAGGAGCTCTCTTTCTTTTTTTCTTTCTTTTTAGTGGAAACCAAGACCTTAAATGGAAGTGCTCAGGACTAGTTAAGTTTAAGGGCAATTGTACAGAATATATATACTTAGCAAAATGAACCTTTAAACTACCAATTAAACGTCAGAAAAGGGACTGGTTGGATGACCTCTGTTTTAGAATACTGAGGGTGGTTAAGAGAACTTATTGCACAGGGGAAATATTGACAGTGACACCTGATTTGACAGTTCTCTTTGCAATAACTGAAAACTGGCCATGGTTTGAAATGCCTAACCAGCAAAATCAAAATGCACTAGCCACCCGTGGACAGGGACTCGTACGTCTTAGAGATTATTACTTGACGGCAAGGCTGGGTTTAGCGGGAGGCAAATGCAGCACTTGCCACAGGCACCAAGTTCAAGGGCTAGCAATAATATAATGCAATGTTTTCAAAAACCCAAATGAATACAAACAATCCATGATGCAAACGCTATCATACACACAAAGCGCACACACACACACGTGTATCTGAATCACTTTGCTGTACAGCAGAAACTAACACAGCATTGTAAATCGACTATCCTTCAATTAAAAAAAAAAGAGATAATAGGTCTTAGGTAGGTGAGGGGGAAAGAAGAGAGCATTTTAGATGGAAGAAGGGGCAGGGTGTAGGACTGTGGAAGGCACACGTAGTCTGTGTAGAAGACTGTGACAAAGAAGCCTGGCTGTCGTGGAAGGCTTGTGTCGATTACTATGAATTCAGGTTGGATCTGATTACCGAGGGCTTTGAAAGGTAGGCAGAAAGCGCAGTGAGAACCACTTTAAATCGTTAAGATGACGACTACCAAGAAAGCCTAAAATAACAAATGTTGATGAGGATGTGGAGAACTTGGAACCCTTGCGCACTGCTGGGGGAAGTGTTAAATGGTGTAGACTCTGAAGACAGTCTGGCAACTCCTCAGAAAATTAAACATAGGATTAACATATGATCCCGCAATTCTGCTTCTGCGCATATACCTCAGAGAACTGAAAGCAACTACTCAAACAGATATTTGCTCCCCTCTGTTCACAGCAGCATTATTCACACAGGCAAAAGGTAGAAGCAATCCAAGTGCCCATTGGCAAATGAGTAGATTGAAAAAATGTGGTCCATACCTACAATGGAATATTATTCGGCCTTAAAAAGGAAGGAAATCCTGCCACACGCTACTGCACGGGCGAATCTTGAAGACATTATGCTAAGTTAAATAAACCAGTCACAAAAGGACAAAAACTGTACGATTCCACTTATATGAGATACCCCGTGTACTCAAATTCATAGAAACAGGAAGTAGAATGGTGTTTGCCAGGGATTGGCGGGGTTGGGGGGTGGAGGACTGGGGAGTTAACTATCTCAGTTTTGCAAGAGAAAAAAGTTCTATGGATGGATGGTGGTGATGACTGCACAACAATGTGAATATATTTAATGTTATGAAACTAAGTTAAAAATAGTTAAGACGATAGAATACATGTAATGTGTTATTTCCCCACAATTTAAAAAAATAAGTAGTTTTTTAATACAAGCTAGGCAGAGGAGTTTGGACAATAACAAAAAGCAATCGTTTCTGGCTCCTGAACAAAGAAATGGCAGAATAAAAATCTGTGTTTTAAGAAGATGAGGATGGCAAGAGATGCCGCTGGATTGTTCCCAGAAAAGAAATTAGAATTGTCTTGGAGAAACCCCATCAGGAGGAGCCAGGGTCCTCTGTAGGACAGAAGGGAAATAAGCAAAAGGCCAATCTTACATTGAGGTGAGCGTGGAGAACAGAACAAGAGCCCAGTTCAGAGAAACTGAGTGTGAGAACAGCTGGCCAAGGGTAAGATAATTTTTAAGGAAATGACCAATAGGCATAAATATACTGAAAATGAAATCCATTCATTTTTGTGGAAAAGTGCTTATAAAATATATTTTGAATAGAGGATGGGGTTTATCATGTGAAGATTCAGATTTTATTCACAACTGTTTAAATGGGTACACATTCCATCTGCTCTTGCTATCCAGTGCCTCCTGTTATAATAGCCAATCTCATCTGTCTTACTCATTTATTGCCCCATAAAAAAGGGAGAGACGGTAGCAGAATTGCTAGACCTGGAGGTTGTATATTATGCATTTCCCAGATACCATTTAGCATGCACTTGTACAAATGAGTTTCCAACTCACAAAAGTTGTTATAAACTTCCTTGGAGAGTTTATTCTCTATAAGTATTTACTGTAAGAAATTTAAAAAATGCGATGAGCTATATTCAAATAATGGAATGCCATTTCCCACTTATTCAAGAAAAACAGTTGTGGATATGATAAACAGTGGGTGAAGAAGGAGGAGATAAGTTTTATTCCAGACAGTGTAGTTTTGCTTTATCAATGCAAGTGCATGTGGAAGGCAAACTGGTTTACTCTTCCCTTTTCGAAGAATATTCAGCCGGTGAACATCCCAATCATAGACGCTTCTCTTCTGCTTTAATTTCAGTTGAAGAAACTCCAGGCTGGACCACAAGCCTCTCAGTAGTTTTGGGGATGCTGGTGGTTTTGGTTGGTCTTTTGGCACTGCTGCTTTTCCTTCAATACAGAAGACTTCGAAAAGGATATACACCTTTAGTGGAGACACATTTAAGCAGCAGAAGATACACAGAAGAAGCCTAGATGCTCACAGCTTATGCTATGAAGAGGTTGGCCATGCCCTAGTTCTGACCTTGACAATGAGCAAATTAACTCTCGCTGTTCTTCCTTTAGTTGGAGAGCTTGGGTATAGCTCCTCCTATTGTGGTGATGATCCCAAACACAGAAGACACTTAGCTGTGGTTTCTGGTTTGCTTGTTTATTTAACAAACGAGCTAAAGTGCTGGAAGCTCTCTCTCCCATCAGACAAAGGGAGAGCCAATGATTGATGGGTGGGTATCTGATAATAATTCCCCGTATTGATTAAGCTCCCTCGTGTTCTGAGAGCTCCGCACCAAAACTGACAGAGTGGATTCATTGAAATTTGCAGGGCAGTGTTATTTGAGACGTGGATAAGATCATGGTTCAGTTTTTCTTAGCCCAAGTGTCCTCATCTGTAAAGAGACGGGGCAGGAGGGTGGCCGGCACTACGTGAGTCTCCAAGGCCCCTTTTAGGCATAAATATCTGTGCTTCTAGGTGCCTTCCTCATCCTCTTCCTGAGGCTGCTGTTCCTTTTTTCCTCTTCTTTTTCCTCCCTGGCCTTTAAAGTGAACTTGAAGATGAAAGTAGGCCTTATTTTCCACATAGGATGGAGAATGAATGATCAGTGAATTTGGTTCTATTTTATAAATTAGACTTTACAGAGTTTAAAAAGAGTCTGGTTCTTAACAGTAGACCTGTCACAAGAGTCAGTAGCTGAATAAACATTGATCCTGTAGTGGTAAATGAGCAGATGAGGGATTAAATTATAGAGCTTTCTAGTTGATTAATATACTGTCCTGAATTTATTAATTTAGTATAGAATCACTGTTTCCAGGAAAGGCTGACTGGAGAAGGCTGGTGATAATCCTGAACATGAGATAATTTGATTAGAGTTCCTTTGCTCAAGTCTCATTTGGCTGATCTTGAGCCAATTCCTTTACTAGGTAGCCTCAGATGAAATATTATTCACGCATTTGGCTTATTTTTTAAGAGTTGACTTTAAATTTACTAACGCGGCACTGTACTGACAGTTACGAATGCCGATCAGTTAAGTCTCGTCATTTAAAAGCAAACCATTCGTACAAAACATACGAATTCAGAACTAAATGGTTATGGTCCCCTAGGTAATC
This sequence comes from Camelus ferus, assembly GCF_009834535.1. Classification (NCBI taxonomy): domain Eukaryota; kingdom Metazoa; phylum Chordata; class Mammalia; order Artiodactyla; family Camelidae; genus Camelus; species Camelus ferus. The sequence continues at coordinate 37,781,274 of NC_045709.1, forward strand.
CACCAACTCATTCAGATCATAAGAGAGAAGAATGAGGCAGTCTTTCCGAAGATGTTTAGACTTATCAGGATGATCCCTACTTCTGAGAAGTGAACGGTTATGGAGATTTCAAGGCAATTCCATCTGTTCATATCACGCATTAGGAGTGAGGCCAAAGTTCTAGCAGGTGGTTCTTCTGTGTGCTCATTTCAGACCTTCGCTACCGGAATGGACGTGTGTAAAGAATGGGTGCTGAGAGCCCCCTGGTGCCACCTTCTACATATTGGGGCTGGGGGTGGGGTGGGGGTACAAGATTCGGTGAGACCCAGTTTTATCTCCTGGAGTAAAATCGCAGAGGCCAGGGAAATGGGCGAAGCTCAGGTGTGAACTAAGTCTGAGTCTGACTGGGTCTCATAAGTATACCTGAGAGTAGGTGCGGAGGATGGCAATGAAGACAGCCCAGTTTCCTTTATGAGATGAAGCCCTGCTTGGACCTTTTTAGCCACAGCCACATGCATAGATCTTAAAGCCTGCCTTTAACAGAATTCATGGAGAATTCAGCAGTTGTCATTAACATGATCCACTCTGGAAGGTTTATGCTCTGAACTCAGGGCTGTTGGGGAACACATTTTTACATCTTATTTTTAAACCAGAAGAGAAATATGTTAAAATGAAGATATAACTGTGCTTGGTAGGTATGGTCTTGAAAAATTGTGTGTAAATCAATTATACGTTAAAAGCACCAGGGGAAATTACTTTTCGTAGATGAACTATTATGAATACTTCTATAAAGCACAGAACCACCTCTAGCTTATCTTTCAGGTATATCAAAATTTCATACATCATATTCTTGTAAGTTTTGCTTAAAGCAAGATCTATCTGCACTAGAAATAAAGAGTAACCATTTATGCTTCATTCTTTTTATCTATAGTGTGTGCAAGTTTTTATAAATATTATGTTTTATGATGTTTTCCTAAGAGAAATAATTTCCTAATTTTGTAGTTCATTTTAGAGGGATAAAATTTTCTAGCATTTTCTAGCATTACAATAAATCAATGATGAGTGCCTTTCAGCAAATCTAAAGGCAGAATAAACCTGTAGAGTGAAAAAGTTGATATTTACTTACAGTGAATTTTATGCAAATAAACTGAGAAAAGATCACCGAGCATTGTACGGCTATACTTTGCAATGATGGCGGGGGGAACTCAACCTCCAGGAAAATGAATAGATCGCTTTATATGCTTCTGTCTGTAGTATTAGAAAGATTGTATATGTATGAACTATGATTTTAAAAGAAATGCTTTTATCAAGCCAAGATTCAGAAGTGAAATGAAATCTAACAACATCTTTCCTTTGCAAACTAAATCCTCTTCTGATTTTGAAATTCTTTGACATTAATTTGTGTCTTGCTTAGGATTTTACATTGTTAATGATAATAATCTTAATGAATAATTTTAATTTCACATTATCAAGAAGTAGAAAATTTATTAAAGAAGAAAATAAAAATAAATGTTGCCTTGCAGATTATTGTTCGTCTGTTGGGGGCTGTTTTTCAATCTGGGAACATTGATTCCTATCTTTTTGGTACTCAATAGAGCCATAAAATTATATGTACATACATAAAATATATAATAATTACTTCACATTTGAAAATGAGCACTTAAATAAACTGATGTTTCAACTTTCAATTTTCTAAGCGACTGTTACTTCTTAGCTCTCTATTCCACAGGTAGGAAAATGAGATACTACCCTTTTCTCCAAGTAAACAGTTACTTTGATATTGTTTTTGGGGGTGGGGGTGGGTAATTAGGCTTATTTATTATATTTTTTTAACGGAGGTACTGGGGATTGAACCCAGGACCTCATGCATGCTAAGCATGCGCCCTACCACTGAGCTGTACCCTCCCTGCTAAAGAGCTACTTCGGATGTCTCCACCGTCTAATGACAGATATCGGAACGGAGGGGTGGGGAAGGAGGCTATTTGAAGTCACTGCCCAAGGAGGCAGGCTTCTCCTAGAAAGCCTTCCAGGTCAGTCAGCTTGTTGGGGATGCCCAGGAGGAAATCAGAGCCAATGAAGTAATGGTTACGTAGAGTTCGCTTCCACTTCCAGACTTGAAGCTTCTGGAGGTCAGATTGTACAGCTGTATCAAAGCACTCTCAGTACTTAGCAGATGTTGGTGCTTACTTGATATAAGCACGTGAAAGCCAGTTCACCCGTCCCAGTGGGACATAGTTACCCTCTTCAATGCAGTGGCAAAACCCAAGTTGAATTCTTCCTATTTCTCCTGGGCCTTGTTCCTCCTGAGTACTCTGGAAATACTTTTTGAATGAATAAACTAATCTCAAAGTAGAGCTTTTCATCCTGGGCCTCTGGCATCTGTTTTAACACATACTGGATAAAACATAAGATACTGGGGTCTTGTAACCCTGCCATGAAATGATTAGTAACTTCTCTTTCAGGTTCTGTTGTACATATGCCAGGTTGAATTTTAATCCTTATAACCTAATACAAGGGGACACTTGTTGGACCAACTGACACCCTTCAAAGTCCAATGACCCCCATTTTTGGGCTAAAGTACATTCTTTACTGGGCGTGTTTCCCCTAACAAACTAGTGGCCCTAGGTAATGCCTAATCTCACAACAGCTCATGCTGACTTGTTTCAGCCCACCTTGTCAGAGTCATAAACCCCACCACCCTTCAGGGACCCTAAACTTCTTACCTCACCTACAACCAATCAGAGACTTGGCGCATAAGCCGATCAGGCACCTTGTGACCCTACCTTTATAAAAACCCCCAACAACTGGCCCTCGGTGCTCACACGGACACCTCTCTTCTGTGTGGCTCGCTATTGTCTATGACAACGTACCCTGATAAACTCCTTTCTATTCCCGTACTTTATCTCTGGTAAATTCTTTTACCAACCCGTGTGTCACTGGTTCACTGACCGGCCACCCCACTGTGTTCCACTACAACACTTTTCAGCCATATTTTTCTTCTGGAGTGTATCTTTTCCTCACCCTTGGTAGGCCTTCATTCTACCATTTATATGGACAAGAATAGAAAATTAAGACCTCACAGTATCATTATAGTGCCTTCCACCGCCTGATGTCTTAAAGCCTTGTTTCCATGGAAGGAGTTGGTAGGCAAATTAGCTGAGCAAATCAGTGCTTTTCTTACACAGATGGACCCATTGATGAAAGTAAAGAAGCTCTCAAAGATGACATGATACTTTAGTTATAATGGCAGTTTAAGATGAAAACAACCCCTGTGAATTTAACTACGCTTTGGCAGGTAGTTTAATGAAATCTTGAAAACCACACACAAGAAAATTGTGAACAGTAAGATAATTAAAGTTTTTGAAAGCTGAACAAAACAATCAAAAACACAGGCTTCCTATTCAAGGCCTGAATGCTCTGCATGTTCTCACCAACACTGTCTCTCTTTGGCAGAAACCATTAGTCCATTTGTATTATTTGCCACATCGATTGAAGTGAGACTTTGTGGGTGTAATATGACTGAATTTGGTCCTTTCTTCTTCTAGCTACTCTCTGCTCCTTTGGTGGTTTATAAACTGAAACTATCACGGTGCCTCCCAAATATAACTGTTCTCTGTCTTGTAAATAACGCCATGTAGAGAGACTTAAGCTTGTCCTTCTTTATTAAAATACGAGAGATTTCACTGCCAGGGCAGACACTCTGATTACTCATTCACTTTGAATGTTACTGAGCATTTCTGAGTTTGGAATGAGCGCAATGACCATCTTGATTAACGGCAGGGGGGATTTAAGCTTACAATAAAGCAAAACCTGCCCTCTTGTGTTTTATTAGAAAATTGCACAATGCAATAAAATTCTGAGAGATGTTTTCCTCTACTAACGTTAATTGCCTGGGTCGGTGAGAAAAAAACAAATGCTGGAAGATTTGCCATGAATGCAGAAATCAGAACAGATAAAGCACAATATTTGGAGGGAAATTATTTCCTGCACAGGCAAGATAATCATATAATTAAGGCTTTTAGAATTTCCTTTCTATTATATTCTGAAACCGTCAATGTTTCCTGGCAAGCCATAAAAATTTGGGAGAACATTTCAGGCCACTGGGCAAAACTCTTTCATGCTTGTCAAATACCCAGAGGCCATAACTTAGGCAAATATTACTTATATGACCATACAGCAGCTGACGATTGCTTTTTCAATTAAGAACTGTTACTGAAAAGCTGGTAAATTTCAGAAAAGTTTTTAGGAAAAAATACTGGGTCAGTGAATCGAAACCAGGTATAAGTATATGAATTTGGGTATGGGCATTTGCAGTGTCAGAAAATCTCCCTCGCCGTGGAGAATTCATTTTTCAAGACTGGACTATTGGCATGATGGTGCCGAAAACAAATATTTACCAGGGTGCCCACAGTGGCTTATCTTATATTAGGTGATTTAAAAGAGACTCAAATAATGAAGAAAATACGATCTCTGTCTATTTTTCATGAAGATTTTCTTCTAGCATGAATACCCAGTAAAGACTTGGGGGTGGGGGCTGGGAGGATAGGCAGGACATTTTTTGCTTGTTCTGAGGTTTTATTTAAATGGGAAAAATTGAGATTCAAATTTTCCACCTGGCTCTTTCTGTTATTCTTCTCTGGAGGTTGTCTCTGAATAGGGGTTCCACACATGGTGACAGTAACTGTTTTTATGGAGAGTAAGGAAAAAGAAAAAAAAAAAAATCCCCAAAGCAGGAATTGGGAAGTCAGAGTCAAGACACTTGGAATGCTGCCAGAAGATGCAGTCAGCCCTGGAAGAGAATCATTAATTCACTCCCTATTGATAAATATATTATTACATGGCACACTTTTCTGAAAATTTGTTTCCAAAACAGCAAACTATTCATATTTTGATTCAAAATCTCATTTCCAGTATTTTTATTTGCGTCTTTAAAAAAGCAAGTTTTGTCTTGACTACTGTCCCTAATCAGTTTTTTTTTTCTTCTGAAAAGAATATGTGTATTTCAAAAGTCTTGCATTTCACACCAAGGAGGCATGCTCAGTTGAAACGCACATGTGTTGATGCTTTAAGTCCCAGACCTTCTAATGCGAGTGAACGACCAGTCCTGAAAAAAGAAATGTAACCTTGATCATCATCCGTGCAGGCCTCTATTGTACCGCTTTATCCTCTCCGAGTGTGGCCAACACACAACTTCGACATTTCCAGCTGTGAAATTCTTATTTGAGCTGCCCCTTTTCTTATCCTTCCAGGCATTTTATAATTCTGAGGCTTGTTCACGTTTTACAGACTCAAGGTCGTTTTCTTCTGTCCTCTTATCAAGATGCAGGTCTCTTTGTGTTTTTCACACCTTTCCCGGGAGATAGTCCCAACTCTTTGATCCCGTGCGGACTCGAAATCACTTTGTCAGCTGCCCAGAGCGGAGATCTGGCGCGTCGGAGCGCCGCTGTCTGCCGGCGCTTGACAGCATCATCGGGCCTCCCCAGACAATCAAAGAGCTCTTCCAAGCCAGTGACATGCAAATTTATTCCTTTTCTGCTACAGTCTGTCACAGCCTACATTTTCCAGCTTAGCTGCACAAAGGCAGGGATGATAAAATTGTTCTGAAGTTGACGCTGGGCAGTAATGGATGTAAATTCATTGTTTTTAAACTACAGCTACTCAGAACATCAAATTACTGTGAACTCACCTTGCAGCTAGATGGCAGAAAACTACCTGCTTTTCTGCTTGCTGGAGGGAGAATGCGACCGAGTGGCTTTCATCACAGGGCAATCTGCTCATCTTTGTTGTAGCTGTCAGAAGGTAAAACGCCCCTGCTCTCTGGAAGTTTCTCGGAGACTTCTGGGCAGGCTCTCTAACTGCACAGAGTCACAGGAGGAAAGAAAGACTCTGCAGCTCATTTTCGTTTGTATCTGTCAATTTTCCTCTGCTAGAATTTGTTCCCTTCATCTGTACACTAAAAAGACCCCCCAAAAATGACTTAAAAAGCCTACTATTTTGTTTTCCCATTCCAACCACCAGTAAGTGATTTGATCTTTATCTCCCTGTGTGAGATCTCTGGCCATCGAAGATAAGGGTTCTCGGCCCCCTTAAATGGCACTGTATTTCCTGAGCCTGGTCACCAGTAGTCAGTGTTCAGCACAATCCGAACATAATTGTCTGTTGACATTTGGCAGGTTTCCCTTCTCGCCTGCCGGCCCTGGCCCCGGGTCAGTGGTCAGGGAGGGCTCCAAAGGGCTATTTTCAATGGCAAAAGGGCACTTTGGGGATGAAACACGAACTAGCCTCAGCTGACCTGGACATGAAACGTGTTAGGAAAGTCACTTTACTTTTTTAAAATTAATGTTTGTGGCAAAATTTACATAATATAAAATTTGTCATTTTAACCATTTTAAGTGTACTATCCAGTGGCATTAACATTCATTGTGTTGTACAACCATCACCACTGTCTATTTGCAGAATTTATTTTCATCATCCCAAATAGAAACTCTGAACCCACTAAACAATAATTCCTTATTCCCTCCCCAGTCCCTGGAAACCTTTAACAAGACTTTGAGAAATCTTCGCCGTCTCCATCCTGAAAACCACAGCTCTGTGATTTGGGTGGAAACCTAATTGTCTTAAACCAATTACTCTGTTTCATACCCCTAGCTGAAAACAGAAAGCCAAAATATCAGAAAGGGACTGTTAACTGGGAAAAAATGCACAACCTAAAAGCTGAGAATTGTGTTTTATTCAGCTGATTTTCTGAGGGCTTCAAACCTGAGAGATGGCCTCTCAGATAGCTCTAAGGGACTGCTCTGAAGAGGTAAGGGAGGAGCCAGGATATATAGGAGTTTTTGCAAAAAAGACCAGGTAGTTGGAACATCAGAAGATTACTGTTGATTAAAGAAAACCAGTGGTCACAAGTTAAGGGATTTAGTGCTTTTCTAAGTATGGGAAGATGCAAGAGTCTGGGCTCATTGAAATCATTCCTTTGATATGCATCTAGCTATCCAGCGCCAGTATCCTGTTCTTTCCCATCCTGAGTCCCTTCTGGGTGCACCAACGTGGGTGGCTGCAGTGGCTGAGGGTTTGGCAGTGGGCAGCCTGTTTCTCCATCCTGAGTTCCTTCAGAGGTCACTGTGGGGAGTGGCTGTATTGGCTTGATGGCTGCAGCATCCTTTGTTTACTGATATGGCAGGCAACATTCTTCATTCACAGGATATTTACTGAGTATTCTAGAAAATAAAGCCAAAAGACATGGTCTTATCCCCAGAGGATAAGGGATGAAGACGTGAGGTCTGGAATCATGGCAGCCATTTTGTTTCCTTGAGGGAGAATTTGAAACAGCTGGGGAGTATCCTACTTTTTCTTCTTAATGTAGGCCAGTTTGATTTGGGTTTTCTCTTAGAATATGCAAAATCCTGATTGATAAACTCATCTTCAGGGAGTTTAAAAATAAAGTGAGGAAACAGAGGAGCTGGTTTATTTATTTATTTCTGGACACCATAATCTATGCCTTCAACTCAGAAAATAGAAATTCTTCTTTGTTCCTTTAAGAGTGCAAGAGAAACATACCAATGTACAAAGAAGGGCTCCTTTGAGTGTCAAGGGAGAGTAGAGTGTAGTCATTTATTATGGGGCCTTTAAATTCCAGCTCAATCACTTATTTCCCACTTAGTCATTTTTTAGCTTTTATTTTTTAACTGCTGTGGGCTTTAGTTTCCTCGTCTGCTAAGGAATATTAATAATGTTCCTCCTGCTCTGTATACACATAGGTTGTTACGAGAGTTCATATATGTAACTTTTTCAGAGCCGCCTATGTATTAGATTAGGCGTCTCAAACAACAGAAATTTATTCTCTTACAGTTCTGAAGGCTGGAAGTCCAAGATCAAGGTGTTGGCCGGGTTGGTTGCTTCTCTCCTTGGCTTGCAGACCCCCCTTTTGCTACTTCTTCAAATGGTCTTTCCTCTGTGCACATATACTGCTGGGGTCTCTCTGTGTGTTCAAATTTCCTCTTCTTATAAGAAAACTAGTCAGATTGGATTGGGGCCCACTCTAATGGCCTCATTTTAACTTATACCTTTAAAGGCTCTGTCTCCAAATGTGGTAATATCAGTGGCTCTGCAGAGGAGGTAAAGAGCTGGAAAACTAAGCAGGGCTCTGCAGAAGGATCGCTGCTCTTTTATTCATGATGGAAGGACCCATGTGATTTCTTGGTGCTCAGGTGGGGGCAGGAGTGTCACTGAGCCCGGATGGTTTCCGTTGGCATGAAGACCTCTCACCCCTGGAGAGGAAGAAGGGGAAGGAGGGAGGGAGGGGCAGAGCGAGAAGGGTACTTCAAGGAGAGCCAGCCATCCTGCTAAGCCTCAGAGGACACCACGGCCTTTTTCACTTGGTGGAGAGAGAACGGGACTGTAAATGGGGTGTGAAATGTTAAATGTGAGTGAACTTTAAGCAATTGACATGGTGTTTCTGCTTCATTACCAATTTCATTTTTTCTGCTCCTGAAGCCAGAGAAAATGTTCCCGATTTCCAGTTCTTTCTAAGAGATGGAGAACTTTGAGAGTGGACTCAGGCTGGATTTATCACCGATATTCCTTGGACCCTGCCCTTCCCTTGGTTTCCATCCCTTGGTTTGGCTTGGAAGTGAGAGACAATCAGAGAATCGGGAGGGAAAGGGCTGGACTGCCCACCGCCCTCAGTCTGGAGCTCGAACTTCTTCATGCCTCACAGCACAGGCAAGAGAGTCACAGAGGGTCCCCACCTGCTTAGCCTCGTGCCTCCCCACCCCCTGCTTAGCACATGCCTATGATACTAGAAGGTTTCCATTTATAATTTTAATCTTTCAGAAGTCATTTTTCATCTTTGTATATTTTGTCTGTCTTTCACATATTTGACATTATAGAACATATTCTTCCAAAAATTATGCATCGATACTGTTAGACTGCCTTACAAATTGCGCATTGGATTTGCATATATCAGCAAAAGCAATGAAAATTGTGAGCTACTCCTGAACCCTACCAGGCAATGGTTCAGCTCAAGAGTTTTTAGGCTTTTCTCCCTGCAGTGTTTGTGCATTTTTTGGAGTATTTTATCTTTGATGGAGGTACTGGGGATCAAACCTAGGACCTCGTGAATGCTAAGCATGTGCTCTACCACTGAGCTAGACTCACCTTTCACCCTTTTTGACTATTTAATTTCATGTCTACTCCTTAATATCTTAGAAAAGTGAGTAAAAAAGTGAAGGGAAAAAGATGAATGCCAGTGATAAGTTTCACATTTTTAATACATTTGGGACAAAGATGGAAATCTAGAGGGTAGAGTCAGCCTCCGTAGAATGTAAGCTGGTTAACTACAAGTTTAATTACAAAGGAAAAGAATGGAACGAATAATAAAAATTCTGAAAAATACGTCATCAGAGATTGTGTTGAAATGGTGAGGTGTGATTAAAAATTTGAGATTTTTTTCCCACTCACTGGGAATCTGTATCCATTGCTGGACTTTTGACTTCAATGTCTTTGGATATTTACTATCACTAGAATTAGAGCTGGCATTTGGCCGATGCTAATTTTAATCTGCAATCCCAATCGGAACTGTTCCTTTTCATTAGGCCATTAAACAGATCAAAATAATGTCTATTTATGTAAACTGTTAAATCTAAGCAAAATCAACTCTCCATCTCCTCGCCCCTACCTTGGAGAGTATATTTACTGAGCAAAATTTAAATAAACAGTGGTAAGTAAATCTGGCTCTTTTGTCACTCCTCACTGTTCAAATTCAACTAGTAGATAGAAATGTGTATTCTACACTCTAGTTAGAAATTTCCCCTGAAGTAACAGGCGTGACTGACACTGCAGCCTTGGCATCCAGATATGACCACATCTCTTTTGTTCTGGTTAAAGGACATCTGACCCACTAGCAAGAAACGTGGGCTTTCTATCTCAGGCTGCCCCCCTTTCGAATGACTCCGCACTGCCGGGGTGACACAGTCTTCAGTCTGACTTCATCCCTGGGGGAAAAGGAGTTGCTAATTTTGAAATTACACTTGCTGTTGCTTCTCATGATCCCAGGGTGTGGATCTTGTAACCAGTCAGTTAAAGACTGGTCCTCTGTTCCCCCTGGTCCTCTCTCTACTGAAAGGATCCATGCACAGTTGTTCACTGGGTGTCCCTTCCTTCGGCGTCAGACACGGCCTCAGGCTGCCGCGGTTGGCGTGGTTCTTTCAGTGCCACCTACGGGCATCTCCCAGGGTACCAGCTGCCCCAGGAAGATGGGGTTTGGCATCTGACCAGTCTCACTTCTGAACACACAGTGAGTTTCTTTGTGGAGGGACGGGATTATCTCCCCTCCCAGTCCGGCAGTTTTTCCTTGGCAAACTTTAGAACTCCTGTGTCTGGTTACACTTCTTCCCTGGGATGAGGGCACTGCCTGTTCTTATTTTCAAGAGGAGCGAAATCTGGGGCCTCTCGGGCCCACATTTAGTGACTCTCCTTCCCTAGGACACCCCAGGTGACGTTCAGGCACCCTTCTCTTTGGAACAGAGAAAAAGCAACCAGCCTAACACAATCACACAAAGTCAACCTCTGGTGGAGCATCAGGTGACAGAACTCAGCCCACATTTTGGATCCTGAATCTCTTCCAGGATCGTCGCAGCCCTCAGAACCTGGTTAATCCTAGTTAACTAGGATCAGTTCATCATCATTAACTTCGTTAATCCTAATCAACTTTACTGACTTTTTAGTGAATTTTCTTTGACTTCTTCTACAATAGGTTTTCTTTCCTGATGAGTTATTTACATGTTTCTTTTTTCATCTCCCGTTTTTAATTAAAATAGAAATATTTTACAGGGTTGGAAGGTGGAGGAAAAGAAAAAGGGTTTCCTTTTTCCTCACTTCCGGTTTGCTTTTTTATCCTGTGCAATAGAGGCAGAAATGATGATCATGAAGTTTATCCCTAACTCCAATGTAGGAAATTCTGTGACTCTTTCTGTTTCTGTCTTTCTGTTCCTGGTTCTTTCTCCCAGTTTTTTTAATCCGAAGGGAGTAATTGTTGGTTATGAGAAGTAAGAAACGTAACTGTCAGTCACTGTGTTAATGGGTAATTTAGTTAGTGATCTTTAGTCAGTTGTCCTGTGTGGTACAGAGATGCTCCTGCTTTAGGTATAGAGGTCACGGCAAAGAAAGCATAAGGAATGTTTTTTTTAATAGCTCATATTTTTACCAGAATAAGCACTAAATCTCACCAGGTTTTTAGTGGGAGGAAGTTGGATTCTATAATAAATGGAGCTTGGACAAATGGCCAGCTATTTTGAAAGTTATAAAGCTGACTTCCTAACATGATTCCTTTCACCCAAATAGACTGCATATAGATTAAACTGTAAATTAAAGAAGTGAAAATTATAAGCATAATAGAGAAAATATAAGTTAATATCTTTATAATGTAATGGTAGGAAAGACCATTTCTAAGTATCGACCACACCAAAATTAGAAAGTAATTTTTTAATTTAGACAGCATTAATTTGGAAAATTGTAAAGGATCAAATAGATTTGACACACTTTCAAGTGTGACAGATTTATTTCTCAAGCATTGATCATGCATCAGACACTATTCTGGAGATGAATAAACAAGTCCTGTTTCTGCTCATGTCCTCGTTCAGTCTGTCCTTCTCTCTGTGTCACAGCAGCAGTAGTTATCATTATCACCACCATTCAGAATCCTCCAATTACACCCTGTCTCATTCAGAGTCAAAACTCTACTTACAATGACTTAAAAGAACCACAAAATCTACCCCTTTCCTTTTTCCCTCTGAATTCATTTCCAATCATTCTTCCTGTCTTGCTCATTCTGTGCTGGTCACACCAGTTTGCTAGTTATTCCTCCAATAGCATGTTCTACCACAGGGCCTTTGCACAGGTGTTCCCTCTCTCTTTCCTCCTTGACACATGTATGGCTTGCTCTCTTACTTTCAATGCTTTTATCCCAAAGTCATCTTCTTGGTGGGACCTTCCCTGAGCACCCTGTATAAAGTTTCAACTCCCCACCTTGGCACTTTATATCCCTCCCTCTGTTTTATTTTTTTCTCTTTAGCACTTAATAGTACATAGCATATTATCACTCTTCTTATTCATCTTGTTTATTGTCTGTCTCCCACACTAGAAAGTAAGTGTCATAAAGGCAGGGATGTTTGTTCATTTCCAGTGTCCAAAACAGTGCCTACCACACAGAAATCACTTAGTAAATATTGGTTAATAATTGAACCAATAAATAACGGTTTTCACTATTTGAATGAGTGATCTTTAGAGAATTGAAGATGCAAATTGACACTCAGGAGGAAGTTCAGAACCGCAATCACTAGTTTGGGAACTCATCTGAGGAAGTGATCATCAAACCACTAAAAGGGATGAAATCTGCAAAATGGCCCCAAGGCTCAGGAAGATGGGAAGGATTAAATCACAAGAGGGAGTAAAGAGAGAGCCATGGTTGTGGGCCAGGAGACAGGAGACTGAGCAGATCTAGTTCCAAGCATTCCATTTGCTGGCAGAGTGATCTTGGGTAACCAGCCTGACCTCTCAACTTCATTTTGTAAAGTTGGTGGGTGGGGGTTGGGATTAAATGATCTCTGAGACTCCACTAACCGAAAGAGGAGAATCTACATGACGTAACAGAAAGAACACTGAGCTAAGAAGCAGAAGGTTGCGTCTAACCTCCTTTCCTAACATTTTCTAGTTCTAGACTTTGGACAAGCTATGCATGTTCTCCGAATCTCAAGTTTCTTTCATTACCGGATGATAGTGCTTCCTTCATAGGTTGGTTGCAAGGACTGAGTTAGATAATATGTTCGAAGATCCTAGAAATGGTCCTGGCACATAGATGACCAGTAATCATCCACTGACTCTCAGCTACTGAGTCTGAAGTCCGTGTGTTGTGATTACAAAATGGACTGGAGGACCATTTTATTTCCATGGGAGTTTTGCCTTCCTTACCTTCAGAAACTTTGGCTGCCAAGGGCAAATAAAATGTAAAATAGGGGATAATTAAAAATATCAAAAAGATAAAATGAAGCAAAAGGAGAGAGGGACTGATAGTATCTTGTTCTGGACATAACTTAATTACAGGGCAGGACACCAAATCCAGCTCTGAGTTTCTGAGCAGCCGAATGAAATCTAGGAATACACTGGTTTTCATAACGAGCAGGTTGAACCTTCAAGAAAGCACACATGTAGAGTTTGGTTTGTAACATATAGTTGATGGTGTCAGTCCTTATATTATTACAGAGGGAACACTGATAACCTCAGTAGTGCCTTTATCTATGGTTTGGTAATTTATTGTGAGCTAAAAAACTCAAGAATGGAATAAGATTTTTGTTTCTGTGTTTGTTTTGCTTTTGGGTTCAGAGAGAGGGAAAATGAGATTGGTTTCAAAATAGAATGATAATAAACTGGCATTGGCTCCGGGAATATAGAGAAAAGGATGGGATTAAAAGTAACCTCCGGAGCCCTCCTGACCTTTGGTTACTCCTTGTATTACTTTTGCACAAAGAATAACTGCTATTGTCTAGTGCACAGTTTATGTTTTTAAACAAACCAACTAGAATTTCCCCCATTCATTTTCAATTTTGAGAACTTCATTTGTCCTAGTGTGAAAACAGAAACAGTTTACTTAATATGAATGCTTTTGACACAAAAGTGTGTTGCCTCCTCTATTTTTGTCTCTGAAAAGACTTAACATAGCTTGTCTTTTCCCCTCCATACACTATGACATAATTAAAAAAAAAACTCTGAAGATATTATGGTTATGTTTCGAGCATAGGAAAGATACTGTGACGGGTCCATATTAAAGCCTTAACTTAGGACTTAAGCCTGCAGGGAAAACAAGGCAGAGTTTGAAGAAAAGATAAAATTGGAAGGAATATTAAATGATCTGTAAAAGTCAACATTAGCTTTATAAAGCTCCACATACATGTGTTAGTTATCTATTGCTGCATAATGAACGAACAGAAACTTGGAGGCTTAAAACGACACACACATATCATCTCCCGGTTTCTGTGGGTTTGGAGGTGAGGCACAGGCCAGCTGGGTGCCCTGGGTGCTCACAGGACTGCAGTTAAGGCCTCAGCCAGAGCTCGGGTCTCATCTGACCACTTGACCGGGGAAGGATCTGCTTCTTTCTGTTGCCTTCAGTTCCTCGCTCCCTGGGCCTCACCAACACACTGCTTGCTTCTTAGAGCCAGCAAAGGAGAGACAGTTTCAGTAAGACAAGCGTTACAGTCCTCCATAGTGTGATCTCCTACGTGTACTCACACATTTGCCTTCATCTTTGTTGTTCTCAGTTAATTAGAAGCAAGTCACAGATGCCACCCACACTGAAGTGGCGGGTAATACACGCAGCGTGAAACCAGGGGGCAGGGATCCTGGGGACACCTTGGAGTCTCTTCACCATAATACACAAACTGCACAACTGTGCGTTGCAATCCATTTCAAATAAAAGATGCACAAATGATTTTAGAATGGCGATCAAATTTGCAAAGCCAATCAATACCCATTGTGACCTCTGCCTCCTCTCTCTTCCTTCTATCCATTCTTCAGAGGCTCCTGCCAACCTCATCCTCCCTTTCAGCTCCCCTCCCCTCACTACCGGCATTCGGTTTCTGGCAACCGCTTCCTCTCATTTTCTGAAGCTTGGACTCCGATTCTCACCTTCAGAGTTCAAAGAAAAGCCCCTCACAGGAAACCTTCTCTCTTCCCTCATTCTCATGTTGGGGGACATGTCATGAGGGACTCACGTCGCTGCTTCTAAAACGAGGTCTTGTCCGCCTTCTTCCTTCTCTTGTTCTGTTTACCATCCTGCCCCCACTTCAAACTTCCCTTTTTGAACCATTTTCCACTTTATATGTTGGAGGTCTCCTCTTTTCTTCAATTCATTTGCTATAGGCACAACGGGTTTGGGAAAAAAAACTTTAAAAACTTGCTGATGCTCATTTCTTTCTAAAGATGGATGTGGCATCTCACTCAGGTCCAGAGCTCAGTGTTTGGGGTTTTTTGTACATGAAATCATCTCAGTGCCTTTTAAAGTGACTTCCTGCCACTTGCCCAGCTAGCTGTAAGTTAAGGCTTTTTTGATAACCGGGACCCACCCAGGCTGAATGACCGCCTTCACTATTTCAAGGGTTCTTTATCCTCTGGGAAGTGGGTCCTTATTTTCAGAACTGCGCTGTCTAGCTTAGTGAATGTTTTCTGTAAATAACTTTAGAAGCCACTTGTGGACTCCAGGTGTATGGCCCAGCCCAGGCCGGGTACCAGGGCCGGTTTTATCATGTGTGACCTGTTCAGTCTCACAGCATCCTGTGCTTGCACAGAAAGGCTCCATGCTCTATTGTCACCATCTTGAAATTCTTAATACTTTAATCTTTGAACTTGCTCTTTGTAAGTAACATCTGACGGAACAATGCAATGTTTGTGAGCAGGGGGTCGTGCACGCTATGCATGTCTGCTGTTCCCTGCCTTCCCTTTCACGTGTAGCATTTGTGATGCCCCCAAGCACAAAATTCACATGAGAGAGTCAGCAAGACACAGTGAGTACCAGTAAGCATGTTGACCGTCAGCCTGTAAACAGAGGTGCTGACAGCCCCGAGAGGCCACCCTTCCTCTTGAATGAGAACTTGCTTCAAATGCAGAAAGCAGGCGATGATTTTCTAAGTAACACAAATGACCAAAGAGCCTTAGCATAGCTTCTCCTTTTCCGCTTCCTGTTTCATTTAGATGTAATTGACATACAGCACTGCATAAGTCTGAGGTGTGCAGTAGAATGATACGACTTACCTTTTCTTACTTGTGTTACTTCCTTCCTAGTCAACCGCTTGCCCTGAAAATGATCCCTTCTGGAAGGGAAATCAAGAACAGCGCAGATTTCCTCTTCCTTCCAGTCCTCCCTTGCTCGTCCGGAAGCTGAGACCGAGAGTGTTGATAATGTGTGGCTATCAAGGAGTGAAATGAAAACAGCCGAGTTAGTTTGGTGCAGAATTTTTCACTGTTCTGGGAAGAACAAAATACTTATGCGCGTACAGCTATGAGATACAGATTGTGCAACTTCAATGATTTCTACAGACGAGTCAAAACACACTTATATTTTCATTTAAAACTGTCAGTACACAAGATAAAGATGACCAATACAATGTCTACTAGATTTTAATTTTTTTCAGCATTAAACAACAGTCAACAGAGAACTGAGAAAACACCATGACAAGTTAGGAGAGAGATCATGGAAGAAAAGAGGAAGGTATTATTTGAGTACCTGTAACAGCACTTGGTTCCTGCACAAGGCACTCCGCATTTTCATTTGGCGGTGGGCCTGGTAAATTCCATAGCTGGGTCCGCTGGGGGCACCGACTGAGGTGGAAGGGGAGTTCCCGCCATTCTCTGAAAGCGTGTGGGGCATCAGTGGAGTCCTCAGGCCAGCAAAAGTCTGGAAGAAGATTTCCAAATATTCCTTGAGATGGCCCACCTCAGGCTTCCTTATTCTTTACAGCAGGGTTAGAGGCAGACCAACAAATTGATTTTCTCAGCCCTCAGGTTTGTGGGCAGGGCCAAGGCTGGGCAGGGCTCCTCTGGGCTCAAGTAGCCTCAGATATTGACAGGGGAACACCACCTATATGGAGGGCAAGTTTGGGAAACATAGCCTCACAGAGTTCAGTGGTGGCCGAAATCAAAAGACTTAAAAAAAAAATCTACATTCTAAGATGCTGAAAGAGGAGACTATATAAAACATCTTTAAAATGGATATTATTTAACCTCAAGACCATTGCAGATGTTACCTGTTTGGGTTAGAGCTAGCTGAATTGGGGAGAACATAAAAGCAAACAATTTTGATGATATACTTGATTCTTGCTATTCATGGTAGTCATGTTTCATAAAGTCACAGCGAGTCCTGAATTAGCTAATACTGAATCATTGCCCCTGGGGGGAAATACAGGGTTAGGTTCCTAGGACCTTCTGACATTTTCTTCAGCCCATAACTTTGTTTTGTATGTGTTTCTGTTTAAAGACTTCTTACTTAATATAAATCGTCAATTCATTGACATTGAACTGACTGCCGCAGACACAACATGCCTGAGTGAAGCTTACGTAACACACACATTTTCTCTGTAAGACACATCACAGACTCCTTAATTTTAGGACTGCTAGACAGTGCTTTAGCACTATGATTTGGGGTCATAAAACAGCAAAATCATCAACAAAAAGCACAAAAATGTGAACAGTATGGCACTAAACAGACTGCAGAAAGGATGCTTATTTACAGTAGAGAGCTGAAAATAGAAAACAAAGCATCGTCTTATTCGTCTTCGGCCGGGATGTGTGCACCAAGGGACTCACGTTTTTCACTGCTCTGTGCATACGCATGTCTGTGGACAACTGCAGAAGGGTCCGAGTATTGATTTGGGGGTTTACAAATAAATTTTAGCAAGTAGACAAATTTGCAAATATGGAATCTGTGAATCATGAGGATTGACTGTACTGAGGACAAAGTACAAAAACCCAGTTATGTACTTAATTCTAGTATTTAATGTAGAGTTTCAAACCAACAGATGTTGGCTTCTTTGGGGAATAAAACATCAAATGAAAGTGAAAAGATGAACCACACGAAGTGTGTGGATGGCATGGAGGACCTATTCCATCCAGTTCTTCTGAGGATGAAAATCACATTTATGACGGTGGAGCAGATACAGATTTTTGTTGTGGTTGCTACTGCAGCTGTTGTCCATGAGTCCTTCCATAAAATGAGGTCAACTAAGGCATGAGTCCATTTTAAACAGAGGCAAGAAGTATGTATGACAGGACTGTTCCAGAGTTAATTCCTAGCATTAATCTCAGAGTTAAATAAACACAGTAGGAACAGCTCCTGGGTCACTGGCCTGAAGAAATAGCAAGTTTGAGTTGTGATGCTTCTCTGACAAGCCCAGATTTGCTGGTTAGAAATACCCATCAACAGATGACTGGATAAAGTTGTGGTATACTTACACAGTGGAATACTACTCAGCAATAAAAAGAATAAAATAATGCCATTTGCAGCAACAAGGATGGACCTGGAGATCATCATTCGAAGTGAAGGAAGAAACAAAGAGAAAAAAAAAATACCATATGATATCACTCATATATGGAGTCTTAAAAAAAAAGGAAAACTAGAACACTAATGAACTCATCTACAAAACAGAAACAGACTTGCCGACATAGTAAACAGTTTTATGGTTACCAGGGGAAAGGGAGTGGAAAGGGATAAATTTGAGAGTTTGAGATTTGCAAATGTCACTATATATAAAAATGGATAAAAAACAAATTTCTTTTGTATAGCACAGAGAGCTATATTCAGTACCTTGTAATAACCTTTAATGAAAAAGAATATGAAAACGAATACATGACTGGGAATTATGCTGTACGCAGTGACAGAAATTGACACATGTAACTGACTATACTTCAATAAAATGTAAAACATAAAAAAAAGAAATGTGTAAGGGGTTCTGGGTTCTAGTTTGAAAAAAAGGACTAGAAAGTAGGTTTAAGGATTTAGGCGCTCACCTTTTTGATGATTTTAAAGAAGGGGGTTGCAAACTGGTTTTGGGGAAGGAGAACTGTGCTCTCAGATCTGTCTTCTTTACCAGTGATGTGCTGAACGAACACATACCTCGGACTCGCATCAGGACTTCCTTTTGGAGGAACAGGCTCGTGTGCCTTCGCTGGAGCCACCACCCCCTGTTGTCTTGGATGTAGCAGTTCTTACAGTCGTATTTCTTTCTGGTTAAGGAGGCAGTTCTGAAGGCCACTCCCAGAAGCCACTGGACTAAATGATAACCGTGCAGAAGCGAGAGCCCCCTTGTCCCACGTGGTCCTCTGCACCTCTTCTCCCTCCCCTCTCCAGCCAAAGGGAGAAATTTGTTATTTTATTCTTTCCTGCCTCACTCATAACCTTGACCCTTCTCCTTACATTTGAACTTTTCCATATTTGGATCTTCCTTTTTTGAAACAAGAAAAGACTTATTAATAAATGCAAAAAGGCACATTCAGAGGGAAATTAGATGCCTCAGGATTTAGGAGTACTTAACTCTTTTCCTTTTTCCCATGCTTTACAACTGTGATTAACTCAGCCTAGACCACCCTCCACCATGTCTTATTGCTTAATTAAGAAACATCTCAGAATTTTCTCCCTACTAGTTTCAGGCAGATTAGAAGGAAAAAAATATTTTAACAGATGCTAAAGAGTCTTTCCAGCGATTTGAAGATTAGGCGAATGCCTTTTATAGAGCTTCCAAAGTGTTCCCTGGCTCCTTCTGCCAGAGTTGAAAAGAATTTAGTGGCTGAGTACTTAATGAAAAGCCGAGAACGCTCTGACAAAGAACTCCTGGGCAACTATTACTCTGGCTCCAAAGAGTTATTGCAAATTAAATTTTATCCTTGTCCTTTATGATCTATATCAGGCAGTAGGTGTAACAACATGACTGAAATATTCTTGTCTTACAACTGTTAATAAAAGCCCCGTTCATTAACGTATGTGTACCAGCAGGAAATATGAAAAGCTGTGCTCTGGTTGAAAAGCTGGATATCGTACTGGCAACTTCATAGGCAAAAGACAGGATAAACACAATTTGAGTTTGGGGACAGGGTAATTACTGTTGCCATCTGGTAACACGTTCTTTATCTGAACTCAAGCCTCTTATGCGTTTTAAATGCTTATGGGGCATCTTGCTAGGCAACCAAACACAGGATGACTTTTTAAATGTTACCTTGAAACCTTTTCAAGATTGCCTTCGTCTAAGAACACAAGATCACATCTGGCATGATTGCCATCACCGTAAAGCAGAATCTTTTAATAGTAATTATTAAGCGCCTTCCAAAGACGCATAATCGCCAACATGAGCTGGTGTTAATAGAGAGTCATTAGTCAGCTCAGGCTTCAATATTTGTGGAAAAGTCAGGCTCAGCAAGAAACATGTAATGAATGGAAAGTAAATACAAAACACAACATCTCTGCAGCCTGCTCCTTCCCCTGATGGATGGGAACACTGAATTTCCCAGTCTTGCTGCCTTGCGATTTCTGAGCGCTGTCTCTGAAACGTTTGGCATGAAATATCGTGAGCTAAACAAGTGCAGGGAACACAGCGGCTAAGGGGAGCCTTATGGGGAGAAACGGTATTTACTTTAATGACCGCGGCTCAGGACATTGCCATATTCCACACGGGGTTAATAAAGGCTCAGGGCGACGTGGAGAGCCGGCGGGCACTGAGAGCGTGGAGGAAATGTCAAGCACTTTCTTCTAGCTGTCACTGAAACGTCAGAACTCTCCTCTCCCCTCTGGTTCTGCCCCCTCCCCCACCGCCAGAGCAGGGCTAGGGTAGGAAAAAAATTTGTGATGAGGGCAGTTCAGCAGCTGGGATGATTTTTTCTGACAACATTCTGGATGATGGGGTGCTGCTCCCAGAGGAGTAAATAAGCAAGCGTGATGATGATAAAACTGTGATTCCATCAAGAAGTTAGATGATTTCTGAAACGCTGCAAAGTCGTTGTGGTTTGTCTTGATGTCATCAAGCCCCCCTAAGATTGAACGGGAACTTTGCGAGTCAATATTTTGCCTCGTTTGGTTCTTTAGAGTATGAGGATTTTGGGGGAAAATCCTCAGGTCTCCATTTGATCAGTTAAGCTAGCCTGTAGGTATTTATTTGCATATACATATGGCTTTGCGTATGCCCTGCCAGAGCTAGGCATTCTCCTCCCAGGGTATGTACAGGAAGCACAATTTAAAAAATCTTGGCAGAGCAAAAGCATGTATGGAAATGAGGTGATCACTGACCATTTTTCATGTACTTTGCCTGCAGTGGAGGCCACACTAGATCATTGCTTCCAAAGGCAGCCTCTTTCTTTCCTTGACGCTACTGCAGAGCAGAGCAGAATGTGGCCTCTGTTCGATCAGAGCTGTGTACCTCTTGGAGTCATCACCCTGTGTTTCCAGCTCTGGTGATTTCAGTATTTTTTTTCTTTTTCTTTCCCCCATCTTTTAGTGAGATGCAATTGACATATAATATTGAGTTTAAGGTGTACGAATGTGTTGGTTTATTACACTTATATGTTGCAAAATCATTACCACTGTAACCTTAGCTAACACCTCCATTACATCACATAATGAACTTTTTTTTTTTTTGGTGGTGAGAACATTTAAGATCTACTTCCTTTGCAACTTCCTAACATATAATACAGTATTACAAACTATAATCACCATGCTGTGCATTCAATGGCTAGAAATTATTCATCTTATAACTGGAAGTTTGACCAACATCTCCCCATTTGCCCCAGACTCAGCCCCTGGTGACCACCATTCTATTTTCTACTTCTATGAGTTCAACTTTTTTAGATTCCACATATGTAAGATCATACGGTATTTGTCTTTTCCTGTCTAACTTATTTCACTTACAGTCCATCCATGTTATTGCAAATGGCAGGATTTCCTTCTTCCTCAAGGCTGAACAATATTCCATTGTGTGGGTGTATCACATTTTCTTCATCCATTCATCTGTTGATGGACACTTAGGTTTTTCCAAATCTTAGCTATTGTGAATAATGATTTCAGTGTTTTTCTCTATCTTCTAAATTCTACATATACGTGACCTTGGGAGAGTCATTGAGCTTGCTTGTGCCTCAGTTTCCTCATCTGTCTAATTAAGACAATAATAGTACCTACAATCTTCTGTTATTCTTTTTTTAGTAGTGTTACCAGTTTCTCCATGAGGGGAGGGAATGTGTCTTGATCAATTATGTGCCTTCCCAAACATATATCATAATATAAATATATGAATTGAATTAGATCACTGGCTAGATCTTGCAAGTCTTGTATAATATTTTTGTATCATATTTTTAATTCTAGTAGAAACCTTCATCTTTATTCTATAGACAATGTAAATTTACACATTTATGCCCAACTGATCTTTATTTATATTTTTTATATATATATAAAATATTTATTTATATATTTATTGAGGTATAGTCAGTTTACAATGCTGTGTCAATTTCTGGTGTACAGCACAATGCTTCAGTCATATCAGAACATACATATATCTATTTTCATATTTTTTTCACTGTAAGTTACTACAAGATATTGAATATAGTTCCTTGTACTGTACAGTATGAACTTGCCCAACTTAAAGAACATCTGTAGGAGTAAGTGCTCCTGCAAAACAGAGCCTGAAACACCCTTTGAAAGGCTGATTGATTTAATCAAAAGTAAGTTTCTTTCTGCTAGGGACCTTCAATCTAAGCGGTATCTTTTCATATGTTGGGTATCAGCAGGTGACACTTTTTATATCACACTTTGTTCTCCTTGGAACACATCCTCCCAGATGTTAAGAGGAGCAGTGCAGTTTTATAAATCCAAGGTAGGAGTCAATTGGAAAGTGTTACAAGTAGTTCGTTAGAAATAATAATTGGATGAGTAAAATTTGTGAATGACTATCTGTGAGTTGGTGTGAATTCCTCATTAACCCTATGATAGCTTCATAGCAATTGCTTCCTTGCATTCTCACATGCTCATTTGAGTGGAAGAGAAAGGCAGAGGGTACGTTTAATGAATAGGAAGTTATTGGTACCACTTGATGTGAACATCATGTGATCCACATGCTAGAGGGAGCTGTAGGTCAAGAAACTGATCATGTGTGTGACTCAAGAAACAAAACTTGTAATGGGACTGCTATGATTGGCAAATGAAGAGCCTGTGCCTCAAATCACATCTTTCCAGCAACAGCAAATGGAACCAGACTACGACTTCTGGGGCAACACCAATTGCCTGGTTTTGGTCACTGACATACCCAGCAAAATAGTTGAAAAGCAGGATGGGTCATTTACCTGGGACCACATTCCAAGTGCGGTCCATTTTGAGGTGTTTAGCTATTGGGTGGGTGTTTGTGGGTTGGGATGATATAGTGAACTTGGTAATGTCTGCGTTATTTTTAGATTCTTGATTCTGATTCCAGATGGTTTTCAACAGAAGCAGGCAGGGTGAATTTAAATAGGAAGCTTAGTTTTGAATAGTATTACCCGGTACTTCCTTAATTAGGTGGGTATTTTGAAAAATTATAAGGTGTCATATGCATTTGATTGTAAGTTATCTTGTGAATAGCCATTATTCATACCTACCGTGACCGTGTAATTTATCATTCAAACCAGGCAGTGCTGTTAATTATGTTGGAGCAGCAGATATAACTGGGACTGTCTTGGACAATTTGAGACATAGAGACTTCTTATTTATACCTCGCGAGTGGAGAAGAGTATTTAATCATTTGATGTACCACAGTTCCTCTGAAATTTCTTGTCTTTTCTTGTCTTCTTTTTTTTTTCAAATTGATTCTCTTTCCACAGCACTTCCTTGCCTCTCTCTTTATCCCAGGGTGCATGGTGGAGGCTTTTATGACATTTATCACAGCAACTATACAGTCAGCTGTTTATAAATTTGTTCTGGATTCCCCACACTATACGAGACCCTGGACTTCTTGGAAAATAGAGCACCTGCATTCTTATTCACTTATTTATATTGCAGTGAAAAACCACATTACATAAAATTTACCATGTTAGTCATTTTTAAGTGCATAGTACAGTATAGGCACCTGCTTGGGCAACAGACCTCCAGAATGTTTTCATCTCACAAAACTGAACTCATTAAATAGCAACACCTTCTCCATGTCCCCATTCTATGTTCTGCTTCTAAACCATTCTATGTTCTGTTTCTAGGAGCCTGACAATTTTAGATATCTCATGTAAGTGGAATTGTCTAGCATTTGTCATTTTGTGACTGGCCTCCTTCACTCAGTGTAATGTCCTCAAGTTTCATTCATGTTGTAGCATATGGAAGGATTTTCTTCTTTTTTCAGGCTGACTAGTATTCCACTGCAGGGACGTACCACATTTTCTTCATCCATTCATCCATTAATGGACCTTTAGGTTGTGTCTACCTCTTGGCTGTTGTGAATAATACTGCAGTGAACATGTGAGCACTAATCTCTCTTCAAGATCCTATTGTCAATTCTCTTGGATATATACCTGCAAATGCGGGATTACTGGATCATGTACTAATTCTATATTTAGTTTTTTAAGGAACTTCCATACTGTTTTCCACAGTGGCCACGCCATTTTACATTCCCACCAATAGTGCACAATGTTCCAATCACTCTGCCTCCTTGCCAACACTTGTTACTGTCTGTTTTTTTTTTTTTTTTTTGATAGTGGCCATCCTACCTGGTATGAGGTGTCAGCTCATTGACATTTGATTTGCATTTCCCTGATGTTGAACACCTTTTTGTATGTTTTTTGGCATTTCTTTGTGATTTCTTTTTAAGTTTTTCATCAAGTGCCATTATTTTAAATAATGTAGTGAGCCTTCGCTTTGAGAGGAGATTTTCACAGGGAAAGTTCAGAAATGATCAGATAAATGTCAAAAACATCAAGTATTTCAAATGGCACTGGATTTTCTATTCTTGTCTCTTTCGCCAATTAACCTCCTACAGGCCATCCTACGTCACCTTCCCTGCTCGTGAGACACAAGGAAGGGAAAGATCATAGAACTGCTCTAGAGGAAGAAAGATTTTGGATGTGGGGAAGTCTTTTTTATTTCTTTCCTAGAGAAATCCATTTTGCTTTCATATTTCTCGTGGCTCATGCTCTACGTCTACTAGTACACCATTCAATGTAAAATTTTCTCATTTCTATTACAAACAAAAGACCCACAAGCTTAGAAACAAACACATGCACGGAATCTGGGCTGTACGAAAGAGCCTTAACGTGCCAACTCATATGCAGTAGTTCATGCAGTAGTTCAAACAAACAAAAATCAATACAATTATTACATTGTGTTACCAACAAGCTTTTTCAAAAAAGTATTTTATTTATTTATGTATTTATTTATTTATTTATGTTTAATTTTTGTTTTGGGGAAGATAATTAGGTTTATTTACTTATTTTAATAGAGGTACTGGGGATTGAACCCAGGACCTTGTGCTTGCTAGGCACACACTTTGCCACTGAGCTAGACCCTCTCCCTCCAAGCTTTTAATTAAGCTGTTTGAGTAAAACTTCTTTGGCTGAATATAATTTGGGGACATCTGATTTTTCACCTGCAGGAATTCAGCATACGCTGATTCGCAGTATGGGATTCCGGACCAGAGATGAATTAGAAGGCCCTTGGAGTACCATTCTACTGAGATCCGGCTTGGAGGCTCTGTTACTGGGTCCCTGGGGCTGAGTTACTGGGGCCAGTTCTATAAATCAGTGAGAGGTTGCGGGGAGCCAGGGCGATTCTGAGCAAAGTCTTTGAGACTTGGGTGGACTGGGGGTGAGAAAAGGAAGCAGAAAGGGAGAGAAGAGTTGTAGTGGAAGACTTTGGCTCCGCCAGGTGGTGGTTCTGTCTGTAAAGTAAGGACGGTGACTCTTCATGGAGGTGTGGTGAAGATCGCGAAAGGAAATGAATTCTAAAGCTCCCTTGAGGGTAAAATGCTTTATGTAAACATCAGGCGCTTTGTATCATGAAAGAGAAGGAAATAGGGTTTTGTAGACAAGGTTTTTCCTAACTTGATATTCACCTACCTCTATGAAACATTCAGAGTCCCTTTTAAAGGGGGATAAAACCTGTAACAGATAACCCCAGTTCTCTCAGGTCAGGAGGGCAATGGCATGAGGTGGAATCCAACAATATGAGGAGCTTTAACTCCACCAAGAAGGAAGGCACGGGGTACCCTACTATCCGGTCTTTATTTTAACTGGAAAAACCATCACCAGGACTTCAGTTCAGCTGGGTCTCAATGTCATAATTTCAAAATGTAGTCAATTTGTCAACAAAGCAGCCAGACTAGTCTGTTTAGATTAACTAGTTGTTGGATAGTTTTGCTTTCTATTTGGGGTCCACTTGAACAGACAGACGAGACTAATGTATGGGAAGAACCCCTGAGAGTCGGGCTGAGCCCTGCGGCTGATTTGCTTTCTGTGAATATGAGGTTTAAGCCAAACTGACAGACAAGGGGAAAGCAGAGTTGGTACAAGTGTTCCTGACCTAGGCCTCAAACTTCGGTTCACAGCGACTCTGACTTCAACACCATGCAAGAAACCCAGAATCAGTCATTTATTTACTTAGGATTTTAATTTTGAAAACAATTTAAAACAGAAAGCAACTAAATGGCTCTGCATCTCAGAATAAAGTTTTAGTATATATCCTCCGTGCAGACAAGCAATTACAAATGTCTGCTCACACACTTGTTGTCCATTCTCGGAACAGCCTTGTGCGTGTAATAACCAAAATTATCCTCACATACCGCCGCTTTTCTGCCAAGTTCTTGTAGATCTCAGTTCCTATCATGGCCTCATCTTGTGGCTGGGCAAGTTCGTTAATCTCACTGTATTTCATTTTATTCAGTATAAAACTAGCATTATTATCCTGACATCATAGAGATCCTATAAGGATCAAATACGTAAAGATCTTAGCATCGTTCTTTGCTAAAATGTGCTTTAAAATACTAGTAAGTGCCACCAGCAGGGCTGCTGTGTAGGGATGGGTCCTTTTAGGGCTCTGGCTTTACCAGGTGGTAAAAGACCATGGCTTTGGCTACTGAGCTTAGCATGGCTTCCCCTGTTTAACTTTTCAACCACCTCCCACCATCCAACAGCTCACTTTCTAGTCCGCTTCTACACAAGAGGACACGGAAATTATTCCTGGGCTGAGATCCTTAGCTTGCTTTTATTCTGCTGGAAAATCTCTTGTCTCTAGGTCTGCAGATGGCGTCTCCTTCCTGTCACTGGATCACCTGGTGAGTCTCCCCTGGACCTCTCCATCACCTGGGAGGGCTCCACTGAGCATCACCTGGAAAGGCTCCCCTCTCCTCCTAAGGAGCAAACTAAGGGGAATCGCCTCCTTAGTCACTATCCCATTTCTCAGTTCCTTCATGGCGTCTTGCTCTGGTACCCAGAACTGTGTCTGGCACATGATGAAGTTACATTGTTACACACCTTTTGAAAGAATAGATGACTGTTCTCACCTAAGTCAACTTTTTCTTTTATTTCAAAACTCCACAGACATTTGTTCCTCTTGAAGAGCAGATGGCTTTATTCAGGTTAAATATTCTTCTGCTTGCCTTGAATCCAGTTTGTTTGTCTTCTTTCTGCTTCTCTCCAAACTCGAACACTCACTGGGGAAAATATCTGTTTTCTTGCTCTGCTTTCTGTTTCCAAGGAGTGCCAGAGCACAAGCTCCTTAAGCAAGCTACAAAGACAGGCATCTTATTCCTTCTGGCTTTGCTCTGTGCTCCATTTATGAGCTGACAAAATATGTCTGGCCACATGTTTATATCAGCAAATAAATGTGTCTGTGGAATGGAGATGTATCTGTACTAAATGAATTGGGAATGTCTGTTTGAACAGACAGAATTGTGGCTACATCTTTCTAGCTATTTCACAAGTTAGTATTTTAAAAATCAATGTCACCTTTCATATTTGTGTGTGTATTCAGACTATATCTCAGCCCATTTATCCAAAGAGCAAATAAAAATAAATATTGTTGATAAAAGTGGCTGTGCTTTTATTATTTTTTTCCCCAAACCATTTGGAAGTTTTTACTTTCCATGAGATTGGGTTCAGTTTATTTCCAAATAGGATTTGTTATACTTTGGTTTTTAGATGGAATTATCCTAAAGCTCTTTAACTATTTTCTAGAAATCACTTAATAGAAGTCAGAATAATACTAATGTGAGCTAAATTATAATGTTGCTTACAGTTAAATGTTATATTTGTGATAAGTGTATTTATATGATTTCCTTTATTTAAAAGAGAATTATTTTAATAAGTGAGGTAGTTATAATAATGGATTAACTGTAGTAAAGAATGAGTACTTCCCAGGTGGTGGTTTTGACAATCATTGATTGGAACCTACACCAGGTTTAGCATCGAGTCGGAGTTTAATAAATATTCGTTAAATGAATTATTATGAATCATTAGCATGTCATACAGTATTTAGCCTTCCTGAGAGCACAGAAACTTTCAGAAATATAAAAAGCAGTGCAATTTGCTGAATTGGGAAACTGTTACTCCTTTCACAGATTATCTTATTTTTCTGTCTTCATTTATAAAGTACTGACATCGGTTCTCAAGCTACTAAATTTTATCTTAGAGAAGAAACCAATAAAAAAGAAGAGCGAATGGTCTCTTCCGCACATGTCTGGAGAGCTCTTGATTTCAAATGCCAAGTGTACTTAGGTGAGTGGTGCTGATTTCACATACGGTTCTGTTTCTTTTCTTTTAAAAATATTGCGGCTTCAAAAAAGTTCTCAAACAAAACGATTAGAAAGCTCAGAAATTTAGACTAGGACAATAGTTAAGAAAATGCAGAAAGGGCACTGGTTGATTTTTAAAAACTATTTTAATACAAGATTAATAGCAATTTTCTATCCAAATCAGAAATGAAAAATCTTAACCCAAATAATATTCATTTGACAGTCACATAAAATTTTAGGTTTGATTGGTGCACACATTTGTCCTGCGTATATATTATGCATATGCACACAGAGACCTCACAAGGATGCCACCTTGAGGTGCCTTTTCATGGAAGTACCTCATTACAAGGCAAGGTCAACGATTCCAGTATCTGTTCCACTCTCACTGAGGTTCAAACGGCCCCATGCTAGCCTGAGTCCCGTGCTGTAGCAAACTGTGATAGAGCGAGGCTCCAAAATGCATAAAAATCAGTACTCTATTTGTAGAACTTGGCCTAA
The DNA here is from genome assembly GCF_009834535.1 of Camelus ferus. Classification (NCBI taxonomy): domain Eukaryota; kingdom Metazoa; phylum Chordata; class Mammalia; order Artiodactyla; family Camelidae; genus Camelus; species Camelus ferus. Next base: position 37,810,013 of record NC_045709.1, read on the forward strand.
AACTAAACACTGGCTAATGTCTCCACCGAGGAGGAACACATTGCAAATTTTTAAGTTATGGTCTCGTTCTTCTGTTAGCAAAGCTAAACTGCCCCCTTCCCCCCGCCCCTTTTTTTTAAAGCTAAAATTCAGATTGTTTAGTGACTGTAAGTAAATGGAAATGGGTTTGAATTTCTGCAAGTTTTGGATACATCCAAACTTGCCTTTGCTCACACTTCCACCTTTACTCGACCCACCTGATAATTAGCCTTGCAAAGAGAAGTAGTAAAAGAATCACAACTCAGGAATTTGCTAAGTTTTTAATTCCTCCTTGGGGACTTTAGTTGGTGTTCAGTGTGTAGCCAAAACATGTATGTAATGGCTAAAGAATTAAAGTAGGCTAATGTCTGCAGCAGGGAATATAAATTAAATATCAGGGTTCTGCGTCCAGTAATACTTCCAGTGTGTTTGATTTACCGAATGGTACTTTTATAATTACTACCACTTGTCAATGAATAATAGCGTTTTTCAGCATAGACAAAGCAGTGTTTGCTATCCCTCACGATTAAAGCAGGTAATACAAGATACTGATCTGGGTAAGTCACTGGAAGGGAGTCAGAGTGCTAGTGGTAATGGTGTTCTACGATGGCTCCAATCAAGGTCCCGACTTGACCTTCATTCAAATAAGAGAAGGTTGTCATGGCTGTCCTTCAATACAGAACCATAAGGTGGGGCTGTAACTCGTGAATTTGCAATCCATTCTTCTCTGCTAAAGACTTTAGCCTCTGTTCAGTTTTTGTTATAACACATACAAAGGATAATATACACCAATTACAGACGTGTATTTCCGTTAGAAAAATACATATTATAACTAAAGAACATGTAAATAGAGGCACTTCAATAAGCTAAGTGTTTGCAGTTATGAGTATCACCCGACAATTTCTAGCATCTGATTTCAGTGAGCCCGTTCCTCTCTACTCATAACAGAGGTGATGATGTGATTACAGAACTCAGGGGACAGCAAAGCAAGGGAGGGCAGGTCAGGAAGTAAAATGGAGCATCACTGCATCCCCTATCTCTATGCTAAAATGAGAGAAATTAATTTGAGGGGGAGGGAGAGAGTCCAAAGTCCTTACTGAAATGGGTTAACTAGATTCAACAAATTCCCTTAGGGCACAAAAAATTTTTCTTGTTAAATTAGTCTGAAAAATCTTGTGACGGCGTAGGATGATGATAAAAACCAGGAAGTACAATGGGAATGATACTTGGGCCACATCCATGCAGGTGACTAATACTGTGGCATCATTAACTGATAGCGCTCTCAGCTCTCTGCCTGGCTCACGCGGATCACTGTATCTCACCAGTACAAACAGCATTGATAATGAAGGTGCTGAAACCAAGGAAGCAGGCGTTTATATATTATCCGTGTGTTTAGAGTGTACAGAACATGGGTTCACATTCATTAATATAATGTGTATTCATCCACATGCACAAAACCTTTTTCTGGCGGGGGTGAAAGCACAGGGAAAACAAGGCATTCTGATCTAGTTCACAGAAAACAATGCGGAGATACTTTAAAAAGGAAAGACTTGGAGCTTAAAGCCATAAAAACAAGTTATGACTCAAATATTCCGGAAAATCGATGGATTTAATTTGTATTGCACCTTAATTATTGGAGAAAGACAATATGGATTTCTGAACATACAACAAAATGAAAAACACAAATGATTGGTCCTTCATAGAGATGTTTTATGTGTAATTGATGATAAGCAACTGAAGTTTGGCGGTGAAATGGATGGCTTTCTGAAAGTGTGTAATGCTGACTTAGACTAAGTGTTAATTTCATGAAGATTTAAATGAAAAGATGCCACAAAGTCTCTTAGAATCCTACATTTCATATTTCATTAGGCATACAATAGCAATAGATGCTTCTAAATACTTCCAGTTTTGCAAAGTGCTCAAATATACTTAACACTATTGTGCCGCATGTGTTCTACTTAAATGCGATGACTAAATCAATAACTAATTAGAATCTTGATGAGTACAGAGATCGAAAAATACCATTAACGTGTCATTACTGCCGATGGGTAAATTAACATGTGACTGGCATATCATGGTGTCTTGAAGCATTACTTTTTCCCAACCTCAGATGCATCATAAAAACCAAAAAACATATGGATAGCCAACTGTATTCATAAAGCCCCAGTTCGGTTTATTTTGCTTCTCTCTGTCAGGGGGAGCGTAATACCTGGCTTTGGCACACCTGGTGGATCAGTTAGGCTGTGGCTCTAAACTGACTTCTCGAATTAGGACATTTCTCCAAGTGCCAAGCAGGAATCCTAGGCTGAAGGCGTTGTACATGAAAGCAATGGTTTTGCGTGAATAACACATTCCTTCTGCATACAGTTTCCATGACTGGGAAAGTTCTGCACACCCATGGCCCTGCCCATGAGTTCAGTACAGTCTGGAGAACCCAGGACAAGCACGTTCATGCGAGAAGGGTGTGCCCTGGCAAACTTCTAATAAATGGACAGTTAGATACGTAAAAATTCTCTTTCTTGATTCTTGGTGCTCACAGATCATTGAGGAATCCCTTCTCTGAGCAGCACAAAACAAGAAGAGCTGGTTGACAAAACATTTTCGTTACAAAGGTGTGTCAACCCTGAGCTTGGAATTAAGAAGTTAAAATCTGTGATTTTTATATATATATAGATATAAAAATAGATGATCATACTAAGACTAAAAAAGTGAAAGAAATCTCCATGTCAATACTATATATATATTTTTTTTGTCTTGACTCTTTTTGTTGTGAGTTATTTTGCAAGAGAATGCCCTTGTGACGCAGAAACCAATTGACATAAAGCAAATAGGTCAAAAGGAAAACTCACTTATGGATCTAATTGCTTCTTGGTTCATTAAAAGAACTCTTCTTTGAGAACTGTAATGAGCATGGGGCAGAAACATCTAATTTACATCAAGCAAGCAATTGTATTGTTGAAGATTCTTTTCGTGTCAGATCCTCGAGGAGGATGAATTTGTGCAGGGGTCCACTAGTGAGTGGACATGAAGGGAAGAGCCTGTGCCAATTGGATACAGTGGACAGACATTAAGAGAATTAAGGAAAATGGGGCCATTACTGAAATTGACATTGGGCAGGGTGAGAGAGAGGTGCTGAGTCGTAGCAAATTTTGCTCTCCTATTAAAGATGGAATTCTAAATTTACATCAGTACCTCCAGATCAGTTTGGCATTGTGTGGTTAGCGTGCAAGACCTCCAAGACAACAGTGTATTTTCACTACACTAAAAAAATGTTCCAACTTTCTCCCAGGAGCATTTCATCAACCCGATTTGTCACAGAAGTGCTTACACTGGGAGTTGGCTGATAATGCCCAACTTAGAGCGTGAAAGCTCTTTTATTTTTCTCTCTTGTTCACTTCTTTGTTGAAAATGCAGTTGTCTTGGGGTTTGGCCTGATTTTGCAAGGAAAATTATTTTCTTCCTATTTTTTTTAAATGGGGGAAAAAAAAACTCACAACGTGAGATTCCTTTACTTCTGCAGCATAAAAGCAAATGAAAGTAAGAAAATCTCCTGGTACGAAAGATTTGAGTAAGAATTCTCTAGAATAAACAAGGTCCCCACAGATAGCTGAAGGAAGGAGAAAGCAGTCCAGTCTGGCACCCGGTACTCTTTGGGAAAACAAAAAGGGAGGCAGAGTGCAGTACTGCCCTCTTCTCATAGAAAACGGTAAGTTTTTGTGGCATGGTCCATCGTCCAAGAGTGTAAGAAAAGACGTGAGTTGGCCGGTCAAATAGCTAAAATTGCAGTTTCATCTGACCAAAAAAACCCAGGATTATCTGCACAGTCTCGGCAAGGCCAGGACAACGCAGACGAGAGAGCCTGAGAGCAGGGAGTGGCCCAGCTGGGATGCAGAAGAGTCCACTTCTCTCCGGTCGGGATCCACGGCGGGGGCCTCCGTAGTGACAAACTCAAACTCCGTAGGACACACGTCATCCATGCACCCACTGCCACTCCCCGAGCCGCTGGATTCATCGCCTGGTGTGGACAGATAGAAAAAGAGAGTTAGACCCCAGACCAGGAAAGAGCAGGGCACACAAGAGATCTGGGCATCTCCACATCTGAGGGCCCTGCACCCCACCCCACCCCACCTTGCCCGGTTAGATTTTAACGGGCAGGTCTGTGATGGGTGGACAGACTGTATCTAAATAGACACCTGAAACTCAGTGTTAATTGATGCCCAGAATTACATGACTGAAAAAGCACGTGAACCCTAGACCCAACGGGAGGCTATACCCACCATGCTGGAATCTGTAATGTATTTCTTCTTCTGGCCAATATTTAAGTTACTTTAAGAAATTTCATTCTTTGCTCTTTATGTACCTGAGGGTTATTGACCTCAGTGCATACCAGGCTTTTACAAAGGATTTTGAAAGGATATTTTTAAAGGAAAACAACTGAAGAGGAAAACCAACAATGCAAGCAGGAACTCAGAGGAGCAGCAGCACATAGCTGTGGAAGGCACCTGTTATTAATATTTTGGGCTACTTTTTCCATGGCTGTTCTCTTCCTAAGCACAAGGATGGATTCTGACTCAACCATTGGTTAACAAACCACGGCCTGCAGAACAGTGTAGCCTGCCGCTTGTTTTTGTATGGCCCATAATCCCAAGAATGGTTTTTTTACTTTCAAGTGATTAGGAGAAAAAAAAACAACAAATGAGGAATAATATTTTGTGATGTGTGAATGCTGTATCTCTGAAATCTAAACGCCAATGTCCATAGGTAAAGTTATATTGGAACACAGCCACACCCATTGTGTTATCTGAATTAACTCTGCATTCATGTATGGCAGTCTAGGCTGAACATACTTAATATCTGGCTCTTTACAGAAAAAGTTGCCTCTCTCTGCTTGAAACCAATGCCCAGGTGCCCACCTAGTATGCTATCTTAGCCTGGCATCTTCCCTGCACGCCCAGCATGCCTTCTGGGCCTGCTCGTTCCTTCATGCTTCTCAGACCTGGGCCCCAAATCAGTCTCCATCCATTACTAGCTACTTATCACCATTTGCAAGTCTATTATTTAATTGCTTGCTCTCTTGTTCCCTCCATGAGAATGTATACTTGTGGAGGGCAGACACTTTGTGTATATTGCTCATTTCTGTGTCCCCCATTGCCTTTAATGGTCCATGGTATACAGCTGGTGCATAATAAATACTTGTTGAATAATTAAATGTGCCTTGGGCAGTTTCTTCAACTTCTGTCAGTTTCCTCAACTCAAGAGATACTGACAATAACATTTACCTTGCTGAGGACACGTGAAAATCTGATAAAATGTGTGAGAGCATCAAACCCAATGTATGCAATGATGCCTGATGGAAAGAAATACGGTTCCTACAGCAAAGATGACCTAGATTTTAACCTGCCATCTTTTATTTACGCTAATTAGGACAAGCCAGTTAGCCTCGCTAAGCTCTGCATCCTCACCTGTAAAAATGAGAATAATCATACCTGTTTCACAGAACTGTTACGGGGTATAAGTGGGATAACGTTCCTGGGAGGGTTTAGGAAACTGTTAAGCCTGGTAAACGTCTGCTGTTTCCCCGTTTGCTCAATGATTCCACTCAATAGCCCTAAACGCCCCCTGGTGGCCCAGGGTGGTAATGCATTCTTTGAGTTGCTCCTTAAAGACTGGAGCCATCTTGGCTGCCAGATGCTATTTACCTAAAGCGGAGGAAATGCTGGGGCTCTTCCAATGTCCCACCCCTCCTTCCCGGAAAAAGCAAGGCTAAACTCAGCACAGTTCTTTTTTTTTTTTTTTTTTTTTTTTTTTAAATAGGACATCTAAATACCACATAAGATCACTTGACTACAATATACCACGTTCTTAACATTTTCTCTAATTTATCTTTAGTGACCTTTACAAGGGGAAAAAATGCCCATTAATTAAATTCAGAGATATCACAATTGCTAAGGGAATTGTTTTAAACACTGGTATTATGAACAAGAAGTAATATAACCTTTACAAAGATATTATTAAGGTGATTTAGAATATTAGAAATGTGGTAAGCAAATAATGGCAGGAGATTCTAGCTGAGAAAAATAATGGCCCCATCTCTTTCTGAAAAGGACTCACAAATGCAAGTATTTAAGGGGCAATTTTAAAAATGTCAAAAGCAGTAAGGGGAGATGACGGCTATAAGATGTGACAGTGGTTTATGTGACAGACATTATCCTACAATAGAAGGCCAAGTTCGGTGCTGGGATTAGAGCACAGTGGTGCTTGTAGGTGTTGCTAATTTTTAGTTTCTTTTTAGGGGAAATGGAGCAAGATCTCTTCTCAAGGACATTCCCTAAGCTTTGCAGATTGACAAGTATATAACCTCTTTAGGTCAGAGAGGAGAGGGAATGAAGGCCAACATCAACTAATTCTTATGTAGCTTGAACTATTTATTCCAATAGTCCTTCTCTAGAAAATAAAGCATTTTGTTAGATAAAGAAGACAGAAGGGATAAACTGGGAGGAGTGAGGCCAAGGAGTGAGCAGGGGAGAAGCAGAAAAGGCTAAAACTTTGTATAATTTTCTCTTTTGAAGAGGGAAGGAGAAGTTTGGTAAAGATGGTGGATGCTGAGAAATTTTACATCAAGTTTATTGGGTTGGCAATTATCCTGCACTTAGAAAATTAATCTTTGAGTTATTTAAAGTGGAATAGAGCTACAGTCATCAAGACAGCATGGTATTGGTATAAAAACAGGCATATAGACCAATGGAACAGAATAGAGAGCCCAGAAATGAACCCACAAACTTTTGGTCAACTCATCTTTGACAAAGGAGGCAAGAACATACAATGGAATAAAGACAGTCTCTTCAGCAAATGGTGTTGGGAAAACTGGACAGCTGCATGTAAATCAGTGAAACTAGAACACTCCCTTATACCATACACAAAAATAAACTCAGTATGGATCAAAGGCTTAAACATAAGACAAGATACAGTAAACCTCCTAGAAGAAAACATAGGCAAAACATTATCTGACATACATCTCAAAAATGTTCTCCTAGGGCAGTGTACCCAAGTGATAGAAATAAAAGTAAGAATAAACAAATGGGACCTAATTAAACTTACAAGCTTCTGCACAGCAAAAGAAACCATAAACAAAACAAAATGACAACCTACAGAATGGGAGAAAATTTTTGCAAAAGTTGAAACTGACAAAGGCTTGATCTCCAGAATATATAAGCAGCTCACACGATTTAATAAGAAAAAACCAAACAACCTAATCCAAAAATGGGCAGAAGACCTAAACAAGCAATTCTCCAAGGAAGAAATACAAATGATCAATAGGCACATGAAAAAATGCCCGATATCACTAATTATCAGAGAAATGCAAATCAAAACTACAATGAGGTATCACCTCACACCAGTCAGAATGGCCATCATTCAAAAGTCCACAAATGACAAATGCTGGAGAGGCTGTGGAGAAAAGGGAATCCTCCTACACTGGTGTTGGGAATGCAGGTTGGTGCAGCCGCTGTGGAAAACAGTATGGAGATTCCTCAAAACACTAGGAATAGACTTACCACATGACCCAGGAATCCCGCTCCTGGACATATATCCAGAAGGAACCCTACTTCAAAAAGACACCTGCACCCCGGTGTTCATAGCAGCACTATTTACAATAGCCAAGACATGGAAACAGCCTAAATGTCCATCGATAGATGACTGGATAAAGAAGAGGTGGTATATTTATACAATGGAATACTATTCAGCCATAAAAACGACAACATAACGCCATTTGCAGCAACATGGATGTTCCTGGAGAATGTCATTCTAAGTGAAGTAAGCCAGAAAGAGAAAGAGAAATACTATATGAGATTGCTCATATGTGGAATCTAAAAAAACCATAAGAACATAAATACAAAACAGAAACAGACTCATAGACATAGAATATAGAATACAAAGTTGTGGTTGCCAAGGGGGTGGCGGGTGGGAAGGGACAGACTAGGAGTTCAAAATATGCAGATACTGACAGGCATATGTAGAATAGATAAACAAGATTACACTGTACAGCACAGGGAAATATATACAAGATCTTGTGGTAGCTCACAGCAAAAAAGAATATGACGATGAATATACGTATGTTTATGTATAACTGAAAAATTGTGCTCTATACTGGAAATTGACACAACATTGTAAACTGACTATAACTCAATAAAAATGTTATTAAAAAATGGAAATAACTACTGAACATTTTCTGCAGGGGACAACTTGGTAGGATGATGGTTAAGTCTTAGATGACTTAATGTCTTCCATCTGTAACTTGTTTCTTTCTAGCTCATTAATTCAAGCACACAAGCACCATCTTTTGCTTCAGTGACCAAATTACAGAATCACTGGCAACTCTACATCTTATGTTCAAGAAATCTTTTCGAAGAAATCTCTCTATGAGAATATACATTTTTTAAAAAACTAAAACAACAAAACAAAAAACAACAAAACTTGCTTTTATCCTTATGCACCTAGAAACCACTTAGCCAAAACCCAAATATAGTTTCATTCCATGTGCCTTTAATAGTCTCTCAAATCACTTGTGAGATTTTGTGATCTTTAACAGAACAGTCATGTGTAATACTGCATCAGCATGTTACTATTTCTCTATTTCAGACACACATGTCAGTGGCTGGTGTGTGTGCACGACTGGAGAGAGAACTAATGCAGTTAGTTTCATGGCACACGAGATCGTATCTTAGCTCCTTGACACATGGCCTCCCTCATTTGCACCTCCCAACAATCCTTAATCAGGAATGCTTCCTATTCTATAGAAAAGGAACCTGAGGCTCAAGAAATAATCTATTTAAGCCTTCAGTTCATAAGCGATGAAACAGATCCCAGCCCCGCCTTGTCTGAGTGAGCGATCTGGAGAACATTCTGCTCTTGATGGTTGGGCGGAGGGACAGGGATTTGAGACAGAGACATAAATGCTGATGGGGAAAGGAGGCATGGGAAAACATTACTTTGCTGCTTTATCTTTAATGGATCGTTTGGCAGATGCAACTCAGTTTTAGCTTTGGTGGAGCTGAATGTCAGCCACTGAAACTATTCCTTAAGAGCACTTAGTATTTTAGTAGCATCCTAAGTTTTGTGGATCTGCGCTCTCCACCCAAAGGATTATAAAGAGCTTTGCAGATGGGGTAGGAATGACACAAGTGTTAAGGTACATATTGCTCTTGAAGGAAAATTTCGGTATAATCTTCTATAACTGGTTTCACTCTGGAGGTTACTGGTACTGGAAGAGGCTTTCTTACTCGTGTCCTGGAAGTTGACGTCATTGCCATTGTACGCATTCTTTAGTTTGTTGGTCATCACGCGGAGAGCCATGATCTGCTGTCTGATGAACGTGTCAGGCCGTGTGATGTCCACGTCTACCTCGGGGTTGTTGATCTGGTTGGTCAGCCCATCATTCATGATCTCAGGCAAGTATCTGCAGGGCAAAGAGGCAGAGAAGAGATTAGGGGGAGGTAAGAGGGACCTCGAACCCGGATTCTGCCACGCTGTCTCTAACAGTGAGCCGGAACATCGGCCAAAATGGGGCTTGGTTCCTGGAAAAAAGGCCAAACAGTGAAAACAAGGCATACATTTTCCCAGAGGAAGATATGGCTAAAATGTCTTCAGAGTAGTTTTTTAAAGGCACCGAATTCTTAGGTAGGCTTGCCTACAAATGAATACGCAACTGGGGACTTACAGAAATTATTACCTAAAACGAACTACTCTTTCTCCCTCCATCCCAAATGTTAGATACTTATGTCAAAGACTGGACAGCTTCCTCAGCTCTCCTGAGGATTTCGCTGGACTTGTGAACTACACGTGATCCCAGAGTGTCCCCTTGGATGTGGTTGGGCTTTCTCAACGGAGGAGGCCCCACCTCAGGTTTGAATCAGAAGAAACTTCTGGGTACCAAAATCCATCTTTGGAAAGTTGGAGGAGCAACCAGTGATCACTGAAATATTGAAGTGTTCATTAGGGTTTTTATTTGGCAATAGAATCTTGGGTCTAACTCATTACGGAATGAAAGAGCAAAATTAAAGATTCTTCAATTCTCCACCTTGTAGTGAAATGTCAAATTTATGTTACAATGTCAAAATGTCCAAATTGTCAGTCCTTCCAATGTCCACAGCCTCAGCAGCCCTTATACCAGTGGAGACGAAAGATCTCAGCAAAGCGCTTGGAGCACCTCTGATCATAAACTACAACTCACACTTTATGGCTCAACAACCAAACCCTTCTCCATCTTGTCTCTGCTTTCTTAGGCTGCAGTAACTCCCTTCAAGGGACCCTCCTTGCCTTATGGAATCTCCCTGGACCCATCTTATCCTTGCCATCAATACACTTTCCCATTTAAGTTCCAAATATTGTTGGAGACCCAGGTCAATCCTCACTTTCTCTTTAAGCAGTTTTCCAGCTTTGGGGGTCCTGCCCACTCTTATAGAGCTTCCAAGTTTGGCAGAGCAGTTCATGCACTGCACCAAAGTCATCTGCTGAGAGAGGAGGTTGGAGCTGAAATCCAGCCTGAGTGCACTTGCAGGGCACCATTCACTGAAAGGGGTGCCTTTTTCTTTCCTTTTTTTTTTTTTTGGTAGGAATCTTTTTATTTTAGGAAATTTCAATATACACCAAAGTAGAGACAATAGTATAATGAACCCTCCTGTACCCATCTGGGTGCCTTTTCTAATTCCTACAGAGGTGCTATATTTGTCTATATCCTGATAAGAAACAGATGGCACCCTCAAAGGAGCAATAAAGAGAGTTTAGAGAAGAGATATTTACAGAGGTGTGAACAGAGTTAAAGGAAACCAGCCAGGATGGCGAAGAAGCCTGGGGCTGGCAACAGCAGAAGGTCCAGAGAGGATGGAGCTATTATCAGAATGCACAAGAATGAAACCACGGAATGGGGCCACATGACCCTGCAACAGCCAAGCCAAGGTCCCTCAGGGAGGGAGCTGAGGTAATGATACCCCGATTCTCCAGTCCCTCCTTCTGATCTCTGGCTGCTGCCTCCCATTGGCTGAACCCAGCTGGAAGCCAGCAGGAAAGGATGTCCCAGTGATTTGATGATTTGGTTTGTAGAAGTTCTCCCTCAGGGCACAGACCAAGGTGGAGTGATGAAGTGTGGATTTCAAGGGGAGTCAGAACCTCCATCCCAGGCACCCAACAGGCTGGTGGCAGCCCTGCCTAATTGCTGTCATTACTATTCTTTTACTGCCTCTCCTAGTGTTGCTTGAAAGCCAAAAACAAACAAAAACAAAAAACAAAAAAAACCCCCAAAACCTTCCATTGCTCTTTTTTGTCCTTCCTGTTTGCATATTCTCGTACAATATACTCATGCTTAAAATTCTTCCCCTTCTTGCAGGTTATTTTCCGAGTTTCAGAAACCAAAGGCTCTATCCATCAGCCACCAAAAGAAGAAATAGAAACACACAAAGAAACTTTATAGGTAAGCCTTTTTTGCTGGTGTTGAAATCTCATGCATGATGTATTTGTGTATGAGCTGGTTTACCCACTTGAAATCAGAGGTCCCCTGAAGAAGCTCCATGTCTTCATCCACATCTTGAACAAAACCAGTGTCATGATGTTCACTATGTAATGAACAATAAAACTCACAGGGTGCATTGCAAATTCTTTTCCATAAAACTTCACAGTATGTACTGCCCTAAAAGTGTCCTACTTGAAATTTTTTAGAAAGGTCATGGAAATATATTTCTTTATTTTTGCAGTTGAGCATAATGTGTGTGCTGCCTTTTAATATATCTGGCATACCAGTAAAATCTTGTCAGATTCCGAGATGGTCTACCTGATGTATGTTCTAAAATATGACACTGGATTGACTGTTATTGACATTCAATTATATGTGCTGGGCTCCGTGAGCTCTACTTAATTGCTGAAGCTCACTGGAATAAACAATACAAGGCTGACACAGGAGCTCAGAGGGGCTGAAAATGCTGGCAGGTTCTGGTATTGCTCCTCGGCATTTTGAAAAACGGTTCCTGGAGCTGAACCTTCCCTGAGTCAGAGGAGGACTTTGCTGCTTTCAGATGCTGCGCGCACGGCAGGGCTGGCCAAGACTCATCCATCTGAGGCTGACTGAGATCGCTTACGTGGGGATGCTGCCCCGGGAGTCTGAGCGTGCAGGAACAACGGGAGACCCGGCAAAGAAACCCAGCCTCTTAACTGTGTCTGCTGATGCTCAGCCACTTAATGAAAAGAAGTCACAGCGTGCCCATGTCCTCAAGATCCTTTTCTCCTTTTGGTGTATTCAAAGGGTGACTTGAGAGACAATGTGGTAACTTAAACGGAAAAACACAGTTGAGAAAGAAAATGTCCATTTTGTCACTCCAGCGCTCCACCCTGAGGCCAAATCTGTGGATGCCCAGAGCGCAGCCTGAGGGGGCAGTGGATGCCCAGTTCAGCACCAGCCCTTTTCTTTGCTGCCCGAGTTGTTTGATCTCTTTACACGACGCTCATGTCCTGCAAAAGCAGACACATCTCTGAACCCATAATAGTCTTCCCTTTGTTAGATCTTGCATCAGCTCTTTGGCACGACAGCATTCTATTTTTGCACCATCATGGTTCCCATGTTCCCAGACTGGATGCACATTGACCTGGGGCAGGGACAACCCAGAAATGAGGACAAATTGGGGGTGGGGTTGTCACCTTTGGCCAATACCTCATGCTTGGTGTGGAAAGTGAGTGGCCTCTGTGAACACTCTAGTAGACCTTCCCCATTTTGGAAGAGCACGGGGAGGGACTAAATCTTGGGCAGTTCTGCAGAATACTTTTTCTTCCCATCTGCTATGGTCTACAGGTGTGTGTTCTCCCCAAACCCACATGTTGAAAACCTAATGCTGAAGGTGATAGTATTAGAAGGCGAGGCCTAGGGGGAGTGTCCCCATGATTGGGACTAGAGCTCTTATAAAAGAGGCCACACAGGGCTTCCTGGCCCCTTCTGCCATGTGAGGACACAGCGAGAAGCCTACAGCCCTCCTTTGACCATGCTGGCACCTTGAACTTGAATTTCCAGCCTCCAGAACTGTGAGAAATAAACTCCTGTTGCTTCTAAGCTACTCAGTCTGTGCCGTTCTGTTACACAGTCTGAACAGACTAAGACAACGTCTACCTTCATACAGTTGATGTAAGCGTCCTTGATTGCAGCCAACCTTTACAGCTGATTAGGTGAAAAAGTCCCATGGGAATTTGGGGGGTGCGCATACAGACAACGTTGTGGGTGGCTGCAGGCTCCGTCACTGGCAGAACTGACAGCCCCTGCCACATAAGAGACGTTAAACATGACTCACCCCCACCCCCCAAGTTTCCCCTGGCCAGCACGGTGCCTGCCATGGTTTAAAAATCACTCCTTTCCATCGAGTCAGTGCTTCTAGAAAGATCTGTTGATGTCTGAATGTGTTTGCTGGGGGGAGGGACGTGAACTTACCAGTGCTTAGTGTTTCTCATCACCACTCGTTACTGCTGGTAGTTGTTTTGGTGAAAAGAGGTGCGTAGTGAGGGAAAGGGACACACAGTTCACAAGATTTAATGGGATTTGAAGGTTAGTAACAGCCTCAGAAGTAAGGAACTTGTAAGGAAGGTTAGCCTGGGGGTGCCCAGTGGAGCTGGTGAGAGTCCAAATAGAAGCTGGAGGAAGGATGAGGAGAAATGGGGTCCCTAGGTGACAACGTGGGTTTATTTTCAGGTGCCTGACACCTCCTCGGACAGCTCCAGCCTCGAGGCGCACTTGGAAGAGGGCCGTGAAAACAGCTTCAATCCTGTTTGTTGCTACAAATGAGCTCCGTTCAATACGTATCTCTATAGCAGAGTCTAATTCAGCGCTCCAAAGGCACCCATCTCCAGTGGGCTGACGTGCTCAACTACTCTAAGAAGACAGAATATTCAGACAGGTCTGAAATGCCCCATCTGCAGTTCCAAAATTTGAGTCTCCAAACACTTACTAGCCGAACTTGATCTGATTATCATTTATTCCACTTAATGTGAATAGTAATATATTTTGCTGCAGAAACTTAGTGTGTTTGACTGTGAGCTGTAGCCCCCACTGGGCGTATGACATAATATATAGTATGTGCACTGGGATGTTTTCCTAAAATCAAAACAGTTCTGAAGTCTGAAACATGAGTAGTCCAAAGATATCAAACAAGGCATTGAGAACCTCGGGTACCCATACCCTTTTTCAAAAGCATTTGGAAAATATGTCAAATTTCACACTCATTAGGATGGATGTGAAAAAGAAAGAGAAAGAGAAAGAGAAAAAGAAAGGAAAAGGAAAAAGAAAACGAAAACCAGAAAATAACAAGTGTTGGTGAAGATGTGGAATGGAGTGCAAGTGCCTGGCATTAAGCCACTGACAGCCAAGGCAGCAGTTTTAAAAGGCATCCATCCCGAATGGACACCTTGCCCGCTGTACGGCGCAGCTGCTAGGACACACTTAGATAAGAAACTGGGCCTCACCCGTGAAGGTCGCCTTTCAGAACGGCCTGGGTAACCGCCATAGCGAGGGCTTGAGTGACTGGAATCTCCCTTCTGGCACTGTGTGCTTTCATGTAGCCAAGAAAGAATGAGTTCTTGAAACTACAGCACCCCACCCTTAGACCCTAATAAAGGCGGAGTCCCAGGCCATCCCTCTCTCGCTACCAGAGATCTCGCTGTGTGGCCATCAGGTGTGCCATGCACTCCTCTGTGGGTAATAAATCTCGTTCCTCAGGGTTCCCTGATGGCCTCTTACTGCAGTGCATCCTGTGATTTATGATCATAAGAACCGCAAAAGCCAACCCAGCCGCAAACGGGGGTCCTGGTGGAGGAAATGTCTGTGGAGCTTGCTATGAGTGATAAGTGACCCGGTCAGCACATCAGGCATTCCTAGCCCAGGGTGCCCTCCTCAGTAGGCTTGGGACCCCTGGAGCAGGGAGAAATTGGGACTCTTGTGCCTGGCTAGTGGGAATATAAAATGGGGCAGTGCAATGGAAAGCAGTATGGCAGTTCTACAAAAAAAGTGAAAAATAGAATTACCATATGATCCAGCAATTCCACTTCTGGCCACATAAAAGAACTGAAAGCAAGGGCTGGAACAGATGCTTGCACACCCGTGTCGACAGCAGCATTATTTACAATAGCCAGAAGGTGACTCCACCCAAGTGTCCACTGATGGATGAATGCGTTCACAAAATGTGGTCTATGCATGCAGTAATTCAGCCTTAAAAAGGGAGGAGATTCTGACCCATGCTAACATGGATGAATCTTAAAGACATTATGCTAAGTGAAATAAGCTGGACACACAGGGACAAATGCTATCTAATTTCACTTGTACAAGGTACCCGAAGTAATCAAGGGACAGAAAGTAGAATGCTGGTAGCCAGGTGCTGGCGGGAGGGAGGTGTGGGGAGTTACTGTTTAATGGGTGCAGAGTTTGGGTTTAGGAAGATGGAAATATTTGCAGGTGGATGGTGGTGATGGTTGCACAGCCATGTGAGTGTATTGGCTGTACAGTCACAAACGGTTAAAATGGAAATGTTACATCATGTCTATTTTGCCACGTAAAAAAAATAGTGATAAGTGAAATTCTTCAAGTAAATTCTTGAAGACTTGATCTGGAGGTACTTCAGTGAGGTATGTCACTGAGATACGGCTAGAGACACAGAGATTGAGCCAGGGCACCTGAGATCTCTCAGGGACCCAGCAGTGTGATCATGGGCAAGTCACTTAGCCACTGTATACTTATATATATATCCCTCATACAATTATTACTATATACGAATATATATAAATAAGTGAATAATACCTTATTTGTTTCACAAACTGTCATATTAAGTGAAGGTATATGGAGATGCTTGAAAAATATAATACACGATGGCCGTGCATTCCTATGAAAATTAAGTTGTTAACATGGGGCTCCCTCAAATGCCAAGCTCATTTCTTAGGAGGGCCGTCAGCAGCAAAAATGGGAGTTTTAAAGCCTGAATTCATGGACAGAAGAATGATTTGCAGTGGCCTCCCTCCAGCTGGAGACTGCTTGGCATGAAATGGTTTGGAACTCCTGGAGGACACACAGCTCATTGGTTGTGCCAGTGAACAGAAGCTGAATTCTCTGACTTGGCCTCTAAACTCATTGGCAGCAGCTGCCCAAACCAGCTTTTCTTGGTAGGACTGGAGTCAGCAAACTCCAGCACGGATGAAAAAGTAGACCCACGAGCCAGCTCTCAGGGCTGCTGAGGATGTCCTCAGGGTCCTTCTCTCCTGGAACAGTAGCTTTTGTGGGGTCTTCTCCCCCAAGGATTCCAGAGAAGGAAAGTGGGCTTCCAGCAACACCAGCTTGGACAGTTGCCAGTTCTCTTCCCAGACAGACTTCCCACTTTCCCGAGGTGTTTGCCTGGCTGGGTGCACATCACATAGTTCACAGTTCTTTCACATGCAGCTGGAGTGCTTTGGGACATATCCTGCCATCAGACTAAGACAATATTGTCCCTCCAGACCCACCAAGTCACCGTCATTGACAGACTCATCACTGTGCACCATTTCGTCCCTCCTCCAGCTGCTCAAACTTCTCCACTCACGACTCCCCTCTAGCTTCTTTGCTTAGTCGATACACTCCCGAGAGTGATGGATCTATTTTCAAGATTTTTCTATGATTCCTATTTCTTACAATTTATGGTATTTGCCTCCTGGTCTCAGGAAGGATTTCCCTGGGGGACACAGTTATTTCTGTGTGGGTCAGTTGCCATACAAGACAGCGGAGGCTCCCAGCAAAAGCTCTGACTCCAGTGGACTGGATTAATCCGTGTCCCTCAGCCGGCATCTTGATGACCTGCTAGGAAGCATCTTAAAGAGGGGTGGTGGCTAAACACTGGCTTACCAGGAGCAGAAAAACAAAGCTGTTTGGCCAATTTTATGGGTGAGAAGGAGGAGTCTGGAAATGACTGACTCAAGAAGCCCTGAAGACTCTGTGATAATGTATGTTCTCTCATGAAATCCACGTACTCCTGGGACTTGCCTCTGTGGGACTGGCTTCCGTTGTGCTCCTCCTGCCTCACCCCATTGTCCCCCATACTCTCCTTTTCAACTCCTCTGAGCTTAGACAAAGGGTCCCCAGGAGGGGAACACAATCCTCAAGGAACACACAGATGATGTAATTTGACATGGCTCCATCCTCAAAAGCGAGAGTCTGTCTCTATATGAACAGAAAGGTAAGAGGCAACGTGAACATCACGAGGGCTTTAATTTCCTTTCTGCTGCCGTGGGACGGAGTCCCAGCCTCTGTGCGCTATCCACATCAAGTCTGCTTTCCTTCTGAGCCTCTGCTTTCCTGCCTGCCATCGAATCACTCTCCAGCTCCTGTGCAGACAGCTCACTGCAGACACCAGCTGCCCAGAACGTCCTTCTTGGGGATGACGGGTGACTGTGGATGTCCTCCTGTGGGCCCTAGGTTCCCCCTGGGCCCTTTAGGGGGCCTAGATCTGGAACCCGCACCACGATTCTTGAACTGTTTTTCCCTCTGGCCTTCTAGATTATTATTGATTTTCCTCCCATCCTTCCTCGCTTTCTTTCAGTTTCTGTTTGCCTGAGTTAGGTCAGAGTGTTGCTGCGTCTTCTTTCATTGCTCCTAGGAAGTTGCTTAGGTATGTGAGAAGCGGGAGGAAGAGAAGTTACAGTTGCCAACTCACTTTCCTGCTGGTCACTGAAGATGCAGCCTAGGTTGCATTTCTTGGGTGACAGACACTGACCTGAATTCTTTATTCGCTATTCTGATAAAGTAGCATGCGGATTTCAGTACTGTCTGCTGTAGACTGGATGTTTGGGCCCCACCAAGACCCATATGTTGAAGCTCTAACCCTCCATGTGATGATGTCCGGAGGTGGGGCCTTGGGGAGGCAATTAGGTGTAGATGAAGTCGGGAAGGCGGAGCCCCAGGATGGGATTAGTGCTCTGATAGGAAGAAGAAGGGATCAGAGCCCTCTCTCTCTAACCTGTGAGGGCGCAGCAAGGAAGCGGCCACCTGCAAGCCAGGAGGGCTGGGAGGGTTTTCACTAGAACCCAGCCCTGCCAGCAAGCACCCTGATCTTGGACTTCTAGCCTCCAGGCTACAAGAAATCAATGTCTAAGTCCCCAGTCTACGGTAGTTTTGTTATCGCAGCCTGAGCTGAGACATTCATTGAATCCAGTACTGGCCAGGGATTCAAAGTGTCCATCCTTGGCCCATAAGGGCATCTCACTTGAGACCAGAGGTTTGTGCAGACAATGTCCTGTGTCCTGAAGGCTGTGCTGTGTTTCCAACGTAAATTCCCTCTTGATGCACTTGCGAGGCTTAAGCAATTCATTGCTGGGATGACTTGAACCTGGCCTGGGCTCCGGTTGTCCTGAGTGGGTGGCGTGACAGCTGGACCACGTGACCTCCTCAGCCCAGTTGCCGCTGTTGTCTTTCATAGAAGAAGAACCCCACAAAAACAAACATCAAGGGTATCCGTGGAGGCAAAGAGAAAACAGCAAATCGTAACACGGTCCCTGAGGCTTGTGTGTGAACTGAAAAAGGGAATATCTTACATGTTAATGGGAACTTAAAGTAGGGCTGCCAGATAAAACACAGGACTGCCAGTGAAGCCTGAATTTCAGATAAACAATGAATCCTTCTTTTTTTTTTTTTTTTTTTTTTTTTTTTTTAGTATAAGTGTGTTCCATTTGGTGTCTGCGGTTTTTATGTGCTAAATCCGGCAACTCTGCCTTAGAGCTTTGCTACTCAAAGTGCGGTCCCAGGACCAGCAAAGTCTGCAACCCCTGCAAGCTTGTTAGAAATGCAGCATCTCAGTCCCGCCCCAGACTTACTGAA
Organism: Camelus ferus; assembly: GCF_009834535.1. NCBI lineage: Eukaryota > Metazoa > Chordata > Mammalia > Artiodactyla > Camelidae > Camelus > Camelus ferus. The sequence continues at coordinate 37,828,884 of NC_045709.1, forward strand.
TCAGAATCTGCATTTTTAACAAGATCCCCCAGATTTTAGCCTGTGTGAGAAGCACTGCTTTAGAGCTTACAACCTGTTCTCTCTCTTCCTTCTACCTCACCTCCTGGTTCCAGACCCGCTCAGCTACTGAAACAGACTGAGATCTCCCAGAGATGGATGAAGGTGGGGGCAGGGCAGGAAGTGGGGTTCTCGTTCCAGGGGGGGCCATGGAGCACATATCCTTGACTGTTATCTCAGCACAGCAGATTTCACCCTGTCGTTGCCATAGCAACCGCATCTGGGTGTATCCTGTTCTGTTTCAAGTCATCATTAATTTCAGCAGGTGCTGTTCATTTAGTAAGTATTCATTTTAGCTATTTGGGGAAATACTATATCCTGGAGTAAAGGGACATACCCACTGTAGGAGTCCTTTTGGTTTCAGAAATGTTAACATGGGGACTAGACACGCTTCTGAATGAAGGGAGTGTGGTAAAGAGCTGTGGAGGCTCATTCAGAAAACAATCAGGAGAAACAGGCGTGATGGAGGACAAGCCCGATCAAATACAAAGCTAGGATAAAAGTGCTGCAGGACTGTGGCTGAGGGACTCAGACGGATAAAACACAAAGAGAGGGCGAAATGTCTGAGCTGTTGGTGGCCTCATGCCACAGGCTTGGGTTTAAAAACTCCAGACAGTGACCATCTCTGTCAGTGCTGATCAGCATCGCTGTTCCGTATCCATCGACATCTGTTAATAGGTTTTTTTTTTTTTTAAATAAGCTTCCCATTCTTTTATTTCACACGGATGAGAAGAATAACCTGTCTTTTTTTTTTTTTAATAAGCACTCCTAAACATTTAAGACAACCTATCATCTGAAAGCCCATACTTCAAAAATAGGGAAAAGATAGGTTATCTGCATTACAAACATGTTTCAACTTGCAGCATAGTTCAGTGGAATTTTTTAAAATGAAAATATCTCCTGTGTGTTCCTAGATCAATTAATATTTGGATGAGAAGAAAGCTTCAATTAAATTTAATTCAACAAGTCTTTATTGGTTATCTACTTATAATGCTATTAAATATAAAGTTGTAAGATTAGATTCCATTCCAGTGGAAGAATTAAAAAAAAAAATCCCCAAGAAATTGTAATTTTTCAATGGCAATATAATTTGAGTCACAAGTATTTGACAGACTTATCTTTTTAATAATATACTGTGTTAAATTCTGGAATATTCCTACAAATGACTTTACTGCATTACACTTGATGATTTCCCTCACTTGCATAAATCCTCCAATGGCTTCCCACGGACCCCGGGATAAAATTCCGATCTGGCCCCTGAGTACTGTGTGGTCCTTTCCTAACCGGCAGTCCATTAAGATGGTACTTGAAGTTCCAAAATCCACTGTCCTCTCTCCAGCCATTGTGCCTTTTCCGGTGTTGACAGACACCACTGCCGTCAAATAGTACTTGAGTCACAGAGCCTTGCAAGTGCCTGGGCCAAGGGAGGAGTGTTTAATAATATTGCTGATGGACTGAATGAACGAATGTAGATCCACTAAAGCTTGTACAGGGCTGAGAATCTGTTTCATTTGCTCTCCTAACCTGGGGAGGACAGTATTTAGCTGTCACTCTGTTTTAGAGGCAGGGCATTGAAGTGGAAAGAACCCTGGGCTAGGGTTTGGGAGATCTCAGCTTCCGCCTTTGCTCGTCAGCTGACGTTAGACTAATGGCTTACCCAGTCTGGGCTCCTGGCTGCACAGTGCGGAGCCGGGCTGAGCCAGGCCAGTCTCCTCCAGCTCTAGCCTCAGTGGTCTTTGTCTTCTCCACTCATTTTCCAGATGGAGTGTACTCCCTTCCCCAAGCCCTGCCCGAAGCCTTTCCTTATGTTTCCTTTTGTGAGAAATGGCCTATGCACCGTGTCCTGTAACTTGTGCAACAATGCATGGGAATGGAGTTCAAAACACAGCCTCCGTTGTAGCCAAAGCTGAAAGGTAAATGCAGATGGGCAACAGAGCCGCTCAAAAAATCAACCGCTTCATTCATTAGGCCATCTGGTCACCTTTTACAGTGCCTTTTTCTACCATCATCAGGAAAAGACACGTTAGAAGCTGTTAATTCACAGCTGAATTTGCTGGTCCAAGGTCCAAGGTCCAAGGTCCTAAAAGGCTGGACACTGATACATGACTAAACATTTTTGACGGGCGTGTTATTGAGACCTCAAATACACCTTTGTACCCTCCTGATTTGGACATTGATATTTGGGGGTACCTTGAAATGCTTATAGTTCTTTCTATAGCTGTTTTGTTTTCAACTTTCTAAGCTCTTTTCTAGTAGGGCTAATAATATCATTGCCAGTAGATGTTAAAAAATGCGACTCAGCAGTGTGAGAAGTTATACCCAGTGAGCACCTTCCTCGCACCCTGCCTTCTGCAGCTCCTTCTCAACTTGATATCCACGACTCTTCTCGTTTGCTTTTCATCACAGCTGCTTCATATGCTTGAAACCTCCCAAGAAGCCCCAGAACAGAGCCCCCTCTTAGCTTCTCCACCTGCTGGTTGATCCCCAAAGATTCCTTGAGTCCAGTTTACCAGCTGCTCTACCCACCTGCACCCTCGCTAAGGAGGGCCCCGGGCAGATTCCTCTCCTGGTGTCTGCCCTGTCTGTCGGCTCCAGCCAGTTCCCTCATCCAACTTCTCCACCCTATGAAAACTCAGGCCAAGCCCATTTCTGGGCTGAATCAAGAAAGTCAGAAATTCCATACCAAGTGCCAGCAGCACTGGGCAGCAGAGTGGCAGGATGAGGCACAGACATCTCTCATCAGGGGGTCCAGTGGGCCCTTCCAAGGCATGGGACCTATGAGATGCACTCCTGCTTGTCCATCATTTTCTTTTTCCCTTACCCTTTCAATGAGACTTGAATATTTTTTTTCCTCCAAGGGTGAAAAAAATTATAGTCAGATTTTCACTCCCTGTTTAACTTGTGATGGAAAAAATCCCAGTAAGCTGTACAAATGTAACTCGGATAAAAATAGTCCACTATCTTAAAGTCATTAAGTGAACATAAAAGCTCTTTGTGATCTCAGGATATCCGTAACCTGGCGTCTGTCACCATCGCTCCGTCCTCATCCAGAGGCGAGGCATTCAGAACAAGGATTCCACGCTTAATGGCACCTTGAGAGTAAGTGCTCCCAGGTGTCCATCAAACCTGTCACTCTGAACAGCTGTCGCTAAGTGACAACTTGTCCCTCCACCCTCCGTTGCTTTTTGCACACACAGGTCTGCAGAGCTGTGCCAGGAGAGCCTTCCAGGGCTGGATGTGCAATGCCCCATTCATAAGAACAGTGAGTCGCCCTCACCTGGCTTTGCTGTGCCCATTCCAACATTCCTCTTCGTTGGACGTGCCCGCTGTCACACTCTCGTCCTTGCAGATGGTGTAGGGCAACGCGGACCAGACCTTTTTAGAGAGCTTCAGTTTCTCTTTTATGTCTGTGACCTGATCAAGAAAGCAAGGAAAGACAGTGAACACTCTCCTCAGGCACTGCCCATTTCTACACAAGAATGCAATGCAGGTGAAGGTTAGGACTAGCACAAACTCTCCATCAGCTTTAAGAGAGACAGCATCCTGCAGGATTTTTTGCCCAGGAAAGCCTCACTTCCTCTTCCCTCAATCTCCTTCTAGCTTCCGGCAGAGAATCTCAGGTAACTGGCTCTTGGGTTTCCATCTTTTCTATCCTCCCATTCTTTGCATTTAAAACCTCATGAAGCATCTCAACTGACTTCGGGTCCCTCTTCAGCTGGGAGAAATAGGTGTTCCTTATTGCAAACACCCTAAATATATCCTTTAGAACTCATCTGTCAGGATGTCAGGTAAATGCACCTCAACAGTGCACGAAGAGATACAGAGCTTTCTCCAAAGATCTGCTTGTTTCTGCAAGAACTGCAGATTGTCACTAATTCAGCTGCTGGTAATCTCCACTCTTGACCGACTGACAAGCCCACACTCTTGGACCCTGAGCAGCAAACCAAACCCACTTAGAAATCTCTAGCAGCAGAGGGAGAAGAGTCTTTCCAGACACAGGTAAGTGCAAAATCCACAGCCGTGTGGACGGATAGCCTGGAGGAGCTTGGGACCAGCATCTTTCGTGTTTTCAGGTTCAGCACTAGCTTTTCATCTATGGGGAGGGTAGGGAGAGGGATTCAGTACCATTTTGGCTTCATAACTCGCATCTAGGTCCACACAGCAACAACTCTGATTTCTCATTCTGTCTACATGAACATTGGGAAAATCTATGGATGGTTGAAATGCATCTGTTACTCGTTGAATTATGTCCCCCCGCCACCCCATTCATATGCTGAAGCCCTCAGTACCTCCGAATATGACCTTATTTGGAGTTAATGTTTTTATAGAAGTAAGGAAGTTAAAATGAGGTCATTAGGGTGATCCCTTAATCCAACATGCCTGGGGTTCTTATGCAAAAGGGGAAATATGGATGCAGAGATATCCATAGAGGTAAGACAATGTGAGACACAGGAAGAAGACATTCATCTACAGGCCAAGGAAAGAAGCCTGGAAAAAAATCCTTCCCTCACAGTCTTCAGAAGCAACGAATCCTACCAACACCTCGCGTTTTGGACGTCTGGCCTGCAGAACAGGGAGACGATAGACTTTAAGCCACCCCGTCTGCGCTGTGGTACCTTGTCTCAACAGCTCTGCAAACCGACGCAGCATCCTAGAAGTGAGAACCACTAGACACGTGTGATCTGTAGCCTTTGGAAAGAAAGCATTCTGTGTTTACCGTGGATGAAGTATAGATTTAAGAAAAAAAACTCCAAAGGTCTTTTGTCAGGTTTAAGAGTAAACACAAAGAAATAAAAGTGCTCTGACATTTCATGTTGTCCCTAGTCATATTTCTCGGTAGTTCCAGAATTGTACAGCCCTTGTTCATCTGTGATTCTGGTGATGACAGAGATTTCAGTCCTGGGAAATGTCTGTTCACCAACCAAGTTCTGAAGATGACCAGAAAGTGGAATCTGAGAGCCTGGTATATATCCTTGAATGGTGTGATGTTACTTTTGTTTCAGAACGTTAAAAAAAAAAAAAATCCACCAGTAAATGGCATTCCCAGGAGCAGCTGACACACAGCAGATGTTTAGGTAGCTTGAACACTACGCGCTCCGATTTCCCCAGTCACGCTGACTTTGGTCCACAGGCTGCCCCCCGGCTCTCCTTCCAGCCAACCTGACTGGCTACGGGGCTGCGAGGACGCCAGGCCTTCTCTGCTCACCACTCCTGGTACAGGTACTCATGCATGTTGTTACTGTTTTTTTATTTTTTCATTCTAAAGATATGTGGCCATTTCTATCCAGCCATAGAGGGATGGACATTCTCTGTTCAACAATTATCCAAAAAACCTTCAACCTTCCCCCACCCCATCAAGTACCAACAAATAAATGTTAAAAGCAAGATGGAAAAATCACCATTCTGCAACCATCATAGTAGTAACTGACCTCAGTAAATGTCATCCATAGACACTGTTATGGGTTGAATTGATTCCCCCCAAAAGATGCTGGAGTCTTACCCACTGGGACCTTTGAATGTGACCTTATTTGGAAATAGAGTCTTTGCAGATGATCAAGTTAAAATGGGGTCATTAGGGTGAGCTCTGATCCAGCATGACTTTGTCCTTATAGAAAGGGGAAACTAGGACACAGAGACAGACACGCACGGGGAGAAGACCATGTGAAGATGAAGGCAGAAACTGAGGTGATGTGTCTACAAGCCAAGGAAACCCCAACCACATGAAGCCAGGGGAGAGGCCTGAGACAGCATCTCCCTCACAGCCTCAGGAGGAAGCAGCCCTGCTGGCACCTTGAACTCCAGACTGTGAGAAATTACATTTCTGTTGTTGTAAGTCTCCCAGCTGGTGGCTACGCAGCCCTGGCAAACCAGTACAGGTGCAAAAAATACTGGGCCAAAATGTGATGGGGAATAGGATATTTACACAATCTCGAAGCATCCCCCACACGCGACTCATTACAAAAGGAAACCTGGTCATTTTACACACAGTGCAGAAGCTTGGCGGCCCCCACCTCAGCCAGGGGATGAGTAATGGGACAGGTTGATTTCGGGTGCCTTCTGATGTGATGTGACAAGGAGACATCACTTCTGTAGCTAAAATTCACAACCTGAATCCAACTGTAAGGACACAGTAGACAAACCCAAACTGAGGGACGTTCTACAAAACGACTGGTCGGTATTCCTCAAAAACGTCCTTCATGAAAGACAAACACGAGCTGGAGTTCTAGATGAAAGAGAGTAAGAGACATGGGCCCAAATACAGGGGGCACTTCTGGATTGGGCGCTAGATCAGAAAAATAATTGTCATAAATGACATCATTGAGATAGTTGGCAAAATTTGAATACTGACTCTATATTAGATCATAATATTATTTCAGTGTTAAAATTCCTGAATATGAACTCATACTGTGGTAACACAGGAGAATGTCATGAGCTTAAGAGATACACACTGGAGTGTATAGAGTTAAAGACTTACGATTTCCACAACTTCTTCTAGCACGGTTCAGGAATAATCAGAATCATATTGAACAACAACACATAGATGTAGAGAGAAAGAGAGTGAGAAAGCAAATGTGGGACATTTTTAATAATTGGTGAATCTAGATGGAGGTATAAAAATTTTCCAAAAGTGCAATTTTTCAGTAAGTTTGAATTTTCTTTCAAAATAAAACATGTCTAAGATGAAATCCCTCACAGTTGTTCGGCAGGGTGCCACATTGGGGTCCCTTCACTTCTCATCTGGAATCCCCCCCTTAGGCCACTCATGGTCACTGTTCTCAAACACAGACCCCAGAGGAAGAAACAGGTATCAGATGTTCAGGACTAGTTCAGGGAATAATCAGCAGCTTCAGGACAGAAATACTGTAAGCTTTATTCTGTCTCATAAGAATACGTCAAGAACAAGTGTGCCCTTTCCTGCTTATTTCATGCTGAAATCTCACCTTGATGCTGTGGGAATCTGAACCAAATATATATATTTTGAGACACAAAGAAAGAATAAAATTGCATGATCTCCCATAGGTATCTCCTTTTATAATGTTTGCCAAATTTAACAGTGTAGGTCAGGTGGCTCGTTTTTTTTAAAAAAAAAAATCAAACTCAAGCATTATTTCTCTCAAGGTGCATTCCCTGGCTTCTGAGTAGGCTTGGCTTGAACTTTCCGTGTTCCACAGGGCCCTGTTCATGATTCTGAACACCGATCACTCCGACCTCTTATAATTGGCTGACTTTTCTGATTCTCGCTAAGACCACATGATTTTTGATGGCAGGGACTGGGTTCTAATTGGTCTCTATCCTCAGTGCTTAGAAAGAGTCAAGTGGCCAACCATCCCCATTTTACCTGCGACATAGGGGGATCTAGGACACTGAATTTTCAGCATGAAAACTGAGATGAGTTAGTCCTGGGCAAACTGAGATGAGTTGGTCACATATGTTTCAGCACACAGTACGTGCTCAATAAATGTTGATTGAGAAAATGGTTTCATTGCTCCGGTCTGTTACAGAGTCACAGACAACACGGCTAACACAAAAGAGCTGAGGTCACACAGTGTGAGCTCTCATCTCAGAGGGGCCAGGAGGAGTTGTGGGTCCTCCTGGGAGTTGTATCTGGCTTAGCGAGGAGTGTGGGTCCTCTCAGACCATTCGTCTCAGCATACTTTGTAATCAGGTCGTGTTCACGCTGGCATTTCAGACGCCAGGCATTCCCACTGTGCAACTGAAGGTGGAAACAGCAAAAGAGCAGTGAGAGATGTAAATGCTGTTTTAACATTCTGCACGAAAACATGGTCCAATTCTCTTCCAGACTGGGGTGGAGAAGCAGACAGCTGAAAAACATGGACACTATTAGCCACTGGAGGGGAATATGCCTTTGGTTTGAAAGAATAGCTGAATGATTGCAGTTTGTTTTTTAGTATCAACAAAGTTTTTCAATTCTCACATCGTTTGGAAATTTTTTTTTCATTTTCTTTTCTTTTTCTTTTTGAATAATGTAACTTACTTTGCCATAGCTCCAGATCTGAGTTGTTTTTTTCCCCCTGGAAACTGAAGTACACACAACAGTGTACTAAGCTTCATGTTAGCAAGTGCTCTTGGTAGAAATATATTACTGAGAATGAGAGTGAGCCTTCCTTCATTAATAACACAGACCTGATGGGAACAAAGAACTGAGATCAAACGTGGAATTGACAATTTCGTGTCCCTGCTTCCCCAAAGAGCAATTCTAGGACAAATGAACACTCTCCGATGCTTGCAAATTCCACTTACCACGTGTCCAGTGTCATATTAGGAATAGTGTACTGTTAGTAATACCTGTGTACTAAATATTTTTCATCTATGCTGTTGACAGATTGTGAAAGTTAAACAGTTTCTGTTGTCCCATAGGAATCTGACCCAAATGTATACTGCTGGGATCCATAGGAAAACCCAACCCCTCTTACAGAACTTATCTGGACTTGGTTCTGATTTCTGACAATTTCAATTACTGGCTTCAGTAAAGGCAGACACCCTTCATTTAAAATCTGTCAAGGGTCCTGAATACTTAACCATAGCAAGACAGTGATACCATTTTCATACCCACCCTACAGAATTGGACAAATACACCAGAGAGGGAGGTAGCGGATAAGGGGGAGGGACTGCTGAAAGCAAGGAGATTGGCAAAGACAAAGAGCAGAAAGGACTGTCCAAGCACTGTTGTCTGACAACTGCACTTAAGAATCCCTCTTGCCCCAAATACTTAACCTGAATCTTATCAACCTTCCGCCTTAACAACTTAACAACAGGAAATGTTGGGGAGAGAGGTATAAACTAAATAACACCGTAAATAAATGATCAGACATATCCAGTGCGTGGTATAGTATATAAGACACCTGCCTTTACTCTTCAAAAGAGGAGGGGAAAAAAGAAAAGAAGACTGCTGTTAAAAAAAAAAAAAACTAAACAAACAAAAAACCACACACACAAAAACCAAAACCAAAACTCTAGCAGGATAACGACCAAATGCTATGTGAAGACTTTAGCTGAATCCTGGATTTTGAGGTGGGTACGAAGCCATAAGAGAGAGACTTGCGATAATTGGGAAATTTTGAATATAAAGTAGAGTAGATGATATTACTGAATTACGGTTAATGTTGAGCGTAGTCATGGTATTGTGGCCGTGTAGGAGACTGTCCTTGCTTTTAGAAGATTCATGAAAAGATATTCAGTGATGAAGTGTTATTTTGTCTTTTACTTATTTGAAAATAGCAAAAAAGTCAGCCATCAATGAATCTACACAAGGGATATATAGATGTTAATTTTATCATTTTCCAACCATTTCATTATCGTTTGAAAAAGTTAAAAATAATGAAAAGCTGTAAAAAGAAATAAGACTTTATTGTCAGGGCACACGGTGCTCCCCTGCTGCCTTCAGCCTAGGGCAGTAATTGATTCGAAACGATTGTGGGGTAACTGGGAGCTTTCACTGAGCTAAGGCACTTACATTCAATCTTCACAATTCTATCCGGGCTGAAGTATCATCTCCCGCTTACAACTGGGAAATGGGCTTCAGCGAGGTGAAAAAAAGTGGCCACACATCTAGTAAGTGGGAGAGGTGAGATTCACGTTCAAATGCAGACTTCGGAATTGTTACCCTTAACCGCTAGGAGTAACAGGGAGGTTGCCTCCCGCCATGGTCTCCAATGTGTGTGTGTTGGGTTGATGGTGGGGGTGCTGTGTACCTCCTTGGGGGTGTGCAAATGATTCAGTGTGATTCAAGACAAAAACATTAGAACTTCTATTTTGATTTTTTAAGTATAAAAATATAAGGGGAATTGAGACTTCCTAATATGTCATCTATTTACATACCGATATGTCTTCAATCAGTCCATATGGTGTAGCCGCTTCTCAATTATCCATGGAAAGAGTAAGACCCCACATTGGGAAAAGGCTCTCCCTTTATTAGCTTGCTCCGGGGGCACTGAAATCTATCACAGTTCATATATACTAGTTAAATGCATTTATGGATGAAATTTTGTAGTTATAACTAACTCATTAAATGGATCAGTGACTTAAAATGACTTTTGTAAAGAAACTTTGGATTGCTTTCTTATCACACAATGGAAGTGCACGTGAACAACGATAAAAGGGCAGGAGTGCTACTTCCCCCACTGCTGACATATCTGCAACATTGCAAAGTACAAATAAAATACAGGGTCTTTATTTTACCTCATTCTTCAGAAGTTTCTACGTTTTGGCACAGATTTCACAAGGTACAGAATACATTAGTTTAGCAGCACTTGTGTATAATTTATGCATAAACAGTTATAAATATGCTGGGTGTCTATGACTCTGACTTTTTTGCTGATAGAGATGTGAGATCAAAAAAAAAAACAAAAAACAAAAAACAAACAAACAAACAAAAAACCCAAAACTGGAGCTCCGCCAGTCTCTAGCACAGGGACTGACACAATATATTTTGGGTCAGTGACTTAGCAAGCAAAAACATTCAATGAAATCAGTTTAATGAAACAGGGAAGTGTAATATAATTTAGAAAAAGTTCCAAGACATTGGTTAAATAAGAAAAAAGGCTTTTGTTGCTAGCATTTATCCATTAAATGCTTCCTCTATGCCTTCTCTTCGTCAGGTTTTGTGCTACACCCTGGGGGTACAAATTTAGCTAGTACAAGTCATTGCTCTTGACAGGCTCCAAGCACCCCTGGCTGGAGGGGCATAAACAGACGCGGAGCAAGCAGGGAAGTCACGGGTAAGCAAAGGGCTATGGGAGCGCTGACATCAATTTGTCTGGAGAGTTCCTTTCTGGGGGAAACCATATTCCCTCCCGAGCAAATAAGGCTTTGCTGATATCTGCTTTCTGGTGGCTGCTGAACTCTGCCACGAGGACTATTAGGAAGCTGGATAATCAGTCATTTCTATCCAGAGGGAGTAAAAGCGAAAAATCTATCAGGTCCTCCCAAGTTTTCGCCTCCAACAGCAGACTAATTTTATCCATGCACAAGCCATCAGTTTTAGCCGCCACTCTGGCCTTCAGCTCCTCGTTTTGTTAAGAAGTGTCTGTGCTTTCCTGACACCCTGGGAGTATCGGCTCCACAGCGGAGATTTGGAAAGCAGTGCTGTGCATGTCCTGAGTGTTTAAGAAATATATGTCGAACGAATAAATGCATGAACGGCATTGTCAATGATCTGCTAAGGGAAGTAAGATTTCAAAAATGATCGATTATCTGCCAGCTACTGCCTTCTGGACTTTCCCTGGGAGAGTAGGGAAGACATGGGCAAATTCAGTCAGGTCCTCTGAAAAAAAGTGCTTTCCCCTGAACTGATAACCCCCCGAGTGAGGTGGGGGAATCTCTGATGAGCTCTTGAATCCTCCAGTTAGGATTCTAGTCATCTGTCATCTCGAGTGTCATTCCAGGTGTAATTTACACAGGTAAGATGGAAGAGCCTTGGAGATCTCAAAGGCAATCTGGGCTTGGGGGAAAACCCTGAGAATTTAACTAAAAATGGAATGAATTCCATCTTAAACAGCCTTTACAATCTTTACAGAGACATACGGTCTCCAGTACCTTCCCCTTGGTTTCCTAAGCGAGTGACTTGTTAAATTTTGACTGGGAGTGTTTGAACTTTGTTGTTAGCTTTGGTTCTGTGTGGCTTCTTTGATGGGGCTTATTTGATCTCTTCCGAGAGACCGTGCTCATGGTTGCCTGTCTGCTACCCGAGGCGCATCTACCCTGGACCTGTTATTTCCTCTGGATCTTCCCTGCCAAGGGTGAGGAGTGAACTGGGAGAAAGCCCCTGCTGCCCTCCCTCCATCATGCCTGGACCAGAATTCATGTCGCTGGGCACCTGCTGCGGGCATCTGGCCGGATGCCCTACCTGCTCATGACTTCACAAAGATTCCAATGTGCCTGTTTTATCTGCATGGAAACCTAATGCAACCGGATGTAAATAATATATACCATATCTAGAAAAAAGATGGTTAATATTTAAAGGGCTATACACTAAATAATACATACTGAGGGAAAAAAAACAATGTGAATATTTTATAGGCTGAAGGTCATTTGTTAGCTTTGGGAGACAATCTGTTGAAAGAAACAAAGGCAGCCTCATTTTTGCCTCATGGACATTTTTGTCTCAAGGCCACTTTGGTCAAGCGAAGGGAAATCCATGACACACGATACCATCTTTGCAACCTGAGAGTTTAATAATCCTGTTTCAGAGACGATGACCTCATCCAGCTTCACTCTAGGGAATAATAATCTTTTCTTAAAGCACCACGTCATTCAATTCACAGTGTCAACCTGCGTTAGATTTCAAGTCGTGCCTCCACCTTCAGTGATCAAACAACGGTCAGACAACGAGTGTACCTGTTCACAACTTCGCACACTCACTTGAAAACACACCCAGACAGTCTGGAGCAGAGTGTTTAAAGTTCCGAAGTCTCAGAGGAAACACTGATTTTTCTGATGTGGGCAAATATCTGTGAATATAATCTGCTTAATGTTCTTGAGGAAGTAGGGGTTTCTGATGCCACTTAGTTCAATGAGGAGCCCGAAGACCCCACGACACGTTAATCTACTTGCTCGATTTACGCTGAAGCTTGAACCCAAGCCCATTCTCCTGGTACGGCTTTTAGCAACTTAGTCACTAAAACATCAGTTTTCCATTCATTCTGAGTTTGTGAGACTCTTTGGCATTATTTTTCCGGCCTCAGATGGTCCCTGTCTGTTGTGTGATGTTTCAGTAGGGTCTGGAATTCTTGGAGAAATCACTGGTCACACGTGTTCTTTCGGGAAGCTTCTAAATAGGTCTTGGGGGTGACAGCAGGGTCCTGTTCCATGCGATTTATCAGTAAACCCAAAGCAGACACAACACGGCTACCCAGCACTCTGCTGAGCGCTCGAGTCACCAGGCGATGCAAAACCAGCCTCGCGCTCTGGGCTTTCTCAGACGTTCCCCGGGAATTCAGCAACACGCTCTACTCTGTTCTTCTGTGACATATCCTCCCCACTGTGGCGCAGAACTTTTCCCATTTCCCCCCAAGGAGACAAACGCACACACATTTGGTAGGAAAAACTAAGACGGATACAAAAACCTGCTGGAAGTGAGAGAATCGTTTGAAGGTTTAAAAAGGCAATGTTTAGTTTTGTCCAGTTTCTCAGGGGATTGGGAACTGGATGAAAAATCTGGAGTTTGCACCATCGCCTCTGGCTTCAGGTTTGGAGTTTCTTGGCTACGTGATGACCCTGTATCAAGGACATGACCCTGAAAAGACAGATGAGATTCTTTTCTGGCAAAACATTGGTCCTCAAAGTGAAATAAATAAGGGAGACATTTTCTTCATATGCCGTTGAGGTCAAAAAAATTTTCTTTGGCAGAAGATTTTGAGAAAATGATAGCAAAGCTTCAGATCCTCCTGTCTATTATACCTAATGTTCCGATTGTGCCTCCATCTTACATTTTAGGCAAAAAAAGGGAGTAAGCACTCTCCACATCCTTGAGCGATGGCACAGTTTGACACTGAACTAACGTTGACCCCAATAGTGGAAAGAAAAAGACAAGAGGACATTTGGTCCATGGAAATGCAGGTGAAATCAAAGTATTACTTTGCACAGTGGGTACTAAAATTGTGGCACAGCATGCTTCTTAAGACTGAAAATATAACTAACTTCAAGGAATGGTTTTTTCCATGAATCATGGAAACTAGAGACTCAGCAGAGCTCCCGAGGTCCAATGCTTCCAGAGCGTTCTTGATAGATTCTCACCTAGAATCCATTAAACATCTCCAATGACAGGCATCCATGCTAACGTGAAGAGGACTTGGGATCTGCTGCCCGACCTAGAGCAAGTCACTTCCCCTCTCTGAGCAGTTCTGGGGGTCTTCATGGACAAGGCTTGACCACAAAGCAGAAGTCTGTTCTTGCTTCTGCTCCAGTGATTGGCGTTGAGATGGAGACCCCAGCGTTCCCTCTTGCTTTGCTTTATTCCTTTGCAGTCGATAGCTAGCTTCACCTGCCAAGGGTGGATTCTGTTTTTCTCTGCCCATCACCCGGTAAAGCCTCCTTTTGATTCATTTCTGACCTTAGGTCCATCCAACCTTCGCTCTCTCGCTCTCTTCTCCGGGCTTTTGAGACCAGCTCTGTCTTCCTTGAGACCTTTGGTCTCTAACATTTCTGGGGCATTATTTTGGCTGCAGAGGTGCAAACACCCCCAAGGAGCTTTCCTTGATCTAGAGCCTGAATTATGACAAGTGCTGATTCTAAGTTAGATTAATAGACATGCGGTCTTCATAATTGCTGGATAGAAACATCTCAGACGCATGCCCAAAAGAAGAGAAAGAATTCAAGATTTCTAGCAGTTACATCAGGCATGCTGAAGCCGTCTGGGTATTTAAAAACTGACCTCTACTCCCAACACCATCTCTTCTGTCACTATGGAGTGAAAACTTTGGAAGTTTTTTGTGGCTTGAAAAGCAGACTTCCCTCACTTTCCCTCCATGACAATAAGATGACAGTGCTTGCATAGACTAATCCTTTTGTGTAGGACTAATCGGGAAATTAGCTCTCATTCAGGAAACTGCCAGAAAAAGCGCATCGATTAAATAGCCCAATTTCACGAAAGTGAAAAATGTTCGATGTTCTGAACATCTAGTCTTGCTGGAAAAAATTGACTTCTTTGCCAACTATTACTTCAAATGTGCAGTCCCTCCATAGGGTCTTTGACAACACTCAGAAAATCCAGACGGAGTCTAATACTACCTGTGATTGCAACAATGTGGTGGCTCGTAACTGCTTGAAGTTACTCTTAAAATGCTCAGTTTTCATCTTCAGGGAATGAAATCCAGGACATTAACAAGTATGTCTGCTAAGTTAAAAAGGGGGGGAGGGGGCATGGCAAAGCATTATGCTTCAAGTTGCGACATTCCCGAACATTTTAAGGTCCGCCATTTAATTCTGAACGTTTGGAGCTGTATTCTTCCACGCCAAAGCTGAGAAGCAGATGTGCATTCTGGTCTCTTTCTCTGAAGCCGCTACAGATATCTGGAGCTTGGGGAATGAGGAACACCCTGTTGCTCCCGTGAGACCGCGTAATTGAGCAGGGCCTTCTTAAGTAAGATATGACACACGTGATTCCATCCAACAGTAAGAGGAACCACGAAGGCATGTGCACTTTGGAAAGGTGATTTAGGTGCAGTGCAGAACAAAAATGAGCAAGCCGTAGGTCAAAATCAGATTCATCTAAAAATTCTGAAGCCGTTTCTGGTAGAAACGGGTTGCCCTAAATCTCTTACGGAATAGGTAACAAAAAACATTTAAATTGCTCTGGAGGCAGGTGTGATTTGATTTATCCTTAACTATGTAGACTTGTACTGTGGTGCACAAAAAATGCTATTTCTTCATCTGTTGCATGATATTTATGATATAATGTAATGTTCTGCCTTTTCTTTCAGGGATTTAATTGAGAATTGGTTTAAGTTTAATTGTCAGTGATTTTGGCCTAAGGGAGTTTGAGGAAGAAGAGAATGAGATACTAACAAATGCACCCAAGAACGGAAACCCCGGGACCCGAGGATGTCGATGAACTTGAACTCAAACGTGTAGTCTACACACTGGGAAGAGAAGGGCACGATTTAGTGGATAATTCCTTCCGTGGGCCTCAACATCAACATCCCTTCCCTAGGCTCCTCCTTTGACCCCAAGATCACTCAGGACCTCCCTGCTATGCGCTCACAGAGACGCGCCTGGTTTTCCTGTCATAAAGAAGTCCCCATCGTTGTGACTGTGAGTCCCAGGCCGTAGGTGGTACAGGGGCAGGGCCTCTGTGCTTGGTGTTCAGCACATCCTAGGAGATGGGTGCCCCATCGGGCACAATGCCTGGTTTATAGTTGTGGTCAATAGATAGCAAATGAATAGATAAATGAATGAATACATGAAGGAGAGTAGGCAGAGGGCAAATCTAAATTCTGAGTCTCCAAATTAAATTGTAAATGAAATTTGAACTCCAGGTGCCCTTACTTGCCAAAAAAATGAACTATTGCCATTGGGAGGGGTGTCTGTCTTATAAACTTCCCTATTTTATGGAGAAATGGTTGCTCAGGGTCTACATATGGGTACTCAGTTCAATTAAACACACACACACACACACACACACATCTGTTTAGTCTGCAATGTACTGAGCACAGAGAGATATATATGAGATGGTCCTGCCTTCAAGGAACTTACTACCCAGTGGGGGAAAGATTCTTACACAAAAATAAATGTAATAAGCGACTCATACGCTTAAGGGCTGGAGGGCAAGAGAAGTTAAATTCAACCTTTTTCTATTGAGGAGGAGGTGGCATCAAGGGAGGCTTCAGGGAAGAGGTGGCATCTGAACTGGGCCTTAAAGGATGAATAGCATCCTGTAGGTGGAAGAGTTGGGAAGATCTCTTTTTGGCAGAGGGACCCTGAGTGGCAGAAGCTCATAGATAGGAAGCCTCTTCAATAAGGGAGAGAAGTGGAAATTCCTGGAGAATCTCTACATAGAGCCATGTTTGCTTTATCCGTGACTTTGGCAAAGTTGCATCACTTCCCTACAAATTGGTTTCAAAATGGGGAAAATAGTGCCCATCCCCTAACTATCGTCTTAAAGACTTAATAAAGTTTAGTAAGTTAATATAGTAGGAGGGCACTTGGAGCTAAAAGTTCTTAATGAGGAGAACATCACCATGGGGACAGATGGCGCAGGGTGACGAAAGTGCATTCTTTCTTGGAAATCAAGTTCTTACTCCTGGGAGGTAAATTACCTTTTCCTGGGAGCCATCTGGTTACCTTAAAGATCCAATTTACCCCATAGGGTACCAATGAAGGGTGCCATTTACTCTCCTTGTGATTAGACTCCAGTGACTTGACCTTCACCTTTACATCTTAACCATCCGATAACTTGAACAGATTCTCTTGGTTTCCTACAAGTAGCAAAGATGTCAGAAATCCTCTTTTTTTAGCTCCAGTGGGAGAGGAATAATCTTGGAAAGTGGCAGAATGACCATTCTTGGCATGGAAACAATGAGAATCTAAAGCAGCAACATCCAACAGAAATACAACGTGAGCCACAAATGTAATTTAAACTTTTCTAGACACCATGTTGAAAAAAAGGAAAGCGAAGTTAATTTGGGGACTATATCCAGTTTAAGTCAACATATCCAAAATATTATTGTTTCAATCTATAGTGAATAGGAAAAAAACCTTAATGAGATATTTTACATTCTTTTTTGTACTAAGTCTTGAAAATCTGGTGTGTATTTTACAATACAACCTGTCTCAGGCCAGGCTGCAGGTGTCTTCAGTGCTCAGTGGCCAGGTGTGGCCGTTGGCTGCCATATTGAGAACACAAGCCTAAGTTCCTTCCTGGGCCAGGGATGTGGGAGGAGCTGAGTTGTTTGAATGAGTCGAAGGCAGACAATCAGCTAAACACTAGAGTCCTCAGTGTGTCCTGAATTCTTTGGGTAGGTTGCACTTTGGGTAGGTTGCAATCAGTAGAACTCATTTTCATTCCTTTTCTTTGGTACCGTTTTCCTGCCCTCTGCTGCTTCCTCCTGATCAATTGCCCAAAGTGATCAATTGCCAAAATGCCCTAAATTGAAGTTACGTAACACCTGAAGTCTGGCTGGGATCCAGCCTATCCCAAGAATTGCTTCCGTTTGTGTTAAGTGGGAACATGTTGCATTCAGTTTTGTGACATCTGCTGGTATTTTGCCTACGTGACGGATGATTTTTGGCTTACATTTGTTAACTTCTGTGGAAGGATAACAATCATCCTGAAAAGTATACAAATCATATACGTATGAACAGCTTGACGAATTTCCATCCAGTGAAGTATACAAATCATGTACATATGAACAGTTTGATGAACAGTTTGAAGATAATCATGTAACAAGCCACCAGATATGTGGCAGGTTTTAAAAGGGAAAATATCTTAAAAGCTTGCTTGGACACCATTCTTTTCACAAGACTCAACCTCTTGAAAATTAATTGCCTTAAGTCATTGATATACAGGGATTACAGGTTGCCGAAGAACAGAGTTTCTTACTGATTTACTATAATTTTGAGATTATAAATTGCATATAGGCTCTGGGCATGTGCATGTATTTTAAAGACCAAAAGCTGTCAAAAAGTTGATAGAAAAGAAATTAAGTTCAAGGCAGCCAGATAACATGCGGCTTCAAAAAGGTCCAGCCAAACCTGTGGGTGTTTAGAGACCGCCTTTCGCCACGGCCACCAGATGGCAGTGTTGTCCAATCTTTCGGCCCCTCCCGACACTTCCCGCCGTCTCTTTCCCAGAGAGTAAAATTGTAGATTGTTCCACTGCATATAAAACTGACAACCATGTTATTTTAAACTAGAAACTGACAGGCTGTTATTTTAATGAGGTCTGCCAGAGCCAAGGTTAACCAAAGCTTTATTTCCCTACAAAATGTTAAGGCCATAGTTCTAAAAGGGGGATGTGAAATTTTACTTTATTGATAACTTTCCCTGGCGGTACAAGTTTTAAGATATTTTTTTGACAAGTAAAGCTACATGACAAATAGAGACATGTGTTTATATGTATAGTCAAATTCTTCACTAAAATTGGTTCAAATTTTGCCCAATAGGTCCTTTTGCTCTAAGTTACATTCAGAAAAAAAAAAAAAGAAAGAAAAAAATCTTTTTCTACAGTTACCTGTTTCTGCCTATTTGGAAGCAAAAGCATGTATTTTTAGCATTTTGACTTTCTAGCTTAATGAGTCAAGGGAAAACTTAAAGCTATTTTAATCTCATTAACATTCCAAAATGAAATCAGGTATAGTATTTGATTCTTTATTTCTGTGAAAAAAGCTTAGATCGAGAACAATAAAACTTAGAAAGAATTTTCTTTTACCAGTAGGTACTTCTACAATGTGTGATGGCTAATGGCATTATCATTTATTTCCTTTGTTTCAGATGCCTTTTTATGTTGATCAAGAAAGTATTTAAAGTCAGTTGCTACTTAGCAACCACCTTTTCTCAAGTGATTTTGCTAATATTTTTGGTACCTCTTTAACCTGCTCCAGAAAATAATTTTTAACAATTAACAAATCTTAACAGATCCTGCAAATACTCGGTCCAGCTCTACATTCACAGAATTTACTTGAATGAACGCTTCCATCAGCGACTCTTGTGATTGGCCGAAGGCTCGTCCACAAAGAGACAAATCCGGGAAGAGCCTTGATTTTTGAAAGTGGGCCTCGAATAAGTAAATTCATGTTCAGTTGCTATTCATGGGTGGCAGTGTCAATTCTGCTTATAAACACTTAAAGCAAACCTACTATGCAGACAGACAAGGCTTGTAAAACCCGGTAAGAAACTGTCGGTGTCTTCAGGAGCAGCTATACCATTGGTGGAAGGCAGTGCAAAGCGTGAATGGCAGGGGTGGGGGGGTTTCTTGTTAAAAAAAAGCTATGAAGAATTTCCATGTGGCCGCCACAGAGCATTAAAGCAAGCATGGGCCCTTCTCAATGTTGGCCCCGTACAGCTGCCCAGGCCGTACACCCAGAAAGCTGGCCCTGCTGGGCCTCAAGAAGCCGCAGGTTAGTGGGGGTTCACTGAGCTATACAACCAGGAGAGGAGACAGACGCTGCCCTGTAACCCTGGTAACAGCAGTGACGGCTACCACACCTGGGGACGCCCAGCCATAAGGTCCATGTTCCCTCTAATGCACTAATGCACACAGATGTTGAATTAGTTATTGGTGCCTTCGCTTTACAGACTGAGAACTACAGCTCTGTTGTGCCCTTTTCATTCGGGGAGATGTCACGAAGGGCTTGTATGTGGTGGACACCACATTAAAGCCATCACTCACCCTCATTCTTGAATCCTTCCAACCCCACTTACACGATGGGGACACTGAGGCTGTATGGGGTTAAATCACTGGGCCTTGTCACTCTGTACAAGTAGCAGGGCCTGATTCTAAACCTTGACAGCTGGGCCCCAGACCCTCCCATTACAACAGAACTGGCCAGCTGGCACGTTTTAACACTTTCTGAAATCAGTGTGTCCTGGTGGTAGGTCTCCTTCATTAAAAAAAAAAAAAAAAAATTGGCAAATATATTTGGGGAGGGGATGGCACAGTGCTCTGGAGACCTTGGTACTCCCTCCAAATTTTTGGCCCATGCTAATTTTCTAGACCTTCTCCAACACCTTTGTGTTTCCAGCTGCCTCCCAATTTCCCAGTTATCAACCTTTTCTAACACCACTATGGTTTGAGTGGCCCTGTAAGTAATTTTCCAGGCCTTTTCTAACAATGTCCATGGTTAGAGCAACCTTCTAGACAAATATAAGCCTCCATATTTTTCAGTCTAACATTTTAAGTCAATCCAACCTCACCTAGAAGGTTCAAGGAACCAAATGTTGTTTGCCCAGTTACTCGTCTGGTGACGAACAGAGGTGGGTTGTACTGTCCTTGACTGCATGTGTCTGTCTGTCTATCTAACCAAACTATCAGCAGAAGTAATTTCCAGGTGGTGTTAAGAACATCTGAGATGTATGACACCATATAATCTAGGCCATTTTTCAAACATGCAAGTGTGGAAAAAAAGAGAAATTTCTAGAAACTCCTCTTGGCTTTGAAATGGGAAAAGAGTTCCCATCTGGATTTTTTGATTCATAAAACTGCATGGGCCAGCTCATCCCTGGGTTTCCATGACAAAGGGGAAATTCTCTCCAGGCGAGGCTGCACACAGAGGTTGGAACTCCAGCCCTACATGCTTAATGGACTGTGTCTAACAAAACTGCACTAGAAGTCCTCTCCTTGAGCTGATTTCTCTTATGAAATGGAAAGTAGTAAAGAAAGCAAAAATGTCACCCCCTCCGCCACAGGAATCCACAGGGGACTCGAAGGAGCTTTGCCTTTTCTGTTACACCAGCCTGGGGAATAGGTTGAGAAGAAGCCAGATGGTAAATCTGATTCAACCAAATCCAAAGCTCTCGGAGGAATCACCTTTTTATTGCAGATGAGTATAAAAACAGTCCTGGTCGAGGAAACGCCGGGGGCTGTCTGTTAATAGATTTGGTCACTTCGCAGTGGTACTCAGAGAATAACCTTCATCTCTTCGAAAAATTATCTCAGCCCAAGGAGCCCTGAATGTAAATAATTACAATGCTAACTGTGTGGAGGTAGCCTCGATCCTGGGTTGCACTTCCGTGCTTCTTTGAAGAGTTCTGTTTTGTCCCTGGTGCTGGGGGTGTCACGAGCCAGTGTCACTCAGGCTCCTGACGCTGCAGTGGGAGGTCTTTTGCTAACAGGGAGCCATCTTGACCTCTCAAGCGTTTTTTTTTCCCCTGAATTAATAAGCATAAGATCCGCCAATTTGATTTTTGTTATTTGTCTCATTAGGAACTATTTCTGACTTTCTCTCCTATCCATCAGTCCCAGATTCTGACATGCTCCATTCTCTCCATTCTTTTTACTACAATAAAGGGAAAATTAGATAGCCTTTTGAAAATAGTTTTCATTTCGTTACTTCTTCAAATTATTTTCTACGTGGAAAACGAACTGTCTTCTTCCAGTCAAATGAAATGTCTCTTACAGACATTTTAATGTGTTTTTTCATAGACTGTATTAAAAATACATTTTCAAGGTATTTATTTATTTATTTTGAGTAGGTAGGGTTTTTCAAGGGTTTCCCTAAAGGACAAGTGAAAGCGGGGGGCTTTTTATGTCAGTTAGTTATAAGTGAGATGGGTTACTAAGTTCCCCCTTCTCCATTATTTATACCGTTAGGAGGAAAGCCCACACTTGAGAGGAGCTAGGACTTACGCCTGGAGCTTGACTTCACTCCTGTTTGTCTGAAGAGGTGACTGAGGAGCTGAGAAGCCTCTTCACTTTTGCGTGACAGGTTTTTTTTTTAAAGTAATCTTTCCTGAAGACAGAGTCATAAGAAACAGGCTTCCCTAAGACTTGATTCAAAAGGGAATTTTAGGAAAATATAACGAATAGCCTGGGAAATTAGGAGAACTCCCCAGTCATCTTTAAAAAGGAAAAGAGCTTTTCCTTGATCAAAACTGGGCCTGGCATTCGTGGTCCTGGGGTCACCTGGACCCGGGTGCTTGTGTTCAAAGTGCTGTGAGCACACACTCAGCCACTCAGGCCACGGCCTGGGAACCTGGATTTCTAACAAGTCTCCTCCCAGCCCCCAGCTGATGCTGAGGCAGTAGGAAAGCAGAAAAAAGAAACCCAAGCATGAAGGAGCAGACTCCATGACGTCTCCAGGGCACGTTTAGCCGCCTGACTTTAACTCTGCTTTCTTTCTCTGAAAGATCTTCTAATTTTCAGATTAGACCTAGCTTTTTACTTCTACCTTTTCACTTCTCCTGAGACTGTAAGTCAGAGTTTAACAGCTCTTATTGCAGTGACTGAAAATAGATGTATTTCTTTATCCTTTTATCAGCTCATTTGATTTTTTGAATCTGTAGTACTGCTGCCACACCTTAATTCCTGGTCCTTCCTCTTAAAGAGCGATGCGCTGTGTTACCGCACATGTCCGTGCGTTCGGCCAACAAACGTTCGCATGTTAAGGACCTTCTTTGCGTGAGGTGCTGAATCAGGCACTGGGGCTACACAGATAAAAAGGACAGTGTTCCCTGCTTTTCAGCAGTTTTTTCTTCTGGGAAGATCTAGACATCAAAACAAACAATAATGCAATGTGACGTTGGTGTTGACAGAGTTGGGTGGAGAGAGAGAGAAGCCTGCATGCAGGGGGGTTGGTTGTGGGTGTTCTGCAGAGCAGAAACCGGGGACCTAAAGTTGATTAACCCAAGAGCAAATGGAGGAAGGTAAGAGCACATAAACTACAGCCAATGGAGGAGGGTGGCCAAATCAGGATCAATGAAAACAGGCACAGTGGTGGTACCCAAGGGCGGTGACCACTTAACCAGAGAACCAGTGGGTCTGCAGAGGAAGGTCCCAGAAGTGGGGGCGGCACGTGCAGGTCTGAGCGTGTAGAGTGGGTGGGGAGTACTGCAGGGGTCTCTAATGACAGGACAGCTCACGTGTGTGTTCTTACTACGTCATGGTACCTCCAGGTAGATCGCTGCTCCCAGAGGGTGGATGTTACCGGAGAAGACATATCAGATGGCAGTGGGGTACAGAGAGGGGGATGTGGGCCTGCTAGATGCCCTGGGGTTATCAGAGGGGTTCCTATGGGGCTCCTGCAGCTGGACCATGAAGAATGGTAGGATGGGGCAGGCGGAGCCTCCCAGTCAGAGGCAACAACTCCATGTTCAAAGGCTCATGAGGACCAAGCCCACTCAGGCTTTGGAAGGTTGCTGGGTAGGACTGGAAGATAAAGGACATACTGTGCAGAAGCAGGATTTGGGGCCAGAGAAGTGGGCAGGAACCAGAAGCTCCTACAGGGTCTTACTGTGGGAGCAGTCTAGCCCTGATTCTGGAGGACCAGTTCGACAGGTAGAAAGGCAAAGATGGGTGCAGGTGTGGCACTGGGAACACCCAGCTGGCATGGGTGGTGGTGGGGGCCGATGACAAGGGACAGCTGGGTGGTAGATTGTTTATGCCTGTGATGGCTCTTTCTTTCTTTCTTTCTTTCTTTCTTTCCTTTTTTGTTGGATATATTTTTTCTTTTTTTTTAAATCAAAGTATAGTTAATTCACAATGTTGTTCTACTTTCTGCTGTATGTATTCTTTTTCTTATTCTTTTCAATTATATATTATTATAAGCTACTGAATATAGTTCCCTGTACTATATATACAGTAGGACCATCATTTATCTATTCTGTGTATAGTAGTTTGTATCTGCTAATCCCAGACTCCTAATTTATCTCTACCCAACTTCCCCATAAGTTTGTTTTCTGTATCTGTGAGTCTGTTTCTGTTTTGTAAATAAGTTCATTTGTGTCATTTTTTAAAGATTCCACATATAAGTGGTATCATATTATATTTGTCTTTCTCTGTCTGACTTATTTCCCTTAATATAATCTCTAGGTCCGTCCATGTTGCTGCAAATGGCATTATTTAACTCTTTTTGATGGCTGAGTAGTATTCCATTGTATAAATATACCATGTCTTTTTTATCCAGTCATCTGTTGATAGGCATTTAGGTTGTTTCCATGTCTTGGCTATTGCAAATCGTGCTGCTAGGAACATTGGGGTGTGTGTATCTTTTTGAATTAGAGTTTTCTTCAGATATGTGCCCAGGAGTGGGACTGTGGAACCCCACAACACATCTTCCACTCTGTTTAGACCCTGCTGCTGGCAGAGCCCCTTTCCCTCTCCCTGTGCTCCCTGCCAGCTCAAACCTCTGCCCGTGCTAGTCCCAGGAAGTAACTTTCCCTGCCGGGAGAGACTTCTCGTCCTCTCTGTCTATCCAAAAGTGCTTCATCATTTAAGGCAGTGACCATGCAGATAAAGAAAAAGAGAAGGGGGCTGAGTTCACCCATCCATCCATCCATCCATCCATGCATTCATTGAACATCTACTACATTCCCAGCACTGTCCTAGGTACAAGGGATGAAGCTATGAACAAAAAAAAAAGACAAAAATTCCTTCCTTTATGGAGCCTACATTTTCACTAAAGGATTCCACCAATAAACAGATAAACCAGTGACATAAATAATACATTAGGCAGAGGTAAGTGCTAAGAAGAAAAATAAAGTGGGGAAGGGGGTTGGAGGTCTGCATGGAGGTGGGTGAGGAGTTAGTCATGGAATTTAGATATGATACTCATGGAAGTCTTGAGTAGGAGGTAGCTGATAATGTAAGGAGGTAATTTCTGTTCTTTTGAAAGACACATGAGCATTAATATTAATGGCATAGAAATTCTTCATTTTCACAAGAGATACTCTTTCACATTTCAAGACAAATGTGAATCTCTCTTGGATCATCTTTCCTTTTTCCCCTTTGGGTACTACATGGATGGAGAAGTATTTCTCTTCCAGAAGACAGCAATGGTACCTGCATGGAAATAAAAAGTAATTGACAGCTGGTTTTGGTTGGAGAGACAGCTGAGCAGGTGAAATATGGGGCAAAGTGGGGAGACAGCACTCCAGGAAAAGGAGGAGCCAGGTATCAAGCCATGTGGACGTGGGGGCCTGGAGAAGCTGATTTTGTTTTACCACAGTAATGTATAGATTTGAACCTGGAATCTCTTGATTTTTAAATTCTCTATCCACTGCCTTCCTTTTCATCACTATCATCACCATCGTCATCATCATCTCTGTGCGGGCTGAATGGAGCACATCGGTATTGCTGGATTTACCTTGAGGGATGACAATTTATAATCTCTGCTTTACAGCTCAGTTCAAGAGCAGTCTGAGCCCTGAAGCCTGTGGGATGATGCCAATTCATTCCGCTTTCTACTTCCTTTACACTTTGTGCTCGTTTACTTATTTATTCATTCAGCACTTGCCCTGAACTTCCTGAGTAGCAGGCACCGTGCTAGGGGACAGATTAAAATACACCTTCCAGAATCTTTCGCTAAGTTCTTTTGCTATTATTTGTGCTGCTCGTAGAACTGGAGCATTTTGGAGCTGGAAGACACCCTCAGGAGTCACATTTATTTTGATCATCCTATCACACAAATGAGCACTTTATTTTATCAGTGTCTCGTGCATTTGGTTCGTTTATTGTTTCATTTGGTGATGCATTGCCTCTATCAACATCCTTATGCCCCTGGTAAAGAACAGTGTCTTCTATATTTCCGTACCTTTTTGGCAGTTAGCTGAGTGTTGAACACATGGTAGATGCTCAATAAAGATTTTTTTCAGTTGACTGTTGGATTATGGAGAGAGCTTCACAATTTTAAAATAAGATCTTACATTAAGACTGATAGGAAGTCTGTCAGAATTTGCTCATTCCTTAGAGGGCAAAAATTTGAACAGATGATCTTGTAAGGGAACGAACAGGCTTTTGAATATGCTATTCTGTAAAAGATGCCTCAGAAGCTGAGCATCTGGGAGAGAAAATGTTTCTTGTTATGATGTTGTAGGAAACCATTACACCGTCTTTAAAAAGCACAGTGGCCATGGGTACACGTTAATTTGCTTTTCATACACGTTATTTATGACCACAGTGTTTGGACAATTAAGAAGCAAAGAAAGTGTATTTTTTGCTCTTAGAGGTAAGCATTCTTTCTTCAGGACCATGGGATCACTTACGTGAACTACATAAAGGTCTTTCTTGAAGAGTACCCAAGCTGACATCTTGGTTACCTCTCTCTCCACACTATTTTAACTCCTGAAGCAAAAAATGGCAGAGTTAAAGCTTTGGTGCCACAATTTAGTAAATACTAATTAACAGTCCAGTAAATTTAATTAGCTCTGTCAGGTAACTGGCTGAATTTTCAGCCTTAGAAGCTTTCCAGAATTTGAATTTTCAATACATGTGATTACTATTCCAATTCAAAGGGATAAGTGCTAGTTTGCAGAATCTGAAATAGCGCCATTTAAAGAGGAATATATATGTTCCCTGCACGCGCCTTTCACTCCCTTTCTTTTTTTTCAGGGAAGTGTTAATTAGCAGAGAGGCCTACTTACACTGAACAAACAGACTTTCTGCTGACCTAGATCTGGATTGTTTTCTTTTATTTTCTACCCCCTAATCTCCAGACGAGGTGCAGCAACTCATTTTCATAAGGGTCCGGGGATGAGGGAGGATAAAGGAATCTCACGTTACATCAAACACTCATGATTTGATAAACATTAAATTCCCCCCAAATTAGGTTTTGGATTAAATGATTAAAAAAAAGGTTTCCAGGAAATGAGTGCGAAGAAAGTTGCACTTGGCTTGCTTACCGGTGGCTGCTGAGCTTAAATGCCACACACAGTAAGTTTATGCCTGTTGCTGGGTTGTTCTGCAGGAAAAGGGTCACACTTTGCGATGGAAGGTGACTCAGAGACGCAAATCTGTGTCTCCCCTCTTTTCCTTGCAGGTAACTTGCATCCACGTCCTTTTCTCCCCGTCTCACCAAGCAAGGAAGGGGAGCCTTCCCTGATCCAGATGTTACTACGGACTATCCCTGCCTTCCTGCCGCAGAGACCACCCCTGTCCCTCAGGAGCGGCAAACTGACTCAAGATCGAGTGACAAGAACTTTCGTTCCCTCAGCCAAGAGCCCCACAGCCTTGCAGGGACAGAGCAGATTCGTCCAGGGCCGAACACACTCCGGGAGCCATTTTGGGCATTTCTAGACATTCATAAGTTTGATGCCTCGGTGGCTTAGCACCGGGAAGACTTCCAAGCCGTGGAACAGTGAAGCTACAATTCCTTACTGGTCCATCCTGGGCTTGAGGGCTGTGTCAGTTGGGTCTTGGAAAGAAACAGAAGTGCAGCTCAACTTGGGTGATTTAAAGGTGGGTCCGTAAGGGACTTGACAGAGTGGTGGACGACCATAAACATGGTGCAGAAGCCAAGGTCTGTGCCAGTGGGACAGGGTTACCACCATCAGGTGTGAGGGGAGGGAAGGAGCTGCGGGAAAGGCCAGCTGAGCGGAACAGGGACCTTGAGTGGGGGCGCCTAGCCAGGCTGCGGAAACCGCACTGGGAAGAAGCCCCGGGACTGGGTGTGGGGGCTCGCTTTCCTCCGGACCACCCCCCACCGGCCAAGCCAGACGGAAGCCTGCAGGCAAGGGAGCCCGTGGAAGCAGCGCACGTCATCGGAGAAGCAGGCGGGGACGAGGGGAGAGCGGGTCTGCAAGGACACGGAGACGACGCCCTGCCGGCCGTGCTGTAGGGCTTCAGGGGGCGGGGCCGAGGGGGCGGGGCCGCCCCACCCCGCCCCACCCCGCCCCCCGCAGTGAGGGCCGTTCCCGCCCGCTCCGTGCGCAGCAGGTTGCCCTCCTGCTCCGCTGTCCACACCCAGCCCCGCGAGGCTCAGGCGGTCCGGCCACCCGGGGGGCCTGCGCTCGGGCCGCCGTCCCCGCGCCTCACTCACTGCTCTGTGCACGCGGCGAGGGCGCGCCCTGTCAGCCAGGGGCTGGGGCGGATGTGGGCGAGCAGCGCCCAGGGCCCCTCACCGCTTCATCAGGACCCTGGTGTCCTGCCTCTTTGTTCGTTTCCTTCCCTCTCCCTTCCTTACCCTTCGCTCTCTATCTCGAAGCCTTCCTGATGCGTGTGGTTTAAGTACCAGTCCGCCCGTGCCTGCTCGAAATCGTCTGGAACATTCCTGAGACACCCACCGCGGACTCCGACCCGTGCGGGAGTTTCACGAGGATGTGCTACCGGGGTCCGGTTCCCTTCAGTAACAGCCTCTTTCTGTTTCATGTCTAGTCAATTTGTTTAAATCCAAGGCGGAGTGAGGGTGGTGGGTCAGGGGCACAGAAGGGAGACCAGATCCATGATGCAGACACAGATTTGCGTTCCTTCAGAGCCGCCGGCGATGTGGCAGATATTCCCTCTCAAGGCGAAGGATGATTACTATTCAGCTGAGCTGATGGGGAAAGGAAGTGGGTTCCTCTGGGAGGGATGTGGTGAGTGAGCCTGAGGTGCAATCACAGCCTCTGATGTGTCGTCTCCTCTCTCTGGAGCCTTCCATTATTCACAAAGGCTCTGGTGCAACAGGAAACCAGTCTATTTGAGCGTCAGCACGGAGCAGGGGCAGCTTTATAGATCACCTCCTCACGGGGACTCACTCAGGGCATATTTTGCTTTCAGAAATTCTCATTAGGCAGGAGAGTGCAGAGAGGTCACTACGGTTCTCTGGCCCCAGGTGGTGTTTCTTTGTGAGCTTGGAGAAAAGTTGCCACATCTATATACTTTTTTCCCATGATGTTTTATTTTTACAGGGTTCCCCTCTCCTTAGCGTCTTTTGGCTTTGATGGCTGCCACTAACCCTTTTATTTAGGATCCTTTTCGGTGTTGCTTTTAACAGGAGAGTTGAGACTTAATCCCCCCAGGTCCTGGGCTTTTTCTCACCCACTCATTTAGAATTTTTCCTTCCCTCCACTCAACAATTAATTTTTAAAAATCAAAGTCTACCAGCTTCAGAGACTAAGGGCAGGGTCAGCCCCAGCCAACCTAGGGCTGAGCCTGAGGTCCACCCCCACCACTGCCAACTTTTTTTTTCTGTGCCTCTCTCTCTCCTTCCTTCATCACCTTTTACCGACAGATCAGATATCCTCACTGTGTCCTGGGTTCCCAGAACTGCCTGTGATGATGTCCCAATGCCCCCTGTATGTCCCTGACCTTCCTTCCCAGGCCCTCATCTTCCACAAAAGAGATTTGCTTTTTATTTTCTACATAGCTGGAGGATTAACGGATTACTCCTTCCATGGTACATATATTCTCTGTCTCTCTCAGCAAAGAGAGAGAACACAGAGAGAGAAAGAACACTGAGAGAGAGAAAGAGAGAGAATATATGTGTATATACATACATATACATATATGGTACATATACAGCATAAAGGAATTTTAACAATGCCTTCTGGAGACAATGCCGTAATTCAAAAAAGAATTCTGTTGGCTCCTGGTGGGAACCACAAAGGGCCACGAGGAGAGATGTTCGGGGTCAGATGAATCCCCTCCCAGTTGCCCACCTACTGCAGCTGCTGTTTCGCCTCCTCCAAAGGCCGTGTCTGGAATGGAGCTGTTCTGAGCACAGTGGTTCTCACCTTTGGCTGCATATCAGAATCATCTGGAGAGTTTAAAAAATATTAGTGTCTGGATCTGGACCATAGAGACTGTGATGAAGTGAGTCCCTCTGGGGCATAGCCTAAGCATTACGATTTTTCAAATCTGTCCAGGTGACTCTAGCATGTGGCCAAGATTGAAAACCAGTGCTCCAGCAACTGGCTCTGAAGGAGAGGACGTCTGTGACAGGTACGCTAATGAGACTCAATCATCAGGTTATAGGAGGGTGGAAAGACAGCATATTTCAAAGATGCCAAAGAAGAAATGTTTACCAATAATTTATTTTCTTGTGCACCTTCCAAGAGCAAGGCTTGATCAAGGACATAAAAAAGTACAATGCCATCATTCCAGTGAACAAACTCAAATTGTTGAGAAACTTCTTGTCCTGGAAATCAGGGAATTTTATTAGGCACAAGGTGAGCTAGATATAGTCTTAAAATGTAGTGGAGGTAAAGACAGACAGATATACAAGGTGTGCTCATCCAAGACTGTGTGACAAATAGTGTGTGACACAGGTAACAATTAAGTTCCATGGAAGCAGTGGCTCACAGGGGAAGGTTTCTTGGGTGAGATGGGCTTCGAGCTGAACTTTGAAGAAGTGTCATGTTTTGACAGTAAAAGAATGAAGTGAAAGGTCTTCTCAGCTGAACAAAGACAAGGAGTCTTCAAAGGTTGAGGCTGTTTGGAGACCAGCACGCATTTGCTGTGGCCTAAGTAGAGGTAGAAGCCAGTGTGCGGGGAGGGGAAGCCGGAAAAGCCAGTGAAGAATGGATTATGAGGTGTTACGAGCACGATGCTGTGTGTTGGGGTTTCATTTCATAGGCAATGTGGATTCATCAATCTGCCAGTTTGGATGTGCCACGATCAGATGGATGTTTCAGGACAACGACAAATCCAGGGCTGGTATGAAGGATGAGCTGGAGGAGAAGAGGCTGAAATCAGAAGGATCAGTCACGGGTAAGGAGACAAGGGTCATCAGGGCTAGAGAAGATGAGAACACTTCTAGGACTGTGGCGAGAGGAATAGAAAGGAGGGGAGAGCTTGTGTATGGGACATATTTCAGTGGCAGAGCAGACAGACCTTTACAATAAACTGGGTGAGTGTGGTGGTGAGTAAGAAGGAGGAATCAAAGATGACCCTGCAGTGTCTACCCTGGGTGACTGAGCCTCCAGGAAGGTGACCCTTTAATTCATAAGTGGCTGAGGCTCTACAAGATTCCATGAGGCTTCAGGCAAGAGTCATGAGGACCCATGTCTGCTCCATTCACCATCTGTCTGGCGCTGCGCCCACTGTAGGCACGAATATTTATTGAATAAACAAGTATTTGTTGAATAAATATGTGCAGCTCTCTGAGAAGGAAGTACAGTTGGCTGAGCAAGTTTCCAAAGGGGGAAGCTAGGGAATTTGGCTTTTCCCATGTTGACTCTGGAATTCCAGTAAGGCAGCAGGTAGTTTGCACTGCAGATCTGAAGTGGGAGAGAAGGGCTAACAGTAGACACGTAGAGATTGTCCTCAAAGGGACATCTAATTGGGATTCTGGGTGTGTACATGAAAAAGCAGCTAAAGATAAAACAATTCCAGGCTGGATGCCAGACTGTGGGTCCAGACACTGTGTGCTGCAGGAATTCAGAGGAGGAAACGTTTGTGATGTGTAAGTTCCATGCTAGACCATTTCAAGGAATAGATACTAAAGCAGTGTCTTGAAGGATGAATATATAGATCCTAGGAAGAAAGAAAGGGGAAGAAATCCCAAGTTGAAGGAAGAAGCTATGGGGCAGGGATCCAGGGCGCGTTGTCCTTGCTGCTCAAGGGTAACCAGCAGCGTTGGCCTCATGTGGGAGCTTGTCAGAAGTGCACACCCTCGGGCCCCCCCCCCACCGAGCTTCCCGGACTTGATCCTGCATTTGAACAAGATCCTTAGGTGATTTGGAAAAGCTCTAAAGTTCAGAGAAGTGCTGGCCTAGGTCATATTAGTTGAAGTGGAGGATTTGCGTCACGTTGGGGGAAGTAATGAGAACAAAATGCCACAAGGGCCACAGACCATGCTCCTTCAGGAAGCTTGTTTTGGTAGAAGCGTAGGAGAGTCCTAGGCTGAAAGAGACCCATCGACCAACTAGTGAGGTGAAGGACTTTAAAAATTAGGAGAATTTTTTGGCTCATGAGGGGTTAATGCCCTTTGTGGCACTCGGCAATGGCTGAAATTGGATGATGGCTGCACATAACCGCAACAGCCTAGACAGGTAACTAGAGATGGCTGATGTCCACACACTTTTCATAACACCTGCCTCTCACAAGCCAGGTCCCCTCCCACCTTGGTGCACAACACTGCCTGTTTAATTTCCCCAAACTATCCCAAATACGGTTATTATGCAAGGAGGTAGCTTGGTCTAACTACAATACATCTGAGTCTGTATTTCCATGGTGATTTTTATTATGCTTTACTTCATCTAGTCAGATATGCAGTCCCTACCCAAATATCTTCATGTAAGTCTGTTAACAAGGTGCTTTTTCATCACTTCCGAATACATCATCAAGAAAATAAAATGGCAATGCAGAAACAATCTGACTTTGCAATAGCCTCATTCATAGCCCTCAGTTACTCTTAAATTTTTATTAAATTATGTCAAGTCAATTTGCATCTATAGGAGGTTTTAAAAATAATAGTCGATTGGTTATTCCCTCAAAGAAAAATTTAATTTCCTACTGTACGATGAAATTATTAGCCATGATGTTTAGCAAGATAACTTCTGAAAGCAAATTATGCTGACCCCAAATGTCTGTGTCAAGAACGTCATACTCTATCAAAGCATCAGAGGTGGAGAAGTTGAGTTGGAAACGACGGGAGCTTTCAGGATGGGTGTTTCATTTCGATCTCTCCTACATGCAGTTTCAGAGGCTTTGGCCTTTATCATTTAATTTATTGCCAATCAAAAACCAGTAGGACTCCGCAAAGGCCATTATGTGTATGGGAGGAATACAGAAGCCACACAAAAGCTCAGAGAGCAGTGTTTTGGAATTCTTCTAATCACACGTCTGAAATGCTCAAATATCACATCGTCACCCAGTTCTCTGAGCTCACCTACGATGGACAAAATGAAATGCAAACAAACTGGGTGTTCAAGGGGAAAAAAGGAAAATTATGCTTATTATGCTTCTTTTTGTTCACCTCTGCCAGGATTATGCTGTGGGTCAAGGCAGGAGCTGACGGGAGGAATAATGAACTAGATGGAAGTGTGCAATGTTGAGCCGTGAGACACAGAGTTCACGGTTCTCAGCCCAACAGCTGAGGTTTCCTACTTCCTACTTGCAAAGTAAATGCTCTTCATTTTTGTTTTCATCCTTAGCCTCCTCCTCCCCTCTCCTTCCTACTATTTAACCCATACCCTCCTCTCCACCTGCATCCTCCCTCGCACACCAGTGGTGGATGTGTTCACTGAGCTCTGCTTGTCAGAAGTGAAGCTTCGGAGCATCCATCCACGCGAGGGGGACGTCACAAAGCCAGATGCTGTTTTTGGTCAGAGGACTCTTACACAGTGCAACACTCAGCATCTGATGAGATGAAGGCCTAGCCCTGACAATTTGCACATTAATAAATGCCTGTGATGGGCTGACTTGTGTTCCTGAAAAAGACAGACGGAGTCCTAGTCTCTGGAGCCTCAGCATGTGGCTTTGTTTGGAAATAGGGTCTCTGTAGTGTAATTAGGTAAAATGGGGTCATACCAGAGCAGGGTGGGCCCTTACTCCAATATGATTGGTGTCCTTATAAAAAGAAGAGAAGGGAGAGACACAGGGAGGAGAAAGAGATTCTCCACCAGACCCAGGAGGAGAGACAGCGAGGCGAGGGCAGAGGCGGAGGCTGAAGGGCTGCAGCTGCAAGCCATGGGAAGCAGAGGCTTACTGGCATCACGAGCAGCTCAGAGAGAGGCCTGGACCACATTCCCAGAGCCTTCAGGGAGAGCGCGGCTCTGCAGGCACCCTGATGTCAGACTGGCAGCCTGCAGACCTGTGACTCCATACATGCCTGTTGTTTTAAGCCACCTGGTTTGCGGAAGCTTGCCATGACAGCCCTAGGAAGCTGACACAGCGCCCACCTGCAGAATACTAAATAGTAACAACCACCAGCACCTGTCACGTGCAGTCGGGAGCCGCTTTTGACGGGTTGATGTTCTCAGGACAGTGGAGAGCTTTCTTAGATGGCGCATCTCGATTCTTGAACGGGGCCAGTCTAAACACAGAGCCAAATGAGTGAGACGTGTGCTTCCCATTCAACACGGAGATGGCACTATATCCCTTTTCGATAAGGACAAGGACTTTGCAGGGGCCGTGTCCTCTCCAAGTACAGACGCAGAGGAGCCCTGAATAACAGTGAGTGAACAGGATGCTCTCTGCTATGCGTCAGTAACGTTTTGGTGAACTGAGTTGTATTTTAAGTACTCAGAGGAAGCTTACTGTTTAAATTAAATCCTTTTGCCAAGCAAGTATGCCTTTTCTTCCCCCTGTGGAATCGGATTTCGTGATCTCTCTTAACGTAGGGAGCACAACCCTGTAGTAGATATTATTGGGGAAAAGAACCTTATTACTTGGCATCAGACTAAGGACGATGCAGAAGGTTGACCTGATGGTGTTTTCTCAGACATTAAAGGATGACAGATTTGGAATAATTTTACTAATTGCTTTTCACTAGCAGATTCTAAATTGAGAACTAGGGTGAATTTTATTACCTATTTCAAACATTTGAGATTCTATAAGTATAGGCCAGTTAATATATTTTCTTTATAACAGTAGTAATATTAGTGCTAATTTAAGAATAACTTCATACCCCAGCCCTGCTTGACTGCTGGGGGCCCACGTTTTTTCCAAAAAAGGAAATTCCCTGGATTGTTTTGCGAATGGAGGATACAAACGGGAACAAATTAGATTCAACAAAAGAGAAAAACTAAAGCAGAGGAATTTCCAGGATTAATTCGGAATATACTGAACATACACCATGTACTTCCACTAAACAGAACGCTTTTCAAAGGCACAGTTCTTATCCTTGTGGAGATGCAGTTGCATATGAGAGCCAGAGCACATGGACAAAGAAAGAGGTAAGTAATGGTTGTGGACAACGTAAAGGACCGAGCATTAAATAAATGCTGTGTGTGAAGGGAGGCTGGACTGTTCTTGGGAAGAGATTTAGTTCATCGCTCTGACAGTCTCTGCAGAGACGGCCTTGACTCGTTGCAGGGCGATGAGCCGCCACGAAGAGCATAATTATCAGAGACGCAAAGTTTTTGGATGGTTCTCTGTGCACCAACTGGCAAACCAGTATTAATAACCGCAGCACACTTTGAAATTCAAAGACTCTGGGAAAAGCAGAGTCTGTGAATTGGTAGCCATTCCCCTGGTGCTGCAGGACAGCCTCATAGAGATTCTTGTTTCATTTCAGGCTCGTAAGTGAGACGGCTCCCCTGGTTCTGAGGGACTTCGCCTTCAAAATTCATTGTAAATGAAAACCTGAATGTGACATTCTCCTCTTCACAAAACACTTTTTAAATTTCAAAAGGCTGATACCAAGCTGGGCCTAGGGTAAGGCGTGTAAGGTACTTGCTTTGGGCATAAAAGTTAAAGGGGGGGTACCCCAAAACTTAGTCATCAAAATAGATCATATTTTAATGCAATATTTTTAAAAATTCAAAATGGATGTAAAAAGTCCTGTGATGAATAAAATATCAAACATTTAAATGAAGATGGGGCAGAGGGTGTGGCTCAGGGGTAGAGTGTGTGTTTAGAATGCACGAGGTCCTGGGTTCAATCCCCAGTACCTCCCGTAATATGAAAATAAACCTAATTACAGCCCCTCCCCCAAAGAAATAAATAAACAAAGACAGAATTGATACTGCTGATCTTTTTTACCTTTTGCCTTGGGCTCCATTTTAATACTGTGTCCACACATGCTTATTAAGAACCCCATCCATAAACACCAAATACTAGCCACGTATTTAAAACTCCCTTCGTTCCACTTTTAAGGATGAAAAACTTTCAACCCTAATCACAATAATAATCACGTTTTATTTAAAAGCAAGACCTCAAAGTTAATTCAGTCACCTATTCAGCAGATCTCTATCTCCAGCCTCTGTGGCGTCCCCCGCCTCTTGTAACCCATGTGAGAACACGTCACAAGTCATCAAACTCTATTCTTAATTTTCTATTTTCCCCATTTCATGCTCTTCAACTTCCATTTTCTCCCTCCTGGTTTTGGTCATGGGGGACGCTGACAGATCAAATGAACAGCGTGAGTCTGCTAACTCGGGTTTTCATATCTCCCTGTGTCTGGATTACCCTCCTTAGTCAGTGACACAACCCTGCGCTGATCTGGAGTCAAAGGAAGGATCAGCTCCGTGAAGCACGAGGCTGGGCTTCTTTGTGCAGAAGCAGGGGCTGCAGGCTTCATTAGAGAGACCCGTGAAGGGGACCACATAGCTGGTGTCACTCATAAAACGGCTGGCTCTCTCGGCAAACGGGAAGCCATTTATAGTTCACGGCTCCTTCTGGTGGGTTAAACACCGTAAATCCTTATGAGGAATGGCATTGCCGCAGAATCAGTAAGAACCAAAATGACCTTCACTCGGCCTGCCCTCTGAGTGGATGGTCCCAGAATGACAGACGTGCCGCGGCTCCACGGGGGAAATGTAATCTGGTGAGAATGACAAGGATCACTTCTGTGTTACTTTATTCCCTGCCTTTCCCACTTTTAATCAGTTCTGGCAGGCCACGGGTTTCTCAGACGTGTTTTCAAGTTTAATTTTTAAAAACTTCATACTTCGGGGTGACATTGGCCAGCCAGTGAATTATGAAACCTCTCGCATCTCGGCTGGGAGAGTGACAGGCAAAACCAGCTCCAGAGCCGGGACAGCTGTTCTCCGAGATATTGAAAGGGAAGCTGATGGGGAGGGCCCGGGACTGGGAATGGCCTGGCTGGAGACGCGGCTCCAGGGAGAAGCACGAGGAAATCGAAGGCGGCAGAGGCGACCCCTGATGAAGGCTCTGAACCCACCGTGGGAGGGTAGAGGGGGCAGCTAAGAGGGCGACGGGTGGGGGAAGAACTTCCCCACCGGCCCCGTTACTAGGTTTGTGCCTGGAGAGTTCCCCAGGGCTGCTCCTGACACAGTAGTATAACTGGACGGCTTAAAACAACAGAAATGTATTCTCTCACAGTTTGGAGGCCTGAAGTCTAAATTCAAGGTGTCTGCAGGGTGTTTCCTTCTGGGCGCTGTGAGGACAATCTGTTCTGGGCCTCTTTCCCAGCTTCTGGAGGTTGCCAGCAATCCTTGGCATCCTTTGGTTTGGCGAGGCATCACTCCAATCTCTGCTTCTGTCTTCACGCGGTCTTCTCCCTCGGCGGGTGTCTCCTCTGTGTCTCTGTCCGAATTCCCTTCTTCTCCCCAGGATGGCAGGCATGCTGATTAGGGCTCACCCGACTCCAGTATGGCCTCATCCCAGCTTGCTTACACCTGCCAAGACCTTCTTTCCAATTAAGGTCTCATTCACAGGTGACGGGAGTTAGAACTTCCATGTATATTTTTTGGGACCACAATAGTGCCTTATACTAAATAACAAAAAAGTATGTTTTCAGCTACTGGGATTAAATAAACACAAATTCTCTCATGTTAGTGCTCTCTCATATTTTAGGTCAGTGTCTGTCAGATTTGAGTGAGAATTAACACCTGGGATATTTATTTTAAAAAGGTCTATTTTGATTCAGAATATTTGTGATGGGGACCACAGTCTGCATTTTAACAGTCTTTCAAGTCATTCAGACGTAGGAGATCTGCAGACCTGACTCTGAGAAACACTGTGTTACGTGACGACTTTAACTCTCTCAAAACTATCAGTGTCTCGCTGTTAAGTCCCAGCTATTTTCTACATTAGGTCATTGTTATTTACCTTTGGCTCAGTTTCATATCATGGCGCGTAAGACGCCTTCCACGGTCATTCCTAATTCATTATCAATACTATTCATTAATTGCAGTTCTGTGAACTGAGACCTTACTCAGAGGAATCACATGTCATTGTAATCCTTACCCATTTTCCAAATGGCTTTGAGACCTTTTCAAATTATAAAAGATGTTTTATTTGAATTTTTAAAGACTCTGCTGCCTTTTTGTTTGCAGATATCATACCAAATCTTGCCTTAAGTTTTTGCTGGCCTCAGTCTGATTGATGATACATCCCGTAGCATGGGAACAACCTTTACAATGGTATTAAGAGAATGACTAGGAACAAGCTAGTAGGTAAAAGAAAACTACTGGTGGCCTGATTTGAGATCGAGACTTCCGGTGAGTGTTCGCATCTGCAGTTTGGTTAATTACAAAGCCTTTTAGTACAGAAGAGCCCGGGAGAGAGTAAACATGCAGTCAGTATTAGCTATTATATACATAAAATATGTATGACTATTATTATTTTATTTAGCCATTAAATAATGATAACTTTTGCCTTTGGAAAGGACTTCCTCCCTTTATTTTACAAATGATCACCTAAGAAGCAAGAGGTAACAAAGGAAGATAAATCAGTGTTGCATTTTTTTCCGTTGACTTCCAAATGTTTATGAATAACGAGGCCAGAGACATCTCTTTAAATAGTATTTAGTTCTGTTAGCAAGGGGTGTATATTAAAACCCTTTATATAGACATGTATTAAATGTTCCCCTGTAGCAAATATTTGCACACTTCATAATCCTTTTCTCATTTGTCATTGTTAACCAAAAGAAACCAGAGCCTCCCTTCCCTCCATTTATTAAACTGTTAATATTTGTAACTGAAACTTAAGAATTTCAATTAAGTGGTTCAATTTAAGTACAATGGCGCTGTAAAAAATCTCTTATTTACACAGAACCGTTCTTTGGCTCTATATACATAGTGATCTATATATTTACACATGCATGGGATGTATACATGTATATACATCACAGGATATACATGCCTTTGGAGGCGTTCAAGATGAACGTAATTTTATAGCTTTTTAAAGAAAGAGGAACTCCCAAAGGTCAAACAATTGTGTGATGCCTCTAGAATTTTGGTCTTTTAATTTGCAGAAACATAACTGTGGGAGTGAAATGATCTCCATTTAGCTCCATGACTTTCCTCTGGGTTTTTCATTTCAGTCTCTAACTCTTTGCTAACTGGGGGCTACGCTTTTTCTTAACTGACTGGTGTGCTGTTGGGAGGGGTTGCACAGCTAACCAGCAGGCTTCATGCTCGGTGCTGGCTTAGTCATGCTGACCTTGGTTGATGTGTTGGATGCTAGGCTGACACTGTGTGAGCGGTTCACTCTGGGAGATTCCAAGGCTTAGATTCAGACCCTAAGCCCAACTGAAGGCGTGAGCAAATCCTGGCTTGGAACACCGAGTCCATGACAGGAGACCTGAGGCTCTGGTTGCCCTCCCTGGAGGTATCCTAGCCATCAGTCCTGCCTTGTCTCTCAGTTCTCACCTCCGCCCCATCTCAGTGGGAGAATCAAGACCCTGCACTGGAGGAGGCTCTTCTCCTTCGGATTCAGCTAACACTGCATGCTCCCAGATCACCCTTTTCTCTCTGCTCAACCCTCTGGGCCTCCCATCATCCATTTCAGGCCCCAACTGTTAATGCTACTTGGACCTCCTATTAATACACTGCCAATACCCTCGGCCGTCTCTCCACGCTGTCAGAAGCATGTGGCTGGAGGCTACACCTGTCACGCAGCCCAGGAACTTCTCCTGAGCCCTAGCCTGAACATTGTGCTTTCTGGCCCATCTCCGCTTCATGTGCCCTCATTTCTTAACCGCAGTCACCATCTCTATCACCCCCATCCCAAGCGTGCTTCTTTTTCTGTGATTCATGTTTCTGTTTTTGTTTCCTGATGTTCTTAGGAGCAAAACTCACTCATCTCTGGCTCCTCTTGTACCTCTCTTCCTCATCTCATTCTTTGCTTTGTCGGGCTCCTTCCAGCCTTCCTGACGTGTGTCTTAAGCATCGCTGCTGCCCCAGTGGCCCATCCACGTCTCCTCCCTGAGCCACAAACAGAATCTTTCAAATGAGCCTCTTCCAAGTCATGCCCTTCTCCCCTTCAAGGTTCTGCCGGCTGAATTTGCTAGGACATGACTCTGCTGAAAAATCTCCTATGGAATGGGGAAGTTTTACCCACACAGACACAAGTTTAAAGTCTACTTTAAAACCTGGCCTCCTCAGATGACCAGAAAAGATTTTTCTGTTCTGTTTTGAAAACTGATATAAAAGTAAAATTTAAGCTGATTATTCATCATGTTACAATAACTGATTCTTCACATTCAGGAAGACAGATCGATAGATCTTTTAGGGTCATTGGTCATTGATCAATTACAGTCTAATTTTAAGAGCTTCCTCCTTGGTAGTATAAAATATGTAAAATTTAAAAAGTTCTATTATTTTCTAGCAGCATGTATGTGAATACTTCACAATTAATTTCCTCAGCATCCCGGATCCTGCTCTTCCCATGACTTTCAGCACTTTTTCACATTATTGTTTATCCCCACCCTCCCATCCCCAGGTGCCATTTAACCAGTTTTACTTTTATGGCATCTTTAAGCTACTGGGTTGGTACCACCTTAGGGAGAAATAACAATTTTCTCATGATTGCTATCTTTTGGTTTATAAACTTAGAAATTAGGCAGATT
Organism: Camelus ferus; assembly: GCF_009834535.1. Classification (NCBI taxonomy): domain Eukaryota; kingdom Metazoa; phylum Chordata; class Mammalia; order Artiodactyla; family Camelidae; genus Camelus; species Camelus ferus. The sequence continues at coordinate 37,869,230 of NC_045709.1, forward strand.
TTAATTTCCATAGATCTTCCTTCTTAGAAAGTTTTGAGCAAAAGCAGCAATATTTCACTCCATGCCAGCCCACTGATATTCCACTATTTTGGCTTACAAAGAGCATCACTCCTTCACCCTTGGATCTCTTTTCATGCATTCCTGTTCTCGGGGTGCCAATGAAACAGGGACCCTAAGTTGCAAAATGCTTATATTCAACTTACTTTTCTCTGACAGACAATCACAGGCCCCAAGCGAGCAGTCAGAGATAAGTCACATCGGGCAGATACGTGAACGACAGTAGATGCTGGAAATGGAGTGATTTGGAAAGAAAACTCCTAAAATAATACTTCTTTATTCTGTGCCCATGGTTACGGCTTTTAATTAAGTGATGCAGCATTTGTCTGGCTGGGTCAATGGTGAGGGCACAGGGCCTCGTTTCAAAATGGATTTCGTGGCCTCACTCCCTTTTAAGCTAAGGGTGATGATGAGACAGAAGTTAACCAGTTAAATATTAGGGTCAAAACATTTCCAAACCATCAGCCGTCTCCCACCATGACTCAGTTCCAAAATCAGCCTCAAGTGTGTGATACGGAAATCAGTTCTGGCTGGACTCTCCTTGAGGCATTTGCAAGGGTTTACTGCAGACTTCTAAAATGGTGAAATTTCTTCTGGCCACTCTGTGACTCCACTTCCTTGGCAAAGTTTAAGGTTGTTAAGTGGATTAAAGGAATGGAAACAGGCACGTGTTCTCAAGAGAAGGGGCCATCCTCATGATGGCTTCCTCAGGGACACTGCTGTCCTAGACGAGGTTCAGTGACATCATCACGGGGCAGAGAGAAGCAGACAGGGAGAGCAGCACACAGTCTTTGCTCAGTGAAGATGGTGACAGCAAGCGACGTCAGTGCAGTGGGTTCTCTGCTCTGTTTTGCATTTCGTGCTGCCTGTAGATCCCCCCAAACTCTCTGGTGTCAGCCACATCAGGAGGCAGATCAGCAGTCCCTAGGGGAAATCTTCCCCGGGGGAGGCTGTTTATCTTCCAAACTCCAGACCCCAGAGTGAGAACTGACCACCTACATATGCTTTCTACTCTTAAAAATGACCATTGATAATGAAGAGCTTAGATGATAGTACCATATGGTGGCGTGAAAAGAACCCCATTGCAGTGCAGAGACAATAAATAAACAAATGGAAGGTCACAGCAGCTGTCACTGGGGCAGAAAGCATTAAGGGCACCTTTGCCTGTACTTATTGTGTGCCATCGAAGGTCACAGAGAGCATCGGATGCTGCAGGAGAGAGAGGGGACACGGCAGGTGCACGGGGACTCAGAGGAAAGAAACTGGGCACGGGTATTTACGGAGGGCCTCTGAAGCAGTGGGCCCAGATGGGAGGATTTTCTGTGTCTTGGCCCATTTTCTCCTCATCAGGTATTAACAGCATGGATGAAACACTCTCTTCGTTACCAGCCCAGCAGGTTCAAGTCCTCCCTCTGCCCCAACCAGGTGTGAATTTAGACGAAACACTTAACCTCTCCTCCTCAGCTGTTATTAACTGCGCATCACAGAGGAGAAGGTGAAGACTCGGAGACATTAAGGTTACTTCCTGTACGAGTCAGAGCTGTCATAGGCACCCAGATCAAAGCCTTTTTCCTTTCTCCTGCACAACTGGAGAGTTCTGTCAGTTTTCTCCTTGGAAGAAATGGGGAGGAAATGTGTCAGTTCAGAGGCTCTTGGGACAGTGAGGTAGGTGGCCTCAAATTTGTATCTGAACTGAGTGGAAGTAGAAACACACGTGTAAATTCTTTTTTCCTACCATTTTTTTCTGGTGGTAGACATTGAACTCCCTTCTATGAACTTGTGGAAAACCATTAGGGTTTCTGCGAGGCTTTGTTTAACCCAGATAGCAGATAAACAGATTCAGAAGAAGCTCCCAGAAGTCTTAGCATTTGTGATCTCAACATATTGGCACATCGGGGTTCTTTTTCAATTCTCCAATGAGAGAGATTTTCCAATGCAATAATAAGGTTAGTTTTAAGCATGCTTGACAAATAAATTTTCTCCCCTCAGATTCAGATTCAGACTCAGATTTCAGACTCACTGCTTAGAATTCTTTTACTTTCCCTGAAGCACATCTGCATGGACTCCTCCTGTTTTCCCGATTTTTGCTGCAGAGAAAGGAGATCTTCCACGACCTCTCTTTCATGGAAGGTCACTATATAAAACGTCAGCCCTTCATTCAGATTTCTGAGAAGTTTTCCATCCTGGGAAGCGCAGCAAATCAAAAAACTGGCATCCGTGTGCAGATATTTTACAGCCCAATCCAGTGAGACTCTGCAATTTTCATACCGAGAAGTAATATATGACCTAGAGTAGACCCAGACAGAGGCTCATGAGAAAGACAACGGGGCTTTTAAATTATTGCCTTCATCACGGAAAAGAAATATGAGTAACCGCTGCCATCCACCAACTCAGGATGGTCTTTGGGGGCAATCGGTGTTTGAGAGAATCAAAGAACATCTGGAAATCAGCATCTTTTGAGCCCGTTCACACCCCGCTTGGTTCATATTTCAACAGATCTAGGTACGAGGCAGTTGTGCTGCTCTGAGAAAAGCAGTCTGGACGTGTCGTCCGGGGTCAGGACGTTTCAGCAAGGTTAGAGGTGAACACAGGAGGTAATCCCGCCTCCCTGGACGCCCCGACACCTGCAGTTCTGACGTCTCATCGCTCATATTAACCTACATCAGCTTTTCCCAGCATCCCCCAGCAAAACGGCTTTCAGAGCATTTTGCTAATAGAAACGAATGTGTAATCTGCATAGGAAAATAACACTTTTCTGCAGCACTTCCTGGGCCTCTGTGCAACTAAGGGGTCTGAATGACAAATCTTTTTCCAGCCCTCCTTTCCTCACCCTTTATAGCTGCAGATGAACCAAAAGAGAAGGAAAAAAAAAATCACAGCGTTTGAGAGAGCAGGGTCTTACAGCAAGACAGGAAGACAAAACAAGGGAGTTTTAACAGATGGTGCTGACTCTGGCATGGATGTTTTCCCTAAAGTTCAGATAGTAACTCTGGAGTCTGTGTAAGATGGTTGATTCCCAAAGGGCCTTTATTTTAGAAACATTCAGTTCAAATCCACATGTTTCTAAAACAGCAGACATCCTGAGAAATATCTTGGTTTTCGTCTCACATGAACTCCAGAATCATCACGTGTAAAATGCTGGTTCTTTTAGGACATTACATTCTGAAAGAGAGTCTAAGGGTTATTTTATGTCAGATGTATATCCTCTTAGATGTCAACCCTCCAGGACTGTAAATTTGCCTCCCAAGCATTCCCGTTGGTCTTAGGAACAAGTTATGTATGTTCTTCATAAAGGCATCTAGATAGACATTTTTGAATACGTTTGTGATTTTAGCTGGTGCTACTTTTTGACGGGTAACATAGGTCAATCTGTACTTAACAGCGTGACTCAGAAACTCCTGGGAAAATGTCACCAGGGGGACTTCTTGTTCACCTGGTCTGTTTCATACAAGGGCCGGTGGACCTTGAGCCCATCCTGTCAGCCTTAATTCTAACTGCCTTCCCCTGAGAGCGCTGCTTCTGCACTTCCTTGGCTACACAGGCACTTACTTCTCCCTGGTCCTGCTTTCCTCTCTTCATGCCTTCGCTGAAGTTCAGAAAACAGAGCCACCTTGACATTGGAAGGATAGCACAACTGTCTAGATGACGCCTGGCATTAACCCTTTGGGCTACGGCAGCCTCCCGGACCAAGAACCATGGACCAAGTCCATGAACGATAACTGCACGTCCTTCCACCTCAGTCCAACAGTGGTCAGTGGTGACCTTCGACTTGATCGTGGTGGTGACCAAAGGTGGTGCTTGATAGTTTCTGAACTGCCTTCATATACACTTAATCACTTAACCACCATACGCACCATATAGATATAAATGTCACATTACCCTTTTTATAGATGGAGACTGTGAGGCTCAGGGAGGTGAAGTAAAGGGCAGAAGGAAGGCTTGAAGCTGGATTTTTGATGCCAGGTCCAGTGCTGGTTCTAGAACATTACATCTTACTCACCCGTGAAGTGAGACTGAATGCTTATTCTTGGGACCCTAGATCTTGGGTTCTGAAACTTGACGTCTTTGTTACCACTTGGAAGGTTTGTAACCCACAGATTCTGGGCCCCACCCTGTGGATTTGGGGTCTAGTAGGTCCGGAGTTGGGCTTGAGAATTTCATTTCTAACAAGTTCCCGGGAGATGACGATGTTACTGTCTCTCCTGGGGACTGGACTCCGAGAGCCGCTGTCTTAGAATCAAGAGCAGTGGCCTGCCATCTTGTCTTCCCCCTAGGATTTCATGGGAAGCTTTCAAAATATATATTGATGCCTGGACCCTACTCCAGAAGGATTCAATTATTGGGAAGAGCCTGGGGGCACTGGTAGTTTTTATTGTTTCCCCAGGCGATTGTTCACGTTCCAACAAAGGTTATTCCAAGGCGGGGGCCGCAAACTGAGGTCTCCAGCTGGCTGCTATTTCTGCAGATACATTTTATTGGCACACAGCCAAGCCCATTTGTTTACATATTACCTATGGCTGGATCCACGCCATGAAGACAGAGGTCAGTGGTCGTGACGGAGACTGTTGACCAGCAGAGCAGACCATACTTACTTGCTGGCCCTTCATAAGTAATAAAAGCAAAACAGGAAACTACAGAAGATACCTGATGCTGTTTCACTTTCAACAAATCTTTCCAAGTCTTGATCAAGGCACTGCAGGGAGTATTAAGAAGCAGGAGAGAGGGTGAGATCTTCTATAAGGGACTTGACTCAGAGTTGTGATTCCATCTTTTTAAAATGTGTTTTCTCCTTATGTCTCTGTTTCCTATACACTCATTCTCCTTTTGCACCATCTGAACGCTTTCCCTTTTTCCTTCTCTGTGGTTGCACAGGTTTCTTCATCACACATGAGGATTCCATTTCCCTGCCTATCTTCATTTCCTGGTCTACACCCGGGATGCGTGTTGTAGTGAAAAAGGAATGGCGTTTGGAGTCAGAGGATGCAAATCGGAATCCTACCGCTCCAAGGCACACCTGGACCTGACTCACTGGGTCACTGCAAAGATTAAGGAGGGCTAGTCAAGTGTATTGCAAGCTGCGAAATACTTGACACATTTCATTTTTTTTACTGGCCACAATTTCTCAGGAGAATACAAGAAGTGAACTGGAGTCCACCTCACTTGTTTCCTTTTGGTGCACCCCAGGGAGGGATAGGAACTGTCCGGGCTCTAAAATTGGGTTTATCCTTGTTTGACTAGGAGGAAGAAACCCCCAAACCCCTCAGGCTGCAGCTTTATGCCTGACTCGGTATCCCAGGATTGGCGTTCAGAGCCTGCACACTTGAACGTTAATAACAAGATGCTACATCCATTGGCCTTAAGCGAGACTTATGGACATGCCTGTATCTAATGCAAAATCTGGAAAAAGGCAAAAAAAAAAAAAAAGAGCCAAGAATCTATGATTACTGAAAACTTCAAAGTTATAAATAAAATAGAAAAAAGTATAGCCCCAAATGAAGGAAGACTTGAGTATTTTACAGCTAACTTCAGTGGCTCACAAGACTTCCTGGCTCATTGCTATATTAAGAGGGTAATGCAAACAGATATTGATTCATAAAGCATATGAAGAGCTTGGAATCCTTTTCCATCCCTGATGCACAGACCAATTTCATCCCCAAATCCCTCATCTATTGCCCCTGGGAAAATCTCGCCATGTACAGAATCCTCCCAATGATTGCCAGAAACTTCATGTAAACACACAGAGAAAAGAAAATGTTACCCTGTCTCAGAACTCACATGGAGTGGCCAGAGAAAAGTGCCTTTCTTGTAAACAGAGATCTTCACATCTGTTACTTCTCCTGCGATCTGACATCAAATTCACTCATAGCAAGACTCGTTGTTGGTCATTTCAGTGAGAACCACCACACTGATTCTACTTATGTATTTATAGAACATCCAGGGCATTGAAAAAAGCTTTGGGAAAAATAATCTACTTCTTAGAATGTCTTGACTAAAGGGCCTCATTGTTTCTATCAAGCCAGCCTACATCTTTAAAGTACACATTTCAAGTTCTGCCTTGAAGGCAGAATCAGCCCCGTTTTGGAATCCCCATGGCGGGGACCAACAGCTGAGCCAGCCCCATGCCAGAGGGAATAAGCTGGCAACAAAAACTGTGTACGGAGAGCTTATGCAAAGACCTCACATCTTCCATTTTGATAAAAACTTGCAAAATGAAATAGCAAGAATCTAACTTGAACAATCTGTTAGACCCAAGATGGCTAGTATCTTTCTCTTGCTCTTTTTTTTCCCCCCAACAACTTGGAACTTTCACTGTTCATCACCACTGCAGTTCTAGAAACACCATTTGGATGGAATTCGGCAAGAGCCAACTGCTGCACTTCAGCTCAGCCCAGCTGCCCTCCATGAGCCTTCTCAGGCTCCCGCATGGCCAACTTCTTGGCCTCACAAGCACCTACTGGAAGAAACAGAAACCCAACTAGGGTAAGACAAGGGACCCAGAAGAATGATGAGAGAGAAAACAAAATTAAATTAAAAAATATGAGTGAGCATCTGGTTTCAAGAACCCGAAGTGGGGAGACTCTTTTTTGCCTCTCGGTATCCACCTCTCCCTTCTCATTCCTGTCTCACAGAGCATCAGTGCTGCGTGATTAGCAATTACTGATTCTCAGCCTGAGAGCAGAGGTCAGACCTGATGTGACCTTGATTTCTCCACAGCCCACTGAAGAGGACAAAGATAGAAAAGAAGACACACTTTTATTTGAGGTACCCTAAGATACCATCCAAATTGGCTTAACGTCTATGTTCCAGGCGCTTAAGATTTTCCCTGAGGAAGGAATTGCTTTCTTGAAGTAGCCTGGTGACAAACCCATTTACCTCTCACTTTTCCTAGGTGAGCATCCTTGCTCTTCCAGAGTGACTGGAAATTCTGTGTTTCTGTGTTTAACTTGGGGTTTTCTTGTGGGGCTCTCTTCCAACAGTGTTTTGAAATGCGGTTCCTTATAAAGGGGACATTCTAGGTAGCCACTCAAGCAACGATTCCACCAATTCGACAGACGAATGATGCGGCCTCTATACAAAGATGATCTCTCTGCCCCTGTTTGTTCCCAGAGTGTGGTCGGGTCCGTCCTGGGCCCTCCAGCTGGCGCTGCTGTGAGCACACAGCTGCTCAGTGTCTGCGTGGGATTAGGGCACAGGCTGGGCCATGAAACCAAATAAACAAATGGGCCCAGGTGGCCAGTGCGCACCCAACCCTGGCCTCACGTACTGGTTGCTGTCACCCTGGAGCAGCAAATGTTTTCTGTGAAAGGTTACTATCAGCCTTTGGAACATAGAAAATACGACTTTGGGCTTTGTCAGCTATTATGATCTCTCCCGACTGCTACTATTCTAGTGTTAAGCAGTATGGACAACACCTGCATGAATGAGCGGGAGTTTTATTTATGTTTCAATAAAACTTTATTCATAAAAATAGGAGGCCTGGCATGTGGGCCGTAGTTTGCTGATCCCTGAGCAGCGTGAGCCCCACTCATTCAGCCTATGGTTCACCTACTTTACCTACCAATCCCCATCCTGAAAACCACTTCATATTGTTCCTCAAATCAGTCTGCCAGCCAGGTTGATTATCAGCCCCAAATCAAACTAAAATGTGATTGGAAAAGGAGGCAAATTTTATTAATTTTTTTTTGGCGGAGGAAGTCCAATTTCTCAAGTCAAAGGGAGGCAGTAAACTTGTGGAACCATTTGACAGGGTCGTTTAAATGTTGGCCATCAGCCTTTAAAGAAAATTGCATCGGAGAACCACCATCCCCCCAACAAACCCACTAGGCCATGCACCAGAGCTCCGGGAAGCAGGCTTAAGAGTCTAGACACCCAGTTTCTCCTCTGCACCTTTCCGAGATGACATGGGGACAAACCTGCAGCACCCAGCTCTGCCCATCGTAAGCACCACCATCCCCCTTAAACAGATGAGGCATTAGAGCTGTGCTGCCGGGGCTGATGCACCTGGTGTCTGGCTGGCACGTGGATTCTGATGCAGTAGGTCTGGGGTGGGGCCCCTGGGTCTTCATTTCTAACACGCACCCAGGTGATACTGACGCTGCTGTCTGTCCTAAGACCCTCCCTTTGAAGAACGAGGATCTACGGCAGTGGTCGGAAACACCTGGGGAGAGGTCCAAGTACAGAGGCCGGGCCAGCCCCGGACCGGATGAATCGGCATCTCTGGGGACAGGGCCCAGACAGCAGTATTTATTAAGGCTCCCCAGGTAGTTTGAATGTAGAGTCCAGACTGAGGCTCACAGAAATTAATTGACCTCCCCAAGGTCCTGTGCTAGGTGGCCAAGCAGGGTCTGCAGTGAGGTAGAATGTTTGAAAATGGTCTTACAAATTATCACTAGGCTGGACACAGGCAGAGGGTGGAGAGTTTCCAGGAAAACAGCAAAGAGGAGGGAGGAGGAGAAGAGGGGAGATGAGACTGAACTTGGTCAAACACAGGGGCGTCAGAGCCGTTCGAGGGAACACAGACGCAGAGGCAGCGCAGCACAAGCTTCGTCCCGGCGTGAAAATCCCTCTTTATGCTCTTTCTTCCCTCGTGAAAGCCACGTGGCAAAGGAGCCTCTCGGAAAGCAGATCGCAGATCAAAGATGTGCAGCATCCTCAGATGCTCTGATGAACCACCACGTGATGAAATCTCAGAGGCTGAGGAATCACATTTGGCTTCCTGTCTGCCTCTCGGGAGGTTCAAGAAGTCGTATCTGTAAGAATGGGCAAAATTTCTGACCCAGGGATTTCTGTTCTGATCAGGATCAAGGGAAAGGAAGAAGCAGAAGGGGTTGGGGGGAAACAACTTTGGGGAAATTATGACCCAAGATTTTCTGGGTCTTCTGACTGCGTCCTGTGAGTGGAAGGCTGTTTTCACCTGGAAAAACACATGGACTTCAGTGGCATTTACACCATTGCTCAAACACAGTGGTTCAAGGTCAGATCCACGTTCTCACTTGCTGCAGATCCTGTGGAAAATAAACTTCCCCTTGGTGAAGACTGTGGTGTGTAATTCGGGACATCTTTTCTAAAAGAGGAAGTGAAACTAGTGGGGTGGGGGGGACTGGGCGTCTCCCAGACTGAGCAAAGGGCAGCTGCGGAAGGCACTGCGAGATGCAGCCTCACTCCTGGGAACCCCTTCCATCCTTTTAGGTAGAGGATGTGAGGGGCCCAGGGTCCGGTGGGTCCTGGGAACATCGAGCCCATGTGAAAATTCATTCACGTGGATCGTGCAGGGAGAACTGAGAGTTTTGCTCAATGTTTTCAGAGGCTTAAATTCAAAGGTGACTCCCCCAGCCCACTCTCTATTCTTTCGGGATATTCTTATGGGAATTTAATCTAGTTTCTTCACTCTGTCCCTCTCGGACTCCCTTCTGGGCCACAAAGAAATTGGAACCATGCCCTCAAGGACGTGAACTGGATATTCTGAAACAGAAATAAAACGCCGAGGGCTCCATTTTCTATGGAAAGAGTAGAGTGGAGCTTTCCGCCCCCCAGAGTTCTTTTTCAGGAACTTCAAAGTGTGATCCTGAGCCTGCTGGGCCCACATTCCGCACTCACACAGAAGCTCAGGACCAGGGGCTCTAAAGGACCTCACAACTTCCTTTTATAAATGAGGGAACTGTGCTGTCCAAGGCCACAGTGATGCAGGGGCAGAAACGGGACCAGAACCAGGTGTCCCGATTCCCAGATCAGCAGCCCCTCTGGACCAGGCCACCCCACTTCTCCGGGTAGGCCCTCAGGAATCTGTATTTCAGTATGCTTCTGATGTGGGCGAGCCACATCCCACGTACTCAGAAATGCTGGTCTAGTGCAGAGAGCGTCTGAGACAACAGGACAGATCTTTCTCGGTTGCTTTTGTAATGTCTTTCTGGGAAACGTGAAAGACAACCCTCTGCTGTTTTCTCCAGCAGCAGAATCAGCAGGGAGGAGTCATTTTAAAGTCCCCGGGGGTGCAGTGTGGCCCTGCTTTTTCTCATGTTCAGAAAATCTCTCAGCTAAACTCTGTCCCAAGCAAAGGAGGCACTGAAGCTCTTGAAGGAAAGGGAGACATATGTGAAATGATTTGCACTTAGATTCAGCTCTACAAGACTCAGGGATCACACACACGGGGCTTACTTGGTATCACACATTCTGCTAATCAGGTGAAAAAACAAATGCAAAAAAACTGCTCCCAGAAGAAAATGACCCATTCACTTTTGAATCTGTATTTTCAGTCCATGGGACCACCCGGTGTGTCTGTAACAGTGAGAATATTGAAAAGGGGTCTGAGATCACAGGGAAGTGTCATTTTAGCAAGGAGACGTTCCTCCCAAGTGCTTGGCATTTTCAGAATGTTTTGCTTTTGTTTTGGCTCTGACTGCAGCAAATTAAGCGTGATATGAAAACACCTTTTTCTCTTGGGTCATGGCTCAGAATTCCAGGAGAGAAGCCACAGCCGGGAGGCAGCAAGGGGAGAACTGTGAATGCAAAGGATGGAGTGGGAGAGAAAGATAGAGGGAGGGCGCTCTCCCTCCAAGAGGAGACGAAAGGGGCCCACGGCCCCGAGACGAGCAGAACATCTGTGGCGAGCAGCTCAGTAATTAATCACCTCCATGAGATTCCAGCCGTCCCCAGCCCCATCAGCCCAGCAGTTCCACTGACACGGAGGGAAAAGGCACCTCCACCAACACGGCTAGTAAAACAGTATTACAGCTACATAAACAGCCGGCTCCAGCAGAAGGCAGTGGGCCCTTATTTTTTAAAATTATGCATGGCATGTGGAGAGAGAAACATCCCCTTCCCCGCTCCACGCCTGGGTATATGTGAGCCTGGAAGTAGACTGAGAACGTCTGCTGGCTCATATGGATGCTGGGAGACGCTGAACTGCAAATGTGATTTTGACGTGAATGTCCCCAGAGAGGGTTACCGTTGACGAAATAGCGGCGGGAGCTGGACGTAGACTCTCCTTTTCCCACGCGTTTCTGGAGGGTCTCATAAAAGGAGGGAGGAGTTCCTTTGACTTAACTGTCATGACTCACAGAATGCTGGTGTTTGCAGGCTGGAGCGGCACGCAGAGATTTTTCGCATTTGCTTTCACTCATCTCCTTTGCTCTTAGCTTCCCCCCATTTTAACAGAGAGAGAGGAACACTGGAGGGGCTCACGCAAGGTTCCAGCGCTTTTTCTGTGGTTCCCCTAGAACAACGGCAGCATCTGAGATGGGGTTCCTCTTGCCAGCTAATTCAAGGTCAGCTGGCTGAACAGGACAGTCCACGGAGGTACATCGGTTATGACAAGTGTACCACTCGGGTCACCTCACGCCCGCGCATGGCTCTCGTCCCGAAGACGAGAGAGAAGAGTGCAGAAGCTGTGGAGGAAAGGGAACCCTCGTGGACTGTTGGTGGGAAGGTTAACTGGTTCCCTATGGAAAGCGGTACAGAGGTTCTTCAAAAAGCTAAAGAAAAGACTACGACATGATCCCGCTCTACCACTTCGGGGTGTATATCCAAGGAAAAGGAAGACAGGATCTCGAAAAGATATCTGCACTCCCTTGCGTATTGCAGCATCATTCACAATAACCAACATATGTAAACAACCTAAGTGTCCGTCAGTGGATGAATGGATGAAGAAGATAAGGTATATATGTGTGTATATATGTAAATATATACCATATCCGCTTATATATATATTATATATGTCACAAACATACAAGATGGAATATTATTTAGCCACGGGAAAGAAGGAAATCATGTTGTTTGCCACAACGTAGAGGGACACTGAAGCATTTGAGAGCGTCATGCTGAGTGAGATAAGTCAGACAGAGAAAGACAAATACTGTATATTACCACTTACATATGGAATCTAAAAAACCCAATCTTGTAGAAGCAGAGGGTAGAATGGTGGTTATCAGGGGCTGGGGGGTGGGGGGAATTGAGAAGATGTTGGCCAAAAGGTACAAACTTGCAGTAAAAAACAAAACAAAGACACAAGGGTACCACCAGGTGCGGGATGCTGATAGTGGGGGAGGCTGTGTGTGGGTGGGGGCACAGAGTATAAGGGAATTCTCTGTCCTTGCTGCTAACTCTGGCTGTGAACCTAAAACTTGTCTGAAAATTAAATTTATTAAGAGAGAAAAAAAGATCTACTTTCTTTGTGGCAGTGGATTCAACAAGTTCAATGTTACTTTGTGTGTCTGTGTGATTGTAATTTTGTGGCCTTTCTATTTTAGTGTGTGTGTGTGTGTGTGTATATATATATATATATATATATATATCAGTGCCAAAGATTCCTGATCTTAGTGGAATAAAATAGAATTAAAAACAGGCTTACTACAAGCAGGGTGACATTATTAAAAAAAAATGCATTACTGGATATTACTTGAGTTGAAGTTTAGAAGCAAAGAAATATCTAAGTGCTAAGCCAGTGTGATTCCTCCATCGGTTACCTCATCTTTCTGGATTCTGGCATCCCCACCAGTAAAGGGTATTGGAGTAGCTGTGCTTTAACGTCCTTCCAACTCTAAGGATTCTTGAATGTACAGCAAATGTTTTGAATTAGTCTTTCCTGGCAGTGATGTCGGATCTTTGGATGCAGCACTTTGGCTGCACGCTGTCTCACTCTTGACGAGCATGGTGAGGAGGGAGGCGTTGGCCAGCACTTTTGAAAGGATCGTGGCCTCAGGCTTCATTTGCTTCTTGCACTGCTTACCTGAACAAACAGTCTTGTTTTTAGAGTTGGCATGAGCCAGCCCAAAGCCAAACACGGCTTGGGTGTTTCTGAAAAGATCACAGTCCTGTTTGCGTCACAGTGACTGAAATATTACTGACCGTGATTCAAGATAATGCATGATTTGGACACAGAAGACAAAAATATGTAATAAGGATTTTTACCCAAAGCCGGTAATCCTGGAGGGACTTAATACAACTCCCACAAGCATTTTAAATAATGTGCTGAAAGCCTCTTATCCTTTTAAATCAATAGAACCATTGCTTTTACTCCTAATCATCAGGTCAACCCCAAATCATTTACCTGACAATGCTATCACCGTATAGGAAGAGCTTACAAAATGAGGACCCTGAATCCCAAACTCCCAAGAGCGATGGCCTTTGAGAAAATACCAGCAAGGTAATGACAAACAAACTTAGGAGTTGAAGGAATCTTCTGGAAACACACAAGTCACCATCCAGACCCCAAGGCCCTCTGCCCCAGCCTTTCACCAAGATCCTTTCTTCCCCCACTGAGGGAGCCTCCAGGCTTCAACATGGACTTTCGTGAAGTTGCTCGAGGCACCAGAAACAGCTCTTCGTGTAAGACAAGAAAAGTGCTTTCCTTCCTGCCTGCCTTCCTCCCACCCTCTTCCTCTCCCTTTTTTATTTTTCCAAACATAGGATCTTAACAACCAAGAAGAGACAAACTAGCAATAAACCCACTGAAATGCCTGTTCCCCTCTTGTCTGACCTTCGATGGCAGCAGAAACGTCACAGACACCCGGAGGAATGGAACATTAGGCCCCTGGGAAACAGAAAGCCAGGCCCTGGAAGTCTCTTCAAGAGAAACATCAAATAGCTGTTTCCAGTTGTTTTGAGCTTTACAAACCAGGTAGGGTATGTGAAAACCCCTGGTCCATTATTCTAAAGCGCCCCCCAAATGCGGTACCCTCTTCTCGCGTACCGAACCAGGAGAGACTGTGAAGCAGCTGCCGTGTCAACCTGGAACTACGTTGTATTTTGCCAGACAGGCAGGTGGGACAATCTGATGGACGTAAGTGGGGATAAAAATAAGAAACCTGGGCCCTTGTTCTGGCTCCTATATCACTGTGCTAAACTTTATAACTTTGTGCCTCTGTTTCTCCTTTTATTTTTAAAAGGAGAGAGGTCAGGATGGGGGAAGATTAAAAAAGGTGCAATAGCCTTCTTTTACTCCTTGTCATTTCCTGTGGTCAAACCTGCTCTCCAAGCACCGATCTTTTACAGTTAAATTACTGTCGATGACTCGTCCCTGTGTTCACCTTCGAGTTAAAAAAAAAAAAAAGGCCATTTCAAATGCTGTTCACCTTCGTGTCCGACTCAGCCACCTAATTTGGGTTTTTCGTGTCCTCCGCAGGTATTTCTACCTTCCCTGTCCTGAATGTTTTTTCAAGCAGCCTTCCGCGGCAGTCCTGGGCGGTGATGCGAGGCCACAAGTCGTGCCCTGCGCTCACGGATGAGCCCCTGGGCCGGGGAGCGTACCTCGCTGCTCCGCCCCTCCCCCAGCCCGACCCCCTCCCCGGACTCCATCGTTCCGCTAGGTTATTCTCATCCACCGTTTAGCTGTGCGCTTTCCAAATACTTTTATAGAACTCGAATCTCTCATCAGCTTCCCAGATGTTCACCCTGGGACTTCTCGTTGTCCCGCGGCTGCGCACCGAGTCTCAGAGGCGCTGCAGCGCTCGCTTCCTTGGCAGCAGCGCGCAAGCCGCGGCCTCAGCTCTTCCTCCTCGTCTTGGCCTCCGCGACTCTCCCGAAGGGCACCACGCAAAGCGTTCGGAGCCTTCTCACGTCTCCAGTGCGGAAGCATGAAGCCAAACCAGCCACTTTCTGTAAACACCAAGGGCTGGGCCAAGGAATTTTACCTACTGGCTTTGTGTTAAAGCCGAAATCCCAATGAACAATGGAAATCTTTGAAAGTAGATGATGAATAATAACAGTCAGGTTTAGTGTATTGTTACCACCCCTATTACTAGGAGTAACTTTAGTGATAAATACGCGTAACGCAGACAGTGGCTAAGCTAGGAGGTTTACGCACGTTGGCTACCAGCATCACTCAAACAAGAGAACACGGGGGCTGTTTTTTGTTGTTGCTGTTTTCCATCTGACGGATCAGAACATGGGACAGCAAGGTTAGGTGCCTGGCTCACGATCACACGGAAGTCTGAACTCTGCTTGCGTGCCTCCGAAGCCTTGGCTTTAGCATCTAAGCTCGACCACGTGGAAACAAAGAGGAGTTGCGCCTTGGTGGCCTGGGGAGCTCTTCTCGCTGGGGTCGGACGGGGTTAGGAGGAGTAAGGTAATCGCTTCATCACTAAACCGCATGGCGTTGGCTTCCTTCTCAGCCCTGCTGTCCTCGTTTGCACAACACGAGGCACGTTTTGGGGGACCAGACACTCCTTATGTGCTCTACCTGTGCCTGCCCCGTGCTCCTGGGGCAGGACAAGGATGCATGAAACCCAGTTGTGAGCCACACGAGCCTGTTCAGCCAGCGTATCCAAGCATTTCACAGGAATTAGCTCTGGCCCCTGAGGTCCAGAAGTCTGGCCTGGGCAGTCTTCTGAGCGTTCTGTAGAAGAGCCTCCCATCTGAAGAGCTGGAAGCACTCTGGTCCTGCCATCCATCGCAGAACTGCCGTCGGGACCAGTGCGGCTGCTTGTCTGAACCGAGCACCTGGCCTGTCCACCCACTTGGCAAATACGTCTCCTTCTAGAAGGTGCTTTGTTCTTTTAAGAAAAATGATACTAAATTATTATTTTTTGTTTCTTAGTTTAAAATGCTATTTGTATTTATATATTTTAAATTTTATTATTTTAATTTATTATGATTATGATTATTATAAAATTTATTATTTTAATTTATTATGATTATTGCTGTTATTATTATACTGTGAAATGTATATTTCAATTGAGTTCAAAACATAGTAATCACCATAGTTTGAAGCGTAATGATTAAATGGTTTTGAGCAGTTAGGTGAGGTCTGCTGCTCATGAAGGACCTTCCCCAATGACTCCCCAGATAGTCCAGCTCTGGTCACTATTCTCTTTGCCCTATTAACCTGGGTCAGGAATTAAATGGAGGAGAATCTTTCCATGTCCAACAAGGAGACAAGTTGAAGGTTATACCTGCGTTTGCCTTTTTGAAGGTGACTGGCTCTGGTTACCTGTGACGTCTTTTGGATGAAATCACTCATGAAAGAAACCCAGCAGCAGGAGTGTGGGAGAGGTCTGCAGCCCTGTAAGCTTAGGTCTGGTACGTGTGGCAGGCAGGGGGCACAGGCTTGGTTTGGGAGACTTTGGAGTTGCTGAGATGGGGCTGCTGACCTTAAAGACTGGAAAATTAAGGATGTACCTGGAACAGTACCAGCCTTTGAACATAGGGTTAGGGCATGCAACTATAATACACCCAGCAAAATAGGACTCCCTGGAATACTGATCAGAAACAGAGCTTGGATCAATAACTGTTCCAATGCCCTGATCCAAAGTGGTGTGGTGCTTTACCACATCAAAGGGTCTTAATATACAGCTGGTGGAGGAAGGTACCCCGTGTGGACCTGTGTGTGTATATTTCTGTACATTTCTAGGGACGTATAGAAAACTAGATCCTCTGACCGACTCTTCAGCTAAAACCAACTAATATTGCTACCTAAAATATAGAAAACAAATTTTAAAAGAATGAATAAGTTGGCAAGATAGTAAGAAATCCTCAAAGACCAAAAACTAAGTGAAAGTAGGAACCCAGAAAAAGAAAACACGAGTACCAGAGTGGGCTTTTGCCCTAAGGACATTTCCTGGACCCAGATGACCTGCAGATTTCATTTTAATAAATTTGCCGGGAGGGGCAAGGGACAGTCAATTAAAGCATAGGGCTTCCCCAAGGCCATCAGCTTATATCACAAAAACCTGGAATTCCAAGGGGTTAAATCTTTAGTATGGGTGTGAAATAGAAATACCTTTCACCACAGGCCACAAAGACTTTCTGTTGATTAAGTTCAAAGGAATATAAGCTCATAAAAAAGCAACATAAACAAACAAATAAAAGATAAGATATATAAGGAAACAAAGCACCATGTGCGAAAGCCAGTAGAAAGACCAGATGAGACCAGCAAACATTTCCAATGTTAGAAGTATCAGATGCAAAGTGTAAAGTAAGTGTGTTCAAAGATAGAAAAAGGTAGGATTTAGTGGGGAGGGAAATGCTCAGTGGTAGAGCACATGCTTAGCATGCATGAGGTCCTGGCTTCAATCCCCAGTACCTCTGTTAAAAAAAATGAATAAATAAAAAGGTGTAATAAAAAGAGTAAAAATTTTAAAAAGGAAAGAAAAAGGTAGGATTTAGAAATGTGAATAAGGAGTAAGATACCGTTGAACACAGGACTAAGCATAGTTGAAAAAGAACTAAATAAACATTAGTAATGAAAATATAATCATTGAAGTTAAAAACTCAGTGGGTGGGTTTAATGGAAGACGGCATACAACAGAAGGGAGAGGTCATCACCTGAGGGGTGGAGGTCAATCAATGGTTGTGAATGTAGAGACAAAGACAGGTTAGGAGACAGAACAGATGGAGGGAAGAAATCTGACATGTCTGTCTTATCACTTACGGAAAAAGAGTCGAGAAAGAGAGAGGGAACTGGGTTGAGGCAATACTTATAGAGATAATGGTTTAGAGTTTTCCAAAATAATGAAAGAGACTAACCAGGAGATTCAGAAAGCCCAATGAATTCTAAGCAAAATAAATAAATAAATACATAAATAAAACAAAAAAGAAGAAATCTACACCGAGACACAATATAATAAAATCACAGGACAAGAAAGAAGATCTTAAAAGCAGCTTGGAAGAAAATACAAAGGAAGGACAGAGAGTGGACATCTCAACAGCCACAATGGACACCTAGGAAACAGTGGGATCAAAGTAGCAATGTACTCATAGAAACTGTCCATCTTGAACAACATACTGAGCACAGATGTCTTCCAAGAATGATGGCAAAGACATTTTCAAGTCAACACTAAAAGAAAAAAAAGTAGAATGAGAAAAAAATCCTCAATCAATAGGTGAGACAAATAGAAATCACAAAATGAGGTGGAAGAAATAAACACAGCTAAATTAGCATTTCCAATGCATTTCCATGAATTAATTCCTCCAATTAAAATACAAATATTGTTAGTCCAGATTTAAATATAAATCTAGCTATGTGATGTTTATAAGAGGCATATCTAAAACATATGAGTTCAGAAAGGTTGCAAGTGAAGACCTGAAACAAGGTATGCCTGTCAAATATTAGCAAAAAAAACTAAAAAAACAAACAACTGGTATAACTATGTTAATATTATAAAGAAATAGACTTTAAGGCAAACAACTACTACTGTTACAGAAAGGGGATCACTATATAATGATGGCAAGGTCAATTTGCCTAGAAGATAAATTTGTAACTATATTTCTAGGCTCAAATGATATGACAAAAATAGCACTACAAGGAGAAAAAGATCAATCTTCCTGCACAGTGAAATACTTCTCCCCGTAATTGATAGGGTAAGTCTACCAAAAAAAAAAAAAAAAAAAAAAATCAGTAAAAATACAAAAATACATAAGATTTGAAGACTGTTCTGAAAAGGGTCATCTTATTCCATCTTCTCCCCTCTACCCTTCCAGGAAGCAGAGAGCAGCGGCACCTCTCTGTGGGAGGGAAAGTTTAGGGCAGGACTTGGTGTAGGGGATGAGGAAGCCCTGGAAATTGGCGGTCACATTTTGTTCACAAATGAGTGTCTCTGAATTTTAAAAGGCAATGAATGCTGCATCACAGCTGTTTCTATAAAGTATCAATGCTTCAGCTACAATTAGATAAATAAACTGTAACAATCTCTGGGTTGTTCACTTACTGTTTCTGGGCACAAGAAGCATATCGTAATAAAAAAAATAAACACACACACACACAGTTCTTCCTTGTCACACCATGATCAGAGTTATGCAAAGTCAGTGTCTTCAAAAAATAATCCTAAGGACTCATTTACCTTCTTACTCTCCAAAGTCATGGAGAAAGAAAACTTTTAAAAAACATTTTATTAAGGTGGGAGGGGATAGCTCATGTGGTAGAGCACATGCTTAGCATGCCCAAGGTCCTGGGTTCAATCCCCAAAACCGCCTCTAAAAAATAAATAAGTAAGTAGACATAATCAACCCCTCAAAAACAAATAAACAAACAAAAAAGAGCGAGCCATGGAAGTTTCATTAAAAAAAACTAAATGAAAATACTGTAAAGAGATATTTTATTTATTTTTCAAAAGAGGTGAAGGTTAACAAGATGAAGTTTCTTTTTTTTTAAAGGATCATCTCAGTTTTTTTTTTTTCCTAATTTTTTTTGGGGGGGTAGGTAATTAGGTTTATTTATTTTAGTTTTAGGGGAGGTACTGGTGATTGAACTGAGGACCTCGTGCATGCTAAGCACACGCTCTACCACTGAGCTATAGCCTCCCCTCTGAGGTTTCTTTTACTTGAGACGCCACCATGAAAATCCTAATGAAATATTTCTAGTTCCTTGAAGACTTCTGTATAAAGAAGATGAGATTTTCCTGACTAACTGGACACATTTTTATGAGGACATGTCTCTCACTGAAGTGAGCCCCCAGGTTTTTGGATTTTATGTGAGGAGACTGTTGGCTGTCGTCATGTTTTCCTCCCAGAGCTGGCCTGGCTGCTTCCTGTTTACCCCTTTTCTCTAGCACTCAAGGAGCTGCAAAGAGCGAGCAAAGGAAACACTAGGGCTTTTTCAAGTGCAGAGATGAGTGTCCTTCAGTGAAATGAATTCAGGCTGCTTTGGGAGTTTTCCTAGGTTAAAATCCCTTAGAATAAAACTTACAAAATCATTATCTTCCTGCCTCATTACACAAAAAATCCTTTATGAGTTTATATTGTAATTTTTCTTTCAACTGAGTCAGAGCTCTCCAATTTTGCAAATAATTCCACACAGAAGCAATGACACCCACATTCCTGAGACTTCCATTGCAGTCGATAAGTTTGCTGTTGCTGTCAGCCTGTGCTATTTCCCTGATGAACCTGTGAAAAGTGTTCTCCTTCATGCATGCGGCTCAGAAATAAACAGATATTGTACAAGGAGACAAGGGCAGGTTCCGGAACTCAAATTCTTGGTGATCTTAAATGATGATGTATGAAAGGAAGAGGGAGAGAGAGAACAATTTGATTTGCTCCAACTAGGTTGACCCAGAAAGGAAAAGAGCAGAAAAATTGCTTTGCCTAAGCAAACATGACAACACGTGAGACAAGAGCAGCACTCGGGGTATCCAGTATCGAAGGTTCATTTAAAAAATACACAGTCTGAATCGGAAAGACATTTACATGCCGGTAATAAAAAAAGTCTTTGCTCATTCCGTTCTTCTGTTGCTCTTTTCTCCTACGTATTGGCACCAGCTTCTACATCGCCCTTTGAGATACTGTCTTGGTGAGATACTGGAGTGGGACTCCTTTGCTTGGGTTGAATTATGATTGAACTCCAATCCAAGTTCAAGTAGGACACATAACCATCCAATGCTAAAAATCAACCTGACTTAGAAAGAGATGTTGGTTTTCTAGGGCAGTGTAGACACTCCCTTTGTAATAAGGACTTAGAATTCTAGATTTCTAAAAAATTTTAAATGCAATCTTTACCAGTACATGATGTAAATTAGAGCCAGCTTTGTCTGCCATCCCCCAAAGTATCATGAACCCTTCAATTAAATTCTAGCCACTTATACTTGGTTTATATTAGTGCACAATAAATATTTGTTGAATAAATGATGGATTTTTCTTTCTTTTTTCATACAAGGTTTGTCTTAGAGTTGAAGAGAGTAATGGAATAGATTTTTTTTTTCAATTTAAAAATCTTGCCTTGGTCATCAGTGTTTGTGGTTGGTAATATTTTTGTTCACAAACGTGTCCATTTTCACTACGTGAGGCACAGAGGCACACATGCCTGCTTGACAACAGTTGGCTTTGGCCAATGAGATAGAATCAGTGTGCTGTGCCCCCTCCACGTGGAGACTTTAACCACCACCTCTGCCACATTCTCTATTTCTCCTGCCACTGTAACAGGCAAAACTCCAGATAAGGGCTGTTGTCACCCCGGGTCCTGGAGCCAGGGTGATGATTGTGTGCAGTTGACCCACCACCAAGCCAACAATGGGTGCTTGTGCGAACAAGAAATTAACTTGTGTTTTTGTGTGCCATTTTGGGGGTTGTTTGTAGGTGCTTCAGAGCCTAACTTGGCCCAGCCAGATCAATACAGTATTGGAAAAACTTCTAAAGATATTACACAAACCCAACTTCTAAAAAATTATATATTAGCCAACAATATAGTGGTACTGTTACAGCTGCTGGGTTCATTCATTTACTGCCAACTTGTCTTTTTTTTTTTTTTTTAAATAGCTTGGCCAGCCTTTAGGTGCAAAAAAATACCCATGAAGTCAGAGCCTTTGATGATAATGACCATGAATGAGCTTAAGTAATAAAATTATTGTGTATTTCAGATATGCTTTTACCCTTAACATTTATGAAGGGAAGTCAATTTTCACTCAAGCAGGTTTCTTTTCATCTGGCTTTCTCTACAATGTTTATGCCTGAAGTTTATTGCTAGCAGTAAAGAGTGTCCAAGTATGTTATGGGAATAGCCAAATTCCCAGGGCTTTAGAATGTATTCCACAGGCCTCAGAGTCAGTTAAAAGCTGATTGATTATACAGCAAATACATCAAAACTGGTATTTATGAAAAAAACCCCATTCCTTCAGCTCTGTGTCTCATACGCTTGAACATCACATTTGGGAGTTGTGGTGCAAATATCTCAGACAGTGATGAGAAAAAATGACTGCAGGTTTTCCATAAGCTGCCCAATAACTTAATGAAAGATCTATGTCCAGTGGTATTTCTGATGAACATTTATTTTACAAAGCATGGCTTGGGCAGTTTAGAATGGCTTTCAAAATCAAGTCACCAAAAACAACTATGATAGCTGAATAAAGGATAAGTACCAGGAATGAGTGAGTGGATGAACCTTTTCATTTGATCAGTTCAGAATTGACGACAACATCTTTGTTTACTCTATTTAAGATGTGGGCAAAGACTTCTGGCTTAAGAAGGGAAAACCAGCTATCAGATATGGTCTAGATCAAAGCTGCTACAGATGTCTAAAGTTTTCAATGTGCATCTTTGGTCAACGATGATTCATTTGTTAATACCTTCCACATAGTCCTTATTGGTGGAGGCTACCTTGCGTCACCAAACCAAATTCTTATGTCCTGTATGCTAATATTTTATGGGGCTCTATGCTAGGTAAGTATTCCCAGGAGGAGACATGGTGTGTCTAACTGGTTTGAAAGCAATGTTGGTCCCCCCCTCCTCCCCAAATAGTAACTCCGGTTTTTTGATGATGTTAGCACCAACCACTTACGATGATGTACACTGTACATGGTAGTTAGTTTTACTAAGTGCTACGCAACAGAGAAGAACTCAATAAACACATAATTGCGTGATTGATACCCACAGAATACATCGTTTCGAGTTTAGCTGAGGTCAGGAATTTGAAAGAAATTTTCATGTCTGAAGGGGAAAATAAGCCTATCAACATACCATAAAATAGATAGAAAATCTGTGTAGCCCTGTTTAGGGTCTGAAAGTGTAACATATCATTTTTATGACATAGAGGTCAGCAAAGCTCTTGCTTAAATGTTTTGGAGGACAAAGGAGAGTTTAACACAGAGTTGAAAATGGTTTTGTTGGTAAAATTACCCCCAAAATGATTTCGGACCCCTGTGCACCTAAATCAAGCTGTGCAAAAGTTTTCCCTCATTAAAATGTGCGGCCTGACCTCTCTTCATTGCCGGCATCCGTATGATGCCCTGGACGTGACGTGAAGCCGCGGTGCGGAACGGGCTCCAGCGTCTCCCGGGGAGTTACGCGGCCAGCGGGGTACGTTTCTCCCCACGGTACACAGCCCAGTGCAATTAAACACAGCCTTGCCTGAGCGGAAAGAAAGGTCTGTGCTTCTCCTAGTCTCACTGCTCTTCCACAAGCCTGAAAGAATAGCTCCCTAAGGATGTAAAAATAGTCCACTGTCCACTGGGTGTGAGCTGAAAATTCCACATAAGGGGCAGGCATTCCATCCAGGTTTCCAACTGTGCAGATCATTGAATTAGATTTGTGCCTCCTCCAAGCCTGTGGAATAAGCAGCATGTCTTGGAGATAAGCCATCATTTTGTATGTGTGTCTTATGACAGTCTCCACTTGGGCCTCGTCAACCACAAGCCTCCTTTGCGGAACGAAGTCTGTGTCGGGAGGCTCCCCTCGGCCACCACAGGAGGTTGATGCTGCCCTGAGAAGGGCAGGAACCGGGACCCAGTAAATTGGGTGGTTTGGTTTTAATGTTTTGTATTTTCTCCCTGCTTGAAAGCTTGCCGGATTTCACTGCTGCTCTTACCAAGGGTTCATGGAAAATGAAACTGGGGTATCCCAGTGGGATTTTGCAGCAAATAGATAAGGCAAGTTCAGGCAGGACTGGGCAGTTCACAGTCTGAAGTGGATTGAGCAGTAGCTGTTTGTGTGCTGGGATGAACCCGGCATAATTTATTCAGGGGCGGCCAAGGCTGAAAGCCAATCTGGCCTTGACCCATTTATCCTCAGAAAACTAATTAAAGTGGAGAATCTGGTTTGTTGATGTTACTGAGGTTCCAGGCCAAGCAAAGATTGAGAGTGTGTGTGTGTGTGTGTGTGTGTGTGTGTGTGTGTGTCTGTGTCTATGTCTGTGTGTCTGTGTCGAGGTGGAACATGAGAACTATCAGTTTCACCTAAAGACAGTGGCTGAGGCTCTAGATAATAAAGCACTTTCTTAAACACAGCCTGACATCCTTTTGAGATGCAAAATAGTGGATTTAGCCGGATGCAGAATCCTTTGAGGTGACAATGAAAATTCCATGGCAATTTAAAATGAATAACAGACACTTTCCCGCATCCTTACAACCAAGACTTCCTAAATCACCCCAGAATGGTCCCAAAGAAGCATGGACCAGCATTTTACTCTGAAACTGGGACTAACCATCAGGCAGGAAATGATGTCAGAGTGTGAGTTGCTCTGTGCATTTTGTTTCTGAACAATAAACGTGCACAGCTCGATGGTATTTTGCAAATGCTTAAATCTATACGTTGTAATGTTGACAATGTATTTGACACCAGTGGCATACCAGTACATTTCAGAAATCACATTGTGTTATCTAACAACAGACATCTGATTTTTTTGGCCTGGTTAAAGAAGATTACAGGAGGCAAGAGGGAAGGCCAGCATCCCTGGGGAGTGGGTGGGTATCATATTAGGATTGACATTCTTGCCAGGATGTTCAAGGACCTCATTCTTCTTGGGGGAAACTACAAGGGTCATAATAACCATTAGATTAGGAGACTGGACTAGCTCAGCTGCTGGAACATCGGGAGACACTGAGACAATGTGCTGGAGAGGAAGGCACATCCTCTGTCACCTGGGGCTGGTCTGGTTGTACCAACTGGACCAAATTCATGGAAGCCTGACTTAATCTCAGCCGTGATGTTTCCTTCCCCAACTTCCCACTGAGCACCGAGACCTTCAGCTATCTGTCTCCCTGTTCCTTCCTCGAGAGCTTCCCTTCCAGAGTGATCCTGTTTCAGATTCACCCCTTAACTTTCTACCGTTAACCAAACTGCTGGGCTCAGAGAGCTGGAATGCTAAATAGGGCTACTACTCAGAGGATAATTTTCTTTGAAAACAAATGAATTTTAACGGAGGAATTTGAGACGTAGTGTTGCCACTGCCTGAGCTTAAGGCCAGGCAGACCTGTAGCACCACGATGTCTTAGGTGTGCTGCATGAATAAATGAACTCATCAGGTGGAAGGCGTCTTCTCTTCTGCGTCCATGATGCCATGTAGGGTTCGGGTCTTTATCAAGTGGTAATGCCAGCATGGAGTGGTTATTATGAAAACCAACTGGATAACTTAACTATCTGATTATTACAGTTAATACATGAAGTCAAGTAAGGTAATCTGGGTGTGCTTGTCCACATCCCCAATACAAATCACTTTGTAGTAAAAAAATATCCAATGCTCCCTCCCTAAATGCTCGAAAGACATCAGTAAATTCCAGTAGGAAAAAAAAAAAGAATAAACAACCTATACTGAAAAGTTTTTTTATCCTCCTAAATTCTCTATGCCCCAGCTAATGGAAAAATTAGTTCCATATGCATGAGAGCTGATGTTGGTTTCTTGTTATTATTAGGGAGGTAATTATTCGCTCTGCACAAGAAGAAAAAAGCCAATATATTTTATCAGGGAAGAGCTAGTTTTTCAGGCAGACTACACATAGTCTGAACATTGGGATAGAATTTAAATCAGCCACCAAATGAGCTAGTCTTAACACAAAGCTTAGATTGAAAACCTTACCATTGGGAAAGAATACCAAAAAGGGTTGTTAGCCATAAACACCAAGCCGAGAGAAAGTTACTAAACCTGCTGGTCAGGTACCATGTTCAATTCGCTCTCTAGACAATTTGGAAAGAGAAAGTGGAGGTGGAATTTCTCAGAAACTCTCCAGAATGACCGTACAAAGACAAATGAGCATGAGAGGAAGGTAAGAAGACCGAAGCTTACACTATGTTGCATTGTCCTCCACACAATCCTCTGGGAAGCAAGAGGAAAAACAAATTCAAAGGAAAAAGAAAGAGAGATTATTCTATACATAATAGCACAACACAGGTATAACGTTCAGCTTTGCAGCGCGGCATTCCCCCCAACCCCGCCCCAAACTCCCTCCGAATGACCAGTAGGCTGTTTGAGAGTCTGCACACACAGTACAATGTCGGATACTTACTGGAGATTCAGTGGTCTAACTCATCGCCAACTGGATGAATTACCTTCTATTTTAAAAAAAAATTGCCTTTAATAAAGTATACTCCTCTAAGATACACAGTTTACAGTACATTTTTGCTCTAAAGAATCAGCTAGAGTAAAATAAATGACACTCCCTGCGAAAGTGTGTCCAGGAGCTGTACGGCATGTTGTGTTGTAACGTTCTGAGATATACAACGAATTGTCCGTTACTGACGATGCTCTGAAACACCTTGGTAGGCTCAGATCTTAAAAGTTGAGCTATTTTCTGTTGATTTATTTTTACACCCTATACTTTGAGTGACGGTCCACTGGAATTTTCTTTAAAGAAATCATTGTTCTACATCAAGTTATTTAAGAGAATTCACAGTTTATAAATTTAAATAAAAAGGAAGAGAACCAATCTCTTCCCAAGGGCAAATAATCAAATAATCACCTCTAGTCTGTTTAACTGAAAATCAGTAAGAGTGGCTGAGAGAGAGGGTTGCCAGGGTGAGGGTTGGGAACAGGAAAAAGACCGCACAAGGATGGGTCTTTGTTAGTAGTTTGTTAACCAAATGAGTTGATGGCATTTGCATCTTGAACAGATCATGGCTGCTGGCAGGAAGGACTGCGCTATCCTCTGAGGAGTCAGCAGTGGAATTTATACAGGTGCATTCATTCACGACTGGCTAATAAAAAGAACTTAATGGTAGTGTCTGAAAGCTGCACCTAAACCGTTTTTTATGCCCACGTAACTTTGGAGGAACACATGGAATGTTTCCTCATGACGTAAGAATTGACAACTTCTTTATAAATGCAGTAAGAGGTTAAAGGATGGGACTGATCCGCACTTAAGAGAGTGTTTTGCTTTGTTTTCAGTTATTTTCAGTAGTTTACCTAGCTTGGGACTAGGAGCTTTATTTCTAAAACAAACCCCATAATTACCACTTCACATAAAAAATAGCTTCATATTAACTGATACAGGAACGTTTACCAACAGACCGCAAAATTAATGCCACAGGTACTCATTTTAAATGGTAGCCAAAAGCAACTCTCCGACAGCCCTATAGTTAAGTTATTTTCACTTTGGCAAAAGGGGCTTGGTGACTGGGATTGTCTTTTGATGCTTTCCTTTGAAGCCTTCTCTCTGCTGAAACAGAGAAATTCAAGGAAGTCTTTTCCAATTATCCTTCTTTTCTGGGACACATGCTTCTTATAAATATTCAGGAAACATCATTTCAGGGGAAAATTAAAGCAGGAGTAGGTAACATAAGACTTGTTTATAAACATTCCAAATAGGCTGAAATCTATGTCAGGCTCATCAGGACTGTTCACCAATGCATGGATTGCATGGACTGCATGGATCGTGAAGATGATTTTGTCTGACTGTTGCACAGCGTAATCTGGCCAAGGTAACCGCTCCAGCCTTTCCACCATTCAGAACTAGGCTGAACCTTCAAAGGGAAGAAAGATTTGGGGGAGCCAAAGTCTGCAAATGGAGATTCTGATGTTAGCTTCAAGGCTGGCTTATGTTTCTCAAGAATAAGACTGTGCAGCTCTTTTGGAAGTGGAAAGAGTCCCTTAGTATTAGGGGCTGGGCAAGTAGCCCCAGGTAGATTTATGGCTGGCTGTGAATTACAAATTGCTAATTCTTACAATTTGGGAAAGAATCAGAATTTAATTGAATAAAAAATTAATAAAACTGTCATTCTCCCTTATGGAGCCTGAAGCCACACCTATGAGGAAGTAAAGTACTACGTGCAGTGAGAGAGCATTTTAGAATAAAATTGGCTTACTGGTTTAAATTCCTATGCACTGACTTTGGTCCTTATGCACCTTGAGTTTGGTCCTTTTCTTTTTTTTTTTCCTCATGATCATATGATTAATCATCACCTATTCTTTTCAGAAAAAAATGATCAAATATATTTTGGGGGGGTACATAAAATAGAAGATCCTAGATCAGTTTGGTATTTGTCAAGATTCTTCAAGACCCTTATATTGGGGGCATTTTGACGATGACCAACGAAACCCCTTTATAAAAAAAGTTCAAATTCCAATTTTCACATCTCCTAGATTTTAAATATCATGTGAAAGTCTCAGTGCTGATGTTTTATTTAAGCTATACTACATTGTATAAACACTGTTGCCTTGAGAAAAGTATTTTTCCTGCTCTATTTCCCCTGTTTGAGTGTGTGAGTGTGTTTCTCTCCTGGGAGAGAAAACTGCTTCTGTTTCAAAGGGGAAAAAATTAATTAGCAGTCAGAGATGTCATTATATTGTTTAAAATCAATGCAGTTTTAACTAAATGCATAATGTATCTCATTGGTTTTTAAATTTTATTTTCCAATGGTAAGAATATTTAACCTGAGATCTATCCTCTTAACCAGTTTTTAAGCACACAATACAGTACTGTGATCAATGTTGTACAGCTGCTGTCTAGAACTTATTTATCTTGCATTGTGCCCAGTTCTTAAATTAGACTTTATGAACATTCTGAATTGTTTCAATAACTAAGTTAGAGCCAACTAAAATAGAAAAAAAAAAAAAAAGAAGAAGAAGAAGGAGGAGAGAGAGAGGGGTCAAACCCACACTCACAATTTGTGCTCTGGTTAATAGGATCTTGACCTACAAAGGAATTTGAACAGTAGAAATCCAAACAATGGAATCTAATGAAACCGTCATTTCTTTACAACTGGCTAGTCATTTGGTGGAATCTAATTGATCGTTTAAAAGAAAAAAGGTGACTAAGTTTTAAAGTTCTCCTGAAACCGAATAGAGAAGAGATACAACTAAGGTAAAGTACAAAGTCGAAGCAATTACCCAGATGATTCCTTTTTCAAAACCTAGACTGAAGAGGGGATTTTATTTGCTAATAAACAGTAATAAATTTATAACATAATTCAGTGGTTAATGACACCACTTACCCCTTCACTTTGGCACTCTGTGGAGAGGCCTTTGTGTTGTAAGTACATTTCATTTTTACAGAGAGAAATACTTAATGTACTTTGAGGCCAAATGCTACCAATTTAATCTTAGGAGGTCTGTGCTGTAGAAGGATATTAACTAAAATGATAAAGTGATTTATAACAGTGACTAATAAAAGTATTTTCATAACCAGAAACCCTCGAGATCTGAGTTTATATGACATAATCCAACGTGGTTCAAGCGTTTTATGACCTTAAGGCTTTTATCTGTTAATTTTACATCAAGATAATTGGCACAACAACAGTAAGAGCGCCAACAATCCCAGGTACATAAATTGCTTAGAGTGCTATAAATCGCACTGAAAACAATCGGGCCGTATTTCTTTGAAATTATGAGCTTCTCATTTTTTATAGCAAAATTTGATCTTTAAAACACATTCGAAAAATTGTGCTTATTACATTTATGGTTGTATTCTCCAAGTAAATTGCTTCAAGGATATGTATTCAGTCCCCTGACACACATTTAAATGGATTTCAGAGAGTGACTATTTCTAAGGATTCCACCTCTTAAAAGACACACAGAAAAGAAAAAAAAAAAAAAAAGGTAGTTACATTGATTTGGGGTCTCTTGGCAAGGTCTTTCAAGCAGAAAACTTTAGATATAAAGCAAATTCATAATAAAGTTACACTGTATCGTAATTGAATAAATAACTGAAGCAGATGAATAAGAAATGCACTATTGTAATTATATCTCTGGAAGAAATAGTAACTTAGTCATCAAATGAATATTTCAGAAGAAATATGGAGTTGAAAATTTGGGCATTGCATGAGTGGATTAATAGTGATAAGGTTTCTTAAATAACCTAATTCTTGACCTAAAAGGAAGATCTCATTACTTTTCAATATTCTAATTAAGACCAGGAGCAGACATAAGAATGAGATGACTTTTATAACCAACTGTTTCAGAATCCCATCTTGTCTTCTGAAGATTAACCTCGGTAACAGAGAGCGGCCACCATGGCCATCAATCCCAGAGAACTCACCAGCCGGTCCAAGCTCGTGCCTGCCGCAGTGGTTGGTCTCTCCTCAGGATTGTAAGGCCTGAACCGTGTGTTAAAATTTTCAGGAGCTGAGCGAGCAGATCTGAGGGCTGGAGCAGGTTTGGGTTGGCCACATCCCTGAAAGACCTGGAAGAACCATTGAAAAGTTAAGAAAGTTACACAGTGAGTTCCTTCCTAAGATCGTGATGTCGTAGTGTGCAACGCAATGGCTTCCATATTTTTTATGGAACTCTTACCCTCAACGAAGGTAAGATCCTGAAACTTAAACAAATACAACGACTAAGAAAACAGAAAGAATTACCCAGTCAGGTACAGAGTGAATTTCAAGGTATACAATCAATCCTCATTATTTATGGATTCTGTTTTTGTGACTTTGCTTACAGGCAACCTTTTCCATACCCACAGGTTTTACATCTGAGAATCCAACCAAACTAGGATCAAATTCGATTTTGCTATCTGCGGGGGCTCCTGGAATTAACTCCCTGTGGATATGAAGGGGAGACTGTACTTGCTAAAATTAATTTGTAGCCCCCAAATTAACTTAATTAATTAAAGAAAACTTAAGCCCTTCTGCAGACATGGCTGAGTGGCAAAGTGTATGTTCCCAGCTGAGGTCTAACAGGTGAAGCTCTGCCTTCTTGTTTCAGTGTTCACGCTGCAAACATGTGGTCTATTTAGTGCCAGATTTTCCCCTCACTTTGTGCTTTTGCTTGGCAGTTTCCCTGTTTAAAATGGCCTCCAGCTGTAGGGCTGAAGTGCTGTGTGGTGCTCCTAAGCACAAGAAGGTTGTGATGTGCCTCATGGAGAAAATATGTGTGTTAGATAAACTTCATTCGACATGAGTTACAGTGTACTTGGCCACGAGTTCAATGTTAATGAATCAACAATCAAGTTAGGTGTCTTTAAGGAGAGACACACATAAAAGAAGGTTATGAACTGACTGATGACAATGTGATAAAAAGCTTGCAGGAGCTTAACCCTGTATTTCCCGTAGGAGCAATGGTTCAGTATTTGCTAATTCAGTGTTTGCGGTGACTTTAAAGAACATTACTATGCACATAATGAGAATCGATGGTATTAAAAACAGGAATTTTAATAGTTACTCTCCATAAGATGATTCCAGGATAAAAGAAATTGTGTCCCAGACATTTTTATGTACTTGAATTTGGCATTCAAGAAACATTCGTTGGGGGAGGGTATACAGCTCAGTGGTAAAGTAGGTGCTCAGCATGCATGCGCATACAATCCCCAGGATATCCATTAAAAATAAAACAAATATAAACCTAATTACCTTCCCCCAAAACAAAGAAAAAAGTGGAAAACAAAAAGAAACATTCGTTTGGGATCCTTGTTATTGTGACAAATGTATTTCACATATCGCATATAAGGGCAAGTAACTTGACTGTCTCCCCCTTTGAATAATGAAAGTCTGTACTGGAAGAATTCTTTGAAGACCCTCTCTTGAGCAATGGTGTGGAAATAGGACAAGCAAATGTGGATACAACCCCTATAATGACAGTTTCCTTTAATTTTGTTGTTGACAGCTGTTCGTGTCACAATTAGAGTTGCTGTGGGAAATCAAACATTCGATGATAATGATCTTCGGGACTGAGCTGCCAGTTCCTTCCCACAGTGGCTTCACTCGGCGGTGTGGGAGATACCTCCTTTGCCGCTTTTAGAAACTTCGTCCTCTGTGCTGGTTATCAAGAGATAATACTTTTACCAGAATTACAGGACATCTAGTAACATTTGCAGGAAGTTTTGATGAAGTTTAACTTGACGTTGCTTCCATTTCTACACAGGAGATGATTCTACAATTGGATACTTTTTTCACTAAACTTTTCAGGACGATTTATGTCATCCAATTCTGAACGAAAACATGTATGTTTAGAACTCATTCCTTCCCGTTTTGTTATTTGATTCTGCCTTGCTTAACTCTAAAATAAGCAGTTTTCATCAGGCATATTACGGCATTTCCCTGAAGTATGCAGAGGGCTCCTGAGTGCCGTTCCCAATGACAAATTCCATCCTGAGACACAATTCATCTGCTTTTACCACTACAGCTGATTCCTCCTTTGTTGTATTCAACAGTTCTCCTTCAACTCAGCGTTCTGCAGCGTGGGAGCACTTTGTCTTGGCATTCTTCGAGATTGGTCTTAACACACTATTGATTATTCTTCTCTCACACAATTTTTGAAGCTGATGGTGTAAACCAGTGTGATAAAGACAGTGGCCCCCTTTCTCCCTAGTGCCTAAATCACTTCCCTGCAGCAAGGTCATTGCTGATGGGGACATTAACATTTCCAAAGCTCCAGGGTTCTGTTGAGTGTGCTGTTTTGGATTGCTTCCAAAATGACAGCTGACTTTTAAAAAGTATGAAGCCTAAAGCAAAACAATGCTAATGGTCGTGCTGAGATTTCTTTAAGTCGGCCACTGAAAGAGTTAACAGAGCTTTTTAGTTCGCCCTTCGACGGGGGAAAAACCTGGTTCACCTGATTAAGTTAAATCAAAGGAACAAGAAATGCCCTGAAAGAACATTCGCGCCCCAGGGAAGATATTTCATTGTAACAGAAAACCTTACCACTGATTTCTTTTTTCTTTTTTTTGGGAGGCTGTTAATTGTAATAGTAGATCAGAGGTAAGTCAATATAGCTTTCTGTTATTTATATCAGGTTTGGATTTTGAAGATGGCTTCGGTGCAGAAATTGCTGGGTCTATGATCTATGATTCAAATTGAAGAAAACACAGACTTCTAATTATTATGCAAACAGCACTTAACCCCATAATCAGGTGGAGACCTACATAGAAACTTGTCACAATGTGTCAAGATTCATGAAAGTTTTTCAACACAGATTCTATTATACCCTTAGAAAAAGGGACTTGTCACAAGAGAGATCCTTACATGTGGAAGTGCCAAGCTTATGGATCAAGAGCAGTTTTTTAGAAATTTACAAAACCTAAACAATCAAGCAACCAAACCAAACCAAACCAAAACAAAAAAACAACTTGCAAAGAAGACCAGAGCATCAACTCACCCTGTCTTTGTCTGGGAGTTAATTAAAACACCTCTATGATTCTCACGTAGAGAATGTCACTTATACAACATATACCCATTGAATAACTTAGATATTGCACAAAGTCAAAGTGAATTATTTCCTTTTTAATACATGCAATATGTTAGCTGGACAAAATATTTGTAAAACGTGGGTTTCGTGGAGTGGTTGACAAAAGGAATTCCTGTGCAGAACATTTGGACTGTCTCAGACAATTTTCTGAGCCTGCTCTAAGCATCAGGATAGTCAGACGAAGTTCTGTGGCTCCTGAAGTCTAGGGCTGTATCGCTATACAGGACCAATGAGCCTTTTTCCTGGTGGCCTGGGTACCCCAATATTTTATATTTTGAATAAGGGTAGAAACAGATGAGGAATAATGTGGGGGGAAGGGTCTTAAGTTAAATGAGTCTGTAGATCAAGGTTTTCCCTCAAGGAGTGGTCAGGACTGGAGATATAGATTTGGACCATTAGCCTAAAGGTGGTATTTCAAACCCTGAAACCGGTGGCACTTAGCAAGGGCTGGTACGTAGACAGGCGGCAGAAGGTGCTGAGGACAGCCCAGCGCCATGCCGACATTCAGAGGACCTCTCTGAATCTTAGTTTCCTCCTCTACCAAATTGCAATAATAATATTATTTACTGCACAGAGAGGCTGTGATGATAAAATGTAGTCTGTAAGGCAGGAAGACAGAAGCCAATGTCTGGAAAAGTAAGTGCTTTATAATAATTAGCTAATTATGTCATTCTGCGGTCGGTTCTTTCTAGTTCTATTTTCTCAGTAAGGAGATTTGAGGAGGAAGAACGTCTGGGCTGATGCTTCTTAAATGTCTTCCACAAAAATTATTTCTGGGGCTGTTAACAGCTGTTACATAAGCAATAGATTCGATGCGTCAAAATTAGATGAGGTATCCTAGCAGGGCTTCATCGAGCTGACATGTGTTCTGCCTCGTCAAAAGGGAGCAGCTCATTTGTAGCGTTTTCCAAAACTCTCTGGCCATGGCTTCTCCAGGAAGTTCTCACAACATGTTCCAGGGAACATACCGCGACACACTGTGACGCCTGCTCTAATTAGCCAAGAGGAGACGTGGTTCAGATGTCACTGCCATTTACTTAGAGGTATTCGTGAAGCCATTCCTCTCCCCACCACCTTTCATTCGAGAGAGGAAATACTATTTCCAGACACTAAAAAATCTCTTTACGACAGAAGTTTCCAGAGTCTATAGCTGCGGGCTGAGCCACCCCATTGTGGGACATATCACTAGCTCTGCTCCTTGAAGAAATAGAATCAGTATTACCTCCTGCCTGGCTCCCTCCAAGGGATGTTGAAAGGGATAATTAGATAATTTGGAAAAGTGTTTGGAAGTCCCAATGTAGACAGATGCCACAGATGTACAAAGGAATTATCCTTCCCACCAAGCGGACTCGCAAAACCTGTGGATTTCGGGAAGATATCTGGCTCATGAATCCTCTCTCTTAAGAGGATTACTAAGATAATGTCTCAGAAGTATGCTGGCATTTTGAGATTAAAGAAGCTGACAAAGATGGAAAGTGCCGAGAGAAGAGACATTTTATTGTTTCAGAGAAACAGGAGAGGGGCGTATGTGCGTGGTGATAACAGGTTTGACGGCTGCCTTCGGTTTCTCAGTAAAAGCATTTTTCCTTTAAGAACACTGCAGCATCCTAACATATTTCCTTAAAATAAAATAACACGGTGTGCACTTTTTCAGAGGCACCCATGGTTTTATACCTGTATCTCTTTGTCTCCTTTATCTTCCGCAGGTTGATCGTACATTCACAAAAGTCATCACTGGCAATCTGAGAAGCAATGGTGGCCCACCCATCCAGTCTTAGCTCCTATGTGTGGGTGTGTTTTCATGTATCTTCTCAGTTTCCACTTGGTGGGTTTTCATTCTAGTGGGAAAGATGTTGCTGTTCCCATAAATCATTTTGAAATTTGCAAACAGAATTCTGATCTTTTTTTATCCATATAGGTGACGGTTAATGCTACTTAGATTTAATTGGGCTTGATGTTTTAAGAGTAAGTGATGTTTTATTTACTTACTAGATTCTTATTCATATTAGAATGTTAACAAATGAATTATTTGTTAGATGATCGCTTGGGGAATTCAAATCTATCCTGTTTGTTCCCAAGGAAACAGAAGCTATCATGTCTGCATTGGCTCTACATATATTTTGTCCAAGTTTGGCCATTATTTTCATAAGAGACCTGTGTAACAAGAAGGTCATGAATAAGAGTCTAAAAGCTTGGTGTCCTGGTTTCAGTCTTTCTCCTTCCACCTATGTGACCTGGAGGTAATATGTTTTC
Organism: Camelus ferus; assembly: GCF_009834535.1. Taxonomy (NCBI): domain Eukaryota; kingdom Metazoa; phylum Chordata; class Mammalia; order Artiodactyla; family Camelidae; genus Camelus; species Camelus ferus. The sequence goes on from NC_045709.1 coordinate 37,904,286, forward strand.
CCCAAATCTCAAGGCTGTTGTGAAGATAAAATGAGATGATGCTTAGAAAAGACACTGAAACAAGGAGGCATAAAGATGCATTACTATTTTACTGAAGTAATCTATAATTAAGTAGGACAATAAAAGGTAACAAATCAAACCTAGAGATTATGCAGAGTGATGCATGAATAATTCAAGTTTTATGAAAAATAGGAGCTTATACTTTTTGTTCATCATTGTATCCCAGAATCTGTAAGAGTTCCTAGCACATTGTATGGGTTTAAAAAAAAATTGGAAATGAAAGATTATGAAAAAATAAAATTTTTAGTTGTAATTCCCCCACTTTGCAAACATGTATGGAAGGCAATGAGGAAGCAGATTTCTATAATGAGACAGAAAAGGCAGGAGACGAAAGAGAGCTAATACTTATTGAGTGTCTATGATGGACCAGACTCACTATGCTTTGTGTTTCATACACTTATCTCAGTCAATCATCTCTTCAAAATTATAGTTGAACCCTTCTTCCTTCGGCTCTAGAAAATACAATGAATCATGCATCCACATTAAAAAAAAAATGCATTTCCCTTACTCCATATACCATGCCAGCTTAAAGCAAAACCACATCAACAACTTTGTTTAAACTGATGACTAGAACCCAGAAGTCCTGTTTCTTGGCCACCTGATAATAGCTACTCGCTGTGTTTGATAGGACACTCAGAGAGCAGAAGTCTCTGTGTATAGAACAGGCCTGGCTCTCTGACTGTTGGTGGGTGCGAGCTGAGAGCCAGTCTTCTAGAGATACCTGGGTTCACATCCCTGGCAGTGGCTGTTTCCGCATTTCCTCATCCTGTCAAAACGGTGAGCAGCAGCGCCTGCACGGGGCCGCGGCTGCATCACATCCCTGTCGCTCGTCGTGCGGGTTCAGCGCAGAGCTGGGGCCCCGCCTCCAAGCGGAAGTGAAGCGTGAAGACTGAAGTGGGTGTCAAGGGGACGTCCACATACCATCAGCCAGTAGATGTGAGTAAGGTAAGATATTAAGAAACCCATTTCATGAGAAGTAGTTGCAAGGAGAGCTCCATTATGACCACAATGCAAGATGCAACTGACACCTTAGGGCCTCATTTTCGCACGTTTCTGGTTCCCAGTAATCTGCTAATATCCTAAGAAGCGTTTTCCTGAATATAAACTTAAAAACTTATAATAATAACTTTTTTTCTTTAGATATGAAATCATTATACTCCTCACACAGTTAAAAATGAGTATTTTTTATTTTTTGACTTTTATTACAGCGCCAATTTTTGGGGTGGATTTTGCCTTTCAAGAAAACAGGCTTTCATCCTATGACTCCGAACAATCTCTCCTCTTCTCTCTTTTCCTTCGTCTTCTCTTCCCTCTCCCCCTACTTCTTCTCTCACTCTCTTTCTCTTTTTTCTTTGCTCTCTGATTCAAGATGCATCTTTATGCCTCCTTTTCTTTCCTTAAAGATTGATTATAATGGTTTCTTGGCCAAGTTCTCTGGCAAACCTGAAGTCCCTGGATGGGTCCAGGATTCTGTGTAGAGACTTCGGGGTTGGACTGAATCAAGTCAAGTCATCAGTTTCAGTTTTGGCTGCTTTTAATATATTGGCTTCAATTTTCAAAAGCCAGCAACCGTGTCAGTTTCAAGGTTTTAAACATTCACTCCTGATGCTTATGCCGCTTGCTTCCAGAATGTCTTGTCAGATGGGTTGCATACTTCTTAAAATCGTTTCTTCAATAAAAGCAAATTCCTTCCATTTGCTTAAGAAGATGATTTTTTTCCCCTTGTAGGTTTTGCATTCCTTCCACAGTAGAACACCTTGATATTTCCTCCCAAATGGCAAGCAGGAAGGAGTGACAAGGAACTGAACAAAGCTTATCTTGAGTGTGGAGAAAACAAAACAAAACAAAACCGAACTCTACTGGCCTCGCTAAATGATAATTTCATGTGCTCTTTGTTTGCAAGGTTTAAAGCAATGCTTTAAGATCACTTTGCAGAATTTACATAAATGTTGAATTTCAGCAGCCTGGCTCTGTATCATATATTCAAATGACCATTTAACAAGTATTTGTAGAGTGTCACTGTGGCCAGACTTAGATGCTAGGGATACGCCCACTGGCCATGTCCCTGATCTCATGAGGGTTCTGACAAGAAATCAGGCAATTACAGTAGAATGTAATAAATGCTATGGGAACACCCATCAGGGGCAAATAACCCGGACTGGGAAGTCAGAGAAGCTTCCTAGGAGAGCAGCAATGTGCTGGGATGGGCTCTTACTGGTGCACAGGACCACTTGTTAAATTTTCAGGAAATTTGTAATCCAGTCATTAAACAGAGTGATTATTAAAAGTTAAATCGTATACACTTAAAATGATCTAAATTTTATTAAAAACAAAGGTAATTATACTAAAAACTCATTACCTCCTAATTATTTTTACCATTAATGGTTATTTATGCCAAGGGTGTCTGTAAGGCGGAAATAGTACATTGTCAGGGGGCTACTCTGTGTTCAGTGGACATCATGTTGGTAGCTTGAAATTTATACCCCAGAAATTGGCAAACACTATAAACCAGCATGTTTTTTTTTTGCATAGAGAACTGGTTGTGCAAACATTTACTATTATACCACTGAATCTTGCCAGGGAAGTTGGAGAAATAGTTGCAGTATGCCTGGTGAATGGCGTGTATTTGGGGAGGGGGGGGGATAGAAAGGATAGAAAGAACGTTCCAGGATAAGGAACAGCATGTGCAAAACTATGGAGATGAGAGAGGACACTTCTTCCGAGTAGCAGAGCCAAGGCCATTTTGTACGTCTGGTGCGCACAGAGGTTCTCTCTCCTCCTAGATTAACACTTCTGTTAGGACTCAGGCTCTGTCGGTCGGTCAGTCTTATTCACCGCTATGTCCACAGCGTCTAGTGCTGCGCTTGGCAGATAACCGGTGCTTAATAGTTGCTTTAATGATTTAAGGTGGGAAGAGAGCTAAGTGGTGGACCCAGAGGGGCAGGTTAAGGACTGCATTGTGCAGGAACACATCTGGGCTTTATTTGAATGGCAACAGGGAACCACAGAAAGATATCATGCAAGGAAGTAATGTGGACATATTTGCATTGTCAGCAGTCCCTCTGGCGACAATGTGAAGAGGGATTGGAGTGCGGCGAAACCAGAGGCAGGGAATTAATTAGGAGGCTATAATCCAGGTGTGAGGTGATTAAATTAGGGGAGACGCTGTGGATGGATTCAGAAGACATTTAGAAATGACTGTTTAACGGGTTTCATTAGGGATTGACTGTGAGGGTGGAGGGGGAGGAGGAGTTCAGGCTTCTGGCTTGGACAAAAGAGCAGTAGAAGAGACGTTCCCTGGGATGGAGAACCCGGGGAGGGAAGGGTTTGTGGGAGGATGATGAGCTCAGTATTGAACAGGTGTATTTGAGGTGGCGGGTGGAGGTGTGCCTCAGACAAGTGGATAAACAGGTGCAATCACGAGAGTAATCTGGGCTAGGGCGAGATTTGGGATGAAAACTTCGCTGTAACAAACCCAGAACATCGTGTCTGAGATGTTTCACATTTTTCACATAAGAATGCTTTTTGTCAGCCATTCTTGCAAACCTCGTGTTTTAAAAACACTTATTCTAGTTAACAGATTACATGTATTAATCAAGAAGTGTTGACTTTCACTTTGTAAGGCACCTCAGCGATTTGTCTGATATTAAAGATATATTCTGGGAAAATGACGAGGTGAGAAAAAGAGACATACTAAATGCGTTAGCAGAAAAAGACCTCCAGAAAGCCATATATAATTCCAAAATTTCTGGCCGAACAAGTTGCTACAAATGCAGACGTAGCTCCTTCACATGTTTAAATATGGGCTGGCTTGGGCATGACTCTACCAGGATCAAACCAGACTGCATATACCCGAGTAGAAAGGAAATGCTAAACGCTGGCGATGCTTGTGTATTTGTGAAACTGGGCAGAGGGCGCTGAAATTCCCTTAAAGCAATAATCGGCTGCCTATGGGAAGCATAGTTCTAAGGAAGCAGTTTCTCCTCTTTAAAGGCAGGAGGAGGCTGGAAGAACTTTCCTTCCCGAGAGCAAGAGGGTATCTTGTTCTGTTTCTAAGAACACACTGAGTATTAAATACTGAGTTGTGTTTCAATCACCTACTCTTGAGTAGACTTCATGAAATGTAATCTTCTTATCTTCTGCCCTGAAGTTAAAGTGAAAGAAAATCTTAAGCTAAATCTCCAAAGGTTAGAGATAATCAGGAGTTTCCCCTTATCATGTAAAGGAGAAAAAAAAAAAACCGATATAAATATATATTTATATATATATAAACCTTTTTCGTGGAAAGAAAGTTAAAACTAATTTACTTTGGATGCATTTCCTATAAATGCATCATAGGTATTTTTCTCAAACCTTCATTTACTTTATAAAGAAAGCTGTCTTTTTTCCCCACCCTGTGTCTAGCATCTGAAAAATTTGGCTCTGTTATCCAGTGATGTTACAAACAGGAAAGGAACAGGTTCTGGCTTTCTGTAGAGAAATGAAGAAATCAAAGAATCAAAGATGTGTCAAGGTCACTGTTTCTTGGTGGAATATTATAAGTGAGACCTGGTGGGCAGAATATGAGCTTTGAAATTTGAATCAACGGAGAAAATACTCTGAATCTAGAAATCAGTGAGAACTTGCTCTTTTCTTTTGGAAACAAAACTAAAGAGGAAATAGAAATAGGACTCAAAGCTTTATAAAGAGTATGGCCATTGGCTTTTTTCTCAGAGAGCAGGTGGAAGGGACGGAACCACTTGTCAATGGAATAGGCCAGTAAGTCCCTTTATGTAAGAAGTATGTGATGTTAAGCTGAAATCCCCCTAAACGCCTTTGCTCTGCTGGCCTTGGTGCAGCCAGTGGGCCTGGACTTGGGCTGGGATGCTACCAAGTCTACTTCCACCCACTCCGCTCTGCTCTCAAGCCTGCTTTCCCCTGAAGGCCTTGCTCATCAGACGATAATTCAGGGCCGAGACACATCATCACAGGCCATGCGGAAATCAATGTCCCTTTCCAGATGAGTCTCTACCGTCAAAAATAACACCATGCATGAGTGTATTTAAACGCAAGTGTGTGACCATCAAATCTCCTCTTCTGATCTGATATGCTGGGGAGAAGCTCACAGACCATCATGGGTGAGGCAGAACCACAGAGTCCATGGTCGTTAGAATTTACACATCACAGACATTTTCAATAACAATGAAAATACTAAACTTTGACAAGTGGTTTTGGTTTGATATATTCCATGCTAAGCGTTTTACATGGATTACATCATTTTACTCTCAAACAACTTTATAAGTAGGTCCTACCAGCATCCTCGTTTTTAATGTGAGTTGATTGAGTTTAGACAGATAAATAATTTGCCCCAAGTCACACATAACTAGGAAAAACTGGATCCCAGGGCTGTCTGACGTCAAAATCTGATGTCAAAATCTGATCTTGTCATACTGACGCTATTTTAAAGAATACAAGACTCACTTCAAATATATTTTAAGGTGTTTTTTATTCCTTATTGTTGAAATCTTTCTGGCATTAGACTTTCATGTTCTGAATTCAACACAGCAAAATGTACTGTTGCTTCCATGTGTGAAACGGCACGTTAGAAGGGCTGTCTGTAGAATGTAAGAATGAGTAAGATGTTGCTCCCGTCCTCAAATAACTTATAATCCTGGGAAGGAGAAGATAAGCCCACAAGTAACCATAACACAAGGAATAATGGTCTCACTGCCTTAAGGGCACACGTCACGCAGGAGCTCAGAGAAAGGAAGGGTAAATACTATAGGGATAAAAATATGCTTCTTTGAACTGAATCTAATCAATGTCCTTTTATCGGAAGCAAGATATTTTTTTCCAAGTGAATTCCCAAGACATTACACCTGAATGCTCTGAAAGGAAAAAGATCCAGAGAAAAGAAAAATACCTGGATGCTAGAAAAAGAAACCTAATCATGATTGAAGAGATAATGATCAGAAAGCTGGAAAGGGGACATTTAGATTAACCCCCTTTTTTTTTTACAGATGAGGAAACTAAGACCTGCTACCTGGAGGCAAAAATTATTAACATTCTTCTTTCTGTTCTTTTAGGTTTTTTTCATCTTCATGTGAGCTGTAGATTTAGAAAGAATTGTCTGGAGAAGATAAAGTCACTGAAGGCCATGCTGCTCTTCTGTAATGGGTTCTACCCTCGTCTGTAATAAGTATTAATTGAATGGATGGTTTCAATTGGAATTTAATAAGTCTCCCTTCTTAATTTAGATTATATCTGACAAACCAATCTTTTCCTGGATTGGGTTTGAAATTATTCCTAATACAGTTAAATTATAGATAGTGAGATCAGTTCCATCTTCCCTGATAGGACAGGAAGGAGGTTATCAACACGTTTGAAATTCATAGGCAGAGACCGAGCGAGTTTTGTTCTCCCTTCCTTTAGAGAATTTCCTGAACCCTGGAAAGTTCAGAACTCCCTGGCTTTGCGCGGGTAACGGAAGTGGTGGAATAATGAGGACCCACTTCTGTCTTTGATGAAGATTGTAAAGTTGGTGAATGTAATAATCTTAGTTGGGGCTTGAAGAACTAACAACTTCTGTTTCTCCTCAGTAGGTTTCCTTACTGATCAGAAACACTCATCCTTAGTACTCATCATCAGTAACAGGTTCCAGGCAACAGCCTTCTCTGAAATGGCTGGTTCCTCCAAGGCTGCAGTGTATCTGGTCCTGGTGGGGAGATACATACTGAGGAAACAGGGGCATGCTGGGAAAATCTTTTCCATTGGATCAGATGGTTCTGGGCTACAATCCCAGCTCTGCTACTTCTCAGTTGCCTGGCCTCAGACAAGCAACTTAATCGCTCTAAATTTAACATTTCTTTACTTAAGAAAATGAGGAAATCAATGCTTTACAAGATTGCAGGAGGATTTGAAATAAATATATAAGGCATCTAGAAAGAGAGTGATGCTGGGGGAGAGAATCTGTTTTGTCCTCTATTCTATTCCTCGTGCCTCGCACACGAAGGGTATTTGTTGAATGAAATACAGTAGGTGCTCAACCAATGGTAGCTATGATGATTGTCATTGTTACTAAGTGATTATTTGTCCAAAAAGGAACCAAGAAAAGCCTTAATATGCTACTGTTGCTGGTCTCAAAATATATATAAAATAATATATTATTATAATATTAATGTTAATATAAATTATGTTATAAATTATGTAATGTATAATATAATATTATACAAAGGATATACAAATCAAGAATTTGAAATCAATTCCACAATGTTACTATCAAAATATTGTAATTTGACTACATAGCTTGAAACAGCCGATGTATTTTTTGAAAGGACTATCACAGTGCCTTACCCCCAAACTGCTTGTCTGTGGGCTAAGTGGCAGAGGGAAAAAGGGGGTGACAGTACCTATATACAAACAGATCCCAGACAAGATCTGAGCATGAAACGCACAGTAAGACTAGATCTTTTCATTAGTCTGTAATCTCACTGATTAGGCACAAAAAATGATTTGTTCCTATGCCTGAATCTTACATAATACTGTACATCAACTATACCTCAGTGAAAAAAAAATGAGCTGTTCCCTTCTATAGATGTGATGCAGACTACTGCATTAGAGAGGACTTTCGTATCTGAAACTGTTTTCATCTTTGCCTTCAGACAGGAGAGGGGAGAAAAAAGTAGACTTTCATGTTTTGCACTTTTAAAACTCCAAGAAAGGTTGGAAATGAATGCATGATGAGGCTAATAAGAAAAATAGTTTGTTAGCATTTAGCGTGATGAAAAGTACTAGGTATAGTTGTAAAGGGACTCAGACAGAAGGACAGACAACTTGAATCCTCCTGGCTTTGCCACCTGGGTTTCCTTACCTTCTCATGTGGGTTTTAGTGAAGGCTACAGAACTTTCTCCTAATACTTGATCTATTCAGTGAACATTCACTGAATTGCGCCCTTGTCTGGGATTGGCTCTGTAGGGACCTGAATTATCAACATGCAGAGACTAGCAACATGTGCTCTGGACTCAGACACTCCTCTAGGTACCCTTCACACACCACGAGACCTTCTGTAAGTTCCTGAACTTTTCTAAGCTTTAGTTTCCATATCTGGAAAATAAGGGGGAAGGTCTATCTCATCACAAGCACTGTTATAAATATTACACAATATAAACCACATAAAGCACAGTACAGTCCTGGCAGTAAGCGTTCAACAAATGTGAGCTGGCAGCTATAAACATCGTTGCTTTTCTGAAAGAGGTTCTGGAAATGACTTCCATCAGTAACTGCTATAATAAGGTAAATGATTTTCCAAGGAGAAGTTGCCAATCATATCCTGGAGAAAAAAGTCATTTTAATTTGTAAGCTTTACAGGTCTCAGGATGTCTGGCCCTCCAGTTAGGAAACAGCTTCCAGCCTCACCAGAAGCTCAGCTATCAGAAGTTAAGGAGGGCGCTGGTGATGCAAATACTGCAGCCAAAGTCTGGAAATCCAGAATTTCAAATCTGATGAGACCGTTTATCAACAATGACTGAGAGTTCCTTTGCAAAAGGAAAAATTCAGCCATCTATTTCTTAGCTAGAAAGTAGATTTTAGACTTCATTTCATGCATACTTTCATGGATGTGGCTTATATGGAAAGTGAAACAACGTGTTTCCAAATTCCATTCACTTGAAGAAATAAGACCTCTTTCAGAACATACCCATTCCATCAGCAAATCTTGTTGGTGTTTCCTGCTAAATTTATCCAAATTTCAGCCACCGAATAAACCACCTCTCCACTATGTTAAGGCTGGCTTGGGTCTTTCCTCCATACTCTCCTCTAGGTCCGACCTGTGTCCCATCCCTCTTTCCTGCAAAGTCAAGCGGCCCTCCTCTCTCTCCGCCTTCCTTAACTCACCCCATCACCTTTTCTCTATGTCAAGGCTACCAGATACCTTTTTCATTTGTTTGTTTCTAGCTGATTTGACATTGTGGGTACTACTATTTTAGGGCCCTCCATACGGTATCCTCTGATGAGTGTTCTCTTGCATACCCTATATTATTTTTACTTTAAGAGATTTCTTACAAAGAAATGTGCCTTTTTCAAAGTGCATGCCTTATGAACAGCAATCATATTATAATGTAGTTGGACAACTTCCAGAAAAATGTCTCATCCACATTCTGGAATTGAAGACAGTCCATCTGATCTCTTAGAGAATTTTTAATAGAAAAACTTGACTTGAACACCCCCGTACACACACCCAGTGGAAACCTCTCCTTCTAAGGAGTGTGTGGTGGTCTCAAACCAAAGATACTTTCGTGTTTTCACGCCCTCTTCTCTAGAGCTGTTTTGAATGTCAATTACCATAGAGCTTCAAGCATTGCTGGGATATTTGGCCTCTAAAAACATTAATTGGTTTCTAGGCAATAGATTTGAGAGGAATAGATAATTGCTTTTTTTCACGGGTAAGGAAAAAAATAACTTTTCACGGAACCTCCAAATGTGCCATTTCCCTAACACGTGATGGAACTTTGGAGCATCCTTCTTTACACAGGCTAACCCAAGCTCACTAAAACCTAGAACCTGTGAAACTCTTAGCCCATCCATCTCCCAGGGAGAGAGAGGAAGATGCCCCGACCAGATTCTTTCTTACCCTACTTTCTACCAGTTCACCCTAAAACGCCCAAATCTGTTGTGATTCCTACTTAGCCAAGGAGCCCTAATCAGATTCCATGGATTTCTTTCTACTCTGCAATTTCTCCCCACCACCCACCTCCTTCTCCTTTGAAATCCTTTTCACAAAGGCTTTTAAAAATTGGAGAACGCTAAACATGCCAGTCTTTGCCTGACATATTTTTGTGCAAATGACTTTCAATTAAAATGCAGTCACTCCGTCACCAGGTCTACAGCACTGCTGTGGATTTGGTTAGTGTTTGGTGACAGGGAGACAGATAAAGAGAACAGAAGGACACTGTGCAGTCATCAGTGTGGATGAAGGGGTGATGCAGGAAAAGGCTGGAGTCTCATTGCAAACTTCTCAGTTTTGCTTAAGGCAGGTCCTGTCGATTTTCAGCTGGGTGGGGACAAATAAAAATTGTGCACTTGGTATTTGTGTTCTGCCGTTGCAAACCCAGAATCTGTCTCATTTGATTTACAAAGATCCACTATTTTTTTTTTTAAATGTGTGTTTGACTTCATACAAAGGGGCATTTTCCTCTGAAGATTCATTAATGGGAGTTACATTACAGTCTTAAAAAAGGAAGTCAGATGGAATGTTGAATAATTTACAATTGAACATACAGATCATTTGCCTGGTTTGTGCAGCTGAAGACATAATTAGAAGTTCCTAGAGAGAGAGAACAGGGTGAGGGTGTGTGGACAATTCAAACATTACAAAGAGAATTCCCCTCAAATTGCTCACAAATGTGGGGGATTAGTCACTATACTTAGGGCTTTCTGAAATTTTTAGCAGCCAATAATTTCTTCACGATGGAGTAGCTGTGAACTAAAGGCTTGCTCCCTTTCTCAAGGCCATTTTGCTAGACAGTTTTAATGAAGTAGCAAATTTTTAGTGGGGCAGGAAAAGTGTACTGACAATGTATTAGAATTTATAACCCTAGCCGACATATCTAGTTACTCCATTTTTAGATTCCTGCACTTTCCTTATTAGGCGACATATGATGAAGGCAAATACCTTTGCAGACACCTGCATGCTGTTTTCTTGCATATTCATAATGGCTTCAGAGATCTTGACGTCTATGGGGTCCATGACCGACTCAATGTTGAATGGTCCTTCCAGTCGCTCTGCCACCAAGAGCATTGCATCTGTTAAAACACAGGAACATGATTTCAATATTTGAGAACTGGGAACTCCAGGTTATAACCTGTGTCTAAATACCTCCAATGCAACTGGCTGAAAAATGATTGCTCATTCAAATTTTTTATTCGCTTTTACAGAGTTCAAAACGGAATGGATGACTCAATCTTAAAGTAGTATTTTATTTCATTTGAAGGTTTCAAATTATTTTACATGTATAGGACCAGGCCTGAAAATGAGAAAATTGGTTCAAATTAAGAGAGTTGAACATATCTATTACAAGTGAGGTTAAAAAAAATATTTCAGGGGTAGGGGGTATAGCACAGTGGTAGAGCATGTGCTCGGCATGCACGAGGTTCTGAGTTCAATGCCTAGTACCTCCATTAAGGGGGAAAAATTACCCACATCCCCACCAAAAACAAAACAAAACAAAACAAAACAAATTCAGACAAAGAAAGACAAATACTCTATGATCTCACTTATATGGAATCTAAAACAAAACAAAACAAAACAAAAATAACTCAAACCCCCAAAAATATTAGCTCAGGTTCAAAAATGGAGTTGAACTTTTCTGGAGTATGGAGAAACCTGAGAATACTGAAGAAGTGTTAATTTGAGAATTGAGGGGGCTGCTCTAATGTCAAGGCCCAACTTAAGCACATCTACACTGTGAAGCATTTCTGGATTTCCCCAGAACAGACCTGTCCCTACTCGGTGCCGTCACCCTACCCAGCATGCCCTTGCATTTTTGCACTTTGACAGCCTTTGGGGACAGGGAAACTTCTCTTGGTGGTTTTGTATATTCAAGGCTTGTTAGGGTGCCTGTCACACTGTAGCCTTTCAGAAAATGTCCATGAAACTATGTTGAACTGAACTGAACTAAAGCACTACTTGGGAGGCTTCCATTTGCTGGAGAAGATGGTCACAGTGACATGGAGGCAAGAGCTCTGAATCAGGAGTTAGTTGCCCAACCTTGCAACTAAGTAGCTGGAGGCTGCAGGAAAAATCTCTGAGCTTACTGGGCCACGGATTGGTGAGGTGTGTAGAAGGGACCTGTGATGAGGAGTCCGCCAGAGTCTGTGGAGCGTGGTACAGGGGGCCTGTGTCCATTCCTGTGCTGCTAAAAACTGGCCCACGTTAGTTCTTAGCTTCCAGGGCACAGTTTGGTAACTTGCCTCCACTGGGACGGTCGAATGGAACTTTCTGTGATAATGAAAATGTGGCTATTGAAACTTGAAATGCGGCTAATGTGACTGAGGAATTAAACTGTTTATAAATTAATGTGCCCTTAACTAATTTAAATATAATTTTAAAATACCCACTTGGGACTAGTGGCTGCTGGAAAGCACAGCCTAGACTTTTAACATATGGACTCAATAACGCTCATGTTTTCCAACTGTTAAAACCCTTGGGAGCCAACCTTAAAACACTGTCCTTTTTCAAAATAGTACATATTTATTGTTAGACACTTAGAAAATACAGAAAAAACAAGGAGAAAAATGCACCCACAGTCCCACTTCCCAGAATAACACTATAAACAGTTTGGTCTATGCCCTATTTTTTTTCCCCCTCTGTGCATGAATATTTTAAGCATGCAACTGAAAATATACTGCACATACATCATATAATCTGCTTTCTAAATATATTATTAATGTAACATGCTGTTTATAGTAGCTGCCTCATAGCAATAGTGTGAAGAAAACAAATTTTATTTTTATTACGTATCCAACCATGCTCAAGCAAAGTCCAACATCAAAAAATTTTCAGGGTTATAAGTAGTTATGAATTAGGCAGGTGGAAAACCTTTTAAGATAGATGAATTTTTATAAGGAATTACTGTCTGGAAAGTAGTCACATTTTTACAGAGCACCAGGCTTCGATGATGTGAATAGCGTCAGCTTTTATACTAACAACGGGCTTTCTTGGCCTGACTTCGTAATTGGGTGCTTGATCCACTCCCTGTGGAACCAGTGAGGCTAAGAGCATCCTGGGCACCTGAGCATCAGTGATGTCTATTCCACGCCCGTCCCCAGTATTCTGTCCTGCATTATTCTCATGGGCACAAGTGACATGAAAACCTTAAGATGTGAACAGGGACTCATAAAAAACTCTAACAATGAATTTTATAAAATCTTCCTTAACTAACACAGACCTATGTATGGATGTCACATCAGGATCTTATAACAAAAGTCGTCACTCCTCTGGATCTTAAGGATCTAATTATCCGGCAACACGGACATAGGAGGCACACTGTTTGGTTGCCATGTATTTCAATAGTAAAGATGTTTTCTCCTTTAAGGTTTTAAAAGGTGGCTAACTGTTGCCCAAGAGCTGCTCTGTTCCTTTTATGTCTTCATATCAATTTTGTGTGTTTATAAAAAATTACCCCGTTTACCATTAGAATTTCCAGTAGGCTTTCCGATGGAGATTAATTATGATGAATGAGCAAGTTTCTCTAGATAGGTGTATCCTGCTGGAAGAACCAAGGAATCCTTGCACAGGAAAGGGAGTTGGCCCTATGGAGTTGTCCAACAAATGCAGTTAAAGGAACTGATAACTGTGGTCTAACATAACATTGTAAATCAACTGTACTTCACTTAAAAAAAAGGCACTGAGAACTAAGGAATACTTAACTGTGTGTTTTAGACAAGTATTTGCACAGATCATTATACAAAGAGTGCTGGTCTATCACAGCATATTTATCCAACATGAATGGTTTGAGCTGAGACAGTAATAATGTCTCTGCCAGAAGTCTGAACACAGTTGTACTCTTGGCAAAGAGGACAACCTTGGACTGGATCACAAGAACTCAGCATCCTGTCACAGTTTGCAATGACGGGGTCTAAAATCCCTCCGAGGAGGTTCTTTTGTTTAAATTCAAACACTCCCTTCTCCACCAGACATTCCTCCCAACAGGTAAGGCGAAAAGCTCTTGGATTCGTACCGTAAAGTCAAGAAGTTTCTCTTCAGTGATTTCAATCATTTCGTTCCCTGTTCCTTCCCCACCACAGAGCTCACCTTTTAGCTTCCTAGGTCTGCAAACTCACCTCCTCTTTTTTGACCCCAACTGTGATAAAAATGACCCTTTCCCAAGAAGTTGCCGGCTTCCCTTGGAAAAACCATCCTACTGATGATCCTGTATATTAAGCATGTAACCAAATGGCCACCTTTACTCAAATTGCCTGACTTTGAATTTCCATTCTTTATCTCAGCTCATTTGCCTTGCTATACAAACTAATTTCGGGTGACACATTTTTGATGTAGGTATATGTATATTTACGTGTGTATATTTTTTTAAACATTTTTTATTGATTTATAATCATTTTACAATGTTGTGTCAATTTCCAGTGTTCAGCACAACTTTTCAGTGATACATGAACATATATATATTCATTGTCACATTTTTTTTCTCTGTGAGCTACCATAAGATTTTGTGTGTATTTCCCTGTGCTATACAGTATAATCTTGTTTATCTATTCTACAATTTTGAAATCCCGTATTTTTCTTTTAATTTGGATAGCTAATCAGAATATTCTACTTTAAGCTATCTGGTTTAGGCTATTACTCATTTTAAAACTATATATAAATAAAATAACTGTATTTAGGAAAATTTGGTTTTCCTTTGAAGACTCAAAAGCCAGTATAGATTGGCTCAAAAATCTCAGAGTTATCATTAAGACTAGCAACATGCATGTAGTTCACAAGACCATACTGTACACTTTGTTAAGAGGGTAGATTTCAATGTTACGTTTTTCACCACATACACATAAAATGAATAGAAATGACTATTGTGCCAATCAACTACAGAAGTTCTTACTAATCGAACTACCTGTTGATAAATCATTAATTACTATCAACATACACCAATATATTGAAACACTATGTTGCTTTTGTAAAGAAATACACGAGTTCTTCTAATTCTCGGAAAAGCTCAGAGAAAACTGTATGCAAAACATTTGGATAAAATGACATGTACACACTGATTATAGCCATACCTAGGGTTTTGGTTAGAATAAGAGGAAGGCTGGCAGGGTGGGCATAAAAAGTCGTTTTCTGGGCTTTTATTTTTCTACTAAAAGTTGTTTGTGAAAATAAGTTTCTTGCTAGGAGGCCAGATAAACCTACACAAATAACTGCGACATAAGACGACCATAAGCACAAAAAATTTAAATACAAAAATGCACGTCTCCTTATGGTATAGTCAGCCCTCCCACCAGTCAATTCCCCTGTCCCATCACTCTAAGAATGCATGACAGGGTTCCCCAGGGTCACAGAAAGAAAGGCAGCTTTTCAGAAAACTTCTCTGATAATTTTGCATTTCAGCCATAAAGGGTCATGCTTACAGCACCTAGACTCCTTTAAGGGTCTAGTTTAGACACATTACAAGGCGAGAACGTGGCAGTGGGAAAGCCAGAGCCATCAGCCCTGGGACTCAGGACAGGCTGCAAGGGGAAGGTGGCCCCAGATGGCAAGAGGATCCGTGTGGTCCATCCGTGGTCCACTGAGCAGCCAAGTGCATCCCTGCTTGACCGGTTTGCCTCCCACCTGCTGGCAAGTCTGTCACCAGTCAAGTTCCCTAGGTGTCAGGAGAACCTCTCCACTCCTTTGGGGCTGAGGGAAGCCAAGCCTCTCTTTCCTCCCAAAGCAAAGAAAACACAGAATACTTTTATGACACCAAGGCCTAGTTGGTAAGTTTCTCTGGAACCAATTAAATCACAACATGGCCATAACTTCCTCCAGGGGCTGCCATCCTGTGCTATCTTAATTACCTCCATGCCATTAATATTTTGAAATACTTGGGACATTGTTTCTAACTGTGCTGTTGGAGCTGTTATCTACTGCCAATTAAACCAGGGCCGTTCTAGTATGTCAGCTAATGGCCAGCCGGTTCTCTCTGCGCACATCCCCCGTGTTGTCCACGTTCTGTTTCTCTTTAAACAAAGGACTATTGTCTGGCTCAAGCAGTAGACGTAACTTTTGTTCCTAACTGGAGAATGACATTTAGATGGATTAGATATAACTGGTATCTCAGCATGAGGTTCTGATGCACAGAGAGATGTGACGACCCTGTGAGCACAAGGTGCCCACTCAAAGCGGAGGGGCCAAGCTGCAGGAAAAGCCGCACCCCTGGGTCCAGGCAGCCGAGCCTGCTCACGTGAGCATGCGCTTTCTGGTTAGGAGCAAGGAAACCTGAAACTGATTAGATGGAGTGAGGCGCCTGGGTTTCCATTTGGGTTCCGCCATTAAGTGCTTGAGAGATAAGATGTGTCACTTAATTAACAGGGTCCCATTTTCTTCATCTGGGAAGTGGAGATTATGACAATCTCCACCTAATAGTGGTAGCATGAGGAATCAAATGAGATCGTGCCTGTAAAGCTGTTGGCACAATGCCTGGCACACAATTAGCTCTCAACAAAGGTGAGCTACAAGAAGGCACTATCTCCAGGCAGCAGCAGAAGAAAGGAGAGGACCCACCGGCAAGATACTTGGGTGGAAGTAGTGACAGCAATTGTTGTGAGGAGCAAGGGCGTAAAAGGCACAGGGATAGCTTTAAGATGTATAGCTGGTACACTTTTGTGTGTTGAATTAATGTTTTGATAATAGCTGCTCTTTGATGGATGAGCTCATTACTGAGAGATGCAAAACTGCATTATTTTCTCACAATGTGCCCCTTTGTCAATTCAAGATCACCACAGAGTCTGACTCACTTCCCACTAAGAAGTGGGCTTTATGTCACCGCCCCCTGGATCTGGCTAGGCTGTGTCTCTGCTGTGACCAACAGTGTACAGTGGAAGGGACTCTGCCAGTTTCCAGCGAAGGTATTTAAGAGACTGCAGCTTCAACTTATTTTTTTTTAATTCTTATTTTTAATTGAAATATAGTTGATTTACATTGTTAGTTTCAGGTGTACAGCAAAGCGATTTAGTTATACATATATATATATATTTTTTCAGATTCTTTTCCATTACAGCTCATTACAAGAAATTGAATACGGTTCCCTGTGCTATACGGTGGGTCCTTGTTCAGCTTCTGCTTTCTGTTCCTTGTGGGACCTTACTCTGAGATCACCATGCTGGACTGACCAAAAGTAGGCACTCCAGGTGACAGTCCCCACTAGGCCCAGATTTCCAGCCACCCTTGCTGTGATAGACAAAGTTTTTGTGTCTTTCCCATAATTCATATCTTGAAACCTAATCCCCAAGGTGATGGTATTTAGAGGTGGGACCTTTGGGAGGTGATTAGGTCATGGGGGCTGAGCCCCTGTGAATGGGGTTAGTGCCCTTATAAAAGAGACCCCAGAGAACTCCCTGCCCTGCCCTGTCTGTCATGTGAGGACACAGTGAGAAGATGGTGGTCCATGGATCAGCAAGCAGGCTTCACCAGCCACTGAATCTGCCGGTGCCCTGATTAGGACTTCCCAGTGTTCAGAACTGTGAGATACAAATGTTTGCTGTTTAAGCCATGTGGTCTATGACATTTTTTTTACAGTAGCCCCAGTGGACTAAGACACCTGCTAAGGTGCCAGACTGAGGCCATCTAGACCAGCCCACCTGCCAGCTGGTTACCACCTAGTGACCCCAGTCAACACCACGTGGGGAACAGAATCAGCCAGCTGAGCCTTCTCCAATCCCTGATCCACTGTATTGTAGTTTATAATAATATTGTTGTTATTGTAAGTGGCTGTGCTTGGGGATAATTGATTTTGTAGCCATAGAAAACTAGGACAGCCAAATTACAATATTTACAAAATACTCAGAGAGATTTTCCCTGTAATTTGTTTGACAGGACTCAAATTATTCAGAACTCTAGTCAATTAATCTTTGACAAATTTAACATTCATGATGTATCCCCTGTTCCCAACCACTGTAATAGTCAAGTAAAAATAAAACGTTGCTCTGAAGGGAACATACAAAAAGAACTTGTGTTCTGTACAAGCCTGCACTGTGTTCTGTACAACACCGCAGTACACTGAATGCACACCAGCTAGCCTCAGATTCAGACACGTTCCCCTGGAATGAGCATGAGAAAGAGGGAGAGAGAGAGAGAGGAGACAGAGCAGGTTTGGAAGAAGGTAAAGATCTGGATTTTACTCGAAGTAATTAACTTTATGAAGAGGAGAGGTCTAACACAAGGAGCCAGACACTACCTCTGATCTGTAGATGGTATTGGATTAAAACCATCTTGCTGCAGGGACTCCAAAAGGCTTTGTTGCTCTGGGATGTAAATATTAAGTAGGATGTCATATGATTGGGCATAGCTTTTAAATTTACTTTTTGAGAAAAAGGAGATGTAAAATCAGAAATGACTTTGAACCTGGAGGAAAATGATTTTTAAACTGCTTTAGAGGAGGCAAGAAGAGAAAGAATGTATTTTAATATGACATGTTATTAATCTTTTCATAAGAAACAATAGAGTGGAAATAACTTCGAAAATTCAATTGTGGGGAATGGATAGAGGTGGTCAAAAGGTACAAACTTCCAGTTATATGAATAAGTCCTGGGGATGTGATGTACAGCCCAGTGAATACTCTTAACAAAACTGAATACTCGAAAGTTATTAAGAGAGTAAATCTTAAAGGTTCACACCACAAATACACACACACCATTTGGTAACTATGTGAACTGACGGATGTGTTAACCAACCTTACTTTGATAATTATTCTGCAATATATATCAAATTATTCACCTTAAACTTATACCCTATCATATGTCAATCATATCTTGATAAAGCTGAGAAAACAAAAGAAAATTCAACTGAAGTAAGCTCAACTTAACCTAATAAATATTTGCTATGTGCCAAGGAGTGTCACTATGTCACTTTGAGTTGATGGACGCAGAAGCTGTCCACGGTTGCCAACTTCGTGCGGTTTAGAATCTTTTTGAACTGACAAAGATGAAACACATGAACATTAAAAACACATTTTTCTTTCCTTGAGGAAAATTAGAATTAAGATAATAACATGTCTTTTCAAAGTCCTCATTAAATCTTTTAAATTTGTTGGAATAATCTACTCTTTGAAAAATCAAATCTGTGAGCACAATCCACTTTATTGTTTTATCAGAATTCCATAGTGCCCACTTTGGCTTTTCGTTCAGAAGAAATGCTTGCCCTTCTTACATCTGCAGCATTGTTTCAGCTTAACCAAGAAATTTTTCCCACCAAGAAGCAGACAAAAGAATTAAAAAAAAAAAAAAATCAACCAATTTTAAGAGCACCCTGGCAAATTCATTCATAGGCACCCAGTTTCTCATCAATAATAATAATAAAACACCTGCCTACATGTTTGTATATCGGCTCATTTATGAGCCCGTTGTGGTAAGGACACATTAGGGGGCTCGGCTTTGCACTGTGGCTGGTGATGGGCTCAAAGAGCATGCGCAGCCTTTGCTTTCACCCAGATCAGTTAATTACAACCCTCATGAGACCTTAGATGGACTCATTTCAGGAGCCGCTTGGAAGCAGAGCCCCCCCAGCGGGGACTGGGGAGTACGCAGAAGCAGGAGGCAGGCGCGACCCGAGTGACCAGGAGAAAAGGACAAACCTGAGAGTAGAGAATTTGAACTTCTCTTGTCAGAAGGTCTATGCCCTTTTTAGAGTTTCTTTTGTAGGTTATTTGTTTTTCCTCATTAAAGACAATTTTAATTAAAAAAAAATTTACAGCTCTCTAGGGACATAACTGATAGAAAACAAACTGCACATATTAAAGTGTGCGATTTAATACATTTTAACAAATGTCTACTTCTGTGAAACCACCGAAATGATAGTTAAAATTTTTTTTAAGGTAATTCTATAGTGAAGACATTTTCATTTCTTGGATTTTGATTCGTAAGAACTGCCCAACAGGGGGAATATATTCCCCTCTCTGGACTATGTTTCTTATTTTTAAAATAATTCCTCTCCCACTTCTGGCTTTGCTGCTCTGTAATCTCCTCCTTGACACTGATAGCGGAACTATCTTTTAAAAATGCAAATCTGATGAGGTCACTGCCTGGCTCGGAAGGTTGCCACTGCCTTCAGGATAAAGTCTGAAGCTCTGAGCCTGGCAAAAGGAAGGCCCTTCATAAGCTGGTCTCTGTCCCCCGGGCTGCCCTGCTTATTGTCACCCCTTGTGCCCCCACCCCCTCCCTCTACACAAGGCCTCTCCGCTCTGAGCATCACCAGTATTCTTTCAATGACATTGAACTTGTCACCAAGGTCCCACACACACCCAATCAACCCGAACTTGGTGGCACACAAGTTGTTCTAAACACAGCCTGTTCTCATTTGACCTGCTCGAGAACTTGCCAGGGTTCAAGTTTAAAAAGAGGGTCACAGTCAGGCTCCACCCCTCCCTTTGAATTCACTTCTCACTACGCCACATGTCCTGTGGTTTCCTGCTATGACAAATAACGCCGCCATGAATATACTTATACATAATTCATGTCACACGTGTGCAAATAAGTCTGCTGGATAAGGTCTTAGAAGTCAAGCTGCTGGGTCAGAGATAGGGGCGTTTAAAATTTGGATGGTTAGTACTGAAGATTCCCCTGTAAAGCTGTACCTGTTTACATTCCCAATAGCGATACATGACAGTGTCTGGTTCTTTAATGCTCAAGCTTTTAGATGTGTTAAGATCAAACACTTGGATCTTTGCCAATCTGATAGAATAAGAAATTGCAACTCAGTGTGGTTCTATACTGAATTTCCCTCATTATAAGTAAGGTTGACCATCCTTCAATATGTTTAAAAGCTGTTTCAATTGCCTTTTCTCTTCGTATTCTTTGTTCACTTATTTTTCTGCTGGATTATTACTTATTCCATATTGATAGAAAGGAATTCTCTTAAAAAAATACATTAAAGATACCAGCCCTTGGGTGACATGAATTACTCCCCCGCCCCAGTTGTTGTTTATCTTTTGATTTTTTTATAGTAATTTTTGCTATGCAGAAATTTTAAGCTTTTTATAATCAAATTTACCAATTGTTTGATTCAATTTTTGATCTTGCATTATGTTTATACAGGCTTTCTCCTTTCCAAGTTCACCTCTATGGCTTAATCTATTACCACTCATATTCTCACTCACTAGCTTCTTTGCATACAGGCCAGGCTCTCTCCTGCCCCAGGGCCTTTGTACTTACTGTTTGTACCTTCTCCCTTGAATACTGTCCCCTTAGATACCTACATATCAGTGTCTTACTTTCTTCAGGCCTCTACCCAAATGCCACTTCTCAGAAGAACCTTCTCTAACTACCCTACAAACTCTGTCACTCTTATCCAATTACTTTATTCCTCATAGCACTTAATATTTGCAGAATTATGTTATTATGTATATTTGCTGTTGCGACAGGAGGGGAGGGGACAGGACACAGCCATTAAAGGAATGACATAACAATTAGCACCAAGATGGTGGACGACTCAACTCCCAGTAGACCTCGAGGCCCAAGATGGTGGGAGATTTGACCTCCAGTGGACATTGAGCTTCATTATACACATTATAAGGTATTAGCATGGTGAGTGACCTGAGACTAATCATGAAAGGTCAAGGAGAGGGCAGTGGCCCAAATCCTGGGAAACTTCCCCCTTCTTCAAAGTAGTTGGAACAGTCCTCTCGCTTGTTACCTTATGAAAACTAGCAACAACCCATCTCTTGGCCTCTCTTGCTCCCGCACCTTCTGAGATGGCCCCGACTCTGCCTGTGGAGTGTGCATCTCTCTGCATAGATCCACTCTTACTCAACTATGGCTCACTCTTGAATTCTTCTCTGCGTGAAGCCAAGGACCCTCACTTGATGGGGCGTATCCCAGGGATTCGCCTGGGACCTGGGCCATGGCCATCCTCTCATGCCCTATCCTTTTCCTGTGTCACTATTATTTCTCTTTTCCCCACTGTTATGTAATCCTCAAGAGGGCAGGGACTTTCCTTTTGTTGTTCATTTGTGTCTCAACCCCTAGAACAATAATTGGATCCTAAGAGTTGTAAAATGAGCATTTGTGAAATGAATTATTGGAACATATTTTTTAAATCTTCTATATTTTCTTAGTAACTTAGCAAAAACTGCCTTGCTCCCTCCCTCCTTGCCCTAAAACCCTCCCTCTCCATCCCCCGCCACACACACCATCAAAGACGCCTGCGAAACTTTATGAGCGCTTGCCTATGGATACACAACCCCTGATGGCTTCTGATGGGCTGTAAGGTAGGTGAAGAGTTTCTGTGGGAATTTAGAATCTTATTGTACTTTTTTATGAGGTAGAAATAACTTTTTAGATCTTTTCTCTTGAAATTGAAAAGTATGGCTGGTTTTCATTCTGTCAGAGGTCATTTCTAGGTTAATCGAAAAGAAAGGTTGACATTCTGGGTTTTACAAACAAGGTAATTCTTGCTGTTTCTCAAGACTCCAAGTTTGCCATTAACTTTCAAAACAATCTCTGTGATGAATGTCATTTTTTTTCTTCTTCCCTGTAATCTGTCCATACTCACTAACCATCAAATTGGTGATCATCTTTTTCGTATTTTACCAAACCTGTATGGTGTTTAGATACATTAAAACATAATTTTTAAGAAGATCAGACCACGGCAGGGGTGAGATCTAGCTAAAGAAATCATAGTACCAGAAAGCGAGGTGAGCAATAGAAAATGGAAGTGAACCAGTTCAGTGCCACTTAAAACAGTGGACAGATATCTGATTGAAAAATATAACAGTGACAGCCACCCAGAATAATTCCAGTAACTAAACAGCTAAAGCCAAATAAAAGAGAATTTAATGAAAATAACTGTTTACTCTGAAACCGAATCCAGGAAGAGGAGGAGAGAACAAATCTACAAACTAATTTAATTCTGAAACCAGTGCAAACAAAGAGGCTTATTTTGCTTCCACGCTGTAAAAGGAAATGCAAATTGTGGGGGGAAGATAATTCACTAGAAGGCCTAGCACAGTACAGAAATTAGAATCTACAGGACTCATTTTCAGACGTTGGTTCCTCTTTAGTAAAATGATGCATTGCATTTCATAAAAATATAATATATTCACGTAAGCATCATCTCACTGCTATGTTATATCTTTGCAATGTTTAGTTACATCACAAGCCAGAAAGAGTGGGCCTTGTAAATCATGAATTTGATGGACATCAGCGTGTATACTACCAACCATAACCCTTTATTTAAATTTTTATTGCCGATTCTTCATATGAATACTTTTTTATGTCATTCGTAGCTAGGCATGTTCAAATAATTCACACCAACCTATCAGTCTTTGCCTTGATGATGAATCACAGAATTTAAGGGGTAAAGGGATCCTAAAGATCTTTCTGAGGGAGGAACTGCATCTTTATCGTTCCATCCCTAGCGCCTCCTACAGGGTGTTGGGATCTAGTAGACTGATTTGGATCAACCCGTGGGCTTTACAGTTTAGGAAGCCAGACCCAAAGAAGGAAAGCAAATCATTCAGTCTAAACAGCAGCCCCTGCACCCAAAATCATTGTCCTCTCTCACTCTATCCATTACATGAAGCATCTAAATTACTCAGATAGTATCAATGTGCTCACCCAATATTTCATGCATGTATTAATTTCCGAGTGCTTCACCACATTTAAAGACTATATTAAAAGAGAAAGCCTAGATGATAAAGGTAAAGCATTTTGGCCCCACCTAATATTCTTCTCACTCCTTCTTTGCTGCAATTACACTTCTCTCTAAACCTCCCTTAGAGACCCTGTTCTTTCAAAGTGGGCACACACCACGATCCTGAATTGTCCTTGACAAGCGTACAAAAGCATGCAGATTCCTCCTCACTCTTTATTAACCTGCACATGACACTTGAGCTACTTTGAATCCCTCACCAGCTTGGATGGTCTTTGCCGTCTCCCCGAGAGGGAGTATGGAGGTGAGGTCTGGTCAGGAGTTGCGTGTCATGCCTGGAAGCCCAGTAACACCGGTCGCAGGCTCTGTGACCTGGCGCGGCTAAGTTAACCTCTGTCATCCTCGGTGTCCTCTGTTACTACAGGGGCTCTTCCTCCATCACTGCGGGGATTAGACGCAGCCCTAGGCAAGTGGCACAGCAAATGCTTCTTATTATATCATGATTATTCTATCTGCAAGGGGAGGAGGCTTCCTTTGACTTCCCAACAAAGTTAGTACTGAAGGTCTGAGTTCATCATCATCCATGAAGTTGTAAACTTTTACTGAAAGAGGACAATGCTTGAAAAGATACAGGCACTCCCATGTTCATAGCAGCACTATTTACAACAGCCAAGACATCAAAGCAACCTAAATGTCCACTGACAGATGAACAGATAAAAAAGATGTGGTGTATATATATATATATACACACAATAGACTTTTAATCAGCCATAAAAAGAATGAATTGGTGCCATTTGCAGCAACATGGATGGACCTGGAGATTATCATATTAAATGAAATAAGTCAGACAGAAAGACAGATATCATATGATATCATTTATATGTCGAATTTAAACAGATAATACAAATGAACTTATTTACAAAACAGATGCAGACTCATAGACATAGAAAACAAATTTATGGTTACCAAAGGGGGATAAGGGGGAGGGATAAATTAGGAGTTTGGAATTAACAGGCACACAGTACTATACATAAAATAGATAAACAATAAGGACCTACTGTATAGCACAGGGAACTATATTCACTATCTTGTAATAACTTATAATGGAAAAGAGTCTGAAAAAGAACATATATATATATATATTTATCTGAATCACGTTCCTGTACTCCTGAAATTTAGCACAACACTGTAAATCAACTATAGTTCAATTTATAAAATCGAAAAAGAAGACAATAGCTCATCTGATTCCTTTATTTTACAGAGAAGGTCACCGAGTCCTCGGGATATGAGGGGTCCAGCGACTTGGCTGGGAGCAAATGGCAGGGCTGTGACCACTGCCCTGTTCTCTGTCTTTCAACCAGCGGTCTTTCGACTCCTTCATCCTGCCTTCTTCTTTACAATCAGCCAATCTATCATTAAGAAACAGAACCACTTAAAACATTTCAGGTATCAATAAACTGAAAAAGACTAAACTTTTTGCCAGTATATTGCAGTTAAAGCAATTCTTCTGTTTCTCCCTCCTTTGCCCTGAAAGTTAATAAAGCAAATCACCCCAGAGACGATTTGTTCCTTTAGTACCAGGGCTTGCAACCTACATGGAATGAATCACAAACCTCTCCCAGAACCAATAAGAAATAAATAAATGAAAAGTCAGGTGTGTTATCAGAATTCCCTGCTGGGTCCGAACAGAGTGATTAGTGGGCAATTCAGCAAGCAATGGGAGCCCTTTTCTCCTACTCGTCTGTGTACTGGTGTTATTAAAAAATATATTTTTTTATTATTTTGTTCCTCAGTGCCATGTGAACCGAAAGGAAAATGAAAAAAAGGGCAGTGTGTCCTGTACCATAGGTCACTAGACCCAAAGAAAAAAGCTGGATTGTTTAAAAAAAAAAAAAAAAAAAAAGAAAGAAAGAAAGAAAAAAAAACCCCTCATTTTAGGAGGTGATGACTTCATCCCTTTCTATCTCTGATACATCCTGTGAAACGGTAGGATGACTTTTGCTATTTCCTTTGTCGTGACATCTTCTTAAAAGTTATCTTCAAAATAAATTCCATGGAGAAGCTAAAGCTCGTTTTTTAACTAAGGAGGGAGAGAATGAAGGAGGGAGGAGAAGAGAAGGCGGAGAAGGAGAGAGAGAGAGAGGGAGGGAGAGAGAAGAGAACATATTACATTACAGAGGGTCTGAGCACTTACGTGGCGTTTCAAGGGCCTGGGCCTGGTCCTGCTCCAACAACATTAGGGCCTAGAGATTCATTTTATTTTTACAGCCTGGGGAAGCAATATCATCTCCTTTAATGGCTGTGGACGAAGACCCTAGAGATGGAAGAGTTTGCCCGAGGTCTCATAGCTTGTGATGGTTAATGTAGGTCCTGTGCTGAGTGAGCCCAGAACTAACATCTGTGAATCAGCTTGAACTTGTCAATCTAGCCAAGGGGACCTGCCTGAGTCGCAGGTAGGTGGGCCTGAGCACGTGTGTGTGTGTGTGTGTGTGTGTGTGTGTGTGTGTGTGTAGTTGATGAGAGTGAGGTGGGAGAAATACTCTTAATACAGAGAGATAAATGAAGGCGAGAGAATATAGCTCTGATTCCATCACCTGATAAATCTCCTATATTTAAAAAGTAGACATTTAAGACATTTTTAGGGGGAGTAATTAGGTGTTTTTTTTTTTTTTAATGGAGGGACTGGGGATCGAACCCAGGACCTCATGCTTTTTTTTTTTTTTCAGACACTTATTTTTAAGTTTAAATTTTAGCATCAAAAAAAGTTATCTCAGGTGATTTTACAGGGTTTTAAATGCATAAAAAGGAGACAGAGTTTCTAGCAGACAGTTTCTAGGACTGCCTACACTACAACCTAAGTGCGTGACACTAAGCTCCCTAATTCTCATCTGCAAAGTTCAATGTTTAGGTTCGTAGATGACTCATGAGAGATCCAGCTCCAAAGCCATATAAATCTATAGCTCTTGGCCGTCTAGGAAGGAGTATGTTGAAGCATCTGGGATCAATCTGGACAAGCTTGGGCAGTTGGCGGATAAACCCAAGAGAAAGTGGGTGGAGGCATCTGATCTCACAGTCAGACTCAAGCAGGGGGCCAAAGCAAACAGAGGTGTTCAGTGAGTGGCAGAGTGAAGGACATAGGTGGCACAGATGAAGAAAAGCTAGGAGGATGCAGGTAAGATGTTGTCATGGACGCAAAGGCAAGTCATGCATGTTGGGAGGATGGGCATTGGGGTGGACCTTCAAAAAGTGGAAGGAATGGAGAGATGTGTGCCTGCACCAAAATACTTGGCTTTTAATATTAGCTCCATTCTCAAGATCATTTCCTTTCAAAACAACATTAAAGGAAAGAAAAGTGGATGCAAAAAGGTAGGCTCCAAAGAACCAATAGGAATACATCAATGAGTCTTGAAAAACTGGTCACAGGAAAATGGGTCAGAGGCCCCAAATCCATGCTGAAACGGCTATGCCGAGGGAGCAGGACTCTGAGACATGGGGGCAGGATTATCAAGCTGTGCAATTATTGTGTTAGCTGATGAAGGACATTAGAAATATTTAGGTGTAGATACATAAGAGATCATTGGACGGCCAATTGCCCTGAATTGAAGGTAAATATGTAGCTCAGTTGCAGAAGGACCACTAGTTGGCACTCAGCTCCTACATCCCTGCAGGGAAGCTGTGCATGCAGCATCCCACATACCCCTCCTGACTCTAAGAGGTAGATGCTGTCCTTAGCATCATTTTAGAGAAAATAAATCAAGCTTAGTGAAGCCAAAGGTTCCACATCGAGAATGAAGCCAGATGCTGACCCAGATCCATGAATTTCAACTTCCAAGCTTCCATTACCATCTCTGCTTCTAAACATTAAAAAAGATTTCAAAATATCCATATTCATGAGGCAATGTGAAAGGCCCAGTCCCTCTTGCAGAATTAACCAAAACATTACAGTAAGAGTCAAAAAATTTCAGGAATGCGTGTCAGTGAAGTAAGTTTTATTATCTCGATCAAAGAAAACATCCACTGTCAAAGGTCCAGATGTTTTCCTGGAAAATTTCCTCTTACTTTCTTTAAGTATCTATGTAAGGTTTTAAGATGAAAGGACAGAAAATGTTGACTCGCTTATGAAAGAAACAGAAGAAAAGATCAGAATGAGTACTATTTCATGATAAAGTCAACAGTCCAAAAATGGACTTACAAGGCCTTCCCATTTGTACTCTTACCTAGGTTCCAGAGACATGTGTCAGGTTATTTCTGCTAATACACCGGAATTAGCCTTAAGTCACCTTTGGGTACTTAAAGATCAATAATACCATTGTTTTTAAAAGCAAAGACGTATCTAGAAAATAGACTGAAAGATTTTCCAGCGAAAGAGAACATAATTTTGAGGCAACTAAAAGACAATGAACAGGACTGATTTAAAGAATAAGGAAGGTGATGTGTTCTAGAAGCAAATGGGTGATACATCTATGCATATTCAGTGTGTTGTCTGCTATGCTTTACAAAGAACTTGGCTATCTTTTAAATGCTGCATGTAATAATATTCAATAAGTCTGCAAAACCTATTTTATTCCAAAGTCTACAAAGCTCTGAACTCTGTGGCTGGGACACGCTGGCCTCCGCCAAGAACCTCTCAGTACAATCATTTAGAATTTAGCAAGATGGACGATACCTCACGTGCTTATATTCCGTTCTTCCCGACTGTTGACAAGTTTCAATCTAGGTTAGAAGTTGCAGTTTAACAACCCCACTGCCCTCTCCACTGTTAGCTGTTTAACTTCATCTGTATTTAATTTTTGTTTCTTTCATATTTCTTCCGCACATATTCCCAGATGCCTTCAGGAAACGGGCCCATTTTGAATACATCACATAAATAAACTGCAGTGGGGGAAGGCCTCTTCGTTTTGAAAATGCGACATCGCACAAGAGCTGAGAAGAAGGTTCATTGAGTAATATTAGCTTGCATTTCTACGGTTGCACTGTAAGTGCTTTTTCCCCAAAGCACTTAACATAACAAAATTGCCTCACTCATCACGGCCAAGCAGTCACCTTTAGAGCGGTACATGAAGCTGGAGTAACACTTCAGAAGGGACGAGAAATGAAGAATAATTCTGTGTCGAGCGGCAACGGTAGGGGAATTTACGCAGGCAGGAGGAAGTCACTTAGTCAAAATTGGGTCAGAATTCTAAGACTAACAGCTATACAGACAGTAGACTGTTCTAAGAAAGGAATACTGGATATTTATTGAATAAACCCTTTCTGGCTTTTGGCAGAAAGATGTGTCTATGGCATGCATCTGTATTGTATACATCGATCTCTTTTTCTTCACATATATTGACGATGTAGAAGTCATGTAAGTATATTTTAAAAAATTTGACCCAGGAAAATGTCTTTGTTTTTCAAAACTCACATTAGACTGTACAGTTACCGACATCATTCCACATACATCCAAGTTAACCTTTGTAGTGATTCCCATATTAATAAACCACATCCAGTGTTCCAAAGTCACTACTTCCAAAACTTGATCACAACGTATTTTTTGAACTACCAACCTCTTCCTCATTTCCCCTAAGTTATCTATTCTTCTCCCCACCACACCTACGTCACAAAAGACCAGGTCTGCTGGCCTTATATGTTTTTCTTTATTGAGAAGAGAAGGGCTTTAATAATTAGGAATGTATTTTTAAAGGTTAACTAATGGTAGCACCATACTATAGAAAATTTTGAAAATTTGAGAAAAAATTAAAAGAATAGAATGCACAAAAAAGCACTCTAAGGATTAAAAATAGATCAGAAACTTAACCCATTATGTCAGGATAGCTTTTGAACGACTAAGCTATGGATGATCTGTGAAAGACTCAACAGAACTGAAGATTCTCAACTCACACCTCTGTTGACTGTTGACTATTTTTATATATAGTGACTAACATTTGTAAATCTCAAACTCCCAAATTTATCCCTTCCCACCCCCTTTCCTCGGTAACCATAAGATTGTTTACTATGTTCAATATCTTGTAATAACCTTTAATGGAAAAAATATAAATATGAAAACAAATATATGAATGTATATGCATGCCTGGGACATTGTGCTGTATACCAGAAATTGACACATTGTAATTCATTGCACTTCTGTTTTTTTAAAAAGATGCTCTATTATGTTCTTTACTCATTCATTTAATGTCACCGTGCACTGAGTTCCCGTGATGTATATGGTCCCCTACTAGCCACCAGACCCTTGGAACCTCCGAAGAAAGAGAATTTAAATCAGCCTGGGGAGGGGAGAGGGGAGCAGAGAGCTTTCTGGAGCTGTGTTTTGGAAGCCTGCTAGGATTACCAGGAAATCAGCCCAGCAGAGAAGGAAGAGGGGGAGGTGTGGGTGGAGCAGAAGATGGAGTATCAGATAAGAGGGAGCAGCAATAGAAAAGGGCCTGGAGACAAGGAGACAGTGAAAAGCATGATGACGAAAGAGGGACTGTGGGAGAAAGAGGGGTCACGTTTCGAAGGAAAGGGTGACAAGCCAGACGCTCAGGGGAAATGTCCCATGAGCAGTGGAGCAGTCTGCTGTCCCGGCCCTGGCGTGGAGAGAAGTTGAGCTTCTCTGTATTTATGATAAAAAGGGAGTGACGCATTGCTATATATAAAACAGGTAAACAACAATGATCTACTGTGGAGCACAGGGAACTACATTCAATTTCTTGTAATAACCTATCGTGGAAAAGAATCTGAAAGGAAAAGATATATTTGTATGTATATGTATAACTGAATCATTTTACTGTGCACTTGAAACTAATATTGTAAATCAGCTACACTTCACAAGCAAACCAAAAACAGAAAAAAACAAAACAAAACAAAACCGGAGTGACTATTTCCTAAAAACTTTCCTTCCAACTCAGCAAACACGTTCTTCAGCTTTTGGGGGAATAATGTCAAAAAAAAATTGATAATGAACATCATTTGTGTTGATGGCGTAGCTTATACAGATCTGACTGGCAGAGTCGTGCCCGGCAGGAGTGCAGCCTCTCCCTTGTACTCTGCCCCCACAGGACTTTGCTTAGTCAGTTCCCACCCCTCTGTTTTCCTTCTCGGCGGGTTTTATTCTTTCCTCTTACCCTTCACACTCACCCTTTCTGATTCTCCCTTCACTGTTACCCTCCTCTCTTTTCCCTACAAGACACGAGTTATCTGACTCCCGGGCCCTCCTTTTCGCACCTGTGTCACATTATGATCCAGCTCAGGGAATATTGCGTTGCCAAGTACCCGATTAGTCTGAAACAACTTTTCAAAAATTCTAGCACTGATATTGGAGTCCTTCTCTCTAAGACCTCCCCACTTTGGGATCCCACAGCACCTCGGTTATCTCTCTCCCTGCCTTTCACACACATGGCAGAACGACCTGTTTCTCAATCTATCTCTTTTGCTAGACTTGGAGCTTTTTGGGGGTAGATACTATGAATCTTTTTTATCTTTTTTTAGAATTTATATATATATATATAGACGTATAGTCAGTTTAAAATGTTGTGTCAATTTCTGGTGTACAGCACAATGCTTCAGTCATACATGAACATACATATGTTCATTATCATATTCTTTTTCACCGTAAGTTACTACAAGATATTGAACACAGTCCTCTGTGCTATACAGTATGAACTTGTTGTTTATCATCTTTTATTCCTTAGTGCCCAGAACTGTACCTGATGCAAAGCAGATGCAGATTCTCAGCAGGAAATACATGCTGAAATGAAAGATGGGAGGACTTCAGATGCTTGTGTGTAAGGCGAATAAATGCAAAGATGGTTTCAGTGCAAAAGTAAAGAGCTACTTTCAGCTCCAGGACCTTGATGAGCGGTAAGGGACAAACAGATGAATCTGTCATATCTTCATTCATTTGTTCCTTAGCACAGGAAGGTGCAGAGACATAAGAGATTCAATAAATAAAAATGTAAGTAGCACAAATCTAACTATTTTCACCTGTTTTGTTTTAACCCATTATCAGACTATCAAATGGGTTGGTTTTGTCTAACCCATTGAATCCTTTGTCACATCAATGATGGGTAGAGAGGGAGGAAACGCTATACATTTTTTGCAGATGCTGGAAGCAAGGTATGCGGAAGATCAATGACTCCTCTCTAGGCTTCTGCCCAGTCTTCTGCCCACCAGACCTCGGTGACTATTGACGTGGGTCCTGGGGACACTGGCATGTTGTCATGGTAAACAGTGGTGGTGGCAGCCAATGACCCAATTTCAAATGACAGTGACACAAACGCTCTCCACCAATGACACAGTTCTCAGGTGGTGCCAAAAGCAAGGGCCATGGCTCTTCACCTACCACCTGTGTCTTTCATTCATACAAAAGCTTCCTCTACCTTGTCTGATGCATTTTTAAAAGCTTGCTGCCAGGCTGTCGATTTCAGAGCTGTCTTGCAGTTTCTTCCCAGACAAGGTTCCCTACTTCCTAAACCACAGTGTTCACACAAAGGGAAAAGGAAGAAATAGGCTTTCTTTTCAGGCCAAGAGCCTAAATCCTTCCACAGAAATCCTGGAAGGGGGCGTCTACACTCCTGAGGGGCAGAACGTGTCTAAGATGTCCTGAGTCAATACAGCTGATACGACTAACCTATTTATTATTTTGACATTGTAGCAGAGACCGGAGGAAAGAGCCATTTCTCTGTTTCCGTCCGGCTTGGCTAAGCACGTTATTGGGACAGAAGAGAAAAATTGATGGCAAACAGAAGCACAGGGGTATAAAAAAATCCTTCTCCATAAGCTCCAAAAAAACTCTTTTTAGTTTGTTTCTAATTTCTTTCCTTTTAATGGATTAGTGTTATGCTAGAGGGCAAAGGTCATTTTAGGATAATAAAATGTCAAAGGCAACGGAGGACAAATTGCGTAGCAGGTGTCACGTAAATTTGTGGTATTTTAAATATTTACATCAGCAAATGGGAGGTGTATTTCCACCCCCTGATCACTTCCTCAGCTTTCATCTCCTGAAGGAGAGAGAAGAGCAGGCGCCCTGATCCTGTGTTTCCCAGCTCTTCCCCAAGCCC
This sequence comes from Camelus ferus, assembly GCF_009834535.1. Lineage (NCBI taxonomy): Eukaryota > Metazoa > Chordata > Mammalia > Artiodactyla > Camelidae > Camelus > Camelus ferus. The sequence goes on from NC_045709.1 coordinate 37,936,711, forward strand.
TTCCGAAACCCGCCCTTCTTCTCATTCACCACTGAGGCCGCTTTCTGGGTCTCAGTTTAGAAGTCTGGAGAATGGCAATGATATTAACTATGTTATGGGCCTTAGAGAAAGTTACACGAGACAATGGACGGAAGAGCCCAGTCCAGTGCTTGGCAAGTAACTGGCACGCAGTGAAAGTGATTTTCATTTCGAACTTATTCATCTTTTGCTTTTTCTTGTCTTACACACCCAGAATGTACTAATCTGGGAGAAAGAAAAAAAATGAAATGCTGCTAAATCGTATTTTACATCATTATAGGCAACCATTCCTTTGCAAGACAGCTCTGTTGGCCCATTAAAAAGTAGCCTTTCCTTTCTCTGAGCATCTTCCAAATTGACCTCTACATTAGTCCCAGTCTTGACTACGGTGAGAACCACTGGAGACTTTTACAACTCCCCAGGCCCAGGGTGAGCCAGTTAAGTCAGCATCTTGCGGTCGGGACCCTGGCATCGGTGAGAGCCGCTGCCTTACTCACTGATGCCTGTGAGTGAGCCAGACTCACTCCTGCCTCCCGGCCTCTCACATTCTTTGCTAATCCAAATCCCAAACACTTTTGCCAATAATTAAAGAAAACAAATATCTGTTGAGCAAATACCATATGCCCAGGCCTGGGCGGAAACATTCCAGCAGATGCATTTACTCTCCATCTCGCAGAGAAAATAGAAGCCGCCAAAAGGCCTCCCAAGGGTTTTTTGTCTCCCCTAATTAGGGACCCCACTTCCTCCCCCTCTTCTGGGGACCTTTGTTCCTTCAGTTACACTGCTTCCCTTCAGCATTTGAACATGTGCAAATAATTTGCCATTTAAAAATAACTTGAAAATCTGCCATAAGTGTGGCCTATTTTCAGCCAAGCTCCTGAAAAAAGAAGAGCCTGAATTCATGTCTTAATCCCCTCTCAATCATTCTGAGTTCACATTAACCTGGTTTTGGCCAGAAACAGCTCTCATGAAGGTACCAGTGACCCTTTGATTGTCAGATCCTTGTCCTCTCTGCCACACCGGGTGCTACTGTCTTGTCCTTTAAATTCCTGGACACTTCACGCCTGAGAGCATACCTCTCTGTTGCCTCCCGCCTGTTTTGCTACTTCCCTCCTTCCCTTTGCTTGCTTATCGGTTGTTAGTTGCTCACCTCGTAGGCATTGGTTCCCCCAGGGTGCACGTCGGAACCTTCTACATAAACCCTCCTGTTAACTTCACCCACATCCTTGACTCCACTTCCTTCTTGGCTGATGATTTCTTATTTCTGTACCTGTTGACCTCATCTGTAAAGTCCAAATCCCTCTTTACAACTAACTAGTGGATGGTTCCTACCAGATTTTCTATCCATTACCCATAACCCTGTTCCAATGAGAATTTATCATCTGCTCTTCCTGCCTGTTCCTCAGATGGCATCCTCTTTCCAGAGAATGATACTATATCCTATTGTCCAAATGAGTAACTAATTAATATTCTTTCCTAGTCCCTATTTTCATACTCAATCTGTCATTAAGGTGTTGGTTTCCAATTTTTTGCCTTGTTCAGCCATTATTTTAGTTCCAGCCTAAGTCATATGGTGTCTGGACCATTGTCATAACCCTCCACATGGTTTCTCTGTGTTCAGTTTTCCTTCTTTACAACCCAACCTCCACTGTGCTCGTGACTGAAGGACAGGTAACAGATCTCTTGGATCTGATCCTCCTGTTTAGTTAAGCATTCGGACTGCTGGCACTGCCTCTAGAAGGTCCTATGATGCTTGTCCCTAATTGAGCTTCGAAGTGCAACTCAAATATTTCTGAATCCTCAGGCTGAGTTAGGCACCCTTCCTTTGAGTGCTGCTCATGTGTTCCAACAACAACAAATAAAACAACAATAAAGATGGTAACAGCAGAAGCCACTTCTGGAGCACCTGTCGGTCCTTTACAGATGTTACATAATTTAATACAACATATAGTAGATTGGTAATGTTTACTCTTGTCACTGAGGTTCAGTGATGTTGAATAGTGCTAAGAAAACAGAAACTCACCCAGATCCTGGCACACCCATCTTCACAGCAGCATTATTCACAATAGCAAAAGGTGAAACAACCCAAGTGTCTATCAACAGATGAACAGATAAACAAAATGTGGTACATTCATACAATGGAATATTATGCAGCCATAAAAAGGAACGTAATTCTGATACATGCTACAGTATGAATAAACCTTAAAAACAATATGCTAAGTTAAATAAGCCAGACACTAAAGGACAAATATTGTATGCGTCCACTTATATGAGGTCTTTATCACAGGCAAGTTCATAGAAAGTATAGTAGAGTTTACCAGGGCCTGAGAGGAGAGAGAAAGGGGAGCTATTGCTCTATGGATGCAGATTATCTGTTTGAGATGGTGAAAAAGTTTTGGCAATAGAAAGTGACAATGACAACATTGATGACATTGTTCATGTACCTAATGGCTCTGAATGGACACTTAAAATGCTTAAAATGGTACTTTTTTTAAAAAAAAGTACATTAAAAGAGACTTTTTTCTTTTTTTAAATGCTAAAGCAGAGTTGGTAGCTAGGTAGCCCAAACTAGAATTTTCCATCTGCAGATCCTGAGCCTACACACCACCTTGAAGACCACCCACTAACCCAACAGCCATTCTCCCACAGCTTTCTTCTGAACAAAATCCTTATCTGTAACCAAATCCATCTTAGCTCCAATAAATTCTGATTAAGCCTATCAGGGAAATCCACTTCTGTTGCTGCTTATCAGCTTAAAGATGGTCAGTTCTGGCCAATGAGATAGCGAAGTCTGCTAGGGGTTTTTGGGAAGGGTTTCCAGTCTGCCCTTGTCAAGTCTGGATGTGATGCCTAGAGTAGCAATTGCCGTTTTGCAACCAGGAGAGGAAGCAGTAGCCTGAGCACACCAGAGCAGAAAGGTGGCAAGGACCCGAGGACTCTATGACATCCTGGGGTCCCTGAAATAATCAAACTTGATATCTCCCTATCACGGTCTTCTTGTTTATGCTGGTGGAATTAATACTGCACTGAAAAAAGCACCCTGAATGGCACATTCTGGTTCCACATTGTGTCCTCAGTCCTTTGCATAGTCACAAGGCAGGCAGTCCATAAATGCTCTACTTCCATACTAATAAAATTAGCAGTAGAGACGGAGAGGCAAAGTGAATACTCTCAAAACCTTTGGAGGGACAACAGAAGATGACTGATTGGTAAATAGGTAGAGTGGTAGGCAGGTAGCTAGCTAGCTAGATACTGGATAGAAAAGATGACATCATATTCAAATCCACAGTTACTGATATATTTCCTAATTGACCAAGATCTTAATAAAGCCTGTTTTTGGTGTGGAATATATTATTACAAGTAGCACTGGGCAGTTCAGTTTTGAATTCTTATCTACCACTTCATTTTATTTCATCTGAAAAGTGAAACGAGAGCTGTGCCAAGGAAGTGTATTTTTAATGAAGCCCAATAAGTAAGTTCTGTTTCCAGTCACATGTTTGTCTACTCCTGTGGGTGGTTCAGTGGTTGGATAAATATAGTCAGTCTTCCGGAGGGCCTTATCTGCACCTCTCCCTTTTTTAATGCAATTACAGTTGGTGTACACACTATATACACATATACAATACAGTGATTTGTGATTTTTAAAGGTTATACCCCATTTACGGTTATTATAAAATATGGGCTGTATTCCCTGTGCATAAAACATTTCTTGCTGTGGGTAAAAACATGTGATAGAAAACAAGTATTTATCAAATAAATGATCACAGTTAAATGCCAAAAAAATTCTAAGTGCAGTCACAATTTCAGATACGATATGTTAATCTTGGTAAGTGAATCTTTTAATCTCTCAGCATTTGACTACCATGTGCCTACACCTCTGAAAGTACTGACTTTTACACTCTTTGCTGTCACTGGAGGGGATTCTCTGCCTTATGCAGTATCATTTTTCCTGTAACATTTGGATTTAATGCTCAGGAAAGGAGGGTAGAGCAGTGGTTATGTGTCTGGATGGGTGTAAGTCACCACTCTTTGATGTGTCTCCAGTGAGGCTGTCTTATCATGCCTTTGCCTTAGTTTCTCAATATGGAAAATGGGGATAATCGTTTCTCATCAGGGATGTTGTGGCGATGAATGCAGTAACGTATGTGTGGCAGGTGGCACTGTTTCTGCCCTGTTGTTAAGCTCTCAGCAGCTGATTAGATTAGGTTCTGGGCATTTTTGTGATTAGGAAACTGCAGGAGGAATGTTAGAACTCTGTTGGAGGCAGAGGGAGGCTGGTGTCCACAGGGAGAAACCAGCTGGCTGGCCTCACAGCTGACCTTGTCTTGGCTATGTCTGAAGGTTGGTCTGGTCCTCGCCTTGCAGATCTGGAGACCCAGTTTGGTCTACAACTCAGGGTTGTTGGTGGAGGGAATCTGAGCAGGAGGGCTGGTTGTCTGATGGGAATGCCTGTGGGAGTCAGGCTCTAATTATTTCTTAAAGAGGGCTGACCAGACAGGGCGAGTCTTTGACCGAGGCGCCTTTGTCCCTGGACAGTTAAGGACAATCACTGCTAAATGAACAGGGGCCCCTGAGACTCTTGTTTCATCTCAGATCCAAGCTACCCAAATGCACTCTGGATTGACAGATTCGCTGCTCTTTACAAATGTAAATAACATCGATCAGGGCACAGTCAGCTCCTTGGTTTCTGCACTTTTGGTCAAAGAACGCTTTGTCTCTCAAGTGTCCTCTGCACGTATCTGATCTCTGACATCATGGGTTGATTTTTTTTCCTTCATGCAGGCTGCTTACCCCTGATGCTCTTGCTCCAAACTCTCCGTAGTCCAGGAAGATACCAGAGCTGTAAAATCATAAACCAATCTAACTACATCTGAACTAAAAGGACAACACAGCCAGTTAAGGGTCTATCTGAACTCTCTTAGCAGACAGATGTCAAAAGGAACACTGTGTAAATGAGCTTTGCTAGGGAAGAGAATGCTTGAGTTCTTTCAGACCAGTAAAGAAAGCCTAAAACACTGTCAACTTGCAGACTCAACAGAACCTGCGAACGAGAAACGGATGAAAGGCAGATAGATGTGCTATCCTGCTGTATTTTAGTATGTGGTTGACACAAAGGAAAGAAAGAAATTCAATGTGATATAAGGAAGAACTTTTTTTGAAAAAACAATTACAGCTCCCGTCCACCTATAATTGATGGCTTAGTGAATTATCAAGGTCCCATCACTGAAAGGGTTAAAAGAGGGGGGGGAGTTAGGACTGATGGGCCCTGCCGGGTCCCTCTCAATCAGAGTCTCTATGTTAAGACCCTTGGAAACATGCAGAAGGGACTCTAAGGGCTAGAGGGCCTCAGATGACGCTGATAAAGGTTTATGTCAGTAGGAAAGATGTCCTGGAGAAGGTGGCACCTGAGCTGGACTCTGAAGACTGGCACTGATGAAGGTGGAAGGAAAGGGACAGAGAGGGCGCTCTGTGCATCGAGAACAACACTGACGGAAGTATAGCAACAAAACTGGTGAAACATATGAACACCTGCCCTGCCTGCTCTCCCTGCTGTCGGTTCTCTCCTGCCTCTTGTGGCAGGACATTTCATCCTAAATCACCGCTTTCACTAGATTCCTCCTTAATAAATCCATGCATCCAGGAAAAAAAGTGAAACCCTTTCGTTGGCTTTCAAGGTCCCCCATAATCTGCCCCAGTCCACTTTTCAGAATCAAGTGTGGGCGGCACCAAGACACAAACCTTCTGCTCCAGCTAGACTCCCCTGGCCTACGAAGGCAGCCAGATCTTCCCTGAGGTGGCCCGCGCTCCACCATATTCGCTCCTTCTCGGCTACGTCTGCTAACTTTCATTAGGGTTGGGAGGCAACTTGCACGTGTGCTTCGCAAGAGTCAAACGTAGTATTTCAGGCGGAATCCGAGCAGCGTGGGGTCTACCCCTCTGTCTCTTTTCTGGCTTTTTTCTTTCTTCTCACTTTGGCTGCTTCTCCAACTCCCGCGGGCGCATGCCAGTCACCTGCAGGGTCTGATTCAGGTGGCCGGGGAGGGGCCTGGGGTTCTGCGTTTCCATCAGTCCCCAAGTAATGTGAGTGTGCTGGTCCGGGGACCACACTTTGAGTGCCAAGGCTCTCGGGTCAGACAAGTTCCTCCCCTGCCTGGACCAACTGGCCTCCCTGACCTGGGACATTCACTTCTTTTCAGTACAAACTCATGCCCAGGTCTCCCTCAACCTGTTTTCTGTTTACCTCTGTAGAGTCTGCAGATCCTTTCTCGTTAGTGAGACTTCCGTCCTGAACCCTCCTGACCTCTCTGTTCCACTGCTGGCCTTGCTCAAACTGGCAGAGGCAGTGGAAGTTATGAGGATTGATGAGTCCCTCAGAGGAGGTGAATGGATCAGGAAAGGAGCACAGGGCCAAGGATCGAGTTCCTCAGGAAAAGAGCAGAGAAGAGGGGAGAAGACATAGAGAGGAGAGACAAAAGCAGGTAGGGTTGCTGACACCACGGAGAATATTTCACGAGGCACAGGTTGTCAAAACATCCCTCAAACCCCTCCGCACATTGCTTCTCTCCTCTGTGATCTCACCCTTCGTATTTCTAGAGGAGTGCATTTTGAACTTGACTGTCTACTGGATTTACTTCCTTTTGGAATTGTACTCTGCTTCCAAATGGGATTTGAGATGGCTCACAAATTTAAGTGTAGGATAAAGGAGACCAATATTTCAATGAACCGAAAGTTAAAAAAATGAAAGAAAACAAAACAAACCAGCAAACGGCATGTCCTGGTCTGAGCACAGAAACGAGCTTTGACTGTTACGAACGTTCTTTAATTAGAAGTCCTTTCCCCCTGCTATGCTGTAAGCTCCCAGAGAGTCTTAGTTTTGCACTAAATGGATCAACTGGTTCCCTGTTTCCCAGGTTGGACATGGTGAGACTTGTAACAACTCCTTAATATAATACTTACTTACTCGGATTGGTAACATTTAGCACCTTGCTCTGTCCAGCTCTGGATTTTCTAATGCTCTGTGACTCTTCACTTGTGTTCCTCAAAAACTGATGAAAATTTGTAACTCTTTTGTTAACACTTCTTGGTTTCAAGTACTTTCTGAATGTTCTGCATGGTTTTACAATATTTATATATGAGCATCCAGAGCATAAGGAATTTTTAAGATGATGTGGTGTGACTTCATTTGCAGTTGAGAAGCCTGAGGGCCAGCGAGGTTAACATGACTGAGTTAATGTTACACTGAAAATTATTGGTGAGCTGTGTCTGGGATCCATGTTTATTGTATGACACATTTGACTACATTCTACTTCATCCTAAAGATCGAGCTAAAGATTTTGTGCCTTTGTCACCAAAAAAGATTAAAAAAAATTCACATTGTGTTTTTTCCTCAGTTAAATATTCACTGACTTAGTATGACATGATTTTACAACTTTGATAACATAACTCTCTGTGTATGTTTCAATTATTTTCAATCATTCTAAAATGGTTAATAGCATTAATCAGCTGATTCCAGTGATTAAAATTTTATTTTATTATTTTCATTATATTAGGTATGTTTGTGGCGCAGACAAGGTGGGTGTGGTCCATTCTGCAGAGATGAACTACAGTGCCAGGTTATCTTTGGAGTATCACATTTGTAAGAGGTTCACCATTACTTTGACCCACACTGAATAATTCAACAGGGGGTGATACATCAAATGCGGAGGCAATAAATCTCAATCTAGATGACTAGGGAACTTATTTCTTCAATGAAGTGTTTTGAAATAACTTCAGGAAGTCCTCAATTACTTTGAGGCATCAATGAAAATGAAAGGTCACTAGGCTAAAATTGTCAGATGTTATAGATATTACCTACGGCTCAGGAAGAAAGATCAATACATGCCAAAGACACTTTGTATATGACTAAATGCATTTTATAATTATTTTCATCCAGGGACATTAAAATGCTATGGAAGGGACAAAAGCTAGGTACCTTATTTTGCTGTAAATACTAACACATTTTCACTTATTGTGTCATGGCTGAGAAGGAAACACCACTCATGACTCCTGGTGCTAAAGATGATATAGAATCAATGAAAGGCTATATCATCAATATATCAATCTGTGTGCTACCAACCTAAGAGCCTAATGTGAAAATTAATGACCTTTAAAATTCAAGGAATGCACATACATCAATCTAATTGGAAAAAGAACGGATAAACTGTTCCGTCATTTACTGCCACCAAGCAGGAAGGGGAGATTAATGACACATGTTGATCAAATGCAGTACATAAAGAGGAAGATACCCTTTTGCCATCACTGCAGGTCCAGAAATTATCTTGGGTTTCTTTTGTAGTGAAGGTTGGATGGAGAAAATGACTAACAGGATGTAACTAAGACTCCCGTGGCTCTCCAGACACAGAAGCGAAGTTTTCTACGCTCTCAAATGCACCCACTCAGCAGTTCCTACCAAGAGTACAGATTCATCTCAGGAACAGGGAAGCCTCCAAACACTTCTACACGCTTACAAAGCAAAAAGCCTTTGTTATTCTCCTATCTTCCCAATACATGGGTGCACAGAGTATTATTTTGGCATCATAATAGTTTTATTTCTATTCATGAAACTCCTTTCTTATTAAATAAATAAAATTGAGATAAATGCAGTATCATTTCAGGGTAATTGTCTATGCCTGCTCTAAGATGCAGAGCATCAGCTGGAGAACACAGCACAGCGTGCAACTCAGGAAGACAGTCAGTTACAATCATTTTAAATATCCCTCTTTTCCCAGCGGCTACCTTGGGAGCACAGGCCACCCTCTTACATCTTGTAATCCTTCTCATTTACCAGTGTCATAAAGTAACTTTCTGTAAGTGCTGAAGAGATTGTATGTTGTGTATACGCCATGTGCAGATATAATGCATTATTTCATACCTATGCTGTCCCAGTGTCTATCCATTCACAGAAGAAAGGAGAGTTTCTCCAGCTCCGGCAGGAAAATTTGCCCAATTCCCCTTGGGCTTTGTTGACCTCTTGTCATTCCTGACACCAGCCTCAACTTGATCGAAGTTTACTCTTGGGAAAATTCAGGAGTTTTTGTTTGTTTGTTTTTTATTCTGGGTACCTTTTCGCAGCCAGTCTCCCTGAAGAGTGTCTTTCGTTGGAAATGGCAGTCTTGGGATTGCTAGAGAGCATCTCACATCCCCAAGCCCGTTTCTATCAAGTTTAATTGCTTTTCTCCTCTAGTCACTGTCCATTTACACCGCCCTATCATTTATGGCTTTTAGACTCCGCTCTGTGATCTGTTCTGGTGAAAAAGAAATTCCACACTTTCTGATCTTTTGAAAGTCACTCATTCATCTTATAAACACAGAAGTGATCCTAATGATTAGTCCCAAAGGGTATTAATCAAGATTTTACTTTTTCTTTCTTTCCTTTTATTTTTGGTTGTGGGGAGCAGGGAGAAGTAATTTTCGACAATTCACATCATATCTTATTTTATCCTCAATTTCAGCATTGAAATCTCAGTTATCTGACATATGTAGTTTCCTACTAATTTAGCTGAGGTTTAACCAGCAGGCATCACATGATAAAAATCCTCTCTTATCTGTTAATCACAATAAAATAAACAGGAAGACTATCTTAAGAAAAAACAGACAAACCGGAACCAAGACGTTAGGCATTTATGTGTGGCCTAATTGCAGAACAATCTTATTATTAAATACCATACTTAATAAACCACTTAGCAGCCAGCACACAGGGCTCTGCAAAGCACATATGAAGGATACATTCACTAAAAATAATATGATGGACAAGCCTGCTTCAAATCTAAGGTTTAACAGAACCAAGTCACTGGAGAGCTTTGATTCCCAGACACCTCGGTGACAAATCCTTCCCAGGTTCAGGGGAGTGAGCAGAAACAAGCACAGGACACTGAGGACCACCCAAGGAACATCACAGCTGTCCCACCTCTAGAATGACAGGAGTCCCACAGTTGTTAGTGGTGCCAGGAGAGCATCAGGAGAGGAGCCAGGAGCCCGCTGGGGGACTAACTAGACAGCACGCACCAGCCAGGCCAGCGATGGAAGAATGTGTTCCTGAGATTAATGTTTCACAGCTGTGATGTAAACCTGGTTACAGGCATAGCTGAGGGCTTTTGCAGCAGGAACCAGATGAGAAATGATAGCATTCAAAGAGCCTGCTACACCAGATCGATGATAAATTTACAAGCCATGAGACAACTGGTGGTGGAAAAAAAAAGCAGCAACTTTTACCTCAGATTTTTCTCTTTGTCCTAATTTGCCCAAGTCCTGCACTTCTTGACCAGATGACTCCCCCCACCAGCATTTATTCTGTCTTTCCCTTTTCCTTCTATGGCAGCATCAAGAAATGTCTCTACTTCTGAAACTTTAAATGGTGAATTTATCTTGAAGAGGGATTTTTAAAAGTCTTTTTTTAATATAAATAAAAGAAGAGAGAATAGTATAATGAGCCCTCATGCACCTATCAACCTGTTTCATCACTTATTAAATCATGGCCCATCTTGTTTAATTTACCACCTCTACCCTCCAATCCCCCGCCTGTCCCACCTCCCTCCTCCCCAGATTATTTTGAAAGAAATCCCAATTTTCCCATCATTTCTTTTACAGGGAATTTGTCATCAAATCTTGAGGAAACTGGTAGTCTGGTTTGCAGCTTTATTTTTTCTACTTCTATTAGGAAAAAGATATTTGGGAGATTCTTAATATTTACTTCTTGTCTATTTTTATTATAGCTAAAATCACAACATCTGTAGAGTTAATTGCTCAAGACATGCATGCGAACATATTTTAATATTGGCAAGTTGAGCAGTGAGTCAAATATTTAATCCATGCTGGACTCTGATTGACCCTTGTGAAATATTTCCCATGGTATGAAATAATGTAAGAAAATACAGCACTCTGAAACTATATAGGAATTCCGTTAAAGCTCTTTCCACATCTATGTTTGGTCCCTTGATATTCCTTTTAAAAGATGTCATGGTTTCACAAAGATGGACTCCTTTTATTGTGTGACTTGTCCCTTTACAGATCTGTGCCGTGTTTGCAGTCAGTATCAAAAGATTAAAATCTAAAGTGTTGTCTGTGCTTATTTTAGCTTATCTTCCACACTGGATTATAAGTTACGTAGGCAAAGACTTTCTCTTAAACTCCTTGGTGTTTATCCACAGCACCTAATACAACGCCTAGCGTTTATTAATGCTTAAATAAAGACCTGTCAATGTATTGCTCTATGTTGCTTCTCATCATAAAACCCAAGTATGTTCAAGTATGTTTTATAAAATGATAGCTTCTTTAGTACAAGGACAGTAAATATGTGTGCTGCCACCAGCCATTTTCTGTGCCCAGGGCAGACATTGCTAATCGATCACTGCATTCTTTTCTCAGTTGTGGTGTAGCCTCGGTGTCCTTGGCATGCAAAATGCAATTCATTTGCTATCCTTGCTCTGCAATTATTTACAGAAGACAGATGAGTCATTGATTCAACCAGTGAACTTGTTAAATGTTGTGTTTTAAATATTCTGCAGGTTACTTTCACTACATTTTGGGTCAGTTCAGGGCTCCTGTATACACGTGTTCTGGCCAAAGTGTAGTTTCTGTGATGGGCTTGCAGTGAGGAGATCTGGTTTCAAACTTGAATGCCATTACTCACTAGCCGGGTGACCTCAAGCAAATCTCCTGATCTCCATCAGCTTTTATTTTCTTGTGTTAAATTTGGACCATAACTTCCTCCCTTCTTTAGAGGGCTGTTCTGGTGGTCAAATGAAATCATGAATCTGAGTGGCTTTTTAACTTGTTAAAGCTTTATAAAATGTCTGCTAATATAAGAGAGCTCTTAGAGGTCACGTAAATAAGCACAGATCTTTGTCCAGGATAAGATAGTACAAACTTAATGAAACACCGGTTTCCAATCTTCTGTTGACTCACCTACCTATTCCTTTGGTTCTCTCTTTTGTGTGATGGTCAGAGTGGCTCTGGATTTACAGGGGATCTCTTCAAAGTGTAATCTGAGGTCTAATGATACTTCATTACACACTATTGTTAGAAGCCCAAGCTAATGGGATGAAATTGATAGGACAGAAAATCAGATAGGATGCACAATGAAAAGTTTGAGGCTAAGGGAACATTTTGTAGGTCTAGTGGTTTTGGGACAGTGATGGTGAGATTGCTGGGGTGGGGGTTGGGGGGGAACACAACCCAATAGTCTCAGGGAATTTCCCTAAATATTTGGCCTCATCAACCTTCTGTTCTAACCAGGTGACTACCTGGCCACATGTTCCATTTAAAGAGCTTTCTAGGAAAGCTACTCCTGATTCTCTCAGTACGTTGGCGTATATGAAAATATGGAAAATACGCAGTGGTTAATTTTCCTAACCGTCCTGAAACTAACATATTTGCAATGCATTTCATCAGCAGCTTAGTAAATTGCCATTTAAGAGGTACATTACTTCTACGATAGTATCATAAAACGCCTGCTGCCAGCCATAAGTCACAGGTGGTCGCCGAGGGAAGCGGGCTCAGCGGTCCTTCAACAGCCCTCTGTCCTGAGGTGCTAGCTTCTCAGTAACAGGCTGGCGATGTGTGCGAGCATGTTTCTACTTTGGGGGCTTTGAGTCAAAATAATTTATAAACCTATCTCTTTCTCTCTCTTTTTTTAAAAAGCCTGATGTGCTGCTGGGCATATCAGCAGCCATATGGAAATTATTCTGGGGAGGAGAGGGTCCTAGCTGAAGGTCACTTTGTGTAATATTTGAGAAGAAGTTTCACATTTATTTTTGGCATTCAGGTTCTTGGGTGATATTTAAAGTGAATTTTAAATGTGTAATAAGGATGAGAATGAAGGTTTTTTTTTTTCTTTCCTACTGACCATGTTTTATAGGAAAGAAAAAATCTAGTGAAATAGGAACGTGAGGTACCATGATGCTGGTTACTTTAAATTTATACATCACTTCATCTCCGATTCAAATGTCAAGTCAAAGAAAGCTCCTTAAGTACTTTGACAATCTCTCTAAACCAGCCAACCAAATTTGAAAGCATCCACCCATCCAAATGCAGACTTGGCTGTCAGAGCAGGAGGTGGGGACAGAGAAATCTCCGTGTCACCGGCAAACTGAACAGGGAGCAAAGGTAACTTTTTTAAAGGAAAGCACAAATTTCATTACCGATGTTTTTTGAAAAAGTTTGACTTGTAAGCCTTTTATAATTATGACCCTAATAATTCCATGACCCAGCTGTACTGTCCAAGTTTTCCTCCTCAAACTCCACCTTTCTGTCTTTTGGCAAAAGGGTAAAACTTTATATTAAAAAAAGAAATTCACACAGTCCCTCTGTCCTCACTTAAAACCCTTTCAGCAACTTCAACACCCAGAAGCTTTACTTCTTACTCACTTTATTCTCATTTCTCATAGAAATTGATGTGACTTCCACGACTAAACTTTACGCTTATTTTTTTTTTTAAGTCATACCACTTACTAGGTTGCCCTTTCAAAAAGGAGAGAAGAAAAAGAAGAAATTTTTAAGGAACTATTCAGGTAATTATAGCTAACTTTACATTGTATTTTCATTATTTTCTTCTTTATTCCATCTCACCAAGGCCCTGGACAATTCACAGAGATACACCATGCGACCGATGTCTAGTTCTGGATAGAAACCCTGAGGTAGTGTCCAACTCCTTAATTTAACAGATGAGGAGAAAAATGAGTCTGAAACATATAAATGCCTTGCCTGAGGCCACACAGTAGCCAACCAGTGACAATGTCTTCAAGTTGTTCCCCTAAGCCATTTCTTATTAAATAATGTAAACATAATTCAGCATTTGGAGCTATGTACTGAATTCCATCTCCACCCCCTAAATGATCAAATGCTGTTTTTAGGGCACTCTTACCTGGCAAAACACAGAGCTGTTATTTGTATTATTGGTCTTTGCCCTGGTGCTACACATTACACTAGCTTTCCATTTTTCCCCCCTCTGCAAAGTGAGAGGGAAACTGAGGCAGAGAAAGATGAAGTGTCCTGTACAGCCAAAGTGGCATAGCTTTTCGTTGTAACAGTTTGTTAGTTATTCCCATCTGGCTAAATAGTGCTCTTCTGAGGCGGTCGAGCTGATCTCTGACTGTATAGATAAATGACAAACCAAAAATAGTTTGTGTGGTCTACTGGTAGACAGAAAAAGGAATGAGGTCAGCCCAGCATCCATAAGGAATGAGCGCTAATGTATTCTTCTGCCCACTTTGATTTGCTAACGAAATATGCAATTTTAAAAGAGAGAGGACGGAGTTTAACAAAAGGGAAAAAAAATTAGAAATGTCAAGTGTAATCCTTTGAAATAGGTAGGGAAAGCTCAGGAGTATAACTGTTGTGATGTTCTGAGTCCTGCCAGTGAGTGACAGGGAAAATGAAGACCCTTTCAGACAAATCCATTGTGCTTCTGTCAAAGGTGGCTGAAGTTCTGTTCAAACACCTGTTTCTAGTCTTTATGAATATTAAAAGCCTCTGTGATTTTTTTTTTGGAGGCAATGATTTCGAAGTGTTACAGTATACATCATCTCAGTGTCGTTCCAATTCGCTGCCAGTTCTCAGCTTTCCCTGAGGACATGCATAATTTTAAAAATTTTGTGACAGAATTGCAGAAGTAGAGCAAATTGAAGCTGAGAAACAGTTACTTCTGAAAAAATTAGTATTAGTCATTCTAATTTCATTTTACATGTGATTTGCTTTCAATTTAGCATACAGGTGCTAGCCACATAAACTGATACGGAAATACAAAATAAAGGGGTCCTGGTAAAGAGGAAGGCAGGCCTTTCCAAAGACATCATTCCATCACTAATAGCCATGGGACTGTCAACGGTATAGATCAATTCCGTCGGATAAATAATTCTCTGACAATGAAATGTCATGTGTTGGAACTGTGCATGGGCTTTCCAGAATGCAATATTTTTTTCTAAATTTAGTTTGCATGGATTATGATTCCTTCCAAAGTTAAAAAAAGGTATGTGCCACAAACCAGTTGGATTTTATGCAGTTTCTTGGAAATCTATATTGCAGATCCAGCAAGCTGTATAGAGTATTGCCGTTAAATCTTCCAACTACCCTTTCAGAGCTCTTTCCCCTCAGTTCCGATGAAGTCGTGTTACACAAATCACAGCCCCATAAAACGACCACTCACAACTAACTCCTTCCAGATTTCACTAATTCTGCTCTGGACTCATCCCTACTTTGTGAAGGAATCCAATCCACTCTAATCCCTGATCACTGGAGTCAGGTTCGGTGTGGATCACATTACAGTTGCTGAAGAAGAATTGTCCCAATTCTTCTTGAGATTCAGGAGGCAGAGGCTGTGGGGTCAGGAAATTACAGGTGGGTTGTCTAGAACTTGCAGTCCACGTTTCAAGTCACTCATTCACATTTAGGGACGATGATAAAGCCAAAACTGTCTTACGTTGAGAAGGAACCTGAAAGGATTTGCTTTGCGTTACTCTGCCATGCTTCTTTTACTCTTTGGAAGTTGACAGAGACGGAGTGGAAATCAGGCCACTTATCCTCCTTCTTTTTCTGTTTTGGCTTTTGGGGACCACCTGTCTCTGGCTCTAGCTGGTGGCTAATTTCAGGCATCAACACAATGCAGAACCTGCTGTCTACATAACAGGGGTCGCCATCTCTGCACTGAGACACAGCTGTGATTACCATTTTTCTGGATTACATTTTCCTGTCTACACTGCAAATGTTAAGACACATGTGGTGGCCCGTAACGTTTCCCAGTCTCACAGACTCCCTTATAGACCAAGTAGGCATAACAGAAAGCCATGCATCCCTTTCCTGAGAGTTCTCAGAATCCAGAAGAGCCAACAATCAGCGTCCAAGGATCATACAGTCATCTCTCCTTCTTGAGCCATTTTCCAGCTCAAGAGTGAGAACATGACGTCAATCAGATCATATGCTTTGTCTCTACGATACACCCTCCAAGGGCTCCTCAGCTCACTCAGGGGAAAAACCATGTCTCTGCAGGTGCATAAAAGACAGTATATAGTCGCACTCCCAATCTCCCTGCTCCCTCTCCAGTCTCATCTTCTACTATCCTTTCCTCGTCCTTGCATCAGCAACACTGGCTTCATTGCCTTGTTTCAAATAGCAGCACCTACTCGCAGGAATATCTACCCCTGTTCACTGCTCTATTTTCCCACCCAGTGCACTGAACACTATTTGACATACTATATATTTTCTTTATTTTTTGGTATTTATTATTTGTCTCCCAGTGCTGGACTCCATCAAGATAAGAACTTTTTTTTTTCTTCTGCATCTTCAACTTCCAGAACAGTATCTGGCAAAAACGGTGCTCAATCATTATTTTTTTGAATGAATGAAAGAATCCATGACCCTTTCTTGGCTCTTGTTGCTTTGTAGCTTGAAGCCATTAAGTTTCTCCTGAAGGAGACAACGGGGTCCTCCGATGTAAAAATCTGCATCTGGTCATGAACATGAGTCTGGAGGATGTCAAATTTCAAAACGTGTGCCATTTTTGATCAACAAAGTGAGCACCTACTATGCGCTTGGTTCTAGGGACACAGCATGCTTCTTTCCTCGAAGGAGCTCATAGTCAAGGCCAGGGCTATAGACTCTTACTGCACAATTTCTGTACTCTGCAAAGGTGTCAGGCAAGGGGGTGAGTAGGGGAGAAGCCCAGTCTGTTCTCTGCCAGCTGAGCCCTGTGTCTTCCAGAGTGGCAGAAGGGAGGTGCCTTTTTGTAATTCATGTAACTGTTGGGACCACCTTACTGCAATTTACAAAAAAAAAGCTCTCCCGGCTACCAGCTGGCCCTAGTCTGTCTCTTTCTATGGAGACCCTCAAACACCTACTGCCAATTCTAAGTCCCAGCTTAACTCTCAGCCTTCCAGACTCATCTTCCATTCAGTGTTGTTTTTAGTTTAAGCATGTGAGCATCACTTTCTAAAGAAAACTGGGTCCAGGGGCCCAGGAACTTCCTTTACACAACACCTCCCCACCAATGACTTGAAAGACAGGAAGTTGCTGATCCTCTGAGGGTAAAGTTTAGTAGGATTAAGGGCCAAAAGCTCTCCTTTGAATACCTTAAAATGGTTAGAATTTTGCTTCTAGAGAGTGTATAGAATTCCCAAACAACTGGCAAGGCAGCGCTTAAGTTTAGTTAGTCTTTACTAACTGCTTAATTTGGGGATAAAATTTCCCAGGAAATTGTCCTTTCAAAAGAATGAATTCATAATTCACACTTAACGATTTCATAGGTACCTCTGATGCAGAAAGGTGCTTTGAAGCATCTAGATCCTATATTTGGGATGTTGACCTATGAGAATTTGTTTTAAAAAACATTAAAAAAAATGTTCTATCTCCTTCTGTTCTACAAATCGGTTAAAATAATTCCAAGACTCACTATATGGTATTCAAAATTTTTCCTTGAGTTGATTTTTCTTATCAGTGATGGTGTTTTATTCGAGTTGACACAGAAACAGCTGTGCTCAAATACTAATTGCTTTATACACTTGTGTGCGGTTGAGAGTAACAGACTTCCTCACTAGTGAGGACGACACGGAGTGGATTGTCTGGTGTCTTCCCCCGCCACAGTTTAGGATTCCAACATAGTATTTTTCATAAGGCTGCTCTGTCATGAAACCCAACTGTAATCACTTTGCTTAACTGATCATCAACCAGAGACAATTAAACTAAGAAAGGCTCCTTTAAAAAAGGAGGAAAAGGGCAGAAGAAGAATCCAGGCATGAGGTTATTCTAAATTCCATTCCCCCATCTTCCGCTTACTGTGAGCTAGTAAAATCTGGTGTGTGATAAATGTTTAGAGTTTATATTCACCTCATTAACTCAAGAGTGGTAAACTGTATGAAAACAATCTCTATTTTAACCAAAGATAGATTATACTATAGCATAATTAATGATCTGTGGAAAAAGGCATTTTCCCACCTTTTTGGTTGTGTTCTGACGCCCAGTCTTGCCTCACAGGACACCCCTGCCCCTGCCGCCATATTCTCAGAAACCTTTGTTCAACTCTTGTCCCTAATTTTATTTATATTGATATTCTCTCTCTTTTCCTTAGCACCACAAGCATTTTGAGGTCTGTTCCCTTCTCATCCCATCTCTCTTGAATGGAGATTGCCTTGACTCGCCATGTATCATCCCAACTGTGTGAACTCCATGTCTGTTTTTTGCCTCCACTTTCTCACAATGTGCTTATTGCTCAAGCTCCCTAAAATCTGATACAGCATTTACTGCGTTATTGAATTGGCCTTCTCAAAAGATTTCTTAGAATTGCCAAATACAAGGACTTTACTACGTTGGAATCCTCCATATTAATTGTGTAGCACTCAACGTGCCCTCTGACGGGGAAATTCACTTAGTGAAGCCCCATTTTGATCTTCTCTAGGCAGACAATAGTGACAGTCTCTTGGCATTTCCTCTGCCTCATTGGTCCCGTTTGCTGTCTACTGTGTTTGCCCTGCATGTCCGAATCAAATTCAGAATGCGGAGTTCTGTAGGGTCTGTGCCTGACCCCAGTCTCTCTGCTGGCCATGTGCTTCCCCACGTGGTCTCACTCAGGTCTTTGTCCTGCCCTCTCCGCTGCAGATAACGGAGCAGCCACTCACCTGGGGACTCAGGCAGCAAAGCCAACCACAAACCTCCTGAAGCCCCTTTCCTGTCCTTCTAACCTCCCGAACATCCTCCTGGAGCAGTAAGACTTAACCCATGCCTTCAAAGGCATTCATAAGGTGCTTCCAACCTTTTTTTCAAGTTTCATTCTTCACTATTTATTTACATGCCCAAGGCTATTTTTGTATCTGAAATTGCAAGGAAAAAAATGCTTTTTGCTTTCTCCTGCATATCCCAGGAAAAAGCTATGATGCTGGAAAATCTCTGCTTTCATTCTTTTTTTTTTTTTTTTTTTTCTGCCTCCTCCTCTCTGCCTCAGAGTTTAGAGAAGATCCTGTAACAACTATGTGCTTAGGAAATATTTGTAGGATGAATAAATGTACAGTTGCATGCTTCTAAGTCTGACCACTGGAATATTTCCTGTCTCTAAATAACCTGCTCAAAGTCACCTTCTCAAAGCTTTTCCTGATCTCTCCATCTTGATTTATATTCTCACTCCCTTTGACTTTCAGAGCGCTGCTTTCATAATATATATTTTACGTTGTATTTTATGCAGTTGTCTTAGTGTCCCCACCAGCTACTTTATACATGTTCTCTGAGAGCAGATACTGTCATAATACACCTTGAAGTCCCCGGTACTCTTAACACAATGGTTTGGATGAAGCAATGGCTCAGTATCTATGTGTTGAATTTATTTTGGTTCAAGGACTAAAATACTTGCAGTGGAAATTACAAAGTTCTTGCTTCTTGCAGGTTTGCAGAATATCCACTGTCACCATAAGCCCTGGGGTATGGTGCTTCTCAGTCCTACCTAATCGCTCAGAATTTCATTTCCTTTATAAATGGGGTTAATAATACTTATCTAATAGGGGGACTCAGAGGATTCTCTAATTAATGATGAAGTGCATTCCAAGCTCCTCAGAGGAAGTAAAAAGATAAACATTATTATATCTCTTATTACTGTAGATAGCAGTTATTAAACTCTCCCACAAACAGGGACCAAGAACAATTTTAAGCCAAACTAATAGTTTAATAAAGAGCAGCCAGGGGTTACCACAGTTGAGCTAATGTGAACACTTTGGCAAAAATTATTCCTTCCCTTTGTTGCTATTAATACTGGACAAGATGAGCTTTCAGCATCTCTGTTTCCTCACCTGTTCAATGAAGACTCTGAACTTGGAACCTCAAAGATCCCTTCTAGCTCCTTGGCAAACCTCTGATTATATTAACATCACAAATCTCTGACTAATTGAATGGTCCTCTGTGTTTTCATATAACTACGTACCACTATGGCTGCTGTCTCCTACGGGGTTCCATTTTGGCAAAAGAGTTGAGGGATAAGTGTCGATTTTGAAAAAGTCATTTGGCAGTAGAATGTTGTATAAAATCTTTTAGGGCACTTTGAACATGCAGATCTAAGTTTTTGAATCTTGCTGTCCCAGAAAACATTTTAGCTTAGGGTAGAGAAAAATCAGGGAATATTCACATGTACTCCATCACATAGGCCAATCAGAGGTTTTTTTTTTTTTATTGTTTTACTTGGAATTTGAATTTATTGAAGGGCAACATTTTCCTCATTCTGCTATGGCAGAAAAAAATCATAGAATTTGAAGTTGTCAGTATAAACACTTGTATACATGTAACATACATACATGTATGCATGCATGTGTAACACAAATGTTGCTATATGTGTGAATATATAACATACATATACCCATGGCTGGCTTCCTTTCTTTCTCTTTCCTTTTCTATTTCCTTCCTTCCTTCCTTCCTTACCTCTTTCCTTCCTTCCTTCTTGGTAACAAAGAAATAAGTAAACATTCAGTACTGTAATGTAGTCAACTTTTGTGAGAAGGGAACATTTAATCAATAATTAGTATTTACTGAAGTTTTACCTAAAGGTGTTATTTGAAAACATAACAGACAATTTTATTTCATTTTTTTTGTAGGGAAGAAAGGTACAGGCAGTATGGGCTATTCAAATATTTTATGTACTATATTGAAGTAGAGTGCATACTATGACCCTTGCCAGCTGTTTTTGGTAGAATCATAGAAGCTAGACTTGGAAGCTACCTAAGGTAGCATGTAGATTAAATTCCTTATTTTACAGAGGAGAAGACTAAAGCTCTTACAAGATAAGCATCTACCACAGACAAGCAAGATTTAAACCTAGGTTTTCTGATTCCAAGTCAACAGCCCTTTCAAGTCTACCAAACAACCAGTATAAACAAAACAAAAACTCTGAGTCCACAATTCTCAGCATATGGTTAATTAAAAACAAAACAAAAAAGATCCTCTCCATTTGGTGAAAAAGTCAGCCAGCTCTTTAACATATGGGTAAAGAGACTATATTTTGTTCATTTGTTCAAATTTTTTTCATCAGATTTTAGTTTATTTCCATTAGTCAGCACAATTGAAATAGGTTATAAGTTAACATATAATTTTCTAGGGTGTCTAACAGGTTCTCTTTAATCCAATGCAAAATGATGGAATATTGTAACTCTTATTCATTCATTCATTCATTCATTTGATCAATACATAATAGGTGTTATAGGCTGTGTTAGCCCTCTTGGAAATACTTTCTTTTGTCCTCTCCTAATTTTTTAAAACATTTTTTATTGAGTTATAGTCATTTTACAATGTTGTGTCAAATTTCAGTGTAGAGCACAATTTTTCAGTTATACATGAACATATATATATATATTCATTGTCACATTTTTTTCCTCTGTGAGCTACCACAAGATCTTGTATATATTTCCCTGTGCTATACAGTATAATCTTGTTTATCTATTCTACATATGCCTGTCAGTATCTACACATTTTGAACTCCTAGTCCAATCAGAGTTTCTTACATGTTAAAATTAATGTTTCTCATTAGCACGTCCCCTGTGGCTCCGGATAATGCTTATCAAACTTCTCCTGGAAGTATTTTAGAGCCCCAGTGAAGCAAGGAACCCATTTAGGATGTAGGCACCTGGGAACAAACCAAGTAGGACTCTGCTTTATTGGAGGGTGCTCAGGGAATGGATATTCTGAAATGTCTGACTGAACTGCGGGAGAGGCTTACAAAGAGATTGTTTTAGAAACTCCTTCATCGGTTCCTTCTGGCTGACTTATGTGTTCAACGTGGTCTTGAAAAATCAGAACCACTGGAGAGCAGAGCTTTGCAGCTCACTCTTTGATGTCCAGCTCAACACTGTTCCCAGGTGTGCCCAGCTGTCCTTGGGATTTGTCACAATGCCTTTTTTAAAAATTTTATTTGGGCACAAAACACGTAACAGAAGTTTACCCTCTTAACTTTTTTTTAGAAGTACAGTGCAGTACTGCTAACCATGTGCACACTGTTGTACAGCAAATCCCTGGAACTTTTCCCCCTTTCATGACTGAACCTCTCCATCTTTTGAACAGCTCTTCCCTCTTCCCCAGCCTTGGGAAACCACCAGTCTACTTTCTGTGTCCAGAAGTCTGACTACTTTAGAGATCTTGGATAAATGAAATCATCCAATATTTATCTTTCTGAATAGCTTATTTCACTTAGAAAATGTCCTTAGATTCATCCATGTTGTAGCATATGTAAGAATTTTTCTTTTTTAAAGGTACGCCGCCTTTTAAAACATACAGATTTTGTCTACACATTTCTAGAGCTTCTAGTGCCTCTGGCTGATGATCTGTTTATTTCCTGGGACGAAGAGAAACTCCCTTGATATATCTGAATTAAAGAGTCACTTTCCCAGGTCAATGACAGAGTTTGGATCCCAAGGTTCATCAGATAAGTTTTAAGATGCTTTAAAAAAATTGGGTCACATTAAAGTGGTATCACTGGTACCTCAGAGAAAGTAACAAAATAAACAAGAAAAAAAAAAAAAAAGCAAACTGTAAGCACAGCCTCCTCTTCTTACCCCACTACATGTTTTCAGAGACAAAATTTTGGCTTCAATGTTAGATATCTCCAGCGGTCATCAGGCAGTCTGGTGTACGATTCCATGAGAATTTTGTGCCAACGAATACCCTAGCATCAACACCCTAGTATTCATGCCATAGAGACAATAAAAATACAGTTTAGCAGTAAACACGAATACTTCTGGGTTCACCATATATCCTTACCCTTTTCCCACAGAAGCTTCAGAAGGATAAACGGCACGGTTTTTAGACTAAGGTTTAAATTCTGGCTTTACCATTTACTGTCTATTACAAGCTGGTGCGTGACCCAGCTATTCTTTCGGCTAAAAATTGGTTTCGAGCCAAGTCTCTGAGCCTGAGTTTCTTCATTGGTAAAATTAACGTCACACGTGTTTCATGGGGCTTCAGGAGAAGGAAATGGGATTCAGTAAGCAGTGGGTCACACTCCTGACCTTGCACAGCTCCTGCCACAAATCAGTGCCTGATAAATCATCATCTGACCCTGACCCTGTCTCATACTTGGAATGCCAGTGCTTTCAGCCTGCACAGAAATACCTAGACAGCCTCAAAGATCGGTCCTCTGCTCTGGTGTGGAAGAGGTTGAACACACAAAAGAGATAAATTAGGAGCTGACTATTTGCTTTGCAAAACGAGTCTTTGATTGACAGCAAGATTAATGGCTCTCGGTTTCCCAGCACTTCGTAGGTCTGTTTGTCAACAACTGCTCTGAGCTTTACATAATTCTCTCCGTCCTGAAAAGATTCCTTTCTAGAGCAAGTTCCTCTAATACTGATATACATGACTTAATTTCTCATATTTTTGTTTTCCTAAAGGTTTTTACGATGACAGCGACTGGGTATATTGTAGTATGTTATTTATGTCTCACGGAACTTAGAAAGAAAATACAAATTAGGCCAGCCTAGATCTCCTATGCACATCATTTCCATAAATCCTGGTCCCACACACACAAAAAAATCATAAACCCCAAGCTACTGGGAATTCCTGCAGGATTTAAAATGTGATATTTACATAGACCACAATTAAATCTCCCCGCTATGTGTGCTGGGTGCTTGACCCATCTATTTTTTGGCCAAAAATTGTAACAAGCAGCCAGTCAGTGGAGTCCTTTCTGTTTTTTCCAAAGCTCTCACCCTGGCCCAGAGTCAGGTACCCAAGACACATAAAAACGCACAGATATTCTTCCAGCCGCCTGTTTCCGGGGTTTCTGGAGCAGGTGATCATTAATGCAAATTTATGGGCCATACAGAATTTTTTAAAAAATGTGTTGTGGTTGAATAAAAACCATAAGCTTTTCACACTTGCTTTTTAATTACCAAATATGTAAAAAAAAAAAAAATTGGAAGAGTTACAGATTTAGCCACATTGGTTTCTAGAAAAGGTGTTGTGCTAAACATTCTTTGACCAAAACAACAAAATCTCCTGAAGGAGGGTGATGTCTTTGGCAAAAATGTAGATTTCCTCTACTTAAAACAGTTGTATAAGGATGTAAAGCCACCGCTGTCTGAATGGAGGCTCTGTTGCTGAGACCTCTGTCAGTACCAGGGTGTGAGGAGGCAGAAGCCCATGAAAGCTCTGGGTTGCGTGTTGGGTGTGTGTGCGTGCGTGTGACAGTATTGCTGGAAACTTCTGTCCTGCTCCTTCCCCCCAAAATTTGGGCAGACTGAAAGGAGGCAAATAGCTTGGAGGACTATTAGTTCCTGTTTAAATTTAAAGCAAGAACTAAGCTAAACATGGTTTTATAAAAGGAGTATTTTTAGGAATGAATGGGTTAGTCATTACATCCTCGAGAAGCCATTGCTCCATGTGGGTAAAGAAATACGTATGCGATGGAGATCTTTGCTTTCTTAGGAAATACATTTTTGGGTGCTGTTTTAAATGATTCTCTATTCACAGCAGCTAACACTTCTCCTGCCTTGCTGTTCCAACACGCCAGTTCTTAGAGTTTACAATAGACACATAGCTGCAATTTGGTCCTTTGTGATTTTTCTTACATAGTTTTTTTGAGCTCAGTACAGAAGATACTGAAATTTTTTATTTTTATTTATTAAAACAAAGGGTCCCTTTTGGAAATATCAAAAGCAGATATATATATATATATATATATATATATTTCATGTTAATAGCCAGATCACTTTGTTTGTCTTTGCTTTATTAAATAAAGTGTATTATTTCCTCTGACATTTATTTTTCTGACCCCAAGATTAGGAAAAACTGATCATAGGAAAAGATCATTTACTGTCACTCTGCTTAGCTTGCACTTTAGTGATAAGAAAACCATTTGCTGAGATCTCTTTCAGGCTGAAAATGTTTCACCCAGTCTGTTTGCATTTTTAATAACAGTAAAATAAGCAAACCCTCTGATAACAGTGTTTAGCATTAATTTTTAATAATCTCATGCCTTTTATGTTGCCCTTTGTATCTTGGTGGGGGGAAAAAACTTCCTATGGAAAATTAATCTGAAAATAAAATGTATTTCTTTTTCTAAAAAATTATTTTTTTTACTTTTTAAATTTTTTTCATGCTTTTTTTTTTTTTTTTGGAGGGGGAGGTAATTAGGTTTATTTATTTATTTACAGGAAGTACTGGGGACTGAACCCAGGAACTCATGCATGCTAAGGTCCCCCAGGACCCTTTCCCCCTAAAATTTATTTCTGATGCCTTCTTTATGCCTGGGGGTCTATCAGCAAGTCAGTGACAGGGGCTGCCAAATGTTTCTGAATGTGCTTCAGAAACAATGCTGCCAAGGTCAATAATCCAAGATAATAAAAAATGTTTTAAAATTTCTGTCTTGTAATATTCCCTCTGTCTTCATGGTTGGATTCTCCTTGGCTCCAGAGTGGTGAGCTGTCTCTACAAACAGCCTTTATGATTGATTACTATCAGCCCAAAGATCCTTGGAATCGTCTGTTGGGTCAATGTAAAGACTTGAATACAGAAAAATTTATCACTCACTCACTCATTCATCAAAGTAATGAAAATTTATCGACCACCCATTGCACACCAAACCTTGTGCAGGGCATGGGGGCAGAGCAGTGTGAT
The DNA here is from genome assembly GCF_009834535.1 of Camelus ferus. Lineage (NCBI taxonomy): Eukaryota > Metazoa > Chordata > Mammalia > Artiodactyla > Camelidae > Camelus > Camelus ferus. The sequence continues at coordinate 37,962,334 of NC_045709.1, forward strand.
TCATTCAGTCATCGTCTAAACAACGTCACTGTGGGGACCCAGCTAGGCTTCCATACATTCTTTGTCCGGTACCTCAGCGGTGCCTCATGTGCCAAGAAATGTTTAGGACAATCTCCATGCACCCCACCCTCCCAAGTCTGACCTGTTCCAGCTTCCGATTCCTCATCTGAAAAATAAAACAATACTCCCCACATTACATTGCTGTGAGGATTACATGAGAAGGGCTTATGACAATGCCTGGCACAAAGTGCGACCATAAAAGTTGACTATTCTCAATGTCATCTGCAATAATGAATGGTAATAGATCAAAACGTAATAACTATCCTTTATTTTCTGCTAAGCACTTATGTGACAGGCTCTCTGTTAGGCATTGTTAGGTATATTATTTGCAATTTTCAAATTTGTAGCTTGCCCAGGGATGCCCAGCTACTGGATCACCAAGTCTCCTGCTTCCCCGAGGGGTCCTCCACCCTTTCAGTGATGACAAGAAGCAGCTCGTGGCTAAATGATCCAGTTCTCACTTGGGGAATGCTCAGGTGTAAGGAGAGAGTCCTCTCTCCACATGATTTCAGGAATCATGTTCAGGTCTACAAACCAGCAGTGGTGGGGAGACTTTGCAGATCAGCTCAGGTGGGTCTGTTCCCCCATCTCCCCAATATCTTTGTGTTACAAGATCCACTGTGGGGAGCAAGGAGGTCATAAGAAAGCCCTCTCCTCGGCGCAGGGAATCCAACAGTGGCACCCAGGTCGTGTGGCCTGGAAGAGGACTTTGGCCTTTCTGGGCACCTCACATAGAATGAGGAGCGCTGGTAAATACTGAGTGCTTTCAGTATTGAGTGTTTTATAGCCGGTAACTTGTTTAATTCTCCCAGTGACCCTATGGGAAAAAAAATTATCTATGAGTTCACTTAAGGTTGTCCAGCTTTTTAATGGTAGAATCAGCCCAGAAACCTAAGTCTGCCCAAGTCTAGTCTCAAACTCTTCCCATATCACCACAGCGGGGTTTCAGTTCATCTCCCAGCAATGGTGACATAAGCATCTTCCATCTTCCACCAAAGATCATAAACCAGCAGATGCCACAAGTGTTGTAAAACAGATGCTATCCAACCTTGAAGGCCTTCCCTGTAATGCCCAATTTTCAAGTGAGTGGCAGGGAAGGGTCACGCTGCTTTCTCTGTGAGTTACTGTGGTCTTTTTTTATTCATGTCACTTAACCTGGATGATCATAACATTCTTTTCACCTCCACTTTTCACACGGCAGTGCAATCACAAGGTTGCTTTGGGTTTGGCTGTCTGGGAGTCAACGAAGCTCTCCTTCTAACTGTGTTATTAAGCAGGGAGAAGGTTAGCTAACTGCAAAAGTTTCTCACGCACTGCCCTCCCCTAACCTAAATGCTTGCACAGCCACACTTCTGTTGCCGGCAGTTTTGCTGAAGTGGACTTTGTAATTAAAATCCTCCTTGGTTTCTAGAGTTTCTCTCCTATTCACGCTACATGTTTCAAGCGGTTATTGTGCTTAACGCAGCAACTGAAAAATGGAAATTAAAAAATGAAGGGTTGGATGCCAAAACTGAAAAAAATACCAATAAATATTCTCATGATATCCCTCTACGAAATACCCTTTGATAATCAAGCCTTCCAGGGTTTTGCTTGTGTGTTTGAAAATAAGTACTTACAGATCCAGCTTACACCTGATATAATTATTCCCCCTTCTGCCTTTCTGAGATCATAAAAATAACAAGTTTATTCCACCAAAGGCAAATAATACTTAGAAACAATTAGGAAAAATTAATGAATGGTATAATTAAAGGTATGTTAAATAACAATATATCAAACACACTTGTGTTTGGAATGAATATCATTTCATGAACAGAGTTCTGACCGATGTCAGCACAAATCTTGATTCTTCCAGATTGTCATCCTACTGCCAAAACATTTTTCCCCTGTAGGATTGTAAAATAAAGCACATTCCAGCTCCCACCAGACTTCACAGTGTTTTACATCACCATATTTAGACTTCAGCATTCCAACAATGCAGCAGGGAAACGGTTCTTGAAACACTCCTCGTTTTCAGCACATTGTATGTAAGTGATCCCCATGGCCAGCATTTGTATCTGCCTGGTTACTCCTCCCAAACTCGTTAACAGCATTTTGAAAAATCCCATTTTAAATTCATCTGTCTAGCTTTTTTTTAAACCAAAGAGAATATGTATGTGTTGGAGAGGTTATTCCACAACTTCGCTTGAGAATGGGGTGGCTTCGGGCCATCAGTCTTTCCAGGAGTGGAGAATATTCTTTAGGTTGAGTCTGGTGAAAATAAAAGCTCTTCATTTTCCAGGAAGTTTTACTCTGGGATATTTTCACCTCTTTGGAAGCAGTCTACACACCTCCTGCCTAGTTTTAGTCTGTCATTTTAGCTAAAGACCAAAAAAAAAAAAAAAAAAAAAAAAAATTCTCCTGGAAAGGCAATCAGTTCTAGAAATGAAAGCTTTTCAGATAAGCATTCCCGACCCTGCCACCATGAAAAAATATTTTCTTCTTTGTAGGGTTTCAATATTCCTTGACACAATTAATGAAAAAGTATCAAAAACAATTACTAGTTAAGGGTTAGGTATATATTGATAACAAACATCTAATGTTATAAAGTTGGATATGACCTCATAATTTTTTCGCAGCAATTTACTTAACACAAAGCAGATAAAGCTCCCATGTCTGGAAGGATAATCAGTTCCTAAAGGTTTATACGATAAACATAAGTGCAGCAGCAGCAGGACAGAACTGCCTCCTCCTCCTTGGTTCCAGAGTCTACTTTTTTGTTTAGTGCATCTTAAATTGCCATTGGCCCTTCTGGCAACCTTGTCTCATGGAATGAGCTTACAGTCATAGGAAACTCCTAAGTCCCTTTCATCTCTGCTACGTGCTGTCTGCAAAATATTTCTGGTTATTCCCTCTATTCAGGCACTGTGGACTGTGCTTCTTGTCTTCTTTTAGTTGGGTTACTGGTGAAGTAGGAGTGAAGTGCTGCGTGTCCACGCTAGACCAGAGCCTTTAATTACCGCTGCAGGACTCTCTAGGGCCCTTTCGTTTTCCTTGTATCTTGGCAATTGACAGCGTTCCAGACGGTGGGTCTCTGAGTTCCCGAGTAAGTTCAGCCTGCGTTCTAGAGTAAGACGTGGAGGCAAGCAAGAGTCAGTGTGGACTGACTGTGTAGCTCTTGAGTGAGAGAGAAACCTTTGTTACGGCAGCCCGCCACGAATTTTGGGTTGTTTGTTACTGCTGCATCTCTTTGCCTATCCAGACTGGCAAGAATGAAGTAATTTTCAAGAGAAAAAAGATCACATTATAGATTGAGTGACACAAGCTTTACATGATGCATCCTTGGCTATTACTATAATTATTTCCTGAACCCATTAACCTAGGCCCCCAGTAGCCTGTATAGCAATTTTGTGCAATTTAGAATAAATTCTGGCCCCCATGGTATATATTCCAGAGATCAGAATGCGACTTGGGTTTGAGGCCCGCTGGCCCTTTTGGCTTGTCACCTTAATTTAATTTAAACTAGGCAATGGCCATTATGCTGTACACCAGAAACTGACACATTGTAACTGACTGTACTTCAATTTTTAAAAAATGGTTACGGTGGGGGAAAGAGGGTGGGATGACACAAATTGGGAATTTGAGATTTGCAAATATTAACTACTATATATAAAACAGACAAAAAAACCAAATTTCTTATGTATAGCAAGACACATTCAATATCTTACAGTAATGTATAATGAAAAAGAACATGAAAAGGAATATATGTATGACTGAAACATTATGCTTTACGTCAGAAATTGACACACTGTAACTGATTATACTTCAATAAAAATAAATAAATAAATGAATAAATAAATAAATAAACTAGGCAATAGCATATTTGCTTCTAATTCCTTTTAACATTATTTTCCTTCATGTGAAGTAAGGATTACACATGCTAATAATCGTCTTTTTACTGCCTTCAAAATCATTGATTTTTTTTTTTTAATTAGAAAGCTTTATACAGTACTTTTCTGTTTGCAAAGACTTCTCACAAAAGGGTAATAATTATAATTATGCTTAACTGACAAAGTAGATGTGACCATCGTTGAGATAATGTATGCAAATAATACTCTGTTAACTACAAAATCCTCCACACGGCAACTCATTAGTATCTCCTCTGATTATAATCTTTGGAGGTAGACAGGTAAATAATCCCACCATTTTACAGATGGGGAAGTTGTGTTTTTAAGAGGTAGAGTGACTTGCCCAGAACACTTAGAGTGTCATAAAGCCAGGCTTCGGCCCATGCCTTTAAATTTCAGTTCAATTTCATCTTTCATTGTACCACATGGGCTGGAGAAAAGCTATTTTTTTGTTTTAGCAAATAAGCGGGTCTAGGAGTCATGGATGGTACAATCCTTTAGGCTTTCAGGACTGTTTGCGATGTTGAAGATACCGTCTTAGCTGACTTACGTCTTATTTTTCTCAATGGAGAAATTTGCAAGGAAAATGATCTCCTTCAGAGAAAGGGCTAAACTCCAGAAGGTTCATGGTGTGGCTAAGAAACCATCACTCAGATGTTTCTCTAGACCAAAGAGTGAACTCCAAACTGGATGAGGACGCTTCCAAGAGCACTTCTGTTAGCCCCCAGACTTTGCATCTTCATTTCAGAATCTGACGCTCATGAAGTACAAATTATTTATGTATATAAACTTGCTCTAAGCTAAATCAATTTAAATAAATATTTTATGAGTTTGCTTTACTGTGTGCTGTGTTGTTTCTTCTTCATAATGATGGTGGAAATCTATTGGTTCTAAGCAAAAATACAGACCCCTGGAATGGCGTCATGTTTGAATGAGTAGTGGTGGTTGTGGAGAGGAAGCACATCTCTCGGCAATTTGAACCCAAATGAAAAACAAAGGTGTGTCACACAGAAGAAGACATTATTATTTCACAGAATGTGTGAGCATCAGGGGTTGGGCAGTGTAAGAACCTGGACACAGGAAACACAAATACAGTTGATTCTTGTTATTTGTGGTAGTTATGGTCTTTAAGGTCATTGAGACTGAATTAATGAATATTGAACAATGCATCGGTCTCAGGGGAACGCAGCATTTGGTTCCTGTGAGCCTCTGGTCAACCAATCAATACACTAGCCTTTTTACATATGTGTGTTCTGTTTAAAGACACATATATATTTCATTACCATTGGATTCAAGGCCAATAACACTATAACTCATGCCTAAAGGAAGTTATTCTAACACAGGCATTTTGTCTCTAAGACACATCATAGCCTACACTTAGGAATACTAGACAGCACTTCAGCCCTAAGCTTGGGCACCATTTCAAGCAGTGACATGACCAAAGAAAAACACAAAAATATGAAAAATGTGGCACTATGCAGACTGTCCATAGTATGAGCTGAAACAAGAGGGCAGAAGGTTGCCTTGTTGGACCTCCGTTAGGTAACTCAAATTTTTGCCACTCTGCACGTGCCTGCAAATGACTGCAAAGATCTGTGAGTACTGGTTTTGAGGTTACAAATAAACCTCACTGAGCAGGTAAATTCATGAATACAGTAGTCCCCGCTCCTCTGAGGGGAATACATTCCAAGACCTCCAGTGGATGCTTGAAACATCAGATAGTTCTGAACCCTACATATACCATGTTTTTTTCCAATACATAGATACTTAACGATAAAGTCTAATTTATAAACTAGGCACAGTAAGAGTATCTGAACTTCCAGCATCCCTGTGCTTGCACTTTGGGGCCATGATTAAGTACAATAAGGACGCCTTGAACACAAGCCCCTTGATACCACTGATAACCCAGACGGCTACTAAGTAACAGGACGCATTGACAGAGCACTGGGCTGGACTGCACTGGACAACAGGAGGGATGCACTGGACAGAGTGATTCACGTGCTGAGAGGGACGGCAGGGCATTTCATCCTGCTGCTCAGAATGAGTATGCAATGGAAAACGTATCAGTTGTTCATTTCTGGAATTTTCCATTTAATATTTTTGGATGGCAGTTGACTACAGGTAACTGAAACCATGGGTAAGGAAGCAGAGACTACTGTGTGAAATTTGTGAATAATGAGGATCAACTGTAGCAGGGTTTGAAGTCTGGCTCTACAACCTCTTAGCTTGGCCAACCTACCCAAGCTTTATGAGCCTTAGTTTTCTCATGTATAAAATACTGATGATACAAATTGTTTTGTAGGGTAGTGGAGAATTATGTGATAATAGGTGCAAGGCACACGGTACAGAGTAGAATTTTAATATATTATAGCTGCATATTATCATCATGGAGCTATGGAGGGAAAAGAAAACATCTTCGCAGGATAAAAAAAAAAAAAAAGGATAGATGGTGCCAGAAAAACATGGTCAAATCCAAGTTCCATCACTTAGTAGCTTGTAAGACCTTGAATAAGTTATCTTTCATGAGACTCAACTTTCCGCTCCATAAAATGGGCACAATAATACCAAACTCACAGTAAAGTCAATGTGTGTGACCGTGTACTATAATTAGAAAAGCAAGTGTCCTGACGTACAATGACCTCAAGAAAAATCAGTTTCATTTTCTGTATCCCCATATTATTTTATTATGAAGTAAAATTTTTACCCAATTGACGTGGGTAGTTATGATTTTTAAATGAAAGGGAATAGCCTTTAGACTTGTTTGATGGTTACATAATATTACATGAAATAAAGACTCAAAGGTAGTCAGGAATTTATGGGCACACATATGTACACCACCATCTTCTTCCCCTTCATGTAAAGAGAAAAAGAAAGAAAGAAAGAGAGAGAGAGAGAGAGAGAAGGAAGGAAAGAAAGAAAGAAAGAAAGAAAGAAAGAAAGAAAGAAGGAAAGAAGAAGGAAGAAGAAGAAGAAAGAAGGAAGGAAGGAAGGAAGGAAGGAAGGAAGGAAGGAAGAAGGAAGGAAGGAAGGAAGGAAGGAAGGAAGGAAGGAAGGAAGGAAGGAAGGAAATTAACATAACTTTTTAGTAATTTTTTAAAAGTAGAATTTGGACATTACAATGTAAAAGAGAAAAAGAGAATATGATTATTATTCTTTAAAACTTTCCCAAATTTACTTCTTTTTAAGGGTTTCCTAGTGTATTTGGTGAGGGACAGTTGACTGATTAGAAAGACTATCTTGGAATTGGATAGATGAGGGTGCTTAAACCTGGGTGAAGCAGAGGTCAACGACAATGACTAAGATGGTGAGGCACAGCTGAGATGGCGCCAAGGTCAGAATGGAGCTGAGAATAGGTGGAGAACAGATTACTGATAAATTATTTTTAAGATGAATTAAGACATAGCAGGAGAATGAAGAAACATGAAAATGAAGGACTGCTAGAAAATGTCCTATTTGAAACTTTCTTCTATTAGATATTTCTCGATTTTAATTCCTAGTCTAGTTAAGTAATATCCATTGAATACGCAGATCCAGGCACAGGTAAGATTCATCTGGAATATCCCTGTCTGTCCGTTAGACATTCCTGGAAGGGTCTGACCAGAGGCCTGTACTCTCAATCTGAGGATCATCCTGATCTTGTGACAATGACCCCAGCAAAGAAGAGTAAAGAATGAAAGCCTACTGGGGCTGCCTGAAAAGTAAAACCAACTTAAAGTAGTCACCAGACTCTCATTCCCTAGTGGGTCTCTAGTGACATGTTCATTAGAGATAAAGGTAAGAAAATGCTTCTATAGTCTATTTCATGGACCTTTGCTCCATACAGGGTATAATCTAGAATTTCCCCTGCACACTTGCAGGTTAGAAATCTGGGCTTATACAACTCCAAACTCCTACAACATGGATAGACCAGACCACCTTTTATCACTCAACATATTTTGAAAAGAGCACTGATCTAAAATCTGAATGAGGCTCTGATTTATATGGACAATGACAAGTCTACAAGAACTTACTTGTTCATCAATGTTCGTGAGTATAGCTGAGACCTAAAATCCCCATTTTGTTTGTGAAAGATTGACTAGAATTGGGCAGAAAAGCAAGCTTGAGAAAACAAACAACAAACCGCATCACTAGATAAAGAAAACACGTGGCCAAGAACTAGAAAGTTCTCAACTTCAATTCTGATTGCTTCTGATTGAATAGATTGTGCTGTTACTTCCAAATAAAAATTAATGATATTCAATGGCTGCTTGAATAATGCAAATGAACAAGTTTTTAATCATACCCTTGACTATTACCCAGTTTAAACGTATGCCTTCAAGCTTTATTTTAGAAACTTTGCTCTTGTTAATCACCATATCTTGTTAAGATCTGTTAGTCTCTGTCAAAAACCTTCATTTTTTTCCAGAAAAATAAACTGAAAATTTAATAATCAGCTTTGCATATTTTTTCAGTGATTGCAAACAGGAGTCCAGAGTAGAACATATGGGATTCACACATGATCCTGTCATATAAAATTAGTTTAAAAGTAAAACTGAAATGTGATCACTCTGCTGTAGGTACATGTGAGCATGCTAACCATTAATCTCAGATAATGCCTTTCACATTTCAGGTTCTAACCATTGTTAAGTGATTTTTGATTTACATGTCAGTTTCCATGAAAAATAACTTGGCTCGGAGATATTTTTGTTCCCTCGTGGTTTCAAGAAGGTAAATTTTGGTAATTTTAGTTAGGGCAGTTTTATTAGTTTTATTGGCTTATTCGTTCCATTAGAAGACTGACATATCGCTTATTTTAAAATGATTACTTGACTTCCGGGAAAATATTCAGGAATTAATCCTTGTATAAAGTCAAGAACACTTAAGTGGTGAATATTATATGATCCCACACACCAGGTCAAGTCGTTCAGCTATTTATGGATATAAGTCTTCTTAAAACAAGACATTTCCATCAGGCTTCCACAGAGAAACTCCTATGGAATGGTGGTCACCAGATAATACTTGTTTTAGGAGAAATTTTAGGTTAAAGTCATTTTGTCCTTGTATGATACAAAACTTTGAATCCTAACCACTCATATAAATTTGCCTGTTAAGAGTCTGTTACGGGCTAAACTGGGTCCCATCCCCTCTCTCCCAATTCATATGTTGAAATCCTGACCTCCAGAATCTTGAAATGTGACCTTATTTTGGAAATAGAGTGGTTGTAGATGCACTTGGTTAAGATGAGGTCACGCTGGAGGAGGGTGGTCCCGCAATCCAGTATGACTGGTGTCCTTATAAACGGGAGATTTGGATAGAGACACGTGTACAGGACATGACCACGTAAAGACAGGGTCTATGCTGTCAAAAGCCAAGGAGCTACTAGAAGCCGAGACCGAGGCTTGGCACAGATTTTCCCTAGCATCTTCAGAAATATCAGAACCCTGCCGACGCCTTATCTGGGACCTCCAGCCTCCAGAACTGTGAGAGAACAAATTTCTGTTGTTTAAATTGTTTCAGCCTTTCTCGGGTAGTAGCACTTCATTACAGCAGACCTAGCAAACGAATACAGAGTCTCTCCTTTGCTATCTGTACCAATACTGAAGGGGGTTGGTCTTCAATGAACAGGGACCTAATTTCAAATCTTAAACTTCTTCAAAAGAATACTAACCCTTCCCCTTCAGATCTGGTCTCTAAATCCACGTCTCTCACTCTACCAAGTAATAAAGAAGATCTGAACAAGCTGGACTTTTAGAGACGGAGGGTGATGGTCTTTGTAGAGTTTGGAATGAAAAGGAGTTGAAATATAGAACGTGCCAATGTTTCTTTGACTCTGTCCAGGGAGGAGAGGGTGCTCTGAGACTAGTTCTGAGGCCTCCATTCTTCATCTTCAGAATGGTGCAGGGAATTCATCTGACTGTCAGCGTGATGGAACACTCTCCCTCTCTCGGCTCTGACTCATCAGTAATAGGTCTAACTGTTCAGAACGCCAGTGTGTCCTCCATTTACCCAGGCATACTTCGGGGATATTGCGGGCTTGGTTCTGACCTTTGCAATAAAGTGACTATCACGATAAAGAGAGACGTGAATTGTTTAGATTTCCAGAGCGTATAAAAGTTATGCTTACCTATTAAGTGTGCAATAGCATGATGTTTAAAAAAAAAAACAATGTATACGCCTTAATTAAAAGATACTTATTGCACCAGAGCAAGTGGGAGACCTAACAGCAGGACAGCCAGACAGACACCTGCCTCCTGCTCCTCCTCTTGGTCAGTCTGACCGTGGCTCTGTTTTCCCGCACCAGGCAAGACAGCTGGCAGATCTTCAGACCCAGGAAACAGCTGGAGCTGCAGCTGGCTTGACACCCATGTTCCAGAGGCCAAGGAGATGAGGTACCCACTTCCCATCTACACGTTCTCCTGCGGCTGCTGTCATCAATCAAAGTGTGGGATGTGCTGCAAAACATCAATTCTCCCTGCCCTGCACCCAGCCCCCCAGCCCTTCCTTATTTGCTCCTGCTGCCTCCAACACTCGGTGAATGGTCCTGGAATAAAAAAATAGATACTTTATTGCTATAAGAGAGTAAGTATTATCTCAGCCTTCAGCAAGCTATAATTTTTTTTGGTGGTGGAGGGTCTTGCCTCCATGTTGATGGCTGCTGACTGACCAGGGTGGTGGTTGCTGAAGTTTGGGGTGGCTGCGGAAATTTCTTAAAATAAGACAACAATGAAGTTTGCTGCATCGGTTGCTTCTTCCTTTCCCCAACGATTTCTCTATAGCTTGAAATGCTGTTTGATAGCATTTTACCCAGAGTAGATCATCTTTAAAAACTGGAGTTAATCCTCTCAAGCACTGACATTGCTTTAGCAACTAAGTTTATGTAATACCCTAAATCCTCTGGTGTCATTTCAACAGTCTTCACAGCATCTTCTCCAGGAGTAAATGCCATCTCCAGAAACCACTTTCTTTGCTCATCCATAACAAGCAGCTTCTCATCCACAAATTTTGATCATGAGACTGTAGCCATTCAATCACATCTTCAGGCTCCAGTTCTATTTCTAGTTCTTTTGCTATTTCCATCACATCTGCAGTTGCTTCCTCCCTTGAAGTCCTGAGGCTCTGAGAGTTATCCATGAGAACTGGAATCAATTCTCCCAAACTTCTGTTAATGTTGATATTTTGATCTCTTTCCATGGATCATGAATGCTCTTAACGGCATCCAGAATGGTGGATCCTTTCAATAAGATTTTCAATTAAATTTGCCCAGATCCATCAGAGGAATCACTATCTATGCCAGCTATAGCCTTATGAAATGTATTTCTTAAATAATAAGACTTGAAAGTCTAAATTACTTCTTGATTCATGGGCTGCAGAATGGATGTCGTGCTAGCAGGCATGAAAATAACATTGTACATCTCCATCTGAGCTCTTGGCTGACCAGGTGCATTGTCAGTGAGCAGTAATATTTTGAAAAGAATCTGTTTTTCAGAGGAAGAGGTCTTGACAGTGAGCTTAAATTATTCAGTAAACCATGTTGTAAACAGATGTACTGTCACTCAGGCTTTGTTTTTCCATTTAAAGAGCACAGGCAGAGTTAGCATAATTCTTAAGGGCCTGAGAATTTTCAGAATAATAAATGAGCACTGGCTTCTACTTAAAGTCACCAGCTTCCTTATCCCCTAACAAGAGAGTCAGCCTGTCCTTTGAAGCTTTGAAGCCAGGCATTGGCTTCTCCTCTAGAGCTATGAAATTCTTAGACGGCACTTTTATTTCCCCAGTAGAAGGCTGTTTCGTCTCCACAGGAAGTCTTTTATTTGGTGTAGCGCCTTTATTAGCGATCTGAGCTAGATCTTCTGGAGAACTTCCTGCAGCTTCTACATCAGGATTTGCTGCCTCACCACACTTTCATGTTAAGGAGATGGCTTCTTTCCTTAAATCTTATGAACCAATCCCCTGCTGGCTTCAAACTTTTCTTCTGCAGCTTCCTCATCTCTCTCAGCCTTCATAAAATTAAAGAGAGCTAGTTTAGGGTCTTACTCTGGATTAGGCTTTGGCTTAAGGGCATGTGGTGGCTGCCTTGATCTCTCCAGACCACTAAAGCTGCTCCATAGCAGTGATAAGGCTGTGTTCCTTTCTTATCATCCGTGTGTTCCCTGGAGTGGCACTTCTACTTTCCTTCAAGAACTTTTCCTTTGCACCCACAGCTTGACGAACAGTTTGGCAAGAGGCCTAGCCTTCAGCCTGTCTCAGCTTTCAACACGCCTTCCTCACTGGGCTTAATCACTTCTAGCTTTTGATTATGAGAGATACGAGACTCTTGCACTTGAACACTTAGAGGCCATTGTAGGACCATTAATTGGTCTACTTCCAATACTGTCGTGTCCCAGGGACTAGGGATGCCCAAAGAGAGGGAGAAAGATGGGAGAGACGGCTGGTCAGTGGAGCGGTCGATACACAAACAACATTTATCAATTAAGTTAGCTGTCTTATATGGGCACGGTTCGTAACTCTACAAAACAATTTCAATAGTGACATCAAAGATCACTGATCAGAGGTCATCATAACAAATACAATAAGGCAAAAGTTTGAAATACTGTGAGAATGACCAAAAGGTGACACAGAGACAGGAACTGAGCAACTGCTGTTGGAAAAATGGTGCTGATAGACTTGCTGGATGCAGGGTTGTCCCAAACCTTCAATTTGTAAAAAACAAAACAAAACAAAACAAAACACAATAGCTGAGAAGAATGAATTAAAGCAAAATAAAATGAGGTATGCCTGTGTTAGAAGTTATATTCTCAGATCTAGTATTTCAGATAAAGGCAGTGTCTGTGATTTCAGCTAATGCAAAGAGATTCATGGGGACTGGTACAGACTGAACGTTTGTCCCCTCAAAATTCATATGTTGAAATCCTAACCTCCAGGGTGATGGTATTAGGAGGTAAGGACTCTGGGAGGTGATGAGGTGATGGAGCAGAGTCCTCATGAACGGGGTTAGTGCCCTGACCAGTGAGCTCTCTGTCTAGACCCTTCCAACATCAAGGACGCAACAGAAGACAGTCACTGAGGAGGCAGGAGAGGGGCTCTCACCAGACACCGAATCTGCCGCTACCTTGACCTCGGACTCCCCAGCCTCCCAGAACACATTTCTGCTGTCTGTGGTATTATGTTATAGCAGCTGAACTGATTCCTAGTCAGGCGGGAACCCATACCTTTCTCAACTTGCCAAACACAGCATGTGGGGAAGAGTTACGTCATCAAGAGTCCCGAGTGGCTGGTCCAGGGGCTGCTTCACTGTTCCTGCTACCCTTGCAGGGGAGACAGAGGAGGGAACTAGCACTGAGTACACAACGTGTGCCCGGGCCCCGGACAGGCCCTGGCGAGTTGCTAAGTCCTTTACAGCAATCCTGCGAGTAAGTTCAATCTCTTTTTTACAAATAAGGAAACAGTGGCTTAAGTTCAGATAACCAATAAATATCATTACTAGTTTTCTAAAGCCCAAGCTTTTAGTCTTTCTTTTTTCAAATTAAAATTTTTTTAATTGAAATATAGTCAGTTGCAATGTGTCAATTTCTGGTGCACAGCACAATGTCCCAGTCATGCATCTATATACATATACTCATTTTCATTTTCTTTCTCATCAAAGGCCATCACAAGATATTGAATACAGCTTCCTGGGTTATACAGAAGAAACGTGTCCCCCATCTGTTTTTATGTGTAGTGGTTAACATGTACAAATCTCAAACTCCCAAATTTATCCCTTCCCATCCTGCTTTCCCTGGCAACCACAAGATTGTTCACTATATCTGCGAGTCTGTGTCACTCTTTCTTTAACGTCAATATTTCTGCTTAAAAGCAGTAGACTATTACACGGCACGCTATTATTATTACTATTATCTCCATTGTTATTCTATTGCCCCTAAATGTATTAGTGTGGCGAAGCCAAAATTCAAGTGCACAGTATGGTGCTTTTGATCCACGACAGCGTATGTGAACTGATCCAGGCTATGGGGTTGCTTATCTTCAAAACCATTTGTTTATGATCACATATTTTATAAATTAAGAATTTAAAAAATAGTACAAAGCAGTGTTTCTCCCAGTGTTTTCCAGAATGACCACCGCATCAGAATAAGCTGGGCTGCTTATAAAAAATACAAAGTCCAGAATTCTACCCTAGACCTGCTGAACAGGAACGGGCAGGGGACGCCACAGAATCTGAATTTTTAAAGAGTACCCCCAGGTGATTTTTATGCAAATTAAAGTTTGAGAGCCACTGCTGTAAAGGTTGGGGAACCAAAGGTCTCTCAGGAAAATTCTTTGCCTCTGGCACATTGAGTTTCTAAATGTAGAACTTATGCCAGGCTCCTGTGGTTACCAAGGGCAGTAGCAGGTGCAGAAGCCTGGGGATATGGGGAGGGGTCACAAAAAGGACACAACTTCTGCAAGGCTCACATCAGAGAGGAAGAGTTGCAAACTTTGTACAAAACAGTTTAACAAGCATATCCGAGCTCATCTTAGAGGTGAAAGCTGTGGCTGTGGAATAAGGGGGTGCACTGGGATTCTAAACGTCTTTGTCAAAGAAAATGTTGTCCTGATCGCCCCCAAACAGGTTCTGTCGTCTATCTCTTCCATCTCATCAAAGATTCAGCCTCAAGCAGTTGCTTCTCTATCATTTATCCAAGGTGGGCATCGGGCACGATGTGAATAGTGTGATTTTGATTTGTACGCAGTTCAGGAGCAGAACCAAACAACTCATCTTTTAAATTATCCACCAGCTCTGCTGTCTAGTTTAAAATGCTTGACTCCTTCTGTTCTTACAGCAGGAAAAGAGCGCTGGTCGTCTGAAGGATTGCTTGATCTTATAAAGCAATTCAGTTCACTGGAGTCCCACTTGGACAGCGTTTTGGGATTCTCAACAGCCCAAAATAAGAGCACTTTATGTGTCCTCTACGAGAATTTAAACCCAAATCAAAATTCAATATAGAGCCATTACCACATGCTTGTGTTCAAATTTCAGAGTGAGAAAGAAATGCCATCCCAGATTTAAGTACCAACCGCTGATGAGTGCTTGTATTTGTCAAGTGCTGTTGCACCTGGTGCTGGCAAACATCGCCTCTGCTCTTCACATCATCTCTATGATGGTTTAACTATGCCCATTGTACAGATGAGAAAATGGAGGCCCTGAGAACTTATGCAATTTGCCCTGGGTTATACAGTGAGATGCTGGCAGGGCTAGGATTAGGACCAGCATCTGTGTGATGCCAATGGCTGTGCTTGTAACCTCCTGTTTTGCGCCTCCTTCTTTTTTATATGACACAGGATATAAACATAGTTTGCTGTGCTGGAGGGGATGATAGCAGTTTTGTATGGTTACACCTTGAATTCTTCTATCGAATGCAGTGTTCAGCATCCTTGACCAATGATGGGACAGAACAACTAAGAAGGCTATAGAATATCTTGTAACCCAACTGTCACTGTGGCTATGGGGACGGATGTAGCCCTGGATTCACAGTGGGTTACAATTCGCACACAGAGTCTTCATTCATTATGGTCTTTTTACTTCTTTCTCTATCCCACTGTTTTCAAATGGGGATAAAGAGATTATGTTCACAAAGGAAGGCACATCTGACATTTTTATTTCCGTACAAATATGCCTGAAGTCATTCATTTAAACTTCAGAAACAGTTTTGGACATTCGGAAAATAAGAATATCTCTATGTTTACAAAATGTCGATGTAGATTAGACTAAGATAGATGCCAAAGAATATCTCTATTAGTTATCCTGTTTCATCTTCATGCAAGGATGCTGAAGGCAGGATTTGATGGAACATTTCAAGCTCAAGACATGAATTTACAAAAGCTGATAATGGTAGCTCCTCTTCTGTGAGGGATGGTATTAATATTCATCGTTTGTAATGTGCATAGGGGTATTGCAGGGTACAAACTGAAATCTCCGTTCCATAGATAAGCAAACTGAGGCTCAGAGAGTTTAAGTAGTTTGACCAAACTGGATCGAGACCCATGTTTCCTGACCTTAAACCCAGTCTCTTTGGCTTCCCTGTAAGCATGAGTTTCCTGGAGAAGAGAGAGCCTGGCTTACTGTAAAGTGAATCACAATTATAATAAGAGAAGATCTTAAACAGTTTAGCTTTTCTCTATGCTAAAGTTTATGCCTATTTGGGCTAGGGTGGAGTAAAGGCTGATCCTACCACATTTACGGACTGAGGCTTTTAAAAGTGGGTTTCAGGGTTCTGAATAAGCCAGCTCTGGAGACGGGCCTGGGGAAGAGATGGCGTGGAGGAGGAGAAGTCAACTTCCAAGGGCCAGATGGTTCTGCCTCTGAGAACAGAGGGGCCCAAACACCTCTTGGAACTGTGTCACCTTTCCTGTGTGTCACATTTAACCTCAGAATGACATTCTCTTGTCATTCTGATTTACTTAAAGTTAGGGCGAGTGACTGAGAATTGGTAAGAATGCTGTTGACTTTTCAAAAATTCATCATAAAACCTTGATATTTGTATAGTGCTTTGCAATATACACGGTACTTTCTTGTGTGTACTTCGCGGTGTAATAAAACACAGGCAAACAAGCAAGAAACCCCAACAAGACTAGAAGTTCATGACTTAAATTCAAGTCATGTTCTTTCTTAGTTTCCTCCTGTGTAGATGGGGATAAAAAAAATAATAACCTGACCACAGTGGTGGTAATTGCATATTGTCACATGATAGCTTAGGAGAATTCTAGACTTGAACAGAGAAGAACAAAAGACCCTTTAGCTGGTTTAGAGAGAAATGGGTAAAACAATCATTTAAAAAAGTGTTAAGGTGTGTTTGGAAGAGATTGACACTTTCATTCTTGTTATAAATTCACATCTGACATGCCTGTCTTTTTTGACAAAGAATAGGAATTAATATTAAAAGTTCACTTTAAAAATATATTTGAAATACACAGTATCACAACAGTGTGATAAAACCTTTTGGATTACTATGGAAATATCGATGATTATTTTTAAACCTTACTATTAATGAAGTTAAACCTGCCCCCTTTGCTTTTCACATTTTCCTGGTTCATTTATCTAGGTTTAAAAGCAAAATAAAAAGAAAATTTGTACATAGAAATATAATATAAAACAAAATAGGTGTATATTTGTTTATTAAGAGATGTTTTTCCATAAAAAAAGGGACTAAATTTCTTAAGACTAGATTCTCCTTCCAGTAAAATCAAATGTTAACAAACTTGAGGGCAGTTTTGTAACCCCAAAGCCCTGTAGTTCTCACTGGAGGCTCGGATCCCTCCATAGAAATACGTCGGAACAAGACATCTGGTTTGCAACGTGTCAACTTAAGCCTTATGCTAAACTGACAATGCTATTATGCCGTTATTCAAGTTATAAGGTCACTGAACACCAAGCAACGCTGTTTTCCCATTTTATTTTCATTTACTCCACGTAGTTGTCAAACCTTTATAAAGCATCTAGGAAAAAATGTAAGAAAATCATTATTTTAAGAAAAGAGTGCCTGCCTACAAATATATGAATTGGGAAACCCTTACCAGACAAAGCCCACGACAAAATCATATTCTAGAACTCATGGAAGCCACTGATTGTAGAAGCAGTTGATAATCGTGAGAGAATTCTGAGCCTTTCATTTTCACAAGGAAAAAAAACGCAGCTAGTTAGGTGCTGGCGAGTATAAACGAATTTTATCATCCTGAAACACCATGCGAATCCACCACACTAGCTGGCTTACTCTGCATGATAATTTCTACTTCGTAAATTCATTACTGAAAGAGACATGAGGAGGACAGAATTTACTCTGTGCATGCGTGCTTGCACACGCGTGTAAGTGTGTGAGTGTGTGTATGTGTGTATCAGAGTCAAAGATGAAGCAATATTTGACATATATTCTTTTCTGTTTGAAATTCTTAACACAAGAGACCAGACTGGGAAAAAAACCCCAGCATCCCAATTCTCTTCTTTTTTCTTTAAGTGCAATATCACACCTTAAATTGTGTCTTTGCCACAAGTGCTGAAAACAGTTTAATTAAATGTATCTATTTCAATAAATTCCTTGGGCAAACAGACTACCACGGGGGCACATAAAAAATGTGAGCATTAATTGCATTTGAGATTAGCCCGATCGAATTAAATTCTCACACTTTGGTGCCCTTTGTTGTTAAACCATAAATAGTGGGTGTTTATACATCCACCTACTGATACAGTTACTATAAAACAGTCCTTCCATCAGTGTGAGAAGGTTCAAGCTGGAAAACAAAATCTCCATTCTTAGTTAATAGTAGTAGAAACTTCTTGAAAATTACCCAAAAGGAACATTGGTGGTCTATTATACTACGAACAGCGCTTTGGGGGAAAACAGCTAGATTCTTTGTCTTCCTAATAAAAAAATCTTTAGTTAACTCCAGTTTAAAATAAGTTTTCTAATATACAATATCCAAAAAAAGATAAAACTGAAGTACCTAATAAAAAATCCAATTTGTTGATAGATTAATTAAATTCCCTACCTACCCAACCCTGACTGAATCTGTCCCAAGGGGGTAAAATTGAAAGATGAGTTTGCTAATTAATGGTAATACAGTGAATGGCACAATTAGAACTCACAAAAGAGCCAACATCCCTTGGTGAGAGAGTCAGTACATTCGCCAAATACGCACCAGCTAGTTAGACTAGAACAACTGAAATTCTATGAAATGTGATTTGACAGTGATAATGCCTGAGGTAACCTCATATAGAAATGTAAATCAAATTTGAAATAACTATTATTTCAGGATTATCCTTAATCACAGTTTGATAACTTCAGTCCAAAACTCAAATCCTAAGAGACTGACAATACTTCTGGTTTTCCTGATTACAGGCACTTGTGTAATAAAAGAATACTTAACATATCACCCTAACCCCTATGATTTGAACAAAATAGATTTTCAGAAAAGAGATATGCTGTTATTATATTATCAGTTTTAAATGTTTAACAGGTAATGTTGACTGTATGTATTTACACTGCCAAACATGGCCACAATTCTTCCCTCTCTCTATTGTATTCCTTACAATGTGATTTGAAGCTTCTCTTATCCAAAAGTAAAGTGTGTTTCTTGACTTCTTCAGGCTGGGATGTTCTGTGACTTGCTTTATCTAATAGAACACAGTGGAGGTGATGTCATTCAGCTCCCACAGAGACAAATCATTCCAGCAATGGCCATTCTAGACCAGTCAGCTTCTGCCAACCCAAAAGCTGACCCAAGGAACAGGAGTGAACCCACTGGAGACCAAAAGAACCACCCAGATGACCCTCGACCAAATAGATGAGCTAAAAAAAAAAAAAAGAAAAATTAAAAAAATAAATGGCTAGTTTATGGTGAGTTTTTTATTAAGCCATTTAAATTGGGATAATTTGTTATGCAGCAAAAGCTAACTGTTGCAAATTTGCACAGAACAATTAGTTTTCTTTAACCGTTTATAAGACATTGCTCATACGGCCCAGTTTAGAATAGTCACAGATAACAATGATTATTATTTTTAATGGCCTTAGACACTTTATGTCTTTTCAGATACAGAAAAACCTTTTCCAAGTTAGATGGAGAAAGACAAGTTAAAAGCACCGGCTCAAATCCTGGCTCTAGCGCTTAGTCATGTTGATAGCGACTTAATAGTTGACATGCCTGTGCCTTGATTTCCTCATTTCTAAACTGAATGACAATGAAGGTGTCATAAAGTGTGTGTGAGGATTCACTGAGGTGATGAGATGATGTATTTCAAGCA
Organism: Camelus ferus; assembly: GCF_009834535.1. NCBI lineage: Eukaryota > Metazoa > Chordata > Mammalia > Artiodactyla > Camelidae > Camelus > Camelus ferus. The sequence goes on from NC_045709.1 coordinate 37,982,026, forward strand.
CTCAGTTCATTTTTCCTCAACATACATTAGTGTATTCTGATTAAAGGGCTTCTAAGCCAGTTACCTTGAAGGATAAAGCTGACATCATTGTATAAGGTAAGAGATCATGGGTGACAAGTGGCAGATTCATTTTAAATAGTTAAGTGCAAACAGAACTCTTATTTTTCCTTCTGCTCTTAGATAATTTTAAATGCCTAATGATTCCATATGTGCTACATGCACTCACTAATTTGTGCCCTTCAGCTAGTCCCTAAAACAGTAGGGAAATACAATTACTTCACGTAATTAACAACAATGATAATATTAGTATGTGGCAAGTATACAGCCTTATCCTGGGAACAAATCAGCTTCGAAGACACAGAGTGATGTTCCTAAGTTCACATATCAGTAAGCAGTTCAACAAAGTAAAGACTTTTAAGTACTCTTGACTTGGAGTTGATTGCTTTAGCTGTCAGAGACTACTTCCACCTCACAGGCCGAGTTTCTCATACATATTGATGAAAGAAAAGAAATCATGACTTGATGACTTGTTTGAAAGAAGGATTGAGATGTTAAAAAAAAGTAGGTTGATTGCTGATCCAGCTCTGTGTGGGACTAATAGGCCTATGATATTGAATGTCAGGTGGTTTTTTTTTTTTTTAAATAGGAAAATAAGTTCCCTACTATATCTAGTCACCAGGCAGAGCCCATTTTTCCAGGTTACAGAACTGGATATAAAAGAAGGTGCTAATAAGGTCCTCATTGATTTTGTAGACAATCAGAGATGTAGCTGGGGAAAATTTAACGGTCATTTCAAGGCATGGGTAATTAGCCCTTTGAACCGAGAGTTTGTGCACACCAGATAAGTGTAAAATATAAAAGCAGATTTATAAATCTCCCACCCATCCAATGCTGCACAGAATTACATGTCATATTATGCTAGACTCTTCTCCCCACTGTAAATTGCTCCCTGGAAATTGCATTGGCTTTTTCAGGAACTCTGCTTGTGTATAATAGGGCCATGAAGATGGCACATACTGAGCCTAAAGAACACTGGCTCCACAAGTTACTAATTCTTTTAACTTTGGACAAGACATTTAAGCTTCAAGCATTTAGCTCCCATATCTGTAAATTGGTGGTAATATCAATTGCTTTGTAGGATTATTAATGCCTGGGAGATTGCCTATGTTGGCAAAGGTTCTATCATTAACATGCTGAGCCTTTTCTAGCTAACGTATTTCCTCTAGATGACTCTTGTTACAGGATAACACTCCCCTGACTCTAAACATAAATACATTCCTTAAATAAACTTAATTTAGGATTACTTATTATAAATGTCAAAAATAACCCTCGCTTCTTTCAACAATGAGATGAAAGGTAAATGCATTTTTCCTTAAGTGTCTATATTATCATAAAATTTTTGACGGATTCAAGGTTGAAAGTCCTCAATCCATTATTTTTTATTTGCTTAATCTTAATTATCATATCCAATAAATATTCAGAATCCCTATCTTGGTATATGAATAAACTCTAACCAAAGATTTCTTTGTTGTGTTAGGCAACTGAAGAATTTTAGGCAACTCAGCAAGATTTCCAACCTTTCTAGGCTGTGCAAGAAAACCCAACTAAGACCATGTGCCAAATGATAAGTTTTTAATATACGTTCTGGGTAGAAAGGAAAGTTGATCATCAGTGTATTTTCAGCTACACTTATGTCACCACTGGTCTTGGCTGCTTCAGATACAGCACACACATACCAACCCAAAGTGGGTCCTTTGTAGAATGAAAAAAAAAAAAACCTGATTGTGAAGGTTTCTGATTTACACATGTAAACTCACTTATTCACCCAGAAGTTTCTGACTCAATGAATAAAACAGGACTAAGCTGTAAAACATTTTGAAGCTATAATCCAGGATTTGTTTTATGCCCTTTCCATTTGCAGTTGGAGATTTTCCACTTGTGTTAAGATAGTTAGACTTCAAGTACCAAATAAATAAAAGTTTATTCATAATGTTTTTATTTTCTTTTAAGTATGAAAGAGATCTCTGCATGATTTCACATGCAAATGTAAAGACGAAAACTTAGCTTTGTACTATTTGTGATCATAAAAAAATTCTACCCTCAGGGTGTTCAACTCTGTGTTTTAAACAAATTATAGTTTACTCTGACTTCTATCTACCTCTTGCCCTATTGTAATTTCATGTAATTTGACATACACTTTACCTTAAATTATCTAATTTTAGGTAGTATTTACCTAAATTATAGGTAGTGTTGAGGAACAGTTATTAAAAATGTTAAACCTTTTATCATAAAAAATTCTAAACATCTAGAGAAACAGAGCCAATAATGCAACGAACACCCACTTACAGACCACCCAGCTCCACTAATTATGTGCACTTTCATCATTAATTTTCCTAATACTGAATTTCATAAAATCTATGATATTCGGAAAGCCTTTGAGATTGGCTACAATGATATTTTCAGAACTGGTGATTCATGTTCATATTTCTGGAATTGTTTTGATTAAGAATGGAAAACAGAGCACTATTTTTCTTCCTTCCACTGTTTAAAACGAGATGAGACTGGCAGTGGATTTTTCTCATCAAGTTTTTTTTGTTTTTTTTTAATGGTGTGCTTCTGTAGGAGCATTAGAGTGTACTCTGGTTGCAGATCAATATGACACTGACTAAATATAGATTTACTTACCGGGTAGACTGAACGGAGCCATGTTGGACAAATGAGTAAATAATGTCTCTTTCAACAAGTTCATAATTATGTATTTATTACGTGAGCTCCTCCACAGCAGCTCCAGGGAACTGTAACAGACCCTGCTTATTCTAACAACCAAACCATACACTGTGGGCAGCCCTGAGACCAGAGCACAAAGCCCTGGAAGGAAAGAAACCAACATGAGTCATATTATTGCTTTTTCTTCCTTCTTGAGAAGGGAGATGAGAACAGATGAGATTAAGAAAAACACTGTCTGCAGAGACCAGGGAAACCTACAGAAATTCATTTATCTTGGGATATTTGACACATGTTATATCAAGGAGGAAGGGGAAATAAAATACTACACGTGTATTACAGGGACTTATACAATATATAAATTAAATATAAATTACATATATATATATATAACTGTTGTATGTTATATAGCAATTAAAATATCTAAAAATATTAAACAACTGAAAGTTGCTTCTTAATTGAAAAAAGAAAAAGAAACAGGAAAAAGGAAAAAAAGAAACCCCTGCATTTTGGTCTGTGTACTGCCATCACTCAGTGCTTTGTGAATATGGTCCTTCCTACAGAGAATTCTTTCCCACCTCTTTTCCACTTCGAATTTCTACTCATTTTTTTAAGATGTAGGTCAAATATCATCTCTTTTTGAAAGCTTTCCCTGACTAATCCTGGCAACTAGCCACCTCTCTTTCTGTTACTTGCAATAATAGCTAACATTTATTGAAAGTTTACTGATACATTAAGTACCAAACACGCCTTATCTGACTTAGTGGTCAAACAACCCTATAAAGCTGGGCACTTATTATACCCCATTTCAGAGATGAGGAAACGGAGGTTTAAAAAGGTGAAGTGACTTTCCTAATGTGGCACTTGGTAAAAATTTCTGTTAGAGCCCTTCTCAGAAATAACATTTACTTCATCAGGCTAGTGGGAAGATTTAAAATGCGTTTATGTTAAGATTTCTTTTCCTGTTAATCCCCAAAGTGACTAATTATTTCAAAATGTACCCAGGATTTTTAAATCAGGTATGATAAGACACAGGGATGGAGGAACAAACGTCATGAAGGATGAAGTTTATACTTACAGGTGTCTAGAATCAGGAGGCATGGCATATCATGCAGGGCCACACGGGGAGGCACCAGCATCATTCAGGAGGCAGAGGGGTGAGGGAAAACATGGCCAGAAGCTGTTACTGTGGCTTTTGTGGGAAGGAATGGGCAAGGCGAGGTAGGCATGCTGAGCAAGTTTAGTGTTGGGTAGTTTGAATGGTTTCAGCAGGCTCTGGGCTGTACAGGGATGCCTTTAACTGTTTGGTACCTGGCCATGGAATGACTTAGGGCAAGGGGAATACTGGCTTGGTGTGTGAGAGTGTGAGAAAGGAGGTGGCTGGGGGTCCGGGCCCTGGATTGGCTGGATTATATATGGAAGGCATGTTCACGGGCTAGTAGTTTACCATGCTTAGGAATTCGCTAGTCCTGGGAGGGGCCACCTCTCCAGGATTAACAAGGGCTCAAGATGTCAAAGCATAATAAAATGCAGACAATAAAAAATGGTTAACACACTGATCTTATTAGAAAACTCCAGGAGTGCTGCTGAAGATGACTGCTCAAACTTTGCTATCGGAATTTTGGCTGGAGGATTCTTTGTTCAACTCTCTGCCTTGAGTGTTCAGTAGCCTCTCTAGCCTCTACCTGCTAGATGCCAGAACGTCCTCCCTCTCCTCCAACACATAAATGTGACAACCAATAATATCTCCAGGCACTGCCAAATATCTCTGGGCCACAGTCAACCGGGGGGAGAGCCAGTGCTCCAGGTAGCTCATAGTTTAGCTTGGCCATGTTTTCACATAGCTCCTCTCATTTATGGATCTTGAAAGCCTTTTATCATTTATATTTGAAAAATCTTTAATGGCAGAGAAATGGTCTCATTTTCCCCGGTCTCAAAGAGGAAAATGAAGTCACAAAGCATAGAATGCTAAATGGCAAATTTAAGATGAGTCTTAGCAGATGCCATCTGAAAAAAAAAAAAAAATCATGAGCTCGTGGAATAAATTAAGAATTGGTCCAGTCAAAGAAGATGTGTATATACATACTGTATATGTATATATAGGTGATGGAATACTACTTAGCTATAAGAAAGAATAAAATAATGCCATTTGCAGCAACATGGATGGACCTGGAGATCGTCATTCTAAGTGAAGTAAGCCAGAAAGAGAAAGAAAAATACCATATGAGATCGCTTATGTGTGGAATGTAAAAAAAGACACAAGTGAACTTATTTACAAAACAGAAACAGACTCACAGACATAGAGAACAAACTTATGGTTACCAGGGGGAGAAGGGAGTGGGAAGGGATAAATTAGGAGTTTGAGATTTTCAAATACTAACTACTATATATAAAATAGATGAACAAGAAATTTCTTCTGTATAGCACGGGGAACTGTATTCATTATCTTGTGGTAACCTATAATGAATAAGAATATGAAAACATATATGTATGTTTATGTATGACTGAAACATCATGCGCTACACCAGAAATTGACACAGCATTCTAAACGGACTATAGTTCCATAAAAAAAGAATGCAAAGAAAACAGAGAAAAGAATTAGTCCAGGTGCATCTCTGCCTTGGAAGGCAGGACACAGACTTTCCCACGCTGCTCCAGCTGTGCTTTGGTGAGGACAGGAGGACAGTAAGCCTGGAAGCTTCTCTAGGTCTCCCCTGCCCCGCCTGCTAGGGGAGAGTTTACATGGCAAATGGGTAGCTTCGTCTTTTGTTTCTTATTTTCTTACATGAGATGGGCATCAAAGAAACAGACAAGCTCTAAGCTGACTAACATCCATACTGGATGCAAGAAGGAGGCAAGGCCCATCGTGAACATTCGAGATTTGCTGTCATAAGATGAACCAGATGTCCACAAGTATGAAAGCTCATGCCTGGGGATCTGAGCGCAACCTCAAGTCCTTTGATTTTTTTCAGTACTCCTGTTTGCTGGATTCTGATTAGCAGTGACCGAGAAACTATGCAGGTAAAGATAGAAAACCAAATGGAAGCCTGGAAGAGAAAGGCAAATGCAGACAAGGATCAAAGAGGCGCACATTCCTACAGGGACCAGATACTTTTAGCACACAATAAACTGTTTTCATATCACATTAACCTTGTCTTCAGATCATCCATGATAACGAAATATTTCATTCCTTTTTTTTTTTTTCAGGGAGAAGACTGTTACCACTGACCTAGAGTTGAGGAAATTGAATTTAAAATATGTCAAGGTCTTATTATTAAAGTTTTAATTTATATACCATTTGGATTCCTAGTTTATTAAGTCACGTTTTGCTTCATAAATTGAGAAAAGCATTTGCTAAAGAGATAAATGTTCATTAAAGAAATATGTGTTGAGTATATGCGTTGGGAATATAGTTCTGGAAAGGGCAGACTGGGTTCTCTAAGACTTGCTGGAGCTGATTTCCTAAAAGGGGAGGATGGAAAACTCGAACACAGTGGCAGACGTTCTAGCACCTTCTCCCCCAAGCTGTTCCTGTGGCTCAGCCGGCAAAAGTCACTAACACCATTGAATCAAATATCTGAATTTCATATTCACTTGAAAAATAAATTTCAGACCCAAGGCTTTTTATAAGTTCAGATCTGTCGGATGTGTTGTTTCGGTAACTATTGTGTGTGTTAAGTGATGTTTCACAGAGTCCTAACAGCAGGTAAATCTGAGCTAATTAGAATAGTGACTGAAGAAAGAAAATCTTTATTTTTATTACCAGTGATATACACTCACTTCAAAATGGATCAAGTATGTGGCATGGAGAGAAATGGCTTATTGATTTATGTGCATTGTTCTTACGCTTCTGTAGTCTTTATTTGGCCTACTAACGCCGTCCCACCCTAGAGCTCTAAAATTTAGAGGATGTATTTATTTCTCATCGTGTGGAATGCACATAATTCTTAGGGGAGGCCCTGATTCTCTGGAGGATTAGCTCCATTTTTATCCACATTTGTTTTTGATTTAAACTGAATAGCTACCCTTTTTGTTTACCAGCTTAAAGTATTTATGTATTACAGAAAGGTGGAATTTTGTATATAGAAGGATTTTCCCCAGATTTGCTGTTTGGTTCCTTTTTCTCTTTTTTCCTTTGTCACGTAAACCCATCTTTTTCTAGAAAAAGAAAAAAAAACAAAGCTATTATTTTCTTCGGTGTCTTAGTAAGTGTAACTTTATTGGCTACAACTTCAAAGTTATACGTGTAATTGCAGGATGCTGATAAACAGACACAGTAATTTTGCTGAGAACTTGGGTGAAAATGGCGGAGTGAATTCCTACTTTAATGTACCCCTCTCTGATTCCAAACAGAGCAGTGACAGAAAAACTATTTGAAAAGGGGGGAAAAGTCATAGAGATGAAGTGACACGAAATGTGAAAGAGTAGTTGTAAGATATGAAAGATGAATTGAGGGGCTCCAACACGTACTTGATAGACACAAAACCTAGAGAAGATAGCAGAGAAGACATTTTTGGAGAGGTAACAGAGACTTTTCCAGAAGTAAAGAAAAACATGAGTTCTGACACTGAACGAAGCTATGCTGTTACATCCCATCCTATCTAGCCTGTATAAAAATAATTCAGAAATGAGGCAGCCATATTCAAATGCCGTGTTGGGGGGAACGTCAACACAGGTTCAAAATTAATGGGTATTGTCTTTCAAGTGAAAAGCACTGTAATAAATGCACTACCTTAATATTTATTATGGTGGATCTAAGGACAAAGAAGATTAAATCTGACACATCATTTATTTTTTACAAACTCTGGAAAACAACAGGAAGTCATAATTTGAGATAATGTAATTGCATGAAGCTTCTCATTGCTTTCCAGAAACAATAAAAATGCATTCTTTCAGTAATTCTAGTCACAACAAATGTGTATATATGCTTCCCTTCTGATTTTTTATTGTTATTTTCTTTTATTTTACAGACTAAATAGGACCTAGTAAAACCTGGATCTCGCCCTCTCTCTTTTTTTAAGCTCCAGTATTATAAATGTAGGCCCTACTAATGAATGCTGGATTTCTATATGTGCGAGTCCACTTAATCTACTGCTCTGGGGGCACTTGAAATCATAGGTGCCCACAAAGAAGGACCCGAGACTGTCTGATCAAGGACTCTGGTGATTTTTCTCTAATTCTGTCAGCCATGGAGTGGTGGGAACAGGATGACTTTCTACTCGCCACGAAGAGTTCTCTTTTGACTTCTTCCTGTTTCACTAGAAAAGGACCCATGTTCTCAGAATGTGGAGCCCCTTCATCTGGGCCCTCCCTCTCACCCTCACTCAACCCCTCCTCTTACCCACTCCGGGGTTCTGCTCATCTCACCTTCCTCAACACCATCCATCCATCCCTATGAGGCACCTTCTAGAACTGCCACCTCCATCACTTCACCCAGCTTCCCATTCAGGGAAGCCTGAAGTCCCTCCTGTCTCCGGGCATGTCCTGGTCTCTACCGTGCTTGCCTCTTCTTGTAGCTATGAGAACTCGCATATCTTTTACTTAAGGAAATTGCTACATCAACATGGTTTCCTTTAGCTCCTGACAGGCCAAAATGTGCCAAGGATTGTGCTCCGGAAACCGTGGAGAGTTTACAAAGAATTTTAACTTAGCACGGCCCTTATTTTGAAGGCATTTACCATGTAATTGAGGAATGAAGATCATGAATTCATTTGAAGAAGACCAGAGCAATATGTCAGTGTCTGAGGAACAGCAAAACTATGAACTGTCTTAGAGCCCGCCATTCACTGAATTAGCAAATTCCGGTCCTATTTAGCGTTTATCACATTGACATCTTAACGATGATTTTATCGCTTTGCTGATGCTTTTTTGCAAGGCTTCAAGTGCTGCTCAGTAAGTGATCAGGAAATATATTCGATATTTTTAGCATAGTTTATACCTAATAAGAGCTGAAAAGGGAGACGGAAGAGGCGATCAACTGTCTTCCCCAAAGATGCTGATATATTTTCTGTTGTGTTTCATTTTCTGGATGACAACAGTGGCCTGGACCGCCGTGTAACCTCCAGCGTTAAGCACCCCAGGCTCAGCCGCCGGCAGTTCCAGGCGGAGCGGACTTCCTGCGTTTCCTGTTGACATCCCCGAGCCCGGGCTCCGCCGGCTCCCGCAGCGCGCATGTCAGCATATTCAGGAGGTGATTCATTTCTGTCGCCTGCATCATAATCAGCCTCCGCATCCTATCACATAATGCATCACTGTCAGACCCCCTGACTCCTTGATATCTTGGTCCCTGTGAGAGGCCTGGAGATCAAATCATCCTGATAGCTCGGCCCAGAGCCCCAGGGCCCCACCGAGGGAATGAAGCAGGAGGCGCACACTTCTCTGTGCTAACTTTATGCGGCCTCCCTGACGGCCCCTGATAATGTTGCAGTTTTCCGAGGGGCACCTTAATTTATTTGATGTTAATCACTTTGTTAACTCCTGTAACAGAATCAGTCAGTTGTCAAGTGCTGTTAACTTCCTGTGCCACCCACAGTACCTCTGAGCGCTGCCTTTTCCCTCCCATCACTGGGATGCAGGCCTCACTGGGCCCCGGTCATCTCACGTGGACTCCACTTTCCTCCAACATCCCTGCGCCATGTTGTTCACACTGCATGTGGCTATGGAAACGATTTTGGCATTTGGCGTCTACACAGTGAATGAATACCTCAACGTATTTGCTCTTCAACTCCCATCAACACAAATAGTCTCTAAAACCTACACAAAGAAGGACTCTTTAGGATATTAACAAACCTGTCAACTCAGTCTAGCCTAGAGTTTCAGTTTTTCCAGCCATGCAAATTGGCATGGCTCTACTTAATGTCTCTTTTTTTTTGTTCCTGTCATATTGCTTTGACCTTTCAATTTTCCACCATCAGGTCTTTACTTGCACTGAGACACCACTAAAAATTGACTTCCCCTAGTAGCGCTGAATATAAAGAACAGAGCTCATGATTTCGAGCATCTCCTCCCAACACAGTCTGCTCTCTAATATGCAGATTCACTCTCCAGCATATGTTGAAAATAAAGCTACAGGCCCATTGTCAGTAGGGCACTGACTCTGAGTTGCTGATGGATGTGAAAATAATTAATTGTTGCACATCCTCACCTGCTCCGCGTGGGACTCACAATTGATGCGTACAAGCCATTTGTCTGAGGTCAGAGCTTACATCATGATCTTAACTTTGGTCCCCGTGTTGTGCTTTCATCAGCCGAGTTAACGGCCTTGGGCACACAGTTTGTAGTCAGCAATGATGGACGTGTGTGTTACAGTAGCTGGAAGGGATTCCACAGACCATTTATTCCAATCCCCTCACTTTATAGATTAGCATGTACAGAACAGCGAGGGCAAAGGACTTGCCCAGGGACACCCAGTTTTGTGAGTTTGTGAGTCTTTGCATTTAAAATATTATTTTAGAAATTCTTTTCCGAAGCTTTAGCTCTCTTTGACTTTGGGGTTCCCAGAGAGCATTTCCTGAAGTGTGTTCAGAGGAAGACTCTGGAAACTTATAGCAAAACCCTGCCTTCTGGTTTCTATATGTGCTCAAGGAGGGCCATTTAGAGAAGAAAAAAGAAAGAGGAAGGGAAACTTACTGAGCATTTACTAGGAGCATTCTGTCGACCGGGAACAAGTGGCATTGATTGGGGGTCTGCCAGGTGCTCAGCACAAGTCAGAGAGGCTTGCTTGTACCATTCACTGAAATTAATCCTCAAACAGCCCTATGAAGGAAGAACTATTTTTAAATCCTATTTTACAGATAAGGAAATCATGGCTGAGTCACCCAGCTAATGTGGGCGTAGCTGAATTCCCTCCAAGGCACCATGCTCTCTCACCTACAGGAAATCTCATCTTCGCTCTGTGGAGTGCATCTTGTTCCCAGTTCAGAGATGAGAAAACTGAAGCTCACAGGAATTGTGGCTAAAGTCTGGGAGGTGAGAGCAGCGGGGTATGACCTCTAGTCTGCCTCTTTTCGTTCTCCCGTGCAAGTCCACAATGAACTCCTCAGAAGTGATGACTTAAGGCATTTGAACCCTGACCCAGAGGAGCTGAATCCAAAGCAATTTAGCAAATTGACTAATAGAAAGAGTAGATGCTTAGGGAGATACTTATGTATTTTCCCTCCCCTGCGTCTCTCCCTGTTGTGAAGGGGAGACAGGAAGGTTTCAGCTGGGCGTCAGGCCTGGGAAAGTCTCTCGTGGACAGACCACGGACCTCACCCCACCGCACTCCCCCCCAGATGCCTGATGCAGCTTCCAGCAGAAAGGCTGCTCCGCGAGCACGTGGTGGCAGAGATTTCAATGCCAGCCTGGCACGTCACTGCCCCAAACTCTCCAAGGTGGTTTGGATCTACGGTTTCATCTGATTCATGAAAGAGATTTCCTGTGGGTCATTATCTGGAGGAAGTTCTCCGTCCATCAGGGGTGGTGAATCTTAAGGCAGCCGTGCCATAGAATGTAATGAGAACAAAGATTTAATGGGAATTCACTCAAGAAATACAGGCTGAGTGTGTGAATCCCAGCTCGGGCAGGGGACTGAACAAAGAGTCGCACTGTCACCGTGGTCTTGCACTGAAGGCGCGGACCTTGTCAGAGCAGAGAAATCTCTTCTGCCGTGTGTGTTAACAGGGATGTTGTTCAGGCAGAAGGCTGGTCGACAGTACGCATCCCTGAGGACGCCTTTCAATTACAGATGCATTGCAATTAGAGACGGGAAAGGCTGGATGCAGTCATCAATTTTGTTTTTTCTGCCAAGGTAGATACAGCCTGAGATTTCATTTCACATAAAATATCTTGTAAAATCTAGCTTGTATGATTTCATGTGGGAGGCTTGTTTATAACCGTGTAATCCAAAGATCCCACCAATGTCACCTGAATTTTAACATATTTCAACTACCTTCTAACAAGTGATATCTGTTCTTTAAGTTTTATCAACTCATCTTTCTACTTTATTTTCCAGAATCAGAGACTGTTATTCCTGGAAGGACCCTAAAAGATCATCTAGCCTGAGTTACTTCTTTTTGTTTTTATCGACGTATAGTTGATTTACGATGCTGTGTTAGTTTCTGGCGTACAGCAAAGTGATTCATATATATATATATACACACATATTCTTTTTCAGATTCTTTTCCATTATGGTTTATTACAAGATATTGAATATAGTTCTCTGTGCTATGCAGTAGGACCTTGCTGTTTATTATATATATAGTAGTTTGTATCCATTAATCCCAAACTCCTAATTTATCCCTCCCCACTTTTCCCCTTTGGTGACGTACGTTTGTTTTCTAAGTCTAAGTTACTTCTTTAGAGAAAATAAAACTGGGGCTCACTCAGAGAGGCTGAATTAAGACCTTTACCTGCTTCTCAAGCCATTCCTTGAAATAAGACTTTCACCAGAGTTCCAATCTATTACCTTTTCATTAGATATAACCAGTGTTCGCTGTTTTACAGGTTGTGAGTCTCACCTGTTAGACTTTATAATTCTGGTGCCAGAAAAAAGCACTTAGCCGAAGCAGCTACACATGTTCATTGTTTACAGCTATTATGTTTTGGTAAATAGAATCTGATCAGTGCTAGAGCTCAGGCCATAGAACAAAGACGAATGTTTTAAGGGGTAAAATTAAAGTCAAAACTCTTTTTTTTCCCCTGCCAAAGACATCTGCATGAAAAGTAACATGCTGAAAACAAGTCAACATTTACAATATTCAACATCAGCTACAAATACTTGCTTTTGAGGGCATAGGGCATTCTTTCATATCACTGAAATTTTATATTTCTTAGTAAAATATTCCATTCAGTGTTTCGAAACTAAATGTGTATTAATCATGGGCAGCCGAAGAACATTTGTAAACCAGAAGCAGCGTAATTTGCCACAACAACAGATAATATGTTTTATTCTTGATTATTGTTATGGATGGAATTGTGCCCCCCTCATTCCCAAATTCATATGTTGAAATCCTAGCCCTCAATGTTGACTATATTTGGAAATTGGGCTTTTAGGGAGGTAATTAAAATTAAAATTTATTTCCAAGTTAAATGAGATTATAAGGGTGGGGCCCTAATCTGATAGGGTCGGTGCCCTTAAAAGAAACGGAGTACACAGAGAAAGGTCTTGTGAGGACACAAGTGGGAAGATGCCATCTGCAAGCCGGGGACAGAGCTCTCACAAAAACCAACCCTACCCGCACCTTGTTCTTAGACTTCCAGCCTCCAGAGCTGGGAGAAAATAAACTTCTGTTGCTTAAGACACCTAGTCTGTGATGTTTTGTTTTGGCACCCTGAGTTGCCCCCCTCTTTAAATCTGAGAACCTGAAGACACTTGGCAGGGAGGAGTCAAAATAAGTCAAAATATGGGAAAAGTTTTGACTGACATCTGGGTGAGTGGAAGATCCTAGCAGTGCTGAGATTTTTCCTAACTCTGTAGAGGGTTTCAGAGATGACAGCATCTTATGGAACTGGTCCCCAACCTCCCTATTCCTCTTGCCCATCCTATCTTACCTAGAGTCCCAGTGATAGCATTTGCAGTTTCCTTTTTCCCTGGAGGTTCACACTTTTGAGACACTGAGAGAGTGGTATCAGCATTTTAAAGCTGACAATGTCTACATCATTGGTTGTAAAAGAGCATAAGCCAACATTTATTTTCAACCCATCGGAGATGTGGAAATTCTGCCCTTGATCCAACATATCATCATGCATCTGACTAAATCCACAAACCAATTAGCAAAGGACAACCAATAGAAGTGTCTCCTTCTTAAATAGTTGGTATTTACTAATTTTTGTGTCACTTAGGTTAAAGTTCCCAGCCATGAACTTGAAGTTCCTCTCCAGTCAAACACAATTGTGTAGCAGCTCTGGGTTGAAATAGTAAATGAAGCAAGTAAGGGCACATTTAAGAAATGTCTAGTTGGGTTATGCCAACTCTTAGGAGAGCAAGTGTTTCTGACAAGCAACCTGAAGTCTACTAATCACTTGGGTAAAATTCTTGAGCTTCTTGTAGTTAGTTCCAAGTCCACCAGCCGTCTGACTTGCCAAGTTTACTGCAGCCCCGGGAGCAGCAGACACCAGGCAGGACATGACCTCAAAGGTAGAGGTCAGAGGTGAATATCCAAAACCACCCAGGATCTTAAAATGAAATTTCCCATTGTTACATTTGGACACACTTCACTAGAAGACATTTAAAATATTTTTGGTTCCTTGTTCAGAAGTCACAGATTAATGACAGCTGTCAAGAAGTAAAGGTACAATATAACATCTTTATACAGCATGTACTTGGCTTTGTGGTTTTCAAAATGCAGCTGGCTTTTAAAACATAACTGTATGGGCTGTTTTTCTGCAGCCAAAATACAAAAAAAATTTTTTAAAGTCATTACTTGGTTTAAAAAAAGCCCCTTTCTTCCTTATAAATAATATTCCTGTGTTCTAAGCTCTGATTACAAAAAAGGAAAAACAAAACAAAACCTCAAAAGGTTACTACTCAAGTTAATTGTGGTATGGAGTATTGGCCCAGTCCTCTATCTCTGATAAGGACAAAATCTATTTCACCAGTGACCGAGTGTCTCAAAGGCCATCTATCTTTTGACTACAAAGAACATGGAGGGCTATCTATTTTAATCTGCCAGCATCAAAGAGAAATTTGTTCTCATAGCCTTGAGATGCTCTCAGCACAGGGAACAAACATTCTGAGCACGAAATGGATTTTGGCTCTGGACCATATCTTAGGAAAGCCCCGCGTTTAACTTCCGCTGCGTCTTCCTCTAACTATGGCTGCTGCGGGCTCCTCTTGCTTTTCCAGAGCTGAACCATTGTCATCCCCAAAATGTAGTTCCTTATGTGAGGACACTGGAATGGACTTTTTGCCATGTTTCTCAGAACACATGAGAAACGTCTGGAATGACTTCCGAGATGGTGTTTAATTCAGAGGACATTAGAGACTGTGCAGTGGTGGCTGGGTCTCCCTCTCATGTATCTCGTTAAGTCTCACTATCTCTTCCCGGTGTTGCACTGAGTTTTTAAAATTGCATTATCTCATGTAGTCCTCATGACAGTGCTATGGGGTAGTGAATTTAGCACTGCCGTTTGGCAGACGAGGAAGCAGAGGATTTGTGAGTTAGGGCACTGTCTCCAGGTTATCAAGAACTATACTGTGGACTTACCAGCAATGACTAAAACTCCTGTGAAAGGGAGATGTGGCACATGATTTGAAAAATATAATTTCATCAGCTGAAATGACAACGCGTGCTTCTTTGTGCTGCAGAACCACAAGTACCTCCGATGCTCGATGCACACCGGTTGAACTGAATTATCCCTCTAATCAAGACTATGACTTTGGAAACTCGAGGCAATTTGTGTGCCCAGAGTGGCCGCTTGCTGGGGTTGGTTGAAGGGAGGGGGCTTAGATAAGCTCTAAGTACAAATGGACTATTGGGAGAGGACACAAGGGAGCCGAAGAAAACTGGGGCTTTAACCCCTTTGGGGACTGAAGATTAGGTGCCCTTTGACAGGACACGGACACCAGCACTCAGCACTCCATGTCCAAAAGAGACAGAGATGGACGAGCAGTGGGAAAGGAGAGACTGTGAAGAATAAGGCTTTAGAAGTACCACACCCCCTAGGTACTTTCTACTTCTCACACCCTTCTTTCTAAGTTCTGCCCTTGGTTGGGGGCGTGTGTGTGTGGAAGGGTGTACACACACACACACAGACACACAGACACACAGAAACACACGTATTAGGGTTGCCAGGAAAAAATACAGGACGCCATTAAATCTGAATTTCAGATAAATACCAAATACTCTTAGTGTAATTATGTTCCAGATATTACATGGCACATGCCTATACTGAAAAATTATTTGCTGATCTGAAGTTCAAGTTTAACTGTGCGCCCTGTGTTTTTATTTGCCAAATCTGGCAACCCTAATATATATATATTTATATATATATATTATATAATAAATAATACATATAATATAATATATTATATATATTATATAATATAAATATATAATTTATATATATATAAAAAACTGCTGAAATATGTACGTCTACAAGAGGAGAATCACAATGTCACATCTAGTTCTCCAGATGTATGTATATGTATGTGTATATGTATGAACCCACACATGTATATATGTACATACATACAAATGCGCTTAAATCCATGTATCTATACGTGCAATTACATAGACAGCATTCCCTGGTCTTAAAGCTAGGTTAGCGCCCTGTCCTCACGAGCTCCTGTTTGTTCTATAGCCTCCACCAGTCAAAGAACTCACACCTGTAGTTTCATTCTCAACATCTGTTTCACCCCCTCCTGGGTCACAAGCTCCACAGTGATCGTGACCATAATGTGTTACAGACTCAGACCCCAGCACGAAAAGAACTGATGACCTAAGAACGGAGGATTTACGTTAAAAGCCCACATCCAGAATTTGGCCGATAGCTAACCTAACCCTACCGAGCAGCTGGGTCTGCCCAGGGGTGGACACGAGCTTGAGTCAGCAACTGTGACGGGGAGACAAAGGGCTTGAGTTTAAAGGCACAACAAGAATGACGGTACTGACTTCAGCGCTTTTATCTCACTGATTTTGAATGAGCATTTTTAAACGATCTTTCCCCCCTCAGGACTTGGCTAGCCCACCAGGTAGCAGGGGATTTTGCACACGGGCGTTTTTCCTACACCCCGCCCAGCAGCGGGAACCCTCCCCAGCGGGTCACGGCTTGCCAGGCCTGCTCTTCGCATTCTGCACACGCAGGAAGTTTCACTTGGCCTCCAGTTCTGTTATCAAGGACGCCACTTTAGAAATTCTCATTTTCACCCAAAGCATTCAAACTGGGGAAGAAAAGAGAGGCCAGAAATGGAAGCCTCCACCCACTCCACATTACATTAGTGGCATTTTAAAATTACAGCCTCGCCAGTTGCCATAAGAAACACTGCATTTTCCGTCTTTGGTGGCTGTGATTAAGTAACACTCACTTTGCACAGCTCCTGTGGTGACACAGCTCCATTACAAAGGCCTCCCGGGTGGCATCCGGATCATTAGAAACTACGCAAACTCATAGGAAGTAGTAGCAGAGCTGCTAACAAATCCTCCGAATAATGGTTTCCTTTCTAATTGTGGCAAGAATGAAGACTGAACCCGTGATGGCTGCGGAGCCGAATGAAATAGGTGAGTGGAAACATGTATGTCTACACAAGGAGCACCACGCCTAGTTCTCCGAGCACTTTCCCATATTGCTCTCAGCCTAACTGTCCTGATCCAAATAATCTGGGTTTCATCTCTGGATTCCCCTGGGTTCTCCTCACTCAATATACTGAAGCTCTGTGCTTTTATCAAGAGAGGTTTCAGCACCTGGGCATCTGGAACGGTTCACTTTATTGGTCACCGTGACTGGACTAAGGGATGCCCAGACAGCTGGTGAAACCTGATTTCGGGGCATGTCTGCGAGGGTGTGTCTGGAGGAGGTGAGCACTGCAATCAACAGACTGCGTAGAGATCTGTCCTCCCCAAAGTGGATCATCCAATCCACTGGGGGCCCCAAAAGAACAAGAAGGCAGAGGAAGAGCTGATTCTCTCTTCCTGGGCTGGGACGTCCCATTTTTTTTTCCTGCCCTTGAACCTCGGGATCCCTGCTCTCAGGCCTTCAGACTCTGGGACTTGGACCAGTGACTTCTGGTTGCCAGGCCTCTGGCCTGGGGCTGGGAGTTACAGCATTGGTTCCCCTGCTTTTAGGTCAGTGGCTCAGACTGCATCACACGCCCGTCTTTCCTGGGCCTCCTGCTTCCAGATGGAAGACCATGAAATTTCTTCGCCTTGATAACCAATTGTCATCCGTGCCTACAACCTCTCTCCTCTTAGATGTATAAATGTGTCCTATTTGTGGCTCTATTTCTCTGGAGAACCTTGACTAACACCGTGTGACTAACACCGTATCCTGTACGGAAGCTTCAGTTTCTTGACTGTTTCTACTGTGGATCTACACCCACAGGCGGTGCTTACACGTCAGCCTCAGCCCCTGACATGAAGCCCCGGCCTGCAGCAGATGGCAGCACTGAGCGCACCGTCCAGTCCACTGTGCACCAGCCCACCACACCCTCTTGGTTGACCATGCGGTCATTTGGCCGGCACCCCAGAATGGCTGAAGCAGGCTCCTCACGGGCACGTGGACCTCCAGGTGCAACACCTGGACACACCTCTACACCACAGACATGGAGCCTGCTTCCTGTGAGTCTGTCACAGGATGTGAAATGCAGGCCCATGTTTTGCTGGCACATTGACTAATCGTTAGGGGGGAATCTGGCTTAGGTGGAAAGTGATTGACTATGTGGTACCCTTTCCCTTGAGCTAGTACTAAACCCAGACCCCAGATGTGCTGCTGGCATTCCATCTTTCCGATGACATATAAAAATGAGAAGCCACCCACTCTGGGCTATTACAGGTCCCATGGCACTGTTAGTGAGACCGAGGTTTTCCACGTGGCAAAACGCCAACTCGGAGAGCGGAGTTCCAACTGCTTTTAAAATCCTCCGATACCTTATAGATTTTTTCTGGTATTTGCCCCAAAGATTGACTAGCATGTGGTGGAGGCCATTCATCTGTTAACGTATTTCTTTTTCCAGAGGTGACTGCATTTCCACAGTGGATTTAAGCAGTTTCTGTGTATAATATCCTAGCATGCTGAGGTAGACAAATATGACATAAAGTCAATTATTTGATGAACAAGTGGGCATTTCCCTGCAAACAAAATTTATTTCTTATAAAATCTGTAAAATCGAGAATTGTAAGGTGTGAAAGTAGGAGGTAAAAAAAAAGAGGCTAGGTTTTATTTGGGGGCTCAGTAGATGGCTTCTGATCAAGTTACAAGAGGGTGTTTTCCCATATTGATCCAGCACGCAAACTTCCATACATGAGGAAATTTAGTTCATCTGAGCATCTTTTTTTTTATTAGCTGGGTTTGGTTCGCAAGTGTTTTCCATAGCCACTCTATTTGTTTCCTTCACCAGTTCCCCTTGGAGACTAAATTCAGCATCTCCAAGTCTGAGAAGGAGCTTCCCGTAGGGAACTCCACCGCCCTAGTCATTCATAGAGGAGGCAGGAAAGTCTGGGGATGGGAGGACTGAATTTACACAAATGGGAAGATAAGTCTCAATTTCTTTGCTTCCTTCAACCTTGCCTCTATTTTTTTTTTTTTCACCTTAAGGTGCTCCTTGTTCCCTGCTTTACTCTGATCTTTATCCAAACGATAACATATTGGAAAAAGAGGCCATTTTCAAAGGCCATCACTCTCTCCTGATTCACTGCACCTTGGGCTGTCACTCCAACTCTCCGCACAGCCTCCGTGGTCCCCATTTAAGCTTATTCCATACACTGCCACCGTCTCCCCCTGAAACTCAACACCCGTTCAAGTCATTTAAAGGTCTGCAATCCCCAAGCCACACTTAGCAAGCTCATGCTGCCCAAACTCCCATAAAATACCAAGTAGCTTGTGACAGACTCTCACGAAATACCAGGGAGATTTATATTTATCCTTAACATGAGCAATCCTCATCTAGCTTTCCCAGGATCAATTCATTTCTTTTAAAATATTATACATATGTCTAAATAATGACTCTGCTTCTCCTGTGTCATACCTCAAATCCAGTCTTAGTATCTCATGGTTGCATCTCAAGGGAAGCCTTCTTGTTTGTTTATTTGGGAAATAACTCCAAACTCACAGGGAAGTTGCAAAACTGGTACAAAGAACACTTGTATACTGTCTCCCCAGGATCATCTATTGCTAACATTTGCCTCATTTGTTTCATCAGTTCTCCTCTCTCTGTCTTTATTTCTCTCATATGTATATATACATATAATATTCTCATGTATATATGACAAAGACTCTATATAAATGAATGCTTTATACTCATATATGCAGACTTATTTGAGAACAATATTTGAGACTCTATATGGGTGAGTATGTGCCCACATCGGTACTTATACGCCAATATATGTAACTTACACTGTTTGCAAATAGGTCACACAAACTTACTCCTTTACTCCTTAACACTTCAGTGTGTATTTCCTAAGAATAAGGATATCCTCTCACACACCCACAGGGCAGTCATCAACTTCAGTGAATTTAACGTTGACCCAACACTTGTCTCCAGCCTACGGTCTATGTTCCAACGTTGTCAACCGACTCAGGAATATCCTTCATAGCAGTTTCTCCAACAGAGGATCCAGTCTAAGATGATGTGTTGTATTTCAATGTCATGTGTCCTCCATCCCTTTTAATTTGGAGCAATTCTTTAGCTTTTCTTTGTCTTTTAATGACACTGGCCTTCTTGCAGAAAATAGTCCCTTAACAGCATCCAATAAGGGCTCTTGGAGAGGGTAAGACCAGTGAAGAGAATGGACTTTAAGTGGAACCACGTGCATGAGTAATGTTTAAAGTACACGATAGAACTGAGGCAAGTGACAGTGTGGTCACCGACCCAACACGTGGCCAGTTGTCCAAGTCAAACCATCTTTAGACTGCTGTATCTTGGCTCTGTATGTAGAACTAGAACTACTCAGCCAACGTGGTTAGCCTGTTTATCATGGGCGCTGTTAAAGTGGAGGCGTCCTGTCACATGATAACCAAGGAGCTAGACAGGAGAGAGAAAGAGAGAGAAAGGGAGAGAGAAGCAGGGTCCCCATCAGTGAAAATGCATGTTCGGACCACTCGGTACACCAGCCGTTAGATGACAAGCCTCAGCAGGCCCTGAAGATGGCACTGTGTTTTCAATGGCAAAAACAGATGAGATCATCACAACGTTGATGTCGTCTCACTAGGAAACGCACGCTCCTCCCACCTCTGTGGAGAGAATGAGGGTCCCTCTGCTCTTGGGTGACCCTCACACCTCTCTCTTTCCCTTCACTGTCCACCCCCAAGCCCAGTCTGTACAGAAGAGAGAAAGAGACTCTGTGCAGCACGGCTATGCCACCCACACACTGATTTACCAAGTAGAAAACAAGGAATAACAAAGAAAACATCTGCCACCACCTGGGCAGCTGACGTCAGCAAATGTCCTGAATTTCTACCAGGAATAATGCCTCTTGATGAAGTCAGAGGACAGAGGTTCTGGGCGATGGAAGGCGAAGACTCAGCAGCCGACATTAGGAGCCCTTGTAACTGCAAAGGAGGAAGGGAATCGTAGGGAGGCTTGTTACTCGGTGGTGAACTGTGGTCGTTTCCCCTTCTGGTGGAAATGAATGAAGCAACCACACAATCCCAGGGAGAGAAAACGGATTCAGAGCCACCTACTAGACCGTGACTTTGAGGAAGACTTGCTGGCCTCTCCGATCCTCACTTCCTTTGTATTAAGGAGGGTCTGATAACAGGTTATAATGAAATGAGCTGGGCGTGTCCAGGGCTTGGCAAAGGCCAGGGCAACGCAGCAGGTTAAGTGATGCATGTCAGTTCCTGTCTGAGGACAGGTGCCCGGGAAGCAGAACACAGATCAGACACACGTGGCTTTGGAGGAAGTGGTCTCAGGAGGAGCAGAAGAGGGAGACGGAAGTGGAGAGAGGAAAATGCTCAGCAGGGCTGTGGTCTCAGGTGGGGACTAATTTGAGCCTCATCCCAGGGGGCGCTCTGGAGCTCAGACTTGGTCCACGTCAGGATGAGACAGTGTGCCAGACTTCTGATCCTGTGCAAGTACATTCCCAGATGAAGTGGCTCCCATCAGCTTTCCTCCGAAGAATGGGATGGCTGTGAGCAGTGCATCCTCGGAGCAGCTGGAGGAAGGGGGCAGGTGCACTGACCCCATGAAGGGATCGGGATGGGACACCACAGCATCCACCAGGGTTCCCTTCTCCCTTCTCATCTAAACAGGGAAACCTTTAGAACACAGCACTAGATTTTCTGTAACTGAAGTGGCTTCATTATTATTACTTTTTTTAAACTTTGGTCGAAAGAAGTGACCACTCACATCACAGAGGCATGCTGGGCTAATTGATTCCAGTGAGACAGCCTTTAATTATGATAAGCTCTTCTGGTCCCCAGAGCAGGCAGTATCAGCCACGCGGAGAGGGGCCCATGCCTGTGGTCAAGCTCTGGGCAGTCCCAGCGGCCCTCAGCGGCGTTGATTCACCCGGGGCTCCAGGAAGAGATGCAGAACCACAAAGGGCTTGGGGGATCAAAGTCGCTCTCAGTTACCCCATCTCCTCTTTGTGTCTCTGCCCTGTCTCAGCCTCAGCATCACTAGTGCACCGCTGGGCTTTACTGCGTGTTCCCCTCTCTAGGTCACTGGGATGTGAAGTGAACATCACTTGTAGCATTCATCCTTTCCTCTGAGAACTTGGCAGGGGGTGTGGAGACGGGCAAGGAAGTGGGAGCAGTGGCTGCTGGGAGGGTGGAGAACTAATTTTCATCCATTTCTCACCCTGTTAACTGGTCTATCACTTGACTCCTCCCACGGCCTGGGGGCTCATTTCCCGTGGGAACCTCGCAGTCACGTGGCTCATCGGAGGCAACGTGCCCCGGAGAATGGCAGAGACGCTGGCCCGGGAACTCATGGGTAATATTCATATGCTGTATTACAAGGTAATGCACAAATAAGGTAACTATCCTTTAGCCTGAAAATCAGATATAAAATCTTATTATGTGTATTTTAGCATTTTATATATACCTACATATGCAAATATACACATATATGCCTATACACGTCTACAAAGTTTTATCTTATTCATGGTCTTTCTCTCCCAACTCGACTGTCAGCTTCACTGGGGTGGAGGTTTGGCCTATTTTGTTCACTGTTGTCACCCCAGCACCTAGAATAATGGGTGTTCCAGATCCCACAACAGATGCCCAGTAAATTTTTGGTGCATCAATAAATTCATATTAAAATCCATTCTTAGATTTGAATTGATCTAAAAAAATTCGGAATGAAGTTATGGTTCTATATTTTTTTTAAAAATTATTTATTTTTAATTTATTTTTAAACTTATTTTGAAATTTTTATTTCTTAAAATTTATTTTTTTTTGGAGGTGGGTAGTAATTAGGTTTATTTATTTATTTTATTTTAATGGAGGTACTGAGGATTGAACCCAGGACCTTGTGCATGCTAGACAGGCACTCTACCACTGAGCTATACCCTCCCTGCAAGGTTCTATATTTTTTTTTAATAAATGTTAGTTTAGTTTATTTTATTTAAAGCAAGGCTTTTGTAAATAAGGAACACTAACTTTAAAGGAGCACCTTTTTGGTTGAGGTGCCAGTGAAGCTCCTAAATGCTTAATCTATGCTAAAAAAAACAATTGAGTTATGTGGCTTCCTACCTTTTGACTTACCATTCTGTTTTTTTCTTTTCTTAGCCCTCTTATAAATTTGAATCTGTAATTCCTGCTTTGATCAATTTGATGTGTAAGGGCCGATCAAGCTTGAAAAGAGAAATTCTGTTAGAATTCCAGTGCTGTGAAGACTAACTGCGTAAAACGTGTCTGCCTCAGTGTCTTATGAGTGTTCGTTCTTCCCCAAGCCTTCCTTTCAGGGAAGGTGCATAGGTTGCCTGAAGCAAAGAGACTAGAAACCTTCTTCCCACGTGGCTCCCTTGTCTATGCAGTTCTTAGGAAGCAGAAAGAGACTGACTCCTGAATCTTCCAAGGCTGTTGTTCCAACATAGGTTCATAAAAAACGGGCAGACCTCTATATTCCAACAAAATGACTCTGACTAAACAGGAAGAGACTGCCTGCTGATGTGCCTTGTGTTTCTCTATTTACATTCTGAGTTAAACTACATTTTCCCTCTTCCCACTTTTCTTCTGGGAAGGCTCACATGCACATATATTTTTAAAATCATTTCTCATTTAGAAGAACTTTGGGAATAAACTCTTCAACTTCCAATCCCTCATCGTTGAAACTATAGGATAAGGGTTTGTCTTGAATTAATAACCACTGAAAGGGTGGCCAACAGTGTAGAATATAAGACATCTTAGCATGTCAGAAATGGATCGACTTTGAGACGATCTAGTCCAAGCCGATCACCCTGCACAGGAGAACTGGAGCCCAGAGAGGCGCTAATGCCAGGTCCTGATTAGACCACCAGCTGGTGAGAGAGATGACACCAGATGCCAGGCTCTTGATTTTAACTACAGCTCTTTTCCCTGAAAGTATCTGAAAACCAGAGTTTTCCCTAAAAACTGTTTTTCCCTAAAGATGGAGAACATGTGTTACACTGATTCTCTTTTTTCATTCATTCATTCATACATTCACTCATTCATGTAAACCTACGTGCTTTTATTGATCCTTTGTCCTCAGTGCTGAGCTCCGCACTGGGGATGCAAAGATGACCATGTTATGGTTCCAAAAACAAGAGACGCCCACGCAGTACATGCAATAACCACTTTCTTTAACCCTGTTCCCTCCTGCTCCCAGGTTTGAGTAAAACCACCCACCCACATTTCTAAGAGACTAGACACAGCGTATGCCCGTCATCCACATGCTTTGGAGCGTCAACTCAGCACGCTGGAAAAAGTGTGTGTGGACCTGCTAGAATGGCTATTAAAAAAAACAACTGGGAAATAACCAGTGTGGGCAAGAACGGGGAGACTTTGGGGATGTAAAATAGTGCAGCCAGTGGGAAACAGTTGGCAGTTCCTCAAAAAGTGAAACATGGAATTACCATATGACCCAGCAATTCTACTCCTATATATATGCCTGAAAGAGTTGAAAACAGGGACTCAAACAGATAGTTGTACACCCATGATCATGGTGGCATTACACACAGCAGCCAAGAGGCGGACATGACTCAAGTGCCCATGAGCAGATGAATGGATAAACCAAATGTGGTCAGTATACACAATGGAATATTACTTGGCCATTGAAAGGAATGAAGTTCTAACACATGCTACCACATGGATGTACCTTGAAAACATGCTCAGTGAAGGAAGCCAGCCACAAAAGGACAAATATTGAATACAATATTTGCATATTTTTATATGAGGTACCCAGACTAGGCAAATTCATGAAGACAGAAAATAGAATAAAGATTACCAAGTGCTGGGTGGGGGAGGCAGGAAGGAGAAGTTATTGCTTGAGGGGTGCAAAGTTTCTGTTTGGGGTAATGAAGAATTTTGGAACTGGAGAGTGGTGATGATTGCACAGAATTGTGGATGTAAGTAATGATGCTAAATTGTACATGGTTGAAATGGCAAATTTTATGATATATATATTTTGCCACAATTTTAAAACAGAAAAAAAAAACTGTATGTGTGGGCCACCTGGGATCATTTTGTCTTTTAACTGTCTGCTTGCTACAAGTCATTTAGGAAGTTTATTCATCTGAATTTCCTTTTCTCACTTCTATTTTTCTTCAAGGGTTAACTGAAGAAAAAAAATTATGCACTAGTGGTGGTTGGCTTCCACCATCACTAAAAATCTCAGAATGCCTTTTTTGATCACTGATTTCTCCTAGATTCCAAAGCAGCTTCTACCTGCAAAGCCCTTGGAGTTCCTCCCCACCCCTCTACGAAAATTTTTGTATTTCAAAGAGTTGTCATTGGTAAGGAAGGCACACATTTAAACATCAAATAATTTTTAATAAATTTCAAAATGACCAATAAGAAATGACAAAGTAAACATATAAGATAAAATAAGATAATAAAGATGAAAATCATGGGATCTTGTATTACGCTTTTACAATTTTTCTTAAGAAAATTCTGGCAGTAATTGCTGATAAAAAATTATACTGGGCAAAAGAATAAGGCATCTAAGCAAAGCTTAGTTTCTATCCAAGGGCCTTGGAATAACCAAGAAACCAGTCCCATTTTTTTCACCTACTTTCCCCTCTCAGAAAACACATGGTGGTGTAATTTGCTACGGTTTTAAAACAAAAACATGTAACTTTCCCTTTATGGAGAGGCACACATGGTCAGCTCCACACCTAGCAAAACTCAAGCAGGCAGTGCACGTGCCTGCAGCCACAGGGACAGCCTCATACCTACCGCTGCCTGGCCTCTGTCTTCCCTACCACAACAGGCCAGCTCTTGGACCAGACTCCGCTCACTAAGCATCAAGTCAGTCTTTCTGTGAATCGAAGTGTGACCCTGTCATCCAATTCCAGTGTAATGAGCTTTGGCCTTTTTCCTGACACCAAATCCCTCTGCTGTATCTCAGTTTCAGTGATGGGAGCCTGTCGGATTTCTCTGGGTCTGACCACCTTCCTTGTCCCCCCACCACCCAGGCACATACCTTGCCAGTTCCCTCCCGGGGCGGAGGTGCTGACTACTGGGTCCCCATTGCCCGACTCAGTGATCTTGTACATTACGCTCATCCTGATGCCCCTTCCCAGTTCATGAGGGTAAGCTGTTCAACCTCTCTGAGTCTCAGTTGCCACATCCGAAAAATGAGGGTAATCTTACTTACTCCTGAGAGCTGCTGTACAGATTCAATGGACTAATACATGTAAAATATGGCACCAGGAACTTAGCAGGTGCCAGTGAGTGACAGCTAGCGGTAGCTAGTTTTCCTGTCCAACCACATCAAAAATATGGCAGATGTGCTCACACAGCTGTGTCACTTATATGAAGTCTCCTAAATTCATAGCACACTCATTTATAAATGACTGCAATTAAAGTTACAAAAGCCAGGCGGCATAGCGCAAAGACCGTGCGGTCTGGGAGTTCAGAGACCCATGTCTTTTGTTCCTGGAATCACTAGTAAGTATCAATGTGACCTTAATGAGGTCATCTAACCACTCGGGGTCTCACTGTCTTCATTTGTAGATCATTGGCTAAGTTAGATAATGTCTCCAGTCCTTCTTAGCTCTAATTTTTTTATTCTTTATGAAAAATAAATTCTTCATATAGTGACAAATACTACCATCAATGAGGCCCCCCTCAAATAATGATTTTAAGGATCAGGGTTTCAGGGCTCCTCTCCCGCATGCCAGCAAGAGCACTGTGGTTACTGGCGCAAGGGGGACATACGACAGATGAGTCCACGGAATCCCTGATACAGTGGATCTCAAAGTGTGGTCTCTGGATCAGCCTCATTTACATCATCTGGGAACTTACTGTCCATGTCAGATCTCAGGTCCTGTCTCAGACCTACTGAACCAGGAACTCTGGGGATGGGCTTAGCCATCTGTGCTTTCACAAGCCCTCCGGGGATTCTGATGTTCCACAGTTGAGATCCACTGCTCTAAGCCACGAAGACACTGACTCTCTGTCACACACACGTGTGCGCACACGCACACCAGGAAAAACCTTTACCTTGAACTGAGAAGGTAGAGATACTAGAGTAAGAACATATAGTCTACCGTACTGACTTGTCCCTACTAATTTCTAGATTAAAAAAACCCCCTCAAAATTGCCTCTTGATCAACTTCAATTCCAGTCGATTATTCTGTTTTGAAGGAGAAATGTATGCCCAGTGGAAAATTAAGAAAATTGCTAAGGACAAACAAACATTGATTGCTAAGGGAGAGAAAGGCCACTTACCACATTAGCTCTTTTGTGAGCAGTCACTGCCTCTGCACACAGAGCGCTCCAAACATCCTAGTTTGACTATGGCGAGGATGCCGCCAATCGGTGGTTTCATTCATTGATTTTTCTTGCTATTTTCATTATCTACTGAAGCACAAAATGCATTTATTGTGGCTTCAAAGACTGCATGCAGTTGATCGCATTGCCGTATTTGAAGAAGGGTATCAAATACAAACGGACACCACTAAACAGCCTCTTTATCGGTGCAGAAGAGCATGATCCCAACATGCGGCAAGGCCTCAAACCAAAGAACATATGTCTTGAGGAGCTGGTGTTCACAAGCAATTTAGCACCAGAGGAAGCCGGGAGCTAACAGATATTTACAACACCGGTCATGGGATTGGTCCGTGTAAAGACCCCCAGGGTTCCCCCGCATCTCCCAACATACCCTCTGAGCCTTACCTCCCACCTCCCACCCCATCGGCTCCCTTACTGCCTCCATGTCAGAGTCCCATCCTCCATGCAGCCTCTGCTGTCCTCCACAGCCTCCTCCCCAGGTGTCGCTGCTAAACCCCACACACCGGTGGTACCCCTCACCACGTTATCACCCCTCTCAGTTTACATCCCTGCCTTTCCTGTTGGGATGGTGAGCATCTTGGGATCAGGCACTACTTTTTTTTTTTTAATTTTTGAATCCCAAAAGCAGTATGATATTCTTGTAAGTGCCTGTTGAGTGAAACGATTTTTTTTTCTGGTCATATCCTCCTTTTTTTTTTTTTTTTTTTTTGGCAGACATTTTACCCTCCATAGTGGCCTTGTAGGAGGTGAAAAAAAAAAGACATAGAAAAACGCGAATTTCCTAGTGATATTACTCTCCAAGAAAAAGTCGTAGTCAAAAGCAAAATTTTCCTCCTGTTGTGCTTTCTCAGCTATCTACAGAAATAGTAATTTTTAGAGGAATCCCATCAAAAAGCTTGTGAACAGCAGTTAAATTAGGTTTTTTTAAAAAACAATTTTGACAAATGGGTTGTAATTAGAGTTCATATCACTTTTATTGTTTTTTTTAAACCCTTGGAAGTCTACCAGAGATCAGTACCTCCCAGGGATAAACATGAACTGAGAAGGAAAAAAAAACTTCCACATAAATAAACTGCTGAGAATCACCCGGAGAACGCAGAGCCGGCAACCAGGAGCCCCTGTGAGTCAGGGCGGTGGGAGCCTTCCCTCCTCCTCCTCAGGGTACGTGTGACCGTGACTAAGCCTGGCGTCCTTTTAGATTTCACTTCTCCATCCAGCTTCACTCTCTCAAAATAAATGCCAATAAAATACTTGAGAAGACTATGATGATGGGAGAAGAGAGGAAAGAGTTTTGAGGAACATTTCCAGAGTGTGGGCGATGATTTGAAAGATGTAAATGATAGAATCTCTCCACGCTGGTTTTAGAACCGACTTCTCTGAGCTCAGGAACAAAGACAGGAAGGAGAGTGAGGAGAGGGGGGATTGTGGCCACGTGATCAGGACCAGGTCGTTTGTGACTGCCAAGAAAACGCTCCCGAAACAAGGTGGTCAGAGCTAGATTCCAAGGCTTCGGGCCAGAATTAGACAGATCAAGGCAGCAGCTGTACTTTGCAGCAGGCTTCGAGAAGGAGGAAGGGAAAACTTGGTAGCGGCTCGAAGAGGGATTGAGTTCAGCCAAGTTTTTTGCAGGTGGAATACTGCTTAGCTGAGAGCCAGCTGACACGCTGTGTGCCTGCCCCTCCAGCAAGGCGGGAGAACTCGTTCCATCCAACCATCTAGATTTGTCATCCCATCTGCTCCCACCTCTCCTGGCTGCACACACCAAACGGCAAGCCTGGCTGCAGTGGAACAAGAGGGTGCATATAAACAGTGGGACTCTGAGAACTGCTCTTCAGAGATGCTGGGGAGGAAACCGAACGCCATTTTTATCTTTAAAGAGGGCTGTGGGTGTAGCAGGCTTTTGAAGAAGAGAGCAATTACTTTAATGATTTGCATTTTTATTATGGTAAAAGTACATCCTATTAAAGGAAATGTGGACATTTTCAACACTCAAAGGAAGAGAGAAAAACAAAACTCTCTGTCCCATGTGTCAAATAGAATAATTGGGTATATTTTTGGGTATTCCCTTTTCGTCTTTTTTGGTATGCTCAGACATTTAAACCTGTTGTTGAAATAACTCTTTAACATCCTGCAAAATCATGGTTTGCATACAATTTCTAGAGTTATATCACTTTTCTTTGAGTGAATTTACCATAATTTATGTTACCATGCATCTATAGTTGAATGATAACGTGGGACAATGAGGGAAAGAAAAAACATCTAAAGACCGTGGGAAGAGAATAATGCATGCCTTCAAAAGAATTTTAAACTAATTAAGGAAACTTGGAGACATGGATCTAAAAAGAAGGAACACATGGAATTTTGGACAGACAGAAAACGAAAGCATTTTTAAAATTAAGAACAAAAGTTTATTCAGAGGAAGATGACAACGATTAAGGTGTCATTATACTTGGTCATGTGGTTTATTTTATTATTGTTACTATTGTTATTATTGTCATTGGAAATTATGACCAATTTAAAATCCCTGTGATATTTATGATTACTTCCATAGAGTAGACTGAGTTCAAATTACTGTGTTGAAACATATTAATATTATCAGTATTTTTTGCTGCTTTCCAAAATGTCTCATACTGATGTGTAGCCCAAACAACATATGTAATGATATCTATTTTAAAGTCATTTTATCATCAGGCCACCAAGCCTATTACTCATTGAAAAACTCTTTGCTAATTGAAATGGTAACAATTGATCTCGGTAGCTTTTTATTTTTTTCTACACTGGTCAGGCTTAACATTATTTTAATGTTTGCTAATTAACTTCTGTTCTTCCCTTGTCAATGATTGGTTTAATAGCATTGAAAAATTGGCTGCTAATGGGTTCCGTTTTTTGAAAACCAATATACATGAGCTCTTTATATAACTAATGTATTGTGCTTTTCCAAGTCATATTTGCTGCAAATATCCCTTCCAGTGTTTTTATCTTGGTAGGTGATATGTGGAAGTTTTATCTTTTTATATAGTCACCCCTACTTCATTGTTTAGAAAGAAACAAGTTGGTCATTTCATTCAGTCACTTTTCTCAAGATGTTTACCTAAACAATTTACAGTGTGTTCCCTTACATGTTGAAATTTGGTAAGGAATTAGTCATTCATCATGTCACATGAGGGTGGTGAACAGACCTCAGCCATTTAGCTGATTGAGCTAAACAGGATACAGAATTGATCACTTCTTCGTAGAGGCAAACCTTCTGTCTGGGTTCCTAATTCTAAAAATAGGACAACTATAACCACGTGTATGAAAATTATCTGAAGATTGTCACACTGAGTGAAAGAACCCAGAAAGAAAAAGAAAAATAACACAGGATATCATTTCTATAGGGAATCTAAAAAAATGACACAAATGAACTTATTTACAAAACAGAAACAGACTCACAGACATAGAAAACAAACTCATGATTACTAGGGGGGAAGGGAGTGGGAAGGGATAAATTAGGAGTTCAAGATTTGCAGATACTAACTACTAAATATAAAATAGATAAACAGCAAGTTTCTATTGTATAGCACACAGAACTATATTCAGTATCTTGTAGTAACCTATAATGAAAAAGAATATGAAAACAAATATATGTATGTATGTGTATGACTGAAACATTATGCTGTACACCAGAAATTGATGTAACATTGTAAACCGACTATACTTCAATAAAAAAAAGAAAAAAAAAACTAGTCCATTCTTATTTATTCCTCTTTTAAAAAACAGTTTGAAAACACCTGTCATTGGGAGTTTGTGCAGCTTTGGGCAGGACTTACGGATGCACAGCATCACATAAGGAGTTCTGCGAAGTTTTCCGTATTCCATTTTGTCGGTTACTTGTTACCGGGATTCTGACTACATTAAGCATTCTTTCTTTCACCCCGGAGAAGCATACATCTGCTTCTGCTGACATCTGTTCTCCTTTGTGGGTTCTGAGGAAACATTTATTTCTTTTTTGCTTTTCTTTCTGTTTTAGCAATGTCTGCTTCTCATCTTAATAAATCACCTTTGCTTGGCAATAACTTAATCGAGGGAGAATGCATAGCTAAAGAGGGAGCCTGTAGCACAGAATATTGAATTCTGAACAAGATTCTTGGCTTGTTGCATGGTATCTGCCAGGCAGTGCAAAACTAGTTTCATGGTGTACTGGCTTCTTTTTTAAAAGGTTATAAATTATAACATCAAGGTCCTTAGTTTCCACCATGTTTAGCACAGGGAAACAGGAGTGGTGGATGAGTTGGGAAAGTTTCCACATTTGACTTATAGTTGCCAAATATTGGTCCTGCTACATCTTTGAGTCCTTTTTCCTTTCCTCCCTGCAGGTTACTTTTGTTTCTGGACGCTGGTGCCCTGCCTCCCTTCCAGGGGCACAGAAGACCACCACAACATCAGAAGAGGAAGTGAGGCAAGAAGCTCTATTTCACATCTTCAAGACAGAACTGACCTTTCTCCTCTGCAGGCTCCTGCACCCCCGAGATGCTGCTTACATATCCTGATTGATTCAATGACCCATTCAGGGCTGACTCAGCCAATAAAGTGAAAAGGTCTTATTGAAGTTAAGAATCAAGATCATGATATCAACTGTTTAAGATTGCTTTAAGAATGCAACCTTGATTGGGAGAAGATGTTCACAATACATGTAAAGGACTTACATCCAGGATATATAAAGAATCCCTGTAAACCAATAATAAACTAAATAGCCCATATGAAAAAAATGGGCAGGGAATTGTGCACGCAAGTCACAAAACGAAATAATTGAATGCACAACAAATATAAAAAAAGGGTGCTCAATGTCATAGCTCATCAAACAAACGCTCATTAAGACCATAAAGAGAATCCACCAGGCAATCACCAGAATGATGAAAATGAAAAAGACTGACTATACCAAGTACTGGCAAGAAGGTGCATCACCTAAGAACTGTCACATATCACCAGAGGGAGTGTAAATTGGTACAACCTCTGGAGAACTGTTTGGCCCTATTTTTTAAAGCTAATCATCACATCAACTGTATGATCCAGTAATCCCACTCTGAGATACATATGTATCCAAGAGAAATGAGTGCATATTTCTACCAGGAGACTGGAAACAATCCAAACGTTTATCAAGAAGAGAATGGATAAATAAACAGTGGTGTATTTATGCAACAGAACACCATTAGAGCAGGAATGAACAAATACTGGCCCGTAGGCCAAATCCTGGTAAACAATTGTGTTGGAACCCAGTCTTACTCATCACTTACATATAGTCTATGGCTGCTTTTGTGCTACAAAGGCAGTGGTGAGTAGTTGACACAAAGACAATATTGCCCACAGAGCTTTTTTTTTTTTTTTAACTAACTGGTCCTTTATAGAAAAAGTCTTCCAACCCCAAGCAGTAACTAAAACTAGACTGCTGGTACAGACAAGAACACAGGATGAATCTCACAAATATTATGTTGAATGAAAGAAGCCAGACACATCACTCTAGAATTCCATTTATATGAAGTTTCAGAATAGGCAAAACTAATTGATGTTGTTAGAAATCTGACCAAGAGTTACATTTGGGGGATACACACTGAGGGGAGTACAAAGGAACTTTCAGGGGTCCTGAAAATGTTCTGTATCTTGATCTCAGTGGAAGCTATAGAAATGTGTTCATTTGTAAAATTTAATTGAGCTGTACACACAAGAGTAGTGCACTTTACCTTTTTAATAGGTAAATTTTAAAAAATGGAATCATGAATCGGCTGCCTCTTCACTGGGTAGATTGGCTGAAACTCTCCACATGTGGTTGAAAGGTTACAAACCTGTTCTTTGCTGGGACTGTGGGAGAAGCTGAAACCTGAGGACTTTGTTTTGTTTTGACTGAGGTATAACTGATGTATAATCTTATATGAGTTTCAGGTGGTTAACAATGATTTGCTAGTTGTGTATATTGCAAAATGATCACCACGGTTAAGTCTTGTTAACATCCGCCACCACATATAATTACAAATTTCTTTTCCTTGCGATGAGAACTTTTAAGATTTACCCTTTTAGCAACTTTCAAATATGCAATACAGTATTAATATTGATAGGCACTGTGCTTTATATGAAATCTCAGCTTTCATAACGGGAACTGAGGCCAGCCAAATGTACTTCGCATCCAGTGTGTAAGGATGTAAGAATATCTGACGAGAGAGCGTGAACTTGTGCAAAAAGCATGTCATCTACAAAAGAATGTCTTCATTTTTCCTTAAGTGCTGTTCTTTCTTCACTGACCTCCTGTTTTTGCCACACTATTTGTTTTATGGCATTTCCTACTTCTAACAATGTATTACCAAATTAGTACTTCCTTGTTCACCTACATCTGTGTCTTTTTTTCCTAGTATATTTATAGTAAATTGCTTGCACAACCCTTGGGCCTACATTAATTTATCTTTGAATGTTTTTCATTTCCCCCTTGTGTCCTTTAACTCCATTGATTTACCCTATTTGATATTTCTTCATTATTCTAAAATTCGCTTGGCTGCTGTTCAACACTCCGATTTTTTCCCCTTTTGGTCGTCCCTGTGTCCTAATTACCAACCTAACTAGGTTATGAGAACTCTTGCACAGCGGGTCCCTCACCCATACGTTAGAATCATATTGTGTGGCTCACTCAAGCTGAGCTAAAGATTGATTTCTTTCTAGCTTCCTCTTTTCCATAGC
The DNA here is from genome assembly GCF_009834535.1 of Camelus ferus. Lineage (NCBI taxonomy): Eukaryota > Metazoa > Chordata > Mammalia > Artiodactyla > Camelidae > Camelus > Camelus ferus. Next base: position 38,016,007 of record NC_045709.1, read on the forward strand.
GCATAATTCAGTCATCTTGCGCCCTGCCTGCAAACCTACAGTAATACATGATTTATTCATTTCATGTCATTTATTTCCAGAGAACTAAAATCATATGAAACTAGTAGCCTTCTCTATTAGCATAAATGAAAAGCAGTAAGATGGTATCAATGGAGTAGGCTATTGCGGTGGTTGGTAATCAACATGATAATGAAAGATTAAGGCTTCTCTTTTTAAAGCCTTCCTGAGCACTTTGCAATTATATTCCCACCGATCTTCATTACATTGATGCAGTAATTGGAAAATTACCCACGGTTTGTTACAGACAGAAGAAGAGGACAAGAGAAAGCAACATGAGTTTTCTGTGGTTCCCTCCACTTGCCACCAATTTTGCAAACAAGAACAGGACATTGACTATTCAAAGCAGGACATCTGATCATCAGGATCCAATCTGTGCTGTTTTATCTGAGTTCAGCTAGAGGAGGGATTAGAGCTGACAATAGTTTCAGAGCCCCAACTTGAGAAGGTTGGGGCTGACTCGTGCTAATTCGGGTACTCACTGGAACCTCAAATACTGATATTTCTACAGCTGGAGTCAGTACCTCTCTTTTACAATACCGTGCCTTGGGACTAAGCAGCTCAGAACACACTGTGGAGAGCCCTCTTGGGATCATCTTTTTCACAGAATCAACTATTTTAGGGTTTGAAGGAATTTTTGAAGTCATTAATCCAATGACCCCACTGATAACTTTCCACTACATTCTCACTCCTGAGACCACCAACTCCATCTTTACACTCCAACCACAAAAAGTTCTTCCCGTTGGTCCGAATTGTACCAAAGAGCTGCATTGAACATGGAATTCATTGAACACTTGAACACAGCTTGTGTACACTCCTGAGTCTTCTCCTTTCTGGGTCAAATACGCAATTTCTCATACCACTCTTCATAAAGCATGGTTTCAAGTCCCCACCTAAACTTGGTCACTCCCTCTGCCATGAGCTTCACCTGTCTTTCAGCCCTTAAAATGTGGGGGGCACAACATTGAACAATCTTCTCATCGTGAATTGACCAGCAAAAAAATGAAGTCAACGTGTCTCTTCTTTCCTTTGAAACAGTTGATGCAGTTTCAGAATTTGCTTTTCTGGTCAACATGTCTCATTGTTGGTTAATAATGGCTTACTCTCTGACCAAGACCAAGTCCTTCTCAACCACACTCCTCAAGCACTCGTGGGTGTTCCTGATACATCCAAGCTGACAGCCTCTATCAGATCATTGCCCAGGAGAAGTCACTGGTGGTGGCTATCTGAACTTGACCCAACCCCATCCTTTTTGTCTAGATATGCCGTCTCGTGTGCCTTCATTAAGATCTCTGTGTGTCTATGTGTGTGTATATAAATATATATATATAAATGTGCATGAATTTATTTGTATTACATGTATATAAAAGTATACATCAACTCATTTGTTCAGCCCCTAAAATTAAGTTTTTTTTTTTTTTCCTGGAGCTAGGTCAAACTTTTACTGTAAAAAGCCAGAGAGTAATTTTTTCAGTTTTGTGGGCCACATAGTCTCTATTGCAACTTCTTAACTGTGCTGTTGAAGCATGAAAGCAGCTGTAGATACTGTGTAAATGAATCAGCATTATTGTGTTTCAGTAAAACGTTATTTACCAAAACAAGCAGTGGGCAGAATGTGGCCCATGGGCCACAATTAGCCGATCCATGTTTCTGAGTATCCAAAAGGGTTCCTGCATTGATTATTTTCTCATCGTCCTTAAACATTGCATGAAAATGGTGTATTATTAAATGTATTTTAAAGACAGAGAAATTGGGTGACATAGAGAAGGTGATCGTGATCATCGGTGAGATGGATTTATATGTACTGCAGAGGCAATTTCCCTATTCATGTCTCTACACAGCAAATAGACTCTCTGAGATGCTTATCTCTATTTGGGAAAAAGATTTCAGTAACAGCTCACTTCTTTCATATGTCTTCTGGTGGCTACCTTCATCACATAAATTTGATGATGATGATCCCATAAAACTGAAGTCTAACAAAAACTTTTATTATCATTACGCTTTATGCCCCATGGCAGGCCACTGGTGCTGTGACCATATGTGTCAGTTTTGGAGGGTGTCTAAGGACTGGATCACTGCCTTTCCAAACCATTCCCCAAAATGATCCAGCCTCCTAAAAAGCAAAACAAACCAAGAATGCCCACCAACTCCACATTTTCCTCACTAACAAAATCATTTATGGGCTTTGCTCCTGTGTAGCAAATAAAGGCCCTTTCTAAATGGAGCCTCTGCCTCAGGACTTCATAGTTCCGGGGCCTTCGCTGTTTGGGTTGATGTAGGGGATTTCTTCCTCCCAGACCTGTGTCATTTTAGGATCAAGAAGAGGAAGCACGTGGATGCGCTTTTCATGCTACTCTGCAGCCCCACAAACGCGTTCTGAGCACCTGCTCTGTGCTACATGCTCTGAAAGATGTTACGAAATCAGAAATGATGAACTGGGGCTGCCAGGAACTCAGGCTGGTAACGACGAAAATGCACAGGAAAGACAAATCTCTCGGTTTCACCCCCTAGCAAAATCCTTTTTTTTTTTTTTTTTCAACTCAGGCATCACCTATCAGGAATATCTGTTGGAATTTTCCATCCTCCCTGAGTTACCTTCCATAGCATTTCCCTCTAGGAAGCATTTGTTCTTTTGAATGCCATGCAGTGTGACAAGTTAGTTCTCTTACTTTTACCGAAACACTTAATAAGCTGCTCCTCTTACAGATCCTTCCACCCACCAGGCGCTTTCACGGTGAAAGTGTAACAGCTTTCCTCAGTCCCAAAGAGGCTCCTAATGTTTCATTCGAGAATATTCACAAAACAAAGGTTAAAAAAATGACAAAAGCATAAAGTAAAAAAGTAGGTCTGAAATCTATGCTACCTTGGCTGTGTCTTCTATGGTGTTGGGTGTGTGGGTGAATTCGCTGTAGGGCTGAGAAAAATCAGCCTTATTGATTTATCTGGACAAGTAGGGGAATCAGTAGGTCAGGACCTGATGGTGGCCAATGGCCTTTCTATGGGACCAGGGAGGTTGACAAGTTGAACATTTTGGCCTCCTCTGTCTCAACCGTGCTCAGGTGGAAAGAATCAGAAACATTCAAATAATGTTCAGCTGAATTAAAATGGCACACCCATTTCACTAGGGAATAATACACAAAATAACCAAAGAGCCAATTTTTTATGTAACAGAGTCTTAACATTAAGAACATTCTGTACATATTTCTTTGAGCCCTGGACATTAGAGCTGTTAATAGCTACCTCTGCAGACTCAGTGTCCTGAAAACTCTCATGGCCTCACTTCCATTCTCTTTCATATCTGCAAACATTTTGGTGATTCTTAAACTAGCATCTTTTGCCAGGTTCAAGTCAGTATATTCCTCTGAAAACATGAAAATCCTGTCAGAATTTGAAGAGAGCAAAGAGTTAACACTTGTGGGGAGAAGTCAGTGCCCAAAAGGAATTAACTCCATTCCCTCTTCAATTTCTATGACTTCTGGCTAACTTTCCAAACAATTTAATCACCCTCCCAGTATCAGTCACAATCAGAATCTCTCCCCAGTGGCCAGCCACTGGGCTTGGAGGCTGCCGGGGAGCCAGCAGCCACCTCCCAGCCCCATCACTCAGCCCCACCAGCTCAGTGCCTCTGAGGCTGAGTCCTTCAGCGGCTGAGTCACTGGTAAGAATAAATTCCGAGAGCCCAAGTTAATATGGGGCCATTTCAATGAAATGAATGGTAAAAGTATGAGTGTTTGATTTCCATCCAAGGTTGCTTTGGTCTCCTATTCCTTGCACTGGAAAGTGGGGGTAGGATTGGAAGATCTGCTGTTGCCATTGTTGGTAAGTTACTACTTTCTGGTTGTAAACCCCGCGTCTGTCTGTGTTTTCTTTCAGAGCACTCACTATTTCCTGCTCTTTTGGGGGCTGCAACCTGGGTTTCTAGAAATTAGCATTCTTTTCTCTTGCCTCCAACAGTAGGAGTACCAAAGGAAGGCTCTTTTAATCAACTCTGTGCCACAAAATAACTCGAAGCCACGACCAGGAAAGTTCATCCCCAGAGGTCCTGCCTGCCCAACTGGAAGTCCTCACTTCTCATTCAATTCCCATCACTCTGAAGCAAAAGTGCAATTTTTCATTTTCTCTGGAACTACAAATGCAGGAAGATGCACAAGCAGGAGTCTCTGGCAACATCAAAGTGGGCTCAGCACATCAGCCTTTGCCAACCACGTGACCTGTCAGGCAGCGCTCCCTGGGTCTCCAGAGAGTGCGGATCTGATTCAAAGACCAGGACTCAGCCCATCCAACCTCCTCTCCCAATGGCTCGCGTCCTGTGGGCATGGCGGAGCTGGCTTTCTTTCATGCCAACCCTTTCTAGTTTTCCTTTGTAACTGGTCGCAGAGGAGTCAGGCATGTCTTTATCTTCTTTGCATCTCTTTATTTTGGGTTCCGTATATTTTCTCGCCCATGTGTCAAGTACTCATCAGATCCACCATGACCATCCTTTTGATATTCAGGAGGCACCATACCCCCTACTGCCCCAGCCTATTTCCTGGATTCCGAGACTTCAGTATTGTCTCCCCATCTCTTGTATACCTTTCAGGTTTTCTAAGTAGCACATCTAGCATATTTCATCTATAAGTATAATTTCAGGGACAGGATTTTGGAGGTGCAGAGTATTTTAAAGTATTTCCAGCTCGTTGCCTGTGTCTTTCCTGCCCAGATCGACCAGTGATCTCATCTTGCGTTCATTTTCGGAGGCTGAGGTATTTCATTCTTGGAAATTTTATTACATGACAAACGAGATGTGGAAAATTACTGCCATAGCACCAAGAGAGACAGTTATTTATTGTAAGCTATTGCTTTTCTTTTAAAAGTCAGATTACAAAGGTTGCCTCCTATCCTATAGTAAATATGTTTGTTAAAAGTTAGACTTGGGCGAATCTTCACGAAAGGCAGAACAATAATCTAATTGTACAATGATTTAATTCAAGCCTGGCCTTCCAGGTAGAGCGCAAGCCCCGGCATCAGGGTCTGTTGGGTTTGCTATCACATCCTGGAGACCTAGCACAGGACCTGGGACATCATCGATGTACAATAAATTTTTAAACGGCATTTGTTCACTTGTCTATACTCATTGAGCAGTATTCCCCAGACCACTGCGTGGTATGATTTAATGAAGTGTGTTTTTTTTTTTCTTTTAGGAGAATAGGCTACTTTTGTCCATTGGGATCTGTTTTTTTAGGTGTTCAGGGAGCTTCCTCTCTGCATGCATCCTCGCTGGGCGAGCTGATGGGAAGCAGCTCTCACGCGCCTAAGCCTCTAATGAAGCCGGTCTCACTGACCGGAGTTACCCTGATCCAGCTTCTACCCCAGGCCCACCGCGGGTGACACTCTGCGACACGAGCTTTCCATCCCTTTACCGTGTCAAGGTGTGGCTAGCACTCCAGTCTTCAGGAGGGCCTGCTTACTCACAGCACCCAGGTCCCACGGTGCTCTTAGTGACCCACAGAAGTTTTAAAATTTTACTTTTTTAAATCAGAAGGAAAAATTGAACAGATAATAATGAATCCCATCTAGATTATATGCATCCATATAATTATATTTTACATCTCCAATGTAGTTGTAAAATATAATTATATATGTATATATAAAATATATATAATGTGTGTGTGCACAGTGTGTGTATATATATACATATATATATATACACACATATATATATATACACATACACATTTTTTTTTTTTATGGAGGAAGGGGCCTACAAAGGCACAAGTGCCCAGGGCTCATGGAAGTCATAATGTTGCTCTAGTCCCAAAAGATTTACTTAACAATTAGGTCTAGAACATGCCGGAGCTTATCACTACTCGGCAGTATTACAAAAACTATTCAGGGAAGATGATTCTGTTACAGCTCTGGGCCCCACCCCCTACTATTGCCACCCCCCGCCCAGACCGATTTCCCTGGCTGCATTCCCCTGTGTTCACAACCAGCTGACCTGGAGACAGGGAAATGGACTCTCTAAGAGAGCAGAAGGATGTGCCCCCACCCAGTGTCTAGCATAGTCAGGGGCACAGTAGGTGCTTATGGAATGCAGGAATGACACCATCGCGTACAGGAAAGAAGGCCAGCTTTGGAGCCGGAGAGACCCAGGTGCCAGTATTGGCCCTGCCCTGCCATTTCCTAGCTGAGTTGCCTTGGTCTAATCCCTTAATGGCTCTGACTATCCTATAAAATAACAGTGAAAATAATGCTTACCTCACAAGCTGTGGAAGGGTTTGATGATAATTCATGTACATTTAGCATAACAACCAAATATAAGCACTTTATTTTTTAAAGCTAGAATATAGTGAGAAGTAAGAGTGTTGTGGGATAGAGAAGAATTGGCAGCAAAATAAAAGGAGCTCGGGAAGTGATTGACATTAGTATTAAGACGCTCCCCTTAAATTCTTGGATGGCTCTCTCTCGCTTATAGGACATAGTATATGGACGTCCTCTGCAGTTTACAAAGCCCTTCAAATCTGACTGATGCCCCTCTGTCACCACTCTCCTTCTCTGTTCCTTACATTACCAGTTTTGCTTTAGCAAGCCTGATTTACCTGCAGCAAGCCTGGATTTACCATCCAGCTCTTGTCAGACCTCTGTGCTTTTGTATATGCTGTTCCCTCTGCTTAGAACACCCTTCCCTTCTCCCCACCCCCACCATTCGTCTGGCTGGAAAATTCCTACCCTTCTTCCATACTCTTTTATTCTCAGTTCTTCCCTATTCCACATTATGTATCATTCTTCTCACTATATTATAGCTTAAAAAATGAAAACATTGTTTAACAGCATTTACATTTAGTTCTTATGAATTTAAAGGTAGTATTTATAATTTCTCATCATTTAACCATTAATAAATCACCATTTCAACATATTAAGGTAGAATGGAAAAATGAGATTCTGAAGAATCTTCTTTCTCATCTTTAGCCAATCTTTCAGCTAAAGTAAAAGCAGAAATTTCATGGGGGAGAGGAAAGGAAAATTGGAAAATTTCACAGAGGGGAGGTCCTAACTTGTCAATACTGTTTCTTTCCTCCTGCCACTACCACTCTGTTATGACTATAAAAGTACGGCTTTTTCCTAAAAGCAATCAGGCAAATTTTCCAAATATTCCCATTCTTTATTTTAAAGTATTTTGGGTCATAAATTGTCAGAAATTAAATTTGTCAAATTTGGAAAGAGTTCAAACTTCCCTAACAGTATTCACCATGCACCATTTTAAGTTTGCCTGGCTGATATACAAACGGAGGAAAAAGCAGAGTATAATTTTACAAAACTCTTGATAAAGAGATGAAATCTAGATTTTATTAAGAAGTAGATAGTAATTTCCAAATTGATGACTAATTTATTAATCCATTAAGTCCATGAGTGTTTTATTCCATTTAGCACTTGAAACTGAGAGATCAACTTCACCAAAATAACTTTGATCATTGTAGATAATTCATAATTAAGTTCTTAAAATGGTTATAGAATATTAATACATTTGGACTAAATACATATTTGATGAAAACTTAGAACTAAGTGTTTTCAGCTTCAAATATTTATTATCTGTCATTTAGAGGTCAGCATTCTTTGACACAAGTGTACTATGGTTAAAGCGTCCACGGAGATTAAAATATGTATTGTATTAATATGAGTGATGATCTATGTCAGAATATACCGTCATCTTCTCTAATAAAAAAGATTACAAAATAGACAGCTATAGTGCATGAGGGGGTTGATTTGAAAATTCTATGTTCAATTTTTAGCCAGGAAAGTCATTTATAAGGCCTCTCCATATTAAACAATCCCCAATCAGTTCTACTGACAGTGAAATGACTTCTGAAAATGAAAAAGGATGAGAAACAGGCCTATTACGGAGAGTGGAAGCCGGGCTCAGATGGCAGCATCAACGGGTTTGCAACCACAGTGCTGCTTTCCTCCGGAGGAGGCGAAGCCCAGGAAAAGGGAGTGGGACACAGCGACCGGGCACAATACGTTATAAAAGCTATTACGATGTCCTACAAAATGAACATTTAAAGAAACTCTGAAATCAGGGTCTATTTAAAATGCATTATCCAAAAGGCTATTTGCTATCTTTAGAAGTTTAATGCATTTTAAAGTAACACTGTCGCATTATGAAGTGTGAAATCACAAAGTTGGGCATGGCACGGCTATCCCCAAGGGCTCCTCCATTATCCAGTGCCCCGAGGCGGGCGGGGATCTCATTATCAACAGGCAGGCATCACACTTACATCAGTTTTGCTGGCATAGGTCATAGGGTGCAAAGTAGCCCAGAATCGATTGGTAGAAGACATGTAACGTGCCCTGCCTTTTAAAGCATATACTTTGAATATACAAAATATTTTCTTTCTGAAAGCTCTTCAGTACCTGTGAATATAGTCACAATATATAAAATACGTATTTGGAAATTTACTTTTGGGAGGTCAGTTCTACTCTGTGGAAGGAAAAGAAAAATAAAAGAGGATTTGATCAAGCAAGTAGCTACCGTCTCCCTGTATCAGGATCCCATTATGCTCATCTCATGTGTAATTTTGGAGAAAGGAACTATTGTTATGATGCAAATATTGGAGTTTAGTTTTGTAAAGAACTGTGATGATGCTGGCTCTGTAGCATGACAGCATACCTAGCAAGAGCAAAAGAGACTCACGCATATAATTCTGAAGAAGAGAATGACGGTGGTGTTAGTTTATTGAAGCTCTAAGTCCTCTAAATATTAGAATAGACATCATTAAATGCCATTGTGTATAATAAAAAAAATTCTAAGTTTCATTATATATCCAGGAAGCCCTAATTCATTTGTTAAAAAAAAAAAACCATTCAGTTCTCATTACATTTTTCTACACATCTCATATTGAGGCATTCTGGTCTGTCCACAGACAGTAGAGTGAGAGATTCTGGTTATCATGAGATTCCTTTAAGTTCTTTTTATTTATTCATGCTGTCTTTTCTATCATGGTAGGAACCACCCTAAATATTATCCCAAATAGAGAAGATCTCAGTATAAGAACTGTGGGGTTCATTTTGCACTAATAGCCATTTGCAACCCCTGCATCAGGAAGTTTGAAGAAATGAGATTTTCACATGGGTAATTTATGGCTTGTTGCACTTTCCCACTGGAGAAAGTCTCCAATACCACCCAGCAGTGTGTTGTCAGTATCTTGCTTATCCTAGACCTTAAAAAATCTTATAGGAATAACTAGAACAATACCTTTCAGTTACAACTTGTGTGTGATGCTGATGGCAAGTAACTCTTGAGGCCTGAGTTTTCTCATTTGGGAACTGGGATAATGAGACCTACCTTGCTGGATACAAAGAAGAAAAACAAAGTAACGGACAGATCTGGCAGGCATTTGCAAATTATGAAATGCTATCTTGATATTAAGTAGCTTGTGTGCTTTGCAAATGACTAAGGACTAATGGCATTACCTCCATGGACCTTTGGAAAGTCCTCATGTGATAGAAGAGCAGGAATTCATGATACAGTTTTACAGATAAGAAAAATGAGTTTTCAGAGTCGTTAAGCTGTTTGTCTAAGGTCACATTGCTGGTATGTAATGTAGCTGAATCTCCAACCAGATGGCCAGTCACCCAAAATCTTGAAAGCATTTCATTTTTCCTCCTTGCTTCTCTGCACTTTATGGCGCATCTCACAGATAAGGGCTAATCCGTTTCTTCAAATTTAAGGACCACGATCGCTCCCCACTTGATCACACACATTAGATCACTCTCCGCCATGCACGCTCCACACGCTGCACACTTCTCATTTTCACCCCGTCATCCATACTGTGCCTGCTTGTCTGAAATCCTGTCCCTAGCTTTGAAGAAAATTAAGGTTCTGCAGAGCTTTTAAGGGCTCCTCTCAGTGGACCATGGCCCTGACATTTTTTTCAACTGCAATTATTCAACCACCTAGCCCTTCTCTGACATCGTAAAGCAGTCAGGCTGGTACCAAACAATCCAGTACTTGATTAGGTTGTAAATTCTCTAATCCTTCTGTGCATGTAATTCTCATCTCTCTGAACTAGATTATCAAGTCAAGCATAGGGAATAAAGCTACTTGGAAAAAATATCTCCTACAAACTTTGAATACTGATTGTGGATTAGATTAAATCTAAGGGATTATTAAAAGAAAGTTTTTTAGTTATGATGATGGTATTTTGATTATATTTTAAAAAAGAGTTTGTATTTCCTAGAGAAACATACGTGAGTATTTAAGCATTAAATGATATGATACGTAAGATTATATTGAAAATAATCCTGCAGGGAGTTGGGAGTTGGTGGAGGTAGAAGGAAGTAAGGGAATAGAGATACAAAAGACTGACCAGATGTAGATAATTATTGAAATGGGATAACAAGAGAAGGGGAGTTCACTATAGACCGTTCTATCTATTTTTGTGTAGGAATGGAAATTCTCATAATAGAAAGTTCACAAAAATTTTTCTTAAAAAGGCTAGCACAAAGGAAAACTCATACGTCCCATAAATACTCACACAAATACGGCAGCCTTAGTGAAGTCATAAATATACAATGAAAGGAATACTTTAACCATTCTGATCGCATTAAGTTAATTTCTTATTTAGAAGGGAAGGAAAGCTTTTGAAGGGCTCTCATTCCAGAAATAGATTTATGGGGAGTTACTCTTTTCTGAGAGAAGCAAACAGAGGTGAATGAGCCCCACCTTGCGCCCGTCTGTCTGGTTTCTGCATCTTCACATGTGACCCTATTTATTGTCCGTATTTGTGCTATGCAATAAAGAAAATTAAATATGGATGGTTTTAGTATCAGATGTAACATACTTCAAACCATCCATAAAGTAAACTATTTCCCAAGCAAACTAAGAATTATAACAGTGGTTCTCAATGTCCAGCTACCTAACTAAAAATGTAGAAGAGAAAAATAGAAAATAATGGATCACAGACAATGATGGATATAATAAAATTTTAACCCAAGGTCCTAAACTCATTAATTTTTTTTCTATCCAAAGAGAAACTAGAGATGGTACTCGCCTCCTGTCTGCTCCCTCCTTTCCCTTCCTTTCAGCTGCCTGGATTTCCAGACAGAGCAGCTTGAGAAGAGGTGAGGGAGAGGCTTTGAATGTCCAGGGACCAGGGGTGAGCCCTGAATGGTGTGAACCGCCCAACACACCCCAGCCCTAGGTCACAAAGCAGTGTCACAGACCTACTCTGAGACGAAAAGATGTCAAGGAGCCTTTGCCGAGGGACCCTGATCAAGCAACCGATTGATTCTGTAGAAGTAATTTAACAAAACTCTCTTCTGCTGGTCGTGGGCAAGGAAGCACTGGGCCCCAGCTAGGGCTGGCAGCCATCCTGGAATCACAGGGTAGCCAGACCTGGGGGGCGGGAGCCTCCCAGAAGGCAGAGCAGACCTGGAGTGACACTGGCTCCAAGGGACACTGCTGAGCCACGGAATTAAGCTTCCCTCGAAGCTGACTTTCCCCTTGACTTCTCAGTTTTGAGATGCAGTAAATTTCCTTCATTATTAGAGCTTGTTTGAGTGGAGGACATTGGAGCTGACACACTAGTCTTCAACTCTGGCCCTTAAATAGTGCTGCTGCCCTCAAAGGACAGTCATACACCATAGGTGTCTCCTTGTCTGCTTTATGCCTCCATCACAGTCCATCTCCAGATGGCTGAACTAAATGAGGTATCTGATGAGTTCTGGTACACAGGTGCCAGGGACAGCGGATGGCATTTACTGCAAATACCAACCCTCCTGAAAAATATGTGTAAACATGCCATTGAAACATGTCCATGGCAACAGTGCTTTAGAACGATTAACCATAAACATTGAAAGGGAAGAAAGTTGACTGTGTCTATTAACATCAATGACAGATGCCAATCTATTTCAATCAGAGATTGAAAACACAAAGATCAGACATAAACTTAAAGCTAAAAAGACTTTAAATGCTCCATCTTCCAGGGAAGAGCAAACAGCTGAGGAATAGAGCAATGGCTCCGGATGCATCTGTTTTATTTATCAGATTTTTCTCTCTACTCTTTGAAATACGACTTGAAAGAAGGAAAGTACAAGGACCTTGTGTATGGAAGAGGAGGAGAGTTTAGAAAATGTGTGGTAGAGATGGGAACATTAGCATTTCATAAAATGATTCCCAGAGGCAACATCTTAAACGTCTTAACTGATCTCCTGCAATTGTTATAAACACAAAGGGCTTGGGGTGTGGGTGGGGGCAGAGGCTCAGTGAAATAAATCAATACCCTCTGGCAGAGAATGAAACAGAACTTACCAGAACTGTTCACCCTAGAATAGGGAGAACTTCTGCCTGAAAGGTAGAGCCTATCAGTTGAATGTCATCTGGAAGATGTCTCTTACAGTGAGTTTTCGAAATGAAACAGTTCTAAACCACTGTTGTAATATTAAAAAAAAAAAGTATGACAATTTAGTTTTGCTTTTAGGTTGGTAATAGTTTTGAATCCCATATGCACATCATCTAAATGAAGAGAAGACAGGCTTGGTATTTAGAGAATTTAGACCAAAAGGCCTAGAGGGTGCTGAAAATCCCATCTGAAAAGCAGACAAGCATGTTTTAAATTAGTGAATCAGTAAGTCTTTGCTGAAAGCCAGCTGCACATCCAAAACTTTGCTAGGAGTCGAGCTTATCAGGGCCAGCTTCATGGGCATTAGTCTGTCCGGTATTTACAAGTGCCCTGTGCTTGGTTTAATGCCCTTGGGTCACCATCTGAAAATTCTTCATAATTGTTGACCTAGGGGTTCTGCATTTTCATTTTGCTCTGAGCCTCAGAAATGAAGGGGCTCTTCCTGGTGCTTACTTACACATGCTGTACTTCCTGTCCATCTGTAACTTGCAGATGATTAGAGGAGGTAAGACTATAAGACCCATATATACAAAATAATTAATGGACAAAATTATTATTTAAATCTATATTGCCTAGATGAACTGACATAAAGCACCAAAATAGGTAGGACAGTTGATAAGAGCTTAAGACAGCAGGTACTAAGTTACTCATGAAATGATGATATAACAAGTCTTGGGGCAGGACGTGGAGAATGGAGACATCAGTGTGTACAGGCAGGATTTCCTAGAGAAGACGTCTCAGGGGACCTAGAACCACATCATTCTTCACCTTTTAGAATTAACGCTAGTGACCACTTATTGAGCACTGACCTTGTACCCAACATACAAATATAGATTAGCTGAATAATTCTCACACAGTCCTTTATAACAAGTGAGGAACCTGAGGCTCAGAAAGAATGAAGAATGTGTCTGAAGTCCCACAGCTAGTAAAGAGTGATGTGGATCCCTACCCAAATTCATCTGACTCCAAACCCAGGCTCTGACATTTTGCTGCTCTTAGTTATCTCCACGTAGGTGGGTGGATAGATGTCTGCACAGATGTCTCCTGATATTCATTACAGGTGGGGAAGAAGCATTAGCACATGTCTGCAGGTGGGAGTGAGCTAGGGTTGTCATGCCCAGCTGGGGAACGTCTAGATGGCACAGGGTAGGGTGAAATATTAGGAGATGATGGTGGAGAATGCATGTAATTGCTAGCCATGCACAAAGACTTGTAAATATCCTTGTTTTATACATGAGTTAATGGAATTGCCTAAGATGGTGCTGGCAAATGGATGCATCTGGGTATGAACAAGACCTGTCTGACTACATGTGTGGTCTTCACCCACATCTCACTTGCCACCCATGGGTGGAGGTGCGAGGGGCCAGGTTTTTGAAAGCTTGTAACAGCCTAGCCCAGATTAGACTAGTGAGGAAGGCAGACTGTGGATTTGGGAATGTGGAACTGAATTGATAAGAGAGATGTTTAGGGAAGATAAATATGACCAGAAGACACAGGACAGGGGAAAGTGTAGGGTAAGAAGAAGAACAGGAAATCTGCAAAGGGGCATCTGCTAATTCAGGGGTAAAGTGATGAGAAAGTGATGGCAGGAATGGAAAGAAAAGAATGAGAATCAAAGGCATTTCAGAGAAACAGAGATGAGAGACAGAGATGATCTCTTAGTAAAAGGTTACTACTTGCAGGGTCCATCTTCACCCACTCTTTCTTATTTTTCCTCCCTATTCTCCCCACCAAAATTCCACTTATCTCATCCCTTGGTGTCCTCTTCTGTTTCTCTTCTCCCTCGTTACCCTTTCTCCTTTGCCTTCCTCTGTCCTTACCCTGAGTTTGTTGAAAGTTAGGCTGTATTTTGAATGCTTTTCCTTGGGAATGTTTTTCTGAATCACTTTTAAATTAGGCATCTCATTTATGAATTGTGTTCTCTTTAAAGGAGTTAATGGCATGTGAGCTATCATCTTTTTCTTTGCGAATTAGTCTGTTTTTAAGAAACGTATCATCAAAATACGTACAAGAAAGGGGTAATTATTCAACTCAAACTATAATCATCTCTAATTGACACTCCAGAAATATCCTTCCTAGTAACATCTGAAACAATTTATTAAGATTTGTTTTTGAACACTGATTCATTGCTAGTATCTCATTTGCAGCACAGCAAAGGCTCTTGAGAATTTTGCGATCATGGAATACATAGTCTATGGAGGTGGTCTACGTAATTTCTCAAGCACAGTGAGGCAAACTCTTAACCAAACCCTAATATCTGGAGTGAAATAGGGTTTACTGACCATTAGTAAACTGGCTGGCTGCCTTTAGGATTTGGGCAGAAAATTCAGCCTGGCCAGGTCAGTGGGCAACGGGCCGTTGGACTTCTCACGTTATGATCCAGCGTGTTGTCTGTCTCAGCCTATGGTGATTCCCACCTTCTCAGCGTCCCCATATTGAACCCTCAGTCACTGCAGACTCCCCCGCTCCTGCCCCCTCCACAATCAATCAGTGCCCAGTTCTGCAGCTTCTTTCACTCTCTTTTCTATTTCAACTATCACTGTATCGCTGGACTAGCCGTAGCCTGATTTGTCTCACCTGGTGGACATGACGCCTACTGCCTGCTGTCTTCCAATCTTCCAGTTGTCATTCTTCCAATTTCACATGCACATTACTATCAGTGCGATCTTCCCAAGTCACAGCACTGGTCAGAAAAGTCTCTTCCTCAAAGTCCTTCAGTGGCTCCACCCATTGCCGGGACCCTTGGCAAAGCCTCTCAACCTCTACGAAGTGCCTTCAACTTGATTCCCAGCCTGAGATGTTTCCTGGTTTCCTTTACTTCCCTCCACACTCCTGCTGCTCTCAACGGCCCATGTTATGAGAACACACCCCAGACCTCTCCTTCTCCCATTCCCTCCACCCCGAGTCCTCTCCCACAACACTTCCCACCCTCTGCTCTCCAGCTTTGAAGCCCATCTGGGCTCCGCTCCCTTCATGAAGCCTTTCTGGTCCAGCCTCCAGATACAGGTGTTCTTTCTTCTCCAGGTTCCCAAAACCGAGGCTCATTTTCCCTTCCTTTGAGCTTATCTTCCTCACTAGACAATAAATGCCTTGAGGACTGGAATTCTTTAGACAGTAACTTGTGTAAATTTTAAAACAGCCCTATGAGGAAAGGACAAATTCCCATTTTATAGATGAGGAGAGTAAGTCCAGGAAGCTGAAATAACCTTGCTCAAAGCCATACACTTAGAGAGGGGCAGAATGCAAACAGTGACACAAAGTGGGAGATTCAAACCCAGGAGTCTTTTTCTGTTTGTGTAACCACTATACCCTTCAGTCTTTCTGACCACCTTATATCCACATCTGCCCCATAGCTTCCAGCAGGGTTTCCTACACACAGTAGGCAATCAGGGTAGCCAGGTTTTTAGAACCAAATTGAATTAAACTGATTCAATCAAAGTCCGGAGAGGCTCTCACTAATCTGAGGATATAAAATGTTAACCACCCTCTCTTCCCCCAGTGCTCTCCTAATTACTTGGATCCATGGCTATCAATCTGGTGATGGGCACCAGAAAAATATGCGGTAGCTAATATGAGAACCATGTATATTTTATGTCCATTTGAAAAGCAACACTTTATCACACCTCTGGGAGCTTCTGGGCACGGGTCTGAATATAAATAGGCACGCACATTGCTTTAGTCAAATTACTTGGCAATGACACCCAGTCTTGTACTGATCTGTCCTGGAGCAAATGTGATTTGAGCTGTCTGATAAAGTGCAAGACTTTGTAGCAACTGAGAAGATGCCTGAACTTTTGTCACCAAGGTGTGACCATCAGCACTACCACATTCCGGGCCTGGGTGTGGCCAGGTAGACATCACAAGATTGCAGTTATCACTACTGTACAGGTGTGCCAACTGGATCACATATTCAGCATTTTCAGTATCTACATCTATATATCTATGTCTTTATCTACAGCCACAGTCACAGCCACAATCAGAGCCACATCCATATCCATATTTAGATCTTATTCTCTAATATGTGTGATCTTCCTAAAGTATCTGCTCAAAAAGCACCCTTGCGTTGGGACGATTGCTCCCCCAACCTGTTACCTGGTTTCTCAGCAGTCCACAGCACTGTCAGAACTTGCTATGTTTCTTTCTGTCTTATTTAAGGATTACCCTGTTTCATTTGGCCATAACTGGCATGGTATATAGTCAGGTGTCAGCTATTTTTTCTGAAATATATCCCAGAAATCTGAAAAAGTCAAAGATGTCTTGATGTTTGACTATCTGGGTTTTTTTTCCCTGCCCATATAGCCTAGGCAGGCTACCCCACTTGTTTGCACTTACAACTTCTCATCTTTTAAATGGTGACGGTAATCTTGTGGAGATCAAATGAGCTAACGGTGAGCATGTTCTCGATAAATGATAGGTCCCTTCCTTGTCTCTTTTCCCTCCACTCCTCTCGGCTCCGGGACCTCTTTGTAGGCAATACTCTCTCAAATTGCATATATGGGTTGGGGATGTGGCAGAGGACAAGGGTAGAAAGGAAGGCAGTGGACAGATGGCAAGTGGACAGCAGATAGGTGGCTTGATCGATCACACTTTCACAGTAGGGAATGGCTTAGTTCAGTTTTCCAGGTCTGGTCTACACTGGTGTCTCGGGAGCGTATTTGTTAAAAGGCAGATTTGCTCCACAGCTTGCACTGAATTGAACTCTGTGGGCCTGGAGATCTGCATTTGAGAGAGTTTGACTGTTGGCTTTCGGCTCTTTGAAGTTTAGAGGGAGGCAAAGCTGGAGGTGGAGGGAAAGGCATTGTTACCTATGAGAGAATTAAGGATCACTTTAGTGAAGGCACTGGAAAAAATATGGAGCCATTTGAGATATTTCATGGCAGGATCTACAGCCTGTCATGCTCAACCATATTTAGGAGGTAAAGGAGAGAGAAGCTGGATGGTACCTGGATTTCTGGCTTGAGTCGTTAGGAGGATGGTGGGGCCATGAATGGGGAACTAGAGATAAGGAAGAGGAGGAGCAGGGCTGTGGGATGCAAGGGTGATTGGTTGTGGACAGGTTTCGGGGTGACTATGGGGCATCAGTGGCGATGCCCATTGGGAAGATGGATTTATAGGAGAAGAGAGGAATGTGAACCATGGACACAGAGTTGGAATCTTCAGTTGTTAGAAAGCAGAAGTTAGAGGGAAACAGCCTGGGAGATTGGCTTAAGGACCAGTGCAGACCCTGGGGATAATGGCACTCAAGGGTCACGGAAGAGGCAGAGGGTCCACAGAGGAGGCAGAGAAGGAGAACGCTGGGATAGAATACTAAGGGGTACTTTTTTGAATATCTGTAGCGAGCTCAGTGAATAAAATGAAGTAGAGAACAGAGGATAAATACCTGAAAAGAATGAGGAAATGATCTGGGTTTGGTTATCAATGTAGGCATGATCTGTAAAACATCACACACACACACAAACACACACACACACACACACACACACACAACGATGACCTCTATAGAACATCTTAAAAAGCAGAGTTGAAAACTTCTCTCTCTATCTTTTTAATACCATTGTTTCTGGTGCCCATTTTTCAGACTGTGGACCTGAGGTGAGGGAGGGCCCATGATCTAGACAAGGGGCCAGGTTTAAAATGAACAAAGCCAGCACTTTAAGGAAGTTTGATTCCACAGCCCCTGGCCTTTCTCTCTATGAAAATATGGAGGCACTCTGTTTAAACTTCCATCCCAATCACGATGTGTGTGAGCCCAGCTAGTGTCCATGGGGGAGAGGAAGGGGCATTAAATGAGGCGCCACACCCCTGGCCCCTTACTAACCTCCATGCTGCTTATGTTTCAGATCTTTAAGATCTAAATCTTTTGACATATAAATATAAGGGGGAACAAGTATAAATACAGGAGAGAATCCATAATTTTAGAAGGCATATTTTAGTGGTTTATAATATTTTTAAATGGATCTTTCTAACTGGCCTACTTACAATGTTATTTATAATAATCCTGGAAAGCAGATTAAAAAATCAAAATTGAGAAATCCTCCTATAATTAGTTAAATGCAATCTACATTGTGGAATATTTGTTAAATTGACACCTTAATATAAATTTGCTGTCTCTTCTGGGGTAGGTACTACACCTGAACTGAGTCTAGTTTGATTACCTTTAAATTCCCAAGAGCTCCAGTTCTGTGTGTTATTTATATGCAAATGGAGGACCAAATACTAATATGAATGGCTGAGTTAGTATAAATGAGAACAATTACTATTTTCACAAAGTCTCACATCTTACATATATAGTCTTACATCTAAGTTTTATGAAGTCTTACATCTATCTAAAGACTTTATAAAGTCTTACATCTTAATATAAAAAGTGCTGTCATATATTAATCTGCACAATTCTATGAGTTATGTTGTGTCCAATTTAGAGACGTGCAAAATTTTTAAACTAATTTGCACATCAGACTGAATGCAATAAGAATCATGTGCGATTCTTATTAAACTGGTATTTCTGATTCTGGAGGTCTGAGGTGGGACCAAGTCTTTGCATTAATCACAGGCTCCTGAGTGACGCCAATGATGCTGGTCTACGGGTCACATTTTGGGTAGCAACGACCTAGATTACATAGATTCTTGGGCTATTACATGCTATTCCTCTTTGTGACTATCAATTTTTAAGAAATAATATGGGGAATATAGGTAGTAATATTGTAACAATTTGTATGGTTACTGGATGGTACTGGTCTTATGTAAGTGATTGTTTCATAACATATAAAAATATTGAATCAATATGCTGCACACGTGAAACTAATATAGCATTATGTGTTAATTATAACTCAATAAAAATATCATTGCAATTTTTTTCTACTATATGACATTTTCAAGTGGTCATAGGACATAAGCTTTAGATTGATCTCATATCCACCAGCTACCAACTGGGTGGTCTTGGGAAAGTCAGCCTTCTTAATCTTTTTTCCCATTTTCAGAGTTGCAATTATAGAGAGTTGGTGTTGTTTATCATATCTTATGTTTATATACAAGAGTCCCTCCAGATTCACAGATTCATAATTCACTTATTTTCTGAGACTGAACATAGCTTTGGTCTTTTCAATATTTGCTCTCATTGATAATAATGATGATCTCTGTTTTACTAAGCAAAGGATGTTGGACTGTTTACAAGGTGAGGAGTGGATGGTGAATGGAATTGGTTTCCTTGATGAGCTGTGTTAGAATATTAAGGAAGGGGAAACGGAGGCAATCTGCTGTGGGTGTGCTGCTCGGGCGGCAATACTCATTAAGCTCTATTTTGCCTCCCTTCTATTTTCTGCTGAGAAAATGAATTCTCCGCTCTCTGAACTCTTATTCCGCTTATGGCTGCACAACACATGACTCATTTGAAATTACATAGGGTCTTGTAAAAATCCCTTTAATGTCAATCATTTAAAATTTTTGTTGCTTTCAAAATGTAGGTCTTTGACTGTTAATATGTTTATATGTTATTTTCACAAATCATATAGATTTCAGAACTCCTGAAGATGGGAACTGCATCTTCCAAACAACTTAAAGCATAGTAGGTGCTTAGTAATTATTGGTTGCCTTAAGCTGACTTTTATTAGAGTTAAAACAACTCCAGTTTTAAAATAGCAAGTTTTTTGGGGGGGAGCATAAATTCCCTCTAGGATGAATTTCAGTTGTCTAATTAGATAATCAGTTTGATACCTTAATGAGAATCACAGCACTGAAGGAATGGGAATTTCAATTTCCACGGGGGAATAAGATAATTTGGGAATAAAAGCAGGACTGAGGATGGAGCAATGTGTCTCTGGTGCCAGTCTTGAAGCAAGGAACGTATTGGATGCTTCATATTTTCTTCTCCTTTGACTTCATCTCTGTATGATTTTCCTGTTTTGTGTATTTACTTTATTTTTCTGCCATTTGGAGTGGATCTTACTTTTTTAATCATGAAAAATCAAGCTCTAACACCATATCTGGTATGTACTAAAGCTGTCAAAACTATTTGATGAATGAATGACTTTTCTGTTTATAGGGTGGACGACTGAGAAGCAGTGAGTTTAAGAGAACTGCCCAAGATTGTCCAAGGAATGATTGACTTGACTGGGCTCAAACTCACATCTTTGTGTGTCCAAAACCAATCCACTTTCTAGTCTTCTATAGTAAGTTAGGGACTTCAAGCATCTAAGTAACACTTATCGATCCCTGGGTAAAGAAAAGGAGGCTGGGAAGGGAATAAACTTGATTGACATTGTAATTCCGGCAAAAGCCCAGGGAGTGTTCAAAGTGCTCCTGAAACTCATCCACTTTGCTACCCTGGGGCTGCTGGAGACTGCCAACGCCTGCATTATTAGGATTCTCTGGGCAGACTCTGAGCCTTGGGTCAGCCCAATTTCTGAATTCAAAACAAGTCCCTGTAGATCATTCTGTTCAGTGCTCATTTTCCTCTGG
This sequence comes from Camelus ferus, assembly GCF_009834535.1. Taxonomy (NCBI): domain Eukaryota; kingdom Metazoa; phylum Chordata; class Mammalia; order Artiodactyla; family Camelidae; genus Camelus; species Camelus ferus. The sequence continues at coordinate 38,036,898 of NC_045709.1, forward strand.
TAAATGGAAGAAAAAGGGTTCAATAAAAGGAGAAAGGGGTAAAAGAAAGAGGGAAAGGGAGGTGTCCATAGCAAATGAATTATATCACACAACAAATCCTATAATATTTTTCTTTCCAATGGACTTTACGTCACTTACCCCGCACTACGGATAACGGATATTTTTCTTCTTCAAGTGCGTATCAGTAATGCACATACAGCCATTATTTTGTGACTTAGGTTACATGGCAGATGCCCTGTTAAAGGAAGTCCCTGGAAATGCCATGGAGGTGCCCCCAGTTTGCCTGTCTGCATGTGCAACACTGGCTGTAATTAAAGGTGTCTCTTTGCCATCACAGAGCTCCCAACTCATCCTAGTCACCTGCAGTCTCCTTCTCTTTCACTTTGGCTTTTCAAACACGAAAAGAAAACGCTCTTGATCCCAAACAAGGAAGCTATTGGGAAGGGGGTTACGATCGAGTGTCTGGGACTCCCAACTCCATAGGCTTTCTGTTACTTCAACCTATGCCTCTTTTTTGAGAGATTACTCGGTACAGGGCAACATGCTGGGTGATATGACATTTAGAAAGATCCCCAGTGTTGGAGATTTCAGTCTAGTGTGTTTAGAATATACCTACAGAAAATTCCCAGAGGAGGTAGAACGTGTGAGGGGCCAGACTCCAAGGACGAGGTACACTGACTGGGAGGAAGTGATCACTTCTGTAGGTTTGGCCAACCAAGCCATGCTAACCTTTCTGGTTATTTCTCTGGTGGGTCAAAGAAGCCAAAATCTTTTTTTGCCTCCTACCAAACACTCGTATCTAGACTTCTAAATAGGAATTGGGGCTGAGACTCACAAGGTGTGGTCTCCTGGACAGAAAACATCGCAAGTTCAAATGTGTTCACTCGTTCATGGCATTCTGACCCTCTTTCTGGCTAGAAGTCACTCCCTTCTAATTCTTCTGAATGGATGTTCCATGCTATTCAGAGTTTGAGACACAGGACTTCATACTGTCTTACTAAGTCACTCTTTAAAAACACAAGGAGAGTACATGTGAATACAGTCTACTGAGAGAATGCTTTGGCCCCAAGTTCTGTCTTTATGGTCATCAGTACTCCTCCTCCTGCCAAAAATCACCTCTCCTTCAACTTTTCCTGGGATAGGCCGGCCATCCACCCTGCCGTTCTCAGGTGCCGCCTTCACAGCTACTGTCTTCACTGGGCCCTCTTGGGGGAATTTAATCCAATCTATGTTTTGAGTTTTCACCCATGCAAAGATGATTGCGACACCATCTCTGCTGCCATCAAAAATTAGTCTGCGGGGGGAGATCAGACATGTGTAAAATAGACCATGAAAAAGGAAGTGTATTTTGTCCGCTCAGTCTTCCAGGATCTGTAAACTGAGACTAATTCATGGTATCAACTGTGCAGTTTCTGTTCACTAAATAATTTCTCTGTCTTAGGCATCCTGTGAAGTTTTACTTACATGACATCACATTTGACTTTGCAATAACCCCCACTATCTTATTTTCTCCATTTTACAGTTGAAGTCACTGAGACTTCAAGAGGTTTACCTCCTACCAAAGTCCATATGTCCCGGGGGCGAACCCAGAACTGTGTCACTCAATGCCCGTTCTCTTAATCTCTCCTCTGTCCTTGCCACTGTATCACACATACGTAGTGTTTCTGCTTTATTTTGTCTGTGTGGGAGAAGCAAAAAAAAAAGAAAAAAAAAACTTTTGAAGAATCATTGTGTATGGGGTCCTACACAGGAGTGTTGAAAGAACATTCAGTAGCCACTATAGTTTCAAGTGAATATTTTTACCTAATGTTTACATCCTACAGTAAAAATCTGTCAGTTAAATTAAGTTGCAGGTGTCTTTGACTTGCAAAATCCTGTCTCATATTTCTACTGACTCTATTAGCTGAATCAGCTTATTTTATTTCTATAATTCAGTGTAACATGTTGTTTTCTATTTGCTATCCCCAGGACACCCTTGTAAACAAGATGTTTCCTGTAATGGGTTTTTTCCTGGTAAAAATCGTTTAATAAGCAAATATCTCCAATCCGTGGTAATATGCGCTGACAGCCTCCTAACCATATTTGAAATATGAAGGCAGTGTTTCCAAGATGACTCAAGCCAATTGCTTTAATACTTCAATAAAAATAACTGCTATTAGAAGGTTCAATACTGAAGGCACCTAATTTCAAACCTGGTTCATAAAATTTAATTTGGATTTATTTCAGGATAATGATCATTGAGAAAAGTGTGCATTGGAATGGTCGGGCACCTGGGTAAGGACCACTGCTCTGTTCTCAGAGATTGCTGGGCTCCAGCAGGGTAGCTGGAAATACATATATACACACACCATTAATTATTTGCAGGAATAGTTTCTGTGACATTGATCTCAAGGTGCTCTGTTCAAATACCCTACTCAGCAGAACCCCTGCCACACAGCACTTGAGTAAAATGATTTTATATCAAATTGGATTCCCTTTGGCTCTTACCCCATGACCAGGTTTCATGGGTCCACTTTTTTTTTTTTTTTTTTTTTTTTGCCTATCGCTTACAGTATTTTTACGATAAACGGATATAATTCCAGTTACCTACCAGAATATTATGAGTAAAACGTAGAGCATGAAATGAATTCAGAACAAATAATTTTGGAGCTGGAAGGGACCTCTGAAGTCATCTTGTCTATGCCTCTCAGTTTACTGGTGAGACAGCTCAAATCCTGAAACAAATGACTTGCCCAGGTTCACAGCGCTGGAGCCCGGAGCAGATAATTTGGTTCTCAGTCCAGCGTCAGTTAAGCGAGCCACGGTGTCCTCACCGAGCCAGCTGGCACAGGTATTACCACCTCGCCACGGTGATAATAAAGGCTTACCTTTGTTGGAAGATTAGTAAGCACAGTGTATGTGTCAACTCACTTAATCCTCAAAACAACCCTGCAACTCTTACCATATTTTTGAGAAAACTGAGGTCTAACTCAGTTAAGAGTAAGTAAGAAATTAACTGTGAAGTCTTTCTATGTGAAAAGAATTAAGAAAATAAGGAGAGTGGAGCCGGAGAAGCCACAATAAGGAAGAGTCAGCAAAAGATTTAAGAATAAAATAAGGAGAAAATTATTTTTTACTTGAAAATTCCTTTATAATCACTTCAGTTTTCTAAGTTTATTTTAGTCAGTGTCCGCCGGCATTGGCCATTTTATGTTTTAAATTCAGTGGTATCCAAATTGATTAATATACACTTTCAAAGCATACAGTGATTTTAGGAAATCTAAGGTAATAACTTGCCTGTACCAGGAACGAAATGACTGTCTGAAGCTGACTTCAAGGACAAATGAAAAACATTATCACTTGTTTGCAGTATTTTATTGCTTTTCTATGTTAATAGTGGAAACATACACAACTTATTTCTTTATTTGGCAAATGAAACCACAATTGTATTTTGCCACTTTGTTATGTTAATATCATTATCAACACTCATTTTCTTTCCAAATTACCTATATGCTTTTTGACCAGGTCAATGACTCCTGTATTTCTAAGCAATTGCATTTTTGTATCATTTTTAATGTATGACAACTTGTATCAGACTTTCCATCTACAAAATGTTACATGATCTCTCTTTTTTAATCTTGGGAGACATATCGTCTGGGAGATGATTTATGACCCTGCTTGAGTAACCTTGGACATGTCTCTATCTTACACATTATTGATAAAATGATTCAGCTTTTGCAACCTGAGATTTGAAAAACACTGTCATCTGGAAACCCCAAAAAGATAGTTTTTTGAAAGGCATAATTACTCCAAGGATGAGATAAGGCAGGCATTTTTCATAAGTTCAATTTTGTTATGGTCCCAAGTTGGTAAGACGTATTCATAATAATTGCTGAAGGAAAATTATCCTCTCAAGGACTGGAGATAAATGTTTGATTGGTGAGACTGTCCTAGATAGTAAATTACAACTGTGCCTAGAGGAAATACACAGCTTTTTTCTTTTTTTTTCTTCCTGTTATTTTCTGTTTTTAATATACCGGTTGGTGGGTTTAAGTCAATTCAAGAAAACATTTATTGCGTGTCTACAATGTACCAGGCACTCTGCTGAATGTTCGGGACACCACAGGGGGCAATGACCAGACTCTGCCTTCAAGGGGCTCATAGAATCCCTGCAGACAGCATTGGACATGATGGGGAATCATGTTGTGAGTTTTCACAAAGCACAACTGGCAGCACTGTGCATCCTTGTGTATGTTGATGTGGTTTGAAATGAATGATACTAGCCAGTTGCTTATTTAAATGATTCCTTCTGGACTGTGTCATAGTTGCTTCATTCTCCAAGTTCTTTCAGCCCTGTGTTTATACATCGACCATAGCACATGTTCCATTTTTAGAATTATGTATTTATTTATTTATAAGTGTGCCTCCGTTAATTGATTAATTCCTACAGAATAAGGCCCCACCAACTTTAGATTCCCTCACACTTGGAAAAGTCCATGGATTAACGGAAACAAGTCATAAGAGTCTGCTGAGTTAATAAGTTACCTAGTGTGGAATTACCAGGAGATAACTTCTCACCTGTACAGAACTTGTGCATGCAACCAAGTGAGAGTGGCCTTAGGCAAATCAATGAATCTTTCTGGCCCTTAATTCCCAAACAAATTAATTGACATACCTGGACTTACATGACTGTTGATACTCTTATTTAAGATCAGATTTGGATGCTTTATCATTGGCCTATTTTCCCAAGGATATAAACTGGCTCTAAATCGACAAGCTTCAAAAATTTCAAAACGTCACATGAATGTAAACAAGGAGTGATTGTAACAATTATCAGCATTCACTATGTAGATGGTGCTTTATATAGAATGTTAGGTAAGGAGCAAGCTGCAATTCTATTGTGTTTTATCCCATCTGTTCATCTCCCTATCCATTTGTTCATCCAGTCATTTCATAAATACTTGCTGAGTGTCCACTAGGTGCTAGGCATTATTCTAGGCAGTGAACCAAAACAGACAAAATCTAGGGTCCTCGAGAATCTTATTCTCTAGTCAATATTTCAAACTCCAAGCTTTTCCTTGTGAACTGTAAGACCTCCAAAGTTACTGTTCTTAACTTTAATCATACAAATCTTTGTATCCCCTCAGTTTGTCTTAGGCCTGTTCCTAGGGATTTAATAGTATATAAATTTAAATATGTAACTATGCTTCATATTTTGAGAACTGTTACAATTATTCAGTTTTATTTCATGTAGTGAGGATATTAACTTCAGTTAGGCATTAGCTTTCTATCCTCAAAGACCACTTTATGTTATACTAAATTAAATAGATTTCAGAGAAAAAGAACAATTCACCTATTTTTGGTTACATGACAGGAGTTGATGTGTCAGAAAATTCCTTGTAAATTGAAGGTACAGATCTTCCTATACCCATACTTAACATATGAGTTATGTCCTGAAAAACCCACTGTAAGTTGAAAATATCATAAGTTGAAAATGCATTTAATATAGCTAACCTACTGAACATCACTGCTTAGCCAAGCTTATTTTTCTTTTTAATTTTTTATGGAAGTTTAGTTGATTTACAATGTTGTGTTAGTTTCTGGTGTATAGCAAAGTGATTCAGTTATATATGTGTGTGTGTGTATATATGCACACACACACATGTATATCCTTTTTCATATTCTTTTCCATTATGGTTTATTACAGGATATTGAATATAGTTCCCTGTGCTATACAGTAGGTCCTTGTTGTTTATCTATTTTATACATAGCAGTTTGTACCTGTTAATCCCAAACTTCTAGTTTATCCTTCCCCCACCCTCTTTCCCCTTTGGTAACCATAAGTGTGTTTTCTATGTCCGTGAGTCTGCTTCTGTTTTGTAACTAAGTTCATTTGTATCATATTTTAGATTCCACATATAAGTGATGTCATATGGTGCTTGTCTTTCTCTCACTTACATCGCTTAGTAAGATAATCTCTCAGTAGCCTAGCCTGTCTTAAATGTGTTCAGAACACTTAGCCTACAGATGGGCAAAATTATGTAACACAAAGCCTATTTTATAATGAAATGTTGGCTATCTCATGTAATTTATTGAATACTGGACTGAAAGTGAAAGACAGAACGGCTCTCTGGGTACAGAGGGCTGTGAGTGTGTGGGTTATTTACCCTTGTGATTGGCGGCTGCCTGGGAGCTGTGGCTCTCTGCTGCCCACCCGGCATCACGAGAGAGCATCACACTGCCTATGGCTGGACCAGGAAAAAAATCAAAATTCAAAATTCGAGGTAAGGTTTCTACTGAACGTATATAGTTTTGGAACTACTGTAAAGTCAAAAATTCGTAAGTCAAACCATCATAAGTCGAGGACTGTCTGTACATCCTTTAAACTAGTGTTTGCAGAGAATTGTGAATCCCTTCCTCTCTCTTACACACACACACACACACACACACACACTTTCAAAGAATGATCTCTTCCTATCAAACAACCAGGAGCTGAACAGATAAGCTTGGGACTATTCATCTGGGAAAACAGAGTGTGGGTGCCCCACGTCTGATGCGTTTGTGTGTCAGCATTAACTGAGCCTGCGAGGCGAGCAGCAGGGCTGACGCAGACCTTTCATGGAAGTAAACCCAGACTGTACATACTCTGGGGTCATAGATTGGAAAAAAAGATCAACTACTGTTCTCACTCTGCTCTGAAAACAATAGGGCTTACAATTCAACCACGATGTTACAGATGCTGCCTCGTCTGGTTACAGCTGCTTGTTTGCTGGTGGGAAAACAGACACGGCTGTTTCCTTCCTTCAGCTGGATAATTCTCAGTGTCTTTTTGATACATATTTGTAAACAGGGCAACGGCTCTATTTAAAAGAGTGCGTGCATACATTTTTAATGATACTATACAATCATATTTCTTTCAGGAGATTTCTTCTTTTCTCCATCAGGGCAAAATTAAACTTTCAACAAACTCTGCTTCAGCTGAAACAAAATATGTGCCTATAAATTTACAGCATGTTGAAATCAGACGTGACGAACGGTCACGTCCAGATCAAGAGAGACTTTATTTAGGCGGCTACAGCTGCATACTCTGTCGAGGGCTGGGATGGAAGGCACACCAATGGCATCCTTCTGCATTTCCTGACTTCAGAATTAAAAGTTAACCAGGGTACCTAGGAAGATGCCTGGGAAGCTTGTCATGATTCGTAAATCCGAGATTTGACTACCACACTGAAACTCCAGATTCCCGAAGTCAAATACTTTGAAAAGATCACACTGCCTATAGAGAAACACTGCCTGTCAAAACCTTAGTAAAAGACTGAATTAAAATGGAAATAAAAGCCATGAAAGAGTCTCCTAGACTAAAATAACTTCTCTCTTTGCTGGTAATAAAATGTCTAACAAAAAGCCATAGAGTGAAACTCCCTGCAAAGTACTACAAAGAGAAAGAGAAAGGATCTCACGTATTCTTGCAAATGAACAAACTAGAAATTCCATTTAGTTCTGTATTACATGTCTATCTTTTTTTAACATTAAAAGTTACCAGTCAGTGATGAGAATGCTTGTTTGATGCACAAGTGAAAGAACACAAGAAGAGCACTGTTGCAAATAGTATCAAGAAAGGCCCAAGATGAGGAAAATCTTTTAGAAGAATATGAGGGATATCAAATAAAACAGTCAGGAATAAAAGCTTTTATAAGCAGCTGAATAAAGCCTTTGAACAGGTTGGTTGAATATGCTAAACTCTGTCATCCTCATTTAAGCAAGAAAGAGGCACTTACTGCATTGGCAGGGTCCGGATGCGATCAGGAGAGGGAGAGGATGCGGAGGAGAAGGAGGACGAGGAGGAGGGAGCAACAGGGCAGCATCCCCACAGAGCTGTGCTCTAGATTTTAAGCAGCTGTACACTCATTTACCACACTGCTCAGAAAAGCAAATCATTTCAGATATGTACTTAACTTACTTCAGAATGCAAAAGAATTCCAACGCTCATTTCTCCTTTGTAGCAATTTTGCATTTTGCTCTGAGAGAGCTAGTAGAGAGGCAAATTTCTTGTTCGTTCTCTGCAACGTGTTGCACAGAATCAAAAGTGTAATAAGGATATATTTGCTGTCTGGTGATGCAATAGAGAAGACAATTCAGTTCAACAAGAATTTTTCGAGTCCCTGTTACATGGTCTCTACAGGTGATTTGGAAGATACAAGGATGAACAGAACGTGGTCCCTAGCATCAAAGCATTGTTATATAGCATGTGCCAGTCCCAACCTGATGTCCCGTTACGGCAATCCACGCAACAGAATGTAACATTACCTAACCTGGTAATATAGTATAATAAACGTGTTGTATAAACATATGTATAAATATGATGATATTCTATAAAACGAAGTACAGGAAGAAGAGCAAGGCAATGTCTAGTTTAAGTGACTCAAAGGGGGCTGTTTTGCCATGTTTTATTTTTTAATCCATTCAGCGATAGTTAACCAAAAAGTCCTCTTCTCCATTTAAATATAAGTTGGTTTAGTTAAAGCAGAATTATGTAGAAAAAAAGGAAAAATTCTAAAGTATTAACAGTGGCTTGAACTATGTTGTGAGATTACAAATATATTTTTTAAATTTGTATTTTCCCATATTTTCCTAAGGATTATCAGAGCATCTACTATTACTACAGTGAGAATTCCCTATTAAAATAAAAACAACCCACAAATCAGCCCACCTATTTTGCTGGATCACTTTAAGACCTTATTCTGAACTTTTGGATTTTCTCTCTTACTATAATACAAAGCCAAGGACAATAACATAGATTTTTTTTTAACATTCTTTTAAAATCCTCAATGGTCAAAAGTGTGCGTGCATGTACGTGTGTGTGCTCTTTCCAATGTATCTTCACATGGTGTAGGAACAGATTCTAAATTCCCATCAGGGGTGATGATACAATATCAACAACTCATAACAATAACACATTTCTAGCACATTTAATTGGGAAAGATAGGGTAGTCAATAGGATGGTCAATGAAATTCCAGGAAGACTGTCAGACAGTATGCAATTGCATTTAGGAAAAATAAAAGCTGTTTATCCAACGCCAACAAAGGAGGTAGGTAGAGAATGAAATTCTCATGAGAATTCTCCATCTGCAACTTAAAACTAAAACAAAATGAGCAACGTCCTGGGAAGACAGCTTTTGGCTTTTCCCCTTCATTCGCTGAATGGTTTTTGTAGCTTTCTCTTTGTGCACCCTCTTTATCATTATTTATTTAATTATTATTATTAAGTGCATACTCTTTAAGTATAACTAAATCATCATGAATAAACCATTGTCAAAAAATCCCGTTTCTTCCCTCAGTTTGACATGTTTGATGTGGATATGCTACTTTCAATCTACCTCTGCTTTAATTTTTCAAATATTAATTGGATATGCTTCAATCTATTTATTTACAACATTTGATTTTTTTTTATGTTAGTAGGTTTGTTATTTGCCTTTTCCATTCACAACATCCAAAGGTGACACTGACATTGAGCTATGAAAATGGCTGTGATTTATGAAAGCAAAATCCAGAGAAATGAGAGTTGCTCCCGGCAGCCTGAGACCCTCTATTCCAAATTTGAGTTCCCTCTAATACTATCCTCACTACTGGAGGTTCCTGATGACCTGGAAGACAGCTGTCTAGTTACAGGAGCTACATTTCTCAAAATTATAGAAAGCATTGCCTTTAGATGTGAATTTCGATCCTAGCTCGACCACCTGGTTCTCACTTTCCTTGAGCTTCAGTTTTGTCATCTGTAGAATGGGGACAGGCCAGTTCCTAGCCATTTTTGTGAGGAGTAAATGAGTCATTGCTTGTGAATCCTTAAAACAGCCCTTGGCCGACCATAAAGGGGAAATAAATGGTAGCTTCATAATCACTAATTTTAATGAAAATTTATACTTGGTTCCAATTCTAAACACATTTTAAGCATTGCATGTGCAGCTTTGGTAATCCAGGTCCCCAGTGCCAAACCCAAACTACTTTAGTGTATTGTGACAAAATTCACCTTTAGTAATTCAAATTAAAACTAACTGTGAATTGTAGTAGCGTAACATGCTAATGAACACAGAGGACCCATCAATCTCTGCAGTATTACATCCTGTATTATGTAAATACCATTCAAATCAGTCCAGGTCGTTTGTACTGCACGTGTTTCTGATTCTGTCTTTTATTTCCTTAACTCCTTGAAAGTTATATACAGTATGGTATAATAGACTACTAAAATTCAAAGACAATTTGATAAAACGAAAAGAAAGCTATAAACCCGAATGACATCATTAAAAAAAATAAGTAAAAAAAAAATTCTTGGTATAATGAATCAATAATAAAAATTCTCTTTTATATTTTTCTGGAACTCACGGGAAGGGATTGAATGAAAAATAAACATGGCGGTGTCATCGGACTCAGCTGAGGAAACAGGCAGAGGGAGGGGTTCATTTTTTTAGATAGTTAGGACTCAGCTGGAGGTTGTTCTCTGTCAAAAGCAACGAGGGTCTTATATAATGCTCCCCTCTTCTGCCCAAACCAAAACACAAAAAGAGAAGCCTAGATAGTCAGCAGAGGCATTTTTTGCAGAACATAACAGGCCAAGAACCTCATTATATACCCGCATTACCCCCACTCAGTCCAGTAGAAAATAAAAGGAGCAAAAGCCAGAGCAAAGGAACTCCCATCGATGAAGACCAAGGTTGAGGTAGGCCGCCTGAGTAACTGCAGACAGGCCACCTTCCGATGGCCACCAACCTCGTTGAGATCCATTTTGGCTGCTACAATCAAGGAAAATCTGCGATAAGGGTTTGCAGTAGATTTATAAGATGCCTGGTAGATGATGGAGAAGCAAGATGACAAAAGAAAACAGGGATCCAAAGAGTCCCTGTGTGGACAGACTCATTTAGTCTCTCCAGTTCCTGGGGAGGAGAAACTGGATATTAACACGGGACAAATGCAGTAGTTACACCTGTAGGTGCGCTGTTTGTAGTTCATTTCTAAACTGTTTTGTAGCCTGTGTACAATTCACGTCACAGCGTGGATTCAGCCTCGTCCATCCATCCCTTTCACTGATCCTCGGTGATCTGCTCCCAGTCCACCTCTCCGGCTTCTCTCTCTCTCCATCACCCTCTCCATCTACCTTGAGCTCCATGACGTTCTCTGTATGCATTATGCTTCCTACCTTTTGGGTACCACTACCTTTTTTGGGTCCAGCCACCTCATGCTTTATCTTCAACAGTCAGCACCAGTGTTGTCTCCTGAAAAAGTCTGCCTTGACCTTCTCCCTAAATGTGATTAGGTTCCCCTCTCATCTATTACCTTACCCTAATCACGTTCCTTTTCACAGTATATCCTTGTTCTCTGGTTGCCTGGCCACTGCCTTGACTATTTAAGAGGAGGAATGTGTCTTTCCTGTCTGTAGCCCTAAATACCACACACATGGCTGGGTGCCTGGTAGGTAGGTGTTCACCATAGCTGTTCCTCTTCTGGCTGATTCTCACTGTTGTTCCAGATTGGTGTCTGGGTGTGCTTCTCTGGCATACACATTCTCTGCTCCTTCAGAAAATGAAGTAACAACTCAAGTAGGTTTATGCTTTTAAGAAAATCTCACAGGATGAGATCAATATCAGCTGAAAGATCACGGATGAACTTCACTGTCTTTGCAAGAGCACTGGCTCTGAACGAACTGTATGGGAGGCGGATGAAGAGCTGTTGTGGCTAAAAAGTTGAAGAAAGTTCTGGAAAATGTCAGGAGGAAAGTAAAGCATCTCACCCAGGTATACAACTATGCCTTTCCTGAAACAGAAGATGGGGCACTTAGGGAGCGTTGCAGGTCTGATGGAAGTTGGAGTGATCATAGGAACAAAGTTCTTTGAGGTTTGAAGATCAGCAAAATCCTTTGGATCAGCAATCCAGTAAAAGCAGGGTGGTTATTAAAGTCTCTGTAGATAGACAGGGCAAATATTTGGCAAATATTCTGAAATTAGGCCTAGAGAATACCTCTTAAATATGAAGTGGAGAGATTTGTTCATTGTTTTTAAACAGGAAAGATAAAATTTGTGTGGTTCCTCCACCCACCTTCCCTCAATCTGTGCTTTAACTAGTCCTCCAGAACCACTGCTTTGGGGTTAAAAAAAAGTCAACATTTTCTTCTTAAATATGCCTGGCAATAATTTCTTCCTTTGAGGTGCCCACTGCAGACTCCACTCTTTGAAGCTCAGCGCATGCCCCACCTCTCTGAGAGCATCTCACATCTCTGTATTTTCATCACCTTTTGCTTGCATTATAGCAATTGTCACAAATTCCCTGGTTTCTAACTTTCCCTTCTTGACAGGATTCCACTCAGGACCCTGTTTTATCAACAATGAATTCTCTCCACATCCACACCTCTAGCTTCAATGGTCACCTCTCTGCTGACTTCTAAACTGATATCTCTACCCAAGACCTCTTCTCCAAACCCTAGAATCATATCTTTAATTGCTAGATACCATCTAGATGTCTTCCAGGTACCTCAAATTTGACACATCTAAAATCAAGTTCCTCTAACCAACCCCCCACTGCTCTTTTTTGAGATTGCCAGGAGAGTGAATTCGGGTGTTCTATCAACTCAATTGTTACAGCCAGAAATTTAGGATTTTTTCAATTTCCCTTTTTACTCCTTTGTTCCAAATCCAATCAATTATTGAGTCTTAATGATGTAACTCAAATCTCCTAAATGTTTGTACTTCTAAATTTATTTACTAGCCCAATGTGGCCACTCTAGTTTCTCACTTTGAATCTGTTCATTTCCTCCTATTTTCTCCCTATTAGATTGCCTCCTATTTTTATTTTTTTGGTCCAGGTAACCCATACTATATCTTCAAAAGTCAGCTCCAGTGCTGTCCAGGTGATCCTTCTGAAACACAATCTCATAGTGCATTCTGTGAAAAATTCTTTAAATCGCTCCCCAACACATTTTGAATGAACAAATTCCCTTGCACAGACTTCAAGGTCCTTCGTATGTAATCTGTGCACATGAGCCTTGCCTCTTATCATCTCTCTCATTCTCTGCTCTCTAGAAACTGTCTGTGTTTCCCCAAAGACTCCAAGTTCCAATTCAGTGGTTCACAGAAGTGGGTCCAAGAAAAGTGCTAGGTGTGACAAAGATCACTGATAATGGAAAATGGGGGAAAAAAAGATGTTAACTTATTCAAGTTAAAGCACTGTCCTTTATCCTAAGATTATCCCCTTTTCTACAATCTTGGTGTTAAAACATCCTTTCCTGTAAAACAATAATGGTGAGAGTACATGGTTGCTTTTTAAATGCTCTTAATTGACAATAAAAATATTGGTGACTCTATGTCCATTTCTTAAATAGTTTTTAAAACCTGATTTCTCCAGGATAGTCAAAAGACTAAGAACAGCATCAGGCTTAGAGATGCTCTTCTTCTGCCAGGAAACTGCTTTCACTTCTGATGCTGTCTGGCTAACTTATACATGTTCAGGACTCAACTCTTCCTGGAGGCTCCAAGCTCTCTCTCGGTGCTTCTGAAACGTCCCAAGCTCGGGGTGCTTGGTGCTCGCCACCCTGTATTGGAAATTAGTTCTTAGTCTGGTTTTCCTGATGTTCTGCAAGCAAAGACTTTTCCCCCTAACTCTATTCTTGCCAACTCAGCATCTAATTTAATAAATTCCGATTATAAGAAAAAATAAATGATGAGTATCTGCATTTGGGCTGGAGTTACTGGTACAATGGCTGATGCATTAACCAGGTGCATTGGTCTCCTGCATTAGACAGACAACCCCTAGGGGGTAGGTAAGCTCCACCTTTTCAATTTCCCATTCCCCTGCGAGCTCTAAGATGGCCCTCTGCATAGTTTGTTTTCTGCAAATGTTTACTGAATTAAACTGAAGGTAGGAAAAAAAGAAAGCACAGTTTAAGACACTGAAAAATTAAGATAACAAAAGCAAGCTACACAGGGAGAGTCACTTTAGCCAAAAGGCCCTGGACAATTATTTAAAGTAACTAGACTGCCTTCAGGGGCTCATTCAGATGCACACATTTAATCATCTAATGTGTAAGTCAAATCTCAGATATAATTAATTCAGTGTGCTTTAACTTTTTTTTTTCTTTGCATATTAGCTTTCATTAGATGAGGCTAATCCCTAATACAGCTCTTGGTAGCCCCGTCAGAATATTTTCATATCTGTGAATGCTCAGAAGGAAGAGAAGACATTTTGTGGGTGTCCCGTAATTAGGGGCACCTTTGATTTCAGCCGGACATCCACTATCTCAGCGACTCTAAAAAGGAGGTGGGGGTGCAGCTCCACATTTCTTATTTCGGAGGAAAACAGTTAGATTTTACTGGAGGCAGCTGCTATTTTGAAGGTCACACGTGCTAGTACCAATGTTTCTCCTAAGAGTGGGTGACAAGTGGAAGAGGTGATTTCAGGCTTTGGCACTGAACTTTAATTGCTAACTTAAAGAACAAATTAAATAGATCTCACGGGGTTTGGAAGGAGCAAATAATTTTTCTTTAGACTGTGAAAATAGGAACACGATAAGTGACTTCGATTTTTATAAGAAATCTAGTGAAGAGGAAAGACAGGAGACATGACCCCAAATGGAAACCCAGGAGTCCTCTTAGAGAAATAGCATAATATTCTGAATATAAATTTCCAACAAATACCTTAGAAGAAAATGGAACACATATGCCTTTGTTAAAATGATGAATAGGTTTTTTTCTCTAAGGGTTATTTAACACTTTCCATAATTTTATTATAAATGGTTCAATAAAATGCAACAATAAGTTATGTGCTATATTAGGAGGACAACTCATTTATGAGTAATGTGGTAATTTGTAAAACTAACGGGCATGTTTATGAACATAAAGGGTTCTAAAAAATAAATAAAATACTGTAACAGGCAAAACCGAGACATGCTGCATGAAGGGAACACATTCTGCCAGATCTTAATTTCAAGACAGTTGCCAAACTATGGAAATGTGGCCCTTCTTTTTTGGTTTTTTTTGTTTGTTTTTTAAATTTGCATTCTTTTTATGAAGTCCAGTCAGTTTACAATGTTATGTCTATTTCTGGTAGACAGCATACTGTTTCAGTCATATGTATACATACATATATTTGTTTTCATACTCTTTTTCATTCTAGGTTACTACAAGATACTGAATATAGTTCCCTGTGCTATACAGAAGAAACTTGATGTTTATCTATTTTCTTTATAGCAGTTAGTATCTGCAAATCTCAAACTCCCAATTTATCCCTTCCCACCCCGCTTCCCCCCTGGTAATCATAGATTTGTTCTCTATGTCTGTGAGTCTGTTTCTGTTTTTAAATAAATTCATTAGTGTCTTTTTTTTTTTTTTTTTTTTTTTTTTTTAGATTCCACTTACAAGCGCTCTCATATGGTATTTTTCTTTCTCTTTCTGGCTCATTTCAGTGTGGCCCGTTCTTAGGGTATGCCTAGGTGGAGAGACAGACCAGCGCTGCGTGAAGGAAATAACGCTGAACTTGGAGCTGGGACCTGACTCTCTTCCAGCACTGGAATCAGCTAGGATTTCTAGACCTCTGTTCACCACGTTTGGGATGAAGGGGTCAAAATGCCTAATCTTTCAAAGACTGTCTAATGCTAACGGATTTTAATTAAATTTAGTAATTCAGCACTCATAGGTGAGCATCTGAATTCAACTATTTCCAACTTGTCGCTACTCTTCTGAAAACGGAGAAAGAATTCAGAACTTAGCTTCAGGAATATTGGCTTTTAACTGCATTGTAAAGCATGTTGAACTTTGCAAGCGTATCGATGGTACACACATTTATGTTGACTTTGCTGCTTTCTCTCGGAATGCTGTTTTCAGCTGATGATTAATATCCCAATAACTTGTTTGTAAGTGTGGCTCCAGGAAAAAAAAAACAACAAAGGTTTGCTTTGGTGTATTCATTATGTCTACCTGTCTTTGGCAGGAGGCGGATCAGTTCTGAGGATGAATATCTGATACTCGGTCCTGCACAATGGCTCCATTTACGGGGCCAATGTGGCCTCCTGTCTATGACAGAGGTACTGTTATCAGTAATCTGTGAAATGCTTCTTGTTCTTTTAATGAGCTTAACATTCAGCAGAGAGGCCAAAAAAAAAAAAAATTGCTGCTTGTGTTCTTTTTAGGTACACTGATTTCCCTTCACGCAGCCTTCTCCTCTGAATAATAATCATGGAAGGGCTCATGCACTGTGGAAAAAAGGGGAAGCCCTGCCTGGGTTGTGAAATCACACCTGGAAACTTTCATTTCTAAAAGCTCTTCTTGATCTTAGTTTCTCTGTTTTCATTTTGTTTTATAAAGGGAAACAGAGCTCATAGGTTCAAGATGGTATCCTGTTCATAGGTGAGACCTAAGAATTAATATGAATATTCCAATTAAAATACAGTATTAAACACTTTCTACCAATACAGCTTGTGGAAGGTGAAATGACTACATCCCCTGTTCGCTCTGAGTTTTCAGTTGGACTTTTTTATTTTTTAGGTGTGAAGTTTTGAGTCATGATATTTTGGCTGTGCTTTTTATAAAATGCTATTTCACACAATAATTTTTAAAGTTAGAATTTTCTTTAGGGCCCTGTGTTTTTAAAGCACTTAGACGTTTTGTTGTGGGGGGTGGGGGTCACCTTTAGTATCCTTGCTGGGTATATACTTGCTGCTTTACTAATATGGAAATCAAGACAGAGTCATAGGGTCATTTTCTAATTCTTGTGACCATCTTTTCTCTTAGGCCAGTGCCTGACACCCTGCAAGTGCTCAGTAGCTCTTAACTGAATGACTGCATGAAGGCTACTCTTCAAGTGCCTGAATGAGAATCAACATTCCATAGGAAAAATATTTCAGAAGGTAGGCATGATTTCAAGTTGACATTTTAGAACATCCATTTATGGGAACATCAAAATCTGATAAAATACTCAGGATGTATCTGGAGTTTTGTAATTTGATTTTACTTTATTTATAGTGATCTTCCAATTTTCCTTGCCCACCACGCTTTCTGAACTCCAGAACTGGCTCTTCGATATGGTCTGTTGACTTTAGCAAATGCAGCTACGGGCTGAGTGATCAGGTGTTTGGTGGATATTATAGTTTATTCTATTTCAGCATCTGACATAGTGACAATGATTTGATCTAAGAAAATAATCCATATTTAGGAGAAAGATTCAATGGCCTTTGTGCTGTGTAAGTGCTGTGCCTCTCATAGAAGTAAATCTTCTAGCAGTAACACTCCAGGCTTTCATGGGAGGTAGCAGTGACTTTAAGGGCTATGAGAGACCCAGGTGGGGCTTGAGAGAGGATGTTCTGCTGACCTGGGAGAGATTTTTAGATATGGAAGAGATCGTGGGGGCCTCTTCATTTCCTTCATTTTACAAATAAAGAAAACAGATCCCAGGTAGAGAAAATAACCTCTTCAGGGAGCTTCTTCCATGAGACCCCAGTATCTCAGTCAGACTAGAACACTCAGGAACGATGACAGTGCCAATGACAAGAATTTTCAAAACTTGCACACATTCCAAATGGAGAGGCAAACTCTGATAAAAAAAAAATCATTGATTTGGCACTTTCGGTTTTAATCCTGCTGAGGTCATCACATGTGAGAAATAGCTTGGGGGGACCATATGATGACCCTGATCCAACACTAAATACACTCGCAGGAAGCAAATAGGAAGCGTTCAGCTAGAATCACCCTCAAGAAGTCGTGGGTCCCAAAGATTCTGCAGCATCTTTGTCCCACTGAGTCTTCTGTTCTGTGCACTTCGCCAGCCCAACTGCACAGCTACCATAGCCTCCCCGTGCCTGGAACGACCTTTCCCCATAGGGGTTCTCCATGTATTTCATTTACAAAGTGGGCAGGGTGGGTTCCAAGGTCAACCAAGGTTACAGACGCCCTTTACTAGTCTTTAAGAAACCTCCCCCCCTCTCTCTCTGTCTTACCCACATTAATCTAAGTTTTCCTTGACGATTATTTGACTATGAAACTCTTTTCTTTCCATAATGCTTTTGTTAATCCAATGAACAGTTCTTAAAACATCTTCACTTTCATTAGCTACTTTCATCCTTCAGCTTGATGTTTTGAAGAAGGCAAGCTCTGCTGTAGTTTACATCTTTGAGAGATGAAGAGACAGAATCACAGATGTTCCTAAGTTGCTCAGGGTTACATAATTATTTTGAGATGCAGCCGGTTTGATTTCGAGGCTTCTGACTCCAGATTCTATGCTATCCCCTATTTATTGTGGTGGGCCTATTTTTTGGATTCTTAACCAATTTTTAAAAAATGATCCACAAAATTACAGGATTTTTCTTAATGATCTCATGTAGGCAGAAATTAAAGACTTCCCTAAGAACATCATTTCCCAATTAACTAACTTTCAGACTTGAATAAAACTCCGTGCTTGTATCACAGAGCTGTATTCACAAAATGTTCCCAGAACGCGGCTTCTGAAATCCGTCATTTTAAGTCGTTTGTATTTTTACCAATGAGTTAGCGTTTTCTAGGTGAAGGGAAATAACTATCACAGGCGTAGAATAAACATCTTTCCTTTATTTTGTGAATTTGTAAAGCCCATTATGAATTGTGAGAGGTGAACCGCACAATTCTGCCATAAAAATAAAACAGAAAACCTTTAAAGAGGTTTTCCGCATTCCAGAAAATATGTACTTATCACAGATCATAAATGCAGTCTCGGATAATTTTAAACATATGGTAAGTTTCTTCTTAAGTACTTATATTTTAGGAACCTTAATTATGCTCTAAATCTTCCTCTCGTCACAGAATAACTTGGCCTCGAAAATTTGTGGAGGTAGGACTGCTACTTCCCTCCATAATATTTATAGGAGTTGGATTGGCTTACAATTTGCAATTCATTAATTCAGAATATAATTCCCCATAACTAAGGAGTTTCTTGTCTAGTTATTCAACTCAATAGTGCTTCATTACGTTAAACCACGAGCTGCAAAAACAAAACAAATTATTTCTCAAGCACTTAACAGTCCATATGTTATAGAAACAGCCTGTGAAGGTGTTACACTTACTCATGCCTATGAAGTAATGCTTAGTATTTACTACTCAACTGTCAGAGCAGCTACAAGCTTATTAAAACTTTCCTCTACTCCCACTAGGTTTCTTAATAAGGCAGAATGACTTCATGGTCTTTTTCTTTGAAGAAAAAAAAAAAAAATGCCAGAGGGCCTTGTATTCTTGAGAGTTTAGGATGAACTGGCTTGATATTTGCCTTCATGTTTATAACAACTAAATAGAATTTTCAAAGATGAAATTTCAAAATGAAATTTTGGAAGCCTCAGTCCCGTTCACCTCACCTCCCGACAGCCCTGATGATCCCTTCCACACTCAGAAGGCCTGTTAGGCTGGATTTTTACGTTTGCTAAGCACACAAAGTGTATTTCCCACCCAAAGACAGTGGTAGAGCATTTATACTTACTTGCTCTTACGTATTTCTTGCAGAATTATGATTTATTTCTCATTGCTTCACTGTAGAAAACTGAGAGTATAAAAGGTAACAACTGTTCCTTTGTACTTCATCAACTGCCTGCCTGACTTAGGCATCTAAGACTAAAAAAAAAAAAAGCTAGTGGACAGAGTTAGTCTTAAAAAAAGTTAACTGACAGTGAAATGGTTAGAAGTCTTTTTGCTTAAAAAAAATTCTATCCTTCAAATATTGCATATAAGGATGTTCATTTCAGTATCATTTATAATAATAACCCCCCCCCGAGAAGATCCTAAATGTCACTCAGTAGGAGAGTAGTTAAATATATCATGGTCCATCATGTAATGAATGATTCCATGACCAAACAGAATTCTATATGTTAACACGGAAAAAAAAGTACAAGGTACGCTAAATTAAAAAAAAAAACCCTGCAAAATGGTGTGCATAACATGATCATATTTGTGTGAAAATGTGATGGATTTAATATATCTATCTATCAATGCATATATAGAAATTTTTGGAACGATAAACCACCACCATCATCATCATCACTTATTAAGCATTTACTCTACATCCAGCATTATGCCAAACACTATACATGCATTCTTTTGTCTAAGCCTCACAATGATCCGCTAGGTTAGAGACTAGCATTAACTCCGTAATACACATGTGGAAACTCAGGAATAGGGGTTTATGTTACTTGCTCAGGTTCTCAGAGCTAATCACTCATAGGTCTGGGCTTAAAATATAAGCAGTTGCTTTCCAATGTCTGTTCTCTCAATCAGCAAGCATGAACTCTCTAACAGAAGTTTTAAAACATGGGTGTATAGAATGACTTTGAAATTTTTTAAGCCTATTAACCTTCTGTGTCTCTCCCTCCTTTTTCCTCCTTTATTTCATCCCAATTCTTCAACAGCGAAGAATCAAATTTCAGAGCTAAAAGGGATCTTGGAGACATATAATCCAAGCCCAGTTTTTGTTTAATTAACTAATTAATTAATTGTCTTTCTCAGCACCCCCTTTCCTTTTTTTCATATTGAGGTATGACTACATACAGTAAGAGGTGTACATCTGAAGTGTACTGCTTGGTGACTTTTAACTAATACATATGCCCATGTAAACAGCACCTCAGTCAACATGGAGAACATTATCACCTTGGAAAATTTTCCTTGTTTCAATTCTTTCCCTCTCCCTCATCAAGGAAACTATTACTCTGATTTATGTTTTTCATAGATTAGCTCTATCTACATGAAATTTTACTGTACCCACCTTTTTTGTGACTGACTTCCTTCAGTGAGCATGATGTTTCTGAGGTTCATTCATGTTGTTGCATAGTAGTAGTACAAAGCTCTTATTTTAGAAATGAGGAAATAGAAATACAGAAAGTGAAGTACTTTGCTTGCAATCATCTAACTAGAGCAAGAAAGAAGTGGGCCTAAAATTTAAATGTTTCCCTCTTTGGTCCACTATAAATGCACTTATCCTACTGACCTCAATTCACTTAAAAGAGAAAAGTTTTGCTGTGAACATTGGGATGCATGTATCTTTTTGAATTAGTGTTTTTATTTTTCCCAGATGTATCCCCAGGAGTAGAATTGCTGGGCCATATGGTAATGCCAGTTTTAGCTCTTTGAGGAACTTCCATACTGTTTTCCATAGTGGTTGCACCAACTTACATTCCCACCAATAGTGCACAAGGATTCCGGTTTCTCCACATCCTCGCCAATATTTGTTGTTTGTAGACTTTGATGATAGCCATTCTGACAGGTGAGAGGTGGTATCTAAGCAGTCACAGGGTAGGTGCAGCTGCTGCAGGTGCTAGAGACACCACAAGGAGGCGGAGTGGGGAGGAAGAAATACTCTGGCTTCTTTCCTTCTCTGGAACCAAGAGTACCTTTGATTGGCTGAACTGACTCAGAAGCTAAAGGGCAAGGGATCCTGGGAAATGTAATTCCCTACTATATAGAGGGGAGTAGAAGAAAGAAGAGATACATCTCTAACCTTAGAATGAATGGAAACCGTAATAAATGAACTGTAAGCTGTGCTAGATGTAATTAGCTTACTCCTAGATCTGCTTCTCTTGGTAACTGAGATTCCTCACTCTTTCGATTTGACGTTGTGAGTTCTAAATGCTGAGTAACTACAGCATGTTTTAAAAATGTGCTAGAAGCACATTATAAATAACTACGTAGGTGAATACTATAAATGTCACAACTTAATAACTCCCCGACGCAATCATGAAACTTTAAAATTTAGAAGAGAGGCTTCAGTCTGAGTCTTTAGCTTCCTGCTGAAGCAAATGGAGGTCAAAGAAGTTACGGGGAACTTCAGAGAAATGTTCATAGATACTAATGAAAATAGTGATTTATGTTTTTGAATAACATAGGTGTGGAAAGAGTAATTATGGAAAACAATGGGAATCTAAAATATGATCGTGGTAGTCACTGACATTGTTTGACATGACCTGAGGTTTCCACTCCTTTCAGATCGAGATACACCACCACGAGGGATGAAGGCAAGTTTATACAAATGATCAGAAGATTTATCAGTGTTATTTGACAGATCTTTCCAGTTCTCTTCATTTCTGGTCACATGGTAGGATTGCAATGCTTGGCCCCTGTGTGCTTAGGTGGAGTCAAGCTAATTGTCCTGGCTGGTCAGTTGTAACAGTCACTTCCAGGGCAGAGCAATGAGTTGCCCATTCAGGACCAGCCACAGCCAGAATCCATCTTCCCTCTGTAGGAGTGACTGGTAAAATTCCAGATAGCAACTGCTGTATCCCTTTGGGTTCAGAGTGAGGTTATCCGGTCCAGAGTCCCTACCTGACTCACAATAGGCATGTGACCCAAGAAAGAAGTTTCAAGCCACTGAGATTTGGCAGGTACAATGATCTGCTGTGCTCCATGTAAGAACTACACAACTACAGACAAATGAGTTTGCAAATGATTACTACTTACGTTGCCTTTTGTGAAGTAATAATAAATATATTCCCACTTCAGTAATTTAACTCAGTTAGTGACCCACCCACGAGAAGATGAATAATCATGTTCCTGATAAAATGGATTCTTCCTAAATTTTTCATCAAAAGTCTAAGGTGTTTCCCCCAAAATAGACACCTTGATTTAAAAGCCTAACAGAAGGTACATTTTAATAATGGAAAATATAACTTATGTATAATTAAGTGGTGATTAATAAGAGTTGAGAAAGAAGAGATGCATAGAAAGAAATGCACCTTCATCTGAAACAGAGAGAATTCCATGTCCTGTAGGGGAGCAGAAATAATCACTCCTGTGATGGCATGAAATTGTCTACAAACCAACCAAACACTCTTTGCTTCAATCTTTGATTATTAAACACCTTCCAATTCCTAATCTGGCTTTCTAGACACTTTAATGTAAGAAAGGAGATACCCTGGATGGCCAATAGGAACGCTCATCCTAAAGGAATAAACAGAGAAACTACCCAATGGAAGTCTAAGGCAATGTTTCCCCAACAGCAGATTTCAACGTAAATGAGCAAGACATTCCAACATCAAGCAAGAAACAGTTAAATAACTGTTCTTAATATTAATCCACCGAGTCAACATGTATTTATGAAATGTCTACTATATGCCTGGGGAAAGGAAATATTAAGGTTAAAAGCAAAGCAAAGCAAAATGAGTGTCATCAGGATTTTCAGAGGAATCCATGCTCTTGTACGTTCCTGGCTGGTGTGATGACACAGGCACTGATCTGAACCCTTTGGCTGCAATCGTAACTCCCAGAATTCCTTGAGGCTTTGAAATTATTCACTGATTCCCAAACCAGAAGGTCACGGAAATTCATACCCCCAAAAGGGGAGAGGCGGGGCATTTTCATGGAGTTTTCCCTTTTGATAATAAAATACATTGTCCCTACTGTGAAATAATTCGGAGATTATGGAGAAAAAATGATTTTCATCCTACCACAGCTTTCAAAACACTACGTTGAAAAGCAAGCATGAAACAGAGACCATCTCTTCTAAGAAATGGTTTCTTTTCAGTAATGAAAATGCAGAGCTCATAAATGAGAATTTCGAAGTTGTGTAAGAGAGATGGAAAGGGCTGGAATGGTTAGGGAGGTTCCTGTAGAAATTTGGAGAAATTCAGTTAGGGATCTTTCAGTTTCAGTTCTACTACTTGCATGGTTTAAAAAAATATGTGTGTGTGTGTGTATATATTTTCATATGTAAGTGTATACACATATATTCATATATTTTTTCCATATGTATATATCCCTCATTCCGTGGTGTAGAGTTCTGCCCTCACTTCACCAACAGGTCACAATGTCAAAAATATCAGACTTTTTCTCACTCCATATTCTGCCACTTTCAACTTCTTATCTTTTCTGCAGCAACATGTAACAGAATAAAAATAAGATACAACTTCTCTTCTTTCAAAGTCTATTATTTTATGTTTCTTCAAGCGAAATAGGAAGAAGGAACACTAGAGGTGGTATTAATCTATTGGGAAAACTTCATGAACGCATTACCAGGCAATCTGTGTAATAAATTGAAAAAGAAGCAAACAAAAAAGGTAAAAAAACAAAAACAAAAACAAAAACCCACAAAAACATAATATAAACCACTCATTAATGATTAGAGACTCTCTACCAGTAGCATTTGCCATATTTTTCCACTTTGGCTCAAACACGAAGGTTGAACTAAGAGCCACACATAAATCTCTGATAAACAAGTTACCGACTTTTACCAAGACACAGTATCCATGCTCTATTTCTATCTGTATATTGTTTTCCCTTTGTAAGAGATGGTTACATAGATTTCTGGTCTGTATAAGCCAATGATACCAATACATGAGCAAAATCGGCATATTTTTGTGGCATGTCTTATATAAAATGTATCACTTGTATCTCAAAAAAAGGGACATGCCCTAACAGAAATTCCTTCTCTAGAAACTAGACACTTTAAGTATCAGAAATAGCTCATCTTGTGATACTGTGAAAGGTGCCATGTTTTATTTATTTTTTCAGACTGAGTTTCTATCTAGATCATGATATGTTCAATTCAGTGAGAAGCATTCAATTTATCACCAAATACCTCGGCTCTTAGGGAAAGAAATTTTTTTTTAAAAATAGTTATTCATTTTGAAGAATTCCTTTTCTGAAAGCTACTAGAAGGCCACATAACCTTATCTTCAAGATCTTCACAGCCCTGGAAATCCTGAGAACAAACTACCCAGGAGAGACCAACACTGATGTATCAGCTAGCTTGATTCTGATCATGACCTCCCAAGGCAGATTTCTTTGTCTATCGGCTCCCCACCCTAATACAAAGGAGTTTAATGAAAGCAAGCAAAGAAATGTCACTGGGCAATGCTGTGTGACAAGTCCTCGTGTGCATCCATCAAACTTTATAAGTTGTGGTATAGAACTCACGACCTCTCCTATACAGAATACGGTTAATTGAATGTTTGTTGAGAAAACAAATGCATATTTAAAATCAGCTGCTTAACAACCATATCTGTGCGTTCTGCTTCACTGTTCTCAACATCAAGGTTGGTCCATATTGGGAAACCTTGCCAACTGGTAAAGGAAACAGCCCACAGTCAGATTTTTTTGGGAGGTTTATCAGGAGTCCTGCTTCTACCACTGTAAGTGGGCCTTCCTTCCATAAAGAGGTAGATTTTCCACAGTGACCTCAAACAGTATCTAAAGTTGGATTTCTCTCCCTAAGACCATTTCCCCCATTGCTATTCCTTGTCTTAATGGATGACACCATTACCTACTTGGAATCAGAAACTGGGAATTCTACTGGTTTCTTTTTCTTTCTTTCTTTCTTTCTTTCTTTCTTTCTTTCTTTCTTTCTTTCTTTCTTTCTTTCTTTCTTTCTTTCTTTCTTTCTTTCTTTCTTTTCTTTTTTTCTTTCTTTCTCTTTCTTTCTTTTTTCCTTTTTTTTTTCGTTCTTTCTTTCTTTTCTTTCTTTCTTTCTTTTTTTCTTTCTTTTTAATTGAAATATGGTCAGCTTACAATGTTGTGTCAGTTTCTGGTGCACAGCATGTTTCAGTCATAGATATACCTACATATATTCCACTTCATATTCTTTTCCATTATAGGTTACTACAAGAAATTGAATATAGTTCCCTGTGCTATACAGAAGAAACTTATTGTTTATCTATTTTATGTATAGTAGTTAGTATCTGCAAATCTCGAACTCCTAATTTATCCCTTCTTGCTCCCTTCCCCACCCCTCCCCTGTAACCATAAGTTTGTTTTCTATGTCTGTGAGTCTGTTTCTGTTTTGTAAATCTTTCCTGATGACACCACATGTTCAGCTGGTCACCAGGTCCTGTGGACTGTGCCTCTCTGACATGGTTCTGAGTCCCGTTCACTATGTCCTCTCTGGTGCTTCTCTAGTCAAGGGCCTCAGCTCCAGGAGCAGGAGGGTCAGAAAAGTCAAACCTGTGCCCTTGTCTTTGGTCTTTGCCTCCTGCACCCTGTATGCTCATGAAATTGACTTTCTCATTTACTGTTTAACCTTTCAGAGACTCCCGATCCTTGTGGAATGGGGCTCAAACTCCTGGGTGTGAGCAAAAGGGCCATTCCTGATATGCTTACTCCCTGCCAAACCAGGCTTCCCTCTGTCCGTCTCCTCCCCTCCCTCCACCTCTGTCGTATTTCAATGCTTCCCTCTCCGTTCCCTCCCAGTGTGGACAAGTTCCTCCTGCCTGGCCTGGGGACTGTCTCTCCAAGTCAGAGATGCTTCTGCTTATCTACCCCCATGGGCTCATCACTTCTTGCTGTTTTTCCAGCTCCTAAAGGCAGGAATCATGACTTGATCATCTGTGTGTTATGAGTTGCCAAGCAGTGTGTCTGGCATTTGCAGGGCTTTTCGGAAACATTTGTTAAACAAACACATGAGCTAAATGGCCAAGATGCACACAACGCACAAAACTGAAAGGAGAAAGTAGGAAACAGGAAACCGGGAACAGCTTGAGCTGCCTGTAAGTCAGCCGGATGTAGATGAAGAGCCATGTTCTACAAACGGAAGTGCTTGAAGAACACCGGAACAAACCCGCGGCCTCGGAGACTGCCGTGCTAAGACGGGCTTTGCTTGTTTTCCAAAGGAGTGCGTTATGGGGTTAGAAAGTCACGTTTTGAAAGGTCTTAGACTCTCCTAATTGTGCTTTTACAAAATTAAAATCAATTTAAATTTTGTAAATGATTCCCCCTCTCCATTTGATTAGTGTAACTTATTTACCTCAGTAATTCAGGGAAAATATTTTGTACAGCATTCTGTTTAATATTAGCACATCTGTATCCAGAGATGCTTCTGTGCCTAATAAGAACATTCTGTGATCTAGATTTAATCTAATATTTGTCTGACTTCACCCACTGAATAAACAAGGCTCATTAGTATCAAACACACAGAATCTTTGTTTTTCACGACGGTAAAGCTGACCTTTGAAACGTAATCTTGTGTTCTTAAGATTAGCATTCAATAAATCACAACATGAGTTATAGCAGCTACTTCCTCCCTCTCCCCACTCCCCCCTTTCTCTCCAACACAAACACACACAAGAAACCGTTTAAGAGCTCGAAGATTTGTGGGATATTTTCGGTGCTTTTATCTCAGTTTCTAAAAGATGATATATGAGATGTTATCTCATTTTGATATTTATATCACTACATCTTTGTAACCAGGACTGGAAATAGAACTAGATATAATATACTTCACGCAACAAGACACAATTATTAACGTACAAGGCATATGACTTAAGTTTATATATCCCAAATACAACGTTTTATATACCCGTTACAAAATAGGCACTTAAACTAAATATTAACATGATAACAGTTAAACTTTTTTGGAAGTGTTTATATTTACCAAAGTGTTCAGGTTTGTAAATTTTTTACTCCAGTTACAAATGTAAAATAATATTTAATCTTACTGTGTATTTTATAGCTTAGACTTCACTTAAGGATTTTCCAGGGCACATATTTAAAAAATATTTTAGATATTTTCAAAACATATTTTTAGGATGTTTTCAAACATTGATATATTAATATTTACTAATACTGTTTTTCTGTCTCGTGAGTTTTTCCAGTTTTCAGTAGGTTGAAAGGATTCATGAAATTCATAATAAACTCATATATTAGAATGGCTAAACATTATGAAATGCATTTTTAAACCCTTTCTGAAATATTTCAGTGAAATACTAGCAAGAGTCAAGGTATTATTCAAAGGCAACAGCGATTCTTCCTTTAGTTTTCTAAATAGCTATGACAGAAGCTTAATAGTATTTTAATAATAAAACAACTACAGAAGTAAACACATTCTGGAAGCAAATCAGGTTCTGGCTGTATGTTGGAAGAGCGTCAGAAACCCACAAAGTGAGTAAGTGTGATCTCTGAAGTGAGCATTAAAATTCAGTGTACACTGCTTCCTATGATGTTGAACCTTTATCTGCAAAATGAGAAAGTTGGAGAGATTTTTGCAGCAATTTAAAATATGGAAATAGCTCTCTTCTGGCGGATTTACGACGTGTGTGGAGTAGTGAATGAGTGAACTCGCGTTTAGCCTGGGAACACTTTTTCACCAAATAACATTTCAGGCTTCACCCTGCCGGATGGTCCTATCTATTTCTCATCTCCAACCTCCCAGGAAAAGTCCCAGATCACAGTGCTGTTGGACTTGTCATCCAACCCAGTTACTAACTCTGGGCCAAGCCAAACCTAACACATGTCAGCAAGAGAGTTATTCATAATACACACTACTTTAAAATACTGAGGAAATGTCACAAGTTCCAAGAGTTTGAAACACAGTCCAATCAGTTTGGACATAACTTTGGATCCAGGCAGAGCCATCTGAGTTTGAACCTCTCATTTGTTTGATCTGGAAAATGGAGCTGAGACTTTGCAGAGGATGAAATAAGAAAAAGCCGGCAACGTGCCAGCCCAACCCAAATCGTGGTGCACAGTGGTCTCAAAAAACGCCAGCTGTGTTCTACTGATTATTTTAAATTGCGGCTTTTGTTTTTAGACTTCCTTGAAATAGAAACATGTTTTTTTCTGATACTCATATCATAATCCCCCAAGAAGGAACTTTAAAACTGAGATGTAGGTAATTTTGGAATGGGGGTACATTTCTTCTTATTTCTTACCCCATTAAGCACTATTTCAGCTGGATCATTCTTTTAGGGGTACCCTGTATGCTAGACTGGTGATTTAACAGCAGTAGTCTTTTTTTCCAAATAAATTCTGAAGTTGAACCCTGATAGATACCAATATGAGTCATATCACAGCAGTTTTTTTGAAGTGGGAGAGGGGTGGTTGGATGGGAGGGGCACAGGGGCCCCTGGACCTGCAGAATTAGCTCATAGTGTGAAGGACATTAAACTTGCCCAACGCTGTTTCAACTGGAGCCCACAGACGCATGCAAGGGTGTAGCCCGTAGGTCTATTTTAGGAAGTTTAAGGGCAAAGCATTTGATATTTGATCTAAAAAACTCATCTGGATGACTAACAGATAATTAGATATTAAGAAATATCTCTGTGCCCGTGTTTTATTTGGGCTCACAATCCAGTTGGCTTCTAGCTCTCATCTAAGTTGATAACATTCCACAGATAGTGTATCATTAAGCACTGTTGTGTTGCCTAATTTGGATAGTAATGATCCAGTGTCCATTATATTCCTGTTAAATCTTTTTTTTTTTTTTCAGTTGCAAAAATGAAACTTCTCTTTCTCAGGGATAGTTACTGATGGAAAAATATTTTTATTGACTGACTTCCATTTCGGGAATTATGTAACAAATGGAGATTTGGATGTGACATTCTAAACACGACAAAGCGTGATGAAATAATATACGCATCTAATTACTGCTCAGGGAGGGAAGAGAACAGAGGCAGACTTCATCTATGCTTTTGTGCCAGATGAATACCAAACGGCTGCAGGGCGGGCCCCAGAGTGCAGGAAGGAAGAGGAAAAGTAGTTATACGGGGTGGAGGGAGGGGAGAGGTGGGGTTGGCGGAATGGCGTCCCAAACCAAAGCGCGTGGAGACCTGTTCACGGGGGTCGCATGACTTAGCTCTGAAAAACTCTGCATCAGATCTCTAAACAACACTGACCCTTCTTTACATTTTCCTGTCTCATTTCCTCTGGGACTGCCCTCCCCTTAATCTTTTTAACGGCCCCTCTGTGAATACGCCATGCCTCCAGGGTCAATTTTAGACATTTTAACAGAGATCACCTGGAGAGAATGCTTTAACCCTGAAGGACTGATCCTTGCAGACTGATGGGGAAGGGAGGCAGCCTCCTGAAATCCCACTCCTAGATGGCTGGCTGTCGTATTTAATCAGAGGAGAATGCACTGGCCTCCCTGAATGCTTGACTCATTGATTCCTTTTATACTTCTCCCCACACTTCAGGGCTTGCCTCCCCTATTAAAATAATCTCATTTTCCTTAGCCTTTTGTTTATAGAGTATCTATTTATATTTCAAAACCTTTTTCAGTTTTATTCAATTGTGGGGCACAAACAATACTTCCCTCCAATCAATTCCATGGTTCACGAAGCCAAAAGGAATGTTTCCTCAGTTGGAAAATGTTGTCAATTGGTAGGCCGGCATTGATATAATACCAGCTTTTTAAGAAAAAAGAAACAGTATATATTAAATGTACGCAATCAATTTTGAGATGCATTCCAATTTCATCCTAATTTCAGGAACACTAACTGCGAAGAAAACTTGCATCTTAGAAGAAATATGGTAAGTGACTAAGACCAGGCTTATACACTGATGCTCTTAGGTCATATGCAAGGGAAAGTGTGGCCAGGTGCAGAGGTCTTCCAAAGGATCCATGCTGAACCCTAATGTTCTTGCCAACCTCCTGACTGGTCTTTCTGCATTTGACCACCTACCAGCTATTCTCGGTATAGCAGAGAGATCCTTTTAAGAGTCATTCTACTCTGATGACTTATTTCCACTGCTTATGAAGCCACAATCAAGGGAAAGTCAGTGGTGCTGGGTCCAGCTTGCACCAGTTCAAAAGAGGTGGCTATTAAATTTGTAGGAATTTTGCAAGCCAGTTAGACAGGGCCATTGTTAAAAAATAAATTATTATAAACCTATGATTAAATAAATTATTTGTAAAACAATGGTACCACATCCTCAGAATTTATCACTTCCTAATTATTTTTACTACATTTTATTATTATTTATGCCCTTGCAATGATTGACGTCTGCATGGTAGAAATGCTGGAGAATGGTGCACCTCTGCACTTCTCTCCCCAGTTCTACCCTCAGCAATTCAGTCACACGTGAACTCAGCCCCAGCGAGAATATTTCCATCACAGTAATTGGCAAATTCTATGAATCAAACCCAAATCCCCCTTAGACACGGAACATTACCAATCCCCTACTGAGGTAAAACCGAAGTCCTTCTGCAGGCCTAGAAAGCCCTCTGAGATCTGGCTCCTGGCGACCTCTCAGACCTCATCCACCACTTTCCCCTCCATCCTTCTCTAGTTGTACAAGGTCCGACTCATTGCACAACTCTAGGGGGGCACCAGTCACACTGTTTTCTGTGGAAATGGTCCTCCTCCACCCCAATGCCACCATTCTTCCAAGTTGTATAATTCAGAGAAACTGCTCCTTGCTTTCTCTGGAAGAAGCCACAGACAGTCCTGCCACAGGGCCTTTGCACATGCTGCCTATAATGCACTTTCCCCTAGATAGCCCCATACCTTTTCTCATTCCTGCTTTTCAGGTGTCTGCTTAAAAGTCATCTTGTCAGCAAACACTTCCCTGATGATCCTATTTGTAAGGATAAACATCCCCTCCCCATCCTTCAGGACTCTTGCTCCCATTTCTGTATTATTTTTCTTCATAGCACTTATCACTAACTGATACACTAAATCTTTTACTTATTACGCCATTGCTGTCTGGTTTTCCCCATCACAATATAAACTCCAATGGAGTGCAGGCTTTGTTTCATTCACTGAATCCCCAGGACCTGAACAGTGCCTGGCATATAGCAGGTGCTCAATAATATCATTAAATAAATGAGTGAATGCATGACAATTGTAACAAGAACTCTGATTTTACATATTTATAATTTTCATTTACACACAAATGCAGATATACATATGTATATATATTCATACATATATAATATAATTTAAATTTATATACAAACAAGCACACATGTATATATATGTATACACACACACACACATAGGCTAGGGGTCTGAATATCTAGATCTGAGTTTCAGCTGTGAGGCTGATGAATATGTATTATTGGGTCCTTAGTTGAGAAGCCTGATTATGACCAGTGACACTCTCCGCTGCAGTGAAGCCGTGCTTCTTTGGCATATAACTGGTGTCTCTTCCTACTAGGACAACATGTGGGGACCTGAATCTGATGAATTCCCTACCTTACAGACAAGGAATTGATTTTGCTCATCATTGGAAGGAGATCAAGGCAGAGGCTTGACCTAATTCAAGAAAGGTGGCTTTCATTATCTATAGATACAGATAGAGAAAGAAGAATAAATTCTGAAAGGAAGTGGAAACTTTAGTTAAAGGGAAAAATGTGCATTTTCTTGAATGGAGACAGAAGAGATGAAAAACAAGAAACAACACAAAACAAAACAGAAAACAAAGAATGACTAGAAAACAAGGAGAAACGTCTTATGTGCAAGGGGAATGATCTGGGAAAGATCACGGATGATGCTGTGTTGGTGTCTTAGACTCTCCTGACCATCCCCCTAATTTTCCTGCATATTTCCTCTCCATTCAATAGGTTTAATGTTCTAATTATAGGCAGTTTTGCATTAAAACTCTATTGGTAGGTTTTAGAAATCATTTTGGACACAGTAAGGGCAGACATGTATCTGAATCAGTTTACTCTTTATTTCAAAAAAGTCACAAAAGTTTTCAACTTTCTTAAGTTACAAAAGACACCCTCTTTTAGTTAATTTTCCAAGTTTTCTTCCATCCCTAGTCCAGGAACCTTCACATCAGCATTCAGGAATCATTTTCACCCATGAAAAATGAGCTATATTTTTGTTATTTCTTTGCCCAAAGAGAAACAGTAATAAAATGAAAAGTTGACCCAAAAAGGGCATCGTGTCGGCAGAGCTGAGTCAGCCACTTAGCCCACGGTGCCTGCTGGGGTTTGAGTGTCCCTTCTTCCCCTCTTTACTGTCTCCCTTGCTCTCTTCTTGTGAGCAGAGCCTAACGCCGACCCTGGCCCACAGTAAGTACTCAGTAAATATTTTTGGAGTGAATGAGTGAATAGCTAAAATAAATAGAATGACTTGCTTGGCCTCAGCCATCTTTGCTTTCTTTCCTTATGATTCTTTCTGAGCACATGACATTTGGGTCATTGCCCTCTAAGCCCTAAACTGTACATGGTAATGAAGACAAAGGAGAGAAGCCAAGTTACAGGTGGTATTTTCTCCAAGAATAACACAAGTGAGCTAAGGCACCCACCCTTGATATCATTCACCGACTCCAACAATTACCTGGGATTTCCATTTGTTAATGACAAAACCACAATGCAGGATACAGTGCCTTTGGAATTAACAATTAAGCCCTACATTTCTGTGACTCAGCCACACTACTTGGCGGTGCTAACAGCGGAGCAGGTGAGGCGGAGTGTACAAGTCGTTAACCTGCACGTTACAAATCACCTGGGGGAAGACAGCAGCCTCACTAGGCAGTATGCTTGTGCGATACCAAGTAAGGAACAGTGACTGCTATGGAACTGATAGAATATTAACACAGCTGTTCTTCCTGCCCTGCCAGGGTAACTCAAATACTCTGAAGCAAAAGTAATCTCATGGGCCTCAGAGGCGGGGCCTCAGTCCTCCATTTGAAACAAAAATTGTTAATGTTTCA
The DNA here is from genome assembly GCF_009834535.1 of Camelus ferus. Classification (NCBI taxonomy): domain Eukaryota; kingdom Metazoa; phylum Chordata; class Mammalia; order Artiodactyla; family Camelidae; genus Camelus; species Camelus ferus. The sequence continues at coordinate 38,070,230 of NC_045709.1, forward strand.
TTTTCATTAAAATAATAACAATTATAATAAAAATCAACTCATGATGCCAGTGCCTTGAAGGGGGACAAAAACGTTGATGTTAACACGCCTGCAGAATCTGGAAAGCACCGTGTTAGAGCAACTGCTGTTTGAACGCCATCACTCCCTCGAATTGCTGGCATCTCCACTCACACATCCTTGAAGGTGGCATCTAGGCAATGGTAGTGACAGAATCATCGACAGTGAAAGTGGAAATGGAAAAGACCAAGAGTTCCTTCTCTATGGTGGGATGCAAACGAAAGAGCTAGTGCGAATACCATTGGACTGAAGGTATCCTTGTTTAAGTGCTTGGAATGGAAAGGTGTCTTCTGGGAAATGATCGGGTATTCTTAGGAGGCAAGGCGATGTGATAGGAAAGAAACCACTGGCTTTGCCGGCTGCCGCACCTGGGTCATACTTCACAGTAAAGCCCGCCACCTCCTTCTACATGTGGGTTCTGAGCGGAACTGCACTTCGGGCCTCAGACTGAAATGTTAAGACGCGAAGTCCCCCATTCCCCTGGCCCCCTGCACAGTTATAACTTGTTTAATTTTCTCTGGTTCTGAGGCTTCCTAAGTTCGAAGCCTGTATCTGTCTCACCCATCATTATCCCCAATACCCCGCACAGCTCCTGGCACGTTGCAGGCATTTCATCAATATGTGTTGATTTAATGAGCAGAGTTGTTGGGCAGATTAAATGAGTTAGTACATGTAAAGTACCCAGCACTCAATAACTATTAACTATTCCATTAACTGTTTTTCTTCTCTCCCCAATAAGTTGTTAAACTGTGCGATTCGTAACCAAAATATTAAAACATTCAGTTATACTGCTGATACTCATTATTAATAATTACCCTGCATTTTTATATTAATCTTAGGAAATTAGAAGTTTCTGAACTTTGAATTCCTACCATATTTCTATTAAATCAGAAAGGGGAATCTGGATACATAAAATTAAATAATTTAGCGAGTGAAAAGAATGACCTTAGGATTTCAGTAAACTCTTTTAGTGAATTGGCAATATATTTTTATTTACTAAAATATGATTTTTACTCAGGACTACAAATATTGCATAAAGTGGAGATATTTAATTTTTGCAGTTCAAGAGAGCGGACACAGTATAAACATTCTTTATCAAGCATCCACATAGAAGCATTGTGCTGGGAACTTAGGAATTCCAGCCACGGGGCCGATCATTTCTCCTCTAGGAGACACAGGCTTCTGTGAGCCATCCATGTACATATAAATGTTGCCCCAACTTCTCTTGTACCTGAATTACAGATTGCCAGTTTCTCTCTGTGCCCAGCTGGTTCAGGAACTGAGGAAGAGTCAATGAGTCTATTCTCTGTCACTATAGAAGATGAAAGATTGGTTCGGACACAGAGAAATTATGTTAAATAAATGAAGGAAAAGGCAGATCTCTTGTTTGAAGAGATTTATTTTCCCTTTGCTTCAAAAAACTCAGCTGGGACCAGCCTCTCCCTCATAATAGTTGAACCCACATAATTCTCAAGTTTGACCCCCTTTTCTCTGACATAAACCTCATTACCTATGCATTTCAAATCTTAAAAAAAAAAAAAAAAAAAAAAAAAAAACCTTCAGGTGCAAAAAGGAGATGGCTAAATAGCCCCCTGGAGGCCATTTGCAGCCACATGACTCTATTAAAATGTACGGTCCTATCTGCCTAAGTACTTGGAGAGGATGAAGTGCATCCTTCAAAGTGATGATTTCATTCTATAAACCTATGGCCTGGTTTCCTTAGAGAGCACTTGTCTGCTTTCTATTTTCTCAGCTGAAATCAGATAAAAATATTCCCAGTACTGCCTTGAGTTTGAACTAGGTGGCTCTTACCACACATTTAACCGTTTACTTACAGGAGACGGCATTGTTTAGTGGTTGCGACGCACATTGATTCTCGTGGCACTTGGCCATTTTCCTAGCTGTGTGACTCTGGGTTAATAACCCAACTTTTATAAGTCTTATTTTCTAAGTCTGTAAAATGGGAAAACAGTAGTACTAACACTTTATTGTTACAAGGATTAGTTGAGATTATTTATGGAGAGCATCCAACTTGGCACCCCCAAACAACCCAATAAATATTATTATTATTATCTTTTCAGTTACTTCCCTTCTTGGTCTTATCTGTCTCAGCGGGGTTGTGTACAATTAGAACACAGAAGGGCTATGCAAAGTTCAGTGGTGATGTAGCTGCTCTGTCTTGCACGCCATATCTTAACCCTGGGTATGTGTACCTGAGGAAGAAATTTCCCCACTTCCACCCCTGATCCTAACCTACCACTATATAAACTTCTGCATCCTTTTAGACAGAACCAACCTTCTTAGCCTAATAGCTAATGTCTAATGATTTGGATTCAGCCTGCCTTTCTCCCTGTCTAATGCTACACCTGCAATCCAACAAAAGGAGCCTGCTTCCTGTCTCTCTCTCTCTACCACTGTATCCTTGCTGATGGTGACAGCTTTTCCTGCAAGCCTGTCCAAATCTGATCCGTTCTTCAGTGCTTAGGCCATATGCCTCTTCTGCAATGAAAGCTTCCCAGATCTCTGAGGATATCTTTTACTCCTTGGAATTTCCATAGACATGAACTTTGCCATTTTTGGAGGAAAGATTGCAGCCCTAATTTAACTGCAGCATCAAAATTTAGCTGTGTGTCTTCTGGCGGGTCACTATACGTCTCTTAATTTCATTGGTAGGGGGGACAATAATGCCACCTTGAATGGTTTTTGTAAAGCTAAGGTTAAAAACCTCAGTTCTGTGCCTGGATCATCATCAGTGTTCTATAAAGGCCACCTACCACACTCTACATGGCTCACAGACATGAAATCACTTGCCAATTGACTGGATCTGAACATTTCCCATAGATCCCATGGTTCCACCATTTACCTCTTTTACAATATTCGCTAAAGCTTCAGTTCAAGTTGTAGTAAATGAGGCTATTGATATTGGAAAGCTTATTTATTATCCTTGAAACTATGGAAACTCTGTGACAACAATGCATATTGTTTGAGGCGCTGCATATTTAAGGACATCCATCAGACACATTAGAGGGCGTGGTGGGGCGAAGGGAGAACAGGGTAAAAAGGAGGAAATAAAACAAGTCTTGCCGGAATGGATAATAATGTGCTAGGACCTAAGGGCATGATTAACTCAACTTTTTTTTTTTTTTTTTTGCTCTCGAGGGTCCATTTAAAAATAAAAACTTGCGACTCAGCAGCTCACAAATGTGAACTGTAGAGTTCCCACTTGTGCATTTTGCACTTAGAGCCCGAACAATGGGTAATGTTTTATGGCTGAAAAGTCTGTCACATGGAATTTATAAAGATCTTAGGGTAAAATGAGAAAAGTGACCTGCCTCTCCAGAATGGCACTCTTTGAACTTCCCTTGAGCTTACCATATGTATTCCATAGGTCTGAGCAAATGCCCTTAATGAAGTTATGTGAAAAGAGTACCATTCTCTTCAAAAACACTTTGTGGTAGGCTCAAAGAGTTGCCAAAGAGAATTAGGCATCTAATCAAATCCTGTGTGAGTGTGGGTAACCAATTAACACGCTCAACTCGGATCACCACGGCCAGGATGAGCCAGCTGAGCGTTAAAGTCAATTTTTGCCTGTGCTATCATCAGTGAGAATGAGGGAGCAGTAGCCTCCCTGAAATAAAAAGAGAAGTCCATTCTCTTGGTGATCTGTATCGACAGACAAAGAAGAAAAATGGCACTTTTAATAAGAAGACTGTCAGCTCTGAAAGGTATCATCCATGACGCTACAGAGCCACATAAAAGATGTGCCAGTCATACTTAAAATGGCACTGATGCTTAGCAGAAAAATAACACCATAAAAATATACAGCGAAGAAAAGAATGGAAAGCTTGGGGGAAAGTTCTAAAAGAAAAGAATCTGCAATTTTCCAGGCTGTCACTGCCCTTTAGGTATTAAGACGATGCTGTGGAAAGAGGCCTTGGCAACCAAAGTGCATAACGTGAGCTTTAAGGAGTTCAAAGGGAGTGAATCTGGCGGTTGCTGTTTGACCACCTGCATCTGGTCCAAGAGCGTATGTCTGGATTCCCAGGAGCGGCTCCACCAGCACATCCTACAGGGGGCTGCCGTTGAGTTAGGTCTCCCTGGCACATTGCGAGGAACATCCTGGATTGTTAAGAGTTTACAGAAATGTCATTTAACAAATGAAACAACAATATATTTTTGTGTATTTGGATCTCAAATACTTTTTGAATAAAAACTGACTATGTTGCTTTGGAGTTATCATCAAAGTTCTTTTAATCGCCTTCCTTTAAAAACTAGAACTGCCAAAGTTCAATCATAATCAATGTTTTAGTTTTTTCTGAAATTTACAGTAAACTTCTAGCGAATATGATAATTCTATTTTAACAAGAAGGTTTTCAAGATGCATTAATGAAAAACTATTATTTTTTTTACAATGTTTATTTTTCTTGGGAAAAGTAGAGAAAAACAGTGGTTCAGGTATATCAATAAGCTTTAAATAAGGCTACGGCCTTATTCATCATGTCCTGTATGAGGCTGACACTGCAGGGTGACGTGAGTATGAAGACACTAGGTCTATGACATCAAAGAGGTGAAAATCCCTCAGAAATAAGTGTGAATGGTACCCTCATTCTTCCAAGGGAATTCACACTAAAAATACTTACTGAATGCTTACTATAACCTGAACCTTGCGTCAGCTTCTAGAAATACAAAGGTGAACTGGGCCTCAGGAGCTTATAATCTAGAGACTGACATGTAAATACATCAACACAACTAACTGTCAGAGGAACTATAATAGCTCTACATTAAACATACTAGGCTTTACTAAATGTTACAGAGTACACAATATGTAAGAAGGAAGACAGGAAAGAGCAGACAGTTTCACATGGGATATCAGAGAAGGCTTCACAGGAGGAATGATGCATTAGGTGAGTTTTGCAAGATAAAATTTCCAAGACTAAATAGAGTTTAGGACAATATACTTAAAGTTATAGTTGAGAAACAGAGGAACACATATGAAGTTAAAAGAAACGGGCTGGCTAAAGATATTTGCAAAACATAAGCAAACAAGAGATTAGCATCATATTATATAAAGAACACCTAAAAGACCAATAAGAAAAATGGAATATAAGAGGGAAAAAGGGACAAAGAATACAAATGGGACATTCAGAGAATAGGGACTCTGAATTACACATGTTAAAAGATGCTCATTTTCATTAGTAATCAGGGAAATGTCAGCTAAAGAGAGAGACTGTGAGCAAAATATTAAAGAAAATTCTGATAATAAGCATTGGGGATGGAAAACTCTTATAAAGAGCTGATGAAAGTTTAATTTTGTACAAGCACTTCAGAGAGCAAGTTGGAATAGTCAAAAACAAAAAAGACAAAAGGAAAATGCCCACATCCCAAGTCCTGGTAATGCTATGATGAAACACAAACAAAGCAAATAAAAACCCTTGTACCTTTTCACAAAGAAGAATGTATGTAGAATGATATATATTCTTACTCTCTGTTGAGTATGTCTATTTGGTTTTTCTGCTGGTATTTTCAATTCTACACGTCTAAATCTTTCCTACTATCAACTAGTTAAAAAGATTTATCTTTTAGCTGATTGTAGTAATCATTTAAGTATCACTCAAATTAAAGACTCTATGTTATCTTTGACTCCAGCCCCCTCCATATCCTACAGTTAATAATTTACCAAATGTAGTCACATACAGACCCAAAATACCCTGGTCTTTCTCTCACTCCTCTCCCACTTCATCTTGGTAGATCAACATAGAAAGACCTCATTAGTTTGCGCCAGGCTAATTGCAACACATTTCTCTGTGCACTATTTCCCCTCAAGATTTTTGCTGCCCCTCTTTCTCCACCTCACTCCCTCCCCCTACTCCACTCACTCTAATAGCCAGATTCATCCTTCTAAATCAAGACACTAGTTCCCTGCTCAGGAATCTTCTGTGGTTCTCCACCCAGTATTCCAGAACGTTCACATTCCACGTCTGGAAGTCGTGGATTTCTATCACCTGGTCCTGTTTTTCCTGACCTCATTTTCCACTACTCCATGACAGTACTCACATATTCCAAGATGACTCAGATACTGGCCACCACAAATGTTTGAATAATTTTCTGCACCCCTATCCTCCTGGACACTGGGTCATAGACCAGGACAAGCCAACAAGGCCTCTGTAAATGCTCTTCTGAAGGTGAAACTGACCTTCCACTCCAGTTTTCTTTTAGACCAGGGTGAAGGGGCATTTGTTTTCATCAGTGACATACAAGATAATTAACTGTTGAAAGCTTTGCAAATCACTATGTTACAACTGATTTAGAGGGACCCTAACATACCCATCAAACACATGACTGTTGTAACGATGACACCAGGGTCTGCTGATGGAGCCACCATGACTGAAACATTTTATTTTTAATGAGGTAAAGCTTCTCTGTGCAACAGTCAATAGCCACTGTTAAGGAGATCTGGGCAGCCTCATAACTATTACAAATTAAATTATTTTAGCAAAAGTAAATACAAGCTGTAGAAATATGCCAAGCCTTGGCTTCAAAACACCTCTATTTGAGTCACAACCAATATTTGTCCCTAATACACAAGAGTTATGATTTGGAGTTACTGACCACATTTGAAAGGACTCCCATAATGAACTGCAGAATCTATTTCTAGAGATAGTAGCCTTTTTGTTTACTGAATTAGACAAATACACTTAAAAAGATATTTTACTTTTAATTAACGTCTAGGTGGTGTGGTGTCAGAATGCCAGACTTTAGGCCAAGGATTTATTGAACAACCATTGTTACTAGAGACTAGAAATCAATTTCAAAATTTAAAGCTAGTTTCAGGAAGTTTAGCACGTAGTAAGGACTACAAGATAAATTTGTTTCTGGTTAGCCTCAATGAAAATAATGACAGTTGTTCAGTTTCTCCAGAATCCAATGATGTTAAAGTTGGGCTGGAGGAAGTGAGGTTTGGGGATTATTACAAGGATTCTGTCACTAATGTAAAACCAGTGCCATCATAGCTTCCATCCGCTGGCTGCCCATACATGGCAGCCACCGTGCTGAGCACTTTATAGGCATAATCTCTGATCATTGCCAAGATTCTGCAAGATCATGGAAGGAGAAAAACAGAGCTTCACATAGTTAAGCGTGTTCCCTGGGCAATATTAAAGTCTTTACATTTGCCATTTAGAGAAGAACATTGTAATTTAAACATAGGGAAAGGGCACTAAAGGTGATGTTGTCTGGAAAAAAAGAACAACAAAACTCCAGTTGAAGAATAGTAGGTAATGTTAGTCAGGCAGAGTATTACCCACTAGCGAGCCTTCCTGATGTATAGGTGAAGATAGGTATAGAATTTTAAAATTATTAAAACCTAATGTATTTTATGGTTTAACAAAAATTATCTTCAACACATCATTGTTCCCATTTTGCAGATTGAAAAAAAAAGTTAAAGTTTGGTGAAATGCCTTGCCTGATGCCACGTATCTTCCGAGGGTCAAGGCAAATACAGATCCTGGGCTAGATCTGCACGTGAGCCTGGAAGGGATGGATTGTAGACATAATGCATGATTGTGGTATCAGAAGAACAAATTAAGAAATGATTCACGGACTATTTCTCTGGCAGCTCCCTGAAGACAGGGACAGTTTTCAGCTATATCTAAAAATGATGGAGACCGTGGAGATGTGGGTGTTGGATAGAATGCCTTTCTCGACAGTGACATTCTTGCCTGTTCTACAGCAGCAGCGGGTTGCCCACAGTGAAACAATTCTGTGCTCCTCATCACCATGAATGGTTCCCTTGATCAAAACCTCTGATCTTCCCTCATGCTTTCTGGACCAGCTCTTTGCCCGCTCCAAGATTTCCAGTTCCTCAATTCCCCCCTTCCCTTACTTACCAGCTCCCCTTCTCCCAGGCAAGATCTTCCTGACCCACTAACCCAGCCCTAAATCACACTTTCACCTTTGTCCTTCTTAGCTCCCTTCATCCATTTCCTAGACCTTGTTCCACAGATGCACTGCCAACCCCCCAACCCAAAAGAAAGTGAAACATACGTTTTTTTGCTTTTCTCTGCCCTACAAAGCATTTCTAAAGGAGCTACTCTAAATGTGATGACTGAATCCACAACTGATGGCTCCCAATGTCAGCTGAGTTTTCTACATTGTTCCACATGGTTTTCATTCATCCAGAGCCTCTTCCTGATCCATCTGCCATGAAGATGGCTATCCATTTGTTTCCAGTCCCCAAGTCTCCTTCTTTTAATCTCAGCCACTTACTACTTTTCGACGTCACTTAGCATCTCCTTTTTGCATCTTAAAATTCCATCATTTACCCACCCCCTGCTTCTTCATCTTCACCTTCAAAATGATCCTGGCCGTAACTCCTTTTTTGTGCTCTTAACCTTAATTTTCCTTATTGCTATAAGACCACCATCCTTCTCTTTCTCACAGTTTTAGTCTCTCTCCCTCTTAATTGGTTCCTCTTCTTAGTGTGTAAATAGGTTTGCTTTCCCTTGATTCTTAGAAACACAACAAACTTTGTTTCCCAACCATCTTCCTTTATGTCTCAGAAATCATCATGTTTTGTGAACCCTGTGTCTCACTGCTAACTTCTACCAACCCTATCTTCTCACAACTTAGAGAAACTGTTCTCTTGAAACTCACCATTAGCTTCCTAATTACCAAATAAATTGACCTTTTCTCAGATTCTTGGGGCATCCAACACGGTTGAACATGTCCTTATAAATCATGGTTTCTCAGCCTCAGCACTAATGACATTTTTGAGCTGGAGAAACAGTTGTTGTGGGGACCATTCTGTGCCTTGTTGGATGTTGGCAGCATCCCTGGTCTCCACCAGCAGGACGACAGCAGCACTGCCCCTAGTAATCAACAATGTCTCCAGGTAGTACCAGATGTCCCCGGGGTTAACAGTGCTGCAGGTAGAAGCGCTGTTCTGAATGATCTCCTCTGTTGCCTTCCACCCACTGTGCTAACCTGGTTGCTTTCTATTTCACTGATGTACCGCCAAAGCCTAACGGTCTTCTTTTCTTCCAACCACCCCCTGAACCTCAGTGGCTCCAAATTTCTTCCACCTAATTCTTCACTAGCTGCTCTCTTTCACCTTCCTTCATCTCCTCCATGCAAAGGTCTTGAATTTGTACCTTTGGGAGAGTCCTCGATGCCTACCTAGGCCACTTACTAAAGAATTACAACCTAACGTGATCTAAACTGTCTAGAAAAGAGAAAAGATTAGAGGAACACCCAACACAAAATTTTTGTTTCTTGTTGCCAGTTCACACAGCAAGCATTCTTTGAAGACATAGTATAATTGTATAATTATTATATAATAGTAGTGTGTATAGCATAGTATTATAATTATTATGTAAAATTTTATATATTTCAAAAGTGTTGTTTTTTTTAAAGTATATTTAAAATTCCCTCTGCAAAAACACCATTTGATGATTGCTCATTTCCTTAAATCTCATGTTTTGAATCAATGTTTCTGTTTTAATAAAGAAAGAAAACCAATCCACAGCTCTATACATGGTAAAGTTAAGCGACAATATTTGAGTATTTCCACAAACTTTTTAATTTTACAGAGTATGGGCACCTGACTCATGATAATAAATGCTTGCTGTTCTGTTTTGTTCCCAAGTGTGATAACATTGGCTACTAAGAAGCATCTAGTCCACAAACATCTAGTTTAGAAATGGCTTACAGAGAAGCACCCAAGCCCCACCTTGTATTATTGCTTTTTCACTCACAGACACATTAATCATCAATCTAAAATTGAGAAAACTACCTTTCCTGCATTATCCAAAGTGCAGTTGCTATTGGTGAACAAAATAATCTATTCATATGAGACCTTTCATATAAAGAGGATATTTAAAGCCTGTGTGAGTTGGTTCCACTTTTATTACTTGTTTAATATATCAGAGTTCAATACACGCCAAAAGGACATGCCAAATTGCTCTGTCACTAAGATGAAATCACACACAACACAGACATTCTACTCTACACCGTTTAAGATGGGACTTAAGATGAGCAGAATCCATGGACATCAGATCAACTGGAGATTTTCAGAGAAGCTTCAGTTTTTAAAATTGAATAATTAATTGTAATATTATATGAGTTTCAGGGGTGTGACATAGTAATTTGATATTTTTTATAGCTTATACTCCATACAAAGTTATTATAAAATACTGATTATACTCCCTCTGCTGTACACTACAACTTTGTCATTTATTTTATACCTAGTAATTTGCACCTCTTCATCCCCTTCACCTATTTGGCCCCTCCTCCTGCCCCTCGGCCCTCTGGTAGCCACCACTTTGCTCTCCGTATCTGTGAAACAGTAACGGCACTGGCACAAAAGCAGACCTGTACATGAGTGGGACCAGATAGAGAGCCCAGAAATCAACCCAGGGACATACGGATCAGTGTGACTAAAAGGCTTCTGTTCATCACATGGGACATTTCAGGGCCTTTAATGGTGCACACCCCTTTCTGTGGCTCCAGAAGTCGAGCTGGGCCTCACCTGAGCCTCTCAGGCTCCCTTCCCCTCACCAGGCATGGGACAAGACCTGCTGCCCTGAACTGAGAACAGAGTAATGCACAGTGAGAAATGGAAGGTGGTAAATAGTCCCCAAGGGAAGCTACAGAGCTGTGTGGTTGTAGAGAAAGGAAAACAAGAGAAAAGGGAAAGAAGGATGGAGACAAGAGAGACCCAGGGCACTAGATCCCAGTCTTGACTTCACTGTCAACCAGCTGGCCTCACACAGTGTCTGCTGCTCAGCAGATGTTCAACAGATGGACGGCCACTTGCAAATCTTTCACCCTACTGCCTGCAGTGTCACTCTGTTCCTCTCTCACAGGATCATGGTGAGAACCAACATAAATGCTCTGTATAGAAGTCCTTTGAGGACTATAAACTGCTGACTTATTTTTAAGAAATTATTACCATTAGCATTATTGCCACATACAGAAAGATGATTACTAACCATTAATAAGAAAAAGAAATAGACACATATTACTGTATATAAAATAGATAAACAACAAGGACCTATTGTATAGCACAGGGAACTATATTCAATTTCTCATAATAACATATAGTGGAAAATAATCTAAAAAGAAAAAAATACATATATGTATGTATATGTATAGCTGAATCACTCTGCTGTACACCTGAAACTAGCATTCTGAGTCAATTACACTTCAATGAAACATTTTAAAAAAGAAAAAGAAAAAGAATTCACACAGGCCATGTTCTATCACTTACCAACTCAGGGAAAGATGGAATCATAGATTGTAGCCAGTCCTTGTATGAGACCAGCTGGGTCAAACCAAGTGACTCATAAGTTCAGGTCTCTAGAAAGTACTAGACTAGAAATGACCATCCAACCACTGAACTCCCGATGTGGCACCACAGGAAGCTCCGAGGTTGTTCTAGGAAAAGGATGTGCTGGCTGAGGCTATTGAAAAGCCAGCCTCCTAGCTAATAATACTGTATTGCATATTTGAAAGTTGCTAAGAGGGTAGTCTTCGCCACAAGAAGAAAAAAATATAACTGTGGATGGTGACAGATGTTAACTAGACTTATTAGGGTGATCATTTTGCAATCTATATATATAATTATTAAATCATTACATTGTACACTTGAAACTAATAAAATGTGATATGTGATTATACCTCAATAGAAAAAATTAGAAAAAAATTTTAAACGCCAGTGTCTGTTGCAGTGACCCAAATATTGTCATGCAGAGCCCAGTGTCCTATCTCTCCAGTCCTTTGTGTTACATTCCTAAACATTACATCTGTCTTGGCTCATTTAGATAAAGAGAAATGTCATCTTTGCCCCTTCAGAGTAAAGTAAATTGAAATTTGAGGGGGTTGTAAGTATTAAAAAGTCATACAGCCTCTTTGATTTTCCCTTCCTTGCTGTATTCCCTTCAAATAAACAATAAGAATAAAAACCTTATTTGCTTAGGTTTATTGGTTAATGTTTAATTATCTGTCTGATTTGGGAAACTTTATTTATTTGAGTCTGATTTTCTCCATTTGTAAATATGGGATATTATATCAATTGATATCTGCAGTTACTATTAACTCTAAATCACACTGAGAATCTATGAAATCAGTGAGAAGATCTCAATACCAACATTTCAAATTCTTGCCATTTTAACTCAGACTTCTATTTAAAAAAACTTTTCTTTTTGCCAACATTAAACATAATACACAGGGCACTTAATTAAATATGTACTAAGCCATCAGATAATATAATTTACACCAACCAACAGAAAAATGGTTTATTAAAATGCTTTCACAAGTGCCCTATCCCAACGTTCTCTATTATGAGCTTCTACCTTCCATCAATTTTCTAATTAAAAAAAAGACAAAATGCCAAACTTTTAATAATGAATTAAAAAGAGTGTCAAAGAATTTATAGAGGTAAGCACATGCTTATTACCTTTTAATAAAAAAACCAATTTCAAATTGACAGAGTAGTGGTAAAGCAGTGGAAGAAAAGAAACTGGAAATTATTTCTACATGGATTAAAAAGTCACACCAGGGTTTAGCTTGTTGTCCATTAGTTCATTTGCAAATAAAGTCACCCATATGCAGCTTTCAGTATCTCCCCAAATGAGCCTTAAAGTACAAAAATACCCATGAATGTGCACAGATAATATTTTTTCAGTAAATATCAAGACAGGAACATTTATATCTTATAGACAAAACTGTATCTCTTTTTCTGAAGCAAACATAACAATGCTATTTAAAGCTACTTATCATTTTTAATCCCCAAACTTATTTTGGAAACAAGAATACCAAATGATTCTTGTTTAGTAATCACAGGAAAATATGTCCATAGGACATTTAGAATGAATTATTACAATGAGGCTGTTGTAAAAACAGTATATTTTATGGGTCAGAATGACATAGAATATTTATCTTCGTCTTAAGAGAGTCTCTGTGAATTAGTTATGGTGTTAGCTCTCTAGAGCAATCAATTCTCTCCTCACTTGTGGAATAAATATATTTTACTGCAGTCATCCTGCATTCTTGTAGACTGCTAAGGACTTCAGACCGCTTTCAGGTTCATGGGTATTTCAATTTATTTTTATGGGTATAGCCCCACATGATATGCATACCGACTGTATTAAGCAGAAATTTGTAGATTTATTCCCAAATGAGTATAGAATGTCAAGAAATAAACACATATCTATATTAGTCTTATTGTCCTGTCAAATATTTTGCTTTCTAATTCAGTCAAAGAATATGCATCAAGACACTTCGGCAAGACGAAAAACCTGCCTCTGAGGTAATCAGACTAAAGCATACTAAAGTTGAAGTTCCCACCTTTTTCTGACTCGGAAGACCGTTTACAAACTCCTCAGGCTCACCTGCACACAGTAAAGACAGAAATAATCCAAAAAATTAAAAGAGACCAATGTGAAGTTCAACTGTGATGTAAATGAAGCTACTGAATGGAGAATCATAAGATAGTCCTTATGGTCTGTGTCACCTGCCTGCTCTTGTCTGCGTTCTATCTTACAGGTGCGCTGCTTGATTGCAAAAGAAATGCGTAATATTGATATGAGATAAAAATTGATTGATATTGAAGAAACTCTGTATGTAACAACTGACATCTTTGTCTTTGTCCGCATATGTCCTTTTACAACTCTCTAGGTTGTTAGACTAAAGAAAGTAACAAACACACTCTGGATGGGGCTACTTGATTGAATACTAATTAATGATGATTTCTGAAACATCCAGATGGTTGACTTCTTTTATGTGAAACATCTGGCCCTTTTTCACGTTATATTAAACTGTTTGGTGTTATATAGCTAGAGCTGTGCAACAAGAATCCTATGAAAGGGATTAAAAGCAGAATTAAATGACATTGAAGAGTTTCCACATTAAAGTTATTAATGGACATCATGTCTGATTTTCATTATCTGCATGTACATTTCTTCTCAGAGCCTGAGAACTTGTATCAATGCTTTTTGTTGTTGCTATATTAGCAGTGTTTTTTTTTTTTTAAATGAGGATGATTTCCTAATGTGGTTTCGTATTTACAGAGTGGTGACTCAATTTTCTTTTAATATTTTTAAAGGCTACAAATAGAAAGCTTGTAGCAGTCAATAGGGTTGGGAGCCCTGGTTGTCTCAAATTAAAATGCCTGTGGAGGAAGAGAACAAGGAATTCTGGTGCAAAGGTGACGGCTATTGAGGTCCAGGACAACTGACAATGTGTGAATGACATGATTTATAACCAAATCCTTGGCAATTTTTTCCCTCAGCTATGTTGCTTCATTTAAAAAATTATGATAAAAGCTCATATCATAAAATTTACCATTTTAACTATTTTTAGGTGGACAGTTCAGTAGTTTAGTATATTCACATCGCTGTGAAACAGATCTCCAGAATTTTTTCATTTTGCAAATCTGAAAATTGACACTCATGAAAAAACACTTGCTTCATTTTACCAGTATCTTCATTTCCACATTGTTTTACTGTCTTCAAGCTACTTTCATATACATTATCTAATGTGATATTTCCTTTACTCAAAATGTTAACAGTATTACATAAGCTTGAACATTCCCTACGTGCTGGGTAATGTGCTAAGGATATAACAGATATTCAGAATACATTTATCAAGGGAATCACCTGTGGGAACTACATTTTTTTTTTCTGAGTCTATGGTTTTATATTGTCCCATTCGTAAACATTTTATGGAAAATGTCTCACTATAAAAAATGTAAAATACATTAAACATACTGTTATCATTAATGGAAAATTCCATAGATGTTAACTTTGTAGTCCCTTTTTACTTTAAAATATTGCTATTTTTATATTGACATGTAAACAATTTCTATTATATGTTTTAGTCTCATTCATCACAAGTTACTAGTGGCAATGCATATTATGATTTAGTATTATCCCACTGTCATGGGATATTACAGACTCATTGCTACGGCAGCCAGGTTTTGAGGAAATGGAATTGTTAATTGCCTTCCTTCTGTTTTTCCCTCAAACACGCCCACAGCTGCTCAGCTTGTTGTCGACCATTTAAAAATTCATCCTCTCTAGGCTGCTTAGAATCCATGCCTAAGAGACAGTGAATATTCTGTTTGGCTGTAACTAAAGACATGGCTAATTCCCAGTTGATTGGAAAGATTTACCTGCTATGGGGAGCACTAGCAAAGTATTAAGACTTGGATACAAATACCTGAGATTCTTATTTCTGACCTGGTCTATGAGCTCTCCAATCAGGACAAGTGACTTCTCCTCTCAGAGTTTTAGTTTCCTCATCTGAAAAAATCTGGGTAACAACACTACGGCACAGGAGTTATTGGGAAGAAAATCATATGCGTTAACGGATGTAAAAGGCTCTGAAACAATTAAGTTTCTCTTAGATACGCTGGTTCCTACATGGGAACCTGGTCAATGACAGGATTCATCCTTTAAAAGTATGAAGCATTGTGGCTGGATGCTATTTTCCCAATGACCCATGTGGAAATATTTCTCTAGGGAAAAAATGGGTCCTGAGACACATTTAAATTTTTGAGTCCACGGCAGGTTCAGTGATGGAGTCCCTTCTCTGCTACTTTACACACAAAATTTCTATTTTCTCCATTTAAAATTCCAATGAAATAAAATTCTGCATTTTATGTTGTCTGTACCAAAGAAAGTTTAAGCCATTTCTGTTTTGTTATAAATATAGCTTTCTGTGTCTAGCTCTAGAAACTGGAGAGAAGTGAAAATTTCCAGGAAGGAGCCTTACTGCAAAGCTTTTGCTTCCCCCCCCCCCCATATATTTATATATGCAATTTGAGTATCTTTTGACTCAAAGATCTTTTCACTCAAAGAAAGCTGTGTGGCTTTTTCTATTTGGATGGCATGTTTGACGACATTAAAGAAAATGTCTCCTCTGTTATCCAATTCTGTCCACATGGGCCTGAGAGTAAAAATATTGTATACAGAATGAGCCTCAGTAAATAGTACCTCTAGCTGGAGTTCCTTTATC
Source organism: Camelus ferus (assembly GCF_009834535.1). Lineage (NCBI taxonomy): Eukaryota > Metazoa > Chordata > Mammalia > Artiodactyla > Camelidae > Camelus > Camelus ferus. The sequence continues at coordinate 38,086,301 of NC_045709.1, forward strand.
TCCTTTTGCATTTATCATTATAGGTCAGGATTTCTTTCAGTTTCATGTATTACTGGAAAGGCATATTAAGTGTTTTCTCCCTTCCTGATTGCTCCCTCTCCATTCTAGCGCATGTACTAATGTGCACCCCTCCCCCGTACCAATCCCATGACTCTTTTGCCCACAATCTGTTAGTGGATCCTTAATCTCTAGAGCTATGCTGTCCAGCATATCAGCCACCAGCCACATGTGACTATTGCTCATTTGAAATGTGGTTAGTCTGAATTAAAATATACTCAAAGTGTAAAATGCACACTAGATTTTGAATAGTTCTTTTTAAAAAAAACCTTATCTCATTAATAATTCAATATAAATTATATGTTGAAACGATAATATTTTGGATATATTGGGTTAAGTAAAATGTGTTATTAAAATTGATTTCATCGGCTTCTTCTTTATTATAAAATAAGTACTTGCTTACTGATTAAAAACGTAGATAATACATAAAGTTAGAAAGAATAAAATGAAGATGATCAGTATTCTCACCATTATAGACATTTTTATTTATATTTGGTGAACATCCTTTCAGACTTTTCACTATCCATTAAAAAGCAATCTTTAAAAAAATATGGATAAGATCACACAACACATGCTATTTGGTAGTTTGCTTTATAAAAATAACCAGAGATAGCAGCAAATTACTGCAAATATATGGAGAGATACATTGCTTTTATCTGCTATAGGATATTCCATGGTATGCACAAACCATAATTTATTTAACTGCTGTATGGTTAACTATTGCCACATGACAAATCACACTCAACTTAGTGGTATTGAACAATAATAACCATTCATTACTTCTCATAGTTTCTGCTCAGGAATTTGGAAAGAACCTTGGCTGGTAATTCCCCCCTGCCACGTCTCATGCAGTTGCAATCGGATGCCAGCTAGACTGACCAGGACTGGAGGACCTATTTCAAAAAGTGGTTCACTCATAAGTGTGGCTGCCAGGTTGGTTTCTGTCTGTTGGCTGGCGGCCAGTCCGTGAGGCTTCCTGAGTGTCCTCGAGTCACGGGAGCTGGCTTCCCCCAGGAAGAGGGATCCAACAGACTAAGCCAGAGGCTGCATTTCCTGTTATGACCTACCTGCAGGAGTCAGAAACCATCACTTCTGCTATATACCGTTGGTCGCACAGGTTTAGCACTAATCCATTGCTGGAGGGAACTTCAGAAGAACAGAAACTACCAGGGGTCATCTTGGAGGTGCTGGCTACCCACCCACTTTTTTTTTTTTAAACATTGTTAATGTGGCTACTAGAAAATTTAAAACTATATTTGTGACTTGCATTGGTGGCTCTCATTATTTTTCCATTGGACAGTGCTGATTCAGAGAGTCAAATTTAAACCTCTTAGCCTGGTATGAGCCCCAGTTTCACCCTTACTTCCCACTACTTTTTTTTCATAGATCGTAAGTTAACAAAATTAGAAAACTCACTGCTTTTTCAGTACATTCCTTTCCTAGTATTTCTCTTTCTTTGGGTCTTTTTAACTCATTGACATTATGTATTTATATTTCAGGGAATTTAAAACACTGTTGATTGCTTTTTATCTTAATTAATGGGCATGTTTCTTCCAAGGTAGTGTCCAAATCTAATTTCTTATTTGTATATTTCTAAGCTCATAACATGGCTCCTTTCCTAAAGGTAGAGTTGCCAGATAAAATACAAGATGCTCAATTAAGTTTGAATCTCAGGTAATATTTTTTTTTAGCATTGGACTTTTTAGTACATACTTAAACTAAAAATTTATTTGTTGTTTATCTGAAATTCAAATGTGCCTGGGTGTCCTGTGTTTCTGTTTGCTAAATCTAGCAATCCCACATAGTAGGTATTCCACAATCCATCATAAAGTGATAGCACTAGAAAGTATACATGTGAAATATTTAAATGATGATAAAATGAAAGGAAAGCAATCTACATGAGTGTCCTGGAGCTCTGGTTATCCTGCCAACTACAAGCTTCACGGTCTCTTTAAGACCAAGCTAATAATTGAAATAAAATCATACAACTGAACTAATACAAGAGGGATTGTAAAATTTACCTCAATTCCTTTTTTTATAGTGTAAGAGTGGTGCTCTTATTTTGAGGTACAACTGACAAAAATAGAAGGGAAATGTTCTTGGTAAGAGGTGTTGAGAAACAACATCACCAATGGAGAAAACATGTTTACGTCTTTTCTTATGACTTACCATTCGGAATCAAACCATACTTAACTTTTACATGCAGTATTTTACCTTTATATTTAAAAGGCTTTGGGGGTATCGTTGGGCTAATAGGAGAAGGAAGAAGTACTGGGAATTTCCATAACAGCCTTTCCCTTGCTGATACCCAGATACGCAGACATGTTTGTTTCAAGCTATCTGATTAAGCTTGCAAAGTCTTGGAGACTTACCTAAGCTGCAATAACATTTGTTTATCCAGCGTATTTGCTCTCTCATCTCTACCCTGTGAAAGCTGTAAAATTACCCGCTGAACAGCGTAAATAGCATGGAAGGCTTCAGCTGTTTCCATTTTTCACAAATAACAGAAGTCACATCTTCCAGCACCGTGGCTGAATCTAGTGTCATTGTAAAGTTGAATGATGCTCTGATATAAACTGGGCACCAAGCTAACGAAATCGCAGTGTGAGGAAGGCACCATCCTGTTGCTGCACTTCCTGTCCTTGTGTATTTCCCGCAGCAACAGGAGTCTCTTTCCTATTTAATTGACATATTGCCTTTCCAAATGCATTCATTTAAATTTCAGGGCCAATTTTCTTGTAATTCTGCCTGTGCTAGCATCACCTTAAACTTCACAGGAGCTCTGTATGTACATGGACAACTCAGCGAGTTCTCTCCAGGACTGGATGTGCCGATCACATCCAGATGGCTTCATTTTACAACTGCTGCCATCAAGTCATTAAATGAAACAAATTCAAGTAACTCCTGAATCCTGTAAGCAAGCGTTCATTCTTTAGAACTCTTTAAACTTAAAAATATATGCTTAAGATGCCTTTAACACACACACACACAATTTGATCTCCGGCTCTGTGGTTTCTTCTTGCCAGTTACCATAGTGAGAAATGAAATTACAAGAGGTGATGACTCTTGTGTTCTCTTTTCATTTTAGTGGCTCCAGTAACCCAGGTTGAAACTGATGATCCCAGACACTCATATCTCCTGGTCATCATCATCCTTCCTGTTTTAATGAATGAGGACTGGATGGAGTTTTAAAGATTCAATTTAAATAACCACCTAGTGAATGTCAATTCACAGATCACTGGCTTCAGAGGTCTGAGTAACAAAATTAATTGCTTGTCAACTTGGTCTAGCTACATCTGATTATAATTCCGATGCAAACTTTTCTGTGTGGTTCCCTTCAGAACACCACAAGGCATCTGCCTGATTTGTTATCCCGAAATGAATCAAGAGAATATGATATTTTCTATAATTTTCAAGTCCTCCATCGATTGATTTACAAAACTGCAATCAGGTTAGCAGATGGCAGAGACCGTTTCCACTCAGAACAGATACATCATCAACGTCACACTCTTCTGCAGTGGCTTCCCCAGCTTGACTGTTGCTCCGTCCACTTTTACCATTTTCATAAACTGGGAAATAGATGGCACTACTACCTTCTCAGTCACAGCAGCCAAACCCAAAAAGTTACCTTCAGTGAGGGCTTGCTACCCTTGGTCTTCTTTTCCAGTCTTTCACAGCATTGTGAAAAAATGGGCTGTAGCTCCACCTTGATGGAATGATAGAAACACTTCGGCACCCACTGACCCTCTGTGACAGGGTATGAAGGTCCCAAAACACAGTATCTACCAAAGGAACAAAAATTGGCTTCCACTTTCTAGTTTGAGGTTGTGTAAGAGCCCGGAACAAACCTAACCTTCCAGGTGTGATGCTGCAAAATCTGCTCATTTCAGATACTTCAGTATATTGGCAAGTGAGGGATGACAGAGCCATTCTGTGGTAAGTAGGGTGTAGAGTTAGACAGCTGGGGTCTTGGTCTTGGTCCTTCCACTTAGCAATCGTGTGGCCTTGGTCAATTTCCTCACATTCCCCTCTCCCTCCACCATCCAAGGTTCCATGTACTCATCCATAAAGCTGCCATCAGAATAATTCCCATTTCGTGGATTTAGAGATGAGGAATAAATAAGTAATGCCTGCTAAATACCGTTGCTCCTCATTATTTGCAGATTCTGTATCTGCAAATTCACCTACTTGCTAAAATCAATTTGTCACCTCCAACTCAGTACTTGCAGGCATCTGTGGACACGAGCACGTGTACTGATGTGAGAAACGTGAGTCCCCTGATGCCCACGTTCCCAGCTGAGGTTGAGGGAGATGAAGTTTTGCCTTCTTGTTTCAGCTCTCGTTCTGTACACTAGTGGCCTATATGCAGCCTGTGGTATGTTTTTCACATTTTGGTGCTTTTTGTTAGAGATTTCATTGTTTAGAACAGGCCCCCAGTGTGGAGCTGAGGTGCTGTCTGGTGTTTCTGAGATCAAGAAGGCTGGGATGCGCCTTGTGGGGTAGATACACGTGTTACACAAGCTTCATTTGGGCATGAGTTACAGAGCTGTTGGTTACTAGAACAATATTAATAATTAATAACATATATTAAAGAAGGTGACTTTAAGGAGAAACCCACATAAAACAAGGTTATGTATTGATTGGTTGATGAAAATGTTGTGACCAGAGGCTCACAGGAACTTAACCCTGGATTTCCCCTAGGAGCTATGATTCAGTATTTTATAACTCATCGCTCACATTCACAGAGACTTTGGACAGTATGACTACTGTGAACAAAGAGAATCGACTGTACATCCATCAGAGCCTGACATATGATAAAGACTCACAAAACGCTAATTATAATCATGATCATCGTGGCATATACTTTGCATCCATACATTCAGTTTCAAGAGAATTCACAAGAGCCTTTAAGAAGAAAAGGAGGATACTTAACTTTACTGGCTACTACAGCATCTCTCTGTTGGCAGCAGCCAAACAAAAAGCTGGCCTGAATTGACTGAAATGTTTTATCTGTATGACATGATCAATGCTGTTCTTCTGGAATTCCAGTGTGGCTCTAGACGCTCACACAGTACAGCAGAATGTTGGAAATTTGAGGACGAAAGTTGAGATACGTCCATTCACTGGCTTTGCGAAATTATCTGATGATCTCAGGGGTCTGAGAGTTGATTAGGTATTAAACACTTTTAACTGCCCTGGGGTCACCAATATTGTAAAGCTCTTTGCCTGACGTTCAATTGATTCAGTCAGAATTGATGAGATTATCCGGCATGCTTTCCCTTGCCAGTGAAGTAAAGGCTTGGAAGCATAATAGGTTCGGGCTTAATTGGTTTTATGCAGCCCTGCTTGAGTACTTAATAAAGGACACAGAAGTTGGCATCAGGAAGTTTCTCTTCCAATTCAATTGATTTAAAACATGATTAAAAAGTCCTTTGTACAGTAATCCAGGAGCTGCTGTATGCTAATGACTGTGCTCTTAAGGCCCAGGGGTGAGAAGACATGAAAATGATCGCCCAGGCTCCTGCAGACTCTGCGCTGTGACTGGACTGATCAGCCTGAGAGATGGACTAGGTCATAGCCTCTACCAAGGAAACCCGGAATCCAGCCAAACAATTTCAATGACGGTGCGGAAGGGAGAGAAGCCAGTGGTTTTGGCCATGCAGACCCCAGATAATTCTACAGCTGTCTAGTTCTCAGCCCTAGGAAATTAGATGAAATGGGTATCTGTCCCCTTTAGGAGGCTGGCAGCCAGGAGGTACCACTACTGTGGCTTCCAGCTAGGGAACAGGGGCTCCTCAGAGCTCCACTTGTGTTCAGATTTCTGAAATGTTATGAATTTGAACTTGTCCTAGTGCAGCCGAAGACCTCACAGAAGAAATCACAAATATCACTTTTACAGGAGTTCCGCCAGTATCAGCAAAATGCCCTTGGCAGTAAGTGCAAAAGGTCTGAGAAAGAAGAATGGGGACCCATACACTCTACAGAGCAGAGTTCAGTGGGCTGGTACCCACAGGGGAATGCCTGCTGTGTGGTGCTTCTCCAAGAGATGCCAGGGAGCTTACCAGGCTCTCAGGCCCCCAAATCCAAGCTCCCATGCAGTGTGGTCTCCAAAACAAGCTCAACCAAATAAGACCATGGAGCTGTTACATTTCATCCGGAAATGTGAGCTAAGTGTGTCTCACCCATTCACCTTCCTCCCGTGCAGGGCACCGGGGAGTCAAGAACTGTCCTCAGCTCCAAAGTTACACAGCTCTGATTTTATGGTTCAGTAGCTAAGTGACCTTCGGCAGGTGACTAAGTCTCTCCTGAGCTCATTATCTTCACCAACAACCCGTTAGGACTGCTGCCCGGACTTGACGAGATTCCATGGGGGGAGTTACAGCCTGGCACACATTGAGTTCTTAGTAAACATCGTTTTTTGCCCCTTGGTTCCAACAAATTGCGCACACAATGATACCTGAACTGGCTTGCTCTTGTTTTACTCGTCTACGTTGCGTTGCCTTGGAGCTGGCTTCTTGGTTCTGATTTGCTTCTGTTGCTAAGGTCTGGCTCGTATGTTACACCTCGGAGGTGACTTAATCACCCTGGCCTTGTTTTACATGTCTTGGCGCTGGTTTGTTTCCCAGATCACATATGCTTTGACACTTACAATAGCTTGCAGGCCTCTGACCTGATTCTTGGCATATTCCCAAATATGAAAGGCAGAATTTCCTAGATCTGCTCATTCATCTACTTTCCCCCAGAGGGAGCACATATGAATACTTTCAAACGTCCCACTTCAATCCATGATTTATGTAATAAGGTGGGACTGGGGCTATCTTCATAACGTTCTATAAGGCACTGCTGAGAGAGTTTTCTTTGACCAAGTCCCACCTCTTTCGCTAGCTAGTTAATAATAAAAAGTCACAGTTTCTAATTTTCTGCCGTGGCTCACTTTATAGTAGGTTTTTGCCTGTTTTTAAGGCAAGGCAAATGCCAGTGTTACTTTGGAACCGCTAATAAGATAGTCCATCAAATAAACACACATGTCCTTACTTTTATTCCGAATTTTTTCATTAGAAAAATTGCTTCTTAGTAAACAGAGTTCTCAAATAAACTCCTTCTGCTTCTTTTATCCAGACAAAGCTTTCCTTTAAAGGTTGTCAAAATAAAGTCTTCGGTTTTCTGGTGATTTTGCTGCATTTTGTACAATTAGGGTTAAAATGCAGAGTCATCTGATGTATAATCAATCATGCCCCTTAAGATGGGAGTTTGGGAATCTTACTGGATTCACCCGGAGGAAACAGGAATCCAGACCATGAAGGCTGTGCAGGGGGCTGGTGGGGCCACGACTTCTGCTCTTGGCGTCCGGTACCCTATTCACTAAGTTAAGTTCCTTCACCTGTAATTTTAAGACCCATGTTCACCTAAAGAGCCACGAGCGTATTTACAGATTATTTACTTCTTAATGATGAAGAAAATGTATTTGAATGTGACCCATTTCCCACAAACTCTTGTGACGGCGTCTCTGCGGTACACAGTACCAGGAAGCCCAGACCAGTGTTTCATCCCACCTGCACATGCTCATCTTAGCCGCGTGCTTTCTGTCCCTTGGGGAGGGGCCTCCATTTCACGTGTCCTCTGGAAGCTCGGTCACCTGCCCTAACCCTCGAAAGACAGCTGGAAGATGAGTGCTTCACAGATGACGCCGTTGGTGGCATGGCAGTTTGAGCATCTCTACTCAATTCTCTTTCCTAAATCTTTTTTCAATTAAAAATGTGAAAGTGGTGAGGTTAAATGGATACAGTATTTTTAAAAAAATTCACAGAAGCAGAGACCATTCCAGTTGGATCTCTAACCTACTAACAGGTAAACAAAATAGAAAAACAAAAACCAAAAGGAAAAAGAAAAAAAAAAGGAAAGTGAATATTCACAGTGTTTATAGAAGAAAAGGAGGATTATCATGCCCAATAATTTATTAAGGGAAGACTGTGTATGTGTTTCCAGTAGAGAAATAGTTAAGGGAACGGAGAACAAGATACACAGTGGAAAGGGCACTGGACTTTCGGACATAAGTCAAGAATTCCCCTCTCAGTTCAGCAATCACATTAGCAGTGGTCACAAACAATCACAAACCTGTGGTCTCCGGGCTGCTGTTTCTGTACCATATACAGTGGCTATGTCCGCTTCTGATCTCTTCACAGTCTTATAAAGTGTGATAAAATTTATGAAAAGTGTTTGAATTATTTGAAAAGTATAAAGTTATAAAAATGCAAGAGACTACTGCTGGCAGAAGGCCCTTATTATAACAAGCCCTTGTAAGTAGCCTCTTAACTCATATTTTGGCTCCTTGGTATATCTCGTCCTATTCAGCATGCACCTCAATGCAGTTTAGTCACCCAATGCAATGCTTTGCTCATGCCATTTTCCTGCTTAAAGCAACAACAAGCTACCTCTGGCCTCCCCAAATCAAACAAAGACTCTGTAAGTGTACATTGCTTACTAGGCTCTGTGTTTAATCAGAAAAGTAAGAAGCCTCAGTTACTCATTAAAGCCTCCCATCTAGTTGAGGATCTTTGGTCTTCCTGTTAAAGGTGTCCACATAAATGTTTATTAATACTAGACACCTATTCATTTTATTGATATATAAAACCTACACCTGTTCACTTGGACTAGGGTTTGAGTTAAAGTCCTAACTGTTTATCGTCAATCAGAAAACTAGATCTGAACTGGATTCACTCCCTTCCACACTTTTTCGGTGTCTACCAAGTGCCAGGTATTCTCCTTTGCCCCAGAGCTATTAGCAATGTTAAAAACTAAGACCCTGACCTCATGGAACTTGTATTTCTATGAAACTGGAGTAGACAGTAAAGAAATAAAAATAACAAGTAATTAGCATACAGACAAGTAGAGATATGTGTTATAATGAAAATCTTGAGCAGAGTAAGGGTGCAGAGTGATGGCGGTGCTATGTTAGATGGAGTGGTTAGATAAACCCCTCTAAGCAGGCAGCTTCCCAGCAAAGACGCAAACGCAAACGTCTGACAGATAACAGGTCACTCCATGAATCAGATATTCTACGGTCAATCCCTAAGCATTCTACACGGTGCTGGGTTCTAGAAGAAACTCAAGGTCCAGCCCTTAGAGAACCTGTAATTTGACTGGACACACTGGCTTAGCAAACACAGAAATGAGAGAATAATTGATGACGGATTGCACGTTACTGATTCTGTGTACCGAACTGGTCCAGAGATGGAACGTTGTTGCATTTGCTGAGTATCTGGGGAAAGTCTCATGGAGCATGTATTCCTTCAACTTCTGAAGATAAAAAGAATCCAGGAAAATGGGAGATGAAGGAAAACAATTTATGAGGAACATGGGCAGAGTGGGGAGCATCAGCAAAGGTTGGAAGAAGGGCAAAGAGAAGAAAGTCTGCTGAGTGTCAGCTGTATGTGAGGTTCCAGGGAAGGCAGTTGGTGGAGGTGATTTTCTTGAATCCTTTAACACCACCTTGGGTAGTTATTCCCATGGAAGGAGCTGGTTAAGTTTAGAGGACAAGGTCCTCCCCAGGGCCAGACTTGTGTTAAAGTAGATTCATAAGAAAGAGTGAAGAATCTGCTTGGCTTGTAAAGTCCATGTTTCGGAAATGGAAGGAGATTCAGTTGGATAGATTGGATGGGCTCAGAGAAGGGTTGCAAATTATCTGCAGGGCAGAGTATCCAGAGCCTGCAGATAAGGAAACCAACTAACAGGTGGTGGCAGGGAGTGACAATCCTGATTTTGAGTCAAAGCAGTGGATCTGGGGAGTAAAGCAAATTTGAGGACGTGGAGATAGGTTGGTTTTTAGAGAATAAGGAGATGCAATCTCAATAGTTCTTGTAAGAGAATAAAAGAAGAGAATGTAGAAGTGTTGAAATGGGACAGACAGGAAGGGCATTACAACGGTGGGTAAGGTCAGCTCAGTGTAACTGCAGAGACACAGGTTCAATGTCACTGAAACATCCCTCTCCCGTGTCATGTTCTTGTCATTCTAGATGCTAGCAATTCAGTTCATTCTCTAACCAGTTTAACATATCCATTATTACTATAACCATTTGCGTTTAAAGAGAGACATCCAGTCTTGGAATTTCAGTTTGCACGACAAACCAGTGAAATAATAATCGCAAGTAAAATACGTTTTTTTGAGCTTGAGAGAATTGCTTCCTCCAGCTTGGAAAACAAATAAAAAATAATTCAGGGTCATTTACAACTAAATATTATTTTTAATACCACAAATATATTTTGATAAACACAATAAACCAGTCAGAAATACATCAACTATTTGATGAATAAAAATATGAAAAAGTCAGATATCACTATATCTAGGTGATAATCCTGTTGCTCTGGACCAATATGCCCAGAACCTTCCCGTGTTTATACTCCTTCCCTTAGAATTTGTTACCATTTAAAATATTCAGTTAAATTGCTAACTCCTATGAATAAAGCCCATCAGAAGACTCTAGGAGGGCACCCGTGGTATTGATGAGCTAAATAAAAATAAAGTGAAATGCTTCCCCTCAGAACGGAATCATTTACTACATTGATTATCATTTTTGCCAGTATCACTGGGGTTTACCCACTCTGTCTATCCAAGGCAATGGCTAATCCCCCGAAGGTTTTTGAATGACTTCTCCACAGATTAATACATCGGAGTAGATTTCTCTATGTTATTTTATTCGCCCTGATAACACAATTTATTTTTTCAAATGTAATTGAAACTGCTTATCAGCCTTTTCTTCAAATTCCCAGCTTTTAAATCTGATTAAATAGATGAAGTCACAAAGGAAATGAATGTCTCAGTCAGTCCCGGAACCCAGATTCACAGACCCTAAATTTTCAGACACTAAGCCAGCCTGTCTTTTCTTAGGAAGTTTCATCTAAGAGTTGGAGAACTGAGTTCTTCTGAGATGAGATCCCGGGCTGATGAATTTCAAATGACTGGGCTCTGATTTTCTCTTCTATGAGAAATGAAATCTCATTGGGACGCCTGTAAATAACTGCATTATAATGTCTCTGAAAGAGGGAAAGCACTAGAACAAATGGTATTATTTATGGCCTTTTTGTGACGCTTGAGAATAATGCAAACACCAGGATCCCATGCCCTCTGAATAGTCCGGATACCAGATGTGGGCATCGCATACTTTATTCAATTAGCAAACGTTTGCTACGGCACTGCTGTGTGCCAGCCAGTGTGAGATGCGCCGGGGAAGTGAAGGTGAGTGATATCAGACCCTTTTGCCCAGGGAGCTAAGAAGTCTAGCGCAGGAAACAGGCGTGTAAATGAGTTACTGCATGACTGTGTGAGGAGTGGTAACGGAGACACATTATATGGTGGTTATGGAACCCTGTGGGAGCAGTGTCTACGTTATTTACAAGTTTAAAAAAAATGCATACTGTCAGGAGGAATACAGGTGCACACATATGTACAACTGTAGCATACACACTTGAAATGTCCTATTAGTTAGAAATATTAGAGTGTAAAGTAGCTCGTGGAAACATTTTTCCATTAAGTTCACCACGGGTGAAGTAAGTGTCCTTAATAAACTCAAACGCATCATCTGCAAAGATTTCAGTGACTCTACAAACACTCCCAGGCATGAAAAACACCTCCAGCGTGGATCTGTTTCTACTGCTAACTAACAGCCTTTCCCTGTCTTTACATTTACCTCCTACTTTTAAACTGTCTTGTTAGAAATCTCTGAAATACCACCCGTGTCTACAACGGAAATAGAAAGAACGAATCACAGGATTTAATTGGTGGCTCTACCTCACGCAGTCTTATAGCAAAATGTTCTTGGGAAAATTTTATACATATAAAAAAATATATATTTATCCTGCAAGAGTTTGAAGACTCTAATCATGTTTTTAGGCTTCCTGTATTATTATGTTCATAAAGCGGTTATGGCTTCACACACCATTAATGCAGATGATTCTGCATAGTTACTATCACATGATAAATGCATATTTTTCCCCATGTTTTAAATTTAAGGATATATACAAATTTGTAAGCATATGAGTAGATAAAGAATTTTAAGAACTAGAAGTAAAAATGTCTTGTAGGCCAGCCCCTTGATTTACTGCCCAAGTTATAAAATTTATATAACCACCCCAATTCTAGAAAGAGGTTGAACTTTCCATTTCTCTCCTTTATTCATCATACTGTATTCATATGTTCGACTGGATTCACTGTGACACAGTCAACTTTCAACCAAAAAGTAAGCTTACGCACATCCAAGTCAGATACATATTTTTTGTTTTACTCATGTTCTGGAGGTCATCTTCCTATGCAAGGTGAAAATGTAATCACATCGCTGACTTAATTCCAAAGACCGCTCTAACCGATTTACTTCCGAAAGTCAGAGTTGAAATATTAAGCAGGCATCTGGTGCGGATGTGCCGAAAGCCTAGGGAAGTCTGGGTAATTGTCTGCTATGTTTGTATCTTCGACACCGGGCATCAAATAACAGCCATCGGTGACCTTTCTATCTGAGGTCCAGGGTATGCAAAACCTGCTTGTTACTGCAGGGGTATAAAATTCAACCAACATGATGTCAAGTGGGGGCATCCTGAAGGGGTGGCGTTTATGAGACCTGTTAGTTAGCAAATGGAGTTTGAGCAGTTCAAATCCAACGTGACTTTTGAAAAATCTGTTGAAAATCGTTTTAAAACCTTCATCGTAGTGTTTAAAACATAACTTCACATATACTGCCTATGATAGTCTTCTGAAAATATTACACCACATAAGCTCTTGGAACAGGAGAACAAGACACAGTTATTTGCCCCCGTTTAAAAAAGTAATTTTTTTTTTTTGCTGAGTTATTGTAAATGTTATTTACTCTGCATTTTCACGTGATGACTGCTACCCTGAAAAAATGCATGAAGGTTATTGAAGATATTTGTCAAATAAAGCATGATGTTTTTATGCTTGGTGTACACCATCTGACTGAAGAAATTTGCACTGCTGGGAAAATATATGAACTGCTGACACATGGTTCTCTAACATGCGTTCATTTCTAAAACAACAAAAATGAGACCAAATCCACAGATGTAGCTTAAACTCTACCACACAGCTTCGCCTGCATTTTTAAATGGCAACATTATTGTATTTATTCTTGCAAATAGTATGATTTCCCAGGTGGCAAAGAGATGAGCGTTAGTGCCATTTGGATGGCTGGCTGTGGTTTCTTATTTTCATATATCATTATTTATAAGTCATACATTTCCCCTCAAAGGCTGGACAAATCTCTAGCGGAAAATTCAAGATTATTTAAAGGCCTATCCCGGCTTCTTAGTGGCTCAGGAGAGAAAGACCACAGCATGGACGCACAGAACCACCTGATGTCTGGACCTGCACCGCAGGTCTCATGTGCAGAGTTTCCACGGGACCCAACACCTTCCCCCATCATGACTGTGTTCTATACGCCGAGGTCCAGGTCGGGAAAGATCTCTTCCTGCTGCCAAGAGAGCCATGATGAGGGGACTGAAGAGTGAGGATGTCAAAGAGAAAATAATTTATTCTTAAGTCCAGGACTGCGGCTGGGGCTAAGCATAGACAGACGAAAATCTGACCAGCAGCTCCTAAAAAGAAGTTTTCTAGAGAATGTCTCTGTTTGGAATGCATGCAACCACATTCTTGCCGGCATTATGGTTGCTCCATTTTTGTGCTGAGCTCTGTCACAGCAAAATCTTGGAAGTATTTTATTTTAAGTAGATTGTGAGAAGGGATCAAAAGAAGGATTTTTTTTTTCAAAAAAGAAGCTTATGTAAAGAGCCTCGCACATTTCATGAGTGTATTGCTTTCATCTGCAAATACTTTGGGAGAGAGTGATGATGACGGTATTCCTGGATGGGAATCAAACAATTGCTCTGGTTCAAAGACATTATTGAACGTCTTATTCTGGCACAGGCCTGGCATTCAGGTTTACGGCCATTCAGTGCAGAGGTCCAGGAGGAAGACGGCTGTCTGCAGAGTTCATGTGTGAGTTGGAAAATAATTAGGTGTAGACATGACCCTCTTCCTCTCTCCAACATGGAGCTATTCTTTCTCATATAGCCACAATTTCCTGAATGGGGCCCAGCATTTTGTAACTCAAGGTCTTTGCACATATTGTTTCCTTCTCTTGCATGAATTCCACTCTCCTAACTTCACTCACCCTTTGTCTCACTCACAAGTTTTGTCCTTCTGGTTTTACCTGGGTACCATCCTCCCCAGGACACTGGGCATCACTCCTCTGGTCCAGGATCGGTAGCATCCTGTGGACTCCAATGCATATAAAGCACATAACACATTGCCCGGAATTGCTCGTTGTTTGTCTCTCTCCTCCCTCGAGACTACAAATGTCTTGAGATTACGAGCCAGCGCCTCTGCAGTATTTATTGTTGCTTCTCTGGTGCCTAGTAGAGCGCAAGTTAACATATGAAGGACTTTCTCATGCCATCCGTGGGAAGTTAGAAAAAAATTTTAGCAAGACATGCTATGTTTTACGACATTCATGCTATGATTTTCAATCTTCATTAAATACTTATTTTAGGATAATTATGCATAAGTTATATGTAAAATGCTAAACATAAACACATAAACTACCAGTGGCACAATTCAACAGTCACTTTTAACAAAGATCAAGCCAACAGCCCCTCCTCTCTTTTTAGGTTCTGTTATATCTATTACATTACTTGAACAGTCTCAGAGGAAAAAAAAATTGCTAAAGAGTCTGGTCAAAATAAATACATGAAGAAGTGGAACTAGATGGAAGAAAAAGACATTAATCACGCTTGACATTGAATAAATGCTTAACTATGTACAAATATCTGCAAAAATCACTTAGGAAAGTTCATTCATATGAAAATTCAAACCCTACCATCCTCTCAAGGTCATTAGACTTTTGGATGCACCGTCAACACTCAGATTTTTGGCAAAACCCAAAATACTGGTAGCTATTATTACCTTTTCAATTTGTAATTTGTAATTTTTACAGTGGCTGTGCAGTATAACAATTCACATTTCCTCCATTGCATTTTGTTTTAAGACAAAGAGATTCAAGTAGGAAAAGAGTTACGGAAGTCCTGTTGCTTTTCTGAACTAGACGTTTTCTGATATTTGGGTTTTTTCTCAAGGATTAGACTAAGGAAAAGCACCAGTACTGCTTGTGGATGCATGAATTTATATTCCAGACCTGGGACTTTCTTTATCACCTCTGTTGGAGCTCCAGATAAAACCACAGATAGAGCTTCCTGACTGTCAGAGCACATTTGTAATTGAGCTCTGCATTGAATAATTTCCTTTAAGCCAGGCAAACTTTAAAAAAGAACAAAGGGCATGTGGAAGTCAGACACAAGGTTTCCCCAAACACGAAGCCAGATAGATTTTCAATAATTTAAATGGCCAATTTGAATAAAATTTTATATTAGTTAAATCTTCTGATTGTTCATTATAATCTTTAATCAAATCATAAGTCATCCTAAAAGGGACTGTAACATATACCACCTGCTTTATTCTAAGTTATAAATGTGTAATTTTCAGTTAATTTAAGAAACCATCTACATGGAAGACTATTCATCATTGAAATTTCAAAGCTAAGTTAACCAAATATGCTTAGGTGCATAGGAAACAAAGGTGAAGTACAATGAATAATCAAATGCTAGAAAATGGAGAAAAGACAGATCGTCTTTTAAGGTCAAGATGGCACATACCAGCCACGTGTTCCGGAATGAAATCACCCCTTCATTTCATTCCGAGTGCAGCACCATTAATCAGTCACGGTGTTCATTTATGCTGAGCCCAGAGGTGACCTCAGGATCCTTCTCAACACAGAATTCCAGGCAGCCACAACCATTCTTTTGGATCAATAAAACTGAGCGCCACCTCTGACTTCAGATTTCCTTTGTACTCCCATCGGCATGATTGCTCAGTAATGTCTCAGCAGAGTCATACCTTCATTGTTGGAAGGGACTAGAGGTCATCTGGTTCAAACAACTGTTGCAGAATCACCCAGAAAAGGTGTCACTTCTATATGAAACTTTCAGGGGCAGAGCCCCTGCCTCGTTAGTACCCACATCACATTCAGACAACATCAGTTCTTAGAGAGGTGAGAAATTTGTTCTTTACATTAATTCAAAACATGTCTTTCTGTAATGTCCTCACAGAGTAAATCCAATTCCATTATAAAAGATAAACCTTAAGTAGTTCACAGAGTCATCTCATGGTTTCACCTTTTAGGTTTCTTTTTGCTAAAAATATACTCAAATGCTTCAATAGTACCTCACGTGGCATAGTTTCCAGGTCCTTTACCCGCTAAAAAGAAGGACAATTATTCTTTTTAATTAATAGTTACAATTAATATTTTAATTGTCATGCCCTTCGTCCGGTGAAATCCATTTTTAAGCAGGAAAAAAAAAAGACAAAGGGTAAAAACTATATCATCTGAGCTCTTTGTATTTAGAGAGTCTAGAGCTTTTTAAAATAATTAGATCTTATTTAATTTTCTTTATCAATGTACATCTTTTTAAAAATGGCTCACGAAGCACCTGCCATTGGGGAATACACAAATACATATTTTTCCTCCATAAAACAACACAGTGGTGAGTCTGAGGTTAAGTTATATCATTTCTGTCTTCTACACTGACATATATCCATGAGTAATTGCTATTTTTTGCAAAGGCTAGAAAACCAGAGGGTTGTGTGTGCTCCGTTCCCATCCTTTTGACCATTGAGGTGGTATTGATTCACATCTACTGTTAACAACAGGCAAACACACTTTCAGCCCACAGTCTTCAGCCACAAACGGATTATCTGCTTGATTTTAAATGATTACCAGAATGTACAGATAATAGATATGGACGCAATATAGAGCTAGAGATATAAATATTTGCATTTCATGAACTTTCTTAGCAGTTTTGGTAGCAGAGTAAGGCATATTAGAAGGAGTCTCAGATGGGGAAGGGGAGCTCTGGATTCTAGGGTTAGAGCTCTCATGTATCTTGGACAAATATTTTTTGTAACCGATAGTTCTCCTTTTCCTCAGTAGTCAAATAAAGTTCTAATCCCAAATTTTATAATTTGTGAATAACTATCTCCAAGATCCAATTTGATATATGATCAGCTATTGTATCTTGCACATTCACCCCTGCCTTTTAGCCAGTCTTTGATAACGTAGCAATTTGAATAGGAGATATTTTTTGAATTAAGAGAAATTTATCAGGTATGTAGTATATTCTTTATTAATTACAATGAAAGTCTAGTGGCCTAACTTACTTATAACGTACTAGTGGTTAAGCTTTAATTTACATTAGAGCTGAAAATATTTTAAAAGTGAAGAAACCCAGTGGAATTAATGTTGCAATAATCAGTAAAACCTGCCCCCAAACACAGTCACTGAAAATATTAAAACTATCCAGTCATATTCCATGCAAGAATACCAGCTGGAACTGACTAAAAGTTATCATACATCTGTCCCAGGTAGCTTTTCCAGGGAGAGAATTCATATTTATATCCAGACACTTAACTTTTATACCCATATTATAAACTAAAAGTGGTCAGTAGTTAAATGGAACCGTGAGTTTCTTGCAGAAAGGGCCTGTCATCTCCCCTCTGGTTTCTCAGGGCCTACAGACCCAGCTGTAGGGTTGACAGTCAAAAAATCTTTATGAGCGAATATTGAGACTTGGTGATATGTATCTCAGGTTTTTTCTCTGGGTCTCACAGCCTCCTTAGAGCCCAGAGAACTGGCCCATAGAGGACAAAACTGTTTTTAGATGGAGTTCCACTTAAGAATGTCCCTTTTATTAGAAGTTGAATGCTAAAGGTATGTAGGCAAAAATGATTGCTCACTAACATTCAGACTTATGCACTAGGGGAAAAAAGAGCACATGTTACATGCTGCATTCATTTTTCTTATCTAAAGAAATAACAGCATTGAAAAAATATATCCAAGTTATACATTTACAACTGAGAAAGTAGAAGAATCATGGAAATTATTTTTGACATTATTCTTTCTAGTAAATACAATGAACCAAGATTGAGGAACCCAGCTATAAACATTTATGTACCTATGAACAGCATGGGATGAATAATTGGATAATAAGGCTGTACAAATCCAATTTTAAAAAATATAATTACAAGATTAGACCATGAATATCTACAATAGGTATAATAATATATCTTGATTTTACTGAAGTATTTGATATAGTGTCTCGTAAAATTTTATTCACAAAATTAATTTATACTGTCTCTTCCAATTCACCGAGCATCAGCCGAGAAACCAGACTTGATCATGTGTAGGAAATAAGATTAAGAGCAAATAAAAAAAGGTTAAGAAATAACAAAGAATTATGCTTCTCTGCTTCAAAAAAAAAAACACTAATAAATATCTCAGGCATTCAGCATTGCTTAACCCTTTGCTGATTCATCAAAATGTAAATGTTATTATAATGAGTAATTCAGAAGATCAAAGGATGCTCAGTCTAACGCATTCTTTTTTCTAACAGTGTCCGTCTTACAGCAGACACTCAGTAATACTGAATGACTAAATCCATAGGATTTCAGAGATGCTACACATCACTGCTTCAATTGTACAGAGACAGGTGGTGGTATGCAACAAGGTCAGGTCATTTGCCTGAGGTTCCCAGCCTGGTAAGCATTAGAACCAGGACCAGAACTTACTGTTTCTTGAGTCATGAGAAGCGCTGACTTTCACTCTGTGGTCTAAATTCAGAGGTTCGAACTCTAATATATATGAATGCTTAGAAATTTATAGAGCAGCGTCAGAAAGTAAGAGAACAGCAAAATCACAGCACTATTCAATGCTGTTGGTGGCAGGAAAGGCATTTAATTGTGCATCATTTCTGTCATGTCTGATGATGACATTTGAGCTGTTCATACCGAGCATAAGAACGCTATGCCAAGCCTCCGAATTTCATAAATGGTTGCTCTGGTCAGCTAACCTTGACTGTGGATTTCACCCCAGGGTCCTACAGCGTGCCCTCAGCAGAGATGGAGCACTGAGAAGCTAGGGTTCATCTTTAACTCCATTCCTCTCTGGCCGGCTCGCTCAGACTGATCACTGCCCTGGTTTCTTTACTGTAAAACTTGGCTGACACTTACACCTTTTCCACGGCAGATGGGCAGAGGAAGGATTAATGGGCAAACCATTTATCATGCCTTTTTTTTTTTTAGTGTATCATCTTCAAAGCCATGTGAGGATTTACTACTGAGGTGCCACATCACCAAAAAATGGTCACAGCAATCAAAAGTTGTCTTATTTCTGAAGATCAACACCTCACTTAATCCACACTTACTTAGGTCTTTGTCAAGATGCTAAAATTCCCTGATGCTCTTTTGTGAAGCCTTTTGTGCTTAAATATCACAAGGTAAATGAGGAGCAAACTATGTTTACTTGTAAAGATTAATGCTGACATCTGAAAAGATACCAAGAGTACTTGGGAGGTTTAGGGGATAATACATTAATTATGACATTGTCTACTTGAACTAGACCGAGAACTCTGTAGCAGGGATTCAGGTAGGAGCAGGGTGAGTCGTGCAGGGTCTCCTGGTGCTGAATAGGGGATCTTTTAATCCTGCAGATCTGGGAGTTTCCACCCAGTGCTCAGTGTGGATTCTGAACAACAGAAGCAAAGAATGCCAGCATCGGAAGGTTCTGGGGAGGCAGGCAAGCTTTGAGAACTTTGCTTTCAGTGGTTTTAAATAAACTTGAGTGGGACCGCCTTGGAAATCAAGAGTAAGTCCCGATCAATTGCAAAGGACTGGTTTCCCTGTTAAGACACGAAATGGACCACACAGTTCATTGATTCCCAATGGGCCAAATCAGCTGTGGGTCTTATTCAATACATGTTTTCTTCCTCTAAACAAAATTCTGACACTTCTGTGGGGCAGTCCCCAGGCTGCACCCCTCATGGAGGGAGGAGCCCGTGTCTCTGATGGGAGGATACTGCCTTTCTCAGGTGTGTTAGCTTAGGAATGAGATGGAGAAGTACTGATAGAGGTAAACGGCAATTAAATGGGGAAAAAGAAAAGCACTCATTATTTTGATTGTTTTTCTCTAAAAGGCCAACCAATCAAGGTAAGTATGTTTTAGATAGATTAAGCAAAATGTGAATATAATAACCAGTTTGAGCTTAGAAAATATTTTAGAGATAATCTGGCACAACCCTCTCATTTAACATGAGTTAAAAGTGGTCCAGAGCAGCCAAATTATTTGGCTGAGTTAACACAGAGTCAAAGCAGAGACTCAGTGTAGGTCTCTTGATTGCCATCTACATAGTCATATCTCGGTATCTGGGTAGGATTGGCTCCAGAACCCCCTGCAGATATCAAAATCCAGGAATGCTTAAGTCCCTTATAGAAAATGGACTAGCATTTGTATATAACCTACGCACATCCTTCTGTGTACTTCCATCTCTAGTTCTGCGAGATTACTTATGATCATCAACCAGATTACTTATAATACCTAATACAATGTAAATGCCATGGAAATTGTTATAAATAAACAATGTAAACACATGAAATAGTTGCCAGCACAGGGCAAATTCATGTTTTGCTTTTTGGAACTTTTCTGGAATTTTTTTTTTTTTCTATTTTCCATCCGAGGTTGGTTGAACCACAGATGAAGAAGCTGCAGAAGCTGCAGATACGGAGGACTGACTGTACTCCTGGGTGACTCACTCACCACCAAGAGGGCCACGGATGGAGGCATAAGGTCAGTGACACATATTATTCAACTATGGACTCAGCTCTCCGTAGTGCATGTTGTAAGTCCGTCACGAAAATGCTGCCAACCACGAGAACTCCAAGGAAACTGGTGGAAGTATTTTTCTTGACAGAATTAGAGGCAAGCTGGATAATGTATAAACAAACTATGGATAAAATGCTGAAATGTGAGGTTTCTTTCATCCCTATTTTGTACAACTGTGGTTAACGACTCTGGAGAAAACAATTTCAGAGATGCTTCTCTTTGCTTGTAGTACCAAATAATGTGTTTTCCTGATGGAGTATCAGTTCTCCTAGCACGAGAAGGTGAGCTGGAGGGGCTTTGAGAGAGGATAAACCAATGCTGTTTTTCTGTTTCTGTAGCTGTTGCCTCATGGATGCCTCTAACATCTAAGTAGGACACGGCACGAAAACTCAATGCAGACAAAGAGAAAAACAAGTTCGGAGCAAAGCACAAACAAGGCAATCTGACATGAGAATACTATCGCACAGAGTTTGAAAAATTCCTGCATTTGTGGTCTTAAGTGATAAAATCTGTTGTTTTCACCCCCTAGCGTTCTCCACCACGACTAAGCGTAACTGCATGGTAAAACATAACAGCCCTCCCTTGCGACAACATCCCAATGTTTTGTTGAAGAAGCCTACTGTCTGGATCACCAAGGGATTCCCAAACAGAGCCTGGTGCTGCAAATTCGACTTCCTCAGAGAGTGTCAAGCAAGTTTTACATTTGCTGAGCATACGAGTTTCTCACGGCAGCTGGGCAGCGAGAAATGATTTCATTCTTGAGATCTCACTCACAACTGCTCGGGGAAGTTGGAAGAGTCAGTGAAAGTCTAAAAGTTAAAGCTTATTAAGTATTCATCACTGGAGAAGTCAATGACATCATTCAAAACAGACAAGCCTGACACCAATGGGCCAGATGTCGCACGGGAATCAAATGTCCAGGAGGAATGGCACTCGATCACATGTATGGCGCCCAGACATCACTAACAGCCAGCAGAAAACACCCTAATGCATTAATCTCTTTCTACTGTGAAATCGGGTAGTTTTTCATCCCCAGACAATTATGTAGCTATTAGTCAATATCTGCAAGGTATCAGGATTAAGAGTTTAAAAACTGATTTGTACCTCTTTATATTTATATAGGTACTGGTATTGTTAGAAAATCTATGACTTGTCTTTGGTGAGAACTGAACAACCACTGCTTAATAGCTGCAAACTTCCTCCATTTTAATCACCTGTTCATACCCTTTGCCATCTCATTAGTCAACATGTGTGCACATGTGTTAGGTAATGCGTTCCTTCCCTGGAAGGCTTAGCCTTAATTTACAAAAATACACAGAGCAAAGGAAGATTAAAAACAGTCAAGCTAAATGGAAAATGGTAGGATATTCGGGTGAAAACAGAGGGGAACTAGGACATAGAAATTCAGTGGGTAAGATCTCATATTGTTAATAAATCTGGGGGAACAAACTTTGCTCCTTCAGGTTTCCTAGTGACCAAAACCAAAAAAAGGAAATACAATTAGTTCAGACAATTGACCAGTCTGTCAGGAAATCCGATTGACATTGCTTGCAGGAGTGAAGTGACATTGCTTAGCAGACAAGATCCTTGCAGTAAATACAGAAATGAACTAGTCTTCTAGTGTAAAATGAGGGGATACTTACAACTAGAGTAAAAGACTCAAGACCTGCCAGCATCCAGCCTGTCCAGAAACTCTGTAATATACCTTTCTTTTTAGCTTCACTGAGTATAATTCACCAAGGACTGATTCCTCTTAAATTGGGCAGGTTTCTTGTAGTCAGCCTTGGGTCCTAAATTGCATCAGAAACCACTTCCCCCCAAGGGCTGACTCTTCCCTGCTGGGTATCTTACACTGACAACATGCTTTCTCAAGCAGGTTTATTTTAAGGTTAGAGAGGAGGGTTAATGGCATCAGCAGGGTGTAGTGGAAAGATTTCACCTCACGCGAGTCAAGGGTATTGCAAGATCTCCCGGTAACTTGCCACCCCTCCTCAATGAGAGATTTCAGTGCTGAATTGCCCAGGGCTCCCAAGCCAGCGTGTGTCTGACAGCATAACCCGGATTCATCCTTTGCTAGCCATGTGCTGCTGAACACAGACACCCTTCCTTTTCTCTCTGGGCAGGAGCAGTTATGAATATTTATTGCAGCCACAATTCTGGCTTCCATGTCTGTCACTGTTGTTCATCTGCTGAAAGCCAGAGTGCAAATCGTTGCAAATCTGGCCTTCAATATGGCAGACAACTGCTTTCTTGTCTTGTTTAATAAATTGTATTTCTTTCCTATAAAATGAATAGAGTTAAAATGCTCCCCGTTTTATGGGGCGGTGATTTTGTAGTAGTGAGAAAGGATATAAACAGAGTAACAAGGGTTGTTTGAAGGCATGCTTAGAATATACTTCCTACCATGGATTTCAAAATGAATGTGTTAATCCATGCTAATCTGGTTCAATCTTTGAAAACGATTACGTTTATTTTACAACCCACCTGGCACTCTGACTAGTATTATAAATATGCTCCATTGCTTACATATTTCCACTTTATTGTACCTGCAGGCAGAGTAAAAGCAAATAAAAAGATAATAATGCTGAATTTGATTAAAGTCGCTCAATAGTATAAGCGACAATCTCAGATAGATCTAGTTCAATGTCTGATTTTTAATCAAGTTTAGCAAATTATCTTTTTACAAGATGAAAAAAAAGTACTCTGTAAGTGTTGCATGTACAATTACTTTCAATAGCTCTCTGCAAAAGGAAACTGCTTCATTTTAATCAGAAAGTTTGCAAAATTAAAGAAGTTTGAATATTGATATTCATATACTTCCAGGAAGACACTTGACTCTATTATTACTCCTAAAAATGAATCTTTACTATTACTGCAGGATGACACCTGGCTGAGTGGTCACCTCTAAGGTCTAAGGTCTGGATTACGAAAGACTGTCTTCAGATGCACCATAGGATTTGTTTTCACACCCATTCCTTCTTGTTGGCTTTTGGGTTTTACTAAAAGCTCCAACATTCTGGGGTGTTTTTGGAAATTGCCTATTCAAGGTACAGATTTTATCATCCTTGGAGGGCAAAGGGATTACTGAGAGGTCACTCCAACTCTTTGGGTCTTAAATGGCCTAAAGTAGCAAGTGACATGAACAACAGAGTCAGTCAATAAAACTCAATGTTCCAATTCTTTTTCATTCAATGCAGGATGTATGTCCAGAGCACCTACTATGTGCCAGGCACTATTTTAGATCATTTCCCTCCTGGAGCTTGAATTTTAGCAGAGGTGAGCCTCGATGAACACTCAAAATAAGGAACAGGTATGCAGTGGAGCCTGTTAGAAGGTGATAAATGCAATGGGGAAAAAAAATAAAGAAACAGTGGAGCAGGCACAGAGAATTGGAGGCGGGGCGGGCTGCAGTTTTAAATAGATACGCTTGTATGCTACCTGTTAGGCTAAAATCACTCAGTGGGCCTCTCTTCATGAGAGTTCCCCCGCCACTTCCAAATTTTTTAAACTTCAATAGAATGTCTAAATTGTTCTTTGTTCAAGAAGAAAAAGAACATTCCACAGAACCAAGCAAATAAAAGGAAACAGGAAAGTTTACAAGATTTCTTTAGATGGTTTGGAAGCCAGGAGGAGACCGTATCTGTGAGAGGAGATAACACGACAAACCACAGAGCAGAGATGAGTGAATGGGTACCGTGGCTGCTTGGAAGGCTGACAGACCATCTTTAGCAGTTGGGGGCGGGAAAGGAGGTTATGGAGAAACCAGACGACAAACATGTTTGGCTTCAGACTCGTTCCCACCCTCAGCCCGCTTTCCCTTACTTCTCTCTGTAGGTATTACAGATCACACTTCCGGGGTCCAGCCAAGACGAGGAAGATGAGGAGATAGAGGGCATAAGTGTTGGAAAATAATGGGAAAAGCAAAAAGGGAAGGTGAGGGCAAGACACATTTCCTTCGGTAGAGGCAATCCTTGGAGAGACATGCAAGTGTGGAAACAATGCACGTTAATCCACAACCAGCAATTGTCGTTTTGCCTGAACAACAGTATCTGATGGCTGGAAAAACAGAAAAATGCTTTCCTGGCTGCAAGCACATTTGCGTGAGTGAACAACATGTTAATGTCTAAATCTCCACTTGAACCTTTCAAGTTAAGCTGAATAAGAGATTTTGCCTTCTTAAAAAAACAAAAACAAAAACAAAAACCAAAACAAAAACAAAAAACCCAAACAACTCTGTAAACAAAATATACAGCTCTTTTCATTTCCATTTTCAAATCTTTAATCAAGAGAACATGTGGTTGAGCCGACAATGTTGGCTAAACCTTGAGCTCAAAATCCTGAAGACACTTAGGAGCACAGACTTCGGATGGTAACAGCATGGCGGCAGGACTGCTGAAGGCAGTCCTGAGGAGCAAACACTTTGGGACTTGTTTGTATTTATTCTAATTTCTCTGGATCCACAACTCCCAGATGTGTGTCTTCACCTACCAAGCTCCCGCCCCGATACCCGAAATAAGAAACACGTAAGAAGGATGCTCACCACCCAATGGCAGTAGCTGGTCTGTTTTCACCTATTCCTTTTCCTTTGTCTTCAGTTGTCACCTCCATCACTGCCTCAGAGATCATCAGTCACCCTAGTGAGTCTTACCAAAAATTTCAATTACATATTAACTGGAGTGTTTCTCATCACGTACACATAGGATCTAGCACAGCACCTGGCATCTACAAAGGGTCTAATGTTTACCTAGTACTTTAGTTATAAAAAAATAGTAGAGTGCATATATATAAATTAACTTCAGTCTTTAATCTATAATCTAGAGACAGGAATTAGTGTTTGAAGTGCCCTAATCAGGACCCAACATCCAGAGGTGGCTTCTTTAGCACATGAGACATCGTTATTGAAATCTACACCAGGGAGTCGATTAATTAGCAGAGGTGGGTTTTATAAGTCTTTTGTTGCTGATGAAATGAGGCTGTTGAGGCACCAGTGTCCCGGATGAACACAGTATCTGAAGAGATTATGTCCCAGAGCCTCCCATCTTTCCATTGCATGATGACTGGTCTGCCGGATCCGGGTCCACCACTTTGTGGGGGTCTTGGTTTCCCGACCCCGTGGAGGGCTGCCTAGTCCTACAGCGGGAATACTGCTCTACATGCCTGGAGCGAGCCCTCCATGCATGAAACCGCTGGAGTCTCCAGAGGACAGAAAGAAGAACTGCCCAGACTTATGAGAACAGGCTGTGCGATGCTTTTATTTCTATTTGCTAATAAATTTCTATTTGCTTTGTCAGAACTCGACCTGGGGCTGGCTTTGATGGTAACCACCTAAGGGCCAGGATGTGGGATGAGTCTTACAAACCCCAGAACATTTAGCCTCTGAGAGCTGCCAAAGAACTTGACAATCGCTTAACCACCAAATTAACTTATGTCAGTTCTAGAACACGAGTGTATGTCTGTTAAACAAGTGAAGGAATGATTCTTACCAAGAAGATAAGCAATTGAAAGTTGAGTGAATATCAGCCCTGGGCTAGATTCCTGCATTGCCAGATTCCAGGGCAGGAATTGTCTCAATTTCCCTATCTTAAATATTTGTGTTCCAACACTCCAAAATCAAGCTCATAAAATCACATATGTATATATATTATATATATATCTGTTATTGTTGATTTTCTCAAATGAATTAAATGAGATTTTGGAGAGTCTTGAGGCTCTTACTTCCTCCCAAGGCAAATGTTTTCTGTAATAGCTGTCTAAGTTTATTTTCCTGCCATTTAAGGAATAGTGGGACTGTTACTAAGTCTTTCTCTTGAATTGCTTATGATATAAATTAAGCTCCACTTACAGGGTTTTGGGGGTAGCAACCAGAGTCTCTCGGGTTATGTTTCCAATACTGAGTCCAGGTACAAAATGAATTCATTCTCAAGATGAATCTACACTGCGTTTGAATACAGCATGTTTCCTTTTAAAATCTGTACACCTCAATGATCTGTCTTTTCTCAGCTGTCCTGTTTCATTTCAGCTAGTCTTCTCTTGATTAAGACCATGTGCTCTCTAAGAAACACTTGGTCTCTGTCAACTTTCTTTCATCCAATAAGTCTGCTTCTTTTGAAGATCACACATTCAAGCACTTATTCAAAAACCTACGACTAAACCACACATGTGTAAAACAGTAGAATTATGGCCCAGATTTCACAGTGGTAATTCCCAGTATACTTACGTCTCTGCCGGAAGAGACTACCTCTCTGTTATTCCCCCGTAATTCTTTCATTTCTGCTACTTACCATTTTAAACGAACTAGTGAAACGGGAAAACATAATCCGAGTTAGTACCACAAGAGCAAACACTGAGATTGTCAAATATTTAGAGACTGTGCTAATAGACTCAATGGGCATTGGATAATCGTCTTCAGATAAAATTAAAAGTTTCAATATTCTGGATGCTTTCATCCCTGAATAGAGAATTTGGAGGAATGTTTTAAAAATCTGTGTACAGATATATAGGCAACAACAGGCTGGTATTTGACTCGTATTTTCCAAATAGGATATACTTTCCTTCAATTCTTTTATGAACTATAGAGCTAATAATCTGAATATAACCAGTCTCCAAGTCCCATTCAATATGTTCTACAAAGTTGACTTTTCAAATGGCAAACAAAAATTTTGAATATGTTAAGTGCAAAAGGCAAAAGGAAATAGATTTTTTAAAAACTCTTACAAGCCAGTCTAATGGGTTTGTTTCAATAAACCATTCAATGGATGCAAATATGAGTGGTCAGGACAGAGAAACACAACATAATAAGTTGATGAGATATTTGTAAGCATCTTTTCCCCATTATTGAAATTTCAGGTAATGCTAATGACATCCAGAACAGGCTACAGTCATTCCTCTTTTGATGGTTCTGTCTCATCAAGAATTCCAGCTTTGGATGAAAGTGCAAAGAATCGCTAGCTTCGAAGACATTCTTTATGTTTTAACTACATGACCACTCAGATTGGATTTAAGTGTTATGGGAGAAATTATCACTGGACTAATGATTTTTCCAATATTGATCATTAGTACCTCTAGCGAATTTCTCAGTAATTAAATGTACATCCACTACTCATGAGAATAATTACAGTAACTATAGGAGATTTGTTTATCTTAACTAGATTATACTGTTAAAATTTGATATGCTTCTTCCACATTCTCAGACACTGACTTCATCTTCTGGCTCTCCGGGCCTGCAGGGATCCTCAGAGATTTTCTCCTAAAGGGCATTCTATCACTTTTCAGAGCCTAGTCTGTAATGGAACACAATTACTCATTAACGTGTTTTCAACCTGACATTCTCCATGTGTCCTGAATCTGCTTGCAAAACTTCTTAATTACATATTCATTTTTATTAATCTTTGAGTAACTCCCTAATATGTTTTATGAGACTATATAGTCATTCAAAAATATCTGAATTAAGATATTTATTATTAATATACTTCGTGAGCACGTATCACATGCCGGGCACTATTCTAGGCTTTTGTGATTTGTCAGTGAATACAGCAGACAACAGATCACTGTCGGAAAGATCATTGGTCGATTTCTCCATTCCTTTCATTATGTGACCAGCAATAACTGCAGGGATGACAAATATAACCAGTAATATTTAGAGCATCTCTTAGGCTCCCAATCTTAGAATTAAAAGGGTGATTTGGAGAATCCTTGGAGAAACTCACACTTGCTTGGTAGAGACAGGAGGAAAAATGAATTCTTGCAAGCAAGGTATTAAGACCTAGAGTAGAAGTGTCAGCAAAGTGTAGGAGCACACAAATTAAGTAAGTAACTCTGGAGGTTTGGAAAGCTTTAGAGCATTCTTGAGAAGAACTGCTCAGGCTATGGCTGCTCTTAGGTGTATCTCCCAACTGCCTTTAGTGTGTCACCAGAGAGCTCTCTTCTTTGCCACTGTTTCTCTTATCTTTTCTATTGTAAATTTAGCTTTTTGCTGTTAACACCTTGTTTGCATTTTTGGTACTCAAGAAGCAGTATTAAAATATTTTTAAAAAATCATAGTATACTAGAAAACTGCACAGAATATAAGCAATCACCTAACTTCTGCTGAATGCAGTTAGCTTCCCCACCCGTCTTCTCTTGTTGGAAGTCGAGGCAAGAAAGTCCTCATCAACCAACCTGACTTATAAGCCCAGTGCAGCCTCCATGGGCTTGGGGGATTTCCCCCTCTTCCTTCTAAATGCTCTATATCAAAAGTTAGGCCTTACCTAGAGAGAAGAGGGTGGTGAAGTGAATGATAGAAGAGGGGAATTTCCCTAAATTAATCAAATAAAGGGATTAGGGAGAGTCATAAGGGATATGGGTCCCAAACTCCAGAGACAGCTGTGGGAAAGGGGGAACAAATCAAGGGGAAAGAACTAGCCCTCAGGAGCATCACAAATTACTGATGATCACATAACTGGAGATGGAAGGGGCCAAAACAGTCAGTCCTCTGGCCCAGTGCTTCCTTTTAACTGATGAGGAAGCCAAAGGGAGGCGTGCCTTAGCTGGGTTGGCTGCCTGGTTGGTCTTGGTGCCATGGTCCCAAAGAAGTCAGCAAATCTGACTTTAAGTTTAGCTTCCCCCTTATAATTCTAGGCAGGACCCTCAACTAGACACTCATCAATAGGTTTTAGGGCATCCAAGGACACTCTGATGTGTCCTCAAAATCCTACGTCTGTGTAGTCATATTCATTTTTCTAGGGAGAGGGTGCCTGGCTTTCAAAGACTTCTCAAAGGGAGCCATGATGAAAAAAGTTAAACCTACTGTTTAGGTTTATTAGAGAATAAGTCAAATTCTAGGCTTTTAAAGATGCATTTGAATATGTCAACAATTTTTGCTAAGAATCCAAGTGACAACAGTTCTTTGCTGAAAGTACATGTTAATTCGGTTCACTTATAGTATACTCAGTTCCATGACACATCTCTCTCCAAACCTTAGACTACTATTTTCAAGTGGTCCCAGAAGCCTTAGGTCTGAATTGGGTCAGGAGATCTAATAAATAGTTAAAACATCAAATTGCATTTTACTAAGTTTACATTTAAATTTAAAATTTTTTGACATTTTTTTTTTTTACAGTGACTAATCTTTGGCAGAGCAGGTTTTTTTCAGCCAGCTCTATTCCAGATGATTGTCTCTCTCTGTCTCTCTCTTTTTTTCCTTTCTTTCTTTGCTAGTGACTGGAGTTTGCAATATTAATCTTGTCACTCTTGCTAACATGGAATTGTAGCTAATACATTGAAAGTGCATTAATGCTTCACCCGTTTTTAAAGAAAAGATCCTGTATGTGAGTTCAACTGGCCCTTCCTCTCAATTCTTCACTTTCTTTACCCAGAGGCTGCTTTCCCAGTCACCCAGGTGGGACTCCAACATCCAAACGTATGACAAACAGGAGACTGGGCTATGACTTGAGTCACAAACCTTCTGAGACACAAGGTGATTTTCATTTTGTATTCATTTAAAATTTTCTTTAGTACATTTGGAACGTGAATTTTGCAGGGTTTGTATATCTGCATACATATGTGTGTACGTGTGGATGTGTGCGTGTGCGGCAAGTAAAAGATGAATTGGGATTTCAAACTGAGATCACTCCACTGTTCTCTGAGATAGAGTGCACAAGAAGTGCTTGCTTTAAAGTCAAAATCACTCCCTTGTGATTACACTGACAGATTAATATAAGAAATACAGTGAATTTTCCCCAGGTTTCCTCACCCGCAGGATGAACGCATTCTTACAGAAGTTCAAACAAATAATGACATAATTGGCTTGGCGAGCCACGTAGATGTACTCTCCTGAATTCTTTATTCTACTGGCAGGTTTGAAGATGGATAGGCTGACTTTTGAGTTTCCAAATAGAAGGAAAGGCAGACCAAGGCTCAGGGGAGGCTGATGGCTGGCTGCTAAGAGGTGTCGAAAGGTGGGATTACTTGGGGCTGTCGTTATCAAAGTGTGGCCCAGCCTCAGCAGCCCTTGTCCACTAGGATTAGAATCGTACACTCTCTGCACCAGAAAAACTGAATTAGAAGTTCTGAGGGTGGCACCCATCACTGTGTGGTTTAATAAGCCCTCCAGGTGAGTCCAGTGCTCCCTAAACCTGGAGATTAGTGACCTACATGAATTGACCACTGGTTCGGGTTCACCCCCTAGGTTTGCTGGCGCAGAGGCTGGGCTTTGTGGTATGCCCTTGGTGAGACTGGTCTGAACTATGGCCACATGTTTAAACCAAAATGGCAGCTTAAAAATTAAGAATGGCAGCTCAGTGTTCTTCTCCAGTACTAGTAAGGCTCACCTCCTCTGTTGAGAGGCCCTCCACCTTTTTTTAAATTGAAGTATAGTCAGTTACAATATGTCAATTTCTGGTGCATAGCACAATGTCCCAGCCACACATACATATATATTCGTTTTCATAGTCTTTTCCATTAAGGGTTATTGTAAGATATTGAATATAGTTCCCTTTGCTATACAGAAGGAATTTGGTTTTTAGCTTTTTTAATATATAGTAGCTAATATTTGCAAATCTCGAACTCCCAAATTTATCCCCTTCCATCCCCTTTCCCCTGGTAACCATAAGACTGTTTACTGTCTCTGTGAGTCCCCTCCTTTTTCTGATCAGGAGCTGAACAACTCATCCTAGGACTCAGAATGCCATCTGGTGAGCAGACTTCAAAAAAACTAAGAAATATGACTTACAGGACTTTCCATCCTTATTATTATTAGCAGGATGTTCATGTCCATCTAATTAGTATCTATTCTGCCCAAATTTGCTTTTCTGAACCCTTTTTAAAAAACCTGACCATCCATTTCTGCTAATACTTTTTTTCTATAAATGTATTTTAATGATTAAACTAAGTAGTTTTTCTAAATATATGTATGTAAAACTCTGAAATAAGGAAACACTCTGTGTTGATTTTTTAGTATAACACCTAGCAAGATACTTTTTTCCCCTTTCCTCCTATTCGTTATGGAAAAAGTGTGTCTCAATGTTCCTCCAAGTATTAACTACACAGAAAACGGCCTCTTACAGTTCAAGCGTCAAATACAGATAGAGTGAGTGTATCATTTATTGCCTAAACTAAAACACTCTGGAAGTGGAAAGGGGGCTATTTATAATCATGCTGGGTCAAAAGGGGACTGTCCTGGCTAACTGAACATGTGGTCAGATTTAAACAACGGTCCTGGTTCACTGGCGCCCCTATTTCTTTCTCAGAGTCTGTTGTGAGTCTGTTGGGTAACACAAAAGGATGAGGTAGAAATTTTAAAGCAACATTTCAACATCTATTCAACAATTATTATTAGCATGTAGAACGTGAAATCTATCGTCCCTGTTATATTTCAAAAGTAGTGCTAACTTTCAAATCCAGAGGTTGTGAGCTCTACTTATTTATCAGAATTGCCTGTGGAGCTTTTAAAAAATGCCAGTGACCCTCTGGAATTCGAAATCAAGAAGCTAAGGGTTGGAAAACACGACTCTAATCACATATCCCCTTGAATGTAGTTCCAGAGTCTAACTCTAAGGAGTGGCGAAAACATTCCGCTTCTGCACAATTTCCATTGCTTCTCTCGCGGAGATGCAGTCACTCTGTCAATTATCCATGACAGTCATTCTCTTCAAAAATGAAGTCACTGATTTTAAATTCCTCTAAAACCCTCTGTGACATGCTTATTTGGCAGAAGCTGAGCACTGAGAAAAATGGGACATGATGTGTCAGCTGCCTAAAAAGGATGTATTTGTAAGATGCCACCTGAGTGAGTACTGACCCTTGTGAACAGTGGCACCATGGTGGTGAGTGTGAGACAGGGTGGTGCAGAGAGAACTTTCACCGTGGCTTTCCTAAGGGATCCCCTGGTACCCCAAAGAGCCAGAGACCCCTGGGGGTAGAGCTTTGATGGAGAATCATTAACAAGATGGCTTTGGTGACATCAAGACCCAAATAATTAATGGCCTGACTCAGACAAGCCTTCAAGAAGCTAAAATTAGGTTTGGAAGAGGATGATGGGGGTGAGAGGGAGTGGGGGATGAAACAAATGAGAAAGAATTACCGTTTTTCTGCTTAATTTTTAAACTCTGTGGAGCAGATGCTGTGGGAGACAGCAATGGAAAGGGTTTAGGAGAGCCGAAACTGAGAGAAGTTTTAAAGGAGAGGCATGGGGTTGATATATTTCAAGCACAATTAATTGTTTCTCAGTCTTGCAACATAAACTTGAATCTCCACGGCGTACATATACCAACCTCACAGCATAGTGTAGGAGGTAGTTCAGAACCTGGGTCCGGCCCATTTTTCAATCGTTATACCTGGAGGCATTTCTCCCTTTCCCCTCACCTGCCAACCCACCTAAGCACTCTGAGGTTTAGTCAGACCATCTTTAAAAACAAGCCATGCATGTCTGTTGCACCCTTTCTCTGC
Source organism: Camelus ferus (assembly GCF_009834535.1). Classification (NCBI taxonomy): domain Eukaryota; kingdom Metazoa; phylum Chordata; class Mammalia; order Artiodactyla; family Camelidae; genus Camelus; species Camelus ferus. Next base: position 38,119,546 of record NC_045709.1, read on the forward strand.
TGTTGCTGCTGCACCCTCTGCGTGTAGTGCACAACCTGGCCCCAGTGCCTGGTCAATCTCCTCTCACATTTCAAGACCCAGGTTAAATATCACCTCCCATGAAAAGCCTTCTTTGCCCTCATCTAGGTAACATTAATCATTCCCATCTGTTTTGCCCCAGAATTTTCAACATATGTAGCTAGATTTTAGCGCCATTAACTTGATGGTGTATTTAAATATTTATGCGTCTCTCTCCCCTAGACTGAGAGCTTGCTGTACAGGGGCCGTGTCTCATTCATGCTTTCATTCCCATCGCCTTGCTTGGTAGAACTCCAGCTAGTTGGGTACTCTAGATATTGGTTAGATATTGTTGAATCAAAAAACTTTCTATATAATTCATGGTGTTTTTAACATCTTTAATAAGAAATCTAAACTTTAAAGGATTTTTTAAATGCATTACGTTGTGTCTATAGCTCCTATCATTTTCAGCCCCAAATTCTATTCGGTGAAACTATAGGATGAGACAAAAATTTTCTTGAATCTATGTTGACTGTGGCTGTGGCACGGAGTGTGCAAGATTACTGCTTAAAAAAAAAAGCAAACAGTGGTATGTGCTAAACAAGATCCCTTTAATTGCATATCATTATCATGCATTCCTTAGTTAAGAATAACTTCTTATCGTTTCCTTTAAGTATGCCTGTGATGCTTAACCCACACGTCTTACATATATCCAGTAATATGGAATTTGTAAACAAATATTTACTTTTGTAAAGTGCTCTGCATCTTGGGGAAAATAAACCAGGTTGAGTGACTGCTATAGAGAAAATCCAAAAAACAACAACAGAGTATGCCCAGCTGCACCAGGATACCTGTGGATAAGTGAATTTTGAAATAAGATTTATACCACATAATGCATGATGACCTACCAAGCTGTTGAAAACACCGTAACTTCTAAAAATTGTGTTTGCGAGATACGCTGCTCAAAGTAAGATGTGACTCCCGTGGATTTTTAAAGGGCAGATAACAGATAGGTTTAAAGAGTTGTGTTGTGCTGAGATTACAGGGCATTAGAAAACTTGACATTTTAACCTTATTAGCCCACAATAAGCATGGCTGTTTCAACAATCCTATTTATCAAGGGTAAGCAGCTTATTAAGACTTCTAATTATTAAGGCAGAGTGATCAATGCAGGAATATTCTATTACAGAGCTCTAAGTCCTTGAGAAAGCATTGAGAAATTAGAGCTAACTCTAGACAAACTCTAGACAAACACCTGTTTGGGTCAGAATTCACACATGTGATTGAAATAAATATTTCTTGCCTGCAGTCAATGAAGACAATGCTTCTCGCATGCTTGGAGTGGACTGTTAGGGACATCAGAATCATCTGGCTCAGCTTGTGACCAACAGGATGCATTTAGAAAACTACTTGTTGGTTATGAATAATATTTGTGGGGCTGGAAGGGTTGCATATTGAGTCTCTGAGTGGATGAGGAGAGTAGAAAAACCATGTTGTTTTCTGAAGGCCATCTGGGGCGGGGGGGGCTTGGGCCTTGGTTCCAGGAGGGGACCCAGCAGTCTGGGTCCAGCAGGGACTGCTGATTGGTATGCATTATCTCTGCCTCCCCTACAGTTTGGTTTTTGCGGCTGACAGTCTCATGATGTGATGGTGGTATATTCTAGACCAGGGTACTATGCCAACAGAATGCCACTAGAGACCTTCTAGGATGTCAGTGAGAGCAGAAAACTGCAGCGATGTTGAACATAATGATGATACCGCTACCATGGATATGGCACCATGGAAAGCACTACAGAGTTTTCAAAACACACACGTCTGTAATTTCATCAGATTGTTACAAGAATTTATGACGTAGGCAGGGCAAGTGTTATTAAATTCACAACATAGAGAAGACAGCAGGACCTAACAGCACTCTGTTAGTCATTCATTTATTTAACAACAGTCTATTCAGCATCTACTATGTGCCAGGGCTTGTTGCTAGGAGTAATTGGAAATAGAGAAAAACAAAACAAAGTTCCCTGGTTGGTGGGATGGACCAAAGATACCCAAACAAACAAAGAGATTGCTAAAATATACTGTGACAAATTAAGGAGAGAAGCAGAATATGAATGGTTGGAAGGAAAATGGTTAAAATTTTAAATCAAGCAACAAGAAAAAGCCTCACTGAGAAGGTATATTTTGAGTGAAAACCTCCACGGAGTGAGGGAAGCAGCTATGTGAATATCTGTGGGAACAGCATTGCAGGAAGAGGGAACAGCAGATGTGAGGGCCCTGAGGTGAGAATGTGCCTGGTGGGTTTGAGGAACAGGGAGGAGGTCTGCATGTTGAAAGAGAGCTGGATGTGGATCTCACAGCCAGATCCCGGGTGTCATATACAAATTACGAGTTGTTATCATGGGGTATCTTTGATTTCCTCAATCTGCATAAGCCACTCTTAAATCAGTAAATTATTGCTCAGAATTATGAATTAGTCAATCTCCAAGGTGGTGAGCATTCTGCTAGGGTCCACAGGAGACCACAGTGATGACACCACACATATATATATGACATAATGGCCAAGGGGAGCCAAGAATCCAAAGACACAGGAGAAGTATCACCCAGAAGTAGGTCTAGACAAACTCAGAACAAGGAGCAGTGTAAGGGCCATGGGGTCCAGTGCTCGAAGGCGATGGAGTGACACAGTAGGGGACAAGTCAGAAGGTCTTTTAAGGACATCCTCATCATTTTCTCCCTGTTGTCACTGCCCAGCCTTGCAACTTGCTGCAGACAGACACGCCCTCCTGAGAGAGACTTGACTGGCATTCTCTGTCTAGTCCCTACGAAACTCTGAGAATGCTGATGTTCTGTTTCTTTCACTTTTTTTTCCCCTTAGTCCCACAGCATCTAGCCCAGTACCAGGATTAGAGCAAACAGTTAATGAAACTTTAATAAATTAATAATTAGTTCGGAAGCTGATAGATAAATATTCCCCAGAGAGGAGGCAAGGGGCATCGCCGCTCATCCTAAAATCCTAAAAAAAAGAAATTCTAATTTCCTTTCTTCCTTTTTACTTGCAAGTCAGACTTTTCTGATGTCACCCAACGCTAACTTCATTTATACTGGTTTCTAATTTCTGTGCCTTTAGTATTGTGGAAAAATCAATACCATTTCTTAAACAACTGCTGTTTTTGATGCCACCAGTTCATTCTTACGACTCTTCCCAAGACTGCAAAAATGTATTTATAACCCTTCATTCTTGCGCTCAATAGTATCTGTTTTTCTTGCCACAGGCTCTTCGAGTCTTCTTATATCTGAAGGTGTGAAAAGGCTTCTGATCTTTTCCTTTTTCCACTCATTAACAGTCTCCAAGTTTTTCCACAGTTCTTGTATGTTTCTCTTCCTACAGATGGCTCTAACCAAACTTGTTCATTTCCTCCTGTGAATATTTTTTTACCACAAGTTTAACAAAATTTGCCAACTTTTCCAGAGAAAAAATCTAGTCTTTCTCAACAGTGTCACTTCCCTTTCTATTTGAAATAAATCTGTGAGATAAATATTTATTTCTAAAAGTGCTTTCACTAAATTTGGGGATTATCTGTGAACTGTGCATTTGGAGTCAGATGCTGTGCGATTTGGCCAAACACTTTAACTCAGAGGCTTGGTTAGTTTCTCGACTTGTTGAAAATTCAAGGAAGCAATGTTGGTAAACAAAGTGTTCTACAAATGTGCAGGGTTTATATTTTACTGACATCTGGTATAATAGTTTAAAGAGCCCTTCAAATGACACTGATTAAATCTGTTTGGCAAAGACCATTTACACCTTGCAAAACAGTTTTCTGTATTATAATGAGTATTTGTAGTTACTACTTTGGCATATGCCCAGCAATATTTGCAAATTTAAATGGAAATCTCTCAACTCATATTATTCCTAACTGCATTGTATGTTATTTGCTTTCGAGGACTCTTTAAGATCCTTGACTTTTTTTTTTTTTTTTAACATAATTTTGTCTTCCCCAGGCCTTGGTTTTCATAGGTAAAAAAAAACCAGGGAATACTGCTTTGATTACTTTCTTCTCCCTTCCTGCGTAAGAAAAACAAAAGAATACTGAATAGAATTGAAAAAGGCGACCACTGATTCTGAGATGGTGAATGTATTCTCTGCACGGTGTATTCAACACACTGGCTTGGACTAACCGGCTGAGATCCCACTGTATTCCATTCACGCATATCTCAGAGTGAGGAAAAGAGCAATGCATTCAAATATTTTGGTAATATTTTATTGCTCCTTTGTCATTTGGCCATTTGTGGTTTTTAGCAGTTCTTCATGCTGTTTTCCTCATTTTTTCATCCCCTAATGCTATCCAAGAATAACACTACATTTATAAAGTATTCAGTGGGACCCCAACGTGGACCTGTCAGGTACTCAGAAATAGAGGAACTGGTACTTGGGCTCCTAATTAGGCATTTAGGATCATTAATATTCTTCAAGTAGAGTAATTACAATGTAATTCAGAATTATATTATCTTGCATATCCCTGTAGATTTTAAGTTCCTTTTCACCTCTAAACTTTTTTTAAGAAGCTCAATCCTTAAATTTCTCAGAGGTGGCAACCTGTGGTTCCTATTCACCGCAAAGTTGCATCATATTATATATTTTACGCACCCTACTTTCATCCTGACAACTAAGACAAGACGGCACCTCATGACTAATGAGACCAAGATTCAGACATCTTAAGCAACTTGCCCAAGGGCAGGTAGAGCAGGCTTATTTAAATTTAACCTCCTTGAAAACCTGACGTAAATAACATATAGACACCAAAACACAGGAAAAGAACACAGATAAGATAGAAATCCAGAAAAGTGAAAAATGAGATGACTCCCAGGATAAATGTAATAATAAAACTTTCATGTTCTATGAAATAAAGGTGGGCTGCTCTGACAGTCGATGGGTCAAAGCAACGAGGGAAAAATGACTGTTTACGATAATTACATTTTCCATTCGATTAAATCAAACTAGCTGCTTGGGAACTAGGTTTTCCTGACTGTGCTGAGTCCATTGAGGGGAATCCTGAGTGACATAGTGGGATGCTTTCCCCAGCGCATCTCCACGACAAGTTCAGTAGCGAGCTCAACCCAGACGGTTCTCATCAGACCTTCACTGCGGACTGCCAGGCAGACCACGAGTACAGCTTCCTAGAAGCAATTCCATGAGCACTCAGAGTGACATGGCCCACTGAGATTTCAGTCGTATAATTCAGAGGAACATCTTATCCATGTTGAAAGACGAAGCAGCCTGTTTGCAACAGTTTATGAATGCTATTTTTTGATCAAAAACCAAAAGGTGAGTTCCACCGTTATCACTGTGGGTGGGAGGTGGACAACAGTCATTCTAGGCCTGTGATTGACAGCAGATCAAGCTGTCAATCTAGCATATTTTCTCTGGCATTCCTCTGGGCGGGCGTCAGAGCTGACCAGTTCAAACACGGGCTTTGCTTCCGACAAACCTGGCCTGGGGCATAACCTGGAGCAGGTCTGAGGCTCACTTTCCTGCTCTGTAAAATGGGACAGTAATTCCACCTGTCTCTTCGGACTATTTTGATGACTAAATAAAATAATGCAGAAGAACTGGCTATTGTTAATATAGGTGATTGATGTTACCAGCATCCTCTTCTGAAGCTTACAGGCCCCACAGGCGGTTTTCCTTGAGCAGACGTGAACACGGCGTTGGTAGAGGGCCTGCCTCAGGACAGAGCTACTTTCTTGGAAAGCCACCTGGCTTTAGTACAAGAACCTGAGACTCCTGGAAGCCACAGATTTCTAGACAACTGACAAGTGGCTGGGCTGCAGTACACCTTAGGTCTTTCTGGAGCCAAATTCTGTGACCTTTCTCCTTTCTTCTTTTCCCTATCTCTTTTAGGCATTTTCACAATGATTCATTCCTAAATGGGCTTCAACTATCTACAAATTTAGATAGAATTCTGTAAGGCTTTTTTTTTTTTTTGCTGAATTTTAACCCAGTTATCTCAAAATAAAAGTTTTTTTTAGATGTCTCAGATCTACCAGATGGACAAGAGAAAAAATAGTGTCTGCAAATACTTGATCATCTTAGCAACTATTTGATTTTTTTAATTAAAAAAAAACCCTTATGGTTTTAGTATTAAGAAACTGCATTATACAAATGTTAGCAAAACATTTACATTTGGTGTGTGCATTTAACCAGCAATTTCCCAGCTCCCAAAATATTTATTTTCAATATCCTGTTCGCTCTTTATGGCTTATCTACTCTATTTGAAATCTGTTCAATTTATACAACCAGTAAATTACTTTTCCATAATTGCAGTAATTACAGTCCTCTTCATATGCTCAGACTTATTTCTCAGAACTCTACTACAGGAACACATTTGTGGTCAAGTCCAGATACATTATGAAGGTTTAGGAAATAATAAAAATGTTTCCCTAACATTAAAAAATATTGTGTAAGAATAAATCTGCTCAGTAACTGACTAGTCTCCCTCAAGAGTGTCAAGGTCATAAAAGATAAGGTACGTTGAGAAACTGTCACGCGTTGGGGGAGAATGAGGAGACAGGACATCTAAATGCAAGTGAGACCCTGGACTAGATTCTGACACATGAGAAAGATAAACTGGTGGAATTAGAATGAGGCCTGCAGCTTACTTAGTGACATTGTCTCCATGTTAATTCCCTGGTTTTGGTGGTTGTACCTGATGGTCGTTTATGCGTGTTGTTAACATCAGGATAAGGTGAGTGAAGGGTGTAGGTGAACTCTACTGCTTTTGAAACTTTTCCATAAGTCAAAAATTATTTCAAAATAAGTCTTAAAAAATAATTTGATTTCAGGCAGCTCAGAATTGGAGACTGACCATTGGTAAAGCTATTTCTCTACCATAGTCCCTGGTATATAAAATCCACTTGTCAAGCTTAATGCATATACATATATTAAACTCCTGGTAAGTAAGAGCCTCTAATTTGGAATTTTATTCATTCAAATAAAGGCTTAGCTTAAAGTGTCTCTTTAAAAGATCAATAAGAAATTGTATATGTTTGGGGACTGTTTAGATACTTAAATGAAATAGAGACACACTCTGAGCAAAATGACACACTATGACTCATTCTTATTTCTTAAAGCGTCCAAATATCAGGTATATTACCTGACAGACACTAGGTAAGCCTAAATCTTAAAATCAGCTCCCGATGTCTTCTAGGAGGCAGTGATAGGATGCGGATGTCCTTCTCTCAATCAGTGCAGATTACTGCGACCTTCCTGTATAAGTGGACACAGACTGACCAGGAAGGACCACAGGCATGTTCCTAAACTGCCATAGTAGCGCTCCTGTCTCTCTGCCACCGTAAGAACTTTCGGACTAAACAGTTTGATCTTTATCTTATAATCAACTCGTCAAATGAGCCTCAAACTTTATCATTTTGCAGTTCCAAACTGCTAATTTCTGCCTCTTAAAAAAATGCCTGGCTGCAGCTTTAAATTCACTGTTTCTTGCCTTTCATTTTAAAGGTTAATTTAACAAGTTTGTGATGAACGGAAGCAACCTGATGCCCAGTGATCTCCAATTAAATGGGTAGGAACTGATAGATGGCGTAGCAGAATTAAAGTGATTTTTTAAAAATCCCGAGGCGCTCAGGAGAAATGGAATTTAATATCTACCAATTCCACATGGAAATTAAACGTATCCTGGAACAAACTTCTCCAAATCAAATTCAAAGGAAACATAATAACTACTCAACACAATTCATTGTCAGGTTTTTTATTTTTTAATGTTGTGTGGCCACTATTAAACTATTTGAAATGTCAATCTCAAAACCCAGGATTCCTGTGTGAGTTAAGAAAAATAAGTGGAAATTCTCCCAAGGAGACTGGAAGCCTGCATTCAGCTCAACCTTTGATCGGAGCCACATGCTGCAAACTCCAATTCTTGTTCTCAGGCTCGCCCCTTCCTGTTTCTTTATCTGGCAGCTTTCCAAAGAGGGACAGGTGGTTTTAGGGCATTTTCTTGGGTTACAAATCAAATAATATTTCATGGTTTTCCCCTTTAATGGGCTAAGCAGAAGGCATTTGACAAAAGTCACTAGAGAGGTTTGGAGAAATAATTTATACCCTAGGGCATTCTTAGACCAGTAACATGGCAAGATGAGATTCGAAACAACAACAACAACAACGAAAAAGCAAATCTCACTGCTCCTTCCAATGTTGCAATGCAAAAGCTGCAAATCTGCCTTCCTCCTTGGGGGACTCCATGCTCAGAAACTAGTGAATAGATTACATTGGTCCTTACATGTTGAGTTTTTATCGGTGACAGTTTTGCCACAAGGTGTGCAAGGGAGTAAGGAGCTGCTTTCTAATACATGACACTCTTGCCAATAAAGGAAATGAATGTCCTAGAGGCAAGTTTGTGGGATTTTTTTTTTTTGTAAAATTAACAAATTTCATGCCTCACCATGAAATTCAGGAAATTGACAGTGGCCAGAAATGAACAAAGTAACCCTAGATTTCATGCATGGAGGGTGGCAAAAGCCAATGCCAATAGAAAATAAATTTCCTCTTGGATTGGCTGCAATTATAAAATGTCAATGTGTATGATAAATACAAACATCAAAGTCTTGCTGGATCATGCGAAAATGTATCTGGGGGAGCAATCAAGGCATGTTTCCACTGAATCATTATGTTAAGCATTCCCATATTTGCACAGTTGACATCCTAACAACACTTAAGGAAAGAGGTTGGGGAGTAGAGATGGAGGCTCATTCTAAGAATTCACACTGATGAGGAGGCTGTTAAATGTTTAACATTTAGGGGTAAAGGCAGTATAATTTCACAGGGAAGAACATGCAGGCACCTGCGTGGTGCCCGGGAGAGGAGATTCTGGCCACAAGCTGATGGAATTGATGAGGGGAGTTGGCTACAGAATCATCTGGAGTGGAACCCCTCCAATGGTTCTTGGCATCTCTGGCTCCTGTTCTAGGAACATAAAACACTATTATTTTCAACATCCAATTGGACATTCTCATTTTTGGTACCACTGTTTCTCAAGTCCAACAAGCCCTAAATAGAGGAAATTTATGTTTGCCATATCCCAGACTAGCTTTTCTATTGGCTGACAGCACTGTCTTTCTTTCACATCTTTTTCTTAGTCATATTTGATGCGTTTCTTTCTTTACCCTCTCCATTAATTGCCTATATTTAGACATGAAGTCCTGTAAATTTTTGTTTTCACTGTTAGCGCTGTCTTCCTTTCTCCTTCCTAGCCACGCTTCGGTGATCTCTCTAGTCTCACTACCACTAGCCTCACCCGTGCCTATCTGAACCCATCCTTTACTTGGATGCCAGATTACAGCTTAAAGTGCTCAATGCAAAAAAATCCTATTGGACAGCACTGGCAATATTAAATACTCAATCCATCCCAATATACTCATCAATCTGTATAGCCAGAGACTAAGTTATTTCCTAAACACTTAGCAGAAGTTAATTTGTGCAGCGGTTAAGAACCTGGGTTCTGAAGCCACATCCTGGCATTGCAACTTACAAGTGTATGACCTTGGATAAGTCACTTATCTGTACAATGGGAATCATAATATTGGCTACTTAATAGGATTGTTGTAGGGATTAAAAGTATAAAATGATTACAGTATTGCCTGATATAAAGTAAATGTCCAGTAAATGTAAATTATTATTACTGTGTATGTAATGGTCTCCAAAGTGAATCCAAAACCATAAAAAAGGGGGAATAAAGTTTCTTATAGCTCTCTCATAGTTTTAGAATTTGGATATTATGTAAGTGAGTAACAAGATACACTTAAATATTCATTATCTCATGGACAACCTTGGGAAGTATATATTTGGATCTTCAACCGATAAAGAATGGTATTAGGCGTATATTAAATTGGGTCACCAAGAATTTGTCACTTATTTTATACTTAGACACAGTGATTCAACAGCAAATACTATGAGGCTAATGAATGAAGGGATATATATATATTTCACTTTGACTGGAAGTCAAGTCCTATTCATGATCCACACCTTAAAAGCACACCATGTATTGGTATTTGTAGAATTATTCCTGCCTAACACTTAGGACTATTGATGATTTCGGTTCTCCCATAGAGCTGGATGATATACACAGACTTTGGACTACGAGAATACATTTCTATGACTATGTTAACACAGAGGAACTTGGAATGCTAAGCTACTTTAAAGATAAAGAACTAGTCTAACAGTAATTTAGGACACTGAATTTAGAAAACCAGGGGACATCCGGATAAGTGATAAGATCAAGGGCTCCAAACAGCCCTGACCAGCTGACTGCTATGGATTCTGAGAATACGCTCCCTCTTGAAGTCAATCAACTCTCTTGCAGGAGAGTGCTTCTGCTTCCTCTGAGAAATCTGACTTTCTTCAGGCTGTTAGGAAACTACCAGAGAGACAGACGTAGGGCTGAGATAGGACAGGAGTCACTTCCTGATTCAGTCAACCTCAAAATCACATCAGCTCTGGCAATCAAAGATGATTGTTCCCACTTCCAAATCTCTCTCACATCAACCGGCTTATTCATTCCATCCAGTATTCTTTTTAGGCCTCTCGTTAAATCAGTTAATTTCCTAAGCATTGAGATTTTAGTGGTGAGTACTGACCATTTTTTTTTTGACATTTAATTGTCAGTATTATCTTTCCAGAAGATTCCAGCACTTTAAAGAATAAAAATCTAATGCTTAGATGTACAGCTCTTCCTGGGGTAATGTCCTGTATTCAGTGACTTATTTTTCATTTCTCTTTCTAATTTTCACTTCTTTAGAGGTTGTAATAAAGGAAATTCTTACTGTAGCAAATTATTTAAATCCATGCAAAGAAAAAAATCAATGAGACATAACTTTTTTTATGTGGGATTTATATATAAGCTGTTATTTGAAGGACAAGGCATATTTCATGCTCTATTTTAATTTAAACTCTCTTCTGGCTATCTTACCAAATATCTGTAGACACAATATTTTTAAGTGAGTTACATGTTGACAGTTTTCATATACCATGAAGGTTCTCAAAAGTTTAAATTACTCCCAAGGACATTTACAGCCATTTCCCCTTTAGAGCAACCAATGAAAACATGATTTTAACCATCAGAATAATTCACAGGGCCGTCTCTTCTAGTCTGGCCTCCACCCCTGGTTCCTTGGAGTATTATTTGTAGTAAACAATCCACAAAGAAAAAAAAGATGAAAAGAATAAGATTCTAAAAGACTCTTTTATAATTGTTAAAGAAACAAGCCTGAGGAAAATTAAAATATTTCAAAAGTGGCTGAAACATTAACACATGATCAGCAGTTCTACTCTTGAGATAATCATGAATTAAAGGAAATTTTAGAGCAATTGGAAGATGTATCTCTATATACCTATACAAAAGTTTAATTATATATGTTAATGTAAATGTTATGTTTATGGGGGAAAAGTCTAAGTACCCTTATTAACACTACTATTATTAAGACATTTTTAAAAAGTGTGGTAACATCATACAAGGATTTATTATTTGGGTTAAAATAAAGATTTTCATTTTCACTGCTAATCAGGACTTTGAGAATGATCTCAATATTTCAGGAGGTCACTCCCCTCCCTTTAGTCTATTCAATCAGTTCCCACATGAAGGACTTTTTGGTCATGACGGCCCTGGAATTTGTTATAAGTTTGTTATTTATAAATAGTCACATGTTTCAATGTTTTTTTTAACAATCTACTATTTATATTTCTTATTTTCTAGTTTCTATAACACAACACTTTCTTCTACCTTCCTCTTATCTCCTGAAACTGGAATTGCTCAGAATGTCATTGGGTTAATGTTAGTGCTTGATTTTTGCCTGAGTTTCTGAGATCCATACAACTTGGAATCTATTTAATTCCATTCTATAGAATCATCAAGGATTTCCTCTTGGCATGCCAAAAGCAAACATCTTGTGTTATAGCTTGAACTTGAAAACATGACAGTGAAAACTACCACGTTACTAAAATCAGATGTCGACGATTAAAAACAAATACCTTTTGATATAATTATCAAATTAAACCATTTATCTATAGGAAACAGTGCAACTGAGGTGTAAATTAGAAGCACAATGTAAAACCCCAAGTACAAAAGCAGTTCTCTAGCCACTTTGAATCATTTGGATGTGCTCTGCTTTCTCCCGGTAAACTGAAATCCTTCTGTTGCTGGTTCTCATAGAAACTGGAGAGCATGATAAGGCAGAAGAGATATTTCAGTGAACTTCCTATTATAAATGGAACATCTTGTATCCAAAAGAATGTTATACTTGCAAAAATAGGTATGCCTCGTTACAGACCATTGGTTGGTGTCATATCACATCACACCATGAATTTCAACTAGAAAATCTAGTTTAGAATATCATATTTGCAGTCTGTCAGTAACTAGGAAATGGAATAATTACAACTATAAATTGTACAGAAGTTGAGCATGTGGGAACTGGCAGAGATGGACGAATGAGTTGGCACTGGGGGTCGAGGCAACGCACACACGTAGCTCAGGACTACTTGTCTCTTTATGCCAAGTCATTTTAGGCTTGGTGTGCTTTGCTTGCTTTGATCCGTAGGAAAATCTACTTGATTCAGGATGGAAACTGCAGTCCCATGAGTCCCTTGAGCTGTTGTCTCAAGATGATCGCTGGTAAATGTTCCAAGGTTAGGAAATGCCTGCCTCGTGTTTGCTGAATCGCCTCATACATTACACCACCTTTAAGGCATTAACCTTGTTGTGCCACATAAAAATACCTTCACATATGCAGAGTTCAGAAGTAAGTCATTTTATAAATGTAGGAAATTGATAACAAATGCTGCTCATGAAAGGCAACTGGGTACCAGCCAACCTTTTCTTTCTTTCCTTCTAATTTTTTTCTCAGGGAGGAGTTAGCATTGCTTATGCATTCTGCCAGCATTACAGAGAGAACACAGCATATGATAAATGTCCACAAGAAATGAGAAATATTGAATCAATGACTATAAGAGGAAGGCAGGGGTTTGGGAGGGGTTAGATTTCAACTGATAGAAAATAAAGTGCTTCTGGGTCTTTTTTTTTTTAAATATCTTTTTTGGTGCTTTTAGGAACGCACAAGGGCAAAAGCAAGTTCTGTAGCTAACAGTGAGATCAGATTCTAAAATAATTGCTTTGGCTTTTGTTCCTCAATTTAAGAGTTGTGTTTCTGGCCTGTATTATTGAATAGGCTCTTTTCTCATACAAAGCAGACATGAAGAAGCCTTAAAAGCTTGCTGCTAACTACAGTTCTCGAAATAAATTTCTATTCTATTTTTTAGGATCTAGAGGTTTTTGAAACATGGTATTTCAGGATCTGTCACATGGATGATGGAATTCTTTATCACTAAAAAAAGTATCAGATTTATATTATAGGATTTCATGCTTAAGAAAGTTTTTGAAAAAGGAGTATCTTAGACAGATGCTTGAAATATTTCCTTGTGTTTACTTCCATCCTTCTGAAATGCAAGGTCTATAGTCCTGAACATTTCATAAAAAGAGAACCCAAGTTTATCTACAAGAAACAACACATGTTTATCTAGCAACATTTCTTTCAGATAGAAAGTTGTGAATACACTAAATACCTTGAGGATTAAACAGTTCTTGCAGGTCCCAAGAAAGTCATCTGGGCACCCTAATGGCCATTTATTACATGACACTAGTCCTCTGACTGACCTAACACAGCTTCCTGGCAGCTGGCTTTAATTTACCACTTGATAGCAGCTGTCACACGGAAAGAACCAGGTTCATTATCTGATTTGTCTCTGCCATCCCTGCACTCACAGAGTCCATTAACAACAGGGAGACGTGCTTTTTAAATTACTGAATTCGTCATACTTCCATTAAAAGAGTAGACTTACAAAGTAAAACAGAACAGCTTCTTATTGCTTTCCCTTCCATTTCTCTGTCTAGCTGTTTCTGTTTATTCCACTCAAAGAACATATATTGAGCCCCATTCTCAGCAGGCAGGGCCTTATCTGTCCTCCTCTTATGCTTAGACCAGAGCAAGGTCCATACTAGGCACCCAGTAAACACGTGTTGGGTTAATGAATAAAGGAGAGATTGAATGAACAGTGCCCACTGCTTTGTCTCTTGGCCTGGCCCAGACGTAGAACCCACCTTGGTTTTGTATTTGATGCTCTCATGCCAATTTTCTGTCTCGAGACTCAATAATTGGTTGCCTTGAGAGGAGGCAGAAAGCTCAGAAAGTTGGATACCCCTGGTTTGTCTGATCTATGAGGGCCTAAGGCCTAAATTAAAAGTACCAGCTGCTCATCCGGCTCTCCCACACTGGGAGGGCATCTGTGTAGATCAGGGAACGCAACCTTTTCTGGACAAAAATGAACACACGTTTTCCAGATTTTAGCAGTTCAAGTCCGTGGCAGCGGTGGTGGTGAGATTTGATCATAACACATGTCAGACATAAAACAAGTAAGCATTTAAGTGCCCCTGACAGATCCTGCTAGACCTCCTGAAGTTGTCATGGGGACTTGCTAATATTCGGGGTCTGTATTGTAACAATTATATATATTATGGCTGCTCAATGTCAATTATGTTTGACAGTGATAATTCAGTATGGTCTTATTTACTATTTTTATTTGATATTTATCAAGGTAGGGCTTCCCTGACCCCCCAGATGAGGTTAAGTCTTCCTGCTGAGTAGACACTTAGCATCCTGTGCTTCTATTTTCATAACATTTTCTCACAGTTAATTATAATTAATTTTACTGCATTAAATTCCCCAAGGGCAAAACAATGTATGTGTCTAGCTTACTCGATATAATGAGTTGAGTTAGTATCTTATGATTATAAGTGTCTTACTAACTGGGATAACCTAAAAACTTAAGCTCCAATGATGGGAAAAAACATGTTAAGCTCTCACTTTTAAATGGAACTATCGAGATCATTTCACCTTACACGTGTGGTAATAAGCATCCTGTAATATTTTGGTAATAAAAAATACTACAGAACAGTACAGAATCCCTGCTTTTAGTCTCACCAACATTTGCCCCCCCATATCCACAAACCATTGTATTTTTTTCCTCTCTCTGGTTCTCATATCTATAAAGTTAGAGAACGTACCAGCTGTTTGGAGGAGGCTGTCCCACACACCCTAAGGTCTAAAGTAGAAGCAAGATTTATCATAGCTGTATACTGTGACTTCAGCTTTAACGTCTATGCTCACAAGCGAGGTGTAGTACTGCAGCACGGCCCCTTGTCCAAGAGAACAGTTCTTATCAGTGGAATGCTGGTATCAATGCCAAACAGTCAAAAGAACCACAGAGTGTCACTGAAACAACGCATTCTGCCCGCAAATCCTTTCCCTCTAGGAAATTTTAATTTATGTAAACATTTTTCAAGCAAATCCGTCTGCATTCAGGCAACATTCAACAGCCAGGCTGGAATACACTGTGTATGAATGTACAGCCAACACCTGGGTAAGTGCCCAAAAGAGACTGTCAGTGCCTCAAATTACATCTTTCTCCTACTGCTCAGTTTCAGAGGGAGAACAGGCTAAAAGCTACTCTCGCGATCAGATCCTTCTGCTCCCGTGAGCTCAGGGGTGTGGATGGTGTGGATGCAGCAGGTGGGGTACAGGGTGAAGCCGGGCTGTGCTTTGTGCTGGGGAATCTCACACGCTCCAAGGAAGCGGCGGAAAGCCCCCGGCATAGGCGGGTCAGGGCTTTCAAGGACTCTACAGTGGGGCTCACAGCATCTTCTTCAAAGCTACCAGCAACGTTTCCAAAAAAAAAACCCAAAAAATACCTCTACGTAAAAAGGAGAGTTCTTCTTTTTTCTTATGGTATATGGTAGTCAATTAATAAGTATCTTTTGAGCAGGGTCTCTGTGCAGGGCACAGAGTTAAAGTTCCTAAGGACTATGAAAATGTGTCACGAGTAGAACTCTTTATTTTGTTTTCCTTCTAGGATTAAAATACCAAAAAAGAAGAAGAAGAAAAAAAACAAAAAAACAAAAAACTACAGACCTTCAGAAGTGCATGAATACCACTGGGGCTTTTACTTGAACACTTAAAACATTTCATTTTATCAGTGAAGTACCTTTCTTTTGACATGATGCAGACACCAACTGAATCCTAAATGGTTACAAATCACTTTCAATTAATTTGTGGCATTGTCATTCGTGGGAATGTGTCACCAATTCGATCCTTGTTTTTACTGATGGTTGATTGCGTGCCACTATTAACATTTCAGATGGGCACATAATAAGAAACAACCTATAAAGTGTATAAACTAGGACATTAATGCAGCAGGCAGAGATGGCACATGCAATTGACAGCTACAGGAGTGAAGGGTTTGATGAAAAGATGCTGCAAAGCCCAAGAAGTGATGGGTTGCAGGTGCAAACCAGAGAGAGGGCTATTATATATAATTTTTGTTGAATTACTGATTTGCGGACTGATCTTTGCTGCTGCATTCATGAATGCTGTTTCACTGTCATCTTGGATGTATCTGTGTGGAAAACGGACTTGGCACATTTGACTAATTCATGCACTAACACTTCACATCCAGACAAGTATTAGCAAGAATATATTTTGCTCCATCGGTCTATGTGGGTGGTCAATTCTCAATGCCATAGCAAAACCTGAAGAACATTGGAAGAATTTTCTTAGCGGTCTCTAGGACTAATAAAAAGATGAGATATGGGAGCAAGGGGCATCAAATATATTAATGTAGGACTAACCACCAGGGTCCCTTCCAACAGATGGTACAACACCAAGTACATTCCCAACGTATGCTGGGTTTTTAATTTTAGTTTTTAAATCAAATGATTTTCCAGGCATTCAATTTCACATCAAAATGGCAGGTAGGAAACCCAACTGATTAAAAGCATAAAGATTTGTTTTATATTAAAACAGCCACCAGCACTGAGAAAAAGAAGCCAACTAAGATGTCACTGTTGCTCTTACAAGTTAAAAAGCTTATGTTCTCATTTTTAATCATGTCCTGATCTATTTAACAAAATCCATATGCCCACGTTCGTCCATATACTGCAAGCTGACCAAAGACAATTTAACTGTGGCATGAATTATGGCAGTTTCTACCAAAAAGTATAAATAATCTTTATTATTCAAAAGTGATGCCAATGCAATGGAATATTTATAATTTACTGCACACTGTTTTGTGTGCGTTTTCGCATTCTCTTCGTGTCTACAAGTCATCGCAACTTCGGACCCGCCCATCAGGTACCGCGAACACTGACCGTTCCCGCGTCCCTGTCCGTGGCTCCGCTGAAACGCTCCTTACCTATAAAGAGGTTCCACTCCGTGTCCAGATCAGCCTGATTCGCCAGGCAGCCCTTCATGACGTTGAGGCAGTAGTTGTTGCAGGGTCTCACGGTGGGAAGTCCTCGACAGTACGGGCAGTACAGCATCTTCATGAGGGCACGGATGCACCCTGGGGTGGGGCTGACCTGGAGATTGATGTGGGGGACAAAAAGGAAACTTAGACATAAGAAGGATGGAAGGGGCCAAAGAAAGAAGTGACCCATTTTCTCCTTAAAAAAAAAAAAAAAAAAAAAAGTGAAATAGCTCTGATAAACCTCCAGCGGTAGAGCCGGGGGCTAAACGAACCACCTGCATCTTAACCCTTTGTAATACTTGATCTTGACGCCACTCAGTTCCTGTCCAATACTTCTGTTTCGCATAGTCGTGATCATTTTTCTTGAAATGTCCCTGTCAATATTTTGATATTTATCTCATTGCGATTCAGCCCTGAAACCCAGACGTTTCACAATGGGACATGCACTGAGATGGCGTATGTGAAAGCGATTCCCCAAGTTAAAAGCCCCGTAAAAATGAAGGTGTTATTAAAGTTTAATGTCACACCTTTAGAAAATTTTCCAACTGGTCATTTGACCCTGTTTCTAAAGGAGTTTGGCAGATGCACTTCCTTGGTACATAACTTTTTAAAAAGGATCTGTATCAGCTTGTCTGGGATTTCTGAGATCCCGGCCCGCTTAGAAGCAGTGGAACAGCCAAGGCATCCTCTTCAGGCATCTGAAGCTTTGCGGTTCTGGGAACTTTGGAAAATGGACCCTGGGTTGATTGTGAGGAGAAATCCTTGCAGTAATTCAAAAGAGCTACCAATCAACCAATAATGAAGCACCATTGCCTTGAATCAGATAAGCAGAGACACTCCCAAGTTAGTCAATTCGAAACCAATAATGTCCTTTTTAGATTCATTGAAAATCCTAGTTTGACTTTAAGAGGAAAGAATATTTTTAAACGGCATGGACCAAAACGAGAAAAATATACAGAAAGCAATTTTTCACAACAAGACATAAATTTTAGTACCGTATTTTTTTGGTTGTTATGAAAAATTGCTTAATTTAATTTAATATTGATTTAATATTGATGCTTTAGTCAAGTACCTACATGTCTCTGTTCTGTTCTTGTGTTCTAGATCTGAAGACAAGCTTAACCTGTAGCATTTGGATCTCTTGGAGAGTTATAGTCTTACCAGACAGACCTGGGCCCACAGGCAACATTTCCATGTCCAGATCATTCAGATACTGACAAAGCATGACACCAATGTAAAAGTGGGGCAATAAAAGGTATTTCCATATAAATGGATACTTACTACCATAGCTAATCTTTGTCATTTTATCCTCTACCTAGACACCACATTCGAGGTTTCTAATGCAAAGCTTTGGTTTCTGTAACATTTTCTTAGCTCTATGCTATAAAACATTAATAAAGAGAAATCTCAATTTAAAAGAGTTGGGAGACCAGCAAGGGGAAGAAGTCTTTCTTGGCAAGGACTCAGCCGATGAAAAGCCGTGGACTCTTTGTTTACCACAGCCCTCTCAACTTTCTTTTTGCCTCTAAAAAGGTGTTCCTTCCTTTGCTGAATTGCTGTTCCCTATTGATCTTGAATAAATCTGTCTTTGCGGGGGAAATATTCTGCAGTCTATTTGTTTCAGGTCAAGAACACTGACAAATTCCCAAATATATTATTTCAGGAAATGAGCTATCAAGCTATTTGTCTGTCTATCTTATCTAATCTAGGCACCAAAATCTCTGGTTTTCATTTTTATTTTTTTTTCATTTTCTTTCCAAAATTATATGAAAATTTTCATACAGAAAAAGTGAACGGTTTTCAAACTGAACACCCATACCCCCACTCCTAGGGTCTATATTTAATATTTTCTTACACTACTTTTTCACACATCTATCCTTCTCATCCATCCATTAATCCACCTTATTTTTAGTGCATTTCAAAGTAAAGTATTAACTTTTTGATTTTAACTTTTCCTGGTGTTTTATGCTGGCTTTAATAAAAGAGAATTGGCCTGACCAACAACAGAAAGTTAGCGCATTAGTAGCCCAAATCAAATAAGCGAAGTAAAATATAACAGGCCTTTCTTCATAGTGACAGTTAGAGAATGGTTTAGAATCCATTAATTCTAAAACTTACTTTCCAACAACAGAACAAAAACAAAAAATGAGAACAAAAGTGAGGAGTCTGGTAATTTTTCTTCTGAGCACGTGTCAGCGCCACCATATCATCTTCTCCAGATAGGCTGTTTTGTTGAAAATGCCAAATTTTATCCACAATTGAGCAGAATTGTATAAAAATTTTCTTGTATCCACATGTATCCCACTAACTTCACAGAAAATAGAGTGAAGGATTCTGTGTGTGAAATTCCAAATTCTCATACATTTTCCTTATTTGACATGGTTGCAGCTCTACAAACCGATACCCACTGGATTTTGATTTTCATAGCTTTGCAGTTTCTCTGCTGACCCTGCTGCCCTTCTACAGACCTACCCTATTTTCACCTGAGCTGGCTAAGCTATTTCTTCCTTTGACTCTGTTGAATTTTTGGTTTTCTTGCTACTGGTGTCACGTGATGCTTCCTCTCAGTCAGCGTGCCAGTATAAAGCCAGGGCATTTGTCAATATTAGGGGTGCAAATGAACGATCTCTTGGACAGTGTGGGCTCTCTTTCATCATTATAACCTGTACCACTCTGCATAACGTGCACATCATTATAAGGTATTACGATTATGATTTAAGTACTCAGTAAGTTCTTTTTTAATTGAACTCTCCATTCTGTTTCTGAAGTCCTTGGCCACATTGATATACAAAGAAAAAGAAAAAAAAAAAAACCAGGCAGTTTTATACATCTTAGTATTCAATTGTTGCTTTTTAACTTTGCTTTCAAAGGTTATTGATCACATTAATTCCAAAGCTTTGCTCTGTATGCGTGTGTAGGGGTGTGTGTGTGCTGGACCCAGTACAATTTTCTCAGTCTGACATTTCAGAAGAGTCTCCAACTCAGGGCAGCAACCAACAGAGAAAATTGAACATCCTTAATAACCTAAAAGAACAATGTTGTTCAAGTTAAACATGGCTCTCTCAGTCCTTTTGGAAATGACATCCTACCTGGTCAAATAAAGGGCATTTGAAGAAGAAGAGAATAGAGTGGAGGATCAAAGTTGAAGCTTTTATGCTCACAGACCATGTTTTTTTTTAAATTGACATCACTTCCTGCTTGAATTAAACTTTTTAAAAAACCATCGCTTCAAATAGAAGACTTTAAGAAGTAAGCCTCTGAAAAGAAGGTCCTTTTAAATGCCAATTGTGTAGAGGATATTTCTGTTTTAAAATGTATAATAGTGTTTTATAAGTGTGCAACAGCTACTCTTAAAAAATCTATTTTTGAAGTCAATAGAAGACTTATAAGAAGTTGCAAAATCGGTAGAGTCCTGGGTACCCTTCACTCGCTGTCCTCAGTGGCAACATCTCATACAGCTGCAGAACAATAGCAAAAGGGGAAACTGATGTTCATATACTACTGCTCATTAGCTTCTAGACCTTATTCAGTTTTGATGGTTTTTTCCAACCTGCATTCATTTATGAGTGTGTGCATGCGTGTGTACACTTCTCTGCAATTTAATCCTACGTATAGATTTGGGCAACCATGCTGGAATAGACGTACAGAACTTTTCCATCATTGCAAAAGAACTCTCTTCTGCTACATCCACCTGACCCCTTATCCCTGTCACAGGGCAACCACTGATCTATTTCTCACCTCTATAATTTTATCATTTCAAGAATGTTATTCAAGTGGAATCATTTAGTATGTAACATTTTGAGTATCACTTCTTTTTTAACTGAGCATAATGACCTTGAGATCCATCCAAGTTGTTGTTGCATGTATTCGTTCCTTTTTATTGCTGAGTCGTATTCCTTTTTTTGGATGTACTAGCTTTGTTGAACTCTTCACTCACTGAAGGATATTGGGGTTGTTTACAGTACTTAGCTATTAGGAATAAAACCTCTATGAGCATTCATGTGCAGTTTTTTGCATGAACTTAAGTTTTCATTTCTCTGGGATAAATAAGTGCCCAAGAGGGCAACTGACGGGTCAAATGGTTAGTGTGTGTTTAGTTTTGTAAGAAATTGTCAAACTATTTTCCAGAGTGGTGTAGCATTTTACATTTCCAATAGCATTATGTGAGAGATCCAGTTTTCCTCACATCCATGCCAGCATTTGGTATTATTATTATTTTTTATTTTAGTCATTACAGTAAGTATATTATCCACTTTAAAACTTATGGTAAGTTACCACTGAATAAGATCCATACACCAGACGTTGACACAATGTTGTAAACTGACTATACTCCAATAAAAAAGAATGCAAAAAAATAATATCCATACTAGGATTCTAACCTCAGTAGGCTCTAATAAGCATCACATACACAATCATTCACCAGCTGGTCTCTAGAAAATGTGCAATTTTTTTTTAAAAAAAGAGCAATTCCAAAATAATAGAGAAACCTGTATTTTTGGCAAAACCAAAATAAAGAAGTTCTAAAAACTCACATTTAAAATTTAGAATAGAATAATATCTCAAACATATAGTGCCACAAATTCTTAAATTTTATGAACTATTATAAAAAAAATCCTAATGAAGAAAACTGTGTTCCTTTAGCAACAATAAAAATATAATCCACCTTAAGAAATCAAATGTTGAGTTTTTTTTTTTTTTAGTTGACAATGTGGATTTTTGACTATTTTTGAAAAATGTAGCTGTGGCTTCCTAGATATGCAAAGTAGACTGGAAAACAAACTTAGGTAAAAGAGTAAATTTAGATGTTTATAAAAGTGGTACAGGGAAGGAGGGTGGTAGAGGGCATGCCTAGCATACACAAGGTCCTGGGTTCAATCCCCAGTACCTCCATTAAGAATAAATAAATGAACCTTATTACCTCCCCCCCACAAAAAAAAAAGCAAAAAAAGAAAAGAAAAGAAAAGAAACAATTAAAAAAGAAAAAAAAAGTGGTACACACTTGGCACAAATAAAACAATGTTTTTTAAGTGAAAAAAAAAAGTTGTTGGTGACAATATTCTTTCTTGTACTTGCTTGTGTTTTCACCTAAGTGCTACCTGTTGTCCAGCACCATTAGTAATCCTTCATCAAGAATTTACAATATTGGTGGTGGGGGGGAATAAAATAGTCAATAGTTCCTACCCCATTATTTTACTCCTGGAAAGACAGAAACATGTTTGTGAGTCAGCCAAGTACGATTTCAATATGAAATCCTTGCATTTTGGGTTAAGCCCTTCTGTTAACTTCTTTTGATGCTCTTTGTGTATGATGAATGATTTATACTTGAGCAGTTTTGAGGAATGTAATTTGGGGAGTAACAATACAATTTATAACAAAAGTTCTTTGTAAAATAACTGAAAAATAAATAACATAAAAATAATTGAGGTCTTAGTTTGTAACTTTGTGGTTTTTTGTTGTTACTTGTGCTTCTTTTCTAAAAGGTTAAAGCAAGATACATTGAAACACAGCAAGAAGTACAAAAAGAGTCCTTAATGAAGCGGTACTAGGAGATAGGACTAAGACTTACCCACCTGCCTAGCCATGTGTGTCAGGATGTTTCAGCAAGTAATTCTTCTGTTTTCTAGATGCAATTTGAGGCATAGTATATCCTTAGCCATATAATAGCAATTCATTTCAGGTCTTTAATATACTTAAGATTTCTGTATCTGGACCAACATTCATGCACTGGTGCTCACGTTAGCAATTCCTAATAGTAGCCAATGTAAAATGAGATTGTCTTTTAAAGTATTTTTTTAAAAGCAGGAAAACATTTGAAAGTTATATATCTTCACTTAAACATAATGAACATATACATATAAGTGCTTGTTTCTATAGAAACCATGGAGCCGAAATAACCAAATAAACATATCTGTCTTCTGCTCCCAAAGACAAACAAGTTAATGTAAGTGAACTGTATAACTAGAACAAATTCAAAATGTGTTTTTGAGCAACATTTGATGCCCTTCTCCACAGTTTCTAATCTGCAGTCATATTAAATGATGACATGCTTCTACTCATCATCTTAATGTATCGCGAGAGTCCAGAGTGTCTTCTGAAGCCCTTGAGAATGATTAAATTGCATTCAAAGTGGCTTTCATGTTAAGTAATTTTAATTATAATTCTTTAACAGTCAGCAACCTCTGCCTTGGCTTTGTAGTAAGTTCATGAGAACTCAAGTTTGTTTCTTCTTTGTTCCCTCATGCCACTTCATTAATCCAACATTTAGGGTGATGAATACAGAGAACTTGTACCAGTGTTGGGATGCCCAGAACACATTCAGCTCATTTCAGGGAAAAAATTATTTGTTTTGGGGAAGTGCAGTGGAAAGGGAACCCAAACAAGGACATTTGGCTCAAAACTGGAAAGCAGGGTTTGACAGGGATGGCTTCTGAACAAAACCATGTAACAGATGTCTCTAAAATAAGCATAGGAGATGGGGGGCATCACAGAAATGCTGGAGTAGGGAGCTCCAAGAATCAGTTCTTCCACTGAAGGAACGATTAAATTAGCAAAAAAGAAAAAACAACTTTCCTGGAACTCTGGAATCTAATTAAAAAAAAAAAAAAAAAAAAAAAAACTTGCCACAACTGAGACAGTACCTAATAATAAATTTCAGTAAAAAGGCATTGCTAAATCTCAAGTCTCAAGGAATTTAAAAAGATTGCCATCATACAAAGTATCTCCTCTGACCACAATGGAATAAAGCTGGAAGTCAACATCAGAAAGAAAACTGGAAAATTCACAAATATGTGAAAATTAAACCACACACTCTTATACAACCAAGAAGTTAATGAAGAAATCACCAAGGAAATTAGGAAATAATTAGATAAATAAGAAATAAAAATACAACATGCAAAAAATTATGGATACAAATGCTTACGTTAAAAGAGAATGTCTCAAGTCAATAACCTAATGTTATATTTTAAGAAACCAGAAGAAGAAGAGAAACCTAAAACCAAAGTTAGCAGAAGGAAGGAAATAGCAAAGATTAGAGTGGAGACAAATAAAACTGTGTGTTTAGTTTACTCTTCTTTTTCTAGTTCCTTAAGGTATAAAGTTATGTTATTGATTTGAGATCCTTCTTCTCCCAGAAGTTGAGAGAGAGGCTTGGCATGGTCTCTCCCTCTGAACCTCTAGAAAGAATCAATTCTTCTGACATCTTGATCTCAGATTTCTAGCCTACTGAACTGTAAGAGAATATGTTTCTGTTGTTTTAAATCACTCAATTTGTGGTAATATGGTAACCCTAGGGAACTAATTCATACACCAACAAATTAGATAACCTTGATGAAATGGAAAAATTCCTAGAAACACACAACCTACAAAGCCTGATTCATGAAAAAATAGGAAATTTGAA
The DNA here is from genome assembly GCF_009834535.1 of Camelus ferus. Classification (NCBI taxonomy): domain Eukaryota; kingdom Metazoa; phylum Chordata; class Mammalia; order Artiodactyla; family Camelidae; genus Camelus; species Camelus ferus. The sequence continues at coordinate 38,144,292 of NC_045709.1, forward strand.
TAGACCTATAAAAGTAAAGGGATTGAATTGGTAACAAAAAGACTCTCAATAAAGAAAAACTCTGAATCAGATGGCTTCACTGGTGAATTCTAACATTTAAAGAAGAATTAGCAAAAATCTTCTTAAATTCTTCCCCAAAATAGAGGGTGAGGGGATATTTCCTAACTCATTCTAAGAGACTAGTATTACCTGATACCAAAGCCAGATAAAGACATAATAAGGAAAGAAAACTATAGACAAATAACCCTTATAAAAGTAGATTAAAAAGCCCTTAACAAAATATAAGCAACTGAATCCAACAGCACATTAAAAAGCTTATAAACCACGACCAAGTGAAATTTATGCCAAGAATGCAAGGGAGATTCACCATAAGAAAAATCAATCAGTATAATATACCATATTCATGGAATATAGGAAAAAATACACACAATCATCTCAATGGATGCAGAAAAGGCTTTTGTCAAAATTCATCATTCTTTCATGATAAATACTTACAGGAAACTAGGAATGGAAGGAAACTTCCTAAATGTGATAAAGAGAATTTATGACAAACCCACAGCTAATATCATATTCAATGTTGAAAGAGTGAAAGATTTCTAATATCAGGAATAAGACAAGGAGGCCTGGTTGTTCAGCCCTGCTGTTCAATACTGTACTGAAAATTCAAACTAGAGTTATCAGGTAAGACAAAGAAATAAAAGTTATCCAATTGAAAATAAAGAATTATAACTATCTTTACTCACAGATGACATGATCCTATATAAAGGAAATCCCAAATAATTCACAGTAAGCTACTAGAACCAATAAATGAATTCAGCAAGGTTATAGGACACAAGATCAACACAAGCATCTGCTGAGTTTCTATACACAAACAATGAACAACCTGAAAAGGAAATTAAGAAAATTACATTTATAACAGTAATCAAAAGAATAAAATAACTAGGTATAAATTTAACCAAGGAGGTGATAAAATTGTGCACTGAAAACTATAAAACATTGCTGGAAAAAAATTAAAGAAGACCAAAATTCATGGAAAGATAGCCTGTGTTCATGGATTGGAATACAGCATTGTTAAGGTAGCAATACTACTCAGAGTAATTTACAGATTCATGGTAAACCTCATCAAAATTCCAACAGTTTTCCCTTGCAGAAATGGAAAAGTCAATCCTCAGATTCTTACAGAATTGCAAGGGACTTACATAGCCAAAACAATCTTGAAAACAAAAGGAGCATATTTGGAGCACTCACACTTCCTGATTTCAAAACTTACCACAACTTACTACAAAACTAAAGTAATCAAAACATTGTAATACCATCCAGCAATCCCACTTCTGGTTATGTATTCAGAAGAATTGAAAACAGGTTCTGGAAGAGATATTTGTGCTCCCATGTTCGTTGAAGCATCATTCACAATAACCAAGAGGTGAAAACAACCAAATGTTCTTTGACGGCTGAGTGGATGAAGAAAATTGGTGTATACATACAATGAAATATTATTCAGTCTTAAGAACAGAAAGAAATCCTGTAACATCCAATAACGTGGATGATCCTTGAAAACATCATGTTAAGTGAAATAAGCCAGTCATGGAGGGACAAACACTATGTGTTTCCACTTACATGAAGTATCCATAATAGTCAAACTCATTGAAGCAGAAAGCAGAACAACGATTGTAGGGGGCTGATGGAGAAAGGGAAATGGAGAGTTACTGTTCAATGGATATAGAGTTTCAGTCATGCAGTGTGGAAAAGTCCTAGAGAGCTGCTGTACAGTTAACAATACCATATTGAACATTAAAAAATTTAAGAGGGTAGATCTTATGTTTTATTCCACCACAGTAATAATAATAATAAAAATAACACCATGGTACTGGCATGAGGCTAGACCTATAGATCAGTGAAATAGAGTTGAAAGACCAGAAATAAACACACACATTTATGGCCAATTGATTTTCACAAGTGGGTGAAGATCATCATTCAATGGGGAAAGAAGTGTCTCTTCAGCAAATTGGGAAAACTGGAGATCCTAATACAAAACAATGAGGTTGGACCTCACCTCATACCACGCATAAAAAAATTTCTCAAAATGGATCATGTGACTGAAATATGAGCAAAAATCTACAAAACTCTTGGAGGAAAACATACAGGTTAAATCTTCATGACCTTGGATTTGGCAATGGATTCTTAGATTTGACACCAAAAGAAAAAATAAATTGGAATTGATTAAAATGATGCTTTTGTGCATCAAAGGACATCAAGAAAGTGGAAAGACAACTTACAAATGGAAGAAAATATTTGCAAATCCTATATCTGATAAGGGTCTAGTATTCAGAATATATGCAGAACTCCTACAGTTCAATAACAAAAAGACAAAGAATCCAGTTAAAAATTTGGCAAAGGACTTGAATAGACATTTCTTCAAAGAAGATACACTAATGGTTAACAAGCTCATGAAAAGCTGTTCAACATCATTAATCACTAACTAATGAATTCAAATCAAAATGAGAGATCACTTACACCCGTGGCATGGCTATAATAAAAAAGACAGACAATAGCAAGTGTTGATGTGGAGAAACTGTAATCTTTAAATTAGCTAATAGGAATGTACAATGACAGCCATTTTGGAAACACAGAGCTGCCATATGAACCAGCAATTCTACTCCTTGGTGCATACTCAAGAGAAATGAAAATATACACCACCCAAAAACTTGCACATAAATGTTCATAGAAGCATCAATCATAATAGACAAAACCTGGAAAAATCCAGATATCCATCAACTGATGCATGGATAAATTAGTTATGGTATATCCATACATGGATGAATGAAATGTTGTTCATCAATTAAAAGAAATGAAATTCTGATGCATCGGGGATGAAGTTTGAAGTGACATTGTTTTTCATGACAGAAGCCAGTCATAGAAACCCATGTATTCAATGATTCCATTTATAGAGAAAATGCCTCAAATAGGCAAATCCAGAGAGACAGAAAATGGGTTAGTGGTTGTCAGGGCCTGGGGTGAGGAGGTGCGAGAAATAGGGGTAGGGGATGGAGAGTGACTGCTAACAGGTACACGCTTTCTTTTTGTGAGATGAAAATGTTCTAAAATTAGATCACAGAAACAATAATGGTTGCCCAATGCTGTACATAAATATACTAAATACCATTGACATTTACACTTTAAACGAGTGAACTTTACCGTATGTAAATTGTATCTCAGTAAAGCTGTTTGAAAACAGAGATAAAAGTATCTTTAATAAGTAAATTCCTACTACCATATTGGTAAGTTTTAAATGAATTACAGGGTTAGAGACACAATTCTTTATCACTAACCAGAGGCTTAATTTAGCCATGTAGTTAGATATAACAATGAGTTAAATGATATTATCTTTGAATTACATGATATTAAAATTAGTTTGATGTGCACTACCTGAATTATATTTTAATACTTTCTCTTGAGAAGTCATCTATTATTTTAACTGTTGCTTATTGGAGGCTTGGCAGAGATGAATTTTCATGCATACAAACAGAAAACTTTTTATACTTTCCAATTCAGTTTGAACGTTGACTAAAATGTGTATTGTAAATAGTGTTGCTCTGAACATTGGGGTGCATGTATCTTTTCAAATTAGAGTTCCCTCTGGATATATGACCAGGAGTGGGATTGCTGAATCATAGGGTAAGTCTATTTTCAGATATTTAAGGACTCTCCATAATGTTTTCCATAATGGGTTCAACCAATCTACATTTCTATCCTCTCCAGCATTTATCGTTTATGGACTTTTTAGTGATGGCCATTCTGACTGATGTGAAGTGGTCCCTCATTGTAGTTTTGACTTACATTTCACTGATAATTAGCAATATTGAGCATTTCTTCATGTGCCTATTGGCCATTTGTATGTCTTCATTGGAGAAATGTTTGTTTATGTCTTCTGCCTATTTTTGGATTGTGTACAGTAAAAGGAACTATATTCAATATCTTGTAATAGCCAAAAGGAAAAATAATATGAAAAGGAATATATATATATATATATATATTTATATGTATAACTGAATCACTATGCTGTACACCAGAAATTAGCACAACATTGTAAACCGACGACACTTAAATTTTAAAAAATGTGTATGCTCTAAGACTATCTTCTGTCCATCTTGTACCATTGAGAGCAAACAAGAATAAGACAGGAAAGAATTACGAATTGCAAATCAGAGTCCGAAGGAAAAATGTTCCCTACATGGATGACAAATGTTAATGGCATCACTGTGATAACAATTCAGCCTATTTTTAACAATGTAATTTATTTATTAACTAGGAAACCTCCCCAGAAAAGCATGAGGCTTATGAGGCATTTGCAAGCCATGAAATGATGACTGAACTTGCTGGGTCTGGGAGAAAAGACATAGATGTAATTTGCATACCTAATAACCATGACTACAGAATTTCCAGAGTTAAGTGTAAGGTAACACCAACGCTGTGGAACACTTAAAACCAGGACATGGGAAGTAACGGGAGTAAAGGTCTGTATCAGTTCTTCCCAGCCCTGTTAGTGCTTGTCAGATTATGTCACAAATTCAATATTACCTAGATCCAATTTCTATATTTAATTTCATTCCTTAAGACATAAATAAAACTGCCAGAGAAGTTGGTAAATGTATGCCCTTATTCACTTTGGAATAGCTCCAAATAGCACTTAAATAAATCACACACACACACACAAATAGGTATTTTTCACCCAATAGAATAAAACAGCTCTTTCTACTAGTTAAATACGTATTTCAGAAGGCTGTCTAACGTGTTTACCCAATAGAACACAACATCATTTTAATGTTACCTTGCTCTACCGTTTTGAAGTCTTTGTGACATTGCCTTCGATTTGGGCAGTCTGCTTGACATTCTGAACTTTACCCAAATGCACATTTTCAAAATGTGAACACAGAATGTAAAACAGGATCCTGAGTGTCTCATCAGGGAATAGTTGTCTTCCTCAGTTAGAAATTATAGCTTAAATATTATTTCATTTAGAAGAAACATTTCAGCGGTGACTTTAAATACGAGTCACTGACGTGAGAATTCACTTTGGTAAAAGCTATGAATTTCTAGCCTCTGCGCGATGGAACTAACATATTTTTAATGTATCTGCTTTGGTACACACACAATCTGCTTTTAAAGTACAAGGATGTGGCATTTTCAAGAATGTAAAAACCAAATCCATCATTCTCTTAGGAACACGTACAGCTTTAAACGTCTAGAATAAGGAGCTGGCATATGGAGGGAGGTGAATAATATTAAAATATGTCCAATACATACAGGAATATAGACAAACACCATATTGTGGTGTTTTGGTAATTTGTGATGCACAACACATGGATATGGAACTTGTGTTGATATTATCTATCATTTATCATCTATCTATGTACCTACCTACCTACTGACAGTTCTCCATGAACAGCGACACGCCTTCCTGCCAGCAGACTTGATGTTATCTAGCTTATGAATAATATAGCCGTTAGCACACATAGAGATTCATGTTAGTCATTCTAATTCCTGAGGAGCCCTACTCCCCTGGCTCAAAACACCAGTGTGTTTCCATGGAGAATTCCTATTCTTCACTTTATCCTGCAAAGTACCAGTGTGGAGCTTTTTAGAAAAAGTCCTAATGAGACAGAAAAGAAACACAGCAATGCCAGTTTAGGGGAGATTACACAATACTAGTTTCGCCATGTTTTCATCAGTTGGCTGACAGTTGAGCCACGAACTGTCATCAGCAAAGAAGGGAAAATTCTGTGGGCATGGGGAAATTTAATTGGGAAGAGATGTTCCAAGAGAGGTCCGTGGTGACTCTAACCTTCAAAATGATAATGATGATGACAATGATAATAATAATAATAAAAGAAGGAAAAAAAGCTAAGATGGCGGTCTTTGAGAGTAGAAAAGACAGTACTACACCAAGGAAAAAAGTTTTTTCTCCTCTCTTCTCCCAATATTAATAGAATAGAAGGCTATGAATAAACTCATTCTTTAAGTTTATTCAATAAATATTTAACAAGCGTCACCATGTGTTGACACTGCTCAAGATGCTGTAATGAAAATGAACGGTGGATTTCAAAGTTACCAGGGAGCAAGACCTATAGCCGAGGAAGGGCAGGTGAGAAATGATAGTGACTCAAGCGACTGGCCAAGAAACAGAGCTAGTGAAGGACCTGATTTCACCCCAGAGGGGCCAGCGGGAAGCTAGCCGTAAGAAAGTCCCAGAAGAACAGGGGAAGAAGGTCCAGATGGAATATCAGGACCATGGGGAAGTCAGCGACCGTGGATTATTTAACTGCTTTGATGTTTCTGCTATTTTTATCTTACGTAAACGTCTTCTAAAGAGAACTTGATAAGAGTCTACACAGGATTACTGAGCATATTGTATCTTTCAGTATTTTAGACTATTCTCAAGAGCTCTGGGGGTGAGTGAGGCAGAGGAAAATATACCGACAAAAGCAAAATTCCATGAAATAAATTATGGGAGAATTGGTAGGAGAGTGATTTAAACATAATACTTCTACCTTTCTTGTGTCAAGGCAGTTTGAAAGGTTGTTCTTCCAAATAATGCAGAACCACTTCAATAATTTTCCAGTCTCAAAAGAGGTTCACTTTGAAGGATGAAACAAATGTATGTGTAAGCTATGGCATATTTGATACAGAAATGAGCAATATTTTATAGTGATCACTTAAAAAGAATGATACAATGTAAAGAGAAGTGATTTTTTTCCTAGACATCTCACCCCATATTACCACAATTTTTCCTCCAAAGGGGCCCTCCCAGTTCCGTGGCCCTGATGTGCCTAAGTGCACTGAACAAGTTAAAAAGTGCTTCATTGCATAGCATGATAGTTTATCAATAAATATAATTTATGTGATCACTAAATCAGTGATTTTACTTATATCTTGAAAACTTCAGTACCATTTCTGGGTGGTTAAGATGTGACGCTTCTATCCATTTTTATTTTAGCCACTGAGACTATGTTAGGGGTATATGCCCCATAATACCATTTTCTTATGAAAAATCCTACTGGGCTCATGTTATTTTAATTCATGGCACAAAATTCCAGAAATCTCACCCACCATTAATTCCTATTTTTAGAAAGAATTACATAAAGCCACTAATTAAGTTTTAGGTATAAGCCTAATTTGAAACATTGAAATGAAATTAAACAAAACTAAGATTTGAAATTACAGCCTAATTAAAATATCAAAATGAAGTTACATGAAATTAAAATATTAAGTACAGTTTTACTGAGCTCTAAAGGATGTGTCTCACATTGTCCTAAGTCCTGTAGATAACTAAAGAAATATAATTTGTGAATGTTCTCAAGGAGTCTGCTGGGCTTAAACACTAATATTACATAGTTCACATATTGTTACAAACACACAAAAGTCTAACAACAAAATCGATTAGCTCATTGCATATTGCCATGGTAATGCTAACACCGAACGGATTGTCCCCGAACCATACGGTGGAGTCCATTGGTAATTAAACTAATCCATTATAAAGCAGACCCTTTAGGACAGGGTATCAAACTTTTGCAACCTGACAGAATTAATTCAACTTCTAGTGGCACCCCACTGTGTTAATAGGGAAAAGCTTCAGGACAGGTGAAAACTGGATTTTGCAGGATCTTGTGGTTGGCTTGCTCATTACCCTTGGCTTTCTAATGTTAATCTCTGTCTAAAGTAGAGGAATATTAAATGTACTTATCACACTTAGGAAGAACAATTAAATTAATCTTTTCAAGTCCTTCTTGAAGTTTTAAGATTTCCTTTCTAAATTTTCACTGGCATTCATTTTTTAAACTTTTGCCCCCAAATATCATCTGTAGAGTCATGTTAGCATAGTGCGTTTGACTAAGACAAAACACATTTCCTCATTTCCTCTTACAATATGCATAGATGATTTGACCATGATTTTTGGTTTGTTTTTGCAGGTTATGAAGATATTTTAAATGATTCAAATGCTGTCTGTTTTTTGTGCTACTGGAAAAACTAACTGAGAGGGCTATAATCTGCAGAACTTTATTTCTTCTGAAAATTTCTATCAAAACATATTATAGCAACCATAAAAGCAATGTCAACTGAACTCATCCTTTGGGTCATGAATGCATGTGTAACAGGTACGGAAACTTAGCTGTCAATATCACATTGACCTAGATAGAAAAAAACAGTACCTTCTCAGGTCAGCCTTCCTGAGTCCCATGTCCATTCTCTACCCACAGATCATAGGTCTCAGACCATCGTCTGGTTTTGAAATATCAAGATACGGCTCTTGTTCTCCTAACCTCTAGGTCTTAAATAGGATACACGAGGCTTTTCTGAGATACCTGAGCAGAGATGGTTTTATGTGAATCCATTTCCACATCTTCACTCTCTACGTGAATTCTTTCCTAGAACAGATCTGCAAGATGGGGCCCACTGTCAAGACCATCTCTTTCACTGTCTGTTTCTCACAACTTAGAAAGAAAGACATTCTTCTCTAGGATCCCTAAATGTCATATAATGCATAACACCACAATGTAAGTCATTGGGATGGGGTGCTAGGACCAGAAATTGGGAGGGGATGCTAGAAACAATTCAAAATATTATTAACCATGTAGAGAAAGAAATTATTCTAATGCCCAGGTAACAGACCCTATACAAGGAGATAGTTGTTAATTTTTTTTGCTTTCAACAGAATTGAAAGAGGCCCTAATGAAACCATCAGCTGCTAGAGTATTAAAAATAAGTTTTGAAGATAGCTACTATGCCATTTTTGGCCTATAGCTTGGAAGAAGTTCAAAGAAATGAGTGACTTTCTTCTAGCAACATTCCTTTTATTCCTAGCTAAACATTTATTTGAATAATATTTCTCAGTACCTACTTCATAACAATAAAGAGGAGAGGAACTGATGCAGAATTACTCTCTAAATAAGAAATAATTTCTACAGATTTATGAACCAAAGAGGCGGGAGTGCACCATTTTATTAAAGAAAGAATTTGCAATAAAATTTTATTTTTAAATGTTAATTGTCAAAGAATATGAGATATTTGTGTGGTTTTGATCAATTTAGTACCAATAATAACTATCGTGCTAACTCAATCCAGAAGAAAATATTAAACCTTGCAGCCTTATGACTATTGGAAATTAATTTCACTTTATGTATAGGCATTTGCCACAGAAATGATACGGCTGTTATTAAAATTTTTAAGACATACATGTGTGTTGTATTAGCATAAGTTTATATGGGGGAATTAGAATGAAAATACAAGTTCAGGAGAAAAAAACAACTGTTAAAGAAAACTTGTTTGTCTTTTTAAACGGATAATAATGAATTACATATTGCTGAGATATTTGGATTTCTATCTTAAGTGAACACGTTTGTTTAAAAGATTAATGTAATGTTTTGTCTTAACTGTTAATGTTTACAATATGGCAGAAATTACATCCCTTTGCATTCGTTTAAACTTTGTACGTTTATTGTGTGAGCATTTTAGATAACTAAAAGAAGTTTGCGACCATACGTAAGGAGAACACAAAATTATTTTAAAATTATCTTAGGGAGGACACAAACAAAAAATGTAAAAACAATTGTACTGGATCTCCACCTCTAATTCTGTTTTTGATCATGCCTGGAAGGAACAGATTCTCACCATTTTCTGTGTGAGCATAGAGGTCAAAGCAACTGAGGGCTCCAAGGAGGCTGTATATGTGTGAGTGTATGTGGTGAGATGTGAAAATGTGCTGTGTTTCAGAAAGATGATTCTTGTTACAATGTGGAGAGTGGAACAGAGAAGCAAGAAATCAGATGCTGTTATAATTTACCAGACAACAGAAAAATATTTATAAATTTTGGAATGTATGTGAACAAAGACATAAATTGAGCCTAGAAAAATAAAAACAGGTATCCTGTTTGGGGGATGGTATTACTGATAAATTTTCTTTTTTCTTGTTTTTCTTTTCTTTTTTTTAAGTGACTTTAAGTCTATAGTATCTGATGTTTTTCCTTAACAAATGTAAGTTAGGTGTGTATATAGAGAAAAGAAATGTCCCTTTAAACACTTAAAAAACAAACCCATCTTATACACAAATTAGTGACTTCATTCATCATGAGTGAGGCCCCTGATGAGAAGGGAATTGGTACTCTCAATGAGCTGGAAGTCCAGCTTCCCAGACAAAGGACTTAAACATGCTGACAGGCCATAACGATTTAATGTAGCAATGGAAATTGCTTTGTTAATTTAAAAAAAAAAAAAACTTCTAAGAAGACTTGAAGGGAGAAAAGGATGACAAAGACCAAACATCACATGATTTCCATTTAATGGCAGTAGGAATAGTTGAGGTGCCAGTGAGACCCAGAGGGCCGGACTGAGGGCAGTGACTGCTGCTTCTCTCTGTGTCATCTTTCAAGCCCTCTCTGCGGTCAGCAGCTGTACCCATGTTACACGTGGACAGTATGCAAAGACACTACACAAGCAATAGCTCTATGTAGCGTCTGTCTCCCCCATGGAATGGCAGCTCTATGAGGGCAAGGATTCCTGCCTTGTGTTCACCGTTCATTGCTGCATCTATAGTGCCTTGAAACACTGCCTAGCTGCAGTAAGGGATAAATAAATATGTGCTGAATCACTGGACAAATGAATGGTTGAATAATGGAATGAACGGACGATTACAGTGCATAGCATCACTATAAGGAAAGCCGAGGTGGGGACCGCAAGAATGCTGTGATCACTGCGTACAAATACTGAGGCTGATTGCACCCAGGACTTAAGACTTTGGAGACTTTTACATTAATATCGGAGGACTATTTGTTCAAAAGTTGAGGCTTAAACAGAGAAATATCACAGTGACTAGAGAGGGAATTAAGATCCAAGGAAGATGTTTCGTTTATTTTTCCAGCAAATGGAAGCCATGAGCATGAACATTTCTCACGCCCACATGAATAATAAGTCAAATTGCTGACATAACCCAAATCAGTAATAGCTCTTTAGATAGTATGTTGCAGGTTTCAAAACACTCCAATTCATCTGGCCTCATTTTAAACTTGAAATTTGCCCTTAAGGTCCCCATTTCATCTCTGGAAATTGAAAGGAGAAAGGCCAAAGTCTTGCAACCAGTAAAATGGGGAGCCTTGAGCAAATCTCCAGGTTTTGATCCAATGGTGGCAGCCCGTTAGAATACACGCAAAGAAACCTACATGTTTGCTTTTGAGAACTATGCGAGTGATATTGGTTAGTTTGATGCGAATTCTGGTTTAAAGTGCCAGCTCTGTCTATGTAAACATGGTAAAACACTGAAATTGGGTGCTGTCTGTCATGTTCATTTACTGTAGCTATTAACTAGAGCCAAATAAACAAGTGGGGGTTAATAGCCTTTTTATCCTTAGAAAAGAAAGAATTTCAATATCATTTGCATTTTTAAGTCAAAGTATCTCAGCACAATATGTCTTTTAAAAAACAGAGTATTAAATGTTATTGGCGGAAAAAAAAACACCTGATCTAATTTAGACTCTCATCAGAAATAAATCATGCTCTCAAAAAATGTTTATTTTAAGAGGATATGCAGTTTTCCTCGAGAAAAGACATCAGAAGAGACAGACACAGATAAGTTGGATAAAACAGGATAAGAGTAAAATAATAAAACAGTCTAATCCTCTAGAGCTCATTTTTCTAACTGCATATTTTGCTGAACACTTGAGAATACAGACTTGATGCAAAAAGTACAGGATCAAAGGAATTCCAGATGAGGAAATTGAGTCCTGGGAACTGAGTGGCTTGTTTATGTCTTGTGACCGATTAGTTAGTTGCATGACTAGGGAAAGAACCCGTCTCCTGCTCTATTTTCCCTCCATACAATGTTAGTATGTCCAAGTTACCAACCTTGCAAAGATCCAGCTCACAGTGACCCTGTAATGCACCTTTTAAAACCGAGAGAGGCTTAAGGAGTTGAACGCATAATTAGACTGGACGAGTCCAGAAGACTACAAAAGTCTGGATTTCCAGGAGGCTGCTAATTTATACAGGCTTTCATAAAACTCCCCACAAGGTTTATCACAGAAGCCTGAAATGGCCTTCGTAAACTACAGTGCCAATGTTTACATATTAAAATGCAAGCCAACCGGGACATAATTCTACAAATTATGTAAATGAGGTGAAGCATACACTGTGTATTTAGAACAATTTTAATAAAAATCAATTTCATCTTGAAATTCTAAAGTCATTTCCCATACCTCCTTAAATCTCGAATCAATTTACCTTGTAATTGGGCTCAAAGAGCTATTAGTTCGTGTGTTTCTAATGTCTATTCAGATTTCAAGGCCTACAGGGCACCATGCATTTTATCAAAACTTAAGCTTAATTTTGATCTTCTGGTTATTACATTTTACACTGTGACACAGTAAGAAGTCAAACTATACATAAGAAGTTTTCAGTGAAACTTGACTTCAGGTCTTTATTGATAAGCCCAGTAAGAAGTGCAGTAAGCTATTTTGAAAAAAAAAGTATTTAAAATAATCTGTCATTTGATCATCATAAGGCTAGTGCTCTTTAATACACAAAAGAAGATTTAAGTTCAATTAAAATATCATCTGCATACTCCAACATATTCCAAGAGTTACTTGTTAATTCACCCAAAATGGAAATGAGAGCGGAGGTGTTGGAGGGGAATGGGGCTTCGCTGGCCTACACCCTAGCAAGCCAACCTTGTGACAGGTCATTCAGTAAGTCAGTCACTGGTGTTCTCTGTCTAGTGTCCCATGGCATTGTCCCTTTGATTACCCGACATGAATTTTGATGCAAATAAGAGAAAAATGTGCAAACAATTTTTTGGCCTTCTCTATATTAACACATGCTAAATTTATCTGTGCTATAAATAAAAACTTCCTCTCCACAGGAGCATTCGCTATAGATGAGGGCCCAATCTATCAGCAAAATGACATGGAGGAAAAGTGCGATTAGGTTGTGGAAATGCTGGAATGATGAATGCAATTTTGCCTATGAAATGCTAAGTTATGTGGAAGAAACTGATCCTCGACACTATTTTATTTATTCTAAGTAGCCCATTAGTCAGTCAGTACCTTTGATGCTATACCACTAGTGGTAAGATGTATTTTTTTGAATCCTAGGAGGGAGCAGAGCTAAGATATACAAATTTGACATTTTTTTCAGACTTAAAAGTAAGACTGCCAGAGGAAGACGTGCAGTGCTTCTGTTGACGCCTCTGGATTTGAAGTCACAGGAAAGGATAATTACGATGACCACACCGTCTATGATCTTTAGAACTGACTTAACATTGATTCTATACTCGACCTATCCAATCAACGGTGGAATGGATTGCATGTCCTGCCTCCATTCCCTTTCTAATACCATATTGTCCTTTTCTTGAGTGTCAAGAAAGTTTGAATTAAACAGTAGACTGTATGATGGTGGCTTGAACACCTAACAAGCAAAAGATAACAAAATTTCTGTTTATTGACTTAACAAAAAGAAAACAGTCTTACTTTCACTTGTGTATCTTTTAAGGAGACAAACTGAAGTGATCTTTTAATTTTCTTGGTTATCCCCGTCAAAGAGACACAGTCCATTTCTCTCAACCCTCCCTCTAATGACCCGCCGAAAGCAATGCTCCTCTTTGTAAGGCTGACACTTCTTCCTCTGTTCTGACTGAGCTCTATTGATGCACTTGTCATGTTTCAGCAGCGAAAGTCACTCGCATGGCAGATGTACAATGCTCTAACTTTTTAAAGTTCTTAAACTTATAATTAGACCATGTGCTCAATTTTTACACGAACAGTACAACATCTAAGTTTCTGCTTAAATACACCTTTGACACACAATCTTCCTGGCAGGCTCCAATTATGCTTTATTGATGGGAGTCGCCAATACTGGAGAAAGCACACATCGTTCTCTTAGCTGCGACTTGTTATTGACCACCGTCGCCGGCACTGGGAAAGGAGCATGTGGCCTAGTGAGCTGTGGCTTCAGACTATTTTCGTTCACAGAGGGATGTGATTTATTCACTTTTCTTTGGTCAATTTTTGCCTCTTTCAAGATGACTGTGTTACTGTCGATTTCTTTAAATGTTTGAATCTGAAATACTAGCAGAATCCTACCAAAGGTCTATCGAGAATGATTTTTCATTAGTGCTTTACAAAGACATTTAGGAAAAATTAAAGCACTTTATAATTGCCCTTTCCCCTTTTTCAGGCTTCAGTAGGATACTTTCAGCCTCAATTGAAATAACTCAGGGTCAAACTCTACAAAATGCCTTTGAGACCTATGTGCCCCATTCAAATCTTCCATTAATTACCGAAAAAAAAATTACAGAAATCTTCAGCCAAACTGTTAAGATTTGATACGCTTTACATCTTTTAAGATAGTGAGAACATTTTCCTCTTCTCAATAGACATGGAAACATGGAACTCATAAGAACATCAATGAAATCCTGGGTTCTTAAACATTTTATGCTTTAATTCTCCTTGCTTTATATCCGGACTCCAAATGTGCCTCTATAATATATTGATAGTTCATTTGTAAAAAGGAAATGTTCTGGCAAAAGAGAATGTAGATTAGTTTCTAGAGTAAGATAAATCTAGGTCAATATTGAGATAATCTAAGTCATAACTTCTGTCAATACATTTATCTGTTATTTTCCCCCCAGCTGCATGATCAGTAGGCATAGAGAAAAAGAACACCCTTTTGCTAACATACCTTGACCCTTATTCACTGTGTTAAGACAATTCTGGAGAAGGAAGCTGACCACGTTTCATGGGAGGGTACTGACTAAGATGGTTTTAATATTCACCGCCACTTGACTAAACTCGAGTTGAGTTTCTTCCCAACTATTAATTCCCTGATCTCCCTTTTCTTAGAGCATTTACTTTAGGAAACACAATTGTAAATTCATTCTCTGTCCTTTGAAATGTAAATCTTCTTTTAGCTTCTTGCCAGTTTTACAGGGCACAGGATATCTTTCTGAAGGATCTGGGAGCCGTCCCTTTGAAAAGTAATCAAGAAAGATAGGGCCCCTCTTTCCCAATCTCATGGGAGGGAAGGACCCTAATAACTTCATTAAACACCAATTAACAAACACAAAACCGACCAACCTCCCCCTAATCTCCTGTGCTTTTCCAATAGCTCACCCCAAGTTCTTAAAACCTCTCCTACCTTTCATTTCAGTAGAGCTGAGTGCAATTTCTCTCCCCTTCAGCAACAGATTTAAATAAAATCTTCCATGCCCGTTTCAGCTCCATGTGGTGCAATTTCTCTGACAATTCTTTTACTCCGACTTGCTAAAATGTAGTTTTAAATAAAATAGTCTATTTTTTCATTCATATATATAGCACGTTACTTTTGAATCTACCAATCTACTTTGGTCCCATTTAGGTTTTCCTGGGGTTCTTCTCATTGTGCTCTGAAATACACAACAGTTTAGAATGGTATGGTATTCAGCTAGATCTGAATAAATACAGTCATAATTCTTACCCATTATATTATAACTATAATCCTACATATAAGATGAACAAAGGCCTATATTTATCTAAGAATTTAGAGTATGCATTTGATAAGATTAATTTTGAACAATTCTCCTTTAATTTATAAAAATAATCCGACGTCATTGTGGAAGCTATTTATAATCATAAAAATGCAAAAAAAGACAATATGGTAAAGAAAAATCAAATATCTTGCTTCAATTACACACAGTGATATGAGAGGTATAGAATGGATGACGATGATAAAAGCAATGCCAGCGAACGGGATGTGTGGTGTGCTCTGTGCTAAATACTTTACACTCATTCTTCATTTAATCCTCATAATGACCTCTGAGGAAGGAACTTTTCAAATAAGGAAACGGGCTCAGAGAGTTTACTTAACTTGCCTGAGGTGTTCAGTGAATGTATGTTTGCTGGATTGAATTACAATGACTTAGGTTGTCCTCCAGGTGCTAAATCAATTACTCTGCCTTTTCTTCTTTCTAAGCAGGGTAATACACCTGTTTTAAGGAGGCCAAAGACTCTCCCCCCATGTTTTTTTTTCTGAGAAATGGCAGCATTTACCTGAGGGTGACATGCCCCAGTATGGAGTAGGACCAGGCATCCTATAAGAAGGGCAGTATGGGTCGCCTGGCAGCATCTCATGAGCGTGTCTCCCTGCTCAGCTCAGTGAGCCAGCCCTTTGGTGTCTAGATGTGCACAGTGAACAGCTGCGGGGTCCCACTCCACAAGACATTCTCTGGGACTCAGCCAAGTGATCCTTTGTAAAATGTTTGGCAAATTGCTTTGAAATTCATTTTGCTGCAGAGTGCTACAGAAAGGCAAAATGATTATTTTTATTATGATAACTGAACTCATGTACACTTGTAAGTTTTTACCAGGCCTGTTTTGTAGACATTTTATGATGACACTCCATCATCAGCACCTTTTCTTAGTCATCTTGTCATTCCAAACCCCTCAGCCCCAACAGTCCAACTCTGAATAAAATTTATACTCAAGGATAGACAACTCATTGCCATACACAGAAAATATAGGAGATGTTCAAATAGAAATACACATTTATTAAGTTCCTGCTACGAGTGCTAGCATTGTCACATCTTAATACAGAAAGATGACAGTGCCCCTGGTTTATGCTAACACAAATACACAAGTCCCTCCAAAATAATACAGAAGAATAAACAGAATGACACATACGTCAGTGTATAAAGGGGTTGGAAAAGTGTTTCATTTTCAGTAATTTATTTAGCAAATATAATTGAGCACCAGGTACTAGGAATACAGTAGTGAGAAAAATGAGTAGACTTCCTGGTTTCCTGGAACTGTCTACGTATCTAGTTTGAGGTTTTACAAAAGAGTTTGTAGGAGCTGCAAAGATAGGGGTGTACAATAGGATACTGAAGAAAGGGGGACCTGATGGAAAAGGAAAGCACAGAGACAGAGAAGTACCGAGTGTCCACACAATGATCATTAGAGAAGTCTCTAACTTACAGACCCCCACGTTTCTGTGAAGCAAGTATAAATTAGGAATTTGGGGAGGTGCTAAGATGGCAGAGTAGAGAGAGTCACAGCTCACCCTCTCCCACAAATACACAAAAGAACTACATCTACAGACCCCACTGACTCGCACAGAACACCTACTGAACTCTGGCAGAGTATCTCTCTTTGAAATATAGGGGGATTCCTTACAGAATCCGATAAACAACAAGTTTATACTGTATAGCACAGGGAACTATATTCAATATCTTATAGTAACCTATGGTGCAAAAGAATATGAAAATGAATATAGACATTGACTAGAGCAAGTCACGTGGCCATATGTGAAATCAACATGGCCAGAAAGTATATTAAAGCTAACAGCTTGAGATGAAAGGAGAGGATTAAGGAAGGGAAGGACTCATCATTGTGCGTGTGTGTGTGTGTGGGGGGGGGTCCTCTATTGATCACAGTTTGAATATCACACCTGCAACACAACCCTTGATTTTTCTGATGAGGAAACAGAGGTTCACCAAAAGATAGATGACTTTGTCAAAAAGTTGGTGGTCAAGCCCAGGATCAGAAATTGACTTTCTTTTTTCTAAATTAGGATTGCCACAACTCCATTGCTAGACATATGGCTATTTTTTTTTTGAGAAAAATGACTAGCTTGCAAAATCCTACTTAAATAAATACCATAGAAAGACAAGTGAAATCTCTAGAGTAAAGATATATTTTGAAATCCACCAGAATCTCTAATTTTAAATTGTTTTCTTGGACCAGTTGGCATGAACTCCACAGAATTCTGAAACATTATTTTGTTTATAACATTAGCCTCTCACTGGGAGTTGGAGTGGTGCTTATTTAATCAGAAGACCATTTGCTTTTTTCAGCTATTAAATGTTTCAAAAAAAATAAAGGTGAGGGGAAATAAGAAAGCACTAACCACTGAGAAAAATATTCTCTTGGGTCCATGTACCTAAGGATTCCAAAAATCCATGTTAGAATGCCACTGTGCTTCCCTGGAAAGGAATGGCATTACACCAATGGAAACATTTCATTGAAACCAAGTCTGATAACCTCAAGGATAGTATATGGTAAAAAGAAATGATCTATGTTGCAGAATAAATACTCAAGCCCAACAATGAAGTAGCTGAAATGATCAAAAACTATTCCCAATGGAGCCTGCATTCATAACTCAACCTTCATCTGTCTTCTGTGCGCACTTTGTGCGCCTTGAGATTATAATTACACAATCACCATTATACTACTCCAATCATTTTAAGGGATATTTCAGTTCTAATAGTAAACTCTTTCAGTTGTGGACTACAGCTTCAAAGTGGTTGGGGAACGATGTCAAATTTCAATTAAGGATGATTCCAGGAAATAATTACAGAGAACTCACAACTGATTTGATTCCAGTGTGTTGATTGTAATTAACAGCTTTGAACTTATAAAAATAAAATTATTCCTTCATTTTCTTCTGAAAAAATTTTAATTTTTCTTAAGCTATCTCAAAATGATGGAACATTTACAGCTATTTGCTTTTTCACTTATCTTTTCTGAGAATGCTTACAACATAGATATGTATTAGTTTTCTTATCGCCTAGCCCTAGTAGCTACTGTTGAGGTAATTTTTATGAGGTTCATAGAAAATACTCAGAAAATATTTCCATAAAGTTGGGTGAAAATATTTTAAATTAAGTGAGTAGAAATTAAGACATGCTTGGGATTTAAAAGGAAGAAAAGGTTATTGATATACAGTTGGAAAAACCTTTAAAAAGCTATAAAATAATTTCTTGAATGTCTAAGTTTCAAATGGAAGACACATGATGTAGAAGAGAATATACTGGCATTGCATTTTATTAATGGTTAAAGATACAAGGGATCAAATATCATGACCTGATAAGAGGTAAAACCTATATTGCCAGAGTTGCTTTTCCTAGAGAGAATGGTAGAAAATATTTGATGTGTGTATGCATGTATTTCTTCTTAAGTAATTCTTCCTGCATTCATTGGGAGAATAAGATAAGAACATTCTGTAATAATAATTTCGTTATGTAGTGCCTTTTTAGTTCATGATATGCAACATTTGATCTGGGACTTTCCACTGTGCTACACTGAGTTTAAGAACACTTAGCTGAGATGTTCATATTAATGTCCTCAATTTTCCGTCTTATTGTGTCCATTCTGATTTTACTAAGGGAGAAAGAAAATCAATGAAGCAATGAGCTTTAAAGACACCAGTAAAGTATTAAGAGTTGTCATATATTTACGGTTTCTATAATAACAAGATGTTGGTAACACAGGCCACGCCTCCCCTTAAGAAAGATATGTTAAGTACTGCCTCCTCTGACATTGCACAAAATTTCAAGTCCTATGTTTTCCTCCCAACGCTGCATTTTAGCCTCATAAACTATTATCCTAGACGTGTCCCTAAGGACTTGGCTTAATACACATACATGCAGGCCTTGAAAGTCACAATGCTTCATTAAAAATAGCACTTCCCTTCCTTTGCTCCTGGGTAAATATCAAATATCACTGTATATGAAGATAATCGCTGAGTGGAAACTAAATTCTACAAAGTGGCAGGCAGGCAGGCATCGCCATTCCTTCAATATCCTTAGGTTAGATTTGTGGTTTTTTTTTTTAACCTAAATAACATAATTCAAGTTCGTTCTTAATGTAATAGCTCTAGAATTCAGCAGGCAGTAGGACAATTACTGTATTTTGTCTGTGACAGTGTCAAGCACACTTTCTCTGATGTGTTTGAAGATGAACATTTACACTTCCATGAGATAAAAGGTCACTTTGTGTGTATGTGTGTGTCTTTCGAAGCTGTAATTTACATTTGCTTATCCCTTTTGTCCCCCGACATTATTTGCTTACACATAGTAAACAAAGAAAAGAAAATATTTAAAGTCCAGTTGGGTGGAAGACGGACCCTTTGTATTTATGTTCTTCAAATTCCATTTCATTGTGGAATGGCACCAAACATAAATGAAAACTTGACTAAACTGTGGTCTTCGTTCTAATTCAATCACCTCCTCATAAAATACAGCCTAGAGAAAGATCACTCATTCAATCTAATGAGCACCACTATGTCATTCTGTCTAAAGCCATTTAAAATCTAGTCAAGTGTTATTATGGGTATTCAAAGTCTGACCACAGATGGATGACAATTGCAAGGCATACCTATCTCCACATCTCCTCTCCCAAGATCATAGGTGATGTAGGTGGTAGTTCTTTGGCCCTGAGCCCAGACTTAACCTCAGAATCCTTCTCAACACTGTGCTCTAGAGAGTCATTTCCAAATGAATGGAGTTAGCTGATTGGAGAGCTGACTCTTACTTGTTATTCTTGCTCTAGAGGTTAGTTCTTCCTGAGGTTCTCTGCGTGAGATTCCACTAGCTACCACCAGGTGGGCAGTAGCTCCGAGAGGACAGGCTTACCTCAGAGATATTACGGGTTCCATTCCAGATCACTCCAATAAAGTGAGTATCACAATGAAGTGAGTCACATGAAATTTTTGGTTTCCCAGTGCATATAAAAGTTACACTATACTGTAGTCTATTAAGTATGCCTTAACATTATGTCAGAAAAATGAACATACATTAATTAAAAACTACTTTATTGCCATAAGACACTAACTACCATCTTAGCCTTCAGCATGTAGTTTTTTGCTACCGGAGGGTCTTGCTTCTATGTTCACGGTTACTGACTGATCAAGGCGGTGGTTGCTAGACGTTGGGGTGGGTGTGGCAATTTCTTAGAATAAGACAACAATGAAGTTTGCCACATTGATTGACTCTTCCTTTCATAAATGATTTCTCGGTAGCATGCAATGCAGTTTGATAGCATTTTACTCTCTGTAGAACTTCTTTCAAAATTAAAGGCAATCCTTCAATCCCTCAAACCCTGCCAGTGACTTATCAACTAAATTTATGTCATACTCTAAATCCTTCATTGTCATTTCGACAATCATTACAGCATCTTCACCAGGAGTAGATTCCATCGCAAGACACCACTTACTTTCTTTATCCATAAGAAGCAACTCCTCAGCCGTGGAAGTCTGATCATGAGATTGCAGCAACTCAGTCACACCTCTAGGCTCCACTTTTAATTCTAATTATCTTGCTATTGCCACCACATCTGCAGTTATGTCCTCCACTGAAATCCTGAACTCCTCAAAGTCATCCATGAGGGTTGGAATCAACTTCTAAACTCCTGATAATGTTGCTATTTTGGCCTCTTTCCATGAATCAAGAATGTTCTTAATGGCATCTACAATGGTGAATCCTTTTAAGGTTTTCAATTTACTTTGCCCAGATCCCTCAGAGGAATCACTGTCTATGGTAGTTATAGCTGTGTGAAATGTATTTCTAGAATAATAAAACTTGAAAGTCAAAATGATGCCTTGATCCTTAGGCTGCAGAATGGATGTTGTATTAGCAGGCATGAAAATAACATCGATCTCCTTGTCCATTTCCATCTGCGCTCTTGGGTGACCAGGTGTATATTGTCAATGAACAGTAATATTTCAAAAGGAATCCCTTTTCTTGAGCAGTAGGTCTGAACATTGGGCATAAAATATTCAGTAAACCATATTGTAAACAGAAGTGCTGTCATCTAGGCTTTGTTGTTCCACTGATAGAGCACAGAAGGGTAGATTTAGTACAATTCTTAAGGGCCCTAGGATTTTCAAAAAAGTAAATGAGCACTGGTTTCAACTTCAAGTCACCAGCTTTATTAGTCCCTAACAAGATAGTCAGCCTGTCCTGTGAAATTTTGAAGCCAGGCACCGACTTCTCTTCTCAAGCTATGAAGTCCTATTTGGCATCTTCTTCCAAAATAAGGCCGTT
This sequence comes from Camelus ferus, assembly GCF_009834535.1. Taxonomy (NCBI): domain Eukaryota; kingdom Metazoa; phylum Chordata; class Mammalia; order Artiodactyla; family Camelidae; genus Camelus; species Camelus ferus. The sequence continues at coordinate 38,166,130 of NC_045709.1, forward strand.
TCATCCACACAGAAAATCTGTTGTTCAGTGTAGCCACCTTCATTAGTGATCTGAGCTGGATCTTCTAGAGAACTTGCTGCCTCACCTGCACTTCCATGTTAAGGAGACGGCTTCTTTCCTGAAACCTCATGGACCAACCTCTGCTGGCTTCAGAGTTTTCTTCTGCAGCTTCCTCATCTCTCTCAGCCTTCACAGAATTAAAAAGAGTTAGGTCCTTGCTCTGGATTAGATTTTGACTAAGGAAACCTTGTGGCCGGTTTGATCTTCTCTGTAGACCACTAAAAGTTCTCCATAGCAGCAATAAGGCTGTTTTCGCTTTCTTATCATTTGTGTGTTCACTGGAGTAGCACTTTTAGTTTCCTTCAAGAACTTTTTCTTTGCATCCACAACTCAGCTAACTGACGCAAAGAATCCTAGCTTTCAGCCTATCTTGGCTTTCACATGCCTTCTTCACTGAGCTTAACCATTTCTAGCTTTAGATTTACCATATGACCCAGGAATCCTGCTCCTGGGCATGTATCCAGAAGGAACCCTACTTCAAAATGACACCTGCACCCCAATGTTCATAGCAGCACTATTTACAATAGCCAAGACATAGAAACAGCCTAAATGTCCATCAACAGGTGACTGGACAAAGAAGAGGTGGTATATTTATACAATGGAATACTACTCAGCCATAAAAACTGACAACATAACGCCATTTGCAGCAACATGGATGCTCCTGAAGAATGTCATTCTAAGTGAAGTAACACAGAAAGAGAAAGAAAAATACCATATGAGATCGCTCATATGTGGAATCTAGAAAAAAAAAAGCAAAAAAAAAAAAAAAAACCTAACAAAGCATAAATACAAAACAGAAATAGACTCATAGACATAGAATACAAACTTGTGGTTGCCAAGGGGGCGGGGGTGGGAAGGGATAGACTGGGATTTCAAAATTGTAGAATAGATAAACAAGATTATACTGTAGAGCACAGGGAAATATATACAAATCTTACGGTAGCTCACAGAGAAAAAAATGTGACAATGAATATATATATGTTCATGTATAACTGAAAAATTGTGCTCTACGCTGGAACTTGACACAACATTGTAAAATGATAATAAATCAATAAAAAATGTTAAAAAATGTAGACTGGATGAACAAGAATATACTGTAAAGCACAGGGAAATATATACAAGATCTTGTGGTAGCTCACAGTGAAAAAAAATGTGACAATGAATATATATGTTCATGTATAACTGAAAAATTATGCTCTATACTGGAATTTGACACAACATTGTAAAATGATTATAGCTCAATAAAAATGTTAAAAAAATCATTTCTAGCTTTTGATTTAAAGTGAGAGATGTGTGACTCTATTTTGCACTTGAACACTTAGAGACCACTGAAGGGTTATTAATTGTCCTAATTCCAATACTGTTGTGTCTCAGGGACTAGGGAGGCCAGAGGAGAGGAGAGAGATGGGGGAACGGCTGGTTGGAAGAACACTCAGAACACACACGTTTATCATTATGGGTATAGTTTGTGGCACCCCAAAGCAATTGCAACAGTAACATCAAATATCACCAATTACAAATCATCATAACTGATATAATAATAATGAAAGGGTTTGAAGTATTGCAAAAATTACCAAAATGTGACACAGAGACACAAAGTGAGCAAATGCTGTTGGAAAAAAATGGCACCCATAGATTTGCTGGACTCAGAGTTGCTACAAAATTTCACTTTGTAAAAAATGCAATATTCTCAAAGCACAATAAAAAAAGGTATGCCTGTATTTTGTTTCTTTTATTAAGAGTTACTAAACAATAGCCATGTGTCATACTCAGTATAGGTCTTGGCCATGAATTTTTCAATAAAACATGATCTCTGTACTCAAGAAATTGAAAATCTAGTTGGCAAAACAATGGGTAAAACAGACAATGACAACCAAGGAGTTATGAATAGGCACTACATGGGAAAGCACCTGCCAGGGAGTTAGGATTGGTGAATATAGCACATGAATTTCCTCAGCTTATTCACTAAGGTGAGAGAAATCACAGCATATTCAAGGGATTACAAATATCCATAATTTGGTTATTCTTTTCTATTTACATGAACAGACCTCAGTTCCCATTTTATCAAATAGGGAAAATAATGGTATCTATCTCACAGGGTTGCTATAACAATTAACTGAAATAATACACACCATTACGATAAAAAAAAAGGCAAAGGATAATGAGTGCTGGCAAGGATGTGGAGAAAAGGGCACCTTTGTGCACAGTGGTGGGAATGTAAAATAATACAGCCACTACGGAAAACAATATGGAGTTTCCTCAAAAAATAAAAACAGAAATATCACATGATCCAGCAATTCTACTTTTGGGAATATATCTAAAGAAAATAGAACCACTATTTCAAAGATACCTGCACCGCCAATATTTCAGCATTATTCACAATAGACAACTGATAATGAAAACAATGCAAGTGTCCATCATTGGACAAAAGGATAAAGAAAGTGTGGTATATGCATATGCACAATGGAATATTATTCAGCCATAAAAAAGAAGGAAATCTTGCCATTCTTGACAACATGGACAAAACTTGAGAGCATATTCTAAGTGAAGTAAATCAGACAGAGAAAGACAGATACTGTATGATCTCACTTATATGTGGAATCTAAAAAGTCAAATTCACAGAAGCAGAGAGTAGACTGATGGTTGCCAGGGGCTAGGGGATAGGGGAAATGGGGAGATGTTGGTCAAAGGGTGCAAACTTCCAGTTATAAGGTAAATAAGCTCTACAGATCCGATGTACAGCACAGCAGCTGTAGTTAACAATACTATATTGTATACTTGAAAGTTGCAAAGAGAATAAATCTTAAATGCTCTCATCAGACACAAAAAAAATGGTAATTATGTGAGGACATGGATATGATCACCCACTTTATTGGTGCTCATTTCACGGCATATATGGGTATCAGATCATCACTTTATACAATGTTGTGTGTCAACTATATCTCAATAAATCTGAAAAAATAATAGTACATGCCGTTATCTATCTATCCTATTTAATTATAGCTATAATTCATCAACATTTACCATCTGCTTTCTATGTGTCAGACATGGTTCTAACATATATACACCATTTAATGTTATGCATTAAACGTATTAACTGATTTAGTGCTTCTATATACTAGAAGGCCTATAACAAAAGGGTACTTGTTAAATGTGATTTGTCATTGATAAGGCTGGAATGCGGCATACAAAGGGTCTGGGAATAGCAGTAGATGAGCTGGAGGGAGGCAGAGTCCAGGTCACGTGGGGGGGTAGGGTGTAAAGGGGGTTGGGGGTCTTCACAGACCCACACGATAGGTCAAGAATTTCCAAATGCCAGCCTTTGGACTGCATCAGAATCGCCTAGAAAAGTTTTTCAAAAATAATAATTCCCAAGCACCCCACACGGATGTTTCAGACTCAGTACTATTGGCAGAACTCAGGGATCTGTATTTTTAAAAACCGCCTCCTAGCCCAAGGCAGATTTTGGAATCAGTGAGAGAGGCTGGAGTAGATGGGGGCCCTCCAAAGAGAGTCAGGGAGAGATGTGAGATTCAGGAAGACCTCTCTGCTATGCGGGAAAGGCTTTAGAAGGGAGCAGGATGAGAAGTAAGGAGAAGGTTGGACCCTTTGTGGGGGAGACTGGTACATCCACTCTGAGGTCACTTTATTGATTATTAAACATTCTACCTCGAGATCTGGTCAGATCTTTGTAGAATTTGCAAAGAATCTTTCTTGAAATGCAAGATAATAATAACAACAGAGAATAAATGTACTACCATTGACTCCTTTATCATGACAGGGCTTTCCAACAGAGATCAGGGAGAGGAAAGAGGGATGGCCTAGTGTTTAAGCTCTAAAGCATTTTTATTGTGCAGAAACAGCTTTGAAAGTGACCCTTTAATTCCACGGCTTTTTGTCTCTACATGTAGGAAAGTGACACTTCGTTTCATCTGAATGATCAAAACAAGAATTTGAATGTGGGGAAATCCCTGTGGAAAGAACATTTTCATAGGACCAGCCAAATTTAAAATCACTTTTACACTTTCTAGACTCATCCTTTCACAGAATTTTTACCAGATGTTTGAAGTATCATTCACTTGAACAGTTAACAGTATATAATAGTTGCAGTTAAAACTTTTAGTAAAAACTATAAGAAATGGTTCATATCAGGCACATGATAAAAGAGGCTCATTATAAAATTTAAGAGTACCTGGAAAGTGGTAGCTGTTCAATAAAGGTTGCTTGAATGAGGGAGTGAATGTGTGTATGTATGTTGGACCAAAATGGTGATTTACACCTCATCCAACAGTGTTCTGGCTCAACAGTTATTGAAGATAACACAAAATAAGGAATATTCTAATGTCCAATAAAACCTATTATTAGCTATAAATCTCTACTCTGAATTAGGCACTGCCTTTGATCCTGAGCACACACTCATGAGGTAGGTACTAATATTTAGTCCCACTTCACAAGTGAGGAAACTGATGATTAAATTTGATCTAAAGGTTTTTAAAGCAAAGATGTCATCAGGATTGGAACTTAGGTGAATCTGCTATGGTGCAGGCATACTAAATGCCAGGACCAAAGCTTTTTCTATATGGGACTAGTTAATTCTGGAACAGATACATGATAAAAATATTATGCAACCATTCAAATCATGCTTTGCCAGACAACTTAGTTTACTGTTTCAAGCATTTTCCCATGTTGATTGGAAAAAAGACAATTTGCAAAAGAGTAGGTAATTTGCAGCATAGTGTAGAATATTAACCCAATTAAAAATATACACAATTATAAATGTATGTAAAATACTAATATAACACACAATAAAATATTAAGAGTCATTAGTGTTTTTTCCCCTGGGAGACAGATCAGTGAGTAATAATAGTTTTTATTCTTTACACTCAATTAACAGGTCCTAATTGTATAATAAAAAGAAAAAATATTTAAAATGTAACAGTTGTTTAAACAAGTAGATAGTAGTTTCTGTAATATACAGTCATCACTTTCCTTCTGTCTGCCATATTCTAAAATACATCTGAATTCCTGTTATTCCACAGTTTCCCAAATCTTTACTTTTCTCCCCTTTTTTTTTCGGTTCTTATCTTCTACCTACTTATTCTAAGAGTTGTATTGACCCTACTTCATCTCTGTTCCAAACAAATTTTCCTGTGAAATTACAATGCAAGACTTAATTTTTGTTACATTCTTCAGTGACCTTGGAAATGTATTTGGTGATGAACTATCTGTAAAATTACCAAGCTGAATGTTCACAAGCATGTTTCAAACTTAGATGTCATTAAATGGTAAATAAAAGAATGGATACCTGAATGAGTGAGTCACTTCACCAGTCAAGGAGGTCTTTACATGCGTGTGGTCCTGATGAACCTGAGCCTCTCAATGTAACAAAACTAAGTTTTATTTCTACGTGTGAGCATATCAAAGACAAAAAGAATATTGAGGTTCAAATGATGCTACACAACATTAAAAATCTGTTTTTTTCTTTAAAGTGAAACTGGGTTGAGTAACCATCAATCCATGCCTTTACCTTACAAGGAGCTGATGGCTAATCGGTAATAATAATAATAATATAAAGTGATGAATAAGATTAAAGAACTCCATTGACTTGCATGAATAAAGAGGGGGGAAAAATGACATTCTCTGAGCTTTTTTGCTCTTCGCTGGAAAGGAGATCGGATGGCCAAGCTTAATCAGACTTGGTAGCCATGTGTGGAGAACGGCTGAACAAAAAGATAGACAGACCTTGGGTTGTTCTTGTTGACTACAGAGCCACCACACCATCAGCTCTGTCCTGTTAGCAGCTGGCTTTTATTTACATAAGAGAAATATATTTTATTTAGATTCTGTCATGGTTATTTTGGTTTTCCTGTTATTTGAAGACAGGAGAGGTTATTCAGTCGGGGAAGCCATTTTTAGGCTTATATCTAATTACTCAAATGAAATCAGAGATATTCATCTAAGTTATTGCCCCTTGCCTCATTTTTTAAAAAATCCTCATACATGCAGATAATGATACAAGGAAAAAAATTTTTAGTTTTTGCTTTATTTTGTAGGGCTGCTTCTTAGGTATGCCCTCTAGTTTACACATACTTAGATGCATGCTTTAGCAATACTTTTTCCCTCCTGTGTCACCACACTTACCTAGTTTTGGTGAAATTATATTTGAGGGTTCTTTAATAAAAATTAAAATTTCATGTTTAATTTCTCTGCTCAGAGTCTTTCCTTAGTGAGACTCTCATTTGCAATATAAATATCTTTATGTGCCATCTAAAGAAAATGCTACAATAAATTTAAATCTATTTCTTTATTGCAAAAGAAATTTTCACAGAATTTATTTAATGATCAGATTATGCAAAATGAATAAATTTTTGGCTTTTTGAAATCCTATTTTACTCTGCTATCTTTGCTTCGTTTCAGTTTTGAAGCATTCATTCTGTGGTATTGTTTTATTACAGGGATAAAAACTGAATGACAATAAAAGCAAAACAGCTTTTTTATTGCTTATGTAAAGCCTACTTCATGCATCAAATAATGCCCAGAATAATGTCAAAACATGTACAAAATGAAAAGTAGCACCCACCTCCTCACTAATTATGTGGCTTCATAGCCCTGTGCTGATGCACATTTGGGATTATTCTGGGAGCTACTGAATCAAAACAAGACAGCCGAGATCAGTCAGAATCCTGGGAACCAGAGGAGGCCAGCACAATTCTGAGCTGCAGGAGGCTTCAGTGTTTGAAAAAAAAGAGACAGCATCTTGTGATAATTCTTTAGTATAAAAGAAAAAAAAAAAAGAGCATTTCAGTCTCCCCCGAATTCAAAATAAATGATTCAAATGATCATTTTGCTTCTTTCAATTTTTCACTTTCTTTTTTTTTTTTCTCTTATGGAAAAAACAGGAGTGTGATTTCAGGAAAAAAGGCACTTGTTCTTCATTCCCTAAACTGGTGTTCGAGTTTACATGAGGCAAAGAACCCGTTACTGTCTGGATTTCTGATCAGTCCAGAACTCTGGAGAACTGTTTTCCTTGTTAGTGATGTAAGTAAATCGTCTGACCGAAGGAAAAAAAAAAATATATATATATATACACACACACACACATAATCCACAAATACACAGAGACGTTCAATATTGGAGGTTTGAATAGTTCTCTCTCTCTGTCATTCTCTCTCCTTTTCTTGCAGACATCTTAGCAATTGAACATCCTTTTATAATGTTAAAGGGCTGTAAATGCCTTCACTACTACTTAAACCAGGAATTTAAGAAGTACAGTATCATGTTCTAGGTGTGTGATTTGCCCACATATCTGAAAGCTGGTCATTATTCTGTTGCTGACTGATTGATTGGACCCTTAGCCTCAACGACATTCTGTAGCCAATACAGTTTGATGATCAGGAGATAAACATCTTCATGTGCTGTGCCCAACAGTGCCCAAAGCTAACTGTGGCTACTGCGTTGCCAATTCGCATTTACACTTAACATGTATATTCACAGGGTTCAGGTTTTGCACAAATTTTTCTTTTGTGTGAAAGGTCTTCCTATTATCCTCTTATTTCCTGAGCATCAGCTAATACATACACATTGCTCCTTAAATAGCTATCTATTTTCTTATGAATTCAGGTCAAAGATAAACCAAGGCACATTTTTACTTCTTCAATGACACAAATAGTTGGAATATCAACCCAAATTAGGATGTACACTTGCTAGATGCATACCATAGAAAGGGCGCCCCCAGAATGAACATAGATCTCTTTAATCTCAGTAAGAGTTGGATTTCCCAAATGTAAGTATAAAAGATTCTGAATAACCCATCCAAAAATCTCGTGAGAAGGAAGGCTGCTGGCAGGCCATAGTAAGAGCAGGGCTGTCTTTGTATAAACTCAAGTCAGTGCCATATGGCAGAGGAGGTGTTGCTGAAGGAAAATCCAGTTTTACAGAGTTTGATCAACAGTATATTTTACAATCCACCAGCTGGGAAAATCTGTTCCATCTTATATAAGCCATTGTTATTTTGGATTTCCTGTCACTAGTAGACACACCTAATCCTTACTAAGTTGGTCGATGTGGAAGGAAAGCAGTTATGAGAGAAATGAAAGCTTTTAGCACAAAAGGGACAGTTTGATTTCTGACTTAGAGAAAAAAGAACTTCCTAAGTAATGCTAGATAAGAGAACCAAATAGCATTAATATCTCTATATCCACCCTTTTCAATTAAAATTTACAAATGATATCAACTAAAATTCTTCCCTGACCTCTCCCTCAGCCTCTCCCAAACAGCAGATGGGCAAGTTTTCCCCACCTCTCTCTGCTTCCAGACTCTTGTCCAAACATCTGGTACTAATCACATTGTATTAGGATGGCTTGTTTCTATGTTTGTCTTCTCTTGCAGAATTTGATCGCTTTGGACACAGCGACTGCATTTTTGAATCTCATTGGCTAACAATAAATATTTATTTAATCGTGCACAAAAATGTATATTTCATTTTTTCTTTATGGGAAAGTCTTGCTCTGGTTAAACTGCAGCAGGTCATGCGCCCCATTAGCAAAGGATGAGAGTTAGGAATGATTAGCCATGATTCTGCTTTTGTTCAAGACCACAGCAAATTTCTAGTTTAGTCGCATTCACCCAAAGTACACCATTCCACAGGTCATTATTCTGGGAATCCTGCAAATTTGGCAGGGATTCTGAAGCACTATTATGATGTAAGGAGGAAATGGAAGAAAAGGAAGACTTCATTTATTAGCTATTTCTTGAACGATGAGTAAGAAACTGGGCCACATGGACGAATAAAATAGAGAGAAATAAAACACTGTTGAAGACAGCAATTGGAATTTTAGTAGCTGCCACACCAATACAAAATCTCTAATGGAAATAGCTACCAAAAGAGATGACTGACAACTAATTTATTAACAAACACAGGAGGCTATGAAGTGATTTGGAGGAAAATGGAAGAATGCATTATTTTCACATGAGCTTAAGTGCATATTTTATGTGAGCGCCACAGAGATTGAGGAAAGAAAAAGGCTTAGGTTGGTGAATGAGTATCTGAAAGCAAAGTTAAACTGCAGTCAAATAAGCAGCCAAGTTTTTCTCATGTTTCAGCATCAGAAAATTATGCAAATAGCTATAGCATTTTCCCTAATAAATTCCATTTCCTATGCCACTGACATGATTTGAATATAAAATGGAAAATCAAATTTTCCCGTTTGTTATTTTAAACAAATTTTTATTTATCACAAATTAATAAAGCTGGCTTCTCCTACTCCCCCTATAAGGACAAACTTTTGGATGACTTATTCTCCCACTAAACAATATAGTAAAAATATTCATAGCTTTTAAAAGATGGGGTAATTTTATTTGCATAGGAAAACAGTCATGTACTTGAGATATGTTGTAACACTCTTGCAGAGAAACTTTTACAACGGTCCCATCAGATCAGAAAGAGAAATTAACACATGCTCAGGAATGGCTACCAGCTCCATAATTGAGCAGTTTTGTTCTGAAACCAGTAATCAAAGATATTAAGTCCAAACTTAAGAGATGAAGATTTTTCAAGATATTTCCAAAGGATCTGAAAGTTCAGAGATCTCCTTTTTTTAAAAACATGATAATTCAACATTCTGAATTCAAATCAAGCTAAAGCACAAAATATTTCTTGTAATAATAATAAAAAAAAAAGCTATTTAAGTTTTTAGTTCATTTATACTCCATTGTCGGTCAAATTGCTTAGAAGCAGAGCCTAGGGTGGGGATTCTTGTCTGAGTAGTGTACTGAGGGATACTCTCAAGAGGAATCTGTAAGAAAGTTAGAGGCAGTTTGAGTAAAGGGACGGAGCCAGCACAAGTGTGCTTTCAGCTGGAAGCTGGCTTTGGCCTGATTCTACAAAGAGCTCTGGAGAGTGAACTGCCCCACAGGGTAAAATTCTGCCTTGAGGCAAAGGGACAGCCATTTGTCTGATTCTGTATCCAAACACTTAGAGACTGTGTGAGATAGGAAACTTCCTATCTGTCAGTCCAACCCGGGTGGCAGGCTAACCCTACCTCCTAGAGGGAGAGGAAGGAAAGAAGTGAAACTTCTCAAGCCAGATGGCTCCTGTGATGGGGGCAGTCTTTGGGAGAAAGATGTGGCTGTGGGTCTGGAAGCCTGGTACAGGGATCTGGGTGGGGCACCAACACCATCCATTACACACTCAATCAAACAGTTGCCCTATTTCCAATACAAGGAATACTGCTTTGCTGAATTCTTACTGGGCTCCTTTTAGGAGGTCATAAACCATTGCATCCCATTACCAGGTTTCCAGTCTCTAGGAACACATCAAAAGGGGAAAATCAAAAGTCAAAGCATCCTTTTATGGCTCAAGAAAACTATAAACTAATCAATAGTTTGTTCAAAATCTAAACCTTTAACTGAAGAGCTGGTTTCAGTTGATTCATTTTTTTCCCCATATGCACTGAGGCCTATGGATATTTTGTGAGTTTTCTTTTTTAAAATTCACTTTGATGACAACCCACTAAAGAGGAGAGGAGAACCTCAGTCGGTACCAGCACAAACCGGACCCCATGGTAGATTTTATGGAAATGTTGTAGTAATGTTCTCAGACTTCCTTCTGTTGTGCGAGGGGATCAGAAGATATTTTTTGGCCCAGATTCATTTGGCAGAGTAGAAAAGGCTTGCCTGAGAGCCAGGAAGGGAGTTCTTCAAGTTCTGATGTAAATAACTGAGATGTGCCATGTCCTTCCTCAGACTCGGTTTTCGTATTTGTCAGTTGTGGGGACTGGAGTCTACAGTCTCCAAGGGTGGTTCTGTTTTTTAAGCTCTATCTTTCTAAAAGTGCTAGCCCATATAATTTAGCCAGCTTATGGTGATTTGACTAGACTCCTGGCCTCTGATTCCTGGGCTTCTACACCTGGGCTTCTCAAACTACTTGTAGCTATTCTGTGAGAGGAGAGCTTTCTAAAAACTTCTAACCTTTCATGGGCCAACACAGTATGTGATCCTACTGCACCTGCCTACGCACATGCCAGAGCTGCTCTCTGTGCAGGCTTGAAAACACCCGAAGTAGTGTAAGCTCTGTTCAACGACAGGGGTCCGCTGATTTCACATTTGGATGTTACATCAATGCCAAGTGGCTACAGAAGCTTCTAAATGTTTACTCTCAATTTCTGTACTTAACTTGTCACGGACTGGTAACCAGCAGTTCATCGCCTGGTCTGAATTGCAGAACACTCTACCACTGTTAATTCACTGGTTCAGTAATAAGACCATTAGGTACGATGAAAATGACCCTAATCCTTTACTACCCTAGCCTTAGAATATGGAGAGTGATCTATGAATCTGAAAGTGTCTTCATGCTGTCCAGTATGGTAGCCACCAGCAACATCTGACCACTCAATTTTAACTTGTGTTAATTAGAACACAAATTCAGTCCTTTAGTGATACTAGCCACCTGGCAAATGCTTAATAGCCATGCAGCTGGTGGCTACTATATTGGAGGGCAGAGGTAGAGAACATTTCCATAACGCCAGAAAGTGTTGGCTAATGCTGCCCTAGGACCACCACTACACAATTTTTCTGTAGTTTCTATATAAGTACATTTCAGGCACTTCCTATTAACATCACAGTGCCTTTATCAGCATATTAGGTCTATCTTAAGGTTCACAAAAGACAATCTGTCCAAGTTCTCATCATCATGATGTCATTATCAACTGTAAGTGTTTGCAGGGGCAGTCTACTGACTGTAAGCTCTCAAAATAAAGAAAATAATTATTAGTGTATGTATTCAAGTATTTATAATCTGGTTAGGGATCCAGTAGTATTTAGAAATTAAAAATACAAAGTGATACTAGCTGTGCTTTAAATAAATGATGTAGATAAGAAATTCCTCCTTCTTTCACTAGATTATGAAATATTTGAGGGTATAAGAAAAAAATTCAGTTGAACATAGGGAGTGTATTTGTGGACTAGAATAACCAGCAAAGCCCACACTGAAGGGTGAGACCTAAGTTGACCTTGAAGAAAGAGACGGACTAAGCAGAAAAGAAGAAATGGAATACATATATGTATTTGTGTGTGTGTGTGTATCCATACACAAATATGTATGTATGTTCACAGACATATATTCTTATTTCCCTATTTGCAAACCTTGTTTTAAAATTCTGTATTGAGAAAAAATGGAAAATCAATCAGTTTAATATTACCTCTTCCTATTTTAAGCTGAGTAAGTTCTGATGTTCTTCATGGATATACAAAACTTGGCTATTTAATTTTTCAGTGGCATAAAATAACACAAATTTATCAGTTAACACTTCTGGAGGTCAGAAGTCCAACATGGGTCTTGCTGGGTTAAAATCAAGCTGTCAGCAGGGCTGCATTCCTTCCTGAAGGGCTCAGCGGAGAATGTTTCAATACTTTTTCTAGGCTTCTAAAAGCAGCCTGCAGTCCTTGGTTCTTGGTCTCTTCCTATATCTTTGAAGCCAAGAATGGCTGGTGAAGTCCTTCTCACATAGTGTCACCTGACCTTCTCTTCAGCTTCCCTCTTCCACTTTCAAGGGGCCTTGTGATGACATTAGGCCTATCTGGATAACCCAGGACACTCTCCAAATGTTAAGGTCATCTGACTCAGAAACCCTATTGCTATTTATTTTTTAACATAAAATACTTTGGGCAGTTGCCGAAGTTTTCCGTTCTTGCCGTTCTTCTATTTCCTTAATTACCAAGGGAGAAAACAAACAATTAAGGATTCATATTTTGTAATGGTTCTTTTTAACAGTTCTGAACTTTCATCATTCACGCTATTGTATTCCCAGGGGACTGACTGTCTGCAGGTTACAGATGCCCCCGCAGGCAGTGCTGGAGAGGGACCAGGTAGGCAATAACGCTAAGAGAGTCAGGCTGAAGCAGAAGGCAGGAAGAATGTTGACATTTCTAATCATGAATTCCTCTTCTATTCTGTGCCACAAATTATTAACATCAAAATATTGTGTTTTATATCCTTAAAGTAACATCGGGTGTGCTAACGTCACACATTCTGGTTCTCTCCAATCAATTTTGTTGCAAATCAAAAACATACATGAAATAAGCACATATGAAGATATACAGATAGAAAGATAGGTAGATAGGTATTTCCCATCTTGGTAAATTGCAGAAAACCATGTCATTTGGAATGACAGCAGAAACTTCTATAAATGTCAATAACAAAGCATAAATGCAATGGGAATTGAAAATTCACTAACTGACCCTACAAGGAAGCCCATATACTTGTCTCTCTTTTCCTCTGACAGAAAGCAAAATGCAGCAGTGAACTTGGGCTCTTTTGGATTATTTACTATCACATATTAAAAATACTAAGATGAAAATGTGGTTTAGTCCTACACAGCAGACATCAAGTTTTCCCTGACTCACTTTTAAGAGGCAGTTGAAAACTGACTGCCTGAATTATAACCCAAACTGTTGAAGCCCTGTGCACAACTTCCATACACTGAGCTCTACCAAAATCCACTCTGTGTGTCACTTTATAAAAGTGGAATTAATGTCCCACCAGCTGGAGGCTAGGAACCCTCATTTATTCCAATTCAGCAGAATATTCTGTATGTATTACACGAAAAAAGAAGATATATTATCACAGACAATCAAAATGCGACAGAGATGTTGTTTAGATTCTTGTGCTGTTTCTGATTTAGGGAAGAAACATCCCAATTAAAACCAAACATAGAAATATGGATCTGTTAATTCCAAGTAATTAGGAGCCTTCAGGCTGACAAATCACCTCTTGGGGCGAGTGAAAGGCTGCAGGTGTCTGCTCTTCTCCTGTTAGAAGTGTCGGGAGTTGCCTGAGAGTGCTCGAGCCCGATGCCAATCGGGTGTCAGCAGAAGTGAGAAGATGCGGCTCTCGGCATGGTACCAAAGGGGTGGGAGGGGGCATTGTCCTGAGCTTTCCTTGGTCCAGACAAGCTTTCCCTCACATTTCTTCAGACTTCAAGGTCTGACATCCCACTGTATATTTCTTCTAATATTTTGTCACAGTTACATTTCTAAAGCACTTGTTTAATTCTTGTCATTTTTTTCCTTGTTTTTTTAATGCAAAAATATTTTTTCTTTATGTTCTTATATGATGATCTTTAATTTTTCTTTTTCAACCCCCCCTATTTTGAACTTATAAACCATTAACATGGTTAAAAAGAAACAAACAACAGAACAACAAACCAATACAAGTCTACACGAAAACGTAGAAGGGCTATCTCCAGTATGTTTAATAGTATTCCTATGAACAGCATTAAAATGCATATCAGATTTGACGTTCTTATCACAAACGAATGAACGCTCTAATATACTAGGACAACGAGGTTCTAATAGCATCAGAGAAGTCAGGGAAAGAATACATTTGTGAGCTGAATGCATGTGGACTGTCAGGACAGAAAGAAGGCAGCTAAATTAGTTCTATTGAGGAGTGCTAGAATCCTAGGAGGGCTACCTGAAAATTACATTTAATATGCTAACACTATTATGAGAATGTTTCTATTCTTCCTATAAAGGTCTTGCTAACAGTAATTAAATTTTAAGACAGTCAGATCTGGAAAGGAATAAAAATACAGTGAAAATATGATTATGATGGCTAGAGGAGGTCTTCCCTTTCAAATACTAATTAAAAAAAATTGAATTTCAGCTACCCAGGGACACCAAGGCTGGCCATATCTCTATTAAATTATACCCAATCATGTCTACGTTTTAAAAATCTAATACATTTACCAACAAAATGCCTTGGACTTCAGAAATATGTAAATGACATTTTAAATGGATGGGTTTTTCCTTCATCAGTAGCCACATCAGAGTAAAGGAAACAAAACAAAACAAAACAAAATCATACAAACCAGGATCAAGATAGCCAACCCTGGCGTTAAAAAAAATCGCATTCTGTCCATAAAACTAAGATCGTGGGGTTGTTGTAGTTTCCGATAAAGAAAAATGTCTACACGTTGGATCTGTTTTTAAACTAATTTTCATTCAGTAAGCCTGATTTGTATAACGGCATTTTTTTGTTTTTGGTAGTCATCTGTTCAGCGGGATCCTAATCCAGCTCATCATTCATGAATACCGTGAGGATGGTAGGGAAGCGCCAACTGTGCTCACTCACCGTGCCCCAGCCTTCGCTTTCACTGAAAGTCCCGGTGCCTTGGTCTTAAGCTTCAATTATTATAAACTAATGCATAAAACACTGAAGGAGTCCCCAAAGGAAAATTCTGAATGCTTAAGCAGTAAAACACTAACTTAATACCTTGGCGAGAGTCTAACATGATTTTTTTTTTAAACATGGATTTAAAAACAAGTGTACAGTATCAGCTACATTTGAAGATTTGATTGCAGCCTATTGGAGAGCAGCGGTCCTCAGAATTTTGCATCCATCACACCATGCAGAACGCTTGTGCAGATTGCTGGGACCCACCCCCCAGCATCTCTGACTCAGTAGATTCAGGGTGGGGCTCGAGGCTTTGCATTTCTAACCAATTCCCAGGTGATGCTGATGCTGCTGGTCCGCGGACCGCACTTTGAGAACCCCGAGCAGAGGAGCTCAGAGCACAGGCTTCTAAGTCAGAGCAAGGTCGGCTTACCTGACTCTACCACTTCCTGGCCTGAAAACCCTGGATACGTTATTTAGCTTCTCTGAGCCTTAGTTTTTTCACCTATAAATGAGGATAAAAGCAGTACCTAAGTCATAGGGTCTTTGTACAGATTAAGGGAGAAAAATGCATGTGAATTGCTTAGAACACAGCAAATGTCCAGTGATAATCAGTTCCTATTCTGAATAAGCTATGACAAAAATACAAGTCAATGGATTAAAGAGAAAGCTTTGTATGTGTCATATCTAGACATATATTTCCTTTAAGAAAGGTGTATATCGCCTGATCAAGATGAGCCTGTATTCAAAAATCAAACATCTTATTAGCTGTAGGAGGCTGATTATATTTCCTAATAAAAAAAAAAGTCCAACTTCATATCAAGAATAGATCCCTTTACAGGGCCTCCTAGCTGTTTTATATTGTTTAAAACAATCATCAACCTTTGATACGTAGAGTATAATCTACATTTTTAGCTTTAGTATGTATAACTATATATAATTCTATATAAATATATTTATAAAATATATTTTATATTTTGCATTTTTTTATATATATTATAAAATAAAAATATAAATATATTTATCTGCCTGTACATAATATTATACTTAGGTGAAAGAAAATATTTTTTAAAAAGCTTCAAAGTCATTATTTCTGCTTAATGGATAATGGTCGTTATATTGTTTTGAACTTTTCTCTCTATTCCGAGGTTTTTTTGTAGCAGGTAATTGATGGGTATTACTTTTTAATCACAGAAAAACCTTAGAATAAATGTTAATGAAGCAAACGACTGAGGAATCACAAATCCCCAAGGCATCACGCTGCTCTGTAACTTCTGCCCATGAGGGAATCAAGAAATCGGTGTGGGAGGGGCTGTCAAAAGGAGACACTTGGGAAAGTTAACTTTCTCTTTGGAAGCTATGAGCTGCCAATGAGCTAAAGTAGAAGACGGTGTTTTAGTAATTTGAGGAAAAGCTACTCTGAAGCCAGGATGCTCTGGGGCCAAGGGGCGTATCTGACCCAGACTCACAAAATGATTCTGAGTGAGTTGTAAGTACAGCCCTCCTCGTGTCTGAGACCACTTCTGTGAGGAGGGGCAGAGAAGATAGCAGCGGGCTTCTTTTAAAATTGGAGTTCTTTACCTGTTTTGGATCATGCATCCCTTTGAGAACCCGGTGAAAACTCTACAGCTTCCCCCACTGTCACACACACCCCCCTAACTTTGGGTGGGAGAGTCAATGGTCTCTCTGCCATTGGTCTTGCCTGTCTCCCATGAAGCAATTTTGACTTAAAATAAGGTAAGGTAAATACTAATGAGAAAGGCACTCAAATCTTTAGAGATGTTACCATTTTCATAAAACTCTTCAACATATATCACTTTAATTATTTTATTCTGCAATGACTATGCTTTGCTGTTTCACTGCAGAACAAAACAGAACAAAAATATGTGCTCATTTTTATGGAAAATCGTAAGTGGAAGATCATGCTCAGTTAACTACATCAGGAGACACCTGAGTATTCAAACTAAAATTCTAACCCTGTTGACCCTTAAAAGGAGTTTATCCCAATTGCAGACCAAATATTTTAATGGAATTAGTTCAGTAGAATCTTGACATTTGTGGATTTAACACTAATGAGATGTGACTGTGAGGGAGAGAGACATCATGTTCCCTGATGTACAGAAATCTGTCATTTTGCTGAGATAAAAATTTGCAAGGCTTCTGTGGAAGCCATTTAGTTAGTGAATGAGCCCAGCCAAGCACCTGGAATTCACATCTCACTGAGGCAAGGGGCCTGTTACCCTTCTTTTGGCTCTTCAGAAGATTTCCAATAGCAGTCTCTAATTTGGAAAGAAGAAACAGGCAGTAATGTAATCTCAGGACACAGACTTTTAAACATTTATTATTTCTTTTTTAACATGGGTCTTCAGTAGTGTCAAAAGAAGGGAAGAGAACCAACAGCAAGTCTCTACTGTGGGATTTATGCTCTTAGAGGCATGACCTCATGAAGGTTTGCACGTTCCAAAGTAGAGTGATGAAAAATGCCATACATGGAAAACTTGAAAGGACAACAAACATTAGGACGCAAAACATCTCCAGAAATGATTGCTTTCCTCTCCCCGATTTCTGACTAACGAGTATCCTACTGATAAAGATCGCCAGGGACTTTCACAGCCTCCCTAAAGAAACTAAATAATCCCAAATTAAAAATCCATATACACAGGGGCTATCAATTCCCATCCCCCTTTTTTTCAGGCCTGCTCAATGGAAGTCACAGAAGACCTTTGATCTGCTGGCTCTGCTCTAAGCCAATAAACCAGTTCTAGCAAGCATCTCAGTCATTAGACAGTGGGTGGCAATAAATCGTGCCAATTCAGAATGGAGCATGTTTGGGGAAGGTGTACCATTTTGCTGCCTGCCAGGCTTTTTCTGCCTCATTGGTATGACTGGACCTGGCCTTGGCAGCTTCATTTGTAGGTTGGGACAATAGATCTGCAGTCCAGGCTGGAGCCCAAACAGCCTGTCTGATTTTGTGAGACTTTGTCAGAGCCAGCCAACCAGACTGAGCCCCCCTCCCAATACGGTCCGTGCCCGGATGCTGGATATCCCTGCTGCCCAGCATGAGGGTCCCTGTATAATGGCATCTCACTACCAAATCAAAGATGAAGAACACTGGGACACAGTCGTTGGGGCCAGTGATCATTCTCTGAGGTGAGGGGAGGGAGCAGTCCCCTAGTATAGTTGGTTCTTCTTATTCTGGTCCTCTTGCTTCTAGCTTTTCTCTTTTGCAAGCCTGTCACTAAAAGTTCCATAAGGCCCTGGTCCAAGCTTCCCTAGGGAGAGACAAAAGCCATGCTAAGCTGGGTGCCTTCGATAGCTCTAGATTGTAACCATCATCTATCTTCAATTACACTTTCCTCAAGGGAAAAGACCATCTAGTGAGGTCACCTTGATTTTTTGGTCAATGGATGTGTTTTCAACAGATTTTTATCATTAGTAAAGGAGATCTTCCTTTTGCTCCAAGGGCAAATTTTTAAACATGACCTATGAACTCCTTTAATGGAATTCAATAATTTGGTACATAATGTAACAGGAGATTACTGATAATCCCTATATTTCAAACAAGTTGCATATCACTTTTTTGGTAATGTGTCCAAGTTTAGAATGTGGTTTTCCATAGAAAATAAAATATTTTAGTTTAGTGAAAGAAACTTCCAGAGTTTACACTTCCATATTTTGGTTCCTTTCAAGTCTCTTATTCTCTAGTGATTTTGTCAATAAATTACTTATTCAAAGTGAATTCTTTTAGAAAATTTTTCTAAATATGATCAGCTATGTCTGAGTCATGTAAAGTCAAAGAGTGCTTGAGCTTTAAGGAAGTGAACAAGTTTGTTTTGAACTAAATCAGGCAGAAACGGTTGATTTATTAAAGTTGAATATCCTCATAAAACTGATCCTCACTATAGACTACTATATTATCATCATAGCAAAAATATTTTAAAAGTAGTTGTCTTAGGAGAAATCTAATTTGCTTTGGCGTAACATCCTTTTTATTTTTCTGACATTCCATGACTCCTACTCTTGAATAACTGATTAACAGGCAACTATCAAAATCCAAGTCCTCGTAGGAAAGATAATTGTGCCACGTTGTATTTGGTCCGTTTGAAAGTGTATTGAATACATAATGAGGACGTTGGCCCAGCTAGGAGAACTTAAGCTCTGGCACATCTTTCCTTTGAGGCTAAAATCTGTAACCTTAACATTGCAAATATTAGACCTATTTTTCTGAGGTTTGATGTTGACAGGAGTTTCTTACTAAGATCAGGTTGTTAGGGCAGAGAGCAAGACAAAAACTACTTTTAAGTAGCTTTTTGCAATTAGCAAGTAATTAATGAGGTGTGAAGCATGAGCGACTGGAGTTTCCATGATATAACACGGCATCGTGTCACTGGGTGTCTCATTACTCATTTAATTTTAGACTTCCAGCAGCAGCAACAGCGGCCATGGAAGGGTGTCTCAGCAGAGCTGGGAAGACTGTCCTGCTAAAAGGAAGCTGTAAGCCTTCAATAAGCATAATTGCCTTACGGATGAGGTTGGCCATCTTAGAAAGAACACAAATAAGCATTTCTTTCATCGGATGAACTTTTGATGACTGCTCCCCATATACTGCCTTCTTTTAAACCTCCCCAGTGAGATAAATGTTATTTCTCAATTTTTTTCTCTCTTTTGGTTTTGCTGTGTCTGTGAATACTCATTCCTCAGGCAGAGCTGCTGTATGGTGCTATGACTTCTCTGCATGGTACATGGGTCAGGGAGAAGGTAGGCTACAAAAGAGGCCCTCTAGCAAATTCCTGGAGACTTAGTTTAGGTACAGGTTCTGTGGAGGAAAGATAGAGAAGAGAATGAATACAAAGAGGACCCTTCAGTGTTACCACTAAGTGTTATCATGCAGTATTTGTCTTTCTTTGCCTGACTTATCTCACTTTGCATGATGCCCTCAAGGTCCATCTCTATCCATCCTGCAAATGGCAGGATTTCCCTCTTTTTCATGGCTGAATATTCCATATCCTGTATTTATACTTCAGAGTTCCTAAGAAACTAGCTCGTAAATGTTCTCACTACAAAAAAAGAAATGATAATCATGGAACATGATGGAGATGTTCGCTAACACTACGGTGGTAATCATACGGCAATGTATAAATGTGCCAAATCAACATGTTGTAAACCTTAAACTTAGGCAAAGTGAAAAGTCAATTATATCTCAATAAAAATTTTTAATTAAAAAAGTAAAACATAAAAAGAGGCCCCTTAAGAGTTCTCTTTATTTTTTTCAAAATATCTTGCAAAGTGCAATTCAATTCAGCACATGGATCTTAGGTAAGTCCCTTAACATTTCTGTGTCTCACTGTCTTCTCCTGTGGGATGGGGATAGTAATTACACCTGTGAGGGTCAGAGGAAATCCTGAATGTGAATGTCATTTGTTTGTCGATTGCTTAAAAGTATTAATATGTTCACTGTATCAGCTAGAAGGCCTTCAATTGTAATGGAGAAAACAGTAACAGGAAAGGTGTAAGGAGAGCTTACAAAATAAAGAAGAGGAAAAGAGAGCAGGAGGTGCAGAAGTGAGGACACCTTTGTGGCTGGTTGGGTCTGCATCTCAGTGATTTCATGGAGGAACTGGATGACTTGTATCTCTCTGTTTAGGCATCCTGGGGCTACACTTCATCCCAAGGTTACTACACGCCACCATGCACAGCTGGGACCCTGGGTTTCCTTTCCTACATCCAGGGGGAGTGAGGGTTTCTTCTAGTAGCTTTCACAGCAGGACAAAGAAGAATCTTCTAAAGCCCCCATCAACTATTTCTTCATTTCTCCTTGGTCTGAACTGAGTCATATGTCCATATATGAACCAGGAAGGTGGGCTTTGCAGATGGAACCAACACAATAAGCACCAAACTACAGTTAATATTAACCTCACCTGGACCACCTGGTGGCCCTAAAACTGGGAGAAGTGGAAAGTCACCGGACCGAAAACCACAATGTACAGCACATTTTTCTTGTCTCTTTCAGTTGATGCTAGATTATTTTTCATGCTTCTGAGGACCTTCTGAATATCTAGTGTCAAGACAGCAAAAAGGTACAAATCTTGCCTAGTGAGAAGCCCTTGCTTTCAGGAGACACCCAGATCCTTGTAAGATCCAGAAATATTGAGGAACAGGGGAAATTAAATCAGATACTAATGCCAAGCATCAAAAAATTCTCAAGCCTTCTAGTTAACTAGATTGTTTCAAATAGCTACACACTAATTCTCAACAGTGCATCATACACTAAACTTTAATTTTTCATGCCCATAAATATATATAATACAAATATGTTTAACTAGGTCCATATCTACATATTTAATACTAAATGAATTTCTATGGAAATTTCCATAATCCCTGTTCATTAGAATAGGATATGATGAATTCACTTTTATGTATTCTAAAGCCAGTCTAAGAAAACCTATAAAGGTTTCTAATTTGAAATTTTGTTTAAAAAGGATATGAAAAGTGTGTGGCCATTTTAATTGGATTAAATGTGACTTTCCTCCAAGTCTTTGATTTCCGGTAGTTTGTAACTAACCATGTGCTTCTTCAGAAAAGGTTTTGCTCCAAATAAGACAGTACTCCCTGAAGACTGCTTTATATTACTGCAACATATTCAGTTAAAGAAAGAGTATAATGCAAGTGACTGCTTTGTGAATATTAAAAACTATTTTTTAAACTAATTTTTTTTAGCCAGTTCCTTGTCATAGAATTAAGACTATATAGAATTATACAGCCTTATATTTTATATAACATATAGTATATACAACTGCCTTTGGATAAAGCTACAGATATTTAAAGATTTATTAAGGGAACTTTGATCTTCATATTTAATTTTCTTCTTTAAAGTAAAAAACTTCAACGTATCAAGCTCTTACTTTTCTCAGCATTTTCTGCTTTTTTGCTCTGCATTTCCAAAGCTCACTCTGCCTCACCCCAAATTGGGCATTCTTTCACTTCCTTTACTGCAGTGGTCATTTTACTACGTGTACACAGATCAAACCTAGGCCTCAAACTTAAGTTCTTTTGAAAGATCTGAGTTCAAAGGAATTCAAACCATCAGTTCAGTCACAAATTTTACCTTAACATGAGCACCTTTAATACTTTTTACTCATATGTTCACAAGCATTTCTAGAAAGAGCTAAAGAAATGACATTTAATTTTACTGTGTCAATGCCCAGAGGGTTACGTATTCAATTCTAAAAACCAACTGAGTCAGCTTGCCAACAGCTGTTGAAGGGTTACACTGCGTGTGCTATTGGAGGGGCTTAAGGGGCTGAGATCTTACGTCCATGCTCTGCCACCTTACAATGGATCCTGATTGATAAGGAGGATAAAGACATTTAGAAGGCACCTTAGAGTGTCCATTATTTGTCTAAAAATGAATTGATTTAATGCAATAAGTGATTTTTCTAATCCTTTCCTTAAGTATTTGTCTAGTATCTCCGGATATAATCCGACAGAAGCCTTCATAGGTCTGTGTAGTGACAGGCACTATGTAGAATGAACACCAGAAAGGTGTTTCACAGGCCATAACTCAGGGGGCAGGTGGAAGACAGATGTAACATTTGTTGTATCAAAAATCACACATATTTATTGAACTTAAGCATGGGAAATATAAAGAGAGACAGCACTTTCAGTCTCCTTAAGCAAACATGAGCACATGGAACACAAACTATTTCCAACACAGAAGTGTGTGTGGTGCTGAGAAACAGTAGGGCTTTTAGAGATCTCCCCCACTCACTTCTTCCCCCATTCAGAATTGAAACGACTACTTCTGTACATGCTGGCACACACTTTTAACATACGATGTGGAGCACTGAATGTGGGGCCAAATGGCATCCTTCAAAGTCCAATGACCCCATTCCTGGGCTCGCAGGTGTCTGCCTAAAATCCTTCAAAAGTAAAAGTACATTCTTTACTAGGCATGTTTGCCCTAACAAACTAATAGTCCTAGGTAACGCCTAATCTCACAAAAGCTTAGGCTGGTTTGCTTCAGCCCCCGTCTCCACCTAATCAGAGTCATATATTCCACAGCACCATCACGGACCCTAAACATCTTAACTCACCTACAACCAATCAGACACTTGTGCACAAGCTGATCAAGCACCTTGTGCCCCCTTGGTACCTTATGAAACCCTACCTAATAAAAGACTTTAGCAACTGACCATCAGGGCTCACACAGGCACCTCTCATCTGTGTGGTCTGCTGTTGCCTATAGCAGCCTATCTATTAAACTGTTCTTTGACTCTCAAACTTTTCTTTGTCTTTGGTAAATTTTTTAGTGCTCCAGCACCAGCCTCCCAATACCCCACAGCACTGAATTGTCATCACTCTTTTGCACAGTCGATCTTCACCAGTGGATGATACACTTCTGAATGTAGGTGCCTCACTTTTCTCACCCAGGTCCCCTCAGCACCAGCAAAATTACTGTCCCACTGCAGTCACTTGGTAATTGTTTGTGGACGATAAATGCTGAGAAGTGTATGGAGAAAAGGGACCCTTCCTACACTGCTGGTGGGAATGTGATTCAGTGCAGCCACTATGGAAAATGGTATGGAGATTCCTTAAAAAAATAAAAATAGAGTTACCCTATGATTCAGCAATCCCATTCCTGGGCATATATCCAAAGAAAACTCTAATTTGAAAAGACACACCCTAATGTTCATAACAGCACTGTTTACAATAACCAAGACATGGAAACAACCAAAATGTCTATGGACAGATAATTGGATAAAGAAGTTGTGGTGTATATATATACAATGGAATACTACTCAGCCATAAAAAATAATGAAATAATGTCATTTGCAGTAACATAAATGGTATTACAGATTATCACACAAAGTAAGTCAGAAAGAGAAAGATAAATACCATATGATATCACTTACATGTGGAATCCTTAAGAAATGAGACAAATGAACTTATTTACGAACCAGAAACAGATTCACAAACATAGAAAACAAACTTATAGTTACCAGGGTGGGGAAGGAAGATGGAGAGGGATAAATTGGGAGTTTGGGATTTGCAGACACTGACTACTGTATATAAAATAGATACACAACAAGGTCCCACTATATAGTACAGTGGATCTTGAAAAGCAAGATATTCAGTATCTTGTAATAACCTATAATGAAAAAGAATATGACAAAGAATATATATATATATATAACTGAATCACTGTGCGGTACACCAGAAACTAACACAATGTTGTAAATCAACAATACTTCAATAAAACATATAATAATCATTTGTGGAAGTGAAATGGAGTAAAAAGTAGTAAATTCACCATTTTGCATGACTCTTTTAACACCACTACGTTCTGTATTTAGAGATTTTCCCTTCAGTCTTCTCTTCCTCTTTCATCCCTCTACCTTATCATTTAAGTCCAAAGCATTGGTCGGGGAGAAACTGCTTAAATCCACGACATCACTTTCAGTCTTAAGTTAAAAAATAAAACAAACTAACAAACAAACAAAACCTACAGTAAGCACTCCTTTGCTCATAAAGCACTTAGTAGCCGTGCCAGGCCACGCCACGAAGACTAGTCCAAGTTGATGACTTGGGCTCAGCTAAGGCTGCTTAATTTTCTTGGATCAGCAAATAAACAGAGCAAAGGATACACAAGAGATTAAAGTATGTGAGTTGCCCATCAGAGGTGTGCCCCAAAGTAGTGCCCCAAAGTCTGGTAGCTCATGCAAAGTGAAAAATCTACTAGGTGAGAAGAAACGTACCTTGACTTTCATAGACTTTGTCTCACCCTTTTCTACAGTTTTAGACCAGTACAGGAGTTGGGACCCTCCAAGTCCTCAGGGGTCTGTCCCATTGCTATCTCACTGCATGATGGTCCTATTCTTATTCCTACTATGTCATTAGGTTTATTTGAGGTATCAGTTAAGAGGATTTGCCTGCAGCCTGTAATACTAAGAAGGGCCACTGGAACCAATCATTTGGCCTTAAGGTGGACCAGACAAGAAAAGGTGTCTGAGGAAGGGTTTCTCACCTTGTAATTTAGCTCAATCAAAGACCTTAGTGAAAGAAAGTAATTTCTCCCTGGAGGTGTCAAGGCACACAGTTTATGTCAGAGGACCATGAAATTGTCTTACATCCGGCCTGATATCACAGCAGGAGAGATGGAGATGATGGGTGTGCTGGGCCCTGGGGCAGAGGCCCTGGGGCGGGGCAGGCCAGGGCAGGCTTGACTTTTCACCCTACTTTTTCAGTGTTAGTCATCTTTTCCTGCATTACATATTGCCATGAAGCCTAGTGGCTCCATACAACAATCCTTCTGTGATTCTGGGAATCACTGCTTTTTGGCTGGGCTCAGCAGGTTGGTTCTTTGTCTGGTTTCGTCTGAGGTCATCTATGAGGCCCCAGGCATCCACTGGCTTGACTGGGCTGGAATGCCTAGTAGGCTTTGCACACAGATCTGGCAGGTAGCAGGCTGGCAGCCAGGACACGTGGGTTCTTCTCCACTAGCCTCTCCAGAAGGCCAGCTCCACTCACTTCCTGGTGACAGCTTTCCAAGAGGCTGAGAAGAAACTCCAAGGCCACTTGTGGCTACAATTGAGACTCTTCACAGAACCACATCCACCACATTCCATTAGTCAAAGCAAGATACAAGGTCAGCCTAGACGGAATGGGTAGAGAAGCTGACCACTCCTCTCACCAGGAGACACTATAAATTATTTGTGGTCATTTTTAATCTCCAAAACTTTCTTTGCTCAAAAACCATGAAACCTATAGTGTTTTCCAAATACTTAATACTGGAATATATATAAGTTTATATTTAACACTTAAGTATTTCCCAAATATTTAATAATTAAGAAGATAATTATTAAGTACGTAAATGAAAATCCCAAGTGGCTTCTTCCTCTTCCTCCCCCCACCCCAATATGGTAGAAGAACAGTATTACCATTTGCTCCTCTTGATGAGGGTTTTTAGTGTGAGGTATTTTCTGAAATATACTGTATGTTGTGATATGTTTTATTACCACGTAAAACCCCTGGAAAAGAATGAGAATTACCTGGGCCTAAATGGAATGGGAAACTGAAGGCTACTTTTTCTTTCTAAAAGCTGAATGACACATGTACACCACCCGTCACTTCAGAAACAGGAGAAACAATAGAATTTCCATTGTATTCCTTTTGCTTATTTACACCTTTGTCCCAAGGGTATTTCAGGGAGGCTGATGAGAAATTTCAAAATGCTGTTCAGAGGAAACACAGGGAAGCCTTTTTACCATACACACCACCAGTTGTTTCTCTGTGAAAACAAAATTACACTGGAGTCTCATTACCCCTTTAAAACAGGATTTACTTCGCACCATCGTTATCACCTCCTCTCTTTTATCTCTGTTTCTGATTAGCCCTTGGAGAGGATGACACATCATTAAAGGCTTTTGTGCTGGGCCATCCAGAGTGCTTCTGAGTATTCTGCCATGTCAGCTCACTGTAATGAGAACCCAGTATTTGAACGTGT
Source organism: Camelus ferus (assembly GCF_009834535.1). Taxonomy (NCBI): domain Eukaryota; kingdom Metazoa; phylum Chordata; class Mammalia; order Artiodactyla; family Camelidae; genus Camelus; species Camelus ferus. The sequence continues at coordinate 38,192,865 of NC_045709.1, forward strand.
TTGCTTGTCCAGTTGTCATTGATGATAATGGGCTGCTTTTATGGCCTTTATTGGGCACACAAAATAATGCCTGATACCACTGGGTGCTGACCTCATTTTCTTAGGGCAAGTCCTGCCATGTTGGTCAAGGGCACAGTGACTCTGAATCTTCAGGGAGTTAGCTTTTGAACTATGCAAGGTTGTAAGAGTCTAACAGATTCACAGCTGCTTGCAGTTCCTTAGGACACTGGGAGTTCCTTCATATTGGATCATCTTTCTCCATGACCTCTAGAAGTCCTTGGTGAGGGATGAGCTCCTTTTCTTTCCAAACAAGTCGAAAAAGATCGGTTACACTGTTCCTTTGGTAATGTGTGGGTTAGGGGAAGTGGAGGGGAAAACAAGCCTGGAAGTGTTGCATTGTGACTGCAAAGTGAGCCATCCAGAAGGACGAAGAAATTGACAATGTGCCATCTGAAATGATCAAGTTATCAGGGATGATATTAATACAAAGTCTCCTGATACTAGAAACAGACCTGAATGATACCAGAGGGCTGAACATGAGCCAGATTTGATTTGTCAGTGGGCTGCTCTTATTTTGACAACATCTTGGTAAAATTGTCACATCTGTTGAAATTCTGTTTGACAATTAGCTGTAGCAAAGAACACCGAGCAATCTTATTTTCACGTCTGCTGTACACTGGGATTTTCCCACAATGAGTCATCAGCCACCAGAAACAATGAAGTGTCACAACAATTCCAAAGATACCATCTGTTTACGGGAGATAATCCAAAGATAAACATACATCATTTAGCACAGCTATTTTTTCAAATGACCGTTGATTCAAATCAAAGCACCTCAAATCTTTTCTGAACTGTTACTAACGACATAGATATTGAAGATGGCAGTTAAGGTGGTACGCGTTGATAACATCTGCTAAGACTACAGACGATGTTTATTTAAGCATCCTCTCTTGGGAACAGCTGACATTTGAAAATGTGGAAGATATTTACATCACCTGGGTCCTCCCCACCTGGTGTTTATAAAATGTTCCCATCGGAGACTAAACTATCAAAAACTTCTGTTTTACTTGGGAATCACAAATAGATAAAAGTGTTTACTTGCAGCTTTTATTCAGTAGCTAGAATATGTGAGGTCATTGCAGAAAGAATAGCTAAGGTCACCAGAACGAATGAAAAACTTTTATAAAAGCACCTTTCACTATGGCTCATGATTTTACTTATTTAATAACGCTCATAGTGATCTTGAAAGATGTAGAGGACTGGGGGCAAATCTCTAATTTAAAAAATAGGTATTTATTCAATTGTAAAAGTAATATAAAAGCAGAAAGGAAATAATCTTAAAAAGACAAAATAATAATGCAAAATTTGAGAGGTGGGTATACTTAATATGAAAAAGCAATGTGCATGGTGCCATTATATTCCAGATATGAAACACTGTGAATTCGCCCAGATGGGTTTTACTACAAAAAAAGCTTAATTAATGATGAGATAAACTAATCAGAACAACTGTCACATGGTCCTTGGGAGTTGGCTTATGAGTATCTACTACCATTACTGTGAAATATTCCATTAAGTCCAACAAAGGTTTATCAAACAGCGCTGAGTGTGTTCCCATGCTTTCATCTCCTAGTCATTTTCTGTCCAAAGAGCAAGGAAGAGATCATGTTTAATTTATAATACATTGAAACCACTTTATAATACTTCTTGGGGTCACAGAAGCTGCACCTGTATACGAGGCTAACTTGTTATTCCAGGTTTTTACCATCTGGAGTCAAATTTCAAAGGATGTGTGAATCCACGTCACCAAGTAAGAGAACTTAAAGAATAGTAAACGCGCACATAGGTGATGCTGTCGATCTATGTGTTCATTCCTTCGTGTCCTTATTCATTCGTGCATTCAGTCTTTCAGCAAATCTTTATGAATCCTCTAGGCTGTAGGAAGCCCTGGGGTAAGCTCTGGGGACACAGTGTAAGAAGCAAATTCAAGTTAGAGAGAGAAAATTCCTTTTTGCTAAGCCCTATTAGTGAATTGTGTGACCTGGGGTAAATTTCATAACACCGCTTTTAATCCTTCCACCAGATTATTCCTAAAAAGTAATTAGTTTGGGTGAGAAAACCATCTTAGATGCTTAGACTGGGAAAACACTAGTACTCATTCAAGATGAAATATGCCACATATCTAATGAAACCTAACTGAAGCTTCATTCTCAGCCCTGCTATTTTTTCAGATGAAACAGAATTTACAACCATGTGTTTTGCAAACTTATAGTAAAGGACGACATTTTACCCAGAAAGCAATAGCGTTCAAATACTCATCAGCCATTTCCTCCTAACTTCTCTGAAGCTGTAAAACACAGATAATATCGACCCAAACAGACCATTGTGAAGACTAGAAATTATCTATGGAACATTCTTGGTGAATAGCTTCGTGCATGACAGGGTCTTAATAAACAACAGCCAACTACAGTTGCTGTGAATATTAGGTTCAAGCTAGGTTATTTAATGGGAGATTCCATCCTCCACTGATGGACAATAGCATGGCTTAAGTATTTTAGTAGAAATTGCTAACTGAACAAATAAACACGCAGACAGTTGCTTACAACCTCTGCTATTTAAACACATTCTTTAAAAAAAGGTGACATTTCAACTTAAAACAGCTCACAATATATGAATTTAGCTGTATTCCAATCACACTAAACCTTCGAGTCTCCTGTGAAGTTGAAGCAGATGTCCATCAGTCATCTCCGCTCCCTCTGAACTGCTCACTAAGCTAACGGCAGACAATGTCTGGTATATGCTGACAAAGTCAACGCATGCTAGTATTTCTCTTCATCACGCTACAGACTGATGACGGTCTCTGCATTCCAAAGGCTATTGATTGTTTCTCTGTTATGTCAGCAACATGATAAATAATAAATCTTTTTTTTTGTTTGTTTGGAAAGCTCTTCCAACTTTGAAAGAGTCAACTGATAGCTCTGACTTGAATAGAAAAAAAGAGAGGTGGAAATCTCAATTTTTCATGTAAAGCCAAATTTTGTCTTGATCACCTCTTCTCACTACTTATTTTCTAAACACCTGGCTAAACAGTAAAGCTATAGTGATTTAAATTTAGAGATTAGTTATTCCACTGGCAGGATCGTATTAGGGTTTGTTTTTTGCTTGGCCGGTCAGCTTAGACCGGAGAGATTACTTATTATCTTTCATTTTAGATTTTAAAATTTCCTCTTAAAATTTAGATTTAAGTAATGTGTTTTAAATGGTACCCAGTGACACCCAACAAGATGCCAAGACAACCAGTCGGTTGGAAAGATAAAACATTCTAGCAGTGAACTGGTGGTTCTGCATGATGTCATCTAATTCACATGCATACCATGATGGTGTCAGCATCACAGAGACTGAAAATCTAGGGCCAGTGAAGAAAATCAGATGAGGTAGGAAAAAAACTGGGTTCCAATCTGTGAAGTGTACCACTATTTCTAGACGTTTAGAGATGCTCCTTGGAGAAGTGGCACAAGGCTAGGTGTCCTGGCTCATATTTTTGCAACAGTCACCCTGCCTCTTACCTCCACCATCCAGTTACTCCTTGCTCTCATGATTCTTCCGTCCTGTGCACGTTGCGCACAAGTCCTGCCATAGGATGACCCAGATTACCACCAATCAGAGTGTATTTGGGGGAGTACAGAGGTGATCTACAATTACTAAACACACTGTTGCCTATTCAGACACCTGCCCGGGATGTATTGTGGCCAGGATTCAAGAGAATGAGACAGATCAGCCACTCAAACTCATCTTGGATGAACTTGCTCAAGTGGGTACCTAGGGCTGACTTGCAATTTGAGGCGATAGGCATTTCATCTATGGTGATGCACCGTATTAAAGTCCCTTTTCTCTAATACAAACAAGACCCGCAAGAGACCCTCAGAGAATAAAGCCCACCATTATAGCTCGAGGAAATACCAGCAGAGAGGGGATCACACTAAAAGTGGAGAGATCAGTGATTTATCCTTCCTACCCTTTCACTCCCTCCCAGACAGGATCTGAAGTCCTCAGAGGAACATGCCTGAGGGTGTGGGAGATTACTTGCAGTCCTTTCCTGCAGGAGGCTAGATAAGTTAAGCAAGGTTAAAAAAATCTGAAACTCACAAGGCTTTTTAGAGGCAGAGAGGGAGCTGGACCATCTGGGTTTAAACCCCAGTTCTGACTCTTAACAGTTGTGTGATCTTAGGCAATTTACTTAAACTTTTTATGCTTCAGCTTCCTCATCTGTACAATATGAGGATATTATCTATTCCCAGGTTACTGTGAGGATTAAATGGACTTACACCTGTAAAACACTTAGAACAGTGCCTGCTTCCTAAAAAAAGGCTCTGGTGGTGTTGGCTACCTGGTTGACCTCTGAGTTCTAGTTCATTTACTCAGTCTAGTCTGGCTAGTCCCTGTAGTCAACCAAGGTGGGTTAGCACAGCCAGACAACTCTGTCCCTTGAAGGAATCCCAAAGTAGAAGCATTTATTTCTAGACATCCGATAATCTAACAAACTCCCCCACCTTGCAGTAACACTGAGGACACGTAATTCTCCCCTGTTGCCTTGATGCCAACAGGACCTAAACACCGTGTCCTTCATAGGCTGCCCAAAAATGAGTTTTGATAATGGGACAGCTTTGGGATATCATATTACTAGAAACTTCTAGAAAGAAGATAGAATAATATGCAAAATGTTTTTTTTTTAAATAACTTCTTATACACAGCTGTTTTTAGCTAGATTCTAGATGAATCACCTTGAAAAGAAAGAACAAGGTGGCAGAAGGATTTTCTCCAACGACTTGCAAATGAGGAAAATTTCCAAAGGCGGCTGTGGATGCAGAACGTGCATTTGGAAAGGAAGTCAATGAAACGCAGACTAATGGAGGAGGGTGCCTATCCATCTGCTGAACACAAATACGCCCCGTTGGACACAGATATATTCTTGCCCTTTACATCACTTGAAAAATGTGGCTCTTTTGGCTTTAATTCTGTTTAGTGCAGTGTATGTGCCGAACAAATGCTTGTTGCCTGATTAACTGAGAGTGTCACCTCAATCTAGGATTGGGGCAGAAGTGGAAACAGCTGGATGTGCTCTTACACACTAACCCTCCAATATTCAACAATTCTGTTTTGGAGAAAAATCCTTCCTGACTTGGGTCCTAGAGAAATAAACACTCATCATTTCTATTTAAGATGGATTCCTCCAGGAAAACAGTCTGAAGTGGACTAGTTTTTACGTTGACATGAGTAACATCACTATTTTGGCAGTGATGACAAGGGTAAAGAATCATATTTGAGTGCAGAGAACCAGGGTTCTTGACCCCAATATCTTTTTAATAGGTAATTCATCGGATGAAAGATGATAATTATAGATCCTTAGCTTGCTTGGAGAATTGTCACCAGGGTCTGATGAATTTGTGTTGCATGCTTGGCGGAAGGTAATGTGATCGCCACTCAAGGAGAGAAAGGGAGATGGGCGGGTATTGCAGAAGGTCAAAGATGCTGAACAGAAGGAGAGGCAGACAGTAATAGGACGCCTGGAGGAAATGAAGACATGCAGGGCTAGATATGTGCTTTGTTAAGATGGTGTCCATCTCTCTCAAGCATGCAGGATAAGACAGGGGCGCGAGTAGTAGTTGTAAGCTGTAGTTACCTGAAGAAGAAAGAAGAAATTCACCAGGGCAGGTAGAGGAAGACAGAATTATGGAGAAGAAAAGGGCAGAAAAAAAGAAAATATGTTCATTAGCCTGACTTTTCTATCAAGATGAAGGTGAAAAAAATATGAAAGCAGTTTTTACTAAGAGAGAGCTGTTAAATCCTTTCTGGCTAAGGTTTATCGTAACAGGTTGACTCTCAAGAGAAGAACAGTTGCTGAGATAGAAATAATATTGTGATGATTTCGATTGTTAATTAAAATGAGATGAATTTAAAGATCGTGAAACTGGAAAAAACCACCTCCCCCCAGTCTCAACACCCAGGCCCTCCACAGCCCTCTTACCCGTATAGGACATGCTCACATAACCATCTGCACACACAAAAAATGTAAAGCCGTGAGGTGTTGCCAAGAAATGTGATTTTGTGTTAAGGGGCAGAAAAACAATCATTCTAAACCTTCAACCAGGTGTTTGTATTGTCATCAATGAGGAGAGGACTCTGTTTTTCAAGTAGATGGGCTCTTGGGTACAGCCTTGGTGGCAGAAGGTAAATCCTGTGGTTTGCTGGCCAGTGTGTGTGATGGAGATCAGTCTGCATAATAATGAATATTGAACCTTGTTGTCTTTGAAGATGATGCTCTGTGTAGATTATATTGTATTTAGGGAAAAGTTTGCTTCCTTCATGCAGGGCTAGAAGATTACAGTAACATTATTACTGCCAATTAACACGTTTTGCAGGGAGGAGTGTGTGTGTGTGTGTTTCATGTAAGTTAACCACCAAAAAATCAACCTCCTTTTGCATCTCACAGGAGCAGGAAGATAAGGTGTAGTGTTGGAGATAATAGGCAAATAATAAAAGTAATGAGACAGAGACGGGGCAGGGGAATAAACCAGCCACCATTCATTCCTTGGTCCATGCATCCAAGGGGCCTGGTATCCTGTTAAGGCGCATCAAAGTGCAGGACTTCCGGGCAGAGATTTGCAGAAAGGAAGCAGGGTTCCCTGTTAGAGGGAAGGGGCAACCAATTGCCATGGGAACAACTCAGCACGAGTGTGACAAATTTCCTTGTTCTCAACGACACTGGAAAACAGTAGACGTTGAAAGAGACAGGGAGCCATTAGACGTATCTGGAGTTATGAAGTCTCGGGTAAGTGAAGAGATTTTGGAAGCTTCATATCAGTCTGTCTCTTGGATTTATTTTAGAAACTGTACTGGAGGACAAAGACCAGAACGAGTGAATGAACTCTGTCAAGTGAGACTGAGTGTCCATGGGGAATGTCCCATGCTGGCCTGTTATGTAGGACAGTCTGAGACATGCTTTATGTGGGCGCTTCATGAGTTAAACTCCACATCAGAAAAGGTGTTTCAGTTGTAGAAAAAGGACACAATACTACCACCTGTAAAATGAAAGTGTGCAAAATTTTGGAGTAGAAAAAAGTCCTATACACGTAGAATAATACTTAAAAGGAAAAGCTTACATGTCTGTATATTATGTGTGTGTGCTGTAAAACCATAGATGCTGAAAGAAACCAGACACAAAAGGCCACATTTTCTGTTTTCATTTATGTGAACTATGCAGAATACGTAAATCCTTAGGGACAGAAAGCAGATTGGTAGTTGCCAGGGGCCAGGGGCAAAGGAGAGCTAGGGAGTGACTGCTTAATGGTTAAGGAGTTCCTTTCGGATGGTGAGAAATGTCTGGAACTAGATAATGATGATGGTTGCACAATGCTCAATGTGTTAAAAGCCACTAAAGGCTTTAAAATGGTTAAAACAATGATTTTTATGTTCTGCATATTTTATCAAAATTTTAAAAAGCATATGCACTGCATCAATCCATTTTTATTTATTTTGAGGGGGGTTGTTTATTTATTTATTTATTTTAAATGGAAATACTAGGTCTATTACTGAGTTATATCCTCCCCCTTTAATCTATGTTTTTAAGAGAAAAAAATGACTGAAATATATGCAGGTAGAAATTGACAACATCAATATAAAATGAAGCTCTACCTACAGTTTCTGAGGAGGGAGGTGACACTTAGGAGCTGGGCTTTTGGAAGATGTTTTCCCGTCATTTTTCTTCTCGGTAATTCCCATGGTCTGGTTAAGTGATATTTATGATTTCTTCCACCTCTACATTTTTATGACCCTCTGTTTGATAGATCAGTGCAATTTTTCCAAAAACAGATCTCAGGAAAAGGAAACCAGAAAAACAAAGTCAGTCTGAAAAGACAGAAAGAAAAAAATATATATCTGTCAAGATGAATTTAGATTGTTGCATAGTCATTCAAAATAAAACCACAGAAAATAGATGGATGGGTTTCAAATGTAAGAAAAGTCATATGAGAAGAAAAGAAAATTTCTAAAAGGAACCAGTTGTGGAGGAACAAACGTGGAGCAGAACTGTTGAGTAAAAGGAGAAAGAGAGGGCATATATAAGGGGAGGAATGTCTGTTCAAGAAAGTAAAGAAAGACACAAAGAACCAAAACAATAATACAGAAAAACAAAAGAAATTGAGAATAAATATTCCCCTAGAGGTGGACTGAAACCCTCAGGCTGAGAGGGAAAGAGGGAAGCAAATGTTCAGGAGATAAAAACTACAGTAGGAAGGGTCAGAAGGGGACAGAGAAGAGTCAAGGGAAGAGTTCAGAGTTAAACAAAATCTTCAAGTGCGAACACTCAACAGAAGTAGAAAAATCATCACAGCGTAGATGAGTTTTATGGAAACAATGGAAGAAAAGAAAGGTGAAGCATTGGAGCAAAAGTTGTGAAAGTCAAGGATCACAAGGAAGACTTGGTTCAGAGTCAGGGCAACAAAATGAACAGAAATCTAAGCAAAATGAATTTCTGACCTTGAAGCGTGGGCACCAGGAGAAAGAGAAAGAGTAGTAGTTGGCTTAAGACAAAAACATGGAAAGTTTGAGAATTCTGTAGAAAGAAAAAAACTTGAATAATGGAGAGATCTGTAATAGGACAGTTTCAAGGACAATAAAATCTACAGATGTTGGTACATAGACATGAGCTAACATTGGAGGTCCAAAGTAAAAGACAAATGATACAAGACAGATACTTCTAATAAGTCTGAATAAATGAGAGCGTATATTCCTTCTTGGCAACTGTGTCAAGTATTAATGTTCCCATTTTGTATGTAAGGAAATTAAAACTCAAGAGGTTTGATACAGTTTTCACAATTCCAGGGTGAAAAATGGTCAAGAGGATTTTAATTTAGTTCTAGTTAACCGTAATGGTCATCTAGTTCTTCCCCACATAATAAATTCCACCAATATTCATTCATGAGATTTTCAGTTGATTTTGATTATCATCTTGGAAATGGGTAAAAAAAAAAAGCCCATTTTTAACTTATTCTTAATTTTATTACCTGATTCCAGTAAATTCCATTTTCTGGACCTGCCGGATAGCCAGACTTACCAGCTTTCCTCTCCCACGTGTTTCAGCCAGTGACACTGCTACTGTGAGAATGTCTCATGCATTCCTGAAAGCTGGAATTATGAACACAGAGTACACTACTCTATAGGAAAGTGTAGGTATGAAAACTGAAATGATTTATTCTTTATTACTGTGTATTCTTGGGCATCTAGACCCTGTTGGCTGCTCTAAGAACTGAGTTATCGACTGGCATGTTGTTTCTATGGAAGAAAACATTTCTCAGCTCTAAAGCAATTGACTCAGAAGCAGTCATCCAAAACACAGCCCATTTATTTTAGGTTGAAGACTGCTTATGAAATATGTCCATCACTTTATGTCCCTTGCTTCTAATTAGCTCCAGTGACCTTTGTGGCTATTGATTTCTCTTCTGATTGTCTTTTATGAAAAATTCAAGCTTTTGTTTTGCTGCTGCTATTAGTTCAAGAGACTGCTCACTAATCACCTGACTTCCTTCATTCTGTCCTCACTATGAGCCTCTGAAATAAGGATTATTATTTTTACTCTACAGATGAAGAAACTGAGGCTTACAGGGGAAGGCTAATTTATCCAGGGTTGCACTGCTTCTAGGAAATAGAAATTAAAACCGAACCCTTATCTGACTCTAAAATATCTGTTAAATATCAGCAAAACAGAAATAGAAGAATAAATAAAATGTGTAAGGCTAGATTTTTTCCATTTACCTATATATTCATTCATGCATGCATTTGTGCATTCCCTCAGTCATTAAGATAAGTAGACTTATTGGTCAAAAAAGCAGAAAAAATGACATTGGCTAAGCGTTAGGAAGATGATAGGAAAATGAGTTAGGACACACTCTTGGCTTTATAGGATTTCAAAGATGAATGGGAATAACAGACTTAAATGCAATAATAATAATTAAGCTTAGTGGGTTCATATTAATTATACTTTGGAAGGCTGAGGAAGGTATCAAGCAGAAAGTAACATTTCACCTTTTGTTGAGGATAAAAAGAATTTATCAGGAAAATAACGGGCTGGTAGGAGTGGGAAGCATGAATATACCTACTCTTACTGCCTAAATACATTTCCTGAAACATACAAATTACATTTTCAATGTTACTTGAATTTACCTTGGACATAAAACAAAATCAAATCTTATCTGTGCAATTTTCTGTTAGTGATTTACAGGATAATACAGCCCTGCCCAAACTCACCCTCTGCTCCCTGAGACCATGAAGCTGGTCAAGTTCTTCTAAAGAGAAAGTGTCCTGTCTGCCAGGGTAGGAGAGAATGATGCAGGACTCTCCCCAGTAACCTTGGAGGGCGAAAATTAGTTCTGAGAACTTGAGGTTTCTCCTCTGTGAATGTCTGCCTCCTATAAGCTTTGACAATAAAAAATTGCCCTGGCTTCAGAATACTTCCTGGATGCACTGTCAAGTGTGAGAGAAGGTCACAGATGGATCCGTGAAAAAGCCAGAATCATGAAAACATGGGTGTTTGCAGATGAATCAGAGTGAATAGAGAGTGACCCTTTGCTATCATCACTTAATCACCCGGGTAAGGAAAACACCAGGAGACAGGGGATAGCAGCAATTGTGACCAGTGAGGACACGTGGCATCAACATAAACTTATCACAATGAACATCACCATCATTAGTAACTTTGAGGTCTACTCATCTTAGTGGGCTGGGCACAGTTACCTGCAGAATGCTTAAAAAGGCAGCGTTTATAGCTCTAGGCATCACAGGGGTGAAAAAAATAGCATATTCCTTTAGCTTTTATGTTCGTATATTATTATTGAAGTGTAATAGAGGAACAGGTACCCTGCTTCCTAAAACTTAACACATAAATGTCTCTAGCTAATAGATCAGACCCTTGGCATTTAGGGATCTAGCCTTTTCAGTATTTCCTTTTTGTTGTTCCTCAATTTTCATGACATTTAGATATTTTAACTTTCAATTAGATAATTATTTATGTTTTTATTGTGGTAAAATATATATAACATGAAACGTTTCATTTCAACCATTTTAGAATGTACAGTTTTAGTGGCAGTAAGTACGTTCACAACATCATTGCCACCATCACCACCGTCCATTTCCAGAAAATTTTCCTCATCCCTAACAGAACTCTGTACTCACCGAACAGTAACTCCCCATTTCTTCTTTCCCTCCAGCACTTGGTAAGCTCTGCTAGACTTTCCTAGACATTTTGAGGTTGTAGAACCCAATTCAAGTTGATGAAGCTGCAAGACTAGTGTAGGATGCCACTTGAGTAATGACTGACTCTGGTCAGTGTTGACCATATCCATCTCAGTTCTGCTTTGCTGAACTTTACTCTTGTATTGTATACATACATACTCATTGTGAATGTGGGGACCCTTGGAAAGCTCAGATTTCATGTCACTAGGATATTAGGGATCTATTCACTTGGTTATTTCTTATTAGGCATTCAACCATAATTAGACACACATCCACACTCACATACAAACATGTGTACAAACCGATGCGAAAATCTATTGACTTCTCCAAGAGAAAATGTCATTGCCTGTGCCAGGCAAAGCAGAACACGAGTCAATAACGGGAAACTGCTTCATTTTCTGAATTGCAGGTTATAAGCACTAAGGAAGTGTCTCAGAATATTACTGAAATCTCTCATTGATTATGTAAACAAACATCTTTTGGGAAAAAAAAAAGATTAACTTGGAGCTGTTAAATCTGAGCCGAAGACAGGACCCTGCCTATGGGACATAACAGAACGACACAGAACAAAAAACAACAGTGTAGAAGGTTCCCAATGTTGGGGTAAGAGATAAGTATCCGATCAATAACAAATGCCAGTTTAAAATGAAGGGGGGAAAACTTGTCATCTCCACAGGTAAGTTTTATATCTCAACTCACTGTTTTGGAAATATCAGAACATATGGGAATTAAAAAAAAATGGAATGAAGGGAGATTAATGGAAAAACAATTTTGTCTGTCAAAGATCACTACAAAGCAAACAAAAAACAAGCAAGCCAAAGCAACTGTAAAGGGCATCTTCATCAATAATCCTGGCTGTGTTCTACAGGTGCACGGATGCCACAAAAACATCTCCATCATCACATAAATATAATTTTATTGTTTATCTGAGTTGGGGATGACATTTATTGCCTCACACACTCCCTCTTAAAGTATCGTGTTTACTCATCTTGCAGTGTTTTTCAGAGTGTTTGCATTTGGAAAAGAACACCTTCTGCATCTTTGCTAAACCTTAAATAAATTATGCATTAAATCATACTCTTGCTATGAAACATATTTGGTACCAGGACAACAATTTAAATCCACACTCAACATGGGATAGATCTATTAATAATTTAAGGAAAAAAACTGCTTGGGTACCACTATCTATAGGTTATGAATTTATAGTGAAACATGATTAAATGAATCCACAGCCAGGAATCAAGTTACACAGCAAGCATACCTTCGCCAAGATGGCCTATAGGAATAATTGGATCTTCTAAAAGAAAACATTTGTTAAGCAAATCAATCAAATCCATCTAGCCTGACACAACTGGTTGTCATTCCTGCATAAAATGAAATTTATATCGCATGAATATGTATTTAAATCGGAGAAAACATGATAGGAAGGATACAATATTAACAGGGCTCTTTTCATACATGGTTGACAGTTAAAATTTTTATTTTGGTTAGGACTTGAAGTGTCTGTTGCTGTTACTCCAAGACAAAGCCAATTCAGGACCAGTTCAAATTATGTAACTGATGCCAGACTTTATTGCTTTTTAATTTAAACTTCCTTGAAATACATTCTTATTCTTGGGAGAGTATCCTAGAAGTTACAACACAGAATATATTGCCCCTAAATAATGAGGGTGGTAAAAATTAAGTAAGCTACTTAAATTGAAACACAGTATGGAAAATTGAAAAATGAGGCATAGCCACAGAGACATGTGCACGTCCATCACTGAACTTTATTTGCTCAGACTACATTTTCTGCCCAAAGAGATTCCTTGAGGGGCCAGGCTCATTCTCGAAAGAATTTCGAGAAAGTTTCCACAATCTACAAAAATAACGGAGCCAAGTACCACCATGGAAACCTCCTATTGTGGTGATAAGAAAAGTGTTAAAGAGAAAACCCCATACCTTTGTCTAGGGACTTAACCTTGATGTTAAGCAGTGTTAATTAATTCACATATATGTGTCTGATTGCCTTCACTGATACATGTGTTTCCTCTACATATGACAGTATGCATAGACTTCTATGTATTATGGTAACTTTTGAAAACCAGGCATCATTTAATTCAGTCGCCTGCATTTTTAATTTTAGGTCAACAGTTTGGTTGTTCATGTTGATAAACTGAAAAACTGCATTTAGATATCCATCAGTTGCTTTCCACATTAAACTTTCTGTTCTTCTTAAAGTATTTTTATAATTAGGAGGCTATTCAGAAGTTAGTAAATATCCCCATTAATCTCTTCTTATCTGAGGGTGTTTGTTTTACTCTATCATCTTTTCTCATGAATTTGTGTGAATATTCTAATTTAGGGGCTGACTGTTTCATTCTTTAATTTGGAAGACTGTGCCACTGCCTTGACTTTCAACACCTTTTGCAATCTACGTGGTGAAGAACCCACACCAAGCAGCCAGCTGGGCATCCAGGAGGCAGTTCTGTTTTTACAGCATGATCCTCACTGCCTTCTCATGTAGAAACGACTAGTCCTCACTGTCTCAATCAAAACATGTGTCTTGAAGGCCAAAGATGATCAGAACCACCGAAGAAGTTTTTTTACACAGGAAGCAAATTCAACTTAGATATTACCAAGTCTTGAAAAGCTGAATCATGAAAGTCAGAAAAACTTCCTTCTACAGAGTCAAGGTCAGACACTTCTACAAAATGCTAATATAAGACAGGGGCCTTCCAGATTCCTGGTGATACTTCTTAAATCTTAAAATCAGATATCTTAAAAACTTCCCCATGACAAAACACCTAGACATGCTGAATGAGATTCTAAAAATGGTCTTTTAAATGCATAATAAGCTGGGGAAAAAAGTAGGGAAATTCTCCAAGGGCCAAAATCAAGAGGAAACTAAAGAACTGCAAGATGCCCCCTCTGCCTGCTGGAGGGGGTGGGCCCTGGGGGCTGAGAGCCTAAAACTCAAGGCTTGGGGTGTTAATGCCTTTCAAGGAGAAGAGGTGCAGTCTGGGCCTGTGCAAGGTGGATCACAAACCCTCCGTGAAATTCTCACAAACAGGAAGACTGGGGCATAACTGTTTTACCTACAGATCTAAACTCTGTGTCTTTACACCAAAGGTATGTTGGCAACCATTAGATTTTCATAAATTTTGCAAGTTTGTTGTCAAACTGATCCATTACTTAAAATCATAAATTTGCAATTAAAATTGTATGAAAAATAAAGGTAATAAATTCTCAAAATTCATTTGTCCCTAATTATTGATTACAATACATTTGAGGTTATTTACACCCACTGTATCTCTATGGTGAAAAATACTACAAAATGGTTTTGTTTTTACTGCATATTCTTCCAAACTCCATGATCAGTCATGTATGTCACTTTGGTATCCTGAAATTGTCATGAAGGAGCATTATACTATGGAAAAGAGCAAATGCCACAGGGCTTCATTTACTGTATTGATGATTGTCTAGACTTAAGAAAGTGACAGAGATTTTGTTAATAATGAAGATTAACCTTAAAAGTGTGGTATGTCTATATTTACTACATTGTGAGTAGATTGAGTCTTTGAAATCTGTATTATTTGTTTCAGCAATTCCAACATACATTCATCTTTGTTGTTACTCACTAACAAAAACAGAAATACCAGCCAACATTCATATTGGAGTTACACTCATTTGTCAGCTGCAACCATAGGCAGGCTAAGGCTCCAAGTGTTCGGCACAAATCAATGAAAATGAAAGACTGAAACTACAAATGGACAATGGCTAGCCCATATACGACAGTGGAACTCTGACCTATAACCTGTGCAGCAATCAGCTTCAGAACATTCAGGACTTGGTCAATGTCTGCGAGCTTCCCTATTTTTCATCTTCCCTTCCAACCCGGGACCAATCAGAGAGCCAAATATGCTCCCCAACCTACTCACCTAAGATGACTGCTTCTAGTTAGCCTGCCTTTCCCAGTAACCTCTGATCAGAGCATACTTAAAGCTTCCCTCCCCACCCCACCCACTGTAAATCTTTCCTATTACCCTAAATCAAATGCCTTTGTTTCTCCGCCAAATGCATGTGATGGCTGACTCCCTTGGTAGGGCAAGCTCTGAACATAGAGGTCTTTGATTATTTCCACAAAAGCACTTTATGAGAATCAACTGGCCATATGGAACTTAAAATTAAGAATATTTTCTTATTACTTATAATAAGTGTACTATATATACTTTGTTATTAAAATTTATAATAAGCTTGTGTGTGTGTGTGTCCTTTTTTGCCCCAGAGAGCTGGTTGTTAGGCATTTACCAGCACACCAGTGGGATTATACTGTGTGAAATATGGCTTAGGAAAAAAAAATTGACCCTCTGGTACCAGGGAGACAACATAAACTCTGAATAGGAAAAGATGAACAAGCCAGACTGTTCAGAAAGTATGGAGATTCCTCAAAAGACTAGGAATAGACTTACCATATGACCCAGGAATCCTGCTCCTGGGCATATATCCAGAAGGAATCCTATTTCAAAATGACACCTGCACCCCAATGTTCATAGCAGCACTATTTACAATAGCCAAGACATGGAAACAGCCTAAATGTCCATCAACAGATGACTGGATAAAGAAGATGTGGTATATTTATACAATGGAATACTACTCAGCCATAAAAATGACAACATCACACCATTTGCAGCAACATGGATGTTCCTGGAGAATGTCATTCTAAGTGAAGTAAGCCAGAAAGAGAAAGAAAAATACCATATGAGATCGCTCATATGTGGAATCTAAAAAACAAACAAACAAACAAAGCATAAATACAAAACAGAAACAGACTCATAGACATAGAACACAAACTTGTGGTTGCCAAGGGGGCAGGGAGTGGGAAGGGATAGACTGGGATTTCAAAATTGTAGACTAGATAAACAAGATTATACTGTATAGCACAGGGAAATACATACAAGATCTTACAGTATCTCACAGAGAAAAAAATGTAACAATGAATATATATATGTTCATGTACAACTGAAAAATTGTGCTCTACACTGGAATTTGACACAACATTGTAAAATGATTATAAATCAATAAAAAATGTTTAAAAAAATGTAACCTTGGGTCTACTCTCACTTGAGTTTGGAATGCTAATTTGTACCACTTATGTGGTCCAAGAATCCTCCCCCAAAAGGGTCTTGGTCAATGATAACCCTGTGAGGTCTGGTGGAAGCCAACACAAATCCTTTATGGAGAAACTCATCCAAATTCCAATTTACCTACTATTCCACAGGTAAAGTCTTAGTGAAGATGAGCTTACAACTGAAACTGCAGACAATTCACCATGACCATGATTAAACAAATAATAAACAGCAAGGTTCACCGCTCTAAGACCAATGAATTATGACTAATAGATCTCTTGAAATATAAGAACATGAAAAACATCATACTTAACTGAAATTCCTTAAAGATAAGGTACAAATGGGGTTGGGAATTTTTTTAACTGTCTAGCGGCTGTAAGACAAAATAAAACTTAGGTATCTTGTGTTTAAATTAGATTTTCTTCAAATTATCAAGGTGCTAGAAGAAACTGAAATTTGTTCTAGCATATAGAGACTTGCTGCAATTATGACAATCCCTTGTACCAAGGCATTTTATCCAACAAACTGCCTGGCTATGTAAGGAGAACCATTTAGGACTAGTGGGTACTGCATGAAACTTGCAGAAGGGGATGTTTCATGATGGGAGAGCTTAGTTGTGGGACTTGTGACTGACCTTGTTATTTCAGGAAAAATAACACATCATTCATAAAATACATTTCAATCAAACCAGAGAACTAGGACAAGGAAAGCTTTTACTAATGGGCAAAAATTAGAGCCTTCCCTCCTTCTTCATCTGTTCTTAGCTATTTCTGTCAACTCATCCTCAGATAAGAGTTACTGCCTGCCTATTTCTTGGGGCTTTTTAATGCAAGAGAGTAGAACAGTCATGAGAAACAAGACTGGAGAGACAGGGGGAGTGAAAAAAATATTTTTTTTAAAAGGCTCCTGAAGCTTAGGTTTGAGGACAAGTAGGCATCTTTCAGCTGAGTTCCTGGAAACAGACTCTGAGACAGATATTTCAGTGCAGGAGGTTTACTGAGGAGAAAGAGTTGGATACATACATTTGAACCAAAGGCAGAAATGAACTGCAGTGTGGTTGCAATGGAGACCTCAGTCAATCCTACGAGGAGCTCAACAATTGGGATGCATGCGATTCCACTTAGTGAAGTTACGTACCAGAGTGAGAGTGAGGTGAGGCATGTGGCTTTTCTGTTCTCTTACCAGGGTGTCAGTTTTGAGAATCTGTTATGTAGGTTCTCAGTGGGTTAAGCCAGTTCCTTGAGCCATGAGTTTCTGACTCTAAGCAGCTCTTTCCTTATTTACTACCTTTAGACCCTACCCCACTTCTAAGATGGGATTCCGTGTAGAATGTACTATGCGTGGAATTGTACAGAAGTTGAGAGATTATCCATTATTCATTCATGCAATCAGCATTTATTGTCTTTGCCTAAGCTGAGTACAACTTGTTGGGTAAATAGATACACAGAGACTGTATGTGCCATCGAGTGCTATTGGGGCTCCCAAAAAAATCTGCAGCAGAGCCCCAGGGGAGAACTAAGAAGGCAGAGGTTAGGCCCATGTTGTAGACAGTAAAAGGGAAAAAAAGAGTCATACAGGAAGGGATGTTGGGTTTCATTTTGAAAGATGGGTAGATACTAGTGACCTTTGGGCAAAAGGAATGGGGTAAGACAATGCAGACACTTATATTTAAGTGTCTATTTTGATGAACATACCACCTCCTGGATGGTCTTTTTGGGACTGGAATGATTGGCACATCATCTCTCTCTAAGGACAGGCGAAGCAGCTGCACAAAAATGTGCCTTGGTTCACTCATGTGGAAGAAGTTGATATTTTGACTGCTTCAGAGATCATTCAACTATTCCGTGTTTCATAAAGGGCTTTGAAAATAAAAACAAAATCCGCTACTGACTAGAGTGTCAAAAGATATCTTGGGAGTAGTGTGTACTGGACTGCTACTGTCAACATTTCAAACCACTGGCTTGTACCCTAATCACAGGCCACAACTGATATTCCTCTGATGAATTTATATGGTGGGCCAGTGGATCTGAAAAAATGAAGTTTTCGAGTTATAAGGGATGTTAGAGATCACCTAATAAGAAAAAATATCTCCTGCACCCACCAGTCAGTGTTCTAATACACTATTCAGTTTCTATTTTCTCATTAGAGAATTTAAAAATCTTGATTTCTATTTTACGTAGCTGCTCAAATGTTTTGTATTATTGGACATAACAGAAGTTTTATATGGCATATTTTAGAGATTCAGTGGGTTTTCTGAACCAAGGATGACAGATGTTTGTGTTGAAGGGCATCTTTCAGGGTCTGCTGCTCACTCAAATGATAGCATTTTATGAGAAGGTAAGGAATGAGATTGTTAATTACATGCAATACTGATTATGTGTCAAAACTCTTCTTGATTTTTACTTTTTTTATTTTGGAAAATCTCTAGCACCCAGAGGAATAGGGAGACCCTCCATGTATTTATCATCCAGCTTCAACAATTATGAAGAAAACCAGTCTTGTTTGTCTGCTCTGCATCCTTTCCATGGTGGCCAATTATTCTAAATCAAGTCCCAGACATCTTTTTATTTCATCCATAAGTATTTCACTATATGCTGATATGAGATAAAGACTCTTAAAAACATAACCACAATATCATTTTTATGCCTAAAAATTAAAACACATCCTAAATATGTTTAATGGTCAGCCTTTAGTTGTCTTATAAGTGTACTTGTAAGTACACTTCACTCACCTCTTTTTGTGCTATTTGTTTCTTGTATCGGACATCAAGATCGAGAGGCATCATTCAACTTAGATGCAATTCGTTATGCCTGATACCTACCTATCCATCCAAACACCAGTCCATCCACACTAGATTTAGTACCTTGTCTGTAAAGACTGCAGAGAAGGCTTTCTCTGCTACAAAATTCAAAAATTCTAGAGGAGGTGAGGGAAGACAAGTTAATATTCCCAATTCTCATATATTCTTAAAGTAATGGATTCTCTTAAGTTGAAATGGATGTGTGTAAAAAAAAAATGAAGTCAAGAAACTACTAATTATGAAAGAGTTTTAAAGTTTAACAGGGACACACCAAGAGGGTGCAAATAATAACGCAAAGTAGAAAACAGTAAGTATCAAAAGAGAGATTGGTTTAGGAGCTCAAAGCAAGAATAAAAAACCGTTTTTTCCTTTCCACTATTTTGTGTAAGTTTTCCATATTATTCTTAATCTACGTAAGAAAAGAAAATTAAAGTTGGTCTCCACAATAACCACAGCTGTGTCACTTAACCTCCTGAGCTCTGGAAGATACTTACTGCTTCTGTGCCTCTGTTTTTCTCTCTGAAAAATGAAAAACATGTTCATATTTTCCTTCCAGTTTTTTGCGAGTATAAAGTGGGATAATGTACGTGATACATTTAGCAGTGTGCCTCTGTTCATTAATATTTTAAAAATAAAGACTGTTTGGTTCCCTTAAAATTTTGGTGCTCTTGTTTTTTTTGACCTACCTGTCCTGTCAGTTGATGTGAACGGAGATAAAGAACTGAAGAAACAAAAGCAAAAACAAAAACCTTCTAAGCCTTTCTCTGAATAAATAAAGCATTTCCCTTTCCTAGGTAAATGTAAAACGATTAAGATACAATGCAGGCTGTCGAACTTTTGGTTTTACATTAAACATGTTTACTTTTTTTTTCCCGTACCCCTCATATATACTGGGCAAACCAGCGCTTTCCTCAAAACATTAAGGAAGAGTTGCTATCTTTTGACAACCTAAACTATTCAGGCATGTCCGACGCACAGAGAATCAAATATTTTCTGACATGTTCAATTGCGCTTTCATTTTTAATTGCAAGACAGTCAGGACTCAACTGCCCGATCCCTTTTCATACAGCCTCATGTTTCTTCCTTTCCTGCAAAAACCCCCACAAAACTTCTGCTCCAATCTTCTAAAAATATGTGAGTTGAATGCTTCTAATTTACAATCTGTCACCTCCACCACCTCCCAGAGCTCTTAGAACCTCAGGAAGGATTTTCTTTGTCATTCAATTTTCTGATGCCTTTCTAAATTTCTCATTCTTGATTTGTTTGAAAAATCTTGTTCATTGAAATTTTATATTCTGGACACCATTTTTTTCAGCCAAATCATTTAAAATACCTAATTACATTAAAAAAAACAATTAATTACTAAAATAACATGGTAAGTTCTCTAAAACCTTAAGAATCTATGAACATTAAATGTAGGAGTCAGGCAGCTGTGGTGTTTCAACCTTAATTCTACAAATTAAGAAAGACTCACAGGAGTTCAAATTAAACTGAAATGAAACTAGCTGAGTTTATGTAATATTTTAGGCTTTAGTGCTTAAATACATTATTTAGAGATTAGAATTAAGTAACACTTAAAAATGAATTCACTTATGAATCCAGCATCAATTAGGCTGATTTCTGCTTCAGAGTTTAGTTTGATTATTATCAAGAAAAAGTGATTATACTTCATTTTTTATAGAGATCAGAAATATATTAACATTTCAAATAAACTTGCATGCCATGGAAATCATCTTAGAAGGTAGGATCTCACAATTAAGATCATAAGAGATTTCTGTGTTTATTTCAAACTACTTGAGGGTATCACAATTTTTGTGTGTGTGAAGAAGGCAATTCTATATTTGTAAAAGTCTTTAAAAATTAAAAGTGCTTCATTGGAAAGAAGTTAAACATTGAATTCTGTATGCATTTCTACAGTTGCTCTTTCTTAGAAGGTGTATTAAAAGGTAATAATATTATATATAAAGATGGTTCAATTTTTGAGAGCATCACATGTAGGTGGAAACGTCTGCTCTGGATGTAGTTTTCAAGGCTATGGTTTCTGACTGTACATAAATATAGAGCTAAGTCGGAGGTGTCCCAGTTAGATTCCCAAAGACATTCCTGCCTGTGTCTAATGGCATGACTGATTTGATAACTGACGAAAGTCCTTTGCCACCACACAGCTGACAATACTTGTTTAAAGGTTGCTCTTAAATAAAATGAACACTTGGCTTGTCCCTCAAAATTTCCATTTCAACCTGAGCTAAAAACTTGACCCTAGGGTATTTTTGAGGGTAATTAAAAAATAAATATATAGGAAGGAGTACAGCAGTTTGACATCCAGGTTTCAGCAAAGTCACTGTCCCATGTAATTTATAACAGGAAAGAAATCACTGGGACAGAAAACATATACAATAGCAAAACATGGAGCTGTCACTTCGGTTCAGCATCAGTCTCTGGCTAGCCAAGGCCAACGCCTGACTTTCTTTCTACTTCGCCTCGTGTTTTCGCTGCCATCTTCCCATCTAGTCTCTCTATGGATTCCTGGAGCTGACAAACAGCACTGGTTTTGAATAGAACTAAGAGGCATCTTGCCCACCTAGCAACCACCACATCGCTGGTGGGTTTCTCACCTTATCACGCTGCAAGGAGCAGTAGGCTGTAACTTACTTCTAAGTCATGTATATTGCATTTTAGGCATTGTCTTGTGAGTGGAACTACAGTGCTGTTCAATCACGGAAGGTGATTTATGCAGCTGGAAACCCACTCGTGGTTTCTCTTGAATGAGATTCCTGGGTAGGGCTCTCATTTTTTTTTTCTTATGAGTTTCCCTACTGAATTTCATTTTAAGGCATTGGGATAAGTAAATAAGCCATTTCATTTTTATTTCCCATTCCATGAAATGCTCCTCAAGTAACTCGATTAATGTTCAAAAGCAATATTTGAGTAGGCGCATAATGTAATTAAAATTTCATAAAACTGCTATCATCGTAGTAGCTTAGTAATAAGCAACCCTATTTATCACACAAATGATTTCTGTGGATTCATAATATGTACTTTATTTAGCTAGCTCAGTAATAAAAAATAAAAATACATTTTATACATACACACACATTCTCCTCTCTTCCAGTGAGATTGTTCTTTAAAAGAGATACTTGATAATCAGTGTTTTCCTCTAAAAAAGAACCACTTTTTCTTGCAGTTTGGCCAATGGATGACTTTACAGGGTGAAGACAGAGATGGCTAAATTCCATTTACATTTTTGGAATGACTTTTCATCCCAGAAAGCTATGAGGTATACTATGACGTAATGTGGCAGTGATACTGGAATTCTACACCCTCCACAGCCCAAATACAGTTCACTGATACCCACTACTTTAGTTCCTATGCATAGTGGTGAGTGGATTCATGTGTAATACTGTTGTTCATGTCTATGTATTTTTGTTGTCTCATCATTTTTCCCCTTTAGTCTTGGTAAGTTTGTCTGTCAGTGATTCTCAAACTTTACTGCGAGTGAGAGTCAAGCAGGAATTTGTTAAAATGCCAAATGCCTGGGCACAGAGATCCTGACTAGTAACAAACCAGAACCCAGGAATCTGCATTTTTACAAGCACCCCAAGGGACTCTGATGTGAGTGGTCCAAGAATCAGCCTTTGAGAAACAGTACCTGTGCGGACTGAAATCTCTTCTTTTGTTTTAGCTCCTTTGCAATTCCTCGTGTCCATTGGCCTGCTTTATTCACTTAAAACGTGTCAGAATGACACAGTAGAGCAAAGTTTAGAGCAGCACTGTTCAATAGATATATATTATGAATTCCATATCTAATTTTAAACTTTATTAGAGCCCTACTTAAAAAATAAAAAGAAATTTAAGTGAAAGTTAATTTTAATGCTACATTTCATTCAACCCAATATATCCAAAATATGGTCATCACAATATGTAATCAATATAAAAGCAGTAATGAGATGTTACATTCTTTTTTCATGCTAAGTCTTCAACATGTACCATGTAATTTATACTTAGCAGCCCATCTGAATTTGAAATAGCCACATTTTGAGTGATCAACAGCCACATGTGGTTGGTGTCCACCCTATTGGACAGTGCCGAGTTGAAGAACCAGCACTGCATGTGTATTTTCTAAAACCACACTGGCACATTCAAAAGTCAACAAATCACACCACGGTAAAACTAGTGATTTGATGAGTCTCTTCATTTACATGTATCCACCAAAACCAATAGGGGGCTATTGTGTTAGCCAGAAGTGCATCACGCAAAATGGTTTTGTTACAGTCTGATTACCTGAGATACAGCCTGTGGGATATGAAGCTATTTACTTTCATGTCCTTCTCTGTGGCCTAAGTGAGCTTTTATGAAAGAGAACTGACTCCGTGGAGGCGGCTGGGGTTTAGAGATCTCATCAACTGGTCTTAAAATTCCACAAAGATCCTGATTTCCTAAGCAATGGTTGATGCAGAGTTTTGGCTTACTGTTGGATTTAAATGTCCTATATTTATAAAACAGTTAACACTTGCTACTGTATACTCTGGAGGGCATCTGAAAAGGCACAAACAAGATCAACCTGCCACTCTTTACCGGAGGATCAGGAACAGCACAAACGAAAGCCAACACTGAGTGCTTACTATGTGTCAAGCTCTATTCTGAGGGCTTCGCATACATTACCTTATTCACTTCTCACGACAACTCTATATTGCGGGTACCATTATTGTTCCCCGTCTCCAAATGGAAAAGACTGAAAAACAAACCACCTGAGGCTCCGAGAGATGGCACCACGTGGCCAAGGCCACTTTAGGGAGTGGTGAAGCCAGGCTTGAAGGCAGGCTTTTGAACTCTGGGATCAGTAATCTTGAACTAGTTACCAGCATTTTTTTCAACCTCACCACTATTGTCATCTTAGAGAGGATGCTTCTTTGTCATGGGGGACTGTCATCAGTATTGCAGGATGTTCAGGCAGTATGCCTAGGCTCTGCCAACTAGATTCCAGTAGCACCCACCCTCTCCCAGTTGTAACACTCAGAAATGTCTCCAAGGCATCTCTTTGCTGGGGAGCAAAATCGCCCCTGCTTGAGAACCACTGCCATATGCTGAATTGTCTCCCTCTAACATGTATAAGAGCAACAGATGCCTTACAGCAGGAGATGCAACAACAGAAGCGAGGATGGAGTGATTCGAGGAGAGGGCCCATGAGCCAAGAAATCTAAGTGGCTTCTAGAAGCTGGGAGAGGCAAGAAAACGGATTCTCCTTTAGAACCGCCAGAAGGAACCAGCCCTGCCAACACCTTGACTTGAGCCCAGTAAGACCCATTTTGGACTCCTGGCCTCCTGCAGTGAAAGAAAAGAAATCTGTGTCAGCTTTAAACCTCTAAGTTCAGGCGAATTTGTTATAGTGGCAGCAAGAAATAAATATAGTTTTTGGCCAAACTTCACCATAATGCTGGCAGGTGGGTTTTCTTATTCCCATTTTCATGATTAGGCAACTATAAATCAGAAATGTTCAATAACTTGCTTAGGGTCCCCAAACCAGGATGGGTGGAACCAAGAATTAAAACTAGGACATGTTACTGCAGAATCTGAGCTCTTCCTCCTCACCCTGACGCCTCCCACTTATTTCCTCAATATCCCAATATAAGACAATATTTATCCATCCCCACCGATTTGAAGATTTAGAGGATAGACGACACTCTTTGGGGGAGATCTGGAAGCAAACACCCCTTTCTAAGTGGAAAACTACTTTTAAAAAAAAGTAATATTAATGGCAATCTTTTTAACTTTGTTAGTTACACTTGAGGAGAGGACTCTAGTGATTTTCATATCAATCTGGTTAAAGAGATTCTTGCAAATTCAGAGACAAGGTAGAAAAAAAAAATGCAGACCAATGTCCTTAAACACTTGTGCTGCCACTGATGCATTGATGCTGATCATTTTGACTGGTCTGTTCATTTCTAAACCTCTGGGGACATCTATCTGCACAAAACTTCCTTCAAAGAAAAATCTGAGTAAATAGCAACAAAAGTTAGACTCACAATCAGCACTTTTCTTAGCATTATGATTAAGCAGCAGATTAATCTGACCTCTGTGCCCCGCTTGCAAGACAATTAAAATACTGGAAAAGGCATCCACGGATCCTTGAATGAAGTAATGTCCTATTCAGTAAAGATGTTCTCATTATGCAAAGCTCTCGTTATCAGAACTGCATTTATGGGTTATTTGCATTTCTAAATATTTGGCTTCTAAATATGAAGGACTACACATTTTTGCCCTGAATCATAACACGGTGATGAAAAGCATGGACTTTGGAGGTAGACAGCTTCAAACCTCAAGTCTGTGCCCACCAGTTGTGAGACCCTGAGCAAATTACTGAACTACTTCAAGCTACAGTTTCCTCATCTGTCAGATGCACATGATTCCAGAGCCTGCCTCAGAAGATTGTGGTGGGGATTCCCAAGACAGCACGAGGAGAGTATTTAGCACATTGCCCAGTCACTCAGTGACATCTCCTGATCCTTTCCCACTTGCCTTTCTTGCATACATACTTAGGGCATTTCCACTTTGTGTCCTACCTTGAGGATGGCTATTACAGCCTGTCTCTCCCTTTAAATGGACACATTCACTACCTGAGTTCACACTCTCATCATTTCTTTTTTTTTTAATCAGAGTATAGTTGGTTTACAATGTGTTAATTTCTGCTGTAAGGCATAGTGATTCAGTTATATATATATTCCTTTCCATATTCTTTTTCATTATAGGCTCCTACAAGGTACTGAATATAGTTCCCTATGTTAGATATTAGGACCTTGTTGTTTCTTTATTTTATATATAGTAGTTAGAAATCCCAAACTCCCTAAGTTTGTTTTCTGTCAGACCCTCATCATTTCTTGCCTATCTCTTTCCCTGCCTGCAATTTGCCCATTTCTCACGCATTCTCCACAGCCACACCAGAGTGGTCTTTTGATAAAAAGTGTGTATGACTATATTGTTTCCCAGCTTAAAACCCTGGCTTCTAATAACCCTTCCAAAAACCGTTATGAGAGCATGACACCTGCCTATTCCTCCAGACTCCCTTCCTATAAACATCAGTACCTGCCTCTGAGGCTGCTACCTGTTAATGGTGTCTGTATGTTAAAACTATTTCAGCAGCTTTTCCAAACAGCAGTGCCCCAGTCCTCTATCATTCCGAGAGAAATTCAAATAGAATCCCTGGGACCCAAGAAGCAGTGTTTTGTCTCGACATTTTCTAAATATTATTTAATAAATGTGTATTTTTTAAGTTAAAAAATTTTCAAACTTTCAACAAAAGAAGAGAAGGTGGTACAATGAATCTTCTTCATCAGATTAGACAAATTACTCAGATTTGGCCATACATGTCGACCTATTCCCTTTTTGCTTAAATATTTTAAAACAAATTCCAGAAAGCACTATTTTACAAATAATGAACAATAATTCCTTGCTATTATCTAACATCCTAGACCATACTAAGTCTTCTGAGTTCTATCAGAAAGATCTTTCTGCAGTTGATTTCTTTGAATAAGAATTAAGTAAGCCAACATATAACATTTGGTTGTTAAATCCATTAGACTTTTTAAAATCCAGAGCAGACCTCTCCCCAACAATTAAACCTTTCTTTTCCCTCTATCATTGATTCATTCTGGAAATGGATTGATTATTCTATAGGAGGTGATACTTTCTGGATTTATCAGTCAGTTTCTTTGAGGTGTCATTTGACTTGACCCTTTCCTGAATTTCCCATTGTTACTTTTTAAAACTTCCCAGATAATTCTAAGAGGCACCTAGAGTTGAGGGCCACTTGCCTTTTCATCATCACACTTAGCAGAATACTTTGCACTTCGCCTTTCTATGCAGTTATGACAATAGCCACTGACATTCGTTGAGCATATCTACTACATGGCAGTCAGCGTGCCACGTGCACTTCTCACCTTCACAACAATATCAAGAGGAAACTGAATATTCAAGAAGTTAGCGACTTGCCTGTGGACTCCAACTGGTAAGTGGCAAAGGTGGAACTCAAACCCCAGTCTAGGTGACTCCCAAATCTATATTGAACAACTAAGCTGGCCTGGATGGCTCCTAATTTTCACTTAAGAACAGGTGAAGGATGACTTTAAATTGGAAGCAGAGCTTGATTATCCACTGCCAACCAGGCTATGGCAGGTGCCCTGTCCTCCCACCATACCACAGTCATATCCATATCAATCTGTGGTTATGACCATTCTTATTCCAACAACTAGACCTGGGCTGTCCAGATGATGTTAGACTATCAGCTTGTTAAAATGTGGTTATTTTAAACTGAAATGTGCTATAAGATTAATATGCATACTGGGTTTCAAAAGCTCAGCATGAAAAAAGAACATAAACTATATCATTCATAACTTTTAACATTGCTTCCCTGTTGAAATGATAATATTTTGGATGCTTTAAATTAAATAAACTATACAATTAAAATTAATTTAACTTTTTTTTTTTTTTTACTTTGTTTAATGTGAGTAGTAGAAATTTTACAATTACAAATGTGGCTCACATTATATCTCTATTAGATGCTGAACTAGACCCTTAAACTCCTTGAGGGCAAGAAGGTCTAGTTACCTTTTTCTTTGTAATTTCTGCATTGCCCCAAATCGGCCTTGTATGGAGCAGACAAATAATAAATGGAAAGCAAGTGGTAGAACTTGTTTTAAAATAAAGGTCATACGTCCAGAAGCATAGCCGTATATTGTCAGATTTTCTCATTGTCTATAAGATGTTGATTAGAGATTGTTTTTAAAAATTCACATTAAATTGATGATATACTCCAGTTAAGGATGATAGCATTAACATTCTAAATAAAAATCAAATGCAATATCAACAGCAACATAAAAAATATTGAAGTTTCATATTTTATATGCAAACATATGGACATGGTGGAAGCTAAAGATCACTGTCCACAGATTAAATGGTCTGTACTTGGATAAAACTGCTTTAAAAAACAAGGCCAGTGGTCATAAATCTCCTGAAGTTCAAGTGCTAATCAGACTTCTGGAGAGGCTGACTTTCTGGCTTTCGACCCAAAAGGCAAGCATTCAGAGAGCCAGGTCTGAATCATAAAAGCCAAATCCTTGTAGACAGTGAGGATTTGACATAACTTTTTGAAGTATCTGCAGGGTGAGGAGATTGCCAGTGACAAGAACACTCAACAGAATTCAGCGTTTTCTTCCTCATGAAAGCGTTACTAGCACTGAAAAGGCAAGACCCAGGATAAGGTGGAAACACAGCCTGTTGTCTCTAGTACTTGTAATTAAAAAGATACACACACACACACAGAGCAAGCAGAACGCCCTCTCTCAAGGTATGTCAGTGAAGAGAATTCCCTCTGAAATAGTCAGAGGCAAAATGAATTTCCTTTCCTTATTTATTGCCTGTCTACCTCGATGACTTGTATAGAGTTGTCTTTCTCTGGGCCATAGTGATGTTTCAAAACTTGACTCCAGTAAATGAGCATCTGTTGGTTTTGTCTGAGTGCAGGAAGAAAGTGTGTTCTTTGGGACAACTCAGATTATCTCAAGGCTTTGTTAGTCTGAAACCAATGGATATTTGACGATCTTTCACCCTCACTTCCCTTATTACTGTTGCTAGCAGAATTGGAACCTAAAACATTGTTTTCTAAGCTCCTTAATTTCCTACCTGAGGCCCTAAGTTTCAACATACACAGTATCTCTGTGATTATTGTATTATCTTGCCAGCAACTACGAGGAAGAGCTACACTCTATACATCCCTCTTTTATTAAAAACAAACTGAAGAAACCCTAAAATCTGGTCTGTGGTTGGGACAAATATATACGTAACATTATCTCCACACTGGTCTCTCAAGAAAACCATGAACATTTTGTTTCTCTGTGGAGTTTAATATTTCAGGCTATAGATTATGGCAATCAGAGGGACTCTCCACCTATGGCCCCACTGTCCAGTTCATTTTAAGTTTGCTGTGCAGCGGGGGTGAGACTGAATTGGCCACTGCTGGCAGTTGTTACTGGTTCCACAAGGCACTAAGAAGTTGGACTTTTAACTGTAAGTGTCTGTGCAGGGATTGAATAAAGAAGTCAAATCAAACTAATTGCCCACACTATATAAAAGACATCAGAAATAGATTATCTGAAAGTACTATAGCATGATTAACTTCAAAACACCCCTGGATTCTAACCTTCATCCCCTCAATTTTCAGTTGAGTCCAATTGGCAAATGTTTCCATGAGTAAAATTGGAAGTTTGAGTAATAATATTCAGTGCACTCATGGATCAAAAAAAATATTCCAATGGTTGGAAGAAAAGTTCATATTCATTTGTGCTTATATATCAAGAATGATGTTAAATGTTTGAATGACTCAATTCATTTAAGCTTCAGAGCCATCTAAGGAAGTCAATAGTGTTATCACTCCCTTTTTGCAAAGAAGGAAACTGAGGCTAACAGATTAAACAACTTGCCAAAGCCACACTTTTTAACTTAGTGGATCCAGGATTCCATCCTGCTGAATATTTTGGGGATGAGTTCTCTTAACTGTTAAACCATCACACTTTGCATGCTTTTGGTCTTGAGTTAAAACAGCAGGACAACGAAGCAAACCACTACAGGAAACTTTCCTGTTATTTCCGTATGTTCTGGTCAATCAAATTAGTCAGATTTAACTACTGCTTTCTAAGTAAAAGACTATAACCAAGTTAAGTTCAAGAAGTTTGAGAACAAGATAACGGCAGGTAAGTCAGAGGTGGCCCGACTATGAGTAGGTTGAAGAAATAAAGTCATTATTCCTAGTATTCCTCTTCAACAGAAGCTATTTGGCTATGTTTTAAAATTAATCTTGGTTTTTTCTGTGTTTTGTTTTATGTGAGCCTCAACCTAATTCTTTCTTGGTCTCCACAGATGGGCTAAGAGATGGTGTATCTTAGAAGCAAAATTAACCTCATTCAAGGCTGTCTTCGTGAGAGAACTCACTTGTCACATATTTCAGAAACAGTTGTCTCTTTCGTACAGCACATCACGTCCAACAGCCTGTGGACAGAATATTTTGCTTCAGGTAAAGCTGTTCAAATCCTCTGCTGAATATACAGTAAACAGAACATTATACAGGAAGCTGCTGGGGAAGCATATGGTCTTTGTCAACAGTGAAATCTCTGAACTGCACCGCGTCATTAGCGCTGGGCTGACAAGATTCAAACACAGAACCCCACGTGTTCACAGAAGCTCTTGTGACTCAATCAGTCCTGGTGGTTAGGGCCAGCTGACAGCATCTGCCTTCTATTTAAAGGTACACAAGAAGTGGGGAGGGAGTACCTGACATGTAAAATAATAGACTTTCCTATGAGAAGCAACACTGTGCCTGCCCAAAGCTGGGATCTTATCATTTCAATGAGTCAGATCATTAAATTTGAATTATGGCCCATAACGATTCATGAGGCTAAAATTATGGAAAGCTGGTCTCTTGCCAATAGAATTAAACCCATACTACTTTATTTTCAGCTAGGAGAGTCAAACATATGTGTCACAGAGCAGCCTTCCCTGGTGCTATGAAGATGCAAATTGAAAGCTACAAGTTACAGCCCCAAGCAGTTTTTACCTTTATATATGGGAAGATACAAATTATTAATATGTAATTCACTTGAGACTTATGAATTTTTTTCTGCCTCAGGAGATGTTAGAATATTTTAGGGGTACATTACATACCTTTAATTCATATACAAAACCATTCTTGGTGGTCCAGAAGATGATCTGCCTATTTCTAGCATATTCTTTTCTCCCCTGCTTAGATGGATGGTTTATTTGTGTAGCACTCATATGTCTTTCAATCCAAAAATTCCATGGGGCTCATGTAGCTAGTCTCCAAACATGGCCTCCAGTAAGCCACACTTCCAGTAGTTATGCCCCTGTCTAGTCTCCTACCACACAGCACCTGGACACATCTGTGCAACAAAAACAATACAGCAGAAGTGATACAGTGTGACTTCTAAGACTAGATTTTGGGAAGCCTTGCAGCTTCCACCTTTCTGTTTTGGAATGCTTTTTCTGGTAAGCAGTTGTCAGGTAAGAAGTCCAACTGCCCTTCTATTTCCATGCTGTGAGGAAGCCCAAGATACCCACATGAAGATGCTCCATGAAGAGCAAGAGAGAGAGAGATGATTGGCTAACTCCCAGCTGGTCCAGCCATCCCAGCTGAAAGGCTAGACTGTGGATAAAAAAGCCATCTTGCGCATTTGATTCCCAAAAGTTGGCACGTGGAGAAGAACCAAGGAAATCAGCCAACAGCCAGAAAGAAGGCCCTAGATACATTACCTCATTTGAACCATTCCAACCACTTTCCATCATTCAAGTCACCCTGGGTGAGGCCAGACATCAGAGTGTAAGGAAGAGTTGCCCCCAGCTGTACTTGGCCTGAATTTTAAGCACAGAGAATCGTGGACATAATAACATAGTTGTCATTTTCTTAGTTTTGGGATAGTTTGTTACACAACAATAGATAATCAGATTGTGCCCCAAAAACTTACTAGCAAAGTGAATTTATTCTAAAAGTTAAGACCTAATGTAGAATTTATTTTGCTTGGACTTCAAAGGGAGCTGACATAAGCCCTTTCAAGGAAAGGCCAGTTACACATACAAGGATTACCAAGAAACCATCTTTTATAACCAACTCAAATTTCTCATGTTACAAATAGAGCTCATTCTTTTTCTTTCTTCCCCCAATTCTCAGGTATTACACAGAATATCCAGTCACAGACTTTTACAAAATAACTCCTTTCATATCTAAAGGTCACTCTTAAATTACTACCTATGTTTCTCTACAACAAGATTACAGAAAATAGAGAAGGCTCTGGAGTCAAGGGGACCCCTGCACTCCATTTGGATTTCAGCTCTGCTACATGGCCTTGAGTGGGTTTGCAAATCTCAGTGAGCTTCTGTTTCCTGCCTTGCAATATGGGGCATGGTGCCTAAATTTATCTGTTTGCAGGGAGGGTTAACAGGAGACAAAGCAGTAGGCAAAAGGCTGAGCACTGTGTTGGGTACAATGAATGCGTATTACATGGTCGCCTTTCAGATGTATTGCCTTCTGATCTTTATGTAACTTCCTTTCTCCCCAGATGTCTTAAGTTCAAGGAGTCAAAACCAGATACCTAATTTTTTTTAATATTTATATTTAGCTAATGTAATTCAAGATCTGAGGAGGCCAGCTGAGAAGGGAAAGTCCTGCGGGCAACCTCATTCTACCTCTCGGGTCATTTATCACCTCTGATGTGTAGTCAGGGAGGCTGAGAGTGAGAAAGCAGCATCCCAGTGGAGGAAAGCAGCGACGGAAGGCTATGGCTCAGGACATACCTGCAGGCAAAGGTTGGCAGGTGCCAGCGAGGCCAATGTGGTTTTCACGAGCAGGGCATGACACCGCCTCCGCCCCGGCAGGCTCTGCGTGGCACGTTTTTCAAGTTTCATACTAATATTGTGGAAGATGGAAGGGATCACAGAACTCATCTATCCTAACCTCCTAATTTTATAGATGAGGAGACAGTGTTACACGAGTGGAGGGAAAAGACCAAACATCTCACGACGAGGTTACGACAGAGTTGGGACAAGGCTCCATTTCTTCTAGAGCAGGGCCAGGTTCTCTGTGTCACACTAACCACACCCAGCGGTTCAGCTATAAGGAAGACTCTCTGGAAGGATCTCTGACTGTTAATCCGTTGTTCTCCACATCTAGGCAGTGTGCTTTCCTTCTGTTTCTAGCACAGAGCATGACTCAGAGACTCCGGGCACCAACCTGGAGTCGAGAGACTGAACCCAAGTCCAGCACCGCCATCTCTCTGTCCCCTGCATGCTCGAGCTCCGATTTTACCTTCTAAGAGGGGACTGACCTCTGATCTCCTAGAGTAGATTAGGAGACAGTGTGGGAAACAGCTGGCTTAGTGATTGACATAAATACTAACTGCTCCCTCCACTCTCATTACCCCGCTTGTCATCACGTGACCTTGTGCTTCCCCCAGGTCCTCAGTGTCTTGCTGGCTAGTCTTGCGCTATTTACACTGACTTCTTCAGTGTGGTCACATCCTGTCTCTTTCCCCAGACACACCACCTCTTTTTCACATTATATCCACAACTCTGCACCTCTCTTAAAGTGTCACCTCCCTCCTTTTAGTGTCTGTCATTCTTTCAAATGGAGATTAAAGCCCTCGTCTGTCTCTCAGAGCCAAGACAGCGTGAAAGTTCTATGAACCTGTGTAAAATTGTATACGTTTTTAGTGTGTGTGGTGACCGTCTGAAGTTACTTACGAAGGCAGTGCTTTGCCATGCGGACTCCAGGCAGAGACGGGGTATCTTCAAGATTCCCTCGGGAGGGAGGAGTTGCATTGATTCTCACCCTGGATTTAACCTTTCATATATGTGTATACGTAATACACACATACACTTAGGTGCATACATACATGTACATACATATAAAACCTCAAGTTTTGTTATAAGCTTAACCTTGAACAAAGGATATCCCAGCTTAAAAAAAAAAAAAGAAAAGAAAACCATCACTCTAATGTATCAATTAACCTGGGTCAAAGAAGGCATTTACATCTAAGAAAAAAAGCTGCCATCCTGAACCTTGAAGTCAAGAGAAGCTGGCATCACCTGTTTCCTGTACATGAATAGAAGGTTGAAAGAATTTATAGCAGGTCCAGGATGTATAAGAATGAATTTTTTTTCCTTAAAATCCGTAATAGAATTTGGAGGAAAAAATATATTTGGTTTTCTTTCCCTTAGCATAAAATTTTTGTTAAAATACTACACAGTGGTGGCTTTGATGGAGGAGGAAGTGTATAGTAATAATAATAATAGCTCTGATTGAACACTGCCCTGCGGATGCCGAGTGGGGTAGGCTGCTAGGCTCCACTGCTCTTTTCTGCCCTGGCAGCCACGGAGATAGGGACCACCACTGGCAGCATGATCTCAGAACACAGAGGACAGCTGTATACACTGTACGTCACACGCACAACAAAGAGGGGGTGTGAATCGGGATAAGTAACATCTGAAGAACCAAAATCGTAACTGAGGAGTTTACAGACCCCGTAAATTTAGAGGCTTTCCAGTTAGACTAATCAGCAGGGCACAGAGTAGAAAATGGCCTCGGGCCTTGGTCACGCTGCTGTTGTACTCACAACGTCGCTTTGTGTGGATTCACAGATTTGAAGCTACGTCACTTTGTACACAAATAAGAAACCGAATAATAAATAGGCAGAGTGGGAATGATAGACTCGTGAGTAATGAATTAGCCCGGCTTTGTGATAAACACATGCTAAATCAGGGAGCTGAGCTTAAATACATTTCACACGTACCCGATGCCGACAGTGACTGTGTAATGGACACACACTGCAGCCACAGACCACTCGGCCAGGGGTTCTTTTAACAAATCTTTTATTTAGAGACTGAAAGGATATTTCATTGCCTTCATCAAAACAGGGATTGGTTTCTTTCAGTAAGTTTTACAGGAAAAGCAATTTAAAACTTAAATTCTAGAAATTTGTCTGTTAGGACAAAAAGTATTATATATGCCAAAACAGGAGGAAAGTGGCTATTTAATTTTAAAAAATAAACAGGTTTCCACAATGGTAATTTTTTTTTGCTTTATTTATCTATATCTGAAATAGAGAGTCACCTCTCCAAGGGGTTTGGTGGCCTGAACGAAGAGGATTTTGTAATATTAGGAGTCAAAGTTCTACATGGTCACCTAATAATCTGTCACTCAGCAGGTGACTATCAGGTGACAACTGCCCTTGTTCCAACACAGTTGCTGCCTCTCTGTGATTCTACTCGAAATTTGCTTAACATTCTAGACTCATTCCCGCCCCCGGAGGAGTATGACAGATAACACCACCACCATTAAAAATAATTAAGTGTATCGATAGCCTGGTACTGTGTTTGCATAAAAGCAAAATGAAACACAACATAAAATGCACTTCAGGTACACAGATCACTGTCGAACAGTGTGGGAGGCTGTTTAAAAGGCAAACTGATTGTAGTATAGAATTTACTGTCTTTTAGCATGATGTTCTTTTTTGCTGCTTCTTTTTTTTAAATCTGTCTGCTCTGTTATAATGAGGAGATGTTTATGACTGAATCATTCACTAGAACCCCCACCCAACCAAGAGATATCAGAATCTGGACAGTCGGGCTCTTTCCTTTCATATTTGTATATATTCATTATAAGAGGTGGTTTGGAATGGTGCCTGTGAGTCTTGTCTGTTTCATAGCTGTCAAGTATTATGGATGTTACAGAATTTTGCATAATACTGCAGAATACAAAGTGATTAGAGGCTCAGCCCAAAGGAATGTAAACAGGAGGGGTTTTGGAACAAGGACCTAAAAATGGGTCCAGTTGCTTTTGCATGGGAAAAATGTATTAGCATGGCCATTTTCAGTGCTTTGGAGGGATTTATATGCATTTTAACCATACATATCTTTATCTAAAGTTAGACTTTACTACCCAGGGAATATTTGGTAATGCCTAGATACATTTTTGACATAGTCTCAAAAGGGGTCAGAGGATGCTACTGGCTTCTAGTGGGTAGTGACGAGGAATATCGCTAAGCCTCCTACAATGCCCAGGGCAACACCCGCAACAAAGAATTACTGCCACAAAATGACAATAGTGCCAAGGCTGAGAAATGCTGATTTACATACAAAGTACCCTGATTTAATGTGAGGACTTTCAGAACAATTGCTCTTTTCTTACATAAGATTAAGTCCTCAAGTACCAAATTTAACAGACAGCTCATTCCATATGTTAATTCAAACTCCGTTTTTTTTGTTTGTTTGCATTGTTATCAAGAGGACAGACAGAAGCCCTTTTGTGACCCTCTACCAGCACGAGGGAGAGTTCAAGTCTCCTCCATGGCAGTCTCCCCAACAACCGGATAAACAGAGTGGAGGAGACATTTGTTTCTTGAGCTAAGACACACTCATCAAGTACAAGTTTAAAATTCTGACTCTTTCCCACAACTTTCTATTTTCATGTTCCTCTTCTCTTCTACATTTCTCTCTTTTTATTTTCCTTTCTTGCTCCCTCTGGTATGATTTGATATGGACATCTTAAAATGTTTTCTTAGTTTGATTCAATGTATTTGAATTCTATTTAACAAACATCTATAGAGCATTTTTATATCCAATGATAAAGATTTTGTTCTCAGCTACTTAACATAAAAACTAGAGTGGGGAACTCTCACTTTTTTTTGGAAACGTGATAGGTGGAGAACAAGGGCCTCGTGTCAGGACAGAGAGAGGGAACTGAATGAACAAAAGCTCAGTCGGCAGAGTGTGGTGTGGATGGAGAGTGACGTCTAGCCTCGTATGCTGCAGGGTCGGGTGGCTCAGAAAACTACTGATCGTTAACGATCACAACCGTCAGTTAGCTACCAAAGATGGAGGAACCTAAGGTTAATGAAAAAATGTCTACTTTGTTAGGCATCAAGGAAGAATTCTTAAAGATTCTGGAGCAAGAGAAGGTCACAAGTCAATAGGTGCATGAGGAAGATTAACTTGGATAGCCGTGGACAGATGGATTGGAAGGCAGAGAAAATGGACACGGGGCACTAGTTAGGGAACACGAGCTTGAATGAAGGGGATGGTACTTGGGGAAATGAAGACTTAGCAAGTGAGGCTGTGAGAAAGTTGTTAGAAAGGCCCTGGACTATACAGAGAATGTGAAAAATGAGACTGATTCAGAATTGATTCCAGGCTTCTCGGATGATGGTAGATCCATTAAAAGAAATATAAATTCAGAAGGAAGAGCAAGCAGAGAGAAGATATGATGAGTTTTGTTCTGGACTTGCTAAACTTGAGATATTAGGGAGACCTTCAAGCAGACATTTCTATCATGCAATTCAGAATATTAGAATGAAGCTAAAGAGAGGGATTGGAGATGAGGATATAATTGATGGGGGGGGGGATGAGAGTTAAAGCTCTCATCCAGAAACTGGATGAGAAACAGGAGAAAAAGAGACAGGATCTCAGGGGATGCTCTCATTTGAAGGCATGCAATGGGACAAAAACAAATGAAAGAGACAGAGAAGAAATAATCAGAACAGTTGTCATAGAAGGAGGCTAGAAAAAAATGAAGCAAAGATCCGACTGGAGAAATCAGGAGTGGTTACAAGCTCTGAGCGGGCTGAGGAGGATAAGGGCTGAGGAATGGTGGGTGAACTGATCACTAGGAAGCTATCACGGACCACCCCGGGAGCAGTTCCTGGAGAGGATCTTCCAGAATCTGCAGAGAGAGGCGAGGGAGGACATAGCACTGGGAAAGGAGGGAGGAGAGAACGGGTGATTGCCATGAAGGAGAGGGGGATTTCTAGGCTAGAGGCTCTAAACACATCTCTACGCAGCAGGAAAAGCCCCCCAGATCACTGACTCCTCACAGTAAGCTACTTCTTAGGTCTCCCGGATCCCCTTCTAATCCTAAACTGTGCTTACGGAAAACAAAATTTGAGCAGGCGAAACAGAACTGAGAAGGCACACGGCCAAAGTGGTTTCGAGTTAAAAATGGACACTGGAATATCGACATGTTAGGTTTATGCTATGAAAAAGAAGGCAGGGATGACGTAAAAGTTCAGGTTATGTTGGCTTCATATCTAAACCGCCAGATTCATCAATCCAAGCATTCACGAACGCTTCCTCTCGGAGGCCGGGTCCCTGAAATTCTAGTGCCCTTTACTTCAAATAAATACCTGATGAACCCGGCGGACCTTACATTTTTACACCCTGAAGGAGGCCAAAGAAAATTTTAGAATTTTTAAAGGGGATGTAGGAAGTAGGTGTAATGTGGTAACACCTACATTCATAAACCATTTCGTAACTGACTGAACGAAACTGCCAGCAGGGCCATAAAAGCAGTGGTTTTCACACCAATTGGAGAGGCTCTGGCTAGGCGGCTGTCCAGGCGCCCGGTTCCATCCTCACTCAGTAACAGGCCACTGCGGGCATCTGCTTGGGCCTCCTGAAGGCCATCCCTCTAGTCTACTAACTGACAAGGAACGGGCTGTAACTCGGCACAGCTGGAAGGCGGTCTCTCCCCGCCAGGGAGGTCTTGGAAATACCAATGCGTGATGTGAGCATCTGCTTGGTCAGGTTCATGGAGACGCAGTCCAGGCTCTCGAGATGTCCTCGGGGGCCCGAGTCCCTTATTGGGCTTCTTAACATCACAAAGACCCAAGAAACGGGAGCATTGATTCTGGCGGGGCCATCAGTTGGTATAAAAGCAGAGCTGTGTGGAATGAGTAGTTTCCAAACTGCGTTTTAACCCCTGGAACTCTCTTATCAACTCAACTCAAACGTGGACCCTCAGAGGGGAAAACTGATACAGGTGGAGGCACTTTTTTGGTGACCAGGAGAACAAAGAGGGCCACACTCAGGTCTTTTGAGCCTGCTTCAAAAGCCTGAAGCCACCTTGAGACC
The DNA here is from genome assembly GCF_009834535.1 of Camelus ferus. NCBI lineage: Eukaryota > Metazoa > Chordata > Mammalia > Artiodactyla > Camelidae > Camelus > Camelus ferus. The sequence continues at coordinate 38,231,517 of NC_045709.1, forward strand.
GCTCCAAGGAAGAACAGCTGTAAAACTGCCTTCTTCGATCATCCCAAGAAACCAATCAAGTCCTGAACCAGATAACACTTTTAATAGTCCCAATAATAGCAGAAGATCGCCTGGCACACAGGTCGGCCAATGGTAATTTTAAGTCCTTTTGAACCACTTGATAAATGAATCTTGAGGGCCTGCTATGCTTTAGGTGCTGAAAACACACAGATGAAAACAAATCAGAAAAAGACCCCCCATCTCATTTCATCTCATGAGATGATCACGGCCTAACGGCTGTATCAGAATAATATCACTAAGCTTCCAGTACTTCCGGCGGTGGATGTGAGCACTTCCGTTTTTTAACAGTTGAGAAAAGCGAGACTCAGGAAGGTTACGATGTGGCAGGCCCGGGGGTCCTCAGCTGATGCGGCTGGGATCCCATCCAGCTCTCTCATCTCAAAGTCAGGCTCCTGATCACTGCTTCCCAAAACTTCAGCATGCAGATTTACAGCAAGTTCTACTCTCCAGGCCACGGGCTCGGACCTCACAGTGTTCCCAGGGCCCCCTGCCTCTCACTGTCCTCAGGCCAGAGCAGAGCGTGTCTCCCTCATTTCTTCACTGACGGTGATGCTTCCTCTTCTCAACGGTACCTTGGAAGACAAGGTCAGGGAGAACATTCTTTGACGGCCTCAGAATAGATTCCATGGCGCATCCAGAAGACTTGGAATGCGTTGGAACAGACCTCAGTGTCATATTTTTTCCTGTGGCCTGGTTTGAAATTTGGAAAAAAAAAAAATGCTGGGCCTCTCGTTGCCATCATTGCTGGTTTGTTCCTTTGTAGATAATTTCCAACAGTGTTTGTCAATTCCTGAGTTCTCATCAACGCGAACAAGGAATCAGTAGAAAAACTGGCCTCACTGGTAACATGAGCTGATTATTTTCCTGCCGTGAGTTGGTTTTGAATATTAAAAAAAAAAAAAGCAATAAAATTAAAATAACCTTCGAGAGGAAGACAGTACACTAGCCGTATTCTGCTTTGACCAAAGGGAGTCCATTGAGGTGGAAAGAAAGGCTCCTTCATGTGAAGCACACACACTTACTTATGAAAGAGATGTCCTGGTAACTTGTTATAAAAGATCCAAATAATTAGCAAAACTCTAGGGGAAAACCCATTTTGGGCAAAAAGTGACAGTGCACATAAAATTTGGCAAGTGGTTTATTGTTAGGGTGACTAAGATGGAAGAACCACCAAAATTGCTAATATTCTGTTTTAGGATTTATTTCTGACTCAGGTCACAGAGAACTGTCACTTTTATTCTGCAACAAAGTAATAAAAAAAACACAAAAAAACCAAAAAAACTCCCCCCTTACCCCCGCCCACTTTAACTCCTGGCCGCAAAGAAATCCTCATTGCTGTTTTATTCTCCTTCAAAAGACAACACTGCTGGCTTTTCAGAATGCTAGGTCAACGCAAAAGCACACTTTTGTATTAACTTAAAGTGCATTTCACAGCTTATTTCTGATTTTATAGCACTTCTTCTGCTTTCTGCCAGTTGAAAAAAAAATCTGCTTTCACAGTGGAAGTCTGACAAGTTATTTCAACTATATTAACAGCAGGCTACAGTCAGTTGCTCTTTTGTGTTTACTGGCATTCCTGTAGTTCCAACGAGAAATAAGGGGTCAAAATGCTGGAGTTGGGGGATAATGCTGGAATTACACTTGGTCTCAGTTCTCTGTTAAGAAAGACATCAAAAGGAAAAGTTTCTGCCAAATACAAATTCTTGGCAATGGAGACCCAGTTCAGTGATCAAAAAAGGTGGTCAGTGCCCTTAAAGCCAGCCAGCCACCCAAAAGGCAGCAAGGAGAGGTCTGATTTAAGCCTGGAACAAATTCTTTTACATTTGTCTCAGCCTTGGTTCTGAAGAGAGCAGAGCGTGAAGCATGGATCGAGGCATTACCATTTTATTTCAGAGACATAAGCCCGAAGCCACGAGAGTCAGGAGAACAGGACAAATGAGGCAAGGACAGACGTGCAGCGTTGTGAGATGGCACACGGCTGCCCTGGCTACTGCTTCACAAAGAGCCACCCAGAAACTCGCCAGGACTCTCGGAAGGCATGCTCGCTCACCCTTATGCCAGAATTCCCGGGAAGGGTCCCAAGGAGGAAACACACCTTTCTGTTCTCTGGGGTGGTCCAGAGAACAGAAAAAGGAGAACACCTTTGGCCTGGCCCTTTCCTACACGATGACTCACCAACAGGGAGCCCTTTCTCCTGCCTCCCTGGTCCTTTCGGGTTGCTTTTGGCCAGTCTGCAGTCACACGTGAAGCTGAATCCCATTTGTGCCTTTGTTGCATTCAATTGCAAAAGAAGAGAGAGACATGGCTTAAATGGGGAGGCAGCCAAGGAAGAAAGGAGGAGGGAGGAGGTGGTCAAGGAGCTCTGAGAAGGTGACAATGCAGGTTCAGTTAAGTTCTCAGATTTGCATCATAGATTTGACTCTGAGCTTTCCAACAGGAAGAAAAAAAGGTTATTATTTACACAGTTCACTAAATCCATAAAATAAGATCAAGCAAGTTGCTCAGAAGACAACTAACCCTAACACTGAGTCGTGGAAAAACTCTTCCCATGGGATACTGACACCGTTTAAGAGAATACACGGTGTCCTCGCTCATAGCATGCAAAATTACGAGTTTCACAGCGCTGTTTCTTCAACTCTTCAATATTGGACAATGATATACTAGCAAAGCCATTTTGGTAAATGCTATAGGGGTCACACAAGGCAGCAGAGTGTGATAAATTTTAGAACGTACAGGGGAAAACATAGATATCATAGCCTTTAGGCAGCATGCCACGATATTTATTCTCTCAAATGCACTTTTGATACATTTATGGTACCATTTATACCCTGGGTGAGTTTCATAACTTCCCTTGGGATATTAATAGGTACTACATAAGGCTGTCATGAGAGTTTAACAAGATAACATATAGAAAATCCCAGTAACATAATATGTGAAGCTCCATACATGACAGCTGATGGCTCCTGGTTAATTTGGCAAGGAGAAGGAGAGAGAAGAACCCACAAGAAACCCAGATTTAAGCCACAAGGGCTAGGAGTATACATACTACCTTTAACATCACAGAGGGGCAGTTTGAGAGGGAAGTCGATGTCAGCTTGCGACACGCTGAGCTTGAAGGGTCACAAAGATGTTCATGTGGAAATGCTCATTAAGAAAAATATGGTTACTGGAAGGACGATGCCAAATTGGAGGCTCCTGAATTTCCCTCCTCCCTTGGAAGCACCAAATATAAAGCTACACATGGGACAATTCCCTCTGAGAGAAATCTAGAAATTAGCTGAATGCCTCCTACACATCAGGCGGCTGGGAAGACACCCACATGGAAATGGGTAGGAAAGCCTGAGACACTGTCCCCCCAAATCCCACCCCAGCAGAGTGTCATCCAGTTGAGGGGGAACCCCCAACACCCTGAGGAGCAGAGGGTTTGGACTGACTCTACATCTCACTCCCCAGCTTTTGAGGCTACCACCTGAGGGATGAGCCCCAAAATCATCTTTGAAAGCCAACGAGGCTTGAGTTCACAAGTCCTGCAGGACCATAACAAACAAGGGAACAGTTGTCAACGGGTATGTGAGCATTCGCTGTGGCTACTTTCCCAGGATTCAGTGCAGAGGGAAGAGGCAAGCGTGCCTATCTTCCAGTCCTTCCCTGGAAGGGGTTTGACTGCATACTTTATAGGCTGCACTGATGTCCAGCTTCCGATCAGAAAGCACTTAACTAGCTGCTCAGGGCCATCCTTCCAGGAGAATGAAAGAGCCAGTGGGCACTTCCCCTACGTTCTCCCTCTGGCTTACTCCAACAATAAAACCAAGGCACCATCTTCTTCCTGGAAGGAAGCTGCGCACATGTCCAGTGCCCCACTTTTTGCCTGTCCCCCAAGGGATGGGCCCTCACATCACCTAGCTCTGATAGCCTACATGGCTCAACGTTCCAGAGTCCCATGGGGCCACATTACACAGCAACAAAGCAGGTTGCACTTCTTGCAAGGCCAGGATCTGAACAGACATTTTCCCAAAGAAGGCAGAGAAATGGCCAACAGGTACACGAAAAAGTGCTCCACGTCACTGAACAAGGAAAGGCAAATCCAAACCATAATCAGATATCACCTCATATTTGTTAGAATGCCTGTTATCAAAAAAGAAACAACAAATGCTAGCGGGGATGCGGAGAAAAGGGAGCCCTCATGCACTGCTGGTAGGGATGCAAATTGGTATAGCCACTACTGAACACAGGGGGGACGTTGCTCAAGAAGTTAAAACAGAACTATAATATGACTCAGCACCCCCGCTTCTGGGTGTATAGCCACAGGAAGTGAAACCAGTGTCTTGAAGTGCTATCTGTCCTCTCATGTTCACTGCAGCATTATTCGCAACAACCAAGGTGCATACATAATATATGTATTATATGTAATTAAATATTACTCAACCATACAAAAAGAAGGAAATTGTATCATTTGCAACAACATAGCTGAACCCAGAGGACATTATGCTAAGAAAAATGAGTCAGGCAAAGAAAGATATATACTGCATGGTATCACTTCTATGTGGAATCTGAAAAAATAAGTTGAACTCTTAGAAACAGAGTTGCATGGTTGTTGTCAGGGGCCATGGTGAGGGCAGGGGAAATGGAGAAGTTGGTAAGAGGGTATGAGCTTTCAGTTATAAGGTGAATAAGGTCTGAGGAGCTCCTGTATAAAATGGTGACTACAGTTAATAATTCTTTACTATATAATTGAAGTTTGCAAGTAGAGTAGAATTTGTGTTCTTACAAAAAAAAAAAGTAAATATGTGAGGATGGATGTGTTAATTAAGTCGATTGAGAGAATCCTTTCACCGTGTACATGGTTATCAAATCATCATGCCGAACGCTGTAAGCAACTTACAATTTTATTTGTCAATTATACCTCAGTAAAGCTGGGAAAAAAAATGGAGAAAAATGTGGTTGCCAAGTTTGGTTAGGAGATCTAAGTTCTGTGTGGTGAAGAAGGATCTTGCACAATTTAAAATTCCTGCATTACTAACCCATTGCTAGGAACGGGACAGACACAGCTGCTTTTCTCCAGTGAGTTAGGGGATCTCCCTTCTAACCTCCTCACTTCTCTCGGTCCTTATTTTTTTCATTTTCCTCTTGTCCGTGTTTTTCCAGCCTTTTGAGCATGGACTCATTTACATCCTGTTTATTCCCTTCTTCCTTGTCATCTTTACTCTTCTTGCTGTTTATTAGTTAAGTAGAATCAAAGGAAAGGCCTGCTTTTCATCAGCAGATGTGACAAAATGGCATTCTAATAAGACAGAGGTCTGTGATTTATTTGGGAGTGAGGCCTGCGAGAAATTTTAAAATCAATTTGGATCTTTAACTGCAATGAACTCAGGAAGGGTTTGCTGTACAGCTACCAAGGATTCCAACGAGAACAAAAGAAGTAAAAAGAAAGCAATGTGATTTCTGTGATTCAGGAGTTTAAAACCTAATGAGGAAGATTTTTTTTAAAGCACCGTATAGATCAATAATAAAAGAAAGCAGTGAAATTAAATGTGAGCCTGAACAGTACAGCCAACTGGTGTGCACAGAATGAAGAAGAAAGTCTAGAAAGAAAAGAGTGCGGAGCCTAAAGCAGACAAGCGAGAAACAGGTAGTCTAAACCCTGTCAGCAGGCACCTGGATCTTTGTTTCTTCGTTTCTTTTTTGGGAGGAGTCCTCAGTCTCAATTTGCAATGTCCTAAAGCTTTAAAATGGCATGCAGTCAACCCTTCAACCATGAAATATTGTGAATGACCACAAGTTGTCACCAGCCCCTCCTTTTCCAGTGTGAGGACAATACCCTACCCCACCCTCTCCTCCCCTCCCTGCCCTACACACAAAAAAGGAAGAAAGAAGAAATGGCAGGCTAGGAAGTGGAACAAAATGCACCATCAGTCAATATCCACATGAGACTTTGCTAAAGAAGAAAGAACTGGAAACCTTCAGTACTTGAAATTAGAGCACCCATTTCCAGATGGAAAGCAAATGGTATGAGAGAAAATGGCTCAATTTAAAGGCGGATTTCCAAAAACATCATAGCAAAGAACAACACTGAGAGGGTGAAAGTGTTTTCAAACTGATGACTGGTGTGTAAAGGATGTGTTTCTCTTGCTGTACTGTGTTCAGAAGTGACCTTCGACATCCTTTCTCAGGTAAAGCTGATTTTTGCCCCTAATGAGTGTATTGATGCCAAGGGCTTATACTCAATGAAGCAAAATCAAGGGACTTTCAACAAAAGCCATCTCCTGGTAGATTCTTCCCTCTCTGGCCTCTTGAACAGGGAAAAAGTAGGCAGCCTGTGGAGAACTGAAACATTTAAAATACTTTTTAATCAATTTTTAATTCATTCTCAATATAGTAGGTTCAGTAGGGTCCCTCACAAAGATAAGGCCACCCCAGTTCCTGTGAATGTGACTGTTAGTGACTAAATGCTGATGTCTCCCCCAAATTCATATGCTGAAATCCCAACCTCCAATGCAATGGTATTTGAGGTGGGGGCCTTGGGGAGGTAATTAGGTCATGAGGGTGGGGTCCTCATGAACAGGGTTAGTGCCCTTATAAGAGTCTCCAGCCATGTGAGAATACAACAAAAGATGTCAGGCTGCAACCAGAAGAGGACCCCCCACCAGAATATGACAATGCTGGTACCCTAATCTTGGACTTCCCACCTCCAGACCTGTGAGAAATAAATTTCTGTTGTTTCTAACCCACCCAATCTATGGTACTTTGTTAAAGAAGCCTGAACTAACAAATACTGTGACCTTATTTGCAGATACTATTTAATTACATTAAGGATTTTGGGATGAGATCATCCTGGATTTAGAGAGGGTCCTAGGTCCAAGGACTTAGCGCTACACACACACACACACACACACACACACACACACACACACACACAAAACCTCACACAGATTGTAACCTTAAATCCAAAAAACAACTCATCCTGGTAGGTTCTATTCTCTTTATTTTACAAAACAGAAAACAAAGTTTCTCAGTGTTCAGTGACTCGCTGGACACTGCCCCACTAAAAGGTGCCGGAGTTGGGATTCAAACTCCTTTCAACTGGCTCTAGACGGGGAGCATCCTGCAGTAAACCACACTGGTCTCTCTACCGTCTCCACCCTCCGGCTGTCTCTGTATGAAGCTGAACAACAAGGGAGGGCACAGCCCAGTTCAACCTCAGCTGGGGATCTGGGTGACTCAAAGTTTTCACTGCTCTGCAAGTGTCCATGAATGACTTCAAAACACCGTGACTGCTGATTTGGGGGTTACAAGTACCTTTTAGTGAGTAGGCAGATTTGCAAACACAGGATCTGTGAATAATAAGGATCAACTGTATTTTATACACACACACACACACATATGGAAATATATAAATATATATTTTTTCAATCTCTCTCCTTGGTCCATGCTTCTGTTTTCTGAAGGTCTGGCTACCCAGCCTGGGTCCTTGTTAGGCCTGGCTGGTACGTACATGAGGCATATGTGGTTGCCAGATAGATTCCCTAGTAAGGAAATCTCATCAGATCCTTTTTATGACTATTCAGGATTTTCTTAAGGGTGGCTATACAGGGAACCTATGTGGACCTGACCCCTGAACACTGCTGAACGCTACTTGCCCCCGTTTGTGTAAAAGTTAAGACCTCCATCTATTCCTTCCTTAGACCTTCCATTAAAATTTAAAAAGAAATAGACAGACAACAAGGTCCTACTGTGTAGCGCAGAGAGCGATATTCAATAGCTTGTAATAGCTTATAATGAAAAATAGTATGAAAAGGAATATATAGATAGACAGATATAACTGAACCACTACGCTGTACACCACAAACTAACACAACATTATAAACTAAGTTTACTTCCAAAAAAAAAAAAGTTTAAAAAGACATTTGAGTTGGACATAGAGCATCTTCACATTCCCAATTAAGTCACCTCAGAGAAAATACAGCTCTCTGCTTTCACAGGAGGCCATGCCTGGGACCTGCAGCATCTGAGGACACAGCACAGTGCTGAACTGCAGGAACAGGAGATGAGCACATGTCTGGCCCTTGGTTACGAGAACTCTGACATGCAGGACAGAAGGGAGCCCCTGAGGCCTGCATACCCTCTGTGAAACCAAGCTTATCGTACCTGAGAACAAATAAAAATTATTTCTGAATAATGCATTAAAAGGTACTGGTTCCGTCAGGCTAAGCGATCTGTTTAATGGTTGGCTGGATTAAGGAAGGGAGGCAAGACCTTTGGGAGGCTGAATCTCTCCTTCTGACACTTCATGCATATTCTAGGACTTCGGGGTCTCGTATACCTTCCATCAGCTTGCTGTTTGGGATTTCCACACTAAATGAGCCAATGAGTCCAACCAAGGTGCAGGGTTAGGAGGGATGGGTCAGAGACAAAATATCCCAAGTGATTCCTCCAGAGGTGCGATGAATACTCCACTGGATCCATCCCCGAATCCCACCCTTCCCCTCCCTCCACCCCTACAAAACTCCCAATTCTCTCACTTACACATACCAGCTATAAAATTTCCTTCTGGGTTTATTGTCGATTCTGTCCCTGTGTCCGTCAAAAAACTGACCCACGAAAATTTCAATAAAAGCTGCTATACCCTCATCCTGGTATAGGCCAGGGAGGTGGGACAAACTACACTGCTGAATGATGTTACTGGAGATGAGAGAATCAGGCAGAGACAGACAGACAGAGGAGAAATTATACTCAGTATCCTTTTGGAAAATGGAAACTGGGAGGCGTCAGAAAGACAGCTTGAAAGCCACTTTGTGTGTAAAGCTGCTTCTACGCCAAAGGTTAAGAAGTTTGACTTCAAGAATTTTTCCCTGAAACCCCTTCACTTCCATTCCGTCTATCTGAGCACTCCATCATGGGTCAAACCAAAGGGGGTGACACTGATAACTAAGGCTTCCTTGCAAGGGGTCAGCGCTTTCAAACAGGACTTGATCAGACGGAATGATAACAATGGACTTTTATTGTGAGAACTGGATCCGCTGGCAAGTCCCACTTGTTACTCAGAGTTTTCTCAAGAGTAATCTCCATTGAGCCTTTTCTTTTTTTAATAGTTACCATTTCTTTTTTTTTTTTTTTTTTTTTTTTTTTTTGGTGAAACGAATACCTGCATTGCTCTTTTCTGCTCTTTAATTTTGCCTTTCATTATGTTTCTTGCTTTTCTTCACTTACCGGGGCCACACTGTTCTATGAACGTGATACAATATTCATCCTCGCTGAATTCTCAATGATGGGCTTCCGGAAGAGGGTTGATATGACGCTTTATGTTTTGCTTTGAAAATCATGTGTTTTTTTTAATGAGTTTTTTAGCATTTTCTTTGCAGAGGGCTCCTACCAGCCTTTAAGGGGCTATCACACATATTTCTCTAAAAAAGCACACATTTCACTCCTTCGTTCAGCAGATACTTGTTGCTTGTCAGGCACAGCCCTAGGCTCTGGAAATCCAACACTGAACAAAACCCTCAAGCTCACGCCTTTGTATGACTTTTATTCTAGTGGGAAAGACAGCTAATATACAGATACATGGCTCAGCCAGTGAGCAGTGCCAAGAAGAAAACAAAAGCATTAGAGGAAGAGAGTTAGTATCACCTCCACTGCTATCGCCATTATTTTATTTTATTCATTTTATCACTGCAAACACAAACACATGTCAACGCTACAGACACGAAGGGTGACCCACGGGGCGACAGTTGCTTTCCAGCCTCCATTTCCCATGGGCTGGATATTTAGTCACTGAATGGTCTGGGTCTTTCCTGTTTAATCAGAACATGATATGTCACTTCCAAAACACAGTAGGTGGCCTCGTTTGTGCTTTAATCACATAGTATCACCACTATTCAGGCTTCCAGAAGCATTGCTATTCAGACCCTTGTCCTTATCTGACCTTGACATACTGAAAGCATTTATGAAGCCGGCAATTTATTCCTTTCTCTTTTAATCTGAATTATTGGCTGAACTGTCGGTCATACTTGGTTAATCTTCCTTTACCTTTAGGCAGAAATCTTTGTGGCTTCAAACTGCTGTAATAAAACGTTTAAAATGGTCAATCTCTACAGAGAAAATCTTCTTGAGTCATAAGATTTTTTTTTTTACCTTATATTTTCACTCTCTATAACCTATCCTAGCCTCCCCACCCAAGATTCTCATATATTTTTGTTTCTTCTCTCAGACAGTAAAAACAGCCACCGTTCTCATAAACTTACATTTGAGAAGATCTGCCGCATGCTCACGTTGAGCTGCAAATTATTTCTTAATTCTGGTCTTGATTATTTATCTATAGGCAAGTAAATCTATCTGGCCTTGTTAGTCTGATGTAACTATTAAATAGAATTAGAGCCTCAAAAGTCTAGATTGAGTCTGATCCTACCTTTCCCTTCCCGAGTGACCTTGAATGAATTATTAATCTCTGTCAGCTTCTTCACCTATAAATCTCAATAAAGATTAAAAACTGCTGTGAGATCCAAGCATTATTGGATAGAAGAAAATTCCGGCTATAGATGTTTCTGTAGAGAGTGATGAAAATCAACTATTAAAAAAAACTATTTTTCTAACAACCAGTGATGGAGTATAGATCAAGTGTCTGTAAAGTTAGGTGGAGAACCAGAATTAGACAAAAACCTGAATAACACCACGATCTATCCCACAGAAAACAAAGGAGAAAATTTGACTTTTGCACCATGTTATGTCAATAAGATTGCTAGGCTGATGAAGTGTTAGAACGATGAGAGACTTTTGAGCTGTTAAATATTATTATTAAGGAAGTTTAAGTAAAATAAAAGATTATAGCATGTCTCTAAGCACATTTCTTTTGGGAGGAATGTCTTCCTACTATTGAAGTGTTGCAGATCTTACCTATCATTTTAAACCCTAAATTTCTTCCAAGGAATTTGCAGATTTTTAGTTCTTTAAGAAGGAACCGCTTAATTCTTCTTACTTCATTTCTCTTGCCTCTACTCTCACCAAATCACTGTGACAAAAAATTAGAACATTAACTCTTGTTCTTTTATCCACATGTATGTTGAATACACACGTCTTTGAATATGGATTTTTGACAGCCACTCAAAACAAATTAACTAGTAAACTAAGAGTGGAGAGAGTCTACACATATTTCCTAGTGAGAGAGAGAAAAAAAAAAACTTTACTAGAATCTGCTTTTTGATTTTTTTTTAAGCTACCAGTGAACCCTTCCTTTTATCACCCTCAGAGTTTTGTCCATCACTGTATTTGATATCCAGACGGCATATTGCTCTTAAGCCTGAAGTGTTATATGGGAGAAAAAAGATACTTCAAATGGAATGAGATGTGGGGTTGGTGATGTACAAGCCATTCAAATACACACCTTCTCCCTGTGTACTTTCCATGCCTTCCCTGCAAATTTAATCTAAATGCTCTCCTATATAAAGAAGACACCAATATGGTGACTCAATTGCCTTCAATAAGTATCTGGTAATGATGACATCTTTCACTGAAAAAGGGTACTATTCATGGAATGCTTTGTGTCACATATGGTGAAAATCTTGGTGCCACTTCTGTAAGTGTTAGATTTAGGCCTCTGAGTAGCACATTTGAAAATGACCAGCTTTTTGCAAGACAGTGTCATCAGCATGTATTCCATCATTATCATTTGATTCTTAAATATAAGTTGTTCAGTACGTGCAGTGAAAATTTTGGCAAATTGGAGTCGCCTCTCTGGGAATTTGCAATTGGGACTCAAGTTTCCAACTGTGTAGTAGAAACTGGTCTCTTGAAGATGGAGGATGTGGAATCTGGCACCATGGCATTTTCCAGTAGGTGGATTGGGTAACTGAGAATGATGATCTGCCCAAAACAAGAATGACGGGATGATGATGATTTACAGAGAGAAGGAAGGTGGGGAGTTGGGAGAAGGGAGAAAGAGACAGACAGAGGGACAGAGGGAATTCTTTGTCTTGGTCTCAGGAGCCAGGCTGCACTCTTGCCCTGGGGTTTTGAAACACCCTTGGATCCTTATAATAAATTCCCCTTTTGTCTATTAAAACTAACAAATCAGTTTCTGTTGCTTGCAACCAAAGATTTCAAATAGTAGCATGTCTCTGAAGCAATATAAATGAACAAAAGGTGAGTGTTTATTCTAATATTCATTGATTTTTGGTTTTCTGATATTGTCTCAGAGGAATAAACCATGCCTTACAAAATCCCCATCTGTGGGTGGGATCCTCCACAGAACTTCTTGGTCCTTTATCTCAGTTTTTCACTCTTTATTGTTCTTTTTCTCTGAGTCTTTCTGCTTGTTTCAGCTTTTATTTGTCAGTCTTGACTTAACATAGAATTCAGAACTCCCGGCTGGATTCATTCATTAGGTAATTAAAACCTGATCCCTCAAGTTAGATTATTCTCACCGACTCTCAAAGAGAGAAAGCAGCTATTTGCCTTTCCTCCACACTTTTGTGTGGTGAAACCAAACTCCAAAACATGCTTATTCCTTAGTTTAGCTTCTATCTTCTTAATTGAGCCAAACAAGTAAATATTTCCTGCAGAAGCAGATGTGAGTTTAACAAATAATGCATTTGACCCTAAAACCCTATTCTTTTTTACAGAACCATGGTTCCTGAGATAATTACAATGAATTAATCAAAACTTGTTCCAGTCTTCTTACCAATATGACTGGCTGGAAAATTAATGAATCTCTTATTAACCACATATCATACTAACAGCTACGTTTCTTGAGTACCTAATATTAGGTAAGGCACTCTTAGGGGCATTTTTTTCATGCAACATGAATAATCATTGAAACATTCCTATAAGGCTTAATGAAGAGGTTTATCAAGGTTAAATTACTTATCTAAGAATATATATAATAAGAGGCAAAACTATGATTTGAATTCAGTTTCCTGTGGATCTCAGCAGTAAGGTTATTTCCACTACACCAAGTGGTTTCTAAATAAAAAATCACTCCTGTGCATCTTACAATGGGAAAGAGGAGAAGATACCACAGAAAAGTTTTCCCCTCATTATCTAGAGATACAAAATATGAATTCTTAGAAAAACTAACACAAATTTAAAAGTAAAGATAATTACATTAGGCTTTTTAAATTAAAAATATATATATATATTATCATCTTAAAGAGTGTAAAATTTTTACTAGACCGTTCCAAAGATAGAATTTTATTTTCTCTCCTTCTGACAGATCACGATAGGCTACCATCGTGCACCATGTTCTAATCTCTGCAGGTGATCACACCACTAATGCCATAGCTCTTTGCAGTGTAGATGTGGCTGATGACTGATTTGTGACCAGCATCCCTGACCACGCTAAGTTCTCATAAAGATGCCCCTTTTCCTTTGCAGCCGCAGTTACTATTTGCAAGGTTGGTTTCTATCTATAGTTTTCTTCAACCTCAATCTACTCGAAGTCTTTGTTTAAAACAAGCCGCCCCGTTTCTGCTTCCTGCATCCAACGTGATCTGTCGGACACAGTGATTTCCCAGCATCCCATGGCTCTGCTCCATTTTCCGAGGAAGTTTGTATAAACCTCCTCTGGTCACTGCACTTAAGCTCATCCTGTAACAGCTGTTCGGGGAGCCTGCTGCCATCCATATTCTCTGCTTGGACAACCCTGATAAACTGTTATGACAAGTCTCACTTGTAACTATTAATCAACACAAAATGTGCAAAACATAGTGTTAAAAGACAGGATGTGTTCTTCTTTGTGATTCAGTTGGGGGGATAATACTACACATAGGAAAAGACAATGGACAAGCCGGACAAGCCTCATGGGTGGCTCCAATAACTGATCACGTAAAGGCTCGCAGAGAATGTGGGAAGTAAACTTGGTTGGGAAGATAGGCAGGATTTTTTAAAATGGTTGGTGGTGGCAGGGGAGGGCATGCAGCAGCTACAACTTGTGGAAAACTCATTCTGTCCCAAGCACCTTCTAATGCTTCTATATGCCTTCTCAATGAATCCCCACAGCAAATTATGAAGGTTTGTATTAATATTTTTCTCCAATTTTTACAGATAAGCAGCAGAGGCTCAGAAAAGTCTTTTGTTCAAGTGAAGGAATGGAAATTCAAACACAGGACTTGCATAGTCTTAAAGTTTATGTTAAAATAAATAGTCCAAGTAAAGACATGGAAGGAGAAATATGACAAGCACATTTCAGAATGTTGGCGCATTAGGAAGAATAAACCGGAATTTTTAATTGGTGTTGCTGCAGGAAATACCTCTGTACGTTCCAGAGCAGGGTAAGCATATGATGCAGGAATGGTTTAGCAAAACTGAAGGAGAAAAATTACTGGTAATGAAGATCGGGTAAGAGCAACCGTGGACATGCAAGACAACACCAGCCAAACCTACGGAGTTAGTGTGGGAAGAGAAAGAAAAGGACACCTGTTTGGGCCAAAGGAAAAGGACAGATCCAAGGGTTATATCTTGTTCTTGCATGGTAAGAGGACTTCCACTCTGCCAAAATTCTAACCAGATAACTTAGAATTTTAAAGTAATTGGTCTGAGAGCAAAAGAAGTGTGAAAAAAAAGATGGAAATACATATATAATATATATATATATATTTTTAAGCGAGGGTTTTCCTCTAGTTCCACTCATAAAGTTAAAATGATCTTTTTAATTTTATGAAAATTTCATTTCAGGAAAAGAGTAGTGAGTTGTGGCTTTAAAAAGTATAATACTTACAAAAGTCCTGAGAGAGAGGAACAGTTAGAAATATGTGGATTCTTTAGTTAAAATTTTGCTTATGATATTTTGCAAAGGAAACGATTCTAGAATGTACAGTTTTTTTTGTTTTTTTTTGTTTTTTTTTTTTTTTGGCAGCAGAGTGCATGTTTCAGGTGATCTGGGGGTTGGACTTCTAAGGAGAGAAATCAATGCTGGGTTCCTTAGCAACAATGTCCAAGATATTGTTGGACAGTTAATACATTTTATCGTTTTGATCAGTTTAAAAAATTACAGAAATAAAACAAATCTGCTTAGATCTTTATCTCAGGAAAGACATCTTCCTTTTTCTTTGTCAATGAATATTTGGGACAGGAGTTTTAGAAAAGGGGTGTACGATGGGCTTTTCCTGTTAGCTGTGACCAAGAGCTGGGCCTGAGCTAATAAAAACCAGCTGTACCATATGGGATTTCTTCCTCTAAAAATAATGTTCACAGCTCCCCAACAGGGATTCTGCCCTGATACTCTGTTCATTACAATCCAGCTTACAGTGAATTTCAAAACATTTTTCTTTCCTTTTCCCACATCATCTTTATTGGTCCTTCGTGTTTTTGCATGCTATTACCTCTTTTGCATTCCTTCTTATACAATATCCAAGTTTTACCAAAAATCGCAAGGAAATTTTCTGTAAACAAAACGTGTGTGAGAAAAATCAGCATAATGCTTCTGAACAAATAAGCCATGATCCCAATGCTCTGACTCAGATCAAATAGCAGCAGAAAAGTGTAAAGGTTAGGGAAGGCGAAAAGATTTGCCAACTTTCTATTTTTGAACAGCTGGTCATTTCTTTACAGAAGAGTGGTAAAATGATGGTGGGGCTACAGATACCATATGCGTGTCTTCATTCAAAAATACAGTCCATGTTTTCATGTATTTCCACATCATTTTTGTTTTACGGCTAAAAAATTTCACATCCCTACAGGCTCAACAATAGAAAGAAAGAGAGCCCAGAAATTTGAGTCAAAAAAATGAATCAGTAGAGCATCTAAAACAGATATGGAAGAGACCAACTGAATGCTTGGCTTTTTATGTGCCCCAAACTAGAAGCCTTAAGTTATGATTTATGAAGCCATTAATTTTTTTGAGGTCTGAGAGTTAATAGAATAATTATTTTAATTGAGCACTGAAGATTCTTAAATCACTCAAAAATAAGAAAGTACTTAAAAATCACACAGCTAGTTCAGGAAGATGAAGGGAGATTTAGGACACACATTTCATCAGCAATCTTAGATTCATCATTGAAGGCTGAAGGTGAAGAAACTTGTATGACAACACAAACTATTTCCAGAAGCAAAACTGATGCATTAGTGTGACTGTGAGAGGCTGACAATGCTATTTAACCTGCAAAATTACCTAATTTATTATTTTCCAAACTACTTGATTAACCTGTAACTTCTATATAATCAGAAACATGTTTTTGCAGCATGGTTGCCTGATAAACATTCCTTAATTAACACATGTTGTCCTAATATTTATATTCACTAGATAAATAATTTGAATTTCCATTTCCTCAAAGACCTTGACAGGCACAAATAAAATTGATGGCAGACGAAAACTGGTTGCTTGGGATTGTATGTGAAATGACCTCTTCAGGGCTTTTTATTATCTTACAGCTCTCTGTCAATCATGTTGTTTACGAAGTCTTCTCAGTTAAATTCTGCTGCCAACCATTCCCCTTTCTAAACTTTCTTCCAGTTCCTGTTTACATGAGTGCATTTATTCATTCTCTCATTCAGCATCTAACATATTCCAGGTAATACATACCGTATTTGTATATATTTCTGTTTCCCGGATATGCCCAACTCAATTTTTGCTGCAAACTTTTCTCCCTTGATGGAATTTCCTCTCTTTCCTGTCCATATAAGTTTCACCCATTCTTCAAGAATCAGATGGCTTTCCTCAAGTTTAACTTTTGTTTTTGACTACTCCAAGTCACAGTGCTCTTGGCTACTAAGTCCAAGTCATTCTTTTGTTACTTAATTTTACTTTTGTTGCTTAATTTTCTTGTCAAACAGGTCTTATTTTCCTACAAGTTGGCAAGCTCCATAGTAGGATCCTATAAAATATTTTTTGCACAGCACTAAACACAATGAATATTTAGTGCTTAAAATTATGGTTTAAATGGAAGAAATAATGATTAAATGGCTGATTGGCTGAGACTGAAGAAATGAATTTTACTGGTTGCCCAGAAGTCAAAGCACATAAATTTTATCAGGAAGGCTGAGGGAAGCACACATTTCCCAAAGAGGTAAAGAAATGGGGCACAAGAGACTTACGTTTATTCAGTATGAAGAATACATCAGCAATCCTTGAGGTCACAAAGGAACTGGAAGCAGATTCCTTTAAAAATCTGTTGCCACAAACTTCCCTAGCCCACGGCAATGGAAACTTGATCTAAATTGATGAGATGGCTTAATAGACAAGTTGTTGTACAGCAGGAATTTCCCCCGAACCTGCATGCTCCTCCCTATAGATGAGGTCACAGGATCCTCTAACTACACTCCCTTCCCCAAAAGGAGCTAATGCAAGACCATGGTTACATACATGTTTGCACCTGAGAAACAGAAGTGATGACAAAGCAGAAGACAGGTATTAAAGATAAACACCACCACCAACAACAAAATGTGTGTGTGTGTGTGTGTGTGTGAGTGTTTATGTGTGTGTGTGTGTGTGTTTATGTGTGTGTTGGGGGGGCACTGAAATCTGCTGTCTCTAGAAACACATGCAGTACAGAGTCCGTGCAGAAAGCTCTTCCACTCTAAAACAATGCTTGCCTTCCACTTCCTAGTCCTTCGTTGTCCATCCTAGGTCCTGCCGTGTGTCTGCTGTCCCGCCTAATCCCGGTCTCTCTTATGTAAAACTCGGCCACATTGTTTCACAGCCTATTCGACTCCACTGGTTTATAGCTGAGGAAAATGCCTCCCAGATAACGTTTAAACGACAGATTTTACTGCCTTGACAACAGAAACAAAGACAGTCTGGGGATGTGGAAAAAGCATTCATAAGGTTTGGAAATTGATTTGGATATTCTCCTGGTTTGGGCGCCTCTTAAGTCAAACTGGACAGCCTGCTGATGACTCTGTTTTGGTACAGGACTAGAGTCCATCTCATGCTTTAGATCGAAATAGGCTTCACACACAGCTTCATCCACGCAGCCTTCAAGGAAAGACCCCCCAGGCAAGTGTGGCCTCCTGATTCTCATATGCTTCCCTTACACACACCATTTGCCTTTCTGTGACATGACCTTGTCTATAACTGTTTAATGTCTGTTTTTCCTACTATAAGTGCATAAGGGCAGGGACTGTGTTGTCTTCTTTATTGCTGTATCCATACTTTCATTATGGTGTCAATACAATGATCAACAAATGCAATGAAGGTTCAATGAATAAATGGGCATCCTGAACTCAAATTCAGGTCATCATTAGGAAGTATAATCATATAATTCAATAAGGCAGTTGCTAATCTCCTAATACCCTTTAATTGCTTGAGTTTTAGAGGCTACAGACAGTCTGAGATGCTCAGTTGCATTTTTTTTTAATTAACAAAGACCATCCCTTGGGTGACAGAAAACGTCCCCAGCCATCCTTTTGCTGCTTATTATGCTTCTTGTATTCTTCATATTTTCATGAAAAGTATACTAGAATTTTAGATCACACGACTTAAAGCAAAGCAAGAATGGATGTAGGCAGTGGGAAAAATACAACGAAATATGTGGAGGAATAAATACATAAAACGGGAGTGAGGGAATTTTTGACAAGGAACACTGTTAAGCATTTTCGGAGGAAACCACATAGGTACCCCCTAAAGGCAGTCAGTCATCTGGCAGCTGAGACTCCATCCTGGTGGATGGTATTTAATGAATGAGGGGAGTAGGGGACGCGTGTCTCATAGCTGAACGTTTTCAGTCCTGAAGGAGTCACTGCAGACGCTGCACCATTTAATAAAGTATATCATAAATCCGGAACACACAAATATATGCTTCCAAAATTTCAGAGAAAAAGGAATGTCGAATTCTACCATGAAGAGGGTGCATTTCTAAATAATTTATTAATTAGGACAGGCTGTCATCACATTTTAAATTTTTATGTGCTCCTTAAATAGGAAGACATGATTTTGCTAAAAAGAAATAAAGTTAATATTTGAAGGAAAATAATCCTTAACAGTAAGGAAATTTTGTAAAGAATGGCAAGTCTTAAACTCATACTCTACCCAGCCTCAATGACTAGTTCTGAGCTTCAAGTCAATGTGAGACTTACATATAGACATCTAGAGATATTTCTCTGGGAGTTTCCAACATTCGTTTTAGAGTCTCAACTGTTCTGTGAATTTTCAAAGATGGCTGAGCCAAGTGATATGCACACGAAATGAAACTGATGTGTGGATAAGAGACTAACAGGAAACGTGTTTTGTTTCTTCCAATATCAACCCAACGAAGTTTAAAAGGGAAAATATATTGGCCTCTCTTATTTAAAACTCAAGTGGTGATTGTGTCTCTAGGTAACATTATTCTGATACTGGGTGATAACATTTACATATTAAACTACATTTTTCCTGCTATACAATTTTTATCCATTTCTGGGAAAAATTTGTTTTGAAAGTTTTGGGGGGACTATATTTCCCCTTCTGGCTTGTTGAAGTTCATACTAGCCATTTGAGTTTATAAACAAGCAAGAAATGGTCCAAGTATTTAAAAAAAGTTGAAAGGTTAAAAAATGTGGTTTCCTGTATTTTTTTTTTTTCAAACTCAACTGATGTGGTGTTCATTCCAATAAAGAACCATTAACTGAAAGGAGGAAAAAAATTCTGTATGGATTAAACATTTTTTCCTACCATACAATATTTATCCATGCCTGTCTGGGAAAAAAATGTGTTTTGTAAGTTTGGAGGGAAATATTTTCTCCCCTGAAAGCTGTCTCAGAGCATTTGATAAGGTTTAAACGTTGGAGCCCAAAAGTCAAACTTGAGACCACTCATCACATTGTACCTGTGGGTGGTTATGCTGTGGTAGGGAATCGCTTTTTCCAGAACAGCAAAAGCCAGTTACTTTTTCATAACATTATCTTTAAGGTGGCATGCGGAGTTCAGATTAGTCATTTGGTTTCAGGGGAAAAAAAACAAAACAAAACAGAAAAAAACAACCAAGATGTGGCCTCATTTAAACAACTGTGGAAAACATCACCATTTACATAAATGAACTTGCCATTAAACAGGTCAGGGTGAGGGATGTGGTGGGGTGGAGAATACCAAAGGAAGAGAAATATTAAAAATTAAAACACATTTTCTATTGTTACTGTTTTTACTTGAATCAGTTCCCAAGCAAGACTTCCATTTAATTTAAAGAATTCTTTAGAGTCTAACCACAGTGATAGCCAGAATGAAGTGACTCCTAGAAGAAACATTATGTTTGTAATGTGCTTCTATTCCTGTAACCTATTTACCTCATAAAGCCTGACAGATGACTGCACAGCACAGACTCAAATGCATGCAGGGGTCATAGTAAAAACACTTGCGTGAACATTATATATATATGTGTATATATATATTGCTGTGAGAGGTTAGGGTGGAAGAGTATGTCTTAAAAGAAAAAGAGCTTTCTCTCAACATTATGAAGGTTATAAACCACTCTCTGTGCATTCAGTAACTTTAAAATACTGCCCAAAGGATGGTTGAAAAAATAGGTATTTTGGAATAATATTATCATAAATCAAAAACTGGGAGTTCAAATGGAAAAACCAAGATAACACATCGCTTTATATACTAGTTGTTAAAACACAGGGGCTCAATTTGAATTTTTACAGGTAGTCCCAAATGCTCTTGCATTAATACAAACTGGTGATCTCTGATGGCATTTTTTTTTTCTCAACCCATGAAACTGTGTATAGGAATGAAAGCCCCAAAGTTATCAGCCAAGGTGCTCATGTGAGGGCAAAGCCACCACTACCATTCTTCTCTGGTAAGAGTCGATGGGCAAGCAAACTGGGTGTTATGGATAAATAGCAAATAAAGCATGGAACAGGGTTATTACAACCTTGATCAAAATTATTTCACATAACTATCTGTAAACACATAGCATACATTATTTTTATTACACATGCATTTAAAATTCTGCAATGATATAGTGTATGCGTGGAAAATAGTTCGATGATTATGTATGAGCTAGGTGAGCTTTAACTATAAAGGGCTTACAAAGTAATAAGAAAGTTGTTTAAAAAAATAAATGATCTTGTCTGCATTAGTCATCGTGGGAGGCTACACACGCCTTAATCTGAACTTCTCTTCTGGAATGCTTTCAAAGCCTGGAGCAACTACAGATTGGTCTATTCAGCGAAACAATGCTTTGCCCTTTTAATGATAAATTCCACTTTTGCCAATAGCTAGAAATTATACAGGACAATTTTTTTTTAATTTTTAAAGGTGTGAGATTGATTTTCTTATTTGACTTAGGACTAGGGACCATGCAGCAAGCTGAAGAGTTATGACTAAAGAGAGGGCGTAAGGAAAATGACAGCTAGGGAGACTCCTCCATGATACCCCACAGCTAGAAATCTAGGGGCAAACATATGCAGCCAACACGCCGTTGTCCAGAAGAAACCAAAAAATATTAATTCAATTAATTAGTAAAGAGTGGAGTCACTGTAGTATAGTAAAGCAGAGGTGTATGTGACCCTTGTCTTCCTGTCCAAGGCACCTAATGAGTGACATCCTTGAGTCCGTCTTACTGTCTTATCATCCAAAGCATCTGGTATTTACGTGAGCTGCACATGGATAGGTGTCTTGGATTGAAGAAAAGGTGAAAGGATTTAGGTAATGGTTATTGAAAGCTGTTTGTGTGGAAGAGTTGTATCCAGGGTTTTGGGGGGAAAAAAGATTGAGGTGTTCTGCTACTAAAATTGGAAAATGATGGAAAAACTAAATAAGGGATGCCCTCTATTTTAGAGATGGCAACAGAATCTCAATTAGGAACTTAACCATCCAGTAAAGAGTGAAGTGAGAAAAGGAAGTCCTGGTCTTTGGACTGTGGGGAAATCCTTTTCCTCCAGACATTGATTTCCACACGGCATTTGACAGTGTGTAATATGAGATCCTCGTGGGTGAGCAGGAGAAACATCAGGAGATAACAGTGATATGAGCTGGGCTTCAAAACTGACTGGACAACTTGACCGCAAAAGGGTTGAAAATAGCCTTGCTGACCTAGAAAATCTACTGGAAAGAGTGCTCAGCCCTCGGTTGTCCTGATCAACTTTCTATCGACCTGACAAATGCTTACTAAGTTTGTACACTACATGAAGCTGAAAGGGAGAGGTAATATATTTGATGAATAAACAAGAATTCCTACAGTACTAAAGTACTTCAAAATAACTAAACGATGGAGAAGAATATTTTTAAGGGAAACCATTCAGAATAAATATAAATTAACATTTGTACTCAAGTTTAACTAATCACTGCACAGAGTTTGAGAAAGAGCTGATGTAACAGGGGCCAGAAAAAGACCTGGTAGTTTATGTTGCGGCCAAACTCTGTATGACACTTTAGCCAATATGACTTAATTTTCTAATGCAACCAAAAGAAGAATGAATAGATTGCTTTAGATAGTTCTACATCATTAACACTTTTTAAAAAGCAAATCAAATCAAGACACGATTTTTTTTTTTTAACGGTTTGGCAAAAATCAAAGAAATTGGCGTAGCCAGAATTGACCAAAGTTTGATTATTTGTCATACACTGCTAAGAGTAGTCTGACAATGTGCATCAAAAACCTTTTAAAAAAAAAAAGTATATATTTTTGACATTCTGTAGTTACACACGTACATTTAGGATTGTTTCCCCAAAGCAATGGTTATAAATGCACTGGAACATGTTTATACAGGGATGATTGTGAGAATTCTGTTTATGATAATAGCCAACAGGAAACAGCCCTACCATCCAGTTAATAGGGAAACGGCCAAGCAGGTTATGAAGACGCGTCTCTTTAGTGAAATTCTATATAGATTTTTAACAGCCATCATTCAAACTAGATTTGGACTTACGAAAATACAAGAGGTTAATGATATGTTGTTGAGTGAAGAAAGCAGATTACAGAAGAGTGAGTTATATGAACTCTTTTGTATCTACCTGTCTGTCTCTTGATATCTATATTGTGTGATTATTTATCACGTGCATTTTATATATAAAACTGTTACATTATGGAAAAAATGTTGATTGTCCGCGTCTAATTTTTTTCTTTTGCTTTTTAAGCCAAATTAGTTCTTTGCATAGCTAAATAGCAAAATGAATTTTAAAACAGACAAATAAGTATTTACAGAATTGGAGACATCACATGTGACCCACGTTTAATTTCAGGTCCATAATAACAAAACATTTAGGGTTTTTTTCCCCCTGATTATTATATCCATATCTGCTCATGGAAAAATACAGAAAATTCACCAAAGTTTAAGCGAGCATATAGCTCTCTGATCTTTAAAGTGCCATCATTTTCCTTGCAGGAAATCAGGCGGAAAATTACCACTAAAATATTTCTGGAGCACCTGCATTGATACTGTCACACCTAGGTCCATTCTAGGCCAAACATCAGTGTGACTTACATAGTTACGCTTTTTCAAAATATGGGACAACTTGGGCATATTCACTGTGGGTATACATATATACACACACACACATAAATGGCTGACAGAGAAGGCATACATGTTTTCGAGGAGCAACTAATTTTAAGTAAATTGTATAGAGGCAAATTGCTTGGAGTCCTTCAGTTGTTCCAAACCATCACCTTGAACAGATGGTGGCTGGAACAGTGCTTCTGCAGGGGAAACTCGGTTTGGCAAATCTCTCCCTGAACAACGCAGGGCTATGAAGAAGGAGTGTCAGCATATGGTCTGGCCAAGGTACAATTGCCAATTTAAAGGTAATTTCTCCTGAGAGTCATACATTAACAGAGATAGAGAGGGAAAACCAAACAAAGTTACCTCAGCGAAATCGGAAACAAAACAGGAAAAATTCTTGAGGGCCATGGACTCATGGGATAAAATGCTAAACATAAGACATCAGAGTGCTTCCCACCCCTGCCCAATTCCTACTATAAGTACATTTTGAATATTAAAATACACACAGCAATGCACATTACGAACATTAAAGTACTCGGGTAGTTAAACTGAAAGTGTAGTATAATTATCAGTAGCACTTGGGAACGTGGTTTTTTTGGTGGTTAATACTACTTTTATATTTTAATACTTTTTTTGCTATTTTTTTTCTATTTCTACTGGTATGTCTATATTTTAGGGTTTTTTCCTACCTTTTGCATTTTTTAGCAAGTCTCAGTAGTGTGACACCACAAATAACCATGGCAAAACAAACAATGAATAATTTAGTGATCAAGAAACTGAGTCTCTTTTATAAGTATGAAAAAAAGAGAAAACTCCAGAAAGCATGGGGACTATGTAGCAGAGGAAAAGAATAAGATCAGTTTTTCTCCACAAAAATATAACTTTTCCTAAGCAAAAAATTATGAAAAAAATACAGCCGAAAACTACAAACCCACTTGTAATGTGCTCTGTTGGAGCAACCTGGTATAAATTACTGATGGAGGTCACACATAGAGGTCATATACACAGATGAGCTAACACAGCAGAAGTACAAGATGGTCCTGACCCACGTCTTAAGTTTTCACCTAAACACTGGCCTACAATGGCAGTCTTTAAGGTAACAACAAAAGGGCTATGTTAAAACACTCAATATAACAACCTACATGTATCTGTCCTTGACTCAGAACTGGACCCACAAACCTGGTCACCCATCCATCAACAAATATTTATTGAACCTGTGCAGTATACAAGTCATTTGAAGGCATAAGGCTTATCTTAATAGTCTGTAATAGAGGCGATAAGACACTTGCAGAAATAACTGTGATGTAACCTACAAGCAAGTACCGTAAGAGAGATATGAATAAAGCATCCTGGTATTTTGGAAAAGGAAGAGATTAGTTCCGGTGTAATACACTAATCTACTGTTGGCATAGAAACCACCAGGAACCACAGCAAATAGCTGGGACATAGCCAGCAGAATCAATCACAAGATGACTAGTTCTGTAAGACAGCCAGCATATGTGAAGGCACTTTGGTCACTGAAGTGATAACTGGTTTTACTTGAATCATCTCAATTTCCACATGCTTTAGTTTCTCTGCCAAAACCACCTTTTTTTTTTTCTTCCCCTGTCTAAGATTTTCAAAAATTTAATGTTTCTATAGAATGGTATGGTTATGGCTATGAATGTCACTGAATCACTGGTTTCATCAAAACAGCAGAATGTGTGTGGTCTGCTGATAGAAATCAGCCTCTGCAGGTCACCCTTAGATACAGGACAGGGGTGCAGATCGCCCTTTAGAGGAGCGACTTGACATGACCATAACAATCACCTAGAAGAGGCAGCAGAGTAGGCTGTGGTTATCAACTGGCACATCTTTCCCCATGAGTCCAGGAAGAAAGGACACCTTGGACATTTCAGTGACTGCTCCTGAAAATTCAAGATGAGGACAGGTGCTCAGCAGAAAGTGAAAGCTTTATTCTCTTCCACAGAGTTACCTTTATTGGAAAGTACCACGAGTACCCAGGACGGAGTAATCTCAGCGACAGCTAGTACACGTTATAAATGGGGGGAAAGCCTGTATTGAAATTTTATACAAAGGGTTATTTGTTCCCTTGATTATAACCATAGCCCCATAAAAAAATCTCGTTGCCTTTCCAAACCTGGTGAATAATATGGTTATTAGATGTACATTTACTGAGCACTATCAGTGTGTTCCCAACCTCAAAAACTGCTTCAATTACCCTGTGCCAAGTGGAAAGATACAAAACAATTCTTCAGAAAAAAGCCAGAGGTTATACTTTTTAAATAGTGTGGAGGGGAAAAAAAAACAGTGTGTGCCTCCAGGCCTCCTTGTTATAGACAGCAGCGACTGACAGGCTTTACTCAAATGAGGAGCCTTGAAAAAGCTGTGCTATAAATTAAGAACAATAAGTGAATAATGGGTGTGTGAACGTTTCATAAGTCACCCACATCAATGCTAACCCATTCCCCTCATTAGGATCTGGAGATACCCAACCAAACTTTTAAAAATTAAAAAGTGACAAGCAGTGCACAAGAAAACGAATATCATAATTTATTTGATGTCATTCTAATGGATTCAATTTGCTTTTTTTCTTTTTGCCAGTGTCGAGTTCAATTGTAGATGATAAGTTTTGGCTATTATTGTAAATATATCTTTTGTGCTCAAAATTACTGACAAAATGCTAATCAGGCTTATTTCCTGCTCAGTTCTATTAGCTTAGCCCTTGAAAACATAGTTCCTAAGATTTAGAGACAGTTTTTGAATAGTCAAGACCTCCCTATAGCACTGGGAAATTAAATTTGGTTGCTTTCCTGCTCTTGCAAAAAGCTTATTCCATCAGGAGTAATTTACTCTAATTAGAAGCTATGTGTTCTGAAAATATAAGTATTTCTTCCATGAGAAATTTGAAGTCGTGTAGTTTTTATGTTCCTGTTAACTTCAAGAAGAAACTTATGACCGAAAACATCTGATTGAAGAATGTCTTGTACCTCAGACGAGGCCCGAGGGACAATTCAGAATAGCAGGGAACCCTAATTAATTATCAGCTTACACATTCTAGCCACGTGATTGGGTAATCTGAAGTGTTTTCCAAATCTCATCTGACTTCTGCACATTGCAGGAATTAATATTGTTTTCAATCTCCATGTCACAAAGCGCCCAGAGACAATCTCTCTGGGCAATCTCTCACACCTAAGAGACATGCCACCACCATGAGGGGCAATCTCTCACACCTAAGAGACATGCCACCACCATGAAGGGCAATCTCTCACACCTAAGAGACATGCCACCACCATGTTGCCGGAGAGAGACAAGGACTGACATCATGCTATCTATGCATGTCTCATAAAGCATGTTGAGTGGTCTTCAAAAACAATCCACCTAAATGTGAAAAAAATAAATGCTACAGCCTAGATCCTCTCTGGAGTTTTATGGTAGCCTCATGATACAGAAAACAGGCTGCATAAAATTAAGCTGACTGGTCAGTATCTTCTGCTTTGTAAGTGACTGGAAGTCGATCAGGCAAAGTGCCCTCAACTTGGAAACAATTGTCAAAAATCATGTATTTCCTTTGTTGACTTCTCTAGTCGGTGTCACCTGCTTGGCAGATACTAAAATAACTGAAGCGAAGGTATACAGAAACAGAAATTTCTTTGTTGGATTGACCCATAAGATATGTTTTCAGCCATTTTTGGTTTCGTTCTGGTGTCTGTTACTCTGCAGAGGTCATGGGAACTGTGTTGCACTGCTGACCATGAACCACAACTCACAGCCAGAGCGTCTGGGTGACCATCCTGGTGGCTAGATCTAGTTATGTTCATTAATGGGCCAATCACATTAGCTAATAGTTTAGATAGACAGTCTGCTACCTTCAAAATCAACTCAGTATTTTTCTTTTTATTCAGTTCTACATACTGAGGAACTGAAACTGATTATTAAGCCTAAATGTTATGTCTGGCTTTATGACCCCATCTTTCATGAATCCAATGAGATTGTATCATTTTAGAAACTAAAGGTTCAGAAATCATAACATGAGGTCACCAATTTCCCACAGAGGTTCTTTTATAACAGTGAAAAGTATATTAGAAGGATCACTGATGTCTTGCTGTAATTTCCTCCAAATTATCTCTTTACTCCTGAGGTCAGTGCAACTATCTTCACTGATAAGAAGGATCAGTATCAGTGAGTTGTTCAAATGCAGATACCAGATAGCACATTAGATAGAATCATCTCAAATTTGCAGTCATGAGTAATTCCAGTGGGTGTAATCTCTGTGTTTAGCAACTTTCCTTCTTCAATTCTCTAGTCTCTTATTAACTCAGAACAACTTGGTTCGTAAGTGCTAAGAATATTTTTTGAGATACATACTTAAGTCCCAAACCTACATACCAACTGTTATGTTGATCATTGTTGACTATATTTATTCAGTCTAAATTACATTTATGATTATCTTTATTATGTGCTTTGGTGTTCTCATCTTATTGTCATGTTAAAAATATAAATACAATTATATTTAGTGAATTATATTAGTGTATTTAAAGGCAAGTAAATTTCACAATATACATGATAACCTGTGTGCTCATCCTGTTTCAAAATATGATTGCATAATTTTAGAACATTTTATTTGTGGTGTCTGATCTCTAAACAGATAATCCAGTGTCTAAAGATATTTATTTATTTACATTTGGACTTTCCTCTTTGGAAGCCTACATTCTTAGTATTCTTGAATTAAAGAGAGGACAGGAACCATATAACATGTCAATGTGCACACAGGTAATTAATTTAGAATGTGATTCAATGGTTCAAAAAAATTGAACACAGTCCCATTAGAAATGTATTTCACATACATCGAAACGAAATACGATTTATAACTTACCATATAATTTCTGCTTTCCCAGGTTACATAATGGACTGACTAGAATTAAAGTTTGAGGATCAAATTTCTGATATTCTAAATATTATCAGTGAAACAGTATTGAGATAAAATTTTATGAAGAACAAAAAAAAATTTTAATGACGAGAAATGCTCAAAATGGCAACAGAGTTGTCCCTCAGGTATTGTTTGGGAGACTAGTTCTAGGACACTCACTGACACCAAAATCTGTGGATGTGTATTTCCATTACATAGAATGGTGTAGTATTTGCATATAACCTCCAATATACTTTAAATCATCTCTAGATTACTTATAATACCTAATACAATGTAAATGCTATGTAACTAGTTGCCAGAGGGCAGCACATTCAAATTTTGGTGTTTGGAACTTCCTGGAATTTTTTTTCTGATCATTTTCAGTCCATGATTGGTTGACCCAAAGATATGGAACCCAATGACATGAAGGGCTGTCTGTATATGAATAACAAATAAATCTACAAAACTCATCACATACCTGCCTATTAATGTTTAAAGAAGCTGGAAATCACACAAAGAACGATGGATTGGTTTTAATTTTTATAGATTGTCTGCTTCCCCCACTCCGTTCTGTTGTCCATCAATCAGAGCAAGAGGAAAATGATCAGAATCTATATGATGCTTCAACATAGGCAAACTTTTCAAGGTCAGATACTTTGATGCTTTCCAAATGGCTTTTATGCTGCAAGACTTAACAGAGTGAGAAACAGCCAGGATTCCCACCGGGGACGGCCACTCGACATATGCTCTCTAACAACAACCAAACATAGGCAGTGCTTTTTTAAGCATCTTATAATTTTCTAGTATGGAAACTAGGATTTTTTGCCTCTTCCCCAACAAGATTATTGCCATGCTAGCCGGTCTTCCAATTATTCTAACCATGAGCTTTGAAGTCCAAAACAAGACCATATTCTGAAAGCCAGAGAAACTGTTAGAATAAAATGCGTTGGCGCTGGTAGTTGTGAACACGTTTGCCAATTTAAAACCCCAAAATTTTAGCCAAGCCATGATTTACGTTACAGTTAAAATCAATATTTTATTCATTCTGTGAGGATGCACTGATGGCTATTTCAATAACATTCCAGTTAAAGTAACTGTGCACAAGGTTTCTACATATTCTTATATATTAAAAAATTAAACAATGGTTTATCTATATTTTCTCATGACTAATATCCAGCAAAACTCCAAATGTATCTGCTGGCTGAATCACTGGCAAAAATCTCATCTCTCTGATACACATAAGTGAGTCTTTTTTTTTTTTTTTTCTTCATTTTACTTACTGTTACCTTTCTATCTTTTCCTCAGCTAGACCAATTTGGTACTTTTTTCATGTCCCTGAAAGAATATAATGGTGATTGACATTTGCTATTATTTCACTTTTTAAAAAATTCTTAGAGTATTATAGTATCACTACAATTCCAGTGCCAACATAATAAAAGTGCTATGAGAGATATTAACTTGAACTATTGACGATTTGCTACATTTTATCAATGAGTGATCTTAGATGTCTAAGGTAAGTCTTGGTTGGGTAGGCATACTTTACATTAGAAATATTACTACTGAAAAGAACATTTTCTTCATGACAAAGAGCTGACCAGTAATGAAAAGTAGAGAATACAGGGCAGAGACATAACCTAGATCAATGTGCGTGTTCAAAGTCATACTGTTAAGAAAAGTAATTTTTTCCTCAATCATTTTTCTTAACCATTTTAGCTCTTCTAACCATTTTTACACCTCTCCTAATTTTACCCCAACTATGGTTTTGCCAAATATTTTTTGAATGTCACATGATTGTGGCTCAGATCTACTGTTTTGTAAATAACATCACTTGGCTCTCTATGAATAATTAAATACATAAATTCATTACACGTTCAGTCATTTATTCATTCAACAGATATTTGCTAAGCATGGTATAACTAATAACAATAAATGTTTTCAGGATTATACACACTATACACACAAATTATATTATAAATAGTTATAAAGCATGGACTAAACTTGAGTTGAATCGTTAAATAAAAGGTCTGTAACCAAATGCATTTAAGTTCGTCAACCTGAGGCTTTTGTCTGCACCTATGTACTTGGGACATAGTAGCTGCTCAATAAATGTCTGGTAAGAAAAGATGCAGCTCAATTACTCAGGTAGTGAAGAGCATCATTTCCACTTGGGATGATTAGAAAAAACGTTTGAAATGGAAATATCTCACAGGAACCTTGACACATGGAAATAGTTCTAAGGTGAGCTATTTCTTTATCTTTTTCCCACAGAATTTTGTTTTTGATCTTGATCACAGCAGTTGCCTCACTGTATTTAACTTACTTCTTTACATGCCCATTTCCTATTCCACAATATGTAGAATACATGCTCTCAATCGTTTCACATGTCATTAAATCTTTGTATCCTTGCCACATATGCATTTCTTCAAAGTATACATGATAATTGTTCCAGTCATGTTTTAAGTAAATAATCTTGGATCTTTATCTTCAAAAGCTCTTATACTTAAAAAAAAAAAAGGCATTATAATGTTGATTGTATAGCTTAACTGAAGATTTCACATGCGAGTCAGTATATGCCTTGAAGAATTTTAGAGATTTTTTTATCCCAGAAAGAAAACTACAATCTTACATGACATTTGAAAATAATCACCATAGTAACATGTTCTCAAAATTTTTACCCTGCAGGAAGTTACTGCAATTTTATTGACTAATGCAGTTGAATTTTGGAAGTTATTTATTTAAAATAACCATACACAGATACCTCTGCATTTATGCACCTTCAGTGTTCAGTGCTAATTCAGGTCAAGTGGGACTTGACATGGGGTTACCTAAAGCTACCTATTAATGAAAACTGTATTATGTGTATTTGGGTTAAAAGGTAGATGTTAAACTTTATATAAGAACTTATGGATGTGTTTGAGTTTTGGGGAAACATTCTGGAACATTCTACCACCCACTATGCCTTATCATTCATCCATATATTCCATATCAGTTGGTCCATTGTCTGGGACTTCAGGGAATTTAGAAGTAAAGAAAGGGAAGTGGGTTAATGAGAGCCTACTTTGTACCAGGCTGCAGGCTAGATGCTGGGCACTGAGAGACTGAAAAGACCTTGAAGTGCTTATAGCCTAATGAGGATAACAGATAGATAAACAGACAATTACACTACAGCCCATTAACCATGCTGGCAGAGTGTAAATTGATGGAGCTATTCTGCAGGGCTACTCGGCGATGTAAAAGCTGTAAAAACTCGCATACCCTTTGATCTAGCAAATCTCCTTCTAGACATCCGGCTATTTATCTCTGGGTGCTCTGTTTCCTCACTCTAGTTTTCCTATGACTTTACTACAATGGAGCATTGCTCTGCTATTGTACCCAAAGTTGTCAGGTTTGAAAACTGAGAAGTACAGGTTGAACAGAGAGGACCAGAGAGACAGGAGATGAAGCTGCGGTAAGATTGAAAATCTCAGAAAATTATCTATGGAATGTGCATTTTATTTAAAGAAGTAGGAGGGAAAGAAAGCATGGGAGATTCAAAACCCTGGAAAGACAGTCCTCCATTGAGAGATGAGGTGGAGATAGAGGGGACATTTCACAGGAGTATGCATACCCTGAGGCACATGACTAGAAATAAAAATTCCAGAATGAAGTGCCTCTCCCAGTGAGCCTGTCCAAGAGCCCCTCAGGCACGAGGTTTATGGCATTTCACTCCAGGTGGCCAGAGAGAACTGGCTTACAAGCCAACTGAGCCAAACATTGAGCTGAGTTTGACAGAGAGATTTTCAGCCTATCATCTTTATGCCTACCTTAGAATTTTGACCTTAGGTTATTTTAACACCATTTTAACTTTGGCCATTACCTTCCAATGTAACTTAGATGTTTGTTACCAACAAGTATAGACAGCGTGTGCTAAGAAGCAAGACAAAGATGCTGTTCTTTAAATTCTGCTAATCTTGGCACACCATCAAATCCTTTGTCCATTATTAACTGTGAACACTTCCTGATGACAACTTAATAACCCAGAGAAATGAAAACCCAAAGGGAAACAGACCATCAGAGCAAACTTTGCTCAGCAGCCACCAGCATGTTGCATACTAACTCCACTCACACTCCATTTGGACCTTCCAGGTAGGGAAAAAGAGCTTGCATCACCACTGGGATTAAATTCAAGGACTGTTGGAAGGTAGTGGCTGATAAGCAAGAACAGCAAAAGGGAATTGAATGATGGTGGCTTTGCCACACCTAGAATGAAAAAACTGATACTCCAACTTTTCTTCTAAATGCGTTTCCTCCCAAAATGGCACCCTGCCCCTCTTCTTTTCCACCTCTCCTCTCATTCTCTCGGCAAACTCATTCATTCCAAAGCTCTCACAATCACCACCTACCCTTTCAGATGAATAGAAATTATTCTTTTCGGCATCAACACTCTCCCAAAGAGAAACTCTCACATTTCCATCTGCCTCCTGCATAACTTGAAAACTTACTGCTTCTCAAACCAAATTTACAATATCTGTCTGACATCAGCTCCCTCTTCTGACTCTTCTGTTTATTAATGCTACCTCCATTCCTCAAGTCACCCAGACTCATTTAGGAGTCTCACTCCCTCCATGCTATTCTGTCTCTACCCATGCAAACAACTACCAAGAGTCTATCATGAAAGACAGAGTAACACAAAGGGTACTGTGTCCACCCTACATTTACAGCTCTTTTAAGAAACAGAATGAGAACTCCCAGTGATTACATAGAATAGATCTTTATCTTTGTGCTACTTACTACTACTGACCAGTAAGGAGAAATTTAATTAAGGAAATACTTGTTGGGAATAAAAACTAAAAAACTGGATTCCTTAACACAGATTTCAGAGATTTATACATCTATCATATACGAATATGTGAAGTTAAAAAATAATTAATATCAGGTAAATTTTATGGCTCCTTTAAAATAGTAATTTGAAACCTGGATGTATTTGAACATTATGAAAGATTATTCCTCATTATTATGTGTATGTGTATTAGATTTTCTTATTAAAAAAGTTTCTTGTAAAATGTCTAAATTTTTGAAAAAATGTAATTTAATAATTATTTTGCAATGGATTTACAAAGGAGGTCCCCCAAATACCATGGATCACAGTTTATATCTAGGTTATGTGCCTCTTTCTTTGTGTTTCAGCTTCTGGAATTTCACTTATTCTAGAGTTCATTACATCCTATTTTAAAGCTTAGGTGTAAAATAGGCACTAGCCATATGTGCTAGTATAATAAATGAGTTTTTCTTTTCTATTAAATCAATTAATAATTTTAACTTAAAGTCTAATGATATAGTCCATCCATAATGGATTTACTTATTTATATGATATATTTCCAATGCACATAGAAGCAAAATCATGCAGTGTTAGTTACATTTCCGTCAGGAAGAAATACACACATTCCTACATTTTGTCATGTTGAGGATGGGGTGCTGTCACCTTCAACCTAAGTGCACGGTTTATAGCAATGTCCAAACCTACCAACAATGTAGACTGCCTTGGAATGAGCTTTAAGGAGAGGAGATCTTCAGAGCTCAGAAATGTGTGCCCTGAGTGCCAGGGACTCACGTACCTGGGCAACTCATCCGGGGAAGACGAACCTGTAACACGATGGGACATTAGTAAACAAGTCCTTTTCCTTGGCATTCGGTAGAAGAGCAAAAATTTGCTGATTTTGACCAAACAAATCCCCTAAAAATAAGAAAAAAAGAAAAAGCCCATGTTCCCTTCCTAGATAATTCTAGAAGAAATAATTCCTTTTCTTTAAAGGAAGGAATGGGAAATACATTAGTTGGACTAAGATGAAAGAAATATTTTGCAATTACCTTTGAGCAACTATCAGATTTTAACAACAGTGTAAGAATACTGAAAACAAAACAAAACAAAACAAAACTTTAGAAAGGAAAGAGGTTAAGAGAAAGAATGAACTCATTCTGAATCTCTCATTTTTTGGCAACAAAAAGAGCTTTGAGTGTCCTCTAAGCGCCAGATCACATGCCCTTCAGCTGGAAAGGCATGTCACAGTGATGTCTACTTGTTGCAAAGAAGCTAAGTTCAAATGCTATTTTCTTTAGCTATGTTGATACAAACCAACTAGCATTACTTGCTTAAGAGTTGCTTAGGACAACAGGTAGCCTTCCCCCAGATCCTGATATCAAGTTTACAGTAATTTTTCTGCAAAAATATGACTCTCCTAAAAATGAACAACATAATCAATCCTTTACTCCTCAGTTTTAAGCAATGTACAAAAAGAGCGCAATAAGTACTTTTTCAAGAAAAACATACAAATATCATTCCTAGTCCTGCAACAATTTTTATTAATTCCAGCCGCAGCAAGCTGTCCTTTGATTTCTGGGGCCTCTGCAAGGAGCACTTCCACACTGACGTTTATCACTGGAGCTGGGCTCCACGGCTAGTCAGCTGTTGCCTCTGGCACCCCGATCTGGCAACTAGCTTTGGTATTCATTTTAATTAAATGCCTGAGCCTTGTTGGGGAGATGTCATTAATTTTGACACCAGCCTTCTTCACAAGACCCATTCATTTCTTCCAGTGAGTCTTTCTCTGGGACAGGAACTAGTCCTCTGTTTCCTGCAGCTTGTCTCTCTCTCCAAGATAGTGTCTTTGGTGGGTTCCCCAAATGGCCTTGATCTTAGCAGGAGGCAGATGATTAGCTTGAGCGTCTCTCCCATGCCACATGAATCATTTATTGGGCCCCTGGCAGGTGTCACGGACTATGCTACCTGTTCTCTCTATATTATCGCATTCATGCTACATATAGTTACTAAAAGATCACGTGTGCCAAGCACTCCTCTTGAAGCAAAAACACAGTATCCAGCACGACAGACACACACTCTTTCCTCAGTGCACATGGGATAGTTATTAAAAGAGGCAGGCTGGGAGAGTCTACTGATTGTAATTTTACACACCTTTCAGTTGTTTGAATTGAGCGCATGATGTCTTGCATTTATAACCGAGACAACACAAAGTTCTTAAAAAAAAAAAAGTTATTAAGAAGATTGTGGTGGTTATCATGATCAAATCTAATCTCAACGGCTCCGTGAAAATGTCTGCTGAGTCATATAAGAAGAATTATATAAAAGAAGCCTCACTTTGGGGATAAACAGAAGCGGAGTTGGATGTGGAAAAGAGAAAAAGGAGAAAGGGGATGACAGATCCGGACAGTTTTGCAGAGTCATCTTGGGACACAAACTAGAAATTAGGATCCATTATGCAAAGTATATCTGGATATATATTGAAGGGAACTCACTAAGCTGACATCTCTGCTTTATTCTGATGTGCTCAGGAATACTTAATACGATAAAAAACCAAAATGACTAATTAAATAAGTTTATCCATTAACTCATTTATCCTCTCTTACTTTCAAGAACGTCCTAAAGACTAGTCTGTAATTAAATGGTCGAGATACAGCAGTAATGATTCAGACCCACATCTCTTCCCCCTTTAATGTGTTGTGGGGGGTGAGGGAGAGTGAAATAATGCTGAAACAAGCACAAAATTAAATACGATGATTTTAGATAATGACAAGTCCTAAGGGGAAAATGAAACTGTGGAACGTGATGGGGTGTGACTAGGTGGAGGTCACGTCAGAGGGGGTCTCTGAGCTGAGAAGGTCAAGTGCCAGGCATAGGGGGATCTGGAGGAGGGGGTGGGGGGATCCTTCCAGGGGGAGGGGACAGGAAGTGGAAAAGCCTGTGCTAGGAACAAGTTTGTATGTTCAAGGCGCCTGGAGGAGGCTAGTCTGGTTGGAGAGAGAGAACCACTGCCCAGGAAGGTTGGAGAGTTACGGTTACTTGGGGCTTGATCAGATAGGGACTGATTTGCCGTGGTAACAAGTGTGGATGTCCTTCTATTTGCAGTGAGAGGCCATAAGATGGGATAAGATGATCTGATCTCAAACTTTAAAATCTGGCTGCCGAATAATGCATTGCCAAGAGCAAGAAAGGATGGGGGGAGACCAGTTAGGAGGCCGAGCAGAGTCCAGGCGAGACATGATAGTGGCTTAGGATGAGGGGAGCAGTGAAGATGGAGTGAGGTAGTCACAGCGAGGATAGATTCTAAAGGTAGAACTATCAAGAGTTACTAGTGGATTGAATATGGAGTCAAGGATGCCACTGAGTTTCTTTTTTGTGAATACTTTATAGATCGTAGTGCCTTATCCTAATTAGGGATGACTGCAGTGGGCATTAGTTTGGGGAAGGAGGGAATCTGAGAAAGTTTGAGAATCCTACTCATACAAGAGTCTACATATGATTGTATTCATTACACTAATGAAACGGTGACAAAGATCCTTCAATCTCAAGTTCCAGATCATTTACATCAGTCTTCCAATCTTGGCACCATTGACAGGTTGGGGCCAGATCATTCTTTGTAATGCAGGGCTGTCCCATGCACTGCATGATGTTTAGTAGCATTCCTGGCGTCTACCTACATGATACCAACAGCATCCTTCAAATTGTGACATCCAGAAAAGTCTCCAGACATTGCCAAGTGTCCCCTGGGGAGCAAAACTGCTGTAGTTGAGAACCACTATTCTCTTTATATGGAACAAAAGTAGAATATTAGAGTTAAGAGAGGCCACTTCTACAGTCTGAGAAAAATTATTTCTCTGAATATAACAAAAATTGGCTGTTAGTCACCACCTCCTAAAAAAATTATGGCTGTGTTAAACAGAATTATAATATAGGTAAATTTAACTGTCAATATTTTGGAAATGGAAAGAAGAAAGAAGTTGACAATGTTAGGCTTTCTTATAGAAAATTCTGTGGCAAATAGCAGTAGCTAGTTCAGTGATTATCTTATACAACTGGATGTCAGTATGACCTCCCTCAATGATAAAAAAAAAAAAATTAAAACAAAATGTTTCTTCTTCCTCTAAAAAATGGTAAGGAACAGTGTAAATGTTTAGTAAATAGTTGAGTTTTCTTCTAAATTGTTTTAGTTTCCCACAGGAAGGTACAATTTTGAATTTTTGTCAAATGCATGCCAGGCTTTAGGGTTTGCAGAAGCAGTGGAGATTTTTAGTACATGTCTATGTTTTCAATTTTGGGGAAAAAAATCACTTTCCAAAATCTGGTTGAATAATTTTTTTTTGTATTTAAACATATTGAAATTATTTATTTTTACCTATCTAATTTCTTAAACTAACATTTAAAAAACTAAGGAGATATTTTAGAATAAATAAAATCATTTTTAAGTGGCTGCTCGTGGTAGGCAGAAAAGTGGGCCCCCTTTTTCCTGGGTGTCTTCATCCTAATCCCTGAAACCTTTTAATACATTATTTTACACAGCAAAACAGACTTTGCAGATGTGAAAAAATTAAGGATATTGAGATGGGGGAGATTACCCTGGATTATCTGAGTGAGCCCAATGTCATCACAAGGATCCTTACATGATGGAGGCAGAAAGTTAAAGTCAGGGATTTGAAGATGTGGTGCTGCCAGTTTTGAAGATGGGGGAGGCATCCTCAGCCAAGGAATTCTAGACAAGGCAAGGAAATAGACTGTCTCCTAGAGCCTCCAGAAAGAAAGCAGCACTGAACACACCTTGATTTTAACGCAGTAAGGACCATGTTGGACTTCTGACCTGCAGAACTATAAGAGAATAGATTGGTGCTGCTTTGGGTCACATTTGTGGTCATTTGTTACAGCAGCAATAACAAACTAATACATTGCTGTGTAAGACTATGTGTATAGGATAAGATGTTCTTTACAGTAAAGTTTCTATTGTTAACCACAAAAACATATCTTTTGATTAACTGTAGGATCAGAGTTTGAAAGATACAAAAATGCTAAGAAAAATCCATTTGAGTATTTCTGCTCAAGTGTTTTTCACTGGCAAGTTTTAACTTCCAAATGTATTTTGTTCTCACGTACCTTCAAAACATCTTCAGGAAACATCAGGGTACTATTGAAATTTCCTCAATGACAAATAATCTCTTTTGGTATTTCAAAAAAAGAGGCCTTTTATGCAAATAATGTCAGGGATTTGAAAAACAGCATTGAGCACTTGTATTTGATTCAAAGATCATAAATTTGAATACATGAATTCATATAAATTAGCAATCAGCCTGAAAATCTGTTTTATTTATTTCCTTTCTTGCCTCTTATCTGAAAAAAATAGGAACTACATTAATCAAAAAATAAATGCAGTGAAAATGAAATGCAAAAACCATCTTCATTAATACACTTGGGATAAAATTTCAAGTACACAAGTGAAAAAGAAACCTAATGTTTGAATCTCCATCACCATGTTTTGTTCTCCTGCTTTTATCCTCACTCCTCAAATCCTCACTTAGAAACACAGAGGCTACCTTGGTTCCTTGTACTACTAACACTGGCTTACAATAATGATGAGTGTGAGTAAAACCAGTGGTTTTTATAAGACAAAATACTATGACACCTGAATTCCAGTCTGTTTTACTATATGAAAACCTTTGGAGAAGGGGCAAAATATGTCTGCCATCAAAATGTACTCCATAGTGGAGTGTTGTTGCGAAATTCTGGTGTGATGTTTAGTCTGGTGTTACACACAGACATGACGGTTAGCACAGATAAAATGGGTTATTTTAAGGACAACTGATTATCATCGTCCATGAAGTCATTATAGTTAAATAAACTAGAACTCTGATATTTTGATCTGTGTTTATTACCTCAAAGTGTGAAGGGGGATATGACTAATGCGCTAGTCTCAGAGCCTGGGCTTTGTGGACAGTATCTTATTTAATCCTCACCACACTCCCTGGAGATACTGTTAGCAACCTCACCCTATAACTGAAAAGTTTGGGGTTCCGGGCAATTAAGTAACTTGCCAAAGGTCCAAAGTCAGAATTCGGAAAGAATGTAGATTTACAATCTGGCACTAAAAGTGTGCCTCGTGTATTATACCATGGGCCTGCCACTCTATCCGGCCTCCTCCCATCTTAGAGATATTGTGTACAGTTGCCAAAATGGTTAGTGATGTCATGTAAAACCTAATCTCAGAGGAGTGACAAAGAATTTTAAATGTCTTGCTTTCGCTTAGAAAGAAAGGGATAGCAGAATTAAGACTAAGAAATTTCAGAATAATTCAATAGAAGTCACTATATAGGCTCCATAAAAAGTACCCATGATAGTCTAACTTTGTTTATATGTTTCCACATTTAACAGTGTTGATACTAAATTAACGTGTAATTAATATATCTGGAGTTAATATATATAAATATTGTTTTTATCTTTACATATATATATACAGACACACACACATACAGACAAACAATAGTTTTGATTGTCCAACTCTGGAAATTTAAAAATGTAGCTGCGAAAGTTTTGACATGACTCCCCCAAAAGAAGTGGAGACTAACTCCTGTCCCTTAAGTTGGTCTGGCTACTATGACTTGGTTGTGATAAATACAATGTGGCAGAAGTGATACTATATATCTTCCAAGGCTACGTTAAAAAATACGATGGAGCCTCTGTCTGGCTCTCTCTTGCAATCCTTCCCCTGGAACCAGGCACTGTGTTGTAAGAAAATCCAGGCCACATACAGGTCTCATGCCAACAGATCCAATCAAAGTCCCAGCCGGCTGCCAGTATCAACCACCAGATGTGTGAGTGAATGAGCCATAGGATGATTCCAGCAAAACTCCCTCCAGCTGCCCCAGCTGAATGACACTGAGTGAAGTAGAGCCCAGCTCTCCCTGTGAGCCCTGCTCAAACAGTAGGTTTACGAGCACAAGAAATATGATCATTGTTAAAGTTAGTAAATCTATTAGTTTGCTAAAACTTCTGTTTCTGTCATAGGCTGCCATAACAAAATAACAGACTGGGTGGTTAAACAACAGAAATGTATTGCCTCACAGTTTTGAAGTTTGGAAGTTCAAGATCAAGTGGTCAGCAGGGTTGGCTTCATTTAAGGCCTCTCCTCTTGGCATGCAGATAGCTGTCTTCTCCCTGCATGTTCACATGATCTTTCTTCTGTGTGTGTGTTGTGAATTCTAATCTCTTCTTTTTATAAGCACACCAATTATACTGTATGTGGTCCACCCACTTTTACTTAATGACCTCTTTAAAAGCCCCATCTTGAAATACAGTCACATTTGGAGGTTAGGGCTTCAACATATGAGGTTTGGGAGGACACAATTTAGTACATGTTGGGGCTTGTTATGTAGGAATACATAACAAGAATAACAATCATATTGTTTTATAACAAGAACTAGCCAAATTTGTATTCTTCAGCATACTTAAGAAATATATTAATGTCAGTAGGGCATAAGGTCATTGCTGTTGGAAAATTAGTCATAGTCCTTGTCACATCTGTGTGCACCATCTCAGCTTGAGGGAAATCGTTTTCTCAGAGGTCATCTCTACTCTACGCTGCTCTGACCCTGTCTCCCTTTGGAGATAAATTGGAGAATAAGCCAATCAGCATGCAAAGCGGAGGAATGTGTGAAACCCTTTCCCTGCCCAAGGCCATGAAAAGAAAGGGACTTGAAGCACAGTATGCAGGATTCTGCCACTTTCCATGTGTTTTTCAGTGGCATGCATGTATTAACAGGAGTCGAATTTTCTCAGGTCTTGTACTCTGACTAAAAATTAAGTTTGTAAATGTTACTGAAAGAGTGCTTTCCTCAGCTGAGCACTATATAAAGAATAATAGCATCTCTCAGCTTCCTTTCCTCTCTCCTGCAACCAACAGTGCCTATGGCAGAGAGGAAGATGTGTATTTAGTGCTTCTGCTGTTGGCCAGGGCAGATATCACATAGATACATTCAGAAGAGGGTCCAGTCAGGTTAAAATCCTACATCCATATATTTGCTTTATCTTGGTTTCTGTTTGGTTTGATATGTCTGCTTGCCTCTCAAATCGTACAGAGTAGATAAAAGCTCTTTTAGCAGTGTGTTGGTGAGATAGATATTTCTAGCTAGTATCAGATATTTGCCTGAGGATTTATTTTTCACTTTAGTGACAGGAGAGAGAGACAGACACAGAGAGACACCCTTCCCTAGATCCTATAACCCAAGTCAGCTCCTTCCTTACCTCCACAGATA
This sequence comes from Camelus ferus, assembly GCF_009834535.1. Taxonomy (NCBI): domain Eukaryota; kingdom Metazoa; phylum Chordata; class Mammalia; order Artiodactyla; family Camelidae; genus Camelus; species Camelus ferus. The sequence continues at coordinate 38,272,894 of NC_045709.1, forward strand.
TCCAATCAAAGGTGTCATTGATGAGAAAACCAGTATGCCACCATGCATTCAAGTGAAGCTCTAAGCCAAATTATTATTTAATAATTTGACTTATTATTTCTTTACAATAATTATTAACATAATTATTATTTCCTTAAAGGAAAAAGGCAGAGGGAGATGTAGCTATGTGGGCAGAAACTTTTAAATTTATAATATAAGTTATTGGGGCTTAGGGTCTAAAAGTAAGCATTCATGTGTGCAGAGAACCTAACGAACGTGACTGAAAGAGGACAGGCTGAGGCTCCTCTGAGAACAAACACTGGGAAAGCAAGCCAATGTCAGTGCACATGACAAACGGGCACCAAGGGAAGAGGCACTGTTGTCTACTCTCAAAATACCATGCCTCGAACTTTAACCATTTCTGATCCTCAAATGTGGACACACACTTCATTTGATCCTGCACTTTAGAAAATCCAGGGAAGCTTTCCCCGAGCATCCTCCAGAGGAACGGAACTCCAGGGACTTCCCTCTGATTTCCACAGTTTCTGATATGAGGGGGAGAGCATAAAAATATGCTGTTCCATCTCTGAGCAACTCCTGTTTTGTTTCCCTTATATAATTCTTCAGATCCATAAAGGCTTTAGAGCTTGGTCTGTCAATGAGGCTTGAATCCCAGAGCAGCTCAGTCTGAAGAAAAGTGTGAGACTGAAAGGACAGTTGATTATTGAAGCTTTGAGGATGTCATTCTTATACTGATTGAAAATGTGCCATGTAAAAATTGGGGTGCTAAGTGCTGGGAATAAAGGGATAAATAAGACACAACTGTAATCATCTCCAGCAGCTCCCAGTTGAGTAGGAGAGGGACAAAGGTTACCACACAACAGTGATGTAACCCATCAATGCTGTAATAGACAAAGCATTGATTCACTTCTTTAGGGGCATGAAGGAGGTTTTGGAGAAGAGGGTTCAGAGATGGAATAGCCAGCTTTTACGGAGAGCTTTCTACAAGCCAGACATTATGCTAAGTGCTTCATAATCCCTATCTTATTTAATCTTCTCAATGAATTATAAAGAGGGTTTTATTATTAACCCCACTTTAGAGATAAGGAAATTGAGGATTAAAGATGTTAAGTAACTTGCCCAACATCCCGTAGCTAAGGAATGGCAAAGTCAAATCATCAACCCCAGGCTGCAGAATCCTCTGCTTCCAGGGTGTCATATTCAACCTCAGTGCGAGAGAGATCTCCAAAGAACCACCAGGATTTATCAAGCAGACAATGAAAGGCTCAAGGTTTTCAACAAAGGGTTTTCTATAACCCATATAGAAATGTAACCCATAACATTGCTGCTCAAAGGCACTGGACCATAACATAAGCAACCTTATTTTATGAATTGGTGATGTTCTGGAATGTTCCACGTAAGTGAAATTTCTGGAAATAGACTCGCTTACACACACACACACAAACAAACTTTACTGAGGTGTACATTGCAGTCATTTACTGCATCAGCCACTAGCCCTGGGCAAGCACTAATCTGCTTTCTGCTAGTCTAGATAAGCTCTGAATTTCAGGGAAAGGGAGAGCCATGCAGCAGGCAGTCCTTTGTGTCTGGACCCTGGCTCAGCATAGTATCTTTGAGACTCATCCACACCGATTCGTTTACCAACATCTTGTCTCTTTTTCCTGCCGAGTAGTATTCTTTTGCACGGCTCCACTATGATTGCCGATCCATTGTCCTGTGGAGGCAGTTGAGTTATTTTCAGTTTTTGGAGAAAACAGCATGACTTTTCAGAAGGCAGATGGGAGCTCCCTCTTCGTGTCGTTGCTGCAATGAACTATCCTGTCACTCGCCTGTTTTTCTGTTTGCAGAGCCCACCGCTCTTTGGTTTCAGATGCAATGGGCTTTTGATTCTGGCTCCAAGAACTCTGTGCCTCTTTTCATCAAGTGCCCTTCAGCTTTGGCCCCTATTTTCTATTTCTGCATGGCTCTTATCCAGTTGAGTCTACGATTTTTGGTTCAATTCAAATCAGGTGATCTCAGAGAATCCCATCTATTGAAATTGACCTATAATCATATCCCAATGCGGTCACCATCAGCTGATGGTTTGAGGGTAGCAATGAGCACTGCATAGACCAAGTCTCTCAAATTATCTATCAGCTCTTCCTTTGCCATGGATTTCTGAAATGAATGGAATTCTGCCTTTGAATCACTCTTCCCTCCCATAGGCAATCAAAATACGTTGGATTAGTAGAGAAGAAAATTTCAATGCATGAGAGATGACAAAATACTTTATTATCATATTCCTTGATGAGAGAAGACAAAAAGGTGAAAGTCAGTGTGGGTCTGCAAAGCTAGCTGAACAGTCAGGATGCCACAGGGTGGCAGCTTCCGTGCTACACCTCTGGTCAAAGGCTCCTTTTCACAGACGAAAAGTTATAGCCTTTGGCTTTACACTAATTCCTTCCATCGGATCCACAATGGAGATATCTGGAAAGCCGCTTAAATGGAGTGCTGTCTGTCTGCAGAGCAAAAGTGCTAACCCATAGAATCCTTTGGTGTTGCGTGCTCTACATCATTATTGGCGCGTCAGACCCAACTGCATGAAAATGAGCTGAACCTCAGCTAAAGGGTCGTGAAGTAGGTCAGACATTTACCATGGCAAGAGATAGAAAACTCGCTTTTTATTTGGCCATTTTTTTCCCTAGACAGTAAGTTCCATTGAACTTGAAGTGACCCATGATTATACTAGTCATTTTATCTTCCTACTGGGGAGGAGGAGGATTTGGGGACAGTACGTTTACTGTCTTTTCTAAGGGCCTCAAAGGAACTTTTATGAACTATATTCTCTAAAATGTCTTCCCAGCTGATTTTAGTTTTGCCTGGTGTCACCCACCACAATCCAATTGTGATGCAGTGTCCATTCTTTAATACATTTAATGCCCTAAGCCTTTTTTAGTGTATTTCAGGTAACAAACAAACCTATTTTCAATTATATTTTGAAATGCATCTTTTTATCATCTTTACGCAGGATTTGGGTAGGTCACAAGTTCCTACACTATAGGAATCATCTCTGTGCATCAATAACCACCTACTTAACCCATTATTTGCTCCTGGGCACCTCCCATGTGGTACAATGATCTGAGTTCTATGTTCGGGCCAGACTACAGAGGTGTCACATTTGAGTTCTACCTCTTGCTAGCTTTGCAATCTCAGGCAACTAGCTCAGTCTCATTGTGCTTTGGGTTTACCATCTGTAAAATGAGAATGATCATGTAATAATAGTAACTATCTTATAAAGTCATTGCACAGATAAAATGAGATAACAAATGATTGGCACAGAAGAAGAGCTCAGTAAATACTAGACATTATAGATCCCCTGGAGTCTAAAAGATTAAATATAAGGCTAGATCTCCTTCCATGAGAACCATTCAATGTAGTTGAGGGCTGGGGTGGCCAGGCTTGCAGAGAAATGAAGCAAGGAGTATACCAGCAGCATTGCCCACTATTGGTAGTTTATACCGATGTAAGGCAGGTTTGGTTGATGGGTCACATGCTCAGAGGCACCGTGAGGTGTGGCGTTACTTGTGCAGAAGGGTCATTGTACGCAATGGCAGTAAAAGCAGCATTGGATGCATCTGGGAGAACTGGCCACAGAAGAGGGGTTGGAGCAGAGCTTTCACAGATGGGGAACTAACGAAAAGACAGTGACCCCTTACACAGTACATAATCATATACAGTGAATATTCAAAGGTTCATTCAGTTATTGTAAGGTAGGCCTTTTTCTTCACAATGTCTATGTATCTGCTACTGTAGCTCATTCAAAACCAGGCAGCATTTTAGTATATCAAAAATACAAAAGGAAAACAAAACTGGGAAATTTTGCTCATAAAGTTGACTAAGCCCGTTTTCAAGGAGCAATGTACTTTGAAGACTGTTCCCCACAAAGGCAAGGTGGAAGGGCATTTTAGAAGCAGAACAGTCATATTTTAAAGATTCTGACTAGCACTGACTTCATCTTTTATTTTTCCAGTGCACAGGTTTATTTTCCAATACATTCCTGAGTGAATCTAGGGGGCTTCTTCCTCTGACCAAACAAACACATATCATATCTAGTGGATCTTCATTTAATGACAGACTCTGGAACTCTCAGAATGACCATGGAGGCAAGACCCACATGTCTCATGAACTGTATCCCAGTATCAGAGCCCCAAAGGAAGTCACAAGTACCATGGAGAGCGCCCTTGACTTCAGGGTGAAACCACCAGAAGCTGATGATGTCACAATGGATCAGAGTTACAGTTATGACTGTCCGGCGAGGAACACTGCTTTAGCTATACCAAACAGAAGATTTTTATCTACCATAAACCCAGCATAACCAGTTTATTGCTTCCATGAACATGTAATATATGATGAACATGCTCAGTGAAGATTAAAAGCCTGAAAAAATAAGGCTTTTGGTTGACTGTGGCATAAGAACACTGTTCTGTTGAATTTAACAAACTACTCATGGAAACGATGATTATGTGGTTTTCTACTTCTGAATAATCTTTAATAGAGATCGACAAACTTTAACTGTAAAGGGCCAGATAGTAAATGTTTTCAGCTTTGCGGACTGGGCTGAACGGTCTCTGTACCCACTCCTCAACTCTGTGGCTGCAGTGAAGAAACAGCTACAGGTAACATGTCACTTAATGAGGGTGACTGTGTTCAAATACAATGTTATTAACAAAAACACACTGCAGTTCAGCTTTGGTCCTCAGGCCATAGTCTGTCAACTCTTATGTAACAAACCATCTTGAAAAGATACATTTTTACTCTTTGGTCGTCTCTAGTCTGTTTTGCAGCTTTTGGTCTTTACACCAGAAGAACAGGTCTGCATCAGAAGGGACGTATTCAGGCTTCTATGCCTTGTTAGCCACGGGTCAGATGGTACACAAGGATTGATTCTTTGGGCCAGACACAGTGTTAGGATTAAGGATGCAGAGTTCAAAGAGCTACAACCCCTTCCTCTTCTGTATCTTAAAAGATGTTATTAAAAGAATGTGTCTAACCACAGAGAGAGAAAAAATAGATTAAAAATTATAAGTTTTGGAAGTCCATAAACTTCACAGGGCTAGAAAGCAGAGAAATAAACAAACAGAATATAGTACACTGGGAACAGAAGGGAATAATAAATGTCAATGGAGGTATTGCTCCGGAAGGTTCATGATTGGATTTGCCTCTTCATATATAGTGGCAAGTAAGCTCCCTTGCCCAATATATTCGGGCTTATGCTATTTTCTTTATAGCCACTTTCTTCTCTGTGTTGGGGGCAGTGTATATATAGTTCCCAGGGATGCAGGCTAGGGCAGGATTTTTATCTTCAGAACTGAGATTCTGAATTGGATTAAATCCTTTCTAGGGAACATGCACCACAAACTCCTCCTTCCTCCTCTATACAATTTGCTTTGGGAATCAACTTCCTGCCTGAATCAAATGCAGCACCTTGAAGGACTCTGCATTCTGGTAGACCCCCTAAATATCAATTCATGGAGCCATAAAGCAGTGGCAATGTCTCCCTGACAGAGAGGAAAGTGCATTCTCAGGCTAGCTTATTTCCCCCAGAAGTCAGCTAAACGTTCATGTGAGTGGCGGAAACTCTATGAAGCTGCCCTCCTAAATACTTTAGAAATGCCATTTAGCTGGTACTGTGGGGAGTGAACTTAAGAAAAATTCAACATTGATAGAATTACATTTGTTCTTCATTCAATCTTGGTGAACTTCCTAGGCACTGGAGCATATTGCTTTTACTGTGCTGTCGTTTCTGAAAACCAAATTGCACAAAAACTTTTATAATCGCCCAGGAGAACTCCTAAGTGGGTTTAGTGTCATTCCATGAATCACAAAGCTCATACAGGCTTCATGATGGCCCAGCCTTTGCCACTCTCTGTGACTCCCGTAATCCTTACAGCAGCCGGGGGGGGGGGGGCCCTACCTGCCTGCCAGGTGCAGTGAAGCTCTGAGAGGCAAGCTTGACCTCCCAGGATTTTAGATGACCAGGGTGGAGGGGGTGGGCAGAGGATGAAGTAACTAGTCCAGTAAAAAGGTCAGAGGGTGACATCACAGAATCAGAAGGGGGCGCATTCTGGACCAAAGCTCTTTTCACTGTTGCCCAGGGATTCTCTACTTTGTGCTCATATACCAATTCAAAATAAAAGAGACAAAATGAGAAAATGAAATTCATCTACTGACAGCCCAGAGTAAACTAGCCACATTGAAAGCAATGATTTTCAAGAGGTGAATGACACCAGGTGCCAGGAGGAGGCTAAAAATAAAAGCCTGAAATGCCTTGACAGGAGAGAATTGAGACCTGGGCTTCTTTTAATACTCCCACCATCACCCATTCCCAGTCACTGTCTTCTGGGAGATTCTTGGATAGAATAAAAGTTTGTATTTGCTTTCTGCGGTGATAGTTAGACACAGACATTAAAAATATATATATACAACTTCATGCACTTGAAGATTTTGCTAAACTTACACTACCCAAAAACTATAAATATGTTTGCTGACTTTTGGAATTTAATTACTGTATAGAGTTAGGTGTGTTGTCTCTGAAATCAATGTCTTATTCATTTATATTTCCCAAACCTGGAATACTGTCAGGTATACAACCGGTGCTCAGCAAATCTTCTTCATGAAGTTCATGCAAAAGAATTCTTGTTTATTATTATTGCAAAATAGAAAAGGACCATACAAAGTTCTAATAATAGGTAGCATTTTTGAATGCTTATTATGATCAGGCACTATTCTAAGGGATTTCCATGGATAGACCCTTTTAATTTTCAAAACAGACCTATTAGTACCCATTTTACAGGAAAAGAAACTGAGGTATAGAGATATTAAGTAACTGCAACATGGTCCCCAAACTAGAAAGAAAAAGTTCTGAGGTCAGCATTCAAACCCCAAAATTCTGACCCCTGAATCCACCTTCTCAGCTATAAAAATGATACAGTAAGCTCTTAAATTTTTAAATTTTACTATAGTGAATGCAGCCAAGATAAAACAGGATTCAAATTATCGCTATACAATAGTTATTTTGTGAAATAGCATTATCTGTGACAGATCTTGGCCAGCTATAAAGATGACTAAGGATCAAGAGTTTTCATTACTCTAATTTAACCTTTCTCCATGTAACTAAAGTACAAAATAAAATTAGAATGACCACCTCACTCCACACCTTAAAAGTACTGGGGAAAATTGTAAGGCAGACATAAGAATATTGGATGAAACAATTCTACAAGTGCTTTATCACCTTTAAGGATGATACCAGGACAATTGACACAGAAAAAACTACCCTACTGCAAAGAAGAGATGAAAATTAGCACTTCCCTTGTCACAGTTCAGATAGTGAAAGTAAAGGGTCCAACAATTTAAAGCACCACTTTCTTTAAAAAGTGTACAAGAAATTGAGTGTCTACCCTGGGTCTGGCATTAATGTGCTTTGGAGATACAAGGCCCCTCTCCTGTGGGTCTCTGGGAGGCACACATTCAGCAAATGGTCACACACCCAAAATGCAAAACTGCAATGTGACAAAGGCAGAGAGGTGAACCTTGCTCTAAAAACTGATGAAGGAAGGATCTTCTCAAAGGTAATCCATCACGACTTTCTCAGGGAAGCAGTGCTGGTATCTAAGAGTGGAGGGAAGGGAAGGGCACGAGCAAAGGACACAAGCAAAGACCCTAAGGGGAGGGAAGCACGGATGGTGAGGGTAAAGAGGTGAAATGCCGCCAGGGGGCCGGAGTGGAAGGCCCAAGCATTTGTGGTTGAGGTAAGATTCTTCAGGGCCTGGTGCCATGTTAAGGGGCTTTGTGCTTATCGTCGGAGCAGCAGGAAGCCAATGACAGACTAGCCTTTGTCTCATTTTCCCAAAATTTACATATTTCCAGTGTGTATTAGAGAATACATGAAAGAGGATGCTTCAGCAATATGGCTACAGAACTGTATGTTGATATCTACGACTCTTAAGGTCAAATAAACCTAAATCCACATGAAATACTAAAATAGTTGCTAAAGGTTGAGTTGTGTATTCCTGGAAAAACATATATTGAAGTCTTAAACCCCAGTACTTAAGAATGTGCCCTTATTAGGAAGCAGGGCATTTACAGAGGTAATCAAGTTAAGGGGTCAAGAGCTCAGACTTCGGACAAGATTGCCAAGGATGGCTGCCCACACGCTAGCCGTGTATCCATCCTCTGCTTCTGTTAAGTGGAGGAAACAATAGTATATCTCTGTAGAGTTGTTGAGATCACATGAGTAAATAATTCATGAAATACTCGGAAGTCTTTCTCTGTACTGACCCTTTCCCATTAGGACAAAAACAATTCTCATTTCTCTCATCTTAAAATAATAATAGTATAATAACAGCAATTAATATGAATACATAATAATCATCCTTCCCTTGACCCTACTTCAAAGTCAGCTTCAATTTCTCCCCTTCCTTTCTGTAACAAAATACCTCAAAGGACGTGCGTATTCTTCCAGCTTGTGATGCTTCTCCCATACTCTCTTAAAAACACATCTCCAACAAAACAACAACAAAATGTTAGTCAAGACCACTGCAGACCTCCACATTGCTTATTCCACTAGTCTCTTCTCATCCTAATTTTACACTGACCTGTCTGCAAACTTTAACACGCTTATCATGTGATCCCACGCACTGCACGTTTCACTTCTAGAACATCATATTCTCATGGTTTTCCTTCTGTCTCATTGGTGGCTCTTCCCTGCCTTGTTTACAGATTATCCATTTCTGCCAGATTTCTTAAAATTGAGTCCTTGGTTCTCCACTCTCCTCTATACACAGTTACTCCCTTGGCGATGCCATCTAATCTTCCAGCTGTAAGTATCATCCATATTCAGATGCCTCCCACTTGAATATATCCAGACAAAACCTTTCTTTAGAACTCTAGACTCATATTCAACTGCCTAATCTACTTCTCCACTCAGACACGTAAACAATCTTTAAAACTTCTTATGTCTCAAATTGATCTCCTATTCTCCCCCAAATGTCACCACCTCCAGTCTTCACCACCTCATTCAACAGTAACAACATATTTCCCACTGTTCAGGGCAAAAACCCTACTTGGAGTCATCCTAGATCCTTTACTTTCTTTCCCATCTCACAACCTGTTGGTTTCTACCTTCCAGCCAAATCAGAATACAACCACTTCTCACTACTTCCGTTGTTAGCTTCAGTCACCAACATTTCGGGCTGATTTGAACACAAGAGTGTAAATGGTGTGCTTCCTTCTCCTCTTTCTTCCTACATTCTGTTTCCAACAGAGAATCCAGAGTTGCTGTAAACCAGTTCACATTATTCCTCTGCTCAAAACCCATCAATCAAACATGAAGACCAGAAAACATACTTTACATGGGAGTGAAGAGTGGCAATAAGGGAAAGACAGGATTTATAAGCATTAGGATATAAGAACAAAAACCTAAATGAATGAATAAATATCATAATACTGTGTTCTTCTATTGGAATTAGGATTGAAATTATCTTTATTTTCAAAATAATAAGACTTTGATGGGAAATTATGGAACCCAAAACAGCAAGTTTAAATTCTATATCTAATAGACCCCACATATAAAGCATAAACTATCAGCCACTGTTCATTCATCTAAGATCTATTCACAATGGAACTACAGTGTACTGGGCAGATATAGTAACAGGTAGTAATTGGGATTAATTTAATTATGGTGAGAAAAGATGAAATGCTATGAATAAATATGTGTCAATAAAAAGGGGTCTTACAACTGAAGACAAGAACTAAATAGTAGGTGGTAGACAATTCATTTACATCATAATTAATATTATTTAAAATAAGTGATTATCAACGGTGGCTGGAGATTTTTTGTTACTGGGTGGAATCTGAGCCCTAATATTGTTTAATTAATGTGTGTTAGCAGCAATCCGCCCATTCTCAAAGTAAAAAGAAATATTGATGGTTTAATTCAATTCTTTCCTCTTCCCCATTATCAATGGTCCACAAAGATCGCTATTCTTTTTGACCCTATATATTATATGTGGACCATGCTATGTAGTTTGGAACTTATATTTCTTTTTAATTCTTTATTTTTGGTACTTCTATGTACATTTCATCTTAGACAAATTACAAGTAAGGGATTCAAGGGCCTATCCTATCTTTTCTTTTCCTTAAACCTCAGAACAGTAAAAACATAGATAATGCTTAGTAAACAGCGTCTTTTTGGACTCCTCAACAAGATAACCTCTATACTTCAACACATATTCATCTTTAGAAACCAAGGTGATAGGTAATAATAGTCTCATAATAACATATGATAACCTCTAATATTTTAAATAGATTTCCATTAGAACTCTCTCTTTTCCCCCCTTGCTTCCAAAGACCCTGAAAATGGGCTGACTTTCCTTTTTTTTAAAAAATTCAGATATATAGAAAACGTCTAATTTCCAAGGATATAAATAGTCGGCCATGATATTACTCGTATTTGCTGGCAAAGCTACCACTTTAGTATCCTTTAAAAGGGCTAAGATCTCATCACATTATTCTGGACAGCATCAGCACTAACCTTAAACTATCTATAGAATTCACAATGGGTTGACACAGCTGACTATTTTCCAAATCTTTCACCACATCTCTGATATTTTTATGCTTTGCCGTCTCCCACAGGGTGCTTCTTTCAGTCTGTTGCTCTCTTTCTACATGAAAACTCGCTTTGATTCTCTCCTGTTGCTTATAAGTAAACTCCCTGATGTGTTTGCAATTTATTGTGATCTATTTTCCTCTTTCCAATAAAGATGAATTTTACAGCCCCTCTCATAGTGACCAATGTGAAAAAAGCCTTCAGAATGATATTAGTGACAAGCAAAGTGCACTGCATACAGCTGGTACTAAATACATGATACGTGTCTATAAACTGTTTATTGTCCCACCAATTTAATACAAGAATTGCCGAACAAGAATTTACAGCTAGGACAAGGTAGGAAGCAGTGGCAATGAGAGAAGGTGGTTCTTTTTCTTCGTCTACTTTCATTAAATCCACAGAAAATTTTGCTTGGCCTAACTAAAAGTTTTCTCCAAAACAGTGGCACAGGAACCAGGTATGGTGGTCAGTGCTAAGATGACCCATGACCAGAGTCAAGACTCAGAATCCAGATCTGGCTTACTTCTCCAGTCTACTGGTTCCTTGTGATTTATGCTACAGTCACCTCAAACATGTCACATCATTTCACTCCTTTGTCCCTGACAATCTTATCTCCCTGGAATGAACTTCTACACATTGTCCCCCTGGAAAACTCATCTTCATCTTTATCTTCATCTCTGCAAGATGAGCACCTGTATCAACAGATCTGGGTTCTTTCCAAGTGAGCTCATCAACTCTCCTTCCCACCTCCAGTGCAGAGTTTACTCCTAATGCCTTGGTGTAAACTGGGCAAATACCTTTTTTAAACAAACATTTTACTCATTTACCCATACTTGACTCATTTGCTTACATTCCCATGTCCCTTACTATGTAATTTGTGTCGTCAGGGTCCATGTCTTCTGAATCTTTTGATCCTCTCTGCCTATCCCAGCATTTGAGGCAAGTTAAACACTCGATACTAATTGAATGTTAATGTTTCAAGAACTTAAAAAAAAAAATGAGGGGCATGCTGCCTTACCCTCAGCACAAGATGGGAGTCAGAGACCTTTGCTTATACCCACTCACGAATTCATATTCATCTGAGATATAAATCTGATTTAGAATCCTATAGGAAGGAAGGCAAATGAGTCAGGTTCTCTAAAGATAAGCTATTTTAATGCTAGAAAGAAGGTTTATTACTGTAAATTTATATAAATAAAAAAATGAAACACAGAATGTGTTATCAGGAGGAACATATTGATGGACTAGTTCATAATTAATGGACATGAAAACTGTGTAGCTTATAATTAAAATGCATTATTCCTTGGATATAGATGCTCCTTAAAAATTGTAAAATGTCTTAACTAGGTAAAACTTAAGCTTTTTTCAGTATTAATAAATTACATGTTAAGATCATTTTTTTTTCACAGGTGATGCCAAGAATATCCTCACTTGGGCCTTGTGGGGATTTCCAGTGAGATTTTAACACTATAATCCAAATGAAAACATGCAATTTCATCCTGCATAAGGATAACAGAGATCTGGAACTCAAAGAACTGAAAGCATATTTTTAAAAGAAAATAATATTTTCTCAAAATAATGAGGTTTAATGTTATCTCTAAATAAATCAAACCCTACTTCTGTGAAAGGAAAACAGTGTTCAGTATGAGCTACTTTGGAACCATAAACAGGAAATCAGAAATTCCCAAGAATTTCAAGTAAGAAATGGGAAAAAGAGATGACTACTATTTCAAAAACTGTTCACTGTTTTTATGAAGAAAGACTTGGGAGGGATCCGAATATCACTGGGAAAGTCTCTGTTAGGTCTCTGTGGGTTTCAATGAATTGTATTTAATAGACTCACTGAGTAATCAAATTGTGATAATTTGGAAGACACATTCCCAACCTTCTCATGTAAGGTGTTCATGAGTGATTTCCTCTTTATTTTCTTTGTTTTATGGTTGTAATCAAATTCACAACATGAAGTATCATTAATCACATAGGTAATGATACTCCCACCATGATTTATGGAAAAGGCTAAAGCAATTCTGACATCTGACAATAGTTAGTCATTTTATCTCGTCCCTATGGACATGCCATTCTATTCCATTAACTTCAGTAGTTTTGTGAATTTCAATAGTGCTTGCATACAGTATTTAAACATTCTCATGTCATAAGGACAATAATAATTTGATTTCGGGAAAATAAAATCATAGGAAAAGGGTTTGTCTTCCTTTCTGGAGATCCCACAAGGAAATTCAGAAAACATATTTGCATGTATTATGAGGTGTAATGCAATCACATTATATTAGCACACATCAGACTTATGAATAGGGTCTGAGTTTGATCAACCATGCCACTTCATGGGGATTAAAATTGTCACCGTGTAAGTCCAAAGGACTGACTAACACTGAGAACATAAACAAATCACATACCTGTGCTAAAATACATTAAAATTTAAAAATTCTTACCTTTGATTCCATGTCAGCTGAAGATTTTAGGAAGGAAAATATAGCACTTAAGGCATTTTATAGACAAGTCTATTAGAATAACTCATCCTGAATATAAAGAATTTGATTAAGAATATGATTTGGCAAGCTTTACTCAGTGAATCAGGAATAAACTTTAAACTCTATGGAGTTTTCAAAAGGTAATAAAATTTATAGTAGAGACTAGTAAAATGAAAATGAACTGATTGTTTTACATTATTTATAAATGCAATGGTTCCTTTCCTACTGTGGCGCTGGGACCTTGTACACATCAGCACCACTTACCAAGAAGAGGAAGAGTATTACGTAAGGCAAGAGAACAGAAAAACAAGATATCATATAACCTACTAGAATTATAGTCCAGAAGACTGATTGCATTTTTTAAATAATTCACACCATTGAAGTAGTTTATTCTTGAACTATGTTTTGGGTTCTAGATATAACTTCTTTTCATCATTAATTACAAAGTCAAAGAGGCAATAAACAACAGAACATGGTTCATATTGCTTCTTCGAGATTTCTCCAAAAGCATTTCAAGTGGATTTTAAAGTAGAACTTGAATCCCTTGAATTCTTTATTTATGTTACCTGCACAACATTAAAACGTGATAAAGTGCTAAGATTAGGAACATAAGTTTTTGCACCAAAGTAAGCCCTAATAATAAGCACAGAAGCAGTTCACTTCTGGGAGTGATACGAACCAAGAGGCGAGAGGGTGAACTACCGGTCTGGGTTGGGAACTGGATCACAGTCATCTGGAAGATCCAACAGAGAAAAAATACAATTTTGAAGTCGACACTCAGGGAACAATGAAAGTGCAAGTAACGGGAGCACAGCCTGTCCTCATGTTCAATCAATAATAGAAGCATGTGTAGAAGAATCGAGAGTTTGTGACAGAGAAATCCCTTGCCAGTGTTACTCAGTTACTAATTGGCCAAAGAGACTGACAAATCAGAAAGATTTCCCCTTTAAGTTCACCCTGCAGGACTCCCTGTTAGGAAGAACCAATGGTATTTATTTTAGAAATATTGCACCATGACTCATTAAGTCCGGGAATTTTCCAGTAGAAATCGTGAAATTATTTGGCATATTTGTTTTGGCTTTAATTATCTAATTGTCTAGAACAAAACTTTAAAGATGCTTTGGAGGGTGTGTAAATAGAGAAGACTAGGAGTGTGATGGCTACTGAACTTTAATTTTTTAAAGACGGAATTCTCCTTTCCAAAAGGACCAGTCCTCATTGTCCTTTGCTTAACAGGTTAGGACCTGGTTTTAATTGAAAAAGCAGTGGGGTTCAGCCCCGTGTGTACTTTACATGAAGCCTAGAAAGCACATGTTTCCAAACAGAATTGTGCCTATACTTAAAAACATTAGAAAAGAACAAAAACCTAGATGACTGTCCTGTGTTTTCCTTTGCACAAGTCTATTGCAGTGCGTCACGAGGATAGAGGACGGAGAAGGAAAGCTTGTTCCTCAAAGCAATGGACCATCCCGTAATTAGGGCCATCGCATTCATAACAGACGGTTTTTAAAATTGATATTGCTATTGTAGGTTTGTATATTTGACTACTTTGGAGTATATTTTATTTGTTTCATTTTTACATAAAACATTAAAGTCGTCTAACATTTTTAATTCTGAGAAGTCCATTTTTGTTTATCAAATGCATTTTTTATCTTTCTATGTCACATAACCATTCTTCTGGCCCAATTCTCATCATCCCTACTCTGCAGATGAGATAACAGAGGCTCAGTAAGTCAGAAAATTTTACTGGGTAACAAGTGGCAGAAGAATAACATCCCCTGCTCATTCTCCACTCTCTATACACAAAAGTCAATTGACTGTGTGATTTGATATATAAAACCACCTGCACATTGATTTAACAAACTGCAGAGTAAATATGAATAACATGCATTATGAAACTTTATTATACAATTAAATTTTAAATATCATTCTTTTAAGTTAGCAAAAGACTCTTCCAATGTTCCTGAGATATACTTGAAAAGTTAGTCAGTGGAAAGTTTTGCATAAAATTAGCAACCGATCTTCTTAAGAGTATTTACTTCTTTCTACTACAGAGAGCTCGAAACTCATTCTTGAACACTCCCAGCTGACTTCATTTGTGATCACTTTCAGCCTAACTTCCTCCCAACTGTTAGATGGCACTGTGCCTTCTAACAAGGTGCTATGCCAATTTTTCTAGGACACACATGCCGATCAAATGTGGGATTTAATAGAGAACAGTATTAAACGCCATCTCTCCAGCAGGGCACCCGTTATCTCTGGCAGCGATACCCATTAACCACAAATATATCTTGAGTGCTAAAATTAAAATTACGAATTGTGGATGAAAATGCAGCATGGGAGATGTAGGGGCTTGAATCTGCCCAATGGACAGGTTCAAATCCAGGAGGCCCACGGAAACCCATTAAGTACATAGGTGTTTTACTGCTCAACAGGGTCTTTGGAATTTGAAGTGGTTTATGAAGAGAGTAACAAACTGGTATTGTAAGAATAAACTGTGTTACTTCCAAATTAGAGATGAGCCCAATTATAAGGGAGACAAGACAGAAGTAGTAGACAGAGTCCAAAGCCACATTCAAAATCTCTTAGGGACATGCCCAACAAGGTGGTGTGGCTACAACTTTCAAATCAATTGCTAGTGAATTACTTGACCAGCTTTCCCCACAGCTCTAATCATCCAGATGTGCAGTCCTGGGTATATACCTTAGTTCCTGGGTCATATGTTTATGACCTAAATAATTGCCACATTTAGAATTTCACTCCCGTAAAACATTTTGCCTAGTCTAACCTGCTCATTTAACCAAGGAGGAAAGAGATGAAGTAATTCAGACAACTAATTAGGGTCAAAGTAAGAATTCAGTCCCAGCTATGTCCTGTTATCTAGTGAGTTCTGATTACACCAAGCTTCTCCTCACTTCACTTTTCCCCTATGTTATTCTTACTATGTTTATAGTTTTACATGTATTCATAGTATACACATATATAATAACACGAATAAAATATTCCTAATAATAGTCACATCTACTTTGTGCCTAATCAATAAATATTTACTAATCATTTATGCAGTTTTATTTTCTCAATAATTAAACAATGAATTTTCACATCTCCATTACAATGTATGCCCCTGATGTTACTAAACCCACGACAGGCAAAATAAAATGCGCTAAGGCATTTAATAAAAGGCTCTGAGGGTCTCCATGGGGTAGGCTTGTATCAGTGGACACCTGCATTCTTAGGACCCATGCATACCACTGCCTTAGCACTTACTGCCCTCTACTATTCATCGGTCTGGTACCCACTCTGGAATGGGATTTCTCTTAGGGAAAGGCTAGGTCTCAGTCATCATTGTACCCATTGCACCTGCCCAAGTGTTTGTGCTCAAGAAATGTTTGCTGAATGAAGGGATGAATAAATGCATGAGCTGGTACATCCCAGCGATGGCTAAAACAACCCTGGGCTAACCCTCCTGATTATCTTTTTCATGCCTGGTTTGTGTTCAAAGGTTTCTCTGAGGAACTAAAGCATGTGAATAAGAACTTTCTTTCGATCCTTCATTCATGACAACAGCATTTTTTTTTTCTCATGGGCCTGAACTATCAAAGCCTCTCAGAGGAAATTATTTTAATTACAGAAATCAGAACAGCTTAATTTTAAGTGTGCAATTTTGTGAGCACTTCACAAAAGAGATGAGTGGCTTTTCCCTTCATTTCTTTCCTTTCTCTTTAATAATTCTTATAACTCCCAGGAAAAAAGATATTCCCACGATTTCAGCATTCTGGCACATCTTTTTCTTCTATTTAACTGCACTTAAGGAAATCCACAGTGTTGATGCTTGAAGACTGTGATACCACACTTCTCTCCACCAATAATTCACTGAACTAACTTATGATCATGGAGTCAATCAGCTTCTAGATAGATGAGTTCCAAGACATGAAGGGAAAATAGGAGAGAAATACTAGTTGCTCCAGTAACTGTGGAAACCATGTAGATATCTATATCTACATACAGCTAGATGATACAGATATTCTGGCAATCTGGAATACAAATGAAGATTCATTACCCTGCAACAGACCTCAAGTACTACATCATTTAGGTGATAGCTGAGGGAATGCATGGCTTCTCAGCCTACATTCCGTCATTAATCTTTCAGCTGTCTACAAAGTCTTTCCACCTGGATGTCCCAACAGGCATAAAAAGGAGCTACAGTTCTCTCGGGTAACCACGGGCACTGAGTATTTAATTTTTTTTTTTTAGGAGGAGGGGGTGGCAGAATTCTAGAAGGACCTGTATATTACATCCTCTTCTAAAACCATCAGAAATTCACAGCACTATTAACAATGAAGTGGGAGATGTTATGACATATGGGTATTGCCCCTCCCCACCATTCTAACTACAATAAGACTCAAAGAATGAAAAAACATAACAGAATAGCAGTAAGGATATTTACTCAATGTCTACCAAACCCAAATTGTAGTACTGCTTGCTCTGAGGAATATTAAAGATGGAAGTCATGTTCCTTTTTTAAATACTAAGTTATGATCTTCAGGCTGATGGGAACCATCGCACTGTGTCGTGGAAACTCCAAAGCAACATATATAGAACTCTACACGAACATGGCAAAAGCTCAGTATGGATGTTCCAAAAAAGAAGCTGAGTTAAAAAATTTATTAGGCTGAAAGGAGGTTCCCGGAGACACCAGAAGTGGCGAGTAGGTTTTAGCAAGGTTTTAGCAAGACTTGAATGAGGTAGGAGAGATGACTTGATGGGAAGAGGAGAGGAAGGCATGATGGGTGAGCAAAATGGCAGAGACACTGTCACCAAAACTTTCATGTGGGGCAAGGCTTGAATACGTTTGCTTAAATAAAACTGGGTATTGAGTTGGGACTAATGATACAGGGCAACGAGGTGAACAAGAGATTGACGGCTGGCCTGCCAACCTCAGACTTGTCAATCTCTTATGGATCGGGGTCTGGCATTCCAGTCTAGACCCAGTGGAGAGCTGAGCACTCAGTAAACATTCCAGATTGCTGGAGTGATTGATAATACATTGCTGGTATTGATGAACTGGACAGTGACTTTATCAAAATGGCACGTGATGAAATGTTCTTAGGATTCCTAAAAGAAGGTACAGAGCTGAAAGCCTGGGGAAGTTGCCTCAAGTGAGCAATAACCTACACTTGATAAGATCAGAGTTTAGATTTTAGAGGAAACGGGCAACAGAAAGGGAGAAATATAAACAGGAAGCAACAGAGAAAGAAAATGATCCATAATCAAGCTACAAAGTCCTGCTCCAAATTAGTAAGCTCAGTTTTCAATACATTGGTTTGTAGGGTCGCTGAATATCAAAAAAATGCAACTGTAAACATTGGAATGACGACAAAAAATTTGAGGCTGCAGACTGACAGAAATTATCCAGGAACTTTCTCTCTACTGGAAATACTGACACACTTGTAGCCTCTCAAACAGATTTTTGACTCAGCAGTGAAAAGCAGAGAGAAAAATGACACTATGTAGCTAAAATTACAGGATGCTGACATTAAATTGCCTGCCCCCCCAAAATTGAGTCAAAGTTTTGTTCAAAAAGCTGCTAACCTAATATTCTGGGCTCTCTTGAAGAAAATGATTTTAAATCTCACAATAAATCAGTTTACATATTCTAAATTAATTTAACAAATAGAATTATAAAATAAGTCGAAAGTCAGCTCCCTAGCAGTACGGTATTACGAGCCTGGGGGAAACGGCGTGGATCCAGAACATGGCGGCTTCCACAGAGCCAGCTGCCCGTGACATATTGATCTGATCCTCTGTACCACAAAGGGAAACCCATTAACAAATCAGCCTGCAGAGCAGCGATCATAAAGTATCAATTCCATAATAGGAATTATTGAACAGGATCCCTCTCTTGATAAGCTCTTCCCTGACAGTGACAGACCTTTCAAGAAGATGAATGTCAGCTTCGCCAAAGCCTGATGCATCACTTTATGCGTCCAAATAGTAATTCACTAAAACTGTAACTTCCCAATTTCTTTCAAAAACTATATGCTGAATTGTTTTATGAGAAATCGAAGAGAACCGATACTTCGGGGACTTTCATCTGAAAATCACCGTCTTTACCAAAAAAGAATGTGTGGAAATACCCTCAATCTATCTGAACATAAATTAGTCTTGTGGTTTTGAGTCATGTAATCCAGCAGTGGGCCACTTTTATGAGTGTTGGGGCCCCTTTTCAAGAATTAAATATCTGAGAAGCCCCTGTGATGACAGTTGGGCATGTATTTATTTTGTTTACTACTGATGCTGTCACTCACAGATGCTTGCCAATTCCTTAATTGTCTCATTCACCTCCCCAGGGCAGACTGAAAACCACAGATTAATTCACCCTTGGTGATACACAGTCTCCTCAATGCGTTTCACACTTGGGGACACCGGCAGAGCCTCCTACAGAGCCAGCCTTTGAGGGACTGAGAAGAACAAATCTCTCAATAAAATGTCTGTGCTACTTATGTCAGAGTTCCAGTCAGGGACCAAAATGCATTATGAAAAGACAATATTTCTCTATTTTCCTCACAACCAGAGGAAGTGTATGAATAATCCACCACAAGGGTTCAGACTTCCTGGTGTGAATTCCTAACATTCTCTGCCTTAAATAGGAGGATCAGGCATGGAAATGACACATATGCCTTGTCCAGGACATCAGCCACCAGCCACCAGCCACGTGAGGCTCCTGAGCCTGTGAAATACGATGGGACCCAAACTGAGATCTGCAACTGTGCAGAATAACGCACCAAAATTTGAGGACTTCATGCAAAAAATTAAAATATCTCCGTAATAATTTTTGTATTGATTACATTTTAAATGGCAGCGTTTTGGATACACTGGGTTAACAATTTACTGTTAAAATTGGTTTCACCTGTTTCTTTTTATGTGCTTATAGAAAATTCTGAATTACATGTATGATTCTCATCATATTCCTATTGCCTAACACGGCCATAGACCAAGGAGTTTTCCACCAGGCTGCTGGATTCAGACAAAAGCCTTGATGCTGGGAGAGGCAGTGTGGATTTACAGCAGAGGTTCCCTGTCATTCAACGCCAAGTTTCTTATCTCCTAAATGCAATAATAATAACCGTACCTATCTCACAGATTTAATGTCAGGATTAAACAACAGTGGGTGAGAAGTACTGAGTATGGTGGCTGACAAGTACCCAGTAACCGTTAGCTTCCATTTACATCAGACAGGAGGAGAATTTGATAACAGTGAGGATGCTACGATGACCCTGACTGGAAAAAGTCCAGGCCTGTGCTTGCTAAGGTCCATTTCGGCAGAAGTAAACCCAGCCGGGTATACGATCCGAACGTTCTTGAAGACATTAAAGGAGGGGATTCTTTCCTGATCTCAATATCAGGAATCATGGAGTTTTGTTTTCTTTTTTCTCAGCTATTGGTTTACTTTTACTTGATTAAAGAATAAAGTTTAGCTTATAGTGTTAGCTAACAGAAAGCTCAAAAGGTTTGCAAATTCAAACGCAAAGGAGGCAATAACCATGGGTGAAGCTCATTGACTGTATTTTTAAAACATAGTTACTATTTGCACATTAACTATGCAGAATATTTTATATGTCCCCCCAAAATAAAATAAGCTTCCTACTATTTTTGTCTTTAAACACGGCCCTATTGTCTTTCATTTATTTTACTTTTACTAAAGACACAGGTACAGCGAAGCATTTCTCAATTGTGAGAAAAAGAGCCAAACATTGTGATCTTTGGCAACCAATCATGGCTTCAGAATCAGGCCATTCCAGGAGTGATGATCAGACCCGTGTCAAACCAGAATACACATTCTCAACCTAAAACAAACTCAGCCTAAATATTCTTTAGCTCCAGCCGATTTCTGCCAGGCAGAACACAGGCCCAGGTCGGTCATATTTTCAGAAACTGTAGAAATCCACAATTTATGTTGATCCTCTCCATTTTGAAACATTATGTGAAATCTTAAAGAAGTTATGCTGAATAAAACATGTCTGTGGGTCCGTTAGGACCAAGGTCCACCAGATTGCAATCTAGCTTAGATGGAGAATTTTCTGGCCCAGTGGGAAGTACTGACCAGGGAGCTCTGATAAACATTTTTCCATCAGCCTCATTCCTACCTCCACTTTATGCCTACACCTTTTTTCCCCTTTTAAAAGAAAACTGCTTCTAATTCATGTAACTAACTGTCTGGAGTATAAATAATCAAGAAATTGCAATAGTTAAATACATGATAAAGAAGTCATGAAGCTCCCAGGGATGCTGGCACTGAGAGCAAAATGAGTTAAACCAAACACCCGCACAATCATGCACACACACATAAATTACTTAAGACACCCGTTCCTCTCTTAGTGAAAATGTCCAGGGGTGACTGTGAAATAGCCCCAGATACACTGGCAGCAAGCAAATCCTTCAGGTTGCAAAATAAATCTTTAAAAATCAGAGGTTTTTTGTTTTTTTTTAAATGCTATTTGATGTTGAAAAACAAAGTGAAAAATATAGAATCCAATATTAAGTATCTCCGTGATTTAACAACATGTAATATAAAAAAAAATATATTAGAGATACAAAAACACTAGAAATGCAAACTTTTGACATTGGTTCCCTCTGGGCAGTAGGAATTTAGGATCATTTTCTTTTTTTCCACTCTTCTGCATTTCCTGCATTTTTTTTTCTTTTGGGATGAGCACATGCTGATGTTATAGTTGGAAAAGAATATGTGAAAACGCATAAAATTATTTTTCTCACTACCACCACCACAACCACTTAAGCTAGAGTAACAGTTTTATTTGACCCCTCTTGGTAACTTGAAGGGAAAAAAAAATGCTCATTTGGCTTGAGTGATTCATAAGAGCATCTTATTTTCCCAATTCCTTTTGTCACATAATCACAAAACAAGGGACAAACTATACATTGATCAGGAGGGAGACCTGGGACAGCTGAGAGTCAAAGGTTTTATAATTTATTAAACAATTGGTCTATGAGACTATCTATGAAAAGAAAGCTATCACTTTCACACTCAAAAACAAACAAACAAACAAAACAAAAAAATAAGAAAGACTTTCAATCTGGAGTCTCTCTGCTATCCGAGCCAAAATGTCATACTTATTTCTCCATCCCAAAATAGGCATCTCATATCTTACGGAAATAGTGACATAAATATTTTATACATATAGTTATCTTCTGTCCACAAATGCTGCAGAATATCCTAAGGTTCGTCTTTTCAATAAAATACTGTATTGCAAGCACACTTAAATTCTCCTTGGCTCAGTCTCTAATTTAAGCAACAGAACCCTAAGAAGAAAGGACTTCCACAGAGCGCTTGCAACTAGGTTATTTTTCAAAGCACGATCAAATCTTACATCTCTTACTAAATATTGTCCATTTTCATTGAAAAACAGTGAAATAAGTGTTGTCTTACATCTAGATGTATTTTCAGCAAAAGAATGCATTTTCAGAAAGCCAAGAACAAAGGAGGAAAGTTTTAACACCCATTATTTATAAATTGATACATTTCTTTATGGAGAAACTCAGATTTATACCTACTATGAGAATGAAGTGCAATGATAATGCTTCGATAATTAATATATTTCAGAAAGTATAAAATGTTGAATGGATGAACTTCTTGGATTGCCGAAATCCTCTACAAAATGAACACAGAAAAGTGTGCCTTCCTCACTTCTTAAGACATTATGAACAGAAGAGGATTAAATTTCCATACACAATCCTGCTATCTGCTGAGTATTAAATATGACAGTGGTATTTTTGACATGCAGCATATTCCCGCAAGGTCGAAAATGAATTTTTAAGAATGTGTTTACGCCAGCCACTTAAGTGTCAGCTGATGTCCACTTGGCGCCTCTATTGATTAAGGATACAGTTTTACTTACATCTGAATGTCAGAGTTACCATTATCCTATTACTGACACTCTGAACTGTCCATTTTCAGTCTGGGCTATCCAATTTAGATACAAGAAAATGCAGAGTTTCGAGACTGTGTGGGATAATTGCTATTTTCTAAGTATCTCGGATTGATCCATTGTGTTCACGCTGAATCAGTCATCAAGATGAAGAGGTATGCTGCATACACACGAAGGGGAATAACCCTGGCTTGTAATCACAAAGATAACAATGGAGAAAATCTATGGTATATAATAATATACCCCCCATCTCTCTTACAATCAAATATCTGTATGACCTAATACCTCAATTTAAAAAAAAAATACCAGTGTGTCATCCTCCCTCCATAGGTCCTACTTCACTGTGTCAGCACTATTAATGCAATATATCTGTCAAGCTTTATTAAAATTATTTTTGATGTGTATCTTGGCTCATAAACCTCTCCAGTGCACTGATATTGCCTCAGGGAATGTCCTTGTAACATTGAATCTCTGAAGATGGGACAATAAAAGAAAAACCCTCCAAACTTTCAAGCTCGACTATGATATCACACAGCCCGCACGGTCTCCTGTCAGCCCTGGGAACGTGCTTTGGCACGTGTGAATAACAACAGCAGGATTATTGTTCAAACCTCATTCCACAGAACCCGCTGGTAGGAAAAGCAGAAGTGCACTCAGAGATAAACATCTGAGAACAGAGTCGGCGTTGACACTGGGATAAACTGTCAGGTCCGTTCTTTACGAAGCCATTTGAGAAGCAGCGTTCTTGGAGTTACAGACTAGAGTTTTATTCTTGGGCTTTTTGTTTTTGGTTTGTATTGTACCTTAATTGGCACATTTCACCAGTGGATGTTCCCTATTAGTAACAAAGACATCTGCTTGTCACCTCCGTCTTTCACAGCCCCAGAGGAGCTTCCTGTACTTGTGGGACACAGGCAAACAGCAGACATGCCAATCAAAATGGGTTTACGAGAGCCCATCATGGCTGCAGACATAGAGAAAGCACACCAGGGGAAGAGGGGGTTAGGGCAGGAAGGCAGAAAGAGGGGTGAAGGGAGGATGAATGCAGAAAGAGAAAGCCCAAACACTCCAGCAGAATCAATCAGTACGTGTTCATTATTCTAATCTTCTTAATATTGTTGTAGAACAGTACCTTTCAAACTCTTTGAGGCTCAAATGATCTGCACAGGCTTTGGCTGCCTGTTTGATTTTCCCCAGGATGTCATGACCGGATATCTGATCCTATAGAGCATAACCAAAACGCCCCTCACAACAAGGAGACGCACCAGGCAAGTTCAACAACATTTCAGAGTCCACTGGTGGTGTCGTGGATGTTGGGGCAATGTGAAATTGCTATCAAGATTTTTTAAAATGCCTTCAATTTTGGTACTTACTGCAGAACTGTAACAGCCTACTCACAGATGGCCTCTAGTCCAGGGGCCATGCTTTGATCAGCCTATTCTAGAAAGTGTAGGGGCAGAAGAGTTAACTTCGCAACCAATTAAAACTACTCAAGTCAATATCATATGATCCAGCAATCCTACTCCTGGACATTTATCCAGAGGGAACTCTAAATCAAAAAGATACATGCACCCCAATGTTCACAGCAGCACTATTTACAATAGCCAAGACACAGAAGAAACCTAAATGTCCATCAACAGATGACTGGATGACAAAGTTGTGGTATAGTTATACTATGGAATATTACTCAGCCATAAAAAAGAATAAAATAATGCCATTTGCAGCAACGTGGATGGACCTAGAGATCGTCATTCTAAGTGAAGTTAAGCCAGAGAGAGAGAGAAAAATATCACATAATATCACTCATATGTGGAATCTAAAAAGAAGAAAAGACGACACTAATGAACTCAGCTACAGAACAGAAACAGACTCACAGACATAGTAAACAATCTGATGGTTACTGGGTGAAAGGGAGTGGGAATGGATGCATTTGGGAGTTACAGATTTGCAAATGTTAGCCACTAATTTAAAAATAGATTTTAAAAACCCCAATATCTTCTGTATAGCACAGGGAACTATATTCAGTATCTTATAGTAACCTATAATGAAAAAGAATATGAAACAAATATATGTATGTATATGCATGACTGGGACATTGTGCTGTATAACAGAAATTGACACATTGTACCTGACTGTACTTCAATTTAAAAAAAAACACTCAAGTCAATCAACACTTGCTACAGTTAGTTACATCCTAAAGGCCCAATTAAAGGTCTGTTTTTTCTGCCCCTCCTGTTAGACTATCTGCAACATCGGATGCTCTTGATTACCCTGCTTCTTGAGAGCCTCTCTCCCTTTACTTTCAGGACAATATGCTTTTCTAGTTCTTATCATTTGTCTTCCTTTTCTGTATCCTCTTTAAATATTTATACTCCCTGATGTTTCACCTGATCCTGTTCTCATCATCTTTTGCCAACACATTTATATGTTGGTGATTCTCAAGCCAGTCAGCAGGCAGACAACTGTTGTGAAATGGGAACAGTGTGCCAGGAACTGTGTGTGATGCTGGGGATAAAGTCAGAGAAGACATACTGTATTTACACCCTGCTGGTTGGTTGGTTTGCTTCTCCAGATGCACTCTCCACTGTTTCACCTGCTCCGACTCAGATCTCATCACCACTCACCTGGGCAGTGACAAGCGTTTCCAACCCTGCATCCACCATCGCTGTCCCCCACTCCATGAACCATCTTCATGAGCCATCTTCCATAAGAAAAAATCTGACCACATATTCATCTTTTGAAAAATCTTAGCTGTCCCCTCTTGCCTATGCAAGATCCTTCAAATTCCTTAACTTAAAATATAAACCCTAAATAATATGACCCAGATCTACCTCCTAGCTTCATTTCCACAAAAATATGACCTTTCTTTCACGATTCGTGCCTTTGAACCTGCTGGGCCCCTGGCAGGGAAGCCCTAGGCCTTCTCTCCCTCTGTAAAACCGTATTCATTCTGTAAGTCCAAGTAGAACCTGCTCAAAGGTGCCTTTTCCAGTTTCCCAAGGCAGAGGGGAGCAAGTGTTTCTCTTGATTCACCAGCATTCCACCCCCACCTCCACCTTTATCCTGATTCTTTGTGCCACACTTGAACTTTCACCCCTCTATCTCTTTTGGATAGACCGTGATTTTCTCAGAAACAATGCTATTGATTGTTATTTCTGGTTTCTTACAGAACAATGCCCAGTGCACAGAAGGTGCTCAGCAAAGTAGTGGGATGCTTCTAAGCATAGAAAGGTTAATTTTTAATTATGCAGGCAAAACAGGCATGCACAAAATCATTAGTGAAATAGACAGTTTTTATGCAAGGTTTCCCTTTAGGTTTCCAGTCTTACACTTCATGCCTCAGGAATATCATGTGCTTGCAGCTCCCTGCACACATCTGTGGTTTTCTGCTGTGCTTTTCCTGAGTGGTCGCCTCTGCCTGCCACACCCTTCACTATGCTAGGTGCCCTCATCATCTGTCTCAATGCCCGTGCATCCCTCAACACGTGGTTCAGGCTTCTACACCCATGAATGTCTCCTCGTGCCCCAAGATTCAGCCAGGTGCCTTCCCTCTCTGTTTCCAAAACACTTAGTGCAGAATTCTCTCATTATATTGACATCATTTGTTGCTGTCTCTCTCCCAATTAGCACTTGCAAGTACTTTAACTTGCTTCGTCTTTGTATCTTAAGAACTTACCAACAGTACCTGATGCATAAAACACACAGAACAAATGCTTATTGATGATCCAGAGCTAAATTGCCTCAATGACGCTACTTTTATGAGAGTCCATATTTAGATCGAATGAATGTTATTATAACCACCCCACCTCAGACTGTAGGGGAGAGGAAGACCTGTTAGGTATGGTCAGAACTGTGGTTCCCAAACTTTTTCTAGCTATGTTGCATTGACATAGAGTTAAGGGACCCCTTAACTACTTTTAACATGAATAAAACTTCAAAATTGGATTCAATGGGGAGAAATGTGCTCGTTTTAATGGAATGCCAGAAGACAGCATGAATCTAAAATAAAGTAGCCTAACTCAGGCATAGGTTATTGGAAACAGACACAGGGAACAAAAAGAACAACAAAAAAAAGAACACACAAGTAGCTTTTAATGAATCGGAAATAAATGGCTTCACTCTTCCCAATTTTCACTCTCTTAACTCAACCATTTTCCAAACTTACACATCAAAGCTAGGCATTTTGTAAGAGAACTTAAAATTGATAAGAAAGATTTTACTTGTTTTTGTGAAAATAACCAAATTGTTTCCATCAAAATGGGACCTTGTCTCTTACTTCTCTGGACTCCTCTATAGAACGTCACATGCTGTTCTTTAGGGGAGATGTTTTTTCTTCTAACACCTAGACTTCCTCATACTCCTGTGATTCTCAGTGCTTATCACAGCACCTGGACCATGGTAAAATTCATACATTTTCAATGAATTACATTAATAAGCTATTTTTGTTGTTTTGGTTCCTAGTACTAATGCCATTTTGTTACTATTTTTTTAAATCATGAAATTATTTATTGATTGATTGCAAAGTACTTTCTAAATATAGTATAATGCCTACACCATCATCATAAAACAGTAAGCATATATTATTTATGCTGACTTAAAAGTTTTAAACATAGAAGCATTATTGATAATTTCAAAATGCTTACCTACTCTTCCTAACATTGTATATGACCGAACTAACCTACATTGAATCATCATCAATTACAGAAGAGAATGCACTGACCACAGAAGAACTAAAAAAGCTTTCATTCACCTAAGGCCTCTTTGTGGTCCTTTTTGTTTCTGGATGACTCTGAAAAAAATTAACTCCAATCAAAAGATCACCACAGAAGGAGCAAAACAAATCATTCAGGTGACAGGTACAAAAGGTGGTCTTACTTTATATCTTCAATTTTATCTCAAAAGCAAACAGCTAAATGGAATGCCATTTCTCTTGTAAACACTATTCACAACAAATCATTCAGAATGGTTTCCCATTATGATCAGAGAACGTTCTGAATGGCTGTCTTTCATAGCCTTCATTTCACCAAATTTGATGATAAATTTTTTTCAGCCTTATAATCCTATCAACCACATTTATTGAAAATTGACTCTCTGTTTACTGCTTTCTAGGCACACATTGTTAAAGTAAGACTGTTTATTCGGGTGCATGGACCAGTTAAGAGGCCTTCCATGCAAAAATATCATTCTGGGGAGCAGACATAGGCAGGTGTCTATTGATAAAAACATTCTAGTTCACTAAAGCCAGACTTTCAAAGTCATGACCCACAAGGAAGAAAGAATTCAGATAGACAGGAAAATAGATAGATTAAAAAAAATAAATAGATACACAGAGATAAATAACAGTATTTGGCAGGAGTTCAAGTTCTATGGATTCCAATTCCATTACCTACCTAATTTGTCTGGAGTGAATCAATGAAATGACTTTCATAGTTGAAGTGGTTTCCACTGACATAATTTACAGCTTTTCCCCCAGAGAAGTCGCTTTTATTAAAACAAAAAGATATGAAAGTCATGTCTTCTTTGTTTAAATGGCATCAAGATGGACCAGTGAAGACACTAGAGTTGTCTGCGTTCATGATGAATAACTGGAGTTCAGTCTAGGCAGATAACTGTTAATATCTTTCTACGCCACCTTCTTTCTGTTCTTCACAGTCTGACAATCCTCAGAGCGACTGCTTGGCATCCATGTTCCCACTCACGAATGGGTACTTGGAAAGGGGTGCGAATGGTGCTTTAGAAAAGGGGACCATGCTAAAAAAAACAGCCTGGAGCCCTTTTCTCAAGACACTTTATTATCAAAATGTATTTTTATGTCCATTTTAGAGCTTTGCCCTTCCATGCCTACTTGGTATCATTTAGCACAAGATGGAAAATGGAAAGGGAATGGTCAAATCCATGAACAAATCCAGTAAGGCTGATAAACCACTGAGGGTAGCTCAGAGATGGAAAGAATCACAGGTGAACAATGGTAAAGTCTCCCCCTACTTTAACCGCTTTCATTAAAAACATCTTACACGCATGCGCACACATAGCCTAGAGCTGAAGAAACAGTACGTTCTTGACAACGGTGGGACCCTTGAACATCCCTCCTTTATGAAACCTCCAAACCGAGTCCCCAGAGGTAATCACCATCTGATGTTTGTGTTTATCATCTTAAAGTTTTCTTCAGTTTTATCACATATCTTTTAATTCCTCAATGACGTATTGCTTAGTTTTGCATTTTTTAAACTTTATATACATGATATGTGTTCTGTGGTTATTTGACTTTTTTTTTTTTTTGCTCAAAATGAGGTTTCTGTGATTCATCTACATGTGGCTATTGTGCACTTATTTTTAACGCTCCATAGGGTTTCATGGTGTAACGAGATCACCATTTATGCAGATGGGACATTGGTGACATTGCTACTTTTTATGTTATTGTAAACAATGCTGGTATGAATCCTTCACAATTATTTGTACACATGTGAAACGGTTCCTCCAGAGTAGAGTTGTAGTTTAAGATATGCCTGTTTTCAATAGCACAGGTATTTTTAAACAGTTACCTACAATTAACTTGCTCCATCCAAAGCCTAGAAAAAGAAAATGTTTGTATCTATAAGATGGCAAGAATAAGTTTTTTAAAATACTTATGTTGACATCTACAAATTAGTCCTCCACTTTTCTGGTAGGGAAAATTCCCCAAATGTTGTATCAAAACATTTGTGTCAAACTGCTGTGTTTTGCCAAAGAGATAAAATTTCCAGTCAAAACAATTAATTAGAAGCTATTAATGATGCCTTTCTAGATTTAAGAAGCCACTGTAAGAGAAGGGAGAAAATGAAGGAAAAAAAAATAATTCCCCAAATCAAGATGTAGGAGATAAGGCAGTTTGTGGATCTCCATTTGGGAATTTTGCCTTGAATTCCTGAACTCTTCTGCAATCATTTCACAAACTCCAAACCACTCCATTAACTGACCACAGGGAAACCTCCGATTAATGAAGGGCTAAACTTTAAACACCATTCTTTCTTCTCCTCTTAATATATTTAGTCTTGTAATGTTTTATTCATATAACAACAAAAAAATTGGGTGGTGATGATTTTCAGCACCTAAATAGTACTAGTAGATCCGTATCTGGCTTAGTCAGCTACAGACCATCTGGTAATCATTAGGTGAGACAGTTCATTGGGAAAATACTTAAATCCCTGAGTCATAAATTATTTGAGAAAAATTACTCAGCTTGTTTTAAGCCATAGCTGTATATCCACATATCCATATTCATCTCTATTTATTTATCTCCATATATAGCCAGCCAGCCAGCCAGCCATATACTGATTAGGGCTAAAGAAATTCAGGTCAGACAAGCCACTATCTACATAGAACACTAAACATTCATGGTTACATGACCACAAACTATATCAGGAACCTATAGCAGCTGCTCTGGAAATGAAAGTTGGTCGTGAAGAAACTGGGATAAGAAAGATCTCATTGTCCAGAGTACATGTCACCTCACATTTGGTCAAAAATTAAAGGTTATACTCTACTGTGATGGTTGGTCCATGGCAACCTTCACCATGAAGAGGAGCACGTTAGATTTTGGTAGGCAAAGACCTCAGATGGAGACAGTCAGGGGAAGACAAAGGGGAGGAGCCTTTCAGGGCAGTTGTTAATGGCACCCTCTGAGAAACAGGATGGAGGGTCAGTGGAAACCTCTCCTGTGATCTTTTAGATGCTTTGATAGAAAATACTCTCTTACCTTACGGAGACCTCCCCAGACCAAAATATATGTATCTAAACATTATCCACACTCAGGCAGCATCTATATAAACAATCAGGAACGCTGTACAGATCAATCTATGCCCTGAATTTCTCATGTTTCTCAAAAGCTGGCTGTTTCATTCTTCAATAAAAGCAAAGGCTTCAATTTGAAGTCACTGTGACTAAACTTTTCTTTAAAAACAACATCAATCCCTCAAGAATATATGGAGTATATATTTATTTTTTAACATTTATCTATATTTTACAGATGATCGTATTTCCTGTTCCTATTCCACTTGGCCAATTCCTTACTAATCCAATTTTGGGGTTATATTTCCTTTGGTATCTAGAGCACTGCTGATTTAAAAAAAAATGTTTTAACATCAAAGTTATAGGCCCTTTATATTATTAAATCCCTTGTGATTATGCTCCTTTGAGTTTTCTTCCAAATAATCTTTGTTTATGCTCAAGTAAATGTTTTAAGAATTGACAATTAAAAAATGGGTTGCTATGAATTTTTCAAATAGTGCCATAAAGAAACATTTTTAACGGTATATGCATCTTTATACCAAGATGTAAATAATGAGGAGATCAAAGTGGAGAAAAAAGAAACATGGTAGGGTAGTACCAATAGTTATAAAAAAATATACAGCTCTTGGGCACAACCCTGCAATAAGAAGGTAATGTTTGGCAATAATCTTTGTACAAACATGACCTTCTTTGGGTGACATGATACCAGAGTCCTGTTATCAATTGTTTTAACTTTACATTTTAAAGGAATCATCTTTCAGTCTGCTTGTTGGACTGCCCTCATAAATGGGCAAGCCCATCTCCTAAGAGCAGTTGAGTGTCAAGGAAGAATTTAAACAAAGGCATATATCCTCTACACAGGAAATAGTCAATGTTTTAAAACAGCAGTGGAAAAAGAGCCCTTGCTTTAAAGGTTTGGAGACATCCTCAAGGAAAGGCACAGATGTGTTCTGGTGATTTATCTTTCTCATAAGCCCAATGCAACACACAGCATTGGATTACAAAGATAACGGAGAACAAAAGGAATTCTCTGCCAGAGTCTACACTTTGTATTCATTAGTTCCCCTAATCCAGTTCTACAGGTGGCAGCTAAGGGCTCCGCTTTCACTATTAAGGAATTTGGCCACTTTGACAAGGGTGATAAAAAAGAAGAGATGCCAGGTGCTGGTGTTCTGAGCAACAACTTGTCTCCACTTGCAGGTGCCATGAAGACTGTCACCTTGTGACTTCCTAGAGGATTATAACCTCTGGATGGACTGTTTCATGGGTATTTATCATCCTTAAAACTAATCAGAAATGCCAAGTGGTCATGGTTACAAGACACCTGTTTTCGCGCGTTTCCTGATAAAAGCTTCTCTGCTGAATTGCTGATAAATATTGACATTATGTTTCAAGCCACATGGAATGGCTTGAAATCTTGGTTTCTCTCACACAAAGAATTAAGCTTTGACATTCAGCTGACTTCTCTAAAAGCAAGGAACACTGTGAAAACTTTGACCTCAATTTTTTTTTTTTAAACATTTGTTTTAAAACCAGAGAAAAAGAGAAAGATCAATTAGAAAGATAGTAGATTTTCACTTACCTTGGAAACTCGATTTGCAACTTCTCTCCCCACGGTCAGCCCCTGGACGAATGTCCGTGCAGCAATGAAGGCGCGGGTCACCTGAATTTTCAACTTTCGGGGGACATCTCCAAATGGCTTCAGCTGGTCTGTGTATTTGCTCACACATTCCAGGTAGTCCTCGCTGAAGTGATACTGTGGGTTGATCAGCTGAAACATCCGTTCCAGGAGGCGAGCCCAGAAGTCGTTGAGCATCTCCTCCAGATTCACGTTGCCCCCCGTGTAGTATCTTTTCAGCTCTGTGAAGAGGTCCTGGAACACTTCCGAATTTTGCATGTATAACATTCCATAGGTCCGTACAAACATATCATTTAGTGACTTTTCTGCATTCTCCAGGAGCTCTCGGAAAAATTCTGCAAATAAAGCAAGAATGCAGTCATAAAATAGTAAGAATTAGAAGTCCAAAACACTGACTTACCTTAAAAATAACTGCTTCTAATGGTCATTTTCCCAGAAAAAAAAAAGTCCCCTGTGATTAAAGTATCAATGAATCTTATTGAGGATAACAATATTTTAAAATGAGATTTGATCTAGAATCTATGAAATTCTCTAAGTCAAAGAAAACAAAAGATCACGTGATTTCCATTTGCAAGAACATCCATTCACATTAGGAATTTACCATTTAAAACTCCTTCCAAGAAGCTCAATTCTTATTCCATTTATCGTAAATTTTAGAAAATTCTATGATTTCATATAAACTTAAATCAGAATACGTGGCAAAGTACTGTCGTTAACATAATAATAAATGCAGAACTGATAAAAACATTTGCTCCAGCCTATTTACAAACCTATTCTACCACTGCATTCAATTAAATTGCTTTTATTTGGAAAAGCTCATAAATGAGATATTCAAATTAATGTAATATTTGGACTCTTTGTAGTTGCTATATATAGCAATCAATTATCAGTGTTCAGAGATTCATAAAGCAATTAAATTCACTTAATACCAAAGCTATAATAGACATAATTTAGGCTGCCATAATGAGTCAGAAAGTTATGAAGTACCATGCATTACCATTATAAATAAAAACTATCATTTTATAGAACTTGTATAAAATATAGGCATTTGGGCTTTCTGGTTAAGAGATCTAATGAAAAAAAAAAAGTCTGCCAAGAAATGACCTCTTCCATCCTGCAACATCACTTGGGTGTTTCTGGGAATAGTTACAGTAGGCAAAAAGTTGGATGAAAAAAAGTCACTGGGCACGGTAGGACTCACTGACCTTCATATTAGTCTCCCTCAAGAGATAGCTCATGTGTGTATGATACATATCCATGTGTAGAAACGAGCCTGGCTAGAGCAAGCTGAAGTTTTATCCCATTTGGGGATTTGGAGAATGTAACTGGGGGTGGGAAAAGGCCAAGGGTAGATCATGCTTCTGAGTCTGTAAATCCAAGTTGCCAACAACAGCGTGATTCTGCTTTACCTCCCATAGTTCCCTTTTACTTCGGGAAGCTCCGTCTCCTCAAGGAATCCCAGTAGGAATAAAATAAAAACCTCTTCTTAGTTCTAGAACCCTGGGGGGATTTTTTGCTGACACAGAGAAGAGAAAAAGCAATGAATCTCTGCATAGATTCCATGGAAGCTACACCGAATTTCTTCTTTATCAGAAGCTGCCTGAAGAAGCACTTGATTTAGCTACTTCCGTACTGACCAATACAGCACTGAACTGTTAGAGCAGGCAGAGAGCTAGACAGGCACAGAGAGAGGGGGCCACAGGCCAAATGGCAGTAACTGGGCAAAAAGGAGGGGCCTGGGCCAAATACAGGAAATCGTATGTCAGGTAAACAACAGGGGTCCTTGGGCAGACGGAGGAAAGCAGGAACCTGGGGACTGATAAGAGATCACGCATTTTGGGGTGACAGGTGGCCTGAAGGCTGACAAAGAAAGGTAGGAAAAGGCAGTAATTTCTAGTCCAAATGTATCTTTTTGCTCATTAAGACCTCATTACAATAAAATTAGCCTTGCAGATCAGAATTACTCGTCATGAACCAACACCGTGACACTTCTGATCCAGACTAAATAAAGACAAAAATCCCTCCTACCCTCGGGAAGGCGGAGTTGGGATGAAAATCAGGGAATACAACCCCAAACTCTTCCCTCCCCAGTGAATATTCTACCCACTCATCTCTACACACTATGTAGCCAACTTGCCGCAGAAACACGGGGCAGCCGCTCACCTAAGCCTGCCTGTTCTCTCCTTGTTAGCATACTGTCTACCCCTCAGACAATCCTCACTTTACTTTCTTGACCTCTGCGTCTGGTCTGTGAATTCTGTGACAAGACCCTAATTGCCAACAGCAGAACCACTGTCTTGATAAGTAAGTTGTGTCTATAATGATAATTACTTAATACTTGTTTGCAAATAAAACCAATATGCTAAAGCTTAAAAAGGACTGTGTTCAATGTTTATCTCTTACCATGAAAGAATACTTTTTTTCCTTAAATATAGAAATTATTTTGATACAATGGCAGCAAAAACTAAGGAATCTGAAAGTCACAGCTAATAACCCCTGTATGATCTTGTATTCAAGGCACCAAATATTTCTCATTTTAACTTTTCCCAAATGTAAAATCAGGCTAGATATTATGAAGTCTCCTTAATCTTCAAGAATCTATTAAGGAAAATCAATGTTGAAGCAGATAGGGCAAAATGTTCAAAACTGTCGAAGTGTCAATTAATCAAAATATTTATATATGCTATGTGTCACTGTTATTTGTGACTTTATGAAATCAGAAACATTTCAGAATTTTTCAGAAATGTACTAGTCACTAAAATTGCCCTAACATGGAAACTATATTAAATTATTAATCCTAACACAAAGTATAAAAATATCATAGTAAAACCTTTCAGTCTTGAAACCAAGACTGCAAATAGCTTGGACTTGTTCATCTAGGTGCAGGGTGAAAGGTTTCATAGATTAGTGAAAGAAACTATGAAAGAATAGAAAAATCACTGAATTGAAAAATATTCATATAATGAGACTGGAAAGTAGATACTCATCATGAGCTCAGAACAGCCTATTCATTTATCTTCTTTTTGAGGTCAATTATTTTGTTGGACTCAGAAATTAAAGCTTAATTTATTGAATACAGAGTATGCCTTCACTGCTGAATAGTCAGTAATCAATAGTGCGGTCTGGATTTCCAAGAGCTGGGGGAAAAAAAAAAAAAAAGAAAGAAAGAAAGAAAGGAAAAAAAGGAAAAAAACCTTCTGGTCCTCATTGCTCTCCAAAGACCTGAGGTATGAATGCTTCTCTGTAGGAATGAAAATTTTATTTCTTTTTCTTTTACTGAAGGTAGAATTCCTAGGCTTTTCTTCTCCTGAACAGGATAATATGAAATATTGGGCTTATGACCATTTTGCAGCTGAATGGTTAAAATTAGATTGTCTGTTTACTATGTCTTGTGGTTTGTTTCCTTCTGCTTAAATTAGTATTCCTAATTGAATATTGAAACTAAGTTATCAAGTTGCCACAGAGCTGAAGAAACATTTTATTAGATTCCAGGCTTAAATTTGTGTCTAAGGGTGCATCATTGTCTCAAAAGTTTGCTCTTAGCTTCACTGGTCCTCAAAAGTCAAGTTATTATTCCTTGCTCAGAATCATTATATGGTTTAGTGATCTTACAGTCAAAGTTAATATTTGGTATTGAAGGATGCTAATGCATCAGGCAATTATGACAAATGTTGCTACCTTAAGGTACATTGATCTTAGATCTTATGAAAGATGGGAATCGGAGGTACTGAGGCAAAACTAATGTCCTCTCCAAAATAAGTATACTCATTTCATTTTTAGCATGCCCATAGACTTAAACTTCCACCTTTTGAAGGGTGACTCTTCGAACAAAGTATTTTATGCTTGGATGAAAATTGTGTCTCAGCAAACCAAACAAGATGGAGATTTGGAAGACAGTTATCAGACCCATTTTGCTGATGAAGTATTATGCCCAAACAGGATAGAGAACAAAATTGAAGAGCCATATAAGGAAAAACAATCCGAATCTCACCCTTTGTTTAATCGGAGACGGCAAAGCTCACACTGGATAAAGCCTTCAGTCAACAAAAATTCTCATCGGCAAAAAACAGTTTGGCGGATAAAAAGGTTTTTTTTTTTTTCCTTTTCTTCCCCAATCACTAAATATACATCAAAGGTGACTGCTTAGGGCTCAGTTACACTTCATAGATGCACAAAAGAACTTTTTCCAGCCAGCATTAGCCTCTGGGAGGATTTTATTCATCTAGAGGGGAGGTCTGGATGGTAACAGCTGTTTGCTGCGGGGCAGATGCCCCAAGTGGGAGAACAGTCTTGTAGATAAAAACCACCACTGTTCCAAAAGCAAACAGAAAGTCTGTGCGTGCACTGATGGCTTGGAGAGGCCTCTTAAGGGGCAAAAATCAACTCCTTGGAGCCAAAAGTTGCCCTAAAGATATCTGAGAAAGGCTTCCGATGAGGCCTCCAAGTGAATGGATCAAAATGAAAGGTGCACAGAGGGCCAAAGGGAGGGGCAAACAAGAGAAAGACTAGAGGCACCCTAGGAATTTGCAGTGCGTAGGAAACAGCAAAAGCTTGGCCCAGTGAAGCTGCAAATGTTGTCTCATTAATACTACCACAGGGGGATGGGCCCGGGAGACTGGGTCAAGCACTGTTTAGCACTTACCTAGAAACTGGAGCATTTTCCTATTTTATGCTCATGCTCTGCAAAACACTTCTTATTGAAGGCTCATTTAAAATGAGTGCTTCAGGATGGTGGTGTAAACCCACGTCATCACAGAACCCAGGGAATGAAAACTTTGGCCCCGCATCAGTGGAGACTGGATCTGCACACGGTTACAGAGAGCACCTGGCCCCCCAGGGGAAAGAGGTCTACTGCATTGCTTTCCCTAAACCCACGCATTTGTGCTGAGTGTATTTCTCTCCTAATTGCTTTCTTTCCACCCTCCTCTCACAAAAGCATGCTAAATCAGTTCAGTCAGCTCAGAACCCAAGCTCTGGCTAAGGAAAAACCTTAAGTTGCTGACATGGAGGGTAAATGACTCAGAAAGCTGATATCCTATAAGGGCTGTGATTCACAGACACAATAAAGCTACTGCCCTGGCCCCACCTGTGCCCTTTTCAAGATTAAGAGGAGAGTCCTTGGTTCCGTACACATCTGTCAGCTCTCAAGTACACCTTTTGAGATGACTTCCCCTTTAACCGTCTCATTACTCACATCATAACCTGATATGAACACCAGGGAAACGCTGAGCTAATGAGAAACACCGATGGAGGCAGAACCACAGCGCCATTTACTGGCTTACGTTTGACTTTGAGGGCTAGAACACTTGGTCCCTAAATGGCCCATCTCTTCCCACTCCCCAGAGAGTGAGACTCTAGAAGAAGACTGGAGCTGCTCAGAGAGTCCTTGCCACATGAAGTGTCACCCTTGGCAGGTCAGAGCTCTTGCGGAAGTGACAGTTGGATGCCCGGGCCCTACGTGAAGTGTCTCAGCACTGCTGACATTTTGAGCTGCCTTGTGAGATGATAAATAGCACCCCTGACTTCCACCTACTGGATGCTAACAGCACATCCTTCCCCGAGCAGTGACGTCAAAAATGTCTCCTGACATTATCAGATGTCCCCCAGGGGGACAAAATCACGCTCAGCCTATCCTCTGAGAGTCACCCTTCTACTGATAAATTCCAGAAGCCTAGAAATAGACCATCAAAACCTTCTGAGAAAGGGCCAGCCCATTTCTAGACCTCATGAGCCCCACAATTCATTTATGAGATAAATCTGAGAAGCTGTGCTTTAAATGAAAGGAGCTGAAATACACATTATGTTCACAGGTAAGATTGTTGGTGACCAACACTATCAATCCATGTACAGTGCCTGTCACAGGGTAAGGCCTTAAAACGTGGTGACTGGTGAGGGAATAGATGGTGAACACGAGCTCCCAGTGAACTGCACCCTGGCTCCATCCAGACTGGGCTCCTCTTAGACAGTGAAGACTCTGCGGCCCCACCTTAGAGACAGAGAGATGCTATAACCACATCCTGGAGCAGACATGTCCTCCCATCATCCTCCAAACTCTTCTACATTTACACATATATAAACATTCAACCCTCCCAGGTTCCAAGCTCATGCGCATCTACACATAAAATGCCCTGTGGCCTCTGCTCAAAAACACAGTGATGATCAAGACTCTCTACCAGACCCTCACTTTCTCCCAGGACAACTCTGCCTGTCCTGAGCCATGCTCTGCTTGGTTTCATTACTGCCTTTCCTGCTGCTGGCCCTGGACCTCAGACCCCACGATCTCACCAAACTGACTGCATTCACGTTATCTGCATACTTCATTTAAGCGATGCCTAGCACGCTACATTTGAGTTAACTCCTAAACTACTCTGAGTCTCCCACATTGCAGTAAAGCCTTCTTCCATTTAATAGCTAATCAAATAAATTCAATTTGGAACTTTGTTGTTTTCAGTAAACAAAGCTATGCCATGTTTTATTTCTTCATTATCCGGCTTAACCAATTATGTAAGGGAAAAAGAAAAACTATTTTGAATAGATATTGTTATGGAAACGACAGGCCAGTCAAGAAACAAGCACCACTCGGAGGGTTGGAGTACTCAGATGTATTACGCCGGCGGGCTCAGAGGGGCTTCTGCTCCAAAGCTCTGAGCACCTTCAAGATGTGCACATGAGGTTTTATAAGGTGAAGTACAAGCTTGGGGTATTCGGCCAATAGGTATGGAACAGCTTTAGCAGCATCATCATCACAAAAGTGGAGGCGGGGAGGCAGCAAACCAACATTCCAAAGCCAGATATGTATCTTTGAAAATCCAGCTGGCTAGCAAAAACACATAAACAGCAAACCAACACTAATTAGCTTAGATTTACAAGTTAGTCTAGCAGAACTCAGATCAGTATTCCAATACTTAGATTTGTGAGTTATCTTGTTAGACCAGCCCAGCCTCTCCTTCACATTCCTAGACTTATGAGTTATCTTGTCAGACCAGCCCAGTTTTTCCTTCACAATATCTGTCGACTGACATAAATGCACAGCCTAAAAGTTGAGGGTTATGTTTTATTTGGCGGACATTTCTGAGGACTCGAACCCCTTCGAGCCCGGGATGACAGCCTCTCAGATGGCTCTGAGGGACTGCTCCTAAGAGGTAGGGGAGGAGCTAGGGTATATATAGGAGCTTTACAACAAAGACCAGGTAGCTGGAACAATAAAAGAGTACTTGTTAACTAAAGGAAGCCAGGCATCTCAAGTTAAAGAATGTAGTGCTTTTCTATGTATGGGAGGAAGCAAACAGTTGGCTCATTGAATTCATTCCTTTGACAAGCACCTAGCTATCTAGGGCCATCCTGTCCTTTCTTATTCTGAGTCCCCTCTGGGTGCACCACTGTGAGTGGCTGCAGAGGCTGCGCTGCAGGCTTGTCTTCACTGGGGGGTGGCGGCAGCCGCTGATGACTTGATGGCTTCAGCATTCTTTATTTACTGATACGGTTTGCAGTATTTTTCGTTTACATATCCTGTTATATCATCTTCATAGTTTTTCTTAAACATCAGTTGCATTTTTGTGTAAGAAACAAACCCTCAGTATGTATTTTTTGAAAATTATGAGGTTGAAATTAAATAAAATTATTTTCCAAATAACAAGTTACTCTAAAAGGGAGAAATCAGAATCTGTAATTATTGTGAGATGACGTTGCTGTAGGCAAAAATTCGTTTGTGATTTGCCACTTCTTTGTTTCTTAATTCATACTTTCTCTTGCTCTGTGTGTGTGTATGTTTTCATAGATTATGTTTATTATATTATAATAAGCATTATGATTTACTCAGTCGATTCGTCCCAGGAGTTAATAGAAGTCTATATAATTTCAAAGTGAGCTAATAGTAGTAATCTACAAATTTCCTGTTTGAGGGATTATTGTAACCAAATTTCTGTCACTTAGGTAAGCTCTCCCCACTCCCAACAACACTGATTTTAAAACACAACCAACTGATTTAAACTGGCACAGAATATCTTCCTAATTTCCATGTCTCTGACACATTTTTGGAGGAGTCAAGACACCAAACCTTAAATGAAGACAATAAATAAATTTCAAACAATGAATGATGGTAATTTCAAACATAACTAGATAGGACCTAAGGCATCCTGCACAGTGTCAGACACCATGTTATGGATTTTACATGTATTGTATGCAAATCAGATATTCGTATATCTAGTTGGCAGATAAGGAAACTGATCCAGAAATGTTAAGCGAGTTGCCCTAGACCTCGGAACTGGCATGAAACGCAGAGCTCAAACCACCGTCCACAAGAATGAGTTCTAAGAAACAACAGGACAGCAGGGCGGCTTTCTGGTTTATTCTAAAGTCCAATTTTCACACTGTGATTTGAATAATTAATAAAAAGTGTAATAAACTCCTAGGACACCAGGTGAAACTATATTGAAATATAAATTACAAGATGCATTCTAAAATCGAATCTGAATTATTTGTTAAAAATAATTTTTATGTGTGGTTATTTTTTCCTCTAATACTGATCAGTTGTAGGTAAGGGAGACTGAAGCCCACGCGCAAATCCCTAAGGTTGGTATATCTTCCTCAAGGGGTGGCACCCACAGAGTCACAGTGTATAAAAAACGGTGGTTGGCACATAAAAGGATGCTAAAAATATCTGACTTCAAATATGCCTCATTTTATAATAAATATACACATATTGTAGATATTATCCTACAATAACACGTACATATTATCAACACACATATAGTAAATATATTCAAATATACACTTAAACAATTAAATAAAATCAAACAAAATAGAAACCAACGACAAAGAATATGCAACAGAGATCTTATGTGATTCAAAATGCCTCAAATATTTTATATCTAGTCCTCTACAGAGAAATTTTGCCAATCCCTGGCAGAGGTTCAAAATCCTAAGTGAAATGTTTGAAGATAAATTAATTCAACAAAATGTATTATGCCTTTAAATTCTTATAAGTAGGAAGACAATTTAATTATTAGCCTGTTATCTCTAAGTAGTAGAATAAAAGTTCCTTTCCTCTGTTATTTTATCTTATGTGTTAAAATGTTCTCTGACAATTTTGTGGCTCATTTATCTCTTCATATTCCCCTGCGAGGGAACTAAAATCCAAAAGTAAATTCTTAAATCACCTAAATGATTTTGAGGATTTAGGTGACTTCAGTGATTTGAAAGTAGACATCCCTAAATTTTTCTAAGATTGTGGTCTAATGAGTCCCTGGAGATTTCCATAAGGAGAAAAATCTTACAGTAAACTTGGCATATAAAATGGTATAAAAATGAAAAAGGAAAAGAAAAAGTAACACTCTACTCTGATACTAGGTTAAGGTAAAAAAAATACATAATTTAGTTTTTTTCCTTCTATTCATGATAATTAATGAAAATGGAAATTTAAACTATCTTTAACATCTTACAAGATCCTATAACAAAATACAATGCTCATGATAAATCTAGGATAATTATTTTCAGAAAATAATAAATACATCAGCTGATAAAAAAAACTATAATACATAACAAGAATTGCTCACTATAGTAATCTAAAGGTTATTTTCATTATATTATTCCCATTGTGTGTTGGAAACTCTCATAAATTAGATCTAAATAAACAGGAACATAAGAGTCCTGGGGGAATACTCCGAACCAATTAAGAAAACAAGAAGGATACAGTAAAAGCATTTTTAAACACAATATCCAGCTCAGTTGGACAACTGGACATTACCATTTTATATCCTTTCAAGGTGTCTAGTCTAATTGACTAGACTTTTCCATGATGACATTTTTAATGAAAAGTCATCAGTTCACATTCATGAGTGTTTCTTAAAAATAATCAATATCTTGAAACAAAGTCCTTTAACCTAGTACTATGAAGGTAAAGTCAGCTGAAGAGACCCAATGCCAGGAGATTTTTCAGAATCAGTGTGTAATTCAGCTGCAAAAGGAAAAGTTTCCAGGAAGCAGCACTCTCTGGTGGGTTGATACAGGGAGATACGAAGCAATAAAGCAGTTTACAGAAACTGTTGATTTGAATTCACATTTCACAAGGTTAAACTTTTTCTATACTTACTGATCCCTTACACATTAGATTGATAAATGTCTTATTTCTTGGTAGGTTATTTCTCCCAAAGATCTCTTTTCAAGTAAGAAAGACTGATTAGGCCATTTATGTTCACAAGGTGGTAGAGATAAACTATTCATTCTGAGAGCCATGAATTAAGTTTGAAATTTGCTGACGGTTGCTGCTAAAAGCAAACAAGTGTCCTGAGCCTGCAGAAGGTATCCGAATCTCCCCCAAGCCGTGCACATGAAGTTAAAAGCTGGGATGCTTTCTGGCTCACCTCCATCACTGCACAGCTCCTTAGCTTTGGTCTACAGACAACGTCCTCTAGTCCTTGCTCACGATCCTCCTTCCATTTCTTTTTTTGTCCAGATGACACTGCCCACAGCATGGGATGCCTGTTTAACCCATTAGATACCTAAAATCTAGACTTTGAAGTCATTTCCAACATTTTGTTTTCCTCAACTGGAAAAAGCAATTGAGTTTCCGAATTTGTATAGTGTATTTCTCTGTTCACAAATCCAGTTCTCTGTTCTTTACTTCTTCTCCCAACTACTTGTTGGGCCAGAGGGTAGGAAAAAAACCCCTTCAATACCAAACCACCGAGGATGAACTCTGGGAAGTGGGGCCAAAGCTGGTCTGCAGATGAAAAGTCAGTGATAAGGACCTGGGGTCCCTGGAACAAGAGATTGTGCAGGTGTTTAGGGAGAGTAAGGCAGAACCGCCAAATGAAATTTACTTCTTCCTCCTTTCTTTACAGAATACAGTGGTTCTCACTCCCAGCTGCCTATTAAAATCACTTTAAAAAATCTTGATGCTCAGGTTGCCTCCTAAACTAGTTAAATTATAATCTCTGGGGGTGAGATTCGGGTATCGGTACATCTTCAAGCTCAGCAAGTGATCCCAAAGTACAGCCACGATTAAACACCACTGCAGCTCTTCTCTGTTCTTCAGTATTTTCATTTTAGTTGATGTAAGATTGATGGTGATATGGGCAGGGGAAGGAGGAATAGTGATGGAGGGAGGGGCCACATTATACATCATCAAAGACCTTATTTTCTCTTTCCTTTCCCTTCCCCCCTCTCTTTCCTTGCAGTAGAAACTTAGTGTTCTGGTCTTGGGGCAGCAGCCTAGCGTTGGGTCAAAGTGTCAAGAGAATGTGAAGAGCACTAGCAGTGGTCCTGGGGGATCAGACGTGCCAGCCTCTTTTCCTTTGTCCACCGTCTCTTTTTCCTTTTCTACCACTTAATACTCCCCGCTAAGTGTTCTTTGCTTACAGGACAATAAGCTTGTCCCACAGTGACGGAAGGCAGGGTGTATACAGCTTGGGACAAGGGAGGGATAGAGTCTGATAATGTCTGAGTTAATTCATACCAAAAGGAAAGGGAAGGATTGCCATATTCTCATCAGGGCATCATTCAAGCACGTAACACAGACAACAGAAGGGAGAAGTTAAGTGTATAGGGAAATGCTGAGTTGTGAAAGCATAATTAAATATAACAGTCTTTTTTGTGTGTGAAAGTATTATGACTTAATTTGACACTGACTTGTCAAGCTGTATCATTTCTGGCCCATCAAAAACCTGATGCAATACCGAAATCACGTAAAAAGTCCTGGAACAAAAAAGTTTACTTTGCTT
Organism: Camelus ferus; assembly: GCF_009834535.1. Classification (NCBI taxonomy): domain Eukaryota; kingdom Metazoa; phylum Chordata; class Mammalia; order Artiodactyla; family Camelidae; genus Camelus; species Camelus ferus. Next base: position 38,317,101 of record NC_045709.1, read on the forward strand.
AACAGATGTCTAAATGAAAGTCAAAGTCAGTACAAAGTACAGTTTTTAAAAATAAATAAAGTAATAATGTGTTCACATATTCTGCTATACCTCACCTTCATTTCTGACCACCTATATTTTGCAAAAGAATAACTGTACCTCTTTTAGATATCTACTACTTGTCATTTTTTCAAAAGTAGAATGCAGGACGCTTCTAATAAAAGAAGACCATTCAATTACAAAATCAGGTCAAAGATTTGTGTACAAAGATATTCCTCTTTTATTCATTTTAGGAAAAAAAGGAAAAAATTGAAATTCCCAAAGAAGGACTAATCCACACTGTAAAATATGTTCTATTTGTAATTATTGTGAAATAATATTGAAAAGCTAACCAGCAGGCATTATGAGTTAGCTACTTTTCAAAGGGCTTATCATGTGTTAACGAATTTAAACTTGTCAGCAACCCTATGAGGTAGTTATTATTATTATCCGAACTTTACATTTGGGGAAACAGAGGCACAGAAAAGTTAAGTAACTTACAATATAAGTAGCCAACAGGTAATGTAGCAGGGATTACAAAACCAGGTGGTCCGGCTTCACAATCTACAGTATCTCTGGACTCTATAAGGCGTGAAGCTTATACGATTTAGAAGACCCTTTTTAACAAATATAATACAAAATCAGGCATAGGATCTTGGAAAGGGTCTATTCAAGTGAAGTGTTTTGAAACATAAACCTCACCAGAATCATGAGAAATCTACCTTCAGTACAAGACATGACAGAAATTGCTAAGATAGAAAATGATACTAAAGCATGTATGAAGTACAATGCCAGTTTTCATATTGCATAGAAATACATAAATATATATTAACATACACACATACTAAGAAAAATAAAAAAAATATAAAAAGGAGTTTACAATCAGTAGAAGGTTATCATTTGTATCTTCTTTTCTGTACATTGTTAATTTTCTGAAATATGTAAAATGACTATAAATTAATTTTATGTTTAGAAAAAAACAATAGATACTATTTAAACATGAAAAGACCTCTTAAACACAAAAAAACGCTGCTTGATGAAAGGGGGGAATACGTACGTAAAATATAGACCAAAAGTAATAAAAATATTTAATGAAACTACTTTGTGTATTAAACCTACAAAGGGAAATCTGAGAATTAAGTCCAAAAAAATGCATAGAAAGGGCAGAATAGAAATGAGAAATTTACTCAAAATCAGAATATATCAGCAAAGCAGCAAAGATAGAACTTGATTCCCTTTACTTTAAATCTACTGGATTCATGCTGATTAGGGAAAAGGACTTACATATACATACATAAGAAATGGACACAACATTGTAAATGGACTATACGTCAACTTTTTAAAAAAAGGACTTAATTAATAAAAAAAGAAATAAAAGTAGTCTCTACAGCACAGCATGCTGGCTGTACAAGAATGGTCCCCGTAAGGTTAGGTAATTATTCACTGATAATAAGAATATTTTTCGTTCTTGAATGAATGCTTTTACAAATACTGATAATTTTTCTTTCTTTCTAGATAAAGAAAGAATTTCTCTAATTGATCCAATCAGGATTCAACAAAATTTCATTGTTCATTATTACAGATGTCAGCATAAACTAAAGGAAAAAAAAAACCATCAATTTTTAGATTTCAATGATTATGAGTTAAAGTCTTAAAGTCTGAGTTTTCTCTGCAGTGTTTCCGGTGGGCACTGAATGAACGTTAGCAAAGGATAATAAATTATGTAATTCTAGGACTCTTTCTATAAACATTGGACAACAACAAAAAAAAGTAAAGAAAGTCAAGGCAACTTCCAGCCACCTCTGTAACTCACCACAAGCCTGAGCTTGCTGGACAAGACTAAACGATGGCAGCTTCCTCAGGTCATGTCTTAGGAATCATTTCATTCCTTAAATCTATCAAATGGGAAGTGAGCATCAGCCCCACTGGGCATCACAGATGTTTAGTACAAAGGTAACCATATTCTTTTGATGAATATATGGACAGTAGATTCCCTGGTATAGGCATATAATAAGATTTATAGTAAGATATAAATGTAAATGGATTAATTTAACTTTGATTTAAATTTGCTTAACATTGGTTACATTCACTTTGCCAGTCATGTGCCAAATTCTTCGCAGAGAAGAAATACTGAATTCATGTCATAGGATGACTATTTTACTTGTATAACATTATTTGGGATGCAGTGAACAAAAATATTATTAAACATTTCATGAAGTACCAATTATTGAGTGCCATTTCTCTTATGGAATTCTACAAAGTTGAATGCATGCATCTTATTTTTCATAATGTTAAAATTAAATTAACTCTTAGATAAAAGAAAATGCTTATTTTGCTTCATGGGTACGTTTTAAGTTTACAAATAACTTTTAGATTACCTCTCTTCTAACTTCTGAATTATATAGATCATATGTAAAACTCCCCAAAAGAATACATTCATTTGAGTAATTAAAAAAAATTTATTGGTACTACAGGATTATTATTTTAGACTTTATTGGATGTTTTATAATATTTGTTGGTTGTTAGCCATATGTTATATAGTGATATGTTATCACTCTTATGTTTATTCTGATATGTGTCCTAAAAACCAAAAAGCAATTAGCACTGGTTTTCAAGAAAGTATCTACATGTTAGAAACTGGTAATCTCTATAAAGGGCAGTCTTAAAACAGCTCTGACTTGGGGGCTCTTATTTAAAGGGCTCTGCAAAGTATTCTCATTAGAGCAGTCCTTTGTTTTGTTGTTTTGTTTTGTTTTAAATGGGACCCAGGAACACATGGTTTGTGGTACATGACTCCCTCCATGGCAACTTCCCCCTCTCTTTTTGAACTGCTGATGATAATGAATCCCTTTCCTTCCAACTGGATTCAGTTACCATGAAGAGCAGACATCCACCAGCACTCTAATCTCGCTCTGATGGATAGAACGCTAACCTTTCACGAGATTAGAGACACAAGGTGCTTTGGAGATAATAAAATTCAAATAGGTTTATTTCAAAGGGCAACCCAATCTCGCTTTCGTTCATGGGTCACTTGGCAGATCATTTGCCAATGTAGTTTTTGTGTCTTTCCAAGCCAGGTTCTGGTTCAGTGTGCCACAGATGTCAGATTAAGTGGGCTCCAGAAGCCATTTCCAAAGTAAAAACAGGAAAACTTCAGAGCAACATTATTTTAATACATGTGGCCAAAGCTCTACTGGCCATAATTCTAGTTTTGCTTAAATTATGATACGTAATGCCCACAAAAAATAAATCAAGGCTAACCATGTTGACAATACCAGTGATGTAGTATGATTTCCAGTATTGTAATTCTTAAGTGCAAATTCCAAAGATAATTGAGAGATTTCCATTTCAAACACATGTCTAAGGGAAATCAAAATCAAGAGTTAAAACATACGATGTTTTTGAATATTTTGTGGATATCTGCTTAATACTTTGCTAGCAATAAAAGTCAAAGAATATTAAATAAAATAAATCAAAAATAAGGTACTACATACATATGAAGAAAAAGAGCAGGATTAAAATCTGTTCTTCTAAGAGCAATGAGTAATCCTTACAAAAGGCTTCATGTATTTTTCCTGTCCATAATCCTCTCATTATTTAACATTATCTCTTCCATATATAAGACTGCAGTTGACTGCTAATAAGAAAATAAGAAAGGAAAACCCAAAGCAGTTTCAAGTTAAGAATATTCCTAAAACTCACAGACATAGAAAACAAACTGTGGTTTACCAGAAGGGAAAAGTTGTGGGGCGGGATAGATTGGGAGTTTGGGATTAATAGATATATATTACAATATGTAAAATAGATAAACAGCAAGGACCTACTGTACAGCATGGGGAACTATATTCAGTTTCTTGTAATGAGGTGTAATGGAAAAGAATCTGAAAAAAAATGTTTATGTATAACTGAATCACTTTGCTGTACACCTGAAACTGATATTGTAAATTGACTATATGTCAATAAAAAATAAGAATTAAAAAAGAAAAGGACGACTCCTAAAATGTGTTACTCACCTGCAAGATACCATTAGCAAACTATTATGGAAGGTAAAATATTCAAATTTAAAGAATGTTAATAATTGGATACAACTGCACATGATACTGACCATACATCTCTTTATCATCACTTTTATAATTAATTTTGACCCTTAAATAATTACATATTTTGCACTATAGTTTGAAAGTTTTGTTCATTCTTAAAGAAGTTTTATAGATAAATCTTTATAAAGTGAGGTTAAACTATATATATACATATATATATATATAATATATTTAAATTGTTAAAAGTTTTTAAAAGATTAAATGTTATTTCATTAGTAAAGAACTTTGTGGTTACTAATATTTTAAATATCAAAGCAAAACCATTTTCCAAGAGATAGTTGGGATTACATCATCCACAGAGGTTATGCAAAATTAGAGAATGTTATTTAGATTATTTTAAAGATGTTGCTTACTTTTAACAATTCTTGCACTAATTATTATATTTTAAAAAATTTATTTGGTAATATGATATTGATGAGATTAAAACTGTTATCTTGTGCTGAGACACAGGAACCACCAAACTATATTCTGCCTTCTCTGTGCAGAGGAAATATAATCTAACAGTCATGTAGAGTATTATCTAGATCAGTCCTACAGGAGAAGGGTTATGAACGTCCAAAGAATTGCCTCTGAGTTAGACTGGACGTGTATCATGACATAACTGGAAAGATATATCAATGATAATTATTGGGATTCTCTTGGTTCTACCAAAATTTGAGATGTAGGCAGATGTCAGTGACTCATAGCACCTCATCTATAAAATTAAAAAAAAAAATACTATCATTCTCATAGGATATTGTAAAGATGAAATGATATACAGAAAGTAATTACGAGAGCGTCTGGCACATAGTAAGGTCTATCTAATTGTTAGCTATTATTAGTACTTTCTCAAGAATGAAAACACTTCTTAAAAATAACCATGCTCATTACTATCCATTTAAAATCTGTATCTGGTATAAAAGAGATGAACATTATTTTTCTCATCATACTTGCCCAGCAAGGTACTACAAAATATTTTTATTGGTTTACGACATTGTGTAAGTTTCAAGAGTGCAATGTTTTATTTAGACTTCTGTGTAGACATGCAGGCTCACCACCAAAAATATAGTTGCCGACTGTCACCATACTGTTCATTCCCTTTACCCTTTTTGCCTTTCCCCTATCCTTCTTTCCCTCTGGTAACCAATTCTCTGTTCTCTGTATCTATGCAGATTTCAAATTATATTACAAAGTTGTAGTAATCAAAACAGCATGGTATAGGCAGAAAAACAGATATATAGACCAACATAACAGAATTGAGCCCCCAGAAATAAATCCACACATATATGGGCGATCAGTTTATGATAAAGGGACAAAGGATATACAAATGGAGAAAGGACAGTTTCTTCAATAAATGGTATTGGGAAAACTGAATAGACACATGCAAAAGAGTTAAACTAGATCACTGTCTCACACTACATACAAAAATTAATTCAAAATGGATTAAAGACTTGAATGTAAGACCTGAAACCATAGAATTCCTAGAAGAAGAATTAGGCAGTAGCTCTTTAACATCAGTCTTAGCATCAGACTTTATACAAATCAATATATATATATATTGATTTGTGTGTATATATATATATACACATTTATATATATATAGGCTATGTCTCCATAGGCAAGGGAAACAAAAGCAAAAATAAACAAATGAGACTACAACAAACAAAAAGGTTCTGCACAGCAAAGGAAACCATCATCAAAACAAAAAGACAACCTACTGAATGGTTGAAGATACTTGCTGATCACATTATATATTCAATAAAGGGTTAATATCTAAAATATATAAAGAGCTCAGACAACTCAACAACAGGAAAACAAACAACTCAACTGAAAAATGGGTAGAGGAGATGAATAGATATTATGAAGTATTTTTACTGAGAATGGCCAGAAAAAAATTTGGTGACAAAAAACAGATGGAATATACTAGTTGTTATGCGATATCCTTACGTAGGGGAGCAAAATTTCCCATCCCAAAATATGTCTCTGGCATGAGGATTAATTTAGACTGATCATTTTTAAGACCCAAAAGACTCAGGAAGAAACTTTGACCTTCCTAACTGCCTAAAAGAATGTGGATAAAGGGCCTATTCCCAGAATAGAGCTATCACCAGAGATATCAGCAAAGAAGGAGGGCTGGGTGTGGTGTGGGAAACTCTTAGAGATAGAGTCCACTCTCTGTGCCATTGTCTCTGCATGGCCCAGCAAACACTTATATAACAAATATTTGTTTTTCCATCTTCATGTCAGCTGCCTTCCTCCCTTTTGAAGTTCCAGATCCCTACCCCCAATATCCTCCTTTGTCTTTGGCTGAGGATGGTATTTAATGTGAGAGCTTCTACCATTTTGGTGAGTAACTCAGTTCCCCTGGGTCTCCCCCATGTATACATGTTACTAGACTTCTGTATGATTTTCCCCTATTAATCTGTCTCATATCAATTTTATTCTTAGACTAGTCATAAGAACCTAGAAGAGTAGAAGAAAATTTCTTCCTCGTCACTCGATAAAAAGGTAATTTAATGTAAAATTAAATATATTCCTGTAAAAATTATGTATCTCTTATTCTCTCTTGGATTGAACAGTGAAATAAAATTCATATTTTATGGCAAGATGAGAAGATTTTAAACATAAAAAACTCTTCCGCCCTTTGGCCTCCTCTGCCCCTACACTGTGCACTGTATATCTACATTATGCATCAAACAAACCTCCTCCATGGGCAGGAACACCTGCTGAACCATAAGGAGCAACATTCTAGCATCAAGAAGACAGCTCCTTAAAAGATAACATTCCTTCTTGATCTTGTAGGGGTCACATGACCTACCAAAATGATACTTAGATCTGGATTATATAAGACATCATTTGATGCACATACTTCTGTCTCAAAAAACTTATGTAACTGTGCCTTGACTTCTAATGGGAGGAACAGATCTCAGAGCTTTATGAGATGCTCTTCCTGGGTTATAATCCTCAAAGTTGGGTTATAATCCTCAAATTTGGCTCATATAAAATTTTACATCTTTCTTAGATTGACTGATTAATTTTTCACCAACAATATCCTCCTCCTACACTTGTGTTTATGCAGCTTTATTGTCATCTTTTTCTATTTATGGTCTTTCAGTGACTGAGGCTTAAGAGTAACACCCCTTCACTGACCATATAAGAAGACTTTACCTTCTGAATAATCAAATGACATTGTTAATCTAGGTTGGTTCCATCTCAGACGTCCTTGATACCTTTCTCTTGCAACAGGAAGGGTGGTTTGGACCAGAGATGCAGTATCAGAGGCAGAGCAGGTAGCTGATGATACTGTAAACAACAGCTTTATTTTCACATTTCATATTTATAGAGTCTAGTGGGTTTTCTTTTTCCTTCAACATATTTTTTAGTATTAACCACACAGTAAGTTCTCCTCAACTAATTTAGATCACAATTCTAATTTGTTAAAACTCACTTTGGATTCCCAATCTTTTGCTGAGATTCTGGCAAAGAAGCTCCAACAAAGCTTCAAGTCTCTTGAATGGATTTTATATTCTCTTACAAAGCCATTTACTGAAAAAAAAAAAAAATCAGATCTATAATCAAACCTGTGGAAACTTCTAAATAACCACAAACATGTCCTGATACTTTTTATTGACCAAGCCTAAGAACATTTTCCCAAACAATTCAATATCTACCTGATTATTATTCCACCAAAGTCACTTTTTGCAAACTTGTCGATGACCATTCCATGTGAAATAGCACTGATAACTGTGCAAAGGTCAAACTGGGCTGTAACCAGTGGGTCTTCCAGTCTATAGGATCAGTCACTTTGTCAAAGAGGGAAACTAGTTTTGTTTGCTGTGGCTTGTTTTTGAACAGTCCATGTTATCTGCCACGTTGTTACATTCCAGGTGCTTGCAAATTGATTGCAGAATAAATTGCTTCTGACTCTTTCCAAGAATGGACCTTAACCCTACAGGCAATTAATTCCCAGATATTTACTTCATTTGCCTGCCTTACAATCATCCACTGTGATTGTCCTTTCCCTAGTTCTCTGGATCTCTGCCAGTCTGCCATAAATCTGCAAATTCACTTAAATGAATACAAGGTAATTTGATGTTGCATTTGATTTGGCATTAAATGCTACACAGTTGTTGACTTCAAAGTCAAATACATAAATCTCCACCGCTCAGGAAAAGAGGAGGCCTTTGTTCTGAATTGGTTTGAATATGACCATGCAGTCAAGTTCAGATCTATTAAAACAGGTACAGCATTAAACAAATTGATTATAAAATCTTCTTCTTATTACAAGCATATAAGTAAGAAAATAAACATGTATGTAAATAAGATGAAAAAGAACTTGAAGCAAATCTTGGCTTTTATTATATATCCTGCTGTGGTATTTTTCAGATCCAGGCATCAGCTAATGTTTTCCCTCAAGGCAAAATTACTTCCACAATAGTCAGTATGGTACACTTGACTTTGGGCAATAATTTTGAATTTGTTTGATTTTAAAAGGTTGATTCATATCCATAACATTTCTTTAATGTCGTGTGTGTGTGTGTGTGTGTGTGTGTGTGTGTGTGTGTGTGTGTGTGATTTAATTGTAGGCCATCTCCATAAATGTAGCAAAATACCAACCAATCAGTTTGTTCTAGCTGTCCCCTGAGGAAGTGTCCTCTTTTATTACCTAAATTTCAAAGCCAGTCAGGGTGCCAGTGGACCTCCAAAACACAAATAGTCACATTTGAACAAAAACAATCTTAAAAGCAGGACAGAAACCATTCCAAGTCAGTTCCAAATCATCACAGGCTTGAAGCTCTATTATTCCATGTGGGTCTATGTGGAAATCCAGGGCAACCTACAAGGGTGGTGTTCTCAGTTTAATTTATAAAAATGATAGAAAGTTGGCTAGATGAAAATAAAGTGAAGCTCACTCAATGCAGCCTTCAGGAGTCTCCTCCCAAGAGGTTTTTACAAAAAAAAAAAAAGTCATTTTTTTTTTTTTTAGACAAAAATGGACTTGTCCTGATGAGACTAAGCTGGAATTCAGAGTTTGGTTGTGTCTGACTGAAACACTGTTGGGCCACGAGGCAGAGTGACAAGCCTGGGGAAGGAGGAGGTGCTATCTTCAAGAACAGTTGTGTAGTCCACCCAGGCAATAGAAATAAAAGCAAAAACCAACAAATGAGACCTAATTAAACTTACAAGCTTCTGCACAGCAAAGGAAACCATAAGCAAAACAGAACAACAAACTACAGAATGGGAAAAAAATATTTGCAATTGATGCAACTGACAAGGGCTTAATCTCCAGAATATACAAACAACTCATACAACTTAATAACAAAAAAACAAACAACCCAATCCAAAAATGGGCAGAAGACCTAAACAAGCAATTTTCCAATGGAGACATACAAATGGCCAATAGGCACATGAAAAAATGCTCAATATCACTAATTGTCAGAGAAATGCAAATTGAAACTAAAATGAGGTATCACCTCACACCATTCAGAACAGCCATCTTTGAAAAGCCCACAAACGATAAATCCCAGAGAGGGTGTGGAAAAGGGACCCTCCTACACTGTTGGCGGGAATGTAGTTTGGTGCAGCCACTATGGAAAACAGTATGGAAATTCCTCAAAAAATTAAAAATAGACTTACCATATGATCTAGCAATCCTACACCTAGGCACATATCTGGATAGAAACTATTGTTTGAAAAGGTATATGTTCACAGCACTATATACAACAGCCAAGGAACACATAGAATGCACGGAGACAACCTAAATGTCCATCACAGATGACTGAACAGAGAAGTTGTTGTGTGTATACACACACACACACACACACACAATGGAATACTTACTCAGCCATAAAAAAGAATAAAATAATGCCATTTGCTGCAACATAGATGGATCTGGAGATCATTATTCTAAGTGAAGCAAGCCAGAAAGAAAAATACCATACGATATCACTTTTATGTGGAATATTAAAAAATGACATAAATGAACTTACTTACAACACAGAAACAGACTCACAGACATAGAAAACAAACTTATCGTTACAAAGGGGGAAGAGGGTGGGAAGGGATAAACTGGGAATTTGAGATTTGCAGATACTAACTACTATACATAAAATAGATAAACAACAAGTTTCTATGGTACAGCACAGGGAACTACATTCAATATCTTGAAGTAACCTGTAATGGAAAAGAATGTGAAAAGGAATATGTGTATGTACATGTATATGTATGACTAAAACATTATGATGTACACCAGAAATTGACACAATACTGTAAACTGACTGTACTTCAATGGATTCAGCCGGGAACAACTAGAGAGACGCGGATGGCTGTCGGTGCAGTGGCTGCAACCACACACCATGATGGGGGGAAGCTATCTTGCTTGTGAACCAGAGATATTAATGCCAATATATTTTTAACTGTACCCCAAAGTCGGTGAGAGGCAAAGACGTCCAGGTTCTATGCTGTGCCCTCTAAAGGCACAATGTTTTAAATAAGAGTCTTTCATTGTGCACATTGATTTTAAAGGAAGCCTTAATTGCAATGAAGAAAATTAACTCAGTAATTGCATCTTATAAACTTACCTTCTTTCTGATTCCCCAAAGTAAAAATGATTCTAGGAACTAGCCTTATTGGCAGTGCAAGGGATGCAACCATCTGACTCAGGTGAGAATCCGTCGTATTTGGTTGTGAGGACGGGGGAGGATTGAGGAGGAGTATTTGCAGGGTAAGCAAAAGAGTGAGCATTTTTCAGAGTTGCAGGACCTACAGGAAACCAGTGCAATCCATTTTTCCTTTGAAAATGGACCAATTTCTACTTTCTCCCGTCTTCCCCTCTTCTCTTGTTCTCACAGACACTATCCTATCCAACCGTAAGTCTTTTTGTTGATACTTTCAGGACAGGGATGGAATTCAACCTCCCTTCACTATCTCTGCCACCGGCACTCTGACCAGACCTCTACCATCTCTCACCTGTCTTCCTGCAAATATCTTCTGACTGACTCCTTGTCTCTGCGTCTGGCTTCCTACAGTTATGTTCCTATTTACTGATCATTTCCACACTCTTGCCCAAAACAGGAAGCTCAAAAAGGCAGGGATCTTAGCTGTTTGGTTTTGTTCACTGAGGAAGCTCAAGCCCCAAGAAGAGTGTCTGACACATAGTAGGTGCATGATTGGTATTTGTCAAATGAATTAATGCCCTTTCATAATTTCCAGAACAAAACCTCCTCACCAGAGAAATTCTGTTTAATCATGTGCTTCATTATAAATATGTGTTAGTTCAAAACCTGGATTGGGTGAGACACTGTTGTTTATTGATAGGAATTAAGACTTTAATTATTACATGAAAGATGATGGTCCATGTTACAGGGGATTTAGTTATCAAACAAGTTGTTCAGTAAAGAGTTGTGTGGGAGAGAAGACTCTTGTTGAGATCACATCAAACAGAGGAGTTACTGTCTGCATAGCTTAAAGACGAGGCTGACTCCCGCAACGTGCATAACTTTTTTTTCCCTCTTTGTTTCTGTGTTTCTATTAGCACTCACTTGGAGTCCCCATTTTTTCCCTCTCAGTGACTGGAATGGATACAAAGCAACCCAAGGCTGATTTTCATGAGAAACATATTTGCATAGTATTACAGAATAGGATGGACATATTCTACGTTTTTAGTTTCTTCTTTGAAACATACAGAGAGAGCTATAAAGTGTATATTACTACCTCATGAATTTAAGTGAATCTAGCCTTTGCTGAATCAATTACTAACATTTGACGCTGAGGTTTTATAAGCAAGAAACTGCTTGACTCCTGTTGTATTGTATACACATGGAGGGCACTTAGGAAAGTGAAGTTTGTCTTCGTGGCCCATTTAATTTCATAACTACCTTGCTGTTTGAGCTCCCCATCTGCTCTGCATTAAGTCAGACTTATAACTAAAAACAAAATTGTAATTCTTTAAACTGTTACCTGTAGGAGAATGGCCAATATTCCAGAAAATTCTTTTGGACGAACACAGCTTACTGAAGAGAGCAGAACATTGAATTAGAAGGGAGATACTCTTGGGTTTCTAGTTTGCTTCAGCTGTATGGCTTTTAGGTGAGTCACTTGATCATCTGTAAATCTCTTTATCCCAAGTGAGTCCACCATACTCATGGGCATGACCTTCAGCGTGTCCCTGTCAAGCCATTCCAAGTTTTTTTTCATGAGAGGAAGTGGGACGAAAGTGCAAAAGTCATTGTCTTATGTTAGATCAGTGATTCTCAAAATATGGTCTCTGGGACCTGGAAATGTGTTAAAATACAAATTCTTGGCTCCATTCCAATAGCACTGGGCTGACGCCCGGGAGTGTGTGTTTTAGCAAGCTTTCCGGGTGGTTCTGAGGTACACTCAAGTTGGAGAGCTACATCAGAAGAGCAGTTTCATTTGGCCCACCTACAAATATGGGTACTGCTTTCAACAACTAGCTCTTATTTATCACATTTATTTATCTTATTACTTGGGAATCTGTATTTAATTTCTGCATTTCGTCCACAGATCTTTAAATCTCTAACTCCCCAAAGAGAGCGTTCCTTAACTCCTACCTTTCTGCAATTCCAGTCGTTTTTACTCATTAGTAGAAAACACCTGTAACAGCAGGTGCTACTTACATTTTAATTGTTTCTTGTTCCTCTAAATTGCTTGTCATTATAAAAGAAATGACAGAAGTGAAATGGGAGAAGAGCAATGTGGCAAGAAGACTGGAGCCCATTTTCAATCTTTAATTGCAGTACAATGCTAAGAACAGATTAAAAAGATAAATCAAAAGTTTGCAGAAAAAAGTGAGGCCCCCAGTCAGTTTTATGGTTTCATTTGAGCTGCAAAGATATTATTATACACTCATTTACAAAACAATGAGCTCTTACTGTTTATGAAAGTTTAATCTCTTGGTTTATTGCCTTAATATATTTCACATTGGTAAGGTTTACTTTTAAATGAAATCTCTGACTGTCTTATGTGTATGTTATTTTATGCTGAGAATACAGACAGAATGAGTGTAACATCATAATTGTATTCATCTATGAAGCAATTAGAGTCAGGGTAATTGCTTCTAGTTCTCGGATATCTGCATACAAAGTAATAGAATTAATATTTTATCATTTGGCAGTATCCCTTGTTAGCTAAGAATTCTAACACTGTATATCTTCTCTCTCTGTCTACAGGAATTTAAACAGACCCTATATTAATATTTGCCCAAATCAGAAACTGTGCCAAGTGGAAAAATTACGTGGAGTTTGTTGGCACCATCGCCCAACATACCCATCCAGTTGGTGCACAACGGGACAGCGGCCTCCGAACACATTCTCTGAACTGAGCAGATTAAAGACAGCTGAGAGGAGGCTTAGGTACCTTGTCTTGGTCCCCAGTTATTTTCCAGGGGATCTCATGGGTGCCAAAGTATGTATGAATCCCATGGGGTTCTAAGACACTGATTGTGATTAAACATATATGGCTGCTCTAGTATGAAGATTCCTATAAAAGCACTCTTAAAATTTTCCACAAGGGAAAAAAAAAAAAAAGGAAAGAAATGAAGGAGAGCATGATGGCCTCACGGAGTAGCTTGGTGACTGACTGACAAGATTCAAATCCTTGGCTCGAATCAACAGGACTAAGAAGGGCTAAATGAGGACTTATAGCCTCATTTATTTCCTAAGAAGCTTAGGCTAGAGGGAGAGAAAAGAAGCCATAAATTAAATGGCACTTTGCTTGAATAAAAGGGGAACAAATGAGGGAATTAAGCTGAAACTAGCAGCTCAACCACTGGACCAAATTTAATTGATAGATAAGCTGTATTTCAACATGAATAAATATTATAAAAGATAGGGAAACCCGCAATTCTGCTCCTTCTTTTCAATATATACAAACCAATATCCTTTATGGAGAAAGAGATGTGTAGAATTAGTCGTGGTAAAAAGTATGGATGAAGTATATTGTACGTATGATGCACACTATATACCTACCCATGCATTACATAGTTTAGTCATCTATTATTCAAATGTTGTTTATGATAGTCTAAAATAGAAAATCTCTGAAAAGTCGGGCTGTATTTTAAAAATGTATTATACTTTCAAAATGTGTCTTATTCTTCCCAAATATTGTCTTAATATATTTTTCAAATTCTTAACTTATTATTCTCCTTTCATCATATCAAATGACCTGGCAGAGAGGTCATTTAACAGAACGATGTCTTAGAGCTAGAGCAAAATGTCAGTAAGATACGGGAAGCTTTTAGAATGCAGAGTGGCACAGGGTACGCACTTTTTAATTATTCATTATTTTTATTATTGTTGTTATTAATAAATGTAAGTACAGATTTAGTCTATGATTAGTAAGAAAATCATTTTACCTTTCTCAGTGACTTAACAGTGACACATCTGAAAGCTGTGCCCTCACTAAGCATATGAGCTTTACTTTAAATTATTGGGAAACCTTACTAGTCCTTAGATTATCTTAGATATCCTGATTCCTTCCAGGTCCTTTTCTCCCTACGGATTTGTGTGGCTGTTACTTTTAAGTCAAACAAAGAATCATTGATTAAAGACTTACAAGGTGAAAGGATTAAATGCTACATGTAATAACTTTTGTAAAAAGCTGATAGTTTTTTCAAAATGGCGACCCGCAAACTACTGGTGTATCAGTTAGTCCTCCTAACAACACTGTTAGGATGGAAGGAAAGAAATGACGCTCTGTTCTCTAGTTGATTGAGACCTGGAGAGTTTAAGTAATGTGCTAACATCATACAACTATTAATGACTGATTTGAGAGCGATGAGGAGTTGACAGGACCTTCATACATCTAAAATCAGGGCTTTGGGCAGTAGGTTCTTTATCAATGGGGGTAGGGACTCCAGACGTAGCCACTTTGTAATGCAAAGGAATTTGCTTAATTATAGATTAAAATCTAAGTGCAAAAATTAGTTCCACATAGCATGTGGATTTATTTAGTTAAGGAATATAGAATTAAGGTATCAAAATTGAAATGTTCTGGAGGCAGTTTAAAATATGGAACTAAATGACACGTAAGAGGGCCACAAATGAAGTTTAGATCTTGAAACTATAAGAAGAAATGCATTATGTAAGCAATTTAATCAGAGAACTTTCAAGGTTATGTCCATATGTGATAAGGGTTCTTCTTTTGTTTACATAATAGCAATTCTACATTATTAACTTATGAGCAAATTTGAAATGTATGCATTTTCTAGAAAAAGTGGAAAACACTTTCTGGAGAATTATTAGACTCAGTATATAAAATTTTAGGAATAATCGGTGTAACATCTTATGGAAGCCTCATGCTTTTTTTATTCACCTCCATTAGAGACCTACAAATTAAATATTGGTTAGAATATGCCTGTCTGTTTATTTTGGTGCTATACCAGTTTTTTCAACAGCTTTAATAAGATATAATTCATACAATACAATTCACTTGTCTAAAGCTTACAATTCAATGGTTTTCAGTTTATTCACAGTTGTGCAATAATCACTACAGTCACTTTTTAGAATATCTTCATTATCTCAGAAACAAACTACATATACATTAGCAGTCACTCTGATTTTCTCTCAACCTCCCCACTATTCTCCAACTCCCAGCTCAAGCAACAATTAATCTACTTTCTGTCTCTATAGGTTTGCCTTTTCAGATAAATGGAAACATAATATATGCTTTTGATGACTAGCTCCTTTATCTGAGCATAATGAGTGCAAAGTTCATCTATGTTGCAGTGTGTATCAGGTCTTCACTCCTGTTTATGGCTGAATAATATTCCACTGTATGGATGCACCATCTTTATTAATGTACCATTCACCAGTTGACTTATATTCAACTTATTTCCACCCTTTGGCTATTATGTGCAATGCTGCTGAGTGTTCATGTATGTGTTTTCAGGCAAACATATGTTTTTATTTCTCTTAGGTATATATCTAGGAATAGACTTGCTAGGTCAGATGGTAAATCTATGCTTAACTTTTGAAGAACTGACAAACATTTCCAGTTGCATCATTTTACTTTTTCAGTTGGATCATTCTACATTTCCACCAGCAATGTGTGAGGTTTCCAATTTCACTATTTTTTTTTTTTTTGCCAACACTTGTTATCATTTGTCTTTTTGATTATGGCAATCTTAATGGGTAAGAAGAGATATTTGGTTTTAATATGCATTTTACAAATGGATAATAATGTTGAGCATCTTTTATACTGGCCATTGGTATATATTCTTTGAAAAAATGTCTATTCAAGTCCTCTGCTCACTGCTCAGTTGAGTTACTTGTGTCTTTATTGTTGAGGTTAAGAGTTCTCTATATATTCTGTAGGCAAGTCTCTTGTCAGATATATGATTTGCAAATATTTTTCCCATTCTGTCTCCTTTCTAAACCTCATTATTTTCTGTGCTTTAAAAAATTCAAATACAAATTAGGAAATACAAGGATAAAAAACTGCTTCAGGATGGGTTAAATAATACCAGCATTAATTCAAGTAAGCTAAATTCAGAATCTAATTTCCCTTCCCATACACAGAGGTCAGACTTTGGAGATACTGTTTCAAAGTTCATGCAGAATAACATATTTTAAAATATAGTAGGCACAATGAATACTAAATGAGTGATTATAAAAGCTAATTCTGGTGTAGATAAAACTCTTAATTGCTAAGAGACTTTTTTTATCAGGACAAAGTTTCTTCTACTATAATATAAATTATTGTTTCAATTTCAGGTGTTTCTTTGTCTACTAGAGATACAGTTATTATTCATGGTTAAATTACTGGACTTTGTCCACCAGATACATTATTTTTTCATGACATCACTTTTAGTTCTTCTATAAATGACTGTCAAGAGTGATTTTCATGTATTTGACTTACTTTGACAATGAGACATAGGAATATTATTTTGGAAGTATCTAGGTTCCTAACATTAGAAATAACAGCAGGTTATCCACATTCAAATTCCTTGGATGATTAGAAAACAAAGCAAAACAAAACACAGAGAAAGGAAACATAAAAAAAATATTTTCCTATTTTGGAAACAAGATGACAGAAGATGACAGAAGACAATGTGTGCATGATATGAAAAATATATGTTATTTAAATTTCTCTTTTATGTTTTTTAGGCTGGAAAGTAACTGTCACAATTAATAATAAAAATTAAACTAAAAATTGCAATTACTTAGAAATTTAAAATATAGTTTCCTAAGTAATTATTCAAAGTGACAAAAGAACAACAACACAGAACAGATTATGGAGATGATTTGAAAATTCAGTACACTACCTATTTAAATATCCTAAAGAGAGGCATCTGATCATTCATTTATTCAGAGAGTGAAGAGGAGATGGAGCAAAGACTAATAGGAAGTAAGAAGGTCATTCAGAGCAGAGAGGTATGAAATTCCAGGGTGTGGAATTACCAAAAGATGAATTTGTTTAGCATGGAGGATACTTACAAGGAGGTCAGAGAAGTGAAGCTCGAAGTTTAGGTGGAGAAAAATGTCAAAGAGGGACTTTGCCTTTGTTTACCTGTTTCCCATCGCTTCCAGATTTCTATTACTACCACATTTACAAAATTTATAAGACTCCACAATTGAACTCTCCCATAGACCCACATGAAACAATAAAACAGAATAGAAAGCTCTACTTTTTTTTTAAGTCAAGATTTCAGTTTTCCCCTCTCTTTGGTTTGGACAGATAGAAAAGTTCTGTATCTCCAGATGTGGCCCATTTACCAGGAAGGAAGAGGCAGGACCAGAGAACAGAGTCCAGGACTGAGATGGCCCTGGAGAGCAGGGTGAGAGAGGAGGAAAAAGGACATACCACCTGCTTCAGGAGTCAGAAGCCTGGACAATGTCTGACTAAAAAGCCAACAGAAAGATGTCCAGTAGTGAAGTGAAGAGCACTCAGGAAAAATCAAACCTACTTTCTACAACCATCTTTATAAAGCAGACACGGACTACTCTATTTTATATTTTAGGAGGCTGTGGCTATTTGTACGTTCTTTGGTCTTCTTTTTTAATCTTAAGTGTACTCTTTTCGTTTATTGTAACTACACACAGCTAGAAAAGACCCTGCCCGTGCCACGGACAAGGATCATTTGCTCCCACTGTTGTAAGAACTAACTCTCTGAAAGACCCAGCCAGAGACAACACACAGCCATCCACACTGGCTCTGCTGCTCACTCTGGCAAAGCAAACACTACAGATGTCTATTGAGCAAACCACTTTTTTTTTTTTTTCCAAACAAGTCTTAATGCTTTTTACTAGACCTTTTCAGAATTTTGACTACAGTCCCTTTTGATCTGTCAGCCATTTAAAAAACAATTTTGCCATTCAGATTTTCTACGCTCTGACTTGAGGTAGATTTAACTGCCACTGCACGTAACCCATGCAACTTCACCATCCTACCCTTATCCTATCTTGTCTGCCAGATAACTCGGAAAGTTTTCAAAGAATACAAACTCAGAGCATTGGCAGACAGATTCATGAATAGGAGAAATGTTCCAAAATATCGGGGAATGTTAAAATATGAACTACAGACGGTGACTGCATCTGATTTCTAGGCGAGCATTCATGCTGATAGGATAATTTTTAGGGCACACTTTGAATTCAATTTCCGTGATTTTAACAAAACCTATTTCATGCACATTGCTTACAGATGGGGTCACTTGTGAAAACATAATCAGTTTCACAGGCTGCAGTCTCATAGGTTTGCACAATTCCAGTTCACCTGAAATACTTTCCTGGGAAGCATAACATTACACGTTACTCTCCGTTTGCTCTAGGTCACTCACTTCACACAGCATGATGCTAATCTCTCCTCTCAGTGCATTTTCACTTTCTTGTTGGGATGCTGCTAGAGGTGCCCTAGGGGTTCCAGTGAAGTCTGAGTAATTCCTCTGTCCCAGACATGCCGTTTTTTCAAACATGCTCCACTCAGTCATTGAGAGAAGCCGCCGTTAGCTCTCTCCTCCTTTTTAATACAAGCTGACAGGACACATTCACGCTGTATTCAGTTTTGCCCATTAAGAACAACCTCAAGTCTTTCTGGTTTAATTCCACAATAAATTTCTCAAACAACAGCCATGCCACAAACTCTAAACAGGCAATTTTCTTTAAAAAAAAAAAAAAGTGATATGCAACGAATGTAAATATGTATTCATAGAAAAATCTTACTTCGGTTTATTTTGTCAGAGCTGATCTGCACTCTTTAGTAAGAGATGCCTTCCTATTATCTTTGTTCTCAAAGTATAATAAACACTTACTCAAGGGGTGGAGCCTACTGTACTTGATGTGGTAGCAATGATAGTCACTGTAAGCTGTCATTGTGTTAAGGGACCAGAAGTGAAGGCATCCGATGTAAGCCCCATGAGTTGAAGGTCTGGTCTGTCCTGTTCCCTGGGTACCCCCAGCAACCTGGGCACTGCCTGCTGCATGTAAGTGGTCCACAAATACATCCTGAGGTGTATGAAAGTTGAATTTTTTCCCACTGAATAGTGATTTCTTTTAAGGGTGGGAAAGATGCCTTATGCATTGAGGTATCCCACTCCATAACCAGTGAAGTACGTGATAAAGCATCGTGAATGTGAAGACGTCTTGAGAGAGGAAGGTCAGGCTTTTACAGAGCCCAGCACTGTACAGAATGACTGCTCCCCAGTCGGCATTTCCATCCTCCTTTACTATAGAGGAACCGAAGGCACAGAGCCACAGAACAAGTTTGGGACTCGGGTTGTCTACCTCCCCAAAGCCACGCCTTCTACTCAGCCACTTCATCTTCCTTGCTAATAAATGACAAGGGAGCAAGTGTTAGGGAAATTGATAATTTCATATACCTTGGAACAAAGTATCCGGTCTTAATTGACAGTTAGAAATGAATATATGGTTTATTTTATATACAGTTGACCTTGGAACAACATGAGTTTGAAGTGTGTGGGTCCACTTTTATGTGAACTTTTTTTTTCAATAAATGCATATAAATGCTGTAAATGTATTTTCCTTATGATCTTCTTTATGTTTTCACTAGCTAACTTTATTATAAGATACAGTATGTAATACACACAACATACAAATACGTGTTAATCATTCTTTGTGTTATTGGCAAGTCTTCTATAGGCTATTAGTTAAGTGTTTTGGCGGCTCAAACATTATATGAGATCTTTCAACTGTGCGAGAACCCCTGATCCCTGTGCTTTTAAGGGTCAATTGTAGCTGTAAGATATTTATGCAGTTATATGTCTTCTTTGTGCGTAGAGATAAAATTGGGTATTTTCAAAAAACCCAGTGACTTTATTAAATTTGCCCATATGTATTTATGTATATTATTTATACTTATGTATATTTATTGGATGTCTCTCTCTACAAATGTATACATGTGTGTATATATATATATATATATATATATCTCCTATAAATGACACAGATTAACAGAACATTAAATTAGGGACGGTTCCATAATTTTTTTTTTTCACAAAGGCGAGATTTTTTAATGTGTAACACAAATGGGACATTTATGCCTTTATCCCATATATCTAAACTATAAATCCACCAAACATTAAGAGAGAGAGACTTACTAAATGCCTGGATTCGCAGAGACAGTTACATTTGCTTTACACTGTACCTCTGTAAACGTAAATCATTAATTGAGAAGCTACTCATCACTGAGAAAGAACTGAATTTAATAGCAGATTAAGTGTTGGCATGAAATGATAAAATATGACCCCAAGATAGACAATGTAGATTTTTAACTTCCTGCATATGAAACTAACTGCTGCTACCTTGTCCATAGAAGAGCTAAATGACAGTGCTGTGGGTGCACACTTCCAGTGACCTTTGACCCATCACCATACGTGGTTATTGAACAGAAGCCGTAGCGTGGTTACGGCAGGGATTCCTTTCAGCCCTTCAGGGCGCAGCAAATGCATGATGTGCACTGCGTATAATATTTTTGCACAAAATCTAATGGAATTGGGCAAAATGGCAACTGATGCTTATCACATCTTGTTTTTTTAAGGTTGACTGACCTAATTTCCCAGGGCTTAAAATTCAGCTTCTTATCCCCTCTTTGACTGAAACTTCAGAGCTGCTCTGTCAAAACCTGCTTGTCACTTACACGTGTACGTGTCAAGCAGTCGGGTTCCCAGAAGACCTATGCCAGTTTTACGTCTGGTCCCAATTAGAAAATACATCTTCAAAGTTGTAAGCACAGCTTTTCTTTTTCACACCTTCATCACCTTCCGAATTCCTAGGAGCAGAGAGGTGATGTTGTGTGACCTACACAGTCATGTGCTAGACCTTGTCGTTACTAGTGACAGTTACCCTTCCAGAATCTCAGTTGCAAACATTCCATCCTCCGACCATTGCCTCTTCATTTCGGCTACTCCCACTTCAACAATCCTTCTGCGATGTACAAAGCCCTGGGGTGCACCATCTATTATCCTACCACCTTTTCTCTGTCCCTTAGTCCCTCTCCTAATCCAGCCTCACCCCCCTGGCCTAACTCTACCCCTTGTTTCTAACAAAACTGTAACCTTTGTTAACAACTGGAATTTGAGACCCAGACACTTTCATTTCCACGTTCTAAATAGTCACTCACTCTGTTATGATTACCAACAGCGGCAACAGCAAAACCCAAAAAAACCACACAGTCTTAACGGACTGGTTTCAGCTTAAATTCAGGCTCTCCAATCCTAAAATGAACACTTAGCACGTTGCCTGGTCAGCCTTGTCTACTTCCTTCCCCCGTTCGCTCTCACTATCCTAGACCACCCTTCACACTGTCTCCCTTACCCAGAGCTCATGAAATGACTCAAATATGCCCCAAATTCTCTATAGTAATAACTGGAGGACAAAAGGACACCACTTCCCTTGCAATTATTCTGGTAACCCCCAAGTTTATTCTTCCCTCCCACAATCATTTATTTATAGAGTATTCACACAGTGCCTAATGGAAGCTGAAAATATGAGGTCTAGGAGGGACTTCCAAGCCTCTCAAGTTATAGAAGAGAAAATTGAGGCCCGGAAATGTTTATTTTCACGTTCTAAACATTGCATGTATATGAAAAAAAAATCTGCCCTCAATTGGTTTCTTCGCCTTGGCTTTGCCTAACCTCCGTGAAGATGGCACAAAGCGTGCATCTCTGTAATTACATGCCCTTGGTACCCAATGTGACAAAATGCGGTCACTGGGTCAGCAGCATCTCAGACCTGGAGGCTGTTAGAAATGCTGCATCTCAGGTCCCACCCCAGATGTAGGGAATCAACTTTTTACAAAATCCTCTAGTGTTTCATTTCCAAAGGAAGGTTTGAGAATTATTGCTCTATTAAGTGACAATTGGAGTGTTAATTATGACCCAGCGTCGGGGCTACTGCCAGGAATACCAGAAATAAAACTTCATCTTTTCTTAGGCCAGGCTACTTTTTCTTTCAGGCTGAGCCCTCTGGTCCTTTTTGTTTTGCTGGGAGGTTGACTTGTGGAAATTCACCTGGTATTCACAATTCATCCCTTTGTGTCTGAGAAAGTTAGGAGCTTTGATTTTGTTGATACCAGAAACTGATGCAACAGCACATCGGGGCAAACCTCATACATTTTAAATTAAGATGGTGCACCAGAGTGAGGATGAAAAAGCTTAAGCTCTTCTTGGAATGGCAAAGCCTGAGGAAATGCAAGCTCGCCATCATGAAATCAAATATGTGTTTTCTTCCTCTAAGTACACACACTTTCTTAGCCCTTTTAAAAGCAATAAATTTCAATTTGGAGTCGGGAAGAGGTTAAAGCTAATAAATTCCCATGATCAAAATAAGGAGAAAAAAGGTTATGTTATTATGCAGAAGCCAGAGAAGTTTCCTCCCCAACCCCCCTTTGCTTTGAAATGACTTCTGCATCCTTCCATCAACGGAAAAGTATTTCCAGTCTTACCGTCCTTTAATTTTTTTTTAATTTTATATCCCTAATATGTTCAGAATGTCATCTTTTCAAAAACCTTCATCAACAGTGTTTTCTGTCAAATTACTTGCATTTCAGTGAAAATAAACAGATGTGAACCCCATTAAGATGGTGATTTCTAGGTCAAAGTCATGTCACGCACATAATTTCATGCTAAAAAATATCCACTACCTAAAAGACTGAAGTGCTGAAACAGCACGGCAAACATGAAGCAATTGCTATCTTAAAAAACACACCGCCATTAACATATGGGCTCACTTTGGGTTTTTTCCCTATTACACAGAAAACGTCCACAGTTCCTAGACTGCTAACACGAGGTTATAATTTTTTAAAAAAAACAAAGCCCTTTGAGTTTTGACCCTTAGAAAAATCCAAAATCAATTCTCTGGATGCCTTTCCACATCAAGCTCCTACCTTTTTCAAAATATATTAACATTCCGCCATAACCTACAGGTCATCAGTGCATCCTGCCGTGTCCACCGATAGTGACTGATCTGTCACTAGGCAATGCATACATAGCGTTCCTGAACCCAGTTAACACGAACGGTATTACTCACCTGCCAACTAGATGTTTTGTATCCAAGTACATTTTAGGTAATATGGTGTATGTGGTTTTTTTTTTTTCTGTTAATATCTCTATCTCACTTGTAAATGTCCTGGCCAAATGTGGATAACAAAACCAACCTACTGAATATGACACTATGTTTTCAATCATCCTAGTCCTTTCATTAATGTATTTAGTCTTGTTAAAAAGAAAACCACAGATCCGAAATAAAGTCACTTAAATCATTTTTTAAAAAATATTCATATTGTTATTTGCGCTCTTCAAGCATCCTTTAAAAAGTAGGTCCACCTTTTCCATTACCTCTGGGACTTGAATGCACCATTAAACCGGGGCTTAGTACCTAACCTAGTTGAAGCTTCAGCCTCTTTTAGAAATGAAGTCTTAGCTAGTGAGCCAGGAATTTCCTGGTCAGCACCAGTGAGGCAGTCCGTCACCTGGGCCCTCCAGCCCCCAGGGGAAGATGAAATGAACTGCCACAAAGACCCCCTCTGTCCCCCATAGGCAGAAAGCCTGAAATTATCTTTTTTTGCTTATGACTTCCCTGTCTTGCCTTTAAAAGCCCTTCCTTTTCTGCAGCCTTGTGGAGACCCCTCTAACTTGCCAGTGGGGGCACTGCCTGATTCATGAATCATTCAATCAAGCCAATTAGGTCCTTCAAGTTTTCCAGGGTGGGATTTTGTTGTTTCACAGTCCTTACTTTCTAATGAGTGAGGGTGGCTCTGCTGTAGCTCGGAGAAGAATATACACATGTATGCCAGTTTTTTTGCCCTGAGTTCAAGTAAAACTCCATTTCCTGAACAGAATTTTGCACTGTGTGTATGCTGGGAGCATTTGGCATAGAGTAGGTACCGTTTGCTATGTGACCCAGTCTCAGAGGTGATGGGAAAGGCAGATCTACTTTTTGAAGAATGCTGGAAGAGCACAAATAACAATATGAATATTTTTTAATAAAATATTTAAAAGAACCTAAAATACCCTAAAATTGGATATACACATCGTAATGCTCACCCTGACTGCATCTATAGCAGTATTTAGTGTTTTAAACACGGCATCTCTTGTGCCCTATTTAGAGCCTCGAATACTGTGACGCTCCCAAGTTAAGGGGCTGTTACAGGCAGCTGTGAATATACCACCATCCCCACTGACGGGTCACAGGACCAGTCATGACCCCAGCTGGAAATGTGAGCTCTAAGGGCACCGTCGCCCCACCTCCCCCCATTCAGCTACTGACATCACTGAAACGTAGCTCTGTTTTCTTGGTGTGGACTGCGAGTTTCTTGCCCACTTTTCCAAATTCTCCCCGGAATGTGACGTTTAAAGCGTCGATGTGTGTGTATTAAACTAGAAAGCCTGGATAGTGAGATCGTTTCGGTGGGAGGGTGAGGTCTCAAGCTAGGACTGTGCTTCTCAACCTTGAGCCCACAGTAGAA
This sequence comes from Camelus ferus, assembly GCF_009834535.1. Taxonomy (NCBI): domain Eukaryota; kingdom Metazoa; phylum Chordata; class Mammalia; order Artiodactyla; family Camelidae; genus Camelus; species Camelus ferus. Next base: position 38,342,138 of record NC_045709.1, read on the forward strand.
TCACCGCAGGGCTGGTTAAAACAGACGCCGGGCCCCCCCCCCCCAGTTTCTGATTCAGTCCCTCGGTCCAGGGACCGGAGAAGTAGCTTGTCTAACAAGCTCCCAGGTGATGCTGCTGTGGCTGGTTCCAGGCCACGCTTAGCGAATCCGTTTATGGTGACATCTTCCAGTCCATGATTGTTCTGAGAAGTGTTTCATAAAAATCTTATTTGGTTTTCCTCCGGGCATCTTTTAAATTACTGCTTCTCTTTGAACCTTATACTGTCATAAAATTCCTAATAAATTTGAAATCGAAAGTGAGTGTGGGAAGGACATGAGAGCTGCCACCTGATTTAGCAACTGGGCTAAGTCATCTCTTGCCTCTTGATTTTTCAAGATTTTTCATGTACAGTATTGAAATTATAATCCTTACGTGAAATGCACTCCCACATACACACACACACATGTGTGCCCTATGGACAATGCTTAATAAATACAAGAACAGTAACAGATACATAAGGACGTTTATCTTTATACAGGCCAACAGTCACAACAACGTGGCTTAATCCACTGGAAATGTTGACTGTTTCTTAGCAAAATAAAAATAAAATTGTGGGTTCATATCAGAAAGACGTGAACCAGTTTATGTGCCCAGTTTATGAAGAAAGTAACCTGGAAATGTACAATACCCCTAGAGCTCAGATTTCTCTTTATTTGATAATTGCTAGTATTTTAGGGTTCGGGTCGTCCATCATCCTCATCGCCATCATAACAGTAGTTAATAGGGATTATTAAAAGTTCTTGGTTCTATGCTAATTACAAGATAGATCTTATTAACATTTGCAGTTCTTTGCCTGCTTCAGCTCTCAACATAATACATAATGCACAAGGGACACAATACAAAAGTTCATCTATATTCTTAGCATGGAATTCACACAACACAAAAAAGTCAATAGCGACATTCTGAAATCCTAAAACAAAGGGAGATAAAATAAAATATTTAAGTCTTTCATTTGATCTTTTGGTTTCCTTTAACTTTTCCATTCAGAGAGAAAGAGGAGTTTAGTATCTCACAGCCTTTCTCAGTAGAGATTGCATCTGAGGTGGAGAATTAAAATAAAAACAAAAACAAAAACAGGATTTGACTTTTTTTTGCAGTTCTCCCAAGGGTGAGTCTCAACTGGTATCATTCTAGAATTAATTCACTGCATTAAACGAATGACTTAGGGGCCCAGTTGACAATGTCTGAACAATTCAATCACAGCATATAAAAGTTTCTAAGTATATCTCAAAACGGAGAAAGATGAGATCCACATAAGAAATGAATTTGTGGCTCTTCAAGACATTCAGGATATGATCTAGCAGACAAATATCCTAGACTACAATGCTTTGAATTTTAATAGGCCATTAGTTCAAACCAATTTCTCAGACATTATCTTAGCAATAACCTTGTCAAGTCAATAATATTCCTCATTTTATAGACGGGAGGTATGAACACGAGAAAATTCACAAACTGAACTGTCAAGGTCACATGGCCAGTAAGCAGCAACACAGGTGTCATTACTCCATGCAAGGTCTGAGGGCATGTATCACTCAATTTCCCAATCAGTCTGACTGTCCTGAGAGGCTCGCCTCTACTCTCCATATGCCCATTTTACAGACTTCAGTTTGATCTGGGTAATCAAGTCTTTAGGATGCACTCTGCCACATCAGCAGAGCCTACACACCTCCTGCCCTTAAAAATTAATGTGAAGACCAAGTTTCTACCTGCAAGGCTTCCTCATCATTATGCAGCCTTATTTTCCCTCAAGAAGTAGGAAACAGAGCTACGAAACACCTGTGGACCTGACTATGCCCCTTGGGAGAAGACAGGAAAAACCACTGAAGTGTTACCCAGCCTCAGAGTTAGAAATCAGAGAAAACTAAGGACGGAGCCACGTGGCCAAGGCGAGAGCTGAGCGTGTTACCTGCACAAAGGCACAGGACGGGTTTCCTCTCTTCTGCTCCCCACCACCAAAAAGAGGACATAGCATCTCCATTGTTAATTTTTCATTTTTAATTTTCATCGTTAATTTTTCTCCTTGTTAATTTCCCAAAAATGGTTTAGAAAGAAGAGAGTTACTTTTCATGGCTGTGTTTGCTCCATTGCATTGGTACAACTTTCAACTTAATAGGTGATTCTTTAGGATAAAAAATTGTAAAGAAAACCAAACAAAACCTCACAATTCTGTCTCATTCCCTGGGTAGAATCCTCAGGGAATAAGACTACGGATGGAAAATTAATTTCCAGCTCCTCCTGGGAAGGGACAGTGATGTTACCAAAATCACTGGAGATGGTCAGAAGGATGATTTTACTGTGTTGTTTTCAACATCATGCTCCAAACAAGTTTACAATCCCCCTGACTTCTTTTTAAACATGATACTGCAGGAGCAGTCTTTCAAACACTCTGGAAGCTAAGCCCGTCTACAGACTGCCAGTGTGTCAACTTGTGTCAACAGTGGTTTTCATATTTCCTTCTAACAAAACAAACAGGAGGAGAGTCACATACTTCAAGATGTTTTCACGTTTTAATTGATGAGCTGTGGAACAAAAAAATAGACCTGTGCCAAGAGGGGACTATTTTTGTCAAGTTCCTATTTAACACTATTTAGTGGTATTTTTAAATATAAGCTTTGGTGTTAAACACGGTTTCTTGCTGAATTTCTTTGGAAATAAGTGTACAGTAACTCTCTATGCCTTTTACCCGAAACCAACGGTAGCAATGCTGGTTCAGTGCTATTTCAATTAACAGACCTTAGGAAAAGTTACACCCTCCTAGGGAATATTTGAATCTTTTGCAAGTGAACATCTCTTTAAATAGCCCTGATTTAAAAGGAAAGAAAAGAAGTAAAGAAAAAGAATTGGTTCCTGCTGCACCGTAGGCTTCTACAAGACATGGGTCATTTCTACAGCCCGAGCCTGCAAATCCTCTGGTATACGGTAGCAATCCAGTTACCACTTTTGAACGGATGAATGAATAGATGTGAATCGAGAAGCATCACTGAGGACCGGTGATGGTGTAGGTCACACATAATAGATATTACTACTCATTTGAAAATGAACTGACCATAGCATGCGGAGCCAACATTTAAATTTTATGGAGAACAGAAATGCAAGAGGTTACGAGACTCCTCACTAGTTCCCCTTTACAGAAACTAAACGTTTCTTACAACCACCCTCTGAAATAGCTTGATTCAAAGCAAAGATCGCTGTGCCTTCTGCCTGGAGTAACCTTTCTGTTCTTTGTTGCTACCTGTAAAACCTTCCCACACTTGAAGGACCCGCTCCACTGCTCTCGCCGGGGAAGACATTCTCGCACCTCATCTAGAACCCACTGTCCCATCCCTTGTACTTGAGACACTGCATCATAACTGACGTGCCTGTGCTGTCTCTTCCACCAGACTGGCCCCTCCGTGAGTTCCAGGGCCGTATCTTATTCATCTGAGTATCCTCTTTTGCCTAAAATAATGCCTTGAATATATATTAGGCACATGATAAATCGTATTTAATAAAATTGGATTAAAGGGAGGTAACTAGAGGAGTGAGGCCACCCACTGAAGTGAAAGGGTAGATTCAGGAGTCATGTTCCTGACCCCAAGGAGACAGCTGGTTCCAAATACAAGTGCTGTTGCTCACTGGTGTCCCTCCTCGGGACCCGTCACGACTTGGGGACGGAGGCTGAGACCTTGAGCAGACTGTGATGACAGCAACAACGTTCAGGACAACTTTTGGTAGTGCTTTTAAAAAAAGATAGTTACCCAAGTGCCTTGAACTGCCTTTTATGTCTAATACAACCTCAACTGAATAGTCAACATATTTTTCACACATTTTTTTTTTTGACATGAGAATGCCATCGATGATCTGGTTCCTGTTTTTCAGTTTCCCCACATTATATTTATAACAGATCTTGGAGTACATCTTAGTCTCACCGAACAAATATCAGATATACCTGTGATTCAGGTTGGTCAGTCTGTTGGGGAGATGTTTTGGCTTCCTTGTTATTAACAGAATTACTCTCTCTGCAAAAAGTGTCAATTAAGTTTGCTATTGTTTCAGCAATGAAAATAGTGTAATTCTTCCTTTTTCAATTACCTTTTAAAAATGTGGTTTTGAAGGGCACTTTATATATGGCCTCATGATTTTCCTTAATATAGTAAGTGACAAAAATACCCCATGACATGTTATTACTATTTTAATTCACAAATAACCCATTCATACTTAATAACTGAAGCCTGAATTACCAATATCATATTTGCTATATTTTCTTCTAATATCCTCAAATCTAAGAGCTTCCTTATAAGCTTCTAGTTCTTTGGAATTGGAGATTAAACCATTTATATCTCTTCTATGTAAACCTATATGTAACCCTAAAATAAATATACTGGAATCTGCAGTGTCTACATTAACAGAGAGTAACCCCAAAATATTGTGCTCAATTTTATAAAAATGAAATAGATTTCCCCTTGGGAAACAGTCTTCTGTCTCAAGACTGTGAATTGAACAGTGCTCATCTATTATCTTGTTTGAAAGTCCTAAGAGCCCCAAGCTTTTTACTCTTAACCCCATAACTTATGTATTTTCAACTATTGCCGTTAAGAGTTTGTTCAAACAAATACCCAGTGGTAGACTGAATATGGTAATGTCACTTTCTTTAACCTGAAGTCTACTTTCACTTCTAATATTGATATTTATAGATGGCTTCATACACCTTGCATTTTCAATGACTGATTTTACAAGACGTGTTTATATATTCCCTTTGCTGCTTTCTAAAGAAGGCCTTCAGATGCATTTGCAAAGACTTTTTACCTTCTCTCATTCCAGCTGTGGGCAGAACAAATGAGAATCCAGAGGAAAAGGCGTGTGTGTTTCTTCTTATCCCTAAGATCACAACCAAAACTCTCACTTGGTCTTGATTTTACTTCCCTCCTGGTTACCCCTTTACTAATAGCCTTGTGAGGCTGTTGCTTGTGCTCAGGTCAATCAAGTCGCACGTCCCTTGGAGCCGTCCACTCCATCTGAAGTCCGTAGCAGTCCACCTCTTCTGGGTTGGGGCTGAGCTACTGTAGCTTTCTTTGAACAACTGTGGGCATCGTTGCACCAACAGCATTTACCTGTATATTGCATGGTCATACACCGACTGCTGTTCCTTTATATATGTAAGTCTCATACTGTAATTACAGGTACATTTAAAGTTGCTTGAAGTAGAAGTCACATCATTCTTTTTTTTTTAAAATCCCTTTAAGCACCATGGGGTAGGACCAGGCATGCAATGAGCACACAGTGAACTCTCATGGGTTACTGACAGCCCCAGACATTGCAGGGCATGAATACCTTCTGCCCTGACTCATTTCCTAACCCCCATTCCTAGGACTGATCACCTATTCAGTATCCTCACTAATTAGGTATTTAAAAAAAAAGAGACAAAATAGAACTTTTATTTTCTCTCCCAGATTATCAGTACCATCCTTGATACAAGGTACCGTCGCCTTCCTAGTTGTTTAAGCCAAAAACCTTGAAGCTATCCTTGATTTTCTTTCCTTCTCCCACTTCCAGTTTATTGGCAAAACTTAGGGTGCTACCTCCACAAAAAAACCTGAATCCTAACATGTCTCACTACCTTGCCTGCTACCTTCCGGGTTCAAACCACCGTCAACCACCTCAGATCACTAAATAGCTCGTGGCCTCAGTCTCAGTGGCTCTAGTCAATGCCACGCAAGCAAGAAAGTACAATGGGGCTTGATAACTGCAAACAGAAATCAAGGCACTTAGGAGGTAGCCCACTTCTCTAGGAAGGTTACAGAGAGAGTAATCTGGAGAAGAAACGGAAGTTTGTCAGGCGGACAAGGTTTGTGTGTTGCATGAAGAAGGGGTGAGAAATAAATAGGATAGCGTATTTCAGTAAATGGTATTTTTCCAAATGCCATCAGTAGTGCTACGTCTTACAGAGTTAATAATTTCCAAATCCTTGCCAGCTCCACATAACTCTATCATCTCTTTAATAAAGGTCTCAAAACTAGGCACTGTTCATAACTTGAGTTGTGGCATGTGACTGTCATGGAATCACAGTTAAGAGGACGGAGCACAATTTTATATGTTACATCACAAACACATTTACACTATTGACATGTTAGAAAGACAATCTCATGGAACAGGGGCTGGCAAACTATAGCCTGCAGATCAAATCTGGTCCACTGTCTGGTTTTATACGAAAGATTTTACTGGAACTCAGACATACCCCTTCATTTATACATTGTCTGTAGCCGCTTTCACACCATAGTGGCAGAGTTGGGTAGTTGGGATAGAGATCCTTTGGTCCCGTAAAGCAAAACTGAACATTTTTACTTTCTGGCCCCTTAAAGAAAAAGTTTGCCAACCTTTGTCATAGAAATTGGCTTTTTTTGGTGGAGGGGGAGGGAAAATTAAAAGTGTATCACTTTTTCATGGATTAGGTAAACTGCACTGTTTTAAAGTTTATTTTTTTTAAATGTGATAGTAGAGTAGTTTGTATTTATTACTATTTATTGTTAAACACTGTGGTTTATATTAAAGGTTTCTGTAAGTGAGATATCATTGCTGTGTGACTGAGTTGATATTTTCAGACTTGAAAGTATCTTTCATTACATCCTTAAAATGTACAACAATGGGAAGCGATTTGCTGAAATAAAAATGTTGTATCTGGCTCTAGCCCAAATTGCTCAAGGCTATGTAAAAATCTGAGGAGATGCCGACATAATAGGCTCGTGAGGTTGGAAGCAATGCCACATTTTTCTAAACGCAAAGACTAATCCTGTGCCACTTGCTAAGTTGCGTTCAGGTCCCACTGACAATCTTTATTAACCTCTTATTTTCCGCACGTGTGTCACGTTTCCCTCAACCGTGCTCCAGGTTGCTTAGACACAGCATGCAAGGGGTTTTTAAGCTGTTTTTGAACTGCGTGTATTTAAATAACTTCATTAACGTTTATGTTTGACTGAACAAAAGTTTTCGGTCTTTGGATGCTTTATTGCGTTTTAATGGTTCACAAAATGATTTTTTTTTTCAGCCTGAAATTTTGCAGCTGACTGGCTGACGGTGCACAGTAGCTGTGCATGTGCCTAATAGCTCATGTCACTTCATCGTTGAAAAGGGGAAGAGATTATGGTAATTACGACCACTCCGAGAAGACACGCACGTGACCCGTCAGCTATTTTTCTTCTTACTTAATGTAGCATTTTTAATAAGATGATAGTCGTAGTAATGGGAAATATTATGGTTAGCAAAAAGCCTAGAGTTTTCGAACAAGAAACTAACAAAAGAGTTCAGCCTGAGTTGTACACCTCCGCTCACTGTGCTGACCAGGACAGGACGGTCCTGATGCCGCCTGGAAGTTCCAGTGTGCAATAATGTGCTCCTTGACCTTTCTCCTCCTGTCTCCACTTTGGGGGATCTTGCTACTGTTTTGCTGAGGGCATTTTTCTTTTCTTCCTTTCTGTCCCCTCTCATCTAATCCTATGGCTTTCAGAGTAACATCTCAATAGTGGATCCCAACCCTGCCTGGTCAGTCTGCAGTTGCGCTGGAATTTGAGGGCAGTATTTCCATGTCTGCTAAGCACCTCCCCCAAAAATTGTTACAGCATTGTAACGTATGTTAACAGGGAGTTTACTGTCACTACTCTTCCTTTTCACAATGTATTGGTGAGCCCCTTGTATTTACTCCACAATATTAAATTAACAAGTGTCTAGTGAATAAAGTTTAAAATCAGAATCAATCCGCGGACTTGTAGCCTTGTATAGCAGACCTGCTTGCCAGCCCCCAGTACTGCACTCTTCTTTCCTTCCTCAAATATGTGTTAAGTTGGTGCTTCTCAAATTGTGATCTATGAACCACCTGTACTGGAAACAATGGAGTCATTTTCTTAAAATATCACTTCAGAAGTCCCACCCCAGGCCTTTAGAAACAGTTACCACACCAATGAGCCATTTTAACAAATCTCCAGATGGTAATTACACACGCCAGATTTTGAGAAGCAATGTGATACGTTTTCAAAACTTATAAAAAATTTCTGAAAGATGGTATCTTTCTTTCTACTCCATTTATCACATTCTCTATGATATATTTCTTTCCTTCTACTCTAATCCAGGCCTTTATCCCGCACGTCTGGATAATCAAAACCCTTTGAGACGATTTCCTTGTTTCTAGTTTCTGATGCTGCCAAATTTGTCTCCTAGAATCATAATTTTAACATTCTAATCACTGGCTTTCTCGTGAAATGGACCCATTTCCTACTTGATATTAATGACGTCTTGTTAGTTAAGGCACCTTGTTAATGCCTACAGAATCCTCTCCTCACGAGAATTAGATTACTTCCTATTCTTAAACACATATTCCCTGTTATATCTCTGTTGAAGTTTTTCCAGGTGCCTTGCCATTTCCACTTAAGTTGAACGTATTTATTATACAGAGTTCCCTTTAAATTTGTATCCTCCATGAAACACTGTCTTACCACCTTCAGTGGCTGCCCCCCCTGCCCTGAAATCATTTAGATACAATCTGTGTCTCTATTATGGTGATTTGTATATGGGCTGAGGCGTCATAGAATAATCGTCCACTCATTTCAATGGAAAAATATTGACTTGACTATAATTCCAGTTTACAAAGACATACCAGCATGAATGTAAAGCAACCTTGAGAATTTTTTCTTTAAGCATACCCACAAATGACAGCCCACTTCTGTTAGGGCCACAGGGGGAAAAGAAACAAAACAAACAGAGTGGGAATAGAAAAAGAGAGTTTAGCAATGGCATCTTGAAACAGATGAAATGAACTAAAAATAAACCTTAGTCTTAGAAATTTACTTCTGCTCTGAGAGAAGCTGAAAGCTATACGCTTTAGTCAGAAGTTAGTGTGAGCAGAACTGAGGCTGGGTCACCCCGTAGTTGAGGAAAGAGGCTGAAAAATACCTACTCAGCTGGGGTGTGTTACATAAGTGGCACTTTCCCTACCTCTCTGCTCAGTGGCCCCAGAAGTGCAGAATAGTTTAGATGGGAGAACGTGAATGACAGCCAGTAAATCTGCACAGGGTAGCTCTGGGCCGATAAAGTAGAGGTAAATATTCAGGTCTCCTTGTTCTGTGAGCTGGACCCATAGGAAACATCTACTTCCAACAGTTCTCAAATCCAGGAGAAGCGTAGGTTATGAATAAAGCTTATTATTCTGTCTCCCCATAAAAACTCCACCCCCACCCTCCCTCTGATGATCTCTGCTTGATTCTGTTATATAAAGGCTCATCTTCAGGTACCACATTACACACACGGCATTACTTAGGTACAGGGACACCGCAGTGAGGACTATGCAATGTGGCCAAAGACCCTGGAGCACTTACAGCTAATTGTTGTGTGAAGTTATAATTTCTACTTTGCAGTTTTTTGTATGAACCCAATCCTATAGGGACAAAGAGGGAAACGAAATTCTAGTGGGGCACTTGCGAAAGGTCTTGAAGAACAAATCACTTTCCCATAACTGGCAATACGCAGCAAGATGATGCTAGGAAGAGGGAACAGGATCACTAAAAGCACGGAAGCATGACTATGTGCGACAGGCCGGGGAGAAGCATCCCTAAGGGAACGTGGGAGTGTGGTGGGTGGGAGACCGGGGAACTGCCAGCGTACGCCGGCGTACTGCACGTGACTTGGGAGAAGGTCCGTGATGACTGGTGGGTCCACGGGCATTTATTATATCACTCTTTAAACCTTTTCTGTTACTTAAAAGTACATATTTTTCAAAAGGTGCTGACTCTTGAAGTATTTTATTTGTGTACATACTTAGAGAGGGACACATACAAGATCCTGGTGATGTATTAGCCCTGGCTCCGCTGTCCTGTCTCTAATGCTATGGCTCAAACAGGCAGCCTCAGATAATCTTAGAAAGTTGCATCATCTTAATCTGTGGAACCACCCCGAAGGCTGAGCCTAATTGTATCAATGGCCTTTGCCTCTTTCCTAGTCTTCTCAATTTCAAATGCTTCTAGAGCATACATTTTTAGGACCAGAATTCCATAGATAGGAATGTCATGTAAAGAACCTTTGATGCGCACAGGGTCTAAATCTTGGCTCTTCCTTTAACCATCTCTTATCTTGGGTAAGCTGATAAATTGTTTTTGAACAATGTTCAAAAAAAAAGGCACAAAAAGCCATGTCCCTGCTTGTCATCTACAAAATAGAAGCGATTCCTGCAGCCTTCACAGGATCAAAACAAGGCAAGTGAATACCTTCTGTTAGCAAAGGAGAAACAATTGAAGAAAATATCACTGTATATTTCTTTCAGCCCATAAGACCTTTGAAAACAGGTTTGTTTGTTTTATGGGCACATTTTTATGCTGTGCCCATAACAGTACTTCATACACAAAGGCCATCAAAATAAAAACTTTTAGTCAATAAAGTCACAATCAAACAGAAATAAAAAATTCTGTTACGTCAAATAAAATTCAGTTATTTAGTGTTAATAAATTTTTACTATGAAAATAAGAATCAGTAGAACAAAGAAACACAAAGGTGATGTCCAAAATAAAGGTTCAAAGATACAAATAAAATGTAGGTTATTCAACTGCTTTAAGACTTGTTTCAAATATCAACAATGTCAAATCTTTAATAGGTGTGGTCTTAGATAAGTGTAGAAATTGCATCTTAAACATTTATTGTTTTTTTTTCTTTTTCTGTTAAGCCATCAAGGTCAATTTAATGAAATTTCATATAGCTATAGGGCCGGCGGTTTAATAATGAAGAATGCTGTGTACCAGTTTAGAGAAAGCTTCAGGGGTCGTTTTATATGCGGTTTCTAACAATTCACTTAAGCCAGGGGTCATCTGAAGATGAAGAGATTGGAAAAAATAAGTCCACAATGATGGCTGAGCTGCTTCCAGTAGCCAAGGGAATCTGATACAGGGGGATCCAGCTGACAATACGTGTAGCCTAGGGTGATGTACCTTTCAGGAAAAAGTTTGTTTTTTTAACTTAAGTTTTCATTTAATGAATTTGATAGCCACATACACATATAACACACACACACCCCTATTTAATTCTAAGTTGATGATATAGATGATTTCTTCCTATTGTGAGAAAAAAAAAAAGTCAGTATGTTTTGTTTTGTTTTTTGATCTTGGTTTTCTTCTTTGTTACTTCTTAGTGATTTTTATGCCCAATTAACATTGGACTCTTTTGCTGAATTCTTACCTATCTTTCCTGATCTCGGTAACCTCTATATGTGTATTGGGTGCTTCCCTGTTGGTAAGATAACCTGTATTCCTCAGATTTATAAGTTAAAATAAATGTTCTCAACCCTTTAAGACAAACTCCGTAAGTGGAGAATGGCAGCATTGTCTTTCTGTTCCCGGGGATCACGTGCACACATTTGGGAAATCTAAAGAAAAGTCCAGAATGGCCTTTCTCTATAAATCAGAAGCATCTCCCTTTCCATCAGATCACACAGGTGGTCATTTCCCCATGTTAAGCTCTAAGGTAAGTGCATGGTGCCTCCGGGGAAATCGGGGAAGCAGGTGATCTCCAAGTCTTGTGTTCACAATTGCAAGGACCACATCATTCCTGTTTGCAAAAGGACAAAGAACTGCTCTCTCCCACCAACCATCCTCCAACCCCCACCCCTCCTCAAAAAAAAGAGAGAGAGAGACAGTGGATACTGGGGCAGAACCTCATAGATTATACCACCATAAGTAAGTTGGGTGTTCTGAGGATAATAAAACCATCTCTCTGCAATTGATTCACAGAAGCTGGATCTCATCATACTGTGATGGACAAAATGAAACGTAGGGCCCCTTTATCTATTATACTGACACAGTATTAACGCAACTTCAGGCAAGGGATATCCTCCACTGGTACATGAATACTTTGAGGCTTTCTGTTGGTTTTCCAAATTGTCTCTAACTTAAAATGAATGATAAACATGTGGTCAGTAATTTTTAACCATAGACACCAAAAAGAATTAAAGAAACAAACCTGATTTAGAATGCCATTAACTGTGTTAAAAGGTTATTTTGGAGATAATTTATTTTGCTTATACAAAAAAAAAAAATGTAATTAACATAGATTAAAGCCCAATAAATGCAGCTCAGTGTATTTAGTTCCTCCACTGTGTCAGCCCCAACAATAAGCTCTGAGCAGGTTACAAAGAAGTGCTCTGTGTCCTTTCTTTCAAAGGACACACAAAACTATGCATGGAAAATGATGTAAATAATAAACTGGGCTGGAAAATAATGCAAGATAGAAAATTGTACTTGGCAGGCAGATATAAAATTTGTTTTAAAAAAAACCCAAAAAACTATAAAATGCTGTCTAAACATACAGTGACATCAGTGAGATCAAAATTGGCAAGTACTTAAGAAAAAAATGTTTATTTCAATTATCTCTTAGAAGAAAAGTGATTTGTTCAACTTGGGTTTGCTGTAGTTCTCTGAGTTATTTGATGGGAGTGGACGTGGCCATAATCTCACTGGCCAACAAGGCAAACATATCCAGCCAACCCAGAAACTCAAAGCAGACATCAACAATCAACACACATCTTCCCGTGGGAAGACTTGGCTCTGAGGACTCAAATATTGCCAAATAAGCCATTTGCTTGGAATGGGATTTTTCTGGGCAGGGTGAGAGCTGAGGATGGGGGCAGAGTTAGCAAAAGGGGCTGAGGAAAGAGATATAAGTGACTTGTCCTAGGAGAGAGTCTTGGAAAGGAGACAGGTTCAAGAAATTTCTTGCGTACCCAAGAAAATTACTAGTGATGCCCAAGGCCATATCCAAACAGACGCACTGATGTCATTCCAGCCTCAACGTGGTCTCTGAACTGCTTTCAGGAAGACTTAATGTCTCCTTTCTCACCTTTCCAAAACTTAGCACAATGCCTATAAGTTAGCACATATACAGTCACCATTTGCTGAGAGAATTATTGAATATATTTGCATGTGTTGGAGCCCTGGTTAGTCTGCAACATGACACAGACTATCCAAGAAATATCCTCTAGTTCACCCTCTTCATTTTTGTCCTCCATTTTTTTTTTTTTTTTTTTTTTTTTGCTGCTGTTTGTATGTGTGTATACCTTAACTGAGATGTTAGGGAAAGAAACATCTGTCAAAGGAGCAACATTCTACTGAAGGAAAATATTGACATTCACAAAAAAAGACCAAAGCTCTTGGTGCCCCTCTATCTTTACGATGCCTCTACCAGCAAAGAAAAAGCACAGAGGTTAACAGATATAGCAGGGAAAGCAGGTTGTGGTCCCATTGACAGCTAGGAAATGAAATGACATCCAGTATTCGATGATTGCCCTCAATTAGCCTATGCAAAGCAAGAATTAATTACCAGCATCGAAAAAGCTCACCTTTGACTCCCCTTTCAAGATCTCACTTACACTGAGAGTTCCTCTGGTGTTATAAATGAAAGTCTGGTAGACTTGATAACTTGCTTTTCCCTTAATATATTTTAGCATGAAGTAGTTTTATTTAACACGGCAACTTGTACTTAATGAAAGAGGACTCTTAGCTGGCCTAAGATGTAGATATAAATCTACATATGAATATAGATGTAGATATAGATAAATAATATATAGATCTATAGACAAAGATATATGAATGAGTGTGATTTACTGACAGAGAATGCAATGGGCATTAGCGGTATCATTGTACATATTAGCTTTGGAACTCTCAAGGCAGCAATCAAATGTATTAAAGCAAACCTATAAAATAATTTTATTACTGTACAGGGAAATAAATTATAAAAATAATGTCTGTATAGGTGCAGATTCTATTTTTTGACATACACCCCTAACAAAAGCTGTGTTTTTTTTTCCCCAACCTAGTAATGAAATAAAACCAAATGACTCCCTAAAGCCATTCACTTAATGAAATAATTTTATTAAGTAAACTATAAAAACTTCTTTGGCAACAAAGAGATCACTTCAGAGCACACAGGAATGCCCAAGGAAAAGGCTGGAACATGATGTGCTGGGGGAGTGATCTGGGTAAATGGGAAGGCTTAGCCTGGCTTATCTAATTCTGGTAGAAAGCACCAATCTTAGGTAACATGAGAGTTGGGAAACACAAGCCAAGTGTCAGAATGCAAGAAATAAAAATCCCTGGGAAGTACAGAAAATAAGAAAGTGGGAAAAGGGTTTCGGGAGAAGAAATAGACTTGAGCACCTAAGTTTCAGCCTGTGTGTGAGATCCTTTTACCTAAGTCTGTGCAATGATGACAGAAAGGTACCAATTAGGAAGTTAATAAACTCAGAAGTTACCAATTGGGCTGGGGTCAAAAGGATAGGAAATGAGAGGTGTCCCTTGTTTGGAAGACCACTGGGTTGAAGTCCTATTACGATAGGTATTCTCTATGGCAAAGGAAGCAAGGATTAGCAACATGGGCAAACGTGCTTCATCGTTATATTAACATACTGTGTGGCTGGTCATTGGTGAAAGAATGGTCAAATCTTTACTCACCTCCGTAGCACCTGGCATTTCTATAAAGCCTGCCAGCCAGTCATCAGGGAAGGGGATGGATTTAATGGTTTAACAGGGAACTAAGCAAGCCTGAGTGAAATGTTTTTATGTCATGTACAGCGGACAAGCGTCACAACTGACTTAGTAACTACCCATCGTATGGAGGTTTCCAAACTTCCTCTTAGTGGAGCCAAGGGCAGAAGCATACATGTGTGCTGGCCTTAACTGAGAATGTGCACTGAATAAACTGAACACACCTTGAAAGGTCAACTAGAGAAAAGGGTTAATAGATTCACATAGTATGAGTTCACTATCCCAGTATGACACTGGGTCTCAAAAGGGGATGCTTTGCACTTTCTTCTGAAGATAATTTAATGAAGTGGTGAGAACTGGTTAACCTGACTTGGTCTCGGTTATTTCATCTGTAAGATACAGACATTATTGAGGTCTATTTCAGTGTTGTCATGAAAGGGCTTTGAACCACGCCTGCACATAAGGAGGGTCCAATATACATAAGCTATTATTATTATTAATATTACTAATAAAATAAAATTCAACCCTCTAATTCTGTAAAGTATAGTTTTGAGAGATTACTTAGATTGTGTTCTTTTTAAATAGTTCTCTGTGAAAAGATGTTTGGGTCTTTCTCCAGAACAGTGCTCAGTAAAAAGGCAAAAAAAAAAAAAAAAAAAAAGGCATTTTAAAAGCAAATGAAAGTGGATTGTGTGTTTTCCAAAGGGGGTTTATTGTTTCTGGCTGCAGCACTACATTTTAAAAGCCAATTATTTTCCTACAAAAACAGTCAGCAAATAATGAGTCACACTGCCGAATTTTGTGACTTTTCAGAGACTTATTTTTCTGACAGCAATATATCTCTGAGTAACTTTAAAATTCTGTTGAAACTGGTTTGTTTAGACAGTGTTCACCAACTTCTGCCTTGAGTGTTAACAGCAAACCACTCAGTTTAAGCAGAATAAGGTTGGGTTGACTGTTCTTGAATATAGTAACGTTGTAGTCTGCCCCAAAGTAAACAGAAATTGGCAATTCGAAAATGTCATCAACCCGGAGCTTTCAAGGTGCTAAATATTTAACCATAGCTAATAGACTGCAAAGTAATACTTGCTTGGCCAAATACATGTGCTTTTCATTTCTCCCTGATCACTCCTGGCATCTTTTTTGTAGCCTCACTCAGCATTTCAGAAGCAGAGTAAGCCTGAAGGCAGCAACCACCACCTGGTCCTACAGAACTCTAGATTTAGCTTGAGGAGCGTGCTTTAGAATCGAAGCTTTGGATCTGGGTTCAAATCTCAGATCTGAAACCTAAGCCCCATGTGACTTTCAGCATGTCACCTCACCTACGTAGGCCTCAGTCTCCTCAACTATAAAGTCTTAAAAGTGGTTTTGAAAAATAAATGAGACAATGAGCATTGAATACTTAGCCAGTGCTAGGCACACAGTCCAACACATACGGGCAATAAGCACGTTAACTGTTGGTATTGTTGCAATTTTGTGACACACCGAGTCCTTCCCTATCTCTGGGCTTTTGCCTTTGCTCCTTCTTCTCTTGGAAGGTTCCTCCCTTGGGTTTGACATGAGTGTCTCTTTCTCAGCTGTTACTGTCCCAAATCAGATGGCACCTCCTCCCATGGGTCTTGGCTGATCCTGATCTTTCTGGTTAAAGCAGCTGTCCCTCGTCTCCCCAGCCTCCCTGCCATCCCCTGTCCACCGCATTACCTGACTGTAACTGAAATGACATTGTCTGAAGGTTTCCTCCACCCAAATGGAAGCTCCTTAAAGGAGGGACTATGTCTTTTTTCACCATGAGTTTTCCAGGGCCCAGAACAGGGCATGATTCACTGGGGCTTCTAAAGAAACACTTAGTGATGAGTCAACTCTTACTATGATTATGATGAGGATACCTCCTTATTAACTTATTTAATGTATGCACTAGGACGTTACTCAGAGTGCAACATTATTAAAGAGAGTTCCTGAAAAAGTTACTCCATCAGGCAGGCATTATACATGACTTTTACTAATTATAGCATCAAGTGTGTCATTAGTGTCTGGGATTTGGGCAAAAATAACATGCTAAGGAGAGGTGGGAGAAACCGTATTACATTAGCATAATTTATCTCCTAATCAAGTTGAAAATATAAGATGCTTTGCGATATCTTCCCCAAATACTCTGGTGCTCTCAGAAATGACTCTGAGAAGAAGTGGGATAGAAAGTAAGGTGTCCACGTACGCAGGAGTGTGGGCAAAGCGATGCTGATACCTTTGCAAATAAGAACAAAAGGCAGACAGAAGTGAGGACTCGCCCTACAGTTATTTAGCCTTAGTTGATGGCATTACTTTTGTATCACCAGTGGTATTTTATCAAGAGTTGTGGTGCTTAGTTCTCAAAGGCCACTGAACAAATACCGCGTCAAAGGAAATGCAATGAGGATTCTATGCATAAAAGCATACTGTGAGATGTGGTATGAATTCTTTCTCCAAAAATATAATTTGTGAGAGACCAAGCAGAACTGTGGTTTTAGCAACTTGGGGGGACCATTCCTCGAGAGTCCTAATCTTTATCAGACTAAAACTGGGTACAATAAACTCTGAACTTTTATTGTCAAACCTAAGCCAAGTGTGATTCCTCCCACGCTGAAAATTCATACGGGTAGGGAACTTTTACATCTTCCTTATTTGGTAGTTGAATATTTTGATGGTTTTTCCTCCATCATCCACATTCCTCTCCTCTCAGCTACACATCTCCTGTGCTGACTTTTAAAAGTTATGTTTCTTTATTTTAGTCTAAGAGGGAAAACAAACAAACAATGACCTGTAAACCTCAGTGGGAACCAAGACATAGAACCTGTAATCCTGAGAGTCCTCAGAGCCCAGCAAGTTCCGTTCGGCTCCTAATAAAACAAAATCGTGGCATGGACTCCTTGTCACTTGTGAGACAAATGAGATGATGGGAGGGACGAAGCCAAAAAAGCAACACGGCCCTGCATCTTCAGTTAGCCACAGGGGGAAAATGAGACAAACAGTCATGTATAATTTAGAGGCTCGCTCTCTGGCTCTTCCTGTCATGGGAAGCCTCTCACAAAGGATATGTGATCTAGTGAAAGTCAGAGAGCTGGGAGTCGGTCGTCTTGGGTCGTGTTTCCAGCTAGTTCACTGACTTACTTCATGACCTTGTATGCAGCTAAGTTCCTATCAAAGTGACCAAAACAACCTGCTTTCACGGATTCCATGTTTGCTGTTTCTGGGTGGGGGGAATGCCAACAATCCTTCAGCATACGTGTATGTTACGTTTAGACTGGATGAGCAAAGGCCTTGGTGTTTGAGACCAAAATGGGCTTCTGATACTATGAGGATAAGATGACAAGGGGCACGGAAATGAGGTGAGAAGGGACAGTCCTTTCTATCTACAGGGTTGTGTTTTGTTTCGTGTTTTAATTGGTCAGCACATGGTAAACGATTCTGCTGATGAGAGCGGCTGAAGTCAGTGCCAAAGTCTGTAACCTTATTTGACCAAGAACGTATGTGGGTGGAAAGGATTTATTTTAGAGAAGAAGTAGGGCTTTGTCTAATAATAACCTTTAACTGAAGTGTTGAGAAAAACTAGACAGAGAAGTTGGAAAGCTGACTCCCACAGGCAAATTTCAAATAGTCATTGCTGGGTCTCAGAACAGATACTCATGGAGAAAGAAAGTACCCAAATCCACAGAAGATTCCAGAAAGACAGTGAGCAGAATTCCTCTGCCACTTTGAAGAGTGTGGAGAAGCCTCTGTTATGAGCGAGGGCCAGACCAGACCTGTAGTGCAGGAGGATGGGGCAGGGGGCTGGACATTATTCAGCAGGAACTCCCCCTTCACAAGGTGGGGGAAACTCAGGAGAGGCCGAAGGAGGAGCAAAATGTAGTGACTCCAGACCACCATTAGTCTCTGACTCAGACAAGACAGGCTTTTTCTGAGGGTCTTCCCTCTGCACCATACCTGGACATCTCTTCTGCAAATTCTCATTCTGCAAAATAACTTAGAAACATCAGTCTAGGTCATACGTTATGAACCTATTACTTGTCCTTGACTACTCACGATCTGAGGAAAGCTGGTAACCACAGTGCAAGGCAGAGCTAAGGGTAGGACAGCCAAGAGTTTTCCATCTGGCCGTCCATCCCCTGAAGAAAAACGAGCCCTTTGTGAAGTCGCAACTTTGCAGCTGGCCGACCGGGTTTCCTCCATAGCAGGGCTCAACACAGGTTACTTCTTGGCCAACAAAACCATGGAAGAGCCTGGAACAACTGCCGTTACTGAACGCCTGCCACCTCTTTCTAGACTCCATGGATTGCACCTGCTGTCAACCAGCAGCCTTATCAGAAACGTGAGGTCGGGGTTGGGGGATGCAGCAATGTTGGCTGCACCTGGAAAACCCTTGCGATCACAGACAATAAAGGGAAGCACCAGGACTGGCAGGCCCGTGGCTCGGAGCCCGCGTTGTTTCTTTATAGGAAACACATGGGCACGCTAGCGGCTTACCCCCTCAACTTCTCTCCACCTTAGAGCTGGTTCTTGGGGGTTAGCCAGTCCTCTGAGAAGGGACGTTTAGAGAGAGAGCACACATGAGCCTAAGCAAGCAGCCCCCAAATCAAAGCTTAATCAATACCCCAGGTTTCAAACCCAAGACCTGAGAACAGTCCATAGACCACATGTCTCCAGAATAAGGCCTGCCCTCACTCGCCCGAAATAGCAGAGGGAAATCAAACCGCCTCAAGAGGCGTGAGAGAGAAAGCAAGAACCTTAGGATTCAGGAACCATTTCCAGCTGGGTTTCTGGAAGGAAGCAAGCAAATGCAGTAATGAGTCCACCTGGCTGCGAGAACTCCCTGGAGAAGCCACTGAGGAGAATGGACGGTCCCAAAGCTGAGCGCCTGGGAGGTGAGGGTTCACTTAGGGAACACAAAAATCTTTCCATTAGAGGTGACTGTCAAGCACTGTAGCCTGAAAGTCACACATGTGACCCTGCCGCCAAGGGACCTGTCCCAGCAGTTCCAAGACTGTAGCCAGTTTGGTCAGAGGTTCCTAACAGTTTTCCCCGTGTGCGGGGGGCAGGCTTGCCTGTTGCTGGGGGGCCTAGGGGGGTCCAGGCTGGCTCTCACTCTCCATGTTGAAAAGCATACTCAGTGGGAAAGAGGGTGGACAAGGTAACTGTTATCACCCCAAAGAAGGCGAAGTGAAGAGGCTGTCGCAGACTCAGAGCAGACTCTGAGAGAGGAATTCAGGGGTGCACAGCTTGAAATACCCAAGTCCTCACTTCCTTTCTGAGCCTGTTGGGGTTTGACCGTCCTGGGAGGTGGCCAAACATCTTCCCCTCCCCAGCAGAGAGCCCAGACGAGCTGATTCAGAGTCCGGGCAGCACGTGGGCGGGGCATATCCAGCCCCAGGCCTCCACAGAGCCCACGGCCTTCAGCACCGCCACCAGCTTGTTCCTCCGGGCCTCCCTTCAGCCCAACCATCCGCTCTTAACTTTGGGAGAATTTCTTGAGGGACTTCTTACAGCCAAGGTGTGGAAAGACTGGGGGAACTGAAACAGCAGCGGCTTGGCCAGGTAAGCAGGTCGTTGATTGGCCAAACCTGGAGTTATTTCACAAAGACAGCACTGTGCCTGTGCGTGACGGGGACCCGTGGGGACCAAGACGCTTCAGACTGCAGCCCTCAAAGAGTAGAAATGTTGTCCCCGAAGCCCCTGACAAAGCGAGAAGTCCTTCCGTAAGGAGAACCTAGCTTCCCACGGCACAAGCAGCTTCTACGGACTGATTCAAGCCTCGCCAGTCAGCTTCCAGGTTTGAAATTCCCGACTTCATAAATTCTGCCCCAAACCCTGGACTTGGGGGACAGATCGAGCCCCGCCTCCTGTCTCCTTGCTGGTGGGCTTCTCAACAATGCTCTTTCTTTTCTCAAGTCAGTGCCATAGGATTGGACTCCACGTGTGTCTTGCTGGGTAACAACCTCTGAGCCACCAGGAAACTGCAGAGCTGGCAAATCTCTCCAGGAGCAGCCCCTGTGAGCGGAGAGAGAACCAGGTCCCTTAGCCCGCTAGCTAGCGCGGCCCAGCTTCGGACGAGATGGCATTAAAAGTCCCAGTGCAAAGAGGTGGTGGCATCTTATCTGACCCGTTGCCAGCTCAGAAGGCCAGTGAAAAACTTCCTTCATCAAAGATTAGTTATTTTGAGAAGCCAAAAAGGAAATCCCTCTGGGTGTACATAAAGTGAATTAATCTCAGTTACTGAGCACTTTGTATTAGGCACTGTATTTAGTGCTTTACACGTGTCATCCCATGTAATTCTAAAATCAATGTTATGAGACTGTTGCTATTATTACACGGCTTTACCCAAGGAATAACTGAGTCATGCCTAAGTAATACAAAATAAGAAATATGTCTATTTTATATCCATAAAGGTCTAGTTTGTTTGTTTTTAAGAATACTTAGGATTGAAAGAGAGTAGACAGATGGACTTCAATTTGGTTCTGATCTTTGCCACTTAATAGGATGACTAATTGTCCCAATTTGTTTGGGAATGTTTTGGTTTCAGCACGCAGCCCAGGATAGCCCTCAGAATGTTTGGTCATCCCCTCCCCCGAAACTAAGTAGTTCTCAGCTTCTCTTTAAAAAAACTACAGAAATGTAAGCCCCAGAATGTCCAGGGAAGAGGTTAATAAGCACGTTGTGTTGTAGCAGGTGTCCACGTCACACTGATGCCTGCTAATGCTGGAAGACACTGACTTCAGCTTAGCGGAGACAGGTGACGTATGAACCAGTCTCGCCAGGCCTGCGTTTACTTGGAGGCTGGGTGCGCGCGCTGACTTCTGCCTCCAGCTTAGTTCCCATCTGGTGGCGGTGCCAAACCACACCTGAAAGAACTACAGCATAAAAGCAAAGAAGAGAAAAGCCAAGTGCGTGATACAAGAGAAAAAAGTTAATTAAAAAATACGGAAAGGATGAGGGTGGAGGAAGGCAGGTAAGCAGATTTCAAGGGGAACGTGAGTGGGAGAAGAGAGCAGTGCCAGGAGGGATGGAAGCAGGAAGCAGCAGGGAGGGGCTCCTGCCTGACTGGGCCCTTCTCCTCCCAGAAGCCCCTGCGGCCTCCGAGGGCTCCTGATTGGCCGCAAGCAGCCGCCACTCACAGCTTCTGTTTCTCTATAACTTGGACCATTTTACCAGCTATTGAGTTAGTAAGACCAAATAAATGGTGTCGACTTCAGAAAACATAGCACATTCTGTTTATAGATGTGTACATTCCTTCATACTCTAAAACTGTGATAACCCTTGGCAAGAAATATATATTCCATTGCTCCATCTTCTCTGAGAAGAAATTTTCTTTCTATTCTCACGTGGCCATGGAAGAAACAAAGACTACCATATTTAGAGGAAGGCAAAAAGGCATGGCTTTAGGAAAACATTGACTTAGAAAACCTTATCCCTGAGAAAAAGATTGTAATGGAACGAGCCAATGAAAAATTCCCACTGAGATTTATAGGATTTAGAAACTTCTGTGTGTGTTCTGTTGTTCACATGCACTTTAAGTTGACCCAGAGCATTAAAGCCACGCTGATTTTAGCTAGCTACTATGTGTTTTGGAAATTAGGGTTTAAATCCCACTTCTGTAGTAGGAAAAAAGTGATCCCATGAAACTGCCTGGTTGGAATCTGGTAAAAGAGCATCTTTTTATGAAAGAAACGTTACAGAGAACAAGCAATAAACTACCACCCAAAAAGGACCAAAGTCTGTTTGAATATTTTACCAGGAATATGTATTCTTTATAAATTAAGTTAAAACAACTCATAAAGAGCCTTATTAGCCTAAATCACCCAGCATGTACCCCCCCAAACAATCCCTCTATGAAGAATGTCCTAATGGCCATGACTGCCCATAACCACCCCTTTTTTTTAGATCACAATTCAGCACTTCTCTTACTCTGCTTTGCCTCATCATTTTTACACATGCCTTGTTCCCTAGATTTAAACTGCACTTTAAACGGAGGAGAGGCGTCTCATTTATTCATTCATTGATTCATTCATTCAACCAACATTTACTGAGTGGCTGGCAGGTGTCAGGCTTAATTCTGGTGCACAGAATACAACGGTGAATGAAAACAGTCACTGAATCATATATACAGGATTAGGGAGGGAAGACTGGTAAATGAACAAGAAATGATGTCAATGCTACATGCTAAGGAACAGATAAACTTACGATTCCAAGGACCTAATCTTAAATGATCAAGGAAGGGCTGTCAGGGAAAATGACACTTAAGCGGAGCCATTTGCTTCGCAGGTTAGTAACAGTGAAGCAAGCACCAGGGGTGGGAAGACGAGTGCCAGCCATGGACAGGGCATCAGTCAGAGCGACAGTGTCACGGCCAAGGCACGGGCAGGTCCGGAGCTCACGGTCTCCACCAAGCACTCAGTTCTGTGCCTTGAACCAGGCATCCACTCAGCAAACACTAAAAGTCCACCTCAATCAAAGTGGATATGAAGAAACGTAAAATCAAAAATATGCTTCAGATACTTGTAAGGGCTCCAATCACCCTTCGTTCCCTGATGCTTTTTTTTTTTTTTTTTGTAGTCCTTGTTACTCAAGAGCTTAGGAAGCCAAATCAGTGAGGAAAGAAGTTTACTAAATTTTCCCTTGAAGATGAGTTACATTTGTTTAACAACAGAAATCCAAAGGACATCAGATGTCTCCTCATCTGTGTTCTATACATGCATGAGTTGAAAGTTGGAATAAACATTTTTTAAGCTCAGCAAATTTTCCCCTCTGAGGCGGCCAGATGTTCCGGCTAAACACTAAGCTGGTGGTTAGTAATCAGGCCCTTCTTTGATGGTAATCAGTTTTTACTGATCAGGGAGGGAGTGTTTCCAATAATTCTTCCTTCATTTGTAAAGTTGTAGTATACATTTAATTTGCATCAACTATACATCAGAGCAGGCATTTCCCATTTGCTTGTAAAAATAAAGCCTCAACAGCCATTCCCCAAACACGTAAAACGGGGTTATTTTGGCTGCAGATTTCATCTAATTTTGATTGAAGATGACATTTTTCTGACTGATAAGGATTCCAAAAATATTTTTACTCTGAGGCAACATACACTAAGTACAAACTAAAAAAAAAAAAAAAAAAAAGTGACTCAGAACACTGAAAAAATACACTTCCAAGTTAATTTTCCCCCCACTGTTTTAAGCATCCTTAGTGTAGAACTGCAGCTCATTTTGCTTTACTACTTTCCACAAAATACAATTTTCTGGTGCAGTACTTGTTGCTTTTCTACGGTGCATTAAATAGAAATTCTAAGTCCAAAATACAGCTGCTGTGGCTCTGATAAGCAGCCAAAATTATCTCAAAAAAGAGGACCTTCATTATAGCACATCTCTTTTCAGACAGTGGCTTCCTAGTCATATAATGCTTTGCATACTGATGATTAAAAAAGTAACAATTATGTCACTGAGGATTAATGGGCAAGAAACGGTATCAACACTGGTTCCAGGGCGCTCAGCCCAAGTCACTGCAGAATGAGCCCAACGTCTCCACCACTGAGGAAAAAACAGTGCATGCTGTGGCAGTGGGTTTTGTGTGTGAATTCATCACGGGTGTCCACGGAGTTAAAACAAGTGGCCAAAAATGAGCTGATGCTTTTTGCCACCAGTAACAATTAGATTTATTTGGTCTTCAGCTAAACTTAAGGAGATAATTAAATACATGTGGCTTAGCTTCACAAGAATGAAGCCACACAAAACACTATTGTACAGGACTGTGTTAACAAAATGTCCATAAACAGCGTTTCTTTTGTGATAAGACTTACGACAAATACCTCAATACTTTAAATGGTGACTTGACCATGAAAATGGTTACATATCTCTTTGCATTATCTTTCCTTCTCCTTCCCCAAATTCAAGTTCATATAAAATAATTGTCTTTGGACAGAATGTAATACCCCATAAAATAATCTTTTAACTTAATGAAATTGATTAACTTCACTTTTCAACAAAGGAAAAGCTTCAGATCATCCCCCAACGTCTACGTGCCAAATCCATTATGGACTGCACCCAGTCACATTTCCAAGTCTTCAGTAGATTTCAACAAATTTCCTTCAATTTCTTAATTTCATTGGGAAAAAAAAGCTAGATCCCTGTAACCCACTCTTTTTGATGAATGATGGTCTGCAAGTAGTTGTTACAAACATAACGGTTAGATGGGAGGAGAAATCCTGTACCAGAACCCAAGTAACTTTGAACACAGCTTTCTCCCTTTTGGCCCCAGACCCCAACAAGGCCTTAGACCACCCCCAGAATGACTTGTGAGGTACCAAAGGTCCACGGCAGGTGCTTGTGTGGCAGTTACTCATGGGTCATTTGTCATTTTGCTGACGGGGCACTCACATCAGAGACAGGGTTGCATTTGGGCTAAGAGGCTGCGTTTTACAAATGATGACTTTTTCCTGTCATATTAAAAAGCGAACTTTCAGGAAAAGTGATACAACTTGAGAACAGTACCGTGTTATTCTTGGAGGCACAGGCCTTTTCCATGAACTGAAAATTCTCTCAACAGAGATAACAGCAATGATTTCACATTTATGAGGTCGGCACTAGAATCAGGTAAGACACCTTTGGGATTCATTAATTGTTCTGTATCTCTGTATCTCCAGGGTACCATATAATTCACCATTGTGAATTTTTGTTAAATGGGAACATAATTGCCCCCTAAAGATTAACCTGCACTAAGAGTAATGCGTGCTACCCAAGGCATATATTAATTTAGTGTTAAAGTTTTGTCTTCTCAATATGATTCCATCTTCCTGAAGAAACATGAGTGCAAATGTAGGTTATACACATCGCACTTTCTAAAAAAGTTTACATCTAAAAAACATTCATTAATCTAAACCGAATAAAATGTACATCCTTGCACGTCTTATTGGAAAAAAAATTAAATATGTTCAACAGCTGTTCAATGAATCTTCATCAACTGTGATAAGTGGTTATATGCATTTGTAAGCATGGAGATTTCTAATACTTAAAATTAAGTAAGTTGTCCCTTTAGAGAACATACAGACTTTGTAATGAAAATACACTCTGGTATTTCTTAATTATTATATAGTTTCACAAAACAGATAATGGCCAATGGCCTATAAAACATGCATCTATTCCAACTACACAGACATCCAGATACAACTAAATGGACTTATGAAAACATATGCTGATTACTCTTTTTTATCTCCTATTAACTTTTTCTGAATGACTTAATCCTAGTCTTGCAGGATTGTATTTTTTCTTCCTTCTACTCTTTTGACTTTGGCCTTGACCATGTACCCCTTCTACAATTAACCCCACATAATGGCTGTTAAAATAAATTTGTCATTAATCTGGTTAGAGCTGGCTTCTAGACTGTGTGTGTGCATGTGTGTGCGTGTGTCTTTATATTTACTCCCCTGACATATAATTTTAAGAAGTAAAAAGAAAAAATTGCTACAACCAACACCCTAGAGTCTCAAATTTTGTTGGTTCATCACTGCCACTAATTAGTTTATCCCTAGTATATATGGAGGAAACACTACACCATAGTTTAAAAAAAGTGTTCGGAGCTAGTGAGGTCCATTTAAAAAACTAACTCATGTAAGAAATTATAAAAAAAGGCATGTTAAGAACTAGGCATAATCAAATATAACAAAATATTATAAATGCATAAAATCTCAAAACATAATTTTATTATTTCATATAACAGTTAGTGTTTTGTAAGATCAAAGGGCTCTGAAATGTTGAGGAGGAGAATATTTGCAGCCAAAGGGTCTGCTATATATTACAGCTTGGAAGTTTTGGACTAAAATCCAAATGAGAAGCTGATATGTTTGAAAAAGGCAAAACAGGCTCACTGGGCTTTAGGTGATTAGGTGATTAGCCAGGGGGGGAACCTCCTGAGATAACTCCAAAGTGGGCTGGAGGTACCCCCTAAGATGCAGTGCAACGGCCCCATTAAAAGAATGGCATGGCCAGTGGTTCCTGCCATTCTATGCAAGGAAGCTGCTTAGAAGGTGTGTGGTAGATGTTCATGGAATGAGCTAAAGGAGACACTCTTTCAGGATTACATGGAGAATTATTTCAAAATCTCAAATCTTCTCTGGGAGAAAGCATGTCTTCAGCAAGAACGTTAACCCAGGAACACGGTACCAGGAGAAGGTTGATAATTTACCAAGTGCATGAATTCTATTGGACAGATTTTTAATTTTAGAAATCACAAGATGTCTCATCTGAGATATCCTACGGAAATGATGGGACTTTAGAGAAAAGAGGATCCAGGATATCTTTGCAGACTGTATTTGAAACTGGTATCACATAGAAAACTTTGTTATGGAAAACTCTTTGAATAACATCTGGTTGTGATGGGAAAATCTTTCCAAGAGTGACCAGGTGCAGGATAACAACTGGGGCTGCCCAAGGCCCTGCCAGATGGGAGGGCAGTGGCCTAGAATCATTCCTGGACTTCACTCTGAGAACTCCATCTATAAAGGAAAAAAACTCTAAACTTAGCCCTTCTATTTTAGGCTGGGCCACGTGACATATGGTTGGTGAAATTGTGCTCCTTTGTGCCCCGTGTATCATGAATAATCCAGGAGTCCAGCTGATGATAACAGCAAAGCCTTCGTGCTTCCCAATAAGTGAACTTGCATCACTAAGAAGCAACCTATTTCTAATGACCTTCCAAGTGTCGGGGTCGTGTTGGCATTTACGCCCAGTGGTAAATTACAGAAGTGATCAATATCATAGTAAAACTGTCCAGTCCTAGTATATTAGAGTGACTCTTAATTAACAGTTGCTCTTTATTGATTATCCTATCATGAAAATGGAGAATTTGGGAAATAACTGACTGCCTCAGTACCAGCCAAGTTATTGAGAAATGAAAAGTATAAAGCACTCCAGCTAACTGGGCCTCAAATATAAATCTTTTCCAAGGTGCAGTCTATTACTCACGGCTTGTCAGTCTCATCTCAGCTGAAGGATTTATGCCATGTCTGCTTGGCACAGGGGCAATCTCCCATAATTACCAACGATCAGAATTGCTCTCAAATACCACAAATGGCGGGTGACAGTTATGAATCACAATTAGCATGGTTACCAATCACGCAGTGGGTAAGTTGATCTGCATTTTATCTGTATTTCGGCATGTCAGGTCCTGACTTAGAACAATAATATGGATTAATCCATAAATGCTGCTTAGGTCACTTTTGAATTTTCATAATGTTTCCATAAAATATCTTGTTTTCTTTCCCTAAAGATGACACCTTTCCCTAAAGGTGACAGCTAAGTCAAGCATAACCTTTTATTTTCTAATTCCCTGCCAGTCCCTCAATTTCACTCTGCTCGTGGTGGCTTTTTCTTCTCCTTTGCCTGCCTGTTGTTCTAGGACCTTCTCCGTCCACGCTTACAGCTGCATTCTGCCCAGATACCTGGTGTCCCGAGAGGCTTGCTGATACACTGACCGCAGGTCAAGAAGCATTTATCGACTCGCATCATCAGTCGTAACTCTGACCAAAGGGTTCCTGAGAGAATATTTGTTACGCTTCCAAAAGCGGACACCAAAATACAGCAACAACACAATTTTCTGGCTTTGAAGTCTGTCGGAGAGCCGAACTGCGTTAGACTGTTTCTAATTTTACAGACGTATCTTAGATGAATCATTGTTTGACCACTACAGCAATAAAATTTTGTCTTTAATAAGTGTAGTGGAGGAGGAATAGGAAAAAGAAGATGGAACTGTCTTAAGCATGACCTCAGGGTCAGAAAAATAACCTTCCTGCAAATTGAAGATGAGTCTCTGCGTGCTCGTTTATAATCTGTCTACATTAAAGAATTAACTTGTAAGCTCTCTGCTTACATACTATGTAGCAGAGTGTATGTCCCCCAGATCAATATTTGTTGATATATTTACACTAAAGGAAAAATAAACTTTTTTTTTAAAATCAGAGTCTATAAACCAGTGTCTAATACAAAATTCCTTACTGTCAATTTTACCACTACTGTGTGCCTTTGCAAATGTCCCTACACTGATAATTTTCTTCAAAAATACAGGGGGAGAAAAGAAAGTACGAGAACAAACAACAAAGAGGTTAATGAAAATGGAGTAGACATTCCAGAAGTTTAAAATGACTTTCTTAACTTTTCAAAAGTAATAACGCTCATATACCGAAGACTGATCCCATACAGTAAACATAATCACTGTTGACATGAAAGAAATCTTACTTTGTCTTTGAAACGATCCTATCCTATGTGAAGAAGCACTTAGGAACAATAGCAACAATTTACATATTTTAGTGCTTTTCATTTCGATGACTTTTCATGGTGCTTTGCAAACTTGAAAGGATGCAGAGCAATTTCAACTCAAAAGCATATGTAACTAGAAGAACACAAAAAAGCAGGTTTTAAATCTAGTGAGGAAATAAACATGCAATCATTTGCTGGAACTTTGAGGTGAATGCCAGTTAAAGTTAGCATATTAATTTACTGCAGCATCCATATATATAGGATATTTTACTAAGGGATAAAGCTTTGAGATGACAGCCTGGGGTCCTGCTGAGAATATGACTGGCATGGCCTTTCCACCCCCCCAGCTTTATTGAGGTATAACTGACAAAACTGTAAGATATTTAAAGTGCAAAACCTGATGGTTTTATAGACACATACACTGAGATAGGAGTCCCTCTAGTGAGTTAATCAACACATGCATGACCTCACATGTTTACCTTTTTTTGGGTGGGAACACTTAAGTTCTACTCTCTTAGCAAATTTCAATTATACAATGTGGTCTGACGAACTGCAGTCAGCATGTTATACATTATATGTAGAATCTTTAAAAAAAAAAAAAAGCAAAAAAGCATGGCCTGTAGGCATTTAGGTCGAGGTGAAAGGTGGGGCCTTTCTCTGCCCACAGTGCTCCCTCTGCTCCACGCAGCTCATGCTCAGGACGGCCTTGTGGAGTCCTGCCGCTTTGAGTGGCCCAAGATCAAGCGAGACTCCCAGAAGGCATTTCACATGAAGTTTACCTCCTAGTCCGTTGGCAAGTCAGGTCTTCTCTTGCTCAAGAAATAAAGGGACCTTCCACTGGCCTCTGGTCCCCAGCTATGCTGGAGATATAAGGATCACTTAGCAGTGCAAGATGTCTTTTGGGAATTCTCCAGTCCCAAGGGGAAACATAACGTGGTGGGCAAGGGCAAGGACGTGGCACTCAGTGACTTGGTGCCGATCTGGGCCCTGCTGCTTCCGGCTCCTTGTAACTTAATAGCTCTAAGCCTCAGCATTTTCATGAAATCAAAGGGGAATGATGCTACCTATATCTTAGGGCTCTGTAAAAATCAGTTTAATTAATGCCTGTGTGATATGTATTATACTATCTGGCTTATAAAGGAAATTGACACGTGCTAGCTATTATTAAACGCTATCCCAGCATCTTTTCCCTTTTATCTCTCTGTCAAGCTGGAAGAGGGGTCTTTACTTAAAGAAGGCATTCATCACCTGCCGCACTGCTGATGGTTTATCTTTACACTTGAAGGTATATTCCTAGATGATGGAATCAATATTTTTCAGTGGAGAAATGATCTTGGAATAAGAAAGTATAGAGTTCTAGACTTGCCTCCCTGATAGCAGCCGACCTGCCTGTCACCACAGAAAGTACAGTTGGCCTTGAGTGAGTTCATCTGACCTTTCCTAATTGATAACTGAAAATTAAGATTTCACTTTTTTAATACCCTCCCTCAGTTCAATGGAAGGAAATACTAGAAATGAGATTTTTAGCAAAAATCAGGTCCACTTCAAACCAGGATCTACCACTGAGTCTCAGAGTCAAAGCCATTCTTGCTAAATTATGAGATCTGATACAAAACAAGTTATGTTCACAGAAAAGCAAAAAGTTATATTCATTTTGCTGCATAGATAGAAAATGTTTCTTATAAGCTCATAGCATATCCTAAACTGCCTGCCAACATAATAATTTATCCTGATGCAAACTTTAGGCATTCTTGCCACGTTGACTGAGAATAATAGTCACTAGTGAGTTTTTCCCATAAAAGTTAATAATGTGTCCTTCAACACTGACACTGGTGCCAAGAATGGAAACACTGGTCTCTTTTCTAGTCATTTTGCTTTGAAACACAGCTACCATGTGCCACAGGAGACACACATATGGACAGTAGTGAATAAAGCTTGGCCAGCCTAGAAAGGGAGAGACTGCTTACCAGGGAACAGAAGTAGCGTGAAAAGTGTTATAATGGACACGTGTACAACGGACAATGTTAGCACTAAAAAGGGCGTGATCATCTCCTTGGGAGTTAAGAAAACTTACACCTTATATCTCAGCGGAGGAGACCCTTGGCTTGGATCTTGCAAATCAGTGAGAGGGGAGTATGTTCAGGCGGGTGGCTATTGTACACAGAAGAAACATAAGAGAAAGAGCTTGTGAAAATAGAAGAGAAACACTACCTGTTTCAAAATGGCTCGATCTCAGGGCTCAGAGATGGAGGCGGGGAAAGAGGCAGGAGAGGGTCTGGGATGGGTAAGAAACACAGCAGTTAGATCATAGAGAGAACCACATTAAAAATTAAACATGCACACAGAACACAGGAAATCAGAAAATGATGACACAATTAGGAAATGCCAGGAGGTTAAAAAGACGTGGAGTCAACATTAGCACTGCAGCAGCAACCGATTCGGAGCCCAGCCTCCAGGGGTAGGGACGGCCGGGCAGGCATTCAGGGGGCACTTTCATGCTCGGGGAGAAGGAACGCGGTCCTGGACATTCTCAAGATGAAAAGGCCTGTATCTGTAGATAAATACACCTAATGACCTGGGAATTTTCTACTCACATATAAAAGTTAATATGTATATATTAATATATTTCAGTAAATACAATACTTACTATTAAAGCATTCAGGATTGTATGTATATTGTATAAGAATACTGATATAATACAATATGTATATATACATATACAGACATATACATATATATTCTTTTTGTATGCAGAATGAATCCTGTATAAAATAAATATATATATATGTAAATATTTATATGTATCTATGTGTGTGTGTGTGTAGACGCGGGAGGGGGAAAGAGAGAGAGAAGGAATATGTACTCAAATAAGAAATTAAACCAGGGAAAGAAACCTGGATACATTGTCAAACTTCTTTCCTCAGTACTTTCCTTCTCAGGGACCTTTTTCACCCTCTTCTCACTCTACTCTGAACCCCTACACCTCAGTTAGCTGCCCTGTTGATTCTTTTTGAGTCTGACAATCAAAGTCATCTCCAAGTTGGCTTATGTGAAGTTCTGACCACTGAACCCCAAAAATGCAATGTAAGCAGATTAGTAATTTTAGAAACAAATTCAGTTAGTGTGGTTGAACTGTTGTCTGCATGAACCCAGGATGTGGGATCAAGAAATCAATGCCCAGAAATGGGGGGAAATTGAGACAACTTTAGATGAAATTACAGCTTGTAAGACCAGTGACTGGACCTAAGGTAGGCTCACAGAACTTTGCTCCAGGAGGGAGGCTTTCAAAGTTGTCCAGCCTAAGTCCCTAAAGATATTAATAATTCCCATAGAAATCTTCACTGGCCATTTCCTTTTTCTTTCTTATGCAGTCACACGTTCTGCCTTCTAAAGCCAGCTTATCCAGCCCACGTGAAATGTTTGTAGGCAGCATCTACAGTGCCTGAACTGCAGCAGAAACATTCTATAACAAATCTCTGGAGTCATTCCGACTTCTGCTGGACACAGAATGGCTTCGGAATGGAGGACTTGGCCTGTAGGACTGAACAGATGTGACCTAGAAAAAACTCACCTAGGAAGAGATCAACAAGGAACGCTAGAGAAGTAAGCCCTGGAAGTTTGGAACGGGGGATCAAGGAATGTTTGCTGAACTTCAAAGCAAGGGAGATGATTATGCTCCGAGCCTCAGAAGCCAAACAAGAATAGAGTGTCTGCTGCCCCTCCCACCTCCCGTAGATCTAGGTAACATGAAACTCCTGGCAACCTGCAGTCAGGTTTCCCAACACCTGAGCTCTCTGTAATCATCTCACCATGCTGCTCCGAGTCACAACCTTCTGTGGGCGTCTTGGAGAAGACTCGAGGCCCCTCTGTCCTCTTTACAATCTGCCAACAGATTTTATAGGGACATTCGCTGTGCCCTAGAATCTCCAATCTCCTGTCTCCAGTGTGAATTCACAGAATCAGGGACCTCACTGTCTATGTGAACCCAGGTTTTAAATAGTCGCTGCTTATGTGTATTTATGAAGGTACATGGACTTACATGAAGACTCAAACAACTCAGAAACAGAGTGTTGCCTTTGAGAGCTTGGTCCAGAAGGCTTAATTTCCAAATGGGGAATTATTTGGTAGGTTTTTCTTCTTTAGCTAATTATAAATATCTGTCATAATATAAACACCTACCTGTAGAACAAGGGAGTCATAACACGCTTGAAGAAGAATCTTCACAATGTAAAAAGCACCACAGAGTATATTTTTACCAGGTCTCTTAGACCAGTTGTGGAAGTTAAGCCTGGAGAAACAGTTTTACATCCCTTCAGAAGTGCTCTTGCCTAAGGGACAGTGTTAGTGCTCAGACCAGCCATACTTAATCTCTCTCTCCTTATCAAGCCCCTAAAACAAAAATGTCACCTTATCAGTGGCACTCTGAAAACCCGAGTGCAGTTGGAAAGGCTGGGAAGTTTGAATAAAGGCAAAGAAAAGTGATCCTTTTTCACTGCAGTATCTCTTCTGCCCTCAACAATGGGAAAGGCTGGTTCTATACACACATCACAGCAAGATGAAGACACACCCGGGATAAAATTAAGCAGCATCCTTATCTGGCTGCCTTGGCATGGGGCGAATACACATTAAAAACCAAGCAAAACACTCCAGCATCATCTAGCTCATGCACACATCTTGAAACCGAAGGCAGTCAGTAAATGAAGACCTGAGGCTTTCAGGACAGGAGGTGACGGAGCAGGTAACAGTAATCACTGGAAGACGGTGGTCCAGCTTTGTGATGATCACTCGCCCAGATGTCTTCAAGCACATTTCTGCTTTGGAGAAGAGGTCACTTTATGATTTTCAGGCAGGGCTAGAACTCTTCTCTGAGATGCATGGAAATGGGCAGGGGTGGTTTTTCATTTTTAGTTGTCAGGATAACTACAGGTTGCTTCTGGAATTTAGTGGTCAGGGCACCAAACATCCTGAAGTGTGCAAATCAGCCCCATACAATGAAGTATTATTGCCTTACCCCAAATGCCAACAACTGCTCACTGCACACCGTCCCCAGCCAGGGTGGAACCAAGGAGGACTTCCACTGACACCTTCTATGAATACTGCTGCTGCAAAGTTTAACCTTTTTGAAACTTATAGGAAATACAGGGGAAAAAAATATGGAGCTAGAATGTCGGCAAACACAAACACATCCCGCACTAGAAATGTAAGCTATTTTCCTCTACCACACAGAAAATCAATTTCAGAGATAAAGTTAGAGGTGGAACAAAAGAAATCACTAGAGAATTACTGCAGCACATCCACCTTACACAGAAATGCTCTGATGCTATAAAACGAGATTCTTTGAGACTTAAAAAGAGTCCTGTTCTTTGAAGAGTACCGTACAATGTTGCACACTGTCCATCACAGACTCTGTTTTCACATACACACGAATGTTCCTTCTGGAAATGCTGATGGCTTAACTAATGGAAGAGTAAACACATGAGGCCAAAATTCAGAGCAAATGAACTACCCTCACAGGTTTGAGAGTCCTCTGTTCTTTTTGCCCCTTTTGGCAGATATCACTCCTCCACTTCAAATGTCAAGGCTCTAAAACCCACTGTGGACATCGAGAAATCAACAGTGATACAATTGTGACGTGCTCGTGTTTCCCAAGAGTGTTTGTTTTAACAGAGATCAAATTCTCAAGTTAAAGTGAATTTCAGTGAGTGAAAAGAATTCCCAATGACACCACGGCCTTTCCAGGGCTCGAAAATTTCTGCCACATAATCTATATTGACTTATTCTGCATTCTGCCCCAAGTAAAAATATAACTTCTATAGGAGGCAAATGTGACCTGTTATTTGCATCAGGGACAGTGCGCTTCACGGGCGAGAAGTGACTGCTTTCAGAGAAGACCTCACTCTGGGTGGCAGGTGCATCATTCTACCACCTGGAGGCTGTGTCCAAATCCCCTGTGTAGTGGTGGTTCCCAGTCTTCTGGTATGTGAGGCTCCCTTCAAAGCAAAATTTGGCCCCCATGTGCTGTACATTTAGAATGTCTCGATTGGGATGAGGTAGTAGCATGGCAAAACAAATAAAATGCTATCAGGTAGTTAGGGATAAAATGAAATCATTCTCTATTTTATCAATCACAGTAGCACCTGCTTATATTTGAACACTGGTACATAAGTGAGTGAAATAAGATGTTTTCATGCTGTGGAAAATTCTTGGTTCGCTTATGAATTGTAACCCATCCCTTGGAATCAACTCTGGAGTTCCCGGAGATCAGTATGGGATCATGCTGGACGCATGTCCAGGCTTTGTAATAAATAGCCACGTGCATCCTCGGCCTTCTTGGGAGGCCTCCAAAGTTGGTAAGATTAAATTAATTCAGGGAGCAGAAATCCAAATGAGTTTTATAATTCATTATGTTTTTTTATTCCTAAGAACAATGGTCATTCCAATTGCAGTGTTTTAAATTTAAAAAAAAAAAAAATTAGCTGCCCTCTCTGCCTTTCTAGACATCTTTCTATTTAGTACCATCATGGGCTTTGCTCCTATCATTACCTGCTGAGACTCTGATTCTAAGTGTAGAGAAAAATAGCATTCTTTAACATTTGGGAAGAAAGGGCACCCTTTGACAGCTCTTTTTCTTAATACCCCCTGCTAATCAGCCATATGTATCATTTTCTCCCAGTGGGACTAAGTGATTAATTATTCATCTCTTTTAGCGGAGGAAGTTGTTTTCACTTGAAAGGCAAAGCAGAGGAAGGGCTACAGGCATGTTGGAAAGTGTCACAATAGTGGGTGTATGAAGATTATTCTGGTGAGGAAGGAAAAGGGAAGCAAAGACAGTCAACCTGATGGCCACAATTCCAAATTGGATTGGTAAGCCCAAACTCATTAACGTTCTCAGCGTTATTCATACACTCCCTTGAATTTAGTATGAATATTTCAGGCTAATTGATATTCTACACTAAAATAAAGCAGGACGTTTTCCTCCAAAAAAACATCTTCATTGGGAATAGTGGGAAGTTTGAGTCTCTTATAATATGCCTTGATTTGTCACAAGAACATTAAAGCTAAAAATGCCAAAAGTTTTGCATGATGTTTAACAGAGCATGCTGGCTTGCAAGGACGCCCTGAAGCCACCAAGTAGCCTGCCAGCCTGTCACTCTTCTTCTATTACGTGCTCAATCTCCTCGGATTCCTGCAGCCCAAGATTCTGAAACCTATTCCACTTTCTGCCGCGTTACTGAAGATAAGCACCACCAGGAAGATATTTGCCCAGCACAACTTCATTCTAATAACAAACTTTGTTGATTGTTTAAAAGTAAGAAAAACTAACAATGGCTTTCAGCAGATTGTATTAGCACCGTGCCAACAATGGAGCTATTTAAATGCTCACGAAGTTGACGCAGATCCTATTCTACCGGCAGTAAGTAATGAGACATTGTGGTCGGCGAGGTACAGGGACTTTTACTATTTCAGTCATGAGAAAGTTGAGGCAAAGAACATTCCATCATGTTCTCTATGTGCCATCACCAGAGTCACCCGGGTGGAGACAAGAGCTCGCAATATTCCCGCTCAGACTCTTAAAGTGGCTTAGAAACAAGGAAGCGAGTGTTTATTCTTTTAAATTCAGACTGAGAATGAAAGAAAGCACATAAAAGGAGGACGGTCGGACACTCGCAGCAGAGCTGACAATTTAAAGTTAATGTTGTACAACCTGCCGTATCCCTCTGATCATTAATTCACACACCTCAGCGGTAGGTGTGACAGCTCCTGCGCCCCGAGGCTCCGCCGGGCCTCGGCACTGCCCCAGTAATTGTCTCTGGATAAAAGACACGCAGCCTGGCCCATAAATGTCGCAGCCGTCACTGGCATGAGTCAGGCCCCTAGGTCCACAGGCCCCGTGGGGATGACAGGAGAGAACACATTTCTGGAACTCTTCCCCCACATTGACGGGTGCCCTTTCAAGACCGTAACTCCTCAGTGGATAGTCAGTTCCCTCTCCATCGACAGCGCAGCAATCAAACCTTTTCCAAGGATATCAATTAGACCGCAGAGCTCTTCAGCCGTGCAAATTAGAATGTAGCCAGTGGTGGGAGGTTACAACTGTCCTGGCCTTTTTTTTTCTTCTTCTTCTTTCTTTTCTTTTTTTTTTTTTTTTTTTTTTTTTTTTAATTTAACATGCAGAGAAAAGTAACAGCTCATCTCTTGAGTGAAGAGCACAGCGTTTGTCTGACATGAGATCGGAAACTTCTCAGCCTTGGCCGGCGTACAGAGAGCCCTGCTGAGCTCCTGAACAGGGCATGTCTAATACACTGTGCAAAGTGCACATTGCAGATGAACATCAGCTCTGAAAAATCATCAAACCGCGGCACGTCGCAGTTTGCAAGGTGGCTTGTTTACCTGCTAAGAACCTAGGTAGGGTCTTCTGACCTAAGATTGATTGGAAAACGAAAAAGTCTGTGTGGAACTCTACTGACTCAGAATAAACTTACCCACAGAGCCCCAATCATGGCATTCCAATCAAAACTCCAATTAATCTGTTATTCTGGCCGATTATGCTCAGTCTGCTGATCAGAAACAATAGAGCTGATTAATATTATATTAGAAATACTGTCAGAGAAAATAGAGCCGGAGAGAATTATTAGAGAGCATGTCAAAACCACACCGACATACAGACCACACAAACCAGAATGGTGTGGCTAGAATTTAAGTGACAGGACAGAATGGAAATGATAGAAAAAGAGAAGCGGCAGGAAAAGGAGGGAGAGGGGAGAGAAATCCTCCCATCTAAAGGGTAGAGGGCCATGCGCACGGGAACAAAGCAGACATTGTCTAACTCTGAAAACTCCTCACAAAGGAGCAATTCTGAGACAGACACACAATCATTGGAGAGAAACTATAAAACTCAATCAAAATAATTATTTCTCTGAACCTTAAACTCAGTGATGAACGCAGTAAATAGATGACTTCATCTGCTTTTGGTGAGGCCGCACACCCTCCAAGCTCTGATTTCAGATGGAAAATGCTGCAAATGAGCCCCAGTCTGCCTCCACCCCTTCCAGCCTTATTTTCTGTTACTTCCAGGCATTTTATATATATATACACACACATACATTTATATATATATTATATATATACATGCATCTATATATATATTAATTTTTTGGTAGTTCTTGAAAAGTTGTAACTTGCAAAACAACACTGTATTCTTGTAAGGTAGCCAACTCCGTACTTCTCACTCTGCAAGTGGGGATACGAGACGAGAGTTTTAGTGGCACCAAGAGAGACACGAAATAGCCTTTCTGCTTTCCCTCCTTCCTGCTTTTGCACATTGCCTTTGTCTCCAAAGAAGAAGTGAACACATACAGAAGCCCTCCGCATTCCTCTGCCATCTAGGGACATCACTGCAGGGTATGCTATGAGCCACTACCCACAGACCCAAACTGTGTTGGACTCTCCTTGGATTCACCATGTTGGCAGTTCAGGAAATGCAAACTAAGTCCTTACTGACTAGCTACCACACGCCTGTCCTGATGCCCGTTCACCCAAGCAGCTAAAATCATCCAGGGCACCAGGGGTTGACTGAAATGGTTAGCTGGAGTCATTCAAGTTTGACCAGTACCAAGTTTGTTTCTAGTTCTGGTCTTACAGCCAGTGATACAAACAAATGTGTTGGACATGCCTCCGATCTGTTCAGAACACGTAGTCCACGCCTGGAATGTTTTTATTTTTGTTTGTCATCTCGATTGTAGTATCTTTTACACTGAATATATCCCCATCTGCTTCAGGGAGAACGTATTTTACCACAAATCGGTTTAAGTAGAAAATATCAACGACTATAAAGTAAAATTTTTATTTGTGAAAATGTAACCCTGAAGGAATTATCCTCAGGCTAGGAATATCATGCTCTATGTATGTTTTTGAGTGATTGGTTACATGTCGTGGTCCAATATTTTATAATAGTAGTTCTAATATTCATATTTTTCACCAAATGGGAGAAAATTATATTTGTTACTTCTTAGCGCCAGCCAACTTTATTCCAGCTCGCTGATTGACAAATTATCTGGGAAATATCTTAAGCACCCTCTTTTTTTTTTTAATGTTTAGTTTTTTAATGAAATGTAACTATAGTTTCCAAAATAAAAGCAATTAAGTGAGAAAAGTTGCAGTGTTTTATATTTTTATAAAATTTTAGTATCTCTCTTAATGAAAGGTAGCTGTCTTCTCATACCTACTTCCACACTGAATCTGGCGCAAAGTGCTGTTTTAGTTGAAGTATATGAAGAAAATGCACAGAAGTAGGCATTTGGGAAAGTGGAAGCTATTTTAATAGACTTTTCAGATAATTGTGGATATTCGTCTTCAGGATACTATGAAAATCTCAACAAGAGAGTTTTACGCAAAGGTTAGTAACGATACAGACCTGAATCAGGATCAATGAGCTTTTTGTCTATATTAAAATCCACTGGTCTCTCTTTCCCTCTGAATGGCCCTTTTAAGCAGTCATGATTTTATAACACCGTGCATTAGTCATCTGAAAAACACTGGTGCCCTGAGTTATGTCAATCTTCCAAATGACGACACTTTTCATTTTGCAATACCTAAAAGTCACATTTGTTAACATCACCATCAACCTGATGGGAAAGGTATTGGACTGCTGTCAAGCTCACCGCGGTGAAGCAAAGATTTCCAAATTTCTAATTTTTGCATGAAAGTGCAAATGTTATCATTGGAAATCAGTTACTGTAGGTTGTTTTTCTTTTCTTTTTTTTTCTCTTTTTACCCATCTATATTTTTATTTTACTTTATTTTTTTCCAGCTTTACTAAGATACTGAGATTTAACATATGTAAGTTTAAGGTGTACAATATGATGATTAGACACATACATGCTGCAAAATGACTACCATCTCCATCCCTCCACATAATTACAATTTGTTGTGTATATGTGGTGATAACATTTAAGATCTATTCTCTTAAAATTTTTCAAGTATCTAAGCACCCTGGTTTTTTATTTTTGTTAATTCCCTCTCCTTAACTGAAAATGGCCCTTTGCCCTTCATGGTCTCTACTGACAAATCTTACCAATTCTTAAAGACACTGATTTAAATTCTGTTTATTCAAGGATGCTTTCCTCAACCATTTCACAAGTGTATTCTCTCTCAGTCTCTTCATCATTTATTATGAAGCTTAAGTATAAATACCTTTTCTTTTTTTTTTATAATTATCTCTACTTTGTTGTAGAAAAATTGAGAAACTCAGAATATTCCTAAAAAGAATAGAATATTATTACTCAAATTTGCAGTCCAGAAGGTTAGAACACTTCAATTAGCAATAGTTATGAATGCTCAGTTTTCATCTTCTCTCCAGAAATGCAGTGATTTCAATCTATTGCACTTTGGACAAAAAAAGAACAATATTCTATGTGCTTCTAAAAAGAAAATGTAGATAATCAATTATTAAATATAAATCAGATTTCTTAGTGTTTATGAAAAAGTAAAAGCATAAAAATAGTGAAACGACATATGCTTGAATCCAGGGTATTGTAAGTTTTCGCTCATGCATGAAAACAAGACATTCTTAGAATTTACTAAAGATCTTATTCCAACATCTGCTGGAAAATCTATACCAAGTATTGTACTAAGTATCACAGTAAACACTAGTATTTGAAAATGTAAGTAAAAAAGAACTCTGCTGATTACTGCTATAGTATTAATTAATTTTAATAATTGTTAAATCCAGATTAATTACGAATGCAAGCAGATACAGAATGAGAGTTGCATACAAAGCTAAACAGGAGCACAGTTCTTTGTTGTTTATAAAAAAGACAAGAATATACACAATTTAAAAAGTTTCAGACTATGCTAAAATAGGCACTGATGATTAAAAATTGAGTGATAAATTTTCAAATCGTTTAAAGACAAAAGGAAACAGCAAATGCCACAAAAAAATAAAAAGATGGGCAAAGAGAAATCTTAAATTATTAAAAATGGTACACATCCAAAACAGGTAAGTGGGAAGAGATAAAAAATATAAATTACTACATTAAGCATAAAAGTGTCTCCCTCACCTCATTTAGAAAGCAGATTCTCAGATTACATTAACAAACTCAACAATTGGCTGCTTACAAAGTAATATGTCATTAAAAGGCTATAAAGATATTCAACAAAGATCTGCCAATCAAAACTGAACAAAAGAATCATATGGTTGGTAGTATCAACCAAAGTAAAACTGAAGACAGTAAGTACAACATTAGATTAAAGAAATGGTCATACCATTATAGAAGACAATCAGTCATAAAGAAATCATAATATCATAGCTCCATCCACCAAATATGATGCTTTCGTACATTTTATTTTTATATTATCCATTCATACTATGATCCAGGTGCTATACTAATCGCTGTGAATACAAATGTGAATAAGACCCATTTCTTCCCCTAAAAATATCCCAGTAAGAGAGAAGTCATCTAGAAGAAAAAACTGCAATAAAATTTGGTAAATGCAGTAATAGAAACTTTACAAAGCACATGCAAGGTAAAAACCTAGCAGTCAGTGATCTAAGTTATGAGATAAAGAAAGAAGTATTAGGGAGGATTACAGGTGAGGATGTCTGCAGAGTAATTCAGACAATAATAAGAATTCTCTAGCTCAAGTAGGAGGCCAAAGAGGGAGACCTTCCAGGTACAGAAAAGAAATGGTGCAAAAGCACAGGGCATAGAACATGGGAGAACGGCTCAAGGGTTTGCAATTTTGGAGTACACAGAGCAAAAAGAAGAATGAGGGTAGCTGAGGTTGGAAAGCAAAAAGATACAAATTAGGAACAGACAAATCAGGTAAGCAAAGCTAAGAAGTCTGAACCCTATTCTCTGGTGAATTAGGAGCCTAGAATTGGCTTTGCCCAGGAAATAATGGGTTGAATTTACATGTAGTTGGGGAACCCTCCTGTCAATGCTGGAAATGGACTGACCTTGTGCTGACATTGGCGGTGGGAAGGTTATGGAAAGGAAGGAGGTTCCCAGCAGTGAGGGTGAAGAGAAGACAGATTTGATGCTACAAAACTGACAAGGTTTGATGTCAGATGAGGCAACAACACCCTATTTTTCTTGCTTATAAAAGTGGCGGACTTGACCAACAGAAAAAAGAGATTCAGGAAAGCAGGTTTGGGGAAGACAAGGAATTTAGCTTGGACTATCTGAGTTGAAGGCCCTGGTGAGAATCCAGGTAAGAGGAGACCTTAGAGAGGTCAGAGGTGGGCACTGAGAAGTGGAGTAAAATCAGCAGAGTGTAGGACGTGGTGAAACTCATGGAAATGGATCAGAAAAGCAGGCAGAAGGCAGGGGTCTTAGGTAGTGATAGTGCCCATGGTTGTAAAGATTGAGCTGAGGAAGACAAAGAAGTAAAGAAGAAATAATGTTTAGAGAAATAAAAGATCAGGAAAAAGACTGGGTATGCAAGTGAAGGGGTGGAGATTTTCCATGTGTTCAATGTCACTAAAGGGGGAAAAATCACCACATACCTAACAACAAACAGAAGCAAAAACTGGGAATAATACAGAATGGACAGAAGCACAATATAAAACAAATTAAGCTTCCTCAAGTGGTGAATAAATCTGTGCCCCCAAATAATATTTTTTATCAAGTAGGCAGAGAAACAAAACTCAATAAATAGAAAAATCATAAGTTAGGTACGTTGACATCACTGTAAAGTCAACAAAATAAAAAATAAATGCTATTAAGTATTAGCCAAAAAAAAAAAAAAAACCACATCAAAATCTTCAAATACTTAATATCAGTGGTCCCAAATTACAACTTGGTCAGGATAGAAATAAAGTCATCTTAGAAACCAAACTAATGGAAGCACAGAGTATTACATATTGGTCAAAGCCATAGACAAAGAGACGTTCATAATGTTAAATATTTCTATGACTTAAAAAAAAAAAAGGAGAAAATAAGAATAAGAGAGTCAAGCACACATCTTCTGATCTTGGTTAGGAACGAAAATAAAAGGAAGGAAATAATAAAGATGAAAGGAGCAATAAATATATTAAAACCATTAAAAATCAGGAGAATGTAAACAAAGAGTTGGCTCATTCAAGAGTCTTATAAAACAGACAAATCTCAGGCAAATTAAATTTTTTTAATAAAAAAAAAGCCTATAAACAAGGAAAATTAGGAGAGGAAAACAGAAGGTAAGAGCCACAGTAAAAAATACTGAAAATTATAAAAAAGTTTAGGCTAACATGAGCAAGTAAAGATGTTTCAATTTCCATCTAATTAATTATTTATTATTTTATCTATCAGGATAAAAAATATTGGCCACATCTTACAGTTACAAAAACTGAGACTCAAGACAATTCATTTCAAACACTTATTATAAGTGACAGAATTTGAACCCAGGTCTTCTGGACACCATAGTTTCAGTGATTCTCCTAAACCACATGGTCTGCCATATTTATGCCTGTCTGATCTACCCTGGGATGTTCCACAAAAAAAGGGCTTAAAGTCCAATTGTAAGTTCCTATCTTTTCCAGCACATCTGCTCCACCTGCAGTCGCTAACTCAAGTCTAAGCTCTGTTACCCAGGGCTGGCACTTAGAAATTATTCAATACACAGTCCACCATTTTCCTCAACCATTGCTGGCTGCTAGTTACACTTTGTTTCATTTCTGCACCTCCGTTCCAGTTTTGTAGCCTCAAACTCTCTTCATATTTTCTGTGGAATCCCTCATGTGTTCCCTAAAACTTCTCCTTCCACTTAGACCTACTCATCCAGCATTAAGTCT
The DNA here is from genome assembly GCF_009834535.1 of Camelus ferus. Classification (NCBI taxonomy): domain Eukaryota; kingdom Metazoa; phylum Chordata; class Mammalia; order Artiodactyla; family Camelidae; genus Camelus; species Camelus ferus. The sequence goes on from NC_045709.1 coordinate 38,385,701, forward strand.
CTCCTGCCATCAACACAAGTGCGTGGGGTGCTTGAGATCCCAGTGTTGAGTACCAATATTTTGCTCATAATAGTCATTTCATTTGTTTACTCCCATATCTTCAGCCTGTTTCAAGTACTTGGATATTGGCTCCTGAACAAGTTGTTATTTGGGAGCACTGATATTAAGTATTTGAAGATTTGGGGGGTTTTTTGTTCTTTTATTTTTTATTTTTTTGCTAATATTTAATGGCATACCTAACCTAACCAGTATATTAATTTTATCCCAACCTGGCATCATTAGCAAATTTGATGAGCATGCTTCCTGTCATTGTGAAGAGCTTTGATAAAAGTGATGAACTAGAAAACACTGCCAAGAAGAGTACCCACAGGAGTGACATTAGACGTCAACCCCCTGCATCAACACCAACACATTCATCAACCACCAGGGTACAACGATTCAGTCAGCCACACATCCGTCTGTCTGTTCTGTCACCTGGCCCGCATGTATCCATGTTGTTCACAAGATTATCATGAGATACCTGAAAAAGGCTTGTTAAATTCTAATTGCACAGTATCTGTAAACTTTCCTTGAGCCACAGTACAAACAACAGAGCCCAGATTATTAATTTTAAAAATCTGTATTTTAGGTCCAGCTTTCCCTAACTCTCTCTACCTGTCAACGAACTACCTAAGAGTACAGGTTTCTGCTCATCTAGAAAGACCACCAAAATAGAAGCAAGGCCATCATGGGATGAGTTAAAATCAACCATCTTCATACTTCAGTGGAGCTCATCTGGCACACTTAGGTGGAATCACATTATCTCCATATCTTTCCCACTTCAAGATGTTCATTCTGAATTTTCAGTTTGAAGACAAAGCTCTACAAATAGAAACAGACCCCACAAAGTATTTATTTCTGTCAAATGTCAAACTTAGCACATGTTCTTTCTTATAAAACAATTAATCACAGGAATCTAGCCTGCGACCTGCAGAGTTACAGAATATGCTAATCTAGCAGCTCTCAAGATAATCTGACATTTGTCATATTCTTTTCTGCAACTGCATTGTATGTCTTTTTTCTATTTCGTTTTCTGACTTTGTTCCTGTGGGTACTGAAATACTATCATAGCAGATATAGTTCTGTGTTAGCAATGGAAACTCTTTAACATTAGGAGGAATCATAACGTGATGAAACAACAGAAGATGAGAGAACTAGGCAGAGAATTTGGAGGACTAGGGAAGTATAGAATTAAACACCAGAAAGAATGAAATTTTACAATTTGCAACAGCATGGATGGACCTGGAGGGTATGTCTTTGGTGAAATAAGTCAGACAGAGAGAGACAATTACTGTATGTTCTCACTTATAAGGAGTGGAATCTAAAAAATAAAACAAGCAAATGAATATAACAAAACAGAAACAGACTCACAGAGGCAGAGAACAGACCAGTGGTTACCAGTGGTGAGAGAGAAGCGGGGTGGGCGAGGCAGGGGAAAGGGATTAAGAGGTATAGACTACAAGGTATAAAATAAATAAGATAAAGATGTAACGTACAGCAAGGGAATATGGCCAATATTTTGTAACCTTATATGGAGTATAATCTATAAAATATCAAATCACTGTGTTGTACACCTGAAACTATCAATATTATAAGTCAACAGTATTTCAATTAAAAAAAAACAAACAATGGAAAGTCAACAAGTGGTTATAGGGTCTAACACTACGGGTAGGTCAAACAGAGAAGTAAGAATGTGAGGACAGAACACTGATTGGTTAATGGAGAAAGTGCAAACTAATGGTAAAAGACGCAAATGATCCTGAGTTTCATTTCCTTTCTTTGTCCATCAATAACATTATTTCTGCAAGAAAGGATGGACACAGAGAATTTGTAGAAATCAAACATAGACACTGAGCGATCAATGCAATGCAAATGAAATTCTGTGGGGTGGTGCTGTCTGTGCTCTAAGGAAGTTCACAGAATCCCAGAGTTTGCAGGAGAAGTAATGACAAAGAAAAATATAAGGGAGTGGGGTGTGAGGAAAGAGAGGACGCATTCTAACGCTCTCTGGCTGCATGTCTTCTGGGGGAGATTAAGAAGATTCCCGATAAATATCCATATTCTATACAAATTTAAACAAAATAAAAAACCTAATTTTACATGCTATATATATTAAATTTTTAGCTTTCTAAATAATTGAAAAATCAATAACTTCATATTCTAATTTTAAACTATTAAAATGAAAAAAACAATAGAAAAAAGTCATTAATCATTACTTTCCCAGCACCATTCATATTAACAGCATGATTTTTCTTTTAAAAGAGAGAGTTTTCCACATAAAATAAAATGACCTTTTGAAGTTCCACCTCCAAATTTGCCACAGTTGTCCTTGACTGTAACTGGGATTGTAAAATTTTGAGAAATATATTAACTATTTTTGGAGCTGAATTTATTTTTCAATCACTTTGGATCTTGGTTCTGTGGAATTAGTACTAAATTCATCTGATCTATCTTGCAACCTTAACTGTCACTTGCTTTCTACTAAAAGCTTTGAAATATGATCAGGAGATTTTATCTCATAAAGGATTTTCATTGTTTAGTAACTGTGATACTGTCAAAGTACAACAAAGCAATTGTAATATTAAACTGTTTATCAATTTCAGCCCCACTTACCATTCTGATCATGCTGTGAATTCCTGCAAAAGCTGCCTTTACTCTGGCTTCATTACAGAATGCTGCTTCTTGACCTTGGCTTTTGCAGTCTTTATCCTTAATTGCCACCCAGTACTTTAAGAAAACACTTGTCCAAGGAATCAGACTCTGGCATTTGAAATGTTTATAAAGTAAATAATTTAGTTTCAGCTACATGTTTAGTTTAGGTGGTTCCTCTTTTTACGTACTCTCATCTGGCATCATTTTCCTGCACGAGGCTTGATTAGGACATTTTATTTAAAATGTACATCAACAGTGAATTATAAATGTAATTAAAACGAGACTGTAGCAGGGTATAACCATGTCTCACTGCTGTAGCAGCATTGTCTAGCAGTTTATAATTTTAAAAGTGCTTTACAACTGCTTTATTAGTTACTGAACACAATTTTTCAACGACTTAAGTCAACTGTAGTTTGGAGGGGATAGTGAAAGTCTCAGATAGAGGGTGATAATGTAACGTATCTCCTCTTCTTTTTAGGCTTTAATTCAAATTCAGTGAGGTCTTCACTTCTGCCCCATAGATTGCTATCCCTCTGTCCCAACATACCCTATCCCCTTCCTCATTTTATTTTTCTTCACAGTAGTTCTCAGCATCTACCAAACTGCTTCTCTATTTTGTGTACCATCTGACTTCAAGCCCCACACACCCTGATTGTAAGCTCCACGCAGACAGGGATTTCTTGAGGGCTACAATCCCTGCCACATTCTTAGAACCTGAAGGAGTAGTGCACATAGCAGACACTCAATATATATTTGAAGAATTAATACATAAAAAGGCACTGTGATCAAGTTTCTTATGGATTGAATAGATATAAGAACAACTCCTTACTTCTGTATATTACAAATGTAATTCTCAAGGGCAGAGTAGGGAAGCAATGTTTCTTATGCTCAGCGGGCGAGAAAACTCATCACCTGGCTATTCTCCATCTCTTGTCTGTTGTCCACGTGAAAAAAAAAGAGTCGTCCACTGTTGGAGGCCCTTAATGATTTTCCCATGCAGTTAGCACATTTCAACCAATAGGAAAGGCAGGATGGACCATATCTTTCCCACACCTAGTCATCTATGGGGGATTTCCAATAGCAGTTTCCTTTTGTCCCATCTCATCTCTGACCTGCACATTGGGTAAGTAGCCAGCATGATGTCACTGTATCTCTACTGAAAAAATAATTTATATATATGTAACAAAGTACTATTGGAGAGCTTAAATTATCATTGTGAGTCGTTTTGGAGTAGAGACTAAAACAAAAGCAGGGTTTACGTGAACTAGAAAATTCCTGCAGCAGTGACTCTCAAGGTGGAGGATGTGAAGGCAATGAGCGCAGTCCTTTCATGAGGAGCATCAGAGTGCCGAGAGTCCACAGCTGCGTTCCTGTCTTTCCAACTGTCCCATCCACAACCTGACGTTCTGATAAGATTCCCTCTGAGGGATGCTTTATCTTCCCTTCTCTCAGCCCACCCCCCAACTCCTTTATCTTTGGGAATCGCTGTGTATGATAGGAAGTGTTGATGGCAGTAATGTTCACGGTGAGGACTGCACTTAGGGATGAAAAAATGCTGATAAGCTCTCTGGTTCTGTTTTAAAGGCATTTCTAAGTAAATATGTGGAGTAGTTAGGATATGGATTTTAATTTCATTTTAAAAGTAATCTGAGAAGCCATAGCATCAAAAGACTTAGAAGTTATGGAAAACCAACGTCAGGGGGGAAAAACACCATCATGCAAAGACCCAGATTATCCTTTTCTGGTCACCATGCATATAGAAAATGTGGCTGATCAGTCCCCAAAGCCAGATCAGATAGCACTTTTCTGAGAATAACTTCTTCCTACTGTGAATCATGGATATTCAGCTCATTAGTGATAGTGTGAGAAACCGAGCAATAATAATGATGATGATGATGATGATGATGATGATGATGATGATAAGGCATGTAGTCATTCAGACATTCCATCAGTCACGAATATTTATGAAAAACAAATACTGTTTGGCAGGCTTTCTGCCATATTACATGAGCCATTAGTATGTCCCTTAATTTAGATTGCACTGTGTTAAAATTTTCAAAGGGTAAAAACAGGACATGAATGGGTACCACAGGAGGTGGCAAGTTCTTTGTCAGAGAAAGGACAGAGGACAATTGTCTGGCATGAGTTATACACATCCTCAGTCTGAAGACACGGGAGACTGGAGGACATGACTTGAGTGTTCAGGGGCATGAGTTTTTGGTGTTGCTTCAATTCAAAGGTTGTATAGCACTAGGTGTTTTGTCTCTGGTGCATTTCTGTTTGAGGATGAAGGAAAAGTAGATCCCAGAAACAGCTTCAGGACTACTAGCCTCATCAAATGCCCTGAGAAGACGGTCAGAGACCAGTATAATGCTTTGCCAGAGCTGTTTTCTAGACAGCATATAGTTCCCACTGGTCAACATTTTCACAAAATAGAAACATGAAAAAATAATATATTCACTCACTTAGTTTTTCCATAAATAATGCCTTCACTCATTTTTTAAAAAGAAATATTTTCCCTTCAAGAAGATATTAGTCATTTTTGCCTTCCTTTATTAACAGGAGCTTTCCTGAATCTCTCAAGTCTTAGTGGAAACAGGTAAACAGATGTAAACTATATTTAATTAAATTGTATTAGGTAGAATTAAAAGGAGTGCTCAACTGTGGCTTGTCTTCCTTTCACTGCTTTTATCAAGTTTTTCAGCTATTTTCTAAAATGGGGTACAGTGCTGCTGCTGTCATTTAAACTAAGTGCTTTTTTTTTTTTTGAGAATGGGAGCTATGCTTATGTCTGTTAGGATATTAGAAATCATGGCACAGATGTAGGAAAAATTTCATGCACTTTCATCAAAGCTTCACTTTAATGAGTAATAAGACTTCATATTTCAAAGGTCCTCTAAGGCCACTGAAAATCTACTAAGAGATAGTTGTGGTCTTCTGGTTTGAAAGAAATCCATGTTGACCAGGATCCTAGTTCCACAAACAGGTTTTTGCTCAACTCATGTGAGCCAATCCCACTGCGGTGACCACAGCAATATTCACAGTCAAAGTAAACAACACACATCCAAAGTAAACAACAGTAAGAAAGGAATGAGAGAAAAGAAAGAAAGGAAGAAAGGAAAGAAAGAAAGGAAGAAAGAAAGAAAGAAAGGAAGAAGAAAAAAAGAAAT